>NC_064920.1:366090477-368590477 GCF_023897955.1 Schistocerca gregaria
CTTACCGGATCTAAACCCTCTCCCTACTACCCTCTCCTTCATGATGACCACCCCTTCCCTGATGCCCTTAGTAAGGCCAACCATTTCGCCTCCTACCTCTCCGATATCCTTACCATCCCTGACGATCCCCAGTTCGATTATTCCCTCTTTCCTGATGTCCGTGATCGAACTGATACCTCTGTCCCCCCGCTTGCTCCTGGCTTCCAGTACTTGGACAACATCACACACACAGAACTAAATACCCCAATCACCACTCAAGATATCATTGCTACACTTCGCCCTAAACGCAACACTGCTCCCGGTCACGATCGTGTTACTTACCGTCACCTCCGTGAAGCTCCTGCCTCCTTCCTCTCCACATTGGCCAGGCTCTACAATGTGGTCCTGTCCACCGGCTACTACCCCGACCTGTGGAAAACCTCCCGGATCCTGATGTTCCTCAAGCCCGACAAACCGCCTTCCGCTGTCTCCTCCTACCGTCCCATCAGCCTTACCTCGGTCTTCAGCAAGGTCCTGGAATCCATTCTTACCCGCCGCCTACACAAGCACCTTCACCAACACCGCCTCCTCCCCCCTACCCAATGTGGCTTTCGGCCGTCCTTCTCAGCCGATGACCTCCTCCTTCACCTCACTCACCTCCTCTCCGAACAACTCAATTCCCGTCGTTCCGCCATCTTCCTTTCCCTCGACCTCGAACGCGCATATGACCGTGTGTGGCATTCCGGTCTCCTTTTCAAGCTCCAAACCTTTGCTCTTCCTCTCAACTATGTCCGTCTGGTCGCTTCCTTCCTTTCCCACCGTCCTTCCTATGTCACCATCCACAACACTGATTCCTACACCTTCTACCCCTCCGCCGGTGTGCCCCAAGGTTCCGTCCTTTCCCCTCTTCTCTACCTCCTTTACACGGCAGACATGCCTCCACCTGCACCTCCCCTACACCTTCTCCAGTACGCCGATGACACTGCCTTCCTTGCCCTCGCTCCCACCCTGCAACGCTCCCAGCACCTTCTCCAATCCTATCTTGACCGGTTCACCACTTGGTGTAACCAGTGGTTGCTCAAGGTCAATCCTTCCAAGACCCAGGCGATCATTGTAGGCAAAACCACTCGTTCCTTCCGTCTCCTTGATTTCTATCTTACTATTTATGGCCGTCCCATCACCCTCACACCTACTCTCAAGTACCTTGGTGTCACCCTCGACCGTCGCCTCTCCTGGAACCCACATCTCCGGACGATCCAAGCCAAGGCACGCTCCCGCCTCCGCCTCCTTAAGCTCCTTTCTGGCCGTACATGGGGTCTGGACCCTTCCACCATCCTCTACACCTACAAGTCCCTCATCCGTCCTATCCTTTGCTATGCTCATCCCGCCTGGATCTCTGCCCCTCCTACCTTCTACAAGTCCATTCAGATCCTAGAACGCCATGCGCTCCGCCTCGCCTATCGCATCCGTCTCCCTTCCCCCACGCGGATCCTCTATGACCTGATTCCCTTCCAGCACCTCCTCCTTTTCCTCGAACGATTACGGATCCTCTACACCTCCCGCAAGCTTGATCCTCCACACCCTCTTGTCTCTCCCATCCTCTCCCACCCCAACCCGCTGCCGCGCCTGCATTCCTATATCCCACCTGCTCTCCATCTTTACACCCTCCACACCCTCTCCCTCGGTGGCTTCCGTCAACTCCCCCTCCCTGATGATGCCCTCCTCCCCTCCATCTACCCCTCCTACCAACTTTGAGCCTTACCTTCCCTCTCCTCTCCTTTTCCTGTGGGCACCCTCTCTCCCTTCTCTCCCTCCCTCCCCTCCCCTTTCTCCTTGGGCTTCCACTCCCCCTACCCTCCCCCTTCTCCTCCATCCCTCTCCTCCACTGGCATCTTCCCCTCCCCCTCTCTCTCCTCTTCCCCACACCTTTTCCCCTTGGCAGGCCACGACTCTGCTGTCTTCCATCAGTTACTTTCATCGTCCTACGCCGAAGACCATCGCATGTGTTTGTGCCTCGACTCTCCTGCAGTGTGTTTGTGTTTCGTCGTTTGTGCTCCGCTGGTTCACGTGTGGCCATCTGCCATCTGCGTTTGTGCACCGTGTTTCTCCGCTTTTATCCATTGTGCTACGCACGTGACCGACTCCGTTTTAACTCTGTTTTGTCTACTGTTTGTACCCCGCCGTCTTGATTGTTTTTATATCTCACTCATCTCTGTTCTGTGTATACTCTGAGGCCGAAGAGCGGCATACTTGGTCCGCTGCCGGCCTACCTGTTTGTCACAGGTATTAGACAAAAAATAAAAAAAAAAAAAAAAAAAAAAACGGAGCCGTCATTTGTGCTCAGATGATTAATGTGAAAAGGTTTCCGGCGTAATTATGGTCGTACGACGGGAATTAAAGACTTTGAACGCGGAATGGTAGTTGGAGCTAGAAGCACGAGACATTCCACTTCGGAAATCATTAGGGAATTTAATATTCCGAGGTCCACAGTGTCAAGAGTGTGCCGGGGACACCAGATTTCAGACATTACAACACCAATTTAGTATTGGAGGGCAGCGTGGAGGGTAAAAATCGTAGAGGGAGACCAAGAGATGAATACACTAAGCAGATTCAGAAGGATGTAGGTTGCAGTAGGCACTGGCAGATGAAGAAGCTTGCGCAGGACAGAGTAGCATGGATAGCTTCTAACAACCCTACCACAACAAAGGTCAAAGTTTAATAATGATTATGGTGTTGCTCACGCTGCTGAATACTGCATTTTCGGGCAACAACGAAGTTATTATGTGGCAGGAGTCATTAGAGCACAGTTAATAAAGTCATTAAATGTAATAATGAACAAACTAGGCACTCATCTTTTCGTGTTTCCCACGATGGTCTCGTTTTAAAATCATGGCTCAATCGTCGAAAATCTAGGTGGTGATGATTCCGAGCTCGGATGCAAAAAATGGCTCTGAGCACTATGGGACTTAACATCTGTGGTCATTAGTCCCCTAGAACTTAGAACTACTTAAACCTAACTAACCTAAGGACATCACAAACATCCATGCCCGAGGCAGGATTCGAACCTGCGACCGTAGCAGTCGCGCGGTTCCGGACTGAGCGCCTAGAACCGGTAGACCACCGTGGCCGGCTCGGATGCAAAGAGGCCTAGGTTTTATTCTGCTATATTCAAAAGTTTTATAGATGTGTTTCACAAACCATTCTTGAAGATTAAACCTTTGAAAGATAGCACAATGGTGAAGTAAAAAAAAAAAAATATACAGCAGTCCGAAATTAAGTTACACTTCCTTTTTATTGCTTTTGTTGTAATATCACGTAACACACAAAACATCACTTCACACTACAAAACGTACTGGAAAACATCTTCCTCACTGTTAAAGTTCACATTTCATAAGCTGACTACAATACGCGTCTTTCCAACATGACGTCCAAGACTTGACTTTCTCAAGGTCCGACTCTCAAACAACTAATAATCGCTTAAGCGCCCAAAAATCAGAGTTACAAGTACGTCAAAGATCATAGCGACAAAAAGAATACACATAAGAATAATATCATTGCAACATAAACATATCGATGTATCAAAGTATCTCTACATTAAAGAAATCAAATCTGAATCTTGTCTCAGACACATGTTAACTACTTTACAGAAACACAGTAGAATATTGCTGGTATCGAGAGGTTCAGGTGAGGTGCCGTAATGGTTACGTAATTCAAGTACCATTACAAGCTGCATCAAACCAGTCTCTGGACTGAAGACCACAACAACAACAACACCTATTACCACGGACAACGCAGTGGCCGGTGGCCTTTTCTTACTGATCGACGGCAGCGGCGTTTGCGTAGAGTTGTCAGTGCTATCAGACAAGCAACACTGCGTCAAATAATGGCAGAAATCAATGTGGGACGTACACCAAAGTATGCTTTAGGACAGTGTGCGAAATTTGGCGTTAATGGGCTATGGCAGCAGACGAGTGCCTTTGCTAACAACTCGACGTCGAGTGCAGCGCCTCTCGTGGGCTCGTGACCACACTGGTTGGATCCTAGACGACTGGAAAAGTGGGCTGGTCAGGTGAATCCCGATTTCACGTCGTAAGAACTGATGGTAAAGCTCGAGTGTGGTGCAGACGCCATGAAACCATGGGTCCAAGTTGCGAACGAATCACTGTGCAAGGTGGGGACTGTACTTACGTGGAACGGGCTGGGTCCTGAACCGATCATTGACTGGAACTCGTTATGTTCTGCTGTTTGGAGACCATTTGGAGCCTCCTTGGGGGTCGTGTTGCCAAAAACAACGATGGAATTTTTATGGATCACATTGCGCCATATCACCGGCCCACAGTTGTTCGCGATTGGTTTGAAGAACGTTCTGTACAATTCGTGCGAAAGATTTGGTCACCCATATCGCTCGACATGAATCCCATTCAACATTTATGCGACATAATCGAGAGTTCAGTTCATGCACAAAGTTCTGCACCGGCAACCCTATCGCAATTACGAACGGCTGTAATGGCAGCATCGCTCAACATTTCTGCAGGGATCTTGCAACGACTTGCTGAGTCCACGCCACGTCGAGTTGCTACAGTACTTCGGGCAAAAGGACATCCGACACGGTGTTAGGAGATGGATAGCAATTAACAGATGGTGTGAGCGCTTAAAAATATCATTCACAATGCAGTTGGGTAGCGTAGCGACTTCATATTGCTAGAGACAGTGAATGAAAGACAAGAGTGAGAGGGGCGTGAGGAGACGTTGGGAGGGAAAGAGGGAGGTGGCACGGGTGTCCTCAAGTACTGGTAACTTTGGATATTTCATCAGTCAACGGTACAGTGTTCCCAGTAGCTGCATTTGGGATACAAGCTAAGATGAAACATCGTCCATACCTTGAATAGTCTTCTTTTTTATGTAATTATGAAGCAAATGAAAAATAATCCCAAAGTGGATTCCTGGAGTAGTGAAATGAGAGCTGTGCAAAAAGTTCATCTTGGATGTGCTGAATTTCATGGACGCAGGGCTTGAGATAAGCTTTCTTTGAGCAAGGCTAACAAATCAAAAAGCTCCAGTGCGGATGAATGAAGAGATGGTACGGAGTGATCGTTCCACTGGCTACTTCTTTTTGGAATCAAGTTCAATGTACCTGATGCTAGTAGTGCCAAGGGATGGTTATTTGTATGCAGGATATCCAACAAAATCAGTCGATCATTGAGATGCTGCATGCGACGTCGCCGAGCTTATAAAATGAGTACCTGACACTTCGATACAATATAATCAAAAAGATACACTGATAATTTTAAATTGGAGTAAAAGTCCATATACGCAACAGAGGTCTTATGAAGCAGACTCTAGAGCAGGAGTTTCCTACCTTTTACCGTACCTCGGCCGCACTCAAGGGCCGCATATAACATAATTAACCCTAAGAACAACAAGGTCAATAAAGGAAAAAAAAGAAGAAGAAGATTGGGATGGATCAATGAGAGAATAGCATCGTGCAATATGAGTTTCATATTGAATATGTTCAATATATCATAACTTTACAGATACGCCACTGCATGAAAAGTTCATTTCTACGATTGTGTGATAGATGCCCACTTCATGGGCCGCAATGGTACTTGCTTTGGGCCGCAGGTTGGACACCACTGCTCTAGAGGGAGATATTAAATTGTCGTAAGTCTCCATCTAGATACTTGTGCACACTATGGCGACAGATAATGGCGTACCAGGGTAGACATAAAGACCATTGATAAAGTGGGTATGGGCTGCGCTATTTGGCTTTGGCACTCCTGGCTGCGTGCTAAGGTGCTATAATGCGGGTATTTCATGGCGAACATGGACTGCATACATGTATATGAAAAAAATATGTAAGTTTTTTTTAAAGGGAATAATTAAAGCTTTAGTACTACCCTTCGTAAAAGGTCATGTTCAGAATTATATGTTTCGTGGTATGTCGAGCAGTCAGGCAGTACGTCAGTATCTCGATAAAGTTCATTATAGCTTGATGTAAGAAACGCTGGACTACATATCCATGCACACAGTGATTTGCTTGAGTGAAATAAAGCAAAAATGCCTGATGATAAAGAGTGTCGGCTTATATTATTTATTTATCATTCTAGTTAGACCACGTTAAATCAATATTTCAATTGTTGCTGCATGCATTTTCCTCCCTCTTCGCTCACATTCGTATCATACGTTTTGATGCCTGTTTCAAGAGTTGTTCTATGTTGCGACGTTCTTATTATTTTCTTTCTTGATCGTCCCTGAAGATCGCTTTCTGAATTTTGTTCCTAAATAATTTCCTGTTGTGGGTGTCCATTACATTGAAATTGGCTGGACATGTCCGAACAAACGGACATGACATATCTATATAATTAAACCGAGATGTCCAATGATCTCTTCAGTGCGGATGCACATCAGCTTCTAACTTCTACGAGAATCGGCGAAATGCCATGAGTAATGAGAATAGTGGCCAAGGAGCACTACATTAGTAGTGTGTTGACAAGTTGAGAATTTGGGTCTAACGAGAGGCGTGATGGGGTACCCCGTGCAGTTCCAGTGACCCTGTGTCCAGATGCCTTAGTGGTCAGAGCATCTGCCTAGTAAGCAAGAGACCTGGGTTCGAATCCCGATCCAGCCAAAATTTTCAACTTTCCCCATTGATTTCAATGATTTCCAGTTCGCAGCCAATGTTTATGAGCCCTTTGTATCAAGCGTATTGTCCTCTCAGCTTCATAATTTTACTAAAGATTTGCTTCGTGAGTCTTCCATAATCCATCCTCTCTAAATGTCCGAAGAACGACATTCTTCTTTTGCGCATGATTTGTATATTTTCTACAACAAATCAATAAATACAACCGAAGAATGACAAGTTATTTTTATGAATCTACATACTCCACCAGCACGCACGCAGACTTTGTTTTCAATTCTAGTACTGCAGCAGACAGAAAGCAAACGTAATGAGAATGAAAGTCAGACTGTGCCCACCATTCACTTGTAACTATATTTGTAACTTAGTGAAGGTTCGCAACGTCTTCTGCTGTAATTGTGAACACTGCTAGCTATCAGGAACTCCATTAGCATTGAATAGAGAACGAACGGAGCCTAACTTAGCATGTACACATGCGTGCAGTTAATCAGTCTGCTTAGACGGCCCTAAACTCTCAATAAAAATATGGCCCACGAAAAAAGTTGTAGTCAATGTGAATCTCGGTAGCACCTGTCTGCTAAATGTACTAACATACTAGCAAGTGATTCGGTGCTGTGGCTGAAGCACTGATATTCTGGGACGCCACGGATCCAGTCCCCGGCCGACCATCCGGATTTATGTTTTCCTTGCTTTCCCCCAGACAGGTTAAAGCACGCGAGGGATGATTCCTTTGAAAACTGACACAGCAGATTTCCTTGGCTTTAATTGCTGTACCCGAACTTATAATCCGTTTGTAATGAAGCCGTCGGCTACAAGGCGAAAACCCTCATTTGCTTTCTTTCTTGACGCGCGGGGTACCCGTGCGGTCTTAGGCCTCTTGTCACGGTTTGTGCGGCTCCCTCCGTCGGAGGTTCGATTCCTCTCTCAGGGATGTGTGTGTGAGTGTGTGTGTGTGTGTGTGTGTGTGTGTGTGTGTGTTGTTCGTAGTATAAGTTAATTTAAGTAGTACGTAAGACTAGGGACCAATGACCTTAGCAGTTTGGTTCCTTAGGAATTCAGACATACATCTTTCTTTCTTTCTTTCAGATTTACTCGTACGTAATTGACGGCGAACTCATAACACTGTTATCACCCCAGCTCAACCACCGCAAAATAAGAGGCGTTTAGCATATTCTGCACCGTCTCTTGTATACCTTCTTCCAGCGTCAGTAATTTCATTTCTTTAGGAATGTTTCGAGACCACACAGCCGCCAGAATACCGAAAAGAAATGACACAAGGAAGCATAAAAACAGAAACAAGTGAAAATTCTTTTTCATACAGATAGTAAGCAAGGTAGGGGGCAAATGGCATTTGTCCTTTATGCTTATATGTGTAAAATCAGGAACAGTCAATATCCGACTACATTAGTGGACAATGTATGACCTTTTTGTTTCCTTTCTCCCCAGCGCGTACAGCACGTTCCACTAAAGCTGAGTGGTTGTGAGGCACAATGCACGGAATGCACATTAGGTTGTGACACACAATCGATGTAACCGACTGTACCGAGGGAGGTGGCGCAGTGGTTAGCTCACTAGAATCGCATTCGGGAGGATGACGGTTCAATCCCGCGTCCGGCCACCCTGATTTAGGTTTTCGTGATTTTCCGAAATCACTCCAGGCAAATGCCGAGATGATTCCTTTGAAAGGGCACGGCCGACTTCCTTCCGCGTCTTCCCTAATCAGATGAGACCGATGACCTCGCTGTTTGGTCTCTTCCCTCAAACAATCCAATCCAATAACCGACTGTACACGTCGAGTGCGAATCAAGATGTTCAAGCAAATCACACAACCGTCTGAAACTGTATGTTTCGATCTTAAACACGTATATTTGTATTTGAAATAAAAAAAAGGAACAAGTAACACGAACCAGAACTCTATTCAGGAATGAATATCATCATAAAAGGAACATCTGAAATCATATTCATTAAAAAGGGAAAAATTCTTGTACAGTGTAATGACTAAAAAATTGGAAATTATTGTTAACTAGTTTATTTTTCCTTCATTCTGTCTTCGACATTTATCTTTAAACCGACATAGTTATAGCTGTGTGTTATGGTCAAGCACTGTATCTTCTCTATTTCCGTGGACAAAGGACTATTTGTAATGTCTCCCCTTCTTCCCTCTTACAGCTTTCGTAAATCGGATGCTGGAATCTTTCGTAGCCTACACCATTGAAAATGCAGGAAAATTCAATGAAGGGAGTTGCATGGGCCGGCCGTTGTGGCCCAGCGGTTCTAGGCGCTTCTGTCCGGAACTGCGCTGCTGCTACGGTCTCAGGTTCGAATCCTGCCTCGGGCATGGATGTGTGTATGGTGTCCTTAGGTTAGTTAGGTTTAAGTAGTTCTAACTTCTAGGGGACTGATAACCTCAGACGTTAAGTCCCATAGTGCTCAGAGCCATTTGAACTATTTGAGTTACATGGGTGCACAATGTATGTCTGTGACTTCAATTTGAGAAACCTTTCGGGTCGCTCCAGTACGAACGTCGAAGGTCAACACCCAACACTTCAGAGGACAAAGAATACGGGAAGAAGGTGGTTAAAGTTTCACTCACGCAGTGATAAGTGCGGACAAAGCACTAACTTTGCTGCAAAATGACGGGAAGAAGAAACAGTGACCTTCCCGGTGTTAGCCTATAGTGATTTTAGGAAATGACAGGAATATATTACAGAATCCGCTCTTCCAACAAGAGTATCAAGAACGTTAACCACTTCGTTACATCGCTGGGTAGAATAATCAATGGAAACCGGAAACCGTTAGCGTTGTTATTGTTGCGATTAATAACACTAAGGTTGGTGTGGCGTAGTTCTTACTTCCTTGTTGCTCTTCATTTATTTCATTAGCCTACTGCAAGGTATACAACATACACTCCTGGAAATTGAAATAAGAACACCGTGAATTCATTGTCCCAGGAAGGGGAAACTTTATTGACACATTCCTGGGGTCAGATACATCACATGATCACACTGACAGAACCACAGGCACACAGACACAGGCAACAGAGCATGCACAATGTAGGCACTAGTACAGTGTATATCCACCTTTCGCAGCAATGCAGGCTGCTATTCTCCCATGGAGACGATCGTAGAGATGCTGGATGTAGTCCTGTGGAACGGCTTGCTATGCCATTTCCACCTGGCGCCTCAGTTGGACCAGCGTTCGTGCTGGACGTGCAGACCGCGTGAGACGACGCTTCATCCAGTCCCAAACATGCTCAATGGGGGACAGATCCGGAGATCTTGCTGGCCAGGGTAGTTGACTTACACCTTCTAGAGCACGTTGGGTGGCACGGGATACATGCGGACGTGCATTGTCCTGTTGGAACAGCAAGTTCCCTTGCCGGTCTAGGAATGGTAGAACGATGGGTTCGATGACGGTTTGGATGTACCGTGCACTATTCAGTGTCCCCTCGACGATCACCAGAGGTGTACGGCCAGTGTAGGAGATCGCTCCCCACACCATGATGCCGGGTGTTGGCCCTGTGTGCCTCGGTCGTATGCAGTCCTGATTGTGGCGCTCACCTTCACGGCGCCAAACACGCATACGACCATCATTGGCACCAAGGCAAAAGCGACTCTCATCGCTGAAGACGACACGTCACCATTCGTCCCTCCATTCACGCCTGTCGCGACACCACTGGAGGCGGGCTGCACGATGTTGGGGCGTGAGCGGAAGACGGCCTAACGGTGTGCGGGACCGTAGCCCAGCTTCATGGAGACGGTTGCGAATGGTCCTCGCCGATACCCCAGGAGCAACAGTGTCCCTAATTTGCTGGGAAGTGGCGGTGCGGTCCCCTACGGCACTGCGTAAGATCCTACGGTCTTGGCGTGCATCCGTGCGTCGCTGCGGTCCGGTCCCAGGTCGACGGGCACGTTCACCTTCCGCCGACCACTGGCGACAACATCGATGTACTGTGGAGACCTCACGCCCCACGTGTTGAGCAATTCGGCGGTACGTCCACCCGGCCTCCCGCATGCCCACTATACGCCCTCGCTCAAAGTCCGTCAACTGCACATACGGTTCACGTCCACGCTGTCGCGGCATGCTACCAGTGTTAAAGACTGCGATGGAGCTCCGTATGCCACGGCAAACTGGCTGACACTGACGGCGGCGGTGCACAAATGCTGCGCAGCTAGCGCCATTCGACGGCCAACACCGCGGTTCCTGGTGTGTCCGCTGTGCCGTGCGTGTGATCATTGCTTGTACAGCCCTCTCGCAGTGTCCGGAGCAAGTATGGTGGGTCTGACACACCGGTGTCAATGTGTTCTTTTTTCCATTTCCAGGAGTGTACATTGTAATTGCACAAATATTAAAGCACGCATGAATGCATGTTTTCACAGCTACATATCTTCAAAATTCTCTGGAGCTTCCAGCCGTGTCAAGTGGTCGAAATGACACCAGCTTTTGACCGAGTGCTCCTGGGCCATCGTCACGCGATGAGTGTTCTTCGACCCCTGCTGCCGTCCTTACAAGCACAGCCCAAGAGAAGTGGTCAGTATTCAGGTGATTGACAGGAACGATCATTCGAATCGAGAAAGTCATGTATACCTTAAAAACTATGAGCACTTGCTCATCTTCACTACCGTGGAACGCATCTATTCTACTTTTTAGTTTACATGATAAATCGTACAAATATAAAGGCTATAAATTCAACTAAACTCTTAGGGATTGCAATTATGAATAACTCAAACTGAGCGATTACAGAGATAATTTTCTGGGAAAGCAAACCGAAGACTGCGATATACTGGCAGAACAATTTTAAAAAAGTTCAACAGGTCTACTAAAGAGACTGCTTGCACTACGCTTGTCCGCCCTCTTCTCGAGTACCGCTTTGAAGTGTGGAATCCACATCACATAGGATTGACGGAGGACATTGAAAAAGTTCAAAGAAGTTCTGCTCTTTCTGTATTAGTGCGACGTAGAGGAGGAAATGCCACGGATATTTTTCGTTGTGCAACGATCTTCTAATGAAATTTCAGTCAGCAACTTTTTCCTCAGAGTGTGACATTTTCTTGCGTCTACCTACATGTGAGAAATGATCATCATAATAAAATAAGAGACGTCACAGCTCTCATGGAAATATTTAAGTGATCGTTTTTCCCTTCGAGATTGGAACGAGAGGAAAAATAGCTTGAAGATGGTTCGATGAACCCACCGCCAAACACATACTTGTGAATTGGGAGGGGGGGGGGAGGGGATGTACTGAACAAGTGCTCATAGCTCTTAAGGTACGCATTTTGGAACCCATATTTACCAGAGAGTTTTTTCTTGTTATAGTTCATACTTCCACCTCCCAAAATACGGAAAGCAAAGAGGTAGCAATAGAGGAGACTTGGTTCGCAGTGTCAAAGTTGAAGGAGTGCTCATAGCTCCCAAGACGCATATTTCAGAGCCCATGTTTTCTTTTTGCTTCAGATGACTGTTCCTGTCATGTCCCTGGATATTGACCATTCCTCTTGGGGCGAACTGTATTGATCACATTCAAACAAATTTTGTGCAAATGAACTACCAATCTACTTTGTCACGACTGTGCCCTAATTTTAATAACTCTACACACGTACACAGGAATGGGCCATGTCCTGCAAAAATTAGTTCTGCACAATCAATGACAGCTTAAATTTCGGCGACTGCCACTACGTCGTCATCGAGTCCACCACAATTATTTTTCTGTTTGTTTCAAAGAAGAAAACGAAGGAAAATCAAAATCAGGATGGAGGAACTCGACGGTGTTGCATACATCGAACGTGTAGCAGTAAGAAGTTATCACACTGCAGACGTTGCTGCATGCAGAGTAGGAACTAGGAATACCAGTTTTGTCTGGCGGTAGAGTGCCACCAGACCTGCATTACTGAATTGCTGACGCACACGGCTGTTCGGTTCACTGGCATCCACTGACCTTGGCGGAAGCAGCACTTGTGAGCACAATGAGCACCGAACTCTTGTCACAGAAAGCTTTCGCAAGCACAACAAACAATGCGACATGTCGCTCGATATGCCTGTCTGTTCCTTACGCTACTGCGGCGGTAGCGTCGTTGATTACGTCGCACTATTTAGCGTACTTTAGCCCCACTCGCGAACACAGTTCAGTTCCCTTTCGTACAATGTTATTTGATTAAACTCACTGGGTAGCTCTATCATCTGACAAAAGGCAGCTGATATCTGTCCCCGCCAAATGTATTACCGTCATTCTTAGCGTGCGCATATTCCGGAAATATTTTCTATTTTTTTCCAGATGCTCTGTTTCTCGACGCGACAGTGGGTTAATTGGTACTTAGAACAAAAGCAGGAGAGCTTCTTTTTAAGCTAAAGTTAACTTATTTTTAAGTAATAACTTGCTAACCCTCTCATAAAACGGTGTTATGCGTATTTATTTCTTTACTCGATATAACAACAGTAGCTGCTTAAAATTCTGAAGGGAGTACCTCTGCCTGATGAATCAAATAAAGCGGTACAGTGTAAAAAAAGTGTCGTCAGGCCAAATAACACGTTCCCGTTGCTCAATATAATCCATGTTTTGTGCTCGTCACTCACAAGTCTCTTCTTTAAAGTTTCCTAATTACAAGGGGTTTTGCGATAATACTGGTTAACAACTAAATCTCTTTCGTGAAGCTGAAATGTTTTTCTGGTTTATTTTTGGTTGTTAAATTCAGGTAAACTACGTAAAATTTTCAGTGTCATGTAGTTTGGCACGGATTAGAGTTACTGCGACTCACGCAAAGCGTAGCAAGAAATACGAACACCGGATCAAGAAAATCTCGGCAAGCTGAATGTCTAGATTTGTAGAGAAAACGTACCATTCGATATCCCCCTCCTTGACACTAAAACAAATTCGTATCTCCACTTCAAACAACTCTTGAAATTTTGAAACAATTTATTAAAGCCCTCCCAAAATACGGTGACACTTAAGCATATGGCAAGTAGGCTCCTTGGAAACTGTAGGAGCAGACCACGGCTTGACTACAGAAAGCAGTTTCAAATGGTTGAAGTATGCAGGGATGAGGACGGATAAGAGCTATATCAAACTGATCTTCAAAATGAAGACCACAAAACAAAATTATAATAATAGTAACGTAATAACAAAACACCAGTGAGAAAAATTAAAGAAGGGAGTTGCACTGATGTAACGGTTCATCACCACAAAAATTATGGCGGTAAGGTCCTCAGGGATGTTGGAATTTATATCATTCTCACCAGCTTCCTATATTTATAAAAGCTACTTACGGTAGTATCGGCTTAATGTTAAGTACTGCTTTAATGAGGTTGTTCAAATTTGCCATATTCTTGTCAGAGAGCCTTATTGAACACTTTACTTTTGTCTTTAAAGTTTAGTTTAGTCAATGAACACAAAAATTCCTTAGCAATTTATTTACTTAAAAAAACGCTACCACGAACAGGGAAAGTGGTAAACAACTTACACACAGCGAACCCGTAATCGACAGACAAGATGTGGAAGATTGTTCAAAGTTATTTGCGAGTCTGTTCGCTTTAGGGACTCGTTGACCCTTTGACTCGTTGACTCGTAACAAAGTAAAACGTGATTATAATTTATACGATTTGTTACCCAGATTACATTCTGTACTGTGGAAATATCTACATATTAAAAAAGCCTCTAAAACGCAAACACCAAAACGTACAACACAAAACAGAGTACTGCAACAACCCTCAGGCAGATGCAGAAGTACTGTGATGTGGTAGCCATCACTGAGGGAACAGTTTAGCATATAGTCATTGTTCCGCTCTTCCAGTACGTTGAGTTAACCCATACACAACGTTCATATCGACTAACTCATTGCCAGTAACCTATCCGCATTGCTGTATACCAGTGTCGATGCTAAAGCAGAACTAATAACGCCGAGTAACAAACCCCAGACATAGCCGAGCAGTTCTGAGTAAGTTTGCAGCTGAAGAATGAACTGGACATTACTGCTATCAACACCAAGCCGAGTAAGTTAATGGAGCAAATACGTTTCCAAACAAGGCAGACAGATATACTTTCGACATTAGCACTGTTGCATACGTATTTTCAGTGCAATACAGATACAAAGACAACAGAGGTGAGAAATCAAACGAAATGCAAATTACTTCGTAATTGGGCACCTAAGATCATGGGATCGTTATAATAAAGTACTTGCAAAATATATCTAAACAGTTCACGATGTTTTTCAGTTAAATTCGAATTTACGCTATGTAGAAGAGATCTAACTGTCAGGAAGAGAGCTCAGCATCAGGCACAGATTCGAAATTGCCGGTGTGCTCCACAAAGCGGACTGTGAAAGTGCCAAGCCGCGGCGGCTGTACGCCCGTCCCCTGCGCCACCTTGCTTGAGGGTCGGTATCCGCCAGGCCCTTGACACGCTGACCGTGGGGCCCTTCCTGTCAGTGGTCGCTCTCGACGCCGGCGGTCCGTTTCGAAACGGGAACTGGTCCCCGGTGTCTGGCGCAGCTGATCCGCACGTCATCCTCATTCTGAATCAATTAGAGCACGCCGCGCCGCCTGAATGGGCCGTTTCCTGCATTGGCGCTTCCCCTCGGTCGGCCGCCAAGCCGCCCTATTGCAAAAAAATGTACTCTCCGTGCGCCGCAGGCTTTTCAACGTGACAGCTCTTAAAACCTCCGGTGCTTCCATTTCGTGTCAAGGCGTCATTATATTTGGTGTCCCAAACCTGTGGGGGCGAAATTATGCAGACGGTAGAGTGCCAACATGACCAATTTGAGATACGGGATCTTCTTTCCCAGCGTCTGTTGGCAGTCTAGTGAGGTACGCCCTTTTGGCTGCCTGCACTTGGCTTGATCTTGTGTTTGGTCAGGGTGGACAACTGCTATTTCGAGATTTATAAGGATGGCATCCAGCGCACGTTACCTCGGTCTCCCAATGGGTCGTTTACCATCAATTGTCAACGAAAACCTGAGTTTTTCTGTTCTTGTTGAGCTGCTCGAAATACTTGTCCATAACACGGGTAGACGGCTTTCCGTCATCTTCTCAGTGTCAGGCGCCTCTCCGTACCGCATGTGAATTTCATCATCGGTCAAACGATCAGCAAGTGTCATGCCAGATCTCTGCGGAATCATTTTGGTTTCTGCAACTCGTTGCTCTGCTTTTTCTGTTGCGGGCCAACACTCTGCATCATACATGGCAACTGGTCTGATTGTGACCGGTGTATTCTCGACTTGTGAGTCGGTCCTACATCTTCTTATCACAAAGAACACCACTCATTGCCCGCAATTTAAATCGTGCATTCCGGACGCAGTACGTGATTTCGGGGAACGGGTGAGCCGTCAATAGTGATTATTGAACCAAGGTACTAGAAGATATTCTCTTTGAGAGATTTACGCTGTCGATCGTCATAGTGCCAGCAGTATTTGGTTAGGTTAACTCGGGGGAGGGGACCAAACAGCAAGATTATCGGTCCCATCGGATAAGGGAAGAATGGAGAAGGAAATCGACCGTGTCCTTTCATAGGAACAAAAAAAAAGGTTCAATAGGCTCTAAGCACTATGGGACTGAACAGCTGAGGTCATCAGTCCCCTAGACTTAGAACTACTTAAACCTAACTAACCTAAGGACATCACACACATCCACGCCCGAGGCAGCATTCGAGCCTGCGATCGTAGCAGCAGCGCGGTTCCGGACTGAAGCACCTAGAACCGGTGGGCCACAGCCAGGGTTTACAGGCTGCATAATATTTTCTAGTAACTTTCTATTACAAGGTAGGTGAGGTTAGAGATCACAGGAGGACGGAAAGCCTCTTTGTATGCTCGTTGTGGTGAGTTTAAAGAGCTATATACCGGCATGAAGAACATTTATTTAACAGGTGCAGCGTACTCCTGAAAGTACTTTTCCACGGAATACATAAAAAAATCCTAATATGAGGGGCATTCAGTGAGTAATGCAACACATTTTTTTCTGAAGGGAGGTTTTATTCAGGATTCCAACACTCACTTTTCTGGAAACAAAACCCAAATTTTTAACATAATCTCCGTTCAGTGCGACAGGCTTACGCCACCTCACTGCGAGGGCCTGCATGCCCTTCTGGTACCACTCTGCTAGTCGATGTCAGTGCCAAAGTCTTGCTCCATCAATAACCACGCCATCAACCACGTATTACTCCCGCAGAATGGAACCTTCATTGGGCCAAACAGATGGAAGTCGCAAGAAGCGAGAACCGGACTGCAGTGTGGATGAGGAAGAACAGTCCAGCGAAGTTTTGTGAACTCGTCTCGGGGGGACAGACATGTATGAAGGCTTGCATCGCCATGGAGGAGGAGATATTCGTATGCATCTTCGTGGCGACGAACAACTGAAGTCGTCTCTACAGCTTTCTGTGGGAAGCACGATACACTTGAAGGTTGGTCGTTGCACCATAGGGGAGGACATAACGAAATAACATCTTCAGACTCGCAGGAGACCGCCGCCATGACTTTAGAGGCTGCGGGTCCGGCTTTGAACTTTTTCTTCGGGGGAGAGGTGGTGTGGCTCCACTCAGTAAATTGCACTTTTGTTTCCAGTTCGGAGTGATGAAACCATGATTCACTGTCAGTTACGATGTTCTACAAAATGTTGTCACGAACAGCCTCGCAACGCGCAAGCAGTTCCGCGCAGAGCCTCGTTTGATTCTCTTCATGATCCTCTGTTGGTCGGCGAGGGGCTCAGCAGGCACTCGCCTTTGAGTTCCCCAAAGGTATCAGCTAGCAACAGAAAGTTGAAGTAGAGCTGCGAGGTGTTTGATTATGATCCATCGCAGATGTATGTGGCCAGCCGGCACACGGGAGATCGGACAGGTTTACGCGAGCTTGTTGCGATGATGACAGGCGCCCCATCCAACGACTCGCCGTGCTTTTGTTCACTGCCAAGTCCCAATAGGCATGCTGCAAGCGCCTGTAAATATCTACGATGCTCTGGTTTTCCGCCGAAAAAAAATTCAATGATAGCTCTCTGTTTCTAATGCACCTTGGTTACAAACACCATTTTGAAGGCCACGTTCAGGGCCACCACCTGTCGGAACTTAAAGAAACTACAGAGGCTGAAGTAGGCATATTCCACGACGCCTCACAACAAATTACGGCATTTTTAAACCGAAAATGGCTGATAAAAATGTTTTTTTGCGCTACCTACGGACGGTCCCCGGCACTACGGCTCCAAACGAGCAAACTGTAATAACGTAGCGATCATCTTTATTCAACAAAAACTGGGTTGACTAAGGAACTAAACATGGACGGACAGCCGGCCGCGGTGGTCTCGCGGTTCTAGGCGCGCAGTCCGGAACCGTGCGACTGCTACGGTCGCAGGTTCGAATCCTGCCTCGGGCATGGGTGTGTGTGATGTCCTTAGGTTAGTTAGGTTTAACTAGTTCTAAGTTCTAGGGGACTAATGACCACAGCAGTTGAGTCCCATAGTGCTCAGAGCCATTTGAACCATTTTTTAACCATGGACGGACAATTGCTCACACGACAAAGATTCAATTACACAGAAAAATAGAAAGCAAAATTCGCCAATTTTCAATGGAGACTGAATCGTTCAAGTCGACTTTTAACTCGCAGTGAAAACAATCGTGAATCTTAACTGGGCACGCAATGCACGAAGTGAATCGTGACCTAATAAGGAGCAAGTTCAGTTCAATCTGAATTTCCTTAAAGCAATAGCGACGCTACCACTTGCAAGAATCTCGCACTTCTCCTAACGAATTAATTTAATCGTTGTAGGGAATCATAACTCAAGAATGAACTAACTCCCATCCAGAACCACAGTTCAAGTGTCCACAGACGTAGTACGTCGTACTTACGTGGCTACGGAACAGCGACTGACTAAACCTGTATAAAATCAAACCTGCGTCGCCTCTGTGTACAGAGATGGAACAGACTTGGAAGGAGGAAAATTACCAATCACAAAGACGAATTTGCCAGAGATACCAGAGGTCTCCTCCAATCAGAAAGCGGAAGAGACGACACCTGGTTCATTCGTTTCAGAAGTTTTCACACGGTTCAACGTCTAAAATTCGAACAAGCGTACGGTTCGGAGGAACGAATCACGCCGTCGCACGTTTGAAACGCCTGGGCAGACGAATGTCGCGGATGACTTGAGTTCGTTACGGGTCAGCTTAGAATATTGCATCCAACCACCTATCCCATGCTTTTGCTGCGAAGTTGAATCAAGAACTTTGACCTGAACTCACTTAGTCACATAGGTTTGTTATTACACCCACATTCATTTATTCCAGCGATCATCCATGTTTAGGATAGGTGGTTATAGGTACACAGCATGACGAATGTCGAACGTCGTAAAAAGAGAATAAAACACACTAAGCTTCGGTTGCCAGCGTGATATTCCTCCCTGACAGGTAAAATATAAGAAAACACGGACAGACAAAAGATGCTCTGTCGACTTAATCAAACCACGAAATCATAGAGCCACAAAATTATATGAACGGAGGACTGATTGACGTCTTTGAGTTGCCCATCGCAGAATAATGTGTTTGATTCCTGTGGAACACAACTAGCTCTTTATTCACATGAAGTGTTGAGTGCTATTGACAAGGGATTTCAGATCGATTCCGTATTTCTGGACTTCCGGAAGGCTTGTGACACGGTACCACACAAACGGCTCGTAGTAAAATTGCGTGCTTACGGAATATCGTCTCAGTTCTGTGACTGGATTTGTGATTTCCTGTCAAAGAGGTCACAGTTCGAAGCAACTGACGGAAAGTCATCGAGTAAAACAGAAGTGATTTCTGGCGTTCCCAAGGTAGTGTTATAGGCCCTTTACTGTTCCATACATAAACGATTTGGGAGACAATCTGAGCAACCGTTTTCGGTCGTTTGCAGATGACGCTGTCGTTTATCGACTAATAAAGTCATCATAAGATCAAAACGACTTAGAAAAGATATCTGAATGGTGCGAAAAGTGGCAGTTGACCCTAAATAACGAAAAGTATGAGGTCATCCACATGAGTGCTAAAAGGAACTCGTTAAACTTCGGTTACACGATAAATCAGTCTAATCTAAAAGCCGTAAATTCAACTATATACCTAGGTATTACAATTACGAACAAGTTAAATTGGAAGGAACACACAGAAAATGTTGTTGGGAAGGCTAACCAAAGACTGCGATTTATTGGCAAGACACTTAGAAAATGTAACAGACCTACTAAGGAGACTGCCTACACTACGCTTGTCCGTCCTCTTTTAGAACACTGCTGCGCAGTGTGGGATCCTTACCAGATGTGACTGACGGAGTACCTCGAAACATCCGAAGAAAGGTAGCACGTTTTGTATTATAGCGAAATATGGGAGGGAGAGTCATTGAAATGATACAGGATTTGGGCTGGACAGCATTAAAAGAAAGGCGTTTTTTGGATGTGACTGAATCTTGTCACGAAATTCCAATCTCCAAGTTTCTCCTCCGAATGCGAAAATATTTTGTTGACACCGACCTACATAGGGAGGAACGATCACCGCGATAAAATAATGGGAAATCAGAGCCCGTACGGAAAGATATAGGGGTTCATTCGCGCTATACGAGGTTGGAATAATAGAGAATCGTGAAGGTGGTTCTATGAACCCTCTGCCACGCACTTAAATGTGATTTGCAGAGTAGCTATGTAGATGTAAAACTGTGTATGGGGTTACCCTACATACACATGGTGTAATCTGGAGACCAGATATAAAAGCCAAGACTCCATTTGGACACGGGGAGTCTTATGGCAGAGGAGCAGCGTCCGCGCTGTGCTGCGGTCAGCCGCTCTCGCGTTGTGTTGACACTGAGTTCGCGCGGCGACGGCAGCCGCCGTTACGTAATCACACTGCGGTTGGGTGAGGGGGAGGAGAGGGTAATCACGGCCGCAGAGTCGCGCGACGCTGTTCCGCGAATCGGGCGCCGCCTCCGGTTTCTCGGCTGCTGCCTCGGCGTCCTTCGGCGATACGCCTTCTACGTCTGTATAGTGCACACGCTTTAAAGAAGACAGCTGTCATAGTTCTGAAGATATTCCACATCCACAACTACACCATCTGATCAGAAGTATCGGGACACCTATTAATGGACATATTTATAGGGTGTGTCCACCCTTCGCCACTGACTGCTGGCGCCCGTCGCCTCTGACTGCTGGCGACATTTTGAGTGAGGTGTCCGAACGCCTGTGGTGAAATGGCAGCTTTTTCTTTCTCAAGAGTCCGAACGAGACAAGTGAGTGATGTTGGACAATGTCGTCAGGAGCGAAGTCGAGTTTTTACTCATCTCAAAAGCATTCCATTGGGTTCAGGCCGGGACTCGCCCAACATATGCCACTTTATGAAACCGTGTGTTGTCATGCGGATGCAACAACTCATCATCTCCATTTTGTTCCTGTACTGTGTGTAGTAAACTGTGTTCACATCCTCCCGTATTAAGCGTTTTCTCAAGCGAAACAAGTGGACCACACACTAACCGCAAAAACATATCCCTATCGTAACACCAACTCCTTCATGCTCCACTGCTGGCTCAATACATGATGGCAGGTTATGTTATCCAGGCATTCGCCAAACCCAAATTCTGCTCTCGGACTGCCAGAGGGTATAGCGTGAATCATTTTACAAATGACTAGTTTCCATTGTCCTATGGCGTCGCTGCTTACACTACCTCAAGCGTCGCTTAGCAATGATTTATGGCCTTTGAATACCTGCTCGACCACTGTACCGCACACTTTTTAACTCTCCACGCACACTCACTGTTTAGCTGGACTGCCTATAGTACTTCGGAACTCACGAATGGTTCCTTCCGCTAATTTCATATGTCTCCGTCTAACATAAGGCCTACCTGGTCTTTGTTTAATTGTGGCTGTTCATTCGGCATTCGACTTCACAATCATATCAGCAACAGTCCATCTGAGCTGCCCTAGAAGATTTGAAATGTGTCTGATGGATTTGTTACTCAGGCGAAATCCAGTGACTAGTCAGCTTCTCTACTGACATCACAATACGCTCAGCCTACTTTTATGCTGGGGTGCCTGTCTCTCCATCTACTGGTCAGTACTAAATGCATGCTATTGCCCGCATACTTATTATATTGTATTTGTAGAAAGTACCCTCCACCATGCGTTGTATAATAATCTGTGAAATATATGTATGGCTGTAGATAAGAAGACTCTCATCTCACTATTGCATCATGCTACTCCTTGCGACTATCAGCCCTGTCGACGTACCTGCACTATTTCCGAGATGGCTCGAACAACCGCGCGCAGCCGCCGCGCTGAGGAATCCAGACGTGACCTCGGTCCAGATACGGACGCACAGCACTTCACAAGCGGCACGAGATCACCTGCTCTCCGAGTTAGCGCAGTACCTTGTATGGATGTGTCTTCAAGCTCCTTCACTTCTGTAATACTGTGGGTACACATCTCTATCTTGACGGAATACCTTCACTTTCGCACAGCTCTCGAGAGCCACAACATGTGAAAACTGGAGCAACGATTCTGTTGGTGCCAAAGCCAAAGGTACAGCTCTCATTTCGTTTACGACAAGAAAATACTCAGGTTAGAGCGAGAAGAGTGGTTACAAGTAAAAAGGAACAAGCTGCGAGTAATAAACTCAACTATGGTATGTGTCCTCTCAAACACCAAAATACAAATTACAATGCCTCGACTCAGAACAGAGCATCGTTCTAGGATGCACAGTTGCCTTCTCAGCCAATCCAAATGCTGAATTTGTAATATTGGCGCGCGCACATCTTTTTTTTCGTGTTACTGTCTTTGTATGTTCAGGAACTCCGGTGGCCAGCATAATACCTTGATATATCTCCAGTACGTGTGTGTGGTGTACGTCGGCGTCAACTTTGACTGGATATTAATCTCCAGACTGTTGAAAGGCAGCTGCAGTACTTGCGGTCATATTCGATTATGAGAGGATACTGCATCTCTGATACTAAGCTGGCGCAGACTCGTGCATCCCTTCTTGCTTCTGACTGGTCACGTAAATTCTCCAACATCGATTCAAGAAATAAGATTATGAATGCTGGATTTCAAGTTCCTATATTGGTGACCACTCCCTGTAAGCATTCTGCCGCATTTTAGTGTTGACTGGATTAACAGTTTCCAACTTGCTTTTTAAAAGCTTCTTCACGTGGACGAAATGATTCTTTTGAGGAGTGGCAGAAGAGAATGAGTATTTAATCGACCAGAAAATTGCAGATTTCCTTACTTAAAAGACTGAAAACACTTTCTATATTTACTAAACAGAATGAAAAATCTAAATGCTGAGTTATTTTTCCAACAATCAAGTTCGATTTGCTGGACAGCAACCCTAATCCTGCGTAGTTGGCTATTTGTAAATTGCTGTACCCACAGTATCTCTTAGTGACAAAGGCTCTCGTAGAGGATTAAATTCTCGGTCATTCTGTGCACTGAAACTCATTAAGAAATTTTGTAACCATTCCAAGCGTTCAAAATATTGGATTTCAATAATATTTTAGCAGTGATAACAGCATGTACCAATGATGTGGATAACATTTTTAAAATTCTTCACTAGAATTTCCCTCTCCTTAGAAATAAGAAAATCATACTCGCCCTTCATTAAAAATGTTAGGTGCTGATAGCCTCATACAAGCCACTGGCATATTCGAAAAAGCTGACTAGACAACATTCGCTTATAAGAGCTGACGCCTGCACGGTCGATATTTGATCGGACTATTAATATCCATTCAGGCCTAACATGTAAAGGCGACAGCGAAATTCAGTTTCCGAAATCCTATTTTGGCCTTTACGAAGTTGTGCTGCATGTAAATGGTGTGAAAGACTTTTATTGAAACAGCACTGGTGCACAATGGAGATGAGACAAAATATTAAGATATATTTGTCAGCGAGAATCACAACCAGCGTGGTTCAAATCCCCGTCTTACCACCGTAATTCAGGTTTTCCGAATTTTTCCTAAATCGCTTCAGGCAAAAAATAGCGGAATGGATTCTCCAAGCTACCCACACTCGACTTCCACCTTTGCGAATATCGGATAAGATACGTGATTGGGCTGAAGAAATCCTAAGGCTCAGAAACAATAGTAGGCAGTGTAAACAGCGTCCAATGTACCACATCAATGTGTGATTCGTACTTGCACATGTGGAAAAACAGCCAACAACAAGCAGACTTATCATCGTTCATACCACGGATCTTTCTCAAAGTAGTGTGGTTTTTCCTGCTAGACAATCAGTTTCATCCATACCACCACCAACGATGTCATGATTTAGGTGCGGATGCTTCCGACAAAGAGTTCGGCTTTGTGGATGGATTGTTCATTGTTGTGAGAATGAGTCCAATTTTCTAGGCAGCCTAATGCTCGCAGATGGCGCACAGTTCTCGAGAGATGTATGATTTCACAGTCGTAACAGCCTCGTCTTGGCACGGGGAAATCCTCACGTCCCATTTGAACGCCACATCGAGAGCGGTTTGCAGTGAATTATGGGTCGGCATCATCAACGAGCACATAATTGCGCCGTACCTCCTACCACCACGTTTAAATGGAGTGAGGTACAAGAGTTTCATCGAATATGTTCTCCCAGAACTGTTAGAGCAAATACAGCATAACATGCGCCGTTAGACGTTGATACAACTAGGGCAAGCACGTGCGCACTTTTCTGTACAAGTACGTGACGTACTCCGTGCCACACATCTTATACATTGGATGGTTAGGGGAGGCACTACTGCATGACCACCTCGTTTCCCTCTTCTGACGCCTCTTGCCTTCCAACATGGAGGCATATCAAAAGCTTCGTGTACGTCACACCCATTCCCGAAAAAGACACACTTCATCAGGAATTTGCAGCATCTGATGAGAGTCACGCGATGCCTAGTGTACTTGGTAGAGAGCGCCAGAATTTTCTAAGATATTATGCCTGTACTAAATGTGATGGTCTCCATTTTGAACATCTTCTGCAATGTCCAACAGTACTGAATAAACAGTACTCCCCATTTACTGAATTGAAGGCTTGCGTGCATTGAGTGTCCTTGTTGTTCCTTCCTTTCACTGCCTCAGTATTAATTCCGAAACCATAAGTTTTGATTTCACCGTTGTTCAATTTCGATTGCTCTGTCAGTTCCTTCCATTTGAGCACAATCTTTTGAATGACCCCGTATATCGCGATCGGTAACCGATGGCCGTTGGTGTAGTCAAACATAAAGTGTTTTAACCTATTTACGCGCATAACTTTTTTTTGTTAATATACATCCAATGACAGTTGTCAGTCTTTGTACCAACATTTTCGGATTTTAATACATTTTTTTTTTTCAGAAGACACGTAAATATATCCAGCAGATGTTGTTAACTATCAGGTGGACGTCAACCAACATTACTGACTTTCTGTATACTTTGTTCTTACAAAGATATGAATACAGTATGTCTTTTTTAAATAGTACCCTATATTTTTAGTTGGGTAATCCACTTACTCTTCTCAAGACTTGTTCAATAACGTATCACTGTGTACAACACATGTAAACATGGCGCTATTAAAACAAAGCACAAATTTTCCATTGATAATACTGTATTAGACTTGTTGGAACAGACAGTAAAAAAGCGGAAACACGAGGAAAACGCACACCGTCATTTAGTCGACCGTCTTCAGTTGAAGGTTTGTGAGTACAATAGACACAAACGAACAATCACTAACGCATGTTCTTCGTGTGTACCTACCCTTTGTTTGTGAATGAACGTTTCATGACAAAAACTTTGTTCGTGTAGTTATGATAATTGTTGGATATGGAGAATGGTTTTAAGCATCACATCGCCCACTTCATGGCTTTATCTGCACAGTCTATCCGCGAATAGTTCTTGATACAAGCAGAGACAGCCGAAGACCGATATTGTCTTGAGGGCCAACCGGAAGCTAACATTCATTCTTGCGTCTACAGCCGCCGTCCTTGACAGATGTTGCCCCTTGTCAGTCCGCCATGGTTTACGCAATCATGTCTCGTTTCAATCACTGACTTTCTGGGTGTGGTTTCAGCGGGATTCTCCGACTCAAACGTATCCATTTATTTTTCTGCTCTTAACAAGAAAACTCGTTTTATACACTACTGACAAATAAAATTGCTACACCAAGAAGAAAAGCAGATGATAAACGGGTATTGATTGCACAAATATATTATACTAGAACTGACATGTGATTACATTTTCACCCAGTTTGGGTGCATAGATCCTCAGAAATCAGTACCCAGGACAACCACCTCCGGCCGTAAAACGGCCTTGATACGCCTGGGCATTGAGTCAAACAGAGCTTGGATGGCGTGTAGAGATACAGCTGCCCATGCAGCTTCAACACGATACCACAGCTCATGAAGAGTAGTGACTGGCGTACTGTGACGAGCCAGTTGCTCGACCACCATTGACCAGACGTTTTCAATGGGTGAGAGATCTGGAGAATGTGCTGGCCAGGGCAACAGTCAAACATTTTCTGTATCCCGAAAGGCCCGTACAGGATCTGCAACATGTGGTCGTACATTATCCTGCTGAAATGTAGGGTTTCGCAGGGATCGAATGAAGGGTAGAGCCAAGGGTCGTAACACATCTGAAATGTAACGTCCGCTGTTCAAAGTGCCGTCATTGCGAACAAGAGGTGACCGAGACGTGTAACCAATGGCACCCCATACCATCACACCGGGTGATACGCCAGTATGGTGATGACGAATACACGCTTCCAATGTGCGTTCACCGCGATGTCGCCAAACACGGATGCGACCATCATGATGCTGTAAACAGAACCTGGATTCATCCGAAAAAATGATGTTTTGCCATTCGTGCAGCCAGGGTCGTCGTTGAGTACATCATCGCAGGCGCTCTTGTCTGTGATGCAGCATCAAGGGTAACCGCAGCTACGGTCTCCGAGCTGATAGTCCATGCTGCTGCAAATGTCGTCGATCTGTTCGTGCAGATGTTTGTTGTCTTCCAAACGTCTCCATGTGTTGACTCAGGGTTCGAGACGTTACAGCCATGCGGATAAGATGCCTGTCATCTCGACTGCTAGTGATACAAGGCCGTTGGGGTCCAGCACTGCGTTCCGTATTACCCTCCTGAACCCACTGATTCCATATTTTGCTAACAGTCATTGGATTTCGACCAACTCGAGCTGCAGTGTCGCGATACGATAAACCGCAAATCGCGATAGGCTACAACCGACCTTTATCAAAGACGGAAACGTGATGGAACGCATTTCTCCTCCTTACACGAGGCATCACAACAAAGTTTCACCAGGCAACGTCGTTCAACTGCTGTTTGTGTATGAGAAATAAGTTGGAAACTTTCCTCATGTCAGCAGGTTGTAGGTGTCGCCACCGGCGCCAACCTTGTGTGAATGCTCTGAAAAGCTAATCATTTGCATATCACAGCATCTTCTCCCTGTCGGTTAAATTTCGCGTCTGTAGCACGTCATCTTCGTGGTGTAGCAATTTCAATGGCCAGTAGTGTATTTCGAGGAGTATGTTGCCCTGAGATGGAAGATGTATATCACAACTGCCCGATCGAAACTACGAAGAGCGTTCAGTAAGCAATGTAACACTTTTTTTCTCGACTAATTTCGGTTGAAAAAGAGCGAAATTTGTTGTGAAGTATTTCCAGTTCAGCGCGTATACTGTCATTAAATTGTGATAGATAGTGGTGGTATACGTAGCCTAAAATGGCGTCTGTAATGGAGGTGCGTTCCAGGTAGAGAGCCACCAATGTTGTTGTTTTTTTTTTTTTTTTTTTGTGAAACCACAGCATCGCAGATATTCATAGGTGCTTGCAGAATGTCTACTGAGATTGAGATCTGAAATTGAACCAAAACACGATGAGTCTTTGGGCGAGTCATGTGTGATCATCGCAGCAAGGTCGCGCAAACTAGTTCTATCTTCCGTGTGCCGGCTGGCCGCATACAGCTCTGACTTCTGTAATGTTGGAGCACAGGAACGTTCTCATTTGAGGTTATCGACGGCTAACAATCAAACACCTCGCTGCTCAATAGGACGTCTCTGGTGGCCGTGTTGACACATTCGTCCGCATACAGGCCCTCCCAATAAGGTGGAGTAAGGCTGTTGTACTGAACGGAGATTATAATGAAAAATAGGGTTTTGTAGCCCAAAGGATGGGGAATAGTACGGCGTATTGGACTCATGAATAAAACTAACTTGCTTTCAGAAAACAATTGTTGCATTTCTTATTGCACGCTTCTCGTAATTTAAAACTTCATTGGTCGAAAGATGATCGATCATGCTCTGCTGCTACACTTAAAAAAATGGCTCAAATGGCTCTGAGCACTATGGGACTTAATATCGATGGTCATCAGTCCCCTAGAACTTAGAACTACTTAAACCTAACTAACCTAAGGACATCACACAACACCCAGCCATCACGAGGCAGAGAGGCTACACTTAAAAGTATTGACTAATCGAGAAAGAGAGAAGCAGCTCCATTTGTTGAAAAAAAAGTGCAATCCGCCTGCAGTGAAACCACTTGACTATCGTCAGGTGTGTGTTAATTTTTGCGCCTCCCAGCTCACACACAGGGATTACACTCGTCTGGTGTGAGACGTTCCCGGGCTGGGAGTGGAGGGGTGGCGAGGGGAGGTCCACTCGGGGTCGAACCGCACAGTAAACCTGGGTGCAGTGTGGGGCGGCGGCGAGGCGAGTGAACTGCTTGCTGTAGCCTGTTGTGAGGTTGTGTACCACTGCGGCCTACAGAGGGGACGAAGCCTCTCCGTCGTTTCTACACTCCTGGAAATTGAAATAAGAACACCGTGAATTCATTGTCCCAGGAAGGGGAAACTTTATTGACACATTCCTGGGGTCAGATAAATCACATGATCACACTGACAGAACCACAGGCACATAGACACAGGCAACAGAGCATGCACAATGTCGGCACTAGTACAGTGTGTATCCACCTTTAGCAGCAATTCTCCCATGGAGACGATCGTAGAGATGCTGGATGTAGTCCTGTGGAACGGCTTGCCATGCCATTTCCACCTGGCGCCTCAGTTGGACCAGCGTTCGTGCTGGACGTGCAGACCGCGTGAGACGACGCTTCATCCAGTCCCAAACATGCTCAATGGGGGACAGATCCGGAGATCTTGCTGGCCAGGGTAGTTGACTTACACCTTCTAGAGCACGTTGGGTGGCACGGGATACATGCGGACGTGCATTGTCCTGTTGGAACAGCAAGTTCCCTTGCCGGTCTAGGAATGGTAGAACGATGGGTTCGATGACGGTTTGGATGTACCGTGCACTATTCAGTGTCCCCTCGACGATCACCAGAGGTGGACGGCCAGTGTAGGAGATCGCTCCCCACACCATGATGCTGAGTGTTGGCCCTGTGTGCCTCGGTCGTATGCAGTCCTGATTGTGGCGCTCACCTTCACGGCGCCAAACACGCATACGACCATCATTGGCACCAAGGCAGAAGCGACTCTCATCGCTGAAGACGACACGTCACCATTCGTCCCTCCATTCACGCCTGTCGCGACACCACTGGAGGCGGGCTGCACGATGTTGGGGCGTTAGCGGAAGACGGCCTAACGGTGTGCGGGACCGTAGCCCAGCTTCATGGAGACGGTTGCGAATGGTCCTCGCCGATACCCCAGGACCAACAGTGTCCCTAATTTGCTGGGAAGTGGCGGTGCGGTCCCCTACGGCACTGCGTAGGATCCTACGGTCTTGGCGTGCATCCGTGCGTCGCTGCGGTCCGGTCCCAGGTGGACGGGCACGTACACCTTCCGCCGACCACTGGCGACAACATCGATGTACTGTGGAGACCTCACGCCCCACGTGTTGAGCAATTCGGCGGTACGTCCACCCGGCCTCCCGCATGCCCACTATTCGCCCTCGCTCAAAGTCCGTCAACTGCACTTACGGTTCACGTCCACACTGTCGCGGCATGCTACCAGTGTTAAAGACTGCGATGGAGCTCCGTATGCCACGGCAAACTGGCTGACACTGACGGCGGCGGTGCACAAATGCTGCGCAGCTAGCGCCATTCGACTGCCAACACCGCGGTTCCTGGTGTGTCCGCTGTGCCGTGCGTGTGATCATTGCTTGTACAGCCCTCTCGCAGTGTCCGGAGCAAGTATGGTGGGTCTGACACACCGGTGTCAATGTGTTCTTTTTTCCATTTCCAGGAGTGTAGATCCCCAGTTCCACACAATACAATGTACTGAAATATGTGTGGATTCAAATGTGGACTCATTGTCTTAGCGGCAGATGTGACGCTAATTGCTGGGGCACTGGTAAGGGGTTGGTTCCCATATTTTCAATATTTTGCAATGCAGTTTAATTATGTTCCCGGACACTACTCATATTCCGAATTTTCTCAGCGAGGCACCTTTTAACGAAACCTATTTGAAGTAGGATTATCCAGTAATCGATATTCAGACTGCCATTTACATCGAAAACTTAATATCGCGCAAGTTGCGGTAATTTTATGAAGAGAGAGGATAAATAAATCGTTTACAAATTTACGATATTAGCCTCTATAGACAAAAAGCTGCTCTTACAGTATTCTACTACCAACTGAGCTATCTAGCTCACTATTCACGAAGCTCCTTCACAGCCTTACGTACACCTGTATTCCAAACTTACGAATTTCATAGAAGTTCTCCTGCATACACAGGGCGCCCAGCACTCCTGGAAGAAGTGAAGCTGTAAAAGCGAGGGTTTCAGGTTAAAGTTCTGCTCTGCCAGAAAGTTTCTAAACAGAGCATATTGCGCCATTGTGTGAAACATTCATTTTGCAAAATATGTTACTAGTTTACCGTGTTGTAATATTTCCCTAGCAAGGACTTGGTTTTAACAGAGCCTGTTTTTATCTTCGTGTAAAAGCCACCGTAATCGTTATTAAAGAATTATCAGGAAAACTGGAAGCATCTACTTGCCAGACTCTGACAGTACGTCGCTAACCAAAAGAGTTTCTATCATCCGTTGTGACACAACCATCACCGCACCGTTGTTCGTCGAATTACATTCAAGAAATTTATTGCTTTGTCCCTGTTTGTTTATGCAGTTGCAGTACAGAGTGATGCAGGAGATAGTAAGAGGGAAGTCGTCCCTGAGAATTTTGTTTGTCATGCCGCTGAATGAAGGAGACGCAGATCAGACGAAGCCCATCTTTCTTTGGTTGTGCAATGGGTTAGGAGAAAAATTACAAGTAGTTGAATAAAATTGTCATCTGTGATGACATGGCTGTGAAATCTCACGTAACACTATAAGCACGCCTTTTTATGGTAGTGAATTACGCTCATCCGGTATTTACCCAGCAACGACGTAAGTGTAGCGTAACCGTTCGCCGTGATCGTATCTGACCCACCAACCTGGCCTAGCGGAAAACTACAGACAACGTTTTATTGCAGGAGCTGCACTTGACCCAGTTCAGTTTCCCTTTGTTGGCCGTGACTCATTAGTTGGTCTGCGAGGTCACCTAAAGCAGGCCATGTCTGCAGTGTGATGCATTCCCAGGCCTTCACAGTTACTGACAAAATGAGTTCACAGCACATGAGTCGTACCACATAGACATATTCAGTCTCCCAAGATTTCCAAAAATATTCGACACTATATCATGCTGTCGATTCATAATGGAAAAAAGACCATACGAAATACTTTCAAATATCTAATGGACTACGAAAGAGTTTTATTTTTTATTTATTCTCGAGACAAAGTTGAAAAATTTAGAGTTGGTTGAAAAATTTAGAGTTGATATTTATCACAGTGAATATTATTACTGGCGAAAAAATGACACTACAATGAGATGTTGTATCTTCGATCTACATATTATATGTGGCAGAACTTCGCAAGGCCGAGGCATTCAGAGTGTTTTGCTGAAGATCAATCATTGAAAGTGCAAGATGTAAGGTACAGAGGTGCTCACTCAGGGTGGTATTTTCGTATTGTCCAGTACCACAACACCTCTATTGAAGCTCCATTTTCATATGTTCTCCTTGTGTAATTTGCCTGTTCTTTAGCGATTCTTATCTGTTTTAACATTATCAGCTTCCCTTCAGACACCACTAGCAGGCCTCACTAAACTAACAAGTCATAAATGGGGACATCAACCTACTAAACTTTCCTTAAATCCTCTGATTACTTTAATTCAAACATCTGCAGCTCGTTCGTCGGATCGATGAAATACAAGATTATTAAGAAACAAGCTAGGCCACAATTAAATATTCAGAAACACGGAAATCAAAAGCGAATGAAACACACGAATGGGTAGAAAAGTTATTTACTTTAGCATCATTGCCCAGGACCCACTTGGCAAAATCAGCTTTTCTCCAGGCTTATGAACGTCACCACTGGCCTCGAAACTTAGATCGTCCCTTTCAAGTATGCAATTTAGTTCTATATTACCACGTCCCTCACTACGCTAGTATGCCTCCGTATTTTCCACTCAACCAAACTCGCGTAATGCAAACAATCTGGTTCGACACTTCAGCTTTGTGTCGATAGAATGATTGTCCGCTAAGTTTTGCCGCGCTCATCCACTTTTCCACCACCCTTTTTCTTCCGTCAGGCTATAATCTCACCCTTCCTTCCATCTGTTGTACACATTAAAGTCTTTTATGAAGATTTGAGAGGAGCGAAGATTACAATAAACTTACTAGTTTACTTAGCTTGTCATGTTGAGATGGCTCCAGTTCTTCCTGTCTAGGGTCTGATCCATGAAGCTGAAAATCTACATTTTAGGTCCTCACGGTTGGTTTGAACTATACAAATTTGAAGATTGTTGTTGCAGAATTTCTGTTTTCACATAAATATAATTTCCCAGATTTTAGTATATCATACAGCAGTTAGATTTTTCACATTAACAAAGCCAAAATTCCATTGTTCGCACGAAAGTACAAAATACGTCTGATCACATCAAAGGCACGCTTACGACTCCCTCATTCTGCGGAAACAGTTCAAATGGTTCACATGGCTCTGAGCACTGTGGGACTTAACATCTGAGGTCATCAGTCCCCTAGAACTTAGAACTACTTAAACCTAACTAACCTAAGGACATCACACACATCCATGCCCGAGGCAGGATTCGAACCTGCGGCCTTAGCGGTCGTGCGGTTCCGGACTGAAGCGCCTAGAACCGCTCGGCCACATCGGCCGGTTCTGCGGAAATAACACTGTTCCAAAGGGTTTCCAATTTTTCTTAACACATGAATTCCTATTAGCTTTAGTTATATCATTAATTTCGATTATTATTTCATATTTGAAACCAGATATAAATATAGTAAACAGTACAGGATTGCGTAATTAATAATAGAAATTTTAAGATTGCTAATAATTTGTAATTTCAAAAGTTTCTAAAAAAATTCGAACAGTTCATTCAGAACTAGTACTTAACGATTACTGCGGAGGTGAAGTTGGTCCGCAACTTCATCTTTAATGAAAGAAACAAAAATATTTTATAAAGTAATACCGTTTTATAAATTTTAGCTTGAAATATAACATACTGTTCATAAAATTATATGAAGGTTAACAGAAATGCCACTGAGATAATATTGATCTGTCCAAAATTCGAAAAATTATACTGGTATCGACATCTACTGTTGAGGAAAAGTAATGCTAGAGGAGGATGTCCCGTTACAAGCCGTGCCCACGCTTAGCAACTGCCACTCTCCGTGTCTCGTCCCTATCTCCTCCCCCTCTACTCTAAAATCACCTTTTTTTTATTTTTTTAAGAAGCAATATTCTTGTACTGGTGTACAAGTTAAGCACTCCTTCTCTGCCAAACTTTGAAGTTTATCAAAACTAGACATGATTGTCTTAGAGAGAATTCCGCGATCGTTCATTAAATAAAATATGGCGTTTCAGTCTTTGATTGCTATTCTTTATTTTCGATTACCGGTTTCAGACTAGCTGCCCATCTTCAGATCATATATTGCAGTTACAGAGTAACTAGTCCGTACAGAACAATCAGTTCGCTGTCATAAGTAAAGTTAATTTTTACTTTACTTATGACAGCGAACCGTCTGTACTTGTCCGTACAGAACAATCGGTTCGCTGTCATAAGTAAAGTAAATTTTTACTTTACTTATGACAGCGAACCGATTGCTCTGTACGGACTAGTTACTCTGTAACTGCAATATATAATCTGAAGATGGGCAGCTAGCCCGAAACCGGTAATCGAAAATAAAGAATAGCGATCAAAGACTGAAACGCCATATTTTATTTTATTTAAACTTTGAAGTTGTCATCCTTCTGCTATGCCCTGGACGTTTCCTTGTACAGGTTCTCCTGGCAATGGGATACTCGCTGTGTGTCATCCTGATACCTGTCATAGCGTGCTTCCAGGATTCACCAAACGGTTACACTGAGCCTAATGGAACAGATTCATGCTCTCTTGACCTTACTCTTATCTGCGATTTACTGGGGACACTTTCGCAGCGTCGGCCTCTATCACAAAATACCGATGACACCTCGTTTTCTTTTCCAGTCGATCGTTTCTTTCCAAATTTTCAAAAAACACCGTATATAGTGAATTTCAATGTATTTTTTTAATAGTTCAGCCTAGTAAATTATAATGGACACCGAATATAACACAAAGACGAAAGAACTACCGAACGACACCCAAAAAGGCATAATGGACCCACCTATGAAAGGAATAGTTGGAATACCGTCGTGAGACGCATTAGGAAGTCTCTATTTTATTTATTGATGCTGGATAGCTTCGGACTTGCATCCACTCTCAAAGGATCCGACTTCGTAAGTGACTGAACACAGTTATGTAACACAGTTATGTAGGCATGCGTGGAACGACCACAGCAAATAATTCAAATTGTAATAAAGATACTTAAGCGTACAGTAGGCAACTTAGCAGTGCAAGAAGATTAACGCAAGTCCGAAACTAGCCAGCATCAGTAAATAAAGAAAACTTCGTAATGCAACTTACGACGGTGTTCCAATAATTTATTTCATTAAAGATGAAGTTGAGGACCCATTTCACGTCCACCATTCAGGAGATCTATAAGAATCAATTACGTTCCCAACTGCCCTGAAAGTTAGTCTTATGTATATCAGATTGCTTGTTGTTCAAATGTGTGTGAAATCGTATGGAACTTAATTGCTAAGGTCTTCAGTTCCTAAGCTTACACACTACTTAACCTAAATTATCCTAAGGACAAACACACGCACCCATGCCCGAGGGAGGACTTGAACCTCCGCCGGGACCAGCCGCACAGTCCATGACTGCAGCGCCTCAGACCGCTCGGCTAATCCCGCGCGGCTCAGATTGGTTGTCTTTTATGCTGTTGACTATAGGAATATATCGTTGCTGGGCGGATCCAAGCAAACACAGAACCACGTTGTATTTCCACAAGGTGTACCGAATACATCTCTTCAGGTATGCGTTTAAATTTAAATTAACAAACACAAAAACCCTTGAGTGTAATTGTATTACGTTACAACATAAGAGGCAAACTTCTAGATCGTGTCGCACATGAGTTAAATACCCAGCAGCAGCATATGAAGTAATATGAAATGGAATGACCGTGTGAATAAGGGTAGTGAACCGAAGGAAAGATTGTCTGTATGCTTCTGGAAACGGGCAGGGCATTTACTTGCTAAGGAAAACGAATGAGAAACTGTTGTTCGACTTCTCTCCAATGCTGGTCCTGTAATTGGGATCCTTAATGATCTGAAAATAAACACCGAAGAAATTAAAGTAATTCGGTGCGAGGATCGTTAACAGGTCCGTACACGCTACGTCAAATTGTGACAGATATCTTCCGGAAATCCAAACAGAAGTCATTAGAGCGAAAGTCACTATATTCTCCCGAAATCCTGATTGGAGATCTAGAGCCTGCCCTGGAAGTACTCGTGCATAGCCACTTAGACAGGAACGATCACATACAACTAATCGCAAGTAAGGCAGATATTCACTGGAAGAATCCACTCAGGAAGGAATTACCCTGCAAAACCTTCGAACAATACTTGAATATTGGTCGTCAGCCTCTGATCCGTACCAGATAGGTTTGATAGAAGAAATAGAGCAGACCCACAAAAAGCGGCGCATTCCGTCACTGGTCATTTAATAAGATTGAAACCGTCACGGGAGTGCACAGGGAACTCCATTGTCAGAACTACGAGAGATGAGTTATACATTACAGTGTGGTTAAAATTACGAGAGCGTGCGTTCTTAGAAGAGTCAGCCAAAACACTGCATCGTCCTTGGTACATCCGGGGTTGATTTAATGCCCAGGCGAGGCAAGAAGCAGCTTGGGGCACCAAGCTGAGAGGTCCGCTACGTGTACGCAAGTGCTAAACAGGCACACTCCGCATTTCTAGATATTTGGAAAACGTCTGACACGGTGCCCAACTTCAGATTGTTAACGAAGATACGAGCAAACGAAATAGGTTCCCAGATATACAGTATAAGTGGCCCCAAAGCTTCTTAAGTAATACAACCCAGTATGTCTTTCTCATCAGAAACAGGGGTATCGTCTGGAGTGCCCCACGAAATTGTGATAGGACTGCTATTATTTTTCATGCTCGTAAATCATCTGACGGACTGGGTGGGCGCCGCGCGGGGTAGCCGAGCGGTCTGGGGCGTCTTGCCACGGTCCGCGCGGCTTCCTCCGTCGGAAGTTTGAGTCCTCCCGCGGGCATGGGCATGGCCATGTGTGTGTGTGTGTGTGTGTGTGTGTGTGTGTGTGTGTGTGTGTGTGTGTGTGTCATCCTTAGCGCAAGTTAGTTTAAGTTAGATTAAGTAGTGTGTAAGCTTAGGGACCGATTACCTCAGCGGTGTGGTCCCGTAAGACCTTCCCACAAATTTCCAACTACAGGCTGGTGTGACGTCCCGTCTCCCCTTCTGTTGCCGCCGTTGATGTTGAGCCGCTGCTGCTGCAGCTCGGTCCCTGGAATGGAAAAGCGACGCGCATTGGTGGTTGTCCCCGTCGGATAACGTGGAACAGCACCTGAAAATCTCTAAAGAAAATTGTTCCTCGCGTAATGTATGGAAGTCCGTTTGCGAGTCCGCACAGTCTTCTCAGCGATGCGAATTGCTGATTTTAATTGTCTGTTTTAGTTTTATGATGATTTGTTATGCCCGGTTAGTTAGTTATTGCAGTATTGAGTGAATCATTCACCACCAACGTCGTATCACACCACTGAAGTGAGGAAAAATTAATTTGCGGTTCAGTATCAGTAGTTGTTACGTTGCTAGGCAGAGTTGTTCACTACGGCAAATCCAGAGATAATCTATAATGCTACCTTGCTTTCGTGTGTCGTAATATTATTTCGGCAAAACACCCCTTTCAATGCTCAATACACATCAATTCACTCTTTCAATTAAAATGTTCGCCGTTAATTAATTTTGATCGTCAACTATCACACAGTTCAATTAATGATGGATGCAACACGTGAGCTTTCCATTACTGATAAACAATTTTTATTGTTCCTTCTTAGCAGTTAGTTTATAATCATCACACCACACGCACACCGATGGATCAGATCAATTACGATTCTTTTCAGTTCGGTGATCGCGACAATTACGACAACTTTTACAATCGGCGTATTTGTATTATCTTCGTGTGGTCGTATTAATGTTTCATATTCAAGGCTAATCAGGTACTGCAGTCTTCGATACTATGTCCATTCTTCGTTGTAACTGTTCACTGCCGGCCGGAGTGGCCAAGCGGTGCTAGGCGCTACAGTCTGGAACCGCGTGACCGCTCCGGTCGCAGGTTCGAATCCTGCCTCGGGCATGGATGTGTGTGATGTCCTTAGGTTAGTTAGGTTTAAGTAGCTCTAAGTTCTAGGGGACTTATGACCTCAGCAGTTGAGTCCCATAGTGGTCAGAGCCATTTGTACTGTTCACTTTGATAAGGTTGAATTCAACAATAATATCTCCAATAATTAAAGTTCATTAACTCGTCGTACACTGTTCATTAACTCGTCGTACACTATTCATTATCTCGTCGAACACTATTCATTAACTCGTCGTACACTATCAGAAGATCAGTTCAAGTTCTCAAGTCAGAATAACTGAGAACAAAGCTTCTCTGTCACGCAATAGTACTTTTTTTTGGATAGAAACAATCTCTTAGCGTTCCGTTTGTAGTACTAAAACAAACGGTGCTCTCTCTCGACTTGATAGCAAGGAAGCTAGCAAGCGACTAACTTTTCCATGATCGGGCACTGTAGACGCATTGAATTTCCTTTTCGCCGCGTTTACAACTCTCTTTCACAGTAAATGTTATCTCTGACCGACATATTACTTTGCACCTAACTTTCGTCGTACTGTTTTGCAGTTATTACTAAGGTGTTTGAAAGCTAGTTAAAAATAACCGTTCTTTCTTTCTAGCTTTATATCATGACATACTCAGTAATTATTGAAATTGGTGTTCATCAAAACTTTAAGGTGTTATATTATTGTCAAAGGTGTCGTACCTGTCAGGATAACACTATTCCCTATTTTCAATTATCATGACATTCTTATTTGGGTTTTCGGGTTTCTTTGGGTGTTGCACAGCGACCAGCAATCTGCAGTTGTTTGTTGATGGCGCTGTGGTGTACGGGAGAGAGTCGAAGTTGAGTGACTGTAATACAATAGAGGATGACGCAGACAAATATTCTAGTTGATGTGATGAATGGCAATTTGTTCTAAATTTAGAAAAAAAGTAAGTTAATGTGGATGAGCGAGAAAAACAAACCTGTAATGTTCGGAGACAGCATTAGTAGCTCCTGTTTGGTAGTGTCAGGTATTTTAAATATCTGGGCATAACGCTGCAAAGCGTTATGAAATGGAGCGAACGTGCGAAGAGTGTGGGTGGGGAAGGCAAATGGTAGACTTCGGTTTATTGGGAGAATTTTGGGAAAACGTGGATCACCTCTAAAGGAAACCGCACGTGGGACGTAAATGGTTTATATGGCTCTGAGCACTATGGGACTTAACGTCTGAGGTCATCATTCCCCTATAACTTAGAACTACTTAAACCTAACTAACCTAAGGACATCACACACATCCATGCCCGAGGCAGGGTTCGAACCTGCGACCGTAGCCGTCACGCGGTTCCAGACTAAGGCGCCTAGAACAGCTCGGCCACAACTGCCGGCGGGGCGTAAATGCGACATATTCTGGAGTACTGCTCCAGTGTTTAAGATCCGCACCAGGTCGGATTAAAGAAACTCACCGAAGCACTTCGAAGGCGACCTGCTAGATTTTTTACCGGTAGTTTCGAACAACACGCATTTCGGAGATTCTTCGGAAACTCAAATCAGAATCCCTGGAGAGAAGGTGATATTCTTTTCGAGAAACGCTGTTGAGAAAATTTAGAGAACCGGTATTTGAATGACTGCAGAACCATTCTTCTGGTGCCAGTTTACATTTGGCGTAAGGACCACGAAGATAAGATGCGAGAAATTAGTGCTCGTACAGAGACATACAGGTAGTCGTTTTTCCCTCGATCTACTTTCGAGTGGAAAAGGAAAGAAAATGAACAGTGGTAGTTCAGGACACCCTCCGCCACGTACCTTGTGGTGGGTTGTAGAGTATGTTCCTAGATGCAGACGTAGGTGGGGTGAAGAGACCAAATAATATGTTGTTTGTGCAGGAAACTCTGCAGGAAACCTGTCCTGCGTATATCTCGCGAAAACGTCATGTAGGTTAAAATGTGAGAGATTCGGGTTCACACGTAGACTTACCACGAATAGTTTTTCCTACAGATCGTACGCGACTGGATCAGGGAAGGAGGGAAATGACAGTACTATACAAAGTACCAGCCAGCCGCTGTGGCCGAGCGGTTCTAGGTTCTTCAGTCCGGAACCGCGTTGCTGCTAAGGTCACAGGTTCGAATCCTGCCTCGGTCATGGATGTGTGTGATGTCCTTAGGTTAGTTAGGTTTAAGTACTGAGTTCTAGGGGACTGACGACCTCAGATGTTAAGTCCCAGAGCCATTTGAGCCATTTGAACCATTTTGAACAAAGTACCATCCTCCACACACCATACGGCGACTTGCGGAGCCTCCTCCATGTCGTTACCCCAAGCCTACCCTTTTGGGGTTTTGGATCATCTGCCGAAAATCTCTACATGGGTCTCGCCCACGTCGACGATCACGGCTGTCTCCTGCATCAGACATTCGTAAACTCGGTTAACTCGTTCCTGTCGACTTGGGAAACTTATGTTACAGACCACGTCCAATGTAAAAATATTGCACTACAAAATAATGGATTCTTCAAATCAACTGGCCACCAGAAACTGTCCATAAATTGAAGTTCGCTGGAAATTGAGTAATTGCAGCAAACAATCTAAACCGTTTCATCAGTTGGAAGGCTCATTTCACTTCTCACTGAAGTGCCTATTGGGTGCAGAAGTTTTGAACGGCAGTGGGGGCTTCTGAAGATGTCCGGCAAAGCGGGCGAGGTGAGGACGTGATGGTGGTAACGCGACCTGATGAGGCTGGTTTGCCCAGCGGGCTCGGTCGATAGCGTGCCGTCTGCCGTGGGTCACCAACGCCTCCGATCGTTGCAAGCGCGCATATATTTCGGCGTAAACCAATAGACGGCATTTTCGTCCAAGAAGAACCGTCTTTCGTAACTTGATTTTTTTCACTCCTAATGTGCTTCAGTAGCTATTTTCAAACTCCTTTTTCTTTCCATTCCGTTATAGAGGGTCGCACTACGAGAGGCTGTGGGTAGCGAGACCTTGGCCGCGGCCTCTGTTAAACATAATCTGGTATTTAACAGAATCTGGTACCTACTTTTCGAAAGAGACTGGTGTCCTTCAGGGAATTATGATAAGACAGATACTGCCAAAGATCTATGTGAATGAGCCTGGCAGACAACGGATCAAATCCCAGACTATATGACGTACACCCTTAAGTTAAGACCTGCACCACTACTTATGTTTACAGCTGCATTGGTTACGCAAATGACGAGAGTCGGAAATCTTATTCCTTACCAAGAAATACAAATATAATATTTTCCAGGTCTTACTTTCATCATCTCTTCTGTTTCCGTATTCATCTATAAACAAACAAATGCAACGCTATGCTTGACACACGTTAATTCCAATCTTTAACAAAACACAGGTAAATCTCGGACACAGTAAGGTATGAATAGGAAACAGCTGATCACCTCCGTCCTATTTTTATATACATTTCTTTTCTTTTGCATAGAGCAGCTGTACAAATTATATAACAACACAAGACAATAACAATAGCTGTTATTTATTATACGTGAGCGAGGGTACTTAAACAAGTCAAGAAAAGTGAACGAACCTGGTTAGCAGTTGTAGTAAATAAGCATTTAAATCTTTGGTATTAATAATCTTTAAATCTTTGGTATTAATAATCTTTAAATCTTTGGTATTAATAATCTGCGAAAAATTGCTAAATTTTTCAATCTAGATATCCGCAAGATTAACTTCACGCTTTGGCGAAATGAAGATATTCCAGCATAAATACTGTCAGACAAAAGCAGGCAGTAGGACAAGACGCTAGATAATCTTAGGCTCTCTACAGATTCACAGATAGGTCTGATCCCCAAGATGGGACCATAGATAATCCGTTCTTTAATCTAAGGAACTTTCCACTCCAAATGCTAGGACGTCTTTGGGACAGACCCCTTGTTGCCTGTTGTCGAGACTAGATTGCCAAGTCGGAATATGGATTCAGTCCCTTTCATTGTTATTACCATACATCACGTAGCAACTAGCTTAATTATTGTAGCGGCTTTTGCAAGTTGTGCCCTTATTCTGATTTCCTCAGTGCAGGAACTTCTTTTGACTACTGTTGATCCTATAAATATACAGGGTGAAAAGTATTTAAACCGACAAACTACGGGAGGTTGTAGGGGACATCAAAACAAATATTTTTCCCTAATGTCATTTTTTCCTGTGAGGAATATTTAAACAGTAGAGGAAGATTTCTCTGGCGGCAAATTAATTAAACCAACAAACACTTTTCCATTTTTTATGACCAAGAGACAACACATTAACACAACCCAATTTCAATTACATTAGATTTTCAAAAATGCCTCCATTGACACGTAAACAAATATTACTCCGTTGGATCATGTTCTGCCTGACACGGGCAAAAACCCCAGGAGTAACCTGAGTTGTTCCTGCTGCTGCTACTATTCGGGCAAACAGATCCTCTTCTGATGCAACAGGAGTTGGAGAGGGGACATATCTTGGTATCGAGCAGTCCATGGCACAGGACCACCTCTGCCAATCCACGTTTCTGGGAACGATGAGTGAAATGCGCCGGCGCCTCGTCATATTGGAACCGCATCCGTTGTCTTGTAGGGAGCGGGACGTCTTCCATCAGTTCTGGCAATGCTCTGGCGGGAAAATTGTAATAGTGCCTGCCATTTAATGGCCTAGGTAGCAGACACGGCCCAATTCAACAGTCGCCAACAACAGCAACCCACACATTAACGAAGAACCGCACTTGATGAGTGCTAGTAACTGCGGCACTCCAAACATGCGAATTGTGCATGTTGAAGACTCCATCACGCCCGAACGTTGTTTCATCGGTAAACAACACAGAGGATGGAAATGTAGGATGCATTTCACACTGTTCCAGGTACCACTGCGAAAATGGTGCTCTGGGTGGGTAATCAACTGGTTCCAGGTTGTGGACACGCGGTAAGTGAAATGGAAGTAACAATTGCTCTCAAAGGACTGTTCTTACATTCGTCTGATTCGTCCCCATGTTACGTGCAATTGCACAAGTGCTGATTGAAGGATCCCGCTCCACTCTCAGCGTTCTTACCGTTCGACGGTGTCCCTGTCCAGGTAATCTGCTAAATGACGCGGTCTGACGCAGACGTTGGTACACAGCAGCAAAGGTCGTCTGATGCGGGATACTGTGATTAGAATAATGCTGATAAACCCGCTGTGCAGCTCGTCTGTTGTGGTGCGCTACGTAGTACGCACCAACCATATCAGTGTACTCACTCCAGGTGTATCGCCCCATTAGTAAACAGAGACAATGCACTACTACACTGATGGACAGTTGCTCACAACTGAAGAGCGTAATACGCCCTCTAACAACTGAAGATTGTAATACGGCCTCTAACAACTGAAGAGCGTAGTGCAGCCTCCACCGGTTTAATTAATCCTCCTAGGAAAAAATCACATAAGGGAAAAATATTTGTTTCGATGTCCCCTACAACCTCCCAGAGTTTATCGGTTTAAATTCTTTTCATCCTGTATACATAAATATTTTATCTAGATCGCAGATTCATGTAATTATACGACCAGCTTCGATTGTGCTACTTGTCATCCTCATATAATAAAGATGTAGTTACCGTGCGTAACTCGTCACATTGTATAATCAAGTACTGAGCTTTAACGACTCAGCATGTGATGATTTACGGACGGTAACGATATTTTTATAATATGAAGTGATTGCTAACTCAATCGAAACTGATCATATCGTATAACTCTGTGATCTAGACAAACAAAAAAAATTAATATTCAAACTTAAGATGACTATTCCACGTACTTGACCACGTCGCGTCTCATAAAACGAAAAAATATATTTTTGTCGACTTCCTCAATGATTTCCCCGTCAATCATAACATTAGTCTTAATTCCTTAATTTACTAATTTTGACCTGCAAGGGGGCGATCTGTGATAACAGATTTGCCAATATGGCTAACTATTCTTGATAACCGGCTTCGGTAATCACTTCTACGATCTTCATATCTCGACAGACAGGTTATTGCATATTCTTATTCCTATTTTTAATACATATGCAATAACCTGTTAGTCGACATCTGAAGATTGTGACGCTGATTACTGAAACCGGTTATCGAGAATAAAGATTATTGTTAGCGATCTTGGCAAAGAAGTCCATCTTCTCTGATTTGCAGTTTTCACTTCCGTTGATAAAATTTCTGTTTTCGTGACATTTAGCGTTAGATCAATTTTACCATCTTCTTCTCGTATTTTTTTTTCTAGCATACTTTTACTGTCTTCATTACCGCTTGATGTAAATGTTGTGTAGTCCACATAGCTTAAGTTCCTTATTAAAGGCCTTCCAATTCCGCGTTTACAGTCTCTTACCAATGTAGTACTGCAGAACTTCCACAATGTTACATACCTAGCACTAAATATAAGTCTTTCTAAGAAATTTTGTGCAGGGCAGAAAGCAGCAGCTATCGGCTATTGGCCCGGACTCAACAGAAACTCAAAAAGTTTCTACTACTAATCATTGTCCAGCTTGGCGAGCCCACGAAGGTTAACGCACAGCATGTTCCGAGAGGAAGGATCACCCAGAATCGGATCGAATCAAAGCGCAGGACTAACGACTATTGTTGAAATACGCTAGCCAGCGTTAGACTGTGATTTTTGAGACAGTTCCTATGCGTTTCTAGGCAAATATCTGGCTCCTCCCCTATTTACACTCCTCCAGAACACAGCCCACAAACAGTCAAAACGGCACCATACACTAAACAGTTCACACGATTCGTAGGCAGACAGCGTATAGGATTTTACCCACCACCTTAGGGTAGTGACGGTATGGTGAGAGGTAAACCATATGGCCACAGAAAATAGCTGCAACATTATGGACCCATCAAAGACCGGACTGTTTGTGAGAAAAAATTTACGAAAGACTGTCACATTCCATTTTCCACAAGATCTGCCTCGCCTGAGCGTGTTAGCCGAATCTTTTAACGGAGCCAGAAACTGGTGTAACGCACTGTATTTGAATAGAATATAAACCAGGAGAACCGGTTCCGCCAAGCCGCGAAAAAGAAGAAAAAATCCGGTAAGCGATACCGAGTCTCTAGCGACCGTGCCCTATACTGCGTCGTTGGCGATCACAGTCTCTAAATGGAAAGCACACACATACACACACACACACACACACACACACACACACACACACAGAGAGAGAGAGAGAGAGAGAGAGAGAGAGAGAGAGAGAGAGAGAAAGACAGAGATAGGGGGAGGGGGGCCGGGGGGGGGGGGGCATATAACTATCTGATGCGTGGCTTTCAGATTAACCTTGTAGTCTATCTGAACTAGTCATAAAGTGCTAGCGAAATTCACACATGAAACTTCACAGTACGACACTTATAAAGTGTATGGAGACTGTACAACAATGACAATAAATGGAATATGAAACTCTATACTGTTATAAAGCCATACATTTTGAACGATAGTGGAAACAGTCACATGTACAAGACGACTTTCGTTTTTTGAAACATAACTGTTTTTAGGCTTTTTGCTCATCTTCATAGGCACAACTGACCTCAGATTGTGTGAAGTAAGATACTTATCTTCGAGAGTGATTGTTTACTTTAGATTACAGTTGTTCTCAGTTCTGTGCTATTGTCCTTCATCTGTAGAAATATTTCCTCAATTGACAGCGTCTCGTCGTTGTCGCCAAAAGCTCATTCCACCAACCTGCTATTTTAAGCAAATTAGTTTACTTTGTTCTGGACAGGCTCAATGTAAATTCACCAGGTTGTATGTATGGTCAAATGTAATTTATTATATTTCTATACGATACCTCAGCGTATTTTGCTTAGTTTGAATCTGAAGTGAAAACCCTTATGCTAGAGTCGTGCAGAATACCATGGTCGGTAGATGTGCAGTCGGCAGGGCCGATGTGGGGAGAGCGGCAGTGGTGGGGGTTACAGCAGGCACAGTAGTGGAAATGACGAGCACTGGAGAGGAAGTACCTTTATAAACTGAAGCCTACACTCACATTTTTTGTGAATATTAAATGGAGCCCCTCCACATCCACACTTACTTGGTGACCATTCATAAAAATCTACTGTCACCTCTGCTTTGGTTGGGATCTAAAAAGAATTCCGCTGAAAACGCGGCGATTTACTTCCACTTTGTTTGTTAACCATTCGTAACTTTCAGAGAAGCGTCATAAGAGGCGAATTTTGTGTAAAAGCTACACATTTCTCTTGTTCTCATGTTAAAATTTACTCTTTTCGCCAAAATACAGTTGAGTTTACACTGTGTCACCACACTAACACGTTATACAGATGCAATTGTGAGAGAATTCTGAAAAAGTGGCTTTTTAAGTTCATGACGTGAGGAACTGAGGAAAATTAAAGTCAGCAGACTATGAAAAATCAAAAACAAATGTATAATGTTTTCACTCATGTTGTCCCAAACCCCTTAGCATTGTAATTTCACCAGCTATCGATGGCCACTAAAAATTATATTCTGTCATCGAAAAGGTCTGTAGCTAGTGGACTAACACAGTGGATAATGATGTTTTGCCTAATAGCCATATAGCAAAATACTCTCCCCTGTGCCTGCTATCATTTGTCAAAATCTCATTTGCATATCTATAACTGTTTACGAAATGTGAGTAATGTTTTGGATACTTCACTCTGGGGTGGCGCCATCGCAGATGAATGTGGTGCATTATATCATTTGGTGACAGATAGAGATCTCCACCCAAGTCTAATGAAAAATTCAGTATCTTAGCTAAATTTTATACGTAGCAGCATATTCTGTACTAAGCACCCAACGTAAAAGCATACTGACTGCTATTTTTCGTTGTAAGCTTTTTAGAATTTCAGGCAGTGTCTTACTTCCATGTAAATATCACTATAACTATGACCATTAACGGAATGATGGGCACATCATCATGAACTTTCCGTCTAAAGCTATAACTACCACAAAAATGATTTTTAACGAATAATTTCTGTAAAATAGTTGGAGAAAGACTGCAGGGTGTGCGCCTCCATTCTGTCATCGCCGATCGGCATTTCGAACAAGCAAATGGACTCGTCTAGCGCTTTGGACGAAAATGGGTCATCGGCCACCTTACCTTGCACGGACTCTACCTCTGATGGTCTCTTCATTAGAAGAAGTTTAATCAAATACTATGTAATATTTTAGTGTTGCTCGTATTTTTGTACTGTCTGACGTACAGTAATAACATTTTTTACAAAACCAGATAGTTCACATACTTCATCAAGGCGTATTTGCAAATTTATTTTGTCCACGTGACTTCGGTTTATACCGATACCTTTTCACATTGCAGTAGCATATTATAATCTGTTGCAATTAATTTCTTGCACTCTCGCAAAGAAAATATCGTTGCATACATCGTAAATCCAAGAGTATTTCCCATCGTTCGAAACAAGGCGGTAGTACATGGTGCAATAACCCCCCTATGACGGACGATACTTCACAGGTACCTGCATGCTATCTATTATTAGCCGTACATCTACATCTACATCTACATGATTACTCTGCAATTCACATTTAAGTGCTTGGCAGAGGGTTCATCGAACCACAATCATACTATCTCTCTACCATTCCACTCCCGAACAGCGCGCGGGAAAAACGAACACCTAAACATTTCTGTTCGAGCTCTGATTTCTCTTATTTTATTTTGATGATCATTCCTACCTATGTAGTTTTGGCTCAACAAAATATTTTCGCATTCGGAAGAGCAAGTTGGTGAATGAAATTTCGCAAATAGATCTCGCCGCGACGAAAAACGTCTTTGCTTTAATGACTTCCATCCCAACTCGCGTATCATATCTGCCACACTGGTGAACGACATAGTTAAAGCTATGAATTCTTATCCTGGGGACGCGAGATTCAAGTTTCTGTACGTCCATCCATATGTCAGTTTTTCGTGGTTTAAACTGAGTTAAGCAAATAACGGAATGGTTTTGTATGAGAAGAAAGAGCCGATTTCCTTTCTGATCCTTGTCCGAGTTTGAGCTCCTTCTCTTGCGGTCTCACCGTCTTCAGAATGTGCAATTCTTTCAGTCCGCCTCCTTCAGCGTACCTCACATGGCAATGAGTCGATAATGTTGGTGTTCGATGCTTTGATTAGTGTTGTTTATTTATCTTTCTGTAGTTGGTAGGTTATGAGAAATATCGTCATTATTCTTAAATGAAGCCTATAGACGACTTGATTCAAAAATATCTTGTTTTCTGATACCACCCAGCCGCAAGAACTTTGTTCCAGTTTTAAAGTTGTACACTTGTTTTAAATTTATACGAGCGCTTGATAGTAGATAGGAATGCGCCAGCTCATATCTATGAAAATTAATTATATAATGTGTAAAAAACTATGTTCACCAACTTTTTTCGTATTTAGAGAAGATAAAAAAGCACTTTTCATGAGTCACAGGCGTACCGCTTCACAGATATGGGTCCACGAAAACTTTGACGTCAGTGATTTCAGAGACGGTGTTCATACTGTTGTGTTATGCGTATTGTTTTAGAGATGTTGCTCAAAATGTCGTCTGTTTACATCAGTGCACAACTAGATACTGTGTGCTGCTAATTGTCTAACGCGCCCAAAACAACCAGGTGGCTGCCGCTTCAGCCAAACGGATAACAAGCTCTTCTGGAGTGTTTGTCGGTGTCGCATACACCAAATCCTTTGATCAGCACGCAAATGGCTGTTGTGCGATCATGTGAACGGACGACAATTTCAGCAGTGCCTCAAAAACACCGTCTCTGAACATCGCTGCAGTCGAAGCCTTCATGGACCCCTAGCAGGAAAACGGTGTAGCTCTTGGTCAAATAAAAAAAGTATTATTTTTTATCTCTTATAAACACTCTAAATATGTATTTCCTTTTACACCCTATTTATCTGTTTTGAAGACATAGTGCAACGATATCACGGCAACACGAAAATAAAGACGCCCTTATTGATTAAATGTTTATGTACTCCATGGAATATTACGTCCCACAGACAAGATATTGCAAAAAAAAAAAAATGGTTCTAATGGCTCTGAGCACTGTGGGACTTAACTGCTGAGGTCATCAGTCCCCTAGAACTTAGAACTACTGAAACCTAACTAACCTAAGGACATCACACACATCGATGCCCGAGGCAGGATTCGAACCTGCGACCGTAGCTGTCCTGCGGTTCGGGACTACAGCGCCTAGAACCGCACGGCCACCGTAGCCGGCACAGATATTGCACTATGTTAGTATGTGAAATAATGTGAAATCATTAACATTTGAATATGTCTCGACAAGTATGTTCCTTGACTTTTGTTCATCAACTATATAAGTTTCCAAAAACAATAGCTGTTTTTGCTCACTGCTTATGTTTTTACACTTGTGCTTACAGGAGCAGCTTGCCTGTTCTGCTGGTGGTTGTTTCGCAGGTATCTCTTGCCCACGACTGTTAATGTAGGGCTGGCCCTTTTCTCTTGCTTCACATCTCTTATGAACAATCACCTTCTTCCTAACAGGCTTTCCCATTTTCTGATTGGTACACTAAACACACATCCGAAGAACACTCTGAAACACACACCTGAAACGACCGAAATCACTGCCGTGTCAACGTACTGTCACCAACTAAAGCAACTGTGCAGTTCAGGCACATACATCATGGCGGTGGCACTTACATCCCTTTCCATCTCAGCCCCGCTGGCGCTTGCACAGTGCTGTTATCTTCGAACTGCTCTTCTCGTTTCATTACGCGTGGCTCATACAACCCTTTTCACTATAAAAGTCATTTTTAAACTTTTGGCACATACATCCTTTTCCATTTTTTTGTACTCAGTTTATTGAAACAGAGACTCGGCAGTGCAATAAAGTGCAATACAAAGCCTTAAAAAATAGCAGGGACTATACTTCCTTTCCTTATAACAAAAAAGTGACGTCCGATGTGTGATGCATGTCACAAACAAGCGAAACGCACTTGTCTTTATCTCCTCAAAGCTTTAAGCCATGTTGATTGCAGTTACAGAATGCAAATTGTTAAGTTGGCAATGAATCGCGTGTACAAAATCTATAAATCTTTTGAATGGTATCTGTCTGTATTAGCGATGTATTTAATGACGTTGAAAAACCTGCAAGGGCGCTTACGTGTAAACTTTAGTGTCTCCGTGAACCATGAAACAATTTTTCAAACGTTACCAGTTTTGCCTAATACTAATTTCACATTGTTCGGCTGCGTTTTACGTGTTTGTCAACCATACACTGTGTGTTACGTGTTTGAGAGAAATTTTGACTGACGCAAATTTGACAAGATGTCGGACATTGTTTATGGTTGATGTTTTGCCGAGCATGTTTAGAGAAAGAGAGGGTTATTACAATTTATCTCATTGTACTGCGAGTTCCCACGACTGTGGGAACTGCTATCAAGGACAAAATCTAAATAGTATTGGCACTTACCAAAATGGTAGAGGTGTTGCGTCTTTCCCAGCCATTTACAGTGGCACACGAAATATATCTCTATATGTTTCGTACATAATTTGTGACTCACGCTAGATATCCCGCTGCCCGCCTCATCAGCAGAAGCTGTAGAGGTTAGAGAAACAAATCAGTTACAAAAGACGCGTAATATATGGTACCGTCACAGAATATATTCCGTATTCTGTGATACCGTCGCCAGGAACTAGTATTTACAACATAGGCGACAATGTACGACTAACAACGCAGCAGCGATCGGCAGTTGTCTTAGTTTTCCACGAAACAAAAAACCCTGTTGCGACTCGGACAGTGGCGGATTTAAAAATTTTGCGCCCCTAGGCACACCATATTATATGCCCTCCCTCCCTCCCCCTCAAAAAACATGTTTTAAATAATAACTATTACCAGATCACTTCACAATTGTCGTTTTGGGCGGGAGAGCTGTGAACTGTGAGCTGTTTCCGTGCTCTGCTATTCGTTATTCTAAAGGACACGTCAGCGGTCTAGGCGCGCTCAGTCAAAATGTAATATGGTTCTTGAACTGTACTTGGTGTATGGAAGCGGATAAAACAAACTTAAAACTGCATTGTGATAACACATTCTTGTTTTGAAAGACAACAGAAACGAACACAAGGAAAATAACTTTTCTTTTATGGCCTAAAAAGTCAGCAGAGCGTGCAAGAGACAACGGACTCTTGTTATATACTCAATTTTAATATGTTCTTTTACGCGAAACCGTTGAAAATTTAAAAAAAAGTTGTGTTACGACGTAAACATTACAAAAAATATGTACTTTTACAGAGATGCGCTCAAAATTAAAATTAATCTGTCGTTTTACGATCTAATAACTTGAATCTTTGTAGCAGACAAAAAAAAGATACGTTCGGTATTAATACGTGAATCTATAGGAAAGTGTAAGAAATGAAAATGAAATAGAGATTTCGGTGCATGAACTAATAACTAAATACAGACGATGAAACACTGAACTGGATTTGCTATTACATAATTTTACAAGCAAGTTTGAAACAATCAGATTTGTTATATAATCAAATAATTAACCTATAAATCATTAGGGTCTGTGTAACTAGATGCTGCATAATAAATGTACACAATACTTTTAAGCCTTGTAAGGGCTGAACAGTTTTGCACTGCAGCTACTGCTCTCACCATAGCTCCTTCTTACGGTATTAATAAAGCTTTTACGTATTTATTGACAGAACTGAACTGCGTTATTTATTAACTTTTTCATCTGAGCGTACTCTCTGATAATGTATATTTCCGCGATAACCATAAGTTTCAGCAGGCGCCAAGAATACGCTGCAGTTGTAATATACTACAGTATCAGTATGGCTTGACCGTACAGCGCCGAGCGGCCTGGGTCATTCGGGTATTGTTTAGTGTTGTCGGCCGTCTTCGGTCGCGTCTGCACGTAAGCGAGGTTTAGTTCCGCGTTCTGCGGCCGGCAATTGTAAAATGAACAGGTAATACGTACTTCGTAAATCCAATGAATGTGCTCAAAGCTTTAATAAAAATCACATTATAACCTTAAATTTTTAAAACTAATATGAATAAGTAAACAAACTCTCCAGCCACCAAAGTTTGCGTCTGTCTTTGAAGACAGAAAACTTGTTGATCATATCTTCATAGTTAAGACGGTTATCACTTAGGACATCGGGTTAGATGCGAAGGATGGACAAGGCGTTCAATCTCTCCTCAGACAACGTAGAACGTAGGTACGATTTCAGTCTTTTAAGAACTGAAAACGAGCGTTCTGCTAAACAATTTGTAAGTGTCATACATATTCTAAAAGCAATGTCAACATTCGGAAACACGGACTGTAACCTCTGTTTTTGTAAAAATTTGCTCATTTCGACTGGTATATTAATAATCTCAGAAGATTTCAAAAGTTTCGCTTAATGTACACATTCACTAGGAAAGGAAGGCTCTAAATCTGTGTCATATTACGCTTGGAGTTTTTCTGCGCGTTCAACAATAATATCGCCAGGTGAACTGTTCTTACGGTTACTGAAAACTGTGAAGGAGTCCAACCGTGTTCTATAGCTTTCTTTCCTCGTCACTAATTCGGTGTACAAGTTGTCGAGTACTGGAAAAATGTTTCGACTCTAAATTTTGCTCTTCCAGTCAAAAAAACTTCTTCAGAGTCCGCTTGTTCGTCATCATAAAGTTTGCGTTTTCGCGATCTTCTATAGGTGCATTCATAGCCTATACCAGTCATAATCTCCATGGATTTATTTTTACAACAGTTGAACATGCCGCGAATAGATGCAATAAATCCTACAAGTGATTCATATAATACATGCACTATTTTAGTATCAATATTTACACTCTGCAATTTCAGACTTACACAATTAAATCTCTGGAATATGTCCTTCCAAACTGTCATCATGAATACTGTTACTATTCTACTAGGAGACCAGACACCTCTCGGGCAAATGCCGTACTTTCGGGAAGACCTGATGGTAACCGTCGAATCGGAAGACCCAGGAATTGATGGGAGCATGAGCTACAGAAATACCTCTGCCAACTAAGAGTCAGTGGCAACTGGATCCAAAGTGCACAAGATCGCCGTCTGTGAAGGAGCATTGTGAGGTCGGCGCATGACTACAGGGTCCTCGATCGCCGATTTGATTGATTGATGATTGCTGTGAAGTGTATTTCACACATTATTAGATATTCTGCTTATGTTCTTTTCGGATATTTTCTTAGAAACATGTGTTTAAAAATGTAAAACATTCCCAGTATCAACATTTTTTGTTAAACGGGTGTCATTAAATCAAAGCTCAGATATTGAAAACCACAGAGGTTTCACATTAATTACAGTAATGGTGGGTTGACTTGATACTTCGCCGTAATTTCTACAAGAAATTTAAGTAGAGTTGCAGAATTTAAGAAACTTCTGATTAGTATATCACGTCTTTTTGGGGGTCTCGGTATTTTCACGGGGAAAATATGGTAGGATTAAGTAGAAGCCGACAACATTCTCGGAATAATAACGTTTCAAACATTGTATTGTAGATTGCCATCCTGACAGCTTACTTCAAAATATTTGAACAATCATGAAGATGATACCAGAGAGAAAACCAATGTTAAATTTCCATCCAGTCACCAAGATGGCTACGTATATTTCCAAGCTTTTGTGTACGTAAACTAGCTAGTTGTTTAACAATATTGCAAATTTTTGTCGTTTGTAAGCTCAGTTATTTTAAAACGTAAAAGGTTAAAATGAGTACTGAGCAAAAAATGCCTCCCCCTTAAGGTGCCGCCCCTAGGCCCGTGCCTAGCGGACCTATATGTAAATCCGCCTCTGCACTCAGAGGCAGTTTTCGGCAACAGTTTAACATATGGCGGGCCCCTTGCAAGAGAACCATTCGCAGGCGGTATGATCGATTTGTATGGGAAATGTCAATATCGGAAGCGAAGCTATTTCGGCCGAAGTCTTTTTGTTAGTCAGAGAATATTGAAGCGGTATGAGTTTCTCTATTTCTCTACAGAGAAGCCGCGGCATGTCGCGCAGATAGGAAACAGTACAACTTGGCATATCCAGACGCTGCGTTCAGCAGATTCTTACAAGTGACCTCCGGGCGTACCCGTACAAGATGACCTCTGCTCAGAAGTTTACTGCAGAACACAAGCGACAGAAACTACTATATACGGCGCGGAGTGGCCGCGTGGTTTGAGGCGTCGTGTCACGGATTGCGCGGCTCCTCCCGCCGGGGGTTCGAGTCCTCCCGCAGGCATGAGTGTGTTTGCCGTTCTTAGCATAAGTTAGTTTAAGTAGTGTGCAAGTCTAGGAACCGATGGCCTTAGCAGTTTGGTCCCTTAGGAATTCACACACATTTGATTTTGGACTACTGTTTGCCCGATGGATGGAGGAATGGGAACGAACTCTTCACGACGTTTGGTTTTCAGGAGAGACGCGTTTTCATTTGGACGGCGTGGTCAACAAACAAAATGTACGCTTTGACATCAGATCACTAGTCCACTTTCGAAGTCACGGAGCTCTCCTGGCAGACCACCTTTTATTCTTACCACTTCTCTACAGACGCAATATTCGCCACTTCGCCTTTCGTGACACCTAGTGGTAAATTCCGCATTAGGTAGCATTGTCGACCAGATAGTGTATACGCGAAACGGGGTTTTCCGTTCAGGCATCGACAAAAAATGCATATCGCTACAGACTTGATGCCAAACCTTTTATGAGAATTCGCCCTTCATTCATAAAGCGTAAGGGTCCCATTTACTGAAAAGATTAAGAAACGATGTTTTAGGTGGAGCCATTTATATTGTTATAGTATTACATTATTCACATATGCTGTATTGCTACTTGGAGTGTCCACACTTCATTTACATATTACTAGTTCTGGACCGAAAAGGTATAATTCGGTTGATACGTAAATAAATCAGTTAACTAATACACTTGGAGATGCCAATCTTCATGCTTAAATAAGAATACGAATCAACACCCAATGCAGATTGTGGCAACACATGACTTGTCAACACATGTTTTTACGGCGCTCTGCTTATTGACTGTGACGGCATATGCTACAATATTTTCGTTTTTAAGTAGTAGTTATATTCTTTTACTTTCCTGTCTATTAAATGAAAAGATCGCCAATCGGTGACAGTCAGCTGTGAACAGATAACAAATGCTAGTGAGTGACAGCAACAATGTTAAAATATGTATGAATCCCTTCACAAGTGGTTCGCTTTTCAAGAAGCTTTCTGCATATTTAACATCCGAGTTTTTACATTGTCTCAATGTGGAACTGCATGTCCATGTTCCGCTGCATTCGTTGTTTTACTTTTTGCGGCCTCGTCAATTTTCGTATTTTTTTCTCGATTTGTCGATGTCTTGAGATATCACAAATTTTTGTGTATGTCCTACAGCGTTGAACAACAACCGTAAAGAAAACTGAGTGGACAATTAGCTCCAGATGGCCCAACAACGCTTTCTACGGACAAGCTCCAACATTGATTTCGAGCGTTGGGTATGACTCCGTAACGCAGTGCAATAATTGAGATGATGTGGTAGCCTTTAGTGCTATTACGTTAGTCTGAATGTTGGAAAATAACTCTTGACGACTACGCGAACAAAAAACAGCCAAACGTATTTTCAAATCTTGATTACCCAGATAATCTACAACTATAGATCAGTATTTATAGTATTGTTGGTTCTTGAGGCATGCTCTTCTGGTAGCTGTTAGATGTGCGACAAAATGCGACGTAGGCGTTTTGCAAAAAGCAAGACAGCACGCCACGTCTGATAATGGAGCCGTGTGCAAATAGGCACGAGACGTCGCGGTTGACATCCGTTGTAGCGAGGACAAGGCCAGAAGTTGTGATGTAATGACCTCTGCTTGCTCGCTCCACGAGCTTTTAAGAGCTCGCCTTGGGGTCTCTGTCAAGGACGCGTTGCGCAAACCTGATGCTATTCGTGATCCTCCATTCAGGTAAAGGCCTGTTACCCGATACCTAGCCCATGGTTCTTTATCGAGTTAGAGCAGTCGATTCGAATCGGTCATCAGAATTCTGCCGCCAAGGGAAAACGGAATGTAAGTAAACATAACAGGTTCGCCGAACGATGCGAAATGTAAATGGTATCCTGTGTTACACACGCGTGCACATGAGCGCGCAGGGAGGGACAATTTAACTAGCACTATGTGTTTACAACGGTCAGCCAGAACATTATGGCCACCGATATGCGATCGATGTAAACCCGTACAGGCGATAGCAATGTCACCTGGCTAGTCATATACGCACTCAGCATGTACACTACTGGCCATTAAACTGCTACACCAAGAAGTGCAGATGATAAACGGGTATTCATTGGACAAATATATTATACTAGAACTGGCATGTGATTACATTTTCACACAATTTGGGTGCATAGACCCTGAGAAAACATTACCCATAGCAACCACCTCTGGCCATAATAACGGCCTTGGTACGCCTGGGCATTGAGTCAAACATAGCTTGGATGGCGTGTACAGGTGCAGCTTCTCATGCAGCTTCAACACGATACCACAGTTCATGAAGAGAATTGACTGGCGTATTGTGACGAGCCAATTACTCGGCCACCATTGGTCAGACGTTTTCAATTGGTGAGAGATCTGGAGAATGTGCTGGCCAGGTAAGCAGTCAAACATTTTCTGTATCCAGAAAGGCCCGTACAGGACCTGCAACATGCAGTCGTGTATTATCCTGCTGAAATGTAGGGTTTTGCAGGGATCGAATGAAGCGTAGAGCCACGGGTCGTAACACATCTGAAATGTAACGTCCACTGTTCAAAGTGCCGTCAATGCGAACAAGAGGTTTCCGAGACGTGTAACCAATGGCACCCCATACCATCACGCTGGGTGATACGCCAGTATGGTGATGACGAATACACGCTTCCGATGTGGGATCACCGCGATGTCGCCAAACACGGATACGACCATCATGATGCTGTAAACACAACCTGGATTCATCCGAAAAAATGACGTTTTGCTATTCGTGCACCCAGGTTTGTCGTTGAGTACCCCCATCCCAGGGGCTCCTGTCTGTGATGCAACGTCTAGGGTAACAGCAGCCACGGTCTCCGAGCTGACAGTCTATGCTGCTGTAAACGTCGTCGAACTGTTCGTGCAGATGTTTGTTGTCTTGCAAACGTCCCCGTCTATTACCTGAGGGATCGAGACGTGCCTGGACGATCCGTGACAGCTATGCGGATAAGATGGCTGTCATCTCGACTGCTAGTGATTCGAGGCCGTTGGGATCCAGCACGGCGTTCCGTATTACCCTCATAAACTCACCGATTACATATTCTGCTAACAGTCATTGGATTTCGATCAACGCCAGCAGTAATGTCGCGATAGATAAACCGCAATCGCGATAGGCTAGAATCTGACCTTTATCAAAGTCGGAAACATGATGGTAGCGTTTCTCCTCCTTACAAGAGGCATGACAACAACGTTTCACCAGGCAACGCCGGTCAACTGCTGTTTGTGTATGAGAAATCGGTTGGCAACTTTCCTCATGTCAGCAGGTTGTAGGTGTCGCCTCCGGTGCCAATCTTGTGTGAATGATCTGAAAAGCTAATCATTCGCATATCACAGTATCTTCCCCCTGGTGTAGCGATTTCAATGGCCAGTAGTGTGGTATCAGTGAGCACAGCGTCCGTGCACAGAATGGATCAAGCGCGCGATCGATCTGCGATCGTCTGCCCCAGAGGCTCGTCACGAGCATTTCAGAAACAACGCGACTTGTCGGGTGTTCCAGAAGTGTTGTGGTGAGTGTCTTCAACACGTGACGAAATGAAGGTGGAACCAAGTCCAGACGTCGTGGGGTTGGCGGCGACCCCTCATTGCGGATGTTGGGTGTCGTAGGCTGGGCAGACTGGTAAAACAAGGCGCGCGGCGAACTGTGGCGCAACTAATATCAGACTTTAATGCTGGGGAGAGTACAAGTGCGTCTGAACACATAGTCCACCGAACTCCCCTCACGATGGGCCTAGACAGCCGACGACCCATGCATACACCAATGTCAAAGCCATGACATCGGCAGCTACGACTGAAATGGGCACGTGACCACCGGCGCTGGACATTAGCGTAGTGGCAGAGCGTTCCGTGGTTTGATGAAGTCCGATACCTTCTTCACCATGCCGACTGGAGGGCGCGACTCCGTTGTTACAAAGGTAACAGCTCCTTGACATGAGCACCGCGGAACGGAGACAACCTGTCAGCAGCTCCATTATGCTCTGGGTAACATTCACGTGGTCACCCACTGGTTCAATGGAACTCGTCCAAGGCTTCAGGATGAGAAAGAAGTATCGTACACTGATTGCAGACCACGTACACCCCGTAATGACGATCATTTTTTTCTCGGCTGCAGTGGGATTTTCCAACAAGATAACGCGCCATGTCACAAGGCCAGGGGTGTGATGGAGTGGTTCGAGGGACGCAGAGGGGACTTCTTATTAATGTTCTGGCCTCTAACTCGTCGGATGTCAGCACAATCAAACACATCTGGTATGTGATTCAATGTGGCGCCAGAGTCTTCAGTTCCCCTCCCCGGAATTTACGGGAATTGTATGACTTTCATGTGCAGATGTGGTGTCACATCTATCCATCGACCTACCAAGGCCTCACTGCTTTCATGCAACAACGCGTTGTTGCTTTTATCCGTGCCATAGGTGGACATACGGGCTGTTAGGTAGGTGGTTATAATGTTCTGCCCGATCCTTGTAGATGTGGAAATATAAACTACCAGTAAACCCTCCACACTTGATTACTTCAGTAATTGTATTCTCATGTATAAAACAGCTTCAAACACAGGGTTAACTTACAAATGAGTTAATGTCTTTCACTCGATGTTAAAAATATGCAAGCGAAAAAACGTTAAAAAAAGGTTTTGAAATTATGTTTTAAGCTTGATGAAAGTCGCTAAGTGCTTTCACTACGAAACATTCTATGCTTATAGCCTGGGTAATATGCGTACCGTTTCAACCAAAAGCTAGTTCTTAACGCATCTCAATGTTTATAATGTTATATCTCTCGAACTGCGTGTCTTAAAATGATATAATTTTGCAAGTACGCGAAATTTATTATGATTAGATCTGGCAATAAAGCAGTAATAAATTAAAACATCACACCTGATACGGATTTTAACCCCATCAACAGCGAAAATGTAGGAAGTAATAATCATTACTCCTTTCACAAGTTTGTGGGAGATGTCAGTGAGAAAAAGTTTCTTCAAGTTTAAAGTTACATGTGAAGTTTGTTGGAAGTCGCTAAGTGTTCCCACACTCAAATATTGGATGAATATAGTCTGGATAATCGCACACCGTGACTTATACTGCGTCAACACATCTACACAATTTCTACCTCTAATGCTTGACTCAGTGTGTTCAACCTTTCTTTAATGTTATACCTCTTAATGAACAAATTTTTAGTTCTTGCCCCCGGAGGCCGTTAGATAGGCAACCTGCAATTGTAATTGTCAACGTCAACCACGGACCGAATTAGCCGTTTAATATCAGGCGCAGTTAAAAGAAAATGAGACTTAGGAAAAAAGTAAATAAACTTTTTATTACTTCAAAAGTAACCGGCGTAACCACTAATACATTGATCACTTTGTAAGACAAGATGGGTGAATGCCTTCGTGGAAAAAAGTTTGAGAGTGCGTACGGAACCGTGATTGTACCCAAGCGTGCATCTCTTCTTCCGAAGGAAACCGACGCCCACGAATGTCTCCCTTCGGAGCTCCAGAAATAAGGAAATCGCATGGAGGAATATGGGTATTACATGGAGGTTCTGTAAGGGCTTCCCAGCGTAATTTCTGCAGCGTAGTAGAAACAACAGGTATTTCAGCCCCGAGAAAGTCATGCCGGCCTTTTTCTTTGACTGAATGGGCCCGCTGATCATTCACCTTCTGGAATACGGCGCCACAATTAACGGACAGCGGTACGTACACACTTCGCAAAAACTGAAGCGCACCATCTACATCTACATGGCTACTCTGCAATTCACACTTAAGTGCCTGGAAGTGGGTTCATCGAACCATGTTCATACTTCTTCTCACCATTCCGCTCTCGAATGGCGCTTCGGAAAAGGAACACCTAAATCTTTCCGTTCGAGCTCTGATTTCTCTTATTTTATTATGATGATCATTTCTCCCTACGTAGGTGGGTGTCAACAAAATATTTTCGCATTCGGAAGATAAAGTTGCTGATTGAAATTTCGTAAATAGATCTCGCCGCAAAGAAAACCGCCTTTGTTTCAGTGACTGCCACTCGCGTATCACATGTGACACTCTCACCCCTATTGTGTGATAACACGAAACGAGCTGCCCTTCTTTGCACTTTTCCGATGTCCTCCGTCAATCGTACCTGGTAAGGATTCCACACCGGGCAGCAATATTCCAGCAGAGGAATGACAAGTGTCGCATCTTCTAAGTGTTCTGCCAACAAAGCGCTTTATTTGTTTCGCCTTCCCCACAATATTATCTATGTGGTCTTTCGAAAAGCCTAGGAACACTGACGGACGGCATCATTCTGCTGCTGGCTAAAGCCCGCCCACATTTTGGAGAGGTTGTTTCGACGATATTGCAGAAGTTTCGCATGGAATCCCTTACACATCCGCCATTTAGTCCCGATATCTACCCATGCGATTTCTATGTTTTTGATACCTTGAAGATAAGCGTGCGCGGTCGTTGGTTTGCTTTGGGCAGAGAAGTGCAGGTCTGGTTGCAATCGTGGTTCCGCAGACAGCCGCCAACATTTCTTCCATGTCAGCCTCGTCTGTCTTGTCTCACAATGGGATAAATGTATGTATTAGCAGTAACGGTGATTACTTTTGAAATAACATACAGTTTACTTATTTTTTCCGTCTGTCTCGTTTTCTTTTGGCTGCCCCTTATAATACAATAAATTCTTGATGTGTAGTACTTAAATTTCGATAGTGATACTTTTTTACTCGACGTTTCCAAATGATACGTTTACTCATATTAGTACACTACTGGCCATTAAAATTGCTACAACACGAAGATGACGTGCTACAGACGCGAAATTTAACTGACAGGAAGAAGATGCTGTTATATGCAAATGATTAGCTTTTCAGAGTATTCACACAAAGTTGGCGCCGGTGGCGACACCTACAACGTGGTGACATGAGGAAAGTTTCCAACCGATTTCTCATACACAAACGGCAGTTGACCGGCGTTGCCTGGTGAAACGTTGTTGTGATGCCTCGTGTAAGGAGGAGCAATGCGTACAATCACGCTTCCGACTTTGATAAAGGTCGGATTGTAGCCTATCGCGATTGCGGTTTATCGTAACGCGACATTGCTGCTCGCATTGGTCGAGATCTAATGACTGTTAGCAGAATATGGAATCGGTGGGTTCAGGAGGGTAATACGGAACGCCGTGCTGGATCCCAACAGCCTCGTATCACTAGCAGTCGAGATGACAGGCATGGACTATCAGCTCGGAGTCCATGGCTGCGGTTACCCTTGACGCTGCATCACAGACAGGGGCGCCTGCGATGGTGTATTCAACGACGAACCTGGGTGCAATAATTTTTTCGGATGACTCCAGGTTCTGTTTACAGCATCATAATGGTCGCATCCGTGTTTGGCGACATCGCGGTGAACGCACATTGGAAGCATGTATTTCTCATCGCCATACTGGCGTATCACCCGGCGTGATGGTATGGAGTGCCATTGGTTACACTTCTCGGTCACCTCTTGTTCGCACTGACTACACTTTGAACAGTGGACGTTACAATTCAGATGTGTTACGACCCGTGGCTCTACCCTTCATTTGATCCCTGCAAAACCCAACATTTCTGTAGGATAATGCACGACCGCATGTTGCAGGTCCTGTACGGGCCTTTCTGGATACAGAAAATGTTCGACTGCTGCCCTGCCAGCACATTCTCCAGATCTCTCACCAATTGTAAATGTCTGGTCAATGGTGGCCGAGCAGTCACTACTCTTGATGAATTGCGGTATCGTGTTGAAGCTGCATGGGCAGCTGTACCTGTACACGCCATCCAAGCTCTGTTTGACTCAATGCCCAGGCGTATCAACGCCGGTATTACGGCCAGATGTGGTTGTTCTGGGTACTGATTTCTCTGGATCTATGCACCCAAATTGCGTAAGGATATAATCACATGTCAGTTCTAGTATAATATATTTGTGCAATGAATACCCGTTTATCATGTGCATTTCTTCTTGGTGTAGCAATTTTAATGGCCAGTAGTGTATGTTTTAGCAGATATCGTATCCAATAATCCTAGTAATTACCTATTACATTTTATTATTTACACAGAATTTTAGGCTCATGACGCTGTTCCAACACTCAACAACTGAACTCGCCAACACGAAGAGGCCAAAACTGAACGAGCGATGAACTTGCGAGCGACAAACTGTGTGCCCGAATACATTTGTGACGTTTCGTCACGTCTCACGTTACAGTACCCGTTTACATTTGTGTTGTTGTTTAAAACAGTTTAAGTAGAAGACTTACTTAATCTGCAGACGGAATTGAACTTAGCAAAAGTGAAATTTGGCAGTATTTTGATAAATTGGATAATAACAAAGTGAGGTGCAAAATCTGCTTCAAAAACTTAAAGCTTCGTGAAACACTTCACACATGAAAAGGCATTTAAGAAATCGCCCTACCACAACAGCGGGGCAAAATTATTTACTTAACAAAATAATAAACGAGTGAATAGAGCGTTACCTGTTTGTTGGTGTACGTATATGAGAACAATGACGAAATAAGAGCATAAAACAAAAATATGGTTTTGAGACGATTTGAATTTCAAAATTTATGGAATTAAAAAGCCCTCTCAGGAAGTCGTATCTTACCAGTGCGATTTGTCGTGATGAGCTTGATTATCCGAAAAAATTGTAATCCATAATGGAAATATAAACATTCTTGATTTAAATTTTTTATTATCCTATTCAAAATCTATGAAAATCGACTACCTCTCACTAGTATTATAGTGATACGCACTTTGCCGCGAAAGGCAAAGGTCCCGAGTGCGAGTCTCGATCCGACACACAGTTTTAATGTGCCAGGAAGTTTCATATCAGCGCACACTCCGCTGCAGAGTGAAAATCTCGTTCTGGAAACATCCCCCAAGCTGTGGCTAAGCCATGTCTCCGCTGTATACTTTCTTTCAGGAGTGCTAGTTCTGCGGGTTCGCAGGAGAACTTCTGTGAAGTTTAAAAGGTAGGAGACGAGATACTGGCAAAAGTAAAGCTGTGAGGACGGGGCGTGAGTCGTGCCTGGTTGGCTCAGTTGGTAGAGCACTTGCCCGCCAAGGCAAAAGTCCGGAGTTCGAGTCTCGGTCCGGCACACAGTTTTAATCTGCCAGGAAGTTTTATTATCATAGACTTTAAAAACAGAAGTGGAGAGATTGGTAACTGTCCATCAGTATACAAAAGAAAAAATGTGTTCAAGAAAGAACATATTTAAGTGGTGAGTTCGCAAGCACGAACAGATTCACAACTTAGTAGGTTAGCAAAAAAATGTATTTGTTGAGTGGCTGTAGTAACGAAAGTAACGAGTAACGAATGCTTTTTAACATGAATGTGTCTCGACAGTATCGACTACATACGTACAAAATTTAGTGGCTACTTTTACAGTTGCAGTGTGAGGAATTCGTTCAAAAGCGTCGCCATACTTTTATGCTCCACGCAGTATTCCAGGTGTTCCGCTCTAATAATGGGACGCTGCGACTAGAGGTTATTGCTCGTCGTACTGCTCTGTGTTTGTGTAGGAGGGCGGTTCTTTGGAAGATACAGCCACGCCTCCGTGACGTCAGGGCGAGCCCCCTTTCAGCGGCCATACGCTGACAGGTGTCCATGGTCGCACAGGTTTACACGGGCCGCAGATAACGACAAGGGTTATCGTGTCGTTTGGGGATCAGCCCACGCCGCTGTGTACACTGGATGGGTGGACGGTGCTTCCACGTGGTCATATGGTTTTAATCATGAAGCTCAACGGATGATAATGTGGGAACACCAAAAGTGTACAGCTTGCAATGGTCCGTTACTTCAGACTCGGCAAAATGACTGGAGGAAAGATGTCGTGATGTAGATACTAAATTAATACAAGGTAACGTATACGCTCTACAAAGACTGATGGAAAATATAGACGTAGGATTACATTAACTGGAAACGATAAAGTTAATTGGATGCGGGAAGCAAATAATACTGTGGGAAGATGGAAACAATACTTCGAGAAAGTTTATTGTTGCAATTGAAAATGTGACACGATGCAGGAAGATGACAGGAGATTCAGTACTTATTTCTGTATCTCGAAACTCTTTGAATGAACTCTGAAAAACAGTCGGTCAAGTATAGATGAGATACCGCAAATCTCTTACTCGCATCAGCCCAATGAACGCAGCAAGAAACATTCAATGAAATTTATAAAACTGGACACGTTTCATCACATTTTGAAAAAATGCAATTGTTCCGTTCCCAGGAAGAGAGAGAGCGGGAGGACGTGAAAATTACAGCGCAATCACATGCGTTAAAAATAGCTGTAATTACAAGAGTAGTTTATCGAAGAATGACAGAGACAATTGAACGTTTAATAAAGACAGCACGAAATTTGTTTTTGAAAGTGGATTAAGAAAGGAATTTTGTTTAAGTAAAAGCAGGTACTCTCGAAATGCAATTTTCGCTCCACAAGTAACGAAAGTGGGTAGATTTAGCAAAAACGAGGGAAAATACATTGCATTCGTAGATTTGAGGGAACCTTTGATAAAGTCGAATGGAGTAAAATGTTTACAACTTTTGTGCAGTGGGGTATAAGCGTAATTAGCTTTTGTTATGCTAGCCTCAGACTTCAAGAAGAATATAATAATTCCAATCCCAAAGAAAGCAGGTGCTGACAGATGTGAAAATTACCGAACTATCAGTTTAATAAGTCACAGCTGCAAAATACTAACGCGAATTCTTTACAGACGAATGGAAAAACTGGTAGATGCGGACAACGGGGAGGATGAGTTTGGATTCCGTAGAAATGTTGGAACATGTGAGGCAATACTGACCTTACGACTTATCTTAGAAGAAAGAGTAAGAAAAGGCAAACCTACGTTTCTAGCATTTGTAGACAATTTGGCAATGTTGACTGGAATACTCTCTTTCAAATTCTGAAGGTGGCAGAGGTAAAATATAGATTTATGTATCAGGAAGTCGTTTCTGAAAGTATTTGTTTGGAGTGTAGCCATGTATGGAAGTGAAACATGGACGATAACTAGTTTGGACAAGAAGAGAATACAAACTTTCGAAATGGGGTGCTACAGAAGAATGCTGAAGATAAGGTGGATAGATCACGTAACTAATGAGGAGGAATAGGATTGGGGAGAAGAGAAGTTTATGGCACAACATGACTAGAAGAAGGGATCGGTTGGTAGGACATGTTTTGAGGCATCAAGGGATCACAAATTTAGCATTGTAGGGCAGCGTGGAGGGTAAAAATCGTAGAGGGAGACCAAGAGATGAATACACTAAGCAGATTCAGAAGGATGTAGGTTGCAGTAGGTACTGGGAGATGAAGAAGCTTGCACAGGACAGAGTAGCATGGAGAGCTGCATCAACTCAGTCTCAGGACTGAAGACCACTACAACAACAACATGCTAGCTGACTGAAGTAGTTCACACTAGAGATGGGAAAACCCCGACTGGTTCAAACCGATACCGGAATTTTAGTTCTGAATAACCGATATTTTTCGGTATTTATGTGGTCTCGGTTATAACAGGTGAGTTTTATATTTTTTACTAATAACTGGATAAAAAACCGAAATATCAGTTTGTCATAGCAACAGCGCTAAATTTTTTTAATAAACTATTTTTTAAAAACGAGTATTTCAGTTGTAAAATTTCCATTGCTTTGAAGAATTGAGTTTTTATAGAAAATGGGAAAAGCTATCAGTGTTAGGTTAGAAACAATGCTGACAGGAGTAAGCAACAAACACATGTCCTAAGAATTCGTACAGCATTGTTGAGACAATAATGTAGCTGTTACCATGTAGCAAGGCTGATTAGATCGTAGGCATGCAGTGTGAAGACTTGCCCTGTTAGCCTCTATGATAGTTTCGCACTGTCGTCGCCGGATATCCGTTGTATATCAGAGTGGTACAAACCTTAGTGTGGACGAAGTAAAATGAAATGATCGTATGGCATTTATTGGCCGGGATATCCCCTTTTGGGTTCGGCCGCCGCATTTTTGTGTGTCAATGATGATGGAAGACACATCCAGTCCTCTGCCGGGAATCGACCCAGGGCCCCCTTGCGTGATAGGCGGTAACGCTACCGCTGCGCTACGGAGACGAACTATGGACAAAGTGACTTAGCAATGAAGGACAATGGTTCATTTGCTTCCATTTCTATGAAACTATAAGGGGAAGGAAACTGGTAATTGTAATAAATTAAAAAATAAACAACAATTGATTTATAGATTACCTTAACAATCGAAAACAGTTGATCTGCTGACTGTGCCTTTGTAATATTTCTTTATCTGCTTGTAGCAACTGAAAATGAAGAAAGTAACACGAAGAATACTATTCTCAATCCCAGTTTTGACCCTGTAGCAGTTACTAGGATCCTTGACGGCAACATGATTTTTGAGCTGAGTTTCAAAAAATTGGAATAAAAAGGAGAATACTGTTGATGTGTTGCAGTATTCACCCACTTATCACTTTTCGGGGAAAGCAGCGAACGGTGGATGGACTATGTTTTCATACGTTTGGTTGTTTAATATTTTGTTTTGTCTAACTTGAAACTAAGGGAGCGAAAATATTTCAGTCTTTATTCCAGTTCTATGTCTTTTACGGGAAATAATAAGAATAAAAAAACCATAAATCAGTTATTTCAGAAACCGGCTATTTTGAGCGGTAGTAATAGTCAGATTGAACTGGCGTGGAAAACCTGCAGTATATCTGAAAACCGTTCGTTTAAACTATAACTGGTATCAGTAAACCGCACTGGCAGGATAAGGAAAGGTAAAAGGCAGAGTACTTATTGTCACCACTGAAACAGAATTTTCGACATCGACAAAAATCATAAAGATATTGGCCAATGATGACATGCCAGTAGTCACCAAAACAACAGGAATTACCTATATCATCCACACAAACAAACAGAAAACTAACGTGATGATGAGTGCATCAGGTCGGCATGCTGGACAGCTAAATGTAAAACATGAATGAGTGATTCTTGAAGAGAAAGCAAAATTTTTCACAGAAGTAGAATATATAAGAAAGCGAGAATTTTATTAATAAAAAAAGCTTCCTGTAAAAGGAAACAACTACTAACATCGAAAAATATGAAACAGAAGACTGAAAAAGATGAATACAACGCATAGTGCTGTGGGAGTGTGTAGTATAGACAACGAGGAAAGCGGAAATGGAACTAATAGAAACGTTTGAAATGTGCTGTTAGAGGATACTATTGAATATGAATAGGATTTGTTGAATATGAAATGAAGACAAGTAGCAACGACTGAACTAAAAAATTTACTAATAAAGGAGAATTCCAGAATGAAATTTTCAGTCTCCAGCGGTGTGTGCGCTGAAATGAAACTTTCGCGGGCAAGTGATCTACCGTCTGAGCTACCCAAGCACGACTCATGCCCCGTCCTCACTGCTTCACTTCCGCCAATACCTCGTCTCCTACCTTCCAAACTTCACAGAAGTTTTCCTTGCCAAGGCAAAGGTCTCGAGTTCGAGTCTCCGTCCGGCACACAGTCTTAATCTGCCAGGAAGTTTCGAAGGAGAATTAATTGAAGGGTTAGAATGGCTGGAGATATCTCGTGACATGACTAGTTACTAGCAGAAGGAGACAATCGCAGGGGCAGCCCTAAATATGAATTAATAAAGCAGATCGTTTGTGATACTGACTGAAGCAGTTGTACTGAAATGAAGAGGACAGCTCAAAACGATAGGAATGGAGAACTACATCTTAGGGTTGATCACCGAAATAGCGGCTGTTGAAGTGAGGAAAAACAGAAAAGCCAGCCTGCTTGTTCAAATGGTGTCGATGCACATTTAATGCCAAATCTCGATGGAGGCCCCCGATAAGCCAAAACAGAGGTGAATTCGTGGTTAACTGTTTATCCTTCTAGTAGTCACATCGATTGACATAAAACGTGAGAAACTCAGAAGACATAGTCGATTGTCAATGTAATATCGTAAACCTTCATACCATCGGTGATTATGTAAATTTTTAGGGTTGAAATGTCTGTGAGGGTGTAGAACAATCACCAGACCACATCAGTCCTGTTAGTGTTGTTACCAGGTCCAATAGGTTATATTAGGGCGTGAACTGCGTCACATACTGAGTGATCATTGTGAAGGACACGGAAATGCGGCGTACCCTTGCAGCCGGCCGGAGTGGCCGTGCGGTTCTAGGCGCTTCAGTCTGGGACCGCGCGACTGCTACGGTCGCAGGTTCGAATCCTGCCTCGGGCATGGATGTGTGTGATGTCCTTAGGTTAGTTAGGTTTAAGTAGTTCTAAGTTCTAGGGGGCTGATGACCATAGATGTTAAGTTCCATAGTGCTCAGAGCCATTTGAACCATTTGTACCCTTGCAAGAGCCATATTCATACCTGGCAAAGTTTGAAAGAGGTCCAACGGTGGATCTCCAATTGGCCGGCTGCTCGAATCATACAATAGCCAGGTCTGTGGTGCATTCAGATGTGACAATGGCCCGATGTTGAGTGCATAGGAACTGAGGACAGGCATACACGTCCTCAATGTTCTCGTCAACCACGCCCGACTACCACATAGTAACCCCTTCAGATCTGTGTCTGCCAACGTAGAACAAGTAATGGGCTCCTTGCAGCATTCTGTGTGATTCCGCAAAAATTTTTAAAAATCTTCCAACTTATGAAAACAATGCATCTTCGGAAAATGGTTCAAAATGGCTATAAGCACTATGTGACTTAACATCTGAGGTCATAAGGACACCACACACATCCATGCCCGAGGCAGGATTAGAAACTGCGAACTGAAGTGCCTAGAACTCCTGGGCCACAGCGGCCGGCCCTCCGAAGATGGATAAACGCTAGGAAAGAGGTAGATAGATAGATAAATAGATAGATAGAGATAGAGAGAGAGAGAGAGACAGAGAGAATTTGTAATGTAGATCTTCTTATAGGCATACGTTTTCAGCTGTTTCGTTTTAAAAAACGGGATGGTGGTGCTATCCCGACACCGATCTGCCATTCAGCAGCGACCAGAAGGGTAATTATTGGTGTTTGCATAAGGTGGCTATTTCACTCCGCTAGGTGATAACGCTCGACAAATAAGTGCTCGTCTTGCGGACGAATATTTTCGGTATCGTACAGTTCAGCACAAGTAGTGGCCAGACCGATCCAATGACCCGAATCCCACGTAGCATATTTGCGGCGCTCTCGAAAAGTGCGCTTTTGATCGCAGTCGTCCTCCACAGACCTTCGCCTCGCTGAGAGCAACTTTGTAAGAAGGGGCATTCACTATGGAAGACTACTCTTTTCGAGCAACTGAGCTACTAATGCAGGTAGTACCGTTAAGCCCTCATTTAGTGAGACGATGCCTGACGATATACGGTCAGTCTTTCGGAAAAACATCAGCCACGCAGTTCCGAAGATTGCAAGAGTCAACAAGTGCGAGAATTATCGTACAGTCAGCGTAACAGCTCATGCACCCAAGTTGCTGACAACAGTAATATACAGAATAACGGAAAAGAAAATTGAAGAGCTATTAGATGATGATAAGTTCAGCTTTAGGAAAGGTAAAGGCATCACAGAGGCAGTTCTGACGTTGCAGTTGATAATGGAAGCAAGACAGAAGAAAAATACGTTCACAGGATATGTCGACCTGGAGAAAACATTCGACAATGCAAAATGGTGCTAGATGTTTGAAATTCTGAGAAAAATAGAGGTAAGCTATACAGAAAGAAGGGCAATATACAATAAGTACTGGAGCCTAGAGGGAACAATAAGAGTGGAAGATGAAGAACGAAGTGCTCTGATAAAATAAGGGGTGTAAGACAGGACTGTAGTCTTTCGACCCTACTGTTTAATCTGTACCTCGAAGAAGCAATGATGTAAATAAAAGAAAGTTTCAAGAGAGGGATGAAAATTCAAGGTGAAAGGATGTCAATGATAAGATTAGCTGATTGACATTCCTATCCTCAATGAAAGTGAAGAAGAACACTCTAACGAGAAACGTAACATCGGCATTGGTCATCACGAAATAGATGAAGTTAAGGAATTCTGCTACCTAGGCAGCAGAATAACCCGTGATGAAAATAAGGTGGTGCTGGAAAGCAAAGAGCACTGAAAAAAAGAGCCATTCCTGGACAAGAGAAGTCTACTAAACATTTTTTGGAAGGTGAGTGTTAACAGCCGTCAAATAATGTACAAAATGCATGTTTGACCATCCGCTGGCTTGTTTATTTAAAACGCATATATCGAATGGTTTCTGTCACTGAAACCTGACGGCTTTTGGGTTTTAAATAAAAAAGCAGCTGACGGTCAAATATTAATTTTATACAGAAGTCTACTAGGTTCAGACATAGATCGTAATTTGAGGAAGAAATTTCTGTGAATGTTATGTTTGGAGCACAGCACTGTGTGGCAGTGAGACAGAGACTGTGGGAAAATCGGAAAAGGAGAGAATAGAAGCATTTGACATGTTGTGCCACAGAAGAATGTTGAAAATAAGGTGGACTGATAATGTAGGGAATGAGGAGGTTCTCTGCATAATCTGCGACGAAAGGAATTATGGGAAACGCTAATAAGAAGAAGGGATAGGACGATAGGACAGCTGTTAAGACATCAGGGAATAACGTCGATGGTACTGGAGGCAGCTGTAAAGAGTAAAAACCGTAGAGGAAGACAGAAATTTGGATACGTCCACCAAAAAATTGAGGACGCGGTTTGCAAGTGCTACTCAGACATGAAAAGGTTGGCACAGGAGAGGAATTCGTGGCGGGCTGCATCAAATCAGTCAGAAGACCGATGACTCAAAAAAAGCCTTGCTCTATCCAAACTCTTGACCCAACTTACTAATTTTGTTACAGTATCTGAGTTCAGTAACGAAAAAGGATATTGAAAGAGTAGCTCACACTTACATGAATCGCGCAGCTTAATAAATAGCAGGCATAATATGAGTATTTGAACATTAACAAATACGAAGATCATTCGTGAGATTCTACCAGCGGGCCGCTGTGGCCGAGCGCTTCTAGTCGCTTCAGTCCGGAATCGCGCTGCTGCCACGGTCGCAGGTTCGAAACCTGCCTCGGGCATGGATGTGTGTGATGTCCGTAGGTTAGTTAGGTTTAAGTAGTTCTAAGTATAGGGGACTGAGGACCTCAGATGTTATGTCCCATAGTGCTCAGAGCCATTTGAACCATTTTTTAGATTCTACCATATACTAAGTGCAGTAGTGACCAACTTATCGCCGAGCTCTGTGCAATCGTGATCGAAACCCCGCTCTGCAGTTGCAGTAGTTAATTATGAAAAAACTGTTGACAATACGTCTCATATTCATTTCAAACAACAGTAGTATGAAAAATTTGAAAGCGCATGTCCTATTAAATAATATTGCATACATCGACTCGACACACTCTGTAATTTAGCTTGTGGTTCACGAACAAATACACTTCATAGACTCCGCCACAGCTTTTCTTCATTCAGCTATGGTCGTTAAGACCTTCCTGTCTCAGCTGGAATTACGTGTAAATAACGGAGATTTTATTACTGTATATAAATAAGGGGAAACCATTTGAGAACTGAAGCGCTTCATGAACTTTAAGCTCAACAGTTAGGTAGACAATGATGAGAACTTGCTACATACGAACACTAAGTTATGGCAAAACCCAACTCAAAATGTACTAAATATTCAATAAATAACACGTGAAAATGAAAATAAGAAACAGCATATGCAATTAGAGCATATAATTGTTTCCAAAATCAAATTAACGTCCAACACAAGCCACTTCGCTTCCGAAGAACGCGTGCACATCAAATGAAAGTACTACCAGTCACAAGGACTCAAATACGTTGACACGACTTCATGAAAAGTATAAAATGAACGCAACTGATGGGGAAAGTGATTGAGTTGAGGACACAATATGTTGGACTGAATAATAAGAACTCGATTCTGTAACAAGTGTCAAGCTCAGCGGATTCCGAAGGACACGGAAACTTCTGTTCATAACAAGTTTATTACACGAAATTAATGGAAATTAAATCGTGGGACACGAATGCCACATGAATAAATTAATAGCAAAATCTGTCTCCGAGCAATCACTCAGAATAGCAATAAATGAATCGTTCTCACCAATAAATGCAAACACGCCTCACCTAGCAAACATGCAACCATAAATGGCTCCTCGATCTACACAGTGTACAAAACGTACCACCGGCTTGACCCTTAACTACCAGCGCGCTGATACGCTGGACGGGGCCCGAGCTGTCAGAGATGAGCACGCCTTCCTCCACAATATTTCTTCTTCTTCTTCTTCTTCTTCTTCTTCAGTTCTCTAATGCTTCCAAACGTCGGGGTAACCTCTTTGCGATTCAGTCCGAAGCTACTATTACTCCTCTGAATCACGTATACTTCCACATAGGCGAATAGCCCAGTCTGGAGTGGTCTCCACATCTCATAGACAGATTCAAAAAATCTGTACTGGATACATCGATACTGCTTTCAGGAATTTCCTTGCGCAGTATCACGGCAGATAAGTTAATGAGTTACTGAATGAAAATTATTGATAGCGTAAAACTGCCATTTAACAGACAAATTTCAGCTTCCCGTGAAAATATCAAACGCCATCATTCTTAGCATCATACACTTTTGCGTGCGCTATTTTGCAACTCTGGGTATTCACGCTTCATTATTAACGTTATTTGTGCTCTATCCAAGTGACACATTCTTTTTTTATATTTAAAACGTAATCTGAATAAGAACGTAAATTTTCTGTGTCAAACTGTTTATTATTTTTAACGTGCCAGTCCAGCAGACAGTTTCATCTGTCAGGAAGTTTCATCTCCAGGAAAGTTCTTTCCCAACATTTCCTAACATTCGACGTTCGTCTTTGTGGAGGGAAGTATTTACCGTTACTCCCATGCAGTTGACCACCTCCCATTTTTCTAGTATGCCTATAGAAACGTCTGGTAGATGCCATTCAGCCGAGAGAGGTCCCTGAGAAACTGCTCGACCAAATAAGCTGATATTTGGAAGCCAAGTCACCATAAACGGGTCTGTTCGGGAGGTTCATGTCAGCCTGAAAGCTGTATTACATTTTATTTATTCATCATCATATCGGATACAGAATTTTTTTTTTTTGCAGAATTATCTGCAAACTCACGTTTGGCATGACATACGTCTTCCGTACTGACCCTCAGTAGCCTGGAGAAACTAATGACATCATAATTATTTTAACTTTTCTGTTTACTTCGATACTCTCCTCTACCTCTAATGAACAGAATCCCTGCGGAATGTTATGCCCTACAAGTAATCTAATAGTATATACCTGCCTATGCTACTACTACAGCCGTACCGAACGAGATGCAGTGGTTAACAACTGCACTCGAATTTTCTGAGAATGAGATAAAATCCCCGACAGCTCCTCCACATTCGAAGGAAGGAAATTAGAGTTTAATGTCCTGACTACATCGAGACCATCAGAGACGGAGCACAAGCTCGGTATGTTGCCAGTATGAGGAAGAAAATCTGTTGTGCTCTTCGAAAGGAACCACCCCGGCATTCGGCTGGGTGGCCGGACGCTGATTTCAAATGCCACTCTCCCGAATAGCGAGTCAGTCTACATTTTATATCCTTTCTATCTCTGCCATCATAAGTTATTTTACTGCCCAAATAGCATAACTCATCATTTAAGTTAAGTGTCTCGTTTTCTAATCTAATTCTCTCAGCACCCCTAATTTCATTCGACTATATTCCATTATCCTTTTTTGTTTTGTTGATGCTCATCTTGTAGCCTCCTTTCAAGACAGTGTCCATTCCGTTCAACTGCTTTTCCAAGTCATTTGCCGCCTCTGAAAGACTTAAAATGTCATCGGCAAACCTCAAAGTTTTTATTTCTTAATTCGTACCCAAAATGTTTCTATGATTTCCTTCACTTCTTGCTCAGTGTACAGCTAGAATAACATCGGCAATGGGCTACAACCCTGCCTCACTCTTTTCTCAACCACTGCTTCCCTTCATGCTGCTCGACTCTTACAACAGCCATGTGGTTTTTGTAGATGTAGTAAATAGCCTTTCGCTCTCTGTATTTTAGGCCTGCTACCTTCAGAATTTCAAAGAGAGCATTCCAGCCAACATTGTCAAAAGCTTTTTCTAAGTCTACAAACGCTATAAACATAGGTTTGCCTGTTCTTAACCTATGTCCTAAGAGAAGACGTAGGGTTAGTATCGCTTCGCGTGGACTTAAATTTCTCAGAAATCCAATCCGAGGTCAAATTCTTTTTTCCCCTCTTCTGTAAAGAATTCATGTTGGTATTTTACAACCATGACTTATTAAACTGATAGTTCGTTAATATTCACACCTGTCAGCACTCGCTTTCTTTGGAATTGTAATTATTCCATTCTTCTTGAAGTCTGAGAGTTTTCGCGTCTCTCATACACCTTTTACACCAGCTGAAATAGTTTTGTCACGACTGACTCTACCAAGGATATCGGTAATTCTGTCGTTTACTCCCAGGATCTTGTCTCGACTTGCGTCTTTCAGTGCTCTGTCAAATTCTTCTCCCAGTATCACATCTCCCACCTCATCTTCATGTTCGTCCTCTTCTGTTTCTATAATACTGCCTGCGAGTTTATCCCCCTCTACATACTCCTCCCACCTTTTAGTTTCCCCTTATATACTTAAGACTGGTTTCCCTTCTGAGTTCTTGATGTTCATACAGCTGCTTTTCTTTTCTCCGAAGGCCCCTTTTATTTTCCTGTAGGCGGTATCTATCTTTCCCTTAGTGATATATGCTTCTAAACCTTAAGCAGCCTGCTCGTTACTTGCGTGTTAACAGGCTGCACTAGTCCATTTGCAGCCTGTAACCACGCAAGTAACGAACAGCCCTTAGTGGCTCGCCATCACAATTTATCATCTTAAATTTCTTTGTTACTAATGCTCTTTTGGAATATTTATTATTTTATAAATGACACATAAGTACTGCCAATCTTTCACGTTGATTCTGTTCTTATGCTTTGTATCAGACGTTTTTATTCATAATTCTCTGACCAGGTTATAGATCATTCTATGATTTAAATTCTGAGGAGGACACTCCTAGCAGTGTCGAAACCCGGTTAATTCGTTAAAAATAGTGACCGATGGCTGTTTTCTTTCAATTATAACTATTCTCGGTCTCTGAACGTGCAGCCATGTACAAAAAATTTCGATCCAACAAGGGTTCCATTTTCACTGATTGAGGTCCCGAATCCTCAAAAGAGCCATCTTCGTTTAAGTTACTTTTAGATTTAGTAATTTACTCACTGATTCAGGCTCACGCTGTAAGTGGCCGAAACTAGTGTCTAAAGCTGAACATGTTTTTCGGTTGAGCAAAGTGCTTATGTGCGCGTTTCCCAGAACTGCTGTCTTTGGCGACCCAAACTAATTGGGCTGTGGGTTGAACAGAGTCTGTAGGGCCGCCATTATCTGCTAGTGTACTTTACCTGCGATAAATAATGTTCCCTTGTCGAGTGCCACGGTAGACGGTCGCTGTATCGAGCGGCACCTCCTGCGGTCGTTAGCCACCTCTATTTTTCTCCCGGTAAACAGCGGCCTAGACCTGCCTCGGGAATACAAGAACGACCGGTTAATACAGCATTACTTAGACGTAGTGTGAATTAAAAAACCTGGTTTCTTTTTCTTAACTGGGCGATTTGTCTACTCTTCGATTTATGTATTAAAATTGATGAGATAAGACTTTTAACGCCTATTTTTTTTTTGCGTAAGAGCAATGATTTTTATTTTCGTTCCACACAGATACACGTTTCAAGAGATCGGTCTGATCGTTAAGTTCGTTCATGAATACAAGTTGATACCGCGTTTCTTAACTTCTTGAAGACATTCAACGCAGTTTCTCACTGACGCCGAATTAACAAAATACGACAGTGCAGAAAGTCAGACCAGCTGTGAATGAAGATTTCCTAGCAGACAGAACACAGCATATCATTCTTAACGGAGAGAAACTTTCAGATCTAAAATTAACTTCGGTGGCACCCCAACGGTGTGTTACAGGACCGTTGCTTTTCACAGTACGTGCATGGTGTTACGGGTGCAGGTACAGATATTGTGATCATTCATACATTAAAATGTACCAACTTTAGCGTGTTTTTTCTCTGCTTCTAACAGTCTTCCGCAAACACATCACCAAATTTACTACCTTATGTTTTCTGCATGGTGGTAACTGCACTGCAAAAGTTGACCACACCTGTCAGTTAAGACTATCCTTTTGCCTCTACACTTCTTCACTTCGATTCCTGACCTGCTGTCCAGGGGAAATTAAACTTTGATGCCTTGCTTGTGCCGCGCGTATGTGGATGTACTAACCAACCTAAAAACATACTAATCGTAATAGCTACAATTACCCAGATCAAAAAAGTTTTGCATTACCCCAGTTCCCAGAACTTGTGAAGATAGACGTTGACTATGGGTATTGTGTCACAGACACAGTCCCTTTGACTGTTCAGAGATGTAAACAACCATGCATGGGCAGCACCTATTAGCCGGAGGGGGTCCGACAGCCGATCAGTTCCAGTCACTCCACCAGGAAGGAGGTACACGGCTCCTGTTACTGTTGTTCAACCATGCCAAGACGGTTAATACCACGGTTCGATCGCGTCCGCGTTGTTACTTTGTGCCAGGAAGGGCTCTCAACAAGGGAAGCGTCCGGACGTCTCGGAGTGAACCAAAGCGATGTTGTTCGGACATGGAGGAGATACAGAGAGACAGGAACTGTCGACGACATGCCTCGCTCACGCCGCCCAGCGGCTACTACTGCAGTGGACGACCGCTGTCTACGGGTTATGGCTCGGAGGAACCCTGACAGCAACGCCACCATGTGAATAATGCTTTTCGTGCAGCCACAGGACGTCATGTTACGACTCAAACTGTGCGCAATAGGCTGCATGATGCGCAACTTCATACCCGACGTCCATGGCAAGGTCCGTCTTTGCGACCACGACACCATGCAATGCGGTGCAGACGGGCCGAGCAACATGCAGAATGGACCGCTCAGCACTGGCATCACATTCTCTTCACCGATGAGAGCTGCATATGCCTTCAACCAGACAATCGTCTTTCGAGGCAATCGGATGAGGCTGAACGCCTCAGACACACTGTCCAGCGAGTGCAGCAAGGTGGAGGTTCCCTGCTGTTTTGGATGGCATTATGTGGAGCTGACGTACACCGCTGGTGGTCATGGAAGGAGCCGTAACAGCTGTACGATACGTGAATTCCATCCTCCGACCGATAGTGCAACCATATCCGCAGCATATTGGCGAGGCATTCGTCGTCATGGACGACAATTCGCAACCCCATCACCCACATGAATGACTTCCTTCAGGATAACAACATTGCTCTGCTACAGTGACCAGCACGTTCTCCAGAGATAACATTCAATCCTGACGTGATTTTTGCAATTATCATCTCCTCCTTTTCTGTCGCAGTCCTCTTCAGTGAGTGTCTGTCACGATCACACAACCGTCTGCGTTGTGGTTTAGCGGATGACGTGTATCCGCTTTCCCTTATGTGATATAACTCCTCGATAAGGTGCCTCTTGAAATATGAAACACTTTGCCTTCCTTGGTTACGGAAGCACCAACCATACGAGCACCAACAGTTTGCTCTCGTTAGAATTCTCTTACCTCCTACATAACGCATTCAAAACTACGCAGAACACTGTTCTGGCCACGATTGACACTTGCAACATATTGAGCACATTGCCAGTGCACAGCGCAATATGCAGGCTTGGCGAGCATCTACCATATTTATCTTCAAGCATGCATTTCTCGCAGTATTTCCACATTTTTGTCCAACCCCTGTACATGTTTGTAGTCATGGTACACATGAAAATCTCTGCGTCACATTTCAGTAGCACTTTGCTAGTGGGCCCAATACGAAATAGCGCAGCCCATTGATAAAGTAAAGTATGTGGGGTAATTCGTTTTCTGCATCTGAATAGAACAAGATTGCAAGAGATCAAGCTGATGAGACGGTGCACATGTACGGCAAGAGTGCATCCTCGTATGATAGTGTTTAGGTGGCGTAGACGTTTCCAGTGTGGTCAAACGAATCCGAAGTGGTAGACAATTTCTCTGTAAAGAAACTAAAATTGTAACACAAGAGGAGGCCCTGGCCCTTGACGAGCGGTTCATGATAGTCGAGGCAGTAGTCGAAAAAGTGAAGACGAGTGATGCATAAATTCTCAACATCTTGAGCAATAGTCTGAACGTGAGAAATATTGCTTATATGATTGCGTGTTGTCTGTTCTTTTGAACATGTTTGAAAAAACACACCACGCATTCACATGACTGATTCCCAGATTGTATTCCCGGTCCGGCACACAGTTTCGCCTGACGCCGCTGTTTCCTCATGAAGTCACGATGCAACTGACATCATTAGTACTTCCCCTTTTGTTTCCTTTCTCCCCTTTCCATTTACACAATAAGAGATATCGCTGTCAATCGAGTTGCGCTACTGCCCGCACTCATTCAAAAAGTCCACCGAACTGAGGCAGCAGCGGAATTATTACATTATGAAACGTATTCACAGACCAAAAATACAATACTACGTCAGCTGTGAGGTTTACTACAGACACATGAAAATTTGTGCCGGACTGGGACTCGAATCTACTGTGGCACAAATTTTCATGTTTCTATATTAACCCACACAGATGACGTAATATTGTATATGCAATCTGTGAATACATTTAACAGTTTAATGGTGCTGTAGATAGTAAGAAGTCTGTTCCTTTAGACATGCATCCATGTCAGAAGGACATTTGCATCGAGCTATACTGACACTGAACTAACTGGAAGTGTTACAGTTGTTTAAAGCCATTCCAGATAAGGTACTTCATAATCACCATGGACGATTGCTGCGTTATCTCCATGACCCCAACACAAAGAAACGAAGCAGCCAGATTTACAACCGACGAGAAAGGTGGAGAGCCAACCAAAATTAGGGAAGGTGATGCAGAGTGTTTTCTGGAGTTGCCATGACGTGGTGCTAACATAGTATGCTAGTATTGGGCAAAACGTCGCAGGAGCATGCTTCTAAAGTATCCTGACAAGGTCACCAGAGGGTGTCAAGACGAAGTGACGTGGGAAGCTTTCTAATAGGTTGTTTTTGCTCCACAAAAGCACCTCAGCGCATTGTACACCGGTTAAAATCGCACATCATTCTACTTTAAGCTATCAAATTTTGTCCACCTCCCCTGCCCCATTTACCATCCAAAATTATCTTGACATGGCACCCACTGACGTTTTCCTCGGTTCTTGTATAAGAAACCATTGCAGGACAAGTATTTTCAAATGACGACGAGGTGATTTTGGAAGTCGAACATTTTCTGAACTTTGACAACCAACGTCTCTGCATAACTGGGAAATATGTGACACATTGAAGGATGAACAAATAGAGAAAGAGTAAACACTGTCACTGAGTTTCATGGTCGCACCTTGTTTTTTTTTTTTTCAAGGTGATAATTAAAAATTTATGATAACCTCTCGAAGAGTAACGATTTAACTTAAAAAGTGAATGCATAAAATACAGGCTATTGTAGAATATTAGGACATGGGCTGTAATGTGAACTGGTTTCACGTTATGTACGAGAGATTCGAGAACCAAATAAAGTGCGGTCCAGGCTGGGGATGACATCTCTGCTATCGACAGTTTTGTCATGGTGTTACATTAGTATGGTGTTAATTTCCAGGCGGGAAGGAGCGCCGGTCACCGGCACAAACCCGCCCGGCGGATTTGTGTCGAGGTCCGGTGAGCCGGCCAGTCCGGGGATGGTTTTTAGGCGGTTTTCCACCTGCCTTGGCAAATGCGGGCTGGTTCCCCTTATTCCGCATCAGCCACACTGTGTCGGCGATTGCTGCGCAAACAGGTTCTCCACGTACGCGTATATCACCATTACTCTACCACCCAAACATAGGGGTTACACTCGTCTGGTGTGAGACGTTCCCTAGGGGGGCGGGGGGGGTCCACCGGGCGCCGAACCGTACACTAACCCTGGGTTCGGTGTGGGGCGGCGGAGGGGTGAAGTCGACTACGGTAGTCGTCGTGGGGTTGTGGACCACTGCGGCTGCGGCGGGGACGGAGCCTCTCCGTCGTTTCTAGGTCCCCGGTTAACATAACATAACATGGTGTTATTACATTCTTTAATAACAATTGTATTACACGAGCACCTCGCCTCGATGAAAGAGCTTACGCAATGTACTCGGTCAGCGTGTGTATATAAATTGAGAGGGCGCGTGAACTGACGAGATCTACGCTCTCACCAAATGTTAGGGGTGCACTTATCGTTGCGCTTCTGGCATAAGCGTGCACCGACTAGTCTGCATGGCAGACCTGCTAAACGAGAATAATAGCTCTAGAACTGGCCGCGAGGGGCTGGTGAGAACAGCTGCCAAGGCCGTCGCCGGCGCGCCGTTTTTTAATTGAGCGCTGTTCGCGCGCCTGACCTGCGCGTGACGTCACACGCGCCGTGGTTAACGAGCCGCTACTTGAACCGTGATGGATCACACATCGGGATTGGCTCGCCGTGCCCCCGCCGGCCGTTCGTGGCAGTCTATCGGCAGCTGTACGTGCCGGTCGCGACCCCTCGGCGCCTTCTGGATGCTTCGGGCCACGCATCAGCTGATCGCAGAGAATCGCTACTGGCTGGGTCATCGGCCGTTTTGGTAGGCGACTACACTGCTAGTTAGGTTCGCTACAACGTTAAAGCAATTTTCTTCCCGTCTTCTGATCACTAATCTCGTCCTAGAAGAAATACACTACTGGCCATTAAAATTGCTACACCACGAAGTTAACGTGCTACAGACGCGAAATTTAACCGACAGGAAGAAGATGCTGTAATATGCAAATTATAAGCTTTTCAGAGCATTTACACAAGGTTGGCGCCGGTGGCGACACCTACAACGTGCTGACATGAGGAAAGTTTCCAACCTATTTCTCATACACAAACAGCAGTTGACCGGCGTTGCCTGGTGAAACGTTGTTGTGATGCCTCGTGTAAGGAGGAGAAATGCGTACCATCACGTTTCCGACTTTGATAAACGTCGGATTGTAGCCTATCGCGATTGCGGTTTATCGAATCGCGATATTGCTGCTCGCGTTGGTCGAGATCCAATGACTGTTAGCAGAATATGGAATCGGTGGGTTCATGAGTGTAATACGGAACGCCGTGCTGGATCCCAACGGCCTCGTATCACTAGTAGTCGAGATGACAGGCATCTTATCCGCATTACTGTAACGGATCGTGCAGCCACGTCTCGATCTCTGAGTCAACACATGCGGACATTTGCAAGACAACAACCATCTGCACGAACAGTTCGCTGACGTTTGCATTAGCATGGACTATCAGTTCGGAGACCATGGCTGCGGTTACCCTTGACGCTGTATCACAGACAGGAGCGCCTGCGATGGTGTTGTCAACGACGAACCTGGGTGCACGAATGGCAAATCGTAATTTTTTCGGATGAATCCAGGTTCTGTGTACAGCATCATGATGGTCGCATCTGTGTTTGGCGACATCGCGGTGAACGCACATTGGAAGGGTGTATTCGTCATCGCCATACTGGCGTATCACCCGGCGTGATGGTATGGGGTGCCATTGGTTACACGTCTCGGTCACCTCTTGTTCGAATTGACGGTACTTTAAACAGTGGTCGTTACATTTCAGATGTGTTACGACCCGTGGCTCTACCGTTCATTCGATCCCTGCGAAACCCTACATTTCGGCAGGATAATGCACGACCACATGTGGCAGGTCCTGTATGGGCCTTTCTGGATACAGAAGATGTTCGATTCCTGCCCTGGCCAGCACATTCTCCAGATCTCTCAACAACTGAAAACGTCTGGTCAATGGTTGCCGAGCAACTGGCTCGTCACAATACGACAGTCACTACTCTTGATAAACTGTGGTATCGTGTTGAAGCTGCATGGGCAGCTGTACCTGCACACGCCATCCAAGCTCTGTTTGACTCAATGCCCAGACGTATCAAGGCTGTTATTACGGCCAGAGGTGGTTGTTTTGGGTACTGATTTCTCAGGATCTATGCACCCCAATTGCGTGAAAATGTAATCACATGTCAGTTCCAGTATAATATATTTGTCCAATGAATACCCGTTTATCATCTGCATTTCTTCTTAGTGTAGCAATTTTAATGGCCAGTAGTATATCACTGCCCTAAAGTGCAACACCAGAAGCAATAGCAAATAACCAAATTTTACATGTTGCTCATTTGCAGTGTACTAGTAGGAAGAACACGTGATCAAATCCGTAGCTGTCTGGGGATATATACAGGGTTCGAAATGTAATACATAGGTTTAATCCGGCTGGACATAGAGTCCATTTGAGCTCGGATGACAGAAACGATTACGTAATGCCTCGCTGCTTCAACTCAGAGCCAAAATTCATCAGTCGTACTGGCTGGCGAATAGTGGCGTGTTAATCGCTCGGCAACGTAACTACCAGATCTTTTAAGTGGCTGAGAGACCTGGAGAAAGTGCAGGTCAGTGCAACAGTTGAATACCTCCTATGTCGAGATAGGTCAGGACAGCACAGGCAACTCGTGGTCTTGCGTTGTCTTGTTGAAAGCTGACGTGATGGAGACCGCAAAGATATGGTACAGCCACGAGCCATAACACATCAGAAATGTAGCGGCTGTTGCTCGTGTACCGGCTACCTGATGCAGAGATTTTGGAACATATAGTGTGTTCGAACGCTATGAATTATCTCGAAAGTAACAGTCTGTTACATACAATCAGCAGGAATTCAGAAAATATCGTTCTTGTGAAGCACAAGTAGCCCTGTATTCGCACGAAGTAATGAGTGCTATCGACAGGGGATCTCAAACTGATTTCACATTTCTAGATTTACAGAAAGCTTGTAACTAAACTGCGTGTCTGTAGAGGATCATCTAAATTGTATTACTGGATTCGCGATTTCCTGTCAGAAAAGTCATAGTTCGTAGTAATAGTCGGAAAGTTATCAACTAAAACAGAAGTAATATCTAGCATTCCCTAAGGAAGTGTTATAGGCTCTCTGCTCTTTCTAATCTATGTAAAAGGTCCAGGACACAATCTGAGCTGCTCTCTGAGCTTGTTTGCAAGTGATGGTGTCATTTACCGTCTACTAACGTCACTAGAAGACCAAAACCAATTGCAGAATGGCTCAGACACGATTAGCATGGGGTGAAAAGTGGGAATTTACTGTAAATAAGGAAAAGTGTAAGTCATCCACACCATTGCCAAAAGAAATCCGTTAAATTTCGGGTACACGATAAGTCACCCAAAACTGGAGGTTGTCAGTCAACTAAATATATCGGAATTACAATTATGAAAAGCTTAAACTGGAACGATCACATAGCTAAAGATGTTCAGAAGGCAAACCAAAGACTGCGTTTTAGTGGCAGAACACTTAATAGATTCAACAGGTCTAATGAAGAGGCTGCCTACATTACTCTTGTCCGTTCTTTGCTACAATATTGTTGTACGTTGTGGGACTCTTACCTGATAAGATTGACGGAGGACATAGAAAAATTTCAAAGGAGGACAGTTAGACGAATTAGAGTGAGTGTCTTGGATATGATAAGCGAGTTGGGGTGGCAATCATTAAAACAAAGGCATATTTTGTTCCGACGAGATCTTTTTACGAAATTTCAGTCACCACCTTTCTCCACCAAATACCAGATTACTTTCTTGGTCACGATTTGCATAGGGAGAAACGAGCATAGTCGTAAAAGAGAGAAATCAGAGCTCTCACGGAAAGATTTAAGTGTTGGTTTTTCCCACCTCTGTTCGAGAGAGAAACAGTCTGAGGGTGGTTCGATGAACTCTGTGCTATGCACTTAGTATGAATCGTGGAGCAGTCATGTATATGTGAATGACATGATAGTGTTGTGTACTCGGGTGCCTGATTGTGTGACGCTGACGAATGCACTCTGGCAACGTTTGTTTTCCTTTTAGCCCCCACATAGGGTATGTCCATTTTGATTCTGTACTCCGTATCTGGACTCGTCTGAAAGGTGGTGCCACTGCTGTGTCCAGTGTTGCCATTGGGCACACTACTGTCATCGAGGCCCTCTGCTGGCGCGTCTAGGGAAGCCGCAACTCTGCTTGTCGTGCTGTCATTCGTTACTGCACCGGACATCACCACACTGTCCGCATCGATAGCTGTCTTCCTGCACAGAAGTCCATTTCCTGACCGAAGATACGAGATGTGACTGTGCGATCCTGCGCGGTCTATCGAACAACATGTCCATTTTATCGGGTGCCACTGCCGAGGGTCAATTAAGATCTTCATGACGCTCAGTATGGCCCTCCTGAACTCATCGATTCAATTTTCACAGTCGTAGGATCCCGACCAACGTGAGAAGGAATACTGCAGGACGATAAACCGCAGTCTCAGGAGGCCACAAACTGCCACTGCCGAATTCCGATACGTGCTAATAGACGTTTCTGCTTCTTACACGAAGCCTAACACAATCATCACACAGGTAACCAGCATTTAGATCAGATTTCTGAAAGAGAAACCTGCTGTCTAATCGTTTCTTTAGATAGCGTGACTCCTGTCCACTTTGTGTGGTTGCTCTGAAATGCTAATCATTTGCGTGTCAATGCATAAAACACACTCCACGTCAATTTGATGTTTTTTTAACGTAGTGTTCATAGTGTCGCAATTTTAATGGACAGCTCTGTGCTCCTTTATTAGTTACACGTTTTTTTAAGGGCCGAAAGCCACCTTCGCTCAGTTCACTAAACTGAAACCCTTTATCCTCACCTACAGTTCTTTCGTTCCGTTGTCTCCCTTTGTTGTAAAATTAACTGCTCTTGGGTGACTCAGAGTATCATGGTCCCTTGTTGTCCCTAGATATTTTTCTTGCTCGTATCTTTGTCACATCGCTGGTTCGTACTTTTTTTTGTTGGCCACATTCCCAATACGATTACTGGGAAACTTTCCCTTGTTGGTGGGAGTATGTTAGGGCTCTGCTTTGTCACCTATGCTGTTTATTCTTTTCTTGGACGTTACCATAACACTCATTCGACTTCTTCTGGAGGATTGCTAGTGGGCCTGGGATCTTTACTAGATTGGATTAATAGCAGAGGTAGAAAAGATCTACTGAAAAGCGGCGCGTTCGTCACTGGTCCGTTTAGTAAGCGCGAGAGCGCTTCGGTGATGCTCAACAAATTACAGCGGCTAAAGCTACAAGAGAGGCGCCGTGCATCCCGGACAGGTTTACTGCTGACATTCCGAGAAGACTCGCGCACCATATTACTTTCTTCTACAGGCGTGTCACGAAATGACGACGACAAGAAAATCATCGAAATTAGAGCTAATACGGAGGTTCGCCGATAATCAATCTTCCCACGCAAAATTTGCGGAATGGGTATGGATGAGGAAAGCGAGGAGGCGGTGAAGGCGTAGGGGAGGGGTGGGGGATAGAAGGGGACGGGTTAGAATGATATTTGACCCAGGGGTATGTTGTTGGAAACCTGGATACTGCCGCAACCAGGTAAAACCAGCGCCGGCGGCTGTGGTCGAGTGGTTCTAGGGATAGGCGCTTCAGTTCGGAACCCGCTGCTGCCTTGGGCATGTATGTGTGTGATGTCCTTAGGTTAGTTAGGTTTAAGTAGTTCTAAGTCCAGGGGACTGATGACTTCAGATGTTAAGTCTCACAGTGCTTAGAGCCATTTGTAAAACGTACAACAAGAAACAGACCAATTAAGTCATGGGCAGCACTTGCTTAAAAAAGAGCACAAGGCCAAATACACTCCTGGAAATGGAAAAAAGAACACATTGACACCGGTGTGTCAGAACCACCATACTTGCTCCGGACACTGCGAGAGGGCTGTACAAGCAATGATCACACGCACGGCACGGCGGGCACACCAGGAACCGCGGTGTTGGCCGTCGAATGGCGCTAGCTGCACAGCATTTGTGCACCGCCGCCGTCAGTGTCAGCCAGTTTGCCGTGGCATACGGAGCTCCATCGCAGTCTTTAACACTGGTAGCATGCCGCGACAGCGTGGACGTGAACCGTATGTGCAGTTGACGGACTTTGAGCGAGGGCGTATAGTGGGCATGCGGGAGGCTGGGTGGACGTACCGCCGAATTGCTCAACACGTGGGGCGTGAGGTCTCCACAGTACATCGATGTTGTCGCCAGTGGTCGGCGGAAGGTGCACGTGCCCGTCGACCTGGGACCGGACCGCAGCGACGCACGGATGCACGCCAAGACCGTAGGATCCTACGCAGTGCCGTAGGGGACCGCACCGCCACTTGCCAGCAAATTAGGGACACTGTTGCTCCTGGGGTATCGGCGAGGACCATTCGCAACCGTCTCCATGAAGCTGGGCTACGGTCCCGCACACCGTTAGGCCGTCTTCCGCTCACGCCCCAACATCGTGCAGCCCGCCTCCAGTGGTGTCGCGGCAGGCGTGAATGGAGGGACGATTGGAGACGTGTCTTCTTCAGCGATGAGAGTCGCTTCTGCCGTGGTGCCAATGATGGTCGTATGCGTGTTTGGCGCCGTGCAGTTGAGCGCCACAATCAGGACTGCATACGACCGAGGCACACAGGGCCAACACCCGGCATCATGGTGTGGGGAGCGATCTCCTACACTGGCCATACACCTCTGGTGATCGTCGAGGGGACACTGAATAGTGCACGGTACATCCAAACCGTCATCGAACCCATCGTTCTACCATTCCTAGAACGGCAAGGGAACTTGCTGTTCCAACAGGACAATGCACGTCCGCATGTATCCCGTGCCACCCAACGTGCTCTAGAAGGTGTAAGTCAACTACCCTGGCCAGCAAGATCTCCGGATCTGTCCCCCATTGAGCATGTTTGGGACTGGATGAAGCGTCGTCTCACGCGGTCTGCACGTCCAGCACGAACGCTGGTCCAACTGAGGCGCCAGGTGGAAATGGCATGGCAAGCCGTTCCACAGGACTACATGCAGCATCTCTACGATCGTCTCCATGGGAGAATAGCAGCCTGCATTGCTGCGAAAGGTGGATATACACTGTACTAGTGCCGACATTGTGCATGCTCTGTTGCTTGTGTCTATGTGCCTGTGGTTCTGTCAGTGTGATCGTGTGATGTATCTGACCCCAGGAATGTGTCAATAAAGTTTCCCCTTCCTGGGACAATGAATTCACGGTGTTCTTATTTCAATTTTCAGGAGTGTAGTTAGGGGGCAACGCTAACTCCACATAAAAGTGGTCTTCAAAAACTGAACTCGATCCCTGCCCCGACCCACAAGCTGATATTAATTCAGTGTCATTCTGAAGAGAGGAGGAATATGAAAGGATTACTGACTAGTAGCAGCTATCTCGAAACTATTTCGCTATTCATCGTGAAAGTAATAAGGTCTTCCCCCCCCCCCCCCCCCCCCCTCGTATCTCAGATCCTGGCTTCACTCTTATGCACGATGCAGACTCAAGGCAGCATAGATGCGATGATACGAAGTCACAGCGGACCTAAGTCACCAAATTAAAGCCCAATTACATTGGACAGTGGTGTGTCTTACCACTATGTATCGCGCAGAGTGTTGAACAATGCAAAAACCACTCGACAGTTGCTCCTTGAAGCGACTTCGTCGTACTGAAGTCATTTACTGAGAAAATTCGAGAGCGTCTTCTTCCATGGTGTGGTCGTGAACAGATAGCAGTACTGCGCACAGTCATATAGCGCACGTGCCGACTCGGTGTCCGTGCATGAAAGTCGCGTTGAAGAATAAACAAAGAAAAAAAAGTTAACTAGACAGTCCACGTACACATAATCGGTGGGTATGTAACTGATTCGAGTTGCAATTTTTTGTCACGGGTAGAACGGCCACTGGAGTGCTTTATGTTGTTCATGTTCAGCGTTGGTACCAAATCTGTTAGGATATAAACGGGAGCTGCGCTGCATTCCGTTATTAATAGGATTTATTATCAAATCCTAATATGATGGCTAGTTTTTTGCGAAGTAGCTTAACCACGTGTTCAGGGTACAGCGCGCCCGGGGCAAGCTGATATTTTCCGGTAGCCCCTTGAATCTCTGCAACCTGAAGAGCTTCGTTGATATGCTGCTTGCATACAACAAGGACGGTGCGATGTGAGTTTGAAAACGTCAGCAGAGTTGGTGTTGCATAAATGGCTTTTAAATATCTAAATATGATGTGGAACGCAACAGTTGTTTAGAAAAACTGTGAAGAAAACTACAACAATTCTCTTCCTCGTAAGCGGAGATCCGGACTGCAACTGATGGCGTTTTAGTCTTCGTAGCAATATCATAATAATAAACTGCGGTCTGCCAGTTGAAATAATTCTGTTCACATAGGAAAATATATTTGTGTCGTATCTGCTTCTGCCAGGAAACGTGGTACTTAGCAACGAACAAGTCTCTTCAATGTTGTCCTATAAAAATCTGTAATTGCTGATAAATCCAATAATTCCTCTGTTTGATAGTATAGTGTATACCTGTCCAACCAGTCTGGTAGCATCTTTGAGGCAGTCGTCACCCCTCTGAACGTATCTGTACCACCTGAATGTGGTAGACCGAAGTAGAAACATTTCTTGGAAGCACTGATCCACTGATAGCTTTAGAGATTCCTTGTTACCGAGAGATCCATTAACTGCCGTCAGACGAACAGATGGATCTTGAGTATTTGAATACAGCGCATATAATGAAGTAATTTAATAGGCAAAGAAGCAACTGCCACTTTCTCACATGGAGCCTCATGTTGTAGTAGGCTGTATGTTGCAGTACCCTTGTATGGTAATACGCGGTCTCTTGTAATGCCATCGATGTGTTACTCTCTCTAGCTGTGTAACACGTTTACCCATTCCCAGAGCTTTGTTTACCGTCATTAGAGCACAGCGATCCATACTACTGCGTCAGCACGTCACTTGCGTGTTTGCCATTAATGACGAGGTCTGACACCCCGTCGTTCGACACTTCAATGAAAATCGATAGTACTACGCATCGTTTCACGTAGTGGCCGCGTAGCACACAGAGACATCTCCCTTAATGTATTTACAAATTGCTACTCACCATATGGCTCATATGAATCCTGCCACAGATAATGTTTTGTGTAAATGAAAAATACTTAACCGCACCATACATGCGGTTGACTAAATAATAGAAACCTACGCAGTATCAGACAAGAAGCAACACAATGTGTAAAGAAAGAATTCGTGTGAGAAGAGTGCACAAAAAGGACCTGATCAGTATTCATCAATCAACATTTAACCACCAAATTTTGTAAGTTATTAAACCCTCGGGGATAAATCGATAAGCAAATACAGAAAGATTTATGATATTGTAAAGACTGTGAAAATTCACTTAGAGCAGATACCATAAAAAGTCAGCACCAGAGAGGCCAAACTACATTATGAAATAGACTTGATACCTCGTCAATTATCATACAATGTGGCAGTTCTCAAACAACAAACACCGAAAAGTAGTAGAGGGAATTTTTCAGGAATGTTTTAGGGATTGGAAAAAGAAAATAATTTAGATGAACAGGAAATCACAACAAAACTTCCAGATTACAGATGGACTCACAGATACCATCAGGAAATGACAAACAGTTTTAGTCACACACATATACAGCGCGTAAGAACAGTCAGAAATAAAATTGTAAAAGTTCCTTTCTCTTGAAGAACCGCATCCACTGGTTACCACAACCATGGTCTAACAGAAATTCGTATTCATTGAAAAAAATCACTAAAATTGAACAAAATTCAGCAGCTCAGTTACAAAAACGCAAAATATTGAGGAGCCCACTCAAGAAAATATAATATGAACTGAAGAGCACAGAAAGAAAAAGCAAGCGAAAAAACGGTTACTGCCACAAATAACTGAATGAGAAAGATGATAAATAAGATCACACGTTTTCAGTTGGAAGTACTGTATAAAATAGAAAAAGGTACACCAAAATCATTACATAATTCATTCTTGTATGTGGAGAAAGTCCTAGATTAAAATTACTATTTCTGCAAACCATGTGACAGATTTCGCCTTGTAACAGGACATGTCGAACATTATGCAAGGAGTTAGCTAACTATCCAAGATACCGTGTCCCATCTTTGTGGAAATGGCCTATTGAAAATGTAAGCAGACATCACATTCGCAGATCTCACGGAAAAGCAGAACCTTTACGTTGGGATAGCTCAAAATATTCATAACTGAAATGAGTCTACCATCACAACTGCTTTTATTTTAGACCGTAAGTAGAGGCAAGCAGGAATCCGTTTACTGACAGCAGTAAGTGCTCATTTGGTCCTCAATTTATAAAAACGTGAAAGTAAACGAGCTGATGGCATACAATCAACAATTTCCACTCGAAGAAGTACTTAACAGTTGTTACCATATGAAATATGACAAACAAAATTGAACAAGCTTTATAGAATGTCTGTCACCTTGGGCTATGATTGGAAAGGATTGCTATACAAAAGAGAATAGCACTGAATCCGTATCGAAAGTCGCAAATGTTACCTTGTACTCCATTTTGATTTAATGGGTGGCGCTTGATTTGATAGGACATTGTTGGTTACCCTCACGATAAGGGCAACGGTAAACAAATTTCAGACCTACAGCGGGATAAGCAGTGTAGCAAGCAAATTTCAGATTAGATAAGTGGAAGTGTCTTTCCTAGTTTCATAAATTAATTGGGTGCTGTTAGCTTTCACGTATTAATGAGCCCGAGACACCAACTAAATTCACCCTCAACAAATCTAAATGATTTAAAGGCGAGATTATCACAGCATTCCTATAATTAGTTTCTTTTTAAAACATCGTGTTTTATAAATTTTTATTAATTTACCAAGCTATCGCGGCCGTCCTACATTATTCCTTTCAAAACGCTACTTGGAGATATGGAAGTTATAGCTGCCGCCAACTTCATGGATTTCTTGCTACAATCCTACTTTACTGGAAGCATTCGGATTACTGTCAGTTTTCTATTCTTTCAACACTTCCGATATGTTGCAATATTTCCTTGTAATAATGAAGGGTTGTATTGATGACTTGTTATTAATGCTCTTTTTAAAAGCGCAGCGCGCTAGTTTCTGAGACGGGAGCCAGCCTGGATCGGATCCACGCGGCGGATTAACAACAGTTTGTCTGGTATACCGGCCAGCCTGAATGTGGTTCTTAGGCGTTTTCCACATTCATTTAGGCAAATGTTGGGCCGGTTCCCAATCTCCGCCTCGGAAAATACGACTGACACACAGTTCAAATACGGAAACACACGCAGAATAAAATTTACACTATCCGCAGACAGACGGCGCACGACTTCTCTCCCTTAGGTTAACTGTTACCTGGAGAGGCAGCCGGCCACAAATTGCAGAGTAAAAAAGAAAAAGAAAAAAATAGTAATTTCGGATCATAAAAACAGCGGCCACCATACTACGCGATAAACGCTAGAAAAGAGAGGGAATGTGTATTGAATTTGTTCAAAACTTTTTTAGGCCGCACCAAGAGTCTTTATCAGAGATAAACAAAGTACTGGAATCATAAGCATTAAACTTCTAGGGTAAAATTTTGTACCACCCTCATGACTTGAATACTTCGTGTATTTGTTTCATCAGAAGCTTCTTCCTCAATACTATTTGCAGCAGCGGAAGTCGCTACATACCCTGTGTTAGGGTGAAAGTAAATCTGCATTTCAGTAGAGCGTGCATGGTCTCTAGTCGCGAGTAGAACAATGCCGCGTCTGTACACCATTCAACATTCAGCTGTTGTCGTGAGACCCTCAGCATGGCAGGTCTGCCTTGTAGCGGTTGTCCAGTCGTCATCATCATCATCTGACGACCACTAACTACAAATTATGGCTTGTAGTCACCCCAAGGAGACTGCAAATGCGTCTACTTTGGAGGCAAATGGGAGAGCTGCATTGACTCAGATTCTACACAACCATGTCTACACAATCAATTTTACCTCTAGGGACCCTTTAAGAAATTACAGTACAACCCCCTCCACTATTAAGCACTCAGCTGAACAAAGAAATCGAGCAAGGAAATACCACAAATGAAAGAAACACTTGGAATGGAACCTGTATTCACCCACGTCTCTTCAGTGCGCCTAGTTGCCTTTGAGGGTATTGTGAGATCTGTATAATAGCAAGATGTGATCTTCCAACCTATTATTCAGCCCTGCAATCTACATTTCAGTAATAGATTTGTCTTTGAAAAAGATAATGCAAGAGCACACAAAGCCCAACTCCTGAAAAATGCCTTCCAGTAGGAGGGAGGAATCAACCAAATGTAATGGCCTGTGGTGTTGCAGACATGAGCATTACTGAACAAGCTTGAAAGTAGTAGGAGTTTGTAATGCGCCGTCAGAGGAATCCTCCTCACACAATGCATGAGCTTGGGAGAGCCATAATGTAAGGAGCAAACAGGATTAGGCAGCATCATATCGACTACCTTGTCACCAACATGTCAAGAATGATCCAAGGATATTACAAACTGGAACAACATGGTGTGGAATGTCACCCAGCTGCAGATTTTCATTTCACATATTAAGTGGTGTTCAATGAGTAATGCAACACATTTTTTTCTTGAAGCTGGTTGGTTTTATTCAGGAATACAATACACTATATTATTCCGATCTCTTTTGGCTATAAACACTATTTTTCAATATAATCTTCATTCAATGCAACATCTTATGCCACTTGACTGGGAAGCATGCATGGTAGCACCTTGCTGGTCGACTCCAAAACCAACATCTTGCTGCATCAATAACCTCCCCATCATCCATGTACTGCTTCCCATGGAGTGCATCTTTCATAGGGCCAAATGTATTGAAGTCGGAAGATACAATATCCAGGCTGTACGGTGGATGAGGAAGAACAGTCCAGTGAAGTTTTGCTCCTTGTATATTGTGCTACTCTCAGGAAATTGAAGAACTGGATTCAGCTTGCTCATTGCCACAAAAATGTTAACAAATGTCTACTGCTCTATGACAATGCGAGTCTCACCCAAGTTTGTGCACCCTGATAGGTAGGCACAAAACGTCACTGGACTGTTCTTCCTCATCCACCCTACAGCCTGGATATTGTATCTTCGGACTTCCATACATTTGGCCCTATGAAGGATGCACTCCATGGGAAGTAGTCTGACAGTTCCACTCTTATGCTACTGTGTCGTAAGAGTGGAACTGTCAAACTACTGTCACATCATAATTAATGTTTTATTTTAAACATATTGACATCATTTACTGTCTTATTAAAATTGTGACAATTATAAGACAGTCCACCAAAGATGTAATATGGATGACACATTAATGTAGACATACTTGAAAATGGTGATGAATTCAAAACAGTCTGTCCTAAATAAAGATTACCTATTACAAGCAGCTTTTTGCTACACCATTGCCTTCTGCTAGCACTGAAAACATCTTGTTATGCTCTCTTCCATTGCTCACTGTGTTTCGTCAATGTTGAACTCTGAATTAAAAAAAAAATTGATGGTTTCCAGAAGTAAGAGGAGACATAAATGTACATACCTCGAAATCACAGTATTGACTGCATTCATATATTATGCAGAGGAAATCTTGATGAGGTTGAATGGTGTATACATTGAAAGTATTTGCTACTGTGTCTATAATTAGATATATTAAAGTACTGTCATCAGTTTGTGGCAGAAAGTTGCTATGACAGGTACGAAACTCTGCAAAAGCATGCTAGTAACACTGAAGTAATGCCTTGAGTGCAGTTTTGCAAGTTTTGTTGAATGCTGAAAATCAGGTACATACTTCATCTTCTCTCTCATGCCAGAGTTTACAAAACAGTACTCACTAAGACATCATTCGCCAATTATACTGTCTCAGTTCAAAATGTAGCTTAGGTGAAAAGTGTCCCCTATGTCCTCTGTATAATCAAAGTTGCAGAGGATAGAAAACACAAGCTTCACTATTTTTAGCTTATGAGACAATGGTCAATAGCTTCATAGAAAAATGTTTGCAATTGTCTATGGAATCATGATTGTACCTGGGCATGCACCTTTTCATTTGAAACAAATTGATGGCCATGAATATCTTTCTTCAGGGCACGAAAAAAAAAAAAAAAAAAAAAAAAAAAAAAAAAAAAAAAAATTGGGAATTGCACAAGGAGAGATCATTGCAGAAGTTTCTTTGGGAAGCCCTTACCCATCTTCCATACAGCCATAATCTCTTCTCATTTGATTTCTATTTGTTTGGAGCTCTGACGACAGACAGCCATTCCATTCACATTGCTTGGGACAAAGAGATGCATGCCTGAGTAAAATCATGGTTCCACAGGAAACTCAAAACATTTGTCCATGAGGCACTGGCTATCTAGTCTCACTGCAAATGTACTAACAATTATGGTGATTACTTTTGAAATAACAGTTTACTTTTTTGTTTTTTCCCATCCATCTCATTTTCATTTGACTGCCCCTTATAGCACTGTCATAGTACATATATTCTGATCCTACAGTGTCTAAATCACTCACATTCTTTAACTATTGTCAGTGTGCAGTCATTTGCAAAAATCAGTAGTAGATAATATCAGCTGTGTGTATTACTGGGAAATTTCTTTGTAAAGTTGGCTGTTCCTTCTAATTTAACTATGTTAATTTATATTTTATGGGAGCATAATTCAAATACAGCAATTTATGGACAGTTAATTGTCAACAGAGCTTATAGAATCAAATTCAAAAGGCTATTTCTCTTGGCTAATGTACGTATTGACTCATACCATATCCTTAAAGATACTCCTTCATGAGAGGATCTGCAGTACATGAATGACTGGGTAAATAGCTGTCTCATGGTAGCTGTTAATGTGTAAATTATCAATCTTCACCATTTTATAATGTATAAATAATAACTGAATACTGGTAATTTACATAATAAATAAGCCCTTTTGCTAAGAGCACAACATGGTCTTGTCTATATAGTAAGTAGATGTGAAGAAATCATGTATAGTAAGTACTGATATTCTTTGATAACCCATGACTTGCTACCAACAGAGGATAGTGCACGTGTTATGGATATTCTTACAAGTACTGTGAACTAAACAATCTGTAACAGCTTTAGTTAGGTTTCTGAGTGTAATGGTACAGAGCTTAAGGTCCTGCTGGAGAGAAGGATTAAAAAACTTGCTCTGTCATCCAGATTTAGGGTTCCCATTGTTTTCTCCATTACATCAAATACATATCAATAAAGCCATGGCCCATTTCCTTTCCTTTCCTTCTCCAATTAGTGCTCCATCTCTATCACCTAATGTTTATAGGCAGTACATTCAAGCTGTCGAACTTCCCTTAAGCATTTTGTAGTTTTGATTTTTTTTTATATACAAGGTTAATAATGATATTATGGAAGCATGGTAAGCATTGGTAAGAAACACTTTAATGTGATTAAAGTTCATGTCTTAAAATTTATTATTAAAATAAGATGCGACTCATTAACAATATGCATTTTCAGATTGAAGCTGCATTGTGTGAGCTCCAGTTCACAATGGAAACTGTGAAGAAAATAGGGCGAGTCTTTGAAAGTGAGCTTGAAAAGGGAATACATGAGGAACCATCTTCTCTTCAGATGGAAAATACATACATACCAGAACTTCCTGATGGAACGGGTAACTAGACAAAAACCATAGCACTCTTTGGTTATTAGTTGAATGTTTGAGTCTTGATAAAATCTAAATTCACTTTTTGTGCTCACTTTGTTTCAGAAAAAGGGAAGTTTTTAGCCCTGGACTTGGGAGGTACTAATTTTCGTGTAATTCTTCTTGAACTGGATGATGGTAAAGTCACTGACGAAAAGGTCAAGCACTACCATCTTGATGATGAATTAAAAGTAGGATGTGGTGACAGATTGTTTGGGTTCCTGGCAGAATGCATAAGTGATTTTGTAAAAGAACAAAATTTGACTGGAGCAAGACTACCATTGGGTAATGTATGAAACAATGACAAGAAATATTAGTGTTTATTACATTCACCATTTACATTTTAGATAGTTTGCTGGTCTGAAAGAAAAAGTAGTAAAGTATTATGCAGATCTGCCATTAATACTTATAAAATTTTGTTGATGAAAATTAATTTTCTTCTAATTCAACTCTGTTAATAACCTTAAAAAGGCTCATATCAGTGCAACCAGGTGTAAATGCCCAAATTAGCAGGTACTGAGACCTAAGTATTGACCACATCCCACACAAATTCTCTTTTTACTGAATCATTTATTGTATCTTATATACTGATCCTATTTTCAAAGTGGTTCAATTAATTATACTTGACAATATTTTTTATGATAAATAAGTTTTGTATGGGGGTACACTTAAATTAATAACATCACTGTCAGTATGAAAAGTTATCAATGAAAAATACAGAATACTTATGTGAAAATAACTAGACTTTCAATAGACTGATATCAGGAAACCAAGCACAAAAGGATGATAGGCAGTAGATGAAATAACAGAGAGAGTCCTTCTTCTGAGTGACCAAGTGTACAAAATCCCCCCTCCACCCCCCCCCCCCCCCCCCCACACACACACACACATACACTCTTAGATAACATTCTTTCAGCATTGTGTTCCAAATGGTGCAAGTAATGAAGTAGTTATCATAGCTGGGGTGGGTGGGATATGGAAGAACTAAGAGCCATTGAAAGGAAAGGAGTCAAGAAGACATGTACCTGTGACAAATGTAGATGTGTTTGGAGAGGAGGTGCTGGCATCTGCACTGCGATATAGGGACCATTTATGAAAAGTACTAAGAAAATATGACATGGGGATTTGGAGGATGCAGAATAACAGAGAGAGATAGATAATGATGAAGAAGATGCAAATGGCCAAGGGTGAAATGGAACGCTATGAGGGGGAGAATGAGACTATCTTAGGGACAATATGGTGGAGTGGAAGAGGAACAAGAGAGAGGATAATGGGCTTTGGAGAACAGACTAGCATAGAATAAATTGCAGGGGTTGTGGGAAAAAAGATTATATATCAAGAGGGACTGCCACTTTAGCAATTTACAAAAGCTGATATTGGGGAAAGGTGATTCAGATGGCATGGGCTGTAAAACAGCCATTGAAGTCAACTGAGTGGTGTGCTCTTCAGCTTGATGTCCTGCTTAAACATGTGCACAGTTTAACAATGATAATTCATTCTGGAACATAGTTTGGTTGTGGTCACTTGTGAAATTAATCACATCATCTCCCTGCTCTGCTGTAGCTACTGCACAGCATCCAGTGTTGGTATTATCACAGAACAACCATCTGGATGAATATATATCACTAAACTGTGGTAAAATGTATAACAGACCATCCTGTTGCAGAGTGTGCTCCACATAAAAGGTGTAATTGGTCTAAATTTCTGCTTCACAACCTATGTCATCAGGCCCCTACCTCCCAGTACAATCTTTTTTGGCATTGCACAGATACAGCTAAAACATTTTATTTGTTGCCTCAACTAATATGTATTCACTAGCCTCTGATTGCAACATACCTCTACCTTGTTTCTTGTACCACACTGATACGATCCTTCCTGAACCCTTACCTTGCTAATACAACATACTCTTGAGCATCTGAAAGTCTCTCAGCACACCATTGGACGAGTTTTGTGTGATGTTAGGCTATTAATTTGTGAGTATATAACTTCAGGCTTGTTTTCACCCACAAAGAATCAGTGACGAGAATTTAGTGAGCAAGAGGGTTTTCATACTGGTTGCATTTACCCTCGACCCTTCACAATTTAACTGTGAAGTGGAAAGACCTGGAGAGTGTTAAAACTATAAATGGTTGTAACAGACCTAATAAATTACCCCCCACACACTGCTATATGTTTGGGTGTATACAATTGCAGGCATCACCACTGTATAGCTGAGTTGACATAAGTTGACCCCTGAGAGTTGCAGTATGTTGGGTGTGAGAGCTTTGCATGCCTACCGCAACCAATCACATAATGCAGTTTTGTAAACATCTCTATGGCAATGCCTCAGTGTTGCGCCAGCTCTGTAAACAGCAACGTTTTTTTTTTTTTTTTTTTTTTTTTTTTTTTTTTTTTTTTTTTTTTTTTTTTTTTTTTGCCTGCAGCTGTTTGATCATCACAATTAAAAGCTGGGAACAGCACTGGTGGTGGTGGTGGTGGTGGTGGTTAGTGTTTAACGTCCCGTCGACAATGAGGTAATTAGAGAAGGAGTGCAAGCTCGGGTTAGAGAAGGATTGGGAAGGAAACCGGCCATGCCCTTTCAAAGGAACCATCCCGGTATTTGCCTGAAACGATTTAGAGAAAGCACGGAAAACCTAAATCACGATGGCTGGAGACGAATTGAACCGTCGTCCTCCTGAATGCAAGTTCAGCGTGATAACGACTGCGCCACCTTGCTCGGTAACAGCACCGGTACATGTCAAGGATCTTCTTACACTGACTCATTTATATCAATGTTTGCTCCTAGAATGAATCTGTGAAAGAATTGAGTGAGCTGGACATGTTCCACACTAGTTGCATTTGCCCAAGACTGTTGTTTGCAATGTTACTGTGAAGCAAAAAAAAAAAAAAAAAAGAAAGAAAAGAAACAGGAAGGCATTAAAATTAATAATGGCTGTAGCAGACCTTAGAAACTAACTCATACATGCTAAGGCATATTTTACAGAGCAACTGTCAGACATCATTGTCAACTAATGCATGAAATTTCAATTGCATCTAAGATAGTGAGATGAGTGATGGAGTGAGCTATCAGTAAGTGATGGTACCTATTATTTACGTTCTTGGTGCTGTCCAGAAGCCACTGATTACACAACTGAAACTGCATTGTTGCTTAGAAGGCTTCAGGCAATATTGTCACTAGCTAGTAGAGCAGCATAACAACTTCATTGGAAGTGATGCAAAGCTATATTTTCTGGTTTTGTGTTCGGCTATTACTATTGTTAAATATAAAAATAAACAAAGGCATTCATGGAAAAGTTTTAGACAACACCATCTCCCCATACTGTGGCAGCTACTTGAAACAGAACTTGTATGATTCAATTTGATTATGTTCATGACGAAAAAGTAAAACACTTTACCACACTTTATAGAACGTACATATTAGGTGGATTTGATGAACTGGCATCACTGATGTTCTCACTTGAATATCATAAAACATAAAGAGGACACATGTGCACCACTTGAATTCATCCATAAACATTCCAACAACCCCTCACCAAGCTTCAAGAATTGTGGGTGCAAATTCCACCTTCAGTGCTTCAGCACTGAATGAAGTGAAACTTCCTGCCAGATTAAAATTGTGTGCCAGACCAAGACTCAGACTCAGGACCTTTGCATTTCATGGGCAAGTGCTCCGCTGACAGAAGTCAAGCTGTGGAGATGAGTTGTGAGACAGTATTGGATAGCTCAGTTGGTAGAGCATGACTGTTGATGTCCATCCTTTCCGTGTGTCACATGAGTTGGATTCTTTGCGTATGCATTAAAAACACAATTTCAGAGACTCATAGATTTCTGCTTTGGGTCTTGGATAACACATTCTATCTTTTGCTCTTGGTTGTAAGATTTTTCTTATAATATTAATTTCTTTTATTTTAATTGCTCTTTTAATGTTTTGTGTTGGAGAGTAAGCATACCTTGTGGGTAGAGAGCTTCTGATTTTATCACTGCTACACAGGGTGTAAATTTTAAGTTGACAAACCAGAATAAATCGAAAAATAAGCTTCACATGAAAAAAATGTGTAGAATCAGATTCTACATAAAAAATTGTGTACATTTTGTCTTAAACATTTGTTTTGATTCTTTGTAGTTGGCACTGTAATTCAAGAAAATCCGTGTTCTCATTTTTGAATGGAAAATAGTTATGGATAAATAAAAAATACTTATTTACTTTGCAAATTTTGATTTGCCCCAGGGGGCTGTGGTGGTGGGCTAATTTTACCACCAGCAGATATACCCCCTCAAAAATAATCAAGCTTGGATTCTTCACATTTTTTTCATGTGAAGCTTATTTTTGAGTTATTCTGGTTTGTCAGCTTAAAATTTACAACCTGTATAATGTCAAATTTTACGGTTCCAGGAAACACTTTTTTTGTTAACTGAAATGTTGCTTCTGTTTTCTGAAAGTCAGTATCAGATAGATCTTGTTGATGACATTTGTTGTTCTGCGTATCTTGCTGTAAATTTCTGTGCACATAGGTCATTCTGCTACATATTTTGCATCCTGAAAGTATTCATATCCAGTTCTGTCAGCCAATTTTTAAATTGCACAGCAGTAAATAAAGTGAATTAAGATATAAATGTGTCCTTGAAGTAATATCAGTTGTAAGTTATTTAGTGTGTTTTATCTTCATACAGATTTGAAAGTATACTTTTTTTTGTTATCAGCAATGGAAGACAGAACTGAAATCCCAACACAAAATGTTCATTCTTTATTATGGAGAATTCCTGTCCCTGAATTGTGCATTCTCAGCAGATGACAAAGAACAAATTTATGATATTGTTGGTTAAGTGTTGTACGCTTATACTCTTGTACAGGCATTTAATTTCTTTATTTTTTTCTCATTAGTCTTGTGTTCCTATTCACAGGTTTCACATTCTCATTCCCAATGATACAAAAAGCACTTGATGTCGGAATTCTTGTGACATGGACAAAGACATTCAACTGCCCTTCAGTTGTTGGGAAAGATGCAGTCCAAATGCTGAAGGATGCCATTCACAGACGTGGTGATACACATGTTGAAGTTTTAGCAGTTCTTAATGACACAACAGGTATAAAGCAAAAGGTTTTACTGCTTTACAAATCACAATCAAGTGCTTCTATATGTCCCTTGATAGATCTTTTTAGTATTAGCCAGTGTTAGAATGTTCAACATAGATTTGTCAGCTATTATTAAGGTTAATGTTACAGGAACCTTGGTACAAGGTGCTGTGCTGGACAACAGAACTGCCATTGGGCTAATCCTTGGCACTGGCAGCAATGCTTGCTATTTGGAAAGAGCAGACAGAGTTCAGCACTGGGAGGGCCAACGACATGGAGAGAAACAGGTGCAGTAGTGCTCTGATTTAGTACTTCTTAATGAAGTAAGAAATAAAACTCCTGTGAAAGAATTGGAATTTCCTGTAGATAAAAAAATAATTCTCTCTCTATTTTATAATTAAAAACACTCTTTGACATATATCAAAGGAATTTCTACAGATGTGCTAAGCATTACAGAATATTGTTTCAAAGTCACAGAAAAAACTGAACAGATGCACCTAGATGGACACACATTAATATCACACTACTGTAGGTCAACTGCAGACAAAGGGGGAGTGCAGAAAGTGGAATAAAGTCCCAGGCCGTAGACTTAAATTAGTACTTCATTGAACAGTTTTTTGAGTGCTGTAATCTGGCAACAGACTTGGAAACACACAGGATAGCAGTTCTGACAATGTGCAAGCATCAACGACCAGATATTTCAAACTTAATTAAGCAGTTAGAGATGGTACTAATAAGTGCTAGAACAATTTATTAGTTGCTACACCACAGTAACATTCCTAACAAGAATAGGACAGAGTAAAGCAGCTATGGAGGATTCATTTAAAAATGTAACTGCTATCCATGAAATGATGATAAATCCTTAATAAATGGTTTATTTGACCATGACTGTCAAATGGCTGTGATGAAGCATCCCTATCAGTCAGGTTTAGCTAAAAAGAACAAAATACAATTTCACATAACCAGAAGTGATGACACACACACTGTTCAGTGGGAAGAATTTTACCAAGGACATACAGTAGATGAAACATTTAATTCTTTCCTTAAAATGTGAATCAATGAGTTGGGGCAGTCACTGTGGATTCCATGAGAATGTTTGACCAACATCTGGGGTCAAAGTTTTTGTACCAGGAAGAGTGTCATATTTAATGAAGAAGACTAAGTCTAATCAAGAATTACAGGGTCTCTACAAGCAGGACTGGAAAATCCTTGAGCATATCATCAAAATGGCAAAAATTAAATACTAAGGGTGAAAAATTAAAAAATTGAAGAACAAAGCAGAAGCACTTTGAAGCATTGTTATGTAAGAAACACACAATTCCAGCTAGGAAAATGGTATTCAGTTCTTGATGATTGTAGCAGTACAACAGATGATATTAATTTAATTTCTGCTAAATTCAGTGATTTCTTCCTCACAGTAGCTGAAACCAGAGGGACAAAAATTGCACCATCAAAAGCTGATCCATTAGAAAGATCCATTATTTACTTACACAGGCAAACTCCAGCACCACGTAGTTTTGCAACATCAACTGTAAAAGAGATGTCACGAAAATCATTAGCTCATTGAAAAGCAGTAATTTTTCTGGCTAGAGTGATATTTCCACTGCAGCACTAAACTCCTGTGCTCAGTTGGTAGCATATCCATGAGCTGCCTTCGCAACCAGCCAATTAGTAAACAGTTTATTGAAAATCATATTGTACCACCATCAGATAATACCAGTTACCTTTATTACTGCTATCAATTTTGAATCTCGAAAATCATCATCAGGCATACAAAGTTTTTCACTGACACTACCTGTGTGGATACATACATGGCATTTAATCCCACTATATGTAGTATAAATGCTAACTAACATAAGAATTTAATGCATAAATTTTAAACATGGTTTAGAAGATCCAGTGTGTCAATAATGTCAGATTTATTTTTTAAAGCAATTGCCATTGTAAAATACAATTAAAAACAAACAATATTATAAATACTTTTCTGGTCTTGAAAGCCTGGACTTTAATCTACTTTTGGGCACAATTTCCTCTCTATGTTATGACATTTTTTGTATTATGTGACTAGCTTCCGAAATCTATCCTCATAGAAATCTGCATGTGTATGAACACAACTTCAGGTACTGTAAGTGTTCTGTCACAGTTTCATACAGAACGCTGTTTGAAACATGATCAAAGGCATGAAATAATGAGGAAATAGTGTAACATCTGTCTCCTTGAAATTTTTATTGACTTTCTGCAGTGGGTCATCGGTAATTACAGATGGTCCCCATCCTAGTTTTTTTTATCACACACATTTGTGTGGCTTCCTCTAAATCTGCATCATTTTCTAACCACTGCAGTCTTGTAGCAGTTTCACTAATTTGCCACTGAATTTCAGCAGCTTCCACATCTCTCACATTTAAGAAATGAATAATAGCACAGGTTTCACAATTAGCAGCATTTTCAAATGGCTGGGGCATTTTTAATACTTCTAAATACATGTTCATACAAGTAAAAGTTTCTGTAATTACTTTTTAGGGTGGTCAACAGTTGAAGGGACTTTGCAAGCATGTTCAGTGATCACAAAGCTCCAATGGCCTTATTTCAGAATGGTACTTACTTAAAAAATGCACCTCATACAACAGTAAAACACATGCAATCTCTGGACATATGTAAAGTGTGCAGTTTCAATCACAAATGACCAGGCTTCTCTGTGAAGACAGTAATATATAATCTTATAAACTTTGTTATGATAAAATGGAACTAGAAAAAATACCCTGTTGGTATTTTCTGTGACCTTGCCTGGGCCTTCAGTTGTATGGACTGTAAAATTCTGCTAATAATGGTAAAATGGTATGACACTAAAGGAATTCCCCTAGTAAGGTTGGAGTCCAGTCTTGATAATGGAAAATAAGAGGGTCACATGAATGATACACCAGGAATATGACTAAATTCAGGAAATGGTAACATTAAATATGAGATCCACAAAATTGATACATGGCCTACTCCTGTTCTTGACCTAAATAAATACTAGGACATCAGAGGACTTTATACATGGCAATGTTTGCTAATGATGCCAATACACCAATAAAGGGAACAGACACATCCACACACACACAGGCATAAGAATAATGGAACAGACCTAAAATTTAACACTTAATCTTATTTTTTTCTGCTTATCAAACAATGGAACACTTAGAATGGAATGACAACAGTATGGAAAAGTAGACTGGTATTTAATAGTTTGAGGAGACATTGAGTCACTGGCAGGCACAATGAAGAAGATTGCTAGAAATATTTCAGCTTTTGGGCAAAGTCCTTTTTCAGAGGTACAGAACATGCACACATTTACACAACTTGCACACAAATGTAATTTTGTACTGCATAACTAAGACTAGCCTGTGGTTATGGTACTCTAACATAATCATACATTCACACATTCTCTTCCATAAATATAATTATGAATGAAAGCCTGCAGTGATGTGGAACAATCTGAAATGTTTCTAGAATTATTTTTCATTTGGCCTAATTGTGGCTCAGCACCACCTCCATCTTATGAGTAGCAATCTATCCATTTCATATTAAACATTTTGTTGTATGGCACAGCAGTGAAATTTCACACTACTTCAATAGCCTTAAGGGAATGGAACATTCTGATTGTTTTTAGTGTCACCTCATTTTAGGAATGATATACATAGTCAATCCAAATTCCACTCACAAAATTTTATTTTATCTCATATAAATATGAATCAATGTGTTACTTTTCATGTAACAAAACAACAAAATGAAAGCTGTGTTGTATTAAAGGTTTGATATTTAATTTATTAGAAAGCTATTGCAAGTTTGTGACTGTTATTTTAACTTTGTTTCAGGTAATCATTGATATTGAATGGGGTGCCTTTGGTGACAATGGAGTCCTTGATTTCATTAAAACTGACTATGACCGTGAAGTGGACAAGAATTCTCTTCTTGCAACATCATTCACGTATGTACACAGAGTAACTGTTGTTTAAATGTCTTATAATGCCTTCATCTAGAAAAATGGATCTTCATACAGTGATGTTATTTCTCAAAATAAGACTGGAAGTTGTCAGTCTAGCTCATTGTGGTTAAATTTGGACAGTATAATGATTGTTGGCATTAATTGTTTCAGAACAAAAGGCATAAAAAACAAATGTACACTAAGTAAATAAAAACTAAATATTTTGAGTACAAATCCAGGGGAGCTGTAGACCAGAATTTGGGAAAAGAAACATTGATGGTAGCTTTTGCTAAATCTTGCTCCGTGAGAATAAATGAAACTGTGGGACGTGGTGTGACGTCTGCTCAGAATCATATTAACTGTGTACAGGCTCCACACTGAAAACCTATCTTATGAGATCAGCTTTGCCCATTGTTACACTAATGACACTCATTTGAATGGTGGCTATGGGAGAGTCCTCCAGATTGTCATCCAGCTGTCTACATGCAGAATTCTGGCATCCCACGTTGGAAGTCTGATTTGCTGAGGTGGTGCCATAAGTATCTCAGATGTTTGGGGACACTTGTTCACAGTATCCTTTTGAATGTGCTTTCTGATATCCAAATAGAAGATGATCTTCAAATGTTACTACTTTGGTCTTTTCTTTTCTACTTCCTACTTCTTGTCCAATGTCAAGAGCAGTTATTCCACCAAGCCAGTATATCTTCTCCTTAGGTGTGGGCCATAGACCATCAGTAATAATACAACATATCTAATCCAAAGCTGTATTCACTGCTTTGGTGTGAAGGAATCAAGAGCATACAGGTCCTGTTTACTTAGGTGCAGAGTAGCACATCAGGAGTGCAACAGTCCACACAGTTTCTGGTTGTGCTCCCCAAGATATTCCCATCAATTTGCAGAAAATTATTCCTTTTAACCACTTCTAATGCTTCTCTGAGTTTACATTTCATGTTTATACCGATAAGAAATAGCTAGCTATCATTTAAAAAGAAAATCACCTTCAGCAGAGTTGAATTGCTGGATTCTTCAGTTACTACAATTTTGCTACACGTAAGGAAACATCCCACCATTTCTGAGTATCCTTTACAATTTACATGCTTTGCAAACTTGTCCAAGGTGACAGTACTGTTGTCGTTACATTCAAATAATGGGGAGAGGAGATAGTAACAGCATATGCTCCAGTATTAGTACATGTGTAGCACTGTTACATGCTACTTGCCTATATCTCAATGCTCTGCATAGCACAACAATTAAACAAAGGTCAACATTTTTGTTTGGCAATACATCTACGACACCTTTACTTTGACAGTATGAATTTACAGTACAATTTGTATCAATCTACATTTCACCTAACTAAACCAGTGGCCCCATTATGAAAAAAACAAAGAATAAGAATTATAGTAGTTGATAACTCATTTATTCTGGCACCTCTCACATCTACATCTACATCTGCATCTGTACTCTGTAATCCACCTTTTGACGTGAGTCGGAGGAGACTTTGTGTAGCAGTTTTACTTAGCTTTCTTCTACTCCAGTTGCATATGGTTTGCAGAAAAAAGATGGCTTTTAAACCTACATGTGGGTCTGAATCTCTCTAATTTTATCTTCTTTGTGTTTCTGCAAAATATATGTAGGAGGAAGCAATATATTGGTTGACTCTTCCACGAATGTACACTCTCAGAACTTTAACAGTAAACCCCACTGTGATGCAGAACACATCTCTTACTGTGTCTGCCAGTGGAGTTGGATGAGCATCTCCATTATGCTTTCACGCTTACTAAATAAAACTGTAACAGGACCCTGACTGAAAGCAGTATTCAAGTATTGATCAAATGAGTGTTTTATAAGCCACTTCATTTCCTGATGGACTACATTTCCTGTGGATTCTTCCAATAAATCTTAGTCTGACATCTATCTTCTAAAATCAAATTTCATAGACTGAATAATTTTTCTTACATAGGGAGTATGCCAGGACTGGTGATGGGGGGTCAGAGAATGGTCTGAATGATGATGTAATGTAAGATGCCAGGCATCTCAGCTAAAGCTGTTTTCCGTTGTGGGCCTTCATACAGGAGATATCATCTCTTTGCCACTTAATTTGCAAGCTATGCAATGGACACAGTTATTCTCTATTACTAACGTGAAAATAGAGCAAGAATAATTGAAAAAATAAGTAAATAAATAACATTCACTTTGGACCAGAATCAAGCTCACACCCCTGTTTTTACCTAATACTTCAAACAAAACAATTATGCACTTTCAATTTATTGCCTTATTTTTGCAGTAATCTGCCATAGACATTTTCTGCAGAATATAATTAGAGATTAATGTATAGCCAACATCAGTGTCATTCAAGACTAAACTTCATATTGTGATAGAAATTGGTGATGAGTGTGTTGAAGGAACAGAAGTGGGAAACTGGAGTATGACTTAGTAATTACAGATCTGTGTGAGTGACTAATTAAAATTCTTATACTTAAAACTCTTTGAATCTGCAGTCCAAGACAGAACTTCCCCTTCTGACTAATTACTTCATTATTTTCTACAGAATGGGCAAAATAAAACTAGCTCAGAAAATACTTACAAGAATGCTAGCATTTGGTTGATCTTTGTTAATGAACATCAGAGAAGAAGCTGGAAGTAGCTAAAATTGAAGTCTATGCAGTGCTGTACTCAATTTTTCAAACTGTGATACATATTTAGCAACTCTGCCTGAGCGATACCAGCAATATTTTCAGTGTCCTGCTGTGGCTTTACCAGTTTGTCAAGATTATTTGAATACACCTGACTCTTCAATTTGTCCCACAAGTAAAAATCAAAGGTGGAGAGGGCAGATGATTGATGTGGCCAGGAGATTGCACTGTGCCTCTGTTGATTGACAAGGTTGTGAAGATCATGTATACTGTTGCTTTATCTTGCTGAAAATAACAGAGACATTCATCTTTTGTGAGTTGATCCACATATGGACATACAGTTAGCATTAACATTTCGGAGAAAGAATTGCATTATGATGCAGACAGCAGACATTATGCACCAAACAACAATCTTAAGTTTATGCAGTGCCTTTTCGAAGTACCAATGGGGATTTCTGATGCATAAATGTTCTGAGAGTTCAGATGTTGAACCAGACATCATCAGAAGAAATAAAAAAAACTGAGAATTCAAAAGTTATGATTCTTCTGCACTCAGTCAGAAACCACCTGCAGAGCTCAACAGGTGAAAGTTAGTGTGTGTGTTGTAATTCATACACAATAGTAAACTGGTAAGGGTGCTTTTTCAAAATATTTTAGCATGTCAATCTCTTAATTCCCACTTGCACAGATAAATAGTGTTGAGATTTCATCAGACTTTGTTCCAGGCTTTCCTTCACTCAGGCAATGTTTTCTGGTGTTCAAACTATTTTTGTGTAGTTGGTTTCCATTTGAAAAGAGGCTGTTTTGTGTCATTTTGCCACTAAGTGATGATTGCAGAAACTCTTGCAGAAACAGTGTTACTCACATTTTCCATGGTTTGTGCTTCACATAAAACTTGACAATGGACATGTACTGTTTCATCATGTGCAAAATTTTGTGCTGCATTCAACTGGTCACTAAACACATCTGTCCCTGTCACTTACTCAAACATAATGACACAGCAAAGTATTGGGGACAGAACAAATAGGATATATGCATGTGTAGATATGTGACAGGAACCGATTGGTGCACCAAAATTATGGTTTCTCGTGGTTCTCCTGTTCATTAACAACATCAAGTCCACATCAGCCTTATAAATGTTTTCCATGCCAGTTTTGTTTTGCCCACTGTGTACATTAAGAATCTCTGGATGGGTGTATTGGTGCAGGATATTTTCAGCACTCTAATCTTCCTGTAGATAATTCCAACATGCAAAACTGTAGTTTGTTTTTCTCATTTAAGTGATTTACTTGTCTCCATAAGGTTAATGTAGTTTGCTTAACTGCTCCTATCAAGCAATGATCCTTGGCATCTTTAGTAGCAAAACATTAGTACCCTATGCAGCAGTCAGACATACTGGTCTTTCAGCAATTAAGACTGACAAACTAACAATTATGGTCCCTCTGAAGTTGTTGTTATCATTATTGTTACTTATAACTGCCTAGTCAGCCACCATGCATCACAACTGTATGTGTCAGACTGAGTGTTTCACCAAACAGTATGTGTTGTTTCCAAATATTTAAGTAGCCCGTGAGCAGTTTCTTGCCAGTTTTCTTGAGCCACAGACTTCAGAGGTTGATTTTTTTGTAGTCTTGCCACCTGTTTAATGTTGAATTTAAAAGAAAGAAAGAGGCATATGGCACTGTTGGCTTGAAGCCCCTTTAGGGGTATTTACAGCTGCCTGATCAAAAAGGATTTCTTTCCTCTGCACACAAAAGCCTGTTCCCTTGCAGAATCTAAAAGTTGTGTTACAATTACAATTGTATATGTTAAAAGCAGGTGACTGTAATGCAGGTATATATGGTGTGACGTATTTGTGTTGTTTAATGATAAGAGGATGAAATCTGGTGATGGCACCTAGATTGATTCTCTCAAATAGCACCAAAAAGGCTGCTGAGCTTAACAATCCCATTCAACAGAAAAATCAACGTTAACATCACTAGTCGTTACTCCATTAGACACTGAGTTTTGAAATGTAATCCATCCTGGACATTGGTGTGAAGTCTGTAGGTCTCCTTCCATTACTGGCCATATACTGACAGTGAAAATTTCTTTCACCTGCAGGATATCAGCTATCTCTGAGTCATGCACTGCTGCACCTATGTGCATCAGCTGCCTCAAATATGGAGGCAGCTTTTCATTTAAAAACAATGAGGAAACAAAGCAGGATGACAGCACTGCTAGCTTTGCTGTATGTGTCATGTTTAACAAAATGTTTATGCAATAAGCTCAAATTTTTATGACATATTTTTGTTAGTGCTGTCTTTAGAATAAGTTTCCTACCACTAAATTATTTAAATCTGAAATAAAATAAACTAATCAATGACATCTGAAATGATTTTCCACTTTCTTTCTCTTATATTGTAGGTTTGAAAAATATATTAGTGGAAAGTATCTAGGAGAGATTGTAAGAGTCATATTGGTACGACTAACTGCAAGTGGACTCCTCTTCGATGGAATAGCTTCCAAAAAGCTTCTAAGCCAAAACTCATTTCCAACCAGCTATGTGTCCCAAATTGAGCAGTAAGTACATCTCAAAACTACTTTGGAAAAAGTGTAGTTTGTTTTCCATGCCACTAAATCTGTTTTGTATCTTAATAAGTGTCACATATTAGTGTTTATTAAAAATATACCATTGCAGTCCCCTATTGGTTGTGTACTTTCTGAATGAAAACTCAAATATAGCTAATTCATTTGGTGGTTATATTAAAAACAAAGATTCCAAGACTTACCAAGTGGGAAAGCGCCAGTAGATAGGCACAATAAATAAAACACACAAACACACACACAGAATTTCTAGCTTTTGCAACTGACGGTTGCTTCTTCAGGAAAGAGGGAAGGCTCTTTCCTGAAGAAGCAACTGTCGGTTGCGAAAGCTAGAAATTCTGTGTGTGTGTTTGTGTGTTTTATTTATTGTGCCTACCTACAGGCGCTTTCCCACTTGGTAAGTCTTGGAATCTTTGTTTTTAATATATTTAAAGGCAAAGAGTCCTTTGCCTTTAAATATGTGTGCTTGTGTCTGTGTATGTATGGATGGATATGCGCGCGCGCGCGTGTGTGTGTGTGTGTGTGTGTGTGTGTGTGTGTGTGTGTGTGTGTGTGTGTGTGTGCGCGCGCGCGCGCAAGTATATACCTAACCTTTTTCCCCCTAAGGTAAGTCTTTCCGCTCCCAGGATTGGAACGACTCCTTACCCTCTCCCTTAAAACCCACATCCTTTCGTCTTTCCCTCTCCTTCCCTCTTTCCTGAAGAAGCAACCGTTGGTTGCGAAAGCAAGAAATTTTGTGTGTGTGTTTGTGTGTTATTTTATTGTGCCTGTCTACCGGCGTTTTCCCACTTGGTAAGTCTTGGAATCTATGTTTTTAATATATTTTTCCCATGTGGAAGTTGGTTTACAAATCATTAAAGAAGGTTGTATATTTGGGAGAGACCTGGAGACACTGGAAAGTTTCAGATTGGATATATAATGGTGAGACAGGGATTTAGGAACCAGGATTTAAATTCTAAGACATTTCAAAGGGCAGATGTGGACTATGACCACATTCTATTGGTTATGAACTGTAGATTAAAACTGAAGAAACTGCAAAAAGGTGGTAATTGGAGGAGATGGGACCTGAATAAACCGACTAAACCAGAGGTTGTACAGAGTTTCAGGGAGAGCATAAGGGAACAATTGACAGGAATTGGGGGAAGAAATACAGTAGAAGAAAAATGGGCAACTCTGAGGGATGAAGTAGTGAAGGCAATAGAGGATCAAGTAGGTACAAGGACGAAGGCTAGTAGATATATTTGGGTAATAGAAGAGATATTGAATTTAATTGATGAAAGGAGTAAATATAAAAATGCAGTAAATGAAGCAGGCAAAATGGAATACAAATGTCTCAGAAATGTGATCAACGGTAAGTGTAAAGTGACTAAGCAGGGATGGCTGGAGAACAAATGTAAGAATGTAGAGGCATATATCACTAGGGGTAAGATAGGTACTGCCTACAGGAAAATTAAAGAGGCCTTTGGTGAAAAGAGAACCACCTGTATGAATATCAAGAGCTCAGATAAGAAGAGAAAGTAGAAAGATGGAAGGAGTATATAGAGAATCTATACAATGGTGATGTACTTGAGGGCAATATTATGGAAATGGAAGAGGATGTAGATGAAGACAAAATAGGAGATATGATACTGTGTGAAGAGTTTGACAGAGCACTGAAAGACCTAAGTTGAAACAAGGCCCTGGGAGTAGACAACATCCCTTTAGAACTACTAATAGCCTTGGGAGAGCCAGCCCTGACAAAACTCCATCATCTGGTGAGCAAGATGTATGAGACAGGCGAAATACCCTCAGACTTCAGGAAGAATATAATAGCTCCAATCCCAAAGAAAGCAGGTTTTGACAGGTGTGAAAATTACTGAACTATCCATTTAATAAGTCACAGCTGTAAAATACTAACACAAATACTTTACAGACGAATGGAAAAATTGGTAGAAGCTGACCTCGGGGAAGACCATTTTGGATTCCGTAGAAATGTTGGAACACATGAGGCAATACTGACCCTACAAATTACCTTAGAAGATATATTAAGGAATGGCAAATCTACATTTCTAGCATTTGTAGATGCAGAGAAAGCTTTTGACAATGATGACTTGAGTACACTCTTTTAAATTCTGAAGGAAGCAGAGTGAAATACAGGGAATGTAAGGCTATTTACAATTTGTACAGAAACCAGATGGCAGTTACAAGGGTTGAGGAGCATGAAGTAGAAGCAGTGTTTGGGAAGGGAGTGAGAAAGGGTTGTAGCCAATCCCCAATGTTATCCAATCAGTATATTCAACAAGCAGTAAAGGAAACAAAAGAAAAATTTGGAGTAAGAATTAAAATCCATAGAGAAGAAATAAAAATTTTGAGGTTTGCCGATGACATTGAAATTCTGTCAGAGACAGCAAAAGGACCTGGAAGAGCAGTTGAATGGAATGGAAAGTGTCTAGAAAGGAGGATATAAGATGAACACCAACAAAAGCAAAATGGGTATAATGAAATGTAATCAAATTAAATCAGATGATGTTGAGGGAATTAGTTTAGGAAATGAGGCACAAAGTAGTTGCTCAGTTTTGCCATGTAGGGAGCAAAATAGCTCATGATGGTCGAAGTGGAGAGGAGATAAAATGTAGACTGGCTATGGCAAGAAAAGCATTTCTGAAGAAGAGAAATTTGTTCACATTGAGTATAGATTTAAGTGTCAGGAAGTCTTTTCTAAAAGTATATGTATGGAGTGTAGCTTGACTAGAATAAGGGTTCCGTTGATAGGATATGTTCTGAGGGATCAAGGGATAACCTTGGGTATTGAAGGGCAGCATGGAGGATAAAAATCATAGAGGGAGACCAAGAGATGAATACACTAAGCAAATTCAGAAGGATGTAAGTTGCAATAGTAACTTGGAGATGAAGAAATTTGCACAGGATAGAATAGCATGGAGAGCTGACCTGCATCAAACCAGTCTCTGGAATGAAGACAACAACAACAACAACAACAACAACAACAACAACAACAACTACTACTACTACTACTACTTAATTTTTGATGTTCTTCAACACCACAATATTTCAAATTCTTCAGTTTCTTCTTTTCCATATATTATTACTTCAGAAACAGCATTGGGACACACCATCAATTCAAATTTTGCTACTGTATTTTCTCAGGGACACGGTAGATGGAGGAAACAAGAATACAGAAGATATTCTGGACAAATTCAACTTGCAGTATAGCACAGAAGACATTGCAGTTGTTAAGTATGTCTGTGAAGTTGTATCAAACAGATCAGCTCTTCTGGTCTCAATTTGTAAGTACATAGTCTCAGTTTCTTTAATTAGAAGGAAATGAAGCAAGAGATAATAAAATAAGAATGTAATATTGTAAGTTATCAAAATATGTTGATGGACTTCAGAAACTAAAAATGGGAACTGCAGGTGAATGATGCAAAGTGTACTGATTCTAAATTAGCAGTAATAAAATCCACAAATCTGGTAATTATCATAATTTCATTTTGATTGAGACTTTACCAAAGATTTTACTGGAACAATAGTTTTAAATTTATTTCAATATTTATGGTGCAGAATCTCACACCAAAAACCTACAATGTGAAAACCATCCCCCAATAAAAACTTCGAATTAAAATAAACAAGAGTGTAAATTATAAATAAAACACACATTCAAAACATAGTTTTATGCACAAGTAAACCTCCTTTGATGGCTATTTCATAAGCATGCAGTCAGTTGAGTTATTATTTCTGTGTTTCAAACCTAAAAACCCTTAAACGTATACTGCAGTTGAAAATTGTCTTCTAGAAGTTAGACGAGTGAGAGAAATATACATACAAGAAAAAACAAGTTTTGCATCATTCCAGTTCCCACAGCTCCTGAAGATAGACATTGACTGGATATTGTATCAAAGACACAGTTCCTTTGACTCTTCAGAGATATCACTAAACCTACCCAAAGATGTAAACAACCACGCATGAGCAGTGCCTAATAGACGGAGGGGGTCCGACAGCTGATCAGTTCCAGTCACTCCACCAGGAAGGAGGTACATGGCTCGTACTGTCTGTAGTTCAACCATGTCTGGATTGTCAATATTGCAGTTCAGTCATGATCACATTGTTACTTTGTGCCACGGAGGGCTCTTAACAAGGGAACTGTCCAGGCATTTCAGAGTGAACCAAAGCGATGTTGTTCTGATAGGGAGGAGATACAGAGAGGTAGGAACTGTTGATGACATGCCTTGCTCAGGCCGCCCAAGGGCTACTACTGCAGTGGATAACCATTACCTATGGATTAGGGGTTGGAGGAATCCTGAAAGCAACATCACCATGTTGAATAATGCTTTTCATGCAGTCACGGGATGTCATGTTAAAACTCAAACTGTGTGCCATAGGCTGCATGATGTGCAATGTCACTCCTGATGTCTATGGTGAGGTCCACCCTTGCAACCACCACACCATGCACCGCAGTACAGACGTGCCCAGCAACATGCTGAATGGACCGCTCAGGACTGGCATCACGTTCTCTTCACCAATGAGTGTTGCATATGCCTTCAACCAGACAATTGTCAGAGACATGTTTGGAGGCAACCCGGTCAGGCTGAATGCGTTAGACACATTGTCCAGAGAGTGCAGCAAGGTGGAGGTTCCCTGCTGTTTTTGGGGTGGCATTATGTGAGGCTGACATATGCCCCTGGTGGTCATGAAAGGTGCCGTAATGGCTGTTTGATACGTGAATGCCATCCTCCGACTGATAGTGCAACTGTATCGGCAGCATATTGGCAAAGCATTTGTCTTCATGGACGCCCCCATCATGCACATCTTGTGAATGACTTCCTTCAGGATAATGACATCACTCGACTAGAGTGGCCAACATGTTCTTCAGACATGAACCCTATCGAACATGCCTGGGATAGACTGAAATAGGCTGTCTATGGACGACGTGACCCACCAACCACTCTGAGAGATATACGCCGAATCGCTGTTGAGGAGTGGGACAGTCTAGACCAACAGTGCCTTGATGAACTTGTGGATAGTATGCCAAGATGAATACAGGCAAGCATCAATGCAAGAGGATGTGCTACTGGGTATTAGTGATACAGGTGTATACAGCAATCTGGACCACCACCTCTGAAGGTCTTGCTGTATGGTGATAAACAAGCAATGTGTTTCATGAACAATGAAAAGTGTAGAAATGACATTTATGTTGATATGTATTACAATTTTCTTAACAGGTTCTGGATCTATCGGAACTGAGGTGATGCAAAACTTTTTTTTATGTGTGTATTATTACAAAGGATACTAGGAAACTTTTTTACAACAGTACTATTTATTTTACTACTTAAAAAAATGATTGCTTCAATCTTTCAGTATCACAAATAAGATATGTTCCCACTTCCCACTCTTGTTTCTGCCAAAGGTACTTCTGCCATCTGGATGTAGTAATTATCCCATTCCATCCAAAGAGCTCTTCATTCAATAGTGGCTACATATGCATGGTGGTCCATTGACAGTGACTGGGCCAAATATCTCATGAAATTAGCATCAAACAAGAAAATAAGAACAAAAATCTGTTCCATCATGACATGGGAGAACAGATGGCGCTATGGACGGCCCACTACATGGTGCTGACATATTTCAAAATGATAGAAACTGCATTTTTTAAATAGGTACTTCCATTTTTTATTACATTTTTGCGCAGAATGGAAATAAATAGGAATGTTTGATTTGGAACATTTGTTTCGCATTGTGATGAATAATGCTGTAATATCCCACCACTTATTATATGCCTCACCCATTTAGATGAACAGTTGATAACAATGTGGTTTTTTAAATTAAAACCCAAAAGTAGTTATGTATGGACTTTATTTCTGTTGTTCCAATGTGATACATTAACTTTCGTGACCTTATCATAAATTATGTGAATGCATGCTGTTACTGTGTGAGCAACTGTAATAACCTCATTAATGTAATAAATGCTCAAAATGATGTCCTTCAGCTTCAGTGCTTTTGGCAGTACGCATAACGAAATTCCTCTCAACAGCGAGTAGGTCGCCTTCAGTCATTGTTGTACATGCATTGACAATATGCTGACGCATGTTTTTAGGCATTGTCGGTGGATCACAATAACAAATATCTTTCAATTTTCCCCTCAGAAAGAAGTTCAGATATGTATGGTCCAGTGAATGTGCAGGCCATGGTATGAAGCTGCTATGACAAATCCTCCTGTTATTAAAATTTCTATTTAATACCACTACAACTGTATGTGTGCTATGTGCTGGACATCAGTGTTGTTGGAAGTACATTGCCATTCTGTCATGAAGTGAAACATCTTGTAGTAAAATTAGTAAAACATTAATTAAAAAAAATCAGCATACATTGCACCATTTAGATTGCCATCGATAAAATAAGGGCCATAATTCCACACCATACATTAACCCACCGGGGTCTCTGATGTTCCACTTGTTGCAGCCATTATCGATTTTCCATTGCCCAATGCAGCATATTATGCTGGTTTACATTACCTCTGTTTGTCAATGATGCTTCATTACTAAATAGAACTCTTGAAAACAACCTGTTATCGTCTCATAATTTATTTTGTGACGTTTAAAATCATCAGCATGCAATTACAGGTGAATAGTAATATGGTAAGAATAAAATGTATAATTATGCAGATTTATCAAAAGTGACATTTTTGAAATTTCCAATTCCCGCTCAGTTTGTCTGCTACTGATGTGTAGATAAGCCTCAACTGTAGCTAAAACATTTATTTGGGCAACTTCATTTGTTGCAGTTCTTGATTGCGTCTTCTTCTTCGTCTGAACACTTCTGGTATCTTTAAATATGTTAACTATCTGACAGAAGGTACAGACACTTGGATGCTGTCTGTCAAGATAACGATCAACATACATAGCACAAGTTTGTTGGGCATTTTGATCGCAATAGCCATAAATGAACACCATATATTTTCTGCGACTGTTAAACATTCCATTTTAACAAGATCATGTCTTCCACATAATTATTATGACAAAAAAAGAAAAAAGAAAAAGAAAACTCAGTCCATGGCTTGTGGTCGTGCGGTAGCGTTCTCGGGTTCCCGGGTTCAATTCCCGGCAGGGTCAGGGATTTTCTCTGCCTCATGATGACTGGGTGTTGTGTAATGTCCTTAGTTTAGTTAGGTTTAAGTAGTTCTAAGTACTAGGGGACTGATGACCATAGATGTTAAGTCCCATAGTGCTCAGAGCCATTTGAACAAAAACACTCAGTTTCTATCAATTTGATCTATGGCAACGGCATCTAGTGGGCCATCCAATGCGCCAACTGTTTTCCCCCATCACACTCGAACAGATTTGTTTGTTTATGCTAATTTTGTGAGATATTTGGCAAGGTTACTATCAATGGACCACCCTGTATAAACAAGAACTTGAACTTTGGAGCTCATCTTTTGTATCTGCAGTCTTCTTCAGTCCATATGGCAACATTTTCTGATGTAGCTGTGTGGATTTGTTGGCTTTAAGGAATAGTTTATAAGCTGAGCTCTGTACTCACATTCTTATTTATGTGCATATCTGTTGCTCAGTATACCCAGTGTCTGTCTCTGAGCATAACAACACAGGGGTTGATGCAGAAGTGTACACTTATATTCACATCCAGCTATCAAGATCTAGGTTTTCTGCCTTTTTTTTACTGATGGTGACTCGATAATAATTGGGGAATAGAACCTCTTGAGGAGAATCAAGAACTTGTCATGCAAGTCAATCTACAGGAAGCAGGAAGCCCAAAAACTCATAGAGGCATGCAGGAGGATAACTCAAAGCATATGGCTGTTGCACGCAGCTGTCCACTGAGCACAGGTCAGCAATAGTTGGACTTCCATAAGCACTGGCTGCCCTGCGTACTGCTGCCCACAGGTAAAGACCTTTGTCAGCAAGTCTGCTGATACTATGCAGTATGTGCTCTCTCCATGGCACATTTCAATACTGTAACACTGTGCTATCCATGCCAGCTTGTCTACCTACATTGCAGTGTTTGCTGGTGGGGATACTGAATCTCCCCCCCCCCCCCCCCCCCCAGAACTGTAGACGCCATTGGATAACCTAACAGAAGATCAACCAGTGGAGGAGGCAACAGTGATGCTACTTGCTCCACAGGAAGAGCAGAAGGAGAAAGAGGCTGACGTTACATGGTGACCACTGCCTACAGCAGAGGCAAGGCCACCTCATCAATGAGAGGGAGAGGATGCAGAGGAGGTGGAAGAGGAGGATGGATCAAAATCCATTGACTCCATATTGGCAGGACCAGATGAGAACCTCACTGCAACTGAGGCACATGTGACAGGACGGCAGAGGGCACAAGGTTGCAAAAACGAAGCAGCATGCTGCTGCAAGTGGGGATCTGTATCCAGATCAACGCCTTGACTAACTCTGCCATCCTGCTTAACTGAAGACTGTGGCAGTGACATCCTAACAGGGCATAAGCATAACTGATTTGCATGGCAGGTCAACTGCTCCTTACCAACATCCACCACAAACAATTTCCATCCCTGCTGGTGGCTGGAGGACTGAGCCCAAACGGCAGCCTTGGGATGAAATTGTGGTGGGCCACAGTAATCTCTAGCATGTGCGGCCAGCGTCCAAACAAAAATTCTGTAGTACTGGACCTGTTGACTGACATTGCCCAGTACATAGCCATGAAAAATGACAATGCCTTGTCACAAGGAGAGGTAGACACTGACTTCCTCATATGGATTTTTAAGGTACACATGAAGTGCTCCATCTCTGAGTTAGAAGCTAGGTGAAATGGGCAGCAGTTGGATGCTGGATACTGTTATGAATGTGAAAGCCTCCCATGACACAAATTTCCTACTGTTATCAGACATATGGGTTTTGGGATTACCTCTCAATGCCAAAAATGGACAACTTATGAACAATGACAACTGACAATGTGTGGGACAGCTTGGCTGCATACAGGAAACTGTACAAACATCAACCACATGCTGTCCAAATAAGAAGCCAAAACCAACATGCACCCTGTCCCAAGAGTGCTCAGAGACTGGCCAAGTAGAAAACCAGCATGGTGGTGCAGACTGGTTCTGTGCACAGGTCCCATGAACCGACACCAGATGTTCGATGTCACGATCGGTTGCTGGCTAGAAGACATGACAGTACACCAACGCCTTCATGTGAGCCATACTCCAGTGCAATGTCTGCAGCAACTGGAGTATGTGGAGGCACAATGCAGGGCAAACAACCATCCAACCATTGCTCCTACTTGACAAGCATGAGGACCCCCCTGGACAATGCTGAGGTGATCACATAGGAGAAAAAAAAACAAAAGTATGCTACTCTGGATCTGCACCCAAAGAGACATGCTCCAGCTAACACATCTGGGGCACCAAAATTATTTTCTGGAAAAGCAGGTTAGTGTCTGTTGCCTCTAGTGCCGTTAACAGAAAATCCAACAGGATTTAGTGCAATGCATCATCCAATGTGAACCTGAGAATCGGGCCCCATTGGTAGCTGCAAGAGTGCATCAGCATTGGCATTCTGGACAGTGGATCAGCAAAGAATATCATAACAATAGTTACTGAGAAAGAGTGACTACTGCTGAAATGGGTGGGCAGTCCTGTCAGACAGCTTAGAACGGTGGTCAAATAAGGAAACAGCCATGTGGCTGATGATGAGGAAGAATCTCGCCCCTACAAGAAAATGTGAAAGTTTTTAGCCACAAAAATAATGGCTGGCATTATCTTTTCCACCTGTTATTAATTACACTGAGCTGTGAAAAGGGTGTCTGGTGCATAATCAATGGGCTGTTCTGGGGCATCTTGCTTCCAATGGGACAGGACTGCACCAGTCCTACACTGTGATGCACCACAGGACAGGATTAAAGGTTTACTCAGTGTAAAAGAAGACAGATATTGAGCAGAATATGAACACTGCTTCAGAGGCTGAAAAGCCTGTTGACAATCTACAGACCAGAAAAACTTAATGCCCTTCTAGTAAATCCAGTAAAGAAGATGGAAGATGTGCATGGCCCAGCAAATGAACTGAGCACAATATGAAATCTAACCCAAAAAAGACAGGAACTCCTTCATGTTCTTGAATTCTGGCAGGTTGACAGTGACCCTGATGAGGCTGTCTGTTGGAAAGAGGCCATCTTTGCTAAACACATGTCCCAAAATAATGCTTTTCCAGCCTGCAATGAAGACCACTCTCCAGGAGGGATTGGAAAAGTGACTAAAGGTTTCGCAAATGTTCTTCTGGTAGGACCTGTTACCCAACATCACCAAAACAATTGGCGCAACAGCAAATGTCCAAAATCAACTGTTCCAAGTGCTGTTGATAAATTTGCAGCATGGACAAGATTCTGAAAGTCGAGTTATTAAACTGGTAAAGTCCAAAGGGGGTATTGAGGACCAAGAAAGTCCGTGAAACAGTGTCCAATCATAACAGCAAGTAGGCATCACTCAAGTCACTGCACAAAAAATACTGGCTCTGAACAATTTTTCCAACAATCTATTGGTTGCAAAATTGAATAAGAATCCATGACACATTGTGCACTGGCCATCTGTTTAAAATTGGTGCAAATGTGCGTAGCACTGTTGGGCTTTTGAATCTCTACTACAGGTGCTGCCCACTCACTCGATAGAGTAGGAGAAATGATGCCTTGATCCTGCCAACACTGCAACTTGGCGTTTACCTTGTCATGCATGGTGAAGGAAATGGGGCAGGGATGACAAAAAATGGCTTAAGACAAACATGTGCCTCAAATTTTTCAGCCCAATCCATTGTATTCTGACACAACTGGCTGTATGACCACAGTAAGGAGACTAACTCATGAAAAGAAACAGATTGAGTCATTAAATGCATTTCGTCAGGCATCTGGTAGCCTAGATCAGAAAAGGAATCAAGGCTAAAGACATTTTGCATCACCAATGAATGGACCATTAACAATGTAAGTTAACATTCCTCATTTACATAATGTGTGGAGACAAAGAATTGCTACTACAAAAAATGCACTGTTTACTAACCTGACATAGCAGCTGATGAAATTCCAGGTCACACTGGAGCTTGTATGTATCTAAATTAACGAGGCTTATAGTTGCTCTTTGGCAAATTGAAATTTGACTGGCCACACACTCCACAAAAAAGTCAGAAAAATACAGTGGTGTGACTCATGCGTGGCGAGATGACGCCAGAGCCCAGTGAAAACACAGGAGCATCAAACGCCTGACACATGGCTCAGGAATGTCACAAACAGTTGTCAAATGGCCTCTTTGATAGCACACCCCACACATGGCATCCATGTGTAGGGAATCTTGATAAACATGCAGTGAAGGACAACAGGGATGAGCAGGAGACAACGTTGAAGATCCAGAAACCACAGAGGGTGGGGAATAAGACACTGTGAACAACATAAACCTGCCATGCTTGGCACAGGCAGAGACAGGCAGTGTCGCATTGCCATTGTGCCCAAATTGTCAGCAACATCAACACATTGTGACTGGGTGCAGGTATCCATGAGGCCTCAGGACATGTTTAACATGAACACCTAATTGAGCCACCTGCCAATTATCAGAAAGCATGTCTCCTGCTGCTACCATCAACTCATGTGAGCAACATCAGCTAATGAAGATTCAAACAAGGTCACTCACTAGTCTGAACCTCAAGATCAGGCACTGTTGGAACACTCAAACCAACACTTGCTCAAGAGGCCTTGTGGATTGGCAATCAAGACTGCATACAACTGCCCAGGGTGCTTGTGGTGCAGGTTAAATTGCAACTGTGCCACTACTGCATCAGGAAGTGACAAAGATCATCATAGGGGAGTCTCTCTGGCTCAGTGGAGTACTTCAAAATTTGAACAACTTCATATCAACATGCACTGCTGGACAACAAGGCAACCTTATTGGCTGGATCAATGATACACCTTACCTGGTAGTGCAGCAAGAACTGGCACATGTAATTCTCTCATATTTCCATAGATTCATCAGAACCAGCAAACAGTCTCAAGGGCAGAGAAGAAAAGTTCTCAGCAGGTGCCTGACCCGTGCCTGCCAGGGCAAGGATGCAAAGTAACTTTGTATTCTCATTCATCTGTGCCTGTATCTGCTCCTGCTGCTCTTCCTTCTGTAGGCGCAACTTTTCCTGACAGCACTGCAGAAACACCACATCCATGGTGGACCAAATTACAAAAGGGAAACAAAAAATAGGGGTTCCACTACACTTCTAAAGTCAGCTCATCTGCCTCCAACGCAATGCCTGCTGGTGGGGATACAAAGTGTATTTGAAAAGAACACAACTGGATTCCTTGCCTGTTCTTGGCACATGTAAGCTTGTAATCCATCACCAATCACTTCAGTGCCAACAGGTTTTCAACCCTAATTTTTCATTCAGGACACTTTGTGAATACAAGTAGATGATAGGAACGGGAGGGGTAGAAATTCTGTATAGCAGCAAATATGCAAATCTCACAGTCTTTGATCGCCTTTTAATGTAAAGTGAGTGGCTAAATGTTGTTATCAGAAAGGCAAGAATGATTATGAAATGACTACAAAAGCAGGAATAAAGAGGAAGAAGAAAAAGTATAAAAAGAAAAGTTATGGGAGGTACATAGGCAGCACTTTCAGAGCTGAAACTCAAAATGAAATGTGGCAGTTGCTATACTTTCATCCGTTTTCTCAAGTTTCTGATTACACTTAGATTGTCTGTCACTATTCAGGTTTTTAAATCTTTTTTAGATGCAACTGTAGGTATGGAGCCACTATCAGTATGAGTTAACCAGTGTACAAATCGTCCAGTAGGTACAAATTTTTTGATCTTATTCAATCTGCACGTTATGATAATAGATGCACACATCTCTGCATGTGCACACATTTGTGTGTGTGTGTGTGTGTGTGTGTGAGAGAGAGAGAGAGAGAGAGAGAGAGAGAGAGAGAGAGAGAGAGAGAGAGAGAGAGAGAGAGAGAGAGAGAGAGTGGGGGGGGGGGGGGGGGGAGATTAATTTAGTTGGAACACTATTAAGCTAATGTACATGTAAAGTGACTGTAAGTCGGCAATACTAATTTTATGTATAAATGTTTCAAAGGTTTATCAAGACTCCTCATAAGAATGGACAGACCAGATACAACTATTGCAGTAGATGGATCTCTGTTTAAACACCACCCTAGGCTGAAAACATGGATGAACAAATACATTCAGCTGTTAGCACCTGGCAAAAAGGTATGTTCTGTTTTGCTTACTGTTATTACAGTTATCACCATCATCATCATCATCTTCTTCTTCTTCTTCTTCTGTATACCTAAATTGCTGACGTGGTTCAGAGTGCATGAGCCAAGCTGCAGGTTGCCTACCTATCGGATTCCAGCTGCAATGAATGTATCATGTTCATACACTCCTGGAAATTGAAATAAGAACACCATGAATTCATTGTCCCAGGAAGGGGAAACTTTATTGACACATTCCTGGGGTCAGATACATCACATGATCACACTGACAGAACCATAGACACAGGCAACAGAGCATGCACAATGTCGGCACTAGTACAGTGTATATCCACCTTTCGCAGCAATGCAGGCTGCTATTCTCCCATGGAGACGATCGTAGAGATGCTGGATGTAGTCCTGTGGAACGGCTTGCCATGCCATTTCCACCTGGTGCCTCAGTTGGACCAGCGTTCGTGCTGGACGTGCAGACCGCGTGAGACGACGCTTCATCCAGTCCCAAACATGCTCAATGGGGGACAGATCCGGAGATCTTGCTGGCCAGGGTAGTTGACTTACACCTTCTAGAGCACGTTGGGTGGCAGGGGATACATGCGGACGTGCATTGTCCTGTTGGAACAGCAAGTTCCCTTGCTGTTCTAGGAATGGTAGAACGATGGGTTCGATGACGGTTTGGATGTACCGTGCACTATTCAGTGTCCCCTCGACGATCACCAGAGGTGTACGGCCAGTGTAGGAGATCGCTCCCCACACCATGATGCCATGTGTTGGCCCTATGTGCCTCGGTCGTATGCAGTCCTGATTGTGGCACTCACCTCCACGGCGCCAAACACGCATACGACCATCATTGGCACCAAGGCAGAAGCAACTCTCATCGCTGAAGACGACACGTCTCCATTCCTCACTCCATTCACGCCTGTCGCGACACCACTGGAGGCGGGCTGCACGATGTTGGGGCATGAGCGGAAGACGGCCTAACGGTGTGCGGGACCGTAGCCCAGCTTCATGGAGACGGTTGCGAATGGTCCTCGCCGATACCCCAGGAGCAACAGTGTCCCTAATTTGCTGGGAAGTGTCGGTGCGGTCCCCTACGGCACTGCGTAGGTTCCTACGGTTTTGGCGTGCATCCGTGCGTCCCTGCGGTCCGGTCCCAGGTCGACGGGCACGTGCACCTTCCGCCGACCACTGGCGACAACATCGATGTACTGTGGAGACCTCACGTCCCACGTGTTGAGCAATTCGGCGGTACGTCCACCCGGCCTCCTGCATGCCCACTATACGCCCTCGCACAAAGTCCTTCAACTGCACATACGGTTCACGTCCACGCTGTCGCGGCATGCTACCAGTGTTAAAGACTGCGATGGAGCTCCGTATGCCACGGCAAACTGGCTGACACTGACGGCGGTGGTGCACAAATGCTGTGCAGCTAGCGCCATTCGACGGCCAACACCGTGGTTCCTGGTGTGCCCGCTGTGCCGTGCGTGTGATCGTTGCTTGTACAGCCCTCTCGCAGTGTCCGGAGCAAGTATGGTGGGTCTGACACACCGGTGTCAATGTGTTCTTTTTTCCATTTCGAGGAGTGTATAATTATAAATCAAATTTAAAATTACATCATAATCTATTCACTAATAAGTTTAATGTTATGTTAACACAATAAGACATGTATTACAGTTAGAAAATATGTCTGTGTCTTGAGGCAGCACTACTCCTGGTGCACAAGTTATCCGGACTATTGTTAATCAATATTTGAGAATGAGGGCACTTAGTGACTTTGAAACAACTTTATGCAAAATTTGAAATCTTTACAAAAAATTTTCTCAGCTGACATCCTCCACAAAATGATGAAAGCAAAGAAATTGCTTAGTACATTTCTGCTGTTCATGCAATAATACTTCAGCATCTGGCATGACACTTTAATTTATTGCTTTTTTGCTATTACCTTTATTTGTTACCTGATTTGCAGACAATATCCACATATGTCACTGGCTGTATCTGCAAACTTATTTCATTGTACAATACACAGTTCAGGAGATGTGACATCATAAACACTGGGTGCATGGAAAACTAGCTTTTGCTTAAAACAGAGTACAAATTACACATATTCAATCAGTCTGAGTTTGATAATGAGAGCACTTAGTGATAACCAATAAAGTTAAACATAATTTCAAGCATTTTCTAAACTTTCTCTCACTTACATGTTTAACATCAAATATTTAACACATTAACTCGTACGTAAAATAATTAGCCTTTGATTCTGTTTCATACATGGAAGTTTGATCCTTTATAGAATCTGGGGTGCAAAGGTTTACTGATTTTTAGCATCGTTGTTCATTATTGTTATAAATATATGCTTGTAAGTCTTTGTTTATAACAAAGACATGAAGGAGGCAGAAGAGTCATTGTTCAGACAATGTCATAAGAATTTCATCATCACACAATGCAGAAGGGCCTAGGGATCTAATGTTTGTTCCTTTCACACAGACAAGAGTCCTTCAAAAAAGTGAAACATTTGAAATATGAATATTTTCTTAGTGTTTGCAGTTTGTATGACAGACCTTTGCATTTGTCCACAGTTCCGCCTGCTTCTTGCTGAAGATGGCAGCGGTAAAGGTGCTGGAATAGTGGCCGCAATTGCTCTTCGGTTGAAAGAGAGGTTTCAAGAAACGTGACTAAAGTCAGATCCAACTGAAATGAGCAAATACTGAATAATGTACACCAAAATATATTTTGAGAAGGGCCAGCAGGCTTGCTTCACTATATGCAGTAATGAAAAAGAAAAAAATACAGAATGTAGTGAGCAGTGGTTGACTCATTATTAACAATGATATTTCACAACACTATGAAGATGCTACTGAACTCTTGGAAGCAAGCTGACCACAAATTTCAGAATGTCAATGAAGTTACTTTTCAGGAACTTTGAATAACTGTGATAAAATGGCCTTTCAAATACATGTTGTGAAACAATGTTAATCTTGTATGACAAGCCTATTTATACTCAAGTGATTTTGTTACATTTTTCAATAAAATGGGATATTGTAATTTTACAAACTGATGTGGAACTTCTATCAAAATGATAATTTAGGACCATATGGTTCCCATAAATTAGTTTGTAAGACAGTTTTTTCCAGATTCAGAGAACAACATAGTAACAAACATTTGAACATAGTATAATGTATATAATACAGTAATGTTACTTAACATACACAACTACAGAGAGAAAATTGTAAATGTTGCCTTTTGTGCAGTTTATGTCAGAATCTCAAAATTTCTGTTCCTATAAAGATTTTGTGTAATAAAAAAACGTTCACCAAGATTCCATAAATGATATGTCCACTGTTTCAAGCATTCTGACAATTAGTCAAGTATGACTAATTTCATACATAGTGTACTCTTGTGAATACATAGGATTGTATATTTGGAAGAACTCCAGTGTGCAGGGATGTACAAGTGTAGAGATGGTATATTTGGAGCAAGTGTCTTTTGTACAGTTTTGAATAGAGGTCATTTATGGAAAGCCATTATCAAGTGGAGATCTGTATTTGATTTGGCCTAGTGAACTGCTTCAAATGCACAGTGACGTAGTTCACTACACTGAATTAATTTTGTGTCATCATTTGGTACCAGCCTTTAGTGATACTGAAATCAGTTGTAGTTTCCCAAGAAATATACTGCATATGGTGCTTTCACATGCATCATTAGTCCTTTATAGTTGCAGATTAATGCTGATTACATTTTGCCAGTTTAGCCAAAATAAAATGGTAGTGGAGTTTTAGATGAAGGTTTACTCACTGGCAAAAATGTTAACCTCTTAATAACCATATATCTATTGTTTTCACATTGAAGATTCAGCCTCACTCAACAGTTGGATTGATTTAAGAATACTTATTCAAATCCACATCCAGTAAATGATAAGGTAAGAAACAAGCTGTTAAACTACAGTCCCCAGACAGATTTAAAAGAAAAGTGTGAAACCTGTATGAGGACAGCAGAATAACTGTTTGAATTATAAATTCTAATTTCCTACCAAGTTAAAGAAACAGATTTCCCCTTTTCACTGTAGTTGTGCTCACATAATGCAACATATAGGTAATTCACTGAATGTGGGTATAACAATAGTGAGATTTAAAATTTTGATCAGATTTGTTAGTAAGTAAAATGGGTTAAGACACCAGTACGATAGTGAGAGAGGATGAGTGATTACTTCCTGTGAGTATAACATTGTCACTGTCTTTGGTCAATTTTAATAGGTCTTGTTCAATCTGTTTGTTCTTCTTCACCACTATAAGGTGAAATAGGGATATATGCTGATGAACAAAAACATTATGACCACTCCCCACATCTGCTGGAATTGTGGCAATAAGGGAAGTGTATAAGCAGAGCAGATATAAATTTGGAAATATTCTAGTGGCGATAAAAGTAAAAAATGAGGAAATTAACTTACAAAAGTGACTCTGACAAAGGGTTGATACATGTGGTCCAGCACCTGGTGACAAATACCATAGAAATAATGAAGCTGGTTGGTTACTTGCATGCCGCTGTTGTGAGCATCAATGGAAAGTAGTTGAAGGATGGTGAAACCATGAAAAGGTGACAATGTACTGGATTCTCACACCTCATTCCTGAAAGGCCAGGTCATAGGCTTGCTCATTCCGCAAAACAGGATATATGGTGATCTTTGGCAGATCAGATGATAGAGTGCAATCGTGATGTAGGCACAAGTGTTTTTTAGCACATGTTGCAGCACACGAAACTGAGCAGAGGGCTCTGCAGCAGATAACGCCTGTGTGTTCTCATATTCAACGAACATCCTTAACTTTGAGTGCAGTGGGCTTGAGGCTACAGAAATCAGACTGTGGAGAATGGAAAATTGGCAACTGGTCAGATGGATGACGTCTCTTGCCACACCAGGTTGATTTTCATGTCCTGATAAGCTATCAGGCCAATGGCCCCTCAAAACACACAATGTACCACTGCCATAGGCTGGTGGTGGCAGTATTATGCTTCATTTGAGATTCACCTGGGCTTCCATGGGACCTGTAGTGTCAATTGAAGGCACAATCATAGCTACATACTATGTGAACATTACTGCAGAGCACCTTCATCCCTCCATGTCTGTTGTTGTCCCCTGATGGTGGTGGCATATTTGAGCAGGATAACAGTCTAAGTCACAAAGCCAAAATCATGCTGCAGTGGTTTGAGGTAAATGATAATGTCTTGGCCACCAAATTAACCTGATATGAACCAAACTGAACACACCTCAGATTCTATCGAGCACCTGTTTTACACCCACAAACCACCACCCTTAAATTATGTGAACTACATGACATGTTTATAAACATTATGCTGCACACATAACACATTTCAGCTGTATTTCATTTTTTATGCCTTATAGCCACTGGAAGGATTTTCAGTTGTTGCTTTCTTTCTTTTTTTGGTCACATATTCTGTAAGTTCATTATCCAATTTACGTAAACATTAACTGAGATCTTATGTGTCCTACTATTTAAGTACCAGTATCCTACTGTTTAAGTACCAGTATCCATTGTTGAAACCAAACTAGGATGTAGGACCAGTGAGGAATGAGATTCATCAGCTACTGTGAAATTATTTTTTATTTTGATCTTTCCCTCATTACAGAGGCTTATCTGCAGCATAATGATTTACTCAGAAATTACTATACAAAGAATAAATGTTCTTAAACTATATTTTCAAAATATTCCTCCAGGTGTTTTGATCTTGTGTATCCTCTTCCTCTGTGCCCATTCTTCTGATTGTGTGCTATACATTTTGGAGCCAGGTGGTCACACGTCTTCCTCTTCCTCTTCTCCCCACCAGTATCAGTTCCGGTATTCTTGCTTCCTCCATTCATCGTACATACCCATACCACTGTAATTTCTTCCTATCCATTACATCATATATCTTTTCTTTTATTTCCATTCTCCTTACTATTTTGGTGTTCCTTATCTTTTATTTCCTGGAGATTCTTGCTGTTCTTCTCCAGAAGTCCATCTCTAGAGCTTGTAATTTATTAGTGTGCTTCAGGTTAATTGTCCAGGTCTCCATTCCATATAGAACCACACTTTCTAATATGGATCTGTATATTAATTTTTTAGTTCTGCCCATTACATTCCTGCTCCATAAGACTGAGTTAAGCATCCCAGTGACCTTCCATCTGCTCCTAATTCTTTTATTGATTTCTGACTCTGATTTTCCTTTGATTTCTAAAGTGGATCCCAAATAACAGAAAGTGTTTAACTTTTTGATTTTCTCTCCTTCAATGTATATTTCATTTGATACATTAGTCAAATGTTCTGTTTTTTTGTAATTAATCTTCAAACCCCAAGTTTTGTATGCTACTGCTCATTGATTGCACATACAGTTAGCATCCTCCCCATCTTATGCTACGACTACTTGATCATAAGCAAACAATAAATGAAGTACGTAAATTCCATCTCTTATTTCTAATCCCATACTATTACATTTATGAGACCATGTTCTAAGACTAATATTTATATAGGCTTTAAATAATGATGGTGACATGGAACAGCTCTGTAAAAGGCCTTTTTTGCTTGCTCTAAATTTCTATGTAAGTTTATTACCAACTTTCAATTGGCAAATGTTATCTTTATACATATGTTGTATTATTTCAATCAAGGAAGGGTTTATGTTCACCATATGCAGTGCTCTCCAAAGTAATTTTTTTGGAAGAGTATCATACGCTTTTTCTAGATCTATAAAGATTAATCCTATATTTTTTGATGTTTTCCCTATGTTTCTCCAAAATCTGTCGTAATGTGAAAATATGGTCTCCCAGCCATGAAACCACATTTCTTTTTGGGTTCTAAATCTTTTTTCCATTTTGTTTTCAATCACTTTCGAAAAAAATTCTCATTAAAGTGTTTGTAACACAAATTCATTGATAGTTTGAACAAATTTTGCGAGCTCCTTTCTTAAATATGGTATTAATGTAACTTTGCTTCATCTCATTGGGTATTGAATATTCATGTATAATTTTGTTGAAGAGCTGTGTTATCAGTTTCACAATTTTGTCACCACCATATTTCAGACACTCCAGATTGATATTGCCTGGTCCTAGTGATTTACCATCCTTTCCTGTTCTCAATGTCTGAAGTACTTCACTTTCTAAAATCTGGATCTCGTCCTCTTAATGTCCATTTTCTTCCACTGTTCCTTCTTCTAGATATTCTTCTCTGTCCTCATTTAATAATTTTTGGAAATACTTTTGTAAATTCCTTTTGTGTTATCAGTTGGAAATTGTTGTTGTTGTGGTCTTCAGTCCTGAGACTGGTTTGATGCAGCTCTCCATGCTACTCTATCCTGTGCAAGCTTCTTCATCTCCCAGTACCTACTGCAACCTACATCCTTCTGAATCTGCTTGGCGTATTCATCTCTTGGTCTCCCTCTATGATTTTTATCCCCCACGCTGCCCTCCAATACTAAATTGGTGATCCCTTGATGCCTCAGAACATGTCCTACCAACCGATCCCTTCTTCTAGTCAAGTTGTGCCACAAACTTCTCTTCTCCCCAGTCCTCTTCAACACTTCCTCATTAGTTATGTGATCTACCCAACTAATCTTCAGCATTCTTCTGTAGCACCACATTTTGAAAGCTTCTATTTTCTTCTCGTCTAAACTATTTATCATCCATGTTTCACTTCCATACATGGCTACACTCCATACAAATACTTTCAGAAACGACTTCCTGACACTTAAATCTATACTCGATGTTAACAAATTTCTCTTCTTCAGAAATGCTTTCCTTCCCATTGCCAGTCTACATTTTATACCCTCTCTACTTCGACCATCATCAGTTATTTTGCTCCCCAAATAGCAAAACTCAGATACTACTTTAAGTGTCTCATTCCCTAATCTAATTCCCTCAGCATCACCCGACTTAATTCGACTACATTCCATTATCCTCATTTTGCTTTTGTTGATGTTCATCTTATATCCTCCTTTCAAGACACTATCCATTCCATTTAAATGCTCTTCCAAGTCCTTTGCTGTCTCTGACAGAATTACAATGTCATCGGTGAATCTCAAAGTTTTTATTTCTTCTCCCTGGATTTTAATACCTGCTCTGAATTTTTCTTTTGTTTCCTTCACTGCTTGCTCAATATACGGATTGAATAACATCGGGGAGATACTAAAACCCTGTCTCACTCCCTTCCCAACCACTGCTTCCCTTTCATACCCCTCAACTCTTATAACTGCTATTTGGTTTCTATACAAATTGTATATAGCCTTTCGCTCCCTGTATTTTACCCCTGCCACCTTCAGAATTTGATAGAGTATTCCAGTCAACATTGTCAAAAGCTTTCTCTAAGTCTACAAATACTACAAACATAGGTTTGCCTTTCCTTAATCTAGCTTCTAAGATAAGTCGTAGGGTCAGTCTTGCCTCACATGTTCCAATATTTCTACGGAATCCAAACTGATCTTCCCCGAGGTCGGCTTCTACTAGTTTTTCCATTCGTCTATAAAGAATTCGTGTAAGTATTTTGCAGCTGTGGCTTATTAAACTGATTGTTCGGTAATTTTCACATTTGTCAACACCTGCTTTCATTGGGATTGGAATTATTATATTCTTCTTGAAGTCTGAGGGCATTTCGCCTGTTTCATATATCTTGCTCACCAGATGGTAGAATTTTGACAGGACTGGCTTCCCCAAGGCCGTCAGTAGTTCCAATGGAATGTTGTCTGCTCCGGGGGCCTTGTTTCGACTCAGGTCTTTCAGTGCTCTGTCAAACTCTTCACGCAGTATTGTATCTCCCATTTCATCTTCATCTTCATCCTCTTCCATTTCCATAATATTGTCCTCAAGTACATCGCCCTTGTATAGACCCTCTATATACTCCTTCCACCTTTCTGCTTTCCCTTCTTTGCTTAGAACTGGGTTTCCATCTGGCCTCTTGATGTTCATACAAGTGGTTCTCTTATCTCCAAAGGTCTCTTTAATTTTCCTGTAGGCAGTATCTATCTTACCCCTAGTGAGATAAGCCTCTACATCCTTACATTTGTCCTCTAGCCATCCCTGCTTAGCCATTTTGCACTTCCTGTCGATCTCATTTTTGAGACATTTGTATTCCTTTTTGCCTGCTTCATTTACTGCATTTTTATATTTTCTCCTTTCATCAATTAAATTCAATATTTCTTCTGTTACCCAAGGATTTCTACTAGCCCTTGTCTTTTTCCCTACTTGATCCTCTGCTGCCTTCACTACTTCATCCCTCAAAGCTACCCATTCTTCTTCTACTGTATTTCTTTCCCCCATTCCTGCCATTTGTTCCCTTATGCTCTCTCTGAAACTCTGAAAAACCTCTGGTTTAGTCAGTTTATCCAGGTCCCATCTCCTTAAATTCTCACCTTTTTGCAGTTTCTTCAGTTTTAATCTACAGTTCATAACCAATATGTTGTGGTCAGTCCACATCTGTCCCTGGAAATGTTTTACAATTTAAAACCTAGTTCCTAAATCTCTGTCTTACCATTATATAATCTATCTGAAACCTGTCAGTATCTCCAGGATTCTTCCATGTATACAACCTTCTTTTATGATTCTTGAACCAAGTGTTAGCTATGAGAGTTATACTCTGTGCAAAAATTCTAGCAGGTGGCTTCCTCTTTCATTTCTTACCCCAAATCCATAATCACCTACTATGTTTCCTTCTCTCCCTTTTCCTACTACCGAATTCCAGTCACCCATGACTATTAAATTTTCGTCTCCCTTCACTACCTGAATAATTTCTTTTATCTCATCATACATTGCATCAATTTCTTCATCATCTGCAGAGCTAGTTGACATATAAACTTGTACTACTGTAGTAGGTGTGAGCTTCATGTCTATCTTGGCCACAATAATGTGTTCACTATGCTGTTTGTAGTAGCTTACCCACTTTCCTATTTTCTTATTCATTATTAAACCTACTCCTGCATTACCCCTATTTGACTTTGTATTTATAAACCTGTATTCTCCTGAGCAAAAGTCTTGTTCCTCCTGCCACCGAACTTCACTAATTCCCACTATATCTAACTTTAACCTATCCATTTCCCTTTTTAAATTTTCTAACGTACCTGTCCGATTAATGGATCTGACATTCCGTGCTCCAATCCGTATAACGCCACTTTTCTTTCTTCTGATAACGACGTCCTCTTGAGTAGTCCCTGCCTGGAGATCCGAATGGGGGACTATTTTACCTCTGGAATATTTTACCCAAGAGGACGCCATCATCATTAACTATACAGTAAAGCTGCATGCCCTAGGGAAAAATTACGGCTGTAGTTTCCCCTTGCTTTCAACCGTTAGCAGTACCAGCACAGCAAGGCTGTTTTGGTTAGTGTTACAAGGCCAGATCAGTCAATCATCCAGACTGTTGTCCCTGCGACTACTGAAAAGGCTGCTGCCCCTCTTCAGGAACCATATGTTTGTCTGGCCTCTCAACGGATACCCCTCCGTTGTGGTTGCACCTACGGTACAGCTATTTGTATCGCTGAGGCACGCAAGCCTCCCCACCAACGGCAAGGTCCATGTTTCATTGGGGGGAGTTGGAGATTAGTTTTGCTTTTTGTATCCTATGGAAGCCCTTTTAATTCTGACCATGCTTCTTTTGCTCTCCCAAATCCTAATTTGCTATTAACCTTGGCATGTGGTCTTTTCCGTGCATCATTGTTTTCCATCCTTATTTTTTTCATCACTTCATTCTTTTTTTCCTTGTATATTGATCTTGTTTCTTCTGATTTATCATTCACCCACTGAAGGAACACATTTCGTTTTTCTCTAACGAGGACCTCTATATCTTCTGACCACCACTCTGCAACATGGTTGTGGTTGCTATCTTTTTTACCCAACACCTCTGTTGCTATGATTTTCACATTAGTTTATATATAGTCATATATTTCCTCTGTACTTCCTTCAAATGATTCAACCAGTTTCCTCTCCATCCTTGCCCCAAAGACTGTTCTGATACTTTCGTCTTGTAGGCTGTCAATTTTAAAATGTAAATTTTCATCTTTCTCAGTCTGGTCCATTTTATTTATGTTACTTGTATCATTCCTTTCATTCTTCCAGGGCCAAAAAGATTTCATTTTTACTAGGTAGCGGTCTGATCCATACGGGCTCCTCTGTAAGATCTGACATCTGCTGTCTTGAAACTACTTGTTTGCCTAATGATAATATAATTTAGTGTGCTGTTGCCAAGTATATTTATGAATGTCCTTGTTTTTGAAAAATGTGTTGGTAATTTTTAGATAAAATTGTTCACAAATTGCAATCAATTGTTCCCCATTGTCATTATATTCTTCCTCTTCATGCCCTCCTACTATTCTACAGGATTCTCTAATTCCTACTCTTCCATTCGTGTCTCCCATGATAATCAGTTCCTTTCTTCTTGAGATTTTTTCAATAGTCTCCCTGAAGGTGGCCCAGAATGTATCTTTCTCCTTATCTTTTGTGTCATTCGTGGGTGCACATACGCCAGTAATCACAACTTCCCTAGCAAATAATGTCGTTTCAACAGTTATAATACATTGATTGACGAATGTCCAATTTGTGATTCCTTTTTTTCCATGATTTCTTTATCATAATGGAGACTCCTGCTTTGGCTCTTACTGCTTTAGATACCCCACTCCAGAAATGTGCATAATTATCCAGTTCTTCTTCTCCTTGGCCTTGGCCTTTCTCCTTTGTTTCAGAGAGTACGACAGTATCCATGTTGAACATGTCCAGTTCTGCAGGTAGTAAATTTATTTTAGTGGAAATACCTTGCACATTCCACCACCCAAAAATCATTTTCCATGTCTCATTGCCAGTTTGTTGACCAAAGTTCCAATTTTTCCAAGGCATATTATTATTATTTCTTTTAATTGCATTATTAGGTTTTTATGTGAGTGAGGAGCTGGCCCACAGCACAACCCCAAACCCAGAGGACCCGGTAATTTTTACTCAAGGTTTTCTTCCTTTAGTCTCTGATAAGAAAATATCACAGCCCAAGACAATAGTTGCTAGTTTTGGTCCACCCCGGGTATTTTATTTCCCCAGTACCCACCATATCTGGTGAACATTCCCCTATCTGTCACCTGGGGAGGTGCCCGATGGGAGACCAGCAAACTCCACATGGGTTATTATTTCCTTACCATAATCTACAGAGAGCTAAATACTCAGACATGATCAAACATATTGTAAGACTGGCAAAAAGTGAATTTAAAACTTCTTAGTGGTATAATTAATCATTAATGTAGGCGTTCTTGCAGTATCATGCTCTCATTAAACTCACTAGCTGACAACACACTTCTAAAAGCATGTGTTGACTATTTTTGGGTTCATGTATGTCTGACTATTAAAGACCCCTTTTCTCAGTAACATGTAGACTAATGCAATCAAAAGATACAGCTATTTATGTTATATATTTTGATACTCCGAAACTCACTCATCAAGACATTGTTAAATTGTGTGTCAACAAAAATATATTTTTGCCATCACAACATATGTTGCATTCATCACCTATCAAAAACATAATATTCACAGATTGCTGAATGCAAAAATGAAATGTAAACTGAATCTTATGTATCTTCATATACAAATTGAAGTCCTCTGCTCGCTCCTTTTGTATGTCCTGGCTCGTCTGAGAAACTGCTGTAGAAGCTTTGATATGGTCTTGGAATTTTCAGGACCAATATCTTGCCATTACCTATATCGAAAACTGCCAAAACTCACTGAGATTCTTGATTCCCATAGGTGTGTGTAATTATGTCTACAGAGAACTCTAAGTTCACAAGTTCTACCTGCACTTAGCCAATTTTTATCACTATTCTTGGACACAAGACAGCTAAAAGTTCAACAGTATCATAGATTATGGTCTCAAATCATAGTTCTGAAGCCCTGAGGAGGATGCTGTGCTTTGACATGTACGTTGGTTAATAAAGCTGTTCTAAAGACATCAGACAGATTTTGAAAGAAACTGTGTAGAAAACAACATGCCAACATTTGTGGATGCCTGTAGTCAATGTTCTCCTGCTTTGCACCTTACAGAGTACAATCAAAGATTTAGCATTAAATCAGAAATGAACTAGTAAGATTTCTACTGGAAATTATGATAAAATCCACAATGACAGATAATTCACCAGCACGAGTGGCTGGCATTGTCAAAGCTTCAGTCTCAATTGCTGATGGCAGACTGGATTCTAGCCTGCAGCCAGAATTACATGTACCTGTCATGTCAACACTTGAGGGCTTTATCCCAGTCATTTTCACTGTGATTCTCCTCTTGCTACCTGCAATGGTCATTTGTTGCAGCATGAGATTCTGAGACCCATTTAGCTTGAAGCTTTCCTCTTTCTTGTTGAACCTATTGTCATGTTTGTGAATTCGTATCACTTCCCTGAACAAGTGAGCTTGTAGCTACTCTCCACAACAAGAACTTCTGTATCTGTAGATTTGATAGTGTAGATGGCCTCATCAGTGGATTTTCTGTCATGAATGATTTCTCAAACTGTCCCAGCCTGCAGTGCCATTTATGTTCTGCGATCAGGATGTTCGGTCATCTAGTCATTACCACATATAACTTTCCACATGCAGAGGTAATGCAATATATTCCCAACATTGCAAGTGGGTCAATTTTGTCCTTTGTGATCTGAGACACTGTCCGATCTTCTTGGGTGGTTTGTAAATCACCTTTACACAGTGATTGTATACCATACAGCTGATTCTGTCCGTCACCCTGGGGATATGTGGTAGACAGGCCATACCTGACATTTCTTCTTCTGATGTGACATTTCGCTGAGTGTTATATTTTATAACATTTCTCATGCAACTGATTGTGTACCCATTGCTCCTAAGAACTTCCATGTGCTGCATCCCGTGTCTGCAGTGCAGTGACTCTCATATTCATGTTATGTGTGTTTGAGTATGTTAATCATTGCCCTTTTCTGAGTCAGTTGATGATATGACACTTTGTGCAGCTATCGGTCCATGTCTGTCAGTTTTCAATACATGCTGCATCCCAAGTTCTCACCACTTCTTGTAACCAGCACATTGAGGAAGGGTGGTTGCTGGTCCTTCTCTACCTCTACAGCAAATCTTGTGGTGGCATGCAGAATGTTCAGGTGCATTATGAAGTCAGTGAGCTGTTCTTCACCACATCTCTACCCACAAAGGTGTCGTCATTGTACCTGTACCACACTGTAGGTTTACAAGTTGGCAAGTCCAGTGCCTGTCTTCCGCAATGCTTCATAAAGAAAATAGCCACAACTGGACTAAGCGGACTACCCATGGTGATGCCTTCCAGCTGTTCATAGAAATCGCCATTACACATGAAATAGCTCATGGTGTCATGATCCATATAATCACTGAGTGGCACATTGGTATCTAAAGAAGTAACATCAGAGCTGATCAGAATATCATTTGGTCCATGTTTTAGTTACTTCATCTTCTCAACTAAACATCTCGAGACCTGAATGTATGTGTCGGTCTTTCCCAGCTGTTCATAGAAATCGCCATTCCACATGAAATAGCTCATGGTGTCATGATCCATATAATCACTGAGTGGCACATTGGTATCTAAAGAAGTAACATCAGAGCTGATCAGAATATCATTTGGTCCATGTTTTAGTTACTTCATCTTCTCAACTAAACATCTCGAGACCTGAATGTATGTGTCGGTCTTTCCCATAGCTGGCTGAAGCAGAGAGGCATTTTTTTTGCCAGTACATACATCGGTGAGCCAGGAACACTTACAATTTGTCTTAACAGTACATTATCTTTAAGGAGTTTTGGTAGTTCCTACAGTCAAGGGCTTCTGTGTTGAGGAGGTTCTTCTACATGTCCACAGAGAGAAGATGCCTTCATTAACTGATTCATATTCCTATGATCTGCAGCACTTGGCCTGTGCTTAGCTTGTGGTATGTCTTCAGATCTAATAAGTCTCAAATTTTGAAATTTCAAGAGAGCACTTTCCGGGATGAGTCAGACAATATATTACTTCCTCCCACATACATCTCACAAAAGACCACAATGAGAGAATTTGATAAACTAGAGCTAATACAGAAGTTTGCCGCACCATTTGTGAGTGAAACAGAAGGGGAGAGGAGGATTAGTTAGTGGCACCAGAAGTACCCTCCACCAAAGACCATCAGGCAGCTGGCTTGTGGAGTATGATGTAGATGTAGAATCTTCTGCTCATAATCCTTCATTATGACCCACATATTTCTCTTGTCACCAGCCAGCACCAAAATACTCTTGTTTGCATAAAGGCTCGCTATAATTTGTGACTCTTCTTTTTTCCAGGTTAGACATTGGTGGTTTCAGTGTGTATTTCCTCTACTTTTTCACAAGAAAAGGTTCAGATGGCCACTTCATTAGCAATGATGTCCTCCATAGGTAAAGTTCTAGAGATGGTCATAAACTCCCATGTTTTTGGACATACCATTACTCCGAGGTCAATGGTCATTCAAGGACATTGATTACTGTGCCTGACATGTTGAGAATTGGTTCTTGCTACTAAGAAGAGTGACATGGTCACTTGTTCGAGAAACCAATAGAAATCCACAAACATGACAACAGCTACAGTAAGAAAAAGCAAAGTTTCAAGCTAAACAAATCCTGGACTCCCATGCTGCAGAAAATGTCCGTTGTAGTTAGGAAGGGGAGAACCATAGTGGAAACTACCAGGGAAAAGCCTTCAGACATTAACACAACAGATACATATAACATCCAGCCAGGGAGTAGACTCCAGTCCACCACCAGCCATGGAGGTGAAGCTTTGACAATGCTGGTGAAATATCAGAAAATTTGTCAAACATTAGTTGAAAATGTGAGACAGAAGCCTACATGAATTATATCATTAAGTTTTAGTATTTACTACATGTGAATAACACATTATTCGATGACTTCTATCATGCCCGTTGTACAGTCATGCACTATATTATAGTGACAAATTAAAGAAGATAGCATTCTCAAATTGTGGTTTATAAATTAATAAAGAAACAGCACTTTCTGACTGGAAGAACACTTAAGTCAACTTTCTTTACAGGAATCCTAGTGCACACCAATTTTTAGAAGAAACCATCCATATAATTACTTAAGTCATTTACGGAAATTACAGGAAATGTTAATCAAGGTGGTATCTATAGATTTTCTCAGGCAGTGAATTTCTGCATGAGGAAACTAAAATGGTGAAAAGACAGTCAATTAACTTTCCCAATAGGCTCTTGCAATTGCTTAAGTGCCCTCAAATATTTATAATTATGGTACTCACCAGCTCATCCAATGTATATGTCTGGAGTTATACCTTTTTTTGTAGGGAAAATGGTAACGCAATTTCCATACAGTCATATACCATTCAGTTTTTCTTAAAGCAAACTAGAGTCACTGACTTCCATATGAGAAACTATAGAAGCATGGTCTACGAGGGGAAGCAATAAACATTATAAAATCATTGATTGAAAATACGTAGCCATATATAAAATGTAACAGAGGTACAATATTGGAAAATGTGCATTCAGTGTTCCAAGATGTGAAATACTGAGTGCCACTAGATCTGGTTTTAGGACAACTATTATTCTGTATGTAAATGACATGCTAAAAGCTGTACATGAGAAGGTGGTGATATGACAAAAAATCAAGTAGTAATCAATAAATCAGCAAAATACTTACAAAAAAAGATGAGTGATTTAACAGAAAGGGAAAGTAAACAGTTTAATGAAAGGAACTATTCCATGTCACACATTAGTATGAGCAACTATGGCAATCAACGCATATGATCTCAATATAATGATTGGGAACTCAAGTATTTCTGAAGCTGAACATAACACTGGGGCTAATGGTCAATACGCCGAACTACAGAAGCTGTGTAAAACAGTTACTCATGTGCACCTGCTAGATATGAGCAAAATATTGCATGAAAAACATTCCATGCATGGACTCCACTTAAAGAGAATTGGAAGGCTCAAGTTAGGAACCTGGTAGTGGAGCTTTGTAGTGAACTGCATAAAACTGTGAACCCTATCATCCTAGACTACAACTAACAGGTTTTTTTATGCATAAGAAGCAACACAAAACTGTGGAATTAAACAACACCAGCCAGTCAAAAGCAGTTACCAATTCATCAGCAGCAGCATGTCCAACACCCTCACTAATGAAAAGTGACAGCAGTGTGAGAGCTGATATTTACAGTGATAATTTTTTTTATGGGATCAGTACAACAAGAAACATGGCAAGACTCTGATCAATTTGTAAGTAAGGTGTGCACAAACACAGCCTACAGAGGGAGCCTGTCAGCAAATCAAGTACAAATCCATATGTATTGAGAGACAGTAATTTAACCCCCAAACACTGTAACTTAAAAACTGTTATGAATGATGAATTATGTAAATTCCACCAAAGTATCAGGAGCCTTAGAGATAAGGAGCATTTAGCTCTTGACTTAAATGAAAATTACTCCCTAGCCAAAGCCCATTTATTGTTTCGCAGGGCAACATGTAAAGTCTGCCATGCCGATACCTCAGTTGGAGGGTTGTGTTCTACCTGATAGTTACTGTAGAGCAAATAGAGAGAAAGGTGGTGCTGCATTATACGTCAGAGTGGATATAGCTAATAAATCACTTAACTTATGTATTGTGAAGATTTTCATTTTGAAGCCTGGGGATATGAACATTTTGCTGATAATAGGTCGGTTATAGTGGTGACACTACATAGGACTCATGCAGAGAACATTTCTGTTTTCTTAAAACAGCTTGAATCAGTTCTGTTAAAAATATATTCAAAGCCTGACCAGTTAGTCATTCTGGGTGATTAATGTAAACTTCCTTACAGACAACACCAGTAGAAGAGAACAAGAACATTTGTTCAAACCTTTAATCTAACTCCAGTAGTTGAATTTCCTACCCGAGTGACAGATATGACAGATACCAGTGTAAGCCTTATTGAAACACCTTATTGGTAAGTTCAGTAGCAATCACAGTACTATAAGCCAAATTCTCAATGGCCTGACTGACCATGATAGGCAGTTGCTTACTCTTTGTAACATATGTTTGAGCATTAAATGTAAACCAGTTTTTAAGTCTTTCAGAACAATCAGTGTAGACACATTAGAAAATTTCAATAAGCTCTTGCAGCAGATTGACTGGAGCCAAAATAAAAAAATAAACTGTAAATATGAATCACCAGGCTTCAAAAATGAAACTTTGGGTTACAAAAGGGATAAAAATGTGATGTAAGACAAAAGTAGAGTTACATACATTACAAATATGTTCTGATGAGTCTGCTGTAAAAGAGAATTATCAAGCACATTGAATATTGAAAAGAGTTATAAAGTGCTCTAAAATATTACATATTAAATCAGAAATAGACAACTCAAATAATAAAATAAAAACCATATGGAGTGCTATCAAAAGGGAGCTGGGGAAAAAAGATGATAAGGTTTCTAACAAAGAAATAAGACATTGTGGTAGTTTGGGAACAGAAACTGACACAGTGGCAAGTGTCCTTAATGAGCACTTTCTAACAGCTTCTGAGAAAACCGGTTATAAGGACTCAGTCAATGAGGCTATGGGTCTTCTGAAAGAATCTTAATTGTACAAGATAAGTCAAATGCATATAACCCCAGTTACAGTCAGTGAGGTGAAAAAGATCATCACTAAAATGCAAACCAAAAATTCATCTGGTTTTGACAATATTTCCTCTAAGGTACTTAAACATTCTCATAATGCCATTTGTGTAATACTTTTCCATATACACTCTGTGATCAATAGCATCCGTACACCCCCAAAAACATCCATTTTTCATATTAGGTGCACTGTGGTGCCTCCCACTGCCAGGTACTCCATATCAGCAATGTCAGTAGTCATTAGATATTGTGAGGGAGCAGGTAATTGGGTGTAACTTGTGTCGTACTTCTGTATGTGAGATTTCCACACTCCTAAACATCCCTTGGTCCACTGTTTCCGATGTGATAGTGAAGTGGAAATGTAAAGGGACACATACAGCACAGAAGCAGACAGGCTGACCTCATCTGTTGACTGACAGTGACAGCCAACAGTTGAAGAGGGTCGTAAAGTGTAATAGACAGACATTTACCCAGACCATCACACAGGAATTTCAAACTGCATCAGGATCCACTGCAAATACTATGACAGCAACGCAGGAGGTGAGAAAACTTGGATTTCATGGTCAAGCGGCTGCTCATAAGCCACACATCACACCAGTAAATGTCAAACGACACCTCACTTGGTGTAAGGAGCGTAAACATTGGACGATTGAACAGCGGAAAAATGCTGTGTGGAGTGATGAATCATGGTACACAATGTGGCGATCTGATGTGGGTATGGCGAATATCTGGTGAATGTCATCTGCCAGCATGTGTAGTGCCAACAGTAAAATTCGGAGCCAGTGGTGTTATGGTGTGGTCATGGTTTTCATGGAGGAGGATTGCAACCCTTGTTTTGTGTGGCACTGTAACAGCGCAGGCCTACATTGAAATTTTAAGCACTTCTTTCTTCCCACTGCTGAAGAGCAATTCGGGGATGGTGATTACATCTTTCAACATGATCGAGCACCTGTTCATAATGCATGGCCTGTGGTGGATGATGATTGGTTTGTGGGGCACTCAACTGCGCTGTCATCGGTGCCTGTACAAAGTCCCAATTTTTTCACAGTTCAGTTTTTTAGCGGTTCATGGTGTGGGTTCCTGTAGTCATGTCCTAGTTCATGAACCACGGGCAACGTAGGAGTGGCCAAGTAAGTGGTTCTGACAATCGGGATACCTGTTACTTTGGAATAAGGCAGGGCACCTCGGACATATTCTGAGTCGTGGTCACCTTTGTGCTCATACGGCAAAGACTACCAAAGCCACCGGTTAGTCCGTCAACCGTTAGGGGTAAAACTCAATGGGACTCGGGGCAAGTAAGGCTAGCAACCTGCTTCCCTGGTACTTTAAATATGATGCTGGCAACAATCAGAGCAAAATGCCTCGGACCTTTGGAGGTGACGGAGTCCCACCTCTAACTGACAAACCAGGGACTCCTAAGATACGACTTGGCAAACAAATGGTAATGAGATTGGGAGCTATTAATATCAATGGGGGCTACTCTGTTTCTTCATGGGAAGAAGGTAGAGCTGGCAGAGGCTGCAAGTAAGATGGGGCTGGACGTTTTAGCTGTAAGTGACATTCGGGTAAGGGGTGAGAAAGGAGAGGAAGTGGGAGAATACAAGGTCTACCTGTCAGGAGTCAAAGCAGGAATTGCACACTGGGGTGTAGGGCTTTACATCAGGAAAGAAATGGAACCCAGTGTAGTTGCAATAAGGTATGTAAACGAACGACTGATGTGGATAGGTTTGACAGTGTCTAGCAAGAAAATTAGGATTCTGTAAGTATATTCGCATTGTGAAGGGACAGATCAAGATAAGATGGATAGTTTTTATGAGGCACTCAGTGATGTAGTTGTTAGAGTAAAAAACAAGGATAGTGTTCTGCTCATGGGTGATTTTAATGCCAGGATTGGAAATTAAACAGAAGGGTATGAAAAGGTTATGGGTAAATTTGGAGAGGATATGGAGGCCAACAGGAAACAACTCTTGGATTTCTGTGCCAGTATGGGCTTAGTAATCACAAACTCCTTTTTTAAACATAAGTGTGTGTGTGTGTGTGTGTGTGTGTGTGTGTGTGTGTGTGTGTGTGTGTGTGTGTGTTGGGGCTTATGGGCACTCAACATTGAGGTCATCAGCGCCCTGACACACATTAAAAGGAACAAATGTGGACAGACCTAAGAAAACTGAAGCACACACTCAAAGAAAGCAGGAAAAGAAAGAAAATGCTACATAAGAAAGTAAAACCGAAGGAAAGGGAAAACATAGCAACAAGAATGCCACTGAAATGGTCATTGGCTGGCCACTTACATAACATATGGGCGAGCTTGTCACACAGTGAGCAAATTAAAATCCACTCCCTAAAATCTTTGGAAAAACATTTGACATGGCACAGAACTTTAAAACCTTAACCACATTCGTCCGAGTGTTGCGTAAAAGAGTTGGCAGGTCCGCTGGCAAGACAGCCGTGGCCCGCTGGTCAGAAAATGAAACGTAATCCAATAAAACGTGGCGCACAGTAACCTGGATGCCACAAGCACCACACATTGGAGGGTCTTCTCACCGCAGCAGGAAGCCATGCATCATAGAGCTGTGGCCTATTCAAAGCCAAGTGAGGAGAACCTCGTCTCGTCGATGGGGCTGAAAGGAAGTACACCACACACGCGTTGTGGGCTTGACGATACGGAGTTTATTGTCAGTCACTTCCAGCCACTCATCCTCCCACCGACGTATGACTCATGAGCTCAACAGAGAGGCAAGTGCGTGTAGGCGGATAACACACTGAGACACTTGTGGATCGAGACACGCCTCCTTGGCTGCAAGATCAGCCCTTTCATTCCCAGCAATGCCAACGTGCCCCAGAACCCAGCAGAAAGTTACAACCTTCCCCAGTCGCTGTAGTCAAAGGAGGGCGTCCTGGATGGTCTGGACTATTTTGTCTGCCGGATACAAACGTTGCAATGAGATAATGGCACTGAGTGAATTGGAAATGACAAGAAATTTAGGAGAGGAAGAATGTCTCATCTGCTCCAGTGCCCGCAAGATCGCAGACAATTCTGCATCAAAGACAGTAAAAGTCTGAGGCAGTCGGATCTTGAGAACACGATCCAGAAAAAAACTGAGCAACCAACAGAATCCCCTTGTTTCGACCCATCTGTAAAAACAGCTACATAGTCGTGATGCTCAGATAAAATAGCAGAAAATGCTGCATTAAAAACGGTGGCAGGAGTGCAATCTCTCTTGTACTGCAATAAATCTAAAATCACTCCGGCCCTCTTCAGTAACCAGGGTGGCTGGCTGTTAAAACCCTGGATTTGGGGTTGTACAGACTCCACACCGAGCGACTCTAGCATCCCAAACGGCAACGTAGCCCGGGGACGGTGGGAAAAAAGGCGGTCCAGAGGTGGATGGGCAATAAGGTGGTGAGCAGGCTAGCTGGGAGCTGCACTAAACTTACAAGCCTGGCGCACCAGCAGGAGCTGAAGCCAGATGGTAAGTGGCGGTTCGCCAGGCTCAGCACAGAGGCTGGGTATGGGACTGGTCCGATAAGCACCCGTGGCCAGTCGAATTCCAGCATGGTGGACAGCGTCAAGGATCTGCAAATAAGACGGCCTTGCTGACCCATACACTGTGCACCCATAGTCCAGCCGTGAATGCACAAAAGCTCAATAAAACTGAAGGAGACGTGCCCTGTCTGCTCCCCAAGACCTGTGACTGAGGCACTTGAGGATGTTCAGTGCCTTCAGGGTTCTGGCTTTAAAGTCACGTAGGTGTAGTAGCCATGACAACCTGGAGTCAAAAATTAGGCCCAGAAACCGTACTGTGTCTCTAAAATGTAGGACAGTATCCCCCATATGCAAGGCAGACAAAGTAAAAAGACAACGAGAATGATTAAAATGAACACAAACACACTTATTGGCAGAAAACTGAAAACCCGTCTTTACAGCCCACTCCTCTAACCACCGCATTGTTAGCTGGAACTGACGGCTCACGGTTGCAACACTGGAGGAGGAACAGAAAACAGCAAAGTCATCCACAAACAAGGAGCACTGTAATGGACTCCTCACTGTACACATTATACTGTTGATGGCTATGGCAAAGAGGGTAACGCTTAAAACACTGTCCTGGGGGACACCGTTCTTTTGCTCAAAGCGATCAGACAGTGTGTTACCAATGCGGGTCCGAAAAAATCGCTGAGACAGGAAAGACCGAATGAAAATGGGGAGGCGGCCACGAAAGCCCCATTGATGCAGCTGTGCAAGAATACAGTGTCTTAAAGTAGTATCATATGCCTTACTGATATCAAAGAAGATACCGATGCAGTGATGCTGATGGCGCAAAGCCTGCTGAATAGCCGCCTCTAGGAGGGTCAGGTTGTTGACCGTGGATCGAAATTTCCGGAATCCACACTGAAAGCGGCTGAGGAGCTGTCTGGTCTCTAGAAGCCAGATCAGATGACGCTTAACCATCCGTTCCAGGGTCTTTACGACACAGCTTGTCAAGACGATACTACGATAACTACCGGGACATGTGCGGTCCTTTCCTAGTTTGAGGAGAGGGATGAGGATTGCCTCCCGCCATGAGGTGGGGAACACTCCTGTCTGCCATATGAGATTAAAACATTCGAGGAGGATTTCCTTTGACGCCGCTGGCAGATGTCGAAGCATGGAGTACCAGATGCGGTCATAACCTGGTGTAGTGTCAGAAGTCTCAGCAAGAGCCAATTCAAGTTCCCACATGGAGAAAGGGGAGTTGTAGGCCTCAGAACTGTTCGACCAAAAGTCCAAGTTCGCTCTTTCGACAGTCGCACGGTAGCGACGAAACACTGGATCCTGGGTTGCAGTGGCAGTACTTGTGCAAAATGCTCTGCCAGCGTCTGAGCTATGGCTCTGGGTGTCGTTTGGAGGTATCCCTGGTTCAGGACTGCAGCTAATGGTAAATGGCTGCGTTTACCGGAAATCCTCCGGATGGCTTCCCATACTTTTGTGGAATGGGTGATGGAGTACAGGAACTCCTGCCATCACCTTTTCTTGCTCTGTTTAATGACACAGCGTGCCCTGGCTCTCTCGATTCGAAAGGCGGTAAGATTGACCGCTGTTGGGTGGCATTTAAATCGGTGAAGAGCCACACGCCTGTCCCGGATGGCTGAACGGCACTCTTCTGTCCACCAAGGCACAAGGTGCCGCTTAAGACTGTGGTATGGACAGGTCAGCACCATGATGGATCACAAGTGTGATGTGATCCACCCATTCCTGTATGCTGTTGTGGCATTCAAAGACAGCCAACCGAGTGAACAGTGGCCAGTTAGCTCTGCGAATCATCCATGATAGCGCCCTCTGCTCCAGCAATACACCATCCAGGAGATGAATGGGGATGGGGAAGTTTATCGCTGGAATAAAGGTCATCAGTGACCTCCCAGTGAACAGAGATGGTTAGGGTTGGAGAGCAGAAAGATAGGTCAATGGCTGAGAATGACCCAGTAGCAGTAGAGAAATGAGTCGGAGTACCTGTGTTGAGGATGCACAACACTTGAGATGTTAGGAGGCTCTCCAAAATTCGACCTCAAGTGCAAAGAGAAGTGGAGCCCCACAGGACATGATGGGAATTGAAGTCTACCAGGAGGAGAAATGGATGGAGAAGTTGGTCGATAAGATCTGCGAGAGCGTCTAAGGTCATTGCATCCGGAGGGGGTAAATAAAGGGAGCAAACGGTAAGGCTCCGACGTGAATGAATTTCAACTGCAACTGCTTGCAGGTCAGTATCCAGGGGGAGAGCAGAGGAGTGGTGGTCGTTATTGACAAACATGGCGACTCCACCTTTGGCTCTTTCTCCAGTCTGGTCATCTTTGTGATACAATGTATAGCCCCTTAGTACCGGAGCATCAGATGGTTTTAAATGCGTTTCCTGTAAACAGAAGCACATGGGGCGTTGCCGTGCTAGGTGGTTCAGTTCCTCCACATGTGCCCGGAATCCATTCATGTTCCACTGGATAATGGGAGCCATTTATCAGGGTGGGAGTACCTTCACTCTCACTTTCTGTCCGGGAGGAGAGCCCACAATAGGTGGAGGCTCAGTTTTGGGGCGATGTGATTGCCCCAGTCTGACATCAACCTCCATTGCCTCAGAAGAGGAGTCAGGAGAGACGTCAGAGAGAAAGACATCAACATCTCCTTTAGCGGGCGAGTCTTTACCTTTGGCTTTGGCTTAGATTTTCTGGCCTGAGGTGGCACTGGAGCCAAAACCTCAGAAGCAGTAGAGGGTGTAGCAGCTCTGGGCAGTGCACAAGACTGGACCCGGGAAGGGGAGGAAGTTCTATGATGTCAGCTACCACGGCCTGGTCAGAAGACCGGGGGGGTGGGAGCAGAGCAGGCTTCACAGGAATGGCAGCAGCACACGTATATGGACAGGTGCTAGTGCTGACAGTAGCAACCTCCGTTTGTGTAGCGGCATCGGTTTTCAAGACTGGTTGTTTCAGAACGGAAGAAAAGGAAGCAGCAAACTTGGGTGGCTGCAGGGACTTGTAAATTTTCTTTGCCTCACCGTACAGGATGCGTTTGGTGGTTTTAAGTTCCTGGATCTTCCGTTCTTCAAGGAAAACTCTACATTCCCTACTCCACACTGGGTGATTCCCAGTGCAGTTGATACACTTTGGAGGAGAGGAGCAACCAACTCCCTCATGGGCGGCTTTACTACATTTCCCGCAAGTGGATTCCCCTTTACAGCCGAGAGTAGTGTGTCCAAAGCGTTGGCATTTAAATCACCGCATGGGGTTGGGGTAATAAGGACGTACACTGAGACGTAGGAAACCTGCCTTCACACGTCTGGCAATTTGGTGCTGTTAAACGTAAGGATGAACGAGTCAGATTTCATGAGAGCACCATCCACCAGTTTCATAACGTGTTGCATGTCGACAATTCCTTCCCGGGACCATTCAGCCTTCAATTCGTCTTGGGGAATGTCAACGAGATCTCTGCAAGTCACAACACCCCTGCTGTAGTTCTAGGTGTTATGAAATTCAGTCTCTATCGCAAACTCCCCAAGAAATTGTGGCTTCTGAAGGTTCTGGACTTGCTGGAAGCTAGATGTTTCAACCAACAAGGTGCCATTTTACAGATTTTAATGTGCCAGCAATACCTTCTAAGGCCTTCTGGATATAAAATGGTGAAACTTATTCAAAACTCCCATCTTTTCTTTTAATTATAAGAAACACATTCTGCGAAGCAGCATGCATTCTGTTACTATTACCTGAATCAGGAGGACTGGCTACACGAACCCTCTTGTTAGATTGGCTGTTAAAACCTACCAGCGGCCCACCCTTTCCGCTGGGAAGAGAAGGAAAGTTCGAGGGTTCCATCTTGGTCCCACGAGCAGCTAGGGAACTAAGAGTCCACCTAGACAGAGCCCAGCATGCCTAGGTAAGCCTTATACAACTGAGGTGCGGCAGGTTCCCCAGAGGTTTCCCGCTAATGACTGTTCCACCTCAACAGCCATGCATCTCATCAGCGCAAAGTACACCTTGATATTGAGGGGTTGTTTATAGATGTTTATTCCATCCTCGTGATCCAAGCGGTCAAGCCAAGATCCCCATTCCCTGAGACACACAACATTCCACCGCGCGCCGCACAGTGGTCGCTGAAGTAAGCCCAGAGCTTACGGTGACGGAGGACTGGCGGCACTTACCAGTTCCCAACTCAGGAACCCCGAGGTCGCCAAGCCCGTACCCAGCATATGAATGCTGAGCCCCTGGGGGCTTTTTTAAACATAAGAACATTCACCGGTATACTTGGGATGGCAGGGGAACCAGATCTGTCATTGACTATACAGGGTGTTACAAAAAAAGGAACGACCAAACTTTCAGGAAACATTCGTCACACACAAATAAAGAAAAGATGTTATGTGGACACGTGCCTGGAAACGCTTAATTTCCATGTTAGAGCTCATTGTAGTTTCGTCAGTATGTACTGTACTTACTTGATTCACCGGCAGTTGGCTGAATTGAAGGAAGGTAATGTTGACTTCAGTGCTTGTGTTGACATGCGACTCATTGCTCTACAGTACTAGCATCAAGCACATCAGTACGTAGCATCAACAGGTTAGTGTTAATCACAAACGTGATTTTGCAGTCAGTGCAATGTTTACAAATGCGGAGTTGGCAGATGCCCATTTCATGTATGGATTAACACGGGGCAATAGCAGTGGCGCGGTACGTTTGTATTGAGACAAATTTTCAGAACGAAGGTGTCCCGACAGGAAGACGTTCAAAGCCATTGATAGGCGTCTTAGGGAGCACGGAACATTCCAGCCTATGACTCGCGACTGGGGAAGACCTAGAACGACGAGGACACCTGCAATGGACGAGGCAATTCTTCGTGCAGTTGACGATAACCTTAATCTCAGCATCAGAGAAGTTGCTGCTGTACAAAGTAACATTGACCACGTCACTGTATGGAGAATGCTACGGGAGAACCAGTTGTTTCCGTACCATGTACAGCGTGTGCAGGCACTGTCAGCAGCTGATTGGCCTCCACGGGCACACTTCTGCGAATGGTTCAGCTAACAATGTGTCAATCCTCATTTTAGTGCAAATGTTCTCTTTACAAATGAGGCTTCATTCCAACGTGATCAAATTGTAAATTTTCACAATCAACATGTGTGGGCTGACGAGAATCCGTCACAATTGTGCAATCATGTCGTCAACACAGATTTTCTGTGAACGTTTGGGCAGGCATTGTTGGTGATGTCTTGATTGGACCCCATGTTCTTCCACAAACGCTCAATGGAGCACGTTATCATGATTTCATACGGGATACTCTACCTGTGCTGCTAGAACATGTGCCTTTACAAGTACGACACAACATGTGGTTCATGCACGATAGAGCTCCTGCACATTTCAGTCGAAGTGTTTATACGCTTCTCAACAACAGATTCGGAAACCGATGGATTGGTAGAGGTGGACCAATTTCATGGCCTCCACGTTCTCCTAACCTCAACCCTCTTGACTTTCATTTATGCAGGCATTTGAAAGCTCTTGTCTACGCAACCCCGGTACCAAATGTACAGACTCTGCCTGCCCGTATTGTGGATGGCTGTGATACAATACACCATTCTCCAGGGCTGCATCAACTCATCAGGGTTTCCATGCAACGGAGGGTGGATGCATGTATCCTCAATAACGGAGGACATTTTGAACATTTCCTGTAACAAAGTGTTTGAAGTCACGCTGGTACGTTCTGTTGCTGTGTGTTTCCATTCCATGATTAATGTGATTTGAAGAGAAGTAATAAAATGAGCTCTATCATGGAAAGTAAGCGTTTCCCGACACATGTCCACCTAACATATTTTCTTTCTTTGTGTGTGAGGAATGTTTCCTGAAAGTTTGGCCGTACCTTTTTGTAACACCCTGTATAATAACAGATCAGGAACTCAGGAAGGCTGTGAGAGACACACGTGTATTCAGGGGATTCTTTGATGACACTGATCATTATTTAATCTGCAGTGAAATTGGGATTGTGAGGCCGAAAGTGCAGGAGGTCAGGTCCATATGTAGGAGGATAAGAGTGGAGAAATTTCAGGATAAGGAAATCAGGCACAAGTACATAACAGCGATCTCAGAAAGGTACCAGTTAGTTGAATGTAGTCAATTACAGTCATTGGAAAAGGAATGGGCAAGGTACAAGGACACAGTACTAGAAGTGGCTAAAGAATGTCTTGGAACAGTAGTGTGTAAAAGTAGGAGGAAGCAAACAGCTTGGTGGAATGACACAGTCAAGGCAGCCTGTAAAAGGAAAAATAAGGTGTATCAAAAATGGCTACATACTAGAACTCAGGTAGACAGAGCAAGTTATGTTGAAGAAAGAAACAAAGCCAAACAGATAATTGCAGCATCCAAGAAGAAATCTTGGGAAGACTTTGGAAACAGGTTGGAGACTATGGGTCAAGCTGCTGGAAAACCATTCTGGAGTGTAATTAGCAGTCTTCGAAAGGGAGATAAGAAGGAAATGACAAGTATTTTGGACAGGCCAGGAAAAGTGCTGGTGAATCCTGTGGATGCCTTGGGCAGATGGAGGGAATATTTTGAAGAGTTGCTCGATGTAGGTGAAAACACAATCAGTAATGTTTCAGATTTCGAGGTAGAATGGGATAGGGATGATAATGGAAATAGGATCACATTTGAGGAAGTGAAGAAAATGGTCAATAGACTGCAGCACAATAAAGCAGCTGGGGTGGATGAAATTAAGTCGGAACTCATCAAATACAGTGGAATGTCAGGTCTTAAATCGCTACACAGGATAATTGAAATGGCCTGGGAGTCAGGACAGGTTCCATCAGACTGGACAAAAGCAGTAATCACACCAATCTTTAAACATGGAAACAGAAAATATTGTAATAACTACAGAGGCATCTCTTTAATGAGCGTTGTGGGTAAAATCTTCTCAGGTATTGTTGAAAGGGAAGTGCGAGTATTAGCCGAGGACCAATTGGATGAAAATCAGTGTTGGTTTAGGCCACTTAGAGGTTGTCAGGACCAGACCTTTAGCTTGCGGCAAATAATGGAGAAGTGTTATGAGTGGAACAGGGAATTGTATCTATGCTTTATAGATCTAGAAAAGGCATATGACTGAGTTCCTAGGAGGAAGCTATTGTCTGTTCTACGAGATTATGGAATAGGAGGCAAACTTTTGTAAGCAATTAAAGGTCTTTACATGGATAGTCAGGCAGCAGTTAGAGCTGATGGTAAATTGAGTTCATGGTTCAGAGTAGTTTCAGAGGTAAGACAAGGCTGCAACCTGTCTCCACTGTTGTTCATATTATTTATGGATCATATGCTGAAAACAATAGACTGGCTGGGTGAGATTAAGATATATGAACACAAAATAAACAGGCTTGCATATGCAGATAACTTAGTTGTGATGGCAGATTCGATTGAAAGTTTGCAAAGTAATATTTCAGAGCTAGATCAGAAATGTAAGGACTATGGTATGAAGATTAGCATTTCCAAAACGAAAGTAGTCAGTGGGGAAGAAATATAAACAGATTGAGTGCCAAATAGGAGGAACATAGTTAGAACAGGTGGATGATTTCAAGTACTTAGGATGCATATTCTCAGAGGATGGCAACATAGTGAAAGAACTGGAAGCGAGGTGTAGCAAAGCTAATGCAGTGAGCACTCAGCTGCGATCTACTTTCTTCTGCAAGAAGGAAGTCAGTACCAAGACTAAGTTATCTGTGCACCATTCAATCTTTCGACCAACTTTGTTGTATGGGAGCGAAAACTGGGTGGATTCAGGTTACCTTATCAACAAGGTTGAGGTTACAGATATGAAAGTAGCTAGGAGGATTGCAGGTACTAGTAGATGGGAACAATGGCAGGAGGGTGTCCACAATGAGGAAATCAAAGAAAAACTGGGAATGAACTCTATAGATGTCAATGAAGTTAAGGGATTCTGCTACCTAGGCAGTAAAATAACCAATGACGGAAAGAGCAAGGAGGACATCAAAAGCAGACTCGCTATGGCAAAAAAGGCATTTCTGGCCAAGAGAAGTCTACTAATATCAAATACCGGCCTTAATTTGAGGAAGAAATTTCTGAGGATGTATGTCTGGAGTACAGCATTGTATGGTAGTGAAACATGGACTGTGGGAAAACCGGAACAGAAGAGAATGGAAGCATTTGAGATGTGGTGCTATAGACGAATGTTGAAAATTAGGTGGACTGATAAGGTAAGGAATGAGGAGGTTCTACGCAGAATCGGAGAGGAAAGGAATATGTGGAAAACACTGATAAGGAGAAGGGACAGGATGATAGGACATCTGCTAAGACATGAGGGAATGACTTCCATGGTACTTGAGGGAGCTGTAGAGGGCAAAAACTGTAGAGGAAGACAGAGATTGGAATACGTCAAGCAAATAATTGAGGATGTAGGTTGCAAGTGCTACTCTGAGATGAAGAGGTTAGCACAGGAAAGGAATTCGTGGCGGGCCGCATCAAACCAGTCAGTAGACTGATGAAAAATAAATAAATAAATAAATAAATAAGTAAATAAATAAATAAATAAAATGATGTAGCAGTCAGGGCGAACAGGCTTAGATGGTGGGGTCATGTTACACGCATGGGAGAAGCAAGGTTACCCAAGAGACTCATGGGCTCAGCAGTAGAGGGTAGGAGGAGTCGGGGCAGACCAAGGAGAAGATACCTGGATTCGGTTAAGAATGATTTTGAAGTAATAGGTTTAACATCAGAAGAGACACCAATGTTAGCACTGAATAGTGGATCATGGAGCAATCTTATAAGGGGGCTATGCTCCAGACTAAACGCTGAAAGGCATAATCAGTCTTAAATGATGATGATGAGTTTTTTTCACAATACAATCTAGCCACAATCGCAAATGATGAGGATGGTGTTGAAATGATGAGGACAACACAAATACCCAACACCTGGACAGAGAAAAATCCCAACCTGGCCGGGAATTGAACCAGGGATCCAGAGGTAGCAACGCTAGCCACTAGATCATGAGCTGCGGACCCCTGTGGTGGAGTAGTCACACGACAATAACATCCCTGTAATGCACTGGCCTCCACAGAGTACTTATGGAACACCTCCAAGATGTTTTGGAATGCCGACTTCATCAACTTACATCGATACCTCTCCTCATTGCAGCATTCCCTGTAGAATGGGCTGCCATTATCCAAGAAACCTTCCAGCACCTGTTTGAATGTATGCCTGCGAGAGTGGAGGGTGCCATCAAGGCTGAGGGTGGGCTAACACCATACTGAGTTCCAGCATTACCAATGGAGGATGCCAGAACTCGTAAGTCATTTTCAGCCAGGTGCCCGAATACTTTTGATCACATAGTGTATTTAATGAAGCCCTTCAACAAGGTTTTGTCCCAGGCATAACAACATATTCAGATGTGAAAACACTGTTCAAGAAAGGGAATAAAACTGATGCTTCTAACTACCACCTGATGTCACTTTTAACTAGTTTCTCCAAAATTCTTGAGAAACTTATACATAAGAGAATTGTGGGGCAGATGAACATTCACATGGCTCTTAGTCATGGTCAATTCGGATTCCAAGTACGCCTGTTACCCGATGATGCTATTTTTTCATTTACCAATAATGTTTTAGAAGCACTGAACAATAGATTAGCTTCAACTGGCATATTTTGTGATTTAACCAAGGCCTTCGACTGTGTGAACCATGAAATTCTCCTTTCAGAAGCTGTGTATTATGGTTTAAATGGTACAGTGGGAATGTGGCTTCTATCATACCTAACTGATAGAAAGCAGAAGGTATTGGTTAATCATGGAGATGGCACAATAGCCTCATCTGGCTGGGGAACAGTAAGTACTGGAGTGTTGCAAGGTTCTGTGCTGGGACCCTTGCTCTTTCTTATTAATGGCCATCCACACTGCACAAAAGCTACTACCAAATTTACTCTCTTTGCAGATGGTTCATCTCTTTTAGCTGGGTCTCAGAAAGTGCAGAACGACATAAGTCTAAGCTGTAGTGATCAACATATACATCAAGTAGATTCTTGTAAATTTTTAGGCTCCACATCGACAATAAATTAAACTGGTTATGCCATACCCTGGACTTGAGAAAAAGATTTAGTTCAGCAACTTATGCTCTACACATTATAACTGTGACTGCAATTAATGACACTGTTAAGGCTGCTTATTTTGGTTATTTTCATTTTTGTCATATGGCACAATGTTTTGAGGAAATCAACCAATGGCAAATAAAGTGTTTGTCACTCACACAAAGGCAATCCGAATTCTAAGTGGAGCGAGTAGAAGTCATTCATGCACACATTTTTTTAAAATACACAAAACAATAACAGTGACCTCACAATATATTTATGTCCTTTTTAGTTAAGAACCTAGGATGCACAAAACCAACAGTGACTATCGGGACTATGACACCAGATAAAAACACGACTTGCATGTGGATGGAAAAAACTTGGGCCTAGTACAAAAAGATGTACGCTACTCAAGCAAAGAGGTGTTTAATGTACTTCCTATAGACATACACAAATCTTACTAGTGTAAAACCACAGTCTAAAATTAGAAGAATATCTTCTGAAACACACTTTTTACTCTCTTGATGAGTTCTTTGACATAAACACTTGTATATTGTAAGTCAGACATGGCACATTGAGTAGTAATATTTGCTGTTACCACTTTGTAACTGAACATGATGACCTATGCGAGAATAACAATGTACTTCACTTCTAGAAAAATTATAGCTTAATATGGAATAACTGTAATTTATTATTGTATTGTTTTATACCTCTGCTTTACTTCAGGAAGTGTCTAAGCTTGTAATTGTTAACATATTTTGTTCCTTTACATGTATTGCAATATGCATCTATTAGCATCTATAAGTAGGCTACTGTTCTGATGTATAATTATGACTCGTTCCAACCCATACAATTCTCTTGTATACTGGATCTATGGAACATGAATGAATAAATAAATAAACTTTTATGTCAAGGAAGTCACTTATAGACAAAAACTGTTAAAAACTGAGCACAATTTTATTTATTTCCCAAAAAAGTCTTATGCAGTCATTCATTCGCAAATTAAGTCCTGTACATAGCACTATGGACAGCCTTCACAGCACCATGGAGAGGAGCATTCAGGGAGGTGAAACAAGTGAAGTCATATATTTACAGCCAGAAGCAACCACTGTAGGCTGTTTCTGCAAAGTATAACAGCAGCAAACTGTGCCTGGCACCAACCTGTTCAAACTGACAACTAGAACCATTATTTTTACATTACTTTTCCTATGTATGCACAATATGTTACATTTGTTCACATTCAGTGTCAACTGCCAGCGTCTACACCATTCACTAATCCTCTGGAGGCCATTCTGCAAATCATTATTATCTTATGGCATTGTTACTTTGTTATACATGACTGTATCATCTGTGAACAGCCTTAAAGAGCAACCGATGATTTCTACTAGAACATTTATATTTAATGTAAACATTAACAGTCCTACCACACTTCCTTGAGGTACTCTGCAAATTACCTTCGTATCTTTCAATTTTGTTCCATTGATATCGATATGTTGGGTTCTACCTGCAAAGAAGTCTTTAATCCAGTCACAAATCTGCTCCGATACTCAATAAGCTCATATTTTTTTCACTACATGGCAGTACAGGACAGCGTCATGTGCCTTTCTGAAGTCAAGGGAAATAGCATCAACCTGAGTGCTGTTGTTACAGTGCTGTGAATCTCATGAAGGAACAAAATGAGCGGAGTTTCACAGGATCTCTGTTCACGGAATCCATGTTGGCTTTTACAGAGAAGAGTTTCATTCTCCAAAAATGTCATAATTCTTAAGGATAAAATAAGTTCCACAATTTTACAACAGACTGACTTCAACAATAAGGTTTATAATTGTGTGCACCTGTCCTATGGCCCTTCTTAGAAATAGGAATGACCTGCATTTTCTTCCAGTTAGGTAACCGTCATTGCTCAAGTAACTTAATTGTGCTAGAAGGAGAGCAAGTTCTTTTGCACAGCCATTGTAGAATCTCATAGGTGTCTCATCTGGTCCCGACGCCTGTGTACTAATAAGCAACTGTAGCTGTTTTTCTGCTCCCCGATTGGTTATCTCAATATCAGCCATTTTGACTTTCTAACGATGATTGAAAGGGGGGACCATATTATGATCTTCCTTGGTGAAACAATTTCATAGGACTGAATACAGTATTTCAGCCTTCTCTTGTCATCTTCCATTTCAGTGTCAGCATGGTCACTGAGTGAATGAACAGATGATTTTGATCAACTTACTGATTTTACATATGACCAAAATATCTTAGGCTTTTTACTCAGATTGGCTGACAAAGTTTTCCTTTCAAAGCCATTCACCACTTCTCTCATTGCACTCTTTACACTCATTTTTGCTTTGTTCAGCTTTTGTTTGTCGGCAGGTTTTTACTTTTCTTGAATCTGAGATAAAGTTCTCCACTTCATGTTTTCAAATGAAATAAAATGTGAACAATGCAACTGGCCAGTAAACACCTATATCAGGGGCTTGCGCAGTGGAACAGAATGCATAACCTCTTCAAGAAAAAAATGCCACATTCAGCATTCTTTTTCAAGTATGTTTCCTCTATCAAAATAAAAACTGAAGGTACAATAAGTGATGACAGATTTGTTTTCACTGTAATATGGGTTGCCTGCACTATACTAGTGCTTGCTGTAGGCAATCCATGGTCTGTGCCGGCAGAAGCTGTGGCATTTTGCCATCCTTTAAAGTCAACATATTTTAGAAGGTATGGGGTTTAGAACAGTGAAAACAAGTGTGCCATCACTAATTGTACCTCTAGGTTTCATTCCCACAGGAAAAACATACATATGCCATTAAAAAAAAAGTTGCTTTGTGCTGAAAGTTATATTTGTTTACTTGCAGGAATTATACAGTTCTGTCCAATGTATGGACTTCTGACATAGGTACACTCCTGGCCAACTGCATTTTTCATATTTTGTTTCGTTTTGGAAACGTGAGGTGCAGAGTTTGTTGTGAGACCCTGTATATTGATATGTAAATGTAATAGTCCCTAGGACCCTGAAGAGGCTTCTGCAAGATGTTTGGTTAGCACTTTTACAGAATATTCTTACTGCACACTTCTGTGGAACAAATTCCCTGATATTTCTCTGATTTCCAGACAACTTTTATCATTTTTCCCCGACAAATTTTGAGATCTCGAGGGTAAGTAAAGACATAAGTTGACAACCCGTCTTTGCAGCTATGGTACAAGAAACAATAGTGCCAAACAAGGAAATATCTTATTTATATAAATGATATGCCATCTAGTACTATGGGTAACTCTAAAATATTTCTGTTTGCTGATGACACTAGCTTAGTAGTAAAGGATGTTGTGTACAACATCGACTCGGATTCAAATAGTGCAGTACATGACCTCAGTTCATGGCTTGTAGAAAATAAATTAATGTTAAATCACACTAAGACTCAGTTTTTGCAGTTCCTATCACACAATTCAACAAAACCTGACGTTTTAATCTCACAGAACGGGCATATGATTAGTGAAACTGAACATTTCAAATTTCTAGGTGTTCAGATAGATAGTAAGCTGTCGTGGAAAGCCCACGTTCAGGATCTTGTTCAAAGACTTAATACTGCCATTTTTACTATTTGAACGGTATCAAGAGTGAGTGATACTTTGACACGTAAATTAGTCTACTTTACTTATTTTCATTCACTTATGTCATATGGTATTATGTTTTGGGGTAACTCTTCCCATTCTAGAAGGATATTTTTGGCTCAGAAACAGTCAGTTCGGGCAATAAGTGATGTGTGTTCACGAACCTCTTGTCGACCTCTGTTCACGAGTCTGAGTATTTTGACATTGGCCTCTCAATATGTACATTCCTTATTGTTGTTTCTTGTAACCAATGTTAGTTTATTCCCAAGAATAAGCAGCTTTCACTCGGTTTCTACTCGGCAGAAATCAAACCTCCATTTAGATCGGACTTCCTTAACTCTTGTGCAAAAAGGTGTGCAGTATACTGCTGCATCCATTTTAAATAAGCTGCCACTCAAATTCAAAAATCTTAGCAGTAATCCACGTGCTTTCAAATTGAAACTGAAGAGTTTCCTCATGGGTACTCCTATTCTGTCAAGGAGTTCCTTGAAAAATTAAGCTGATTCTTATTGTATTGCTGATAGTGTTTACTTAAACTTATGTACTGACTTTTTTTCAAGTTCATGAACATTTATTTTTATCTGTTATTACTTTTATGTTGTAAGTTCATGTACTGACACGTTCCATGCCCTTGGAGATTTGCTCCTCAATTTGATCCTACGGAACTTGACGTGTAAATAAATAAAAACTTGCAAGCAGACAGCATTTCCTAATGTGAGCAAAAATCTTAAGTACTAACATTAACATCTTTTTTAATGAACTGTTTTAGATGGAAAAAGCAAGCTAAAAGGCATGTGTGTTTCAGTAAGACCATTGATTTTATTTCAATAAAACACATTTGGTGGCAAAAATATGTATTTCCTTAGAGTCACAAGACAGATTTAAAATATCTTCACTGACTTCATAAATAACCTCAGAAAAATAGGTGTTTTGAAAGAAGTGTGTAAAGCAAGGAAGAGTTGTGTAAACCAACAATATAGGCAACCACCAATAAAAAGTTGGTTCTAGTATGTTCATTATTGTTGGTTATCATTCACTGTGTTACATCTATTACTTTACAGATATTATGCGACTTGTCTTTCAAGAAATATTTGAGTACATAGCGTACAAGCCGCTAGAACAAGTAAAATGTACACACACACACAGAAACAGAGAGAGAGAGAGAGAGAGAGAGAGAGAGAGAGAGAGAGAATCAGCTGCAAACAGGCATGTGGAAAAGACAATCACACACACAATTAAATTTTTGGTCTTAGCCTTTTTGTCAGAAAATGAGAGCACGCACGCGCACGCACGCACGCACACGCACACACACACACACACACACACACACACACACACACACACACACACACACACACACACACACACACAATCACTCAGACAGGACTCATGCACACATGACCACCGTCTCCGGCCGCTGCCTCTAGCCTCTGACAATTAGATCCAAACAAACCACTCCTCATGCCTCTCTGCCTCTTGTCTGCAGCTGCTAGACTAGTGTGACAGGTGGTGGCAGCACTGACTGCCAGCTGAGCAGAGTGGTATGAAGGGGAGAAGCACCAGTAATGAGGGAGTAAAATGTTGTATGAGCTCAGCTGCACCTGACCGGTAATGTGCGTGACATCTCAGTAAACAAACCATTTCATCTACTGAAAAACAAAAAAAAAAAAAAAGATATTTTCAGGGCTTTTCCCCAAATTTCCCTGACACGTTTGAAATTACCTGATTTCCAGAACCTATGGCAACCCTGAGTATGCTAACAATCCTGTCTGCAGGTAATAGGGTGGGAGATATTTATGAGTGCAGAACTGAACTATTTGGTTAAATTGTTCATGTGCTGGTGCCATCCCAGTTTATTATCTGTCTGAATGCCCATGAACTTCACACATAGAGCATCATCCAGCACACGCCCATCAATCTCCACTTCTGATATATGCATATCATTTTCATTAGTTTTGAATTTCATAATACGAATTTTTGTAAAATGAAGGTTAAACTGTTATCTATGAACTAATTGTATGCCTGTTCCACAATTATCCTGCCTGTCTCTAGTATGGATGTGTTTGGGTCCTTTATCAATACACCTATTAGCAGCAAACATGAATATTTCCAGGGCCCTCCAACATTTTAGGGTTGGGTGAAAACATGAGCCAACCTTGCAGCACACCATATTTCACGTTTCCCCCTATGAACTGAATCTCATTACTAATGTATTATTTGCTAATGTGACCCTCTGTTTTCTACTGCTAAGATATGACACCATACACCCAAGGTGAAGACATTTGATGTCATACCATTTTAATTTTCCTAGCAAAATTTTTTGAGCTACAAAGGGCAAGATCACAGAAAATGACAGCAGGGTTGTTTTATTGTTTAGTTTAATTACAGTTGAGATTGTGAAATCATATCACCTCCTCATTAGAGAAGCTTTTACAAAATCCAAACAAACTGTTGTTAGGTGGTTATCATCAGAAAGAAGATATAGTATTCCAATGCAAACCACAATCTTAAATATGTTTAAGAACATGGGAAGGAGGCAGATCACACTTATAATTAGTGGCCAGCCACTTACTTCTACTTATCTATATTGTTGTTACTACTGTATATCTCAGTCTTTCAGGAAATACAAATGGTAACAAGGTAACTCCATGGACAGGGCCAAGTCAGCACAAGATTTTTAGTAATTTGACTGAAATACTATCATAGCCAGACAATTTACTGTACTTTATAGTGATATAATGATTTTTGTGATCTCTAACAATAAATTGGCAAAAGCAATGTCTGAACGTGGAGTACGCATTACCTGTGTAAATAAATATAATGGATTTGCTATCAATGAACCATTTTGTGTTCCCTTGTGTTCAGCTACTATCAAAAGGAATTCATTGAGTTTAGTAGTTAATGATTTGAATTTCGTATCATCTGCCTCAATGCTATTGCCTCTTTTAGGGGTTCAATATCTTATGCCTTGCCAAATTTATTCATTTCTTGATTGATAATGTTTCAAATTGTTCTTGTAAACTTTGAAGAATTTTGCTACATTATTTGTTTTGCTTTTTAAATTTTGATTAGAGATAGCATTACATAAAGCTTTCCCTTCCTAGTAGATACTAGCTGTCTTTTTTCTCAGCTTACACTGTATCCCATTGTAAAGGAAAACTGGTTTCATAATGTTGCAAGAATATTTTTAGGTAATAATTAAAATTTCTCATCTACTATGTGCTCTTTGTAAACTTCTTCCCATTTCTCAGTTTGTAACTCTTTCCTGACTAGTGCAGTTGAGTCAGCATTTACATCTCTGTGAAGTTTTATTTTTCTTCTCTTAGTTAAGCCATCAGTCAGATATACCATTTATTATGGTGCTCACATCTCATTCATGGAACAGTTGGATTTAGAAATAAATTATCAATCATTATTGATCAGCAAGTATGTTGTTCTATTCTTGCTGGGAATATGACTGTAGGGGTAAATACCATTGTTGGGCATCAGTATTTTTAGGTGATCTTAATAGTAGCAATCCATGATAAATTCTATACTGAAATCTTCACACACAGTAACTTCCAGCTATTTCTACATGACCTTACTAGTTTCTTATCTAAATGTGTAATGGAACTTAAGAGTTGCGGACTGTTGGGTGCCTACGGATTGTCAAAACAGCTATCCTTGATAGTTTCCAGGCCTTTTGCAGAAGTAAGATACTCAAGCAGAAATTCAATGCAATACTCACTGAGGTTAATGGCCAAGGATTTTACTCCATCCTTTGTTTGTACAGCCACACCCCGAGTCCTCATTATAGAATCTGTCAACAACAATACTTTAGTAAAATGTACCATGTGCTTATTTACTCTCACATTCCATATTTTATAATAGTACTGGGTAGTGCAGAAAATATGCACATGTTTAGATTGTTGAAACTGAGATACAAGGCTACAAAGTGCATTGGAAACCTATCAGCCTGGCTATCCTGCAGTAACAAATTTAAAGAACTGAAAATACTGACAGTACTTGCAACATACATCTACTAAACAATTATTTTTAAAGTAACCTGTACAGTTCGTTGAACTAATATGTGCATAAACTAGAGAACTAGATTTCATGAAAATTACTGTATATACACAGAAACTGCTGGAAATATATTTTATAATAAATTTCAATGCAACATTTTGTGTGTGTGTGTGTGTGTGTGTGTGTGTGTGTGTTTGTTTTACATTGTTAGACATAATACATTGTTTATATTATTTCAAATGTGTCTCAGTTAATGCAAGTACCCCCTAACATTTTTAATGACATTAATACTTGACCATCAGATGAAAACTAGTTATGTAAATAAATGTGTTGTCGACAGAGGTGGTGCAGCAGTACGCCAGGAATTTCCTGTAATATAATATCAAGTCAGTTCAATAAAAAAATTCTGACAGCCCGCAGTGCTGATAGTCAATGTTTTTAATATAATAAGCCACACATTTCATTTTTTGTATATTAGCACCACATACGAAAGTTTTTACACTGTCAAAACAGGGTTGGCTGTGTAAAGGGCATGTTCTGAGCACACTGTCCATTTCCATAGTGATGCAACAGCTCACAAAATGTCAACAAAGTACTTATGTATGTCATCGCATATTTGTACTGACAAGTGTGATTCAATATTTTTTTACTTTAGGAATGAGAGATGTCCATTATGTAAGACAATTAAAAGATCACCTAGGTATCAGTGACAATTAAACATAACTTTTCCATGTCACCGTTCTGCTTGCAAGTTATGGATAATGTTGCAAATGTTACTCAAACAAAAACTAGTTCCATTTAACACATTTCAAATTATAACCAAAACAACACTCTTTCAGACGCTTTTCTGTTCTCTTTCTCTTAATTAACAGTGTGCCAGCAGAGCATTAAATCACATTGTGGCATCTCAACACACAGAAACAATCACAATGACTGACAGTTTATCAAATTCTCATTTGTATACTAAATAGGAAACACCAAAGTTTTAACAAACAACAATCAACATATACTTTTTCCACCAGTGATTTTTATATTATATTTCATTTTTATCTGGATTCATACAACAACTTAAGTCAGTAGTAGTTATGAAGTATATGTGAGTAAATTAATAGTGGATACACACAAAGGTTTAGTTGACAGTGATATAAAATATCGAAATTGGTTGGCGTACAGGAATATTTTGCATACGGCTGAAACGATGTACTAAAACTTAGGTATCAGAATTCCCGTGATGACATGTCACATAAGCTGTATTAGGCCTAATTACTATTGAACTATTTACTTCAGCAACAGTAAACGGAAAAGTATGTCTATCTGAAATGAACTCCTTAATTATGGTTCCATTTTTCCCAGTAATTGTGAATACTTTGTGGCTGCAGATAATTCGTAACCTTGTCCTCTGGTATAGGCTTATCGTAAATGTACTCTACAATAGCATAGAAACACGAGTGTGCTGCTGAGGGATTTCTCTCGATCTGATGTGAATACCACACTGTACTCTTCCGAAGTAGTCGAATGTCAACTTCAAATACTAGCTATTTTGTATTTATTTCAATACAACATATGTAAACAGGTGCGTCTCCCATATCCTGCGTGTACCAGAGCACAACATATTTATACTGCTATAGTATGTTACGAACAATATATGTTACACTTGATCTGTTGGACCCTGTCGCACAGATCTCAAATGCATGAAGGCATGGCTTATTTTCTTTACGAAAACGAAAAAAATCTCATATCTCTAAAACGATCGCGAACACCTTACCACGCTGTTTATCGATTCACTATTGCATTCTCTCGTGTTTACAGCTCGCAAACCAGGTCTACCACAGCACAGTTAAAATACTTTTGCTAATAGTTCTTCATCTTTGAATCTAAGTAGCACTGACCGCATGAAATATTTCGTGTTATTCTATCATAAGCGAAATTTCAGTGTGTCGACATATTGATATTATTTTGATGATTGCTTTGGTATACCTAGGATTCGATGTTTGGAAGGTGGCAGCATCAGCGCTGTCAAACTAGCAGAAGGAACTTCAAACTGCAGCAGACCATACAAAGTCGATAATATTGAGCTGAAACGCTGTTTCACTTTAAAAATAACAATTTATTGAAGTTCACTACGCAAAGGTCTCACCAGTGACCATCTCTCCAAGCGTTTATCACATTTCTGAAAAATGTTTTACACTTTTGTTCGGGCAAAAATCCATAGTTATTGATACGCTCGGTCCGGGGCCGCTAACAGGCGAATACACCTCCTGCAGCCAGCTGACAGGAAGGTTGTGCGGGCTGGAAGTACTCCGACGACAGCGACAACGGAAAAGCCGGTAAGTCCGCATTTTGTCAGATGTGCCTTCTAGCGTATATGAATTGTGTAAAAGATTAAAGTGATGTCATTTCTAAGCTACATAACCTGTGATTTATAATATTAAGATTTATGCGGCAGTAAAATTTGAAGTTGCGTCTGAGCTTAAACTTCAGTCTTTTCACTCTGCAGATTTTTACTGTCATTTCATTACATTCTTAAAATTGCAAAGAAATGTCTCATTAGAGAATCGAAGCAGTGGGCTACTTAGTTGCTTCTGTCATTCACCACAATCGAAGTAGGGGGCCTAAACATGTATCTATGTGTACGACGTTGTTGCGCATCCAATAATTTTCTGGAATAAAATGTGTCGTAACGTCACAGTAATGATTATTCTTTTCGTTTGTTTCAGGTCTCTCAGTATCGCGCGTAACAGCATAAAATGTCAAAATTGTAATCTGGAGAGCAGCCCGTCACTCGTAGTATTTACACAGTAATACCGTCGATATTAGTGCTTGTTGGAAATAAGAAGCAGAGCGTGTAAGTTCGTCTGCGAGTCGTCTTCGAAGTCTCCTTGGAGATCACTTGTACATACCGATATCTATCAGAAAATGTTTTTTCAAAACCCAGAACAGAAGAGGAACAGTGTTAACAACAACTCTGGACAAACAGCAACAATTGCCATCGATGCTGACAGACGTTGTGGAAACGCGTGTGACATCGCAGAGGATGTGGATTTAATAACTAGATTCTGTATGCCAGTTTGTTCGCGTGACACACACACTCGAGAACTAGCTTTGGACGTGATTGAGAAAACGGTAGAAGGGTGGCTGGATGGATATGGTAGTCCAAGACACACAAGGATGTCACTGATACCACCTAGTCATAGACTGGAGAATTTCAGTACAAATGGTCACTGCTATACCGATACAGTTTCATCAGGAGACGGCATCAGAAGCGTTCCGAAAGAATATTTATCTCTTGTTACATTACATCTTCCTGCCTTACTGCGACTGTCCGTAAACTGCCCGTTTCTTGACGTGCGGGATAAATGCAAGCGAGTACTCAAGCTTGTACAGGTAAGTTTATATCGTTTAGACATACCCGCTGCTTCACTCTTTCCTTCGCAGTTTCGAAGCAAGCCCTTATAGTTCTAGAATCCTTTGTTTCGTAGTTATAGTACATTTTACTATAAAAAGCTTTCTATGATTTTACATTTCTTCTCTACTTAAGAGCCTTCAAAACATTTGTAGCAGAATTCTTTGGTTTTGTTTATGAAATTACTGTGTCGCTGTATTTTAACTTAATAATTCTTAGTTAAAGAAAGGCACAAATGTGAGCATTCAGTAATTGATAAATAACTTTTTCCCCCCATTTGTAATTTATGCTTCAGGTATAACCTACGTACTTAGAAGCATGAAAGTAATTCTCTGCAGGCGTTTAAAGGGGAAAGATCTCTTAAATTTGTATGATACCTTACACGTTTAGTGCGGCGACTGTGCACCGGGTCAGCTGTTTGGTGGCCAGTAATCGTTTTCGACCGTTCACTACGTTTGTTTAAAACTGCTAGCACTGCCACTAAGTTATATATTGCCAAATGGAAATAATTACCATAGCAATATTGGCAGACTTGTTAAACAGAGCAGTTCAGTAAGCTTAAATTTTATTTCATTCCATCTGTATTAGTTTTGTTAGGATTTCACTACTGAAGAAAGGAGTTTGCAACAGACAATCGTGGACGATTTTGTCTAGCAGCGTCCAATCTTTCTGTGCCTTTCGTCCATCTATGTGTAGCAAAATGTAAGGCACTGCTGTACCATAAGCCACAAATGTTTTTTTTCTTCAGTTTATGCCATGAAAATAACTATTCTTAAGAGCAAATGCAGTGTTCGGTAGTACACAGGCGACCTCCCCTTTCTCCATAATGTAGACTCGCCTATTTGGCACTTTCAAGCTCTATCTTGTTCCATAAAAAATAAGTAAATAAAACTGCTTCAATATGGAGAACAAAATAGAACAACAGTTTTTGATGCTCTGAACTGTCTATGAAATTAAGGGGAATCAACGCTATTGTGACACCTTGTATATTAGATTTCATGAAAGCGAAACGAAAAGTCTTAATGTGGACGAACAATTCTTGAAGTTGTAGTCGGCAAACGACATAGCGTCAGTACGTGCTGTTAACAAATGACTCATTTTTACACGGATTTAAGTCTGCGCTACTAAACAGTTTTCAATGTGGATATCAACCTAGGACGAAGTTCACACGCACGCCCTCGGCAGGCTGTGTCGCTGACCGTGTTTTCAAATATAAATACAAACACAACATAGTCACTAATTTTGAAGTTTGGCTATATTTGGAGCTTTGTTCGATAATCAGGATGCAGTTCCTGTATTTATTCCGGGTACACTGTTCCTGGGGAAACAAACGATTTCGATGTATCTAGAATTTCGTCGTTTTTGGTGGATTACTAAGAAGAAATATTTTTTCGACTGATGTGGCAAATCTTCCCTACAGATCATTGTTTGGAGCTTGTTTTATTTTAGGATAAAGTTTTGAGGAAGAAACGCAGATTGACGCAGGGAATTGTTGAACATATCTTCAGGGAACCGGGAAGTACGTCGCGTTGCTAAGAATTACCTACTGGTTTTCACTATATTATTCATAGTTAATGTACTATTTGTGTACATAATTGTATCAAAATACTCGACGATTTGCCAGTTATGTAGTAAAGGTTTCCTGCAAATGTTTCTCAACTTTAGCGTGTAGAACGAAAATTTCCTTACCAAGGGGTCAACGTAGACATCGGACTACGCTACAGATCTGTGAGTTACCAGAAGCCTTTACTTCGGATTAACATTCGTTGACGTCACCACCTGAGAGACTGTTACTTGTCAACCTAACCAAGAGTTAGGGCTACGCTGCAAATCAGTCTGTCCCCAAAACCAAAATATCTTGTGGCGGAGGCACTGTTGTACTCAGGTCTACGTCACTGAAACCGAATTACCACCTACATTAAATTGGTTGTTGCTACAAGAAATTAGAACCATGAGACTCTGAGCGTTAGAAGTTGCGTTTTTGAAAACCATATTAACGAGTCTATAAAAAGTTATCGCACTTCCGGAAAAGTGCGAACTGACCTTGCGAAATCACTCGCAAACTGCTTGCGTGGATTTCGTATTCGTCCCCCCCCCCCCCCCCCCCCCCCCCCCCAACAGCATTAGGTTCAGTACCATGTCAAGTTACCAAAGAAACCACGTCCTTTGTGGTATCTAAGCAGGTCTAACATAGGATTGAAAATTCTTGACAGACAAAATGCAGCATCTTGTTCTAGATGTGTCATCCAGAGACATGGAAATAATCTCACGTTAGCACCAACGAAAAGCGGCATTACCCTTAATGTTCATTACATGTATTAAAGAATTAGCAAATAGTATTCTGCGATTATCCGTGAAAAGTTTTATCAGATGAAATCTGTAGTAAAATTCGGTTAAATTTCAACAAACGTTAACTTCGCTACTCCAAGAAAAGTAAAAATACCTAAATGTATCGATTTGTAGGGACATGCAATTAAACGATCATATAATTTCGATCGTGGATTACCCACGGGGGCAGTCTGCGGTTCGTTGGTAGAATACTAGAGTAATGCGATCAGTCTAATAAGAAGATTGCTCACAAATCACTCGTGCGACCCACACCAGAGTATTGCTCAAGTGAGGGAGCCGTGTCAGGTAGGACTAAAAGGGATAACGAACGTATAGGAGGACAGCACGAATGGCAAGTTTTGTGCGACCCGTGGGAGTGTGTCACGAAGATGCTGTATGAATTGAAGTGGTAGACGCTTGAAGATACAAGCAGACCATTCCGTTAAAAGCTACTTACAAAGATTATAAAACGAACTTCAAGATTTGAACCCCTATACGCTTCCATAGTGGAGGCGAAGACAAGATCAGACGAATTACAGTGTGCAGAGACGATTAAGCAGTCTTTCTTCCCGCGATCCATACGTGAATGGAAGAGCAAAAAGCCCTAATAACTGCTACAGTGGGATGTAATCTCCGCCATGCACTTCTCAGTAGTTTGCAGCGCGTAGACGTAGATCTAGTAGCCTTGGAGGACACGATTATTGAGTCACAACTATAACTTGGATTACAATAACAGATTGAGTGACGGCTAATTGTACGCCAGACAGCTGCCACAGCAGCAACCAGTGTGTGAATGAGGTTGGTCGCACCTTCCACTTTGTCCGCCGTTGTCATACAGTTCTGCTACCTAAGGTGTCAGTAGTCTGTCAGTTGCGGACGACGATTGCGTCCGGTACTGTAACAACTGTGATTAGTTTCACTTGTTTACTTTTCTCCTCTGTCTGACGTCTTTTTTTTTTTTTTTTTTTTGCCCTGGGGTAGTTGGCAAAAGTGAGCAGAAAAGTTAAGACCACTACCAATCGGTTGAGCAAACCCGATATTGCACGTTAACGGGCAACATGCGAATGTGTCCGGAATGGAAACGCCCTGCAGTTGCTGCAGTGTTTGTAGATAAACGTGAACCAACATCAACCCCCGCTCTCCCTCCCCCATTTTCGTCCTCTCCACTTCTATCCTCGGCTGTCAGTCACTTTATTTTGACTGAGGTGTAGTCATTCATTTCCTACGAACCTAGAGGTAATGTGTGGAGATAAATGGTGGAACGCATACACAGGCTCAGTTGTAGATAAAACAAATGACAGGCGTCGATTTATTGACAGCTTGTCTTCGAATGAGGTAGCTTACAGAACTCTCGTACGGCACAACCGCAATTCTCGTACTGTTACTGTTTTTGACTCGTATGAGTTTAGTCTAAATCGGGGTCAAGAAGTGTGCACAAACCATGACAGTGCGATGGTTTTTTTCATGTGAGTTTAATGGAAATGCTGAAAAAGTTTAGCTAGTAAGCACTTCAAGAAAAACCTCGTGTATGTTCTGAAGACATGCTTAAAATTGTAGAAACAGGTTTTCGGGATCGGTTATGGGTGAAATATTCCTTAATTCCTTTCGTATCACACTCAACGATAACATTAGGCTAATTAACGGAACACTTACAGGTACAGAACGCATATTTTTTTATTCTTTTGTTACTTGCGACCCTGAATGGAAAAGGAAGAGACAAAGGCACTCTATGCTATGCACTTGGTTTTGATTCACACAGTGTAGAAGAAGACAGTGTCTACAGCTATATTATGATGGATACTCTTCGATTATTGCCTGAAATTGGGAATAGAGAAATATCAAAAAAATTCTGTACTAGGCGAGTATACATGTCTCTTGCAGTCCGTCTTGTACAGTTGAAATTTTTATTAATGTCGAATGCACTTCTTTGCAGCTGTTTCTTTTGATGTTATCCGCATCCCTATGCTACTTGTTCATCTCCTTATTTACGTTAATGACGTAGGATTTATATTTTGCGTTCAGATAACTCAAAACCACTGCTATGGTGCGTCAGCCCTGGTATTCACCTGCTACTTAATTGCCGTTATTGTTAACAGCACCCTCCTATATTTCATCGCAGCATTACTAATTATTTTTCTTACTCTTTTATTGAAAGAACTTCTTCTGCAACACCGTTCTGTTTTTCCTCGCACTCTGCCATTCATTCCACACCAAAAAAAGACTCATTTCATTATAAATAAGAGTCCACGTACCTCATTACCGCTTCGCAGCATTTAGCTTCGTTGAATACCTGAATACATTCGCTCGAGCGAATCCCTAACGTTAATCTATTCAGTCGGTATCTTGCATATCAACCGGGTTTCCAGCGGAGACATTTTCTTGTGAAACTGCTCACATTCGTTACAGAAACTGTTGCGGGTTGTAAAAAAAAATGAGGGAGACTGCGAACATCATAAAGTATAAAAAGAACACAACTGAGGAGAATACCGAGGCGCACCAGGTTTCCCTTAATGCGAACACTGGGATGGTTCCTTCGAAATAACAGGGTCGATTTCCTCCGCCAACTGGAGCTTTTGATCTCCCTAATGACGTCTTTGACGACTGACCTTTAATCTTCCTTCTTGCCTTCTTTTTCCTCCTCGGTTTTTTCCACAGTTTCAACCGTTAGACATGACGAGATCTAAAAAAACTTCAGGTGAATCTTCATTTTTCGTAATATGTCCAAAACTTTTCAATTTCTTCTGTGACATTTTTGCCTCTGAAACTATTTTTGTTTTCTGTTTCACAAAACATTTTCCCTGTATTTTGTAGGTTGGCTACTGTCACACTGGAAACCCAAAGGCCTGGTTACAATCCACGAATGTTTCTAGGATTTGTACTGGTGCTACCAGTTTTTGAATGTGCATAACGCCAGCTTGCACCGAGGTTCAGACTGCATGACGAATTGTAGGGCCCCACTTATGTGACTGGTTGATTCAGTTTTCACGTGGGAGATACGACAGGATTCCAGTCAGAAGTAGCATTGTGGTACTCAACACAGCTGATACATTGACACACTGTTTACTTTTTCAACTCCGCAGACTTTTATAAAGATGTGTCTGATACGTATTTGTTTTTTAAAAAATCTTACTATATTTGATTCACCGATCTTGACTTAGTTCCTTTTAAGTCTGATGAAAAGATGAAGGCTCCGAGTTCTTTACTTTGTTGATGTTACTTATGTATCTTCCTCATGAATGTCTTACTTAAGAGTAATTTAATTTAAAGAGCATTTCTCATCAGTTCATACTTCCTCATATTAAGAGCCGATTTTTTGTTATGCTAGATCCATACAGAAATTATTTTCCTCTTCATCATCCTCTTGATATAGCTTAACATTAATTTTCATTCTTGTTGTTAAAAATACTGATTTTGTTGTAGCGTAACAATAAATGCAGAAACTAAAAAGGAAGACGGAAGACGCTTTTGGGTACCACTATCAAAGGCTCCACACATTAAATGAAAACAGGTGCATTCTGTTTTCAGAATGTTAATAAACTGTCATTTGGACCAATTTCGATAGGAGTAATATAACTATTTACGAGTGTGTACATTTCTCCAGAGTTAAACACAATCTCAAGTTCACAATGGGTTCATAGTCCTAAGACCAGGTTTGAAATCCAGTGAAAAGCTTTTGCAGACAAATTGTGAAGGTCTTCCATTGTCCCTTTCAATGCTCTGAAGCAACATTTAAATACTGTACGATGTACATTTCGCTGCAATTTCATTGAGGAGAGGAATTCAATCTCCATTGGTGCAGCAATGCTCCACATATGCCTCGGTTAGTTCTGATCCGATTTGATATCAGTGTCGCCAGGCTACATTAAAATTTGTTGGTCGCTCCCAAAGAGTGTTAATTAGTCGGTGACGCATCAAGGTAATTTGCTCATACGATTGATTGTTCCAGGCATCCTGCATGTTGCAGTGACTGTTCTGAAGAGCGTGAACACGTCAACTGCTGTGAAAAAAGTTCTGCCTTGTGCACTTTTTTCTGAATTTATTCTGAAGCTCAGTTACCAAATCAGTTCGTGTTACCTGACACGGAGCTTAATGGAAGCTAAATTATTACACTAGGTACATCCCGGTGGGTTTGCGAAGAATGCTTCTGGCAGCACTATCTGTTCCTCACTTCCTTCTTCCATTCGCGAATGGTGCGTTAGAAGAACGACTGCCAGCAAGCCTCATTGTGCTTTCCAGCGCATATGGAAAAAAGTAAAATGTTGCCGATCTCTTCCTGGAATGTGTGCTATATCGGAATTTTAATAATAAACCACTCCGTGATGCACAACTCTTGTCTTGTATAACAGACCATCAAAAATTTCCATTTGAGGGCGTTTCTGCAGCTTACGTGTAACATAGCGCGACTCCAGCGCGGAGATATAAGCACCAATATGGCGACAAAGGATTTGTGGCTTTTGTTCCTTTCTGACGTGCGAGCGTAAATATGGAAACGTGAAATATGGTGGCATTATTACCAAATGCGTTCAGACAGGACCAACGTCAGTACCAAAGAATAACGGCACTTATTCTCTTTCCTTATCTGCCGAAGGACAAACATCGACAGCCAGTCACCGAAGATTGTATATGGGATAGCATGTCCGTCGAAAACCACCGTTTTGGAATGGTGCACAAAGTTACGTGCTGGAGTTGCTGCTTCATGGTAACGCACGTCGTCATCCTGCATATGCTGCAACACAGAAGTTAGGACATCTCATACCATAGCACCCTCTCTATAGTCCTCACCCCTCTCCATGCAATTATCACGCCTTCAGTCATTTCATGCTTTCAGACCCATTGGCTCTGTATATTAAATTTTACTGTCTCTTAGTTGCAACAAATATTTTTCCCCATTGGAAAATACATTTGTGAATGTTCAATATTTTTAGCATGTACAAGTGCTGCCAACCGTTCACTACAAAAATATTTAAGTCAATGTAGTAGTGCACAGCAGATCTTGACCGTCAGAATGCACAGAAGTGTTGGTTAGTTACATTCCAACGTATAAATGAATATTAGTGTTGTTATTTTGCATGGTAATTAATCATTTTATTTATTACAACAGTGATACTTCAAAATTAGTTATTTTAGTCCGCAAAAAGAAGCCAATGTACGAAGTATATTTTGAAAACGGGTACATATTTTTGTATACATCGTGCATTTAAAATCGTCAAAAAATCACTTAAGAGCAATTCAGCATAAAGAAAAATTTTCCTTTCTCTAGAAAAAAAAAATCAGGTTTGATAGGATTAAACGATGACTTGAAGGGTCGACTATCCCTGTCGGACGACGCTGTACAGCAGGTAGTTACGGACTACTTCACGCAGCAGGATACGGTGGTTCACCAAACGGTTATATTCAGCCTTGTGCATCGGTGGAATCATTACCTGAACGGCAACGGCTATTTTGCCTGATCGGCTTATCTCTGCTGGACTGTAAGGCCTTCGAACGGAAACTTTTTGATCGCCCGTGACTGTCTGAGTTGCTAAATGATCCAGTGACTAAATACGCACGTCTTCTTTGCGTCTTCTCCATATCTTCTGCTTCTCTAGCCTAGCAAGGGTACCAAACTAACGAGCACGTTTAAAGCCGGCGGCAGGCATAAAATGTCATCCGAATTTTTACTAAATGCTTTCTCAGAAAATTATTTTGAACAATTAGTTCATGAGCCCACTCGAAGCATAAATGGTTGCGAAAGCACACTTGACCTCTTAGCAACAAATAATTCTGGACAGTTAGCGAGTATCCGTACGTATACAGGGATTAGCGAACACAAGGCAGTTGCTGCTAGGCTGAATGCCGTAACACCTACAACCATCAAAATGAAACGCAAAGTATATCTATTCAAAAGCTAAGAAAAATGCTCTTAACGCCGTTTTAAGAGACAGTCTTCACTCCTTGCGATCTGATAATGTAAGCGTAGAAAAGTTGTGCAATGATTTCAGAGAGATAGTATCAACAGCAACTCAGAAGTCAGTAACCACATAAATTAATAAGTGATTGTACTGATCCTCCATGCTACACAAAACGGGTCAGTTCGCTGTTGCAGAACCAACGAAAAAAGAATACCAAATATAAAAAATCTGGTAGAAAACCCACAGTAATTCTGGTCATACATAAAGCACACCAGTGGCAAGAGGCAATTAGTACCTTCGCTGCGCGATAACAACGATGAAGTCACTGATGACAGTGCCACTAAAGCAGAGTTATGAAATACGGTTTTCCGAAACTCTTTCACCAAAGAAGACGAATTAAATATTCCTGAATTCTAATGAACAAAAACTGCCAACATGAGAAACATAGTAGATATTCTCGGTGTATCAAAGCAGCTTAAATCACTTAATAAAGGCAAGGCTTTTGGTCCACATCGTATATCAGTCAGGTTCCTCACAGAGTATGCTGATCTGATAGCTCCATATTTAGCAATTATATACAACCGCTCGCTCTCAGAAAGAAAATTGTCAAAGTCACACCAGTACCCAAAAAGGGAAGTACGAGTAATCCGTTGAATTACAGGCCCATTTGCAATAGGGTTTTGGAACATGTACTATAGTCGAACATTATGAAGTACCTCGAAGAAAACTATTTATTGACACAATCAGCACGGATTCAGAAAATACCGTTGTTGTGAAACAACTCGTGAAATAATAAGTGCTATCGACAGGGGATGACATTGACTCCATATTTTTAGATTTCTCCCCCCATGAACCATGGACCTTGCCGGTGGTGGGGAGGCTTGGGTGCCTCAGCGATACAGATAGCCTTACCGTAGGTGCAACCACAACGGAGGGATATCTGTTGAGAGGCCAGACAAAAGTGTGGTTCCTGAAGAGGGGCAGCAGCCTTTCAGTAGTTGCAAGGGCAACAGTCTGGATGATTGACTGATCTGGCCTTGTAACACTAACCAAAACGGCCTTGCTGTGCTGATACTGCGAACGGCTGAAAGCAAGGGGAAACTACGGTCGTAATTTTTCCCGAGGGCATGCAGCCTTACTGTATGATTAAATGATGATGGCGTACTCTTGGGTAAAATATTCCGGAGGTAAAATAGTCCCCCATTCGGATCTCCGGGCGGGGACTACTCAAGAGGATGTCGTTATCAGGAGAAAGAAAATTGGCATACTACGGATCGGAGCGTGGAATGTCAGATCCCTTAATCGGGCAGGTAGGTTAGAACATTTAAAAAGGGAAATGGATAGGTTAAAGTTAGATATAGTGGGAATCAGTGAAGTTCGGTGGCAGGAGGAACAAGACTTTTGGTCAGGTGACTACAGGGTTATAAACACAAAATCAAATAGGGGTAATGCAGGAGTAGGTTTAATAATAAGAAAGTAGAAATATGGGTAAGCTACTACCAAAAGCATAGTGAACGCAATATTGTGGCCAAGATAGATACAAAGCCCACGCCTACTATAGTAGTACAAATTTATATGCCAACGATCTCTGCAGATGACTAAGAAATTGAAGAAATTATTCAGGTAGTGAAGAGTGACGAAAATATAATAGTCATGGGTGACTCGTATTCGGTAGCAGGAAAAGCGAGAGAAAGAAACGTAGTAGGTGAATATGGATTGGGGGTAAGAAATGAGAGGAAGCCACCTACTAGAATTTTTGCACAGAGCACAACTTAATCATAGCTAACACTTGGTTCAAGAATCATAATAGAAGGCTGTGTACATGGAAGAAGCCTGGAGATACTGACAGGTTTTAGATAGATTACATAATGGTAAGACAGAGATTTAGGAACCAGGTTTTAAATTGTAAGACATTTCCAGGGGCAGATGTGGACTCTGACCACAACTTATTGTTAATTATGAACTGTAGATTAAAACTGAAGAAACTGCAAAAAGGTGAGAATTTAAGGAGATGGGACCTGGATAAACTGACTAAACCAGAGGTTGTACAGTGTTTCAGGCAGAGCGTAAGGGAACAAATGGAGGGAATGGGGGAAAGAAATACAGTAGAAGAAGAATGGGTAGCTTTGAGGGATGAAGTAGTGAAGGCAGCAGAGGATCAAGTAGGTAAAAAGACAAGGGCTAGTAGAAATCCTTGGTTAACAGAAGAAATATTGAATTTAATTGATGAAAGGAGAAAATATAAAAATGCAGTAAATGAAGCAGGCAAAAAGGAATACAAACGTCTCAAAAATGAGATCGACAGGAAGTGCAAAATGGCTAAGCAGGGATGGCAAGAGGACAAATGTAAGGATGTAGAAGCTTATCTCACTAGGGATAAGATAGATACTGCCTACAGGAAAATTAGAGAGACCTTTGGAGATAAGAGAGCCACTTGTATGAACATCAAGAGCTCAGATGGAAACCCAGTTCTAAGCAAAGGAGGGAAAGCAAAAAGGTGGAAGGAGTATATAGAGGGTCTATACAAGGGTGATGTACTTGAGGATAAAATTACGGAAATGGAAGAGGATGTAGGCGAAGACGAAATGGGAGATACGATACTGCGTGAAGAGTTTGAGGGAGCACTGAAAGACCTGAGTCGAAACAAGGCCCCGGGAGTAGACAACATTTCATTAGAACTACTGACGGCCTTAGGAGAGCCAGTCCTGAGAAAACTATACCGTCTGGTGAGCAAGATGTATGAAACAGGCGAAATACCCTCTGACTTCAAGAAGAATATAGTAATTCCAATCCCAAAGAAAGCAGGTGCTGACAGATGTAAAAATTACCGAACTATCAGTTTAATAAGTCACAGCTGCAAAATACTAGCGCGAATTCTTTACAGACGAATGGAAAAACAGGTACAAGCGGACCTCGGGGAAGATCAGTTTGGATTCCGCAGAAATGATGGAACACGTGAGGCAATACTGACCCTACGACTTATCTTAGAAGCTAGATTAAGGAAAGGCAAACCTACGTTTGTAGCATTTGTAGGCTTAGAGAAAGCTTTTGACAACGTTGACTGGAATACTCTTTCAAATTCTGAAGGTGTCAGGGGTAAAATACAGGGAACTAAATGATATTTACAATTTGTACAGAAACCAGATGGCAGTTATAAGAGTCGTGGGACATGAAGGGGAAGCAGTGGCTGGGAAGGGAGTGAGATAGGGTTGTAGTCTCTCCCCGATATTATTCAATCTGTATATTGAGCAAGCTGTGAAGGAAACAAAAGAAAAATTCGGAGTAGGTATTAAAATCCATGGAGAAGAAATAAAAATGTTGAGGTTCGCCGATGACATCGTAATTGTCAGAGACAGCAAAGGACTTGGAAGAGCAGTTGAACGGAATGAATAGTGTCTTGGAAGGAGGATATAAGATATGAACATCAACAAAATCAAAACGAGGATAATGGAATGTAGTCGAATAAAGTCGGGTGATGCTGATGGAATTAGATTAGGAAATTAGACGCTTAAAGTAGTAAAGGAGTTTTTCTATTTGGGGAGGAAAATAACTGATGATGGTCGAAGTAGAGAGGATACAAAATGTAGACTGGCAATGGGAAGGAAAGCGTTCCTGAAGAAGAGAAATTTGTTAACATCGAGTATAGATTTAAGTGTCAGGAAGTCATTTCTGAAAGTATGTGTAGCCATGTATGGAAGTGAAACATGGGCGATAAATAGTTTGGACGAGAACAGAGTAGAAGCTTTCGAAATGTGCTTCTAAAGAAGAATTCTGAAGATTAGATGGATAGATCACATAACTAATGAGGAAGTGTTGAATAGGATTGGGGAGAAGGGGAGTTTGTGGCACAACTTGACTAGAAGAAGGGATCGGTTTGTAGGACATGTCCTGAGGCGTCAAGGGATCACGAATTTAGCATTGGAGGGCAGCGTGGAGGGTAAAAATCGTAGAGGGAGACCAAGAGATGAATACAGTAAGCAGATTCAGAATGATGTGGGTTGCAGTAGGTACTGGGAGATTAAGAAGCTTGCACAGGATAGAGTAGCATGGAGAGCTGCATGAAATCAGTCTCAGGACTGAAGACAACAACAACATTTTTAGATTTCCAGAAAGCTTTAGACATCGTTCCTCACAAGCGTATTCTAACCAACAAACTGCATGCCTGTGGAATATCATCTCAGTTGTGCGACTGGATTCGTGATTTCCTGTCAGAAATGTCACAGTTCGTAGTAATAGACGCAAAGTCATCGAGTAAAACAGAAGTAATATCCGGCGTTCCACAATGAAGTGTTGAAGGCCCTTTACTGTTCCTGATATATATGAACGACATAGGAGACAATCTGAGTAGCCGTCTTAGATTGTTTTGCAGATGTTGTCATTTACCGTCTTGTTAAGTCGTCATATGATCAAAACGTCTTGCTGAATGATTTAGATAAGATATCCGTATGGTGCGAAAAGTGGCAGTTCACCCTGAATAAGGAAAAGTGTGAAGTTATTCACATCAGTACTTAAAGAAATCAGCTAAATTTCGATTACGCGATAAGTCACACAAATCTGAAGGCTGTAGATTCAACTAAATAATTAGGGATTACAATTACAAATAACCTAAATTGGAACGATCACATAAATAATATTGTGGGTAGAGCAAACCAAAGAGTGCGATTCATTGGCAGAACACTTAGGTGCAACAGGTCTACCAGAGAGACTGCTTACACTACGGTTGTGCGTCCTGATCTGAAGTATTGCTGTGTGGTGTGGGATCCATATGAGGTGGGACCGAGGGATGATATCGAGAAAGTACAAAGAAGGGCAGCTCGTTTTGTATTATCGCAAAATATGGGAGATAGTGTCACAAACATGATACGTGAATTGCAGTGGCAATAATTAAAACAAAGGCTTTTTTTTGTTGGGACGGGATCTTCTCATGAAATTTCAATCACCAGTTTTCTCCTCCGATTGCGAAAACATTCTGTTGGTACTCACCTACAGAGGGATGAATGGCCACCACGGTAAAATAAGAGAAATCAGGGCCCGCACAGAAAAATACAAGTGCTCGTTTTTGTCGCGCGCCGTTCTAGAGTGGAACGGTAGAGACAGCTTGAGGGTGGTTAATTGAACCGTCTGCCAAGGACTTTATTGTGAATAGCAGATGTATTTTACATTTTTTTGTGTTCAGATGCGAACTCCAAAGTCTGAACTTGTGTAGAGGTGACGTTGCTGATGACGCTGTGGAGTACGGGAAGATATTGAAGTTGACGACACAAGATGGCTTAAAGAAAATTTCTAGTTGGTGTAATGAGTGACAGCTTGCTTCAAATGTAGAAAAATGTAAGTTAATGCAGATAAGTAGGAAAAACAAACCTGTAATGTCCGAATACAACATTGGTATTGTACTGTTGCTCAGTCAGGTCGATTAAATATAATGTCGTAACGTTGCAAAGCGATATGAAACGGAACGAACTCTTACAAACGGTAGTTGGAAAGGCGGATTGTTGACTTCAGTTTATTGAGAGAGTTTTTGGAAAGTGTAGGTCACCCACAAAATAGACTGCGTATAGAACACTAGTGTGGCCCATTCTTGAGTACTGCTTGAGTGTTTGGGATCCCCACCGGATCTGACCAAGGGAACACATTGAAGCGGTTTACAGGCACACTGCTATATTTGTTACCGGTAGGTACGGTCAACAAGAGAGTAGTACGAAGATGCTTCGTAAACTTAAATGATTCTCTTTTGAAGGAAGCCATGCTCTTTTCGCGAAACACTATTGAGAAAATTTAGAGAACAGGCATTTGTAGCTGACGGCTAACGTAAATTTCGCTAAAAAATCGCGAAGACAAGATAAAAGAAATTAGGGTTCGTACAGAGGCATATAGGTAGCTTTCCCCGCTGGCTCCATTTGCGAGCATAGCAGGGGAAGGAAATCACTAGTAGTGGTACAAAATACGCTTCGCCATACACCGTACGGCAACTTGCTCACTATGTATGTAGATGCTGATGAATATCAGTGTGAACGACGGAGAGTGCAATTTTAATTGAAATTTTTTACACGATAAATCATTCTAATCTAAAAGCCATAAATTCAACTCAATACATAGGAACTACAATTACGAACAATTTAAATTGGAAGGAACACACAGAAAATGTTGTGGGGGGGGAAGGCTAACCAAGGACTGCGTTTCATTGGCAGTAAGCTTAGAAAATGTAACAGACCTACTAAGGAGACTGCCTACGCTACGCTTGTCCGTCCTCAGAATACTGTTGCGCTGTGTGGGATCCTTACCAGATGGGACTGACTGAGTACATCGAAAAAGTTCAAAGAAAGGCAGCACGTTTTGTATTATCGCGAAATATGGGAGAGTGTCACAGAAATGATACAGGATTTGGGATGAACATCATTAAAAGAAAGGCGTTTTTCGTTGCGACGTAATCTTCTCACGAAATTCCAATCAACAATTTTCTCCTCCGAATGCGAAAATATTTTGTTGACACCGCCCTACATAGGGAGGAACGATCACCAAGATAAAATAAGGGAAATCAGAGCTCTTACGGAAAGATATAGGTGTTCATTCTTTCCGCGCGCTATACGAGATGAGAATAATAGAGAATTGTGAAGGTGATTCGATAAACCCTCTGTCAGGCACTTAAATGTGATTTGCAGAGTATGCATGTAGATGTAGATCCTGTAAATTTCGAATGTTAGATGTTTGTGAACAGTTCCATTTCAGACTACTTTAGCTGCAGAGCACTCTAAAGACACAAGCGAGCGAGCGGGGAAAAACTCCATCTCCGGGGATAATTTGGGAGGCACCACTCCAACAACGCACTGATCTTCCGGGCATCACAGCTATGAAACTGTCGCCGATGAGAGAGGCACAGCGGCGGAATGGAAAGGCTGTTGAGCGGTTGTCAGCGGTGTTTGGGGAGGCTGACAGCCGGAAGTCTGTCATCGATCGGTCGTTCGCCGTGCGGCAGGGGTTGGAGTGGGGGTATGTATTCCATTCCAGATTGGGACAGCCTCGCTTCGCGCTGCCCAGTTCCAATCATTCGCAGGCCGTGTTCCGGTACTTCAAGCGAGACATTCGTGTGCCACCGAAATAACAGGGACAACCTCTTTTTTAGACGTTATTTTTGGATCCCTGAAATGGAAGAAGTCTGACAGGGTATTGACAGGAGAAGAAACTGCACATCCACCTGAGAATTTTTGCTTACAGCTGGTTGTTGTGTTCACAACGAACATCATATAGAAAAAGAAACCTTCTTTTCATGTTGCAATATAAAGACCACTGCCCTTAGAATCTTTAATGTAAGTAATTACTTTGATCGTTCTTGCCTTAAAAGCCCAACAGAAACTGCATTCCTCCGAAACTTAGTAATGGTGTCGAGGTGTAAAGACTTGAAGTGGCTTGTATGGACTTGTTTAGCATTCGTCATAGGTTTCGAAATAGACTGTAGATTTCATTTCCTTTCTGGAAACAAATCAGTATATGAAGACATGCTCGGGAAAACGGACTAACCTTCAAATGTATAAACTTTGAGATAAGTGTTGCCATTGCTGGGTACGGGAACGACGAAAATTGACATCGGTCTCACCACTAAATATGCCAATATATTTGGGGGTGAGACCAAGGTCAGTTTGGTAGTTCTCGTACCCAGCAACATATGGCAACACTTATCTTTAAGCTTTTACATTTGAGAGTTAGTCCGCTTTTCCGCGCATGTCTTCATATTTCTTTTAGAATAGCGATCCCACCAACGTTAAAAACGTAATTATTACTAAACGTTTCATAATCTGCATATTCACACGGACGATAGTTGGCATAGTCAATTAAGTTGAGTCCTGTATCAGAACGACGTGATTGTTTGGAGACATGCCTGCACTGAAGCAAGCTATGAAGTCCTTGGGAGGGAAAGGTAAGGACCAGTGCAGAAATTTTATGAACTGGAGAAAAAGAGAAAATGTTACTAGAACTGGTGAAAAAAGTAACCTGGAAAGTAGAAACACGGAAGAGATAGGACACAAAGCCTGGGACTAAAAAAAAAAAAAGCTAGAGAATGTAAGTGTTCGGAGAAAACTAAAATCGACAATATTACAGCATACCGTATGAGATGAGATATCAAAGGAAATGACAACTTTAAATAAAAAAAAGCTTTCAAAGAAGCTACTGTTGATGATACTCTAGTTGAATAACTTAATGTGGGCTACGTGCAAGGGAATGAATTATGAACTGAAGTCGTCTCAAATGACTGAATAAAAGTAAATTCGGGAATACTAGGAGATGGCTCACATTCATGATAGGTATATACGAGAAGAGTACGAAATTAAAAAAAGCTGACTATTAGTCACTTAAGCACCCATGTAAGCGGATAATGCTATCAAGGATCAAGAGATGTTTCTGGACCATAGTATCTTCAATGGGCATATGACATTTGTAGGAAATACGTGTCGCTTGAAAATGCAGTAGAAAAATACACATGCATGATAGTTTGCTCCGATATTTATAGATTTGTCACATTAAAGGATGGATAAGTAACAAAAAGAATAAACAGGGAAGTTTAGTGATGCTTGTATTCGGAAAAAACTATGGAAAACAAGATTTGGGTTATATATAATAAATGTCAGAAAGTATCACAGATGGCGTTACAGCGAGAAGGTTAACATGACAAGGACGTTGCAGAAAGAATTGACGACCACAGATGACGATGGGAAATCCTAATATTGTGCCACGGGGAACATTCACCTATGCTTCCGTGGGATCTGTGTTGGTAACGAGGCTGCGTACTTCGTAAACATTATTGCGGGCCATCTGCATCTTTACTTCTTGATTTGTTCCTGAATAGCGATGGCACCTTCAAACAGGATAACTGTTCGTGTCGCAAGGTCAGAATCGTGCCACATTAGTCGGAGAGGAGCGTGATAGTGAACTCATGACGCCTTTTTCACCAAAAATCGCCTGATACGAATCTGGTGGAGCAGGTCTGAGACACTATCTGGCGTCAGCTCAGGATCCACAAACAACCAGTCCGTAATTTATGAGAAATTCCGTGACCTATGCTTACAGAGCTTCAAATCTTCAGACACCTACCAACGGCATGTCGGATCTATGCCACGTAGACTCACTGCTTTAACGCATTTACGGGTGGACCATGACGCTATTACACGGGTGGTCATATCATTTTGGCTCATCAATTTATAATGTAACAACACTTCATGGTAATTGTCAACTAACTGTTTTTATGGTAGATATGATTTGTTGTTAGACAGTCAAACGCTGTGTTAGTTACTATAAACCATCTCAATATCTCCAAATGGTAGACGATGCAACTGCTTGCTCAAATAATATTTTACTTTGCACGAGACATGTGGACCAAAATGTCGGCGTCGGAGGAGGAGAGTGGACCAATTGCGTAAAATAGGGGACAGAAAAGAACCCATGTTACCTGTCTGCATCGTTCATTTATTTCGATAGGTTTTGTCTGTCACTGAATAACGGAAGGCATTATTTAGTTTCAAGGAAGATGCAGCTAATAAACTTTTGCTCCTAATAGTTCATTGTTTATAGGGAGTAATTCAGTATGTTCGCTCGGCTAGACCGGCGTGAATTATGAAAAGGAGTCTTAAATTTGTGCTCGTGCCGGAGTGTAGTGTTTTCAGCGTATTTTTAAGAAGCTGGACTGTAGTGAATAGCGGTGCGGAACATACGTGACGATAAAAAATCGACCAGATTTATGTTAAGCTGCTTTAAGAAAGCTATATTGCATCTTCGTCTGTTTCGTGAGAAATTGCTAAACTTACAGTGTGGAGCCCAGTTTATTTGCTTGTCCGGTTGTTTACTGGACCGGAGGGCGACATAAAAAAATGCTCACAACATATCATTGTTGAGGAAGTTCTTCTGTATCATGGTATCTGGTGGCTTCGAGAAAGTTGTTTGACATGGAATGCCTAAGAAATTTGACAATATTTTTGACTCTTTACTCCTTCGCTGTCTACAGATGGGACTTGGTGTTGCAAATCTAGAAATGTTCGTGCATCACTTGAAAATAATCATGACCCGACAGAATAGCTTGGGAATAATGTGCAAGAACATCGGAGATACGCGATGTGGTGTAAGAATATCTTCCTCTCCCTTCCCTGAAGTTAAAATGAATTCCAACATGATATCGACACTAGCTTAGGCAACTATCAAAACTACATGCCACTCATAAAATGTTGTGGTCGCTTTGGTTCCGAGATTTACTAAGTGTACTGTAAAAAGTGGACTATTTCTTGCAAGAAGCAATCTACTAAGCTCTAGATGATGATATTCGTGTCGTTTCTATAAGACGGACAGCTGTATTCTGCATTCTCAAGTGTAGTGTTTCAGATTTTTAAAAATCTCAACTGAATCATGTAAGCAAGAATAATACACTAAAATATCCAATATTCTAAAACTTAGGCAGAAAAAGATATGGGAAGAGCAAGGCAAAAGCATCAACCAGACGTGCAGATTCCATAGGTATCAATAAAATTGTGTATTCTGTTTGGGGTGTTGCGTAATAACGCAAGTCACGAGTCAGCTTACCTGAAAATTAATTTTGTTTGTACAGCTTTTTAACGTAGTGCAGTTGTTCGTTGTATTCTAGTGGATTATCTAGAATATCAGGCCGAATTAAACAGCACAATCCCATAATGAAATATTATTTATTTTTGTAATATGACTGCACTTCGTTAAAATGTTGCGTGCTGAGACACACATCCTACGAGCAGTACACACTGACAGTTTTCGTTCCAGACAAAAATTCACTCATAACAGGTAAGGTCAAAGGTTTTATCGTCCGTTTTAACAACTGAAAGAAGCTGCTTTCATGGACCACACTGGTTTAAAAATTTTCGGTATCAATTTTTTAAACTGTAGAATATTTGGGCCACCCTGTATTTGGTACTTAAGAGAATGCTTAGTTCTTAATCGATTCTTGGGGTGTATTTAATGAATAGCGGATTTATGCACCTGAGTCGGTGTAGCTGTAATAAAAGAATGCATAGCGTTATTGGAATGTAATGAGTTTTCCTAGTCAAGACATGGTGTTTAGAAGCAAATCAACATTTTAAAAACAGTTCCTTTCCCCACACAACCCCAATGGGCTGTTATAAGTTAGTACGAAAGAGATGCGCTGTAAGTCCATATTCAGTTATCAGAGCAGTATCGCAGCCTCATACTGCGTGGTCTTGTGGTTGGACTGTGTAATTGCACTCCAAACTCCAGCAGCTTAGTTGAGCCGCTTCTCGACACCGAGGACAAAGCCTAACTTCTGCGGTAGGCCACGACAGTCTGAGTTTCTAGAAACTGAGAAGCTCTCAGGCTTGGGACTTCAGACGGTTCGGCAGTGTGTCTCATAACCATTACTGGCAATCCTGTTCAATTTTTAGCGACATTAATTAGCATCTGAAACGTTAAAAAGGACCTCGTTTTGAAAATGCTGTCTACGACCAGTTTTCGTTGCACGGCCAAATATTTCCTTTATGTACCGCTGCGATGTAATCGTATTGAACTAGCTGAGCTCTTCATAAATCGTTTATCATCTTCGACCAAACTGCTTTGTTTGTGATAATCTAAATTCTGTATAATAAAAGTTCGTTCGAATGTAATATGACACTTTTCGTCAGCATACCTACACTTGCTTAAAGTTAGCGTCCCTTTCCGTATAGGTCTTTTCACATAGATTTACTTCATCAATTTTCTTCGTGTGCTTCAACTTCTTGTATCGTCTCCTCTTTTAGAAATTACCCCAGCTTTACTATCTTGTATTGGAATACAGAACCACTGCTTACTCTATGACAAGATAGGTTTTATAGTATATGGTTTCCATCAAATAATCGCGCAAAGCTTGATATGAGAACAATGCTGATCTTAAGTTTGAAACTTTTCAGAAAAACATTTTCTAGCAATCGAGATATTAACGTATTTTGAGTCGGACAACTAGTTTCACTTACAAAGCGTTTTAAGTACCATTAATTAAAACACCGATAAAGATATCAATAACTTTCGTAATACTTTGCCTAGAAAAAATCCATTTTCAGTTTTGTAATCCTATAACCATACAGAATAGTTTGATATACATGACAATAACAAGCTGTTTGAATTTTATTTAGGTAATTTTATAGTGATTTTTGTTCCAATATTTTTAGGCCTTCCAATCCGTTTCAATCAGTATCAGAACTGGCAATTTGTGAAGGACTCCCAGTGTCATTTGGATGCCTCAAATTATTTGTATAATTAGTTATCAACGTAACTTAGATTTACGCGATACTGAATTTGTTTCATTAGACACACTTCGTGATTCTGACATAGGGCTTGTCTGACGCCATATGAATGTCACTAGTCACTGGAATAAAAGCAGTATACTTAGTCAAAGGGGGAGGCACTTTCGATTTTGATCGCTGGGAAGCTTTAACACGATTTTAGCTAGCAGACGACAGATCTGAATATATTTCCAAGGTGGCTCTGGTGTTTTAGATTTTCACCTCCCTCCTGTAGGATGAAGGCAACGCTGATTCATGGAGGCAGGTAAAATGTTTCACTGCATCGATCTGTGTTATTGTTTGTGTACAGAACAATAATAAAGATTATTGGTAGTTTCGTACAATTCTTAAAGTTAAAAAATTACTTCAAACGTATATACGAAGGTATGTACCTGCATCCCTGGACAACAAATCTACATCTACACCCATACTCCGCAAGCCACTTGACGGTCTGTGGCGAAGGGTACCCTGAGTACCTCTATCGATTCTCCCTTCTATTCCAGTCTCGTATTGTTCGTGGAAAGGAGGATTGTCGGTATGCCTCTGTGTGGGCTCTAATCTCTCTGATTTTACCCTCATGGTCTCTACGCGAGATATACGTAGGTGGGAGCAATATACTGCTTGACTCCTCGGTAAAGGTATGTTGTCGAAAATTCCACAAAAGCCTGTACTTGAGCTACTGAGCGTCTCTCTTGCAGAGTCTTCCACTGGAGTTTATCTATCAAAGCAGTAACGCTTTCGCGATTACTAAATGATCCTGTAACGAAGCAGAACATTTCCGTTTTAATTCCGGTTAGGTATCGGGGGTACAGCCGTAACAAAGTCATTTCTTCCACTCTCACGTAATTTGGACAAAACTAGAGAACCACCGCCAGAAATGCATGTCTGAACATTATGTGCAGATGCTAGCCAAGCCTGCATTTTACAGTGTTGTATATGACCACGTACGTCACCAGTGCCATGACCTCAGTAAGTTGCGTGTGTCAGTAGTGGTCAGTATTCTGTGTACTTGACTGCGTTACGTCGGAGCTAAGTGAATTCGAAAGTTGGCAAATTCTTGGTGCTCGGATCATCAGTGCCTCGGTAACTAAGATAGCCGAAGTATTCAGTGTTTCACGAGGCACCGCATCGAGGATTTATACCACACAGCGAAAGCGGCAAAATCGTCATCCGCTAAGCCACAACTCAGCCGAAGTGTGTGTTCAGTGATCGTGACAGACGGTCATTTAAGAACACAGCTGCAAAAGTAATTGCGGAACTGAATGTCACACTCGCTGACTATCAGCACCAAAACAATACGGAGGTATCTCCATAATTACGAATTTTCAGCGTGAGCTGGACTTCGTAAAGCACTCATCGGTGATTCAAATGACCGTAACACGAAAACGAGGCGCTGAAGCCATAAAACCTGGACTACAAAGCAATGGAAGTACGTCTTTTGGTCGGATGATTCTTACTTCACACTATTTCCAACTTCTCGCCGAGTACGTCCCAAGAGTGAAACATAACAGGTGTCTGATGATGGTTTGGGCAGCCATGGTTAATCTGCAAGGTCACATTACTGACACGGCTAATGTAACCATTTTTACTGATCAGATCCTTCCACTGGTACAGTGTTAGTTTCCCAATGGCGATGCCTTGTTCCAAGACGACAGGATTCCTGTCCACATATCTCGCATCGCCCAGGACTGGTTGTGTGAGCACTAGGACGAATTGTCACAGGTCTGCTGGTCACTACAGTCAGCAGAACACGATATTATGTGTAGCTTTTGTAATCTACTTTGGAGAAAAGGGGGTGTGATCGCTATCTCCCTCATCGTTACCTGCACTTGCCCGTATTCTGCAGGGATAATGGTATACAATTTGCTTGAAAAAATAAAGGACCGGTATTTGTCCATTTCTAGACGACAGGAAGCTGTTCAGCATGCCAACGGTTGTCCTACACTGTATTAGACATGGTAATGTGTTGCATTTGTGGTCTTTCCAAATTTTTTTCATCCCTTTATTTCCGATGTATATTGTTTAAACCAGTGGGCTCCGTCACGGAGCATACTGCAAAAGATAAACACAGTTGAAAAATAGGATGTGGGCGGTCAAGGTAATTATACATACTGCACAGTGATGGAGCAGGTGGCTAGACACCCCATTCCCGGCCGTTGTCGGCTTTCCGGACCTTGGATCCGGTATTTATCACTAAAGTAGCTCCTCAGTTGGCATGATTTGGCTGAGTGGACCCCTTTCCAGCCTTTCACAAAAGAAAAATCCCTGACACCAGCAAGAATGGAACACTGGTCTTCTGTGTGCTACCACTCTTGGTTCTGTAAACAAGTTGCACCCACAAAACTCTGAATCTTCTTCAGAATTTAATGTAAAACTCAAGCTACAGATTGCACGCGTCAGTCCCACTCTGGTCAGCAGGAAAGTGCGCGGAACACCAGTTACCAGTTTCCTGTTTAATTTTTTTAGGTAGTAACTGAAATCTCACTGACTAAACTTTATCATCCTTGTTCAAATACAAACCTGAGATTCAATCGGTGAGTCGACTTAAAAAAAAAAAAAATAATGTGGTTTGATAGTCTAAATCTAAGGAAAAAAATTCAGTTTGAAATTGGTCCTATTTCAGGGTGTATACGACCCGAGACAACCCGGAGATCCGGGAAAAACCCGGAAGTTTTTTCATCCGGGAAAAAACCGGGAAAAACCAGGGATATTTTTAGAATTCCGGGAATTTTACATTGTTTGAGCTTTTGGTTAAATTTTTGTGATTTTGACTGGTAAGAACCGATACTCTAACAAAGGATATTACTGCATCCCACTACTACAGAATAATATTTCAACAATGAGACATAAACGAGAGAAAAAACCAAAATAACTTAAATTGCAAAGGAAATGCGCCATGTACAACAACGACACACAGTGCTCATGCAAGCGTCTGCCAATTGAAAATGTGTCAAAGGCTTTAGGAAGACTATGCAGTGCTTCATAACAACAAACTGCCTCCAATGAGCGTGAAGTCGCAACTATTTACATTTGATTTGTTTAGCAGTTATACGCGGGCTCATGCGCATGCGCAGTTGAGTCACGTTTCAGTAGTAGATTCTCCCGCTTCTGGCTACAGGAATGTGGCTGTTGGCTGTGCTAGCAGTCGCAGCAAGCAGCTAGATGTTACCGGAAGAAGGGGGGCCCCAAATTCATATTCTTGAGGAAAAAAAACTTTGTTTCACAAAGCGCCTAGCATCCAGCGCACGTTTGTCTATAGATTATTCATATGATTTTGAAACGCTTTCCTGTTGGTTTTTGAACATTTTTGAACACATTTTAAGTTGGTTTCTGAATGAATCATAAGTTGACTTGAATGCATTCATAGTGTACGTTATGTCTGTCAGGAGAATCCTCGTCGCATGTAGAAATAAACTTTGCGCAGACAAAAAGGGGAGGGGAAATACGAGCCGAGGTAGTAAACGGATGAATGCCAATCGCTGTGTGATTATGTGGTTGATTGGGTTTGCGAATGATCAGCATTGCTGTAATTACTAGCGAAATCCATATATTCAGACTACCAGAATGGAAATAAACGACTAACAGGAATAACATGTGAGAGAGATTACGTATCATCTTCTCGGTGTATACAAGAAAATGAAATTTTGCCAGAAGTTTTGACCAGATCGCTACACTAGTAAGACCAGTTGTACAGTCCACTCTGGGAGTAACGCGGAAAACATGTTGTTCGAACACGTAGTAACGCCCAACGGGAAAATAATCGCGGGATAACGAAACCAATGATTGACAGGGTTAGTGAAGTTAATCGGCGAACGTATTTTGATAATGGCAGCAATAGATACAAAAGTGGTGATCACAAGATTGTTTGAACTGGGAAGGAGAAGAAACGGACATCACACAAATTATGGAAGAATAAGACGATCCATATATATATAAAAATTTCGTAATACTATTTTTCGATCTCATGCTTGAGAAGCTGGTGCGTATGAATGAAATGTGAAACTGTTTCCTAACATAAAGATTTTTGCTTGTAGTAGGCCTAATAGGCATTTGATATTGGTACTTTGTGAATTATATTCTGTCTTTTTATGAAAATGGCCATTTGTGCCAAAACAGTCTCGTTTATTTGGTGTGTTACAAAATTGCAGCCATATTAGAAAGGCCTGTTGTTGTTGTTGGGGTCTTCAGTCCTGAAACTGGTTTGATGCAGCTCTCCATGCTACTCTATCCTGTGCAAGCTTCTTCATCTCCCAGTACCTACTGCAACCTACGTCCTTCTGAATCTGCTTAGTGTAGTCATCTCTTGGTCTCCCTCTACGATTTTTACCCTCCACGCTGCCCTCCAATACTAAATTGGTGATCCCTTGATGCCTCAGAACATGTCCTACCAACCGATCCCTTCTTCTGGTCAAGTTGTGCCACAAACTTCTCCCCAATCCGATTCAATACTTCCTCATTAGTTATGTGATCTACCCATCTAATCTTAAGCGTTCTTCTGTAGCACCACATTTCGAAAGCTTCTATTCTCTTCTTGTCCAAACTATTTATCGTCCATGATTCACTTCCATACATGGCTACACTCCATACAAATACTTTCAGAAATGACTTCCTGACACTTAAATCTATACTCGATGTTAACAAATTTCTCTTCTTCAGAAACGCTTTCCTTGCCACTGCCAGTCTACATTTTATATCCTCTCTACTTCGACCATCATCAGTTATTTTGCTCCCCAAATAGCAAAACTCCTTTACAACTTTAAGTGTCTCACTTCCTAATCTAACTCCCTCAGCATTACCCGACTTAATTCGACTACATTCCATTATCCTCGTTTTGCTTTTGTCATGGTCATCTTATATCCTCTTTTCAAGACACTATCCATTCCGTTCAACTGCTCTTCCAAGTCCTTTGCTGTCTCTGACACAATTACGATGTCATCGGCGAACCTTAAAGTTTTTATTTCTACTCCATGGATTTTAATACCTACTCCGAATTTTTCTTTTGTTTCCTTTACTGCTTGCTCAATATACAGATTGAATAACATCGGGGATAGGCTACAACCCTGTCTTACTCCCTTCCCCACCACTGCTTCCCTTTCATGTCCCTCGACTCTTATAACTGCCATCTGGTTTCTGTACAAATTGTGAATAGCCTTTCGCTCCCTGTATTTTACCCCTGCCACCTTCAGAATTTGAAAGAGAGTATTCCAGTCAACGTTGTCAAAAGCTTTCTCTAAGCCTACAAATGCTAGAAACGTAGGTTTGCCTTTTCTTAATCTAGCTTCTAAGATAAGCCGTAGGGTCAGTATTGCCTCACGTGTTCCAACATCTCTACGGAATCCAAACTGATCTTCCCCGAGGTCGGCTTCTACCAGTTTTTCCATTCGTCTGTAAAGAACTCGCGTTAGTATTTTACAGCTGTGACTTATTAAACTGATAGTTCGGTAATTTTCACATCTGTCAACACCTGCTTTCTTTGGGATTGGAATTATTACATTCTTCCTGAAGTCTGAGGGTATTTCGCCTGTCTCATACATCTTGCTCACCAGATGGTAGAGTTTTGTCAGGACTGGCTCTCCCAAGGCCGTCAGTAGTTCCAATGGAATGTTGTCGACTCCGGGGGCCTTGTTTCGACTCTGGTCTTTCAGTGCTCTGTCAAACTCTTCACGCAGTATCGTATCTCCCATTTCATCTTCATCTATATCCTCTTCCATTTCCATAATATTGTCCTCAAGTACATCGCCCTTGTACAGACCCTCTATATACTCCTTCCACCTTTCTGCTTTCCCTTCTTTGGTTAGAACTGGGTTTCCATCTGAGCTCTTAATATTCATACAAGTGGTCCTCTTTTCTCCAAAGGTCTCTTTAATTTTCCTGTAGGCAGTGTCTATCTTACCTCTAGTGAGATAAGCCTCTACATCCTTACATTTGTCCTCTAACCATCCCTGCTTAGCCATTTTGCACTTCCTGTCGATCTCATTTTTGAGACGTTTGTATTCCTTTTTGCCCGCTTCATTTACTGCATTTTTATATTTTCTCCTTTCATCAATTCAATTCAACATTTCTTCTGTTACCCAAGGATTTCTACTAGCCCTAGTCTTTTTACCTACTTGATCCTCTGCTGCCTTCACTACTTCATCCCTCAAAGCTACCCATTCTTCTTATATTGTATTTCTTTCCCCCATTCCTGTCAATTGCTCCCTTATGCTCTCCTTGAAACTCCGTACAACCTCTGGTTCTTTTAGTTTATCCAGGTCCCATCTCCTTAAATTCCCACCTTTTTGCAGTTTCTTCAGTTTTAATCTACAGGTCATAACCAATAGATTGTGGTCAGAGTCCACATCTGCCCCTGGAAATGTCTTACAATTTAAAACCTGGTTCCTAAATCTCTGTCGTACCATTATATAATATATCTGAAACCTCTCAGTATCTCCAGGCTTCTTCCATGTATACAGCCTTCTTTTATGATTCTTGAACCAAGTGTTACCTATGATTAAGTTGTGCTCTGTGCAAAATTCTACCAGACGGCTTCCTCTTTCATTTCTTTGCCCCAGTCCATATTGACCTACTACGTTTCCTTCTCTCCCTTTTCCTACTACCGAATTCCAGTCACCCATGACTATTAAATTTTCGTCACCCTTCACTATCTGAATAATTTCTTTTATTTGATCATACATTTCTTCAATTTCTTCGTCATCTGCAGAGCTAGTTGGCATATAAACTTGTACTACTGTAGTAGGTGTGGGCTTCGTATCTATCTTGGCCACAATAATGCGTTCACTATGCTGTTTGTAGTAGCTTACCCGCATTCCTATTTTCCTATTCATTATTAAACCTACTCGTGCATTACCCCTATTTGATTTTGTGTTTATAACCCTGTAGTCACCTGACCAGAAGTCTTGTTCCTCCTGCCACCGAACTTCACTAATTCCCACTATATCTAACTTTAACCTATCCATTTCCCTTTTTAAATTTTCTAACCTACCTGCCCGATTAAGGGATCTGACATTCCACGCTCCGACCCGTAGAACGCCAGTTTTCTTTCTCCTGATAACGACATCCTCTTGAGTAGTCCCCGCCCGGAGATCCGAATGGACTATTTTACCTCCGGAATATTTTACCCAAGAGGATGCCATCATCATTTAATCATACAGTAAAGCTGCATGCCATAGGAAAAAATTACGACCGTAGTTTCCCCTTGCTTTCAGCCGTTCGCAGTATCAGCACAGCAAGGCCGTTTTGGTTAGTGTTACAAGGCCAGATCAGTCAATCATCCAGACTGTTGCCCCTGCAACTACTGAAAAGGCTGCTGCCCCTCTTCAGGAACCACACGTTTGTCTGGCCTCTCAACAGATACCCCTCCGTTGTGGTTGCACCTACGGTACGGCTATCTGTATCGCTGAGGCACGCAAGCCTCCCCACCAGCGGCAAGGTCCATGGTTCATGGGGGGGGGGGGGGGGGGGGGAGAAAGGCCTATTTTGTTTTATCTAGCAGACAGTGACAAAATAGACGTAATCAGATCTAGAAACCATACCAGTATTTGGTATTATTTGTATTAACGGCGTTTTAAGTATTAGATAGCGAAGTTTCGATTTTTCATGTTGACGAACTTTGATGAGGTAATGGATTATTTCGCAGAAAGGAAAGCACGCCATGTACAGCTGTAGCAAGATTAGAGAGGAACAAAAATGCTAGGTAAGGTTTGAAGAAATGTATAATTTCTTGCTTATCACTTGCCAGTATTCGTTTTATATATCCTATATTTAATTTTATGTCACACAAAACAGCAAGATATTAACTAATAAGCAATAAAGAGGTCAGATTTTCTGTAGAGTTCTTCTCTCGGTTACAAATAATCCCATCCGCTATTAATTGCGATATTTTTTCAAGAGGGGCAGGCTGTCAAATGGCCGACTGGGAACAGGAGAGGCACCACAGGACATTTCAATTTCCACTCGCCTGAACATATTTTGTACATGCGGTAGAAAAATGCTTTAAGAAGAGGCGTGGCACTGCACGTTTGCATACTTAAGACCAAATAATATATCTTACATTTCCTCAGATACATATGTTTCAGACTTTTCAGAAAGATGTGCGCTACAAGATGAACATATTTTGAAAATTCGATTTTTTTTGTATTGACTCGGTTCGCAAATGTCGTAGATCCGGGTCTGATGCGCAGAGCAGTCTGAGTTATAGTGGGTAGTCTCCCTATGACCCGTGTTTACATTTAGTGATTTTGCTGTCTCCCCTTCGTTTACTCTCACGTCAAATGAAAACAAAACTGATATCTGTGGCCGGGAGCTATCAAATGAATTAAAACACATTCACATAATTACGGAAGTCTAAAATGTCATTAGTTTCAGATTTTATTTTATTGCCACATTTCTGACAGTCAAGCGTTAATCGCCTTGCGGAACAATTAAGTTATTTTTGTCTGAAAGAAATTTGACTTTTGTTAACCTTTTCCGCAGAGGCAGTCAATGTATTTGAAACGAAATGTTTAGTTCCACAGTACTGGCTAATTTCAACTGTTCGATGCATTTCAAGTGCACGTTTTCATTTTCTAGCACAGATGGCATTATGTCATAATAAAGAACCAAACATGATATAATACAGTACTGGTGCTTCAAGAAAATTTTTCATCCCGAAAACCACACTGGAAAGCTTAATATCAGGTCGAGGTCTACATCATTTTGAATCCGAACATACGAACGTGCACTTTAAGTATGCACTTTAAAAGTGCATATTTTAATATTGTGCATATTTAATATTCCGATACTCCTGCAGTTTCCTCTGATGTCTTGTTTCTTTTATGACATAATGTATGATCTTTCAATGTTTTACACATACGTACATACGGGCTTCCTACGTCATGATAGCTACCCGAGCGCTGTGTCGCCTGTTATCTGCGCTTTCTGGCAACTGATGAAACGAGCCTATTTCTAACAGGTTGCGGGAAAATATTGCGAATAGTGATATGAAAAGCGTTCCTTTCAAAGTAAATAGCCTTTTGCGTAATGAATTTATTAAATCACAGAGGTTTTGACTCTCATTTAAAAATCAACTTTTTGATGACGCGCCATTCAGAAGAATTTCGAACCCTGAAGGTCAGACATTTGTTATTAAAAATTTTACTGGCATATTTGTGTGATATATCTTAAACTGTAACACGCGCAAAAAGATCAACAGTATATGCGAAAGCTTAAATTCTCTTGCAGCTTGAGAATAATATTACATGTGAAAACTTTGCTTTTCTTGTAGTAACACTATGTATATTAATTTAAACTATTAACTGTCCCTGTTTGTGTGTTCGTGCTACTTACGTGATGTTGCTGTTGGCTGACTACATCACGTGCCTATGCCCTGAATATCCGCTGTCATCGGCTGGCGAGATTACGTGACATGAGCTACGAACGGTCTACAAAAGCGCATCGAAATCTCAGTTTTAATTATTCGGAAAGTAACATGCGGTGTTTTGTGGAATTCCAGTTTATACTTTCGTAATACGAAAATACGCAGCGTACATGTTGCTGCACATCAAAGATGTTTCCAAAACGTGTCCTTTTCCCTGAGTTTCGTTATCTGAAGTGCCAGGATATTGTAAGCCCGGGTATAAAACCATAACCATTCAAAGGATTGATAAGGGAAAATATACTGTCACCTGGGAGAAAGTGTATTTTTAACCGGGAAATCCGGGAAAAATTCGAGAATTTTTTTCCTTGGCCACGTATACACCCTGTATTTGTACAGTGACGGTAGGACTAGTGTTATTTTACAGTTGCTCCCTAGCAATGTGTAACCAAACCATATGACACGAAAATTTTAACGGAACTCCCACATTCCACGTTCAGAAATTCAATTATTATCGTATTCTTGTAGAGACGCTAGTTCGAAGACTGGTTTGATACAGATTTCCACGCTAGTCTATTTTGTACAAGTACTCTATGTGATTAAAACTATCCAGACACCTGGCTGAAAATGACTGACAAGTTCGTGGCACCCTCCATCGGCAATGCTGGAATTCAATATGATGTTGGCCCACCCTTAGCCTTGATGACAACTTCTTGCAGGCATACGTTCAATCAGGTGCTGGAAGGTTTCTTTGGGAATGGCACCCCATTCTTCACGGAGTGCTGCACTAAGGAAAGGTATCGATGTCGGTTGGTGAGGCCTGGCACGAAGTCGGCGTTCCAAAACATTCCAAAGTTGTTCTATAGGATTCAGGTCAGGATTCTGTGCAGGGAAGTCCATTGCAGTGATATTATTGTCGTGTAACCACTCCGCCACAGGCCGTGCATTATGAACAGGTACACAATCGTGTTGAAAGATGCAGTCGCCATCCCGAATCGCTCTTAAACAGTGGGAAGCAAGGCGCTACTTAAAACATCAATGTGTTGTGCTGTGATAGTGCCACGCAAAACAAGGGGGTGCAAGCCCCATCCGTAAAAAACACGGCCACACCATAACACCACCGCCTCCGAATTTTACTGTTGGCACAACACACGCTAGCATTCGCAATACTCACATCCTGCCATCGGATCGCCATATTGTATACTATGATTCGTCACTCTACACAACGTTTTTCTACAGTTCAGTCGTCCAATGTTTACTCTCCTTACACATGTTTCACTTCCTTGTGATGTTACATTCCAGACAAATACTTTCAGGAAAGATAATTCCTAACACTTAAATTTATATAAAAAAATATCTTTAAGAGAAGCTTAGCGTGTTATTGCTAGCTTCCATTTTTTATCACCCTTCTGCCGTCGTCAGTTAAGTTGCTGTCCAAACAGCAAAGTTTGATTACAGGTTCGATATTTCCAAAGTAACCACGACATACGACATTTAGGAAGTTCAACAAAAACTTGGAATTTCTGTCTGGGACTCGCTTTAGTAATTTTTTACAATCGTGTTAATTCAAAGCAAGCCAGTTAACGTTTCTGATCATTGTAATTTTGTTCGTCTGTAACCGACTTCCCTGTTTATCCATTTGCCCTAGCATTAAAGATTTTAAAGAGACGTTCTCAAGAAGTTTTTAATTTTATTTTATATATCTATTTCCGTAGGACCAACTTGAGAAGAAAAGTCGAAGGTCATGGAACGTATCAGTACATGAAATCACAACAGAAAAGTAATAACAGATAAAATGTTCATGAACCCGAAAAAAGACAAGCCATAAGTTTACGTAAACGTGATCACAGCAATCAGATTAATTTTTCAAGGAACTGCTGGACAGAATAGGACTCACCGATGAGGAAACTCTTCAACTTCGATTTGAAAGCGCGTGCATTACTGCTAAGATTTTTGAATTCTTGTGGTAGCATATTGAAAGTGGATGCAGCTGTATATTGCATACCTTTCTGCACAAGAGTCAAGAACGTACGATCCAGAAGCAGACTGGATTTCTGCCCAGTATTAACTGAGTGACAGTTGCTAGTTCTTGGGAATAAACTGATATCGTTAACAAGAAACGACATTAAAGAATATAAATGTTTGGAGGCCACTGTCAGAATATGCAGACTAGTGAACAGGTGTCTACAAGAGGTTCGCGAACTTACACCACTTATTGCACGAACCGCCCGTTCTGAGACTTCGAGATGGAAGTGTTACCCAAAAATATAAAACCATACGTCATATGCAAATGAAAATAAGCAAAGTGAATTACTTTTCGTGTCGAACTGTCCCGTACTTCATATACTCTTCGAGTAGTAAGAAAGGCAGCATTAAGCCTTTGAATAAGACGTGGTTTTTCCACGACATTTCACTGTCTATCTGAATATCAAGAAATTTGAACTGTTCAGTTTCACTAATAATATGCTTGTTTTTGAAATTAAGACATCGGGTTTTGCTGAATTGTGCTAGAAAATGTAAAATAAGTCTTACTGTAATTTAGTGTTCGTTTATGTTCTGAAAACCATGGACTTACGCCATTAACTGCACTATTCGAAACAGCGCCATTGTTCCACACAACATCCTTTGGTACCAAGCTAACGTCATAAGCTAACATAAATGTTTAAGAATCCTCTGTAATACTAGAGGGCATATCCTCTATATAAATAAGTCTGAAGTGGCCACAGCACTGATCGCTCGGGCACTCCCCACTCAGACCCCACATCATAGCATTCTCAACACTGTCGATAATTGCCTTTTGCTGTCTGTTGTCAACGTAAGAGGTGAACGAATTGTGAGCTACTCTCCGTATTCCATAATGGTCAAATTTCTGAAGCAATATTTTGTGATCAACACAAACTTCTTAGTTACATAAAAAAAGATGCTTAGCGTTTCGAACCTTTTGTTTGACCCATCTAGTACTTCACAGAGAAAAGAGAATGCAGCTTTTTCAGTCGCTAAAACCACTTCTAAAACCGAACTGTACATTTGATAGCAAATAATGTGAAATAAAGTGATTAATTATCCTTACATACACAGCCTTTCCAACAATTTCAGCAAACATTGATGGCATACAAATAGATATAAAATTGTCTACGTTATGCTATTCTCCCTATTTATAAAGCACTACTGAGTACTTTAATTGTTCAGGAAGCGGGCCACTCTTAAAGGAAAAATTACAGGGCTGACAAATGCACCACAGTACTTTCATATTTTGCAAAATACTGCATCATACCCATGAGTCCTTGGACTTCAGCGATTTAATTATTGAATCAGCCTTCCCCTTATCACAGAGATGGTATTTCAAACATCAGTCTCGGAAAGGCATTTTCGAAGAGTTATGATTGCCTGATAAAACTAAATTTTTATTTAATTCACTAGCAATGCCCAGAAAGTGATTGTTAAATACTTTACATATATCTGACTTAACAGTAACAGAAATACCTTCATTGCGAACTGATTTTATATCGTCGACCTTGTGCTGCTGACCAAACACTTCCTTCACTACTAACCATATGGTTTTAACTTTATCCTGTGAATTAGCTATTCTACTTGCGTACCACATACTCTTCGCCTTCCTAATAAAAATTTTGAATCACCTTATAATACAGTTTGTAATGGGCTACTGTAGCTAGATTGTGACTTCTGCTGACATTTTGATATATTTCCCACTTAGTTCTATATATCCTTAACCCATTAGTCAGCCACCCAGGCTACCATTTATTGCCAGTATCCTGTTTAGAATGTTCTAATGGAAAGCAAATTTCAAAGACCATGAGAAGCGTATTAAGAAAAGCGTTATATTTGTCATTTGTTATCGTCACTATAAAGATCCTGCAACTCTTGGATTCATTCAACAGTCCACCTCTGACTTCGATGTTGCTTCAAAGTAGGCGATGGCACGACAGGAAAATCTAGAAATGTGCGTCAAAAATACAAAGTGGGCACAGTTCTACCAGATAGCTCTATTCCAATACCGTGATAGTGTCAAAAATGGCTGGGTCACTTGAACACCATGATTCATCATATGTCTTTTGAATAGTGCAGTAGATAAACTGTATCGTGATGAAATGAAGCCATCTGCTAATTAGTTAAGAATAGAAAGACAATAATTGTGTAAATAACCAGCAATTACAATTTATCAAATGGTTCAAATGGCTCTGAGTACTATGGGACTTAACATCTCAGATCATCACTCCCCTAGAACTTAGAACTACTTAAACCTAACCAACCTAAGGACATCACACACATTCATGCCCGAAGCAAGCTTCGAACCTGCGACCGTAGCGGTAGCGCGGTTCCAGACTGTAGCGCCTAGAACAGCTCGGCCACTGCAATATATCCAAAGCAACTATTTTCATACTCACTGAAATGAATATTCTTTATAAAAGGCGAGCAGCAAAATATTCGTAACGAGTTTTGTAGTCTGTGTTTAATTTTGTAGCTACCGGGCGTCTCGCTTGATCCATGACTGTTTATGTTGTATGTGACCTCATACGTTGACTAATAGATCTACATCTACATGGATACTCTGCAAATCACATTTAAGTGCACAGGGGATGGAGAAGAATACTGATGTTTTTATTCGGATCGATTTTTTTTTAAATGTAAGTTTCAGTGGCTGACATGTAGCGTAGCCTGAGGTCTAAGTTTAATTTGAAGATGACAGGTTATAATTTGGCGAAGCCAACATGTAATGCCGTGTGGCTAGTTGTAATTCTTTATGTGGAATGTATTTCACGCATAGTGGATTTCGACGTGCTAGTGGTCTCATCGTGCGATTTTGATGACATTATGGGTAAATATAGAAAGGCTGGTAACGGTAGGTCTAGTGTTACCTGGGGTGTGTTTGTTGTACTATATTTCGATACATTCAATATTTTTTTACTCTTGAGACTTCCAACTTATTTAACGATGTTTTGCATTCAATTGTAGCGTATGTCAGCTAAATTATTGGAGCTGAAGATTGGCTTTAATCTACTTGGAGGACACGAAATTCTTTACACCATTCCGTTGATGTGAACTTGAACTTACCACTTTGTCCAGAAAGTTCTAATACTAATTCCACACATATTCCTGTAAACAGTGAGGCTATACTTACATTTGCAACTAGTTGCGCAAGTACCAGACTAGAAATCTAAACACTTGAAGTTCGATCTCCACAGTTTTCTTGCCGTTAATCGATTTTTTTTATACTGGTAGTAATATGTAAACGTGAAAAATGGCAAACCTCACTGTGATTCGGAGTCCACATTACATTGTGGACCCTCTATAACTGACTGGTAAGTTCATTTAAAGGTCAGGGAAAGGCACAGTCACATCACAGCACCAAACCTAGTATAACGCTATGGTGATCAAACTAACCTTTGGACTGAGAACAACATTGCTAATAAGCTGTGTGGTTTGAATGTAGTAGCCGGCGTGTAATCTAGGCGACTCTTGTGAACAACCTGAAATTGGTGCGGTCTGGAACATCACCACTCTCTCATCAGTGTTGAAAATATATTCTCGCTTGGCACAGCAGAGGAGCCCTGTAATCACTGGCATCGCTTTGGCGCGAATTAATAGCTCGGAGATTGCCTTCCTGGTGACCTGTTTCATATCCGCGTAAAGTCCGCGCGTTTCGTAGATACTGATTAGCGAACTTGTTCGCCGGCCTCTCGCACTGGCCTTGCGGCTGACGCCGGCCTGCACAGCACAGATCTGCAAGCCTCGCTGTTCGGGTCGCACACTGTTCTTCGAAGTCGTGCTCGCCTGTCGGTGATTCAATGGGCTGTGTGATGCTCAGGTTCAGTGTACACGTGGTAAGTAACTGTAGCCATACCCAGTAACTGAGTGACGTCGGTTGTGGGTGTAGCGTCTGTTGTTGTTGTTGTTGTTGTTGTGGTGGTGGTGGTGGTGGTGGTGGTGGTGGTGGTATTCGTCTTCCTATTGCATCCATTTTTTGGTGTCGTAAACACATACATGACTCGTCTTACTTCAGTGATTCACAGATCGGATTATCTCCTCACAGCATAGAATAGAGACAAGTAATTGGGGGACTTTCAATGCGATACGTTCTTTTACTTTCCTACATCTACAAGGATATTCTGCTAATCATACTTAAGTGCCTGACCGAGGGTTAATAGAACCATCTCCACAGTAATTCTTTACTATTCAGTCTTCAACAGCGCGCAGAAAATAACACCACCTATATCTACCCGCGCGAGCTCTGGTTTCCATTATTTTATTATGATGATCGTTTCTCCCTATGTAGGCCTGCGTCAACGAAATATTTTCGCAGTCAGTGGAGAAAGTTGGTGATAGACTTTTCTTGAAGATTCTGCCGCAACGGAAAACACCTTTGTTTTAACTGTGTACACAGCAAATCCTGTATCGCGTTATTCATACTCCCTCTCCTATTCCGCAATAATACAAAACTTGCTGCTTTCTCGATGTACTCCGTTAATCCTATCTCGTAAGGATCCCTCCCACACCGCACAGCAGTACTCCAAAAGAGGACGGACAAGCGTAGTGTAGGCAGTCTCTTCAGTAGATAGGTTGCATTTTGTAAGTGTTCTGCCAATAAAACACGGTCTTTTGTTTACCTTCCACACAAAATTTTGTGTGTTCTTTCCAATTTAAGTTGTTCGTAATTGTAATTTCTAGGTATTAGCTGAATTTACAGCCTTTAGACTCGACTGATTTATCGCGTAACCGAAGTTTAACGGATTCCTTTTAGCACTCATGTGGATGATCTTATACTCTCCATTATTTAGTGTCAATTGCTAATTTTCGCACCCTACAAATACCTTTCTCAATTGTTTTGCGATTTGTTTTGATCTTCTGATGACTACTAGACGATAAACGACACCATGATCTGCAAACAACCTAATGCGGCTGCTCAGATTATCTCCTAAATAATTTATACAGATAATAAACAACAGATGGCCTATAACACTACCTTTGGGGACGCCAGAAATCACTACTGTTTTACTGCTGACTTAACGTCAGTTATTTCGAACTGTGACCTGTCTCACAGGAAATCATAAATCCAGTCGCGTTACTGAGACAATATTCCATAAGCAAGCTGTTTCTCTAAAAGCCGCTTGCGTTGTGCAGTGGAAATAAGGAATTAATTTGAAATCCCCTGTCAATAGCAATCAACAATTCGTGTGTGTGAAGAGCTAGTTGTGTCTAACAAGAACGATGTTCTCTAAATCTGTGTTGACTGTGTGTCAATGGACAGATTCCTTAGAGATAATCAACGTTGTTCGAACACAATACATGCTCCAAAATACTGAGGCATATCGACGTTAATTATGTGGTACTGTAATTTATCGGATTACTCGTACCTTCCTTGGGTTTTAACCGTTATTATTTATAGCGGTCTTCATTCTTTCTAAAATAAATTAATTTTAATTTTGTTGACTTTACGGTCACTTTTCTGCCGCCTACTTTAAAATAAAGCAATGTTCTGTCACTGTTTTTCAGGATCGGCGTTCTCAGGAGCTGTATAAAATTGCTTTTCCGTTAGAATACATTTTGTCAGTTCGCATGTGTAAAAACCACTGAAGCGTGTAGAAAAGCTGCTACATCAAATACTGAATTGTTTCATGTAGCCAGAGATGAGACTGCTTCTCCGAATCTCCTGCGTGGCACGTTGGCGCGTACCAGGAACTTTTTGATTACTTGATAAGCAGCATAACAAAAACGGTCGTTGGCAAATACAGTTTTCGATTCGGTACCAGTAAGGCGACAGACAGGAAGTGACTCGTACGTACGACAATTTGGATCTACAGCGAAGCCTGTACGCCGCAAATTATGGCAGAAGGTACATGTTTTCCAGAGTGAAACTTCCTCGCTTCCTCTTTAGTTTGTGAATGGTAGGTGGCAGGACGTCGCCGGTGCCTCTCGTACACAAGGATTTTTGTTAAATTACAGCATTGTGGTCATTACGCGAGTTGTAAGTGGAGAAAATAACTTTGTTGCTAGAGTTACATTAGAATCTGGGACCTCGGAGTTTTGTATGACGGGATTGGACAACCCGACGGTCTAGCGCGTTTCTTGTAGCAAATTGTTGTGGCGGTTCTTGCGCATTTTGGACGCTGGTGCAATATTCAACTAAGCTGTGGCGAAACGCACTTTACTACTTCCATTTTTCTCCGATAAATTTCGTGTTCGAATCTGGCTTGCGACGTGAAATGGAACGAGGACGTAAGGTCGATGGTAGAGAGAACGAATGGCAGACTTCGGTTCATTGAGAGAATTCTTGAGAAGTGTAGCTAATCTATAAATAAAGCAAGGTACAGAGCACATGTGACTCATTCTTCAATACTCCTAAAAGTTGCGATCTCCACCTGGTAGGATTAAAGGAAAACATGTAATAAGTTCAGTGGTGTGCTGCTGGATTTTTTACCGGCTGATTCTATCGCCATGGGAGTAGTACAGAAATGCTACGTGAACTAATAAGAGAGTCCGTGGAGGGACACTACGGAATGCTGTTCAGAAGTTTTGTAGAATCAGCATTGGCGAAAGAATACAGGACGACCCTACCGCCACCAACATACATCTCGCATAATGACCGTGAAGACGAGAGAAATCAGGGTCGTACGGAGCTATACCCCTCAATCCAAAATTTTGAGACACTGGGTTGGTAAAATACAGAGAAAGGTTGAGATGGTTGTTTTAATGCTTCAGGTATTCTTGGTCTACATGTCCCTCCCCGCTCACTTCAGCAGAGTGCCGAGCACGTAACCATGTGAAATTGCCAGGAAAGTTTTTCTTTGAGATACTGTTCAACTCGTTCGTCACATTGGCTTGAATGTCAGTTATGATGGTAAAGCGTTGGCCTTTGAAGTGAAATTTTGCTTCCTGGAATAAACGGGAAAGTGATTGAGAACTGGCACTCGTTTTTCTTTTTTTCCGCAAGAAACTACACTTCAACTGCAGGCGTGTTGTCGGGCGCATTATCGTGCAACGAGAAGAAATCCCTCTCCTTCCACTGTTGCGGAATTATCCTCTAAATCATTTTTCACAACCGATTCATGACACCCAAATAATATGGAGAACTTAAGAGTGGTGCCGCTGGGAAGAGATTCCTTGCTGACAATGCCATGAGCTTAAAGAAAGGCGACGAGTATTGTCTTCACTTTAAATTTTGTCATTCGCACTTTGTCTTGGGGAACCATCAAATCCATTCTGCGCTCAGTCGTTTTGTGTTAGCTTTGTACTGATAAATCTCGTCATCCGTGATGTTTCTTTTTTTTTTTCAGAAAAGAATTGTCGGCGTTTTTCATTTCAGTCAAGCCGCGACAGGCGTACACTCTGTTTTTGGTCGGGAGCCAAGATGTGCGGAAAAAACTTTATGTACGCTTTTCTCTTCATAACATTTTGCAAAATGTCTTGAAAACTTGATTCGGAGATGTTCTGTTCTTCAGCAGCAGTATCTCTCCGAGAGATGGCTGTAGGGTTTTCAAAGATCACGAATTTTCTGTTTCCGTCGGATGAATTTGACGGGGATGCTCAGACGTCTCGTTCTTGAAAGACAGCTGTCCTTCAAAATGTTTAATCCACTTAATCACTCGTGCATGACTTAGTACTTTTTCATGGTCTTATACGTCTCGGTAGCCGATTTACTGACTAAAACATGGAATCGAGTCACTGCACATTGGTCCATTGGGTTTTGTAACATAATGTTGACGCGCTGCGGCAACACGTCCACTAGTTAACACTGCCTGCTCACAAGTAATAGAATGCACATGTACTGCTTACAGTTATTTCAAGCTGTCGCCGTTGTCATTGCGTTGTCGCATGTACACCAGGAATGAATACAGAGACAAAAATTTTTGAAAAAGGTATGACAAACAGTGGTGCAAGGTACCCACCGCTGCGCACCTTACGGTGGTTTGTGGAGTATCTGGTAGACATAGCCTTTCCCGCGGCTAGGTATTTGTTTTGTCGTTACATACTAAATCGTTGCAGGCAGATACTTCTAATACTTCGCTGTGACTATTAGTAGTGTAGTATGACTCCTCCTATCGTCTGTTTACGAACATAATTATACCGTTATCATTTTTGTTGAATGTTAGTTGCTAATATTTATATAATGTATGAAGTAAGTCACGTGATTACCATTTCTAATTTCAAGAACATTCCATATGTGGTGGATGTTGTGCAGAGATAGGGTGACAAAGAATAAACAGAAAAAAATGAAAACCTACACAACGAGAAGATGGGCATTCCGTGATGCAATTGGAACAAAAAAGATAAAAGAATTTCCTCCCCCCCACCCGAAAGGCTCATCTCTTTTGTACGTGCTTAGTCACCATGGGGCCCCAGCCCCTGCAGCGTACTTCCCTTTCCGTGCTGGAAGTCTATCCGCCTACTGTTATTTTTTCTCCCTGCCTTTCACTGGAGGGTCTTCTTGGTGGCGATTGTGCTTGGGTCTGGTTTGTGATCTTGGACAATCGTTTACTTCCCTACTGGGATTCTAAAAATTTCCGTTTTTAACTTTGGTTTGGCTTGATACTACTTTTCCAAATTTTACAGAAGTGCACATCGTTCATGGAGGTCGCCCGGTGCGACATATGTTCCACTTTTTGTGCCTCTCTCTCTTCGCTCCCTTCGTTTCTTGCATAGATACTACGCAGCACGCTTGCCATTCCATTGTGTGTTTGTGGGGGGGGGGGGATGAAGGGAGAGGGCTGTCAGGTACCTGCACAGTGGCAGCCCCTCTTACCACACAGAGGTCGCACTGTTTGTGCCAAGCCAAGAAATAAGTGCCTGTCAAGGCTGGGTCATAGGAACTCAGGCAATACTTCACTGCCCAGGTAACGTTTGTCGTGGCTGGATGGCGCCTATGGGACACCCCCGTCCGGAGCGGGTGGTACCATGGCGGAAGGCTTGGCTACGCTGTAGGAAAAGGGCCAAGCCAGACGTCTGGGTGCGAAACAGTGGACCCAATACATTGGTATGTAGTCGACCAGATGGGAATAATTCTACTGAAACGAAACGGTCTTTCTTTCCTAAAACACTGAATACAAATTTGGGGTAGTTGAGTCTCTGGGAAAAATGCGAAATGGTTCGTTGTTAACTAAAACTCCCTCTCCTGCCCTGTCTACACCTCTTCAAGAATGTGATTGTCTATGTAACATACTTGTAACCATAGCACCACACAAACTTGAACATGATCCAAGGAATCATCTTTCTCAGAGATGTTAAGCTCCAAACAGATGAGGAGCTTTGGACTGATCTCCATTTGTGAGGTGCACATTATATCAGACGTGTACAAAAAGGGTACAAGGATAATTGTAAGTATACGGGCGCTTTTATCTTCGACTTTGAGGGATATGTCGACCCAGGGAAAGTTAAGGCCATGATGTACATTTGTGATGGGAAACAGTATGTTTACATTTTGAGCATATCATTCCACTGCCCAGGGGACCCAACAATGCAGCAACTATGGATGGTCACTCTATGAAGGCAGTCCTTTTAAATATCCATCTTTGTGTCACTGCATGGAATATAACCGTCAGTGTTCGCCAGTTCGCCCAGTTTTCAAGATCTAGGAACACAGTTCCCCTGACTGCCTGTCGTAAACTGAGGCATGGAAGAAATATGAACGCCTACATTCTGTGGACGTGACGGTCAATTACACTAACATCATGACCATCGCTGGACTCGCATTCGGGAGAATGATGGTTCAAACCTTCATCCAGCCATCCTGCTTTAGGTTTTCCGTGATACCTCTGAATTGCCTCAGGCAAATGCCAGGATGGTTCATTTGAAAGGCCATGGCCGACTTCCTTTACCATAATTCCCTAACCCGATGGGGCCAATGACTTCGCTGTTTAGTCCCTTCCACCAAATCAACTAACCAATAATGTCCATCGCCTCCCTACTCTATCTTCACGAAACCAAATCTTCCACCATTCCCGTCCCATGTGGTTCCTTTGGTGTCTTCCTTGGGAACTATTTCACGCAAGTGGCTAGAGAAGCATTCTATTTCTATGGCATCTACCGTTGACAGAGCTCCCCCTCAGGATACCTTGCCCTGGCAGCCCTCAGACTGGAGGCCTGGCGCCAGACAGTGGTTGAAGGAGCCACGAACGGTAGGTCCCAGGTCTGTCCTCTCATCACCTGTCCCTGTGTTCAATGTAGATAGCCTGCTGAACAAATCTTTGCCACCAAATTTCATGAAGTAGTAGTAGTAGTAGTAGTAGTAGTAGTAGTAGTACACGAATCGAAACAAGTCTCCGCTTGTGCCCCCAGAGGTGTCAGATCCTCCTGTGCAGTAGGATTATGAGCTGATATTTGTGGGTGGGGTTCTATCCCCACTGGTAGCAGGAAGTGATCTTGCAGCAGGATCTGTCCTCCAGCCTGCTTAGTCTAACCTGGGCACCAGTCATGCGGTCATTCACTGGAACTGTAATTGGTGCTGCTGTTACCTGCTGTAACTGCACCACCTTATTTTCTCTTCTTCTGCACTGCTCTCCAAGAAATACGCTTCATTATAACAATTCTCCAATGCTACATAGTTACTGTGCTCTGTCAGAACCACGCTGGTCCTGAAGGGCATCTACAGGGGCCTATACACTGGTCACTATATGACGATTATTGTGACAGCAAACACGTTACGGTAATCCTGTTGTTTCTTTGCCGCTGCCACACGTACCAACAACCATGTTGGGCGCTTCACAGCGAAAACTGGATTTTGTGTATTTCTGCTGCTATATTCGCCGCCTCTCTCAGATAATGTTGATTAGGGTGTCCAACACGTCTCGGACGGATCATCCACGTCGCTGGAACTGCTAATCCCCTTCCTGCAAGTCCCACTCACCGCCGACCGGTGCCGCGGTGGACCAAAGACATTGTAATAGCTATTCAGAGCCGCCAATGAGGCCTGCAACGATCATACGACATTCATCGAAGACCAGCCTTACCACTTTTAAGCGACTTCTTGCTAAGGCTCGCTATGTAATCAAATGTAGTAAGACGGAAATATGTGAGTACTGTCTCCTACAAGCTCGGTGGCCTTAAAAGCCACCAACGATCAATATTTGTGCTGGGTCTTGTCCTACAAGATGGTCTACGTACCAGTTCATCGGTTCTTACAGAACATGCTGCGACCCATTTCACAGCATGGGCATCCTCTTCCTGTCCGGCTACCATTCTACTGCAGGAGCGACAATTTGATGTTATTCCTTTGTTTCACTCCCCACAAAGCCGAATCCTTCAATGGACCTTCCACTGACTGGGGGCAACTTCAGGCTCTTGCGTCATCCTACGACACAGCCCTAGGCACTGATTCAATTCCTGATCAGGAGATCCAACACCTAAATGTTAGCCAAAGGCAATATTTACTCGGTGTCTTCCCTTTGCGATGGCGAGATAACAGTTGCTCCAATCCTTATGCAAGGTAAGGAATTAACGTCTCTTGACAGTTACCGGCCGATTAGCCTGAACAACGTACTCTGTAATCTGCTTGAGAGGATGGTTGCCCATGGATTATGCTGGTTTCTCGAATTTCGGGGCCTTTTGCCTCTATAACATTATGATCTCCCAGAGGGACGATCAACAAACGATCGTCTGCTTGGGATGGAAGCAGTAATCTGATAGGCTTTTTCTAAACGCCAGCACCTCATCGAAGTTTCCCTTTGAGCTGCACTTGGCGTCATGACAATTTACTTACCCTCCATTACTGGGGTTTCAAGACCCTCTATCGATTTTTATTCGTTTTTATCCCTCTGGTTGTCCCAGGTTTGAGTCTGCACTTCACTCAGCTCGAGTCAAAGAGAGTAGCATCCCACAGGGTTCTGCGTTGGGTTACTATTTTTGTCATCGTTTATAATGTGTTAATGACCTCTTTTGGGCCGCTTATCGCCTGTGCATTGTATGTCGTAGAGTTTTACATTCGATGCAGCTCCCACTTTATAGCCTCTGCTGAACGCCAATTCAAAGGCGTCACTCAACAGCCCTCACATAGGTTCTTTTCTATGGTTTACAGCTCTCTGCAGCAAAAAAGCGGGTCATGCATTTCTGCCGTCGTACCACAGTTCATTCTGACCTGCCAGGATGCTGCCATCTTTTACACCAGTGGCTCTAAAACTGTGGATCAGATAGGATATGCTTTCACTTTTCCTGCAGCTATGGAACGCCATTTGCTGCCAGGAACATGCCGTGTGTTTATAGCAGAGCCTACAGCCGTTAGTACACTCCTCCATTTTGTCAGACATCCCTTGACTGTGTCTTAATAGGTACCAACTCAATGAGCAGTCTCCAGGTTATTGGCCAATGGTACTCTTGCCACTCTTTGGTCTCCTTTATTCATGACCTTCTCACTGACGTTCCTTGTGCTACCTGCTCAGTTGCCTTTCTGGGTCCCAAGTCACATGGGTGTCCAAGGGAATGACTTACTCACTCCCCTTCAGCTTTGCTGATCACAGGTGCAGATCTGCCTGTGCACATGATATCTCTGCTGACTCAGAATTGGAACACCACCTCATGCACTACTGCCCATCTAATAAATGTCGCACAATCAAGGAGGATAGCGCAACACGGCATTCTTCTTTCTGCTTATCCGGGAGGGAATGCACAGTCCTATGTCTACCCCACTTCAGTCATACCAGGTTAACCCACAGTTTTGCATATAAAGAGCGACCCTTCAATTGTGGTTGTGGATCTTCACAAAAGGTATCTCATATTACAGCGGAATGTCCCCTCCTTTTGGTCCACCATGTCAACTGTGGACTTCAGGACACATGGTCTCTGATCTTGTTGGAAGATTCACGTGTGGTTGACAAAGTTATCAGTTCTCTCCGTGAAGTGGCTTTCATTCTCAGTAATAAGAGCAGTGGCAGGTTGGTTGGGAATATGGTATCTCCTGCTGTATTCTAGATCTGAGTGTTCCCTGATCCGACCTTCTTGACCAGGCTACTACTTCATCCCTCTTTTACTGGTTTAATCGCCTTTAGATTCAGTTTGCCCTCCACCTGCCCCCTGCCCCCCCCCCCCCCCCATCTCCCGCACCCAATTTCCCATTCTAGGTGTTGCACTCTGTTGAACAGTGGGCGCTCCTATCTCTAATGGATCAGGGACGAGGCAACTGTGGGTGGGACGTTGGCTAGAGCATGCAGAGCCTTCACGACCCCGACCTACTGACTCCCATATTTCTTTCATTTTGCTCTTATTATTGATAGTACAAAATATGTCCGTTTCGATTTAGCCTTCTCATTTTTATTGTTATGAATATCCTGACAAGATCAGAAACCTTATAGTTCTTATAATTAAAATTCCCTTGAGGCATTTGAGACTCATTTTCGTCCACATTTCATTTTAGCAGCACTTGTCGAGTGAAAAAGTGAGTCATACATTGAAGAGAGTTGCAATGAAGATTAACTATCTACCCCTGTGTCCGTGCAGACAACAGCCAAATTAAAAAAGAAGAAAACAGTTGATATTCGCTGAAACACATAAATAAGGATATTATGAGTTAATAAGCAAGGGGATCCAGGTTCAACTCCCGGCTGTGGCATAAATTTTAATTCATTTCTTCAGCTTCTATCATTACCGTAGGTCAGAAAACGTTCTCGATGGACGTCTCTACTTCTGGATGCATCACTGTTCAATCGAGGGACTGATGACGTAATCGTTAGTTCCCTTGGCCCCATCCCCACCTCCAACCAACCAACTACGAAACCAACCAACCATAAAGAAAGATTTTAGGTAACAGAGATGCTTGAACATTTACAGTTTCTAATGTGGAGCTACAATTGAGAAATTAGTTTGTGTGACAGCAAAGTACAGTTTATAACGTAGCAAACATTACGTTCATTCAGTATGACGACTCACTGCATTGAGATTCTTCCTGGCAATGCACTACACACCACAAAGCACTGAAGAAGATTGTAGTTCTGAATCCTAACATTTGCATTCAATACGCCTAACTACATCACACAACTTCTATTCACTTATAAACTGAATTATTGCCATAACAAAAAACGCACGAGACGTGATGTTTAGATATCACGGAGCACGTACATGTTGGGAGCAGTGAATGAAGTCGACGGTCATATCTAAATACAGGTCGCAGCACTTACTGGATAATATATGTGAAGTGGAAAGGCGCTTCATTATATGTTGATGTGATCTATGTAATGCTCCACTGTCTTGTAAAGTGAATATAAATCAGTCTAATCTAGGAAGTGATGAATGGCAAGGAATACTACAACACGTCATACGATAAAGATTGTAATTGTGGGTGGTTTTACTGTCGCCATATTAGCTGGAGCTATTGATTATGAGACTAATTCAGACGTCAGCCACATGACAGAATTTTTCTGTCCAGTATGTCACGTGAATTACGGTGGCTGAATGATAATGTTTATAGATACATGGTTTAGCAATATTGCGAGGAGGAGGAATAAATTCGTAGCTATTATCGACAAAAACATTTAACTGCGGTCTGTGCTTCAGAACAGGTGCAGACATTCTCGATTATGTAATTCTTGAACTGCTTTATCCTAACTGTGACCGCTGCATCAGCATTGCTGTCGATTTCAACAGTTTCTTGCTAAGTAGTTCATAATCTTGCTACGGTTTTTCAGAATACTTACTTTTTTCCTGTACCTTAGTTCCTTTATGCGAGTACCATGAAATAAAGGAAGCAATGAATTGCAAAAAGTAAATTACAAGGCGCCATACAATACTTCCGATTATTTCCAATATTATTACTACCGAGTTCGTTGTAGCAAGTGGTACACGAAAAATCGTAGTGATAAGAGTTTACATGGTCAGCCGGATTAAAATTTTCTAGTTTATACTCTATCATTAGAATTGGTGTTATTACCCATCTGGTGAACGATTCGCTTAACTTAAATTTCTACTAGACCACTGTTTTTATTTGATCTGTATATCGTTGCTTCGCTGCTGGGAATGATAAAATCATACCTAAGGCCTCAGAGGAAACAGTACGGTCAGTGTTTCAAAGGAAACACTTTCGTTATTTGCGATGAAATAATAGTGGTATGAAAATGGAACGTTTTACAATTGTTCCGGATGAGCATTTGAACTATCGTTTCTACAATGCTCCAGAATATCCTTATTTGTGTGTTTAAGCGAATCTCTCAACTGTTTTCTTCTTTTTTAATTTGGCTGTTGGGTGCACGGACGCAAGGGTCAATAGTTAATCTTCATTGCAACTCTCTTGAGTGTATGACTCACATTTTCACTCGACAAATGCTGCTAAAACGCAATTACTATGGAACAAGAAAAAAATAAAATCTGTGCAAGAAATAATGCAATATCAGTTGTGTTCAGTTTTCTTCTTTTATCTATAGAATAAAACAGAACAGAAGAGAAATGGAAATTGGTTATTTTCGTATTATAGTAAGAGTATGAAATTCAATGAAATACTAGTATAATTGAGGCACAATTTCTCTACGACATGCATTAATCCCTGGAGATCAAAATCAGAGCCTTATATTCATATAGTGTTTCCATTATAACAGTTTTGTCCTATTTCATAATGCATGGACAAAATATAGACAGTATTTGAGTCATAGGGGTATGAAATTCCAATGATTTTGAACAATGTTTATTGCTAAATGTTTCACGATCGTTGCAAGCTAGGCTCGTTCCTACGTCATACGTAAGTGGATCGCGTAGAGACAAAAACACCAGTTGTGTTTGTTGGAAAGACGTTAACAGGCATACTGCTGCCACTCAGGGGATAATGTTTAGGATTGGAACATAAAATGTGAAAAGTAAAATACAATATGGAACTTTTATTGGGATTATAGTTTGTGATTATTGTTCATGTTCTTATTAATATTTCAAAAAAGTCTATAGGCCTACATCTAGATTCATACCTGACAAGTCATTTTGTGGTTTATGGCGGGGTTATGTTGTTGTCGGCGTGGTCGTTGTTGTTGACTTCAGCCCGAAGGAGGAGTCGATGCTCTCCTCCCTAATTCATTCTTCTCGTCTTTTCATGTGTCGTATGTCAGTGTTACGCGACCCTGGGGGCCCACAGTTCTTTGCGGAGTTCGTGCTTGGCGCCCACGGAGCGTCGAGCTGTTGCAGCCCCTTCTTCCTTTCCAGGCTGCATTTCCTTCTCCCTGTCTGTCCACTCTTTCCCCTCTCTCGGTTTTCTTACTTACGTCGTCCTGGCTATCGAGCTGGTATCCTGTATTCCTTGCAGATTTGTTTCCCTTGCCCTTTCTCTTTCATTTTTCCATTTTGAAGTTTTTGGTCACCCTTTGGTGTTTCACCTGCACTTCTAAAGTTTCGCCCTGTAGTGTGATCCATTTGGGGAAGAACTCTATCCCTACTGTCTACGGCGTGGATCCCCATCGATCCTTCCTTCCCCTCTCCCTTCCTTACGGTAACTCACCTCCCAACCCACTAGGTCACACACATGTAACCAGTCTGTGTGGTAGGGCTGGTACGTATCCATCTGGCTGAGCCCCTGACAACACAGGGATCCCACCACTGATACCTGAACTGTTTCTGCCTCATGTACGCCAAGGAGTGGTTCCTTGTCTTTCTGGAGAATCAGAATGGCTACCATGACAGGCAACCCTTGCTGTTGCTGGGTGGCACCCAATTGGGGGAGCCCCTGATCAGAGTGGATTGTGTCAGGGCAGATGCTTGGTGCACAAAGGATATCACGCTGCAAAAATCTTTACGTTCTACAATAGTCGTCCCTTTGAATGATGGAGCATTGATTGCTTCTTCGTATAACCTGGCAGCCTTTCATTCCCTGGCTACACTGCGGGAGGAGGGGCAGGCTTGCTGTCTTGGGATGAAACACTTTCCCCGCTACCTCATCTGTACTAGGACAGATGGGGACACATTCACCACCATGAAGCCATTGTTTTTTGTGGAGAATATCACAGAAAGGTTTGGTGAAGTGGAGTGTCTCAATAACATGTCAGGCTCCCTGTCGATCAAAGCTTCTTCTGCTGCTCAACCTGCAGCTCCTTGTGCAAGTGTTAATGTTGGCAATGTCCCAGTGTCTATTACCCCTCACCAATCTCTGAATGGTCCAAGGAGTGGCATCTCATAGTGACCTCATCCTGAAAACTGATCAACTCGGGACTAATCCGATGTAATGCAGCATTCATTTTGTTCGAAGTGTGCTGGAAGGTTGTAAAAGTAACCACACTGATACTGGCACCTTCATTCTGGCTTTCGAGGGGGATATTTCCACAGAGGAGGTCAAGATTATGTGCTACAGAAGTGACATGAAACTGTACGTCCCATCACCCATGAAGTGGTTTCGCTGCTTGAGTTTTGCACGTGTCTTCCTACTGTTCGGCGGTCCCTCTGTGTATCATGATCTCCACTCTGCTCACACGCCAGATTGCTTAGCTTACAAGATAGAAAAGAAGAGCCAAGAGTAAAAGTCCCTGGATCACCTGCCTTACGCTGAGGCTCGCCAAAAATGACACTCTATCTGATGTCATTTTCTTCTACTTGTGCCTCTGTTACTTCCTTTCTCCCTCCTCCTCCTTCCTTGCCCCAGCACCATCCCCCTTCTCCCTCCCCTGCAGTGCACACACCATCCACTCCAGGAGCTGCTCCCCCTCCCCAGCTGACAGTGCCCCCTTCTTCGGTATCTGCCAGTGATGGGTGTCCCCTCTCTGCCGAAGATCCCTCTAGCCAGCATCACTCAGGCAGGAAGCCTACTACCACACCTTGCCCACTTGCCCATAAGACTCACCATTTGTGCGCCACAAGATCGCCCACTTCCTTTCGGTTCCAGATACTGCAGAAGCCTATACTCGAGTGCCCTGCGCTCCTCCACCTCCAAGAGGAAAGAAGCAGCAGCCTAAGTCCCAGGACAAGGCCTCCCAGTGCCCCCAGAGGTGCCACCTCCCCCCTCACAACCTGATTCTGACATCGTATTATTGGATTTCACCCCAACCTTGTTGGTGATGACCACTGACCACTGACTAGTGACATGACCTCCCACCGGCTTCTTTATGTGAAACCTGGACTCTAGCCACACGATAATCCAGAGGTACTGTGATGGATACTACTTACCGGAAATACAACACATTGTTTCTTCCTATGTTGCTGTTCTGTCTTGCTCTTCATGAAATGCATTTCTGTGATGACCACTGTCCAATGTTTCGTGGTTATCAGAAATCCTGTCAGAACCGTTCAGGCACTGGGAATGCAAATGAAGGGGTCTGCACTTTGGTTCACTCCAATGTCTTTTGTGACTGAATCCTCCTGCATATCAACCTGGAAGCAATAGTGGTTAGAGTGCAAATGACTCCAACAATCACCATGCGCAATCTCTGTATCCTTCCAGGTCGGCCTCTTCGTTATGTTGAACTGTCTGCCTTAATACTCCTACAGCAACTCCCACCCCTGTATCTCCTCCTTGAGGCCTTGAATGTACACCACCCCCTGGGAGGGACTGCCATTTCATTGGATGGAGGTCTTCTACTTGACTAACTTCTTACAGACTATGATTTCTCTCTCCTCAATGACATTTCCCTACCCACTTCAGTGCCATTCATGACACCTCTACTGCTATGTCTCACGATGTCTTCCCCTGCTGTTGTGGCTTCCCTGCATTGGTCACACCATGATCATCTTCGTGACAGTGACCACTTCCTGGTGATTCGATCATTCCTCTGCCGCCGCCAGGTAGACAGGCGCCCATGTTAGGCATTCCACAGGGGCAACAAGCCTTCACATACATCTGCTGTGCACTTCGACACCTCTGTCTCCAACTGCATTGATGCAGATGGGCTGGGCATCTCTGCTACTATTCTTCATGCTGCTGGCACTGCTGTACCCCTATGCATAGGTCCCCCTCGTCGTCGACCGGTACCATGGTAGACCAGGGATGTAGCTGTCATTGTCCTGGACCACTGACAGGCACTTCAGCGATTTAAACGACACTCACCACAGACCATCCTCCTCGCTTCAAAACTTCTTCGTGCTAAGGGTCGTCACCTTACTAAGCAAAGTAAAAAAAATGCTGGTGGCGCTATGTTCCCTCCATGGGGACATACACCTCTTCATCACATGTTTGGTCCAATTTCTGTAGCTTTCTGGACCACCAGCGACTGTCAGCTGTCCAGCATCTTATCCTCAAAGGTGCTCTATGTACTAATCCATTTTTCCTTGCAGAAACCTTGCGACTCACTTTCTGATAGCATCAGTGTCGTCTTTCTATCCTGCCGCCTTTCTCTGGCAGAAACGCTGAGTTGAACATACCTGCCCCTTCCCTGCTTCAACCCCCACCAAGTTGAAACCTATAACGAACCCTCTACTGAATGGGGAAACCTAGCAGGCTCTGCCTCTTCACATGATACGGCCCCAGGCCCAGTTTCCATACAAAGCAAGTTGATCCAACTCTTGGACATTACCCAGAGGCAACGTCTGCTCAGGGTCTTCAACCATGTTTGGCTTACAGATGCTTTCCCTTCGCAACAGCGAGACAGTAAAATTATCCTCAACCTTAAGTATGGGAAGAACACAACGTCTCTAGTCAGTTACTGCCCAATTGGCATGACAAACATACTCTGACTGCTTCAGAGGATGGTTAGCTTCTGATTATGTTGGGTACTCTAGTGTCAAGGCCTTTTATTCCTGTATCAATGTGGCTTCTAGGAAGGACGATCTCCAACTGACCATTTACTAAAATTGGAAACAGCAATCAGACAGGCTTTTAGTAGCGGCCAGCACCTCATCATGGTCTTCTTTGACCTAAATAAGGTGTACGACATGGCTCGGCACCATCACATTTTAGCTACCCTCCATGGGTTTGGCTTTTGCAGCCCCTTCAGAATTTTATCCACGAGTTCTTATCCCAGTGGCTCTTCTGGTTCGAGTTAGCACTTCACTCAGCGCCCCTCAAATTCAGTAGAGCAGTATCTGACAAGGTTCTGTGGTAAGTGTCACACTCCTCGTCAGAGCCATCAATTAGCTTGTAACATGTGTTGGGTCTCTGCTTGCCATGGCTTTGTAGGTTGACGGATTTTGCATTTGGTGCAGCTCCCACTCTGTAAAATCTGCTGAGCACAGGCTCCAAGGCGCCATCTGTCATCTGCATGTGTCGTCTCCTATGGTTTCCAGTTTTCTCCCTCCAAAACACGGGTTGTCCATTTTTTGTCGTCGACCAACACTACATCCCGATTCAAAACTTTATTTAGGGGACCAGTTCCTAGATGTAGTAGCACAGTCCTGTTTCTTGAGCACTGCGTTTGATAAAAAAACTGATTTGGCTGCCCCATATTCCCCACCAGAAGATTACATGCATGCAAAAGCTCAATGTTCTCCACCATCTGGACCACACATCTTGGGTGCAGACTGTGCTACTCTTCTCCATCTTTACTGTGCTCTCTTGTTCAGACTAGCTTATGGTAGTCAGGTTTATGGCTCAGTGGCTCCTTCTACTCTGAAAATATTAGACCCTGTTCATCACTGTGGGGTGAACCTGTCTATTGGTGCCTTTCGCACTAATGTCGTTGACACTAGTTGTTGTAGAAGTGGGGGATTACCCCTCTACAAATGCGACGGAACCAACACCTGATTTCTTAAGCAGTCGCCATTCGCAGATTCCCTGACCATCCCATGTACCCATTCCTCTTTGAAAATGAGGGACGTCTTCCCCATGATAACTGCCCATGAGTGGTATTGCTACTTGGAATACGTCTCGCTTCCCTCTGCTGGGATCTCCACTCACTGGAATGCGCCTTGTGCATTTACTTTCACCCTCTTCCCCCCCCCCCCCCCCCCCCCGACTCCTTGAATGGTACCACGACCACGATTAGGACAGACCTATTCCAGGGTTCTAGGGTCTTCGTCGCCCCTATGCTATTCTAGCGCCTTGTACGTTCCATCCTTGCAGAATTCCAACGTGCCACCGTACTGTACACTGATGTTTCTAAGACGATAGACAAGGTGATGTACACTTTCACGTTTCTTACTTGCTTATATTATAATTTATTGCTGGGATCATGTAGTGTGTTTATAGCAGAGCTGCTAGTCATTCACAGGACCCTCCATTTTGTTACTCAGACCTCCCTCCACAGTATTCTAATATTTACCGACTCAATGAGCAGCCTATTTGCTATCGACGATGCTACCCTCAACACCGTTTGGTATCTGCTATCCATTGCTATCCATGACCTCCTTCCTGCCCCTCGCCACGCCGCCAGTTCAGTTTTCTCTCTGTGTATCCCAAGTTACATGGACATCCCAGGGAATGTACTGGCTGACCATTTGGCAAGAGAATCAGTTACCCACCCCCTTTCCCTTTCATGATCCGGCTGCGGATCTGTGGAGCTATGTCAAGTCTCTCTTTACCAAAAAGTGGCGTGACAACTGGAGCGCTACTGCTCTGAATAATAAACTTCACACCATCAAGGAGTCTACTGCGGTTTGGCTCTTTCTTCTGCTCCTCTGGGAAATAATCCACTGTCTTATGCTGTCTCCACACTGGTCATACCAGGCACACTCATCGTTGCCTCTTGCGTAACGAACCACCTCCACAATTTGATCATGGAGCCAGACTGACAGTATACCATATATGGGTGGCATGTCCACTTCTTTTGGCCCTTCTTACTAAGTATAGTTTCCCAAATTCCTTAATTTTAATATTAGCAGACGATTCGTGGATGACTGAACTGATCCTCAGTTTCCTCCATGAAAGTGTTCTCTTTTTGAGACATCAGTCTTCCGACTGGTTTGATGCGGCTAGTCAAGAATTCTCCTTCTGTGCCAACTTCTTCATTTCGGAGTGGCACTTGCAACCTATGATCTTAATTACTTACTGGATGTATTCCAGTCTCTGTCTTCCTCTACAGTTATTGCCCTCTACAGCTCTCTTAGTTCCATGGAAGTGATTCCCCGAAACCTTAACAGATGCCCTATCATCCAGTCCCTTCTCCTTATCAGTGTTTTCCACATATTCCTTTCCTCTCCGATTCTGCTTAGAACCTCCTCATTCCTTACCTTATCAGTCCTCTAAATTTTCAACTTTCGTCTGTAACACCACATCTCAAACGCTTCGATACTTCTTTGTTCTGGTTTTCCGACAGTCCATATTTCACTTCCGTATAGTGCTGTGCTCTAAACGTACATTCTCAGAAATTACTTCCCCCACTTAAGGCCTCTATTTGATACTAGTAACCTCCCGTGGGCGTGAATACCCTTTTTGCCAGTGCCAGTCTGCTGTTGATGTCATCCTTGCTCAGTCTTTCACTGATTATTTTGGTGCCTAGGTAGTAGAATTCTTGAACTTAGTTTTTCGTGACTATCAATCCTGATGTTAAATTTTTCGCTATTATCATTTCTGCTGCTTCTCATTGCTTTTGTCTCTCTTTGATTCACTCTGAAACCATATTCTGTACTCATTAGACTGTTCATTCCATTCAACAGATCATGTAATTCTTGTTCACTTTGACTCTTATCATCAGCGAATTGTATCATTGATACACTTCCACCTTGAAATTTAATTCTAGTCCTGACTTTTTTTATATTTTCATCATTCCTTCTTCGATATAGGTATTGAACAGTAGGGGCGAATGACTATACCCCTGTATTACATCCTTTTCAATCGGAGCATTTCGTTCTTGTTTGTCCACTCTTATTATTCCCTCTTGGCTCTTGTACGTATTGTATAGTACCAGTCTCTTCCTGTAGCTTACCCCTATTTTTCTCAGATTTTCGAACACCTTGCACCATTCTACATTGTCGAATGCCTTTTACAGGTCGACAAATCCTATGAAATTGTTTTGATTTTTCTTTGGTCTCGCTTCCATTATCAACTGCAACACCAGAATTGCCTCTTTGATACCTTCACCTTTCCTAAAGCCAAGCTGATAGTTATCTAACACATCCGAAATTTTCTTTTCCTGTCTTCGGTATATTAATCCTGTCAGCACCTTGGATGCATGAGCTGTTAAACTGATTGTGCGATAGTTCTCACACATGTGAGCTCTTGCAGTCTTCTGAATTATGTGGCTGATATGTTGCCGAAAGTCAGATGGTATGTCGCCAGGCTCATACATTCTACACACCAACTTGAATAGTCGTTTTGTTGCCACTTCCCCCAATGATTTTAAAAATTCCGGTGGAATGTTATCTATCCCTTTCGCCTGATTTGACCTCAAGTCCTCCAAAGCTCTCTTAAATTCTGATTCTGATACTGGATCCAGCATCTCTTCTAAATCGACTCCTGTTTATTCTTCTATCATATCAGAAGAATCTCCCACTCAGAGAAGCCTTCACTATACTGTTTCCACCTATCCGCTCTCTACTCTGCATTTAACAGCGGATTTCACTTGGCACTCTTAATGTTACCACCATTGATTTCAGTTTCACTGAAGGTTGTTTTAACTTCCATGTATACTGTGTCGGTCCTGTCAATCATTTCGTATTCGATTCCTTCACATTTTTCAGGCGCCTTAGCTTCCCTGCACGTCTTATTTATTTCATTCCTCAGCAACTTGTATTTCTGTATTCCTGAATTTCTCTGTTGTACTTCCTTCTTCGTCGATCAGCTGAAGTATTTCTTCTGTTACCCACGGTTTCTTTGCTTTTACCTTCTTTGTGCGTATGTTTTTCTTTCTTTTTAGAGATGTCCTTTCCTCTTCAAGTGTTATGCCTACTGAAGTACTCCTCATAGCTTCAGAGAAATTGAAGCATATCTCTTCCTTCCTTGGTAGTTGTGTATCTCTTTTTTTTGCGTATTGATTCTTCCTGAGTAATCTCTTATACTTCGTCCTAATATTCATCGCTACTACATTGTGATCCTAGTCTTTATCGGCTCCTGGGTACACATTACATCCCAATATGTGGTATCAGAATCTGTCTGGCCGTGATGTAATCTGACTGAAATCTTCCCATATCTCCCGATCTCCCAGCGTTTGCCATGTATATCTCTGCCTCTTGTGATTCTTAAACAGAATATTCGCTATTACTAGCTGAAATTTCTTGCAGAACTCAATTAGTCTTTCTCTCATTTCTTGTCCCTATCTCATATTCTCCTACACCTTTTCTTCTGCTCCTTCCCCCTACAACTGCATTGCAGTATCCCATGAATATTAGATTTTCATTTCCATTTGCATACTGTATTGCCCTTTCAGTATCCTCATATACTTTCTCTCTCATCTTCAGCTTGCGACGTCGACATGAATACCTGAACTATCGTTGTTGGGATTGGTTTGCTGTCGATTCTGATCAGAACAACCATACCACTGATCTTTTCAAATAACACACCCTTTGCCGTATCTTCCTATTCATAACGAATCCTACTCCAGTTATTCCGTTTTCTGTTGTTTTTGATATACCCTACACTCATCTTACCAGAAATCCTTGTTTTCTTTCCGTTTCACTTCACCGACCCCTACTGTATTTAGCTTGAGCCTTTGCATTTCCCTTTTCAGATTGTCTAGCTTCCCTACCACGTTCAAGCTTCTGACATTCCACGCTACGACTCGTAGGACGTTATCCTGCCGTTGGTTATTGAATCTTTCTCTCATGGTCACCTCCCTCTTGGCAGGCCCATCTCGGAGATACGAATGGGGGACTATAACGTAATCTTTTGCCAGTGGAAAGAAATTTTTCAGTTACGGGCCACATTTCCTGTTGATATACGTTATGTGTCTTCAGTGCAGTGTTTTGCATTGCCTTTTGCATCCTCATACCGTCGGTCATTATTGATGCTTCCGCCCTTAGAAGCAGTTTCTTATGCCGGAAGTGTTTGGCTCCCATTGCTGATTATCAAAATTTCAGCGTTTGCAGGTTTCGAACCGGGGACCGAGGACGTTTTGATTACTAGTCAGAGACGCTACCCTTTTTTTTAAAAATCTCATTTTGTTTGTTTTCGTTCGTTGTATCTGCTCGGGGCAGACGTCGCAAGACACCCGTTTCAGTTCGTCGTTGATCCATTAACTCAGTTTTTTTATTAGAGAGGGCAGCTAACCCTCTGACCTAACACGCTGAATTACCGTGCCGGCATCCCTTAGACCAGTGATGCAGCGTCAAGTGTGTTTATTTTCAGATACAAGGTTTTGCTTTACTCGTGGAGCATCGCCGAGGTGGTTGTGCTTGAGGCCTCTCTTCGTGTATCCTCGGTCTGGGGCTCATGACCAGTCCCTCCTGGATAGATCGCTCTTTTTCCCCAGTTTTAGATTTGGGCTACCCTTTCTTTACCTTCTTCCGTATTTTTTAACTCCCTCGTTTTGTATTTTGACTCCTACGACTGGGTCCGTCCTCTTTTAGCGAACCCTATCTCTACCACGAGTAACTTTTGAATCGCGAGACTAACGACCTCGCCGTTTAGTCGCATAACCCCCCTCACTTAATCAGTCAATCTCCACTCGGCTGTCAAGATTTTAGAAGTGAGGTAGCGCAGTAGTAAGTCAATGGACTCTGATTCTGTACGACGATGGTTCAAATACCCTTACGACCAGCCACGTACGTATTTAGTTTATCCGCGGCTTCCGTAACTCACTTAAGGCAAATGCAAGTACGGTTGCTTTGAAAAAGCTCAGGCCGATTCCATCACCATGATTCCAAAATTCAATATTGTCTCCAGTGATGTTAAACCGTTACTTATTTTCCATGCTTATGTTTAGCTTGTTTTGCTTAAAGCAAGAGAACACAGATACAGTTTCCACTAATGAGTTAGTTCAACGACAGTGAGCGTGATATCGAGGGAATATTAGATTCTGGCATTAATTTCCTGAAACTCGGGTCGTTTTACTCAGTTTGGTAAAACTTGCCTGAAGGCCCTTAGAAGAAGAAGAAGGTGAAAACATTGGTAGGAGAATGGAGTTCTAAGCTGAACGAAAGAAGCGGGACGTGAGCTAAGACGTATAGGTCTAGACTAATTGGCAGTGGAAGCAACGACAATGACGAAATGATGCAGGAGAAGACAGTAGTTGTATTTTACGCACTGCGGCGCCTCCCTTGAGCGTGGGTGTGTGTGGTGGTGTTAGCATTAGTTATTCTAAGTAGTGTGTAAGACAAGTGACCGATGACCTCAGCAGTTTGATCCCTCGGGAAATTCACAGCACATTCATTTTTTTTTTCCCCCTAAGCGGTGGGTACTGAGGAGGTCGCACAGTTCGGATCAGAATAATTACGAAACGTCACTTAGAGTAAAGCTGCAATAGAATCGTTGTTTTTTTGGGATTTCTTACGTAAGTCTGCTAAAAATTGAAAATGGCATTGTGTGAATGTAAGTGTACAAAGTTTTGCGGTCTGTGAGAATGCGCTGTGCAGGTGAATAGGCGGTTAGACATTAGGCAAGGTTGCGGCAGCTGTCTCTGCTGTGATCATCATGACTATATCCAGCATCTGAAGATCTAGTAGAGACGGCTGCTGAGGCTTTGCGACATTACATCGATATCCGCCAGCTGCCCAACCCACAAGCATTATACCAGGAACAATCAGTACAGCTTGAACTATCCTCGAGAACTGCGGCAAGCAGCGCTCGAGCACGCAGGACGGGTGTTGGGATGCGGCAGAAGACCAGCAGAAGGGATGGCGGTGGTGCGGTCGGAAGCCAAACGGTACGCCTTGGGAGGTCGCCAGGCGCCGTTAGCGCCGCTGCAGCTCCAGCTCGCCTTATCTGCAGCCTTATCGTGTCAACTTCTTGAGCCACATCTGCGCCAGATAAAGCTGTTACAAAGTTGCAGTTCCACCAGTCACCAGTGAGCCTACTCTGCAAATAACAGTACAATTCTGCCAACCTTTCAGCCTTCGTGTTACAAAAATAGGAACAATGCGTGGTTGGCGTGTTTACTGCAGTGAACTCAGTTCCTGGAGCTGAATTCTTTACTTTATGCCTTTACTTACATATCACCTCGACGTTTATATTTCACTATATTTATCCGAACTGCTGTTCTTTTTCTCTCCTCCAGTCGCTTCTTCCCTCCTGTACCCTTTTTTCCTCCCCTCCCATCCTCTCCCTGCTTACTTCTCTCATCCCTTCCTCTCCCCACTCTTTCTCTTACCCTGTTATCCCCCTGCATTTTCTTTCCATTCTTTTTCTCTCTCCACCCTGCTTTCTCTCCCTCCCCTCTTTTTGTCTCTCCCTTCCCCCCTGATTTTTGTGTCTCTCCCTTCCCCCTTGCTTTTTGTGTCTCTCCCTTCCCCCCTGCTTTTTGTGTCTCTCCCTTCCCCCCCTGCTTTTTGTGTCTCTCCCTTCCCCCCTGCTTTTTGTGTCTCTCCCTTCCCCCCTGCTTTTTGTGTCTCTCCCTTCCCCCCTGCTTTTTGTGTCTCTCCCTTCCCCCCTGCTTTTTGTGTCTCTCCCTTCCCCCCTGCTTTTTGTGTCTCTCCCTTCCCCCCTGCTTTTTGTGTCTCTCCCTTCCCCCCTGCTTTTTGTGTCTCTCCCTTCCCCCCTGCTTTTTGTGTCTCTCCCTTCCCCCTGCTTTTTGTGTCTCTCCCTTCCCCCCTGCTTTTTGTGTCTCTCCCTTCCCCCCTGCTTTTTGTGTCTCTCCCTTCCCCCCTGCTTTTTGTGTCTCTCCCTTCCCCCCTGCTTTTTGTGTCTCTCCCTTCCCCCCTGCTTTTTGTGTCTCTCCCTTCCCCCCTGCTTTTTGTGTCTCTCCCTTCCCCCCTGCTTTTTGTGTCTCTCCCTTCCCCCCTGCTTTTTGTGTCTCTCCCTTCCCCCCTGCTTTTTGTGTCTCTCCCTTCCCCCCTGCTTTTTGTGTCTCTCCCTTCCCCCCTGCTTTTTGTCTCTCTCCCTTCCCCCCTGCTTTTTGTCTCTCTCCCTTCCCCCCTGCTTTTTGTCTCTCTCTCTCTCTCTCTCTCTCTCTCTCTCTCTCTCTCTCTCTCTCTCTCTCTCTCTCTCTCTCTCTCTCTCTCCCCCTCCTGCTTTTTGTCTCTCTCTCCCCCCTCCTGCTTTTTGTCTCTCTCTCCCCCCCTCCTGCTTTTTGTCTCTCTCTCCCCCCTCCTGCTTTTTGTCTCTCCCTCCCCCGTGCTTTTTGTCTCTCCCCTCACTGCCTGTTGCTCTTTTGTTTCTCTCCTCCTTTCCTCTATCCACTTCTCCTTTTCTCATCTGTCCTTTATTCTGCTATTCTTCTCTCTGCCTCACTGTATTATTCCATATTCTCCTCTGTCCCTCTTCGTGCTTGCTTGCTTGCTGTCTCTTTGGCCTCTCTGGTCACTTGATAGATTGATCCATACTTTTATCTCTTGATCATCTTCACTGTGTTTTACCTCTCTCATTGCCATCTCTTTTCGTTGACCTCTGTAAAGCTTAGACAGAAGGGTGTGTGTGTGTGTGTGTGTGTGTGTGTGTGTGTGTGTGTGTGTGTGTGTGTGTGTGTGTGTGTGTGTGTTTCGTTTGTATCAGTTCAGAATACACTTATCCAATTTATGGTAGAGCATGACTGGCGTTCATAGCTTCAAGGAAGCCTGTAACATCGATTAGTTGAAAAACTGAATTCAACAAACTAATGCAGAGATTGTCAAGAGTATTATCAGGTAAGAAATTTATTTCTGAAAGTCATTCGCTTAGTTCATAGCTTGGAATTCTGAAATTGTCATTGTAATTAGAAATTGGTACAGGACTATGATTTTGATCTCACAATCAGTTCGACAGCCCTCATACATTTCTGTCTAGGTACCCCACACTCTTCACATGGTAAAGGGTAAGATTGCATTAAGAAATTACTATCGCTTCTTTCTCAGCTTTATCTACTGAAGAAAGTTGTGTTCAAATGTTCATCTTGGCAAAGATGAGGAATTAGTCGCTGGCGAAACAAATTAAGAGTGAAACGTGTATCCATTATATGGCATCAAGTTATTGATACATTTACAAGAAAACAAAAACTTTTCTTTGGTAGTACTCAGATGATGCATTTGGTCAGCATGCCGATGTGATTCAGTGTCTTGCATTCGTTCGGGCTCTTAATTGGAGAGATTGTACACATTACTCTTTAAGCAGATACACTGGATTTGATGAATGGCGCAAATATTTTTAATATTTTTATCGTTTTAATCAATTGGGAATAAAAACTCTGTATTTAGAAAGGGATTCTTCATCTACACACAATAAATCATAGAGAAATTGTTTTGTTTCTGAGACTTTTCTCCAAGTACTATATTTGTCATTTTTTGTGACTCTTTTTGACTGTAGGATATATAAAAAAGTCTTTGTACGTTCTGAAATTTAATATTGTGTACAGAAATGTTCATGGAATAAATTCATGTAGCGTTCGCAGATTGCATTATAAATAACAACATGGTGTTCATTGGCAGTTCATGGAACCGTAAAAGAAAATTAAAAACGGCCATTGACACATCAATATTCAGAAGTGGGAATGCTGACGTTGATAAATATTTTCAGTAGGCAGTCAAAATTTTCATTTAAGAACACATAATGTGTCTTTATAAGTAATAAAGGAAGAATGAATCACCAGAGGGCACACTCAAAATGTATTATTTAATTTTTACCAACTACGCGACACTAATCCACTCTAATTTACTGTGCATGTTGGAAGTTAAAATGACAGTGGCTAGGAACATTTTCAGTAAATCATCCCATAACAGTGTGGTGAAAATGAATGTAATGAGTTTCGAGAAGTGCGCTTTGTGAAAACTGTGAATTCCTTTGAATATTGTGCATAGTGTCATGCAGGAGAATGCTTAGAATTAAATGTCACTTCTAATTTAGTACTCTAATAATAATGTTTGCAGGTGCTAATAGTTCTGCTGTGATAAATTTGTATTCACACACTCACAGTATACTCCTGAGCACCTACCAAGTAGCACCCGGTTTAGTTTCATGAACAGCTGCTCGTCACGGCGTCGACACCACAACGGAAATAAAGCCTAGCGGAGTAATCCAGATACATCATAACTCAACTGCCATCTACGATTCTCTACTCGCCGGGGCTTTTTCCAAGGCGCTCAAGTCTCACTTGATGGCATCTCAAATATGCTCAAGAAGGACAAGGTCAGGTGGCCCGTGGGTCAACATAAATATGACCTCGTGCGCTTTACAAACGAGACATACGTCATACCCAGTGACTACAATATCATAGTCACAACTGGAATCTATCAATCCACACAAACACCTCTATGTAGCAATTTATGGGGATACGAAATGGAATGAGAACAAAGTCAGTAGATGAAGAAGGTAGCGGTCTTTGGTTCGTTTGCAAAATACTGGCAAAATACAGTCTGCAAAGGAGACCGCTTATGAAAAACTAGTGCGAAGTGTCCTGTAATAGTGCTCAAGTCTAAGGATCGCATACCAGGCAGGACTTAGATGGGATACTGAACTTTACAAAGGACGGCAAGAATGCTCGCGGCTTTGCTTCACGAGAGCTTCACGGAGGTTCTGAAGAAACTGAGCTGGCCACTGTTCGGCGAAATCTACGGAAAATGTTCCAAGAACGAGGATGAAGGGAAGAGTTCAGGAATACACTACCGACAACTAGCTTTAGACCAGGAATGTAGGAAATTATTACGGCCCCTCAACGTAACGCTCTCTGAGATCTAAGGACAAGATTAATTACAGGGCACACAGGGGCATTCCAGCAAACATACTTCTCGCGCTCCATAGATGAATAGAATGGGAAGAAGCCCTAATAAGAGGTACACTGGGAAATATCCTCTGCAGTGCACTTGGTAGTGGTTTGTAGAATGTTGATGTAGCTGCAGATCTCGATGGAGTGTTTCTCGGGCCATTTTGGCACAATTTCGTAGCTGTGGAGTGGTATGTTGGGTAGCTGAAGATGGGCGCCTGTCGTTTTTCGTACTTGACTGAACACCCACTTCATAACGCGGTAGCTTGTGATAAGAGCCTATATTTCATTGTTCGTTAGTGCATAAAATATGTACACGGGCGATAGCCGTGTCATTTAATTGTGATGACTATAAAAGCCCACCATGAAACACATTCCGACCTCTTGGGGAATTTTTCTTATGAGTATGGCTCTACTGGTCCAACTACGATTTGGTGTTGAAGAGGATTCATTGTCTCATGTCCAGTGGCCTTCTGCCAAGCGCTGAGCGGTCAACGATTGTGCTGCTGCGCCCATGCTCGGCAGTTTATGTACCTTACGACGTCCATTCAGAGGTACTCAACGTGGATTGGCAAGTTCTGTAGAGACTAAATGGCACTGAATGGTGTGACAACTCAGTTTGTTGGAGGGGCTGATGGTATTCTACAATGAGGCGCGTGGATCCGTCATTTCACTTGGAAATGAGTAGCGGTGACCGCTGTCACACTCAACGCTTTGATCATGGCAGTAGACACTCCAGGTAATGCTTGTATCCGAATATAAATGACTTGCACGGGAGATCCCTTCGCGCTGCATGTTACTGAACTTCCTCAGAATTCTGTTGATATGGGTTTATCATTTCTGCGAGGGAATCGGGAGAGTAAGGGTATCAGGGTGCAAATACATTTCTAACTACATTTATTACTAGTGCGTACGACTGACGGGTATCACACGTTAATAGTTTTCATTATGGCTGACAAACACGAAATCGATTGCATGTGAATCATGGGCTCGGGAAACTGTACATCACGTCGGATGTATGTTTCCGGTGCAGATACTTTTTCGTGTACGTCATTGTGACCAGGGCTGCATTTGTAGCTATCAGTAAAGACTAATTGTTCCACAGACACCCTGTATAGTGTATAAGACAAAAGTCACTGTACGTTTTAAAAACGGCAAATACATATATTCAGCAAAACGATAATTATACACCTGTTGGTGACATGAAAGCACTATCAACAGGGTACTAAGCATGTGGTACCTACATAATCTGTCTTGGAATTGTTCGTCTGTTTTGAAGCATCTGTTTACTGTCTTTTGTAAGCAGTCTCCTTTATAAACAGATGGGATTTTCCAAGTATCCTACAAACTAACCGAAGTCTGCCACCAGCTTTACCCACGATAGTGCGTATGTGGTCGTCCCATTCCATGCCATTAAGAAGTGTTAAACCCAGCTAGAATATGTATTGACTGATTTAAGCTATGATTTACTGATGTTATATTCATCGAACATTGCTTTTTTTATCTTTTTCGTGATGTGCACAATTTTAAATTTCTGAAAATCTAAAGCGAGTTACCAATCTCTGCACCACGTTGAAATCTTGTAAACATTTGACTCAATCTTTATGCAACTTTTTTCAGTCAATACTTCTTTATAGATAACTGAATCATCTGCAGAAAGTCTGAGGATACTGTTGTTATTGTCTGATAGGTTATTAATATACTGTATTAGCAGTAAGTGTCCAGCACATTTCACTGGGCCAGTCCTGAAATTCTTTCTTCGTCTGTCGATGACCCTCCATCCATGATTAATCGTAGTTTTATTAATGGAGCTAGGTGTGGCACCGAGTCAAATGCTTTTCTGAAAATACTTCATTCATCTGATTGTCCTGAGCCTTGGCTTTGAGGATGTCGTGTGACAAGTGTGTGTTGGGTTTTGCATAACAGATACTCCATTCACATAGGCAAAGGGAGCGCATGTTCGCAACATAACGATTATCGTTGGTTCACTTCGTAATCAGTCTAATTGTCGAATTTCTATTAAATGATGGATTGTCTAGTAAAGTTTTCCTTATCGAGCAAGAGAAATGGGGAAAGTGAAAGTTCTTAGTAAACACATCTTCCATTCATTCACTCAAGCTGAGGTAGTTACTCGCAATACAAAATTTTGTTTCTTTAAACATTCTTCATTTTCACGAGTGCCTTGAAAAACAAATTCGACATATCCCGATTGTTCTATTTTGCTATACTCGTAGGCAGTCCTTCAGCCCACATTTTCTGTCTCGAGGTCAGATAGCTGAAATATTTTAATACGCATATACAATGACCCCTCTATCTTCCTTACCGAGAAAAACATGAACCCAGATCTTTGCCTTGCACAGACATAGGTCTACATTCTGATCAACCCTAGAACGTCTGCACACCAGCTAATTTCTCTAGTGTATTACTTTAGCTGGCGCTGGTTGTATGAGAATTCATGCCTATGAACTTCATCCACGAGACTGTCTGACGTTGTCAGTGGTAAGTCTAGGTCAAGGCTATGTCGTGTTTCATTGGATCTTGCTGAGCACTTTGTCCTTCATTTGCATCTCTCGACAAGACTTAACGAATAGTTCCCTTGGAACATTTGTTGTGGCTCTAGCCGCCGCCGCCTCCTCCTCCTCCTCCTCCTCCTCCTCTCCTCCTCTTTCCCCCTCTTACTTGAAGCTGTTGTATGACTCCGCGCTCTCTCTCTCTCTCTCTCTCTCTCTCTCTCTCTCTCTCTCACACACACACACACACACACACTTCTCGCTGAGCGATAAGGAACTTCGTCGTAGCTCGGAGCTTGTGTATTTGCACAAGAAAATATGAGAACCACTCCATCAAAATTATTGTTTTTCTTGTGACAACAATCGTTTCCATTTGTTCTCTAAGGCATAAAGCTATGTATGTTGAAGGCGAACAGAGAAACATGATTTGCCTGTATCTAGAAAAAAGTGTTTGATAATTTCATCAAGGAAAAGCTGTAGTAGTAAGAAAAAACATTCAGTACATTTAATGAGTTGGGACCATAGTCGAAGAAACTGTCCCCCAAATGAATATGGTATTACTCTTGCAAAACAAATGAAGCCTGCCTACAAATTTGAATGTTTCTCAGAAAAATAGGTAAAAATAAGATTAAGAAATACATTATTTAAAAATCTCTTGTTTTAATAGCAAAGTAGAAAAAATAAATTACTGTTAACGAGAAAAAAATCAGAAAACATTTACTTCGATTATTTAGATATCACAGATTATAATACGAAAATAACATAGGTACAATGCGTTATCGTAGTTTCGACCTATATGCCACACTACAATAATTACTTACAGACAAAACGAGCAAGAAATTTACCTAAAATTTTGTAAAACAATTAATGGTCCAACGATAGTCTAGGTAACAAACAGTCGACGGGAGGATCACGTTCAAGCCTCACACATGATGTCGAATAGATTAACTCAGTTTTTGTATTATAGGACATGCAGTTAAAGTCAACAGAAGAAATTAGTCAGTACATTAAAAATTTGAAGTCATGAACCACACAGAAACATGGGTTGATAGGGGACGATGGCTACCAAAATAAGCGCACACTTGCCCACTGAAGAGCTGGTGCTGAACTCCAAAAGCATAACGTAAAATGACATTTCATGATAAGTCTATTTTATCACATGTATCAAAGCCACAGTTCAATCCACATAATTTGATCTACCACTTTAAATCTTCCAGCCCTCTTCTAGTTTGTGGACGCGGAGATCTACCTAATAGAGCGCTAGTCTTCGGCAATGGAGGTCACAGTGCAGATAGGACTGGGAAGTTTTCCTCGTTCCAGTTCGGAGTAGGTACCGGGGATCTTCCCGATGTAAAATGGTGGCCGGGAAGATGGAGCCATCACACTCCCCCGCATACTGCCGCGGCGAAGATAGCCTGTACTCTACCTACAGTCATGGGCTTGCGCCACAGTCTTGCACTCTTTAACTCTTTTGTTGTAGGTAACGTTCCAAACATTCATGTTTCTATAAATGTCTTAGCTCTTCTTTACTTAATCTTAGGTTTATTACATCTAGGACTAATTTCCTGCTCCCAAGGATATCGTAAGTTGGCGTTACGTGTGTTACTTTTGATGAACGTTTAATTGCTGCGTGTGGTTTTTTAATGTTGCAATTGCTTGCGTAGTGATATCTGTGACTTTAAGTATGCCATAATCAGTGTTGGTACTGGATAGCTCTTCCTAAACATTTTCAGGTAGCTTTATTGGTGTCAGTACAGACTTTCTCGCATCTAGGTAGTCGGCTGATAGTACCGACTATCTTCCGCAAACAAGGGAGTTACGTAATAGAACACGCCAGGTCTTTGAAAGTCTCTTACCAAGTTTTCTGACATGACAATGACACGTGAATGGTTCTTTTTACAAATTAATGTATTGCTTTGCTCGTACTGTTTTTACGCATGTAGTATTCTTTACAAGCTGTTTACACAAAACTCCCTTTTAATCTTTCGTACGAATATTTTATGAGCCTTTCTAGAAGTAAGTAGTCGCACTGCTTACGCTAATATAAAGGAAAAAATAGTTAAAATGGTACGTGAGTGACCACAGAACAGGGAAGAAGTATATAAGCCAAATTACGAGAGAAGTTGTTCAGACATAGCCCATCCCTGACGGGAAAACTTGCGAACAGCGCCATGATGTACGTAATTACTCTTCGAAATAAGAGGTGAGAAGTTGTGGCAGCGCATCAGTGACAGCAGTAAAGTGCTCTGCAAATACAATTGAAAAATTACAAAATTACAGAGCAAGTATGCTACTGTACATATTATAGGAGGATTTTTCAACAATGAATTAGAATAAGCGTCATTTGTTTAACAGGAATCTTTCGACTATTTTGTTGTATCTCAGAAAAGTTAACGATGTCCTATATTTATCGCTGTGGGTTTTACTGTCCGTTAATGAGAGAAAATTGGCTGTTTTGTTGAAGTCCAACGGAAGACTATTCGCGTGTATTATACAGCGAGTAACTGCCAATACTTACATATAATGGTGCAACGATTCAGAACTGTAATACATGGAATGACATGAATTTACGTAAGTAACCTAATGCCAGAAACTTAGAGTATGAGCTTAATCGTCCATGAGTATTCCAGCTACACGGAATGCAGCGATATTTTTTCTTCTTGAAAAGATTCAGAGAAAATGATGAACCAGCCTCTCTTCGTAGATGCACCAAAAATAAATTGCAATATTAAACATTAAATTGCGTCACTCATACGTTGATACTGAGCTTGTCAAATGGATAATACTGTAGTTTAGAGCACCTACTGTGGCCAAAAGTCTCAAAGCAGCCTTTGCTCTTCATACTACAGACGTGACTGATGGGCAGGACCACAATGACAGTTTTTGAGCCTATGAATTAGGCTATCCTAAAGACGACAGTGAGGTTTAGAACGGGGCTTTGAGTATCCAGTCTAGCAAATCGCTTTTTTAGTACCTCAACCATGATACGGTATTCATTACTTTCCGAGCAGAGGAATGGGCACGGTACAGGAACGCCGAAGGTTGCAAGCATTGACACTACGAAAGAACCATTCTATAGTCAAAGATATTTGCGAACACTTGCATGAACTTAGCCATCGGCCAATTGTGATTCCTAACAAAGTGTTTATATTCATGAAGCAGACCTGTATCAAACGTGCATACCTCTGGTGACAGGTTTATGTTGGGAATTGACTGATAATGTTCCTTGTTTCCTAAGAGTGTATGTGTTACTATATTTTCCCTTCGACCCACTTGCGCTGCTCGTATGGTGTTGCATTGATATCTGCCTGCTCTGACCCAGGGGGTTATTTCCGTTTTCCTGATAACGGATCGGTATTGAAACCTTGCGAGTATCACATTAACTAAAGAGATAAAGCTTTGGGACTGCTTTAACAATGTCAGTTCACATATTATAGACAGAACTGCAGTTATTTCCATCTGTAAATTTAGTAAATGATACTTACTGAGTTTTTTCTTACATTATTTGTCAGTGTTGATGCCACTGTAAACCAAGCCGGCGTTTGCAGAGAATACAGGGCTATGTTACGTAACACAGAATGGTTTCGTGGTTGCTGTTACTATCATTAAATACTGGATAGCTTTTCCACATAATTTCTCTTCAGGATGTTTCACTGTCCTGGCTAAGAGAGACACTCCTGGAAATGGGAAAAAGAACATACTAACACCGGTGTGTCAGACCCACCATACGTGCTCCGGACACTGCGAGAGGGCTGTACAAGCAATGATCACACGCACGGCACAGCGGACACACCAGGAACCGCGGTGTTGGCCGTCGAATGGCGCCAGCTGCGCAGCATTTGTGCACCGCCGCCGTCAGTGTCAGCCTGTTTGCCGTGGCATACGGAGCTCCATCGCAGACTTTAACACTGGTAGCATGCCGCGACAGCGTGGACGTGAACCGTATGTGCAGTTGACGGACTTTGAGCGAGGGCGTATAGTGGGCATGCGGAAGGCCGGGTGGACGTACCGCCGAATTGCTCAACACGTGGGGCGTGAGGTCTCCACAGTACATTGATGTTGTCGCCAGTGGTCGGCGGAAGGTGCACGTGCCCGTCGACCTGGGACCGGACCGCAGCGACGCACGGATGCACGCCAAGACCGTAGGATCCTACGCAGTGCCGTAGGGGACCGCACCGCCACTTCCCAGCAAATTAGGGACACTGTTGCTCCTGGGGTATCGGCGAGGACCATTCGCAACCGTCTCCATGAAGCTGGGCTACGGTCCCGCACACCGTTAGGCCGTCTTCCGCTCACGCCCCAACATCGTGCAGCCCGCCTCCAGTGGTGTCGCGACAGGCGTGAATGGAGGGACGAATGGAGACGTGTCGTCTTCAGCGATGAGTCGCTTCTGCCTTGGTGCCAATGATGGTCGTATGCGTGTTTGGCGCCGTGCAGGTAAGCGCCACAATCAGGACTGCATACGACCGAGGCACACAGGGCCAACACCCGGCATCATGGTGTGGGGAGCGATCTCCTACACTGGGCGTACACCTCTGGTGATCGTCGAGGGGACACTGAATAGTGCACGGTACATCCAAACCGTCATCGAACCCATCGTTCTACCATTCCTAGACCGGCAAGGGAACTTGCTGTTTTAACAGGACAATGCACGTCCGCATGTATCCATTGCCACCCAACGTGCTCTAGAAGGTGTAAGTCAACTACCCTGGCCAGCAAGATCTCCGGATCTGTCCCCCATTGAGCATGTTTGGGACTGGATGAAGCGTCGTCTCACGCGGTCTGCACGTCCAGCACGAACGCTGGTCCAACTGAGGCGCCAGGTGGAAATGGCATGGCAAGCCGTTCCACATGACTACATCCAGCTTCTCTACGATCGTCTCCATTGGAGAATAGCAGCCTGCATTGCTGCGAAAGGTGGATATACACTGTACTAGTGCCGACATTGTGCATGCTCTGTTGCCTGTGTCTATGTGCCTGTGGTTCTTTCTGTCAGTGTGATCATGTGATGTATCTGACCCCAGGAATATGTCAATAAAGTTTCGCCTTCCTGGGACAATGAATTCACGGTGTATTTGTGCTCGCAGTTCCTTCCAGGAATTGAATTCAGGACTGCAACTAGCTTGAAGAAAATATTCATTTTCGCTAGCCGTCTACTTTTACTTCACCCTAACAGGAGTTGTTGTTGTTGTTGTTGTTGTTGTTGTTGTTGTTGTTGTCTTCAGTCCTGAGACTGGTTTGATGCAGCTCTCCATGCTACTCTATCCTGTGCAAGCTGCTTCATCTCCCAGTACCTACTGCAACCTACATCCTTCTGAATCTGCTTAGTGTACTCATCTCTCGGTCTCCCTCTACGATTTTTAACCTCCACGCTGCCCTCCAACGCTTAATTTGTGATCCCTTGATGCCTCAAAACATGTCCTACCAACTGATCCGTTCTTCTAGTCAAGTTGTGCCACAAACTTCTCTTCTCCCCAATCCTATTCAATACCTCCTCATTAGTTACGTGATCTATCCACCTTACCTTCAGTATTCTTCTGTAGCACCACATTTCGAAAGCTTCTATTCTCTTCTTGTCCAAACTAGTTATCGTACATGTTTCACTTCCATACATGGCTACACTCCAAACAAATACTTTCAGAAACGACTTCCTGATACATAAATCTATATTCGATGTTAACAAATTTCTCTTCCTCAGAAACGCTTTCCTTGCCATTGCCAGTCTACATTTTATCCTCTCTACTTCGACCATCATCAGTTATTTTACTTCCTAAATAGCAAAACTCCTTTACTACTTGAAGTGTCTCATTTCCTAATCTAATTCCCTCAGCATCACCCGATTTAATTTGACTACATTCCATTGTCCTCGTTTTGCTTTTGTTGATGTTCATCTTATATCCTCCTTTCAAGACACTGTCCATTCCGTTCAACTGCTCTTCCAAGTCCTTTGCCGTCTCTGACAGAATTACAATGTCATCGGCGAACCTCAAACTTTTTACTTCTCCATGAATTTTAATACCTACTCCAAATTTTTCTTTTGTTTCCTTTACTGCTTGCTCAATATACAGATTGAATAACATCGGGGATAGGCTACAGCCCTGTCTCACTCCCTTCCCAACCGCTGCTTTCCTTTCGTGCCCCCTCGACTCTTATAACTGCCATCTGGTATACCCCTGCCATCTTCAGAATTTGAAAGAGAGTATTCCAGTCAACATTGTCAAAAGCTTTCTCTAAGTCTACAAATGCTAGAAACGTAGGTTTGCCTTTTCTTAATCTTTCTTCTAAGATAAGTCGTAAGGTCAGTAATGCCTCACGTGTTCCAACATTTCGACGGAATCCAAACTGATCCTCCCCGAGGTCCGCATCTACCAGTTTTTCCATTCGTCTGTAAAGAATTCGCGCTAGTATTTTGCAGCTGTGACTTATTAAACTGATAGTTCGGTAATTTTCACATCTGTCAACACCTGCTTTCTTTGGGGTTGGAATTATTATATTCTTCTTGAAGTCGGAGGGTATTTCACCTGTCTCATACATCTTGCTCACCAGCTGGTAGAGTTTTGTCATGACTGGCTCTCCCAAGGCCGTCAGTAGTACTAATGGCATGTTGTCTACTCCGGGGGCCTTGTTTCGACACAGGTCTTTCAGTGCTCCCTCAAACTCTTCACGCAGTATCGTATCTCCCATTTCGTCTTCGCCTACACCCTCTTCCATTTCCATAATTTTATCCTCAAGTACATCGCCCTTGTATAGACCCTCTATATACTCCTTCAACCTTTTTGCTTTCCCTCCTTTGCTTAGAACTGGGTTTCCATCTGAGCTCTTGATGTTCATACAAGTGGCTCTCTTATCTCCAAAGGTCTCTCTAATTTTCCTGTAGGCAGTATCTATCTTACCCCTAGTGAGATAAGCTTCTACATCCTTACATTTGTCCTCTAGCCATCCCTGCTTAGCCATTTTGCACTTCCTGTGGATCTCATTTTTGAGACGTCTGTATTCCTTTTTGCCTGCTTCATTTACTGCATTTTTATATTTTCTCCTTTCATCAATTAAATTCAATATTTCTTCTGTTACCCAAGGATTTCTAGCAGCCCTCGTCTTTTTACCTACTTTATCATCTGCTGCCTTCACTACTTCATTCCTCAGAGCTACCCATTCTTCTTCTACTGTATTTCTTTCCCCTATTCCTGTCAATTGCCCCCTTATGCTCTCCCTGAAACTCTGTACAACCTCTGTACAACCTCTGGTTCTTTCAGTTTAGCCAGGTCCCATCTCCTTAATTTCCCACATTTTTGCAGTTTCTTCAGCTTTAATCTACAGGTCATAACCAATAGATTGTGGTCCGAGTCCACATCTGCCCCTGGAAATGTCTTACAACTTAAAACCTGGTTCCTAAATCTCCGTCTTACCATTATATAATCTATTTGATACCTTTTAGTATCTCCAGGGTTCTTCCACGTATACAACCTTCTTTCATGATTCTTAAAACAAGTGTTAGCTATGATTAAGTTGTGCTCTGTGCAAAATTCTACTAGGCGGCTTCCTCTTTCATTTCTTAGCCCCAATCCATATTCACCTACTATGTTTCCTTCTCTCCCTTTTCCTACACTCGAATTCCAGTCACCCATTACTATTAAATTTTCGTCTCCCTTCACTATCGGAACAATTTCTTTTATTTCATCGTACATTTCTTCAATTTCTTCATCTGCAGAGCTAGTTGGCATATAAACTTGTACTACTGTAGTAGGTGTGGGCTTCGTATCTATCTTGACCACAATAATGCGCTCATTATGCTGTTTGTAGTAGCTTACACGCATTCTTATTTTCCTATTCATTATTAAACCTACTCCTGCATTACCCCTATTTGATTTTGTGTTCATAACCCTGTAGTCACCTGACCAGAAGTCTTGTTCCTCCTGCCACCGAACTTCACTATCGCCACTATATCTAACTTTAACCTATCCATTTCCCTTTTTAAATCTTCTAACCTACCTGCCCGATTAAGGGATCTGACATTCCACGCTCCGATCCGTAGAACGCCAGTTTTCTTCCTCCTGATAACGACATCCTCCTGAGTAGTCCCCGTTTTGAGAGAGAGAATTTTTCAGGAACTATTGCACTTTCCTTCGCTCTTGATCGGTGTATAGCACTTCTATATCCTAACTAAAGCTAGCAGAGTGCTTAATAGATTCTGAAAATCTATTAACGAAAATTTAAGGAAAATTAAATCCAAATTTTTCGACAGATGTATCATGTGTAACCGTTAGGTTCCGTCCACTGCTGGGCGGATTAATGCTTTGCAGACTTCTCGACTATTTACAGTATTTGATTATGCGCATCCGAGTAAGCCCGACATGGTTGCTGACGGCTGTCATAGTTCATTACTTCATTAGATTCTCTTTCAAATATTTCTTGTCACGAGTAATCCGTCAATAAATTTCCGTGCTCAGAACTAGTCTGTCAAGTCTCTGGATTTGTACATCTTTCGCAACTGAATGTCGCTTAAGTTCTATTTGTGAATATCGCTTAAGTTCTATTTGCTACAAACGTGTAACGCAATAAATTCTTTGAGTTATTTTAGATGCTTTGACAACGCAATTTTACTCGATATATGACAACATACGTAAGCTGCTGATAGATGATAACGAGCTTTTATACCACGCTCTCAATTTGGTCCAGAGTCGTGGAAGTACTTCGTATTTACTATATAAATAGTAGGATACCAGTGATGTCTGGTCCTAGGTGTTAGTGTACATAACATACTCTAAACTAAGCAGCGGTATCTTACAGAGCTATTACATATATTTACGAGGGCTATCCACAAAGTACAATACGTTTTGGAATTAGAAATAAATAAAGTATTGGAATTTTTGTATTATATACAGATGAAAGCCACATTTAAATACTTTTCTACATAGTTGCCATTTAAATTAACACTTATCGTAGCGATGGACGAGCTTGGAAATTCCTTCGTCGTAAAATTCGGCCGCCTGCGCCTTCAACCACGTGGTTACCTCCTCTTGAAGCTGTGCGTCGTCATCAAAACGCTGCATAGCCAACCACTCCTTCATTGCTGGGAATAAGTGGAAGTCGCTCGGTGCCAGGTCGGGACTGTACGGCGGATGAAGAAACAACTCCCACTTAAAAGATTCGAGAACTTCACGAGTGGCATTTGCCGTGTGGGCCCAGGCGTTGTCGTGAATCAGCAAGATCTTTGAGCCCAACTTTCCCCTGCGCTTGTTTTGTATTGCTCTTCTGAGGTTGTGCAGAGTTTTGCAATACCTTTGAGAGTTTATTGTAGTGCCTCTTTCCAGGAAATCCACGAAAATCACACCTTTTCTGTCCCAAAAGAGGTAACGATGTAGGTGAAGGCGCAGGCGGCTGAATTATACGACGGAGTAGTTTCCAAGCTCGTCCATCGCTACGATAAGTGCCTTAATTTAAATGACAACTATGTAGAAATGTAATATTTAAGTGTGGCTTTCATCTGTATATAATAAAAAATTTTCCAATACTTTATTTATTTTTAATTCAAAAACGTTACGTACTTTGTGGATAGCCCTCGTATTTGGGAAGCAATTTCATATGCTCGCACCTTAGTTAAAAGTCTGCAGTGGTGCACAGAGTCAAACGCTTTCCGGAAGTCAAGGAATATGTCATCCGTCTGATAACCCTTCATCCATGGTTCGCAAGGTATCATGTGAAAAAAGGGCGAGTTGCGTTTCGCAGGAGCGATGCTTTCTAAAGCCGTTCTGATGCATGGACAGCAACTTCGCTGTCTCAAGGAAATTCATTATATTTGAACTGAGAATATGTTCGAGAATCCTGCAACAGATCGATGTTAAGGATATTGGTATGTAATTTTGAGGATGCGTCCTTATACCCGTCTTATATACAGGCGTCACCTGCCCTTTTTTCCAGTCTCTAGGGACTTTACGTTGGGCAAGAGATTCGCGATAAATGCAAGCTAAGTAAGGAGCCAATGCAGTAGAGTACTGTCTGTAAAACCGAACTGGAATCCCATCAGGAGCATGGGGGAGCGGAGAGGTTAGGCTCCAGACTTCCCGCCTATCCTTTGAACGCGATACTTTGTGAGTTCCAAGCGACTGTCAGTTTTTTTATTCCAACATAAGGCGAGGTGATGCCGATTTTCATCCCTACAGCGTCAGCCTCAGACACAGCAGTCGTCGCACTAAGACGATGAGTATTCACCACATCTTCAATGCAAGCTTATATATGTGCCTTCTAAGCTCGTGTCAGACTTCATTTTGCCTGGTATAGTGCATCAGCTCCACGTGGCAATGACTAAATACGTCGTTGGAAGTCCCCTACAGAAATATTAAGCCACGCTGCCTCTATAGCCGTCCATAATTGCGAAAGTGTTGCCGATGTAGGACTTTTTAACGAACTGACCTCTTCATAACGTCCCATAAATGTTCGATGGATTCATTCGAACGACTGTGGCCCATGGCATTGCCCATTGTCATCCATAAAAATTCAATCGTTTTTTGGGAAGATGAAATCCATAAATCGCTGCACGTGGTCTCCAAGTAGATGAACACAATCATTTATAGTCAATGGTTGATTCAGTTGGACCAGATGACCCAATCCATTCCGTGTTAACACACCCCACATCGTTATGGACACACCACCAGCTGGAACTGGGAAAGAGATCACTGTGCTATGCAAATAATTGACGTAGTTCACAGAAACTCTGGTCCATGTTTCCCATAAAACGTGTGAAACAAACTATTCATGACGAAATGAGGAAATAAGTTACAGCACTCGTGTATCTAAACGGTTCAAATGACTCTGAGCACTATGGGACTTAACATCTGTAGTCATCAGTCCCCTAGAACTTAGAACTACTTAAACCTAACTAACCTACGGACATCACACACATCCATGCCCGTGGCAGGATTCGAACCTGCGACCGTAGCAGTCGCGCGGTTCCGGACTGAGCGCCTAGAACCGCTAGACCACCGCGGCCGGCGAATGTCAAGTGCCAGCGGCGGAAGGTGCCAGTCTCTTCTGCAGCAGGTTTATATTTTCCGAACAAAGCTGCTCTCAGGTTTGCTTATTGTATTTCACTACTGTAACAAGATTCTGATCAGTGGTCATTAGCTAACCGTAAAATTCGAGCGAGTGTCCTCACAGCTTATACTGTTACCTGTTTATTATAAACAGAAACCGCAGTTTCAAATGCGGAAACATCAATATATCGATCTTTTTCCCAAAAAGTGTCGATGTACATCGGCGATAATTTTCTCCGATATAGATATATATATCAAAGGCTATATTTAGTGCAGACATTTGTATTTTATATTTTTTACAATTTTCGGTATATATTTCAGGTTTTTTGAAATTTTAGTAGAACATAATTTTACTTCCACCGTGTGAAGGAGCCTTACTACTTTCTGAGCTTTCACGACGTCCAATCCTTCGCTTTGACTGTGTGAAGTAAGTGTATGTGGCACACAAGTAGTAGTCCGATCGCACTGGGGAGGGGGGGCTGTGAATGGATTAAAAAGATCATTGCAATTACTTACTGGCAATGGAGATTGTAATTGTGTGATTAACTTCTTATATTTTCTTATCACACACTCACGAAACCATTTCACAACTTACGGAGGTGTCTGATGGCGGCCACTAGCCAGTGGAAACCTGTTACTGCATTGTGATAGGCTTTTATGATAGTATTTTTAGAAAATAAGATCTTTAATTCAGCGGTTGGTAAACATACCTTTCAGAATGTTACCTCTTGTGTCGCCGATGTAGTGCTGCACGGAGATTCAGAAATGATTGTTAGCGCTCGGATGCATCTGATGGGCCTACGGAAACGTCCTGAACGTCGAAGCTTGTGGAGTGTGCCCAGGGTGTTTCACAATTCTAGTTACAGTTTTCTGTGGCGGTATTTAGTAGGTGCGCTAAGGAAATACACTGTTTTGATGTAAAGTAAGTCTGAAGACCGGATTACCTCGTCTTCCATTTCATTGTACGCCCACAGCAGTGATTATGAGCTCTGTACTGTGTGCGCTACAGCGGTCCATGGAATGGTAATGTTTCCGAGAGCTCGTCGCCCGGTTCCCTTCTACGTGTAGATCTTCGACCTTTTTTGTCTGTAAAAGGTACATTTGCAGAAATGGTTCCTTATCGAAACTTTATCTACACAAAAGTCCCCTCTGCATCCTTTAAATCCTGTTTATTGTGACACAACAGGTACGTACATGTAGTCAGATAGACAACACTCCTAAGGTAAATTGAAATTGTTAGAGGACCAATAACTTACTCACTTTGTAATAAACAGACTATTTTTTCATTGTCGAATTTATATTCTGTGTAAAATACATCATCTGAAGTACTTTCTTTGGTTTCAGTCTATATTTGCTTGATTCTTTACAACACACAGCACATTTGTGCGAACACCTCGCGCACACGTGAAATCTGTCTACAATCATAAGACTGTCACAGACATACTTGGAACATACCATTACGACGTAATTCATGTTCTTTCAGTCTCGAGGAAGCGTGGGAAGCTGCAGCTTTCGGATTACATTTAATTACCGCTTGCGGACCATGTTTAATTAAGTCTTTCTGTCCGAAAATAAGTATATACGGGTTAGCAATAAGACTTAATTAACTTTGCCAATAGTATGTTAAGACAGGCGGCGAAATTTGGCGCAGAGAGGAAATCGTACAGCATACAGTGGGAGTTGTTATCCCGCGCTAGGCCTGTTGATATTCTTAAAAGTATAGCAAAACCGATGTATCTACATGATGAGGAAAAGTATCGACGTACCTGCCAACAAAAATATCGATTGAACATTTTATATATACTGCAATTTTGAAGTAGTACACTGGGGTAGGGAAATAAGTACATGATGTGATCTCAACAGTGAATCTTCGCCAAGATATGTGATTTCGTCATTGTTCTCCTTTTTCTTGACTTTCTCTACCCGGGGGACTGGGTGTTTGTGCTATCATCATCATCATCATCATTATCATCATCGTGACAGTGACTTGATTGGATTGTGAAAAAAATTGGACTGTGTAAACACTGGGACTTAGTATGGGCACTGATGACCGCGCAGTTGAGCGCCCTACAAACCTATCATCCTCCTTTTGTAGTAGATATTCCTGAGATAAAGTGTCATTAGTTTCATTATATACGCGATCTTGCAATTTCACACTATAGCAGCAGCTTTACTTTCACATTTCTTAAACTAACGAAAAGTCTGAAAAAAAAGTGTGAACATCTCAATAAACAGCAGCTCAAATGCTACGTTACTGAAACAGAGAATTTGTTTCCATCTATTAAATAGACTAGATATTAGCATTCTGTAACTATCTTTGGCGTGATTTATCCTCTGAAATACAGATATACCCCTCCAATACCATCGCATAATTTTGGTGAGAGCATTAACTATAACAATCATGTGTATAGCACTGCAATGAGACTAGATTCACCAGCTCTTCTTTTAAAGGAGCTTTCAGGGATTATAATGGAGGTGGATACAGGACAGGAGCTTAGTTTTCTCTTGGTTCTCAGTATGGCTAGGGAGTGTTCATACTGAACGGATTGATATTCAACCAAAAGTGACTCGAGGACAATCAGTGGAAGCACCCGATCCGTAACCATCATTTGGTTTTCAGTGCTTTCAAATAAGGTCAGCGGGAAAAAATACTGGTCATTCCCACTAAAAGGACGTAATGATAGCTTTGGACTGCTGCAGATGGTGTAGAACTAGTACCAGCAGTCACGGGACCCTCCAGTGCTGATGACAGTCAAGCAGTGACGTGATTTGTGTGTCACACTTCATGAAATCAGCACAGTTAGATGATTCTACGACGTGGAACGGTGACAGAATGGCAGAAAAGAGCTATAGACCTTGGACGCGCCCATGACCACATCGTGAATAAAGTTGCCAGTTTTGTTCGTTTATCAACATAGACTCACCAACGTGTCTACAACCACTCTGTCACACAACGCGGCGTAAGAAAAATTGTCGTAGAAAGATCCTAACCGACAGGGACCGGAGACATTACAAATTTCAATCGGTTTGAATCGGACAGGGAACGCAGTTCCATCTACACTAGTTTCTGAGTGAAACTTGTCAAGCGGTGGACGCCTAGAGACTGGTTCTTCGCAAACGGCCGTTGTTCCTGGCAGCACGTAAAACCGCTCGTTCTGAATGGGACAAACAACAAAAACTGTCCGACAGCCCAATGGATGCGTTTAACCTGCTGTGTGTGGGAGGTGTGGTTCATGTCAGAGGTTCCAGAATGGTTTTCAACATTGTCGGTGACCAGGTATTGCATTTCTTGTAAGTCCTCGTGATGAATATGCTATGCACACTTCATTCTTCCAGTGTGATGACAGCCGTTTGCAAAGGGATGCATGCATGCATTCATTCAGGTTTTGACGAGGAGTCTGGCAGCCTATCGCCCATAGACTGACAGGCTGTATCACTTGATCGTGATCGCATTGAGAATGTCCAGGAGTATTCAGAGCAGCAAGTGAAACATAGCAATCAACATGCCCATAGTTTGGTAGCCCTTCTGTATCTAATAATCAGTGAGTGGCTTCAAGTGGATACGGTATATCTGAAGAAACTTGTCACATCGTTATTTTTATATGCTTCAACATACACAGAAGAGCCAAAGAAACTGGTTCACCTACCTAATATCCATTAGGGCGTGAAGAAAACTGTTCTTTGAGATTTACTATGACCGTGAATTTGGAAACATAAAATGTTTAAAGAAAAACTGCGTGAAGTAAATTAATATTTTGTAAACCCCAATAATCCACTTTACTTCTGGAATCTTCAAAAGCAAATCTCTATATGAGAAGTTTCCCAATAGTGTTAAAATTCCGATAGTAAAATCCTTTGATAGTGAAAACAGTAAAACATTCTGAAGCTAATTTGATAAATGACACAGTATGCTGTAATTTTGCTTACCAGTAACAGTTAAACCCAGATAAATTTACATCTAAACGTGAATGAATGGAAATACGACGTTGAGTGACGTGTAAACAAGGATCGCGTACTTTCACAGCTGTCAGATTCAAAGTTCCCTCTAATACCCCAGCTTGCACCAATGGCGAATGAGCTACTTCTTTGTAATTGGTCGAGGTAAATAACTTCAGTGGTGGATGCCTCAGCTTACTTGTCTGGCCACATTTCACAGTACAACACACACATTCTCCTGTCTAAACTGCTGTATATACGTATCGAAGCACACCCTTCCAAAAGACACATACAGCGCATGCAATGACTAGTACAAATATACTGAAAAGCAAAAAACAAACAAATGATGGCAATAACTACTGTTAGTGGTGGGGTCAACAATCACGGAAGGCTAACAGTCTTTACAGTACACTACTATACTTTTATTTACGGAGGGAAATATTAAGAGATAGAAGAAATTAAATTGGTTACAATTGTAAGTTAACATGTCCTGGGTCGGCGTGATGTGGCGACGGTGGTAGAAGCAGTTTGAAGTTGCTGATATGAATCCTGTAATTTCATCCAGTCGTGTTCCTGGCATTAACATATCCTCTTTTCCTTACATCCTGTTGCTGGTGGCGATGGTAATAAATTGCGTAGCAGCCATTTGTCGTAGGCCGGAACAAAGTCGCTGTTTATGCAGCGCCTGAAGGTCGTACTAGTTCAGCTGCAACCATCACACACGATAGTTCGGCACAGTACACACGATGTGTTTAAAGTAACATTCCGTTTGCTATAATTTGCCAATAGCGAAGTTACACAGTCCATCTACTGATCATATTCATGGTTCACGATAACACTGTTCCCGCCAATATAGTCACTTTCGTAGCAACACAGTTCAGTTTCCACATCGGCTATTAGTGTTTTAGCATACGTCATATATCGTAGTCAAGAAATTGAGCAATATTAAAGTCACAGTTTATGTAATGCAGCTAAATTCTAAACCGACGACAATGCTGGCTGTCCACGAGTGCATTGTCACTGGCACAAACATCATTCTGCAAAAACCAGCAGCGTTTGCGTAATACAACCACCGTTTAGAATATTCATCACAGTCAAATTTAAAACCGATCTAATACACGAAAGTCGGGTATTAATATCGTGTTAAACGCACACCATTATTATACACAGCACTTCCTTTCGTACCGCCACGCTCACGCACCATCCTCAACTGTCTGCCACACTGTTGAACCCGACAACTATCGATGTCTCTCTCGCTCTACAGTTCATCCAACACTTCTGCCTATTGCATTCCATTTCACACAATACATTTAATAAAACTATTTGAAAGTTGAGAAAAAAATCTTGAGTCTTTACATGAGGAACTCGTGTAGAAAATAGCACAGTAAACATAGGCACACACTTTAAGTTCTACACTATATAAACAAACGAAAAATATTGTATGTCTTAAGAAATAAATTTATGAAGTACAAGGTAGCAAAAGAAAGCAAAAAAATATTTCGTTACTAGTCATGGCATCACAAAGGCCCCAGCAAGCAAGCAGAAGTGCCGCAACACGATGTGGCATGAGCTAGACTAATGTCTGAAGTAATGCTAGAGGAAACTGACACCATGAATCGTGCAGGGATGTCCATAAATCCGTAAGAGTACAAGGCGGCGGAGATATCTTCTGTACAGTACGTTGCAAGGCAAACCAGATATGCTAGATAATGTTCATGTTTGAGTTTGGTGGCCAGTGGAAGTGCTTAAACTCAAAAGTGTATTCCTGGAGCCACTCTATAGCAATTGTGGACATACGGTGTGTCGCATTGTCTTGCTGGAACTGTCCAAGTGAACCTCTGAAGGAGAGTAAGTCGTGCTTGGATAATTGATTCGGTAGAGAACTTGCTTGCTAAAGGCAAAGATACCAAGTTCGAATCCCAGTCCGGCACACATTCGTAATCTGCAAAGAAGTTACAAAACTAGGCGCATAGTCTCAAAGTTAAAATACTCTGACATCATAAAAACATTGTTAGTTCGGGAACTTAATAGTGTACACTTTCAGTATTGCCTTACCTCGTTTGTCACCAGAGACTGACAGATATACATCTACATTTATACTTGGCAAGCCACCCAACGGTGTGTGGCGGAGGGCACTTTACGTGCCATTGTCATTACCTCCCTTTCCTGTTCCAGTCGCGTATGGTTCGCGGGAAGAATGACTGCCGGAAAGCCTCCGTGCGCGCTTGAATCTCTCTAATTTTACATTCGTGATCTCCCCGGGAGGTATAAGTAGGGGGAAGCAATATATCAGATACTTCATACAGAAACGCACCCTCTCGAAACCTGGACAGCAAGCTACACCGCGATGCAGAGCGCCTCTCTTGCAGAGTCTGCCACTTGAGTTTGCTAAACATCTCCGTAACGCTATCACGCTTACCAAATAATCCTGTGACGAAACGCGCCGCTCTTCTTTGGATCTCCTCTATCAACCCGACCTGGTACGGATCTCACACTGATGAGCAATACTCAAGTATAGGTCGAACGAGTGTTTTGTAAGCCACCTTCTTTGTTGATGGAATACATTTTCTAAGGATTCTCCCAATGAATCTCAAACTGGCACCCGCCTTACCAACAATTAATTTTATATGATCATTCCACTTCAAATCGTTCCGTACGCATACTCCCAGATATTTTACAGAAGTAACTGCTACCAGTGTTTGTTCCGCTATCATATAATCATACAATAAATGATCCTTCTTTCTATGTATTCGCAATACGTTACATTTGTCTACGTTAAGGGTCAGTTGCCACGCGCTGCACCAAGTGCCTATCCGCTGCAGATCTTCCTGCATTTTGCTGCAGTTTTCTAATGCTGCAACTTCTCTGTATACTACAGCATCATCCGCGAAAAGCCGCGTGGAACTTCCGACACTATCTACTAGGTCATTTATATATATCGTGAAAAGCAATGGTCCCATAACACTCCGCTGTGGCACGCCAGAGGTTACTTTAACGTCTGTAAACGCCTCTCCATTGATAACATGCCGTGTTCTGTTTGCTAAAAACTCTTCAATCCAGCCACACAGCTGGTCTGATATTCCGTAGGCTCTTACTTTATCAGGCGACAGTGCGGAACTGTATCGAACGCCTTCCGGAAGTCAAGGAAAATGCCACTACCTGGGAGCCTGTATCTAATATTTTCTGGATCTCATGAACAAATAAATCGAGGTGGGTCTCACTTGATCGCTGTTTCAGGAATCCATGTTGATTCCTACAGAGTAGATTCTGGGTTTCCAGAAATTACATGATACACGAGCAAAAAACATGTTCTAAAATTCTACAACAGAACCTTCAACATCTACAGAAGAACCTCCAACATCGCAGCGCGTCAGCAATCGTTGGTTAATATATTAAAAAATTAAAAACCCGCCTCGATTGCGAAAAAAGTACCTAGTGTTAAGTGTTAGCGGGTCAGGCTTGTAAGTGAGCGACCGTTTGTAGCTGCAGTTTATGGCGGGTCATGGCCCATCGAACATAGGCCGGAGTGAGGTGGAGCGTACATCATTAAGTAGTGGTTTTGACTTTGTACTGTTTGTTTCCCTTTTCTTTTTCGTTCATAAATGTATAGCTATGGTGTTCTTTTAATCATTGACAAAGGTCTTCGTAGGCACTTGCCGGTTTTGTTGCTGAATAAACAATCATGGGGCTGGCACTAGTCGACCTAAGTTCCGCCTATGATACAGTAGATCACCGGACACTACTGCATAAAACCTACGAGACCCTGAAAGACTACCACCTAGTAAAGATAATCGAATCCCTGCTCCAAAATAGACAGTTCTTCGTAATGGTTGAGGGGGAAAAAGAGTCTGAATCCGAAAAATGGGCTCGCCCAAGGGAGCGTGTTGACGCCAATCCTATTCAACATATATACAAATGACCAACTCCAGACAAAACCAAAACTTTTGTATATGCAGACGAACTGGCAATAACAGTTACAGGCAACAGGTTTGAAGCCATCGAGGAGAAACTAGAAATCGCCCTTTCTACACTGTCAACCTACTACAAAAAGAATTCTCCAAAACCCAATCCCTCCAAAACTCAAGTGAATGCATTCCATCTTAACTCGAGGCAGGCAAAGTACAGGCTCAATGTTACCTGGGAAGGGACATTACTAGAACACACAGATACTCCCACCTACCTTGGCGTCGTGCTGGACAGAACATTTACATACAAATATCATTGCGAAAAAACACGCAAAAAAGTAGAAGTACGAAATTCCCTAATAAGAAAGCTGTCCAATAGCAAATGGAGTGCCAAACCTACCGTGGTCAGAACTTCAGCCCAAGCTTTGTGATTCTCAGCTGCCGAAGATGCCTGCCCGGTATGGCGCAGATCCGCCCACGCAAAAAGGTAGATATTAGCTTGAATGAAACATGCACGATAGTGACAGACTGCATGAAACCAACCCCCACAGAAATTCTTCACAGGGCCGCAGGTTTCACAAACCCTGACTCACGTAGAGAAGCCCATGAACATACGGAGAAGCTAAAGCAAACCTTTGATACCCGTCACTCAATATTTGGCCTAGAGACTCAAATCCAGACGCAGTTTCCTAAGTTGCGTCTTAGATGAGCCCCCCCCCCCCCCCCTCCCATCTACTACCCACTAAGAGAGGACCCACCAAGCGGCATTTCTGGTGATTGGAAAACCTGGAGAATGCTTAACCGCATCAGAACTGGGGTGGCTCCTGTGAAATCTAATGTGATCTACACTCGACAGGACATGGAACATCTTCTACAATGCCCCGTCTGCCCCACAGATGCACCCTCTACGATCTATGGCTGGCTAAAGATGATGATTTGGACATTGCCCAATACTGGGCAAATAAACCGTAGTTTCCGGACACGAAAAAGTAAAGTAAGTATTGCTGTTCTGAAGAAGGTGTAGTTATCTACGCCGGAACCTGGGTTAACACTTAACACTAGGTGCTTTTTTCGCAATCGAGGCTGGGTTTTAGTTTTTTAATATGGCAGTTGGATACTTCGGTAGGTAGCAAGAGAGCGAGAGCGAGCATGTGCTCCATAAATTTCGGAATGGATCTCACATCAGCAGTGGCGGCTCGTGAAGCGAGCGCTTCTGCCTCAACGAGGGTGTAGGCGGGCGTTGTGCCGGCATGGCAGGGGCACTGAGAAGGAGAGTTGAGCTAGGTCGGGTCAAGGGCAGAGTTGGCCGTGGCCGTGACGTCAGCTGACGCGTATCGATCGCTGCGCCGGGAGCACGGTCGATGCGCTCCACGGGCTGTCGCCTCATTCAGCGCTGCACCGCATCAACTTTACGACCACCTATCTCTCTCCGTACATCTCATCACGCCCGCCCCGTACTCTCGCGATTCCCAGCCGCTGTGTTTATTGAATAAACTCGGGCCATGCACCATTATTTTTGCAGCTCTCCTGGTAATGTGATACTGAGCTCGTAAAAATTGCCACCTGTTTGTACTGCTGGGAGACATTGGAATGTAGGTTAGCGGTTAACAACTCGTGCTCGTCCAAGTATTCGGTGATACAGCATTAGTTCATTTTGACATAGGTGGTGTTGCAGTTGGCTACAGTCTCCTGCACGCTGTTTCAGAGACAATGATATCCACTTCACTTTCAGGGATAACTGAGAAGGGGAAATGTTTCACTTTGAGCTAAAGAACCCTGGTAGAAAACAATGGAATTTAAAATAAGAGAAAATGAGAAAGTGATCTTTGGACTGCCGACGACGATAAAAACCAAGTAGACATGCAAGCAGACACATACTTGTATTAATTTTAGTTGTTTGCGCACGTTCCATAAGACTGAGGTCTGGGAAACATCCAGACCATGTAAATGACCGTCTACTGTCCAAATGTCTGACATAGGAGATACCAATCAGTGCACCACAAACAATGTAACTGAAATGTGCTGGAGCGCCCATTATGGATAAACCTCATGCTTCCTCTCACTTGCAGGGCGCGATCTGGGACAAGTGTGGAATAGTGTTTTGAAAAATGTACTATTAGACAGTCTGAAGGCGTGTTTGGGAACATGCACGAAATTCAACTACGTAATCTTAAACTCGTAACCCTGAGACTTTATGAAGACGTTCAGAGCACATAGCGAAGCCTCAGGTCCTGTCCTGTCCTCTCCAGAGAGAGAATTGAGTAAAATTATGACGGCATTTCGAATCAAATTAGTACTGCTTACGCAATTATTAGATAAATAGGAGGACGCTAGGGGGGCTGGGCATCAGTTAATTAGAAAGTCGGTGAATTTAGTCTGCTTATTTATGCATTAAAAGTAATATTCCCAAACCAACTGAAGCAATTAATAACTTGCCCTAAGTAACGGATCATCGAATGGTGGTGGAGCGGGGAGGGGGGGGGGGACAAGGTCAAGATGGTGACAGTCATTTAATTTATAAAGTACTCAAGATGCCGTAAATTTCAGAAGTTCCAGTGGCTCTTACTTTCAGATTCAAGCCAAGGCAACAGCGTCTGGGAGATGCAGCAACCCTTCCAGCGGTGAGAGAGTTGAATCCACTAACCTGTGCGTGGGCGGGCCGAACTGCCCATACACAGGCGACCATCCTCATGTTCACACGCAGTTTGCTACAGAAACGTTTTGACCTTAGAAGCAGCACACAGTTCTAGGGCGTCAGAGGTGACATAACTTCTGAGACACACCCTTTCGGCCTCAGTTTGTTTCCGATCTTAGTAGGCACCACTTAGTGACGAATAGTGCGGCGCTTACGTTCTTGATTCTAAGTTCTCAAGGTTCTTCCGATTTTCTGATTGATATTCTCTATAGGAACAGGAAAAGTTGCCATAATTTTCAATGTATTTGTGTGTGTGTGTGTGTGTGTTTCCGTGTACACGTGGCTTGATTTGCACCAAGTCGGCAGATCGTTGTATAGTCCAAATTGGAGGACTGGCAAATTCCAACTTCAAGGAACGAGATTCCTCGCATTTTTGTGTTGCATTACCAATATATTAGATTTAATCACAACGGTCCGTCTGCTACTGGTCTGTAGTCTCCCCTTGTTCCCTTCATTTACCAGTTCACCTATCTCGGCAACTGAAGCCCATGCAGTAAGAGATCTGCTTCCTCCATGACCCAGAGAGCAGATCATCATCAAATGTGGTCAGTTTAATTGGTGATTCTGAAACAGTGACAGACAGACGTCATTTACTTCTTGCTATTCAATTCCGTCGAGTAAGATAATGTACAGAGTTTCGGTTATACATAATCATTATGATAGCGGGAGGAGATTTATATGCCTCAAATATTAACTGTGAAAATACTTCATTCCGTTGCTCCTCAATGTTGCTTCATTCGCAGAGTAAACTGAAGACAGAAACAACGGATGGCTAGTCTATGAAACAAACCATCAAAAAAGTACTTCGCAAATTAGACTATGCAAAACGATGATAAACAAATACTGCAGTGCCTGGGTTATTCCGAATTACGATGCTAAGTTTCTTCGGACATGATTGCCTGAGAAAGGAACAGGCACTGCGATAAGCGGGAAATCCGGGTTTCATTCCCGGTCCAGCACAGATTTCAATGTCGTCATTCCATTATACAGCTGACGGCAGTCCATATTCCCAACTGCGAATACATTTCATGAAGAAAAAATATGTAGCGAAATATACTGTGGTTAAACGATGAAAATGATACGGTTTTATAAACTACACATAAAGTAAACTTCATATGGTACTGTGATATGTATTAAATAATAGGGCGACGTGTCATCTACAGATAGATGAAATTTTATTGACTGTGTAACTGCATTTGAAGACAGGCTCGGTAGTGATACAAATATTTAAGTTCGTCGCTACAAAGCTGGACGTGTGACACTGACGCAATGATAGACATTTACGGATATCTTTCTTAAAGCTGTCAAACACTTGAGCGCTGGAGATGATAAAGGAACAGCATTACGCATATTAGGTGGAGACACGTGGCTCATGGTCGCGCGTTGTTGGAACATTCTATAGTGGCTGCTTCCTGCGTTAGGATGTGACAGAAAGGGTGCTAAGTTTAAATTCGGCGAGTAGGACAAGGATACTGACAGTATCAGTCTCTTTAAAAATCGATTTTCCTCGGGAAGGAACTTGCGTAACACATCAATTGGATTGGAAACCTGCGAGTGCAGTAGACTCACTGAAGCCAACCGCCGAAGAAAGGCGAACCGTTTTCGGGGTGGTACAAAAGCCCATTCGTGATGAATAGTGTCAAAGAAAAGACGTATCGTTCAGCATTGAGGTCATCGTCGCCGAGGCAACCCAAGTTGTGCAGTATGAAGGTAAACTCTGCGTATAGCAAAACCCTGACCTCTCTTTCCTCCTGCACTCACCGGATTTCTGTAAGTTTTTGTCATTATTACCTGTGGTCTGAAATGCATGAACAATAATGCAGTTTTCACTAGGGTTCCAGTTTTTATAAATTCTTTGGCACCCACAGCCAAAATAATAGATTGTGTTGCTACCCCATCAATATTACAGCTGTGGAATCGGTCAGCCACAGTATTAGTGTCCAACCCTCCAAGTAGGATTGAATGGATTTCCATTAATCCAGATCATTTCTGTTCTGATTAATGTGCGCTGTTAATCCTCTAGGAATCGTTCAGTGACAATTTTACGAATATACTTCATTCGGTTATTCCAACTAATCACGCACGCTCAGTCGGTCGAAGTAACCGGTGAGCCACGGCATTTGATTAACCATTGGCGGAAGCAGGCATAGATGTACTACCACAACGTGTGTCGATAATGTCTCGATTGTTGAACAAAATTAATTTGAATTACTGGGTGGTGTTGTTGGTTGATGCATTTAATCCAAACACTAATACGATGCAACTTGCCACGCACGTCAATCCTGTTCAAGCATCCTCATCTCTGTAAGAGTGCGGCAAACTACATACTATTGAACGTGCTTACTGCATTCGCACCTAGACCTCCCTCTACAAATTTTATCCCCAGCACTTCCTTCCAATAACAAATAACGATTCCTCGATGCTTCTTTTAGTCAAGGTGTGCATAAATTTGTTTTTCCCAGTTCGATTCACTACCATCTCATTATTTACTCGATCTACTCACCTAATCTCCAGCACTCTTCTGTAACGACACGTTCAAAAAGCTTATGATCCTTTCTTGTCTGATCTGCTTATCATCCACATTTCATTTTCGTATGGGGCTACCTTTCAGGCAGATACCGCCAGAATAGACTTACTAACACCTAAATTCAGATTAGATGTTACAAAATTGTTCTTCAGAAATAATGTTCTTACTCTGAACAAAGTGCATTTTATACCCTCTACTTCTACCATCGCCAGCGATTTTGCTACCCAAATATCACGACACGTGTGTTGCTTTTAATGTTGCATTCCTAATCTTATTCCGTCAACATCCCCTGATTTGACTACATTGCATTACCGTTGTTTTACATTTATTGACATTCGTTTTTTAACCTGTTTTCAAGACCCTATCCATTCCCTTCATCTGCCTTACCCTCTCTGATGGAATTACAATGCTCGACAATCCTCAGAGTTTTCCTAACTTTTCCAGATTTTTCTTACTGGTTAATCAATATATAAATTCAATAGCACTGGCGGATAGGTTACAACCCTGTGTTACTCTCTACTCAACCACTGCTTTCCTTCCATGCCCCTCGAGTCTTAAAATTGCCCTCTCGTTCCTATACGAGTTGCATATAACCTTTCGCTCCCTATATTTTACCCAGCTACCTGCAGAATTTCAAACTGTGTGCTCCACTCGACATCGTCAAAGCTTCCTACAAATCCAATAAACGTAACTACGTAAATTTGCCTTTCTTTAAACTATCTTCTAAGTTAAGTCCAACGGCCAGAGTTGCCTTGTATATTCCTTACTTACCTTCGGAACTCACCTACATCTTCCTCAAAGTCGGCTTCAGTCAGTTTTTCCATTGTGCAAATAATTCGTGTCGTCATTATATAACTGTGACCTACTAGACTAATAGTTGTGTAATATTCGCACCTGTCGTCTTTGAAATTTGAATTATCACACTTTGATTGAGTTTTAGACGAAACTCATTTAACGTAAAGTTTAATTAAAACTCTAAAATGAATGATTATTGAATTTTTGATATCCTCGGTTTTTGCGAGTTATTTACACACCAAAGCGCTTAAACGTGTTTGTAGAGCATCCTTTATAATACAGTGTATACAAAGAATATACAGACGTACCTTGCGATTTCCGCCTGCTTTTTTAAAACTACTTCCTTGCGACAGCTTAAAATGAGCTGTGCGTTGAGGTTCTTGTGTACAATGGATACCAGTAAGTCATAAAGAACGACATAGCTGTCCTGTTTCATTTACTTTTGTTGTGTTCCTTCGATATTTATGTTCGCCGTAATCAGTGAATGTGATTACATTGTTTTTGCGCGAAATAATGTTTGATGCTTCTATAATATTACATGACTCAATTTGTTGGCCGCAGCTGTTGCCGTTACAGTAGTGAATTTTTGAGTTCGTGTGAAAGTTTCAGAAATGTTCTCTCTAGTTTTGCTATGTTATTAGTATGTTGAACTCGACAGGAGTGACTATTCATTCTGTCCAGATTATCTTCTATGTCGTTTTAGAAGTCACACTGGGTGCCAGCGGGAAAATAGTTCATTTTTGCTAAAGCGTTTGCGTCGGCATGTGGAAGGTGTTGGTAGAGATGAACATAATTGTCAAATTTCATGTTCATATTCAAATGAAACTACTCAGATCCGATAATTAATGCACACGCTACTACCAAAATTGATGAACTGTGATTTGGAGAATGTTGCCTTGTGGAAATTGTAATTTCTACATTATTTGCAACTTCTAATACGGGAGGCATGGTAGACATTGAGTAATGTCAACAGCTGCCACGTTTCCTCTTATTTTTTACGTCTATCGTTTAATTTCTTGTGCAAAAATGAACCTGTCAGAAAAATACTTGTAATTCTTATGACTCCATTATAATTGTGTGTCCTGTCACCCTTCTTAATCGCCCTTATTTCATAGCTTGACAACGTTATAATTTCACTAATATTTGTGTGTGTTCTAAGCGGATACGTAGTAAAAATAGAACCATTCGGGGACGTCCATTAGAATTGACCTGCATAGGAGCAGGCTGAACGGCTTTAGCCTGCCACTGTCGCCCTCGCAGTTATGCGGCTTCCACGGAAATGCCTACTTCAGCGGAGTCCTTACCTTGACTGTTCATAGTTTTAACTTATGACCTCAGATTACAGCATTTCGTATTGGATTCGGATGTCTTAACTATTTACATTATCAAAGGAGTAATGTATATAACTTTACATTTGTACAACGATTTTGTGTTGGACATAAATACCTTGCTTGACGTGGCATTTAATTACCACTTAATCATCACTGTTATTAATGTGCAGGTAATTCGATACATAATGGTGAAGATAGCCAAATAGAAATTAGTTTGAGTTGAAAAATTAGACTTGTCGCCTGTAATCTGAAAATAAAACATGGAATTTGACTTTTAATGGTCTTTACGCCATTTGACTGCACAAATTCAGACACTGCACTTAATAAAATCTAATTATATCCAACATAGCTTTACTTGATAATGGCTGAAGGCCGAAATCATAATAGTAATACAAAACAATGTAGTTTGTATAGCCTAATGGCGGAAATATCATTCAGACACTATTGCACGACTATTGCCCAAAAATGAGTTGTATTCGACTATTTTTCGGTGACTGTTGTATACTGTGATATACACAAACGCTAGTTTCAAGAAATCATACGTAGCTTTTTCCTTTGTCACTATCACGCAAGTTGCCTTCCTCACATGTCTCATACATACCTTTCATTAATACTACACATAGTATCACCTTACAGGCTAGATTTAGTATCTCATGAACAAGTTTGCTACTTCGAATCTGCAGAAGACACACAAAATAGTCTGTATGGTCCACATAACACTGCTTACAGCTACATGTACGTCTACGTTTGTGAATTCATGGCCTGGTTCTTTTACATGTGCAGCAGTTGCTGATTTTGCATGGTCTGTAAAGGCAATGTGAAATTCCAGAATGAATCTTTTACTTTGCGGCGAAGTGTGCGCAGATATGAAAGTTTCTAGCTGATTGAAAGTGTGGATTGGACCTGGTGGACTTAGCGAATGTTTTCTTTTTTATCTTTGCATAAATACGAATCTGAAACGGCTATTTCAGTGCATTTTTTGTCGTTGTCCTCATTGGCTGTGCGTTCATCTTATTAATGGAAACTAAAATTTGTATTCCTCTTAATGTTAAAATCAAGAAAATATAAAATAAATATCTAAATAAATTGAAATTTCCTGGCAGGTTAAAACTGTGTGATGGACGGAGACTCGAACTCGGAACCTTTGCCTTTCGCGGACAAGTGCCCTTCCATCTGAGCTACGCAAGCAAGACTCACGACCCGTCCTCACAGCTTTAATTCCTCCAGTACCTCGTCTCCTACCTTCCTAACGTCACAGAAGCTCTCCTGCGAACCTTGCAGAACCAGCACTCCTGGAAGCTTTGCCACAACCTGGGGGGTGTTTCCAAAATGGAAATTGTTTGCACACGCATGGTTTTCTCTCGTCATAGTTGACTTGCTCCTGCGTTTATCTAATCAAAATATATCTATTAAAATGAGTAAAGACGGGCAACAAATTTAACATCAGCACCATTTTACCTACAGGATCTAACACAAACGCCTTCTACGGAGCTGTCCAGAAGTGACCTTGACCCACCCTCACAGCTAAGACGATACGCACTGAGAAATATAGCTGCGAGGCTGGGTCATGAGTCGTTTTTCTAATATATCCCTCTTTCGTTCACGAACTACTTTGCAAGTACTACATTCAGTATAACAAACTCGGCACTGTGTAATGTGTTTGGCTTCGTTCGTGTATCTATTTTGTCTTGGCTTCTATTGTGTTGTTGTTTATGAAAAAGGCTGTGTTGATGTTTTAGGACCTGAAAAACTGTCGATTTTTGGAAAACTTTTCATCATTAATTTTACGGGCTATTGTTCCTTTCTCCACATTTTCTATGAAGGTCTTGTCACCAAATGACATCTATTCCTCAGTGGGATGTAGGGGATTTTACGTAGTGATCATTGCTGTAGTCTCTCCTATACTGTGTGTTACAGATATTTGTTACTAAAGGGGAGTCAAAGTGATTCAGTAATCGTTGTTCTATATGAAAATTATTTGTGTAGTTGTGTGGCAGGACGAGTTGTGTATGGTTATATTTGTAACAGTTTTCTTTGGATGTGCAATGCACAGTGTGTCCAAGCTAGATATTTAATATCAAATGCAATAACTGGAGAAGTGTGGCAACTTCTTTTCCCACACCAAATACACCTGGACATGAGCACTGTTAGTGTTGCTACAGGTATCTGATCCGTATTCCATTTCTCTCTGTTTTGCGGCAATGAAAGCTTAACGTTTTCGATGGCTGCACGAATGCGATGGCGCAGACGTGGTGGATCACGAACTGGTGTGTGGTGGACTTTATTCTTGACAAATCTCCACAGAAAAACATAAAGTGGCCTAATGTTTGGTCTTGTAGGGGGCCAAGCAATCGATGGACTTTCTCTCTTAATCCAGCGAACTGGTAACTCGTGATCTAAGAAATTTCTCACCATATTCGCAAAATTATTACGTAAGTGGGAACATCGTCAGTTCGTCGCAGTCCATATTCACGCCGGAAACGGTGTAGTACCAGTGTAACAGACTTCAGCTCCGGAAGTGAGAGCACACACAACCTCATCTACTGTGGAGTCTATACCGCTACTGACGCGCCTTTTTGTGTACAAAGCAATTAATCGTATGCGCACGCGGTGCCAACTGTCGCAAGAAAATACAGAAAGTATTTTAAGTTACCATAATTGAAGAATCAAACAGCCAATAAATATCTCAGTTACGTCGCAAGTTTCTGCATTTTACATAATTAATGCATATGTTTAACACTGACACCCTGTATGTGGTGGTTTCTTTTTCCTTTACCTGGATGTCCTGGAAACGGACGATATCCATTTATATTTATTAGTAAAGTTTGTGCGTTTATTTACTTCATATTCTCTGGCTGTATTGTCAGTGTCCACTTGTTGCTATCAACAATACCAAGCTAAACAAGGTGTTTCATTTAAACAACAAATCAAAAATTTGGGTGACCAAAAATCTGCTTTCAAGAGCTCAATAAAAGCGAAACATTTAGCAGTCGCATAAGAATACGCAAACTGTGTCACACATACATTTGAACAAGTGATGTATTAAAAGGCTGCAGGATTTTTGGCCGTTCTTCCATAAGATAAAACTTTGTATTATTAGGCCGTGTCATATTCCTGCAAAACTTTCTCTCCAGACTCGAAACTTCACCCCTCTGCTGCTATCTCCTGCACCCGCTACTTGAATATTATCGACAATCAGTGCCATGTTTACGAACACGCTGATGTCTTTCTGGAAGGAGCTAAATTACTCGGAAAATTTGCTCAGGCTGTCTTTGATGGGTCATTGTTACTCATCAGCTTTCATGTAAAAATAGGGTGAAATTCATCATCTTACGGCTGATGCAATATGGGGGCTACATATAGCACATGGGGTCAACCATTTGGCACTAGATGGCTGTAATCGTGGTTGGCGCACCAGTTTAGAGTTGACCTGTTTGTGGACCCGGAAGGGGCGTGTCGTGCTCTCGCAGCCTCGTAAGCAGTCTGGTGGGAGCTGCTTATACAGCAGACGGAAGCCCCACGCGGACCACACCAAGGCTGCGTGCGGAGGGAAACCCTGGTCCAACTGAAAGCCACACGTCATCGTCCGCTCCACTATCGGTAGACTCGCAGAACACATCGGCATTGGATTCATGTAGGGCGTACGATAATATGCTGTAGTGTTCATATATTGCACTGTTCATGCAGTAGGAGCGCGCAAGAAATGGTCTACGAAGAGCTCGTTTTGACCTTGTTCGATTTTCCCACTTCACTGTCCACTGAGTTACGTGAACTGTGAACATGCGTATTTGGATAACGGTGCTAATGCTGATTCGTAGGCTTTTACTTTGTGAGCTTAAACCTTCTCCTTTGCACTGAATACACTTTTTACTTAAGCAATTCTATTTCTTATTTCTTCTGTGCTTCTTACATCTCTATAATCTTGCTTCCTAAATAATTGAAGGGGCCAGTTTGCTGCAGTAGCTTTTCAGGTATATCTATTCGAAATTTAGCTTGCCTGCTTTGTCACAAACAGTATCTTCTGCGTTTGGATTCACTTATTTCCGTGTTGTGTTGTTTCCCATAACTTCATCAGTTTTATTTACCATGGCTTCAAGGTTTTTCTCATTTCCAGCTAGAACAGCTATGGCACCAGTATGTTTATTCTTTTGCCATGTGTATTAGACCTCTGTTTTGACTTTCGTGTCTCCACAATGTATAGATCAAAAATAATTGGTGATAGTGGAAATTGTTTTTGACTCGCAGGTGAATCTTTGCCATCTCTTTTTTGCAGCGCCCGCCAATAACAAGTCTAGTTGTGCCTGGGAGTAGGAATTAAAATCCATGGAGAAGAAATAAAAACTTGGAGGTTCGCCGATGACATTCTAATTGTCAGGGACAGCAAAGGACTTCGATGAGCAGTTGAAGGGTATGGACAGTGTCTTGAAAGGAGGATATAAGATGAACATCAACAAAAGCAAAACAATGATAATGGAATGTAGTCGAATTAAATCGGGTGATGCTATGGGAATTAGATTAGGAAATAAGACGCTTGAAGTAGTAAAGGAGTTTTGCTATTTGAGAAGCAAAATAACTGATGGTCGAAGTAGAGAGGATACAAAATGTAGACTGGCAATGGCAAGGAAAGCGTTTCTGAAGAAGAGAAATTTGTTAACATCGAGTATAGATTTAAGTGGCAGGAAGTCGTTTCTGAAAGTATTGGTATGGAGCGTAGCCCTGTATGGAAGTGGAAACATGGACGATAAATAGTTTGGACAAGAAGAGAGTAGAAGCTTTCGAAATGTGGTGTTACAGAAGAATGCTGAAGATTAGATGGGTAGATCACATAACTAATGAGGAGATATTGAATAGAATTGGGGAGGAGTTTGTGGCACAACTTGACCAGAAGAAGGGAGTGGTTGGTAGGACATGTTCTGAGGCATCAAGAAATCACTAATTTAGTACTGGAGGGCAGCGTGAAGGGTAAAAATCTGTAGAGGGAGACCAAGAGACGAATACACTAAGCAGATTCAGAAGGATGTAGGCTGCAGTAGGTACTGGGAGATGAAGAAGCTTGCACAGGATAGGGTAGCATGGAGAGCTGCATCAAACCAGTCTAAGGACTGAAGACAACAACAGCAGCAGCAGCAGCAGTTGTGCCTGAAATTTAAACCAACTTCACCTTCATACTCTTACTTGCTAGTGACACACATACTTACCAAGCTGTAAAGGATCAGGTTGGAATAATAGTGTGGCTGTCCCGAAACTTCATATTTCGACATACGTAGAGCATTAATTCAGTGTTCTACTGTATGGTGGCAGGCATGCGTTGATTGATTCCACGATTAATTCAGTCTGTGGTAGCAGCGTTTTAGCTTCCACAGAGAATGGGTGTATCCAACAGCATTAAGTTAGAACTCAATTATTTAGGTGAGCGTGCATACACGCCTTATTGGTTTCTAGCAGAGCCCATGTCTTGAGGGTGTTCTGAATCTTGGTTGCCTGGCAGTGTGCACACACCAAATTGACGGTCTTCTATGTCTGCCCATTACGTTAGTAAAGATAATTCACAGCTGGATAGGGGGATATTTCTGCAAGTGGCATAGCAATCCAAATGCTTGTGATGAGTTAAATGGTACAGTAGAAAGTTAGTTGTACTGCTATGTTTCGTCCTGGTAGCTGTTGCCCATTGTGCGTTGACCGTTCTTAGCTTGAATTAATAACTGAACTGGCACTGTGGCAGCCAGTGTGTGTGTTGAATATAACTATTAATTTAAATTGTTAAACCCTGCAAGCACATAATATGACTATAGCTTTAATGTAAACAGATTACTCGTTGTAGAGACAAACCATGCGAAGCTCATGTTTCTGCTATCAGTATCAGGTCAAAACTACGTGAGTTATTGAAGAAACACACACACTTTTGACTACGATAGTACATCCCAACTGGTTTATCTAGAAGCCTAAAAAACGTTGAAGTATTCAGAAATGTTTAACACTATACACACAACGCAACTGAGTTCAACTCCTGACTCACACATAAAGTTCTGTACTGCACGTGATGAGAACTTTATGAACTTACCTTTCTGAAACTGAAAAAAAAGAACTTTGTTGCTGCGGGAGGCTGTATCGTGGAAAGCATTGCACATCAATCGGACGTTACAGAATACTAAAGGCCCTGCGTAGGATTAGGATGATCTCCAGTTAAGTTGAGGGAGGAATAATTGCTTTGTTTCCAGAATAATCTGTCACGGGACAGAAATTAATCTGCACACGTCAATATATTTACCCAATATTATAGAAAACAAAAAGTCTTCCACTTGGATTGTTACCGAATTATGTCTTCAGTCGCGGTATCAATTTGGGCTTTAGTGCCAGTATCAAGTGAGTACTCTAACAACGAAAATTGCCTACAGTTATCACTTAGTACTGGCACAATTGCCGAAATCCATCTCTTGAATAAATACATTAAATGATATTCCAGGTGGGAAAATGTTGTCCTCCGTAAAGCACTGCAGGACCACAGACGCAAGTAAACAGAAGCGCGTGTCGGCACAGTCAGCAAAAGAAATACTTTATTTTTAATAGTTTTAAACCGTTGGATAAAATTGAGGCAAAGAGGATGATACAAAAATTCTTTTTCGCATGGTAATGGCAAATGCAACACAATGAAAATTTCATATACAGTGAATTTCGTATAATAAATACAAAGCAAATACGATAGGTTGTGTACAAAGGGAAAATAAACTTCAAATTCACGTGGTCACCATCCGTACTAAACAAGTGTATCACAACGCGTCGTGCCACAAAGCAGGCTGCCCTCAAAAAATGCCAGCAAACGAGAGTTCATTATCATTTCCACTTGAAAGACGCTGATTAGACTTTGTATAAGTGCAGATAGGCAAATATCAAACAGATATACTCGACCATGTGGGCACTTCGTGCAAACTCAATCACAGAATCAAGAAGTTCCTATTCCGTAAAATATATATATATATATATATATATATATATATAATGTGTCAAATTCCGGTCTGCTCAGCCAGATTCTGGTTTTAAAACCGTTAAAGACAAATGTCGCCATGGGTCTTTTTAAAGGTGACGGCCGATTCTCTCCGGTGTCATTCCTAAATCCGAAAAAAAAAGGTTCAAATGGACCTGAGCACTATGGGACTTAACATCTGAGGTCATCAGTCCCCTAAAACTTAAAACTACTTAAACCTAACAAACCTAAGGACATCAAACACATCCATGCCCGAGGCAGGATTCGAACCCGCGACGTAGCGGTCGCGCGGTTCCAGACTGTAGCGCCTAGAACCGCTCGGCTACCCCGGCCGGTCCTAAATGACCATATGATGCTAAACCATTATTTTCTGTTCTTCCTTCTTTTCGTTACATTAAAACGCCCCCCCCCCCCCCCCCCACACACACACACAGTGGCGGCTTAAGATGATCTGAACTGGCATCACAATGTTAACTGATGCCACTACAGTTCTTAATGTTTCACATACAACACGAATATTTTAATCTACTAATTGAAGGCAATTCCGAAGCGTCTCCTACATCATCTAATTCAGTACGTAACAACGTGTCATTGTTTCTCCTGCGTTCGCTATCTGAATGCTGGCAGCTAGATCCTGTAAATTCGAATATATGCTTAAAACGGCCAGGATGCTATGGTTTGTTACACCTGAGATGCAAAATAGAAAAGAATTTGATGCTACACATGATCAGAGCAATTATACTTCAATGCAGTTAACCACGAAATAAGTTTCCAGCAGTTTGATCTAAAATTTTAGCAAATTAACATTTATAATACAATGCTAACCTCGCGACTGCTCTGATGTAAGACTTCTGCCATCCTTTTTCTTTTCCTTTTGATAATGAACACACCTTGACTGCGATATGGATTAGATTCAGTTCTAAGATGAAACATACAATGCAATTGAAAATGCATCAGGCCAGTGCAAAATAGAAAAGTCTTTTTGAGGATATGGCTGTTAGCTCTGGCTCTGACATAGCATACGTAGATGCTCTTTTAAAGTTTGTGTGTAGGGTAGGCATAGCCGCACGTACTGGGAAGTAAGTCGCAGCGAAGAGGGCCGCGCCTCGCAGCTGGCCTTGAAGCGTGACCCGCTGCCATTGAGTCCCTCCGGTCAGCTGGTGGCGCCTCTCCTCCTCCTCGGCCTCCCGCCCCCGCAACTGCGAGCTCCGTCACGGCACCGAGTGCATTCCAGTAATAGCGCCACGCCGCCATGCCGTACCGCGGGGCGCGGCATGGCGCGGGCTAAACTTAGATCCACTATTTCAGGGCCAGCTTGCGGCTTGCAAGAGAGGGGATGATCGCGCGGCGTTCCGTGAGACAGTGCTGCCCAGCCAGTGGCGAGCTTCCTTTCCGACCGGGCACAGCCGCGGGGGCTGCTGGGAGAGAGTGCGACGGGGTGGGGTCTGTTAACAACTATCGTCCACTCCACCTACCTCGATAGGATTATTGCCGAGGTTCCTTCACTCTGTGGTAGCAGATACGTGCTAGGCAGTGTAAAGCAGCGTTGATAAAACCACCACACAATACCTACCACACACAGGCGGCGTAACTTTAGTTGAGTCAGTTGCTGAAAGTTCATGATTAAAATATCGGGCGTTCGGGATCTTCAGTCTACTTGCAGAAAAGCGTTTCAAATTAGATTAACTCTGATTTTTATTCATATTGAAACACATAGAATGGCTATCAAGTCCGTGTTTAAAATGGTAAAATGTTATCATTCAAAGTTCATTGTCTGTACAACAAATATTCACTCGAAAAGTAGCCAGAATTGTAGTAAGTCCGACCCGACTAATTTTCACTTTCTACTAGTCACAGATCCACAACTATTCGCCAGTTAAACATTCGGTCGTTCCAGTGGTCTTCGTAACAGGTGCTTGCCAAAATATTCCGTCCAGAGTACGGAACAAGCCTTGCGGAGTTGTTACTACGACCAGAAAGTTCACACGTTCATATCTTTCAAACTACCGGGTGATCAAAAAGTCAGTATAAATTTGAAAACTTAATAAACCACGTAATAATGTAGAGGTAAAAATTGACACACATGCTTGGAATGACGTGCGGTTTTATTAGAACAAAAAAAAAGCTAGATGCGTGAAAGAACTCTTGCGAGCGTCGTTTAGTGACGATCGTGTGCTCAGCCGCCACTTTCGTCGTGCTTGGCCTCCGAGGGTCCCCAGACCTCAGTCCGTGCGATTATTAGCTATGGGGTCGCATGTGCATCTTGATCGACCGACATCTCTAGTGATGATGAAAAACAACAACCGACGCCAATGCCTCAACATAACTCCGGACATGTTTTACAGTGCTGTCCACAACATTATTCCTCGACTACAGCTATTGTTGAGGAATGATGGTGGACATATTTAGCATTTCCTGTAAAGAACATCATCTTTGCTTTGTCTTACTTTGTTATGCTAATTATTGCTGTTCTGATCAGATGAAGCGCCATCTGTCGGACATTTTTTGTACTTTTGTATTTTTTTGGTTCTAATAAATCTCCATGTCATTCCAAGTACGTGTGTCAATTTGCACCTCTCTATCTACGTTATTCCATGATTTATTCAGTTTTCAAATTTAAAATGACTTTTTGATCTCCCGGTATTTGACTTAGAAACACCACACTTTCATTAAAATGTTGGTAATTCCAGTCGCTTCAGTCACAATATGTTCGAACCGAAATTAACTCACTATTTCATCATCTTACAGAGTATTTTTAAGAAGCGATCTGACATCGTTTCTTCCTTTGACTGGCTAGCAAGCGACCCTACTCGAGGCACTTTGCTATATGCCCACTCCTCTCATCGCGCGGGAACAGCTTAATTCTGATTGGCTGTTGATCTAAACGACCAATTAGAACGTTCCTTCCTGATCGTTCTGCGGAAAATCTTGCCTTACCCAATCACTAATTTGATAGTAATTAATGTCAGCAAAACTTCAGTTTCATGTATTTTGTTTAATAAAAATAAACGAAGTGCGAAATATCCTTCAACTTGATAAATAAACTTATTCCGCCTCTAATTTCCATTCTGGCTGCTTCTATACAAAACCAAGCACACGCCGACGTACGTCACCTGAATCGTGGATGCAACATAACTTTCCCACGGTTCGTTTGTACAATGTTTTACGAAAGATGAATCTTAAATTTTAACGTTTGTCCCACATTCACTCTCTCAATCATTCACTCGCACTCACAAAGCAAAATATAATCAAATAATAATTTTGACCGATTTTTGTATTGCGTAATGCACTGTGACAAAAGTTTTAAAAAGAAAATTCTAATTAATTTTTACGCAGTGATAAGTTTGGAATGGCTTCAAATGATAGTCAATCTGTTATTGTTCCTAACTTGGTTTTAAAAAATTAGCGTAGGTTTTAGGAGTTTTAGGCAATTCTTTTTATCTCCAGAACTATAACAAATAAAAATCTGAATTTCATTAATAACAAAAGGCTGTGTACCAAATTTGAACAAAATCGGATAACAACTAATATGGATTATTTAGATTCGTAGAGCGTGAAACTTCGTATCGACTGAATGTTACGCTATGCAGTTCTCGCGGCAGGCAGCGTCAGCTGAGCTGTCAGCAAAGCGAAAAACAAACATAGCCATCCTGCAGCCACTTTACTAGATAGCTGCGTGCCTTCCTGCAACGAATGTCATCTCGTAATTACTTGCTGCGTTACAAGAAGCGAATGTGTCAGTACACCTGCACGCCGCCTCGCTTCTCTCCTAAGCTACACAAGCGAAATGTCACTACCTTGCACTTATTCCAGATCACTGATTGTCCATCCATCGTCAAATCATCAATAACCATTTGACGTCGGCAGTTGTCCAAAGATCTCCTTTAAACTTTTCGTTGGTTGTAGCCTATAGCTATACACACAAAAGTTGATCCAGTATGTTTCCTAACGTCCTCGTCATAGTCTAGGAATCCAGAAAAGAACGTCCTAAGTCACGTCACTGTCATCCATAATTATGGTTACATATCCTACCGATATCCGTTTAATGTTCGTTACAGTCATAATTCCGTCTTACACAGGGAACGTAACAGACTGGACTTCGAAACCTCTAACTTAAAAAGGTGGTCTTTCCATCGCCTTTAAGCATAAAACATCTCACCCATTTCAATAAAATGGTTGGTAGCTGAGTGGGTAGCGTGATAACTTAGTAAATGCAAAGTCACTGGTTCAGTTTTCGCTAACAGCAACTTATTTCTTTTCTTTAAATTTTATATTTATTATCAAATGCAAATGTTAAACAATATAGAAAAGCAATTTTTATTAAAAATAACAATCGATTATATTACCAGTGGTACGAAAATAAATTGATATTTGATACAGGCATATGAAATGTTAGATGAAAAGATTGTATACATCAGTAACACTGTTCTGTCTCTAGAAATAAAAAATGTATATTATGTTTGTTTGTTACTCGTTTTTGTACCAAATTTTAATTTATTGTGGAGACTCTTATTTTCATGCCAAGTACTTAGAAAAAAGATGTTACTTTTGTAAAGTAAGATAATTGGTCATTAAATTTCCATTTTATAACCGATATACACTTTTAAAGTGTTTAACCAGAGCCCTGTATTTACTAGGTTATTCCATTACCCACTCAGATAACGACCATTTCATGTTTTGCTATAGCAGCGCCCGGGAATTTGATCTTCAAACACGGTTTTTCGAGTTGTGTCGAAAGCAGCGTCTTATTGGTTCAGGAAATTCATCTCAGGACGCTGACCTTTAAATGCTGCCGAACACGCAGAACAGTCCCTAAAACACCCCTATAAAACAATGTGCATCAGCGCCTATCACTTTAAGATGCTACTAGCATGTGTTGCTTCTTCGGTTTCGCTTGAACATCCTCCAAACCTTGTTCTGCATCCCATTTCGTATGTCCAGTCCTTTATTTTATCGCTGTTACATACAACAAGGCTATATCGCATAGAACATCAGGATGTGGTTCACAGCCGATTTTTTCCGGCCATACTCTCTAAAGGCATCCGTTAATCTACTTCTTTCAGTCAATCTGTGTCACGCGGGTTCAATTTCAACGAATGGCCACTGTTGTAAAATTGCCAGTGCCCTACTGTGGTCATCACGCTGATACATAGGTTTGGATATTTTCAACTATTTCAGAGCACTGCAATGTTTACACTTGCGTTAATATCATTTGACAGTGATCGGTTTAGGTAATGTGAAAATGTCTCAAACGACTACAGTGTTGTTATATGACGTAACAAATAGCGGGTCTCCTCAACGGCGTCAGGCAATACTAGAAGCACCACAAACTAAAGATTAACTCACATAAGTGTGAAAACTAGAAAAAATAGGCATCTGTAGAGCTGTGAAGCAGTATAGTCAAAAGGGACCAAAGGAAGAGCAGGGTGAGTGAAAAAATTCGCATGCTAAATGTAAAGATTCTGCACAGTGAGTTAGGTAACTGACGGATCTTGTGGGTTTTGGGCACCTAGTCCATGTACGGCCTTAGCTGTTTTTTCACAGTTCTGTCACAATATGAGTTCATTATTAACTAAAAATTGACAATCCATATTGATTGTAACAAAAAGGAATTTAATTTTTTCGCAGGAACAAAGATTTTATTGAAGTATGAAAATGATGCCACCACCTCATTACATAACAATTATTAATCGATTACCTTACACTTCGTTTTCCTGTTCTCCTGAAAGCCTCCAATACAGCTTGTTTGCCAATGAATTACCTGTTGTATTTCTCGGTAAAGTGATAAACAGTAGTCTCCCTTACATTGGTATTGCCGCGATCTTTCCGTCACTTGAATATCGTAGTGAAACATTTCACCTTATACTGACCGATATGATCGAAACATCCAGGAAAAAATACGGTACTGTTCAAAAAGTGAAACCTGAGGCTTATCAAACAGCCTAAATTTTGACTTCTTCAAGAACTTTGGGTACAACAGAATTATGTGTGTGTATTTCTTTGTAAAGAACAGCCTCCCTGATTGAGTCCCAAGCTTCTCTATCACTCACTCATTTTTTATTCAAAGCTGAAATCGATTATCATTTTTAGAATTTCAGGGCCAACGAACACAAGACACTAATCTATGATAATGAAAAAAGTTGTTTCATTGTTGGCTTGTGTTATTTTTAATACCACCAATTTGGGCGACAGCAGTGTAAGCGTAGTTCCAAATGGAAAGAGCGTTTTGATTTGACGAGCTCCACAGTTCTCCTCCCCCTTCACTCCTGGCGCCTTAACATAAGACCTTTCTAATCGTTGGCTCAGGTGTGGCGCTATCAGCAAGCAGCAACGCTCGTTTACTGTTTATTCGTGCGATTTTAAAAGATGTGACAAAATTAACGACCTCGTCTCGTCAAATTTTGTAAGCAAATAACCGAAGTTTATGGAAGTGTGATGATTACAGCTTGGAAATGGCGCATCATGTTTAGTGGCTGACGAAAGAATATTCATGACGATGAACGATCAAACCAATCTTCAGTTTAAACTGGTTAACTCAAATCAAAGATTGAAAAATAACAGAACACAATAGATGTTTCCTTTTTTCTGGCATGAGTTTGTAGCTTCGCTGAAATTTCGCGATCTGTTCTTTACCAAATTGTTAATGGTGATTTGAACTGTAGAATAGTGTGTGCGAGATGGGTTTCTAGACTTTTGGCACATAAACACACAAAACAAGGGTTGGGAGCTGTGTTGACTTTCCTCACTCGGTAAAAGGAAGTCTAAGAGCTTTCGAACCGCCTTGTTATTTGTGACAACTGAGTTTCGCATAAGAATCGAGGAACAAAGTGCCAGTCAGTGGAATGTTATCATTCAGATTACCCAACAAAGCCAAAAAAATCCAAAAAGTTCATGGCCACAGTGTTTGTGATCGAAATGATGTCCTTCGACTTCAAGCCTGGTAGCGACATCGAAGTGCACCGACTTTATGCCAGATCTTTCTCGGGTTAGGTCTCAACGTTAACAACTGCGTGGATTATCATCGAGAGGTATTGTGTTCCTTCACGATAATGGTCACCCTGATTATGCCACGGGACGAAGGATTTCCTTCGGCATTTTGAGTGGGAAGTTTATAAACATCCGATTACAGCGCGGACTTGGTGCCCGAATGGCTCCCATCAGTTTCACCAAATCGAAAATTTTTTGGACGGCAGGCACCACGGAAATGAACGGAAAGAGGGCACTAGCGACTGGTTTAACGATTTGCTGGTAACTGAGTATCCAGAAGTAACAGAGAAGCTTTTGAAGCGCTACGACAAACGTTTAAATCTGAACGGCGACTACGTAGAAAAACAGCTATGATATTACAATGTGATGTAAAATAAGTTAACTTTTGGGAACGAACTGGAGAAATCGGCAATTGCGGAGCACAGCCTCTCGAACAAACAGAAAATATTGTTCGATGAAACTAAAATTCTGTCCCATGCCTCCACGTTCTGGGATTCTGTTATTAAGGAGGCTGTTGAAATAAGAATGAGCCAAAAGAACTTTAACCGCGATAGCGGATACCATCTGAGCTGTGCATGGAAACGAGCGCTTGATGCAGAGAAGCAGCAGAGACGTTTCTTCCAAGGTTTACGTTCAAACGGAAGCGGTGGCGCCACCGGCGCACACAGTGACAGTGTCTGCGACAGCAGTACGTAATCGCTGACCAATCATAAGCAGACCAATCAGAAGTCGTCTTGGGGCTATATAGAAGCTACAGGGTGTTTAAAAAATGATCGATATATTTGAAACGGCAATACAAACTAAACGAGCAGCGATAGAAATACACCGTTTGTTGCAATATGCTTGGGACAACAGTACATTTTCAGGCAGACAAACTTTCGAAATTACAGTAGTTACAATTGTCAACAACAGATGGCGCTGCGGTGTGGGAAACTCTATAGTACGATATTTTCCACATATCCACCATGCGTAGCAATAATATGGCGTAGTCTCTGAATGAAATTACCCGAAACCTTTGACAACGTGTCTGGCGGAATGGCTTCACATGCAGATGAGATGTACTGCTTCAGCTGTTCAATTGTTTCTGGATTCTGGCGGTACACCTGGTCTTTCAAGTGTCCCCACAGAAAGAAGTCACAGGGGTTCATGTCTGGCGAATAGGGAGGCCAATCCACGCCGCCTCCTGTATGATTCGGATAGCCCAAAGCAATCACACGATCATCGAAATATTCATTCAGGAAATTAAAGACGTAGGCCGTGCGATGTGGCCGGGCACCATCTTGCATAAACTACGAGGTGTTCGCAGTGTCGTCTAAGGCAGTTTGTACCGCCACAAATTCACGAAGAATGTCCAGATAGCGTGATGCAGTAATCGTTTCGGATCTGAAAAATGGGCCAATGATTCCTTTGGAAGAAATGGCGGCCCAGACCAGTACTTTTTGAGGATGCAGGGACGATGGGACTGCAACATGGGGCTTTTCGGTTCGCCATATGCGCCAGTTCTGTTTATTGACGAAGCCGTCCAGGTAAAAATAAGCTTCGTCAGTAAACCAAATGCTGCCCTGTGCACTATATCGTTAGCGAATGTCTGTCGTGCAGCAATGGTAGCGGCGCTGAGGGGTTGCCGCGTTTGAATTTTGTACGGATAGAGGTGTAAACTCGGGCGCATGAGACGATACGTGGACGTTGGCGTCATTTGGACCGCAAACGCAGCACGGCGAACGGAAACCCGAGGCCGCTGTTGGATCACCTGCTGCACTAGTTGCTCGTTGCCCTCTGTGGTTGCCGTACGCGGTCGCCCTAGCTTTCCAGCACGTTCATCCGTCACGTCCCCAGTCCGTTGAAATTTTTCAAACAGATCCTTTATTGTATCGCTTTTCGGTCCTTTGGTTACATTAAACCTCCGTTGAAAACTTCGTCTTGTTGCAACAACACTGTGTTCTAGGCTGTGGAATTCCAACACCAGAAAAATCCTCTGTTCTAAGGAATAAACCATGTTGTCCACAGCACACTTGCACGTTGTGAAAAGCATACGCTTACAGCAGAAAGACGACGTACAGAATGGCGCACCCACAGACTGCGTTGTCTTCTATATCTTTCACATCACTTGCAGCGCCATCTGTTGTTGAAAATTGTAACTACTGTAATTTCGAAAGTTTGTCCGCCTGAAAATGTACTGTTGTCCCAAGCATATTGCAACAAACGGTGTATTTCTATCGCTGCTCATTTAGTTTTTATCGCCGTTTCAAATATACCGGTCATTTTTGAAACACCCTGTACCACAGTAGCAGTGAAGACAGTCAGCTCCTGATGATGACGATGAAGATTGCGGTAATCGTCGAAAGCTTGAGATTTTATCCTTAACTGACGCGGCAAGAATACTGAGAATGTTTTATATAAAAGTTAACTTTTATTATGATAAATAAAAATGTCTGGAGAAACAAGCGTTCTGTACCTTTAGAATGACGATCGTAGCTTCCGAGTACAGACTGACAGGCGTGGGTGGTGGGTAGGGTGGGGGTTTGAAAGCGCGGGTTCAGTAACACGAACCGCAGTATCCCTGGCCATTGTGGCGTGCCATTAGCGGTCTACTGCTAAGTTAACGGCTCGCCGTTACCAGTTAGCCGATTGCAGCAGCCGCGCTGGGATTGCTCGGCCAGGCGCTATCTGATGTTCTCGGCCACAGACAGTGATAAGTTGGCCGGGGAACAATACCCGGCTGCGGCCAGCCAAACAGCGTCGGCTATTGGTTCGCTATATGAGACGTTACCAATAAATACTGCGGCCCCGGAAACGCACTGTTACCCTGCTTTACACACACAAAAACTCAACCGTTGCAGAAGGAAAGCTAATTTTGTACCAACAGGGAGGGTTCCAGCTGACGAAGAAACCTGAGTGTTTCGTTAAATGCACTTCGGCATGAAGAAATTTGGAATTTCAGCATGGGTTGCACAAATAATTTATATGTCCAGCATATGTAACATTGCTGTGTGGAGAATAATACCTCTATTTTTTAACTGCATCAGTTTTTCAAGTCAGTTCTTAATTTCATCAGAAAGAGGTATTCGAAAGCAAGAAATTCGTGTATATAACCCGATCCCCTATTTAACGTACAATGACTTACGAGAAATAAACATTTCTAGATTGTCGGGTTCACCGCTGTTAGGGGTGTGAGGGAGCCAGTGCATACATCGTTCACTACGGATCGGTCCGCCAGTAATAAAGAAACACAATAACTGACAAGAGACTCACATATTCACATATGATACGTTCATCCCAAATGTTGACTTCGCCCTTGCTACACGACGGATGTTCCACAGCCATTTTAATCACAGAGCTCAAGTCACGGTAAGGCCCTGGGACCTGTTACAGTTTTCAGAACAACAGATAACATTCTTAAGGACAGGCCGCAATCTTCTGTTGAAAAAGCGAGGACACGTGGAAACGTAGCCCCTGCGAGAGAGAGAGAGAGAGAGAGAGAGAGAGAGAGAGAGAGAGAGAGAGAGAGAGAGAGAGAGTGCTGTACGGAGACCTAGAGGGTGCGCACGCCAACATCAGTATTGTCCACGGATCAGCCGTGAGCCTGTGACAAAGTTATATTTGAGTTAAAAATTCCATTTGTATAAAATGCTGATATTTCAGTAGATTAAGCTTAGGGACTTCTAATAACGAGACTTGAATGTGCGTATCCAAATGATCCTCGGAGACGATCTAAATTTAGTTGTATTTATAAGCGTTGAGGCGCATTTTCACTTCAATAGGCCTGTTAATAAAGAATTATCGTTTCTAGGCGCCTGAACAACCTTGGGTAGTTCACGAAAGACATCTCACGTGTGACTGCGTGGTGTACAGTAACTGCTGTTGTCAATTTGTTTTTAAGGAGGAAGGCTTAACGGTGACACTGAAATCCGGACGCTACACACACTCCAAGCACGTTATTTCTGCCAGAGTTGCGGAGACGACAAACACGAGGAGTGTTTAAACATCGACTGCAACTGTTTCCATGACAGTTGTTAGGCACATTTTCCTGGACGCCCCATTTCTCATTTCGGTGGCATGCTGTGTCTACCAAGATCACCACTCCTGTTCGCCTTTCACTACTACTTGTGGGGATATTGGAAAAAAAAAGCATCTTTCTCTTAGCAAACCCCAAAGTTTAACTCAGTTAAACGCTGCCGTTAAAGAAGTAGGGTTGAGAGACGAACGCTTCTTGGCCCTGTTTTGTGAACTGGTTTAGAGTTGAAAATGGAATTAAAGAGAATGGCTGCCGCTTGGATAACTGAATTTTTCATAAGTGACCATTTAAATCAATCCATCTCCTTTGCTGAATGGGCAGTTTGACTGAGTGCCGGATTCGATTCCCTGTACTGCCAGGGATTTTCCTTGATGGGGAATTGGAATAGGATGCACACAGCACCGTAAGGGCGATTGAGAAGCTACTTGATCGAGTAGTAGTGGTTCCTGGTCACGGAAACTGAAAACCGCCGGGAGAGCGACGTGCTGACCCTACACCCAACAATACCGCATACTATACTGCAGTTGGCTAATTTTGTTTTCTGAACTGTTCACGTGCGCTTCAAGTAGCACTTAATAATGGCTGAACGTGGTGTTAAAATTATTGCGCCTAAGCAACGTTAGATTACAAAACAAAAGCATTATTTCTTGCAATTTCTTAGACCCACCGTCTGCAATAAAACATTCACCAAAGTGTGCACTGCACTGCGTTAGAAAATGGAAAATGAAGCTCACCACCACCATCCCGCCCCCAAACATTCCCCACTACTCGGATCAACATGTTTCATTCTCGAACTCGACCTGCCGTTGGGGAATTTGCTTCCTCTCTAAAACGACTTACATTTAATTTCACGGTAAGAAACTGTGCTTACAATCACAAAATGAATAAAATAGTTATAAAGTCAGCCAGTGGAATGACACTCCTTGTGGCGTTAGAGCTAATTTTAACAGAGACCAAGTTTATGAAAATGGATTAAAGATCATGGCTTACATTACGATTTATTACTTGGCGCTCCAGGATTAATTGAAACGTAATGGTATTATCATTGCTTACAGAGGATAACTTCGGGATCGTGGACACTGCTACATTGTCACTTTACAAGGTGTCACTCGTTTCAGCTTATTCTCTCTAGAACTGCCCTGGCTGGGATGTACTCTTGGTGCAGTCCAAGTAAGGATCGCCTTCCTTAAGTAGTTTGTCCAGCAGACACTCAGAATTCTGTCGTCTGTCCTATTCCCCCTGTTCTACCCCAGTTTCCTACTCTAAAGCTGCTCACTATTACCGTTTTTTTAAACCTGATCTGACTGGAATCTATATGACTCAGGTCATACAGGAGGCTCAAATTGGCTACTTAGACCTTTTCTCTAAAGTTGTGATTCACAAAACACCACTCTGTATCGATATTTCTGCTCTTAAACCCTGTATTCGTACTGTCATATTTTGTCCTGGTCTTTCCATATAGTTGAGTCTTCATTTTATCCTGGTCGACAAAGACAGACGTCTTAACTAGAGAACAGGATACACTGCTTTGCATTGTGGGTACGGCCTCTCACTGCGCTTTCTTTGCTAACATTATCACGAAGACTCTACAAGCTATACTTCTAACTAAAGGCGAAAATGGGAATGCTTGTGCAATATTCTTCAGTTTTCCGCAAGTCTAACATCGGAGATTCTGTGTGTGATGAGTGTTGTTGATAAAACACTCTGTCGATGATAATACTGACATTTATTGCATTATGATCACTACAGACTAGACTGTGAGAAACGATGAAGTTCATAAGATTTTGGAATACCATCTGGTTGTTTAATGCAATGCTCCTGTTCGAATAAAAAATTTGGCAGCTAATCAGTTGTAGTAGGTTCTTGGTCATTTCTTTGCCAGGAAGCAATGTAGAACTGTCTCGCTAAGAACAATCTGAATTAAGTGGGCTCTTATTTCCTATGGCGTAAAGAGGGTTAGCTAGGGTATGGCGACTGGTGCTCGTACTCTGGGCGCCTTTTCCGTGGGAGTGCGGTTTTGCTGAAGACGAAAAAGGAGGAAGAGCAAAAGAAAAGAGGAAGAGGGAGGGAATGGTGTTGAGAAGGGAATGAATTAGACGACATTTAAAACGAAAGATAAGATGATACATGAAAGGAAATAAGATGCACTATGTGATAAGAAGTATCCACACACCCACCAAAACAGTTGTTATTCATATTAGGTGCATTTTGCTGCCATCTACTGCCAGGTACTCCATATCAGGGACCACAGTAGTAATTAGACATCTTGAGAGAGCAGAATGAGGAGCTCTGCGGAACTCACTGACTTCGAATGTGGTCAGGTGATTGTGTCACGTGTGTCGTACCTCTGTACGCGAGATTTTTGCACTCCTGAACATCCCTAGGTCCATTGTTTCCGATGTGGTATTTAAGTGGAAACGTGAAGGGACACGTACAGCACAAAAGCGTATAGGCTGACCTCGTCTGTTCACTGACAGAGACCGCCGACAGTTGAAGAGGGTCGTAACGTGTAATAGGCAGACATCTGTCTAGACCATCACACAGGAATTCCAAGCTGCATCAGGATCCACTGCAAGTACTATGACAGTTAGGCGGGAGGTGAGAAAACTTGGATTTCATAGTCGAGCGGCTGCTCATAAGCCACACATCACGCCGGTAAATGCCAAACGACGCCTCGCTTCATGTAAGGAGCGTAAACATTGGACAATTGAATAGTGGAGAAACGTTGTGTGTACGCAATGTGGCGATCAGATGGCAGGGTGTGGGTATGACGAATACACGGTGAACGTCATCTGCCAGCGTGTGTAGTGGTTACACGATAATATCATCCCTGTAATGGGCTGGCCTGCACAGGGTCCTGACCGGAATCCTATTGAACACCTTCGAGATGTTTTGGAACGCCGATTTCGTGCCACGCCTCACTGACCGACATCGATACCTCTTCTCAGTGCAGCACTCCGAATAATGGACTGCCATTGCCCAAGAAACCTTCCAGCACCTGATGGAACGTATGCCTACGAGTGGGAACTGTCATCAAGGCTGAGGGTGGGGCCAACACCATGTTGAATTCCAGCATTACCGATGGAGGGCGCCACGAAATTCTGTGTCATTTTCAGCCAGGTGTCCGGATACTTTCGATCACATAGTGGAACTCAGACTGGTTGTTGAGAAATGGTTCCGTAAGACCTACGCCTCCCTGTTACTGAGGCGCTTGTATTGTTGCCGGCTAATAGACGGAGGACCTCTCGTTATGCCAAGGGAGCCACCGTGACGACAGTGTGAAGAGAACATTTTGCGTTTGTTGTGTGTTTCACCTTTGCGTTGGACGGCAGTGATACAGTGAAGAGGGAGCCAGTAACCACAGTTAGGCCATTTCTATCATCAGACGCAGAGGCCACGTGCTCAGCATTCACAGTGTGTGTCGTCTGTTTCAGACTTGCCATTTCCATCCAAGAAACGCAGCAGAAGTATTCGTTCTCTCCAGGGTAAAACTCTTTTTGTACTACTTCCCAATTAGTTTCTAAGAAACCTTTTCTGTATTTGGGAAACACGTTGGAACTGTTTGCCCCATAATAGTAGATAATTAAACGCGTGTCCAGTTTATTTCTTCGTTTCCCACTACTGTTTTTCAGTTTCTGCAACTTAAAATGCTCTGCAACACCTATGGTCACTAATGAACATAATGTTTCCTATAAAAGAATTGTCTTGTAAGTCTACAGATTCGCAATAAACGAAGTTATTTTTGTTCTTATAGCAGTTCTACGTGATTCTAAAAGCTCTTCGAAATTAGACGGTTATGGTTCAATCTATTATCATCATTATAATAATCGTTATTGTCATTGTCGTTAATTATATCAGTTTTCATTATTAAATATATCATGTTACGTTACTGTATGACACTGATCTACGTAAGTAGAGACCTGAGTTCCCGGCGTAGTGATTGTTCCATAAAAACACGGGAGAACTGCCGGATATCAGTGACTTCCTGCCACGATATTTCGGCGCAGAATCTTCTGGCCATCTTCAGGTGAGTGCCACTGTAGTAGTACTGGTGAGTACGCGCTGAGCTCCGCTATTTATAGCCTTCTGAGGTGATACTGCGCATGCGCTGCTCAGCGTGCGCGTTCATAACGGCTCCGTGCGCTGCGCCTCGCGCCCCCCACCGTGAAAGCCTGGCCTATCGCTGTCAGGTTCTGCTTTGATGTAAGAGAGCACCTAAAAGTCCTAACGAAGATATGTCAAAAAGATAACTAAAAGAATTGGCAGGTCTGTAGTCATACCTACATTAGTTCAGGCATCCGTATAGTGAGGCAAGTGCAGACACACATCGAAGAGCGACACTGTCAGATTTTTTGTAGCGTTATCCCTTCGTGTCCTCATGGAAAAAAAGGTCCTTCTCTAATTCGATGAGACCGATGACCTCTCTGTTTGGTCTCTAGTATGTCACTTGAAATAAAAAGACATTACTCGTATCAGACCAGCATCTACTGAATACGATGGTATCACAGTCAAATGATGATTTTTTATTGAACCATTGCTACCCACTGTAACAGATACCAACTACTCCTTAACAGCAACTATTTTCCTGAGGCCTGGAAACAGCGACTAATTAAGGCATTACGCAGCCAGAACTCCGTCTGAGTACTAACAGCCGCGCGGGGCAACCGCGCGGTCTTAGGCGTCTTGTCATGGTCCACGCGGCTCCCTCCGTCGAAGGTTCGAATCCTCTCTCTCTCTCTCTCTCTCTCTCTCTCTCTCTCTCTCTCTCTCTCTCTCTCTCTCTCTCTCTTGTGTGTGTGTGTGTGTGTGTGTGTGTGTGTGTGTGTGTGTTGGCCATAGTGAAAGTTAGATGAAGTTGTGTGTAAGCTTAGGGACCGATGACCTAAGTAGTTTCGTCTCACAAGATCTTACCACAAATTCATAAAATTCTGATTACTATCCATTTGCATTCCTCTTGCACTCTCCATGGCATTAGAAAATATTGGCCCACAACCAGTTAACAAGCTACCTATCGACAAATAACATACTAGACGAATACCAATCATGTTTCCGTAAACATCGCAGTACATTATCTGCCTCAATGAGGGTAAAAAATGAACTGAAGCTTGTCACAAATGCACAAGGGGTAACAAAATATCATGTGCTTCTTAGACTTCACCAAAGCCTTAGACACCGTCGACTATGACATTTAACTTGCTTACCCAACAGTCTAAACTTCACGCCAAGTGCAATGCAACTCCTAACCCATATGCCTGACCTCTCGCCAGCAATGCATCATTTCTGGCAACGTAAAGTCGCAATGGAAGCAGGTATTATCAGGCGTCCCACAGGGTTCCGTATTAGGTCCTATACTATTTTCATTATACGTAAATGAAGTGTCATCAGTTTTGTATTATTGAAAATAAACATGTCCGCTGATGACCTACGGTTGTATCTAAGCGCAAAATCTATAAACCTGAAGACAGCTATCGAGAATCCCAGTACCGACCTGTGTGCGCTGTCAAGATGGGCGCAGGATATAGGGTTAAAGCTCAACCCATCCAAAACCCAAGCGGTGCTGGTTGGTCATTCCAGGCTCTTTAGCCAGAAATATCGGGAATTCCTACCATCTTTAACCCCTCATTCAGCGGAGAGTCTAGAAGTAATTCAGATTAAAATCTAAATTTGATCGTGCACATCACCGTAAAGTGCTAGAAGGCATCAGCGTCTCTCAATGTCCTACAAAAATGTAAAAAGCTCTTCTCTCTTGAGCTGAAAAAGAAACTTAAACACTCACTCACTCTCCCAGTTATTGATTACAGTGATGTTATCCTGCAAGGACTTTCTCAGGAGAGCTCACTGCGCCTGGAACTGGCTACGAGTGGCTATGTTCATTATCCCTACGATGTTCGACTCTGTGATCACATTTCACCATCATAAGCACAGCTATCCTGGCTGTGTACAGACAAGCGCAGAGATTCCCATACACTCTGTCTTCTCTGCTGTCTTCCTTCAGCCACCTTCTCGAGGTCTTTCTGAGTAACAGGAAGCCGACTGTGGAACAATATCCCCCAATATATTGCAGAACTAAACAGTTCCAGCTTTAGAATACAGTTAATGACATATCTGCTGAAGCAACAATAAGATCGCCATTGTCCCTATACGCACTCGTTATCCTTGCGCATCCCTCTTTCTAGTCTCCTCGAATTTCCTTTTCCCAGTTCTCGCTATACAGAAGACATAAGACATCTATTTTATAGATCTATGAATTACTATTTTATCTATCACCATCATTGTTATTATTATTATTATTATTATTATTATTATTATTATTATCATCTGCGGAGCTGCATAGTATAAATAAGTTTGATTTAGTCACATTGACACTACAGACATTCAGATCATTTTAACGTTAGTTGTCACAGTAATATTGTTATTTTCTTAAGTAACGATGATGTTATATGTATTCTCTCTCTCTCTCTCTCTCTCTCTCTCTCTCTCTCTCTCTCTCTCTCTCTCTGTGTGTGTGTGTGTGTGTGTGTGTGTGTGTGTGTGTGTGTGTGTGTTTCACCCTGACCACCGCAAGAACCTCTAGGAAAGAAAACACGATTCAATTTTTTTTGACGTTGTCAGACGTTAGTTTACTAGATTTCAATGCCGTCACGCGGACATTTGGGGCTTCGAAGAGAGATTCTCAAACCATCGGTCCAAACACATTATTAGTTTTAATAAATACTATGAGAAGACGGATGGTCAGTGTGGAAAAAAAATGTTTTGAGAGCCGTATCCTAGAACAACAAACTCCTGGTGGTGAGAACATATCCGTATCCAGTTCCGTTGATTGATGTCAACCTCCACTTCAGAAGCAATACAATGAAGCTGCAGTCACTATTACATAATCGATTCTCTTCGACAAGGCTTATTAATGTGCTGAAATAAGCATGATACAAGTCAGGATATTTAGAAGATCGTCCGTGACAATTTGAAATCATGTTAAATTTTGTTTCACATTGGAAATACAGTCGTGTGTGTTATGCGACGAAATTCGTTTCGTTTTATATGCATGGTGTAATAAACGTTATATTTTTTATTTCCTTACAGATTATTATTATTTTCTGTCATAATAACGAGTTACTTGACAAATACACAAATGTGAAGCGGTAAAGTAAAAAAAATGACTGTAAAAAGGTAAATTAAGTTTAATACGTAAAACAAATATAAGTAAATAATTAGAACAGTACAAAAAATTAGATATTTTAATTAGGTATGTTGAAAATATGTCTACAGCACATTTTGTACAGCTTATTTTTCAAGAATGGTATTTCAGAAACAAACTTCGTTACACAGGGATGTGTATGGCATGAAAACTTCTTTGAAAAAATTTTCCGTTTTTCAAAATTAATTAATGGTGGTGGTCTTTTACAAAATGTCACGTTATTAGAAAAGTGGACTTAACGGTTTCCAAGAAAATTAGCTACATATTAACTTTTATATAAACCATTTTTATATATCACAGTTTCGAAGATGTTCCCTCCAAACATAAATAACCAAATTACCTTTTGGGGTGTGTATTACTCTTTAAAAGTGACATTCTGTACAAACTAAAAAATATATATTGCATTATTTTTGCCACTTGTAAACACACGCCAAGTTTCCATAACATCGTTTATTGACTCTTCAGAATTCCTCTTGTTAGCTGGGAATGCGAGTATTGGCTACTAATTCACAGAAACGTTTGAATAAAATTAAAACCGCTGTTTAACAAAACCTATTAACTAAATAACGATCAGCTGGAAAATTCATAGTGCACAGATGAATACTTGCTGTAGGCGCTGAACAATAGATGTGTCCACACCACTATCGTATCTTTATGTAAGTCGTTATCATACAGAATACAAAATACAAAGCGCAGTCTATAGCCCATAAATATTCTTATTTTTTGTTGTTGTTATTATTGTAGTAAACTCTATTCTAGGAGAACTGATATTTTCCCAGATGTTCCTCAGTACCGCAAATGAGCTCTACGACATAGATATGATGACAATTTCTGCTAACACTGAGCAAAATGGTGACATTTACTTACATATTCTCCACAGATCGCAGCTGAACGTTTCACAGCATGAATATTTGTATGACTTTTCCAGCAGATATCCCGTTGTAAAATCAGCTTATGAAGGGGCATTTGTAGTTCCCAGCTACAGAAAAAGGAAAAAATTGAACGATTTGTCGCAAATACTCATGGCGTGTAATTGAGAATAGTTAAGTGACAGAAACGTTTTTGTTCTAACCCTGTAGTTCTAGACATTTCTCTGCAGCGTGAGTATATAGCATCGTAAGTTTTATCCTAGCCGCATAATTTATTATATTGTCAATGTGTAACTGATCTTGCATCATATTTCGAAGTTCATGCTTAGCTGTCGTCCTGTCTGTATTTTTCCTGTAACGTAAAGGGGCCGTGTGCGTATGCTGACTATATGAAAGATAGATACTACATTTTTGCGGAGGATTGAAAGTGGATGTGAGCTATGTTCTCTACGCCTGTTCAGCGTCATTTTACAGCTAGCTCTCCGACAACAAACGGTGTGGTATGTTCCTCTGTGTCGTAAAATTATTATTGGAAGTTAAACTACTTGCTATTGTTCAGAAATTACACCACCAGCCATTTCCTTGAGATAGGTACAGCTTCTTCTTTATGGTGCCATTGTACGAACTCGTAAAGTGGTCTCGGATAAAGAAACCAGTCTGACAAGCCGTCGCGCCTAACCTCACACCTCTTGTATCTCCGGGGCTGCTAAAGATACTACACCGACTGTTACAGCAGATGGCCAGATGCTTCTGAGCGTGACTTTGGCTCGGAGAACGGAAACACCCAAATGGATTCAGTTTCGGAACAGAATGGAGTTTAATTAGTAACTGAAGAGGCAGCTGAATAAAATTTCAATAGTAGGTAGAATGTTAGATTGAAAGTGAGAAGATATATCTCCCATGTTACACAACACGTACGTACGACTACATAATACTGGGAAAGAATGGAGAAACACATATATCAGCAGAATCAGGTAGTTTAACAAATCCGAGTCATTCATAATTTGAAGTTTCTTTAATTCGCAAGAAGCGTCAGACAGGATGGATGAGAATCAAAATTTCTTTTATTGCTTCGCACTTACGGCTGGGAGAGGGGTCTTCGCCAGTATTCTGAACATAAAAGCAACAGTCTCAAATTGTGAGGTGGCACTTTTTTCAGACCTTTCTCCTTACATTTTATCCTATTTGCATACGGAATTTGCTTACAAGACTCCCTTGCGTAACTTTTCGATTCAGTTCTGTTTGTCGACTTAACACATGTATTGCGTGTTGTTCGCATAAGTGGCTAGGTCGTAGCATGTAGCGAATACCAGAATGGGAAACCGCTCGTGGAAGGGGCTGTGAGAACCCTGCCCTGTTAGTAAACTTCGGTTGGAGTCCTTAGCTGCCCACTTGCCGTTTGTTGCTCTCTCTCTCTCTCTCTCTCTCTCTCTCTCTCTCTCTCTCTCTCTGTGTGTGTGTGTGTGTGTGTGTGTGTGTGTGTGTGTGTGTGTGTGTGTGTGTGTGTGTGTGTGTGTGTGTGTGAAAGGGGGGGGGGGCGGGCGCGCACTCGCGGTCTGTCAACGTGTTTCCTCAAGTAAAATATATGGCCACTCCTGTCCCTTTAGTTTTCCAAAATTTTGCCCTTTCCGTGGGAACACCGTGCAAAGCCCAACAAAGTTTCCAGAATTTCCGAGAAACAAGCCCGGATGTGCGAATGGAGCGACATTCGTATCACGTTTCCTTATACACGTATCTCATTGGCAGATATGTCTTTCACTTCATTGTGGGAGCTGGAAACGGACTTCCCGATTGCTAGTTGAAAGAGCGCTTAGGCCCTTTTTAGAATTCACTAGAAAAGATACTGTGGGGTGCCTTTCCGAGGGCTGAAGGAAGGATACAAAAAACTGAGACATTCGTGGTCATATTGGGATTCGGATGGATATTCTGATTCGCACTTCTTCTTTGTGAGACTACCCTCGGCTCCACGATTGTTCGTGTGTTTCTTGATTTGTGCAGTCTGCCAAATCTTCGAAGTTTCTCTTTCAGCTTAGGCGACGAGTAATCAAGAGTATGATGAGATCCGTAATTCGCAATCTCGTCACATTCGCTCAGTCCAGTAACAGTTAAGTGGTCAACCACCTCAATGACAGTCACGGTAAGATCGCATTTGCAGCGCGTGCATCCGACGGCGGGAATAGCAATGTATTGAGGAAAGAGTAGTTCATTCCTGTTTTCTAGTTTTTTAGTCCTCATAAACCCGCTTCACGCGCTGATGCGCAAGTTTTTCTGCATCTCATTCATGCTACAAAAGGACATTTCTCTAGTAACCCCTCAAATTAGTTTCGCTATCGAGTTAACTCATTGGAACTTACCCCTAGTGATATTTCTTTCTGATTCTTCTCATATTCATTGATCTGTTGTGCGCTCTATTCGAATTTACACCTCATTTGTGTAATTTGAAGGTTTTGCAATCGCGGTTGAAAGCATAATTCGTGTTCCTTATGTGTCTGGGCATCATCTCAACCGTAATTGTCCAGCATCATGCTGGAGGCGACCCTAACAGCCATTCACTTTCTTATCGTTCTATTTAGTTATGCAAATTTATTCTCAAATTGTTTTATAACATCGTTACTTGTGTCACGAGTAAATTTTACTCACTGTTTGAGTAAATAATACCTTACCAGATAAAACTCTCCCATTCAGCAACCAATTAAGTAAATTATTCAACTGAAACTCCCATGTCCTCTAACCATAATCAGTAGGCGAGACCCTCGACGATTTCAGGAACTTCTCAAATAAGGTTTTGCGATGTACGCGGCAGTTGATTTTTCAAATACCCCATTAGCATCATGGGGGTAATCTATCATTTTACATGATCTGAGGTGATTGATTCTGCAGCAGTCCAGTCTGCATACCCACGGAGCACTTCATTAACAAGGGGTCGTAAAGTTACATCATCGTATTTGCTGTCCTCTCTCTCATAGGCACGTCATTAGGTATTATATTTGCGTTGGGCATACAGTCGTTACACACAAGTTCCTTTATATGATTGAACTGTTGGATATCCTTCCTTTACAAGAAATCTAACTAAATTTCATGATGAAATTCGTAAGATTTCTATGCCATTAAGTTCGCAGGTAAGTAGACGCGTTGTGATACACTCATTCTGCGCCGCCTCCCTCTAAGCAAGACCTTTAGATTTAGTTTTGGGTATCAAGAGACCTCCGTTGTACTTTTCGACCAAGAAAAAGCGTTCGGCAGTATAAAATGGTGCAAAATGTGCGAAATTTTGAGAAACGTAGGAGTAAGCTACATGGAGAGATGGACGATGCAGAATATGTACAAGAACGAAAAGAGGCAATAAGAATTATAGACAAAGAACGAGATGCTCGGATTAAGAAGTGTGTAAGACAAGAGTACAATGTTTTGTTCGTAGTGTTCAATCTATATATCGATTATGGAAATAAGAGGGAGGGTCAGGAGTGGGAGTGAAAGTCAGTATTAATCGAAGAAAGCAGAAAACAATGAGGAGTAGAGAGATAACATTAGCGGTAAACTTAAAATCAAAGTTGGAAAAAAGTGAACGAATTCTGCTACCTTGGGAGAAAAATAACATGGGACAGACGAAGCAAAGACGACATGATAGGCTAAATAGCATCGGCAAAGAGGGCATTCAGGATTAAGAGAAGTCCACTAACACCACACGTAGGCCTAAATTTGAGGAAGGAAGTTCTGAGAGTGTACATTTGGAGTATTATCATAGACGGTGGGAGAAGAGTAAAAGAAGAAAATGGAAGCTTTTGAGTTGTTGTGACACGGATGGATGTTCAAAATAAGGTAGACTGATAAAATAGGGCACCAGGAGCTTCCCAGCAGGATCGGCGAAGAAAGGAACGAACATACGGAAAACACTGACAAGAAGGGAGTGGGATGATGGAATGTGTTTTACATCAAGAAATAACCTCGATGGTACTAGGAGTTGTAGAGGGTAAAAACTGTGGGGAGAGATACAGATTGGAATACATACAACAAATAATTTAGGTTATAGGTTGCAAGTGCCACTCTGAGACAAGGAATTGACACAGGAGAATAATTCGATGTGGGCCGCACCAAACCATTCAGACCACTGATGATGCAAATAAAAGTTAATAGAAATGCCAGCAATATATTCTAATTTAAAATTATTCAGTGAATGCCATGGCATAAAATATCTCCATATCTCCTATCACATGAGAACTGTTATAATCTGTGTTTAGGGAATAATTTACTCACTTCTATGTTCTGCATTACCACCACAAGAGTTCAGAAAAATTCTTCTTAGCGAAAATTACGTGAATATTCTTACTGATATGACAACCTTGAAGCTGATAAAGGAACAAGTGTGATGGTTGTTTCAGAGCTACTGTTCGATGTCAATCCTATTACCTCCACCTTTTTCCTGGTCCCAGGACGAAGATACGAGAGCTATCAGATTGGTAGAAGGGCTTTTCATTGTACGCCTGATAATTTTTTTGTGCATTTTACTCACTGCTCCAAGGGATAAAGCGATTTGTTTGAGATCTGGTTCATTATAGAGTCGCAGTTATTCTCAGCCAATTACTAGTCGAGCTGGCAGTGGGTCAAAAGGTAATTCCCAAATGGAAATATTGGGATGGGACTTCCAGTTCCAGAATTTGTTTACCAGGAGCAGCATCGGGGAACGTCGCTCAGAACCGTAGGGTGGAAACTATTTCCAATTTCATTCCATGATAACACACGAAAGCCTGGTGTATGTACATCTGTATTTGTTCGTGTGGTTACACGGTGAAGTCGACCATTTGTTCGACATGTACAGTGTGTGTATATACGGAGTGGTGCACTCAAGACAGCCCACCTGAGTAACACAGTCAGTCCCAGTGTTAGAAGAAAATTTTCCAGCAATAGCTGCTTGGCCTTCAGGGGAATTCATTATTTCGTAGATGGAAGGGTAGAGGAAATATGGTCACCTTTGTTAATTGAATTGGCGTGTTATGATATTTACCTTTTAATAATAGGTTTGTAAAGGCGTGCAGCGCATTAGGTTCTGTTAGGCTCCGATTTGTAGGAGCGTCCGGTACTCATGGAGTATCAGCGACAAGAAGCAGGTGCACTACGTGGCTGCTTTAATGTGCGGGTTACATCGAACGTAAAAAAAAAGAAAAGTTCCACTCATTGCAGGATCGGTGTGTTTATCTGTTGCGTGGAGACCATTAGTACTGATTTGCTATCGTAGCGTGTAAACAATGTCGTCATAAAGTTAGAATTTCCTCTGGATATTCTACGCAAAAGCTGAGAAAGTTGATACTGCTCTTATTTATGGCAAATATCGCCAAAATACGAGTATGACACCAGCAGAACGGTTGTATGCTGAGAGGTATACTGACCGTGCTACACGTTTGCGATTTTTCTTTGCAGATATATTAGTCATTTGAGGAAACAGGTAACGTCGATGATTAAAAGTTAAACGGCTCAAAATAACGATCTATGAGCGACGTGCAGTTTCCATCACAGCAGCTGTAACACACAACCCACACGATAGTACAAGACAGTTCAAACGCAGGGGTGGGAGCAGTAAACAAAGTGTTGTGCGAATACTAAATTCCAAGAAATTTCACCCATTTCACATATCACTTCATCAGAAGCTCCATGGCGATGACTTTGACGAACGGTAACATTCTCCGAATGGGCACTACGGAAACAGCAAAAGATGAAATTTTGGTGAATAAGATGCTGTTTAGAAATGAAGCATTATTTACAAACTATGGGCACGTTAGTATTCGCAATGTGCACTACGAGTCTTTTGAAACCAGACGGTGTCTGAGAGTAGTGGACAAACATAGACGTTTGGTCAATCAACGTGTGGTGCAGTGTTTTAAGTAATCGATTGACTGGTCCCTGGTTTATTGAAGGGAACGTAAATAGTGCGAGGTATTCTGATTTCTAAACAAACTTGCTGCCTCTATTGCTAGAAGACATCGCACTGAACGTGCAAAACATGTGATACCAACACGATGGATGTCATGCACATACTGCCATATTGCACAGAGAATTACGGAGATAATCAGCAACAGCTTTAAAGATGGCTGGACTGGTTGGTCCGGTAAAAAAGAAAAAAAAAAAAAAACTGCGCGTTCGCCAGACCCAACGCCACTGGGCTTTTACTAGAAGGGTAAATTGAAACAACTGCTTCACAGTGAAGTTCTAACCACTTGCGACGACCTGAAAGATCGTATTACACGAGAGTGTTCTGCTGTCAGCTCGGATGAAATCCGACGTGTAATATTGTCCACATCCAATCGTTCTACAGCGAATATGACTAATAATGGTCGCCATTTTGAACATAGGCTGTAACAACGTTACCTGGTGTCATTCCATTTCTTGAAGTACATTTCATACTAGTCTCATTATATGCCTCCGCAGATGCATTTGTGAAAGGTCAACGCCATGATCTGATGTAAGATACTTAATGTAAAACATCATGCACTGAACACGTTTTCAAACATATTATTAAAAGGTAAATAACATAACATGCCAATCCGTTTAGAATCACAAAGTTGAGTATCATGTCTCCTCTGTCCTTTCAACAACAGAAAAAATGAACACGACTCCATGGCCCCCTTCATGCAAAACAGCTTTTGTTTGAAAGATTTCTTCTATCACTAAGAGTGGCTGAATTATTCCGATGACCTGTCTTAGGTGTCTCACGTTGTATATATTTCAAATCCAAAACATTGCATGTTCGATATAAAAGATCAATAGAAATAATTTAATACTACCTGTGCAACTTGTTTAAATATTTTTCAGGTTGTTTTTATATTAAATAAATGAAGTGTTGATTTTCACTGTTAGTTTGTTTGCTGCAGTTTTGAATGACATACGAACTTAGTTATGTACTTCGTCACATCAGTGAAGAAACAAGTTAAAATGTAAGATCTGGCGACAAAAACGATTTTCACAGTTTTGAGGCTAATCAGATCACGGACATGCTACGCTTCCATTACCGCCGATACTCTGTGGGGGGAAGCTTTCTGCCCGAGTTTCGTGAATACGTTTAACTACATTTGCAGCGGTGTTTCGACGGACTTATCTTTCAACAGTTTCCCACTCTCAAAGTTACACTCGCTCACGATCTGGAGTATAACGGAATCTAATATCCGAAGCTATTCTAGAACTCTTGAAGAGCATTCGGAAAGTGAAGCCACGAGACCTCTCACAGCGTTAAGGATTTCCCCCGCACACATTTAGTGTTAAGTTGCCTGTAGTCGAAAGGAACGGGCTGTTCCGTAGTCGGGCAAGTACTTCACAAACTGTGGCAATTGCTTCGATGAAACTTCCCTCTCTGTTCATCCAGAGGAACCCGCTTCGTTCGATTGTCACCTCGTGCCACTTTTTACGCATACACAAGCGTCAGACTTAAGGAAAGTAAGAGAAAATATTGAATTAAACATTTTGTATTTCACGACATTTGATGGAATACATCTTCCACATTAACGTATGTTTTTGTGTGGGGTACGCCTTTAGCAAAGGCGGAGCCTAACCAAAAACATAGGTTGATGTTAAAGCAAACACAGACAAAGAGCTCCAACATCAAGATGAATACATCTTCCACAACTATAACACGATCGTAGATACTACATCTCGTGTACTGATGAAATTAATTTTTTAAGTCATACACAGATATGGCGTTTACTTCCTCCAAAGATTTTTATTTTACTTCTTCCTTGTATCTAAAACTTTTGTATTAAGTTTACGAACAAGGAAAAGTTACAGGAGGCCAGATTAGGTGAGTAGGGTGGATGCGAAACCAGCAATCCGTATGCATGCGACAGCATGCTTACCTAATAAGTTCCAAAACGCCGCGCATATAAACGGGAGTTTCGGTTCTCATACCTCGGTTTCTGTAGGCGATAAAAAGGAAGTAGCAGTTGTTTTGGATAGCCTGCGGGTTAGGAACCATTTGTAATTATGAATATTAGAGACTTCTTCCAGTTTAGGTAAATGGAGCAAATCGGTTGGTTCTTTTTGCATGTGATATGGACTAGGGTGTGCGTGGTGGGACTTACGGAGGCACTGTCAGTTCATTGGTGGTTCCCTGGAAAACACACAAGTAGGGTGCTTTTACTTCATTTTCGCCGTCTCCAGCGGACCAAAACCTAGCCAAGGATTCCAAGACGGATGTGCACAACAAATGGGTTAGATTTTTATGATAAATTCCTGGTCGTAAAATCATATCTACGCAGTTACCTAGAAGAGCCATCTTCCCGTTTTCAAAAATAGTAATTAGCTATCGAGAAACACCCAAAAACTTGTTTTTTGGATACCAAAACCCAGTCGCGGATCCCAAGAAGGCTATTTACAGCAAATGACTGCAATCTTTGTTGATGTATTCCTAAACCCCAGATCTCGAACAAACTTGAAAATTTTCTTGACATCTTTATCGTTTCTGAGATGGGTTAGCCTGCTTCTACATGTTAAATACACACGTAAAATCGGATGTGAGGTAGAAACGTAATTTATAAAGTTACGTAGCACTGTAAAGTGACGCGGTTGTCGTCTTTTGATTCCCATGATGTAGTAAAAAAGTTTTTCCACCTTAAATCGGGTCCGAGGTGTGAAATTAGTTTCGCTTTATTTGTTTCACATAAATATGCAAATTTTACTGGCAAGTCCATTTCATTCCGTATGAGTTACATGCCCTGCTGCAGCAGGGAAAAAAGGAACCAGCGGAAAAATTATCTTACCAGAGAATTAAAAACGGGAATATGTTATTGTTTATTTAAAAGACTGACTGAAAAATGGGGTGCTCGCTGCCTTATTCTATGTTCCTCAGCATTTTTAAATGTTTTTCCAAAAACATTGACAGGCTAAAATATACAGTAGACGCTCCAGGAAATAACGAAGTGTAAGTTACAGCTCTTTGAAATTAGACTATAACCGACAACCATATATTAGAACAAATCTGAATATATCTGCGATCTCCAGAAACTAAAGCACGTCCAAAACCACAAGTGTCTCATCATCTTTAAAACTTAAAAAAATAATAATTCACAGTGAATAAACATGGACACAATGAACCTCTGAATTAACAACTATTAACTGCTTCATGCGATTTCAACGAACGGTATCTCAGATGAGAGCATTGCATATAGCTATCATCCCTGAAAACTACGTATCTCTGTTTTATTGACTTACGACGCTTTTACATCTTCATTGTGAAAATATTTTCAGAACATCTTATTCTCCATATTTACATATCAGATGCATCCAACGTGAATACTTGATATTTTGTTATACTTGTTTTATTTAATGCATGGATTACTAGTTTGGCAGTAACTTTATTCAAACGTTGATTGCAAGTGGTATTAAGAAACTGTGCTAATGTAAAAGTGGTAAATCGCTTGTGATAGTGGATACCATCTTCATAAAAGAATGCTAAAGGAAATTTCTGACAAGCAGGCCTAAATAAGTGTTTGAGCTATATTTAAGAGTGCGTTGTCGTTTAATGTGAGCGCTCTTGTGCAAGAATGCTGTCTTCATTATTCATGAACGAGCTATTAATTTTATTTATTGTACATGGTCTGAATGTAACCGAATGGATGTAACATTTATTTTACTTAAATATTGTTATATTAGTTCGATGTGGGGAAAGTGATCAAGTGAGCCAGATCATGCCTGTAGACCTAGAGAACGATGTGGGGGATGCGAGCGAGGAAAAATTTGCTTAAAGGTTTAACATTCTGTGAAGTTTCTTGCAAGCCATTAAGTGGTCTTATTCTTACATACTGGGAGAACAAAGTCCGGGTATTTGCGCGCCTTCGTTCCCTGCGCCAAGAAACAAAGTTTGTGACTTGATCTTGTAGTACTGTGTTCAACTTCTGTTGTTGTTGTCTTCAGTCCTGAGACTGATTTGATGCAGCTCTCCATGCTACCCTATCCTGTACAAGCTTCATCTCCCAGTACCTACTGCAACCTACATCCTTCTGAATCTGCTTAGTGTATTCATCTCTTGGTCTCCCTCTACAATTTTTACCCTTCACGCTGCCCGCCAGTACTAAATTAGAGATTCCTTGATGCCTCAGAACATGTCGTACCAACCAGTCCCTTCTTCTGGTCAAGTTGTGCCATAAACTCCTCTTCTCCCCAATTCTATTCAATATCTCCTCATTAGTTATGTGATCTACCCATCTAATCTTCAGCATTCTTCTGTAGCACCACATTTCGAAAGCTTCTATCCTTTTCTTGTCCAAACTATTTATCGTCCATGTTTCGCTTCCATACATGGCTACACTCCATACAAATACTTTCAGAAACGTCTTCCTGACACTTAAATCTATACTCGATGTTAACAAATTTATCTTCTTCAGAAACGCTTTCCTAGCCAATGCCAGTCTACATTTTATATCCTCTGTACTTCAACCATCATCAGTTACTTTGCTCCACAAATAGCAAAACTCCTTTACTACTTAAAGCGTCTTATTTCCTAATCTAATTCCCTCAGCATCACCCGATTTAATTCGACTACATTCCATTATCCTCGTTTTGCTTTTGTTAATGTTCATCTTATATCCTCCTCTCAAGACACTGTCCATTCCGTTCAACTGCTCTTCCAAGTCCTTTGCTGTCTCTGACAGAATTACAATGTCATCGGTGACCCTCCAAGTTTTTATTTCTTCTCCCTGGGTTTTAATACCCACTCCGAATTTTTCTTTTGTTTCCTTTACTGCTTGTTCTATATACAGATTGAATAACATCGGGGACAGGCTACAGCCCTGTCTCACTCCCTTCCCAACCGCTGCTTTCCTTTCGTGCCCCCTCGACTCTTATAACTGCCATCTGGTTTACCCCTGCCATCTTCAGAATTTGAAAGAGAGTATTCCAGTCAACATTGTCGAAAGCTTTCTCTAAGTCTAGAAATACTAGAAACGTAGGTTTGTCTTTCCTTAATCTTTCTTCTAAGATAAGTCGTAGGGTGAGTATTGCCTCAGGTGTTCGAACATTTCTACGGAATCCAAACTGATCTTCGCCGAGGTCGGCTTCTACCAGTTTTTCCATTCACCTGTAAAGAGTTCGCGTTAGTATTTTGCAGCTGTGACTTTTTATTAAACTGATAGTTCAGTAATTGTCACATCTGTCAACACCTGCTTTCTTTGGGATTGGAATTACTATATTCTTCTTGAAGTCTGAGGGTATTTTGCCTGTTTCATACATCTTGCTCACCAGATGGTAGAGTTTTGTCAGAACTGGCTCTCCCAAGGCCGTCAGTAGTTGTAATGGAATGTTGTCTACTCCCGGGGCCTTGTTTCGACTCAGGTCTTTCAGTGCTCTGTCAAACTCTTCAAGCAGTATTGTATCTCCCATTTCATCTTCATCTACATCCTCTTCCATTTCCATAATATTGTCCTCAAGTACATCGCCCTTGTATAGACCCTCTATATACTCCTTCCACCTTTCTGCTTTCCCTTCTTTGCTTAGAACTGGGTTTCCATCTGAGCTCTTGATATTCATACAAGTGGCTCTCTTTTCTCCAAAGGTCTCTTTAATTTTCCTGTAGCCAGTATCTATCTTAACCCCAGTGAGATAAGTCTCTACATCCTTACATTTGTCCTCTAGCCATGCCTGCTTAGCCATTTTGCACTTCCTGTTGATCTCATTTTTGACACGTTTGTATTCCTTTTTGCCTGGTTCATTTATTGCGTTTTTACATTTTCCCCTTTCATCCATTAAATTCAATATTTCTTCTCCTACCCAAGGATTTCTACTAGCGCTTGTCTTTTTACCTACTTGATCCTCTGCCGCCTTCACTACTTCATCCTTCAGAGCTACCCATTCTTCTTCTACTGTATTTCTTTCCCCCATTCCTGCCAATTGTTCCCTTATGCTCTCTCTGAAACGCTGTACAACCTTTGGTTTAGTCAGTTTATCCAGGTCCCATCTCCTTAAATTCCCACCTTTTTGGAGTTTCTTCAGTTTTAATCTACAGTTCATAATTAACAATAGATAGTCCACATCTGATCTTGGAAATGTCTTACAATTTAAAATCTGGTTCCTAAAACTGTCTTACCATTATATAATCTATCTGAAACCTGTCAGTATCTCCAGGCTTCTTCCATGAATACAACTTTGTTTTATGATTCTTGAACCAAGTGGTAGCTATGATTAAGTTGTGCTCTGTGCAAAATTCTACCAGGCGGCTTCCTCTTTCATTTCTTCCCCCCCAATTCCATATTCTTCTACTATGTTTCCTTCTCTCCCTTTTCCTACTGTCGAATTCCAGTCACCCATGACTATTAAATTTTTGTCTCCCTTCACTACCTGAATAATTTCTTTTATCTCATCATACATTTCTTCAATTTCTTCGTTACCTGCAGAGCTAGTTAGCATATAAACCTGTACTACTGTAGTAGGCATGGGCTTCGTATCTATCTTGGCCACAATATTGCGTTCACTATGCTTTTTGTAGTAGCTTACCCGCATTCCTATTTTCTTATTCATTATTAAACCTACTCCTGCATTATCCCTATTTGATTTTGTATTCATAACCCTGTATTCACTTGACCAAAAGTCTTGTTCCTCCTGCCACCGAACTTCACTAATTCCCACTATATCTAACTTTAACCTATCCATTTCCCGTTTTAAATTTTCTAACCTGCCTGCCCGATTAAGGAATTTGACATTCCACACTCCGATCCGCAGAACGCTAGTTTTCTTTCTCCTGATAGCGACGTCCTCCTGAGTAGTCCCCGCCCGGAGATCCGAATGGGGGACTATTTTACCTCCGGAATATTTTACCCAAGAGGACGCCATCATCATCATCATTTAACCATACAGTAAAGCTGCATGTCCTCGGGAAAAATTACGGCTGTAGTTTCCCCTTGGTTTCAGCCGTTCGCAGTACCAGTAAAGCAAGGCCGTTTTGGTTAGTGTTACAAGGCCAGATCAGTCAATCATCCAGACTGTTGCCCCTGCAACTACTGAAGAGGCTGCTGCCCCTCTTTCGGAACCACACGTTTGTCTGACCTCTCAACAGATACCCCTCCGTTGTGGTTGCACCTACGGTACTTCTAACTTAAGAAAATAACTTTTAATGTGTAGATTATGACAGCATTTTAAATTTTTAAATTCGGTCGATATACATGTGAAATATTGAAAGTCAAATTTTTGTTACTCGAACAGTCCATGGGTGCACCACCGGTCCATAGTGTCGAACGAGCACAATATTTCGGCGATCAGACATGTCGCCATCGTCAGGTGCGCTGATGAACTGAGCTTCTGAGGGCGGGCCCTCCCCCTGCGAGGCGTTCTCTCCGCGGTCAGCGCCCGCGTGTCGATGTCGGTGAGACGCTGGCGTCGGCGTCTCTGGTGGCGTCGGTGTATCTGCGTCGTCCGCCTTGGTCGCCCGTTCGTTTTTTTCTGCTGAGCGTCTTTTTAATTAGACTCAGTGCTGGTTCCCATGCCATGCTTAGGTTGTACCCGCAATTTCGATTGATGAGTCCGTCCCTGGTACGAATTTCGATAGCCTCTCTGACGACGCTGTCGCAGTATTTAGATGTCTGTGCCGAGACCCTCGTATGTTGGTAGACTATTTCGTGGTTTTCGGACAAACAGTGCTCTGCCACCGCCAACTTGTTGAGGTACACAAGTCGAGTGTGACTCTGATGTTCTCGGCAAACGATCTTCGATGGTGCGCACTGTCTGTCCAATAATCTTCCCACACTGACACGGAATCTCGTATATGCCGGTCTTTCGCATACTGAGCTCGTCTTTGCCAATAATGCTCTTGTTTTATTGGGTGGGCAAAAGACAGTTCCTACTCGGTGTTGCCTCAATATTCGTCCTATTTTCCCCGATAGTGCGCCAGTATACTGCATATCGGCAGTGGCCATCTCTTCCTCCGTGGCTTCTTCCGTCTCCACACACTGTACTGTAGAGGTGGGGCGGAGAACGTGTCTGATCTGCCATTCCGAGTATCCGTTTTTCCGGAATACAGTTCTGAGGTGTTCCAGTTCATGGGGCAGACTTTCTGCGTCAGAGATGGTGCGCGCCCTGTACAAAAGTGTTTGTAGCAACCCATTTCTCTGCGAGGGGTGGTGGCAGCTATCCGCATGCAAATACAAGTCGGCGTGCGTTTTTTTTTCCTCTATACCTCGTAGCTCAGGGTGCCATCCGTTCTTATTTTGACCATGACGTCCAGGAATGGTAATCTTCCTTCTGCGTCGGTCTCCATAGTGAATTTTACTTTCGGATGTATGGGGTTCAGGTGTGTAAGGAAGTTTAGAAGCTTGTCCCTTCTATGGGGCCAGATAACGAACGAGTCATCCACATAATTGAGAAAACAAGCACGTTTCCAAATGTATGAGGCTAAAGCTTCCTGCTCGAAGTAATCCATATAGAAATTCGCGACCACAGGCGAGAGTGGGCTCCCAATTGCGACTCCTCCTGTTTGTTCATAGTATTCTCAATTAAAGAGAAAATACGTGGAGCAGCGCGAGATTAGCCGAGCGGTCTGAGGCGCTGCAGTCATGGACTGTGCGGCTGGTCCCGGCGGAGGTTCGAGTCCTCCCTCGGGCATGGGTGTGTGTGTTTGTCCTTAGGATAATTGAGGTTAAGTAGTGTGTAAGCTTAGGGACTGATGACCTTAGCAGTTAAGTCCCATAAGATTTCACAAACAGTTGAACAGTTGAAAATACGTGGAGGTCAGAACGTGCCTAAAAAGGTCGATCGTCTTCTCGTCAAATTTTTGTGCAATATGCTCAACTGACTCTCGAAGAGACACCCTGGTGAATAATGAAACGACGTCAAAACCCACCGGGATATCGGAGTCTTTCAGCTTGAAGTTGTGGAGACGTTTTACGAAATCCACAGAATTACGAACGTGATGAGGGCATTTACCCACATAAATTCTTAGTAATTCTGCCAGGTACTCGGCCAACAAACAAGTAGGTGCCGTAATGTTACTGACAATTGGGCGTAACGGCACCCCTTCTTTGTGGACTTAAGGGAGTCCATAAAGTCTTGGCGGTACAGGTCCTCTTGGTGACACCCTCTGGTAAATCCGCGTCCTTGAGAAGAGCCCTAGTGCTGTTATCAACTTTCTTTGTAGGGTCAGCGTTCATCTTTCTGTAAGATTCGTCATTTAGCAGGCTCTGCATCTTCTCAATGTATTCCTTATGGGAAAGAACAACCGTAGCATTGCCTTTGTCAGCCGGTAGAACAATAATTTCAGGGCTCTGTCCCAGATCTCAAATGGCTGCCCTCTCCCTGCTGATAGTATTCGACTTCATCGGTTTAGTTCTTGTCAGAGCACGGGGGTAATCCAGGTAACACCATCAATCCAGAATGTAATTTTCACTCTGCAGCGGAATGTGCGCTGATACGAAACTTCCTGGCAGATTAAAACTGTGTGCCGGACTGAGACCCGATCTCGGGACCTTTGCCTTCCGCGGGCAAGTGATCTACCATCTGAGCTACCCAAGTACGATTCACGACCTGTACTCACAGCTTTAATTCCGCCGGTACCTCGTCTCATACCTTCCAAACTTTTGGATGGTAGGAGACGAGGTCCCGAGTTAAAGCCTCAGTCCGTCGCACAGTTCTAATTTGCCTGGAACTTCCCCCCCTCCCCCCCCCCCCCCCCCAGGGGCTAAGCATTCATTTGCTGAGTACGGGCTTGGCGACTCGGGGGTCCTGAGCTGGGGACTGGTCAGCGCCGCCAGTCTCCTGTCACCGTAACCCGCGGACATGCTTCAGCGACCACCGCATGGCGCGGCGGTGGAATGCTGCGTGCTGCAGGGAATGGTAATCTTGGCTTGACCGCCTGGATTGCGAGGAAGGTAAACCTCTATAAAAAAAACCCTCAATCTTACGGTGTGCTGCGCGCCTATAAGGTGCATGGCTGTTAGGGTGGAACAGTCGCAAGCGGGCAACCTGTCTGAGCGGACCTTCAGTTCCCTAGCTGCTCGTGGGACCACAATGGACCCTTCGACCTCTACATTCCCCCTACCAGTGGATTGGGTGGGCCACTGGTAGGAAAACACACCCCATCGAAAAAGCGACTTCGTGCTGCGAGTCCTCCAGCGCCTGGTGTTACTAGAGATTTATCAGACTGTCGTAACAGAGCACATGCTGATAACCAGAATGTGTTTTTGATTGTCAAACGGAAGGAAGGTAGCTTTGAGAGAGTTTCTCCCTTTTACATCCACAAGGGTCTTGAGGGGAATTGCAGGAACACTGAGATCTGTGAAGCGACTACGCCGTAGGACTCTGTTAGTTGAAACTTCTAGTTCCCGTCAAGTCACTTCTCTTCGGAAAGCAACCTGTCTCGGAGAGTATTCTGTCGAGACCGAGCTCCACTCCACTTTCAACTACAGTAAGGGTGTTGTGACATGTTGGGACTTGGTGGATATCTCCAAGGACAAGTTGAAATCTGAGTGGGCTGACGAAGGTATTGTCGACGTGCAGCATATTATGAAACGAGTCGATGGGGACATAGTCAAATCCGACTCGTTCATTCTCACGTTCAATTGCCCGAGACTCCCAGAGCATGTTAAAGCGGGTTTCTTACGTTTGCCAGTATGACCATATTTCCCCAACCCAATGCGATATTTTAAATGTCAGCGCTTTGGGCATACTATGTTGGGATGCAATGGGGTAGCCACTTGTGGTAAATGTGGTCAGCCTCCCCATGAAGGAGCCGATTGTTCATCGCCTGTGAAGTGCGTGAATTGCTCTGGGAGTCACCCTGTCTGTAGCCGGGTCTGCCCCATCTATTTCGAGGAACGGAAGATACAAGAGATCAAAACATAAGCGCATCCCCTATGGTGAGCCCAAGAAGCTCTCTAAGGCCATGCAGCCTCCTGTGTTTACAACATCTTTCGCTTCTGCTCTGCAGAAACGGGTACAGTTGGCCACTGTTGCTACACAAACGGAGGTTGCTAGTGTCAGCACTAATACCTGCGTTTGCCAGTGCACTTGTGCTGCTGCGGTTGTTTTGCAACCTGTAGCTCTCCCCACAACGTCGGACAAGGCCGTAGTTGCTGACATTGGGATCCTTCCTGCCCCTCCCCATATGGCTCCTTCTGCCAAGGCTAGTAAAGCTCCAACTGTTGACAAGGTTCTGCATTCTAAGCCCCCCAAGACGAAGACGCCGAAGGTGAAGGTTTTGCCACCTGAGGAGACTAGTCAGAGTCAATCCAATGACGATGCCATCGTACTCTCTGGCATCTCCTTTGGGTCGCCATCGGAGCTGATGGACATTGATGTCGACTGGAGGCGATATTCTTGCCCCAGGAATAAATCTCAGGCCAGTACGGGCTCTCCTCCAAAGCACAGAGGCAGGGTGAAAATTCAGCCACCCTGATCACTGGCTCCCATATTAGAGTGGAACCTGAATGGGTTCAGGGCGCATGTGGCCGAATTACAACTCCTTGTACGAGAGCGTCCCTTGTGAGTATGTCTCCAAGATACACATTTTCGGGCCACTGATGCCCCTTCTTTACGGGGCTATACCGTGTATCGAAAAGATGATCTGATGGGGGAAAGGGCAATGGGTGGTGTTGCGGTTTTTGTCCGTGACATGCACCACTCATCTGAGCTCCCTCTCGTCACGGACTTGCAAGCAGTTGCAGTTGACCTTCTTGTGGGGCGGAAGCTCACAATCTGTTCCGTTCACTTACCACCTCAGGATGCAATAGACTCTGAGGCTTTCACAGACCCTATTAGCCAACTCCCCCGCCCATTTCTCCTTCCGGGGGACTTCATTGCTCATAATGTCTTATGGGGCTTTACAACTACTTGCCCCAGGGGTCGAATTCTTGAAAGCCTCATGGCATCCGAAGAACTGTGCATCCTCAACTTTGGTGCTCCCACTCATTTCTGTACTGCTTCTGGGTCAGCTATTGACCTTTCCTTTTGCTCTCCAGCACTCGCGGCTTCTGCTCTGTGGGAGGTTGCCGCTGACCTCCATTCTAGTGACCACTTCCCCCTTTGGATTCGCCTCCTGGATGAGAGTGTAGCATTACCAATGCCGCCCAGGTGGCACCTCTGCAGAGCTGACTGGACACTTTTCAGCCATTTAGCTGTTTTGGAACACCGTGCCAGCATCCGCGAATGGGTCGACCATGTTACAGCCGTGATCTCCCATGCTGCTGAATTGTCGATCCCACGGTCCTCAAGTCATCCCAAGAGGCGTCGTGTCCCTTGGTGGACCACTGAGTGCCGTTTAGCCATCCGAGCCCGCCGGGCAGCTCTGCGCCGCTTCAAGTGCCGTCCCTCAGCTGACAATCTTGCGGCCTTTCGGGTGGCAAGGGCCAAGGCGCTGCGAGTCTTTAAAGAGAGCAAACGAAAGTCATGGCAATCGTTCTTGAACTCTAACTCCCACTCCACTAGTTCCACGAAAGTATGGGAAGCCATCATGAGGATTTCCGGGAAACGCAGCCAACTACCTGTCACGGCATTGCTGCATCAGGGTTGTCTACTCACGGCGCCGAGAGACATTGCCCAGACACTGGCCATGCATTTTACGGAATCTACTGCCACTCTTAACTGTGATCCAGATTTCTGCCGCTACCGCACTGCCATCGAGAGGGATCACTTGGACTTCCGGTCTCCAAATTCTGAACCCTACAACTGCCCCTTCACACTGTGGGAACTGGATTCGGCGCTGTCTGTGGCTCATGATACTGCGCCAGGTGATGATCAAATCCTGTACAGCATGGTGCAGCACTTGTTGCTGCCATCCGAGGAAGTTCTCCTGAATTGTTTTAATATGATATGGTCATCCGGCACATTCCCTGACTCGTGGAGGGAGGCGATTTTGATTCCCCTCCTCAAACCGGGGAAGGAACGAATGCATCCCAGTAGTTATCGGAGTATTGCTTTGACGAGCTGTGTCGGGAAGACGTTGGAACGCATGGTCAACCGTCGCCTGGTTTGGCTGCTCGAGACCAGGCAGCTCCTCAGCCACTCTGTGTGGCTTTCGGAGATGTCGTTCAACTATAGACAACTTGACCCTGCTTGAGGCGGCCATCCAGCAGGCCTTCCTACGTAACCAGCATTGTCTAGGTGTATTCTTTGGCATTAATAAGGCGTACGACACTACTTGGCGCCGCCTTATCCTTAATCAGTGGGGCTTTTGTGTCCATCTCCCCATCTTCATTCGGTCCTTTCTTTCCCGCCGCCTATTTCGATATCTGGTTGGTAATGTGCTATCTGATTTGTACGTGCAAGAGGATGGTGTTCCTCAGGGAAGCGTTTTGTCACGCTCTTTGGCATCGCCATTAACAGTATCACGTCCACTATCCGGAGTCCGGCCCAGTGCTCCTTGTTTGTGGACGATTTTGCTATTTTCTGTTCTTCCTCCAGTCTTGTCACTGCTAGTCGGCAGCTACAGCTTACGATAAAGCGATTAGAGACCTGGACTGCGAAGACGGGTTTTACCTTTTCTGCAGACAAATGTGTGTGTGTTTATTTTAATCGTTCTCGACGTGTTTTTTTCTCCCCTGAAATGCGTCTGAGGGACACCATTCTTCCTTTCAGAGACACTGTGAGGTTCCTGGGCCTCACTTTTGATTCCAAGTTGTCGTGGTTGCCGCACCTTAAAGATCTCAAGGTGCGGGCCCTGAAGGCGCTGAATATTTTGAAGTGTCTGAGACATCGGTCCTGGGGAGCAGATCGGATGTTTCTGCTGCAGGTTTATAGGGCTTTCGTCCGGTCGCGTCTTGACTATGGATGCACCGCGTATGGGTCAGCGAGGCCTTCGTATCAGAAGATTCTTGACGCAGTACGCCATGAGGGTATCAGGCTGGCCACTGGTGCCTTCCGTATCAGTCCCATCCCCAGCCTGTGTGCTGAGGCAGGGGAACCGCCGCTCGCCATCCGGCAGAAACTCCTCATGGTGCGACGGGTGTGTCAATTCCTTGCCTGTCCTACCTCCCCTGCGTATCCTACTGTTGCCCGACCGCCTATGGAACGGCTCTTTTCCAGTCGTCCCAGGGCAACGAGACCATTTGGGATTCGTGCCAAGCATTTTCTCGAGTCCCTTGGTGTGGAGCGTTTTGCATCCCAACTCCAGGGTTTTACCCGCCTGCCTCCCTGGTTGCTCCAGAGGCCCAGCGTCATTTTAGACCTGTCAGAGTACCGGAGGAGCTGCACTCCTGCGTTTGTTTTTACCTCCTTATTCTACGATATTTGAAACCAGCATCCCGACCGTGTACCAGTATTTACGGATGGCTCTAAACAGGGGGACTCTGTTGGTTGTGCTGTTGTTTTCCCTGATCGAGTCGTGAAGTTACGGCTTCCTGCGGCGTTGACCATATTTGATGCCGAATTGTTTGCGATCTTGCGGGCATTGGAGTAGATGAGAATTATTCCCAGTCTTAAGTTTCTCATCTGTTCTGACTCCCTGAGTGCCCTTCAGACCATGCAACACCTGTACCCAGCGGATACGGTCGTTCAGAACATCCATGATGCCCTACTCCACCTGCAACGGCAGGGGAAGGAGTTTTCCTTCTGCTGGGTGCCGGGGCACGTGGGTATTAGGGGAAACGAACTGGCGGATGTGGCTGCCAAAGATGCATGTTCCCTCCCTCAAGTTGTTGAATGGGCCGTCCCCCTCCATGCTGTTACCTCCCTTTTGCGTTTTCGTGTTATGCGTCAATGGGAAGAGGAGTGGCTGGCAGTCGGTGAAAGTAAGCTGTCTGGTCAAGGCCACCACGCGGCCAAGGCGTACGTCCTACCAGTCATGCAGGCGGGATGAGATTCTCCTGACTCGCCTCCGCATGGGGCACAGTCCCTTAACGCATGGTTTTTTACTCCCTGCGGGAGGACCCCCCTCCCCCCCCCCCCCCCCCCCCCCCAACTGCAGTGCTTGTGGCGTCCAGATTACTGTCCGCCACATTTTACTTGACTGTCCTTTATTCTCTTACCAGAGGGCGGTGGTTTCCTTGCCACCGGATTTGCCCTCTATTTTGCAAGACGACGCAACGACTGTGGTTAAGGTCTTATGGTTTTGTGTCCTGCCCAATTTGTTACCTCGGATTTTAGGGAGAGGATTTTAATGTGCTGCTGAGTGACTGGCTCACCCAGGTTTTAGGTAAGAGGTCCGCCAGTCACGATTACCTACTTGTTTCACATCGATTTCTGTTCTCTTTTCCTTGTTTCCTTTTTTAGTGCGTTTCTTCTCCTCTTGTTTTGCCTCTGTATGTGAGGATTTGGAACTGCGTCAGGTCTGTGTCTTTTAGCCGTTCTCCTTGTTCGGTGTCCGCCTTCGTCCTTCCACCGCATTTGTTCCTGTTTCTATGCGTTTGGGCGCTGATGACCACGCTGTTTAGCGCCCGAAAACCTCAAACCACACACACACACACACACACACACACACACACACACACTGGAACTTCCACCATCAATCCAGTTCCAGGTCCCGGAATAAAAATGATTGGCTAGTTGTAGATGTAGTTTAAGTAGTTCCTGGGAGTTGTACTCAAGGCTGCGGCTGGTGAAGTGCACCTTGCTCCTGGAAGGCATAGGCAACCTGTAACCAGAATTGGATTCGGGGACAGGGGTTTAGCAGTGACGAGAGATTCAAAAACAAAGAAAAGATGTCAGCTCCTTATTACAGAAAAATTGTAAAAGATCGGAACGTATTGCGCAAGTGACTGGATAAAGAAAGGTTCAAAACTCTGATACAACTGCGATTTTGTTTGTAGCAACATGGCGACTACACCACAAGACAAGTCGTATTGTGCATTGGAATTCTCGCGAAGTTAATCCATAGTTAAAGTAAAACGTGCATTCCGTCGCCGATACAGCAAGAAGCCGCCTGTGCACAAGCATACTTATGACAGGCACACAGAATTCTTGGAAGTTGGGTCCTTGTGAAAAGTGAAGAGTTCTGGTCGGGCAAGGGCGTATGATGAAAATGTCAAGCTTATCCCAGCGGTGTCCACACGGAGTTCTTGGAAGCCCATAAGGCGGGCAGGCCAGGAACTTAGCCGAACAACGGTGTGGCGTGTTCTGAAACGACACCTGCACACGAAGCTCTACAATTTGCTGTTACTGCTGCAATTGCGACCCGGCGACCATAACAGACGGTAACTATGCATTTCCATTCTCTAGAATATGGCTGAGGACATTTCGTGAACGACTTGTGTTTTAGACGGAACGACGTTTCATCGTGCATGTAAAGTAACCGCCATAATGTACGAATTTGGGGATCACAAAGTGTTGGCGTCGACGCCGAACACGAAAGAGACTTACTGGATATGAATGTGTTTTGTGCATTTTCTTTTCACAAACTTTATGAACTTTTCTCTTTTGCGGAAGAAATTGTGACACGAATGTCATACCTGGACATACTGCAAAATTGGTTGTTTCCTCAACTTCGACGAAGATTCCAATGATTCCATTTCTATACATCACGACGTCCCGAGTCATTTCCTCCATGAGGTGCGGCATCCCGCAATGTTGGATCGGAAGACGTGGACAATACGATCATTTTCATTGCTTTTGGTCTCCCAGGTCACCAGACATCACACTTCGCCATTTTTTTTCTGTGGGGAGAGTGATGGCGTCACTAATCGAATTCGGTCACCAACTACAACTACCACTAACACTTCATGGCGAGTGCTGATAAGAGACAAGAGTGTCTTCCCGTTTTTAAGAAAGGCCGTAAGACAGATCCACACAATTACAGACCTATATCGTTGCGTCATTCTGCTGTAGAATTACGGAACATTTTTTATGCTCAAGAATTATGACTTTTTGGAAAATGAATATTTCTACTCTAAAAATCAATACTGATTCTGCAAACAGAGATCCTGCGAAACTCAGTTGGTTCTGTTCCTCCATGAGATCCACAGCGCAGTGAACAAAGGCGCTCAGGTTGATGCCGTGTTCCTTGCTTTCAGTATGGCATTTTACACCGTCCCGCATTGTCGTTTAACGAAAAAAGGAGCTTACGGAGTTTTGGAGCAAACCTGCGATTGGATTGAAGACTTTCTTGCAGACAGAACTCAACACGTCTCTCTTAACGGAAGTAAATTGACAGAGGTAAAGGTAATATCCGGAGTACCACAGGGAAGTGTGATAGGACCGTTACTGTTCACAATACATAAATGACCTAGTAGAAAGCGTTGGATGCTATTTTAGGCTATCTGCAGATGATGCAGTTGTCTATATTAAAGTAACATCGCCAGGAGATAGTAAGAATTTGCAGAACGACTTGCAGAGAATTGGTGATAGGATAAGGCTCTGGCAGTTGACCCTGAACGTAAATACATGTAACATATTGCGCATACATAGGAAAAGAAATCCACTACTGTACAGCTTCACTATTGATGACAGACAGCTGGAGAAAGCGTCTGCCGTAAAATATCTACGCGTAACTATCCAGAGCGATCTTAAGTGGAATGACCATATAAAACAGTGGGAAAAGCATACACCAGACTCGGATTCATCGGAAGAATCTTAAGGAAATATAACTCATCCACGAAAGAAGTGGCTTATAAGGAGTTTGTTCACCCGATTCTTGAGTATTTTTCATCAGTCTGGGATCCCTACCAGGTGGGACTGATAGAGGAGATCCATAGAACAGCGGCGCCTTTCGTCACAGGATCATTTGTCTGGCGAGACCGCGTTACGGAGATGCTAAACAAACTCCGCTGGCAGAGGCGTTGTGCGTCACGGAGAGGGTTACTATTGAAATTTCGGGATAGCACTTTTCAGGAGTAGTCGGACAACATATTACTTCCCTCCACATAGATATCGCATATTGACCACGAGAAGAAAATTCGAAAATACAGCGGCTTACCGACAAATCATTCTTCCCATGCACTATTCGCGAGTGGAACAGGATTGGAGTGATCAGATACTGGGCATCATTGCGGAGTATGATGTAGGCGTTGATCGTGAGGAGTGCCCCAGGGAAGTGTGATAGAATCGCTCTTATTCTTTCTGTACATAAATGATCTGACTGAAGGGGTGAGCATCAATCTACGGCTGTTCGCTGATGACGCTGCTGTGTACGGGAAGGTATCGTCGCTGGATGGCTGTAGGAGGGTACAAGATGACATACACAAAATTGCTAACCGGCGTGGTGTGTGGCAGCTTGCTCTAAATGCAGAAAAATTCGAGTTAATGCAGATGAGTGGGCAGAATAATCCAGTAATGTTCGAATACAGCATTAGTTGTGTGCTGCTTCACACAATGAGATCGATTAAATATCTAATTGTAACATTGCAAAGCTATATGAAATTCAACAAGCACGTAAGAATGGCAAGGGAAGGCGAATGGTCGACTACAGATTATTGTGAGACTCGGAGGAAAGTGTAGTTCACCTATAAAGAGACTGGGTATAAAACACTTCGGCGCCCCCTTGTTGAGTACTGCTAAAGTTTTTCAGATCCCCATCATGTCAGATTAAATGGAGACATTGTAGAAATTCAGAGGTGTGCTGCTAGATTTGTTAGGCACAGGTTCCATCAGCACACGAGCATTACGGATATGTTCCGTGAACTCAGTTGGGAATCCTTGGAGGGAATGAAACGTTCATTTTGCGAAGCGCTATTAAGATCTAGGGAACCAGCATTTGCAGAACGATTCAACTGCCGCCAAAGCACATTTAGCGTAAGGATCAAGAATATAAGAGAAATGAGGGCTTTTACGAAGGCGTGTAAACATTGTGTAGGTTACTTGCTACAGCTGTTTAATATTATAAGAAAAACATTTTTATAGCCACCAGCTGTACACTTTCAACTTCATTCTTTACCGTTTTCGATTTTTACAACCATCGTCTTTAGAAGAAAAGGAGAACATAAGTTGCATAAAAGCAGTATATTACTCATACAAAATTCATTATCATACCAAATACAACGATGCCTCGCAATGGTATGAGAAATACACATACCTTAGCCAATGTCAAAAATCACACACACAGGTTGCGTAAAGACTATTGACGTTAACCAGTTGGCCAAATTTAAATCATAGCAAGTTTTGAATTATTTAAAATCCTGGAAATTTAGATCACGTTTACGAAGAAATGCTGCTTGGAAATTCCAATACATAATGTCAGTTACTATAATTATTCCTCTCCTAAACGTACTGCACCTACAGTAACACGGAAACACAAAAATAATTAATATTTTACAACTATAGCGGAGGATAGCAATGAACACAAACGTAAAACACTCGACTTCTCGTTACGCAGCCAATAAAGTCACCTCAGTGGAGTACAAGAGCCCAAACGTACGTCGTTATGAAGCGGTATAAAGCACATATATGACTGAACCGCATCGTTCTACGTAAATGCCAGTACAGAGTTTCTTTTAGCTCCCGTTAACTTAGTGTTATACGCATTCCTTTTCCAGATAATTTGCTCGTAAGTCATAACGATACATACCGGGAAACATTCACTGTGTTTAGTAGTGACGATAAAGTTTTCGTAGAATAACTACCTTTTTATGAGACTATTAAGCTACCGTTTGCGTGCGATATGCAAGGTGTGTGGAATTCTCCACAATGTCTTCCGTAGAATAGTCCTCTGTGTTTACGTTGAGAGCTACAAAGGTCTGCTGCCTGTCTATATTGATTTAATCTCATTCCGTAGGAAATTTTTCGACCATATCTTCACTTAGATTTGGGCTCATTGCGAGTCCATTTCCTTGATGGCAGCCACAGTCTCTTTCGTGATATCGTTAGTGGCCTAAGTAGTATACAAGAAATGCCAATGTCGAACCTTTTAATATCCCTCTTTCAGATGTAGGTGAGATCTTACGTGTATGTTCACTTTCGATAACATCACCATTTTCTGATACTGTTCAATAATCTTTAATCATTGTTTACATGTAAATTCGAAAGAACAGTGCATAAACTATTTTAGCAATAATGCTCTAAATCTAATTCACTTCCGGAGCATCAGTACGACCAAGTTTCATCGATTTTTGTTCAGCTAATTCATTAAACGAATCAATCGTAGCTCGCCTGGGCACGACATAATATCCAGCTTATTTGAAATTTTACGAAAAAGCTCCATTCTTCAGTGGGCAGACCTGCGGCGCTGATGGTAAATTACCCAAGGGATAATCACCTTAATGCTTAGCTTCTATGTTCCAGTCTGTGCAGCTAACGGATATTACCTCGCCGTTGTTCATTTAGCCGCCGCTCTAATTTCGATCAGCTCATATCCGGGGATGGTTGCTCTGTAAGTCCTCTGGAGTGAACATGTTCATTACTTACTTTCCCCAACAGCAATCTCGTCTACTTTGCCTTAAGCATAAGCTTGCAACGAAAACGACGGTCTTAACCTGTTTCCATCACAACTCAACGTTCCGGCTTTACTTCCTTTTACTACTAAAGTTTTCACTGTACAACATTGATCCTTCAAGCGAAATGTAGCAGTGTTCATACAAGAAGAGAATGCCGTGCTTATTCAGTAAATCTACCTCTAAAACAACAAAAATTTTGACATAATCTAGCTTAATTGCACGGATAAAGAACAGCCAACCAGCTGCAAAAAAAAATAGTTTCAAATAACCTTGAAAACTGTTTTGACGGATCTAAACCAGTTTTCTTCAGAAAGACAGACGAACTGTACATAAGAAATTCACTGAGCAAGAGCTGTCTCCACATGACATGTGTTGCCAATGGTCTGTATGTCAACATGCAAAAATTAAGACCCATAGAATCAAGGACTTGTCACATTTGCAAAACAATCACTTAGAATAACAGACTATGTTAGTTGCTACATGCCAACTCTCATGCTACCCTGACCAGCTTGTGTAGCAGAAGCAGTATTTCGTAAGTCCTTCATGATAGAACTGATATGCAGAGCACTTTCAGGAAACTTTAACATACTCAAACAAAAAAGGAAAAAACGTGGGCGCTTTGTTGTCCCATCTCTCAGTATAAAACAAGGAAACAGTGGTTGTTTGTAATTTTAATGTGGAGTTATTGAAAAGCTCTGCCAGTGAACAATTATTGCAATCAATAACACTTTTGTCCAATTCAGTCAATATGAACTTTGCATCTAGAATATGCAAACGCTATGACATTGCTATTGATGTATCTGTAGACAAATCTAGGGGGGGAAAAGGTCGTATCATAAAAGCAATAGTAAATCGGCTATCTGATCATGATATGCAGCATTTTGTTTAAATGTTGAATTTGTCAGGATAAAAAAATCTATTAATTAAGAGTACAGGATGGCAATAAATTATTCAGAAATAGAATTTTAGGAGATTACTCAAAGACATTAACAGGTAGATGTTCAATATTTCTGACTGAAATCGAAAATACAAAGCATTCATTAATAAAGTTACTGCCTCTTCTGAAAAATTTTTTCCTATAAAGGGGGAACATGTACAGAAAAGCTAAAATATGCTGAAGTGCAGCTCCATTGCAAGAATGGGGATGAAGGGATACCGCAAACTATCGCCTACTTTCACTTTTTCTGGCTTTTTCGAAATGTTTATAATTCATTAGATAACACATTAGAGGCTACTGGCATTTTCTGTGACCTGTCAAAAGCGTTTGACTATGTTAATCACAGCATTCTCTTTAGTAAATTTGAACATTGTGGTGTCTCCGAACTAACAGTAAAGAAATGTCATTGCGAAATACCTGTGCAGTAAACAGTCAGTTTTTATCTGATTGGGAATTAATTACATGTGGTATTCCTCAGCGTCCCATCTTGGGTCCATCGCTTTTTCTTATGTACATTAATGACCTCTTGTCCATTACATTGGCAGATACTACGTTCGTTTTGTTTGCAGATGATACAAATATTGTAATAAGTATTAAGTCGTTTCTCAAAATAATGCCACCTTTTCCTCTATCCCTCTTATGCTCCTTGAGCACCGACTCCGTTCCCGAGTGAATATTCTACCGCGCACGTAATAAATTTCGCATTCTGTAACTTATTGACCTCCTATAGGAATTTTCCCTCTACCATAAAATAAGTTATTGTTTCTGTTAACACATTTTCTATGGATTTTTCCTCCTATTACATCTGTCGTTGACATCACATGACTTCTAATTATGATAACCATGACACCCCACATGGCCCGAAGAGGAGGAGGAGATTAGTGCTTAACGTCTCGTCGACAACATGGTTTTTAGGGACAGAGAATAAGCTCGATTAGGGAAGGATGAGGAAGAAAACAGATCGTGTCTTTTCAGAGGAACCATCCCGCCATTTTGTAGAATAGATCTGGGGAAATCATGGAAAACTTAAACTAGGATGGCCGGACGGGGGTTTGAACCGTCGTCCTTCCGAATGCGAGCCCAGTGTACTAACTGCTGCGCCACCTCGATCGGCCATGTCACGAAGAAATCATCTGTGAAACTGCTTTCTTCGTTGCGGTTTCGTATCAAAACCGCCGCCCTAAGTTTTCAGTATTGCCTCGAAATGGCAGGATTAACATAATTCCCTTGAATGGAATGACATGCTGTTTCTTTCCCGCTTCTACAAGCATTGTCAAGGTATGTAGTCGTGACTGCCGTTTCTTAACAACGCTGTGTTCAGCCACATCAGTTTACATGGAGGTACCTGCAATTTGCCTTAATTTCTGGAACTGGTTCAGCAATGCGGGAGTGAAGGTTTTCCAACTGAGTGATCCTTCGAGCTCCAGCATCGTAAACTATTCATGCGTACCAGACTCTACTGCATCCCTTGGGCAACTTCAACGTTGCCAAAATCGCCTCCCTCTCATCTCCCCTCGCCTCGCCTCCCTCTCATCTCCCCTCGCCTCGCCTCCCTCTCATCTCCCCTCGCCTCGCCTCCCTCTCATCTCCCCTCGCCTCGCCTCCCTCTCATCTCCCCTCGCCTCGCCTCCCTCTCATCTCCCCTCGCCTCGCCTCCCTCTCATCTCCCCTCGCCTCGCCTCCCTCTCATCTCCCCTCGCCTCGCCTCCCTCTCATCTCCCCTCGCCTCGCCTCCCTCTCCCTCTCCCCTCGCCTCGCCTCCCTCTCCCTCTCCCCTCGCCTCGCCTCCCTCTCCCTCTCCCCTCGCCTCGCCTCCCTCTCCCTCTCCCCTCGCCTCGCCTCCCTCTCCCTCTCCCCTCGCCTCGCCTCCCTCTCCCTCTCCCCTCGCCTCGCCTCGCTTCCCACCTTACCTTTCGAATTGCTAGCGCATCGAATCCTTCCGATTTTTTTTTCCGGAAGGCGTTCGGCAGAGGTAGTGGTAATCCTACAAGTTCTCCGGTTTGTCAGGTTGCTTGGACTGAGCAAGATCGATCAGACCTGAATCGTTAAGTTTACTATTACCTCTCAGAACTTAAGCAATATGGGGAGACATCAACCTTCCTTCATCTTATGAACATAAACCTGAAGGTCACTGAACTGCACTGTTATGGAACTTAGGTGCAATTATGACCTACAAATATAATTTATTGGTTTTGAGAGATTACGTAGTTCATGACCATATTATCATACGAACCTATACACACTGTTTGACGTAATACAGAGATATCTTCGCATTACTAAATCTTTACCAAATGGAAGTCATCGTACAACACTAAGATCATGTCGCAGTATCATTTTAGAAGAAATTAGTTTATTTTCCCTGCTTCTTTTATTTCTACTCTAGATAATCTAAGTGGTGTTTATTGCATTCTATAATAGTGTTATTGTAATCTTTTTAATACATTTTGGTTAGAGAACACCGCCTCTGTTTTTGCAAATTACGCTGCAGGAGATGCTGCAACCAACCACAAATTTTAGTTAGAAATGACTTTATTGTGCCCTTATTAGTTTCGGGTCGGGCAGCTAGTGTCGTTGACTTCTTTCCAAGTTTACATTTTTCCACATGGAAAGCCTCCTTTATATACTTTAACTAGCCGATAATAGCACACTTCGCTGGTGCTTTAGTTTCCTGTCAGCATTTTTGTAAATGTAATAATGGACAAAAATACTGCAGTGAAAGAGTTTCTCTTTTAGTTTTTTATTCGGAAAAAAATCTTACATTTAATCTTCCCATTAAGTTACATTCTTATATACTATATTTGCTGTTTCGTTGTGTGGCGCACACACACACACACACACACACACACACACATATATATATATATATATATATATATATATATATATATATATATATATATATATATATATACTGCTTGCCGACGTGTGAAAATGCAACGTGAAGCTCATTCAGTGAGAAACAGATCACCTGCGAATTAATGAGCAACAGTGAAATGTTCGGTCCTGAGCCTTGTTGAATGTCATACTACGAGCTAATTTCATAAGAAATTGTAATCTTTTAAAAGAAAGTGGCATATGATTTGAGGTCAAGGGGATTCTTGGTACGAACAGAGATTTTTCCTTTTTGTTTGCCAGTTAAAATTACTACTTCCGTAATGTTTGACAAACAGTCCTGCGCCATTACATAATTTTTGTGAGTTAATATTTCGTAATAGCCTTATCGGCGATCCAGCTTTCAGTTTTAATGCATGCAGAGATGTACCGGAGGGATTGAATGAGTTTAGAAATTCGGTTGGAAAGTTGACACTTCATTCTTGATCCGCTTTTGTATTTATATATTTTTACTGCGCCTGGAATCAATTAGTGTATTTGCTGATTTATTTGTCGCACTTCATTCCATGGTGTTAAAATTGTTCGCTCACACAACCAGCCTTTATTTAGGTAGTTCATGTCTATCGATGGATACACTTAATCAAAAAGTTCTTCCTCGGCTTCTAAAACACTGCATAATTGTTACGTTAAAATGAGGTTACGGATCAAGAGGGTAAGTACCATTTCCAATTTTCAATAAATGTTCGGCAGATGTGTGAGCTTTTGGATTTCCTGTCATCATTGTATGCATGTTTTCTTTCAAATATAACTTTTCAACCTTATCCCAGACTATTAATCTGTTTAAACTAGCGTTTATTTCATCTTCTGGGGTTTATTTTGCAGTTATCGATAATGTTTGCTGAAAGTCTCCTGATAATAGCAATAACATTTCCTCTCGTCAATTTGTTCTTTTTCAGAAGACCTTGTAATGTTGTAATGAGTGCTTTAAGACTTTCTAAGGGCCATTGTAAGCTCGACTCATAAAACTATTTTTCATCGCGTTACATTTAATGACAATTTCAAAACTGAGTGTGTCGTTTTACCACCCTCTATTAATGTCTGTCCGACAGAATACAGGGTCTCGAAAAGTTGCTTTTACGTTTGGGCATTTTGCTCCAATATATGTTCACACTCTTTATTATTACACACAGATGTTAATTATTCCTATTTTAAATGTTGAATAGGAACTGAATCACAGTTTCTGCAAGCACTTTCTTTTTCCTGCGATTATTATCAATAATATTGAGACGTGCTAGGCAGAGATTATACAATGCAGTTTGTGTTGGCAGCGTCAAGTCTCAGTTACGTTAGTATTACAGCTCTTGCCAACCACAACCACCCACTTCCACCCACAGCGAACAAAACACCATATTACTTCAGGCTACTCCCATGCATACACGCCATTAGTCTGCAATGAATAGTTTTGGAACACTTTTCATGAATAAACGAATGCAAAAGTTACAGAGAAGTCAACTATACATCTGACGACGGGCTCAGGCCCGACACTAGTAATGGTACAATAAAATAATTTTAAAATTCTTGTAGGATGTTGCAGAAGTTCCTAATTTGTAATGTAATGTAATTTGTTATAAGATATACTTAGAAAAATCAATTTTAATCATTAGAGTACCAGTTCTCTAACGTGATGCTGACTACATGATACCTACATGACGAGGTCACTGTACTGTATTCATTATCCCTCACGACGCTGGCACTTGTTGTTCGCGTTCTCTGCTTCATCCTTGACGTTGCTTGTTTTCCTTTCTTTGATTGTGGTGTCCAAACGAGAGTGTTGCGTCGGTTATCTCGTGTGTGCACTGTGTTACAGTCGTAGCTCTGTGTAACGGTGCATATCTGGACCTGAATTTCCCTAATCCTTACCTTCTGAATCACTGTTAATGATCGTAGTGCACCTAAAAACTGATGGCCATTGACGAGCGATATAACACATCATCGAACCATTCGGACTTGGGCTCTCGTAAGTGGCTCACGAAAATTGCGTGCATTGTTCATGCACTTCCGTACCCATATCACTTAATGGCCCTTGTATATTCAAATTTTCGCCGACGTTTGTGCCTAACAACGAAAACGTCGCGTGGTACGTCTGTTGAAATCCTCATATGTCGATTCTTGTAAACAGTAGACTCCAAACTGCTCAGCCTCCTCTTGTCCAAGTAAGTTTTGACTCATTGCTTCATCTTCGTCAACGCCTTTTATTCTAATTTAAGTTCAAATGGCTCTGAGCACTATGGGACTTAACTTCTGCGGTCATCAGTCCCCTAGAACTTAGAACTACTTAAACCTAACTAACCTAAGGACATCACACACATCCATGCCAAGGTATGATTCGAACCTGCGACCGTATCGGTCGCGCGGTTCCAGACTGTAGCGCCTGGAACCGCTCGGCCACTCCGGCCGGCATAGCCTCTCTCACATTGTTATTTGGTGCATGGTCCATTTGTACATGCCCCAAGTTCCTCTCCACAAGTCTATCTCTAGTGCCTGCAACTTGTTTCTCTGACTTTCTCAGAAACTGAAGCAAATATTACCTGCCTAATCCTCATTATTATTCTAAGGAACTGAGTTCAGGTATCACACGGTCCTCCTGCCCGGACTTACTTTATTATTGTCATCTTCGTTTTTCCTCTTGATGAGGTCATAACAACCAGATACTTAAGATTTAGTTCCCTTGTCTTACTGGCACCAACCTTCAAATCTCTATGGTACTGTTGCCAACCTTCAGATACTTGATTTTTTTTCATGCTTGCGATACTCTTTAACTTCCGAAGCTTTTGTAACAAGGAACTCTGGTGACACTGAATTTCCTGCCTTGATCGCGCTCTCACAGCCAGTATAGAAATGTTTAACTGCTTTGATGAAAATAGTTGGCACTCCTACTATTCTTCATAAAATGTCTAAAGATTGTGTTGTGTTACCGTACCATAGGCCTTCCGAAAATCCACAAAGACTAAATGGATTTCTACCCTCTGGCAAGTCTCTATTGCATTAGGCTCCATAATGTGAATACATCATCAATACATGAGCGCCCTGGTCTACAACAGTTCTATTTTTCAGATGATACGGCTTCCATTTATAATCTTTCTTTTACGATTCTCCTCTATAGCCCCATTAGTGATGGCATTGCACTTAGTTGCCAATAATTTCCACAATCCTCCTGTCCTTCTTCTTACAGGTTGAAGTAATAAATATTAAGATTTCTTCCATTTCTTTTGTACCTAATCAACTTCCAAACACACAAGACCAATATATCATACACAACCACAGTAGCTATCTTCATTAATTCTTTTTTGTTCCAACCAGATCCGGCGATTTTCCATTTTTCATAGCCTTTACAGCTTTACAAATTTCTTGCGAGGCTGTATAAATTCCTTTCCCTTCTCCGCGATAAGAGCTTGGTAATACGTCACCCACTCCTCCGAGCTTGTTAGAGTAATCCTACAACTGTCTTGGTTTTCAACTCTCATCGTCTTCCATGCTCTGTTTGCTCTAATACCACTTCCGTTTCCTGATATATCTTCTCCGACTTCCTGCCAAAACTATTTTTTAGCTTTAGTAATGGCCCTTTGTGTTTCTTTCCTTGTAGCTCCGTATGTTTTGCAGTCTAGATTCAAGCAGAGCGCTCAGCCACTTACTATAGGGCTCCTTTTCCGTCTTCATCAATTTATCTGTTTCCTGGTTGCCTCATGTACCATTGCTTTAACACACTTAGAGATTGTCTGCAATATCATCCTCGATGCGTGTTGCCTTGGCTGATGGCCTAAGTTGATAGACACACCCGCTAAGAAGGCTTCAAAGTTATTTCTCAGTACCCGCAGGAGCGTGCCTGTCATCGAGAAGAACCCAGTAGAACTTCTTCCCGGGCGATAGAATGTGTCCACGGGCGGTAGAACTTCTAGGCAACCGTTAGAGATTCTTCACCAGTGGACACTTACTTCTATTTCGACTTCGCGTATCAAGCTAAGTACACATCACACCATGTCCCTCTCAGATGCCAAAAACTGACCGGAGTGCCCACGAAAGACTGTCAACGCTAGCAACTGGAGTCACATTTTCACTGTCGATTTTGAGCCTGACACTAGAAGGCGTGTCGCCTGCTGTGGACCAGTAAACAAAAGCCTCCGTCATAACTACACATGTAGCAATGACAGACGCCACTGGTGCCGGGGCTCTGGTTAATCCATATGAACCTGCATCTGTTCATAGTCATTGTCATCTGGCTGGACATTGACGACTCTGACGCCGCCACTCCAACATCCAGTAATGTGTTAAAACAGGAACAACTGTGGGTGCCGCCCTTACAAAACGATCCTCTGGGAATCAAAATATTGCTTATCAATCCATGACCCTACACCACTGAGCTGTCATTGGCCCCCAAGAACGCACCAGTTACGGAGAGCGCCTAGATGATGCTGTCACACACATCAGTGCCTCTGCCGTGACTCACCTATGTGACGTGCAGCACAAGACTTCGACATGTAGGCACCACCGGGTGGTGACGGAGGATTTAAAAAAAAACACTGACCAGCCCCCAATGTCGCTGGTCGCATCTCACTCTTCAGTGGGATGTCAGGTGACACAATAGCCACCACAAGACGAGGGAGATGCACAGCAAAAGATCAATTCGGAATGACAAGAGGCCTACCATACCACGAGAATCTCCTTCAGCGCCGCTGGCGATACAGTAACGTCCAGGTGCCTCATCATCGCTACCAATATTATCCAGATGACGCAAACTCCATTACTTTGCCACCTCAAAGGGGAGCAACGTTGCGGCGTAACTAGTTCACCACTTCAATCACGAAGGAAACTCCTACAAGCCGCATCTCATCCAGGGAACGTACTTAGTTGACGCCTACGCTGTAAGCAGTCTCGAGAGCTGCCACCAACTTAACGCGCTCCACGTTACAGACCTTGAGATAGAGGGAGGCTGGTAAGACTGCAAGAGGAATCAAGTATTACTAAGGTGCGCATCTCATATCAGCATCTGCTTTGAATCTGATTAGCTGTTTCTGTCTGCAACCATGCTACGTTAGTATTACACATTTCGATTCCAACAGTGCTCTGTTCTTAACTGCAATATCGTGCTAGTGTGCTTCATTACCCATTCCGGCAAACTCTATGTTTGTATAATCGCAGTGAACTACAATAATGGGCCCAGTCAACTCTCAAAAGGATCTCAGCGTAGGGGTACGAAATGGTACGCCAACATAGTATCAGTCGTTGGTAAAGCTGGTGGTAGACTTCGGTTCATTGATAGGATATTGGTAAAATGCAATAAGTCCACACAACACATCCTGTAGCCCTTTCAAGAATATAGCTCAAGAGTGTGCGTCGCATACCCATTGGAACAAACAGGGTGTACTAAATTATATACAAAGAACTCTCACAGGTATGCTTGAGCCCTGCGAGAGCGTCTTTGAATCGATGAAAAAACAGAACTGGCAGACGCTTGAAGATAGATCATAGTTATCCCACGAAACCCGGATGACAGAGTTCAAAGAACAAGTATCAAACTACAAAAGCCTACAAGTATTGTTCAAGTAGAAACTGAGAAGGCAAGATTAATTATTTGGCACCCTGAGGAAGTTAAGCAGTCGTTTTGCGTTCCATACGCGAACGCAACTTGGAAAAGTCTTAATACATCGTGTAATCGCATTTACGTGAACACCAACTATGTTCCACGTGCAATAACCACTCGCAAATGTCAGGCGGCAGAACTGGTATTGGTGGGTATATAAAGCGTGTCGGGGGACGCGGAAAAAAAAAGCCCACCAAAAGGCGAATGTTTTATTTACAATATATTTTATTATTGAAGGCGTAGCCGCAAGGCTTGTACTTCTACCTTTTAGACTGGGCAACCCAAGATGCCCAAACAACTCCTGCAGCGGGCGGGAAAAGCGCAGACGTTGGCATAATGCGGTGACCGAGGGATTTATCTGATGTCCAAATTGACATAATTATTGGCTTTCTGGCCTAGGGGGAAGCACTTTCGAAACAGCTACATTTGTAAACTGTTGGCGTGTAGCCATGGACATAATATATCCTGTATGACAAAATAGCGCAATCCAAAATCGGCCCCGAAGCAACTGTGTTGTACCACGGCCTTAGATGGAGTGTGAACGTCGTCTGCGGAGATGCGTACGGGCGAATAGTAACTCTTAAGCAACTGACAGTCCAGATGAACCAAGGGTTTATCAACAGTGTCTCCTCAACGACCGTTCAGCGAACGTGACTGTGGACTTAAGCAACGGACGCCTGATCAAGGCATACAGGGTGAGTGCCGTTCATAGGCTCTGGAAGCTGCGCAAATATCACAGCTGGACGTCCACAGGCGGAATTTTGAGATAAGTCATGTCAGACAAATGGCAGTTCGCGTGCACGGCGCGAAACGTTCGAAACCAAACACGCTGCAACGACTATGGTCTGGACAAGGTTTACGTGGCACACTCTGGGTAATCTCGTCATTATGGAAGGCAAAATGAATCAACAAGAGTACGCATATATCCTTAGGACCACATCCACCTCTCTATGCAATCTGTTTGTCCTCGGCACGATGACATCTACCAGCAGGTGAGTGCAACTCGACACGCACGTCGCAGTATACAGGGTGTTACAAAAATGTATTGTTAAACATTCGGCAAACATTCCTCACACACAAATAAAGAAAAGATGTTATGTGGACATGTGTCCGGAAACGCTTAATTTCCATGTTAGAGCTCATTTTAGTTTCGTCAGTATGTACTGTAGTTACTCGATTCACCGTCAGTCGGCCGAATTGAAGGAAGGTAAAGTTGACTTCGGTGCTTGTGTTGACAAGCGACTCATTGCTCTACAGTACTAGCATCAAGCACATCAGTACGTAGCATCAACAGGTTAGTGTTCATCACGAACGTGGTTTTGCAGTCAGTGCAATGTTTACAAATGCGGAGTTGGCAGATGCCCATTTGATGTATGGATTAGCACGGGGCAATAGCCGTGGCGCGGTACGTTTGTATCGAGACAGATTTCCAGAACGAAGGTGTCGCGACAGGAAGACGTTCGAAGCAATTGATCGGCGTCTTAGGGGGCACGGAACATTCCAGCCTATGACTCGCGACTGGGGAAGACCTAGAACGACGAGGACACCTGCAATGGACGAGGCAATTCTTCGTGCAGTTGACGATAAGCCTAATGTCAGCGTCAGAGAAGTTGCTGCTGTACAAGGTAACGTTGATCACGTCACTGTATGGAGAGTGCTACGGGAGAACCAGTTGATTCCGTAGTGCAGGCACTATCAGGAGCTGATTGGCCTCCACGGGTACACTTCTGCGAATGGTTCATCCAACAATGCGTCATTTCAGTCCAACGTTCTCTTTACGGTTGAGGCTTCATTCCAACGTGATCAAATCGTAAATTTTCACAGTCAACATGTGTGGGATGACGAGAACCCACACGCAGTTGTGCAATTACGTCAGCAACACAGATTTTCTGTGAAAGTTTGGGCAGAAATTGTTGGTGATGTCTTGATTGGACCCCATGTTCTTCCACCTACGCTCAGTGGAGCACGTTATCATGATTTCATACCTGTGCTGCTAGAACATGTGCCTTTACAAGTACGACACAACGTGTGGTTCATGCACGATGAAGCTCCTGCACATTTCAGTCGAAGTGTTCGTACGCTTCTCAACTACAGATTCGGTGACCGATGGATTGGTAGAGGCGGACCAATTCCATGGCCTCCACGCTCTCCTGACCTCAACCCTCTTGACTTTCATTTATGGGGGCATTTGAAAGCACTTGTCTACGCAACCCCGGTACCAAATGTAGAGACGGCTGTGGTATAATACGCCACTCTCCAGGGCTGCATCAGCGCATCAGGGATTCCATGCGACGGAGGGTGGATGCATGTATCCTCGCTAACGGAGGGCATTTTGAACATTTCCTGTAACAAAGTGTTTGAAGTCACGCTGGTACGTTCTGTTGCTGTGTGTTTCCATTCCATGATCAATGTGATTTGAAGAGAAGTAATAAAATGAGCTCCAACATCGAAAGTAAGCATTTCCAGACACATGTCCACGTAACATATTTTCTTTCTTTGTGTGTGAGAGGAATGTTTCCTGAAAGTTTGGCCGTACCTTTTTGTAACACCCTGTATGTGCGTGGTGGTTCGAAGGACGCCAGAATGAGGTGACCGTACTCCCCTGGCCACCAATCCCCGCGAATTTACACCCAATCGAGAATTTGTGGGACCACCTCGATCGTGCTGATCGTGGCTTGGTCCCCGACCAAGAAAGATAGTACAGCTGAGCAAGGCACTGGAGTAGGCATGATTCCACTTGCCTGCCGGTGCCTTCCAGAACCTCTGTTGCACGTCTCGCAGCGTTCCGCGCAACAAAAGGTTGTTATTCAGGCTTTCGACAGGTGGTCAGATTAATGTGACTGGACATTGTATTTGTTCCAGTATGAAGTACCTTTTCCCATGCACTTAGCAGAAGGTTGCAGAGTATGTAGGCTTTGCGATTGTCAGGCAACATTCAGTCGTTTCTGTTTTTACTGCCATGTTCATATTTCTCTAGGCAATTCTAACTTATTTCTGTGTATCGGGTTTTGCCCTAATAAATTCAGGCTCATAACAGTACAAACATAGCATTTCTCGTGGCATTATGAAGTCCAGATCGCGATTGTCCAGCACCTCAGCTTTTCATTCTCTTCATTTGTACGTCTTTGTAATAAATAATACTGAAGTCTGATTTAAACTGCTAATACGCCATTGCTTTTTTCCCTGATGACATTAGATGAAATTAGTGCTCATTACGAATTTTGCTGTGTCATTCTCTATTTACGGCGTCGTCGAAACCAGTACGAGCAGCATGAGTAACGCACCACTCTTCCATACTGGCATCGCTTTATTACCTTCAAGTTGCCGCTCACTAGTTTTCTTCAGGCTAAACACAGTCGTTTCCAGTCCGCAGACACAGGAAAACTTTTGATGCTGCCGAAAATCGAACCTCTGATCTTCACGTGTCATTCGGGCACGGCTAGAGGTCACCTAGGGATAGAATAGTATCATTAAGATGAAGTCTTACTTAAAATGATTAATTTACAGTGTTCGTTTCAGACAATCAGTTTCATTCTCAGACATCCGTACATTTTTATTTTAGGTCTTTTATATTGTGTTTCCATCCAACGTGGTCTTGAGATTGCGAGACATACATACTCAAATAGTTACAACCAGGAATTAAGGTAGTTTTAGAAAGTAAATAGTCTGTCGCTGTAATCTGACTTGCTGTCGGGCACCATCAGGTTAAAAAACTTCCACGGCGGGTGGAAATAACTGGTATTTCATATCTAGTTGTCAACACAACAGGACCAAAGAAATTGTACAACCGAAAAATAAATTGGCTGGTTTAAACTCTTACCGCCCTTTCCATTACGGCCGGCCGGTGTGGCCGAGCGGTTCTAGGGCTTCAGTCTGGAACCGCGCGACCACTACGGTCGCAGGTTAGAATTCTGCCTCGGGCATGAATGTGTGTGATGTCCTTTGGTTAGTTAGGTTTAAGTAGTTCTAACTTCTAGGGGACTGACCTCAGTTGTTAAGTCCCATGGTGGTCAGAGCCAACCTTTCCATTACGTCATACCGCGCGGGACTAGCCGAGCGGTCTAATTCGCTGCAGACGGACTGTGCGGCTGGTCCCGGCGGAGGTTCGAGTCCTCCCTCGGGCATGGAGGTGTGCGTTTGTCCTTAGAATAATGTAGGTTAAGTAGTGTGTAGGAGTAGGAACTGATGACCTTAGCAGTTAATTCCCATAAGATAACACACACACACACACACACACACACACACACACACACACACACACACACATTACGTCACTTTCAGACCAAGTAGCAAGACAGAGTATAATTTTGAACTTCCGGAAACTCTTCAGTCCATATCGATCATTTTCTCTACTGCAAAGATGTGTGTAGCTTGTGTAATGCTAGGCATAATTCATTTTTCCTGAGTACATATCTAGTTTGCAAACTCGTTTCCTTCCTCAACAGTATATTACGAGAGGAACTATATTCAGTGTTGCATGGTGGCTCTGACTGACGACACTGCTGTCATATTCGTTACAGCTTCCAGTGGCTACTGTACATTATTTAAGGAAGGGAAATACGAAAATAGACATAAAGGGTTACCAAATGCAGGAAAGTATCAACGGTGTGTGTGTGTGTGTGTGTGTGTGTGTGTGTGTGTGTGTGTGTCGTCAGCATACGTTGTCCTACAGAGGTCATTTCGAAATTGATGTTCCGCATGGATTAAACTAAATCTTGGCTCAGAAACGAGCACTATTTTATTTCCGAAACACTTTCGAAACAACTTGCGGCAGGACGGCGCCTGTTTGGCTCGCCTCCTCGTTCGACGTTTCACAACAGCATCTCTGTGCGACAGCAGTGGTTGCAAAAGGCACTTGTGACCCACGCAGAATCGGTCGATACCACGCTGCTTGTTAGACGTGTCCTGTCACATTATGCACTGCGAACGTTTTGCGTCCGGATTGTCACACCATGTTCTCGCATAATCCAACATGTGATAGCCAAGCGTATCTAGAGGCGGTTTGCCTCATTTGTTCGACAATCGAGATGTACATTTACTAACAACGTAGATGTCGGGCATAGAATGGAGACAATGAAAGCTTGAGTACATTACAAAAAGGTTGCAGCATTTATAAACAGGGACGCCAGTTTAACTTAACATGAAATTCCAGATTGTTGTGCAACTTGCTTCGATTGATGAGCAGTCACGCTCTCAATATATGAAAATTTTTATTTTAAATAAGTGGTCTGGCGAAGAGTAATACAATAAAAAGCATTATATATTTTGAGTTGTTGATGCTCGGTTAGGTTCATGAGAGAGGATCTTCTGAGAGCTGTTGTGACGGCGGCGAGCTGTAGGTCGTACACAGCAATGGACATTTTCCGGACAAAAGGGCTTCTTCCCCGCGAGAGAGAGAAGGCGATGCAGCTTGAGAAAACCGTCTAACCGTCTTCTGAAGAAGGCACTATAAAATTAACAACTGCGAGTCATAAATCGAACATATGATGGCAAGCAGCTATTAAGTAGCTATTGATATGCCAAAAATGTACATCATTGTAGTTTAGCAGAGCTTACAGTGAGTTTCCTATAGTACGCGGTTCTGCATTAAACCATGTAATTACGTGACTCTTTTATTACAGAAGGACAGTATATAATTTTGACATTAGCATTACGAAGGTAAAACATTGCTTCACGAAACTAACATTTAAAAAAAAATTAGAATAAATGGCAAGATTTTCGGCATTTTGCGGAAATCTAATCTACCGGTATCTTCAGGTACAAACAGAGGCGTGCTCGCGTCATTTAGTAATTATCGTCTATTCGGAAAAAAACATTCTTTTTACTCTCTCGGTTGGAATAAACGCCCTTACAAAGGATATTGCCCAATGACACGTGGACCCTATTCTTGGAATGTATTTTTCTTCCGGTTAGCAACGGCGTTCTTCATGGAAGTATTTCGTGGAGGGAGGACTGGTGACCTCGTAGTTTGGTCTTGAATTACTATGCGTCCGCACTATCAACAATTTCTTCTGGGAAGAGACAGTACAGAGGTGTGCCGATTGTAGACGCTATTGTCGATGCAACACGCACCACACTACTAGCTCTTCTCTGACAGAGAAATGATAAGGATTGGATTGTGATAAACGTTCGATTTTGGACGAGCGTATGAAAAGTATTTCAGTTCTGGGTGTTCTTGGGACGGAGTTTTTGAGTGAATTGTTCAGCAATTTGTTTTCCTTCCGTCCTCAACCAGCCATGTGTACCGGCCACTGACATTCTCCATAGTCATAATGTAGCACAAGGGAGCATATTCATTTCTACCAGCAATGCTATATCAACAGTGCATGTGTAGACGTGTGTCGTCAGTGTCACTTCTGCACTAGTTTTCCTGTCGTGTGAACTTTCACGAACCGTTGCTTTGGCCTGGTATGATCTTTCTTTTAATGCTAGGCTCATTCTCTGTAGTGTGCTCTCTGTAAGTATTTGTAGGTACGCTGTACTCCTCTTAAGTAGTTGTTTAATGCACACGATACAGAACAAGGTGATGAAAACGTACTGACACAAAGAAGTCAAGCTGTATTGCAGTGCTACAGCTGTTAATAAACCAATGCGTTCGCAGAATTCGAGGGACAGGAATTACCAATCATCTTCTATGGCGTCGTTTCAGCGTTCTATACGTATATGGGAGGACAAGGGGAGTGTTAAGAGACGTAGGCTACAAGCATGAAGATATGTGCAGATAGGGGCATATGTGAGGGGGTTAAGTGGCAAAGAGCGCGATTGTTACCAAATTTCACTGTATGACGTCTTTCACATTATTACTGTTACCACACTCGTCTCTCGTGTTCACTGCACGTACTCTGCGGGCGACCTGTTGTCGTAGGTTCCAAAGCAAAATAGACAAAAATAGACGTCTTTTCTATTTGACAGAGTGAGGAGGTGTGTTAAACGCTGGGCGAATATCTAGAAGAAATGATGTTCAGCTATCCGTCGCAAATTGCCTTACCTTTCACATGGTTGACTAAATCGCTGACAAATGCCGCGTCGGTTCCAAGGCAGCGTTCTTTACTACTCTATTCCCTGAGTACCAGTATCGAGCGAACTAGGAAAGGAAAAGTAGCAGTGTAGGTCATGACCTACACTAGCATGTCGTTCTGTACGATGCAATTACTACCCGTGCCAAGTCAGAACGTGGTACTTGTTTCTGGAGCTGGTATCGGGTAAGTTACATTGGCCGAAATATATAGAGGCCTGCTGAAGGCAGTGGGGATGGGGCGAGGGTAGGATGAAATGGAATGCGAACATTAATTTTCTTGAGTAGCCGAGGCAAGTTTTACGTCCCCTGAAGCGCAGGTCGCTTCTTTTTTGTGAAAGTTTTGCTTTTGGATCGATGAATGCGCAAGGCGACGTCTCTCCTCGTCCCCTTGGTTGTAACCTGTACTGAACTTCCAGCCACGGCATCTAAAAAGGCGCAGACGGCCCACGGTGTCTTAGTTTTACAAACTGATGGAAAAACAATGGAATACCAGCCCACTGACGGATTTCGATAATAGCAGAAAACTGATAAGGATATTTTAAAACGAAAAATAAACTTACCTTGTCCATTCTGGACTGCGTTAAACGGGGGAGTAAATAGAGATTGATTAGGATAGAAACAGCAACCACTTGCCATTTGTGTATTTATTCTCTGTCAAACTAGCTTTCAAGCAAGAATAGGCTCTCCGCCAAATTGTAGCATTTACAGGAGCATCATATCACGAACCATATGCATAAGCGTCAAAGTTAAAGCGTTGACGTATGTATATGGAGTCTACTGAAATAAACTACATACCTAAACGACAAACACAAATGAAACCAACCTCCAGAACAGTATAATTGATTCCTAGAAAAATAAGCATGTCATATGGGCAGCAGAAATTCAGGAGAATGAACATCAGGAAGGTCATGATCCATGCGGTTGGTTGTGAAATAAATGATGATGAAAACATAATCTGAACTGTAAATGAATATCATACCTACTCTTTTTAGACCTACTTCAACGATAACGACAGTTGCATAAAACCATAAAACAATGAGAGTCTATTACATAATAGCAAAATTACCTTTGTTTTGGAATAAAAAAGATCAACTCCTTTGTCATTAGTAGGCATCCGAACATTAAGAGTGCAACACTAGGATAACAAAATTTTGCTTATTGTGCGTGAAAAGTAGATTAGGAAGAATACATGATTATCTCAAGTGACAACTGCAAAAAAAATCTGTGTAGTACTTTAAGTAATTTATTGCCCCAACAGATACAGTCAAAAACAAGGCAGACTACAATTAAAATCGTACTGGAACTTCATATTATACATAAAATCCATGTTCTATCCTTGAAAATACAGATTTACATTTATGCTCTGACCGTAGTGTTCTACACCAACTGTCAGCGTACACAAAACGATAAATAACAGTGCATTTAGTAAGAAACAGAAAAATGTCCTTCATATTAACTGAGCTGCCCCGAGTAGCAGAAACATGTGAACACGCATTTTTAAAGAAATATAAATTTTAGCATATCATATAAAGGGCTAGTTGAAGTTAGTTAATTTTGTACACTCTCCGATCGTCATAACCAGCAACGAATTCTTCATTAAATGTATGCGGAAACTTTCTGTTACGCAATGTTCAACCCGAAGTCCATGATTCCTTTCACGTGTCGTATGATCCGCAGTATTTTCAAGTGCATCTGTACTACTCAGACCTCAAGTTTTTCTTATCACTGTTTGATTATTTGAAAACCTTTTATTTCTGGTTTTGTTAATTTTTCTGTTTTATCAGTAATCGTTATCTGTAATTGTTATAATGATACTTTGTGTGTGTTTCATGAACAATATTCTTTTCTGATTATTTGCAAATCATGCAGTCCCTTGTCTAATTTTTGTGTACATTGTCCTCCGAAGTTTAAACATTTAACAGTAGGAACATGAAATTATAAACAGTAACAGTAATACAAAATTACTCTTGCATTTATTAATAGGCTCTAATTCTTTTCTCGAGAGCAACACCTTTGGTCACGATTTTCATACGGTTCTCTTATAATATTCTACTTACGGAGTAAATATTTCAAAATAATGAAAGTCATAACTTGATGTTTTCTCGGGGATATTTTTGATCAGTTTTAACTGAAAACTGTAGTTGAAAGGGTGATGAACTGAAATGATCGAAGATTCGACACAGATATGAGTAAATAAGACAAATTGTTGGTGAGATAGGATGCCGAAGTAATAGTGAAGTAGACAGCTTCCAACAAAGCTGGTGATGAAGTTTCTCCAGCCATGGAGCTTTCGCGTGTTTTCGATCGGATCCCCAGAGAAGCTACACTAGAACAGGTACGAGTGAATTGCAAATAGACTGACTTCGCCATTTCGTGGTAATAATGATTACTCGAATCTCATACAGTGTCTTTGGTGTGCTTTTCTCTGTGACTTACAAAGTAACATACTGAGAAAAAAGAAATTTATTTAGATAGGTAAACGTAAGAAAAGTTATCCTTTCTGCCGAGCTATGGACATAGTTTATTTAAATATGGTCAGAAGAGGTACAGCAAGTAATTAAAATTTTTGAAATGGAGCATTTTTTCCCTATCGGCTGCCTAATGCATTGTACAAATCAGTTTAAAAAAACGTTCTATCATTTTTAGGTAGGAAACTACAAAAGTTCAAAATTTTAGTGGTAGATGCAACATGATATACCTAATTGGCTGGATTCAGATACATGCTGTCGTGGCGGAATGTTCATTTAAGATATATATTCATTTACTGAATGCATAACGTAACGCGCATTCTAAATGAACTGCGGTCAAGATGCAAAGGTGCTGGCGTCACGGAGTGACAAGCTCTCTAGATGTGATGTTTGATGTCATGTTCGATTAGATTGTAGACCGTATTTTACAATGCTGTATTCAAGGCAATTCGGAATGCACGAAGAAAGATGAATCGTTTCACTACGGATTCTGACGTGGAATAAACGTGTAGACACGTCCAATGAGTACGTTGACATGTTTCTGATGCTCGGCGAGTGCAGACACTAAACCATGGCCTACGACGTGAGATGTCATCGTCTGCAGGACTGTGTGTCCAGCAAAATGTCACTCATTTGACCACCTCACTTAAATGAACATTCCGCCACCAGATCATTCCTGTGAAAATAGCCAGATATGTACAGCATCTTGGATCGATTCCTAAAACTTATAACGTTTCTTGCTTCATAACTAAAATTGGTAAATTTTTGAGTTGATATGTAAGTCGTTGGTTCAAATGTATCTGTTACGGTATAGAAGAAATCACGTGTCACTGGAAAAAATAGCTCGTTTCTGTAACTCTCGGAAAGTAACTAAATAAATAGAAACGCCCAACTGATCCCCCAGGACAGGACAGTTAGTATAAATTATGGAAAGGGGCCGAAATAAGGGCAGTCAGTTACACTCGAATATAAAACTTTATTATTTGATCAAACATAACAAGATGCCAAAAAATAAATTCTTAAAAAAGACACAGCTTTAATCCTTGAGACTTAATTATCGTCTGAAAGCCACTTTAATTTAAAAACCGCTGAAGGCCAATAACTTAAAACGCAAGCATAATCAGAAATTGAACAGGCAAGCCTTATCTTAAAACAGTTCTCTAGTTAGGCTGAAGTAAAGAAGTTAAATTCAAAACGGCCAAATGCCTAACACTTCAAACTCCATAACATTATTTTTAAAATACCAAAGGCCTTACGTGAAATAGTTCTTTAGTTTAGGCTGAAGGCCTTAAAAGCACAACAACTCAATTCAAAATCGTTCGAAGGCCCAAGACTTAAAAAATTCAACAACATTAAAATTTTGAAAATGCCAAAGGGGTTACTTGAAACAGTACCTTATACTAGGCTGAAGGCCTTAAGAGCGAAACAACTCTAATTAAAAAATCAGCTAGAAGCCATACAAGTACAAACAACAAGAACAAATTTTTAAAAAAATAGAGCAGTACAGCCAAGGGCGCTAAGATGTTCGAGGGTCGGCCTGGAATTCAAACTTTGACACTCGCTTAAGTGAGACAGGCATTCGGCACAACCACTTTCAATCCGCTGGGAACCCAACCGACAGCCAGTCAACAGACGAATGATCAAGATCAGGTCCGCACCACAGTTGCACCAAAACTCAAACGATGATAACAGGGGAGACTGGAACAACAACCAGTACGGATAACAGACAACATACAAGCCGTCAACTAGCAAATACAACTCGTCCACTCAGACGACCGACCAAACGGCCAACCTAGGTCGTTACCACTCAAACGTGTGTGTCGGAAATCGTAGGGCGAGTGATGGATATCCTGGCCTTCCTCGCTACTCCACGCCAACCGACCAATTCAGAGCCAGTACGCCGACAACCTTTAAATACTTGTCAGTCAAACCACATAAAACTACACACAGTTTCACGAACACGTGCATGAAGAACGCGACCAATGCTAAAGCAGTGACTGTGCAATCACGAGGACGAACCACGAGTTGAGACACACACCGGCGAGCAAATACACGTCGTCCGGTAAGACGACCAACCAAGACCGTTCCCAATCAAGCCATGTGTGCCGGAAATGGTCGGGCGAGTCATGGCTATCCGAACCTCATTGCCGCTCCAACCCGACCGAACTTACCGACTGCAAGGTCCGAACCCCATTGCTGGCGCTTTCCAACTCGTTTCATTGCCCAGTCCGAACTGAACTGCTGGCGCGTTCCAACTCATTGGGCGATACACGACGACCAGGAAGTATCAGCAGTCCAGCAAAGATAATACGGCAGGGCCTATATCGATAAGCGCTGCTGCTGCCGCTCACGGGCAGCCAAGGCAGCAACTCAGTGACACCAGTAATTGAAAATTAAAATAACGAGGTGGCAGTACGCTAAAAACAAGGTGTTACGTAAGAGATGGCACGAACACGAGCCACGCACGGCTCATAGACTACGTTCATAACTCTACAGAAAACGTGACGTTTATTTCGTTTACCTATCTAAATAAATGTTTCTGTCATTTGTTACTTTCGTAAATTATGCAGAAAAACACTATATGAAAAATCCAATGCTACTTAGGCTTCTACTTCACTTCAGATAGTTACTGTGGCTTCGGAAAACGCTGAAGACCACATTATCATGACCTTATTAACAATCGAGATCCAGATTGATATGTTCTACCGTTCGCACAAGATACATGCAGCTTGACTTTGGTCCTCTGCTCTTTCAAATATTTCCTTTGTAGGCGATCTCCTTTTTAGCACATGCAAAAACAATTGCAATGTAATTATATTCTCAGATAAAACATTTCCGCTATAAGAATCTACATGAACTTCAACGCAGCTGCTTCTGTGTGTGGCGCTGACTGTCTCATTCGTTTTCTCATCATCACCTGCGGTATCAGCAGGAAAGGAGCGCTATAATCGGAAGCTGTGCTTCACTAGCCAGTTAACCGGATCCGATAACAGCTAAACTGGCTGCCCTCCATTTGCGCCGGCTAGGCTCCGGTTGCTCTGCGACTCCCACTGTACTACCGTAGAATACGGAAGGTACACTACACTACATCGAGCTTCGTGTTACTCGACGATTAACCTGATTACCTAATCAGATGTACTTGGCAAATGGCTATAAAGGAGAATTACATCGAACTCCAACCTTAGGGCTGATTCTAAAAATAGCCATGAATCGTGTAAATAAATTTATTCCTTGGATTATTTCTGTTACGTATATAGAATAGTAACATATTAGCATGCTTCTCCACCGTGCAGTATTTTGTATTTGTATAGAAACATTACGTCAGTTGCCGAGCATGTCTGTTTTCCATTTTGTTCGAAGTTAGTTTCGCTTCTCTTCGTTGTAGTGTTTTCTTTTTTGCTATATATTGCGTGCACTTTCTGTTTCACTAAATTAAATGTTAGAGACTTCCACGTTAGCCACTGTCAGAAGTCTGCTTGTAGGATGACTTAATGGACCATACCCAGAGATGGGTCGTGGTCCAGTTGTAGAGCACGTGCCAGGAAACAAAAGGTCGCGCGATCGAATCCTAGTCTGTATTTAATCTAACCTCGACATCCGTATGACGTGAGGAGTCGCCAGAAACGACACGTGATTCGCATTCCACGTTAAACTGTAGATTCCGTAGTGACACGCAACTATAATAATAATAATAATAATAATAATAATAATAATAATAAGCCTTCGGTATGTTCTGCCAGTCGTAAAAGGCGACGAAAAGAACAAACAACTAATAGGGCTACCCCCCCCTTTTAGTGTGATTAGTTGGTTCAGGACAGAACTAATGAAGCCTCGGTCATGGTCGGGGACGACGCTTGGACCCTATGACCGTCCACAATGGTAACGACACTGCTGATCACACAGAAAATGATTTAAATCCAAACAGAGGTGTTTTGCAGGATATGCTTCCTGCAACCACTCTAGAAGGAAAACAGACCGAGGATGAGGTGGGCAGATGAAGTTAACTGACACCTCGTGATCTGTTATTACCAAGCAACAAACTTAGGAACCAACACAAAAAGACAAATCACATTTAATAAAACAATGACGATACCAATACTGTTGTATGGAAGCGAAAGATGGGTGAATAAAATGAAGAGTGACAGCAAAATAGAAGCACAAGGATGAAGTTCATGAGAATAGTGAAGAAACTTCATTAAAATTGAAAACGTTTTTAATGAAATGCTAGTATACCCATGTCCTTACCAATGCAAATAATATTTTACTGATCGTGCATATACAGTGCAGTAGGATGAGTACATACCAAAATTTATTGCCGAATTGTGGGCATACAGAGTGCAATATTAAGTACACAAAGATGCCACCTTCCGGAGCAATAATGGCTTCAAACAGGCTGGCCATCAAAGCGAACTGAAATTCGATGACACGTAGGGATGTCATTCCATGTTACTTCAACTCTGTGGCAGAGTTCGTCAGCCATAGTGTCTAGCGAGTGATATTGTGCCAGACTCCTGGCATCCGACAGTTCCGTGTTTACAATGAGTGACACACCTTAAGAACACCCTGACCAAGGCAACAGTTGAACACTCTCTGTATCGAAGGAGGTCAGGTTAGCACGGAAAACACGCGGTCTTGCGTTATCTTGTTGAAAGGTGAATTCACGGAGGCCTCTAAATTTAATGGCTGCTGTCGAAACTACCTGTTCCACAAGACAGCAGCATCTTGGTGTATACCTAATGGCACCCCACCCAACGACGCCACCTAACGATTAACAATGTCTAACGCATGTCTTAGTCTCCACACACGGATAAGTTTCTCGTGTACACAGATCCAGGACACACCCGAAGAGATAAAGCGATGTCATTTCTTTGTCCAGTGTAATGGTTGTGCTTACCACTACCGTCTGACCCCTCTCTGCTGCAGCGACAGTGGCCGTGTTGACAGTCACTGATGCTCCAGACACCATCACACTGTGTGTAAGGGTATATAACTTGCTGCAGACAAGTCCATTTCCTGACTCACGGTACGTAACGTGTCTGTGCGATCCTGCACGATCCTATGGTGCCACTTAAGTCCTGCATGATATGGAGAATGGCTCATCTGAATCCGACATTTCCATTTTAGCATGACAGTCGAGGGAACCCTAACAACGCGAGAAGCGATATGGCGAAGCGATTAACAATAGTCTCGACAGGCAACGAGCCTGCCGCTGTCGAAATACGATACGTGCTAGTAGACTTCTCTCCTCCGTACGCGGGTTTTAATAACATGATCTCACAAACAACTCACATTCAAATGCATTTTCTGATAGAGAAACTCTCTGCGTAATCTCTGCTTATGTACGAAATGTAGGTGGCGTTACTCCTACCTACTGCGTGTAGTTGCGCTAAAATGCTCATCACGTCATATCCAAGCATGTGGTACATATCATGCAGTATTCATTGTGGTGCAATTGTAAAGTCCAGCAGTCGGCAGTCTGTTAATGAGGAAACATCTGAATATAGATACAGACAGAAATATCATCTGAGTAAAATTATAGACGGAAGATGATATAAGAAAATCATTAATCACAACTCACAAAGAAGTTTTTTCGGCCGACTAGCAAAAAAATGTTGCTGTGACTGTGCATACCTGGACCACAATCGCAAGTATGACCTATCTACATTTGCTACACAGACACATGATAGAAGACTAGCGACTGAAGGGCGGAGAAACAAAAAGCCTAGAAGTACGAACAATTCACCCGTCGGTCCCCTATTTCACAAAATCTCATAGAAACTCACTGCCTAGGCACCGCGTCTTTTTAACAACCATACTCAAATTTAATCTTTGATATAAACATCATCACAGGCTGCACGTCGTAGAGATACCTTTCTGCTCTTCTGGAGAGGAAGGCAAGATAAGCTTTTCTCTTGCTGCCCTAGGGTACGTGGAAGTACTACAATCCTTTCATAAGAACTTGTGGACTTTGGTACTCGGTTTCAACCTGATTGACGGCTTTGGTAGCAACAGGGATGATAGACTTACTTGTGCGGTGTAAAGATTCATTACTGCCGCAGGTATCCTCCTCTAAGGCCAATATATTATTGGCGGAAGGGTTCCACAAGAGGCGAACTCACAACGATAATACGCTATTGGTCTGTAAATATGTATGTTACATCAAAAGCTGTGTGCCTGCCAATAAATACTTAAAGACTGATTTTCTATCAATACCTGCGATGGATACAAAATTCGTGAAGACGGAACAGACAGATTCCTACTCCCGGCACCGATGGATACTACTTCCTTCTTTAATGACATAACGTTAAACTAATTTGCTTGCATGAAATGATAATTAAATCGACATCCTAACTGCAAACAGGCGTTGATATACATCACTGGGGACATGTTGGAAAATGTGTTCCCCGACCGTTTCTCGAACCCGGGATCTCCTGCTTACGTAGCAGACGCTCTATCCATTTGAGCCACCGAGGGCACAGAGGATGGTGCGCCTGCAGAGACTTTTCCCTTGCACGATCCCCGTGAGACGCACATTCCTAACATGTCCACACCACTACATTCGTAGTGCGCCTAATAGATGTTTGCCCTGCCTTCATATATAATTTGCATGCATCTTTCCTGCCTTCCTTCCTAAATTTAGTTGCTCAGTTCCAGCTATATCTCGGCAGAAGAGAGGCGTTCTACCACTTCACAAGTCAGAACCAACCCATAAATACTAATCCCTGAAGACGCATGTGAGTACGTAGAATTCATCTTTAATCGCTGCGTTAAACTTCCTGCTTTTCACGTGGACTACTTCCGACGAACCACGTCGTTAAAAATGTCCGTATAAATGAAAAATTGTGCGACCTCTCCAACATTCCTGTTAATTTGTTGGCAATGTTATCCTCATGTATTTGTTGGTGGCATGTCCGCATTTAATAATTTGTAAAACTGGAAACTGCATAATATTCCGCTAACGTAATAAGAGCGTAAAATTCTGTAGAGATGCAGCAAATTCCGCTAGAACCGTAACACGATACGTTACAGCGGCTTCCTTTCCTTGTTACAACCTAGATAAAGAACAAGTTAGGAAGTCGTAAACTGTTCCAGTAGCTGTTTCTGTGCGTACAAAGTTTAATGCGGCCTTCGCACTAGTAACGAAACAGTGTTAAAACTTACTTATTACTTCCTTGATTACTCCGTTTCGTTTCTGATTTCCTTTGCTACTTCGTTTTCACCGATTGTCCCATTCCGTGGCAGGTGCTCGATATTTCATTGTAGATCCCATGTCGGTATTCCGTAATCGGCTGCTGAAACGAAATAAAGGCTCTGTTGGCAGTATTATTGAGCTCGTTTGAGGAGAGGGAGGTTTCTGCAAAGTAACAACAGTACGTGAAGTGAAGTATGTAGAGTCTTTCATATCGTGACGTACAATTTTCACGCGTCCCTAAACGCACATAACAAGTTCGTTCGCGCAGCTGGTGTCGAATAATTGTGGTTTTTGGTTTCCCAGGACAGTGGAAAAGTTAGGGAGAGAAGTGGTACTCTTGTTAAAACACCAGAGGAACAATATTAATATCTTCATCCGGCCACCTACATTTAGGTTTCACATGGTTTTCCTAAACCACTTCAACAGGCGTTGACTGCGTCTAAAAAGACTCTAACTTCTCTCCCTCCCTTGCAGAAACATAAGGGAACTGGATGACTTTTTACTACTGAACTTCAACTGGAAAGTTGCGGAGAATGGTTGGAGAATACACTGCTTGAATATCCATAACAAGACCATCAGAGATTGTTTGTTACATGTTTGATAGATCATCTTTTACCGAAATCATGAACGAGTCAGTTCACAGGATGTGTATACATGATTAGTGCTAACATTCATGAATATATTTTTCAGTCCTACATTTGAAGTCTGGCTTTTCTTCGCAGCCTACCAGTTTTTAAACAAAAGTTCGTCCATGGAATATGAGGGGTTTTCCCGGAGAAATGATTTTAGGTTACATTTAGAACGTGCTTTGCTACCTGTTAGACATTTTATGTTATTGGGGAAATGATCAAAAATATTTCTTGCTGCATATTGAAGTTCTTTATGACAAACTGACTGTTTTAATAATGGATAATGAAAGTCATTTATTTGTCGCTAGATGTAGAGATGTAAATCACTAATCTTCTTAAATTTTGTTGGATAATTTCTGACGAAATTCACTTACCATATACATGTAGAGCGAAGTTACAGTTAAGATGATTAATTCCTTAAAGAGGTAACTTCTTAACGACCGCGGATGAATACCGCACACTGTTCTTACTGTTTGCTTTTGCTTAAATAATGCTTTCCTTCCAAGTGATCAGGTAGCCCAGAAAATTCTTCGTGAAAATATCAAAAATATGTGAGGATGTTGACACGTTTGTTTCCAATTACACAAAGAGCAAAAGTAGCTGAATTGTCTGTGCAGCTCAGTAGTATTATTATCCCATTTAAAGTTTTCGTCATACATACACCCAAAAATCTGGAGCATTCTAGCCCGTTTAGTGACATCTCAGTCGTTGGTGTTACTGTACTGAAGTAAAGGAGGCACAGATAGAAAGGCACAAAGGTGGAGCGCACACTACATCGGGCAACCTTACCTGCACAATCCGTACTTGTGGAGAACTTCCGAAAGTGGTGGCAGATCAGACTCAACAATGGGTAACTGTGTTAATTTGATGAAAAGTTGTTACCGCCACGCCTTTCTACCTCTTCCCCTTCCCCCCAACTCACATTTCTAAATCAACACATAGAAAGTGCGTTAGCGATGCACACGACAAGCAAATGAACATCAAAAAACTGTGCTAAAAGCAAATCAGTAAAATTAATATAAAAACAATCTGCCATAGGTTTTCAAAAAGTAAAATTCGAAGTACGCAAAATGCAACAACGAAAACGACGAATGATGAAAGTGTAACAAACAACAACTTCCGCTGGCGACGAGGGAAAAATGCCGGCTTCAAAACATCTAGTAAAGTGTAATAAAGGCAGTAAGTAAATTGTACACAATGTTCAAAAGCAAAAAACTGTTTGTGATGCATAAGTATCAAAACGTGCTTACTAAACAACAGAAAAACGCGTCTCGTGTAACAAACTCATAAATTCCAGTAGGATTAAGACAGAAAAAAACTAATAGATTGTATAAACTTCATAATACATCTAAAATGTGGGCGGGATCTGGAGGCTCTTACCGCCTGAAAAGTCGCTCAGTTCTCATGGTCCGGCACTAAGCTTCTACGGTTAGTACCCTTCTCTTGTTTTTCTAAAGCTCAGTCGGTAAGACGCTTGCCCACACACGGCTAGCTGATTTCGTGTCGCGGTGCGATTAGCAGTTTTAATGTTCCAAAAATTTCGTAGCCGCGTATATGCCACTGGAGTTTGGAAGATTCTTTCCGAGAACAACTCAGAGTCGCAGAATAGCCTATATACTTTTTCCTAGGGGCCAGCAACAGCAACTGTAGTGTACGCTCATGCTGTTGGAGAGAGACACTGTCTGATTGTCAAGTGGTTCTGATGACTCAGTTGACGGGAGATGGCGATGAAAGGGGAAACGCTTTCTTAGAGTTGCGGTTCGTCGCTCATTTAAAACTTGTTGAAAAGTCTGAAACGTCCTCTTTGAAAAATTATACAAGACTGAGCTTAAAATGACACACAATATTTTTTAGCGCAACGCAATCTGACTTCCAAAAATCCCTACAAAACAATGGCCCTGACAAACATTAACCTATACGTTTCACAAATCACTTACCTCACAAAAATCTTGGTTACTCGAACTACTGCAATAGAGCGAGCGCCACTACTGCCAGCTAAATAAAAGATTCAAACTATGGAAGGCACTAGCTACTGATAGGGATAGTTAGTAAATGAAAGATTTTAATAGAGAACAAACAATGTATTTACCTTAATATCATCAAAAGTCATAATATATATAGCAGTTCATGACATCCAGGCTTACAAATTTCAAAACTCCATTTCTCTCGCCATATCCACCACTGCTGGCGGCTCACCTCCAACTGCGCAACGCTACGCGCTGTTAACATGCAGCTGCTCAACACTACAATGGCAGACAACAATGCAAACTAGCCACAGACTGCACACAGCACAGCCAGCTATTTTTCATACAGAGCGCTACGTGGCGTTATCAATATAAAAACCTAAACAGCCTACTTACAAGTCCTACTTGACAGTGGCTTCGAGAATATACATTACCTGTTTAAAAGTGTCCAGACACTCCTATGTGATGCGGAGTCGACCACTAGGTTCACGAGAGGCGGACCGCCAGTGTAGTAGGAGATGGGCAGTATTGTGTTTTCAGTCTGGAAACGCGCTACCGCTACGGTCGCAGGTTCGAATCCTGCCTCGGGCATGGATGACTGTGATGTTCTTAGGTTAGTTAGGTTTAAGTATTTCTAAGTCTAGGGGACTGATGACCTCAGATGTTAAGTCCCATAGTGCGCAGAGTCATTTGGACCAGTATTTTGTTATGAGCTAAGACACAGGTGCAGCAGAATGCGTCGGTCAAGAGACGCTCACTCTCCGTACGTAGACCAGTCATTAGATGTCACCCGAGTAACAAATCATCAGGCACATTTCAGCATTTCTAAACGATCCGAAGTCGATGGTGATGATGCGGTGTCATGTGGAAACGCGAAGGAAAAACTCCAACTAAACAAAGACAGGACAGACCTCATGTACTGACAGACAGGGTCCTCGAGCATTGCAGAGTGTGGTTGTACGAAATGGCGTGAAATCAGCGGAAGAAATCACTCGTAAGTTCCAAAGTACCACCAGCAGTGCACCTGGCACAATGAAAGCGCGTAGAGTGTTGAAAAAAATGGGGTGCAATGGTCGAGAAGCTGCTCGGAAGGCACACAGTTCTGTGGTCAGTGCCGAGCGACGTTTGAGGTGTTGTAAAGAGCGACACCACTGAAAAATGAATGACTGGAAAAAGTGTGATTTGGAGTGATGACTCATGATGTCTACTGAAACAATTCTATGGAAGTGTCAGACTAGTCCAATGTCTTGAGAACGTTACCTGCCACCATGTCTGTCGCGATGCAAGTTGGCAACTGTTACATTCCGAGAATCCAAATGTTTCGTCCTCGTTGCTAATGGTAAACGGCTGGTAGGTAGCTTAAATGGACCTGTCGCCGAAAGTAGTCCGGACAGGCAAGCAAAAGATCAACTGACACAACTGCTACACACTGTTGACAACGTGAGGCAGTTGTGGTTAGCTATAAGCAGATTCCCAAGACGGGCGAGCGTCTGTGTACACTGACTGTTTGCTGGTACAGCTAGCTATCAACAGTTAGCGTAACATTCAGCATTATAGCTCATTACAGAAATTACTGCAAACATTTTGAAGAAGATTACCCAGAAATCTAAACACCTGCATTATGAGAAGAAGATAAATACGTACAGAAATAAAATAAAAACAATATGGGATATAGTTAAGTCAGATACAGGTAGGACCAGAAGTGTGGAGGAACAAATAGCCCAAAAATAAATGAAACTCTGGTAACAAACGCATGTTAGGTTGCAAACCATTTAAACAAGTATTTTGTCTCTGTTGCTGATAGTATGGGGTTCTCAGGTTCAGTAAATAATACAATGTAATATCTGAGACCAGTGCTCACAAGCAATTGCAGTAAAATGGAATTGATACTTACTTCACCCAAAGAAATAGAATCCATCATAAAGTCCTTCAAATCAAAGCTGTCTAGTGGTTATGATAAAATATCAACAAAGTTAATAAGAGTGTTCACGTGAGCTTAGTAATATCTTAAGTTATTTGTGTAATCAATCACTTCTCACAGGAACATTCCCAGACTGGCTTAAATATGCTGAAGTTATACCTCTCCACAAGAAAGGGGACAAAGAAACGCCGTCAAATTACCGACCGATCTCACTTTTGCCAGTTTTTCAAAAATCTTTGAAAAGGTTATGTTAAAGTGTGTACTTAAACACCTTAGTGAAAAAAAACATACTGTCAGTCACAGTTTGGGTCTCTCAAGGGTTCTGATATTGAGAAAGCTATTTACACTTACAGCGAAAATGACCTTAATTCATTGGACAATAAAAAATTAGAGGCAACTGTCATATTCTGTGACCTGTCAGAAACGTTTGTCTGTGTGAATCACAGCATTCTTTTAAGTAAATTAAAAATTATGGCGTCACTGGTGGTGCTGCAAAGTGGTTTCGGTCATATCTTACTAACAGAAAACAAAGGGTGTCATTACGTAACACTTCAGCAGGAGGCAATCACACATCATCTGACTGGGACGAAATTACATTTGGTGTTCCCCCAAGGTTCCATACTAGGTCCACTACTGTTTCTTGTGTATATTAATGACCTGTCATCTGTTAAGTTACCAGATGCCAACTTTGTCTTATTTGCAGATGACACAAACATTGCAATAAGTAGTAAATCAAATATAAATTTAGAAACGGCAGGTAATAATTTTTACTGATATTACTGAGTGGTTCATAGCCAATTCACTGTCATTAAACTTTGAAAAGACCCACTATATGCAGTTCAGAACTTCCAAGAGATTTCCGTCTGGTGTGTGTATAAAATATGATGACATGGAAATAGAAGTTGAGAGTGTAAAATTCTTGGGATTACAACTTGATATTAAATTCAGTTCGGAGCAACATACTAACGAACTGCTAAAGCGACTAAACAAGCCTGTGTTTGCAATGCGAATGATGTCAGACATAAAGACATAAATATAAAAAAAACTGGCATATTGTGGTTATTTTCACTCCCTTATGTCATATGGTATCGTATTTTGGGGTAACTCCACAAATAGAGAAAACATTTTTAGAGTGCAGAAGCGTATAATAAGAGTAATCAGTAGTGTCAGTCCAAGAATATCTTGTCGAAACCTATTCAAAGAAGTGGGCATATTAAGCACAGCTTCTCAGTATATTTATTCCTCAATGAAATTTGTTGTAAATAATACATGTTTCTCCAGCTAACTGCTTAGTACACAGTATCAATATTAGGAATAAGAACAATATACATAAAGATTTAAGATCACTTTCTCTTGCCCAGAAAGGAGTCCAGTATTAAGCAACGCATATTTTCAATAAGTTACCAGCAACCATTAAGAGTTTAGCTTCCGACAAGGTACAATTTAAACATAATTCAACAGAAATTTTGGTGGTCAACTCCTACTATTCCATCCATGAGTTTATCAACAAGTGAAGTAGACAATTTTAATGAAAATTTACTATACTTTAATTTTTGACAATACTTGGTTGTAACAGCCAAGTAACTACCTAATGTGTGAGTGATGGATGTATGGAAAGCAGATGTAAGTCTTAAGTCTGTAAATAGTAGACGTTTAATTTTAAATCTTGTACATAATTTGACTGTTCTTCACTGAGGATCGCTGAAATGAATAATTTATTTTAATTTTTGACAATACTTGGTTATAATAGCCAAGAAACTAGCAAATGTCTGAATGACGGCTTTAATGAAAGCAGATGTAAGTATTAAACCTGTAAATATTAGAAGTTTAAATTTAATTCATGTACATAATTTTACTGTTTATTGACTGAGGATCTTTAAAATTAACTAAACTCAAGTTTTTCTAATTACATTTTTGTACTGTGTTTATCTGACACGCTCCACACCCAGGAGGATTCCCTCTTATGGGTATATGGAATGAATAATAATAAAAAAAACTTCCGACAAGCAACTGATCTCGAACAATAAGACTAGTGCCCAGGTGCTCGCTGCTTGTAACACCGTCCTGGCGTAGTTCATTGGTAGACGGGATGCAGATTCTTCATTGATCACGTCATCATGCAGGTGGCGATGTTCATAGCGCCGTTCGCAGCCACCCCGCTGGAATCTTCATTGAGGCGCTGTTTCTGCAATATCGAGAAGCTACGATACTTCAGTGTAACGGTGAAGTATGGTGGAGGTGGTTTTGATATAAGACTGTTCATCGTGGTTAGGTTCTGGTCCGTTTATTGCACTAAATAAAACTCTAAGTGCTGAAGGATGTGAAAGCATTTTACAGCGTTGTTCACTTCGTTCGGTAGAGAAATTGTTAGAGACAGTGATTGTATCAGCATAACACTACATGCTATCATAAAGCAACGTACTTGAGTTAATCCTCTGCGGGCAATGACATTCCTGAAATGGAGTGGCTTGCCTAGAGTTAGCACCTGAAACGAATGGAGCATATATGGGATGAATTAGGATTTCGACTTCCAACCACATTCCAGCGTCCAACATCACAACGTTCACTGATTTCGGCTGCTGAGGAAGAACAGGCTGCCATTCCTTCACAACCATTGAGAGAACTAATTTTAATTGCCCCAGCAGAGCTCCAGCCATAAAAAAAGACGAAGGGTGGGCATACGCATTATTAATGTCCACTAATAAGTGTACATATACTTTGGAGCAGATAGTGTATTTCACGACGCGACATCGTAGCCAAACGGGCGAAAGAAGAGGTCTCAGGCTGCGTAATACCTGTCGAATTCAGCTGCACGGAAGGCACACGCTTCTGTCATCACAATAACTCTCTTTACACGACTCTCTCGTAATAACAACCACCCTTGCTGCAGATAGCAGTTCTGTTTTCGTACACGCAGCGAAAGGAGTTGCCACTTATTATTGTTTCATCTAATCAGTGGTTGCCATATCATGTGTTATTGCACGATGACCATCCAGAAAGCAACTTCCCTTTTCATGTAGTTTGGCTCCAAGCACAGGTTCTATCACCAGCTTCGACGAAACTGTGGTCTGTTTATTGTTGTTAGGATGTTGACGCAATATGATATGAGGACTACGAAGTCACCTTTAACGGAGTAAGAGAGAGAAAGTCTCCTAGGATGTTTTACGTAGGTGATTTTGGAACGGAGAGGGGAAGCTGTGATTTACAGGAAGTAAATGAGAGTGCCAACACTTAAGAATTTAATTTAAAAACATTTTCTTTCTCCCAGTAGTTCAATCTCACTCGGAGAGAAATTTTACAGTGGCTGTATACCACTCTACAGCTCTGTATATTAGGCCTTTCTAGCCACTCCCAGTTACTGAGTTACACCTTCCGCTTTCAGAGATGAGTGCTCTGATTGCGATTCGTGTCAATTACTCAGTCAAACACTTCAACTGCAATTGGCACTAAGTGCGAGACAGCCCTTGTTCCGTTTTATATTCTGCCACACTGAAAATTCCAACTGTTATTCGTTACAGGTCACACAATCAGATACCTTATTCACCTATGAGAGTAGTGCAAATCAGAGCTTGCTCCTCTTCATATTCCGACAAACGAAAATACCAAATAGCATTCTTTACTACTAGAGACAAAATCTGTGGTGCTCAGACGCGCTTACTCCAGGCCGATGGAATTACATAATTTAAATTTTGATATAGTCGCGCGTTGTGAAACAAGCACCACTCTCGTTTCTCTATCGTATGTAGGAACAGTAGGCTTAGAAGTTAAGTACAACTTCTTCAAACAGCTGTTCTATTCATCTGTTGAAGCAGGCATCTTTCATCCATGCTAAGTGCTCTCCAAGGGCCATTTGGTTGCGCGTTGGAGCTCTCTAGGGTTACCTCCACATGTGTGTCGTTCATCATGTCAGGGAGATGTATACAGACCACCGCGCTGGTCTTAAGAGTAATCGCGCGGCGCGAGATTTTACGAGATAGTGTGATTTAAAGCTTGACGTCTTTATCGTGCATCTCAAGCGGATCGTTATTGGGGAGACCTGTGCCAGAAATATTCATCTGGAAGATTGCTGTGTTTGTGGAATTTGCGTGGGGAATAGTCTCCAGAGCTACCAGGGTGTTTGCGCCGTGCCTACGTCTGGTGGGCTGCCTCCCAAGTTACGGCATGCTTCGTAATGAATCACCTGGGCTCACACTGCTACCTCGTGGGAGATACTGAAGGGTGTGCGATAATGCGGGTGGTGGGGGTGGAGGTTGGAAAGGAAGCGGTGGAAGCTGCTGAAGGAACAGGCTTCTGGAAGATTTTGATGTGCTGTAATGTTACACCAACCCTAAAGGCAATAAATAAAGCTTGTCCCTTGCACAAGTAATGTTGGCTTTTCCGTGTGCTTGCAGGAAGAGTTTTTGTCCGGCACTTTTTATTGTGGTAAGTTAACTGTTTACCTTGCTTCATTCCGCCATTAATCAACACAAAGAATCGTATTCAGTTGAGAAGGACACATAAAAGTAGTTTATTGATGGATTTGGCAGAGAGAACATAATTGAGACTGTTAAAAGCAAAGGAATGCAAGCGACAAAAACACGATTCTAAGAAACGTAAAGTTTCTGTCTGCGTTCATTTGTTATGCTATCTACAGTAACCATCATTTGCAGTGGTTATTAATGAAGTTCATTAAATTCAGAATGTTGCTCTCAGTAATGCTTTTTGCCAATAATCTAGGTGGCATATACCACCCCTCTGCCTTCAAGCATGTTACTTAAATCCCTTCGACTTTCGTGAAGCCGGCCGCGGTGGTCTCGCGGTTCTAGGCGCGCAGTCCGGAACCGTGCGACTGCTACGGTCGCAGCTTCGAATCCTGCCTCGGGTATGGATGTGTGTGATGTCCTTAGGTTAGTAGTATTTTTGTATATTATTTATAAATTCTTGAAACTTTTTGTACGAAATTGTTATCAATAAGGCCTCCCACCCTCCCATCCGAGGAGTTAGTTGTTCTGTCCAACAAGAGGGGTGTGAATGAGGGAAATTCTGCGGTCTGGAAATTTTATCTGAAAACAAAAACCAAACTTCTTAAACTATAGGTTTTGCGCGCGGAGTCTTTGTTTCAAATTCCACCATTTTATTTTTTCAAATTTCAAACATGTATTTTCGTCGCATGTGTTGGGTTAGGTTTTTTGTAATAACTAATGAACAAATTAAAATAAATTCGCGGATTACTCCTTGTGGAATGCTTGGTGAATATTCAGCCAATTTCAGAAAGTTGTGTTTATTAGTGAGTCCGCAATCCATTCCATCACCTTCTAAATACACTATAGGTGAAGCTGTACTTCATGATGTACATCCAAAACTAAATAATTGTGTTCTTGGTTTGACCCCTGAATTGTCACAAAAGGCAATGACGGTCGCTACAGACAGAAGTTGTTGCACATTTATCAGCAAATCAGCACTACTAGCATTTTCACTGCTTGTTTGTTCAGCATCCAAGTTCTTAATTTATTCGCATTTTTCTATTCTTCTATCCTGATGTTTTGAATGCAAAAGGAGCCTCTAATCCGCCAAATTCCAGTGCATCAAATCACTTGATCATAGCAAAGCGACCAAAGACATGTATGTGAACAGCATCTGTCTGCATCCAAAGAGAGAACACATCCCATTAAGTAGCTCTTCAGATAGTTGCTAGGAAGCAGTTCAAATCATCCGATACACCTATCCCGTTGCCACCAAATAGCTTGGACCTTCCACTGCAGTATGTTGCACTCACCTCCAAATGTTGGGTTTTGTCACATTCACTGTTTCACAACCTGAGTGCTGTGGGCTAGGGTTAGATGCCAGGCCGGGTCGGAGATTTTGCGTTGACTTCGTCATTTTAGCATCGACGCACAAGCCGCCCAGTGTGGCGTCAGCTGAAGATTTGCAATTCGGCGGCCGAATTTCATCAGTTGTGGGCTCACGGGCAATGATGCCATACGATCATATCATTTCATTTCCAACCGCTTCAGTTTACATTGACAGAGAGAATGTAACTGACATTAGGCTGTAAAAACCCTGTCCATTGTATTAAACATACCACCTGTTTGTGGGCAGAGTGCCTCAAAATCAAATGGAATAATAGTTAGAGCGCATGTACGCTCGTGCACACTGTGCATAATTCATATAGAGAACACATTGATTCGTATCCCGCCTGGGAGGCGACGCGTGGGTAAGGAACAGGAATGGGAAAAGGTACTAATCTCTCGATCCTGCAAATACGGTTTAAGCACCTTTACTAAAGGATAAACGTATGCAAACATATTACATAACTTGCAAGGCGGTGCGAAGTGTCCTGGCTGTCTGTACCTAATGAAATGGGCAGAATCTGTAGCGGAACTCGTAGAGCTGCACAACACCAGCTAGAGGGCGCTGCCGCCGGTGTTTCATCGTAGTGCCAACTTTTGAAACTATGTGGCATCGTTACTATCGATACCACACACTTCTCTTTCACAGCGAGTCACTCAAAGCAATAATTCACCAAGCACCAAACCGGAGCTGAGAGGAAGAAAATGCCGAGACGAGCTCACATCGTGTGAACAAGCTGCTCGCATGTTCACGCGTAACTGCACGCGAAGCGGCCACACAATGACGCAAGCAGCGGACGCATCTTGTGTACTGCGTACCGGGGTGCCGGGAAACCTGGCATCCGTGCATAGGATGGCCTTTTTTCGCATACAGATTTTCGTAGGCGCTTTCCTCATACATTTTAGCAATGTGACTGTTGGCATACTAAACATGCCAGTGATGTCGCACGTACGGGGGCAAAAATGAGGGACAGTTTAGTGATGTGACTAGGTGTTTTGGCAATTTACAATTATTATGTTTAGTTGGCAGTTTTAAGTCTGACACTCTAAAAATAAGACAATTTTAATTACTTACTTCACATGGATGTATTTGTTATAAGGCACACATTCATTCTTCCAGTTGACCATATCCTTCTAATCAACAAATTCACGTGTTTTTAAAGAGAAGAGGGCAGCACAAGCTCTGTGCTGAAGACGATTTCTTTGTCACCTGCGTATCTTGTTCCGTGCTGTTAGTTTTGCGGCCGATGTTATCTCTTACTATTAATATATAGGGTAGGAGAGTACTGGTCCAAATTAATCCAAGAGAGGCGAATAAAGTAAGTTAGGAACATAAATATATGGATTAGGCTATGTTGGAAATGCGATCAGTCGCATTGTACTACATTTTTAAAACTTGTGTGCTTTCATTAGCTCTCTTTAGTGACTACAGGCTCATTCGCAGATGGTGGATCCACAGGCGATTCATATTTTGTACCAGTGCTGCTTATTGCCAGAATCGTGGAGCTGCTGAAAATAGTTGTTTCGTAGATCCTTCTGAATTAACCACTATTAAAGAACAGGTTAGCCCAAAATCAAGGAAAGGTTTGTGCACGATGTTTGCTTGTGAGCTGAGCTGATGTATCCAACGAATTTGTCTTGAGTAGCAGCTAAACTGCAGCTGCATAAAATCTGAGCCGGCCGCAGTGGCCGAGCGGTTCTAGGCGCTACAGTCTGGAATCGCGCGACCGCTACGGTCGCAGGTTCGAATCCTGCCTAGGGCATGGATGTGTGCGATGTCCTTAGGTTAGTTGGGTTTAAGTAGTTCTAAGTTCTAAAGGACTGATTACCTCAGAAGTTAAGTCCCATAGTGCTTAGAGCCATTTGAACCATAACATCTGAAATAATTATTCTGAATGTAATCGGTGATTAGAGGTCAGGTACATCAACAGCACTTCGCTTTGTAATTGCATCTGTATACGTACAGCAACATCATTTTCATTTTTGTTGAGAATTGTTTTTGAACATCTAATTACTACCGCTGATCTGGTTAGTATAAACGCTTTCTGTTGTTGTTCACATAAAGATTTGACGCAACTGATTCAACAAATTGTTATGAAACACGTCTTAGGCCTGCTACAACCTCGATTCCTTGATGATTACCCTGTTGACCCATCTATGGTGGCCGTGAAATAATAAACCCTCGATCAACCCTTCTTCGTCTCCAGAATAGAAAGCAATTAGCAACTGAGGAGCTTGTTGGGGTTAAGTCGGAGATGGTTTGAGGTAGGTGCTGTGTCACACTCCAGGCGGTTGTCGGGCAGTTACTGTATTCTTCAAATACTCTACCGCTATTGTGGCAGGGTTTTCTGTGCATTCGCGTCCCATAGAGGAAAAGAAATTAAAAACTAGAGTAAAAGCTTAAGAAAATAATCGAAGCGTGATATTAATGAACTGCCAGATTTAGTGACAACATATTCATGTATTTTTATGTTACAATTCTATTGAAAAATCCCCTCCATGGAATTTTACTAGTTTTGTATATGCAGAATAGCAGAAGGGGAGAAAAAGATAAAATTTATAGGTAATTTTGGGACGTGCAAGGTGTAAAATGTAGTGCACAGAGGAGTCAGTACTGGAAGCAACAAAGTCTATAACCCGGCAAGGAATCAAACAAAATATGCATAGGTGCCAGATACGGGTATATGATTTCTTGCTGCTTCACCTTTGTTCAGAAGTCATAGTGCGTAACTAGTGGTGGCACGCCAGTACCTTGGCAATACATCAATACGTGTTTCCATTGGTTAGAGATCTGAGAATATCTCTGGCAGGGCAATAGTTGAAGACACTTGGTATCAAAATAGCGCAATATGCAGTCTTGCGTTATCTTGCTGGAAGCTTACATCATGAAGTCCTCCAAGATACATCACAGCTACAGTATTATCCTTAACTTGGGAGGAACGTAACGTTTGGTGTCTAAATTGCCGTCTATGGGAACCATAGGTGGTCATGTTGTGTACCTAAGTGTCTGGCATATACTGACGCCAGACAATAGGCCCATATAACGATGCTAATGCAATCCGGTATAATTCGTTCTCCTTTGAGCTTCCACACACAGGTTCGTCTATCATGATACCACACACAGAACCGGAACTCTCTGAAAATGTGTCCATGACTGTCGCTGGTCTCAACACTGTCGGCATTTCTCTCTCTGCTGTCACGTCAGGGCAATCCGCAGTAAAAGTCCTCGGGCTGTCAGTCTGCGGCGCTTTATACATTATCGCACGGTCCGAATGTACACTGAGGTAACAGAAGTCATTGTATACCTTACAATATCGAGAAGGACCTATTTTTGTCCACGTAGTGCAGCAACTCGACGTGGCAGTCACTCAACAAGTCGTTGGAAGTCCCCTGCAGAAATACTGGTCCATGCTGCCTCTGTAGCCGTCCATCGTTGCGAAAGTGTTGTCGGTGCAACATGTTGTGCACGAACTGGCCCCTCGATTATGTCCCACAGACACTCGATGGGATTCAAGTCGTGCGATCTGAGTGGCCAGATCAATCGCTCGAATTGTCCAGAATGCTCTTCAGACCAATCGCGAACAACTGTGGCCTCGTGACATTGCGCAGTGTCATCCATAAAAATTTCATCGTTGCTTGGGAACATGAAGTCCATGAATGGGTGCAAATAGTCTCTGAGTAGGAAAACGTAAACATCTGCAGGCAGTGATAGGTTCAGTTGAACCAGAGAACCCAGTCCATACCACGTAAACACAACCGATAATATTATGGACTACCACAAGCCTGCATAGCGCCTTGTCAATAACTTGGGTCCATGGGTTCGTGGGATGTGAGCGCCACACTCGAACCTTGCTATCAGTCCTTACCAACTCAGATCGTGACTCATCTGACAAGACCACGGTTTTCCAGTCGTCCAGTGTCCAACCGACATGACCAAGAGCCCAGGAGAGGCACTGATTGCGATGTCGTGCTATTAGCAAATGCAGTCACGTCGATCGTTCGCTGCCATAGTCCTTAACGCCAAATTTCGCCGCATTCTGCTAGCGGGTACGTTAGTTGTACGTCCCACATGGATTTCTGCGGTTACTTTACGCATTGGTGCTTGTACTACTAGCACTGACAACGCCACGTAAATGCTGCTGCTCTCGGTCGTTAAGTGAAGACCGTCGGCCGTTGCGTTGTCTGCAGTGAGGGGTAACGCCTGGAATGTGGTATCTTCGGCACACTCTTGACACTGTGGATCTCGGAATGTTGAATTCCACATCGATTGCCGAAATGAAATGTCCTATGCGTGTAGCTCCAACTACCATTCCGCATTCAAAGTCTGTTAACTCCCGTCGTGCGACCATAACAATGTCCGAAACTTTTCCACGTGGATCACCTCAGTAAAAATGACAGCTCCGCCAATTCACTGCCCTTCTATACCATGTGTATGCGACTCTACAGCCATCTGTGTATGTGCATATCGCCATCCCTTGACTTATGTCACCTCAGTGTATGTGTATGTCGTATAGGGTTGATAGAAGAGATAGAGAAGATACAACGGAGAGCAGCGCGCTTCTTTACAGGATCATTTAGTAATCGCGAAAACGTTACGGAGATGATAGATAAACTGCAGTGGAAAACTGCAGGGGAGGCCCTCAGCAGCTCGGTAAGGTCTTTTGTTGAAGTTTCGAGAACATACCTTCACTGAGGAATCAAGCAGTATATTGCTCCCTCCTACACATATCTTGCGAGGAGACCATGAGGACAATATCAGAGAGATTAGAGAACAGAGGCATACCGACAATCTTTCTTTCCACGAACAATAGGAGAATGGAATAGGAGGAGAACCGGTAGAGGTACTGAAAGTACCCTCCGCCACACACCGTCAGGTGGCTTGCGGAGTATGGATGTAGATGCAGATTTGGGCAGCCATATCGTGATATTCCATGGGTCCCGTGGTTACTCTTAAAGTTCGCATTACTGCCAAGGATTATGAAGTCATTTTAACCGATCAGGTGCATCCCATAGTACAACATTTGTTATCTAATGGTGGTGCTGTGTTCCAAGAAAAGAGCTCCTGTTCACAGATCTCGTATCGGGAGCGAATGACGTCTCGACGGTTAATGACAACAAAACGCGAAAGTCACCGAAGAAAGGTGTCAGATCGGAGTAGCATTCAATCTGATAAATTTTAATTTCGAATAAGGGCACTTCAAGCTTTATCTGACCCAGCCTCGTCTATAATCGCATGACAACAGATAAAATGTACTATACTACATACATTATATTACAGTTACTATATGAGGGTGATCTTTCATTTTACAACTGCAACAAAAGAAAATGCCGACTTTGCACATAAATCTGGAGCGTTATAAAATGCTGCAGTGCGGTGTCCGCATTTCCCTAAGTGAATAAAGTTATGTCGGCATTCTGCCAACCAAATGCGTTGAAGGGCAGTCCTGTTTTGCGGGCTGAAAGACAGAATGCAGAAGCTGCGTATTAGAAAATCGCATTACGCCATATTTAGACATACGGAATGGTAATCCAAAGTCTTTGTGTGGAGTATTTTCGTAAAATCAGCTTTTATTCATAGTGTGATTCTGTTTAGCTGTCGTGAATGTGTGTTAAATGTTTCGTTCATCTTTTCCCTTTCCATTCACGAATTTTTCTTCTATCACATCTTTCTATAACAGAGCATAAAATCTTAATAACGCAGTGGATATCATGCTATTGACCTATAGTAACCGTATTATGTCTAATGCGGACTGATACTAACGAGCCGAGAACCTGACAACCTCTGCTTACATCAAATTCGCTCGTGGTAAGCTACGGTATCAAACTATTTTGAACATTTGGTAATTTACTCAAATAGTCAATTATGATAAAAACAATTGTTGAAGTATTTTGTCAGCCTGTTTTTATTGTGATGTCTGTCCATGATTTCGTTTTATTTTTTAGTAAAAAAATGTGTGTATTATGCAGCTCAGACTGAATCACATCTACACTCGATTCTACAATCTGTAGAAATTGGTTAGTGTAACCACCACTCCATTTGATGGCAAATGTTCATGGTATTAAAAATGACTAGTATTACTCATATCACTGAACTTAATGCGTTGTGGAGACAGTATTGTCAAGATTGCAGGATAAACCGTGCTTCAGCATCAAGTATTCCATCAAAATGAATAGTTCCGGAGGAAAATCAGTTACTATAATGTAACATTCGGGCTGTGTGCTGAACTTCAGCTGATTTAGTCTTGGTCTGCCGAAACGGAAAGGAAAGATAAAATTTAACGTCCTGGCGACGGCCAAGTCATCAGATTCATAACACAAGCTCGTGGTAGATATGGATGAAGCAGCGAATGAAGCATGGACTATTTTTAAGGAACCCTCCAGGTATTCATGTCAAGTAATGTCAGAATAAGTTACTCGCCTCCATAGTGTTCTCGAATGTGTGTTCTCGAATGTGTGTTCTCGAATGTGTGTTCTCGAATGTGTGTTCTCGAATGTGTGTTCTCGAATGTGTGTTCTCGAATGTGTGTTCTCGAATGTGTGTTCTCGAATGTGTGTTCTCGAATGTGTGTTCTCGAATGTGTGTTCTCGAATGTGTGTTCTCGAATGTGTGTTCTCGAATGTGTGTTCTCGAATGTGTGTTCTCGAATGTGTGTTCTCGAATGTGTGTTCTCGAATGTGTGTTCTCGAATGTGTGTTCTCGAATGTGTGTTCTCGAATGTGTGTTCTCGAATGTGTGTTCTCGAATGTGTGTTCTCGAATGTGTGTTCTCGAATGTGTGTTCTCGAATGTGTGTTCTCGAATGTGTGTTCTCGAATGTGTGTTCTCGAATGTGTGTTCTCGAATGTGTGTTCTCGAATGTGTGTTCTCGAATGTGTGTTCTCGAATGTGTGTTCTCGAATGTGTGTTCTCGAATGTGTGTTCTCGAATGTGTGTTCTCGAATGTGTGTTCTCGAATGTGTGTTCTCGAATGTGTGTTCTCGAATGTGTGTTCTCGAATGTGTGTTCTCGAATGTGTGTTCTCGAATGTGTGTTCTCGAATGTGTGTTCTCGAATGTGTGTTCTCGAATGTGTGTTCTCGAATGTGTGTTCTCGAATGTGTGTTCTCGAATGTGTGTTCTCGAATGTGTGTTCTCGAATGTGTGTTCTCGAATGTGTGTTCTCGAATGTGTGTTTTCATCATTAGGCACCCCTCTTCTTAGCAGCAGATCAGGTATGTTTGCACATAAGATAACCACCGGGAAGCAGTATGCTCCGAAGAATAGCTTACCACTTAGTTTCTAATTGCTTTACGGGGTGTGAACGTACATGGGAACCACTGTAAGGTAGATTGCATGCCACTTCCTTATAGTTAAAAGTGCAAGCGCCTTTGTTGCGTTGTAGACAGCAATTCAGTATTATTCCATTAGTCTTATTATTACTTTCCAAGCAAGAGTTACGGATACGTAATTGGGCTGACGAAAATAATAGTCAGTCATCTAATTTGGTAAAAGTGCATCCGTATTCTTGTGGATTCATGCTGCACAAGCACCTTACTCGCCTGACCTGGCTCTGTAGGACTTTTTCTTATTCCGCTGCATGAAAAAGAGGCATGAAAGGACACCGTTTTGACAACATTGAAAAAAATCAACAACAAGAAGAGGGAGGAGCTGTCAGCTATTTCTAAAGATGACTACAAAAAACGTTTCGAACAGTCGAACCACCGGTGGGACAAATGTATCTTCAACGATAACAGAATTTTTTAATACTTCCCACTAAATTACATATCCATGTAGTTGCTGGTGGAAGGTGACGGGTCTGGATTTTAGAGTCCTAAATGTGCCGATTGCGTCTAACCCAACGATTGTGGAGACCAAGGAAGAATGAAATTTGGTGCTGTGGTTTCAGAGGTACTTCCAGTTAACGGTGTAGCCTATTAAAAACAGCGTTACAGAAGCGCCATTATGCTCTACCTTTTGGAAGAAATACTCTAGATCGTACATTTCCTGTTTTATTCCCACGTAAACACCTTCCGCATTAGGAAACAGCATCGATGTAGTTTCAGTCGACTGTATTGCGTGTTTCCACTGGTGGGTGGTCCAGTATATGTACCCCATGTACTGATACAGCGTCTTCACATTCTCCTGTATGGTAGGGCCACTCTAGCTAGCATTAATCCTACCTATACGAAAGCGGTTACAAAAAACAAAAAACAAAACAAACAAAAGAAACCCACGGATAACAGCTGTGAGCAATGGACGCAGCTTGTGTACTACGCTTTCTGCCGCTAGCCGTGTAATGCGTAACTATTTGCCAGCTCAATGTCGCCTGTGTTGTCGATCTGGCTTGTTCTGTTCATACGCAGTGATTCTTTTTGCCAGCGCTGTTTTTTTTCGTTCCTTATTATGGCAAGTTTAAGTGAACAACGTGCAGCCGTGAATTTTTTTTCTCGGTAAGCTATTTTCAACACAATTTCAGCAGCATTTTTACAAAGACGACGCTATGGGAAAAACTCAAGTGAACGAGTGTTTTGCTTGATTTATGAATGGCGGCATGTCAATTGATGACAAACCTCGTTCTTCAGGTCCACCAATTGCCCGAATCGACGGAGATATTAAAAATTGGAAAATTCTTCTCACAGACCGTCGACAGACAATAGAGCAACTGTAAGACGTTAGTGGGTTAGCTTGGAGCTCGGTTCAGCGAATTTTAACGGAAGATTTGGGAATAAAAGGGTTGCTGCAAAGTTTGAACAACGGTTTTTGACTGACAATTAAAAGATGATAGAGATTTTCTGTCAAATGTCATTGCTCATCATCCGTCATGGTGCTGTGGCTATGACCCAGAAACAAGGCAACAGTCAAGCCAGTGGAAGACGTCATCGTCACCCCGTCCAAAAAAGAAAGTAAAGTCAAATCAGGTAGCAAAACAATGCTGATTTGCTTTTTTGATGCGTTATACCGTAGGCACGAACAGGCGAATTTTAGCTCTACGTCTGGCTGGACGTGAATAGAACGGGAGAAGGCGTCGTCGTCAGCCTAACGTCAACGCAACGTTGCTTAGCCCAGTACCGAACGGTGAAAGTGCGGTTCTGTGATACCATCTGTGAATAAAAAACTGTATAGTAACACAAGGAACCAGCTAACAATGATAAAGTTGATTAACGACAAACGCAAAATTCGTAATCAATGCTCTTCACGAAGTTGGAATTGTAAACTGCTGTGAACTGTAATCATAAAAAAGTGTCATCCAAGCATTTAAAATCATCAACATCTTTGCGCTACAGGAAAGACATACATTCAGAATGTCAAGGAAGCCAAACAATTTTTAGAAGGTAATACATAGCCTTTTTACGCTATCTGTTGTGGTTTTTTTCTTTCTAAGTACCAGATAAAGTCAGAAATAATCATGTTTCTAGAAACTTGACTTGTTCATTGTTAAAACAAGATTATTTAATGAACATTTTTTCATTTGTTTATGGATTTTTATATGCAAAATGCAGGATTTTTCTCGGACCGGGTATTGTCAAACTTAGCTAAACTTTCGCTTTCAGATATCTGGCCTATGAAGCGCAGGAACAGCACTCCTGGAAAGAAATATTGAAGTCGTCATGAGAGATTTGCAATGTCACAAGAAGTAAGGAAACAACAATGTGAAGACTACGAAAACACAGAAGCACGAAATTCACTACTATAATAATTTAACTCCCGATGTCAACAGACGACGCTACCGTCTTCCCACCAGTTTCAAACTCTAAATGTTTCCCCAGGAAATCGTGACGTTCACGTCTGCTCCCGTTCCGTAACTTGAAGTGTAAATCAACCACAAACATAAGCCAACGCCGTATCAGTAACAGTTCGTAACAGTTCTTTATGTTCTTGTGGTAACCATATATGTTTATTTAGCAACAGTGCTACCTGCTACTTCGATCCAGAACGTATGTACCCATAATGTTGTACTGCCTCCCTTCTGGCTCGTATTGGAATGGTTCTTTGGAAACTTACATGGTTGAGCTCAAACTTACCCACCAGAGTTCCTATTCCATCTCTAATCACCTTGACGTCGACGGGACACTGTATTATAATCTTCTTCTCTTTCTTTGTGTGTAGACGATAGTCTGCGACGAAACGGAGGTTATTCCTAAATGAAAAAAATATATTTTGCTGTTTTGGGGCAGTGTGTTAAGAGTATTTACCTAATGGTATTAAACGTTTGATTGTTCAGTTTCCATAAACTCTTTTATTGGGGACTAGCTTCGGTTATTTCTCATCAGTGTCCAGTCTGCTATCTCGTTGCTGTCGTGACTTACGTCTAGCAGTTAATTATTGACACAGCTAATGACTTGTACAATATTTAAGTACAGTAAGCCTTCCATGAGAATCTAAATAACTGAATTCATCTAATACGATTGAACTGCTACTATTTAGATTCATAAGGAACTGGAATACAAAACAAAATATTCTGCGTTTTGCTTAATAAAAGGCCATAGCAATAAGAGTTATCGTAAATTCCTCGCTATGTTAGCAAAAGCCTGGTGGATGAGGACTTTACAATAGCAGTAATTAAAAATTATGGTATAGCATTGTACCAGCCGACGAGTTCTCTAAACGCTTTGCGTAGCTGTGAATAAAAGTAAAAAAGTCTTTTCCTGGATGCGGTTTCATTTTAAGAAACATTGTCTCGAAACATTGTCTCGAAATTTGGTAGAAAATCCGAAGAAATTCTGGTCGTATGTAAAGTACACAAGCGGGAAGACGCAGTCAATACCTTCGCTGCGCAGTGCCGATGGTACTGTTATCGACGACTGTGCCGCTAAAGCGGAGTTATTGAACGCAGTTTTCCGAAATTCCTTCACCAGGGAAGACGAATGGAATATTCCAGAATTTGAAACACGAACATCTGCTAGCATGAGTTTCTTAGAAGTAGATACCTTAGGGGTTGCGAAGCAACTCAAATCGCATGATACGGGCAAGTCTCCAGGTCCAGATTGTATACCGATTAGGTTCCTTTCAGATTACGCTGATACTATAGCTCCCTACTTAGCACTCATATACAACCGCTCGCTCACCGATAGATCTGTACCTACAGATTGGAAAATTGCGCAGGTCGCACCAATGTTCAAGAAGGGTAGTAGGAGTAATCCATTTAACTACAGACCTATATCATTGACGTCGGTTTGCAGTAGGGTTTTGGAGCATATACTGTATTCAAACATTATGAATCACCTCGAAGGGAACGATCTATTGACACGTAATCAGCATGGCTTCAGAAAACATCGCTCTTGTGCAACGCAGCTAGCTCTTTATTCGCACGAAGTAATGGCCGCTATCGACAGGGGATCTCAAGTTGATTCCGTATTTCTAGATTTCCGGAAAGCTTTTGACACCGTTCCTCACAAGCGACTTCTAATCAAGCTGCGGAGCTATGGGGTATCGTCTCAGTTGTGCGACTGGATTCGTGATTTCCTGTCAGGAAGGTCGCAGTTCGTAGTAATAGACGGAAAATCATCGAGTAAAACTGAAGTGATATCAGGTGTTCGCCAGGGAAGCGTCCTGGGACCTCTACTGTTCCTGATCTATATAAATGACCTGGGTGACAATCTGAGCAGTTCTCTTAGGTTGTTCGCAGATGATGCTGTAATTTACCGTCTAGTAAGGTCATCCGAAGACCAGTATCAGCTGCAAATCGATTTAGAAAAGATTGCTGTATGGTGTGTCAGGTGGCAGTTGACGCTAAATAACGAAAAGTGTGAGATGATCCACATGAGTTCCAAAAGAAATCCGTTGGAATTCGATTACTCGATAAATAGTACAATTCTCAAGGCTGTCAATTCAACTAAGTACCTGGGTGTTAAAATTACGAACAACTTCAGTTGGAAGGACCACATAGATAATATTGTCGGGAAGGTGAGCCAAAGGTTACGTTTCATTGGCAGAACACTTAGAAGATGCAACAAGTCCACTAAAGAGACAGCTTACACTACACTCGTTCGTCCTCTGTTAGAATATTGCTGCGCGGTGTGGGATTGGCGGAGGACATCGAGAGGGTGCAAAGAAGGGCAGCTCGTTTTGTATTATCGCGTTATAGGGGAGAGAGTGTGGCAGATATGATACACGAGTTGGGATGGAAGTCATTACAGCATAGACGATTTTCGTCGCGGCGAGACCTGTTTACGAAATTTCAGTCACCAACTTTCTCTTCCGAATGCGAAAATATTTTGTTGAGCCCAACCTACATAGGTAGGAATGATCATCAAAATAAAATAAGAGAAATCAGAGCTCGAACAGAAAGGTTTAGGTGTTCGTTTTTCCCGCTCGCTGTTCGGGAGTGGAATAGTAGAGAGATAGTATGATTGTGGTTCGATGAACCCTCTGCCAAGCACTTAAATGTGAATTGCAGAGTAGTCATGTAGATGTAGAAGAATTTATAACAGGAGTTAAACTCGGTTGCGGCAAAAGTAGCAGACGGAGTTGCGAGAATATAATATTACTGACGCCAGTTGCAGGATGCTGCTTCTCGGTGCGTGTGAGATTATTCGAATTCCTGCCTTTACGATACAATTTATCATCCAGTGTGTAATATCTCTAAAAGTAGATTTTCCGTGACAAATATAAATACGCAATGTGGTAGGACGCTTTAAAACATGCTATTAAACAGTTTGTATCATATCCGGTGTCAGACATCGCTGTGAACACTGGAGATAAAGCGGAAAATTAACATTACAGTCCTGAGCAAGATCATAGTAACCGTGGATGATGCGCAGGTTAGTAGGGTGTTCGGAAATTGCCGTTACAGACGTCTAGGACTTTCAACGGAGAGTGAATACAAATACTTTGATTAGGAATCCATGTGTGGAAACGTATCGTTTCCGTTCTACAACGCTTTCAGTTCATATGTTTAACTCATCTATTTTTGGTTAAGGAACTGAATTAAGCGTGACGCAGTACAATTACTAGGTAACAAATCGAAAGGAGACATGACGAAGCATCCATTTATCACTTAAGCAAATTTATTTATATTAACGCTTCAACATCATGTGTTTACATTATTGAAGAACAAAAAGGACCCAGCATACTATACCTACAAACAGTACTGATGTATTACAACAGCAGCTCGATATCGCGACCGAAACATGTTGTGGTACACAATCTCTATCCCAATCGGTTGTAACGTAACAAATTATTAAGACTTGTCGCCTTGCATTGAAAAGGTAGCTTGACGTGAAATTGAGAGGCGAGGAAGTGTTGATTCTCACGCTCGCATAACTGACGCTGGCTACCGGGACGGACGAGCGGTGTACTTGACAAATGCTGCGTGCAATATGTTACACACACTCTCTATGAATCTGAAGAGGTACTACTAAATATTAATCGATCTTTTTCATACTTAGTATACCAAATTACATAGATAACAGAACCACACTGCTAAATTTCTAATCAACAACTTCAATACTTTTGGAGACATAATTTTTTGCCTAGTCACATTATAACCATCCTGATATTGTGGAACAGTGTTAGGGATTGTAATGTATTCATCTACAGTATCAACTGAAACCACAGCTAAAAGGAAAGGTTCATAAAATCTAATTTTCTGGATTTTTCTTTAGTTTCATTGCCACAGATTTCCGTCGTAATTAAAAGTACTTTGGATAATTAATATTTCGTCGTATTTTGGTTGCTTGAGTGTTTTGGAGAGACAGAGTGTGAATGGAGGACATAGGTAAAGTGATAATGTGATATTTTATTAAAACTGTGTAAATTTAAGCGTGAGAAAGTTGTTGTATAATGGGGGAATTAGTGACGTATGTCCAAGTGAGCTTGATTCTGTAAAAGGCAGCAGAAGGAGCATTGGATAATAGATTTATTAGTAATTTATTTTGTGGCAAGGTATCGTATTTTGTTTTCATTAAATTGTATTTAGTTTCGGAATTACGAAATTTCTAATCTAGATTACTTGGGGTAATCTGGTTGGCTGATAGTAGATGGTTGGTTGATATTGGATTAGGGAAGAATGGGGTAGGAAGTTGGCCGTGCCCTTTCAAAGGAATCATACCGCCATTTGCCTGAAGCGATTTAAGGAAATCACGAAAAACCTAAATCAGGATGGGAGGGTTTGAACCACCGTCCTCCCGAATAAGAATCCAGTGTGCTAATTATTGCACCATCTTGCTCGATCAGAATTTAGAAATACCGCTAGTACAGAAATACTTCAGATGCTCTGGCTGGCTGCTTAACATATTAACCATTAGGAATTTAGTTTCCTTCGAGTTTGAGTAGGACTTGGTGCCTCAGATCTGTGAGTCAATACAGTCACTCGGGAGCCGTCTTTTGGTAAACACCTATGTTAAATCGCGCTGATCAAATTTGTACCAAAATGAAGAAATCTGCGCGCTTGATCGGTTCTCGTGTAGTTGATGTAAAGCGACTACAGTGTTAAGTATTTTGAGGAAGTCAGAGGTATGTGAGAGAGTTATTTTAGGAGATTTCGCATGTGAACATTTCAAGTCGTACATAAACTCCGTGTGGTGTGTTTCGTGCAAATTACGAGACATTATGGGAAACACGTCTGTAGAAGAAGATTGCTGAACGACTGAATGCGTTAAATCGCAAATAGTCGTGGGTCAGTGACTATTTAGAACGTTCAAAATATCGAGTCGGACTAAATATCTGCTGGCTGCTTTTGGGTGTAAACTTTTTACAGAACAGGGACAGTAACATTCCTTAGTGTCGGCACAGAAAATACAGACTCCATAGCCGTTTTCTTTGTTTTAAATAGAATAAACAAATTAAAAGGGCATTTGACATTCTTTCAAACGAGTAATGCAAGAACCCTCAACACTTGATAGTTAAACTAATGTTCAGCAACTACCCACGGACTGGAGTTAGGTGGGACTGGAGTTAGGTGGGCTTTGCGTAGTAGCTACTTAGTCGCCTTTTTGTCAACGCTGCTTTTGTCGACTAAACCAGTATCTACCATCGCAGAGTGAAGGGGCAGACAGCCTGAAGCCTATCCAGGTAGGTGGACAGAGTGTTTAATGGATAGTGAATGCGCATCCCGCCCTGCCTCGCGGTGTCCCTTCAATTTCTAGCACAGCAGCTAGAACTCGTACCAGCTCTACAGGAGTCTCACTAAATTAAACTTCGCATGCGACCCACGAGTATCCATAGGAGTTAAATCTGGCGATGGCGGCGGCCACGAAGTTGCACCACCTCGACCCATCCATCTTTCTCCATATCATCTGTTGAGATGTTTCCGAACTGCACGTGAATAGGAAGGCGGTGTAGTATCATGTTGAAACTACATTTCCTGGCGGACATAGAATGGCAAAGCTTTCAAGAACGGATCCAGTACGTCTTGTAGGAAGATAAAGTGCGCAGAACCAATTAGCTTGATTGGAAGGCACATCAGAATTGAAACCGTCGCGGAACGGAAACGGTACGTTTCTGGACAGGGGTTTCCATTCAAAATGTGACTCCTCGGTAGAAGTTCTAGAAGTTCGTGATGGCAATTTCCGAGCACCCTGTGTATGGTACGAACATACTGAACCTGTATTGGGCGGATGACTAGGGTCAGTGTTGGTGTTACGTAGTTTTTGCCGTGTCATTTGGCATGCCCGTAAAGAAGAGCTAGGAAACAGATTGAAATAAGTTCTAGCACATACTCTACTACTCCCAAACATCACAAAGTGGTTAGTACTGGTTCGATGGAAGCATCACTGTAAACGATTTTACAGAACTGCGCTTCATAGTATACAACTCAGACGCATTTAATTTAACCTAGGGTTTTGAGGCACAGTAAAGTGACTTAGAAATTATGCTTAATAACGTCTCCTCTCCTAACAGAGCAAGTACTGGTGTAACAATTTGTCACCTCAGGGATTCGAACCGAATACCATCTCAGTACTATTAAGCATAGTTGTCTCTTCTAGTGACGCGGGAATGGACTGTTTCATACAGTCATATTTTTGTAGCAGATCAGAGGTTTAGGTAATAGAGGTTACTTTAATTAGGTTCGATTAACAACACTCTTTGAGTCAACATGTCCTACAATGTACAGTAAGATACAAAATTTGTTTCTTTGCGTTTCTGTCTCAGTTGCAACTGACAGTTGGGTTTAATGGACTATTTAGGAACATTTCAATTCATTATCGAACCATTACCTTAGCGTTTCTGAAATGGTTAATGAAGTAACATTCGTGCATTTTGAACTACTCACAACCGTTCAGTTTCGAATATTGTGTACAGCGGGCACTTTTCGAAATTGAACAGTTGTGAATAGCTCAAACATACAAACGTTATTTCATTAATCATTTCAGAACCCTTCAGGTAATGGTTCGATAATGAATTGAAACGTTCGAAAACATTATCGTTAGACGAAATTACCAGTTGCAAATGAGGAAGAAAAGTAAAAAAAATAATTTTTGACACTTGCTGATGATTGTGCCATCTAAATGTTGGAATTGCACGGATATAATGATCTCTGAAAGGGGGTATTGCCTGACGTGTGCCCATTTTGGTAGACAAGGAACTTTTCCCGTCTTTTTTCAAATTGAAAATTATTGTCGTAATTATTTGCCCTCGCAGCGTCATATTATGGGTTACAGTGTCAGAGATTAATAACTGTAGTTCGTTCGTTGTCATAGATTTAGTTCTGTAAACAATAGGTCTCGAAATTCTTTCTTTTTTTTGTTAGGTATTGTACAAAGCACTGCTAAAATTCTTAGCTAGAAATCATAGCACTTGGCCCGTTTTATGTGACTACAGTGTCGCTTGCCCATTGATGAGTGACAAGTATTCACAATCTTGCTATGATTGCCCGTCGTGATTCTGTGTGTATTGTCGAGCTTTTAAGATACCTGACGTTTGACTTCCCTTAATAAATTCAAATGCACAATTCGGTAGGAATCTTCAGGCTAGAATGATAACATCAGAATGAAGCTGCGACATAACAATTGCGGACGTAGAACTGTTATTTTCAAGGAAAACGACTAGGAACGTACCGCAAAAGAAAAGTGAGGGTATCTACGAAGATTTTTAACAAAACTAAATGAAAAATCTTTTTGTAGGTGCTAATAACCGGTTACAACTTGAACTACTTCGTCACCATAGATACTTCACTAGCAATGGAAAACAGTTAGGCGTCTATAGACGGCAGCTTAATTTAGTCCACATTGAGTACCACCGTCTACTTATGTTGTGAAGCGAATCAAATAATGCGATATTTCATCCTTGTGCTTCGGCGTTTTACTTCGGTATGACGGTTATGTCAAAACACTCGTCGACCGTAATAATCACAAACCAGCAGTATTGCTTCTACTGACGACAAAACGCTTTTCTATTTTTCTAGTACACTTTAAACTTACTCGGTCCGCTATATTGACTGTATGGTAAGTTCATAATTCGTCTACGTCGCATGGTAAAAAGAAGTAAAGCTATCTTCAACTCGAAGGTATATGTGAAGACGGTAATGTTTCATTAGGTATGGCCGCGTTGGAGGTTATATGCCGTTGCCTCCTTCCGACTTTTGAACTGATTAATTCAGGCACTTACGCGGAGAACTACAGTTTAACATGGGCTCCAAACCAAGGCTGGAACGCTGTTCCTCTCACATCATCAGACAGCGAAAGAAGTGATAAGTAACAGATAAACGTCCTAGTTGTTTCGAACTCGATATCTTTTTGTGGTAGTCTGACACACAACCTCTGATACTCCGACTCACCTTAGGTCACATGACAGTGCCAAAAGTCCTCCGGATAATACTGTACCTTTTCCAATCGCGATTTTGAAATTCCCTTCCGTGGACTTTTTCTTTCTCTGGTCAACAAACACGGTAGACATAACTCACTCGACTTCAGTATCTGCAGAACTACATATAGGACACTATACTCTTATAACCTTTCAAATGCGGTACCTGCCATTTTAGCAGTCTCACGAGTTCCTGAACATCTATCACAACGCCACGATTTTCATCGATCATTTCTAGAAAAGTGGCGATAGCTCCGATTATAGGTTAATTCCTCCCTTGTTCAATCTTAAGCAAGAGAATATTGTTTCTTTCTTAATTTCTTTATAGTTTTTTTATCACGACGTTACTTGTCCAAGCCATCTTTTGATAGCTGTCGTCAAATCACGTTGATGTGGGAAAAGCATATTTGTTGTATCAACTCTACAATTCCATGTTCATTGTCTGCTGGTTTCGATTGTTACAACATCTTAAAGGAAGAAAACATTGTACATCAATGGATCAACGATACATTCCATCATATAAAGAATGAACGTAAAATTGTACAGGTGAGGCACAAATATTTTTCCAAATTATTTAATAGCTGTAGACAGTAACTGACGGACGACTCTAAGTCGCGATTGTTGCGTCCGTTTGAACCATTGGAAAAAGGAAAAAAAAAAAACAAAACACAAAAATAAGTCTTTCATAGAAGTCCAGCAGTCTTAACTTTAGTTTTCATGCTATTTCACTAAATGGCAGTAGTTACTGTTTCTGGCGTACATCTTATTTACCGAAACAGCGCAGATGGTAAGTCTATCACAAGCCTAGAACCCTTCGGCTTTAAACTGTAAAAGAGCAGGCGTATGTTTTTAGTGCACTGTTTCTGGTGCAAAGACGAGGACTATATCAATAAATAGTTGCATCGCTGTACGACTGACTGAGACAGAAGAAGGAAATTACCGTGAGTTTATGTTACCATTATGATTTGTGTGTCTAAAAGTAAATGTCGTGACTGATCCATTAATTCACCATCACCCAGCCCAAACAGCTAAGTATAGAAGTTTGAAATTTGGAGAGGGTGGTGATCTTGTATTGCAGGCATTGTTTAAAAAAGGATTTTCGAAAGTCCACCACGAAGGGGAGGAATGAGGGATGAAAACTTTTTGAAAATACGTCGCTGTTACGGCAATTTTAAAGCTAGAACTACGGGATTTGGTATTTGGTTTCTCGGTTGGAAATAGAAAAATAAGTGTTCCAACAATTTCGGAAATTCAATCCCTAAGAGATTAAAGTAGTAGGTGAAAATTACTTCCAAAAACTCTAATTATTGAAGAACTTCTGAGGTATTTTTAAATCTAAAATTGAAACTTGGTGTTAGACTTCTCGATTAGAAATACAAAATATGTTTGGCAGTGTTTTTGGAAACTGAACCCCTAAGACGGTGAAATAGTGTATGAAAAGATGTACGGAAGTGTTTCATTATGAAAGTAGACTGACATTTTGGTCAGAAGTGCTTCAGAAAAGACCTAGCACCTATCTCTCACTTAGCGTGAAAAATTTAGAAGGCGTTGCAGTTGTGAACTCAATCAAAGAAAGCTATTTAACTATTAGTACGACCAATCGGCTCTATCAGAATTTTATGGAAAAAGAAGCGGATTTTTAACACATTAATTTTTTATTAGGTCTAACAGTCGTTCATAAAATAATTTTGCTGTGCTCACTAAGCAAACTAATCTTTACTGATGACAAAATATATACCACGTTTAAATGCAGTTCCACGTACTGAAATATCCGTTGAGATTTGAGAATTCAGCATCGGGTGTAACACTGGTGCTAATTACTATAGAATCACTTATCCAGTTCGTCTTTTTTTTAAACTTGCTATATTAAATTAATCCCCCTGGAATGCTTTAATTATGCAAAGACTGGCATACAAGTGTAGATTTACGCCTGAACAATGAGCGTAACATCATACAAATTCTATTACAGAAAAACAAAAAAAGTGGGCAAACCATACGTCTACGCTAACGATGCAGCGGCCGCTAAGCTAGTTTCAAGATGAAGTGGTTAAACGCTCCCAGTCTTCGAGTGACCGTCTCAAACGTATATTCTGACAGCGACACATTTGACCTTTGAGAACGTCTTTCTCAAACTTAGACATTTTTCTGTCTACAAGCCAACTAAATAAATACATGGCGGATTACTCACAAAAAATGTTGGACGTCACATGCTAACAGTAGTAATGCTAGATTTGGCTTACAAGCTATGTAGAACGATAAGACTTGATATTACAATTGTAGGAACAATTTTCGTGCGGAAATTGATGTGGTGAATGTGTGTACCAGATTCTGCATTAGCTATAGTGAACTGCCGATAGGAACGGTGAGTTCAGGCATTATACCTCGTGTGGCTACTTCGAGACCTATTGGTACGAAGAAATTCCCACCATTTTCAACTTTGACTTGTGACAGGACAGTTCAAATACAAAAATATACTTATGATTTTACGCTGGTTATTGACTTCTAAAATGATATCGGTTACACTATCTGCATTTCCGTATTACTTAATCTGGTCCCAAACAAAACTAACAAACTGAACTGTGAAATCAGTGGGAACTTTTTCGAGCTCCCTCGCACAGAGATTATCAACATTAAATTGCGTTTCTGAACTCGTAACACGATCTGTAAATGATCTACTACAATTATGAAAGATTACAGGAATGCTATATTTCCAAAAAAAAGTAATAACGCAGCACGACAACGTATAATTTGAAGCAGCGAAAACAAAAAATAATTAGAAAACCACTAATTTTAAAAATTACAGAGTCTGTGTAAAAAAATAGACAGAGGATAATGTTCAGCTCATATTAATAAGCGAAATGAAACAGCGTGCAACTGGAAATATCGGAATTTCGCTTCAGGCGTATTTTCACAGTATCATTTTATGACCTTTGATTTAAATAATTAATTCTGTACAGTTCATGAATTCGCAAATTAATACGTAATTTTTTACCAACAAGAGAAATAATAATCCACATTTAACGTTACATATTAGCACGAGTTACGCAATATGCCAGCATTCTGCTTTCAAGTATCATGCATCCACCGAGCCATGTGGAGTAGTCTGGAAACGAGTGAGCTGGCACTCTGGAACAGAGGAATTCAAATTTTGTGAGTTAGTTCATCAATGTCTGTGATGTCTGAACTTACGTACGCGATGCAGGTTCTTGTTAACATCTAAAACACGTTGCCACATACTTGCCATTTGGACTTGGTTATGCGAAGTAGTATTCTGGAAAGCCTTGAAGTAGGTCAGACAGGCGACAGATTCAACAGAGATTGATGTGCCTCAGTCCCGCGTGGAGAGTGTATCACGATACAGGTAAAAACCATCCCAGGATGGTATCCGCAACAGGATCGATGTTAAGGTTACCTAATGGACTACGTTCAGTCATCAACGCAAACAGAGCTTACCACTGCCTGGAATTAGAGTTTATCGAAAATTTATGCATCCTACTGTCAGGGAATTCGGTATGTGTACCGCATGTTGCAACTTAACGGATGCTGAGGAAAAACAGAGGAGCTCTCGTTTTAAACGCGCGCCCCTGTCAGCCGAAGGAGCGGAGGGTGTAACCATGGCTCCTAGACGACACGTAAACGGCAAGGCTCCAGAGAGACTGGACACGAAGCGGTTACGTCACATTCGCATGTACGGAACAAAAGTGTCATGGCGAAATTGCTGTGTGAACTAACATACAGGGTAATTACAATTAAATTTCAAACCGCTGTAGAAATGACACCACTGGTCAGAATGACGTCAAATTGCAACGGAATATTATCGGAGAAGGGGGAAAACTTATGGCAGAAGAAAAATAGTTACAAAATATAGCAATAGATGGCGCTGTCAGAATCATAATTTCATAGTGGTCGACTACAAATGACAAATGAATCCTTCAACAATGCCTGAGGTGTACGTTTAACGTTAAACGAACTGTACTACTCAGTGTGCATGTGTGTACAGGTGTGATACTATTAGTTACGTAAGCCGATCCACCACGGCAATGTCATATCACATCGGATGGGAAATATCGGTTTTTAATTGTCCTGAGGCCAATAACCGCATAAGGAGCATCAATCAAAATCAAATTGGATTATTAATTTCCATGTGACTGGAGGAAAACATGTTCAATATACTGTCCGCCGTTCTGCAGCAAGTCGAAATCGAGAAACAGCATTTTCCACAACTGATGCAATTGTTTCGCGGTAACGTTCAGAAAGTGCTGCACAATGTGTGTCTTCAATGCAGCAAAGTACGCAATCGGAACAGTGAACACAACGTCTTTCAGATATCCCGACAGCCAAAAGTAACACGAATTAAGATCAGGGGATAGGGACGGCCAGGTTGTAGGGAAATGGCGGCTGATAATTCTAGCATTTCCGAAATGGCGCTTCAGTAGCCGCATAACTGGATTTACAATGTGCGGAGACGCGCCATCTTGCATAACAACGATCCCCTACACACATCCAGGCTGTTGAAGAGCTGGAATGACGGGGTTGCGCAAAAGAAACTCATAGCGCTTCCCAGTGACGGTACAGGTAACAGGACCGGTAGCACCCGTCTCTTCCAAAAAATATGACCCTCTTAATTGATGCCGTAAACCCGCAACACACACTGTGTGACCTTTTCAGGTCGAAGTGGTACTGGTTGATTGCGTGTGGATTTTCCGTTGCCTATATCCGACAATTCTGTATGTTGATATATCGTGTCAGATTGAAGTGGGCTTCGTCTGTCCGCAAAATATTCCACGACCAGTCATTGTCCATTTCCATGCGAGCAAGAAATTCTAGAGCAAAGGTTGATTTTGCTGGAAGGTCAACAGGAAGCAACTCGTGCACATTGGTAATTTTGAATGGATAGCTAAGAAATATGTTTCGTAAGATTTTATGCACAGTGCTCACGGGTATGTCCAATGTTCGGGCAGTTCTCCGTGCTCTACACGTTTGCACACCACACCCCTCTTCTCGTGCACTGCTGTGGCCACTGCTTCCACTGAAGTCGATTCAATTTGTTCCCTCCGTCTACCAGGTTGCACACAAAAAGAACCCGTCTTTTAGAATTTCAGAGCCATTTTCTCCAGACACACGGCAATCATCGGACTAACGCCTTGTTTAAACCCTTCAGTGTTCGGAACTTCTGCAGAGCGACGTGCGCGCAGTCATCATTCTTGTAATACAGCTTTACAAGAAGAGCGCGATCCTGCATTGAGACAGTCATGGAGAACGTCGCATGTGCGAAAGGAGGAAAAAGCCGTGTATCCGGTTTGTTTATACAAACTACAATGGGTCGTGCTGATGACAAGTGTTTTCATTTACGTATTGTGACACATACAGCGCCATCAATTTTCACACAATTTTTTTCTTCTGCCATACGCTTTTCCCCTTTTCCGATAATATTCCGGAGCAATTTGACTCTATCCTGGCCAGTGGTGTTACTTCTACAGTATTTTGAAAGTTTAACTTCAGTTATAATCACTCTGCATTTCTACTTAAAAATCTTGGATATTTTGTATCACACGATTCACTAATGCTATGTAAAACCCAAAGCTGCCAAACTGGGCGCGGAGATGAGACACATAAGTCCATTGCCACTTACAATGTTTTATATGCCAAAAACTATGCAAGTTACAGCAATATTAACTGTCATATACGATAATTTTCGTAACAAACTAATTGTATGTGAACTTGATGTTCTAGGAACACAAACGATGTGGCAAGTGGAAGATAAACTAGCTTATAATATAATCTGTGAGGCCCATACTTCACTACACTAAGTAGTATCAGCGTTGCAATCAATTAACAATTTTGCACTTAAAGAAATGGAGCAAGAATACGCAATTCTCTGCAGTAAGATATGTACCAAATTCAGAACAATGTGGTCACATTTATTACCTCTATTCCTGTCTGTCACTTTAAGTATTCGGTGTTTTTGGGAGTGATACTGAATACATTTAAATCGGCCTTTAATGAAGGCTGTTGCCCTGTGAGTAGGTGCACGGGTTGAAGATTCTGAGGGCGTTAGGTGAAAGTGGAAGGTGGAAGGAGTATATAGAGGGTGTGTACATGGAAGATGTACTCGATGGCAATACTACGGAAATAGAAGAGGACGTAGAGCAGCTGAGGAGGGAGATGGGATACTACGTAAAGAATTTGACAAAGCACTGAAAGACCTAAATCGAAACAAGACCCCGGGAGTAGATAACAATCCGCTAGAGCTGCTGATAGCTTTGGGAGGCCCAGCCATGGCAAAACTCTTCCATCTGGTGAACAAGATGTAACAGGCGAAACACCTTCAGATTTCAAGAAGAAATAATAATCCCAATTCCAAGGAAAGCAGGTCCTGACAGGTGTGAAAATTACCGAACTATCAGTTTAACAAGTCACGGCTGCAAAATACTGACACAAGTCTTTTACAGAATAATGGGAAAACTGGGGAGTTCAGTTTGGGTTACGGAGAAATGCTGGAACACGCGGGGAGATACTGACCCTAGGACTTCCATAGAAGATAGGTTAAGGAACGGGGAAACCTACGTTTATAGCATTTGTATATAAAACTTTTGTCAATGCTGGCTGGAATACTCTCCTTCAAATTCTAAAGATTTGAGGGGTAAAATACAGGAAGAGAGAGGCCATTTACAGTTGTACACAAACCAGGTGGCAGTTATGAGTCGAGGGGCACGAAAGGGAAACAGTGTTTGAGAAGGGAATGTGAGAGTGGTGTAGCCTATCCCCAATGTTATTCAATCTGTGTATTGAGCAAGCAGTAAAGGAAACAAAAGAAAAATTGGAGTAGGAATCAAAGTCCAGGGAGAAGAAATAAAAACTTCGAGGTTTTCTGATGACATTGCAATTTTGTCAGAGAGCAAAGAACTTGAAAGAGCAGTTGAACGGAATGGACAGTATCTTGAAAGGAGGATGCAAGATCAACATAAAATGAGAATAATGGAATTTAGTCTTAAAAAATCAGGTGATGCTGAAGGAGTTGGATTAGGAAATGAGTTTTGCTATTTGGGCAGCAAAATAACGTACGGTGATCGAAGTAGAGAGCGTATGGCAAGGAAAGTTTCTAAAGAAGAGAAATTGATCAACATCGAGTATGGACTTAAATGTCAGGAAGCATTTTTTGGAAATAGGTATATGGAGTGTAGCTATGTATGGAAGTGAAACATAGACGATAAACAGTTTATCAAAGAAAAGCTCTTTCGAAATGTGGTGCTGCAGAAGAATGCTGGAGATTGGTTGAGTAGATCACGTAACTAATGGCGAGGTACTGGATAGAATTGGAGAGAAAAGGACTTGGTGGCACAACCCGTCTAAAAGAAGGGACCGGTTCGTAGGACACGTTCTGAGGCTTCAAGGGATCACCAATTTAGTACTAGGGGGAAAGGGGCGGGGGTGTAAAAATCGCAGAGGGAGACCAATAGATGAATATAGTAAGCAGATTGAGAGGGATGTAGGTTGCAGTAGTTTTTCAGAGATGAAGAGGATTGCACAGGGTAAAGTAGAATTTAGAGCTGCATCAAATCAGACTTTGGGCTAAAAACAACAACATCCTTCCTATTAAAAAGAGTCGGAAATAAAAGGCTGTGGTTGACTAGAAGCCTTCTACCACGAAAGTCTGTTCATTTATCAATTTTCTGATAGTCTTTCGAACTGATCATAAGCATTGTTGAAGTAGTAGATGTATATGAATTTACCTTCAGTGGTACTATGTGGGATCTTAATTTACGTTTCGGTGGTATCAGCAAGGTGGTGGTCTATTTCTCTTTGACGTGCATCAAAAGTGGAATTATTGTTACCAGTTAGTCTGGTGTGCGGTTCAAACCATATGCTGAACACCTACCCTGTTTCTCCAACACAACACATAAACAAAGTTTCGCAGATGAGTTTTTAAATTCATGATTTCATGAACGGTTTGTTTTATGACGACCTGAATGCTCGAGGCATTTCTTGACTGGTAACTAATTAGAGTTTCTATATTTCTAAACACACGTGCGATCTTTTCGGAAATGGCTCGGACGAAGGGTAGAGGGCAACCCTAGATTTTTTTTCTCCTTACTTTCCCTTCCCACTGTCATCTTCCCAACTGTTTCACTTCCATTGAGATATTGGCTGGTATACCTGTTGTAACAACTTCAGGTTGAAATCATCATACATGTTAACTTCCGTAAAACCGCCAATTCATCTCTAATATCCTCGTTATCTGCCGATAACTTTAGTAATAGATGGATTATAGTATGGAAATATGTTTCTTTTAGCACATTCAGCTGAAACAATTGGTTACGTACTAACAAATCAAGTGAGGTTCCTTTCAGATGGATACCGAACCTATGTTGAGATTCTCGGTTTATTATCTTGATGTCAAGAAATCTATTACATTTACTACTTTTTATTTCTTTAATAAAATAATTGTTTTACGTGGATTTTATACGACAGTGATAAGTGAAGAAGAGAAGTAAAATCTAAAGAGTATAGTGGTAATGGTCGTTAAACTGATTACTTTCGGAAAAATTGTACCTGTTTAATCTTGCTTAATTCAGTATGGGCGTCGAGCTAAAAATGTTCAGTGGCAAATATTGTTCACTAACAAACCCATTATTTGCACTCATTTTGCTCCGTAGATCATCCGCCGAATGACACTCCGTAAGTCAGCACGCTTGAAGAAGCTCTCACGAGAGTTTCAAGAACTAGCGACCCTATAAATATTTTGACTAACGCAATAATTAAAAAATAGATCTCTTCAACAATACATCAAATTTTCTTCTTCTGGGACCCACAGTTTCCTAACGAAACCTACTCAGCCGTTTCTGCTAATACTAACGCTATGCTAAAAGATAATGCAGATGATCATTCTACAAAGAGAAAGCGTCCCCAAAGACATCAATATTTTGTATTATGAACTCACAAAGGCGTAATTTTGTCACATCCTATAAACGTGAGAAACTACTTAGGTTCATCGTAAACCTAGCACTGGCATCGAGACGAGTGGCACCGTGCAGAGCCACAGTCTCATTATTATTCACCTCTACCGGTAGTACAATTTTAGAAAATATGTAAAACATTATTAGGAGTTAAAATATCAAAAGCTATGGAGATTGAATTGATCTGCATGTAACAAGCATTTCGAAAACGTCGGCCGTGTGAAACACACATTGTGCTCTTCACACACGACATCTCCAAGTGACCTGTGTCGCGGTAAATAAAGGATTTGTGCTTGTATACGTCCAAACCGAATTTGATTCTGACCAACAGATACGACTACTAAACAAAGTACGTTCGGAGGGGGTATGTCACTATGTTTGTGATCTGATTGAGCAGTTGTTACAAGGTAGGTGAAAAGTTTCCTTGCATGAATATTTCTTTACAGAAACAAAAGTAATCTGTTGTACTCCAGGGAAGTATACAACGACCATTAGTTTTTATAATCACGACTCACGTGATCATATTAGGAGCAGTTTGTCTTTCCAAGATAGTGTGTTGTTTTTATACTACAAAATTGTTGTGAGATTGTCAAGTCTTGGCAGAATATCACACTGACTCAAAGACATCTCGATGATGCGAGTTCGAAGTTGTGGATTTCACACCACCAAACACATCTCTACTGTTCGAAAATGTTACGCAGCAATGTGTTGCTTAGACACACATTTTTACTTGTTGTGAAAACGTGTGACACAACCACGCTTCCGAATTCTGCCTGTTCCATTGCCTAACACACAGGGAACGACGAATACAAAGGCACGGGTACGGAAGCAGAGACTGGGCCAAGACGAGGGATCAGTGAGTGTAAAGTGCGGAAACGAACCGCCACGCATAATGGGGTCGGCAGAGCCATTTGCCTATGCGCCGTAGTAGATCCGCGGTAATTGATGCATAATTTAGCAGGAGTAAGGGCTTAGGCGTTCGCGCTCTCCACTCTCGTCATGCCGCGAAAGTGTGGATTTTTGGATGTGAGTATACACCCTCTCATATTCGCCCTGGGGACTAGCGAAAAGAGGAAGGAAACCGTTTTCAGCGACATTCTTCGCTGCCGCGCGAGTAAATCTCCCAGAGAAAAACTTACATGTTGGTTATTGTTAATGATATTAGAGATGAGTTTACATGTGCCTACAACAAGCTAAATTCATGATGTCAGTAAAATAAGGGACAGTACGACAAATATACGAAGAACGCTGCAACAAAGGCTCTCTACCGACGTGACTTCTTTCAAAGTATAGCTAATGGGTGAACTTTAAAAATACTTGATTGGCCATCGCTAATTGATGATAGTCGAAAGGTCTGAGTATGTCTAACTTCTCTGTAATGTAACTGAGACCTTAAAGATCGGAATCACAGCATTAAATTTTATTATTGTAGGTGTTGTGATACACAAATAAATTTGCTAACATTGTTGAGAATTTTACATTAAATAGAACCTCGCAAACGGGCATTATTGTTTTTTGCACGCAGCCATGTGTTCTTAACTTTCTTAATTGTTACAACAACTAAAGCATGTGGTAAACTGTTAACATTGCTTGGTAACTAAAACACGTTTCATACCATTGGCAAGATGGTAATCTTTGATTTTAACTCGTCGGAGTAGTGCTGACACGCAAACCTCCTGCTGTCGGACACTAAGAAATGTATCAAACGTTGTATGTCGATCGAGTATCAACCAGAACTCCGATTTAGTTCGTACTACGTGCTGTTGTCGAGCAGAACGGGAGTAAACGTTAATTAAAAATAACAGAACTACCAGAAACATGAAAAGTTATCGTTTATGGCTTCCGTGAGTGAATTGGTACAGCGTTAGATCTGCGTTCACAGGGTATCGAGTTCAAACACCGTTAACGAAATTTTAACTGTTTTATACGTTAAACTTATCTGGGAGAACATTTTCCTGACACGCGAAAATACGTTTCGGAGTTCGTAGAAATTTTACTTTAGCAGTGTGCTTTCGCTTCGTTAGTTGAAACTAGCAAAAGTTGAAACGTCCCCTTTGAAAAATTATTACACGACTGTGCTTAAACTGACACACAATATTTTTAGCGCAAAGCAATCTGACTTCCAAAAATCCCTACGAAAGAATGGCCCTGACTAACATTAACCTATACGTTTACAAATCACTTACCTCACAAAAATCTTCGTTACTCGAGCTACTGCAATACAGCGAGCGCCACTACTGCCAGCTAAATAAAAGATCCAAACTACGGAAGGCACTAACTATTGATAGGTATAGTTAGCAAATGAAAGATTTTAATAGAGAACCAACAATGTATTTACCTTAGTAGTCATAATATATACATCACTTCATGATACCAATTCTTACAAATTTCAAAACTCCGCCATCTCTCTACCCACGTCCACCACTGCTGGCGGCTCACCTCCAACTGCGCAACGCTACGCGCCGCTAACAGCCAACTGCCCAACACTACAATGGCGAGTATTAAAACAATACCAAACCAGCCACAGACTGCACACGGCACAGCCAGTGATTTTTATACAGAGCGCTACGTGGCGGCGGCGTTACCAATAAAAAAAACCTAAACAGCCTACTTACAGAGTATAGAGTATATTTTTATAGATAGGTATGGTGTTCTGTCGGACATGTGTGTGAGAACACACACAACTCCTGATGTCGCATAGCAACTGTGGTATACTTACAACAACGGAAATAACTGAGGATGAAAGAAAGCGTGCAACATGACTACTGGACATGACTGTCAACTCCAAACAGGCCTTTTAAGTGTCACAACTACGGTGCGTTTTAAAAACTCACAGTAACGCTATTCCTTTACTCCGATAGTTCTGCTGTTACTTTTAATTAACGTTAAGCCCGTTCTGCTGGACGGCAGCGCATAGTAGGAACCAAATCGGAGTTTTGGTTGATTGTCTATCGACATAAAACTTTCGATACGTATCTTAGTGTCGAACATCCGGATGTTTTGGCGTCAGAAGCGCAGCAGAATGGGTAGTAATTAAGTCGTTCGGACACAGAGTTCGCTCTAATAGAGATGATTGCCAAATACGGCCTTGCTCTTCATTGTGAAGGTCTTCGAAGCACATAACATGTATATTTGTTGAGATGAGACATTAATGCCGATAAACGAAACGGGCTGTGATTAATAAATATTTCTAAATTGCGGTGACTCGTTACTGAGTGTTGCATTACCTAGTTCTAAATGTTAATAGTACGCATTTCACTTCTGTACTTCTAGTGTCTTTACATTCTAAGGGACGAAAGTTTTTAGTTTCACATAATACGAGATGAATTTTCTGTCAGTTTTGGACGTGAATTTAATGTGATGTGTGTCGAATGGAACTTGGTGTTTGAAAGAACCTTAAGTTCATTAAATAGAGAGCCCATAGTGAATTGCCAGTTCGAAACGTCCAAAGAACGTGTGACATTCATATATAACTCTGTGAGCTTCGTGTTTGACGGACACTGTCTGCAACGGTTGATTTCGTAGAAATCTAACTACATTTACATTCTAGACGATGAAGTTAGTTTTTTTGTTGACGTCTTTGATTATGTACAACCAATGAAGTGTCCGATTCTTTCTACATCACAAATCCATGCCTTTTTACCTTTTTATGCAGAGGTTCTTTCGTTGTTGCTGCTGTTCTGGAGAAAACTTACCTGGACACTTTCACTACACTGTGTGTGAAACAGAAATGGTCGAAAAAACGTGTTACGTAACAATTATTGTTGTAACACTTGCATTTACGACTCTATTCGTTATTTATAAATTGACGCCGCTATCACTTCTTCATTGAAGTTGTGCACAAAACAAAGAATCGCTAATTCTCCTTTCTATTCCTCCTGTTACATAACGAAGCGACAGTGTGCAATGATAAGACGCAAGCATCGCATTCCGCAGTACGGTGGTTTAAATTCCCATTTGGCCACCGAAATTGAGGTTTCCCGTAATTTTTCTCATATATCTCTTAAGGCCATTAAATACCAGGATATATTCCACAGAAAAGTCATAGCCGATTTCCTTTCCCATCCTTCCTTCTTTGAACTTGTAGAGCATCTCTAATGACCTCATGGTTGATGGCATAGAAACCCTACCTCCTTTTCTTCCTTCCTGCTCAAACGTCTCACTATATTACTTTCATAGATTCACAAAGATTGCCGTAATATTAGTTGTACCACGCACAGAGCGTATCAGGCTGCTCAATTTCGTCTCTGACGACTTAACCGTAAGGTGTCGGTGAATGTAATTCAGTGCGGTCTTGCACTCCTAAGTGGTAAATCTCAGTATTACCGTTACAGTGAGTAGTGGTGTCATTTCCGGCTTAGGTAATGTGGTGAAATGTCTTATTACACGATATTCTCCTATTCTGTATACCACCATTTTTAAATTCAACTTGTGTTGAATTTTGTTTCACAACTTGCATGTTTACAACACTGATGAAACTGGATTGTACTGGAAGGGCATACCCACTCGAACTTCAGCCTTTCGAGCTAAAGTGCATTCTAATTTTGTGTTACCCCTGGTTTTAACTCATCCGAGCTACATAGTGTATCGCACCAGAACTATATAGCATGGGCTCGCACAAAATTCTGTGGAGCTATCTCACCTCTGGGAGAATGGATTCAGCTTGACAGCTCCGCGGGAGAATCCCGGTGGAGCTGAGAAGATACGGAAAGAAGCCTGCAGCAGGATGAAGCTTTATGTGGGTCGCAGAGGTGCGCCCGAACAACTGATCTGGTGGCTCACTTCCCGTAAAGACAAGTACCTGGTTCTGAGACGTGATACGGAAGTCAGCTCTCGCTTGTTACGTTCAGTAACAAAGCGTATACTTCGCATAGTGGAATAAGTCTGACCTTACTTACCAGCAGTCTAAGTAGTGAGGTTGGTTGTAGAATAAAAAGCATCTGAAATACTTTGTCTCTGTCGTTTTCCTCACGCTTTATTCCACAGTACCCGTCACCGAAGGAAACAAGTCATGCTGCCGCTGAGGCTAGCTGCTATTGGAATGAAATACTTTATTCGTCACTGTTGTCCAGTTTCAACCACAGTGATAACGAACATGGTTGTAAAGTCAAATGTATACAACAAAAAATAAAGGATCAAGGTTATTAAAAGCAGGTACTTAAATGGAGACATGCTAATAGTTCGTCTTACTTGCAGTCAAAAATAGATTAGAAAATGCTGAGGCATGTCCAGATGCAATTTCAATCCTCTATATAACACTTCGCAGCTCAGTACGAAAGCGAGAAAACGACAGTTCGTAATCTTTGTGAACTGACAACAAACCGCACTGCCCAACGCTGCAAAAGTCTTCTCGGCTCACAAAAATACTTTTTCCTATATGCGTGTAGAACGAAATGAGGTGTCTTTACGTTGTCCTTAAGCGCGGGAATCGACCAAAACATTGCTTGTGTGTGAGAGGTCCACCAAAGCATCACCTTACATCGTTAAGCCTAAAAGAGATGTCGTGCTACAAGACATACGATACGCAGGGTTTTTCAAAAAGAATATACGTATTTCGAATGCGTATATTAAACTTTAAAACATACGAACATACGGAAAGAAGTCGGAGGGTGTCAAATCCGGTGACCGTGGAGCCCAGCGGACATGCGCTAAGTCGCCAGCTCCTCGGCGACCAATCGAACAGTGTGGTAGGCTTTCATTCAGATTTCACGCACTTGGCGAGTCCAGTGAGGTGGTGCCCCGTCTTGTTGAAAAAGTAAATTGTCTTCGTGCAGCCTCGGATACACCCCTTTTTTAAATATAAATTATAGAGTGCAGCAATCAGTCGTTCTTTTTTAGATTTTATAACGCAAATCCAAATTTCGGATAGAGATTAGCCATTAGCAATGCACGATTTTCTATACTCTATGCATGTAAATCCCCGCTGTTGGGACGTCAGTCAAATTTATTTGAATACTACTATATGAGTGCGTCCACTTTCCGAATGGAAAGTAACCTGAACCATTTTCGTAACATAGCGGGATACTGTCGTGTTTCCATCATCCATTTTCTTCAGGAACACGAGGGCGGCCACGACTCTTTCCTTCGCGTACACATATCTAGAACCTGTCGATACCATCTGCAAATGTTCCACCCATTCGGAGAATTAACTTGGTACCTCAACCTGAAACGTTTCTGCACTGTAAAAAAAACGGTTCAAATGGCTCTGAGCACTATGGGACTTAACATCTACGGTCATCAGTCCCCTAGAACTTAGAACTACTTAAACCTAACCTACCTAAGGACATCACACAACACCCAGTCATCACGAGGCAGAGAAAATCCCTGACCCCGCCAGGAATTGAAACCGGGATCCCGGGCGCGGGAAGCGAGAACGCTACCGCACGACCACGAGCTGCGGACTGTCTGCACTGTAATCACGGAATTGCACTTAGCAAACTCGAGAACAAACAATGATTCCTGCTGCAGAGTAGTCATTTTAAACATATGACGGTTACCAAGCCAATCCGAAGACAACTGACATCTAGCGGCTATTAATATAAACTAGACAATGTATTCGTTTCTCCAATAGCCGAGCCGAGGCGCAGCGATCGATAGTACGGACAAAATAATACTTTGTAATACATATATTCGTTTTGAAACACCCTGTATATCCAGCGAATATGGACAAGCTTCACAATATTGTAAAAGATTAGAAGTGGTTTTTAAACTAATAAAATTGGCATACGTTGTAATACAAAATTATAAAGAAACAAATATTTTAATACATGCATATGTTCATAAACATGATAAATTATTGCAACATACATTCGTCTTCAGTTGTAAAATATTACTGTAACTAACTATTAGGCCGCCTCTGATCGTATACTGGATCCGGTACGTACATGAACACTCGCATTCATCATTAAGATCAGTTCAGTAAAATTAGCCCAGTTGACAAGTTTCACATACAACAAAAGTATATAACATCATAGCTCAGGACCCACTATAAGTTACAAGATTTCTGTACGCATAAAATATTCTCAGCCTTCTTGTTGTTTCAAATGTGAATGAAACTTCCAGCTTATGTTTGGTCGGCGTATGTCATCATTATATCATACTTCCCGAGATTGTCAACGCTTCCGTTCGTTCGGCCACCAGTCCCAGTTCAACGCATGTCTCTGTATATTCTTAGCGTCGAAAGTTCATCCCCACTTGCCACAAAGACCATAGCCGCTATCTTGGTGGAAGTTGTCTCGCACATGCTAATTTCTGTTGCTTCTTTCATAACAAAAAATGGTTCAAATGGCTCTGAGCACTATGGGACTTAACATCTATGGTCATCAGTCCCCTAGAACTTAGAACTACTTAAACCTAACTAACCTAAGGACAACACACAACACCCAGCCATCACGAGGCAGAGAAAATCCCCGACCCCGCCGGGAAACGAACCGGGAACCCGGGCGCGGGAAGCGAGAACGCTACCGCACGACCACGAGATGCGGGCTTCTTTAATAACAGAATTCAGGAATGTAGAAAAGTGGGACAAGTTCTTAGTTTCATCAAACATTATTATTTGTTTGTTCGTTTTACTGTCCCCCGCAAGTACTGATTCCTCGAGTTTTAGGTTTTTTTAATGTTCAGAGGTCGGTAACGGTACGGTTGGACTGACAGACTTCATCGCAATCACAAGGATTCTAGAAAATCCAGGAACGCCGAGTCCTATGTTCACAATATGAATGACAGCGTTGATGCCTATATGTTGCATGGTGTTGTGATGATTATGCTGAGACCGAGACTGTCTTTAACCCCTCGCAGCATACCCTTCATCTAAAAACATGAAGATGATGGTGAGCCAGGTTAAGGACAGTCTCTGTCCCAATCATAACTATACCAGGCAACATATAGGCATCAACGCTGTCATTCATATTGTGAACGTAGGACTCAAACGCATTCGTTTTCTTCTAGTGTTATGGGACTCAACATCTAAGGTCATCAGTCCCCTAGAACTTAGAACTGCTTAAACCTAACTTAACCAAAGGACTTCACACATCCATGCCCGAGGCAGGATTCGAACTTGCGACCGTAGCAGCAGCAAGGTCCCGGACTGAAGCGCCCAGAACCGCTCGGCCACCAAGACTGGCCGTATGCTACAAATAACTGCCTTCGCGAAGAATACGGACACGAGCACTTTCGTCAGTCAGTGACCTGTCGCTTGTCAGTTGCTCTTGGCTTGTTTAGTGTAAAATGAATCCATGGTAAATAACGTGGACGACCAGCCTACATTTTTATGTTTCTTGACGTCTTTTGAAGCTTCTCCGTTTCGTATAAGAAATCACCGTTCGAGTAAGCGATGTGTTTCAGCTCCGCTTCTCATCCTTTTGGCTCCACCGTAAACACAACTGACTACAAAGCCTTGAAAAACAGACAAAGCGCTGTAGGCGTAGCAGTTCCTGTAGCTCTGTGAGAAATGACGAGCTCTATGACCACGGCCCATAAAGAAAATCGATTACTCTTTTGTCGTTGTAGCTGATCTCAAATTGCCTAAGATAAAAACTTTTATTGCATTTGAATACAGCGAGGTAGTGCAGTGATAAGACACTGGATCTGTAACTGGGAGGAATACGGTTCAAATGGAAGCCAGGACATCGAAATTTAACTTTTCCTTGATTTCCATAAATCGTTAAAGCTGAACACTGGGAAGGTTCCTCTCATTAGTCACGGACAGCTTTCTCCCCTTTCATTCCTCAGTGCGATCCTGGGCTCCGTCTTTAATGACCTCGTCGTCTACGGGACGTTAAACACTGATCATACTACCTTCCGTTTCGTATCAAAGCCTTCCTCAAATTTACAAATGCAGAGTAGTTTCCTTATTTTTCCTATTATAAACCAAAGTGCTGAAGTTGCTTTTCGAGTGCGTCTTCTCCTACTAAAAGCAAACTAGTCCTCTTCAAATTTCGTTTCCATTCTTCCGTAAAGAACTCAAGGTAACTTCAAAAATGAGTGTGAAATCTTACGGGTCTTAACTGTTACGGTCATCAGTCCCTAAGCTTACACACTACGTAACCTAAATTATCCTAAGGACAAACACACACACACCCATGCCCGAGGGAGGACTCGAACCTCCGCCGGGACCAGCCGCACAGAAGTTAACTTCTTTAATGTCTGTGGTACTAGACTGTTAGTGCGTGTGTAACTCCTTTAAACGGATGACCTGGAATACCGTGCCATCATTTTTATTTCAAGAGTATTCATAAAAGGTGGTTAATTTTGGTAAACAGTGTGCTGCTTCATTTTAGATAGTTAAGAAATGAACCGGATGAAATGCAATGTGAGACCTCACTTGAAGGTGATACGTTTGAACGCCGTCGCGAAACTAGAACTACAGGTGAAAACACTGAGGAAGGGTGCGATACGCACGATCGGCGATTGGAGGTGTATGAAATAAATCTCCATGTTCTCACAGTGCTCTGACTGATCTATTACCTTTCTGGATCAATATCAAAATCCCATCTGGAGTTCTTGCGGCTGCACAAGCGAAAGCTAACGACTCAGTAGTTGACCGTAATAACCAAGTCAGAAGGAAATTTCTGTAAATTTTACACGAATGAATATGTATGTGTCACGTGTTGAACAAAGGTAGATGCGAAATCTAATTTCTGAAGAATATTTGGACTGCTTCAGAAAAAAAATTGAACAGTTTTTTTTCCGTCGATCTGTTACTGTAGATGAGACGTTGATGATCCACAATTGTACGCCGGATTTTATACAGCAGTTGGAGCGCCGAATAGAAGCCTGGGCCTAGAGCAGATTTTCCAATTCCGTAGGATTTGCGCCGTTTCACTCGGGAACTCCGACTGGACTCCGGTTGGATGCTGGAATATGTAGATGGAGCTGACTGCCGTCTTTTTTTGTTCAGTATTTTGGAGACTTTTGATACAAATACCTACAGAAATCATCATATTTGTGTGTATTTCGGAGGAATTACAAATGCATAGTTGAAGAAACACGTTTAAAATCTACAACTACCGCCAGAAGCCTTAGGTGTCTTGTGGACGGTGTTTTTGATAATATCACTGTTTCATTTTTGAATGGTGCGTGGGTAGAACGATTATCGATAATCTTCCGTATGAGCTCTAATTTCGACGAAGTTTTCGTCGTGGTGACTTGGCGAGATGTATGTGGAAGGAAGTAATATGTTGCCCGACTCCCTTCCCGCGCTCTCAATATTTCAACACTTGACACTCAATGACACACAATGCCTTTCTTGTAACGTCTGACACTTCAGTTTGTTGAGCATTTCCGTAATGCGGTTAGTAAATGATCTCGGCACGATGTAAGGTAGCAGATTTTGCACCTTACATGATGCTAAATCAGTACTAAAACACCGAATAATAATTGATAATTGGCCCACTGGAAGGAGAGAATGGACACAGAAAAGGAAGTTGCGTGTGTCATGTCAAACTAACGGGATAGCCGCGGCCGGACCCCTTTGTCGGCTGGCACTTCAGACCACTAAACACGTTCGGAGAGGCTGGGCCATCACAACAAGAAGCGAGAAGGGCCTATATGTGAAAGAGAGAAAGTGGAAAATTTGCGGAAGAGAGCGTAGAGATACGTGTTAAAAGTTTGGTGGCAACAGTAACCGCGGGAAAATCCTGTGTCGTGGTTGAGTACAAACGCTCACGGATACATGGAAGTCTGTGTCGTGATTGGCTACCAACGCGCACGGATCCACGCGGCCAAGAACGGCCAGGTTTGCAAAATCTCTGAAGGACGACTCTGGGGTCAGCTGTGGAGGAGAGCAGTAGCGGTGTCTGGCTGCCCTGCTTGGAGAGCGTGGAGAAGTTACCGGCATTGAGTCCAGTGGTTACTCTCAAAGACTGAATAGTTTAGAGCATTCGACTCCACACACGTAGCATTATCTGTTCCCCTGAGGAGAGAAACAGATTTGTATAACTTGTGATGTTCATATGCAATCTGAAGTGTACCTTTGCTGCCGCGCACTTGAGTCGACCAACTACTCTTTGCATATGTGCAAGTAGCTTGAGTATTGACCAGTGACGGACTCCGTAATTGAACACTTACGTACAGGAGTTTACGGGCGCAAACCACGTCCAAGTTGGAGATTAAAGCCAAGCTCGCTGACAGGAAAGACGGCATCACGACGTTGGCTGGGCCCACCGTCGTAATCATCACGCAGAATTACTGTGATATTAGCAATCATCATCCAAAGTGTTGTTGTTGTTGTCATCAGTCCTGAGACTGGTTTGATGCAGCTCTCCATGCTACTCTATCCTGTGCAAGCTGCTTCATCTCCCAGTACCTACTGCAACCTACATCCTTCTGAATCTGCTTAGTGTACTCATCTCTCGGTCTCCCTCTACGATTTTTACCCTCCATGCTGCCCTCCAATGCTAAATTTGTGATCCCTTGATGCCTCAAAACATGTCCTACCAACCGATCCCTTCTTCTAGTCAAGTTGTGCCACAAACTTCTCTTCTCCCCAATCCTATTCAATACCTCTTCATTAGTTACGTGATCTATCCACCTTATCTTCAGTATTCTTCTGTAGCACCACATTTCGAAAGCTTCTATTCTCTTCTTGTCCAAACTAGTTATCGTCCATGTTTCACTTCCATACATGGCTACACTCCAAACAAATACTTTCAGAAACGAAAATAATTAAGCACCGATCAAGGTTTGAACTCAGTACCTTTCGTTTAGCAGCCATACTCTTTAACCATTACGCTAATGCAGCTGTAATTCTAAATGAGTTCGTATTCCGCTAGCTCTTTGACTGGCGCTCTCTGAGTCTGTGTCCGTTCAGGCAGAACTGCAATAGTCACTTGCGGGTTCAGTGACGACTTAAGTACTTAGGAAAAGAGAATACATTGTGCCAATGATAGGGTAGTTAGGTTAGCGATTGTATTGTATTGTCATGTTATGCTAGAAATATTGCTCATCCTGTTCTGAATAAATCTTAATTTGGTATCATATGCTAATCACCGCATTATTGAATTCGTAGCTAGCAATCACCATATTTTTGTTTAATAATTAGAGTGTAATGATAATTTCGATGCAAATGATACTGGGGGCATAACCGCGTGTTTAAACAGAGCCAACTTAAGTCAGATAGCAACTCAAGGTCGACTAAGACTACCAATAGATATTTTTCAATATATCGATAATTTTACAATAAACCCCCCGTACGTTGCAACGAAACGTGCCGCTGTTAGTTGCGTCTTCTCTTGTGTTACACTAATCCTAATTCGTAAGGATCCCCAACTGATGGGCAGTAGTAAAAAGTCGGTCGAACAAGTGTTTTATAAGCCACTTCTGTAACGTTCTTTAATGCTTGTCAGCTTGGCATCTCATTTTCCCCTCAGCTGGTTACGTGATCATTCCACTTAAAGTTGCTAAGGATGGCTATTTCTCGATGTTAGAGTAGTTAATGTTTCCAGTGATCTTTCATCAACAGCGTAATCTAACACTAATGGACCTACTCATCTATTTACGCGCAGTACGTTAAATTCATTTACGTTCAGGGACAACTGCCATTCTCTGCACCAATTTTCGGTCCACTGTAGACCTTTTTGCATTTTGCCGCAGTCCTCTAGCGTTTCAGCCTTCCTACAGGCATCATCTTCTACAAATAGCCTGACGGAGCTTCCGACATTCTGGATTAGATTGTTCATACATACTACAAACAGTAATATCTCTATAGCTCTCCGTTGGAATACTTCAGAAATAATGCTTACTTTCAGTTTTGTCTCCGCATTGAATTTATCTCGTATTGCTATCTTTTGAATGTATGGAATTGTACGGCCTAAATTCATAATACTGAAACAGGTTTCGTGTCCAGAATTGAAAGAAATGATAAAGGTCGATTGGGGATCTTAGTATTCTAAGTCCGGCACTTACCCACTAAGCCACTTAGCCACATTTATTTAAACAGAAATATGTTTTGTGATTATGAATCGAATGGTAAAACCGGAGAAAATTCTGTTCTGTGTGGCACATAAATTGTGCCACAACACACAACGTGAAAGTCTGTTCATTTTTGTGAAATGAGTGCGACGAGTTTTATATTTATTTATTGATAGTTGTTCAGAGGGCAGTACACGATATCTTCGCGTCTGGTGATCGTCTATGTTCTAGTCGTATGACCACGAGCTCAGTCAGCTCCGGATGGTTTGTGTGCTCCTCAAGTTTCTACAGTAGTATCAGAGATACGGATGGGGAAATTACGAGGAACTCGCCAGTTCTGCGAATTCGATAACCAACTCTAAATAGACCTTGCATCAAAGAAGACGTAGATAATTTTGTCTCCAGAAGCTGTATGGTCAATGTTCTACGCCATAGAAAAGGGATTCTTATTATTGACTGTTCTTTTCCTTTCCCTCGTTCGTATGAAGTACAAACTGTTTTCACAGGTATCTTTCGCCACTCGTTACCTAATGCAACCTGTTTCTCCTTTAACGATGTTGGAGGAATATGTGTGCGACCAGCTATTGCCCTGAAACGAACAACCCACGATTATTATTTTCAAAAAAATGGCTCTGAGCACTATGGGACTTAACATCTATGGTGAAAGACTGCGGTGTGACAGAGTTGAAGGTCATCCTTACATTGATCTAAACAGATGCAGTAAGATGCGTCAGGCAGATGTCATCTTAAAAGACTGTATTTTTCTTACAGAAGATCGCCTGCATCTGGGGACGCATCTCATCAGCTGAAAGCCCATGATATCTAGGCTGTAACTGCTGTTTAGAGAAGAATATTGGAACTGACCAGATACCATGATACTCCCACACACTCACTTTCATTTGACTGACAGAAGTTAATAAAATGACGCGAATGCTTCTCCGACCATCTGATGTACATATTCCGATGTAGTTTTAAGGAACAAGGTCAAGGATTACTCCTTCTTAATAAAACTCCATTCCCACCAACGTTGTGATCATCGGCGTCATTTGACATATCGGCAGTGAGATTTATTTTTGCTACAACCGCTTTCAGTGAATCGTCATCCTCATAAGTTAAAATAATCTTGATTAGAACTATCCGTTGAAGTACTATTAGAACGACTCCGGTTCATTGTGGTCACAGTGGACGGTGGTGCTCTGCATACGCCAACAGTCGTAAAACGCGTACTGCAGTATCAGTACTCTAAGTCATGAAGTAGTCGAGCAACTGCGAATTATGTTCTGCTTGATTCGATGGGGGGCTCAAGAGCTCTGTGTTGCTAAGCAACAGAAACGAAGCGTTTTTATGTTCATTTTAATGTGAAGTTGAAGGAATGGATGTGACACAATGATGTCTGTTTCCATTTTCTATGAATTCTCAAGCATTTTAACTCTTACGTTAACTGTGAAAAGATGAAAAGTTAATGATGGTTGTAGAAATAGGCAATCTTGAGGTGAGAAAATAAGTAATCGAACTGACTTTTGCTCACACTAAAAAGGCTGACTATACACCTACGTACACTTAAAATGTTCACAGACAGGCTCTATAGATTCTTATTGGATTTCGAAAATGGTTATTATTGTTCGCCTCCAACTGCAGCATTTTTTTCACTTATTACAATGCTAGTCTTATTTTATTACGTCTTTGCTCCCTGGTTGACGCATCCTGTCTTCCCTGTCAGTGGTCAACCCATTACCTACTTCGTCTCATTTTCCACCAACTTGACATGCTAAGTTTTTGTGTTGTAGATATGCTACTTTCGCCTGTATTTATAGGTCTTTAATTTGCAATCGTTTTCGATGTTGCGTTATTGCATCTTTAAGACCTCGAACACAGTAAACATTTACTCCGCCATGACTGTACAAAATACTACTCCAAACTGTGTGTGTAATTACTTTTACAACTGATCATACTTTAATGCCTTTAAACTACAACTTTCCCAGTTTTCATATGTAGATGTGACTAGCGAACAAAAACAATGACTATGGGTAGTGTTTATACTACAATAATCGAATATTTGTTATTATTGTACTAAAATCAGGCACCTGTGACATCGATGTATTAATACGTAAGAGCAGTGAAGTTTTGCAAATTGATTATATTACATAGGATTACTCAGTAGTGTGAAGGACCTTACAAGGGGCACTGTAGGCGTCTTCTGGTCAGTGACATAAAACAGTACAGACAGTGGGGTGCGTAACACGTCACCTACATTAAGTGGTACCTAAAAGTCTTATAAAACGGAAATGTAACACACTGCTAAGCTACTTACAGTGCTCAAGCGTATCAAAAAATGTTAGTATAGGGTAGTCATTATTTGTATTTTAATCAATTACGCATAGCTTTCTACGATGTTCCACACACTTTGCGTAATCAAGCTAACATGTGAACTAACTGGAATGGGTAATTCTGAACGTAATTATGAGACAAAACGCGAAATATGTTTTGGGGACGAAAAACTGACCAGTTCAGAGTAGTGGGGAGCAGCAACATTGGGAAAAATGGAATTAAATATTTTCATATAAAAATTTGATCAGGAAGTTGGAAAGAATTATTTTTAGCAAACGCAGCTAGGAAAACGAGAAAGAAATTGGGGGGACTCATTTTGAAACTTGTCACTGCTGAAGAATGTCAAATACGTAGCGGATAAATACAGATTCAAAAACACTATTCAAAAGACAATACTGTACAAAAGCTTCATTACGGGTAGAACGATTTGCTAAGTACTTGTTAGGCTATTCGGCTGATTGGACAAAATGTGGTAAAAACACAGTATGGAGCACGTGAGAACTGGTTGACGATTTTGGATGTATAGATAGTCAAGTAGGACAGAGAAGGAATTCGAATCTCTTTCAAGACAACGAAAAAGAGTTAAATTTAAGAGAAAACTTGAGTTCATGGATTTATGAAAATGGAGAAGCGTGGAAAGCATTGAAAACTTCATAAGATAATATCTATTGTGTCCTTTAGGTTTTTTCTATGCAGTTGTACCTTTAGATATTAGACCTTCTCCATCAAGGTTTCTGTTGCTGTTTAAGGACCTTCACCGTGATGTCAGCACGCCGGAAACATGTATCGCTGAATTTGTTTCATTTGTTTCTTTCTGTGCGTGTATGATACCACAATGAAGCAGCTTTGGCAGTGTGATGTCACAGCACAAAATAAATGAAGTAAATTCATGAATTGGCATCCCTGTCGTGTTCATATCGCAACGAAGGTTCATGTATTGCAATAGAAGCCTTTTTGATGCTGTAACCTGTGAAATGTGCACTGACATAGTAAAAACACTATAGAATATACGAAAGTCATTTTATTGTTAAGTTTTCCATTTATTTTATCCTTACGGTTTGCCAAGACTAGTCATTATGGCTGTCATTAAAAAACAGGTGCAACACGTTTTATTTTTTGTAGAGGTCAAGGTAGTTTCATATTGAGCAGGTGTTCAGTTAGAAAAGCATGATGAAGAGAACTGTTCGTGGCCCACTTTGAAGAAATTTTCAAAGCATTCGTCTGTAGTTTGTGGTGAAATAAATAAAAAAAATTAAATTTATTGATTTTTTGAAAAGAGAAAAAAATTATGGAACTTTAACGTTAGAATTTTTGAAAGGCTTTTTTACGGACTGTTATTGACCGGCATGAATGCAAACAAATTCAGTGCTGCGTGAAATTTGCCTGTAATATAATTTACAATTCCGATTAATTGCATTTTTTAATTGTACGTCATTGTGGATTTAATCAGTGTTCTCACCTTAGACGTAGAATTAGTCCTTCTGTCACAATATTAATTCATTAGTCGCCATCAATGTTCTTCTCTTTGTTGACCGTGTGTATCTTCTACCTCGGCATCGGTTTACTTCACGAAAACTGTGGAAACCAAGGAATACAATGCTACGTCGCTTTAAATAATTTTCGTAAAACAGATACTTCTCACTATTCTTTTATTCACAAGACAATAAGACTTCCTCTGCTCGTCGCAGAAACCATAAATACTAACAAGATGGCTGCCTTTCCGACACACAAAAAATTACCTCCATCCCCTACAAGATAACAATCGAAAGTGTATCTTAACTGCTTCTTGGAGTATGAAACAAAAGATAATCCAATATGAACATTACAGAGATTATGTTCTACATCCCTCTCAATTTAATCTTTGGCGCAGCCTTTAAGGTATTATATGTCTCTGCGTCGGAATGTGTCATTACTAGTTTTAGCGAAAGTAGAAGAAAATTAACATTACCATAAAGAGGCTCAAAACTCCCTTCTGCCGAATAACTAGAACAGTTAAGTGACGTATTATTAACTCGAGCATGGCTGTTTGTTGATCTCGGGCCGTTGCAGGCTCTGCTTTAAGACCTGCGTGAGATGGCGCAAGCAGAGTGACTCGGGCACAAGCTTCACGGCTGCCGGAGAGGGTCATCCGCGGCACTTTTCTCCGTTTATTTGTGGCGCGCGGCGGCCAGTACGTAGGCGTTCTAAATAACTCGGTAGGCGGCATCTGGCAGATGGGACAGATAATGAAAGCCACTCCGCGTGCCGATATGTAAAGCAGGGCGGGTCTGATCCTTATGATGTAACCAGTGCTGGCCTAGTGCTTTTCATCCTCCCGCTTTCACCCCATCATTTCGGCCCTGAATTAAGAGGAACGTTTGTCCCAATGAGGCTAATTTTAAAAGCGCCAGAACCAAGTGGGAGCCTAATCTCGAAGTGTGTCTCCTCTTTGCTCATCTGGCCGCGTCTTGGCAGCGTCGTCGCCCGAGGGAGGGGAAGACCGAACGAAGTGGGGAGGCCCTATAGGCACCGTGCCAGAGCCGGCGTTTAGCGGTCAGGAGCTGGCGGGAAAGCCCCTAGATTCAGCTCGTTTACTCTCTCTGTTTTCATAATGAGCGCGTTTGTCACGAAAACGCGAGTCACATTCGACGGTGTCGGGTTTTGGGGCGTCGTTTGCCGTGGTGATGAAGGACGGCGTTTTAACGGTCGTTGCTGCTCCGTCAGACGGTCCAGAGGGTCAGAAGGTGGTGGCCGGACCACGGCGCCCGATCTCGAGGAATACTGACGGTGAAGAAAGAGTCGCGCTTTCGGCGCCGAAGAGAGCACAAGGCGCGACACTCGAAACGTTGTTTATCGCCGGGGAGCCGGTATGGGACAGAAGTCTTGTGTGCCAGCCAAGTCGGTGGAGCCAGGCAGCCGGTGGCGGCGGCGGCGGCGGCGGCGGCGGCGGCAGTAGCGGCGGTGGGGCTGCTATAATTGAAATGTTTGTGTAGAGCGGCGCAGTGGAGGATCGACCGACCGACAGGACGCGTTGCACGTTGGCTTCGTCGCGGGGTAACGGCGGTAGCGCCTCTGGCGCACCCGGGGGCGCTAGGGGCAGGTTCCGAGTGACGGCTGTTCCGGAGGAACCGGGAGACGCCACTGTGCAGTCACCGGCTGGGAAGGCGGTTGCTGCCGGCTTCGCCCTGCTCAAGGGGGCTTCAGCCGTCATCCGTCCGGCACCTGCCGCCGATCTGACGGAATACGGAGCTCTCGGTAGTGCCGTCATGTCGGCCACCGCCGCTGCCACCGCTGTAAGCGTCGCTACGGCATCGAAGTTCTCAGAGCAGGTTACCGGCGAGGTTTCGACGAAAAGTGATTATCGGGGAGCCTGTGGCCCAGGTTGTACCCCGAACCGCGCTGGGTCCAGCGAATATTTTGAGGCCTGTCTGTGCGACGATAAGGTGCATCAGAAACGACATTATTTGACTGTGGAGGTGCTAGGAATGTCGACTGCAGTTGCTGGACGTATTCGTGGAAGCATTCTCGATACAGCGTCTGTTCAGGGTGGTGATCATGTACAGACAGGCACAAGCAGAAACATGGAAACGGCTTCACCACCTCTTTCTGGAATACATCTCAAGACAGTCGCCAACGAGATCGGCAGTAGTGAATATTTCGGTGACGCTAGAGGACAGGTTGCTAGTGGAAACACAGCAAGTGATATCGCGCTTCTGGGAAACACAGAACCTGCTCAAGTAAGCTGCGGGGCTGCGACGCCGGACGTGCCCTCGACAGCGCCAAATTGCTCCGATATCGTCCCTCTTCCGACGGCTACGTATTTCGACAGTGACGAAAACTTCAACACGATAAACAGCGACATTTCTTCTTTAGCGAGTGACATCTGGATTATGGAGGACGAATTGTGGAGTGGTCACGCATCAGGGGAAGACTCTCCGGCTCCGACGAAGGATTGTAGCGCTACGGACTACCGCGCGGAGAGCGAGGGCGCCGACAGCGAGGCTCCCGCAGAGAGGAGCCATCCCCGGTGGAGTGCGTCCGACGCGGGTTCGAGCGCGGTGAAGGACGGCAAGAGCCGCGGCTGGCAGAGACAGGCGAAAGACGCGGAGCCAGATCGATGCCGCGAGGACGGCGGCCCCGCCCGCAAGGTGTCGAGCGGGCACAGGGGCCGGCGCAGTGCCACCCCGGAGCTGGCGTTCGACCCCTGCAGCCTGCCCTCGGTGTCCGAGCTGGAGGAGGAGTGCGCCGCGCGGCCGCCGCTGCCCACCATCAGCGAAGACAGCGCGCCGCCGACTGGCGGCCAGCCGCGCCGCTCGGGCTGCCGCGACGATGCCGACAGCCTGGCGTCCGAGCCCGAGTGCTCGCCGAGCGCCAGCCGCAGCCACACACCTGTTCGCAGGAACCACAGCGACCCGCGCCGCGCGCTCAGCCGCGTCCTGCCGTTCTTCTCGGCCAGCCTCACCAGCAACGACGACGACTCGGAGGTACACGCCTCATTAAATCACCTCCCACAGTCGCGAGTTGCCGCTTACATAAGTCCTGTTCACTGCATCAGCTTTCTCCCCCCCTCCACTCCCCCTCTATCTCCTTCCGATCTGCCGGCCGGAGTGGCCGAGCGGTTGTAGGCGCTACAGTTTGGAACCGCGCGACCGCTGCTGTCGCAGGCTCGAATCTTGCCTCGGGCATGGATGTATGTGATGTCATTAGGTTAGTTAGGTTTCAGTAGTTCTAAGTTCTAGGGGACTGATGACCTCAGAAGTTAAGTCCTATAGTGCTCAGAGCCATTTGAACCATCTGAACCTTCCGCTCTCTCCTCAAGCCGTCCATCTCCTTTCTATGTAATACCTCTAAGTTTAGTAATAATTACATGGCATGTCCCATTTATTTAGACATCTCCTAATAAATTTTCGTTCAGAAGCAAAGTAAAGAAAAAAAAAACATTTCGAGCAAGTGATCGGTACTGAGCGGCAGGACATCAATCACATTGGTTGCATTTGAATAGAATTTGCCATAAAATGACCATCTGGAGAACGATCATATAGTGTACATAATACCGGGTGATCAAAAAGTCAGTATAAATTTGAAAACTTAATAAACCACGGAATAATGTAGATAGAGGGGTACAAATTGACACACATGCTTGGAATGACATGGGGTTTTATTAGAAGAAAAAAAAACCATATTGCCAGACGCGTAGAAAGATCTCTTGCGAGCGTCTTTTGGTGACGATCGTGTGCTCAGTCACCACTTTCGTCATGCTTGGACTCCCAGGTCCCCAGCCCTCACTCCGTGCGATTGTTGGCTTTGGGGTTACCTGAAGTCGCAAGTGCATCTTGATCGACCGACATCTCCAGGGATGCTGAAAGACAACATTCGACGCCAATGCCTCACCATAACTCCGGACATGCTTTACAGTGGTGTTCACAACATTATTCCTCGACTACACCTATTGTTGAGGAATGATGGTGGGCATATTGAGCATTTCCTGTAAAGAACATCATCTTTGCTTTGTCTTACTTTGTTATGCTAATTATTGCTATTCTGAGCAGATGAAGCGCCATCTGTCGGATATTTTTTGAACTTTTGTATTTTTTTGGTTGTAATAAAACCCCATGTCATTCTAAGCATGTGTTTCAATTTGTACCCCTCTATCTTTATTATTCCGTGATTTATTCAGTTTTCAAATTTTTACTGACTTCTTGATCACCCGCTATTATGCTTAACAATAACATTATCTTGGAAGTGTTCCATTTTCATGTGTTTGCGTAGAAAAACAGTAATATCAGAAATTGAGTCCGCCTTGATGCGAAACACCTTGTTATTCGTTTATTTCTTTATTATCCCAAACTAGTTCCCGCGACGAATATCACCATCATCTAAAACATGCAGAAAATGGCATGGTTCTACACAGTAAAACATTATTACATTTTTACAATTCGCTTTTGCAGTACAGCTTTCTATTGATGCTTTAATACTGCCTTATTTATTGTATGTTACAGCATGTTTGAGCAATTATTGGTGCAGTTTGCAACATATTTCCTCTGCTCTTTTTTTTTTCTGTAGCCGTCTTCTTTACTTACCTAACATCATGTCATCTCCAACCATGTGAGCGGCTGTTAGTAAACAAATGCTAAAAGATGAATTTCGTATGTCAGCAGCATATACTTGGGGTAGTGGTAGTTAACTGTTTCATCGCAAATTTTTGGAACAGAATTACCGATTTCGTCTATATGATAACCATAGTCAGAACCGACGACAGATATACAACAAAAAACATTACTTTGGTAAGAGATTAAAAGCAGAGAACAAAATGTGATGTGGACACGATGTACCCCTCATTCTGCTGCATAGCATGAAGTCAAACCGTGTAAAAATAGGATTCTAAATTGTCATGTATGTTTCAGCCTTGGCGGGTTCAAACTCTAGGGATTGAAGGATGAGAGGATACGGAACAAAAAATGTCTAATGACCTACGTCTGGGAATATATGGTATCCATGCTAGAGACCGTTTATTTAATCATACATTGTTACAGACACAGCGGTCTAATACGCGCTGTACCATGGAGCCCCAGCCACAGTTAAAGTATGCATGGTTTCTTACTAGACGGTGACACTGTTCCTCTCACGTCATGCCCTAGTGCTCTCTGCTGCCATAGTCATTGGTAATGTTGTGTCCCATTCACTTCTCCTGCTGACTCACTTTGTAGTGTATGTGATACAGCGTTGTACACAGTGGTTCCGTATTCGAATCAAGAGCTTTTTGACCTCGGTTTGCAATTATTTGCTGAATATATTTCAATCTCTGTCTTCCTCTTCAGTGTTTGCCCACTACAGCACCCTCTAGTACCATGCAAGTCATTCGCTCATGTCTTAACAAATATCCTATCATCCTTTTCCTTGTAAGTGTGTTTCACATACTCCTTTCCTCTCCGATTCTGCGCATAACTTCTTCATTCCGTTCCTTACCAGTCCACCTAATTTTCAACATTCATCAGTAGTACCACATCTACGCAGTCTTTCTCGCAGCCCATGTTTCACTGCCATACAGTGCTGTGCTCAAAACGTATATTCTCAGAAATTCCCTTCTCAAATTAAGTCGTGTTTGATACTAGTAGACTTCTCTTGGCCATCAATGCCCTTTGCCACTCTGCTTTTGATTTCTTTCTTGCTCCGTCCGTCATAGCTTATTTTGCTGCCTATGTAGCAGAATTCCTTTATTTCATGTACTTCCTGACCATCCCTCCTGATGTTAAGTTTCTCGCTGTTTTCATTTCTGCTGATTCTCATTACTTCCGCCTTTCTTCGGTTCACTCTCAATCCATATTCAGTACTCATTAGACTGCTCATTCCATTCAGCAAATAATGTAATTCTTCTTCACTTTCACTCAGGATAGCAATAACATCAGCGAATCGTATCATTGATACCCTTTCATCTTGAATTCTAATTCCATTCCTGAACCTTTATTTGTATCACCGTTTCTTCGATGTAAAGATTAAACAATTGGGGAGAAAGACTACATCCCTGTTTACACCCTTTTTAATCCGAGCACTTCGTTCTTGGTCGTTCACTCTTACTATTCCCTCTTGGCTCTCGTATTATTGTGAGTTAGCTGTCTCCCCCTATAGTTTACCCCTGTTTTTCTCCAGATTTGCAACATCTTGCATCATTTTACATTGTCGAACGGTTTATCCAGGTCGGTAAATAGTATGAACATGTCTTGATTTTTCTTCAGTTTGGTTTTCATTATCAACTGCAACATCAGAACTTCCTCTCTGATACCTTTCCTAAAGCCAAACTGATCGTTATCTAATATGTTCCCAATTTTCTTTTCCATTCTCCAGTGTATCATTTTTGTCAGTAACTTGGATGCATTAGCTGTTAAGGTATTTGTGCGATAATTCTCGCACTTGTCTCTTCGGAACTGTGTGGCAGATATTTTGCCAAAAATCAGATGGTATGTCACAAGACTCGTACATTCTGCACACCAAAGTGAATAGTCATTTTGTTGCCACTTCCTCCAATGATTTTAGTAATATCTACCCCTTCTGCCTTACTTGATCTTGAGTCCTGCAAAGCTCTCTTAAATTCTGATTCTAATACTGGATAACTTATCTCTTCTAAATCGACTCCTGTACCTTCTTGTATCACATCAGACAAGTTTTCCCCCTCATATAGGCCTTCACCGCACTTATTCCTTCTGTCCGCTCTCTCCTTTGCATTTAACAGTGGAATTCCCGTTGCACTCTTAATGGTACCGCCCCTGAATTCAATTTCACCGATGGTTCTTTTGACTTTCTTATCTACTGAGTCAGTCTTTCCGTCAATCCTTTCTTTTTCGACTTCTTCCCATGTTTCATGCAGCCACTTCGTCTTAGTCCCCCTGCACTCTCTTTATTTCCATCCTCGGCGACTTGTATTTCTGTATTTCTCAATTTCACTGAACATTTTTGTACTTCCTTCTTTCATCTATCAACTGAAGTTTTTCTTCCATTATCGATGGTTTCTTCGCAGTTACCTTCTTTGCACCGATGTTTTTCTATCCAACTTCCCTGATTGGCCTTTTTAGAGTTTTCCATTCCTCTTCAACGTTACTGCTTACTGATCTGTTCCTTATTGTTGTATCTATAGCTTTAGAGAACTTCAAGCATACTTGTGTATCCCACTTCATTGCGTATTGATTTTTCCTGACTAATGTCTTAAACTACAGCCTGCTCTTCATCACTATTACATTGTAGTCTGAATCGACGTCTGCTCCTGGTTACGCCTTACAATCCAGTACCTGATTTCGGAATCTTTGTCTGACCATGATGTAAACTAACTGAAATCTTCCCATATCACCTTGTTTTTTTTCCAAGTGCATTTCCTCCTTTTGTCATTTTTGAACAGAATATTTCTCTATCACTAGATGAAATTTATTACAGAACTCAATTAGTCTCTCTCCTATCTCATTCCTTGTCCCAAGCCCATATTCTCCTGTAACTTTTCCTTCTGCTTCTTCCCCTACAACTGCATTGCAGTCCTCCATGACATTTCTGTTTTCACCTCCCTTTACACGCTGCATTACCCTTTCAATATCCTCAAATACTTTCTTTCTGTCTTCACCTTCAGCTTGCGACGTCAGCATTTGTACCTGAACTGTTCACAGTAACACATTCTCTGCCCTACCTCCCTATACTTTACGAATGCTACTCCCGTTCTGCCATTTTCTGCTGCTGTTGCTATTACCCTATACTCATCTGACCAGAAATCTTGTCTTCTTTCCATTTCACTTCATTGACGTAGATTGAGCTTTTGCATTTCCCTTTCCAGATTTTCTAGTTTCCCTACCACGTTCAAGCTTCTGACACTCCATGTTGCGACTCTTCGAACGTTATCCTTTCGTTGGTTATTGGATCTTTCTCTCACGGTCACCTCCCCCTTGACAGTCCCCTCCCGGACATGCGACTGGGTTACTATTACGGAATCTCCTGGCAAAGGAGAGATCATCATGACACTTTCTCAATTACTGGCCACATGTGATGTGGATGAACGTTGTGTGTCGTTAATGCAATGGTTTGCATTGATTTCTGCGTCCTCATGCCGTTGATCATTCCTGATTCTTCCGCCTTTCTCACCCCAAGAACAAGGGAGTGCCCTGAACCTTTGTCGGCTCCTCTACCCTCTTTTTACTTTTTTTGCGTTTTGTTCGTTGCTGTTTGTCGTATTTGGTCGTTACGGACGTCACATGACATCCGTTGAAGTTCATTGTTGGTCCTTTCAATCAGTTTCTTTTTTAATTACAGAGACCAGCCAGCTCTCTCACCGAAGACGCTGAGCTACCGTGCCGGCTAGCCTTAACGCTTACAGCGTGTGCAGGGCTTACTAGCGACAGATGTTCCACATGGGAAGCAGTTTTGCTACTGCTTTCTTCAACAGGCAACCAGGGATCCGGGATTTGATCCAATTCACAGATGAGGCCATCTTTACGCGGGGTGGTAACGTCAACTTTCAAAACAGTCATCTATGGAACTGTATGCAAAACGCCCGTGGTTTGGTGACAGCGAATCATTAGCATTGGTATAGCTGGAATGTGTGGGCCGGGATAATAATTGACCGTATTTTGGGACCAGTCTTCCCCTCCACGTCGCCTAACAGGCCGGAACTATCGGAGTTTCTTGAGAGTGACGTTGCCTCCCCTGCTGGAAGAAGTGTCGGTGACTCGTAGGGTTACATGGTTGCTGCGTTTTGGTGTTTCAGTCCACTTCGCCATGGACGCATCTCAGTCGTATAACAGTTTCCACAACAAAAGTCTGTCTCGAAACCTGGCAGAAAATCTAATGAGATTCTGGTCATATGTGAAGTATGTTAGCGGCAAGAAACAATCAATGCCTTCTTTGCACGATAGCAATCGATATACTATCAAAGACAGTGCTGTCAGAGCAGAGTTACTAAACTCAGCCTTCCGAAATGCCTTCACAAAAGACGACGGAGTAAATATTCCAGAATTCGAATCGAGAACAGCTGCCAACATGACTAACGTAGAAATAAATATCATAGGAGTAGTAAAGCAACTTAAATCACTTAATAATATTCTGATGAATTAGATCCATATTTAACAATCATATACAACCGTTTACTCGTCAAAAGATGCGTACCCAAAGACTGGAAAATTGCACAGGTCACACCAATATTCAAGAAAGGTAATAGGAGTAATCCACTAAATTACAGGCCCATATCGGTAACATCAATATGCAGCAGGATCTGGAACATACATTGTGTTATAACATTATGAATTACCTCGAAGAAAACTGTCTGTCACACAGTCAACATGTGTTTGGAAAACATCCTCCCTGTGAAACACAACTAGCTCTTAATTCACATGAAGTGTTGAGTTCTATTGACAAGGGATTTCAGATCGATTCCATATTTCTGGATTTCCGGAAGGCTTTTGACACTGTACCACACAAGCGGCTCTTTGTGAAATTGCGTGCTTGTGGAATATCGTCTCAGTTATGTAAATGGATTTGTGATTTCCTGTCAGAGGGGTTACAGTTCGTAGTAACTGACGAAAGTCGTTGAGTAAAACAGAAGTGATTTCTAGCGTTCCCCAAGGTAGTGTTATAGGCCCTTCGCTGTTCCTTATCGTATATAAACGATTTGGGAGACAATCTGAGCAGCCGTCTTCGGCTGTTTGCAGATGGCGCTGTCGTTTATCGACTAATAAAATCATCAGAAGGTCAAACTGCAAAACGATTTGGAAAAGATATCTGAGTGGTGCGAAAAGTGACAGTTGACCCTAAATAACGAAAAGAGTGAGTTCATCCACATGAGTGCTAAAAGGAACAAGTTAAACTTCGGTTACATGATAAATCAGTCAAAGTAAAAGCCGTAAATTCAACTAAATACCTAGGTATTACAATTACGAACAACTTAAATTGGAAGGAACACATAGAAAATGTTCTGGGGAAGGCTAACCATAGACTGCGTTTTATTGGCAGGACACTTAGAAAATATAACAGATCTATTAAGGAGACTGCCTACACTACGCTTGTCCGTCCTGTTTTAGAATACTGCTGCGCGGTGTGGAATCCTTACCAGATAGGACTGACGGAGTACATCGAAAAAGTTCAAATAAAGACAGCATGTTTTGTATTATCGCGAAATATGGAGAGTGCCACAGAAATGCTAGAAGATTTGGGCTGGACATCATTAAATGAAAGGCGTTTTTCGTTGCGATGGAATCTTCTCACGAAATTCCAATCACCAACTTTCTCCTCCGAATGCGAAAATATTTTGTTGATACCGATCTACACAGGGAGGAACGATCACCACGACAAAATAAGAGAAATCATAACTCGTACGGGAAGATATAGGTGTTCATTCTTACCGCGCGCTATTCGAGATCGGAATAATAGAGAATTGTGAAGGTGGTTCGATGAACCCTCTGCCACACACTTAAATCTGATTCGCAGAGTATCCATGTAGATAGATAGATAGATAGATAGAGCGAGCCGACCGACAAGTCGCCGCTCATCAAACGCAAAAAATTCTAGTCGTCAATAACGCCGCTCACCTTCAGACGAGAAGCTGTGGTGTTACCACTGACCATATGGCTCTGAAATTCGAAAATGACGTTCACTTGTGAGACGGGAAATATGGCTGGAAGTCAGTAACTACGGCGGGCTCCCCACATTGCAGTCGTCGACTGTTTGTCACCTAACACCGTACAGATTTGCAGTGTCTAGTGGGCACAGCTGCCGATGTATCTGTCTACCCGTCTTCTCGACTGTGTAGCTGTAGCAGTGATGACTGTCGCCTCTAGGCTGCCATTGGTTCCACAATTAAGACATATGTTCGTGTGACACTCACGCTGAACTTAGCTCTCCATCGTGAGTTTGTGTGGCAATTCATTGTGGCAGACGTAGTATACTATATACTTGGAGCAGACTCCTTATCATTTTACGGCCTTCTGTCAGACATTCTCCACCGCCTCCTTCATACAACCACTAACTTAGCTAACCGTGCACGTGTGCGCTCTGCGCACAACACAGCCGTATTCTTGATCATAAGTGATTCTCCATACTAATAAGTCCTTAAACAGTTCCCGGAGATCACTATTTAAGTTACCTATGCCAGCAGCTATACAGCTGCCAACACTTAATTATTTTCTAACAACGCCATGAAAATCGATGACGTTGGTTACCACTCGAAAAACTGAAGATGACGAAACGAGAGTTTACTTTTGAGCTCGCCCAATGGATCTGTCGTTCATCTAACAGCGGCGGGATCGATTCTCCCCATGTAGTTCCAGACAAGACCAACGGCTGGCTCCCCATGTGGTGATTACCGGCAACTTGACACCAGAACAATACCCGGTACGTATACTGTTCTGCACTTTGAAGATTTCTCATCTAGTTTCCACAATAAACACGCTGTCTCCACAAATGACTTGTATGAGCTTGGTACAAAATAATCGTTCTCCTGGCAAACATACCTAAGACCACCGTCAGTGTTCCACCCGACCTGTTGTGAGATCAGAAGAATGCTTCTTGAATTATGCAGCGCTGCCCAGACTTCCAATGTTTTATGGCTGGAACGATATTGCAGTGTCTATGTTATTCCGAATTACGATCCACCGCATGACGGAGGGAACAGGCACTGCGGCGACTGCAGCGATAACCGAGAAATCATGGCTAGAGTCCCGGTCCGGAACATTTTCATTGTCGTTATTCCATTAAACAAATGATGGTCGTCCATATTCGCAACTGCGAATTCATTTCCAGTATTTTATGGACGAAGTCATGCGTGATCTCAGCTTCTGCTTTGTGTTGATGATGTTTTGATAATGTCCAGGTCCGATGCGAAACATCTACGACTTTGCTCGCGTCCATTCACATGGTTTACTCATCAACCCATCAAAGTGCGTGTCTGGAGTAGAAAAAATTAATTCCTAGCCCATATCAGTAACGCCGTTGCAGGAGAGAGCGAAAATCATAATTTCCCACACCCTTTGATAGTTCGTGACTTGTGAAGATTTCCCAGTCTTCGTAATTTTTATCGCCTCTTCATGTACAACCACATGCTGCTGGCTGCCCCACTAAATGACTTCTTACGATGTTCTGCAGAACCGAGTCAAAAATTTCACAGGACGAGTGAAGCAGACACTGCATTTAACAACGGGAAGGACTTGTGTCGCTGAGTCTGCACTTACAGCACACCCTGTTCCACAAATCTCTTTCACTTCAAAGGCTGATGCATCTGTAAGTGTAATAGGCACTGCACTTCAGCAACAAATAGACCAATACTGGCAGCTTTTTTTAGTTGGAAACCTTTAAATCCATCTTAGTCGTCGAATATGGGGTGTCTAGGAAATCTACTTTCTCTGATCGGTAGACAGCATTCAAACAAATCGTATTAATGAGTTTTATTACAAAATGAGCAATTAAAATACTTAAATTTGTGTTACACAGATGTGTTGCAAGCAAAGGGAGACGGACAAAATAAGAGTTCTCCTCAGTATAACAATTTCCAATTCCGTGTTTCATAGACATTGCAAGTAAGTTGATGCTTCTATTCAAGTTGCAAGTTTTGAAGCTGCTGTGCAACTTAACCGCGACCTGACAGGCGCGGCGCTTATATCCTCTTCACAAAGGGACCACTGCTGTCGCGTTGTCTTCCTGGAGATGGGTCTGTCAGCTTGCAATTGGCTGACGTCTTAACACAGCCCTCTCTGCTCTATGGTCCCTGACGGGCGTGCCGGCGCTTGATTTTAGCCCGTAACAGGAACTATCTCCAGTGCAGCAGTGCCGGTCTTTATGCGACAGTGAGCTATGTATGCAACATAAGCTTTCATAAGGAAATTCCGTCATACGCTTGAAGGTTGGCAGTTTACAATTGTCACGGATAACAAGCCGCTAATCTACGCACTTCGACAGAGACCAGACAAAGCTTAAGCTCATAAGTTGTAACACTTAGACTATAAAGCGCAATTCACGATACAGGTCGTCTACATCGGTGGGGATCTGAATACACCTGCAGACTGCCTTGTGGGGTGGCGACAGGAACGGCTAATCCGTGAATAACCATACCGAACCTGCGTTGATGCGAGACAGACACACAAGAAAAAGAAGCTGTCACTAAAACCATAAGCCATATTAAGTGCCATTTGTCTTCGTTAAATCGTTCTGGTGTGTCTTCACAGTAAAAATTACACGTTAAAACGTGCAGTAGCTACCCACATCAACGTAGAGCAAGATAATCGGCGCTGTTCGTCTACATTTTCCGCAATTCTGCTACACGCGCCTGCTACAAACAAACAAGATCGATCAGGTCGCCGGAGATCGTTCTTCTGATGCGTTTAATTTGACTTGTGGGCATCGTTGGACCTGTCTCCACCAGAAAGGTGTTTCATCAATACATGTAATAATTCAGTGGTTAGTATTCCTTGTATTTGTTCGTAGCAGTTTACATTGAGACAGCAGCTCGGGCTCTAGCGGTTATCGTTGCTAACCTTCGATCATGGAGCCCCGATTTTCATTCTACACAAACGATAATGCCATTCTTAACAGTTTAGAGGTGTATACGTTAACTGTGGGCGTAAGTGTCGCACTAGCTTCCCGGAAAGTAATGATTTACTGAAATAGATCAATGCTGACACAAGAACAGATACATTATATAACAAAGGAGTTACAACTATATACTGGAAGAACGACAGAGGTTCATAATCTAAATGAAGAATACATTTTTCCAAAAAAAAGTAACGCATGATAGTGCAATGAACATAACTCCCATTAAAGAAGATGTTGTTGTTGTTGTTGTTGTTGTTGTTGTTGTTGTTGTTGTGGTGGTCTCCAGTCCTGAGACTGGTTTGATGCAGCTCTCCATGCTACTCTATCCTGTGCAAGCTTCATCATCTCCCAGTACCTACTGCAACCTACATCCTTCTGAATCTGCTTAGTGTATTCATCTCTTGGTCTCCCTCTATGATTTTTACCCTCCACGCTGCCCTCCAGTACCAAATTGGTGATCCCTTGATGCCTCAGAACATGTCCTACCAACCGATCCCTTCTTCTGGTCACGTTGTGCCATAAACTCCTCTACTCCCCAATTCTAGTCAATACCTCCTCATTAGTTATGTGATCTACCCATTTAATCTTCAGCATTCTTCTGTAGCACCACATTTCGAAAGCTTCTATTCTCTTCTTGTCCAAACTATTTATCGTCCATGTTTCACTTCCATACATGGCTACACTGCATACAAATACTTTCAGAAAAGACTTCCGGAAAGTTAAATCTATGCTCGATGTTAATAAATTTCTCTTCTTCAGAAACGCTTTCCTTGCCATTGCCAGTCTACATTTTATATCCTCTCTACTTCGACCATCATTAGTTATTTTGCTCCCCAAATAACAAAACTCCTTTATTACTTTAAGTGTCTCATTTCCTAATCTAATTCGTTCAGCATCACCCGACTTAATTCGACTACATTCCATTATCCTCGTTTTGCTTTTGTTGATGTTCATCTTATATCCTCGTTTCAAGACACTGTCCATTCCATTCAACTGCTCTTCCAAGTCCTTAGCTGTCTCTGACAGAATTACAATGTCATCGGCGAACCTCAAAGTTTTTATTTCTTCTCCATGGAGTTTAATACCTACTCCGAATTTTTCTTTTGTTTCCTTTACTGCTTTCTCAATATACAGATTGAATAATATCGGGGAGGGGCTACAACCCCGTCTCACTCCCTTCCCAACCGCTGCTTCCCTTCCATGTCCCTCGACTCTTACAACTGCCATTTGGTTTCTGTACAAATTGTAAATAGCCTTTCGCCCCCTGTATTTTACCCCTGCCACCTTAAGAATTTGAAAGAGAGTATTCCAGTCAACATTGTCAAAAGCCTTCTCTAAGTCTACACATGCTAGAAACGTAGGTTTTCCCTTCCTTAATCTAGCTTCTAAGATAAGTCGTAAGGTCAGTATTGTCTCACGTGTTCCTGTATTTCTGCGGAATCCAAACTGATCTTCCCCGAGGTCGGCTTCTACTAATTTTTCCATTCGTCTGTAAAGAATTCGTGTTAGTATTTTGCAGCTGTGGTTTAATAAACTGATATTTCGGTAATTTTCACATCTGTCAACACCTGTTTTCTTTGGGATTGGAATTACTATATTCTTCTTGAAGTCTGAGGGTATTTTGCCTGTTTCATACATCTTGCTCACCAGATGGTAGAGTTTTGTCAGGACTAGCTCTCCCAAGGCCGTCAGTAGTTCTAATGGAATGTTGTCTACTCCGGGGGCCTTGTTTCGACTCAGGTCTTTCAGTGCTCTGTCAAACTCTTCACGCAGTATCGTATCTCCCATTTCATCTTCATCTGCATCCTCTTCCATTTAGCCGGTTTTTAATCAATCAACACTTGAATGGACGGCAAGAGTTCATGCTTCCAATAGATCACCAGTTATTTGAGAAAGAGAGCTCTGAGCGAAGATGAAATTCAGTAGTTCAGTAGGTTGTGTATTTGTGCGATTATAACAAATTTTACGCGTAAGTGAATTTCAACATCGGCACCCACTAAGTATTTTTCAGTAGTTTAACGCACTAAGGAAAACAACAGGCAAAAGTTATCAGTGAAATTCTCGCCTAATGAGCGTTGCAGCTCTGTGTTAGAATTTTAATTTTTAACACACCATAAAATAAGAGCACTTTTGGAGGTGGGTGTCATTTGATTGAAAAGAAATTCGTAATAAGACCTCTCTGTACGTATCTTGGAGGTACCAGAATCAATTTTAGGAAAAGTGAGCTGCAGAAACACAGGTTGTAGTATATAAATCTTGGAAAAAATGTCAAAACGCTCGTTGTAGAGTCACTGTTACAAAAATCTAAACTGTAATTCAGCGTGGAAGGGAAGGAACGCTTGGATAATCATCACAAAAGAATGCGGTTGATAATATGGTAAACGAATGGTTTTCAAATAAACCATAGTACGTTTATTTTCAAGAGAAAAAGTAGTGCTATCACAAAATCACAGGTTAACATATTCTATTTGATTTACAATAGCACCTCCGAGAAACTGTGTTATACGAGTAGTGGTTTTCTCGCAAAAAAAGTTGCAACTCTCAGCGAGAAGTTATCCATAACTCCGGCCTACAGACTTCGTTAAGTCAAGCACACCTCTTCCTTGATGGCAGCTTTGAACTACATTAAATTCTGGCATTTGTTAATATGGGTAATGTCATTCAAACACCGTCACAAGAAAGTCACAACTGGACAAACATTGTGATATTTCTGGACGCAGCACATCACCGAAGTAAGAAATGAAGCATCCAGGAGAAGTGTGCCTACCAACTGCTCAAAATAGTTCAAATGGCTCTGAGCACTATGGGACTCAACTTCTGAGGTCATCAGTCCCCTAGACTTAGAACCACTTAAACCTAACCAACCTAAGGACATCACACATATCCATGCCCGAGGCAGGGTTCGAACCTGCAAGCGTAGCAGCAGCGCGGTTACGGACTGAAGCGCCTAGAACCGTTCGGCCACAGCCTAATAATTGCCATTGGCGCATTTGTAGCTGGTGAATTTGAAAATAAACACTCCTCGTGTTTATTCGCCGTCTCCGCCATACTGGCAGAAATAAAGTGTTTAACGTGTGTATGTAAGTCGGAAAATCAGTCACTGTACCGCATTCCTCCTAAAAAATCAAACCCGTCAACACCACAGAGCCACACGTGAGAAGTCTTCAATGAACTGCGCAAAACTATATACGTGTTCAGGACCAATAGTCCTGTTTCTTAACAGATCTGTTTAAGAGAAAATGCGCCTCATTAATCATAAACACAGTTGCCTTGAGTCAACGTCAAAACTCATTTCGATACCCAATAGTGAAGTCTTATCGCTCTTACAAGTATCAACGTTTAATTTGCTGAACTACTAACATTTTATACAAGTGGAATTTTATATCCGAACATAAATTTTTTTCTGACGAACTCACGGCTAATCTGTTAAATGTGCATGTTGACGTACGGACCGTATAAGACTCCTGATAATTCACTCCCATACTTGGTATGTTTCCAGGTCTCCTCGTTCTTTTGGCAGACACAGGCAGCATCTTCTTTAGAATGTCACCTGTTCTTCTGAAAACTGTACCCCATCGCAGGATGGTACTGTGACCTCGAGATGTGTGATTAAAATGCCTACGAAATAGCTGCCGTTTTGCAACGACAGATGGCATGTAGGACAAAGGTGTCGTTTGCGACCACACAGTGCCCTCTTGAATACTGTTCCCTTGCTACAAAGACGGCGGGCAGACCAAAGGTGAATTATGTATGCTCTGACTCCCTCCCACCACTGACATCTATGTACCTCCGAATAGAAAATCGTCCTTTTCCCGTAGGTCACCCTGTTTTTGTATAACTGTATTCCTTAGCAGCGTGTTTGTCGAAGCATGATTTTGTGCCCCTACAGAAGTCAAAGTACCATATCTAAGTATTTCAAAACTTCATGTAGTTACAGACAATGACATCTCCCATGAGGCTACACAGGAACTGAATTTATTATTTATGGTACCTGTGCCCCGTTTTGTTGCCTTGGCCATCGCTGAAACCTAAATACTCTCCTGAATCAAAAATACAAATGGTGAATGCACTGAATCGCGATGCATAAGTACCAGACGAAACAATAAGTGGCGATCAGAAAGTTTCTATTTGAGGATGTTGCTGCATCTTACATGCAACTCGGCGCGACTTCTATGAGGGCACATAAAGGCTCACATGAAGGGAAGGGGTTAGGGCGGCCTCCTAGCGGAAACGTTTTGAACGTCCTTTATAATGAAAGAATTCGAGTAGAATTGATCATGTCCCAAAAGTTATGAACAATCTAATAGATCCTAATGAAATAAGAGTATTTTTACGACAATTAGTGGAATGATTGTTAGTATACGTAATTTGCAGTGGCATGAAAATTTCTTGATGCTGTATACGTAGATCTTAAACTGAATGCAGTTTACGAATGAGAGCGGTGTGAAGTTCACGGAGAACTGCAATAAATATTTCACAAAAAACTGAGTACAGAGCTATTAGGTGCTTCGGTTGTATCCGATCATTACTATAGGTTTACAGTGATTTTCTCAAAAATCGTAGTTTAACAGAAAATGTTTTATCGTCAGACTGGCCTCTCAAACGTTGTACGTATTAGTTTGTGAGTGAAATTAATACAATAATATTAATAAGAAGTCGAAAACAATATAGTTATTCGTTGGCTAGCTACTTTCCGTAAAATATCATAATGAAAAGTAATAATAAAAAGTTTAGCGTAAAAAGTTAGTTTCATGCGTATTGTCGTGCTTTTTTTCCCTTTAAACGTAGGGCACTCATTCTCCTTACGTTATAGAGCCCAAATTACACAACACTCAGTTTTTTGGTGATACGGAACCAAACTGTTGACAGGAAAGGAGGAGGGGTTACACAAAGAAAAAGACAAACTTGAGAAATGAGTGTCGTTCTAATCTGAACCGTCATTGTACCAATACACGGACTATCGTCACATCGTTGATAATCTCACTCCGAACGATCTTGTCAGTTCTTCGGAAGAACTATTCAGCGATCCACAGACTCACAGAATGACGTAGCTGAAATTCCAGTTAACTGCATCAGTTCTGCTCCTCAGTACTGCCCTGAAATATGCGCAGCATTTACTAAGCTGGAAACCACAGAGCACTCGTTAACCAAATGAAATAAAATATTTAAGGGTTCAATATTCTCACGGTCACTAGTAATTCCATCTCTGCCCACTGCACGGCGCTCTGAATAACTGCCTTTCACTTTGGTCTAGCAGTCTGATGCAAATTGTGTAAGACATGTCTATAGACACACTTTATTTTCTACTTGTCTACAACCAGAATCATAGTTCTGTGATGTAAACTAAATTTCTGTCGAATTACAAGAAAAACGATGAGGTACATAAAAAATAAGAATAGTTATTGTGCAGAATCAGACATAAAACATAAGCAGGCGTTTCGAACAACCTCTAAAGATTCACTACGTCGTGACGACATTGCATTATTTAATTTCAAAGCATTAGGGTGACTATTTGTCAGAATGGGATTTATCCCAGTTGATGTTGGCCAAAGACGCCTGTTACTAAAGCTCGTCATATTTAGGACCTGAACAAAATCTGTTTGCAGTTTTGGCATATATAGATACGGTTGGTGACCGTGGCTGTTATATAAAATGTTGATTGTGCACAGCGACCAACCAACAAATTGGTTTTAGGTTACTTTATTCGGAAAGTACCAACAAAATCTGTTGGTTCAGTGGATGTACAACACTACACAGATGAATTATAACGTCCACAATTCTTCTTCTGTTCATTCGTTTCCTGTGCACACTATAAATTATATGAACTAAATCTACCATTAAAACTACATTTACAGAAACCACAAGTGGAAATTTATTACTAACCTATCATGCTGTTCTAAACAGTGTATGTATGAACAATGAGGTTCATGTGATGGTGACTGATTTCTACTAAGGGAAACTTCAATTGACGAAAAGCTGTACACAGCGAGAACAGGGTATAACTGGACCGTATCATCAAAGTCTATGTATTCCCTAGAAACTTACTGGCTCTGTTACAGCTTCTTCCTTACTAAATCAGCTTCTTCATCTCCTCCTGTTTTGGTGCTGCTGTATCAGACATTACACCAAGTCTCAATGCGGTACTGACGGACGCTGTTTTCCGACCTTGGTGGTTTGCCCTGTTGTGCTCGTATTATCTGTCTCCGTAAGAGGAACTTTTCGCTGCACTTAGATTTATAAACCACCAATAAATGCCTTACGTTATCTCTCAGATAGCTCCGTATCGCAATAAAGTGTCATACTTGTTTTGATTTGCTTTATTGCTGCTGTTTTCCCCGGCACTGTTATACAGCGATGCGGTTAAAGATAACGTTGAGTATATCTTTACTTTCGGATTGACGTCTTTGATGATTCAATGTTTTAAGTTTAATTCATAACATTTGAGGAGGAACCCAATGAAGACATAAATACGGAACCGAATGAGACAGTGCAGTCGTTAAGACACAGACAACATTTTCGGGAGTATGTGATCTGCTGTATCCCGTCACTCTGATCCACGTTTATCGTGGTTTTCCTGAATAACCTTAAGGAAATACCGTGGTGATCCCTTCATCAGGGCTACGGCTGACTACATGTCATACATTCATAGAAGCAGGTTTACGTTTTATGTATGTATGTATGTATGTATGTATGTATGTATGCGTGCAGGTATGTATGTTTCGAACTAATGATTTTCGGACTAATTAATAAATAAATTCAGACCATCATCTTGATTTTCACCTCTATTGATACCTTCGTCGAAGGGACTTCAACTCGTCATCTTCCACTTTATTACATCTCCTTGATAAGAGGCCTGCAGCATTACTCACCAAGCCACTGCACAGTTTATGGTGTAGCATACTTCGTACCAATTTCAGCCCTCTTCTACTCCAGTATCGAGCTAGGGAAAATGTGTATACGACTCTGCAAATGTCTTAATCTGTTTTATCTTACCATTGTGACCCCTACTTGAGATTTAAGAATGTCGCAGATTCATCATGAAATACAGGTTCTCCAAATCTACCCAACAGGGTTCAGGACACCTACTTCAAACGATTGTTATGTACGTTCCCCTCCAATATTTATTACACTTTCATAAATGCTATACAGTCTTGCTATGATGCTAGCAGCGCATCTCTGAATTCGTTCCATGCCTGTTGTCATAAATGCCTGATAACAGCACCAAACGCTGGTGCAGTATTCCAGGAATGGTCACACTGGCGCCTTCTAGACTACTTCCTTTTTAACTACATTATCTGATCAAAAGTATGCGGACATCTGTTAGTGGACATTAATAAGACGGATGTTCCTCCTACGCCTGTATGATAGCTTGATCTCTGGTGTGGACGCTTGGAATAAAGCATCTGAATGTCCGTGGAGGAATGGCAGTCCGTTCTTCTTCAACAAAAGAAACCAGGGAAAGTACTGACGTTGGACGCTGGGATATGGAGCGTAGTCGACTTACTAAATCATCCCAAAACTCTTCCATTGATTGCAGTTTGGGACGCTTGGCAGGCCAATTCAGTCCATAAATGTTACTGTCTACAAGCTGTTGCCTCACACAAGCTGTTTCTGACAGGGTGCACTGCCATGCTGATACATTCCACCGTCATCACCGAATTGTTTATCTTCTGTACGCAGTACACAAGTCTGTAAAATTTATTTGTATCATTCCGCATTTAGCGTTCCATAAGCGCAATTAAGCGACCACACCCTAACCATGAAAAATATCTAAATACCGTGCTACACCTCCTCTATATCCCACTGTTGGCAACATACATGATGGCAGCTAACGTTCTCCACGCATTCGCCAAAGACAAACGCTCCCATCGCATTGCCATAGGTTGTAGCGTTTTTCATCACTCCAAACCAATTTCCCAGTCACCCAAAGTCCATTGTTCTCTCTCTTTACACCACCTCAAGTGTCGTTTAACACTGACTAGAGAAATGTGTGTCCTATGAGGATCGACCATTGTACTAGGCGTGTTTTTTTAAATAAGTACCATTTTGAAATTAAAAGAAGACGTGCTAAGATATCTCCATTTTATTTTTACATGAAAGCCTGTACCTTAATCTACGCACTGACGCCATTACAGTCTGATTCTTCCTTGTTTACGTTGTGTACCGAGTGTTAAAGATGCCTCCGATAATCGTGAGTCTCACCGACTGTGAAGTAAGGGTTGTTATAAGATTCCTTAGTATTAAAGGCCTAAAAGCGATCGATGTTCATCGTGGGATCTGTGCTGTTTACGGAGAAAACCTTATGAGTGATGGAATGGTAAGAAAGTGGGTGAGAGCATTTAAACATGGCCGCACAAATTTGCATGATGAACAACGGGGGGGGGGGGGGGCGGGGGGGGGGCGTCCTTCAGTCGTTAATAAAAGTTTGGTGCTGGAAGTGGACAATAAGCTGAGAGAAAACAGACGCTTTATGATTTCCTCTTTGCGGGGTGACTTTCCTAATGTTTCCCGTAGTGTTTTGTATGGCATTGTGACTGAGCACTTGAATTACCGAAAATTGTGCGCACGTTGGTTACAGAAAATGTTGACGGATGTGCACAAAACCAGACGTTTAGACAGTGCATTGACTTTCCTTGAGCTGTGCCACAACGACACTGATGATTTATTAAGCCAAATTGTTACTGGAGATGAAACATCGGTGGCCTACGTCACACCAAAATCAAAGCAACAGTCCATGGAAGTTAAGCAAGGGCATCGTTTTGCTGCAAGACAATGCCCGTCCGCTTGTGACGAATCAGACCAAAGATCTCATCACATCTTTTCGATGGGAAACTCTGGATCACCTTGCGTACAGCCCCGATCTTGCGCTCAGTGACTACTATCTGTTCCTGCACTTGAAGAAACAACTGGGCGGTCAGCGTCTTCAAGACGATGACGAACAGTGGTGATGCAGTGGTTGACAAGTCAGGCGGCAGACTTCTATGAGGAGGGTATTCAGAAACTAGTACAACGTTGTGACAAGTGCCTCAGTATTGACGGAAATTATGTAGAAAAGTAGATTAAGTTACAGGCTTTCATGTAAAAATAAAATTACTGAGATATCTTAGCACGTCTTTTTTTTTTAATTTTCAAAACGGTACTTACTTGAAAAACACGCCTCCTATCTCGTTCTTCTAACTCCATAGGACAATCACGGTGCTAGCAGGACTGCTGGTGGCACACTGGAACTCACGAGTGATTCCTTCCATTAATTTGATGCGATTTTTGACAACCACTCTCCACGATTCTCCATGGTCCCTTCCTGCATCACATGGGATAGGTCTGGTCTTCTTTTTTTTGTGGTTGTTCCTTCGCGTTTCCACTTCACAATTACATCATCACCAGGGTATCGATCTGGGCACAGCTTCAGGAAGGGTTGAAATGTGCCTGATGGATTTGTTACTCTGGTGGCATCCAGTGCCTAGTCCATATTCGAAGTCACTGCGCTCTTCTGAAAGATATTTTCTGTTGTTACTGCTTTTCCACTGATAACAGCGTACGTCGCGCCAACAGGTCCGCTTCTCGTGACATTTGTCGTAAATTCCGTCCGTATGTTCCTCACGTGAAGGTGTACAATGTTATTTCCTAGAATACCTTCAGTAACCCTGAGGTCTTCCATACGCCTTCCCTAATACTGATTGTTCGTAATAGTTCCATTTCATATCGCTTCGCGTTGCAATACTTCCACTATGAGATGTGCTCACGATGCTCTAAGGCTGGCGGGTGGTCGCAACAGTAAGAATTTCGCTCGCTGCTGCTGCGACTAAAGGAGGCAATGTATCGGGGATCCAAAACGGTATGTTCATCAGCTCTTAGGGAAATGACTTACGTGTTTGTGGAATGACGAAGATTACTGACTGCCCGCTGACTGCTCACAGCATCGCCGGACTAACAGTGAATGGTTGCTGTGGAAACTGAAGTACATATAGCTTTGACATGTGAAGTGAATGTCTGCAAAAACAGCATGTGAGATTCAACTGAAATACTTCAGAGAAAGAACACTCCCTCCAAATAAATCGGGATCCAGTGAACGGTTCGATGTTGGCTATGCAGTAAGAGCCAATTTGTGAGACAAGCTGAACCCCCTCTGGCCTGGATGCGTGCAGTGATTCGTTAAGAGTGCGTGTCAAAGAGCGCTTGTATCCTCTCCTGAGTCAAAGTAGCAAGTGAAACTTCTACGTTTTTACTTAAACTGCTGAAATAACTGAATCTTACTGAATGCTGCTGAGTGCAGCTAAACCTACTGAGAGAAACTGCTGCTACTGTCTCGTTACTTATTTATATCATTTCAGCACTGACCTACAAAATTTTCCCTGACAAATACAACTCACACTTATTCTATTGCTTTATTTCCCACAATATCCAAGCGCAACGCAGTCTGACTGCAAATAATTAACACAAAAGAATGGCTCTGAATCAGAAGAAATCATAACAATAACCCATACATTTCAAAAGTCACTTACCTCACAGAAAATCTTCATGACACGAACTACAGCAAATACAGCAAGCAGCAACCACAGCCAGCTAAATAAAAAGATTCGAACTACTGTAGGCTCTAATTACTAGTAGGCATGTGGTTAGCAAAGGAAAGGTGTTGTTGCAGAGCAATCAATGTATTTAGCAGATTATTCCTTAATCAAGTGACATTCAGTTCCAAAAATTACATAATCGTCAATAATTCCATTTCCAAAACATTATCAAATACGTCAATCATCATTTTAGAATCCATTTCCAACCAACTCTAAATCTCCATGGACACACGTCCAAACCGCCCGCTCGCACTAACACTGCCAACCTCCAACACTACCTATTAACTTCCAGCTACAGAGTCTCTTAGCGAGGGCGCAGAGCGCTGTCAATGATATTAATGCAGTCTATAGCGATAGCGCTGCCAACATAGAAACATTAAACAAGCTACTTACAACTACTCTTGCTCATCCTCGACGTGCTGGATATTGGCAATGGGACGGAGTTGGCGTTCGAGCTGGTCTCACACGTGTTTTGTCGAGTACAGTTCTGGGTAATCCTAGTGGCCACAAGGGTAACTTACACCCAGACATTCAGATATCAGACACTCAGACCAATACCAAACGTTGTATCTACATCTGCATATATACTCCGCTAGCCACCAAGCGTTGTGTGGCGGAGGGGACAATTCGCGCGAAAGTCAAATCTCCACCCTGTTACACTCGCGGATCGCGCGAGGGAGAAACGACTGTCTGAACGCATCAGTACGACCTCTTATTTCCCTTATCTTTGAATGGTGATCATTGCGCGATTTGGAAGTTGGTGGTAATAATACATGCTCTACACCCTCGGCGAAGATCGGATTTCGGAATTAAGTGAGAAGCTCCTTCCGCTTAGCGCACCGTCTATCTGCAAGTGTGTCCCACTTCAAACTTCCCATGAGATTTGTAACGCCCTCGCGATGGCTAAATGTGCAAGTCACGAATCTTGCCGCTCTTCTTTGGACTTTCTCAACTTTTGAGTCAGACCCAACTGGTAAGGGTCCCATAAAGACGAACAATAGTCTTCTACCAATAAACCGCAACCTAAAGTTGGCGTTTCCCGTTACTTGTGTATGTATACCGATAGAGTATCAACCAACATTACGATTTAGCTCGTACTATGCGCTATCATCCAGCAGAACTGGCGTAAATGTTACTGAACAGTAACACAAGATAGAAGCACAAGAAATGCTTAACTGTAATTAACTAATATGCATAGTTCCCGTGGGGAAGTTGGCAGAACAGTAGATCGTCGTACCAAAGGTTGTGTGTTCATATCACAATGATAATTTCTTTTTGTACTATATTCGTTCTAATGCTCCGACTGTTTATGTTTAACCAGTGAAACTACAAATGCACCAGCTACTTCATCACGAGACGTGTCTGTTCTGCCGCACATATCCGACAGAACACCACACCTGCCTGTAGAAATGTACTCTACACAGATTTTCTACTTTCAACTAACGAAGCGAAAGCAGCTGCCAAAAGAACACCGCTGCAAACTCCGAGAAGTCCTTTTACGTGTTAGAAAACTGTTCTCCCATATAACAGTTTCAGGCATAAATTGTTAAAACAAATTATCACTGAGGTCTGAACGCGGAACTGTTGGCACGACTACTTGACGCTCTGTCAGTTCACCCATGCGAGATCTACAGAACTATCACATTACTCCTTTCGTGGGCTGCCTACTTTTGGTGTTACTTTTAATTGCCGTTTACGCATGTTCTACTAGAAGACAGCACATAGCACGAACTACATCGGTGTTTTGGTTCATACTCCATTTACATACAACGACTTGAGTGTCTGACATCTGGACGTTTGCCTGCATCACGCCGACAGTTCATAGAGAAACGTGCCACGTGTGGACAAGCGCTGGCCTGTTCAAGAAAGGCACATGCATACTATCGCATGAGAGGTAACACATAACGACACAGGAAGCCTATGACATTCTGGCCAAGAGAAGTCTACTAGTATCAAACATAGACCTTATTTTGAGGAAGAAATTCCTGAGAATGTGCGTTTGGAGCACAGAATTGTATGGTTATGAAACATGAACTGTGGAAAAATTGGAACAGAAGAGAACCGAAGCATTTGAGATGTGATGCTACAGAAGAATATTGAAAATTAGGTAGATTGATACGGTAAGGAACGCGGAGATTCTGTGCAGAATCTGGAAGGAAAGGAATACGAGGGAAACACTGACCAGGAGAAGGGACAAGATGATACATCTGGTAAGACATCAGGGAATGACTTCCTTGGTACTAGATACAGCTGTGGAGGGCAAAAACTTTAAGGAAGAGAGAGACTGGAATACACTCAGAAAATAACAGACGACGTAAGTTACAAGTGCTACTCTGAGGTGAAGCTATTGGCACAAGAGAGGAATTCGTGGCAGGCCGCGTCAAACCTGTCAGAAGACTGATGACTGCAAAGAAAGTAACATTTACTGAAACAAAGGGGCAAAGATGTGGTGGTGGTGGTTGTATTTCTATTAATGGCTTTTCCTTATAATTATAATGGTTCTGTTGTTTGTTATTGTACCAGTAGTTTATGGTGTTACGACAGTAATAATAGCGGCAGGTATAATGATAGCTGTAAATTAGTAAAGATAATTTTAGGTAACGAAAACCAAAGTCTAACAGCGTAAAGGAAAACCGGATTGAGAGTGGACATGGATGCCATGGGGAAACGTAGGTAGCTATCTAAGTGTTAGTGATACTGGTAGCAAGAAAATGAAGACAAGGAAAACTGGTATTATAGTCAATGTAAACTTAATTTATCTTCAGAATAGACAAAAGCACAAGAAAACAAGTAGATTAACGTGGAAATTTACGCACATGTTATTCTGTATGTAACGGTCCATCTTTATAATAAACAATTGGACTATGATAAATAAATAAAGTCCGTTATTTGTTCTCGAATGATAGGCGGAGATATAAAAAGGCTACAGTATAGAAGAATACTGAAGATTAGATGAGTGGATCACATAACTAATGAGGAGGTACGGAATACTATTAGGGAGGAGTATGTGGCACAACTTCACTAGAAGAAGGGAACGGTTGGTAGGACATGTTCTGATGCATCAAGGAATCACCAATTTAGTATTGGAGGGCAGCGTGGAGGGTACAAATCGTAGAGGGAGACCAAGAGACGAATACACTAAGCAGATTCAGAGGGATGTAGGCTGCGGTGGGTACTGGGAGATGAAGAAGCTTGCACAGGATAGAGTAGCATGGAGAGCTGCATCAAACCAGTCTCAGGACTGAAGATAACAACAACACAGTGTGCTTGGTGCACAATACGGTGATCCTATCTTGTCGTGCTCAGTAGTAGTCCACCAAAACCTTGACAACGGATATGCCAGTGTTTACGTTCTCATGCAGCCAGACATCGAGCCATCGTCGGACCCGAATGCCGCGCAAATCTGGATATTGCATGATATCATCAGCTGGCAAACTGGTAACCCACAATTGGACCCCTCTGAAACGCTGTCATGTGCGATAAAGCTGTCTCACATGAGTCTCAGGATCTCCATGTCCTTCACCGTGACTACTCTACATCGCAAGCCGTTCACACTAATTCTACACTGAGGCGATAATAGTTATGGGCATAGCTACTAGTATCCTGTCGGATCTCCTTTTGCCCGGTGTAGTGAAGCAGCTAGACGTGCTATGATCTATGGAACCCCCCTGCAGAAATATTGAGCCATGTCGCCTCTATAGCACTCCATAATTTTGGAAATGTTGCGGGTGTAGAGTTTTATGTACGAACTGACATCTCGATTATGTCCTATAAATGTCCAGTGGGATTCATGTCGGGCGATCTGGATGGCAAAAACATTCACTCAAATTGTCGACAAAGCTCAACTCAGTCCCAAACAACTGTTGCTCGGTAACTTGGCGTATTGTTATCCACAGAAATTCCATTGGTATTTGGGAACATGAAGTCCATGAATGGCTGAAAATGGTCTCCAAGTAGCCGAACATAACCATTTCGAGTCAGTGATCGGTTCAGTTGGACCAAAGGACCCAGTCCATTCCATGTAAACACTGTCCACACAATGACGGGGCCATCACTGGTTTGTACAGTGCATTGTTGACAATTTTGGTCCATGGCTTTGTAGGGCCTGCACCAGACTCGCGTCCTGCCATGAGATCTTATCAACTGAAATCGGGAATCATTCGACCAGGTCACGGGTTTTTAGTAGTCTAAGGTCAAGACGATATGGTTACGAGCCCAGGAGATGGTCTGCAGGTGAAGTCGTGCTGTTAGCAAAGGCACTCGGTCGTCTACAGACACAGCCCATTAACACCGTATGTTGTCTCTCGGATACGTTTATGGTACGTCCGACATTGATTTCTGCGGTTATTTGACGCTGTGTTGCTTGTCTGTTAGCACTGACAACGCTACGCACACACCGCTGCTGTCAGTTGTCAAGTAAATGCCGTTGGCCACTGCGTTGTCCGTGATGAGAGGTAAATCCTTGAATGTGGTATTCTCGGCACACTATTGAAACTGTTGATTACGGGATGTTGAATTCCCTAAGGATTTCCGAAATGGAATATCCCTTGCGTATCGCTCCAGTTACCATTCCGCTTTCAGTATCGGTTATTTCCCTTCGTGCGGCCATAATCACGTTGTAAAGCTTTATACGTGAATTACCTGAGTACGAATGTTACCTCCACCAGTGCACTGCCTTTTTATAAGTTGTGTACATGATATTACTGCCATCTATATTTGTACGTATCACTATCCCATGACTTGTCACCTCAGTGTAAACTAGCGGGCATGGTAACAACACTAATGCACTCCGGTGACCGTTCTACCTGACGCATAGACTTGGGACACCAATCATTTACCCACCCGCCGATGGTGTGTACGTTGTGAGAACCTGCAAGCATCTGTGATTTTACCTTGATGTTCTGAACAGTACAGTTCCTGAATCGCATCGTCCCCACTACCTAATACAGATCAGTTAATTTGCGCGACTGAATTTAAAGAACGCAGTAAGTTTTGTGGACCCCGAGCACTGTGTCCTCAGTGGGTATCAATTAACTTTCTATTAATTCTGCCTTTGGGTATGAGTTTCGTTAACTACGAAACGAAAATCAAGGAGTATAAGATACTCGCGATTTATTCCGTAATTCGCATGCTCAATACTGAAAGAGTTAAACATTTATTATGAAGAGTTCTGAATCAGGTAGTACATATGTGGTCAATTTAATGACTATGAGTAACGGTCGGCAAAGGTTCTGAGGTGGATGGGACTAATATTTTGATTACGCAGACTTACCGTCACTGTTGTCCTATCTCGAACAACAAGGCGAGAGGATGACAAGAAGTGAAGACAAATGTATCCACCGGTTGAGTGTCTGAACCCAACTCCTTTCGACCTGGCGACTGTATCTCGTGCATCTAAAAGTTTTTTGATCAATCATTAATTTTACTGCCAACAGTAGGCAATAGTACATTTTTGTAATTTTTTCCATTCTCGCTCCAGCAGCTCTTTGAAACTATTCCCTCAGTCAACTGTGTTATCACCCCTCTCAAGCGAAGAAATAGGTCTCAGGATCTACGTCACATACCGTCTAGTAATCCAAAATTGTGCTTTTTCCTTTGCCGCGTTTTTGGCACCGTGCGAAAACAAAAACGAAAAAGACGTGCTACTTCCTTGGAGTTATCGTGGTAATGATAATGAATCAAATTCAACTGTGTCTTGGATACCCATTCTAAAGATGTTATCTGCGTTCAGAGCCTATGCTTTTAGCCCGGAGATACCGACAGCACATACCTAACGTCCCTGACGCCAGTGGGAAAGTTTTACTTCTTAACCTATGGGTGCGTGGTATAGTCTCCACGGTCACAGGCTCGAATCCTGCCTCGGGCATGGATGTGTGTGATGTCCTTAGGTTAGTTAAGTATAAGTAGTTCTAAGTTCTAGGGGACTGATGACCACAGATGTTAAGTCCCATAGTGCTCAGAGCCATTTTTATATTCGGCAAGGTAGACCCGGGGTACTGAGAGACGGACTGGAGGAGGGTTGTGTTTTAACATTACAGCTGCATTCTTATGTATTGTCCCGTGGCAATGGTGGTCCGTTGCCCTGCAGCTGCCTGGCGGCTACATGGCCGAATGTGACCCTGATCATATAACCCGGTTCTCCAGCTCTTCCCTGGTTGTTAGTTCATTGTCGGGCTTGAAAGGACACCACTTCGTCAGGCCCAACGGATGACATCTGGTGTGGCCAACGGTCACACTCCAGTGCACGATCTCCCCTGACAGGTTCCTGTCCACCTCTATACAGCTTTATTAGAATCTGCAAGACATCATCAGAATGTAAAAGCGGAATGACTTAGTACTGCCATTGTAATCTGTTATATTCTTCGTTTAAATTCTTATTACAACTATGGAGTTTAATTTTTGAGAACATGTTAATTCGACCCACCTATACGGATGTGAGTAGCTGGAATGGTTGGCAACCCCCTCATGTCCAAAGTTATACAGGCATCCGACCATGTTTTCTGGGCGCTTCCCCTTTGGTGTCAGATAGTGTAGGTCTCGGCGCATATCAATTGATACAGATCTGTCAAATGTATTCTTGTGACGAAATACTCTGACTGCATCTTAAAAGGCTATGATTCACGTTTGCCTTATTTTCCTACAGGTGCTCCTTCACAAACTTCGTGTGATCGCTAGCGACATAATACACTTACGAGCCAAAACATTATGGCCACCTGCTTAATGGGTTGTTTATTCATCTTTGGAACCAAATGTATCACTGAATCTGCTACCAGGGATCCGACAGTTTCTTGGTAGGTTTGTGGAGGTATGTGGCATTAGACGTCTACGCAAATGTCACGTAATTCGCGTAAATAACGGGCCGCTGATTTGTGTAAGCGATGATTGTGCTAGATAGCTACCCAGATGGGTTCCATAGCGTCTACATAAGACGAATTTGGCCGCCGAGCCATAAAATTAAGTTCATTATAATGCTCCTCAAACCACTGTACCGCGAGTGTGGCTCCGAGACACGGACAATTAAACTGCTGAAAGATGACATCGCTGTCGAAGACATCAAGCATACAGGGGTGCAGGTGTTTGACAGCTGTCTCCGTGTCTCCGTTTAATACAAGCGGAAGAGGATATCTTCCATTGCCTAATACTGCTCCCACCAGCCTGCGTCCATGGTGTGCTGCATGTTTCGAGCCGCCGTTCACCTCGATGACACAGTTTGTGGTGACTGTCGACTTAATGTGGCAAACATGTGACTCACCCGAAGAGCCGACTCGTTTCCATTGATCGATGGTCGAATCCCGCAATCGCTGATGACGATCTGTGTGGTTAACATGTGAACAGGTAGGGGTAGTCTGCTCCGGAGCTCCATGTGAGAGAATGTACTACGTACTGCGCTCTGGGTTACTGCTCTTTCTGCTACGATCTTAGTTCAGCTGGTGTTCCCACATTTTTCTAAACTTGCGTACACACAGTGTTTTCTTTTTGCTTGCAAATTTTAATAACCTTTGTAGAAACGTCCCCGAAAATAAAGCCGCAAGAAGACGACGCTAAGAGAAAGAAAATGACCGTAGAAATGAAACGTAAAATCACTGAAAAACACGACCGTGCTGTGAGCGTTGCTGATTTAGCACACACATTCAATCTGTCTGCATCAACTACTTGCACTATCCCCAAGAACAAGGACAAGATTAAGGAGATATATGCTTCATAGGTAATGACAACAGTATCTAAACACGTGTTTCTTATTCTGGATTATGTCGAAAGGTTGCTCCTTACATTACAAATTAAAAACAATTGCAAGGCGACACTATTAACGAGAACATCATTTGTGACAAGACGAGAATGATTTTCATCGCCAGGATCATCAGCGGCCGAAGAAGTATTTAAGGGAAGCCGTGGGCGTTTTGATAATTTTAAGACAAGGAACGACATCCATAGCGTTGTGAGGCCCAGCAAAGAAACCAGCTCCGACATAAAGGTAGCAGAAAACTTGGTCACCAAATTCAATCTGCTCGTAGATTCTGAAGGTAATTGTGACAAGACGGGTCTGTTCTGGAAAATGATGCCGAAGAAAAATGCCAATCGGAGGAAAATGCCAATGAAAGACCGTCTCACACTAATTTTCAAATCGCCGCTTGCACTACCACAGAATAGCAAACCGTTCCTTGTTTGCCATTCAGAAACTCCATGAGTCTTCAAGAAATGTAAAGTCCAGAAGAGCAGGTTATATGTGATGAGGAGGTCCAACAACAGGGAATGGGTGACACGTTATCGTTTTGTGATGGGTGAAGTGTTCAGTCCTTTGGTGAAAATATATTTGTTTGAGGTGAATCTACTACTCCATGTTTTGCTTGTTATGAACAACGCTCCTGCCCATTCTTCAGGCCTACAATATCACCACCTTGAAGACTTTAAATTCATCAAGATCCAATTTCTGCCTCCCAGTACCACTCCGTTACTGCAACCTATGAACCAGCAGACTAACATTCGGAAGCTCTGCAGTAAAGCATTCTCCAAGCATTGCTTTGAATCGACTGAAGCTACCAATCTCACTCTGAGTTTAGAAAATATCACTTCAACATCGTTACTTGCATCAAGATGCTCGAAAAGGCATGGAAAGGGTTTACCAAGAGGACTCTCACTTCTGCTTGGAAGAAGCTTTCGCCGGAGTGGGTTGTCGAATGTGACTCTGGAGCATGTAGTAGACGAGATTGGTACTAGAAGTGGACAACAAAGATATCGATGAGCTTGTCGAAGATCACAGCTAAGAAATGACTACCACACAGCTTACGGAGTTGCAGTCCATTTCGCAGTAGGAAGTTGTGGAGAGGAGTTGAGAGGAGGAGGCGACTGAGGCGGTAACAACATAGCAGCAATCTTCTGTCGCAATAAGAGAAATGTTGAAAGCGTGGGAATCGCATAGGTCGAACATTGAAAATAATCACCCCAATAAAACAGTGCGCGGTACGAAATTTATTAGACGATAATGCTGAGTCGCATTTTCACCAGGTGTTAAAGCGTCGGCAAAAACAAATAACTATACATAGCTTCCTAGTAAAAAGGAATTAGGTACCTATCGTGAATACTAAAGTACACGAAACTGTTACGTATAATTTTCTTTGAATAAACGACTTGAATAAGATAAAACATTTAGTACTTCACCTGCATGGAATGTATTGTCGTATCTTAAGTTAATTTATATGGGATAAATTGTTTCGCTTAACGAGTGTTCCGCATTACAAGTATGGTTCTGGAACGAATTAAGCTCGCCATGCGAAATTCCACCGTATTTTAAAAGATGCAGAAACAATCGAGTAAAGCAGCTGTAGCTGACCCAGTGGTTTGATACTGAAAGATATAGAATTTTTTAGTCAACGTTTCATCCCTGTATGAGAGAGACGTGTACATTGTTACAGCGTCGCTACACATAACATGACGCGAGAAACTTAAGAGGCAGTGCGCCGAAAGGATCATCCTGCCAGTGGAAATGCCATGATTTGATCATTTTCAAACACGTCCAATTGGATGTAGGGAATAAGTCCGTGTCTCTGCGGCAATGGTCGTGTTAACTTGATACCTTTGTAGCACATGGAGCATAATGTTCCCAAGAATCCCCTTTTTAAAGCGAAGACGTGGGTAGTGTTGTGGCAGCATAAAACAACTATCAGTACATCTAGTAGCCCCCTGGGGGCATATGCTTTTGACGCATCAAAATCGACATCGTCTCGCCGGTTGATCTAATTTCGTTTTCTCACGTATGTGTAGTACTCAAATCCTTTCTGTTATAGACAGTTTTATGCTTGTTTTAAAAAGTTATCGATTTTATATTGGAAGATAGGCTGAAAAAAGTGTCTACAGTTTCACATTGTCAGAAGAGTGGGAACCTGTAATTGGTTAATGTGGTGGTACAAAGTGAAAGAGATGTTTCTTCCGGTATATGTCATCTGAACCGCACGTAATTTAATAGAAAATGACAATCTTAGGGAACAGTCATTCTGCCTTTGTCTGTAGCCGCAAAATATTCATTGCTTAACCGAACTGGACACTTGGATAACAGAAAAGTAATAAAGAAATTAATTGATAGAATATTTTCAATTATCTACGAAGCAAATAATGAATTTCCTGTGTTACCAAAAGCGCCGTAGCACTTCCCTCTCAGGATACATGAGGAGTGGAACGAATTACGACAAGCTTCCGCAGGGGTGGCACTACCCAGGGATGCAGGGCTGGACTGGGCTGCGGCCGATCTCGTGGCTCATGGGGGCGTGGACGGCGGCGGGGGCGGTCAAGAATGAGCGCACGAATTGTCATTAAAGTAATAGTCTATTATAGTACTGAATTTGTGGCAGTACATGAGTTCTAAAAAAAGTACTTTATGTAAATTCAAAACATAATGAATACCCTTATAAATTATTGAACACTAGTGATAGATTAGCTAGTTAATCAAACTTAAAATCTGGTGGGTGTACCAGTGTAGTACTCCCACCTTGGGTACAGGTAGGCTTGGGTCGACTCCATGCCTCACTCTGCAGGCGAAGGCAGCTGTCCATGAACGTGGTATACTTAACTTTTCACTGATTGTAAGCTCATTATCTAATTTTCACGCGAAACTGTCTCATTCTTCAGGTGGAAAATACTAGTGGGAGAATCTTCTTATTCACACTAAACAGTAAACTGTATTTGTTGTCTGTTACAACGCTGGCATGGAACTGGCTGGTGGAAAACAAAATCAGAGTAGAGTAGTGTATACAAATATAAACTATTCTTTTTGCGTATAAGTCGTATCACGTCAGAGTGAACACTCGAGCTTTGTAAAATGTCGACATTGTTCTGCTGGGAACGGTGAGCGGCCTCTCGATCCTCGGATCCACGAGACTACAAGAAAAACATAGCGTCAGAAGCTTCTAGAGCAGAGGTGGGAGGCCTAAAAGATTGTCAGTCTTATATAGTATCTCATTAAATTTACGCTTTTGTTATTGCCCTCTGCAACGATGGCAGTTTGTACAGCACATATTTAGTGAATGCCTGCATCTATCTGTTTCTCTGTCTTTCTCAGGCAGAATACCTGTATTCTCAGAAGCTGACAAGTGTGCTTGAAGCTGTCTTGCTTGAGCACAGCACATGCGTTTGTCGTTTGTTAATTGTTATCGCGTTAGCGTCTTAAATCGCGTAGGTATCCCCCTGGCTCACATGATATGATCAGTTTCAAAATCTGCCGTCTCATCCAGTCCATTATGGCACTATTTACAAAGACTGCCAATACCTCACGTGAAATCAGGAATAGAAATATAAACTTACTATAGCGCCGTGCAGCATCAATACGCGGTGCCAAGCCAGAACCATTGTTTGCTTTTATCTGACCGACACTGCCACGGATTGCTGTTTCTGCATTTCTGAACTTGGTGCCAACACGTTGTAAGCATCGGCCACCCATAGTAGTACTAAAAGTAGTGGTAGCAGTAGCAGCAGCAGCCGAAAATATATTTGGAAATATATTACTAACTCACTGTATATGCGGTATCTGTCGTAGAGCAGTAACTCTGACATGATCAGAATGAACACAGAAAATTTTATACATTTAAGCTGGGTGAAAAAGTGCATGGTCAGAGTGAGAATTCTGACATATACCACCCGTTACATGTGAATAGTAATCTTGGGTAGCTGTAATTATATTCAGTGTTCTTCGTATAAAATCGCAGTATTTCTTGAAACCGAAATATTATTTTGTAGGTACAGATCTGTTTTATTTTCTTCCTGACGTTTTTCGCTCTATGTCGGTACACATATTTAGCAGCACTGTGTAATATTGTAATACGATAATTGGTGAATGAACAGAAAACGAAATAGAGTTTATGTAAGATTTACAGATTTACCGAGGTACATAGTTAAGTAATTATCCCGCGCTAAACTGATGTTTAAAATATGGTAGTACTTTACGAGCACATGATAGGTCCGCGAGTTTCCAACTTAATCATTGCTTAAGGCGAGGATTTTTGAGACAGTAACCAGATAGCAGCTGCTTACTGTTGTTGTACTACTGCAGTTTCAATTTTTGCGTGATGACCTCATTATAAAAGTCTTTGTATCTTGACATAATGAGATATAGATGATATTTCATGTCAACTTTGGTGCCTCTTGAAATGGTGTAAAACGAAATGGAAGTTGATGATCTGATACTTCAGAGCTCGAAAAAGAAATCCTAGCGTAGCGTTCCAAACGTCAGCCGCCATTAGTAGTGTAGTGAGAAGCGAGTCAAGGACAGGGGAAGCCATGAGGCTAGATTTCATTAAAATGCCTGTGTGTGTCTGGCGCGCCAAGCCTGTTGAGCCGTAACGCACCTGCTGAAGGTCGCACTCGCGTGTTTGGCACTGGTCGTTCTCGCCGAGTCAAGACTGCGGTCGCGAATCCTCTGCCTGCCAGAAGAATCATTGGCAGCTGCTTATCCTAACACCACCATCTCTCCCACGCTTCTCAGTACCTCTACCTGTCTCGTCCCTGCTTCAACCTCTAATTCCTCCTCTCCCACCCCTCTCCCTTACTCTACCTCTACACCTTCCATTCCTCTCTCAACTTTTACCTTCACCTTTTATCTGTCTGTCTCTCCCTCTCCCTCTCCCTCTCCCTCTCCCTCTCCCTCTCCCTCTCCCTCTCCCTCTCCCTCTCCCTCTCCCTCTCCCTCTCCCTCTCCCTCTCCCTCTCCCTCTCCCTCTCCCTCTCCCTCTCCCTCTCCCTCTCCCTCTCCCTCTCCCTCTCCCTCTCCCTCTCCCTCTCCCTCTCCCTCTCCCTCTCCCTCTCCCTCTCCCTCTCCCTCTCCCTCTCCCTCTCCCTCTCCCTCTCCCTCTCCCTCTCCCTCTCCCTCTCCCTCTCCCTCTCCCTCTCCCTCTCCCTCTCCCTCTCCCTCTCCCTCTCCCTCTCCCTCTCCCTCTCCCTCTCCCTCTCCCTCTCCCTCTCCCTCTCCCTCTCCCTCTCCCTCTCCCTCTCCCTCTCCCTCTCCCTCTCCCTCTCCCTCTGCCTCTGCCTCTGCCTCTGCCTCTGCCTCTGCCTCTGCCTCTGCCTCTGCCTCTGCCTCTGCCTCTGCCTCTGCCTCTGCCTCTGCCTCTGCCTCTGCCTCTGCCTCTGCCTCTGCCTCTGCCTCTGCCTCTGCCTCTGCCTCTGCCTCTGCCTCTGCCTCTGCCTCTGCCTCTGCCTCTGCCTCTGCCTCTGCCTCTGCCTCTGCCTCTGCCTCTGCCTCTGCCTCTGCCTCTGCCTCTGCCTCTGCCTCTGCCTCTGCCTCTGCCTCTGCCTCTGCCTCTGCCTCTGCCTCTGCCTCTGCCTCTGCCTCTCCCTTCACCTTTGCCTCTGCCTCTGCCTCTGCCTCTCCCTTCACCTTTGCCTCTGCCTCTGCCTCTGCCTCTCCCTTCACCTTTGCCTCTGCCTCTGCCTCTCCCTTCACCTTTGCCTCTGCCTCTGCCTCTCCCTTCACCTTTGCCTCTGCCTCTGCCTCTCCCTTCACCTTTGCCTCTGCCTCTGCCTCTCCCTTCACCTTTGCCTCTGCCTCTGCCTCTCCCTTCACCTCTGCCTCTGCCTCTGCCTCTCCCTTCACCTCTGCCTCTGCCTCTGCCTCTCCCTTCACCTTTGCCTCTGCCTCTGCCTCTCCCTTCACCTTTGCCTCTCCCTCTGCCTCTGCCTCTCCCTCTCCCTTCACCTTTGCCTCTCCCTCTGCCTCTGCCTCTCCCTCTCCCTTCACCTTTGCCTCTCCCTCTGCCTCTGCCTCTCCCTCTCCCTTCACCTTTGCCTCTCCCTCTGCCTCTGCCTCTCCCTCTCCCTTCACCTTTGCCTCTCCCTCTGCCTCTGCCTCTCCCTCTCCCTTCACCTTTGCCTCTCCCTCTGCCTCTGCCTCTCCCTCTCCCTTCACCTTTGCCTCTCCCTCTGCCTCTGCCTCTCCCTCTCCCTTCACCTTTGCCTCTCCCTCTGCCTCTGCCTCTCCCTCTCCCTTCACCTTTGCCTCTCCCTCTGCCTCTGCCTCTCCCTCTCCCTTCACCTTTCCCTTCACCTTTGCCTCTCCCTTCACCTTTGCCTCTCCCTCTGCCTCTCCCTTCACCTTTGCCTCTCCCTCTGCCTCTCCCTTCACCTTTGCCTCTCCCTCTGCCTCTCCCTTCACCTTTGCCTCTCCCTCTGCCTCTCCCTTCACCTTTGCCTCTCCCTCTGCCTCTCCCTTCACCTTTGCCTCTTCCATCGCTCTCACCTACTGTACCCCTCTTAGTGCTCTCTCAAGTTCTACCTTTACCTCTCCCATCCCTCCCTCCAACTCTCTCTTCTGTCTCATCTTTTACCTCTACATCTTCCGACACTCTCTCCTACTCTACAATATCTCTCCTACTACTCTACCTCTACCTCTTGCCCCGTCACCTCTCTTATTCTACCTGTACCTCTCTCATTATTCTTTTCTACTCTCTTTGCTCTCCTAGTCTTTGACCTGCTCGTGGGGCACAAAGGAACTTAAAAACTTTATACATAGTAGTCAGCGCTGCAAGGTGTTTCTGCGATTACTACAGAAAGATAAAACATTTACACCCTGTGGATTTACATATTTTTGTTGCTGGTACTGCCTTATGTGGGTAAAATTATTTTGAAACTAAATAAACTGGACAAAAACATTTTGAATCACCTGCATTTCTGTGAACATGGGTTGGGTTAGAATAAAGGGAACAGAAAAATATTTTCTTAAAAGATTAAACAGCTTTACTGTGAAATAAAAATATAACAATCAAATTAAATGCAGTCTGTTCAGAAAAAGACATTTGACCATCTGTGAAATCATAATTTACTGCTCAATAAAATTCAATTCCATGTTTCTTTGGCCATCGCATTGTTATGTCCTTCGATCATCCGTGGCATGCTGTCAACAATGTGGTCGATACTTCGCTGCTGAAGTTCTCCACCTGCTACATTTTGGCACATCTGAGGCCATTCAGTGTACGAAGGTAGTTCGTGCACTGTGCACTGTAGGTTTCAACTGGCTCAAGCAGCCAAATAATCCTCATAACTAATGAGAAGCATCCTAATCCGTATTTCAGACTAGCACGAACCATGAGTGAGCCATCTGCCTATGGAACCCCTGTGCTACAAACCTGAGGCTCCATTTGTACATGATGATCTGCTCCCTCGTTTACGACAATCCTCTGAGATTAGCGAAGTCCTGCATTCATCGGCTAAGAAAACTGTCTTCCCTTTCCCATTTTTTCAGGCACTGGGGTGCTTCTGGATTTTTCTTGTTCAAAGTGAACACATGGAGGCCACATGGGTTGTGTGGAGAAGGGGTGGGAAGACAAAGCGTTCTCAGTTGCTTTTAAAAAATGGCAGTCCGCAGTTCTACTACGTTCTCCGCAGAGTACCTGCGATCCGTAATCCGTTGGCAGCGTTCGTCAGCCGGAGCTGTCGATCACGGAGACGACTACGAAACAAATGTTGAATTATTTGTATTTTTAATAGTGGTTAATATTTGAAAAACTTGGTCGTGGCATTCGCAAATTCGGCGGTCAGTTTTCCGAGCAGACAACCCCCTTTGACGTAGAGTGACAGCTGCTTCTCCTGCTACCTCCACCTCTACCTCGACCACCCTTCTCATAACCACTGCCCGACGTACATGCACCTTCACGCACTGTATAAGCTTGAAACCGCCCTTTAAAGCATGTTGACAGACCGAGTAGAGAGACGGAGCGCTTTAAAGAAAGTCATCGAGAATACTGGTTCACGTTGAGCTCTGTACACAGGTGCTGTACGTTTCCGTTTGCTATGGTCGAAAGAATATTTGGAAAGAGATGTCCAATTGTAAAAAAAAAAAAAAAAAAAAAAAAAAAAAAAAAAAAAAAAAAAAAAACACATCGTATGCAAATTATGACAGCAGTGCTAAATCTTCTTGTATAGAGGTCTCTCATCTCCTTGTTTACGAGTTACCACAAGGCCAAGCTCTCCAGAATTCTATGTCTGACAAATAATGACGGCTGCAACGAGGCGTTCTATTGGATAAATTGATCTCTAGTAAAGACAGCGGCCACAGGGAATAAGCAGCTCCGTCCGTGGTTCAGAATCGATTACAGAATGCCAGGGATCTATCTTTCTTCCATCGTTATCGATCTGCCAGCAGTCTCCTAATCTTTACTTAATTACTACGTCAGATATTTTCAGTAATCTGCTTTGAGTATTCATGGGTAATTAAATGTCAATGACCTAGTTTTAGAGATAATCCCACTCAACTTTCTCAGATTTTTGCAATATCTGTGTACAGATTTATTAAGCGATCAAAGAAAGATACACTAGTTTCATGGTCAGTTGAAGCCTCTTAGGTGAACGGTGGAAAAATGCCAAAGCGAAATTACAAAAGTTTTAGCTGATTTTAAAATGTGTTTCAATGAAACTGTGGTAGGTCAGCATAACGTGAGAATATAGTTAAACGCTATATGCACTGTGCACAGTCGGCAAGTTAAATCATTTTTGATCACATGGCACTCAATTTTGTCAAATAATTGTGTCATGACATGATTTCTCCTAACTTTAAGTAAATTGATCTCTTCAGTTGGTTTACGGGTTTTTTTCAATAGTATTTTTTTCGAATTTATTTGTGAAATATTCATGTTTTATCACAATTATTTAAAGTTTGAGATACGTTGGTGAAAATGCTGTTAAAAATTATCTCGCGAGCGCCTTATCCATACTTTCATTAGTAAACGTGTGAAAGAATATTATTTTCTCTACAAAATTCTAAAATTTCCACGATTTTTTTTCTCTGACGGTCTACAATGTGCCGTAACGTTTCCCATGATTGTCACTATTTGGAGCATCATATTTCAACAAGATGTTGAAACACAGTAGTAAATGCCAGCACAAATTTAGTATATCTTGAATAGAAAATTAAACATGAGGTTTATTCCATAGTTTTTCATCTTTGAACCGCCCTACACAAGAAAAAGCAACTGACTGTAAAAAATGTAATCAAATAATTTCCTGGCTAGTTTTCAGTTTGTTGCATTCACTTTTTGCTGTCCACAGCAAGTAGAGAAAATGTCTAAAATTGTATTTTTTGTACTTTGTTTGCTTCAAGTTGTCATTTTCTGCCTCAGAACTCCCACAAAAGACTGCAAAACGGTGGAGACTACCACTCCATGCAGACCCAAGTTAACTACACTCCTCGAAATTGACACCGTGAATTCATTGTCCCAGGAAGGGGAAACTTTATTTACACATTCCTGGGATCAGATACATCACATGATCACACCGACAGAACCACAGGCACATAGACACAGGCAACAGAGCATGCACAATGTCGGCACTAGTACAGTGTATATCCACCTTTCGCAGCAATGCAGGCTGCTATTCTCCCATGGAGACGATCGTAGAGATGCCGGATGTAGTCCTGTGGAACGGCTTTCCATGCCATTTCCACCTGGCGCCTCAGTTGGACCAGCGTTCGTGCTGGACGTGCAGACCGCGTGAGACGACGCTTCATCCAGTCCCAAACATGCTCAATGAGGGACAGATCCGGAGATCTTGCTGGCCAGGGTAGTTGACTTACACCTTCTAGAGCACGTTGGGTGGCACGGGATACATGCGGACGTGCATTGTCCTGTTGGAACAGCAAGTTCCCTTGCCGGTCTAGGAATGGTAGAACGATGGGTTCGATGACGGTTTGGATGTACCGCGCACTATTCAGTGTCCCCTCGACGATCACCAGAGGTGTACGGCCAGTCTAGGAGATTGCTCCCCACACCATGATGCCAGGTGTTGGCCCTGTGTGCCTCGGTCGTATGCAGTCCTGATTGTGGCGCTCACCTGCACGTCGCTAAACACGCATACGACCATCATTGGCACCAAGGCAGAAGCGACTCTCATCGCTGAAGACGACACGACACGTCTCCATTCGTCCCTCCATTCACGCCTGTCGCGACACCACTGGAGGCGGGCTGCACGATGTTGGGGCGTGAGCGGAAGACGGCCTAACGGTGTGCGGGACCGTAGCCCAGCTTCATGGAGACGGTTGCGAATGGTCCTCGCCGATACCCCAGGAGCAACAGTGTCCCTAATTTGCTGGGAAGTGGCGGTGCGGTCCCCTACGGCACTGCGTAGGATCCTATGGTCTTGGCGTGCATCCGTGCGTCGCTGCGGTCCGGTCCCAGGTCGACGGGCACGTGCACCTTCCGCCGACCACTGGCGACAACATCGATGTACTGTGGAGACCTCACGCCCACGTGTTGAGCAATTCAGCGGTACGTCCACCCGGCCTCCCGCATGCCCACTATACGCCCTCGCTCAAAGTCCGTCAACTGCACATACGGTTCACGTCCACGCTGTCGCGGCATGCTACCAATGTTAAAGACTGCGATGGAGCTCCGTATGCCACGGCAAACTGGCTGACACTGACGGCGGCGGTGCTCAAATGCTGCGCAGCTAGCGCCATTCGACGGCCAACCCCGCGGTTCCTGGTGTGTCCGCTGTGCCTTGCGTGTGATCATTGCTTGTACAGCCCTCTCGCATTGTCCGGAGCAAGTATGGTGGGTCTGACACACCGGTGTCAATGTGTTCTTTTTTCCATTTCCAGGAGTGTATTCCTGGATGTCGTAGCAGATAACATACCTAGGGTATAGGCACCTTTTCTCACCTCTTCGTGTCTTGCTTTACCTGTGCATGTAATTCTTAACTCTTCAGCTGCACTTAGTTTCTTCTCCGTGTTTACTTCTCCTACATTTCCTTATTATTATCTCACACTTGAAGAGCTAGTCGGCACTTCTGATTGAAAGCGTCCAGAAATTCTTATGTAATACAGAATTGTCGAGTAGACGTCATGAGAGGTGAACCCGCCAATACAGAAGTAGGCGGGGAGTATTACGTTGTCAGTAGAAAAGTAATTACATCAGAGTAGGTAGCTCACGAGAGAGTTCAAGACATCGAAAGCTTATAGTAGTAATTGAATGTCGGATAACAAATCGATCAGGAACGTTTAGACCCTTCTAAACCTTCTCAAGTCTTCTCTTGACGACGAAATTATGAAATGGAAAAGCAAGAAACAACCGCACATAAACAAAGACCAAGCAGACCACCTATACTGTTGCGGAGTGTGCTTGGAAAAAAAAGAAAAAAAAAGAAAAAGGCATAAAACCAGCGTAGAGAATCGCCCGCGGCTTCCAAACCGCTACCAACGGTCCAGATAGCATAATGAATACGCAGAGGTACTTAAAAAAGAATGAGGCCAACAGCTCATTATAAGCCACACATTTCTGTAGTCATCGATAAGCGACGCTTGAGGTGGTGTACAGAGCGACACCACTGGACAGCCGATGAGTGGTAAAAGAATGATTTGAAGTCATGAATGAAGGTATGCCTGTGACAATGCTGTGGAAGTGTTCATAGTTGTCGGATGTGTGGATAACATCACGCGCCATCTCGTGTAGCACCAACAATGAAGTACGGAGGTGGCAGTGTTACGGTATGGCGGTGTTTTTCGTGGTTCTGGGTTTTGAGACCAACTCAAACAAGTTTCTAGCTACTGCACCGTGGGTATATCAAAGAGTCTCACATACTTGGTTGACGTCAGATTGATCAGTTCTCTGTCAGACCCTGAGATACTTATCGTTCTCGACTTCAATATATTTTTAAATGTAATTATTTTAGCATCCAGTTGTTGAGATCATAAATAAGAGCGTGAATGTAGCTGTTGGGGGATCTTCGAAACGTGTTATTTCGATTGATCGATCATAAAACGACATTGTAGGAACAGGAAATACGGCAAAAGCTATGTGCACATGTCTGGACACAACTAACGCTTCATAAAAATGTCTTTGTTGATTTGTTAGTCAATATATGACAACGAAATGCAGTTGCAACCGACAAAACTGCATGGAGCGTAGAAATAGGCAACCTTACGTCTAACGTAGTGAAATTTATCATGTTGGCCAGTAGCTCATTTCCATTTTGTCTTACTGCCTCTTTCTTTAGCCATTGTAATAAAACTGGTCACGTTCAGCTGCTTTCAATATCACACATGAATACAGCTCATATCAATAGATCCACCAGAAAACTCACTATAATATGCTCACCCCATGAAACAAGTTTAGTTTCCTAAATGCTTATCATCAGCTCCTCCGACTGTTGATTTCTCGAAGACCTAATATCTGTTCCCAGGATCGGTGAACCGTAGGTATATTAACGCCAGAAATAAGAGAGCAAGAAGTCTCATTTAACCAACTCAGTTCATAACCAAAACAGACTGGTAAGCTTGACCTTTTCCATGTCAAGATTACAGCCCACACAGCTACAATACAAAATATCTGAACACACAAAAACAGAAAAAGCCAACTATTATTAATCTCCAGTAATTCACAGGTCCGTGGTATAATTAACATCAAAGTGTAAGGCTTACGTATTGTAGAGGGTACTACTTTTGATAGTGGTCGCTGATTGCTACAATTCACAGCGTGAGTCATCAATCCACGTCACTTGTTTCCAGTCAGCCACTTTCCTGTGATGCCACTCTTTACACCAACAGAAGTGCCGCTTAGCACTGACAAGAAAAGGTCCCCAGCGATAGGATGGACTTTTTGAAACCATCTACATGGTGATGTAGGTAAAGTTCACAGGCATTACAACCTGAAACCATTCACCCTGGTGGGCCATCGTTTCGGAGTAACAGACCAAAAAATTTCGGAATTTTGTGTGATGCTCCACTGCTTAAAAAAATTAAATCGATGTTAATACATGGCGATCATTAAAAATCACATGCACAGAGATTCGTACTGGAAAATGAACGATGGGAATTAAAAATGAGATTAATTGAAATCGTTAATATGGTGATTAAAATGACGTAGTTCAAATGGTTCAGATGGCTCTGAGCACTATGGGACTCAACTGCTGTGGTCATCAGTCCCCTAGAAATTTCCCCTAGAACTTAGAACTACTTAAACCTAACTAACCTAAGGACATCACACACATCCATGCCCGAGGCAGGATACGAACCTGCGACTGTAGCAGTCGCACGGTTACGGACTGCGTGCCTAGAACCGCGAGACCACCGCGGCCGGCTAAAATGACATGACAAAGGAACAGAAATAACGAGATACCTTTAAGGCAGCTAACGGAATACAAATGATCATGAAAGTGAGATTCGACCCCACGACCTTACGATTTTAAAGCTGTAGAGCAGCGATTCCCAAACTTTTTAGCTATGTTGACGACCTACTTCGTGAAGAAGCTTAGAAGCCCATAACTAAAATATACAACTAAAACATACAAACATATATATATATATAGTATGTGTGTGTCAGTTACATATGTGGCATTTGGGTAGCACACGCTCAGTGTCATCATGTGCACAGGTGTCAGTAGGCCTAATTGGTAATACATTATTAGTAAAACTCAAAATCGAGTGATCAGTTTTAAAAAGAACTCTGTAAGATTTATGGCATTGTTTGTCCCCAACGAGAGAATGAACATCAGTATTACAACTCTTCACTTTTGGCCTGAAAGCACTATCTACATTAAGTCTACTCCTGTACTTTCTTTTTTTTTAAAAAAGAAAAAAAAATTGTTTGAAAGGTTTCCGTCACATAGGTAGGTTGTCGAAAAGCTCATCAAGTGTCTCAGTGGAAATTTGGCAGTGCTGAATACTTACGGAGGATGGGGTCAATGGTGGTGTTCTAAAAACGATTTTAGAGTCAGGTCACAGGATAGTTCAGTAAACTAGTCTTCTTCACTTGATGACATTTACATTTTCAAAGTAATATTCTTCAAAGGGATTTGTTATCCATTGGATTTAACCTCAGTTTTCGGGGAGTAGTACCTTACAGAAACATGAAAAGCTTTTGATACCGGTCTAGATGTCTCATTTATATGAATGAAGCATAAAATGTATAATCGCAGCATAAGACCAGTAACTAAAATAAATGATTTTCTGCTTGAAAAATAAAATATATTAGATAAAAGCACTGTTTAAAAGATGTAAGTGTTCACAGACTACTTAAAAATATTTATATAAAGCTTAGTAAAATATATAATTTTATACTACCTGAGGGCGGGGGCCAAAGATTCGAGGCGATCTCTTACCGTTGCAGCCGCTGTTTTATTAGTTTTGACTGCATTTATTTAAGACTAGGAATACGTTGAAGAAATCTTGTTCCATTTTTTGAGCCCATCGTTGAAATTTCATTATCATTGCTTCTACTTTTCATTGGTCAAAAAACTTACGAGCGTTCTTACCCTGTTAAGTTAAGAAAGTTGGGGAACCGAAAATATTCGGCTAGATGCGAACCGTGTCAACCAGTTTTCATGTCACACAGTCTTCATAGAAACTTGTAAGTCTTCTATCTTAATCTCCAACCATGAGAGAAATCCCACGTTAGTGGCAAAGTTCTAGAAATCTTGAGAATACCTTACCTCTCGTAGACACCGAACTTCGCAGTGAAGTAGGAGCTGCATGTGTTCTCTGCCCATTTTATAATGCACTTCACTAAGCAGTCTCGAGTTTATTGGCATTGCTTTAATAAAACTGACGAATTTTACTGCAGCATCAAGAATTTTTTTGACACATTCGTCCACACGTTTAACTGTAGGAGCCTCCCTAAGTCTGCTCGAATGTGTTCACTGAACGAAGGGAGACACTTACCAATTTCACGACTAGGCCAGCATGAATACCAGATATTGCATGTGCACCATCAGTTCTCAGTCTTGCCTAGTCTGACCACTACAGATCATTTTCTTTAACAAATTTGTCAACAGGTTGCAAAATCTGTTCGCCACTGATTTTTTGTGAGCAAATTCCGGAAAATCAACAGTTGTTCTTGAATATTGCGGTTCAACTGAAAACTACCAAAAGCTAATAAATTAGCCTGACGAGCAACGTCTGTACTCTCATCGAGCTGCAGCGAAAGTATTCACTTTGTGTAAAAGCAGAAATGACAGCTTCTTTGGCGTCTTCAGACATTTCATCAGTTCATAGTTGTATTTCATAGTGGTGTTTCATTGACTTTGTGTAAATTTTTAATCAGACAAAGCAATACGTATTATTTTTACTGCTGTGTAATAAGTTCTGCTACGATATGATCAAAATTCCTTCTTTCCACTTAAGAAATACATATCGTAGAAAACTCTGGTACTTAGTTTCTTCTGGTTTGAAACGTTTTCCGTGATAGATTTAGTCACAGAAAAATTTATTTCTTGATTTGAAATAAATTTAGAGACTTCCCTACATATTCAGGATGTTTAGCTGAGAGAAGTTTTTGAAGTTTAATAGTTTCATAGTTTCATACCGTTGTAGAGGGTTTAGAAACAAATCTCACACCTAGGCAAAAGCTCTTTCTCGGCACAAGACTACACAAATCAGAGTTTTTTAAAAAAATTGGATTGTATTTACGAAAATACGTTAGCCTTATTAACTATTTTGGTACTACGAGGACTCGACATTCCAACTACTTACAGGATCTAATGTGGAAGTTCCTTCATCACTCGGCTGCTTCGTCGTCGAACACCCCGCCTAAAACTAAGCACCCTTATTGACGTGAAGTAACAGTAACTAACAGCAGACAAATTCCCATGATAGAATGCAGAATCACTGTCTAAAGGTAGATTTACACACTTAAGTGACGCAATAGAGCCGTGACTGACACGTGATTTCACCGACGTGTTGTAGGAAAGAAAATGACAATGTTTGCACTCATCCGTGACGTGACCGTGACCGTCAGAGTGCAAACAGTACTCTCGCCGTCGCTGTTCCAACGAGTGACTCATTTTCTTCGGATTCATATTAACAGATATCTTCATTAGAAGTTCCCTTATATTCTCACAAAAGCTCTGAGTCATTATAAGACGGATTTTGACACACTGGGAAACTATAACGTTAGATCCCAGCTGCAGGATAAGTGCCACTCAGTTGTCAGAGATTTTTTTCTCCCTACATTGCTAATGATTTATCCGTCAGAGGTTGGCATTTTTAAGGAAATCAACAGAGAAAACAATATTTACAAATCACCACACGTTCTGTAATTGCAGTCATCCACACACTTGCCAGCCGCTTTTTGCGAGCGGCTCCAGACGCTTCAGTCCGGAACCGCGCTGCAGCTCCGGTCGCAGGTTCGAATCCTGCCTCGGGCATGGATGTGTGTGATGTCCTTAGGTTAGTCAGGTTTAAGTAGTTCCAAGTCTAGGGGACTGATGACCTCAGATGTCAAGTTCCACATTGCTTAGAGCCATTTGAACCACACACTTTCCTTTACGTCCCTGCATTTCCAAATAGGATTAAAACCGCGTGTGCACACAGAATACGTCAGCGTTAATGCTTCCTTTGTTGCAGTTCTGTATAAAGCTGTCGAAGAGAGTGAGCGACACACACAGGTATCTGATGTCACCTATGACAGTGCACATGTAATATACGTACTAAGTTTTCAGTACACTGTGCAATTTTACCTGTGCAAATTACAGGCGAGATTCAGTAACAGTCCTCTCTCTCTCTCTCTCCCTCCCTCCCCTGTGCGTGTGCGTGTGTCAAGTACACGAAGTCTGCCTGGTCTTGGTTTAGTTGTAGTTATTCCTTCGCCTTTCGACTTCACAATCATATCACCAACAATCGACTTGGGCAGCCTTAAGGGAGTTGAAATCTCTCTGAAGAATTTCTTGCTCAGGTGACATCCAACTAGTTAACTAGTTAAAAAGGGGTGGGGGAGGGTTCAGGTATTTGTTACACTGTTGTGGCAACGCTGTCCCACATGGGAATAGGAACTACAGATGGAAGTGTCCGCGGAGATAAGCAAGATAGAAAATAACAGTGAACTGTACTGAATTCTAGCAACGCTATAACTGGCTTGTCATAATGTCATACTCCCGCCATGTTGCCCCTATACGGGAAGAAAAATGTGATGAAGGCAGCCTGACGTTAGAGTGGGTCGTGAGACGATGGGTTGAGAGGTGGGTCGCTGCGCCTCCCACGGGGACGTGCTCAGTATCGATCCCAGCTGCCGGCTCCTGGCGCTCGGCTCACCTTTGAGCCGGCCGTTCTCCAGCGCTGGAGTCTATTTCGGTCGCTTTCCCCGGCGTCTTGGTGCGCCTATTTCTGCCATCCGGCGATGGCGTGCGCTCCGGCTGTCCTCTCGGGCTGCTTGCCGCTGCCGCGGGCGCTTGTGCAAGACGCCGCGCCGACGCCTACCGGGCGTTCATTGTCCGCGCCCACTCATCGGAACGCCGCCGTCATTTGCTCGCGCCTCATTTCGCGACGACCTCCGCGCCTCCGTGTTAGTTACATTGCGTGATGCATTGAGTGGAACAGGATGGAGATGGAGCACCACTGGAAGTCCCCTACGGCTGAACGACGACGAATTTGCAGAGAACCTTGCGCAGTCAGCATCAGTAAACCTCACTTCCGATGGTGATACCGATACTACACTACTAGCCACTAAAATTGCTACACCAATAAGAATTGCAGATGATAAACGGCTATTCATTGGACAAATATGTTATACTGGAACTAACATGTGATTCCATTTTCACGCAATTTGGATGCATAGATCCTGAGAAATCAGTACCCAGAACAACCACCTCTCGCCGTAATAACGTCCTCGATACGCGTGGGCATTGAGTCAAACAGAGCTTGGATGGCGTGTACAGGTACATTTGCCCAAGCAGCTTCAACACGATACCACAGTCCATCAAGAGTAGTGACTGGCGTATTGTGACGAGCCAGTTGCTCGGCCATCATTGACCAGACGTTCTCAATAGGTGAGAGATATGGAGAATGTGCTGGCCAAGGCAGCAGTGTAACATCTTCTGTATCCAGAAATGCCCGTATAGGACCTGCAACATGCGGTCGTGCATTATCCTGCTGAAATGTAGTGTTTCGCAGGGATCGAATGAAGGGTAGAACCACGGTTCGTAACGCATCTGAAATGTAACGTCCAGTGTTTAAAGTGCCATCAATGCGAACAAGAGGTGACCGAGACGTGTAACCAATGGCACCCCATACCATCACGTCGGATGATACCCCAGTATAGCGATGACAACTACACGCTTCCAATGTGCATTCACCGCGATGTCGCCAAACACGGATGCGACCATCATGATGCTGTAAACAGAACCTGGATTCATCCAAAAAAATAACGTTTTGCCATTCGTGCACCCACGTTCGTCGTTGAGTACACCATCGCAGGCGCTCCTGTCTGTGATGCAGCGTCAAGGGTAACTGCAGCCAAGGTCTCCGAGCTGATAGTCCATGCTGCTGCAAACGTTGTCGAACTGTTCGTACAGGTGGTTGTTGTCTTGCAAACGTCCCCATCTGTTGACGCAGGGATCGAGACATGGTTGCACGATCCGTTACAGCCATGCGGATAAGACGCCTGTCATCTCGACTGCTAGTGGCCGTTGGGATCCAGCACGGCGTTCCGTATTACCCTCCTGAACCCACCGATTCCATATTCTGCTAACAGTCATTGGATCTCGACCAACGCGAGCAGCAATGTCGCTATACGATAATCCGCAATGGCGACAGGCTACAATCCGACTTTGATAAAAGTCTGAAACGTGATGGTACGCATTTCTCCTCCATACACGAGGCATCACAACATCGTCTCACCAGGCAACGCTGGTCAACTGCTGTTTGTGTATGGGAAATCGGTTTGAAACTTTCCCCATGTCGGCACGTTGTAGGTGTCGCCACCGGCGCCAACCTTGTGTGAATGCTCTGAAAAGCCAATTGTTTGCATATCACAGCATCTTCTTCCTGTCGCTTAAATTTCGCGTCTGTAGCACGTCATCTTCGTGGTGTAGCAATTTTAATGGCCAGTAGTGTACATACATTGCTTCGTGCTATGTCCATTTGACTTCAAAAATGTCATGGTTTCATGTGGGTGGTAATCTTCATGTGACTCCTAAGGTGGTGGCGCCCACTTCACACCACGTGTCACTGCAGGTCTTAAGAGTGCCACCAGCCGTCTCCGTTGGGGAGCGAATAGAGGTTTCAGACGACCTTACTACTTTCTGACTTCGCGTTTAAATGCATGCAAGCTCTCAACAGCACACGGCAAATTTCAGTCATAAAGAGGATACCTTTTCATTGACACACTGATTTTCCGTGGACCCTGCACGGCGCCGAGCATTCGTGAAGTGTGGCGGACAAGGCGATTAGTTCGTTGCTAGAGCCGTACTCCACGTGAGCAGCGCACGTGCAACGGTTGCTACCCCCAACGGCAGTGGACAGCGCTACACATCGTTCCTCTAGGCTACAGTCTTTCCTCTAGGCTACAGTCTTTCCTCTAGGCTACAGTCTTTCCTCTAGGCTACAGTCTTTCCTCTAGGCTACAGTCTTTCCTCTAGGCTACAGTCTTTCCTCTAGGCTACAGTCTTTCCTCTAGGCTACAGTCTTTCCTCTAGGCTACAGTCTTTCCTCTAGGCTACAGTCTTTCCTCTAGGCTACAGTCTTTCCTCTAGGCTACAGTCTTTCCTCTAGGCTACAGTCTTTCCTCTAGGCTACAGTCTTTCCTCTAGGCTACAGTCTTTCCTCTAGGCTACAGTCTTTCCTCTAGGCTACAGTCTTTCCTCTAGGCTACAGTCTTTCCTCTAGGCTACAGTCTTTCCTCTAGGCTACAGTCTTTCCTCTAGGCTACAGTCTTTCCTCTAGGCTACAGTCTTTCCTCTAGGCTACAGTCTTTCCTCTAGGCTACAGTCTTTCCTCTAGGCTACAGTCTTTCCTCTAGGCTACAGTCTTTCCTCTAGGCTACAGTCTTTCCTCTAGGCTACAGCCTTTCCTCTAGGCTACAGCCTTTCCTCTAGGCTACAGCCTTTCCTCTAGGCTACAGCCTTTCCTCTAGGCTACAGCCTTTCCTCTAGGCTACAGCCTTTCCTCTAGGCTACAGCCTTTCCTCTAGGCTACAGCCTTTCCTCTAGGCTACAGCCTTTCCTCTAGGCTACAGCCTTTCCTCTAGGCTACAGCCTTTCCTCTAGGCTACAGCCTTTCCTCTAGGCTACAGCCTTTCCTCTAGGCTACAGCCTTTCCTCTAGGCTACAGCCTTTCCTCTAGGCTACAGCCTTTCCTCTTAGGCTACAGCCTTTCCTCTTAGGCTACAGCCTTTCCTCTTAGGCTACAGCCTTTCCTCTTAGGCTACAGCCTTTCCTCTTAGGCTACAGCCTTTCCTCTTAGGCTACAGCCTTTCCTCTTAGGCTACAGCCTTTCCTCTTAGGCTACAGCCTTTCCTCTTAGGCTACAGCCTTTCCTCTTAGGCTACAGCCTTTCCTCTTAGGCTACAGCCTTTCCTCTTAGGCTACAGCCTTTCCTCTTAGGCTACAGCCTTTCCTCTTAGGCTACAGCCTTTCCTCTTAGGCTACAGCCTTTCCTCTTAGGCTACAGCCTTTCCTCTTAGGCTACAGCCTTTCCTCTTAGGCTACAGCCTTTCCTCTTAGGCTACAGCCTTTCCTCTTAGGCTACAGCCTTTCCTCTTAGGCTACAGCCTTTCCTCTTAGGCTACAGCCTTTCCTCTTAGGCTACAGCCTTTCCTCTTAGGCTACAGCCTTTCCTCTCTTGCATTCTGCAATGTGGTATGGTAGTTCTCGCGGTGGTGGTAATACAAGACTACAATGAATCGGTTTACATTTAAGGAACTTGGAGAGATGCATCGCTGTCGTGGTGCTGCTAATTCCACTGCCCTTGCAGCGAAATGTATTTACACAGAAAGTTTCCTAGAGCGTGCCTTACTTTCTCTCGTATCGTTTGCTCCTGTGAGTCGTCGAATGTTAGAAACAGGGACGCTGTGGTTAAGTAAACACTGAAGGCAAAAAAAAAAAATGTATTGAGGGAAGGTAACGCAGTGGTCAGACATGCTGCGCTCTGAAATCGGACTTCATTAACTAAAGAAAACGTGGACCATTTGTTGGTAGTGATGCAATTCGAAAGCTCATACTCATTGTTTTGTGACAGTATGGTACTGGACTTCGCAAGAAACCAGCGGAGGCCGCGAGACTGGTAAAAAAATAATAAACGTTACCGCAGTGTAAACACGCAATTCAAAAAGCACTGCCTGCTAGACGCAAGACTCGAACCTCGAGGTCAACACACTGAAGTCGCGTACGTGGGCTCGGAGCCACACCAATTGTGAATACTTGATTTGAGTTGCAATGATCAGATACAGCAGACCTAAAGGATCAACCGCTGCATCTGCGGCAAGGTAAGTCATCTGGTGACGTCAGATGTTCAACATTCGCTATGCCCTTTTGGGATATTTCCCGACGTTTGTGATCTTGGCTGTCTTACATTAAGAACACCGGCCGGCTAGAAACTACACTAATGATACAAATAATGAGTCACATATATATTACATGAATGCACGGAATCGGCAGCTGTGATACGTATTATGTTAATTGAAGGTGGAGGGAGGGAGAGAGGGGAGAAAGGAAAGAAAAGCATCTACGTCATCCCATTTCACTCCACCCAATTCCTGTGGGAGGTTGATGGTTCCTACCCCATAGTGCTTCTTTCCAGGTAGTGACACGTGTGTCAGATTTCGTTGAAATTGGTCCCGTGGTATAGGGGATGTGGAACGTACATAGACACTGTTGTACAGGCCGGTTACAAATAAACTTTTTCTTCTTGACAGAGGTCCCAATAAGGAAACGAGTGATCGTAGGACAATGAAACTTCGTGGTTACGTTTGTAAGAACATGCCGAAGAGAAATAACGAATAAACAATTGAATTTAATTTTCACGTGAAAAGATAACATTTGTTAATTGCGTACCATATTTACGCTCCAGGCTTCAACGTTGCTCAGAGTGATGACCATCTGCATTCATGACAGCCTGGAATCGCACTAGAGATTGTTCTTCTGCTGCCCGAAACATGATGGATGATGGCTACCTCCCTCACTATGTTCATCTTCAACCTCCGATGTGTGTCACTGTCCCGTTGACAAACCCTGTCATTACGATAATCCGACAGCAAAAATTCACAAGTGCTCACCTCTGGCGAGATCCATAGCAACGCAGTTTGGAATGATCAGCCAATGATACGGTTTTCTCCAGACTTGATACGGTGTAACGGGATGACCTCATGAGCAATGCTCTATGCTCACGAAGATCAGTAGCCCTATCGCCGTTACTTATATAAAACAGATTTATGAGTGACGCCCTGCTAATCTTGCCCAGACCCATGTTGACAGTCTGCAACTGTAATGCACAGTAATTCTTGTTTTTCAACAGTACGTCGACTTACTAGTACCGGCGCCTAACGGCAAGTCATGGCACTAAACTGCAAATACTGTAGCGCACAGCCTGAACATCATTGGGTATCCAAACGGCAAATTGCTTTCACACTGCTCTGGCTGAAATAGCGAAAGCTTAATTATAACCATCCTGTATATACACACACCGACAAATTAGAAACAAGATACTGGTCTCGTCGTAACTAATTTCGTTATTATTATTGTGTTCGGCGTCAGATGATTACTCACCTGGTTGTTATGGTCGGGTATGTCGCTGATGATTTGAACTTGAGAAGTTCCTGCAACATTTAAACTCTATGCATCCTGTCATTAAACTCACAACGAGACCTCAGATAGCAGGCCAGAAGCTACCTTTGCTCAGTCCGTTACTTAAGAGAACAGCTGAAAGACCTCTAACCTAAAGGATATAGAGAGAATTCGGGCACATTCGCGTCCATCTGCACTTCTCGAGCCATCACCACCCGCCACAAAGAAATTCCATTCTAAAGACTCCAGTTCAATGAGCTCGAACACACTAATACAACGATAGTCCCTTCGAAGAAGTACACTTGCGGATAGTTTTCGGAAGAAATGAGCACTGAGATCAACGAATTGAGCGGGCGTTGTTGTCAAAAACAACGCCAGAGGAAGAGTTCGGGCCTAAGAAGGAAAAAAAGCGGAGAATAGGTATGTGACATTTGCCCTCCTCATCAATCAAAGCTGGAAATAGAACGTGAATTTAACGAAATAAGTTTGGGATTCGTAAAAAGAATAAAAAAATATTTATGAAGATAGTAACTGTTCTCGAAAGAACAGATACCATTGATGACATTGCAGCTTCCCTAGAATAAATGGTAATTAATTGAAACCCTCAGCTGCCGACAGGTGTTGCTATACCTCAATGGGGACAGCTGAAAATGTGTGCGCTGACCGGTACTCGAATCCGGGATCTCCTGCTTACATGGCAGACGCTCTGTCCATCTGAGCCACCGAGGACACAGAGGAATAGCGCGACTGCAGGGCTTATCCCTTGCACGCTTCCCGTGAGACCCAAATTCCCAACTGTCCACAATCTACATAAGTAATGTACCTAATAAATATTTGCCCATCGAGGTATAACACCACCACCTATCGCCAGTTGGGGGTTTCCATTAATTATAGTTCATTCTGAAGAAGCTGCACGGTCATCAATGATGTGTTCTTTCGAGAACAGTTACATATCTTCGTATATGTAGTTAAAGGCTACCCAGCCATTGACCTTCGTCAGTGCGAATGCGCACAGGTTGCCCACACTCTTACGGGAATCATCACCTTAGTGTGCGCGAGTTGTGAGTGGATGGGCAAATATCTATTATGTACATTATGTGTGTAGATTGTGGACAGTTGGCAATGTGGGTCTCACGGGAAGCGTGCAAGGGATAAGTCCCTGCAGTCACGCTATTCATCTGTGTCCTCGGTGGCTCAAATTGATTAGCTACCCTCTATAATAAAAAAGTGAGTGAACGGATCAACGAGCAACTTGAACGGGTGTCATCGGACGTCCGCTGCGAACAAATTCAACGAACAAGATAGAACATATTGAGATTAAAAAATGGATAGAGCGTCAGCCGTGTAAGCAGGAGATCTAGGGTTCGAGTCCCGGCTTAGGTACACATTTTCAGCTGTCCCCATCGAGGTATATCAACACCACCTGTCGGCAGCTGAGGGTTTGTATTAATTACCATTTCAATAAATAACAAGTGATGATCAAACATGTTGGCGGGCCCAGGGAGTAGAACTCAGCTAAAATATCTACACTAGACCAACGATATATCATAGTTGGTTGGAGTCGAAGCAGTGAGTATGGATAGTAGCACTTCCCGTAGCTTCTGAAGATGATGATTAGGTCGGCCAACGATATAACATGGAGTAAAGTGAAATAAACAGTTGGGCTGAACGAATCGCAAATACACCATTAACATGAATAATTTCACTGTTTCGTCCATGTTCCTGTATTCTCCGAATACCACATAACACCGGTGTACTTCTGCTTCCTAACTTAAACTGCTTCCGTATTTAATAATTTCTCCCAAAAATTCACTTTTTGTCATTTCTTTTTCCATTACGTTTCTCCCAAAATCATATTTTACTGGCTAAATAAATATTGATAACGTCTTGAGTTAAAGAAACTTAACAATCAGTTTGTTTTTACATTTTGTCAGCCTTTCTACACAGATATCTAAAGAAAGTCAGTTGCTTCTTCCGAATTGTTTTAGTTATATTTTCTATGTTATTGAACATGCCAACGTTACTACCACCTACATCTACATAACTACTCTGCAATTCACACTTAAACTATTTGACCAAAAGTGTTCGGACACACCTACGTAATGCACTAGTTGTCACGAACTCTACAGGAGGAGACAATGAGTATTGTTCTGTCAGTAGTCCAGCAGACCAAAATGACAGTGTATAGGATTTTAAAAACGTGAGGTACAATAATCAAGCAGCTTCTCCTAATCACACATTTTTGTAGCCAGTGCTAAGCTAAGCTCGAGATGGTGTAAAGACCGACGCCACTGGACTGTGGATGACAGAAAACAAGTGGTTTAGAGTAATCAATCACATTACACTCCGTGACAGCCGGGCAGGATGATTTGGGTTCGGCGCATGCCTGGAGAACGTTTTGCCATGGAGTGTAGCGCCAGCAGTGAAGTACGGAGGAGATAATGTAATGGATTCGTTGCTGGGGTATGGTTCCTTTATTGTGGTAAGAAAACTTCAAGTGCAGAAAGATGCACGCTCTTTTAAAACATTGTGTACCGCGTGCAGTAGAGGAGCAGTTATCAGACGATGAACGTTTACATCGGCATGACAGTACATTGTGTCATACAGCAGCATCTCTGAGGCAATGTCGTGTGAACAGTAATATTCCTGATTTGCAGTAGTCTGCTCAAAGTATCGACCCGTACACGATGCAGCACTGTTACGGAGGTGAGTTAAAACCTAGACTTCGCTCCAGATCCCAGCGTCCAACGTAACTACGTTCTCTGGTTTCGGCTCTTGAGGAAGAATTCCTCCGCAGACTCTGATACACCTCATTACAGATGTTTCCAGCAGACTTCAAGTCGTCATAAAGGCGAAAGGTGGACACACCCCTTATTAATATAAACTAATAGAGGTCTGGATACTTCTGAGCAGATAGTATAAGTGTTTACAAGTGAGTTCACAGCACGTATAGATTATTCCTTATCCGTTGTACTCTGGAGTACCAGGCAGGAAAACGAACACCAATTTTTGTTCCTGCGAGTTCTGATTTCTTCTGATTTATTCCGATGGTCATTTCACCCTATAAGATCAGAGTCAACATAATATTTTTGCATTCGGGGAGACAATTGGTGATAGAAATTTAGTGAAAAGATCTCGCTGAAACCAAAACCGTCTTCATTTTAATGATTGTCACCCCATCTCCTTTATCGTGTCTGTGACACTCTCTCCCCTGTTCTGTGGTAGTTTAAAACGCGGAGCACTTCTTTGAACTACTTCGATGTCTTCCGTCAGTCGAATCTGGAAAGGATCCTGTACCGCGCAGCAGTACATCAGACTAGCATGGAAAAGCGTGGTGTAGGCAGTATCCTAAGTAGATTCGGCGCGTCTTCCAAGTGTTCTGACAAGAAAAGCAGTCTTTGGTTCGGTTACCACAGATAATTTTCTGTGAAATGCTTCCAATTCAATTTGTTTGTAACCGTAATTCTTAGGAATTAAGTTGAATTTACAACCTTAAAATTCGTGTGATTTACCGTGTAACCGAAATTTAATAGGGTTTTTTCTAGCACTCATGTGGAAGACCGCACACTTTTTATTGGTTAGTGCCAATTGTCACTTTTCGTACCATGCAGATATCTTGCTTAAATAGTTTTATAATTCGTATTGATCTGACAAATTAATTAAACAGTAAACGGCAGCATTATCTGCAAACAGCACAGTGGTACTTCTCAGATTGTCTTGTGAATTATGCAATATATCAGGAAAAGCAGAGCGCCTGTAACAACACCCTGGGAGACGTCGCATATCACGTCAGTTTAACTGGATGACTTGGCATCAGTGACTACGAACTGTGAGCTTTCCGACAGGAAATTAGAAATCCAGTGGCACAAATAAGTCTGACTAGAAGCCTAATTTCTAAACATCCAGTACTGTTAATAGATTTAGCATGTCGCTTAACGTTTTTATTTCTGAAAATCCCAGTCTGTGCAGCTTCTAATTCAGTGTTAGATATTCATTCACATATGGCCATTCTGAATTCAGACCTTCATAATTACGCGTATTCTCGTCCAATCTTCTGTAGCCTTCAATCTACGACATATTTTTCTTAGCTACTGCATGTAATAATTTCACCCATATCCCTCCATGTCTTTATTTTCCTTATGTCACCTTTATTTGTTATATAAACGTTTGGAGAATGGTTTATATTTATCCTTAGTTCGATTTTTCCTGCAGATATCGTTGAAATTTTTGTCGAAATTTGCCTCAGAAAATAAATTTGCATCGCTGTAAAGGTTGATACAGGAAGTCAAAACATCTGAACATCGTACATACGCGAATACTTTCGTGTGTTTGCCCAAGCATGAATGCTGATATTCTATGATTTTAACTTTGTTACGGATCGTTACTATTACTATCAAAGACGAAGTTGTTGAGAATGCTAGACAGATGACAACTATACTCTACACCTGTACTAATTTTAAACGATTTGATATATCACAGTAAATTTTACTTTTCAAATTGTCTGTGAAAGACTACCACGTATTACGTTCGCCAATTTAGATTTAACTACGAATTCTATTACAACGTGCGCTGATGTTGTCTATGTACCGAGTGGAAGATATTACTAAAGTTTGTAAATGTTAGTACTGTGTGTTCGGCGTTCAGTGGCCTATGACTTCAGCTAACACTACACGAACCAAATTTGGTGTGAAATTAGTCTCTGTACTTAAACTAAACTTCATTTCCGTCAAAAAGAATCAGCTCATTTGTCACGGACAAGCGTTTGCTGCTCACTGATTGACAGACACATGCTGGCTGCTTGTGACAGAGAGTAATAGAACCAGCATGTGAGACGTGTACTGTGTCACGCTAAGTGTCAGGGAGATTAATGGCAGTCCCGAAGGAGGACCAAAGTGGGCACCGGCGCGTGGGTCCTCATTGAGTGAGAGGCGCGAGGCAGGTTCGTTGGAGCGACGAGCTTTAACTTAAACTGCTGGGCTGCCTCCTCCTAAAGAGAGCAACGCGTAATTTTACTTTTCTCAGGTTGTTTATAAGAAGACAGCAATTTTATCTATTTTTGTACTATAGATGCTTTCCGAATACTCGTATATAAATTTTAGAGTCCGGCAATCATTTGCAATCACAAAGCCCTCACGTTCATACTCGTTTCAGTGCATCATGAAACTTGGCACAGCGCGCTGCCAAAAAGTCGAACTTTTTGTGATCTAACTACCGGTATTTTGTCTTCGCATTTAATCGAGTCCCAATTAGTAAATATCCATATTCGCTACTTGCATGTCCAGGCTCAAAGTGCAACGCCTTTGTTGTCTCATGTGATTCTGAGGTTTGATTAGCAAATAAAAACTTCCCTAAATATCTGTTTAATCTTTGAATGATTTCATGATGCCTTCAGCTGCCATTCTCTTTATTTAGTTGTTACAAAGATTTCACAAATATAAAATCTAGCACAATACTCTAATGAAACAGTGGTGAAAACGATGAGAATGGAGTAAAACTGCTTTATGGTTGCGTGATATTTCGTATTACAGCCATATTTATTGATGAGTGTATCGATAATTATATATTCTCTGATTCCGCAATCGTTTGTCGTAGAACTGATAAACACATGCCTATGAAAATTAAATGTAATTGGGAACAATGACATATATAGGTTAATTAACAAATTTCTGCAAGCCGATTGTAATCGTTCTAGTGTAAGAACGTCGAAAATATCGACCTTACATATGAGAGTCCCGCAACAACTGCTCGAAAGTAAAGTGCTCCTAAAACAGCGAAAATCCTTTATTTTATGACAATTACATGTAATAATTGGATCAAGGACGTACATGACATAATATACCACTAAAGAATCGTTTTAAATTAAGTTATTGTGTGCTTCTTATATCTAGACAAGACGTGCTCCTATACTAAAAGCACAATTGAGTCTGATGTATCCATTCCCTCCGTTATACACAACATGAAAACGGCCTAAGGCCGAAATTGTACAATGTCTGAATGTCAGCTGAAGGCATTACGAAATCATTCAAAAAATTGATTGCAGCTGCAGACCCTGTTGCAATGAAAATTTTGTTCATTCATCATTTGCAACACCAACAAGGACTTCCGTCTGAATCGCTCCAATGTGACAATCAGTCCCGCCAACATATCATTACTCAAAACAAAAAAAAGTGCCAAACACACTTGATGCCTAGTGATCCACCACCTGTCATTCTCATTACTCAACTTATACTACACAGATACTCAGTTTTCTTCAGCTGAAGCAGCTGCCACGTGTTCCATAATTGTTACGGCTTTCCACAAGGTAAACTTCGAAAGTACAAAATGACTTCTAATTACAATTCTTTTATATAATTTCAAATTACGCTGAACGTCAATGTTGAGTAAGATTCGGTATGCCAAAATAAATACAGAAGTCGTTTCCAAATTGCCGGTTCTGCTCGCAAGCAAATCATACTTACCATGCGTCGATTGCACGGGACTGGCATAAGGATAGGAAAACAAAAATCATTCCGACAATGCCAAAATAAAAATTGAAAACAATGTTATGGATTGTAACAGATGATTACATTTGATCATGAGAACATATACCTGGAACCGGATTTTGTGAAGGCAAACATTTTGAAAATTTTCCAAGTTTTAATTACTTGCGATCATTTAATTTGGTCTTTTAAATGAACGTTGTTACCTGAAATGGCGTATTTTGACCTCGTACCTAGACTAAGGTACGTTAAGTTAGTTGCTTCAAAATCGTTTGTAAAGCAATTACAAAAAAATAAAATTGGTAGTGCTTTCAAAATCAAGGTTAGTGGGATTGTTTTTCTGCAAGTGACATATTGTTGAGAGTCTGCGGTCATTATCACTATTGTCAATATAATTGTCTTGAGTACTTTTTATAATTTTATTTTTTTAAGTATTTACACAACGCGCCACAGCCACAGACATTATTAGAATCTATCAGATACATAGAACGAATGATAAGTAACATATCTACCAAAAATACAATGATACATTGTACAGAACAAAAAGAAGACATACCGCATTTAAAATCTCTTTGCACTGTATCTCGTAAACTCACATGCACATTAAGCAATCAAAAGTAACTGTACACCTGGCTGAAAATGGCTTTAAAGTTCGTGGCGCCCCCATCGGTTATGCTGGAATTCCATATGGTGTTTGTTCACCCTTAGGCTTGATGACAGCTTCCACTCACGCAGGCATGCGTTCAATCAGGTGCGGGAAGGTTTGTCGAGGAATGGCGGCCCATTCTTAACGGAGTGCTGCACTGGGGAGAGGTATCGATGACGGTCGGTGAGGCCTGGAACGAAGTCGGCATTCCAATACATCCCAAAGGTGCTCTATAAGATTCAGGTCAGGACTACTACAGGTCAGTACATTACAGGGATGTTATTGTCGTGTAACTACTCCGTAACAGGCCGTCCATTATGAATAGGAGCTCGATCGTGTTCAAAGATGCAATCGCCATCCCCAAATTACTCTTCGACAATGGGAAGCAAGAAGGTGCTTAAAACATCAATTTAGGCCTGTACTGTGGTAGTGCCACGCAAAACATGGGGCGCAAGCCTCCTCCATGAAAAACACGGCCACACCATAACACTACCGCCTCCGAATTTTCTGTTGGCACTACACACTGCGACAGATGACGTTCACCGGGCATTCGCAGTACCCATATCCTGCCATCGGATCGCCACATTGTGTACCGTGATTTGTCGCTCCACACAACGTTTTACCACTGTTCAGTCGACCAATGTTAATGCTCCCTACACCAAGCGAGGCGGCATTGGGAGTTTACTGTCGTGATGTGTGGCTTATGAGCAGCCGCTCGACCATGAAATCCAAGTTTTCTCCCCTCCCGCCTAACTGTCATAGTACTTGCAGTGGATCCTGATTCAGTTTCGAATTCCTGTGTGACGGTCTGGATATATGCGTGCCTATTACACGTTACGATCCCCTTCAACTATCGGCGGTCTCCGTCAATCAACAGGCGAGGTCGGCATGTACGCTTTTGTGCTGTACGTGTCCCTTCACGTTTCCACTTCACTATCAAGTCGGGAACAGTAGACCTAGGGATATTTAGGAGTGTGGAAATCTCGTATACAGACGTGTGACACAAGTGACATCAATCACCTGACCACGTTCGAAGCCTGTGAGTTCCGCAGAGCGCCCCGTTCTGCCATCTCACGATGTCTAATGACTACTGAGGTTACTGATATGGAGTACCTCGCAGTAGGTGGCAGCACAATGCACCTAATTTTTTGGGGGTGTCCGGATACTTTTGATCACATAGTGTATACTTGTACCAAGAACAGTGATGTTTAGTGAAGCAGCCTATCTTAAATAACAATCTGTAGCCGTTAAGAGGCGTTAACTATAACTCAACTTGTCAACTAAAATTCTAATTAATGTCTTAAAACTAAACATACTGTCATTTAAAACTGTGATCTATAAAAAGAATTGAAACTTTCACTATAAAATTCAAAGTAACATCTACAAATTGAACATAAACATTACATAAAAAAATAGTGGCCTATAAAAATGCAATGGGCAGTTATGTTACGGTGATTAGTGGGATTAGTACATGGAAGCTACTCGCCACGAAATCTATTATGCTCATGTGAGTAAAATACGATTCTGACTTCCAACAAATATCAATGTCTTAAGCCAAACGCAAAAATTTGAATCACTCGTCGAGAGATAAGAGCGTGAATAAAAGCAATATGACTAGTATGAAAAGTGACCCATATTTTCAAGCAAATTAATGTTGCAGCTGAAAATGTGTACTGCATTACATGAAAAACACTCTATTATACGTAAATTAAAGTTACTAGGAACAGAGTCTGCCATCCGAAGCTTTCGATTAGATGTAGACCGACTGCAAGCAATAGATGAGGAACTGACAAAGGAGAATTTAACACTACATCAAAATTTTCACATAGAAAAAATTCCGAGGGCGACAAGGAAACATCGTGGGATACAGCATCTAACCGCATGTTTGTTTGCGTTTAGTCATATTTGCTTGAAAGGATAGTCGTCTACCAGCCTGTGCCTCAAATGCCCCCCATTGGCAAATAATATTCGTCCTGGTTACTATATACCAGCAGTTCAGCGATGTCACTTTTCTCTGTAAAGGTTTTCCCACTTTTGGTAGGTACTCTCAAGGGTAAGGCCTCAAACTCGACCAGCCGATTCGGTTCATCTTTCGCGGGTCGCTTGCGAAAAACGTAAATGAAAGATTCTAAGATACCTTGGCACAACAATCCCCCGTTTTTCAGAAAACTAATCCTGTAGTTCATCACGTGCAAAAGATTCAAAACGGATGCAATTGAGACATACACTATGATGAGTAACGTTGTGGTTTGGTTACTGATACCTTTCTTACATATGGACAGATGATAAGCGCCAAGACTCAAACAGCTCCTTGCCAAGCCTTAACTCGCTTGCGTACCTGGCTACAGAGGCGCGACATTTTGTTTGCACCAATACATAACGTATCAAATAGGTAACAAAGTAACAGCGAGAATACACTGGCAAGTACTCGCAAGATAGTCGTGAGCAATTCAGCACGGTGTTGCATGAATTACGTGATAAGCATCGGGACACAAATGTCGTTGTGTGGCCGTGCACTCTATTAGGTCACAGAGACAGCTGGCTTCGTAACCAAACCCTTCGATGAGCCTTGCAGAAAATTATATTTTCATTACAGCCTCTAATTTTTTGTTTACATTGCTTTGTCGTGAAACTGTTACTGACTTGTGCAGACTGGCCAAATTCAGCGGCAAAGAAATTGACACTCAAGTAGTTCTTCCAGTTGTTCATTACGGAAGAATCAAAATACGCTGTTAATACGGAAGCGGAAACGTAATAAGCTGATATTTCACTTCTTATTTGCTCTTCAGAAAGGCCTAAAATTTAAACACACGTGTAGGGCCAGAGACTGTAAGCTGGGTGTAGAATTAGCAGAGAGTGATTAAAGGCTTATTTTCAGCCTCCAACTAAATACCATTGTAGGATTAATTTTCTCTTTGTGCTTGTACGTACGGAAAGCTCATCTCCTAAGATATTTAAGTGTGCTTTGTATTACGGTGGTGTGTCAGCCATAATTCCATTAAACTAATCTCTCTGCGTAATGGCGTTTTCCTCATTCATGATTTACAGCAACATAATCTTTCTCAATAATCTAAAGCAAAGATTGGTAAACACTGAACCGTACTTGAGATTAGACGCAATGAGGGAACATACTTCAATTTTTTACATCATGTTCCAGGTTCATTCATATGGCATTCAGGTTAAATGGCAATTGGAGATACCTGATACGACTCGAGTCTATTAGCGGAGCCGCCTTTTACATTGCGTCAGATTAATATAACTGTAATTAGTTGCATCGCGGCTGGGAAACTAAAACAATACAGACAACATCGCTTTCATGTAGCCTTTATTCAATATTTGCCTTCAGTGCCACTTCATACCGGCGTTCGTACAGTCCATGTGGTCAGTGCAGAACTTACTACATTTAGCTCTTCCGGAGCTGCCGGCCGCGGTGGTCTCGCGGTTCTAGGCGCGCAGTCCGAAACCGCGAGACTGTTACGGTCGCAGGTTCGAATCCTGCCTCGTGCATGGATGTGTGTGATGTCCTTAGGTTAGTTAGGTTTAAGTAGTTCTAAGTTCTAGGGGACTGATGACCTCAGCTGTTAAGTCCCATAATACTCAGAGCCATTAGAACCATCTTCCGGAGCTGTGTTGTTTAGTCAGCCGCGTGTCTATAGCTACTTAGTTGTAGATGGGACGGGTTATAATGGTGCCTACACTGAGTAATGTGATGAAGAGAACGGAGGACTGAAAACACTAAGATCATATGCTGCAATATCATCTTACTGTAGAGTACTGTAGTATACTGTAACGTCCTGTACCGATAGGTCAGAATTTGCGTTCGTTTTCATAGAGTTTCAAGCAAACTTAGGCGCGGTGTTCATACTGTTCGTAAAAACAAAATCAGCTAGGATTCAAATTATTTTACGTGTTGCACAACACGTTTATTATAAAGTGATAAGGATAAATTGTATAAAATGCTTTGTTGGGAGAGGGCAAACTTAGTGAGAAGTTTCATCACAATTTTTCAGGCTACGTTTGGGGCTGGCTTCGATGCAGCAAGGTGACACGAGCGTTCTATAATTAAATGTATGATCCGACATCCCACGTGTGCATAAAACTTTATCGTCACGGGCGAACAGTTAATCCGCCATGGTGCCTGCGTTGCACAAGTTTCTTTACTTAGCCCGTGCTTCAGTTCTCATGATGGGTAGCTTGCCAAGCCGTTTCCCACTTCCATTTCATACTTTGCCTGAGCTTTGTGGTACTTTTGTGTACTGTAATTAGTAACTAATGAAACTTCGTATTACGTGATCTTGTTGCACTTACATGAAGATTCCCCATCTCCGTTTGTCGTATTAGTAATCAGTTGACGTGTTTTTTTTTCGTATTTGGTCATGAAATTTTCACTGATATTCCACATTACACATCGGCTTTTTTGTTGTTTCGGGTTTTCTTCTTTACACCGATTCATAAGCACACATCGACTGTTGCAGAAGGGCGAAATGACTTCATGTAATGACTTACGATTGAACTGACACTGAGTATAAATCAACAAGCTTTCAATTTATATAGCTTGTTATTTTTATATTAATTGCTTGCATAAATACAAATGAAAATAATTCGATCGTTATAGAACTTCAATAGCTGGATATAAATATATTTTTATTAAAACGAGGTCACACTGGCAGTTTTTACAATATTGTTTTCACTTAACATACCGTTTGGGTTTCTGCATAACAGAACTTGCTGAAAAAGAGCATATAGAGGAATTGCTGAATGAAAGTGTTTGAAACAGACCTTACTTCATGCAATCTGTTTCACGATTTGTTCTTCATTGGAAAGTGGAAAGTACAAACTTCATATAACATGTGCTACCGACACCTAACGGCAGGATAATGTCCCTCACTGATCCACAATGACTAAAAAAAAAAGGAATACATTTGAAAAGCTGAACCTTTATTCGTTATTTAACAAGTGATAATTTACTTTCAGAAATTCCAGCACAAACAAAATAACTTCATCTCAATCCAAGAAATAGTGACTATATTATTTGCTGTAGCAGAACTGCATCTTAACTTTATAAACAAAAAATAAATTATAAAATTGAAAGTAACCGTGGCTGTGCACACGTATAATTAGCTTTGTTACGATGAGTGATGGTGAGGAAACTACTGTACGTGCAATAACATCAGCTGCCATCACGTGTCTGCCTGCTCGGATAAGCATAGCTCGTGATGTGTGCCCCGCTCTCACCCCTCCCAAGCTGACCCAATTCATGATGCATCGGCAATGGCAGCATCGCTGCCCAGCACTGAGTTGTGGTCCGCCCCGATAGCTGAGTGGTCAGCGTGACGGATTGCTGTCCTACGGGTCAAGGTTCGATTCCAGGCTGGGTCGGGGATTTTCTCCGCTCAGGGACTGGGTGTTGTGCTGTCATCATCATCATTTCATCCCCATCCGGCGCGCAAGTCGCCCAGTGTGGCGTCGAATGTAATAAGATCTGCACGAAGGCAGCCGGACCTGCCCCGCTAGGGGCCTCCCGGTCAATGACGTTAAACGCTCATTTCCATTACTGCGTTGAGAGAGGCTTGGTCAGGAGTGTGCATCTGTACATTGTACTATTCAAATAGCTATACATCATGCTACAAATAATGTGGAAGTGTGGATTGAACACACTGAAGGTAATGTAAGCATTGTATTCCTTACTTCGAATGGTACCACACAGCACATGTCTACCAATGGAACCATTTTCACAGATATGATAAAAATAAAAAGTCAGAGTAAATATTTTCTAATTCACGTAATATTCTTCAAATCAATAATCATCGCATATTACACAATCTCAAAAGTAATCTGTGTTCTTCCTCAGTGTTGAAGCTACCTCCATACCAAATTCCAACGTAATAGGCGCAGTGAGCTAGCCGTGAAAAAGTATCATACAGTTACTTTCATCTTTGTAGTATTGATTTAGATAAAACTTTCAATTATATCTTTTTTCTGTAATCAGATATTGATTACATAAAGCTTGTACAATACTCAAAGCTATACTCAAGTTACCTGCGAAAACTCGTGACAAGTGGTCTGCTGGTTTTGGAGATTATCACAAACAGAGATATACAAGAGTTTTACAGATAGATTATTAGTGTAGATTATATTTCTCATACAGTGAGTGCTAAGCAACAAGTCACGAGAAGTTAATTTAGAACTCGAAATGCAACCTGTATTTTTCGAGTGGGCTTGTTTGTGTGTGGACTTTCGGAGAAAGTAAATTCAAATTAGCGCTTGCAGTTTAGTTTAGGTTATTTCAAGATCATGAATCCAGCGTGCGACCTCTACGATGACCTCAGGCGATACTAGCATCTAGACCGTCAGGAGAAACGTAGACACAATCGCCAAAAACCTTAGAATTAGGGCATTAGTCAAGACATTTTGAAAAATTATGGACTGAGCACTGTTCCTCAGTAAGCTAGGGATACAGCTGTGAAGTATTCATGCATTAAGGGAGAGGAGGTCGTTCCACTCACCTATCACGTCCGCTGGATGGGTGACTTGCGACGGGGCTTTCTAGGGGATCAAGAAGTTCTTAACATATTTCTGCTGCAACAAGGAAGTATGGTCATTGGATGATGATTAAGAAATGGTGAACGACGTGCACAATATTTATACTTGGTGTAATGAGTGTCAACGGTCTTTTAAGTGTGGACAAATGCAAGGCTACGCCTGTAACAAAGAAAGAAACCTATTTTACTAGCTCGGTAGCTAACATACTAAGTACGTCAGATCTTGAAAGTGTTAAATGTTGGTACTAAGAAGCGATATGAAGTAGGTCAAACACTTAGTATTAGGACCCCTTTGAGCCGGAGGTCGATAGTTCAGTCATCGATCACGTTCATTTGAAAGGAATCTGTTAACAATTACGACAGGAAAAACATCGGCTGTTAATGAATCACCATGTGAATTAGGAGGGCGACAGAAAATGCGTGTATTACACTTCATAAAATCGACAGTTTCGACGTTCAAGAATAGTTAAAAACAAACCATAAAATTGCACCATGAACACTGAACGGAAAATGGCGTGCCACAGTGATCATAAAGGTTCGCACATTCAAGATCTAAGACGAAGTCCTTGGTAGCTACAAACTGTGCTGGACGTTCAGCTAGGTATCCACTTTTACGGAACGCATGTAGAATGATACTGATGTAACGTAGTGAGAGAACTGATGGAATGTGATGGCATGCAACCGAATCCGAAACAGTCTGTAGCGGAGCTTATCGTGAAACTGGCTATCCTTTAAAGCTTAGTTGCAGATAGTGCGATAATACTTTTTGTAAACATGGAAAAACAAACATCCAAATGATGAATTTGACCAGTGGTTAGCCGAGCGGTCTAAGGTGCTGCAGTCATGGACTGTGCGGCTGATCCCGGCGGAGGTTAGTCCTCCCTCGGGCATGGGTGTGTGTGTTTGTCCTTAGGATAATTTAGGTTAAGTAGTGTGTAACCTCAGGGACTGAGACCTTAGCAGTTACGTTCCATAAGATTTCACACACTTTTGAACATCTTTTTGACCAGTGGCTCGTGGTGGTATAAAACGAAATGTCACGCACTTTTAAGGAGTAGTAGTTTGCTCTAAAGGAGTACAATTTTTATACGGATACCAGGAACCAAGCAAAATGGTTCAAATGGCTCTGAGCACTATGGGACTTAACATCTATGGTCATCAGTCCCCTAGAACTTAGAACTACTTAAACCTAACTAACCTAAGGACATCACACAACACCCAGCCATAACGAGGCAGAGAAAATCCCTGATTCCGCCGGGAATCGAACCCGGGAGAACCAAGCGAAAGCAAGTTACTTTGACTAGCTATTGTCCAATGGTTTTAGTTCTCTTACGCCCATTCTTCCGCTGTTGCTTGCTGTGGCGTAAGTATTCCCTTCAGTTCTTGAACGATCAAGCTCAAAAGAAAGAATCGTATGGCGAAGATCACCTCCAGCTTCTCGCAGCACAGTCAATAACTTGTCAGCCAATTTACCGTCCAGGTTAAGTAAGTGTAATTGTATACTATCGCGTTGAAGCACTGATGTTAGTCGATCTTGGCACAGTTCTCTTGATACCTATAATTTCTAGGATTCCTTTCATATGAATTTTCACTTCAAATCCAGATTGGTTGGAGTTGAGAACAAATTCCTTACTGATCTATGGGATTAGTTTGCTTTTCATCCACAACTTTCGGAACGATTATGCAGTTTGCCGTGCATTAAGTTGACGCGTTGTTTGAAATTCCGTTAGTTTACGTCGCGCAATTCTGTAGCACTGTTTGATGTTATGCAACCATCCACTGCTTCCCTTGAAATCATTGTAATCTATATCGCTTGCGATGTGATGCACAAAAGGTAGTAGGTCATTGTCTTGCGCATGCTGTAAATAGTACAGAGAATACTTCAAACGATCAAACGCCAGTTTTCGTATTAAGTACAGCTTGTCCTCCCTTGAATATCTGTAGTAGTAGTTCTTATACATTATACGGCCATTTTGCTACGGACTTATTCGAAGTGTGTTCATACACTCCTGGAAATTGAAATAAGAGCACCGTGAATTCATTGTCCCAGGAAGGGGAAACTTAATTGACACATTCCTGGGGTCAGATACATCACATGATCACACTGACAGAACCACAGGCACATAGACACAGGTAACAGAGCATGCACAATGTCGGCACTAGTACAGTGTATATCCACCTTTCGCAACAATGCAGGCTGCTATTCTCCCATGGAGACGATCGTAGAGATGCTGGATGTAGTCCTGTGGAACGGCTTGCCATGCCATTTCCACCTGGCGCCTCAGTTGGACCAGCGTTCGTGCTGGACGTGCAGACCGCGTGAGACGACGCTTCATCCTGTCCCAAACATGCTCAATGGGGGACAGATCCGGAGATCTTGCTGGCCATGGTAGTTGACTTACACCTTCTAGAGCACGTTGGGTGGCACGGGATACATGCGGACGTGCATTGTCCTGTTGGAACAGCATGTTCCCTTGCCGGTCTAGGAATGATAGAACGATGGGTTCGATGACGGTTTGGATGTACCGTGCACTATTCAGTGTCCCCTCGACGATCACCAGAGGTGTACGGCCAGTGTAGGAGATCGCTCCCCACACCATGATGCCGGGTGTTGTCCCTGTGTGCCTCGGTCGTATGCAGTCCTGATTGTGGTGCTCACCTGCACGGCGCCAAACACGCATACGACCATCATTGGCACCAAGGCAGAAGCGACTCTCATCGCTGAAGACGACACGTCTCCATTCGTCCCTCCATTCACGCCTGTCGCGAAACCACTGGAGGCGGGCTGCACGGTGTTGGGGCGTGAGCGGAAGACGGCCTAACGGTGTGCGGGACCGTAGCCCAGCTTCATGGAGACGGTTGCGAATGGTCCTCGCCGATACCCCCAGGAGCAACAGTGTCCCTAATTTGCTGGGAAGTGGCGGTGCGGTCCCCTACGGCACTGCGTAGGATCCTACGGTCTTGGCGTGCATCCGTGCGTCGCTGCGGTCCGGTCCCAGGTCGACGGGCACGTGCACCTTCCGCCGACCACTGGCGACAACATCGATGTACTGTGGAGACTTCATGCCCCACGTGTTGAGCAATTCGGCGTTACGTCCACCCTGCCTCCCGCATGCCCACTATACGCCCTCGCTCGAAGTCCGTCAACTGCACATACGGTTCACGTCCACGCTGTCGCGGCATGCTACCAGTGTTAAAGACTGCGATGGAGCTCCGTACGCCACGGCAAACTGGCTGACACTGACGGCGGCGGTGCACAAATGCTGCGCAGCTAGCGCCATTCGACGGCCAACACCGCGGTTCCTGGTGTGTCCGCAGTGCCGTGCGTGTGATCATTGCTTGTACAGCCCTCTCGCAGTGTCCGGAGCAAGTATGGTGGGTCTGACACACCGGTGTCAATGTGTTCTTTTTTCCATTTCCAGGGGTGTAGTTGTTTATTACTATGCTACGGATGACATTCCGTGTATGTAAAATATGTACAGTACCCACGCCTTGGACAACCATTGTCCGTCACTAGTTTTCACTCGAAAACGCATTTATGGCTGCTTGCCCTACGAGAATGATAAACTGCATGGCTCGACACCTATTTTAATATCACCTTCAACTGTTAAGCACGTAATGTCATTGTACTCATGTTTATCATCTTCACAGTCTATGTACTGTATTAACTTCTGTATTCACAACATAAATACTTACGCAACAGATAAAGCTATCTATGACAACGGTGTATCATGACAATCAGACCAGGCGGTGGGCGGGGGCGGGGGCCGGGGGGGGTGGGGGGGTGGGGGTGGGGGAGAGAGTATACGACACCACACATTCCATTAACACATCTTGTTGTAGATGCATGCAATGTTTGCTTTGTTTACCGTTGCCACTGCTCTGCTTTGTACCAACACCACTAGCACTGTAGCAAGCTACTCTTGGATTAAGCAGTTCAACCACGCACTGTAGTCTCATGCTGTGTTCACCATTGGGTACCTCCAGAACTGCCATCTGTTGCCACTAGCAGCCAATATTGTGATTGCATGGTAGACAGTATGTGGGCGCCCAATGCCGTAACCATCATAGGCCTTTTGCAGCATCAAAGTAAAGAGATTCCTTATCAGATTAATTTATGCATTTAACCTATAAAGATGAGGACGATTACATTTAAACCATCTGCGTATTTGGCATTACATTAATTATGATAAGCGTGTTATGAGTTACGTCCTATTATTATATTATAGAAAAAGGAGAAAAACGCAGTTTACATTCGCTCGTGAGGAGTATAACAATAGTGATATGCTGCTGGGAATTCGATTTAAACTGTGAGGGATTGCTAAGAGCAATGGACAAGAGAGTAGTAGTGAAAGAGGGAGATAAAGGGGCACGTGATGAAATGCAGTTAGGAAGTTAAGGGTGACTAATTGAGAAATGGGAAGAGAAAGATGACATAAAACGGGAGAAGTTTCTCTGTTGAGGGAAAACGTCGTGAGGGTGGCTAGAGAATGTGGTTCAGCTTTTTCTTAAAAGCGTCCAGCCGTCTCATTCTGAACAGACAGCAAGGTACGTTGTTCCAAAGGAAGATGGCAGTAGTTAGTGAATGGTGTTGTTTTATGGATGAACGCAGCAGTAGTATTACATAAGTGAGGCTTCGTGTTTTATTAATGACGAAGTAACAGGTACGTCACATGATCTAGCGCAAGGTACTGGGGGTGCTTGTACACCGAGGAGCCGATGAAATAATCATATCTTGTGGGCGTCGGGTAACTTCTTTGGTGTTTGGTACATAAAGCGGTCCGTTTTCTTGCCCTTAATCCTGTATCTTCATCTGGTTGGCATGTTAATCTGGATTTGGTAATGTTAGCTGTATGCGGGGGCGGGATGTCCTTCCTATCTACACTCCTGGAAATGGAAAAAAGAACACATTGACACCGGTGTGTCAGACCCACCATACTTGCACCGGAGACTGCGAGAGGGCTGTACAAGCAATGATCACACGCACGGCACAGCGGACACACCAGGAACCGCGGTGTTGGCCGTCGAATGGTGCTAGCTGCGCAGCATTTGTGCACCGCCGCCGTCAGTGTCAGCCAGTTTGCCGTGGCATACGGAGCTCCATCGCAGTCTTTAACACTGGTAGCACACCGCGACAGCGTGGACGTGAACCGTATGTGCAGTTGACGGACTTTGAGCAAGGGCGTATAGTGGGCATGCGGGAGGCCGGGTGGACGCACCGCCGAATTGCTCAACACGTGGGGCGTGAGGTCTCCACAGTACATCGATGTTGTCGCCAGTGGTCGGCGGAAGGTGCACGTGCCCGTCGACCTGGGACCGAACCGCAGCGACGCACGGATGTACGCCAAGACCGTAGGATCCTACGCAGTGCTGTAGGGGACCGCACAGCCACTTCCCAGCAAATTAGGGACACTGTTGCTCCTGGGGTATCGGCGAGGACCATTCGCAACCGTCTCCATGAATCTGGGCTACAGTCCCGCACACCGTTAGGCCGTCTTCCGCTCACGCCCCAACATCGTGCAGCCCGCCTCCAGTGGTGTCGCGACAGGCGTGAATGGAGGGACGAATGGAGACGTGTCGTCTTCAGCGATGAGAGTCGCTTCTGCCTTGGTGCCAATGATGGTCGTATGCGTGTTTGGCGCCGTGCAGGTGAGCGCCACAATCAGGACTGCATACGACCGAGGCACACAGGGCCAACACCTGGCATCATGGTGTGGGGAGCGATCTCCTACACTGGCCGTACACCTCTGGTGATCGTCGAGGGGACACTGAATAGTGCACGGTACATCCAAACCGTCATCGAACCCATCGTTCTACCATTCCTAGACCGGCAAGGGAACTTGCTGTTCCAACAGGACAATGCACGTCCGCATGTATCCCGTGCCACCCAACGTGCTCTAGAAGGTGTAAGTCAACTACCCTGGCCAGCAAGATCTCCGGATCTGTCCCCATTGAGCATGTTTGGCACTGGATGAACCGTCGCCTCACGCGGTCTGCACGTCCAGCACGAACGCTGGTCCAACTGAGGCGCCAGGTGGAAATGGCATGGCAAGCCGTTCCACAGGACTACATCCAGCATCTCTACGATCGTCTCCATGGGAGAATAGCAGCCTGCATTGTTGCGAAAGGTGGATATACACTGTACTAGTGCCGACATTGTGCATGCTCTGTTACCTGTGTCTATGTGCCTGTGGTTCTGTCAGTGTGATCATGTGATGTATCTGACCCCAGGAATGTGTCAATAAAGTTTCCCCTTCCTGGGACAATGAATTCACGGTGTTCTTATTTCAATTTCCAGGAGTGTACATCTACACCTACGCCGATACTCTGCAATCTGCCTTTCGGCACGTGGCTAAGTATATCCCGTACCACTACTAGTCATTTTCTTTCCCCTTCCACTCGCAAGTAGAACTAGGGAAAAACCACTGTCCTTATGAGCCTTAACTTCTTGTACCTTACTTTCGTGGTCCTTATGCGCAAAGTATGATGGAGGCAACAGAATCTTTCTGCAGTCAGCTTCAAATGCCGGTTCTCTAAATTTTCACAATAGTGTTCCTCGAAAAGAATGTCGCCTTCCCTCCAGGGATTCGCATCTGAGTTCCTGAAGAATCTTCGTAACACTTGAGTAACTGCCAGAAACAAATCCAGCAGCCCGGCTCTGATTTGATTCGATTTCTTCCTTTAATCCGACCTGGTGCGGATCGCATACGCTCCAGCAGTACTCAAGAAAAGGTGGCACTAGCGCCCGATATACGGTCTCCTTTACATATGAACCACACTTTCCTAGCATTTTCCCAATAAACTGAAATCGACCGTTCGCCTTCGCTACCTAAGTACTCATCTGTTCGTTTAATTCTTTATCGCTTTACAAAATTACACCCAAGTATTTAATCTGCGTGACTGTCAAGCAACACGCTATAAAATTTGTATTAAAATATTATGGATTTGTTTTTCCTACTCATCTGCATTAACGTACATTATTCTACATTTAGAGTAAGCCGTCATTTATCGTCCCAACTAGAAATTTGGTCAAAATCGTTTTGTATCCTCCACAGTCACTCAACGACGACAGGTGAGGGTAAGATCTAAATGCTGTGAGCGGAGCATTCGTGCGGATGGAGGACTAGCGAAGATGCATACGATTCGTCTGTAGAAAATAGTACAGTCAGATAGACATTTAGCATGACCTAAGCAGAACAGAAGGTTATTCATTTTGGAAAGTTAATAAAAGAAGCATCAGGACCATATGAGTAAAACCATGGAATCTATACCGCATAGGAGTGCACCAATGTTGGTTGTCCAAGGCATCATCAGCTTGTAGTACGGCACAGTTTGGAGAATTGATATCTTTTACCTGAGCAATTACACTGACGCAAATTGTACCCTGTCATGGTTTGGATCATGGTGAGAAGAAATGCAGAAGCAGCAATTTTTATGCGTACAGCATTAACGTGGATTAAGAGCTAATTTTCGCTTAATATGTAACAACCTGAAGGTTCCAAAATTGAGTTGACGGGTGTAGATGTGTAGCGCATTTAGTATAATAGAGGTTTATTGCGCGTGTTTACTACTGCCTTAATCAATACGTTCACTAGTAAGAGCCGCTAAAAAGCGGTCATAGCAATGTCTAATATTTAAGATTGCTTGATATTTTTCGTGAATGGCAACTCAGCAAAACTTATACAACTTCTGACATTAAACCGGACCTGAAGCTGGAGACACTATTATTTTCACCGGAAAGAGTACTCGGAAGTAAGAGATAACATAACACATTACAGAAGCTACTCCTAATTGCGGTTGAAGGAAAAAGCTGAAGGAAAAAGAATTACATTAGAAACGTTTTATTATAATGTTACAGAACTACGCCTGTTCCTTTGAAGGTCCTTTACCTCATATGTCTACGTAACGCCACAGACAGACTGCTGGAACGGAAGTCAGCCCTACCGATCGTATTCCCCAGTTCAAAACGGGGCGCAGCGACTTCGTGTGATACCTACTAGCTATTTCTCTGCAGATGACGATGATCGTGACGACAGTGACGACAGAGTGGCTTCAGGGGTGTCGAAGGTATTTAATAATCCGACATATTCAAATTCGCCTATTCCTAATTGTTTAATTTAAGAGAAAGGGAAGGAAGGCTGTCGTATTTTACATATCGTCTTCGATCGTTAAAGACTGAACGCAAGCTTGAAGAGGACAGTAAGAGGAGAGGATCTGGTCGTGTCATCTTCAAAGGAACCTCAGTAGACCACAGAAATGCTAGATCTGTATGGGCAGAGGACGACTTGATTTGCTCTTTCCAAATTGAAGTCAAGGGTCTTGATTACTGCAGTATCTCGCTCGCTCTGAAACAGTATATGTTACTAATTTACAATCATATCAGCTACTGATGCAGTCGTTGATCGGTATCTGTGATCAAGTGATACAGATCTGTGTTCGGCTGAGACGCGAAATGCTACGTTCGACTCACTAATAATAACAGGAAGAGCAGATGTGAAGGAGCAATATAGTTAGAAAACCTTTCGGTAAAAAAACTTCCTTCGATGCAATCTGTAGTAAGTGACTTAAAACGAGCTCTAGAACCCGGCTAGTCCGATAATAACGTTATGAAGATGTCGTGGACGTTGGACTAACAGGAGAGAAAACGCGCAGCAGGATAATAGGACAACGAGATACGTATTTTCTCAGACTTTCTTTAACGCAGAAGTATTCGATAAGAACGGGGAAAATTCAGTATCGACATCAAAATGACCCACCCCAAGGACGGCGGCAGTATGTTGTGACTATGTTTGGATTTCATTTTTCTGGACCTAGTGAAGTTCAGAGCTCTAAATTTGCGATGAAATTTTACTGTAGAGATTAACGTAACTACGTAACAAACCAGAACATGACCCTTTCACGGGCCATTGCCTTCCACCTGAACTGTCCACATTACGGTTCTCTTCAAACCTGCCATTTCTTATTTTGTCCTTCACGGCTTTTTTACAACAGGCTCACAACGATCACGGTTTTATTGCATATTAGAAGTAAAGAGTCGGCAGCAGGTTGGTAAGTGCAACGAGTTTTGCCTTAGAGACACGTCACGCTAGTTTCGATCTCCTGACACCATTGGTATGTCGTAGTGTTGTCTCTACAAAACGCCGGTAGTTGACGAATGACGTTGACGAGTAACCGTAGAATAACCGATCACAAGACAGGGACTAGGCTCAAGTGCACATTTCCTCTTGACAGTGACAGAGATGCGCCAGATAGGACCGGGATCCCATTACATTGATAATCTCTCAAGTACAATTACGTTCGTGTAAAGTTTATCAGACGACTATTTTTGATTTGTAATAAATCTTGTATTGGAGGCTGGCTGAAAGGATACTATCCTAAACGCGCAATAAAAGGAAAAAAAAAGAAACTGAATTTACGACATGCTCTTCCATCATAAAAGGTGGCAAAGCAGCTTGCGTAAGGCCAGAAACCATGCAGAAATCCGTGTGGCGGGTAGCCTACACTATCTGCGCCTATCCGTAGACGTACTGAGGGGGATGGCAGGGTCGGCCTTGCCACATTGGGCTGCGTTGGAGCAGCCTGGGGGTGCAACGTGAACGTCTAACGGTATGGGTCATTTATGTGCTTTGGCTGTTATTGAGGAGCAAAATGACTCAATTTCTGGTGAAAATTACGGCTGTACGGTCGTAGTACACGAAACACTTTCACTCCTGACATTACGTCTGGAGCTGTGTTGGACATCTTTAGACGTGCTCCTGGTTCCGCTTAGTTTTGCTGACTGGACGCCGGAGAGCGACACACATACTGTGAAATGGGGTGCGATAGAAGTTTATGCGTGATTGGCAGAGTGAGTGCTTGTCAAAGATAAAACTAAAGAACTATCTGCGGTCAAAGATAAAATTCATGTATTGCTTCTGCATAGCTACTGTCCTTTCATCTATAAGAATCATACATTCTTCTTTTGTGTTTTCTGTTAAACTGTGCACCTATAGACAATAGTCCGTTATTGTATACAAAATTGCTGTCCCGGAAAACTTTGCTTCGTGGTTTATTATCGGAAGATCATATTTTTCTGCAGCTCACTGTCCGCAGCTCGTGGTCGTGCGGTAGCGTTCTCACTTCCCACGCCCGGGTTCCCGGGTTCGATTCCCGGCAGGGTCAGGGATTTTCTCTGCCTCGTGATGACTGGGTGTTTTGTGATGTCCTTAGGTTAGTTAGGTTTAAGTAGTTCTAAGTTCTAGGGGACTGATGACCATAGATGTTAAGTCCCATAGTGCTCAGAGCCATTTGAGCCATTTACAGCTCACTTTTCCACTTTCCTTAGACAACGAAGACTATTGTGTTCTTTCAGACGTGTATTCAGACCTCGCTCCTTAGTTGCAATGTAGACTTTCTCACAGACACATCGTGTATTATGTGCGCCACACGTCGACAGAGAATGGCGTTATTTTTTACAGATCTGAGGACTTCACGTATTTCATTTGTTGATATAAAAACCGATATGATGTTAAATTTAAATAAACTCTTAGCAATGCGATCAGCCACTTTTTAATAAAAGGTAGAGAAACTCCGTTCTTTCATCGTTGTTCTTCATTTTTGTCTTCCGACCTATTTTTGCTTGATCAGTATATTCGATTTATGAATAGCCATTTTTCTGTAAAGCTTGCTTCAGGTGCGTTAAAGCGCTGTGAAGACGTTCTTATATGCAAACCCTTCTAGCTCTGACCAAAAGCCTTTCAATGAGACCTCACTTTTGCTGTGGATGATGACTGAAGCTGTTACGTAAGCATCTGTCCGTATGTGTGACTTCTTATGTTGATTAGCGCCTGGCTTGAGATTTGTAGTTGCGCGTGTTGTTCAGTTCTATTAAGTATGCAAGAGTACTTCGAGTAGACAACTGTTGTGTTCTCTAACATTACATTGGACTGTCTCATAACCAAAATACGCGAGAAGGATATCCCGTCGTCGTTGTCTATTTGCATAGTAAGCTGCGTTTTTGAATTTAAGGTATTTAGAAAACAAAAGAATCCTTATAAAGACTCAGCGGAACTAGCGGCACCTCTGAAGAACCAACACGCAGCTCTGGGTGGAACGGCAGGAATGAAAAAGTTTAATGAAACAACCATGCAACCAGGAAGGTTCGGCAGCGACTAAAACTCTTCATTGCATGTGCTCAAAACGACGTAAAATCCCATGATTTAGGCCAAGTCTGGCACTAGGTACGTACACATACGCTCCCATTTTCCTCAAACTGGCAATTTAAATTTTGAGACTACCTTGTATTGCAACAACACTTCAGATTCCACATCACACTATGACAATATACTGAACCGAAAATATTGAGAATGCAGCACAGAAAACTGCAACGGAACTATCGCACGTGTGTAAAACGTCCTAACATGTACGCATTAAATGCAACCTAGCAGCGAATTTGCTAGAAATACTTCGCGCGACATCGAACCAGCCACGAGAGAGGAGTTTTTGTTACTTCATCTATATTTTGGTCGGTGACGACTATTTACAGGAAGGAAGTAGTAGCTAAATGAATGAGTATTGTTTAATTAAACATTGTGCACATTTGAAAAGAACAAAATAGCGCGAAACACTTTGAGTGAATTGCAGCTTTATGAGCGAATAAATAAAATGGAAGTTACATATCTTAGACGCAGCTGAACAAAGGAGATTTCCAGTGCATTTCTGGTTGTCCGAGGGCGAACATTATTCCCAGTTGCAAACAAAACCGAATGAGTTTTCGTGTATATTACTCCTGTTAGGTGCACTGATATCAGTGAAACCTGCGGTGTAACTGACAGATTGGGAACACGCAATTCTTAAATTCTTCACAGTAAATTCCTACAGCAACTTGTCTAGATACTAAGTACAAATGGTATTTGCTGGAGGACTGTGACAAAGAAGAAACGATTGTCGTGGCACAATGGTAAAAGACTGAAATTGTACCCCGGAGGACGGCGTTTTAAATGTCTATTTGACCATGGTTCACCGTGATTTCCCTAAATAACCTAAAAGCAGAGGATGGAATTACTCCTTTCTGAAATCAATAGCTCATTTTCTTCTCCATCCTTTCCCAAATCGATCATGTACTGTCTCTCTCTATCACCTCATTTTCGAAGGCACACTAAATCTAGTCTTGTTCCTTGTGACGGACAATTCGAGGATCAACAATGTCCTAGAAATATTTCTTGTTCTTTGGCGAATTGAATATTCCATCGTTTTTCGGGAGTGTATCCGCAGTAGTATTAAATCCTGTTTCGACATTTAGACTAGAAACCTTTCAGCCATTCTCTAGATGAGTTGATTCCAAGGTCTCCACAAATTAGGTAGGGCGTAGTGCTGCTGACATGGATTTACCTAGAGGAGGGCCAGTTCTAAAATTCCCTGATGCAGTGACAGCTCTATTGATTATACTCAATACGTTGCAGTCAACGTTGCATCTTACATCTAGTGCTCCTCTAGAACATTACAACTGTTACTTGTATGCTGCGCTGCTCAACTATATAGACTGCCAGTTGCGGTCGAAGCGGTAACGTCCAATAACTGTAAGATGAGTATATACCAGTTTTCAGACTCATCCAACACACTTCCTGGACAGCTTAATAAAGGAAGTGATTAAGAGTTTCATGAGCAAGAACGGAAACTTTAGTTCAAGTAGCGCGTGGAATACAGAGCTCAGTTTTACTACATATCTTTGAAGGTGATATCAGTCCAATGTAGATAATGCATCGGGACACGATTTTCACAGCAGTAAAAGGGCGTAGCTTGTCCACTTCACACTTGGTTGGACTCCAGATGGCGCCTGCGCAAGAACACACATCTATATGTCGAGGAGATAAATGGGTAACGTCCACTCCAATGGAACTAAGGAAATCTGGAAATCAGTACCTTCGCGGAAAGAATCCTGGGAGTGTAGTGTACTGTCGGACGTGGTATCAGTGCTCAACCGCCAGCTACAAGTATCGACGCCATTCTCTCACCTTCGTCCGATTGCTTTTAAAATCATCTCTTTCGTTTGTTGATGGTGATGTTTGCCTGGTCGCTAAACATAGTTTCGGAAACTCAGTTATAAGTACACCATATGTCACTGTAATATTTTTGTTTTGCTGTTGTTGCAGTCGTCGTTTTTAAATAACCAGAATGAAAAACTCATCAGCTGGTTCTATCACTGTGAGTGGAAATTATGTAATGTGAAACTGACATCCGACTTCCAAAAATACATGTTTTCTCAGAGATATTGATACATATGCTGTGGTTCTGGAGTCCTCTGTACATAATTTGAATAGTTCTGCAAAACTTCGCAAAGAAAACAGTAGTACCCCAATTTTAATCTTGTAAAAAAACTACTTGTCTTTGAAAAAAAAAATGACGATCCTGAATAACTCCCTGACAGTTCCAAAAAAAAAACCTTAATTATATTTTTGAATGCTTGGTCTTTCGCAAGACATTACAATTCGGTAAACTGGGAGGAACACTGTCTTCGGAAGGCGTATTTCTCACTTCGTAGTTTTGTCACAGGGCAGCAGGCATTCTGTTATCGACCGATATGGCAATAACCTATTGTATTCTCGTGCTACGAAGTTTTCTTTCTTGGTGATCAATGCAGTCGTGGACGGTGCGGTTCAGAAATATCAGCTGCACTGCAGCGATGGCTGCACAAGAGCACCGACTGAACCAGCATAAACGTACTACTCAAACAAGCCCGAGTTGTACTGCAGTGTATTTCCCTTACACCCTTCTTAGTTAACGTGATATTTTTGTTTAATTATTCAATAATAGAATTACATGATATTCTTCTGTTTCATAAACATTCTGGAGCTATTGTGTGCTCATGATCGTCTTCCAAATTAGAAAATATGTTTTTGTTGTCTCCAGCAAATATTTTAAAATGTCACTGCGATTTATTACTACAGTATCTCCAAAGCACTTAAAATTTTTAGAGCTCTTCGCATTGAAACTTAAATGTATGTTACCTAGACTATTAAAAACGCTGCAAATCTACTTCTGCCACAGTCTTAATAAAAAGGCTAACTTAAATTACACAACGAGAAAAATCTAGCTCATGGTTAATCAGTTGGGGGTCGGAACCGTCCTACTACCAGAGGACAAAGTTTCTTGAGCTCGATTAAAATTTGAACTTACCATTTTCGGTAGAACTCTTTGGGTGCTATCCAGAACTGTGATCAGAACTCTAGTACGATTTTGTTTGTTTTATGCAGTTAAAATGTGTCCCTCGTTACAACAACACAGATAAATCATCGTCTTGCTGAAGTTTGTCGGATGTTGCTCCGAAAGGCGTTACCATTTGCCAAATCTGTGGTCACTTAAAGTATGTTCTGTAACTTATAAATTATCCGCGTTCTAAAATTTAAAGAAGAGGAAAGGAGCTCGATTGAATACTGAATCTATAGTTATGTCGCTGTTGCGTGTTCAGGGTTGCAAGGCGCAGTCAGTAGCATATTTTGTTTCCTAGAAAAACATAAATATTGATAGGTTCTGTTTCCTTCCCATTTCTTTCGCGGTTAATGTCATCACTAGGTTGTTGCTCAGTCGCATTTAAATGACAGTAATTGTACAAAGTTTTTAAATTAGTTACAGATCACGAAGAAATCTGTCCATAAGAACTTTCATGTAAGCGAAAATTACTGAATGTAGTTTGGACAAATCTTCCGCTGTGCATAACTTTTCCTAAGTCATTAAAGTGTGCAAGAATATGTTTGTTACATAAGTGTTATTCATGTATTATCTAAAATAATACTTTCATGCGTTATCATTGGCACTTCATCCTCAAGCAACTAATTTAGCTATTTAATTCGTATGGTAATTTCTGCATTACGCCACGTATCACTAACATGAATATGTTATTCACATACTCTTTACCAGTAGCGCTTCCATATTTTAATAATTCAAAATACATTACTGAAATATAGCATCATGACTCATTGGCCAACCTTTGGAACTCAATACAGCAACGATTTTGCATGGCACAGATTCTACATGTTCTTGGTAAGTTTCCAGAGGTATGCGGCAGCGGATGTATGCCAGAGGTCACGCAATTCCCGTAATTATGAGTCGGTGCTTTGTGGACGCGGAGATGGCTTGGGATAGCGTCCCAGATGTATTGCATCTGGTGGAGATCAGGCGAATTTGACGACCAAGACATAATCTTGAGTTCATTATCGTGCTTCTCAAACCACCGTAGCACGATCCTGACCTTGTTACACTGTCAGATGTACTGCTGGAAGATGCATCCGTCCATGCTTGATGTCTTCCCCGACGGTGAGGGCACGTGGTTGACAATAATTTTAACGTAGTCAACCCATACCATGGTGCGTTTAGTTACTGGGTTGGTGCAGAAGTTCGAATGAAAACAACAGAGTCACATAATAGAGAGTTTAGTCATCGACAATATATTCTTCTTCACTACTATCTGCAACGCTGGAGCAAGTTTTCGATTAACGACTGTAGAAATTAAGTGCTTTTGAAGCGAAGAACTCATCGAGCCCTGGTCGTAGAGCATTTTGATCCGGAAAGGAAGTTCCATGAAGGTTGTTCGGTAGAGAGCGGAAAAGATGACAATCTGAGGGCACAAGATCTACATCTACATCTACATGACTACTCTGCAATTCACATTTAAGTGCTTGGCAGAGGGTTCATCGAACCACAATCATACTATCTCTCTACTATTCCACTCCCGAACAGCGAGCGGGAAAAACGAACACCTAAAGCTTTCTGTTCGAGCTCTGATTTCTCTTATTTTATTTTGACGATCATTCATACCTATGTAGGTTGGGCTCAACAAAATATTTTCGCATTCGGAAGAGAAAGTTGGTGACTGAAATTTCGTAAAAAGGTCTCGCCGCGACGAAAAACGTCTATGCTGTAATGACTTCCATCCCAACTCGTGTATCATATCTGCCACACTCTGTCCCCTATAATGCGATAATACAAAACGAGCTGCCCTTTTTTGCACCCTTTCGATGTCCTCCGTCAATCCCACCTGGTAAGGATCCCACACCGCGCAGCAATATTCTAACAGAGGACGAACGAGTGTAGTGTAAGCTGTCTCTTTAGTGGACTTGTTGCATCTTCTAAGTGTCCTGCCAATGAAACGCAACCTTTGGCTCGCCTTCCCGACAGTGTTACCTATGTGGTCCTTCCAACTGAAGTTGTTCGTAATTTTAACACCCAGGTACTTAGTTGAATTGACAGCCTTGAGAATTGTACTATTTATCGAGTAATCGAATTCCAACGGATTTCTTTTGGAACTCATGTGGATCATCTCACACTTTTCGTTATTTAGCGTCAACTGCCACCTGACACACCCTACAGCAATCTTTTCTAAATCGCTTTGCAGCTGATACTGGTCTTCGGATGACCTTACTAGACGGTAAATTACAGCATCATCTGCGAACAGTCTAAGAGAACTGCTCAGATTGTCACCCAGGTCATTTATATATATCAGGAACAGTAGAGGTCCCAGGACGCTTCCCTGGGGAACACCTGATATCACTTCAGTTTTACTCGATGATTTGCCGCCTATTACTACTTCCTGACAGGAAATCACGAATCCAGTCGCAGAACGGAGACGATACCCCATAGGCCCGCAGATTGATTAGAATTCGCTTGTGAGGAACGGTGTCAAAAGCTTTCCGGAAATCTAGAAATACGGAATCAACTTGAGATCCCCTGTCGATAGCGGCCATTACTTCGTGCGAATAAAGAGCTAGCTGCGTTGCACAAGAGCGATGTTTTCTGAAGCCATGCTGATTACGTGACAATAGATCGTTCCCTTCGAGGTGATTCATAATGTTTGAATACAGTATATGCTCCAAAACCCTACTGCAAACCGACGTCAATGATGTAGGTCTGTAGTTAAATGGATTACTCCTACTACCCTTCTTGAACACTGGTGCGACCTGCGCAATTTTCCAATCTGTAGGTACAGATCTATCGGTGAGCGAGCGGTTGTATATGAGTGCTAAGTAGGGAGCTATAGTATCAGCGTAATCTGAAAGGAACCTAATCGGTATACAATCTGGACCTGAAGACTTTCCCGTATCAAGCGATTTGAGTTGCTTCGCAACCCCTAAGGTATCTACTTCTAAGAAACTCATGCTAGCAGATGTTCGTGTTTCAAATTCTGGAATATTCCATTCGTCTTCCCTGGTGAATCAGGCGAATATGGTGAGTGCGGCATGACTTCCCAAGGCATTTATTTTTTCCAGTATAGTAGAATGCAGGCGGGCGTTATCGTGGAGTAGCAACACTTCACGCAGTCTTCCTGGTCGTTGTTCTTGGATTCGGTCTGCAAGATGTCTCACTACTTCACAATGTCAGCGGTGATGGTGTCACTTTGGGGAATCAATTCGTTATACATCAAACGGTTGCTTTTCTACCAGATGCATAACACTGTCGTTTGTGGACGCGCCTAGGATTTCGTACAGGCAGTTGCTGCTTCGTTTGGGCCCAACCATTCTTTTCTTTCCCTTATGTTAGTATAAAGACACCATATCTTGTGACCGATGACCATACAGGATAGGACTGCATGCTTTTGTCGTTCTCGAGCCAACTGATGATGCAGAAACAAAGATACAAATATGGCCACCAGCTGATTTCGGCTTAGAGCATGCGGTACACATACACAAGAATTTTGAAACTTCCCCGTTGTATGTAAATGTCGCACAATGGCGGGATGACCACAGCTCGTCACATTTTCCAGTTCTCGAGTACAGTGACGTGGATCATTGTGGATTAATGCGTTCAGCCGATCTTCATCAGACCCCAAAGGTGTTCGTGAATGTGGAGATTAACATCCTTAAAACGATAGACTCATGTTCTAGCCGTGCTCTGCCCAGCGCCATTATCTCCATACACGGCACAGATGTTTCTGGCTGCCTCCGCTGCTGTCACACTTGCGTTAAACTCAAACACAAGAATATGGAGGTAATATGCCGGTTCCTTCCTGGGAACGCCTTTTTCTAGCGTTCACAGCTTCTCACTATCTCCGAATGACAAAATGACAATATGTAAACTCCTATAAAAACAGTGAACTACAAATTAAAAATGATATTCGATAAATAAACCCGTAACAACCGGAATACCAACATGTAAAACGAAAACGCTATTCACTTAAGCACCAAGCATAGGCCACGTGAAAGCCCAGATGAATGTCGTTCAGAGCATTACACTGCCCCACAGGTCTGTCTCCGTGGCGCGGTGCACTTTTCGAGGAGCTTGCGTGGACGACGGCGTATCCGACAACAGGATTTACCCAATGAGACAATGCGCTTCCACTTATCCATTGTTTGGGATGCACCCTGTGTCTCTTCAGGATAATTCCCTATTATTCTCCGCTCCGCTTATATTCCTTCCTTACCGCATCACATGGCTGCAACACCAACTGACGGCATCCTATCTCGCGTTGGGCAGTGGCGATAATGGCAGTTTGTGGTAAGTCCTATGGGACCAAACTGCTGAGATCATCGGTCCCTAGGCTTACACACTACTTAATGTAACTTAAACTAACTTACGATAAGGGCAACACACGCACCCATGCCCAAGGGAAGTCTCGAAGCTCCGACAGGGGGAGCCACGCGAACCGTGGCAAAGCACCCGAGACCGCACGGCTACACCGCGCGGCGGCGACAATGTTTCGCCTCAATAATGGATACGATAATTTAACTTAAGTCTTTCGTTTGCTTGCTTCACATAAATTTCATAAGCTACAAAATTAGGCCCTTATATAAATGTAGATCACTTACCTTACCGAGGTTGCCATACGAACCTAATAAGGGTTATTGTTTACTCTGTATCCTCTCAAATTATTTTTGCCTCGTGCTACATTTTTGTGAACTCTCCGGTTCCACTGATCTTCCTTGACTCTATCCTGCCGCCACAGGTTTGATCTACATTAATGTCTCCTTCGCCAAAGCTCTCCTATCCCTCTTGTTACCATCCCTTCCTTCCCTTCTCAGCACATGTCCCAGCCATTCAGTTTTACTGCTCCTTATTACTGCCGTCACATCAAGCTCATCCTACAGTCCAGAAGCTACTGCGTTCTCTCTTCCTCTGAAATATACTTACAAGGGGGCTAAATTTTTCTTTAGACTTCGTTTTCGGCTGTAATAATTTACTCTGAATATCTTTGCTCGGTATCCATGTCGTTAAGAACAGTCGCTCAGTTGGCTTGTAAATTCGAAGTTCCAATTTTTTCTATATAGTTTCATGGTGAATAATTGATTCATTACAAACACCCATCTCTCTGCAGACTTCTTGCGGTTCACCGTCTCCTCCCCCCTTACTATTCTAATTAACAATAAACTCCGTCCAAACGTCCTTGCGGGTCCATCGGTACCGAGCGACCGCCATGTCATCTTCTGCCAGTGGCGTCCTTGGATGCAGTATGGAAGGGCGTAGGGTCAGCACAGCACTTTCCCGGCTGTTGTTAGTACTTGTGATACGGAGCCGCTGCAACTCCGTCAAGTGGCTCCTCAACTGATGTTACGAGGCTGAGTGCACCCCTTTGCAGTCCCACGAAGCAACAATCCTCGACAGTGCCGGAAATCGAACTCGGGTTCACCGCACGGCAGTCAGCCGCTCTGACCACTCTGATATTGAGGCGGACCAAATTATCTGTGCTTCCTAGATATCTGAATGACACATTCGTTTTAAACATAATGGTTTGTATCTCCAACACTTTATCAGTTTCTTCTTTATCTTCTCTTGCTACTACCAAGCAGTCAGTTTTCTCTTCGTTGAGCTTCAGACCCACTCTTTATGTCCCCATATCAACATTCTAGGTGTCCTTTTCAGTTGGTCTTCATCCTCTTATAAGAGGAGAACAAGATCAAATAGCTTACAAGAGCAAATGCAAAGACTTAACAGTTTAACCTCACAGCTGTGCCTTTTCTAGTACCTTCTTTAATACCAGGTAAGAGAGGCTGAGGAAGATTAAGAGTCCTTTCATTATACCTGTCTCCACCGTAAAGAATTAATTCCCTGCGTTCAACCCACACTTTGCACTCAGCTTCCTCAGTGCATATTCCAGTTGGTCTATACACTTTCAAAGGCATTCCTGATTCTCCCAGTATTTTCTGTATGCTTTCCCTGTTCACACACATTCCGTATCAGCTGTTAGAGTGCAAATGTTTGGTCGGCCCTTGACAGAATTTTCTGAAATCCACTCTTGTGCTGTTGATGTTTTTCCTCCACATATTTTGTTAGTTCTATTGTCATTTCATTTGCTGCGGGAACTTTGTTCTTATTCATTTGGCGTATACGTAGCCTGTAACAGTATCCACCAATTCTAGTCGTACCCTCGTAGGATCCACTGTCCTCTGTAACTTTCTTTTTCTTCTTTTTGTGCGTGGACACTGAAAACGCCTTAAAATACTGCTTCCGTATTTTTCATTCTTCTAGTCACCAACTGATATTAACTGTTTTCTATCATATCAATTGTTGGTCTGTGACCAGTGTTGAATAAACTTCTACATCTACATGATTACTCTGCAATTCACATTTAAGTGCTTGGTAGAGGGTTCATCGAACCACAATCATACTATCTCTCTACCATTCCACTCCCGAAGAGCGCGCGGGAAGAACGAACACTTAAACCTTTCTGTTCGAGAAGTGATTTCTCTTATTTTATTTTGATGATCATTCCTACCTATGTAGGCTGGGCTCAACACAATATTTTCGCATTTGGAATAGAAAGTTGGTGACTGAATAGATCTCACCGCGACGAAAAACGTCTTTGCTTTAATAAATTCCATCCCAACTCGCGTATAATATCTGCCACACTCTCTCCCCCCTATTACGTGATAATACAAAACGAGCTGCCCTTTTTTGCACCCTTTCGATGTCCTCCGTCAATCCCACCTGGTAAGGAGGCCACACCGCGAAGCAATATTCTAACCGAGGACGAACGAGTGTAGTGTAAGCTGTCTCTTTAGTGGACTTGTTTCATCTTCTAAGTGTCCTGCCAATGAATCGCAACCTTTGGCTCGCCTTCCCCACAATATTATCTATGTGGTCTTTCCAACTGAAGTTGTTCGTAATTTTTACACCCAGGTACTTAGTTGAGTTGTATATCTATAGAATTCTCGAATATTCATCTCACTTTTGTCTTCCTAACACTTTCCTAGTTTCTTGTTGATTAAATGTCTCTCCTCCTGTTACATGCGTGATTTGCCTTGCTGCTTTGAAGTGTTCTTATTGCCCTGGGGTATTGGCTGTTTGACATCGTAAGTCTGTAATCCTTCTTCTTTATCGCTTATTTGAATTAGTCATTGAATCGTACTTTATTTTGTCTTTCCGTATTTTTAAGTTGGCCATGGATTCGTATTTCCTTTATCTCACTCCTTTTTCTACTAGTTCTTCCAGAATTTGGGCTCATTATTGTGAATTCAGCTGATTTTGGCGTTTCACTGTCTCATTTACCAGTAGATCAACATATGTTTTACCTGTGACCTTGTCAACCCTCGCAATCTTTTCTCTCGATGTTGTTTGCTGTAGTTTACTTGGAACAAAATTTTGATCACTTACCACTTCTCCTCTTTGTAGTGATTTTCCATCCTTGCTTAAAATTACGTATCATGAGTCTGCCAATAAATGGTCGATCTGCTGGGCATACTTCCTTCTTAGAGATTTTCGTGTTCCTAAATGAATATTTTTGTATTGGAACATTTTTCTAGTGATCTTAAACATTGCTGTAGACTCAGAGTCTTACCCATCGTCATGAGACTCTCCGTTAAAAACGATGATCTCTTGCTGACCTCTTGGCATGTCCTTATAGGTCTCCGTGCCGGCATCTCCTATTATCATCTTCATGTCATATCGTGCAATATACCTGTCTAACTATTATTTCGACATACAACTTAGTTAAGAGTAAGGTAGGGGGCCCAAATTTTGTCACTTCAGTGCGTTAAGACCTGCTTAAGTCCTGAAAGCTTACGGAAAAAGCTACAAATTGTTATGTATCTGCAAATTTGTGCTCCACCTGAAGGTCAGTAACAATTTGTTGTAACATTCTAAAGCCAGTATTTGACATAAAAGATAACATTCAAAAACAGTAATACAAAAAAGTGTTAGCAATTACCCCCTCGAACAAAACTCCTCTGCACTGTAATTGTTTTATATGCATTTTGTCTTTCCAACATTGCCAGACAGTTTCACTATTATGACTCAGTTGAATGTCATGAATGAAAAATCTTCCAAGTCTTTTTCAGCCTTGCAAAAATGTGTACCATACGAATTTGTATGTACGTCTTCGTAGATGAACAGCGTGTTTCGTGACAAAAAATTAAGCATTTCGTGCAATGAATCCATTTCTCTCCCGCTTGCGTTGTCATCAAAAATTAGTAATTTCTGTAAACAGTAAATCAAATCAGTGTTCAATAACAGTTTCAAGTTTCGTCGCCGGGACGAAAGTAGGAATGGCACGGGAGACGAAATTACGAACATCCTCTGATTTATTATATTGACCGCTACAGAGACGTTGGTCAAACCCTTCACTATAACGATTACACACCAGAAAATACAACACACGACTGAAATACAAGCCAATAGCTGAACGCAACTCAATGCTCACATTAGGAATTGCAAGCTGTTAATATGACTGCTACACTTACCCACCCCAGTATAAAAAACTGAATTCCTTTCTACACGCTAGCTACGCGTGCTCCACACAACGAACTGTCTCAACAATACAGTGGACAGAGGTCAATCATGTACATGCAGTTAGACTTTTGTTACCACCTGTGAAAACCGAAAGTTTCTAGGGAGGATGAAATTAGGAGCGTGGGCGATATTAGAGTCCCTTACCTTATTGAAGAACTCAGTCTTTTGCGAATTGTTGTCTGCTACAATCCTCGTTTCCCCATCTTGAACTGTTATATTAGAGAAGTCCGTGTATGTTCACATAACCCCCAGTAAAATTAAGTCCTGGTTTCCCAATGGTTTCGAGAGAAGCTACTGGCGTGCGTAGAAAATAACCTGCGTCTTACGAAACGCATAATACACGGACGTGTATAGAGTCGGAAAATAGTCGTGCCATGTGCAATGCTAGATCGGTCAAATCTATCAGATTGCCGCCCCAGGCACTAGCTAGTGCGCTATGAAGATTTACGGCCGCATAAATTGAACGGCAGGGGCCCCAATTGGCAGTTTGCGGTTCAGCGAACCAGGCCTCACGTGACGTCCGTCGGGGCATTTGCCCCCTTCCAAGTACTCATGTTCGCACTTACCTCATTCGCAACAACGTTTTGCACAGCTTACAGACCTTGTCACATAATCTCATAGTAGATCCTACACTATAATGCAAGCAAGGAGAAAAAGCAGTTTTGAAGGCAAGAAAAGTGAGCAGTTGGAGATAAGACACATTTATGTCACCCTGAGACTGACGATGAGGTGACTTCGCTGCTAATATTAGTTTGAAAATGGATGCTCAGCATTCGAAAGTGGTCGATAAACGAATTTCCATACGAACATTCGACTGAATGCTGCACTCATAGTTAGGGAATATTCTGTCGGTATTGGAGGAACGCAGACATTTTAAAAACTAATGCACGGTGTTAGTGATCCAAAAATTATTTATTTCGTATTTTGTAGTCAACCGAACTTCAGCTTTATAGGACATCGTCAGACGGCTTAAGATTAAACAGACACCCCATAACATCAGCGAGAGCTTCTAGCTGTATTCGGACGGTTATTTACAAAGATACCTAACATTCAGAGACTAAACATCTTATTTTGAACCTATGTGAATTGAAGAATTCAAATTTTGTGTTTCTTGTATAGCAGCATTATCCTTAACCATTACATATCTTTGGAAATAGGTGTCCGTACAGATAGAAGCTCTCGCTTATGACGAGTGGACTGTCTATTCAGTTTTAAGTTGTCTGGCAATGACCTAGCCAGTTCACAACAAAACATTAAACAAACTTAGTATGGAACATTAATATTCTGCATTAAAATTTTTAACAGTGCGTAAGGGATCAACGATCGCGATAGCATTTGTGATACAACACGAGAGCTTGTCGGATTAATGCATGTGAGGAACGTATTCGTGAAGGGCTATAATTGCTATAGCACTCAATTACTCTACAAACTTTAGTGGTTCCAGCTTGCAAAACAATACACAATCGTCAGGCCCGTTTATCACTTTTTTGTATAGTTCAGAATGGCTGTCGATTGTGGGGAATTCCTCGTCAAACGGTTCAAATGGCTCTGAGCACTATGGGACTTAACATCTGTGGTCATCAGTCCCCTAGAACTTAGAACTACTTAAACCTAAGTAACCTAAGGACATCACACACATCCATGCCCCAGGCAGGATTCGAACCTGCGACCGTAGCAGTCCCGCGGTTCCGGACTGAGCGCCTAGAAACGCTCGACCACCGCGGCCGGCTAATTCCTAGTCACAGGAATTTGCAGACGCTGTATGTAATACATAGTGGAACAGTATAACGGCAAAGGGACATTTGGAAATAATGGTCATCTGAAGTGAAAACCTCTGTAGACAGGATCTTTCAATAGGAGAGGATTCGCATTACAGTATTTGAGATGATGTTACTATACCATGTAGGGGAAGCACAATCAATAAGCTCCCGGTTACATATTCGAGAAGTGTGCTTTTCGAGTGATATTTCTTTGAAAGTACTACAGGATCGGAAGCTACGCTCCTAAAACAGAAGAGGGCCGCGGTGGCCGAGCGGTTCTTGGCGCTTTAGTCCGGAACCGCGCGACTGCTACGGTCGCAGGTTTGAATCCTGCCTCGGGCATGGATGTGTGTGATGTCATTAGGTTAGTTAGGTTTTAGTAGTACTAAGTTCTAAGGGACTGATTACCTCAGATGTCAAGTCCCATAGTGCTCAGAGCCATTTGAACCTATAACAAAATGCAAACATTGAAGACTCATGAGTTTGATCTTCATGTTCAGTTCTCCAGCCCAGTACTAGAATATTGAATTTTCTACAATTAGTATTCTTCCTGCATGTAGATTATATCGTCCACGAAGATGTTTACGTAAATAAAACGTAAAAATATATTCCGGCCGCTTATTGTTTATCTTAAAATAGTCAGCTTAATGTGAAATTTATTTTGTTGGTAGAGGACGCTAAAGATCTGACAAACCGAGTAACAGTGAACGACTTACCTTATATCAGGTGTATTGCAAGAAGTCTTTCACTTCGCTTCGGGAAAAAAAAGGAAATAGAACCTGGCTTGCGCATTATCAGAGTAGCAGCAACGAGGTAATTGGCTGATTGCAACCTCAAGTCGGTCCCTGAAACATGTTCTAACAGCTCTCTCAGTGAGAGGGTTTCCCGCGAAAGGCTAGGTTTCGAGTTAGGCTCCGGTTCCGGCACAATGTCTTTATCCTCTACGAAATTGCAAGAGAAAAATGGTTCTAGAGACTTAAGTCACTGTAGCTCCAGTCACTGCATGGTTTACGCATATTCATACATTATAATGAAAATTATGACTAGAAAACAGCTTCGTTACTGAGCATTACAGTCCACCTTCCTGGCGCTCTGCTACTCTGCTACCAACTTCGCTGCGGAACTTAACTTTGTGTGTACCGAGCGAAGTGTGTACCTGGAACGACAACGCCGTATTTCATATTTCGTGTTGCCGCGTGCCTAGTACAGTCATTTGTCATTAACAGTTTAAAAACGATCAATCTCTTCAATTTGTTTGAACAGCACAAAGAAATTTCTCTCAGTGTACCCAAGATAGCTTTCATTCATGTAATATTCCTAAATACCATCAAATTAGATTTTTGTTTGGGATCATCAGTTTACTGACTGGGTTGATGTTGTCCACCACGACCTTTTATTCTGCGACAACGTCTTCGTCTCAGAGTAGCACTTGCCAACAAGGTCCTCAGTTATTTTAGGGTTATATTTCAGTCTCTGTCTTACCTGAATCTCCTTCAGATAGCATCGGATTTATTCCTCAGTGTCTTAACTAACACATGGTTTGTCGGTTCATTTATTTAATCGTATGGCTAGGGCTGCTTCTGACCACTCTGTATATATTTACAGTCGGAGGGCATCTACGTTAAATGGTTTTTTCCAACTCGCTTATCGCTCTTCACAATCACATTGCTGTTTCCCTGACGGTTTCCTTCCATGCAGAAGTCGTGGCCTGATATTGGCTACTTGTAAATCTCCATTTTATTGAAAATTCCAGAAAAAATTTGCGTTATGTCCAAATCCGAAAGGTAATAGTCGTCTACACATAGCTACTGCAATATTCCAGACAGTTCTTTCTTTAGAAAATCCATTTTAACGCCAGCTTATTCCACTATATATGGTACAGCCACAGGATTTTCATATTTCTTCGTAATGGCTTCAAATGCGTCCTTGCTGCTTCTTTCCAGTATTTTTCTTGCTGTCAAGTGTCATTCCCATGTAATAGAAAAGGTAGCTTCGCGTTGACCCCATGTCTCACTGTGACAAGCTTGGAGAATCTCCTACATGCATAACAGTCAAATGATTCACCCATCTCCTCCTTCAAAATTACAGATCGCCCCTTCTCTAACTGATCTTCATAGCCCATTTGATCGCAGATTTTGACTATTGTAATGTTACTGCAAACGGCTCCGTTATATGTTTAAACAAATTTCAATTATTCTTGCTATGGAGCATAGCACTTACGTTGTCATTTGTTGCCAGTGTCAGTAACAAATTTGCCCAGGTTCTCCACTAATCATCACAAACCAAAGCGATCGTCGGTTGGTTTCGTTTTCTTCCCTAATAGCAGAGGGATGTTTAGCATTTTGGAAGAATCTGTGTTCCTACTTTCTGCTACAAGGAAGAGTGATCAATTGCAGCTCTCAGGTCTTCGTTTATACTCCAAAGGTCCCAGATGGCGGCACTTCTGGTCGTGTGAACTTCTGGACATGCCTACTAAATTTGGTTGAACCCGCAATCCACGGCTTCCCATTATGCAGTTTGTGTCTGTTTCTCGCGCGAAGATCGGAAGTGCTTCCATAGATTGAGGGGTCGTGGAAAGGGGAAGGATTCTTGACTGGCGTTCAGGAAAAGGTGCTTCGAAACCCCCAACTGACCCCATAGCCAAAACGAACCTGAAGTTTCCGCAAAACGCTTAAAGCGATTTCAGCGACAGTCGATTTAGAAATGACACGGACGATTTTCTTCTCACTCTTAAACCAATGAAATCTGGTGGGCTGACTCGTGCCTCGTTGCACTCTCTCAGGTAGTATTACGTCGTCTGAGTAAGACAAATTCTGTTAAGTCAGTTACATCTGATCCAACTCTGTAGAGAAACGATGGGCAGTTTCTGTAAAGTGGTCCCCGTTGGTCAATATAAAAAAGAAATGGTATTGAAATTGGTGGTGCATATAGATACCTTGTATTGCACTGTATTGCATTGCATTGCATTTTAACCGGGGACCTAGAAACAACAGAGAGGCTCCGTCCTCGCCGCAGCCGAAGTGGTCCACAACCCCACAACGACTACCGCAGTCCACTTCACCCTTCCGCCGGGCCACACCGAACCCAGGGTTATTGTGCGGTTCGGCCCACGGTGGACACCGCAGAGAACGTCTCACACCAGGCGAGTGTAACTCCTATGTTTGCGTGGTAGAGTAATGGTGGTGTAAGCGTACATGGAGAACTTGTTTGCGCAGCATTCGCCGACATAGTGTAACTGAGGCGGAATAAGGGGAACCAGCCCGCATTCGCCGAGGCAGATGGAAAACCGCCTAAAAGCCATCCACAGACTGGCCGTTTCACCGGACCTCGACACAAATCCGCCGGGTGGATTCGTGCGGGGGACCAGGCGCTCCTTCCCGCCCGGAAAGCCGTGCGTTAGACCGCACGGCCAACCGGGCGGGCATATAGATACCTTAGGACTTCGATTACAACAACTGTACCCATTTAGATTTATATGGTGACCTTTCGTCTTGACGTCTTCAGTCGTAGGTTGTTTAGCTATTTTTCTGAAATTTCATGAGAACGAGTAGTTGGCATCGTCGAAGTTTCACCCTCTATAACTTACGGTCGACTGTAATCGAAACTGTGGTCAGAGATTACATGTTCCCTCGTCGATATTGTCTACGAGTCTTGAGTGGCAGTTACTGATTCGGTTTACAGTTTGTTACTTGAGATAGAAATTCACGGCAGGGAAAGGAGGAGGGGGCAGGGAATTACGCTCAATTTCTGTTCAGACTTTCCTCTATATTGTCGTATTGTAGTAATGCCAGTGGTTTGCTGGAATAAATGTGGGTGGTAGCTGTTCACAAATGGCTCTGAGCACTATGCGACTTAACTTCTGAGGTCATCAGTCGCCTAGAACTTAGAACTAATTAAACCTATCTAACCTAAGGACATCACACACATCCATGCCCGAGGCAGGATTCGAACCTGCGACCGTAGCGGTCGCTCGGTTCCAGACTGTAGCGCCTAGAACCGCACGGCCAAGCTGTTCACAAAAGAGGCATTTGTGCATCGCTGAATTTTAGTATGACATCGGTATCATTCTGCACGTATTCAGCCTCGGATAATTTATTCATTGGTCCGACTTTGCAATGCTGGTTATGTTACGTGATTCTGTTCTCGATAGATAGTTTTGTACTCACAATGTACGCATTTCGAGAGTGTGGTATACTTCAAACGCTGTTGAGAGTGGATGCCCCATCTCCTTTGCCACTCCAAAACACTCTTCGATTTTCTTCCGTTTTTTACACCGTCTTTGTTCTGACCTTTCATTATATTCGATAAGTCGGGTCATGTTGTCAGCTACGTTCGGAGAGTCATCAGTATATAAAAACTATACATGTTGGGATCCTAGCTGAGAAGAAGTGGTTTCGCTGTCGGCTGCTGCTGGCGACGGCGGCTGCTTCACACACGCTAGGTATCCCTCAGCAATCCCATGGAGATTTCTAGCAAAAGGGTGGTTCCCAGTACTTCATCTTGTGGTGTGTCATTGTGTTTCGGAGGTGATGACACTGTCATCATTCTTATTCAAACAATTGTTCCTTAAAGCGCACTCCAGATCTTTCACCTTGCAGTGCTGAAACCACGGATCGCATATTCCATTCGCACATGCGACTATAGCTTCTAAATAAATTTTAGATACTTCTATGAATCACATTCTTTCCATGCTGCTTAAAGTATTCTGTACTTAACGTTCATTTTCATTTAACTGATGCAGCATCTTTCATGGCCCTCGTGAAGATTAGGATGATTGTGTAGATATGTAAGTGCCGTTCTGTTTGTAGCGGTATTGAATTTGTTCGAAGATTCCACGGTGATGTCTATACCCGTACGTGGCGCATTATTAAATGAGAAGCACGTGGTGCAGTTGTATGTTAGTTTAAGTCAATCCAGACCTCAACGTAGTTTATATCAATCATTCTCCATTAGACGGTACATAGGCTGCAACAATTCGTATCTGAGTATGTTAATTATGTAGGTAGCATAGCTAGTCTCGAATAACACTACATGCTTAGAAATACTCCTGCATAAACTGAAAATTCTTAAATGATATACGCAGCTGCAGTGCACGTATGAAAAGGGTTAATCATGTGTGTGATCAGCACTAACTCTTCACGTTTCATTATTGAATATGTCACAATCTACTACTGCAATAAAGCCTACAAATACTGACGTGGTACTGTTATATTCAAGTTTCTGCTCGCTAGGTACAATTCAGTCTTTGCCGTGCAACTGACGTTTCTGTCACAGATACCTAGATTATAATTCAGTGCAGGTGAAAAGTGGATGCAACATACTAGTATAAAAATGCTTCCTTCCGACTCTTCACAACATGCGAGCCCCCATTGCTACCAAAATTTCAAGCATTCACAGAAGCGCTACCACGTTCGTCATAGCGCGATTTTAATCGTGATGCCGCAATGTCCCGTTACGGACGCGGGAACCGATACACATTTCCTGATTCTAGTATGTGCTGGCGACAAAGCCCAGTTCTGGCGAAAATGCTTCAATTACTAAATTAGTAACTCCGGCGTGCTACTTTGATGTTCGAATACCACGTAAGGAGGGTTGAGCTGGCCGCTGTCCGGAACCGCGCGACTGCTACGGTCGCAGGTTCGAATCCTGCCTCGGGCATGGATTTGTGATGTCCTTAGGTTAGTTAGGTTTAAGTCGTTCTAAGTCTAGGGGACTGGTGACCTCAGATGCCAAGTCCCATAGTGCTCAGAGCCATTTTTGAAGGAGGGTTGACAATACGACTCACCTTGTTGCCCAAGTTTTACACATTTCCCGCTACCAATACGTCCAAGAAAGTAGTTGTTGGTTCCTCATCACCTCCATTGCGAAATGAATTCTGAATTCTCCATTAGAACGGCTAGAAGCAAGGTTGTCGTGCATGTGATACAGTTCTCTCTCAACATTGTATGATAACAAGCTCTCGAACGATAGTTGATCAGTAGCTTCTGAATAAAACCGCTTTGGTTTTCTAAAATATTTTTCACATATTGAATATTGATACCGTTGAAACAGAGCAACATAGCATACACATTCGACTACGAGATAAGATAATCTCAAGTTTTGAGTTTCTTTTGATACCCATCAGTTTGCACATTTTTATTACGTAAGTTACCAAAATGCCAATCAAGTTTTCGGTTTTAGTTACCTTTTCAAAATTACCTTAAGGTCGAAACTTCCTGGCAGATTAAAACTGTGTGCCCGACCGAGACTCGAACTCGGGACCTTTGCCTTTGCCAGTATCTCGTCTCCTACCTTCCAAACTTTACAGAAGCTCTCCTGCGAACCTTGCAGATCTAACACTCCTGAAAGGAAGGATACTGCGGAGACATGGCTTAGCCACAGCCTGGCGGATGTTTATTGTCTTCATTCTTACAACTGATTCGTTGCGACTCGATACAAATTCCCCTCCTGTGCGAACCTCATTTCGGAGCAGCACTTGGACCCAACGTCCTAGGTTATTTGATGAATATACTCGAGTCTCTGCCTGTTAATGTTTTCTACGGGTACCACTCCTCGTCTGTTCTGCGGAGAACTTTTGTTTTTACGTTACCAGTCCACCTAGCTTTTTTTCTTTCTTTCCCACAGTCCATGGTTTACTACTGTACGATACTGTGCTCTAGACGTACATTCTCAGAAACTTCTCCCTCAGATTAAGACTGATGGGTGACATTGGCAGACTTGTGTTGGCGAGGAATGCAGTCTTATCCTCTGCCAGTCTGATTTTTATGTCTTCCTTACTTCGTCTGTGCTCATTCCGTACGACAAAGCCTCCATTCCTTCCTCATTTACAGTGAAGACAGCAGTTTTATCAACAAGTCTTACCATTACATTCAACCTGAATGTAAGTTCCACAATTGAACTTTTCTTCTATTTCCGTCATCACTTCTTCGATGTAATGATTGAGGAGTAGAGGTGAAAGACTACATCCCTGTCTTGTTGCCTTTCCTAATCCGAGCACTAGGTTCTTAGTCTTCCGTTCTCATTTCCAGTCTTGGTTCTGTAAGTATTGTATATTACCCTCTTTCCTTACAGCTTACACCGATTTTCTTGGGAATTTCGAACATTTTGTGCCATTCACGAATAGAATACTTTTTCTAGGTGGACAAATCCTATGAACGTGTCTTTATTTTTCATAAGTCTTGCTTTGGAAATTTGTGGTAAGGTCTTATGGGACCGAACTGCTGAGGTCATCGGTCCCTAAGCTTACACACTACTTAACCCAACTTGAATTAACTTACGCTAAGGACGACACACATGCCCATGCACGAGGGAGGACTCGAACCTCCTACGGGAAAGCCGGGCGGACCGTGACAAGACGCCTGAGACCGCTCGGCTACCCCGCAAGGCTAAGTCTTGTTTTCATTTTACCTTTCCTCAAACGAAACTAGCTCACATCTAACAGACCCTCAATTTTCTTTCTCATTCTTCTCTGTATTAATCTTCTCAGAAACTAGAGTGCATGAGATTTTGAGCTGATAATGAGATAGTTTTGCTGCTTACCTGTGTGTGCTGTGCCTGGGATTGTCTTTCAGTTAAACGCCGTTTCGGCGAATGTGTGTTCGTAATGTACCACAGTGGTCTTGCCGAAGAAACGGGACCTACAGTTAACCGCGGGCTCTGAACCGCGGTCATTCCTGGGAAATATTAACGTCATTCCGATATGACAGGTTGAAGACAGACTGAAATATTCCGTGGTTCGACAGGGATTCGATGGCGCGACCTTTCGGTTAAAACTTATACTAATAATAAAACTTTAAAATCATTGAGTCTGTACAATATAAAAAATTTCCAAGAGGTGATTACGGTTGATGAAGAGAGTATTAGAGAAAACAAGAAAACTATTTTCAAAAATTTGTATCTCTGAACACAGTAATATCCAAAACTACTAAACGAGTTCTCGTGGGGCAACAGAAAGTCCTTATTGCTTCAAAATCGGATCACAAAAGAAAATTAATTTAAAATTTTAGATGTTGGTGAGCTTAGTTTTTTGGACAGCTCAGTAACACGATCCTCACGGCGTAGCACATCAAAGAACCATTAGATAAAGCTGTTTCATTTTTACCTCTGAGAGACAGGTATTTTCGGAAGTTTACCTGAGCAATAGAATTAATTGCCACAATCTTACCTTCACGAATCCAGACCGACAGTGAATTTTCTTGACTTGGATGATTACTGGCTTCGCTTTGTGTATTAAAAACTTAACGGAAGTACTTCGCTTGTTTCGATAGGTTTCGTTTATATTTGACTGCTTGGTTTTGTGATTTAGGTGCCTACTTCTCACTTGTTCACGAGTGAAGACGCCTAGAATATGATAGTCTTTCTAAATACACCACAATAGCTTTAAGATAAGACTAAGCGGTCTCAAGAATCCAATGAAGATCGTGAGACGAGACTTGCTGCTGCTCGAGAACATCCGGCTATAATTCTCTGTTCGGAAACTTCATTTTTAAAGCGACACGCAACGTAGTTCTGATCGAGAGCGACATGCATTACGTCGCTCCTCACTGCATCTTTTAAACAAGTCCTCAGTCCATAGATACTACTTAGTACTACCCGTGTGAAGCGTGGGCGGGTCGCTAGTGTATTGTGACATTGAGTTATGTAGTCATTATAACGTATTCTTCCTTGACGTGCGGATAATTACGTCACGAGCTGCGGCTGTCAGGAAGCTGCTTAAGCTAAGGGTTGACACTTTTTGGGAGTTAAAATATGTCCATTGTATGTGCCACATGTGTTACTTGTGTAGCTGTGGGTATATTCCTGTGAAAATTTTTATACTGACGTTGCACTGGTTTCGGTTATGTTAAATTTTCAGCCAATATCAGTGTTATCATCCGTTATATTTGGAAATATTAAGGAGCTTACACCGTTCGTCCAAAAAGTTCCGAAACTGCTTTCATTCCATCGCGTATAAGCGCCGTCAAAGCAATAACTTCGGTGGCACCTTGAACAGCTGTAAACAACGGACTTTTATTCAACCAGTCAGTAGCGAAGAAGCAGTGCTAAGCAGTGCACGTATTAGTATTTAAGGTTATTGTGTCTCGTATCTTAATGGAGCAAACAGATCTAAATCAAGTGTTACGTACACTCCCTAGAATATTTAAACAAGACACAAATGTGTGCGAAGTCTGTACCGCACACCGTGACTCCCGAAAAAAAAAAAAAGCAACAACGCATGGAAAATATCATTACGGGTGACGAAAATGGTGTTACCAAACCAACCTACCAGAAAATGACAAAGCGCGGAAATGCACGTGAATGGTCAACTCTTCGGCAACATAACCGACATTCAAACCAATGTGATGTACAAGTTGAACGACATCCCAAAGGAGGACTTTCCTCGCAGTCTCAAATAATGTACGAACGTCCTGTACGTTGAACTCAAGTGGTGATTATGGGACGGAGGGGAACTACATGAAATATTAAAGCCACCATTTTAACATTTATTTTTTTATTAACGAAGTCTCGCTGGCTGGGTACATACTACCTCGTGCCGTGGTCTTCCATTGTGATGTAGCAATAAACGTTCGTGGCTGGCGGATTACGGGTTCGTTTCCTGTCTCCTACAATTATTATTGTTTCAATATTTTTCACTTCTGGAGTGTTTTGGGTCGTAATTTCTGTGAAATATTGAAATTTGCTAGGACATTCTGTGTAAAATTTCTTTCATTCCATCGCTCCGGCTAACACCGTAACAACTGTAAGATTTGAGACAAAAATACAGATTGTGGAGACTGTGTGTTTACATCATGTTCTGTGTACGTATATGGTGGAACAAATTGTAACGAAGGAGACAGTTCCGTTAAGTGGCTACAGGATGGTCCATATGTTGGGTACCACCCATCTAGAACATAAGCATGTGGATAAACAGAAATTTAAAGTCAAATACCATCCGACTGGAGAGAGGGGGAAAACTTCTGACGCTATGTTACGAATATGTCGGCATCACTGGAAGTCTCGTCCTTGGAAGCAGCTCGTAATTTTCAGATAGAAAGGGGTCATACGACATAGTAAAGACACAGAGAACTGCACGAGGAACATAATTGCACATTTCATTTACTATTACACGTCTCCATGCATACTCGTTTTTATGCAGAACAAGGCAAATGCTGGTGATAACATCTAATGGCTACACGATGTGATCCACGCGTTATTGAGCACATTGTTATGTGCTGGTTAACCGCTTCACCCGTTAATCATGGGCTTTGAACACATGAGCTGGAATGCGAGTACAAGCATTAACAATCCGCTCGCTGAGTTGTGCATGGTTATGGATCACATCTGCGTACACAACTGCCTTCATCTGTCTCTAGAAACAGAACTGTATGGGGCCTAAACGTGGGGACCTCTACGAACTATGCCTCTCTTGACAACGTGGCTATCCAGGAATGTCCGGACCGTTAGCCCGTAATGGAGACGTGTGGTGGGGGTGGGGGAGCGGGAGGCAGGCACCATCGTGCTGATAATGTCTTGCCGACGGCAGCGCATCTCCGTCTAACTACTGAAGGTAAAGTCCCTTCAAGAACGATGGTCCGTAGAATTCGCCAGAAACTTCACTACTTCACTGTTTGCTGAAGGATGGTCAGTCAGGGTAGCGTTGGTAGAAAAAGAAGAAACATCAAATGAAAGGCAACCTTCTTTTCCTCGTGTAATTCCCTGTCTGTTTCATTGTTCACATGACCCTCAAACCATTTGACAATTACGAGCTGCATCTAAGGAGGCGGCTTCTGACGATGCCGCTATTTTGGTAACATAGTCTTAAAGGTTTTCCCCATCTCCCATTTCAAATTATTTGCCTTTATATTTCTACTTATTCACCTGTTAATAGTCTTAGCAGGCTGGCTGCTTACATCGAGACCACCCTGTGTAGGGGACTTTCTGAAATGCTGTATCATATAGACAGTTTCTGAGTGCGCCCTTGTATTTAACTGGCTTGCGCTGTTGTTTGTTGCAGGAGAGGGGATTACCAGTGCCGCACCCGACGATCCACGGGCCGAGTGCTTACATCCCGCCGGACGAGGTAAGAGCACAGACAATAAACGCCTACAGCACCCTGCTTAGGCTGCCCGCACAGCACGCCCTCGCTCCTGATCTCCGCCCGCTAGTACCAACGAAACAGCCACCACAGTAGTCCCTGTGGCATCAGTAACCGGCACAACATTTTACAAGCTCTCCTGAGGAGTATGACCGTCACTTGATATGCTTACCCCATGCGTAAAATCTGACTTCTGCACTGAAATACGGCATAATACACAGGCACACTTTATCCCAGTGTCACATGCTACGGGCCTCGTGTGGTCAGGGTCCTCACAGCCGTACTTGCCGACACTGTAGCGGAAAATTAAGTTTCTAATTTTTGAATTAAAAATGGTAACACTGTTGAGCCTTATGTGGGCTGAATGTGAAGTGGTTTTGAAGAACAAGAAGCAGCAGATATTGATTTAGAATTATGGATATTACCAAACATTTGAATAATACATTCGATCTATTCCGATTTTCTGAATACTGAAACTTCTCCTTGGCTGGTGTAGGCTGATAGACATTTTTATATAGATGAACTTCGTTTGTAATATGTAGTACATTACTGGCAAGTTATGGGCAGTGAGCAGTTTCAGATGCTTTCTGTTTTTAGCATCAAGCCGTTAAACAGTTATTTCCTGAATGAGATTTTCACTCTGCAGCGGAGTGTGCGCTGATATGAAACTTCCTGGCAGATTAAAACTGTGTGCCCGACCGAGACTCTAACTCGGGACCTTTGCCTTTCGCGGGCAAGTGCTCTACCAACTGAGCTACCGAAGCACGACTCACGTCCGGTACTGACAGCTTTACTTCTGCCAGTATCCGTCTCCTACCTTCCAAACTTTACAGAAGCTCTTCTGCGAACCTTCTGTAAAGTTTGGAAGGTAGGAGACGGATACTGGCAGAAGTAAAGCTGTGAGTACCGGACGTGAGTCGTGCTTCGGTAGCTCAGTTGGTAGAGCACTTGCCCGCGAAAGGCAAAGGTCCCGAGTTCGAGTCTCGGTCGGGCACACAGTTTTAATCTGCCAGGAAGTTTCAGTTATTTCCTACTCCGCTTCAGTATCAACAAGGTAATACAAGGTAAAAAGGTATTTTTTTAATTGTTGCACTTTGCAAATTAAAAGTAATATTACGTTTATAATAGTTACGTCGGTGAAATGTGTGTCGGTATATTTAACAACTATGTAGCGGTAATTACGAGCGCAGGCATATTCTCACAAACACATCGAAAATCTGTGTATGTCTTCTTGAACATCACATATTGCGTGCAGAAACGCACTGTGTGGCGTGTCATATAACTGAAACGCTGTTAAGTAGTAACTTACAAACTATTTTTTAAGGTATTTAATAACCCAATGTGTCCTTTCACTTCTACAGATATAAACACAATCGTTGGAAAAACAAGGCTAAAATAATAGGTTTATACTGTGTCATTCTACAGAGGGACGGTGTACACCAGCAGACGGGCTACAGTCTTCTTGCCACAGAATGTGCATGCAGTTGGTGCAGTGTCATTTTTCTTAGTAAAAACATTACATAATGTACATTAAAATAATTTACAATAACGACAGTAATGCAATATAATACATTCTAGATGGAGACGAAACATCAGTGAGAAATAATGAAATCACACCACTTAACAGCAATAAGAAAATATAATTCAACTTAGTTTCAAATAAAGTAGCACATAGTTTCGTAAGACAATCTTTTGCACACAATTCCATAACAACTTTGGCTAATTATCCCATGAGCTGGGGAATTGTGCGCAATCGCACCTTCGTGATATTTCCAGTTAAACTAAACTGTACTGCTTTTTTAAAATTTAAAAATATTATAGCCAAAGTAGATCGCCGGCCGTTGGTGGCCGAGCGGTTCTAGGCGCCTCAGTCTGGAACTGCGCGACCGCTACGGTCGCAGGTTCGACTCCTGCCTCGGGCATGGATGTGTGTGATGTCCTTAGGTTAGTTAGGTTTAATTAGTTCTAAGTTCTAGGGCCAGAGCTATTTTTTGAAGTAAAAGTAGAGAAATGAGAAGATCCTTCCATGAAGCTTGTCTTCAGCTACTTATTACGAACGTGTCAAAATAACAATTTCTGCTTGAGTGCACACTATCCCTCAGTCTCCCCTATGAAGTTCGTAATGTAAAACTGATAACACACATAACAAATACATCAAAAAGAAATGGGTGTAGAAAGCCATTTATATTACAATGCTGTTGGCACTGTGAGTTAGATGCGTGCAGGATGACAAAGCAGAATTATTGACTGATAACGTTGTTAGTCACTGCCGCTACATGTGAAAACAATTTCTTAAGAACATACTGCAATATATACGTATACTATACAACGTAAATATTCAGAATAAAAAAAACACTGACTTAAAATTGTAGCGCATACTGTCGCTCTATCACGTAAAGTGTGTCTTAGTATATATTGCTGTGTTTTAATAAAAACTGATCCCTATTTGCAAGTAGGTGCATGGTATCGAACGAAAATTAGTATCGAAAGAAACTTCGAGGTATCGATACATATCTTTTACAAAATGAATAGACCTGAATAAAATAGACTCTCTCTTTCGGCTCCACCCTCTCCATCTTTGTATGTAAAATTTATTTATGTACAGTCGTTTCTAGTCTAGTTTCGCATAGAACGAGACAAGCGTTAAATGAAGTATGCTTTTATTTTCATTACCTATTAGAATTTTTAAAAAATTTGTATCTTGAAATAAGAAATTACAGGACAGATTATCAGAAAATGAGCTGAGTAGTACTCAAAAGTAATTGAGTTACTAGGTAAAGTTCCCATTCTTCCTCCATACAGTCACTCAAAAACCGTATTTTATCCTGTCTCTTCGCTGATAATTTGTTACGTGACACTGATAACAAGCTGCCCGCCGTCCTGCCGTTGCAAATAAACATTGGGCTGACACTGATCTCTCTGAAATTGTCGGGTACATTTTGGATAGCCATTCTGTCTGTTTATGGCACATAGTCTGTTTTAATCAATAATACAAAAATAAGTAAGTTAGTCGTGTTGTGAAAATAAAGGATTGCACGTAAACCAACTGCCAAGCGTCGCAAATGTTTTAGTACACTCGCTGTGTCACTCGCACCCACACCGCTCATCTGATTGTTGCACTGGTGATATTCACACGTTCAGTTGTAGAAAAACTTGGAACTGAATCATGTTGCCAAAATTTTGGGTAAATGATAAATATGTAATGAATCAGTACTGGAATCATTCAGTACGATGCCTGCTATTAGGTAATGATACGAGTAATAACGTAGATTGAAAAGTATGGAGTAAGAGGTATCCATATTTTTGCTATCCCTGTCTACGAGAATGAAGATGGTATATTAATTTTTTTATGAATGGGAACGTTTTGCGGAATTTTTTGCTTCAGCAGTTGTTTTTTTATTGCCGAAACAGTAATTAGTACTAACAGTAAAAGAAACCTGATGGAAGGAATGACGCTTCTACACCGCAATGCCATTTACACCTTCGTGTCACCTTGATGTCTGCTGACGGTTGATGTGTCCAGCAGTCCGATATTAGCACTGCCACGTGAGTGATAATTTCACGGCCATCATTTACTTACATTTGTGTACCCCTTCAGTTCTTTTGTTCTTTTTCTGCTGTACGTGAAGCGTCTTTTGTACAGGCTCCCCCCCCCCCCCCCCCTCACCCCGTTGCGAACAGCGGTTCCAGAGGTCGGCTTTGAGGAAGGATGGAAGGTGTGCATTACGCTAAAAGGTTTTCATGGGCAACGATATCAATTTCGTGTGGGTCGAATGAGATACGAGAATCGTCTTGCTTTTCTGAGCATTATTTTGCAGACGCCTTGCCCGTGAGAATCTTCAGTATCAGCGATGAGGTACCGACATTACAGATACAGCTTCTGTGCACAGCTCTGTTGGCCGTTCTATACCACTAACAAAGAATTTTGTATCGGGCGTGAGATCCGTTTCATACCACGAAATGTTTCCAGCAGGCCATGAAAGAACTCGGTAACGGTCGTGAATTTCTTCTACGTCAAGCTGTCTCAGCGAACACGGCAGGATGTTGCAGGTCGGCTATTGTAAAAAGTCTGTGGCAGAAAAGAACTGACACCGGAAGGCAGAGAGGAGAAATTTTGTGCGAAAGTTTACCACTCTTACTCTTGCTGGCTGGATACGCAAGCCTCATGCAAATAAACGAGTTACTTGTCGTCTCCTGAGGCACTCAGGCGAAATTAATTCCTCGTAAAATCACGAAACAAGGCATGAAACTGTGCTCCATCACCACATCGTGAAAAACTGGTCGGTATCTTTTCATCAATTTCAAACTTAATGTAGAAATATCCTTTCAACGTCGATTGCCACTTTAACGGCCAGAACAGAACTATCGAAAGCAAATTTTATTTTGTGTACCCGTCTTTGGCCATTTCCATATCTGAATATGTTGAAATTCACACATTTGTATGTAAAATTTAACATTAAAATATGTTAATTATGATTGGAATGAATTTTTTTTTCATTGAAATTATTCCAGAAAATACATTTAAAAGTAACTCCCACTAAATTTCTCGAAGCCATTTAGACAGTAAGGAAGAACAATTAAAGCAGTACGAAAAGGGCTAAGTACACAGAGTAAGATTCGCAAACAGTTTAAAAAAATAGACCTCCGCAATTTTATGCGTTGTGGGGCATGCAATAGGCTTAAAAGAATCGTTTGTAGCCCTGGTCGTCGAACTTCATTGTTCAAGAGGCAGTACTGACAAAGTGGGGTGAAACTTTGGGCCTCATTAGTACCGACCATAAAGCAACGTACATAAATTAATGTTCTGAGTTCCCCAATAGACTACCAATAGTGAGGGCACGGAAATTGGAAGCTGGTCCCCAAGTACTGGTTATTAAAAGTTAGCACCATTCTGGAACACTTAGTGTGGACAGTTCTATGCTGCATGGATGTGTGTGATGTCCTTAGGTTAGTTAAGCTTAAGTAGTTCTAAGTTCTAGGGGACTGATGGCCCCAGATGTTAAGTCCCATAGTGCTTAGAGCCATTGGAACATGCAAACTGCTGATACCCTCAGCGACCCCAAAGTTACGACACTGTAATTGACTGACGAACCATTGCTGCTTTGTCTGTGCGAGTGGATGATTTATTGGTCAATGGCAGTAATTGTACTTCCATTTAAATGTAATACGCAATATGAGGTACGAATAAAAATGCTTACTAAATATTTTGAATATCTTTTTTTCCGCTAGTTGCGTCTGTGACAAGAACATTAATTTCGTTTCATATTCCTTGTTAGATATATGTACTGCATTTGAAGATGACTGTCTCTATAATGCGCAATCAGAAATACATGTTGCCTCCAACTAAAAATTCACATCATAGCAGCTGATCTCAAGCGCACCTGTGAGCTGTCAGTATTGGAAGGCGCGCAATAAAACATTCCCCCTCTCACATCCTCTAACCCTGTAGACACCGCTTTACCTACCCCTCTGACCCCGAGATAAGAGGCCAACTTCACTTAGCTCACGGTGGAATTCACCAACGTTATTGAAATTAAGCAGGTCTTAAAATGTTGCTGTCTCTTGCTGTGATAAATCTTGCTTTAAACTAGCGTGTGCTAGCTCACCGGCCGGCCGGGGTGGCCGAGCGGTTCTAGGCGCTAGAGTCTGGAACCTCGCGGCCGCTACGGTCGCAGGTTCGAATCCTGCCTCGGGCATGATTGTGATGTCCTTAGGTTAGTTAGGTTTAAGTAGTTCTAAGTTCTAGGGGACTGATGACCTCAGAAGTTAAGTCCCATAGTGCTCAGAGCCATTTGAACAATTTTGGCTGGCTCACCACAAACATATAAATTGGTCTGTATATTACGTATATCCGCAGTTCGACATTGTGGTTATAATGCTTTCACTTTGTCAGGAAGTCAGTCACCGGACTATTTATTAATAAGTATCTAGGACGTATTTCTTGCTTAGACGACATAAATTATCTGGTTCCGCGTATTAATGATTTTGTTTTCTATAGTATGATACTCATCAGAGTTATTGAACACGGACCCTTAGGCACTAGCGGTATCGTTAGTCATAACAAGAATTTTCCACGAAGTCAAAATTAATATTAAACGAACTGCTTTGACTATGAGCGGTTTCAGTATTCGTTGGTATTACACTTTTCCGGACAATATCACTTATAATGTTGTTGCTATCATAAATATTATTTATTCTCCCGTTTTCTTTGTAGCTTATTTCGTAGAAGTATGCAACGACCAGACAAATAACCATCGTTACCTTTTTCGTTGAAGTCAAAACTGTAATCACATCATTTTCTTTAAAATCCGTAATGTTAACTCTGTCATGCACGATACATATCTGAATTTCAAAGATGCAGAATGATATTCACTTTAATAAAATTCAACACGTAAAATACTTTCATCTTGTAACTAGTTCTGCTCAGCATAAACGTCATTTTCCTAACAATGAAAATTTAATCTCATTCAAGTATCAGCAAGCGTGGATAAATATCAAATGATCATAACAGAACAGGAACACACACAATTTCTTTACATAGTTACCTCTGATTTTACAATTACAAAAAATAATTCCGGCATTGGCTCTTACAAACAACGGCGGGTTCCTCTGTCGGTCGCTGCCGTAGGCTAACGTTGTCGCATTGACAGATTCGGCTGTATCTTGCTTCCAGTTAAGTAATAGCCCACAACAATATTATTGGACCTGCAAGAGAAGGGGCCGGCCGGTGTGGCGGAGCGGTTCTAGGCGCTTCAGTCCGGAACCGCGTGACCGCTACGTTGGCAGGTTCGAATCCTGCCTCGGGCATGGATGAGTGTGATGTCCTTAGGTTAGTTAGGTTTAAGTAGTTTAAAGTTCTAGGGGACTGATGACCTCAGATATTAAGTCCCATAGTACCCAGAGCCATTTGAACCATTACCCGTCCAATGTCGATGTTAACGGGCCCAGGCGAGGCACAGAGCTTTGTGCCGTGCAGTCATCGAAGCTACAGGAGTGGATGGCCCGGCATTGAAATCTGGAGCAGTTTGCGGAAAGATTGCACTTCTGTCACATTGAAAGAGTCTCTTCAGCCGTAGTTGACCCCGTTATTGCAGATCTTTTTCCGGCCGCAGCAATGTCGGAGATTCGATGTTTTACCGGATTCCTGATATTCACGGTACACTCGTGAAATGGTCGTATGGAAAAATCCCCACTTCATCGCTGCCTCGGAGATGCTGTGTCCCATCGCTCGTCCTCCGAGTATAACACCACGTTCAAACTCACTCAAATCTTGATAACCTGCCATCGTAGCAGCAGTAACCGATCTAACAACTGCATTAGACACTTTTACAGAGGCGTTGCCGACCGCAGCGCCGTATTCTCCCTGTTTACATGTCTCTGTATTTGAAAACGCATGCCTATACCAGTTTCTTTGGCGCTTCAGTGCAGTAATGCGCAGTACGGCTACGGAGTCAGCTTATTCTGAGTTCGGTACCAGATACTCTATGTTTCTGAGCGTCAATTGTAGGCCTCCTTCAGCCGGTATGGGTGCTAGGTGGTGATTCGCTTTTCTCTAATAAAACAATGTATGAAATTTTCTGTTATTTACGATAACATGTGATTATTCCAACGTTTCGCTATACTTATGCTGTAGGTCGAAACAAAAAAATATTGTATTTTGCTATATTTCCTTGTTAATTAGACCCAGGTATAAATCTCTCTTGCACACATCCGACTTCCTATTAACCGGGAAATCACAGCAAGACGTCATCTGCCCAATGTGCACTCTGTCAGCGCTACTACGTTAAACATTTGCGTTGTGGTATCACATTTTTTCTGCAAACATTGTTACCTTCAAGGGTTTTATGCTCTCACTGAAGACAGTCGTTTATAAATGGATGTTTTTGGAAATTGTAGCTAACATCTTAAGGCAATACCTATGACATCTCTCCATATGTAAATATTTTTCAAGTTGCTTCTTTGATAAAATTTGATTTATGTGAAAAATAATAATATCATTATGATACAAATTCTTATATGAAGGAAAATATTATTACTTCGATTCTGTATAAGGCTACCGTTTCATATTTGCTTCTATAGCATGATGTATTTTAACATCAAAAATTCTAGTGTTTAAAAAGATTTAGCAACACTTAAATTTGTATTAGATGTTAACGACTTCGTCATTTTCAGAGACTTTTTCGTTAGGGTGGATTTTGGATGCTTGCCTCGTAAGCGCTGATGAACATACGCTCTAATGGATACATGCACAAATTAATGTGTACCTTAAATATTTAAAAAGAAACTGAGGGGTCGGGCTTAACACCTCTGTTCCCGACTCGAGTTCAAGCCCAGCTTCACTTTCCCAGAGTTTTTAAAATTTTGAAATATAAATACCTCACAAAATAATTAATATGTGTGTGTGTGAAATCTAATGGGACTTGACTACTAAGGTCATCAGTCCCTAAGCTTACACACTACTTAACCTAAATTATACCAAGGACAAACACACACACCCATGCCCGAGGGAGGACTCGAACCTTCGCCGGGACCAGCCGCACAGTCCATGACTGCAGCACCTGAGACAGCTCGGCTAATCGCACGCGGCAATTAATATGTCTTGAAATTAAAAAGGATTAAAGAGAAGATGTGACTTTATAATTCAACGAAGAGTCCGAATAAAAGAAAGGAAATGAAGTGTATGTTACAAAAAAAGTAAGGTTAGGGCAAAGGTTTCCGTAAGCTGAGAGTTCATTAGATACGTAGCACGAACTAGCACTAAGTGTGACCAAGTTTTATTTATCTAGTTCCCATGGCCGCAAATGGTTTTTTTTAATGACATGTCACTAGTTAACGATTGTTTCAAGCTCAACTACTCTTGACGGCTTCATAAACAATTCTCCTCTTGCTGCACTTGGAAATTCCTTGAACGCCATTCCGAGCCATGTCGTGTCAAGTATATAAGAACTGCCACACGCTTCAAGCTGTTGTCACTGACTGTGATACGATCAACTCTCCGTAATTCGAAGTTCTAAGTAGCTAACAAATAATTCAAATAATTGGGTATTCGGTTTAAGAAAGTTTGTTTCACTGATAAAGGAACAACCAGGAAAAAGCCGAAACGGAAGTAAAAGTTAAACAGTACTGCAATTTGACACATTCGTATTTCTTTAGAGAGGGAAACGGAAAGTAAGAACTAGACTTCAAAGTAAAAAAAGTCAATTTTTTTTCCTTAGTGTCGCCTCATTCCAGTCAGAAGACTCATGAACGATTGACTTAGCCTGTTTCAATCGCGCAACCCCGGACAGGTACGTTTTTGTGTTCTAGACTGAGTAACAAGAAACCCCATGAAAGCGAGATCGCAAGTCCACCCTTCAGAAAGGCTCATTTGAAAGTGTTGTGTCAACAAGTATGACAGGAAATATATTAACTACTAATAAGTCACCATATGTATCACGGAGGGCGACACGAAAATGAGAGTCCGGGATGTTGCACAGATCAACTTTATATGGAATGTATGTCTTACACTTCACAAAATGGACTTCGTCGACTTTTATGAAATGTTCAGAACAAACCATTAACTTGCATCATGAACACCGAATGAAAAATGGCACGACACAGTGATCATAAAGTGTCGCACAATCAAGATCGAAGACGAACTCCTTGGAGCTCAAAACCGTGCAGGACGTTATCCTCTCTTAAAGATGCATGTAGAGTCATATCGGCGTAACTGTGTGATGAGAACTGATGGAATGTGATGGCGCGCAACCGCATTCGAAATGGTTTGTCGTGGAGTTTATCGAGAAACTGGCTATCCTTTAAGGTGTAGCTGCAGATAGTGCGATCATATGTTTTGTAGCACGGAAAAACAAACATCCAGTGGCTGAATTCGTTCAGTGGTTCCAGGTGGTATGAATTTCAGAAGGGATAGTTTCCTCTAAAGGAGTGTGATCTTTGTACGCAATCGGGAACCAAGCAAAAACAAATTATTTTGATCAGCTACTGGCCAAACGCAGTGCTCATACCATAGGTGTAGTTCCCATACGCCCATTTTTCCGCTGTTGCTTCGTGTGACGTAATTATTCCCTACAGTCCTTGCACGATCATGCACAAGAGAAAGAATCATACGGAGCAGAGCACCTCCAACTTTTCGCAGCACAATAAAGAGCTTTTAGACAATGTACCAACCCGATTAACAAATGTGCAAATGTGTGTGAAATCTTACTGGACTTAACTGCTAAGGTCATCAGTCCCTAAGCTTTCACTCTACTTAACCCTAAGGACGGACACACACACACACACACACACACACACGCACACACACACACACACCCGAGGGAAGACTCGAACCTCCGCCGGGACCAGCCGCACCTGATTAACAGACGGCATAATTGTGTATGAACGGGTTAAGGGATTGATGTCAGTTGTTCTTGATACAACTCTCTTCGTACTTCTTATTTCCAGGATGCCTTTTATAAGCATTCCCTCCCCACATCGTGATTGGTCGGAGCTGAAAAGAAATTCCTTTTTCGGACCGATTTCGCAGATCGCTGTGCATCAGCAAGTTGATGCTTTGTTTGAATTTTTTTATCTTACGTCTTCCAATACTGCCGCTCTGTTTGAAATCACACAACCATGCACTGCTTGCCTTAAAATCACTGTATTATACGTCGCGTGAAGTTTGATGTCCATGGCGTAGAAATTCACTATAATGCGCGTTCTATAAATTGTATCGAGCATCCTTGAAACGCGCAATCACCAGTCTTCGTAGCGAGAGCGCATTGTCCTCGCTTGAATATTCGTAGTTTTCCTTACGCACTATACTGTATTATTGCTGCGAACTTATTCGAAATATCTTCATAATTTTTTTTTCTATGCTGCGGATCATCTTCCATGTTCAGTACCCGCTCCTTGGACAAAGAGTGTCCTTTACTCCGTTTCACTGGAGACGCCATTTGTGGCTCCTGCCCCAAAAGGATGATGAAATACATGGCTGGATACCTGTTTCAATATCACTTTCACTTGTTAAGCACGTATCGACAGCATTGTACTCGTCGTGTACATTGTCGGCACAGTGAAGCGCATACTATGCCTCACATTTCATTGACTCATCTTGCACAAAACCTAATATTTCATTTGCCACTGCGAAATTCTTTGGATTCCTTTCTGATAAAATTACAACTTCAGCAACTGTTCTACATATAGCGCAATGTTACGAATGTTAATCGTTGCCATTCCTGTGATTTGTTCAATACCAGTAGCAATTTAGCACTGTCTTATTCTTCGACTAAGCAGTTCATCTAAGCTCCGTAGACTCATGCTGTGCTCACCATTGAATACGTCGAGTCCTGCCCCCTGTTAGCAACAAATACTGTGGTTTCGTGGTAGACAATGACCGGGGGGGGGGGGGGGGGGCGTCGATTGCCGAAACGTTACTGGTCTTTTGCGACTTCGCACTCCAGGGGGTCCTTGTAAGCATCTTTCAACATGCTTAAAGAGGCAGAGACTCCCCACCGATACGCTTTCTACCTCAGTAATGACGACATGTGGATGGTAGAATCGCGAAACTTTTCGCTATATCCTTTTCTTTTTCTCTGCACATTCCCTGATCTCTTTGACCTATTTCCTTTCTGCGAAAGTCAAGCCCTTCTACTTCTTTGGAGTCATTTTTGTTACTTATTTACGTTCAGCAGTAATGGTGTATTGTTACGCAAACAAAGCAGTGCCGTGAAGAGCTGAATGACGGAACCAATATCTACTGACGAAACAATTCGAATTGCCGAGTATTGCATAGTCACTGACTTCGAATAACAGTGTGCTCGCTGGCAGTCAGTGACGTCAATCGGTTCGACGTAATACGACTAGTCCGTCCGTGTAATGAGATAAATGTAGCGTGCGTGTATCAGTTTGTGTGGGAGTATTGTTCCTGCTTCTGTGTGACAGAGCGTAGGGCGCCACCTGCCGTGATGCACAAAGCTTTTAGAAAGGTTCTCCGCGAGCCGTTGGTAACTCAGCTGACGCTGCATTGTAATGCTCGCCGAGCATCTGATGGAGGCAGGTTGCGTGTCTGTCAGAGCGGGAAGGGGGTTGAAGTAGAACGGGCAAAAGGGGGGGGGGGCGGGGAGGGGACGAGAAGTAGTTACCACAGCGAGCGACGTGCGTGTCGGCCAGGAAACACAGCTCTTGCCGCGCTGAGGGCGGCCCCGGCTGTGGCGGAATGCTACTGCCGGAAACAGCGGCCGGCGAACCGTACGTGCTAAGCGCTCGTCAGCGGGCAATACGAACTGCGTGACCGCTATTGCTTCCTCCCCCACGGCACCTGCCGCTGGCGTGGGCGTCAGGGCATTACGGACGCTGGCCGAGATATGGAAAGTGCTCGTGACGCGGCCTAACAGCTGCCAACAACCCTAGCTCGTGGCCTGCCTTGCTTGCTTGCTTCATTCCAATTAAGCAACCTGTAGAATTCTGGCATGATTTTTATTACTCTCTATTATCTGCGCCGGCCGGTGTGTCCGAGCGTTTCTAGGCGCTACACTCTGGAACCTCGCGACCGCTACGGTCGCAGGTTCGAATCCTGCCTCGGGCATGGATGTGTGTGATATCCTTAGGTTAGTTACGTTTAAGTAGTTCTAAGTTCTAGGGGACTGATGACCTCAGAAGTAAAGTCCCGTAGTGCTCAGAGCCATTTGAGCCACTCTATTGTCTGCGTCAATGAGCACGCGAGATTACACGGATGACCGAAAATAAGGAAAATAGTAAATAAGCGTGCTTTCACGGGACGCTACTGTTTACTCTATTTCCAAAATATGATGCTTGTCCAATTTGAAAGCCCATTGCGCTATTAATGCTTTTGTCGCCTGAACGTACCTTCCTATTTACAAATTTACACTTCCAAACGTACTGTATTTAGTAATTACGTGCTTTTGGTCCCCTTTCGCGAAATAATTCTCCTGTTAAGAAACTTCAACATCGCAGCGTGTCAGCAATCGTTGGTTAATATATTAAAAAACTAAACCCGCCTCGATTGCGAAAAAAGCACCTAGTGTTATGTGTTAATATATTAACCAACGATTGATGACGCTCTGCGATGTTGAAGGTTCTTAAATTCGTACCAGCCGAGGTGTCAGATGCAGCAAGTAGATTGTTGTTCTGAAGAAGGTGCAGTTATCTTCGCCGAAACCTGGGTTAACACTTAACACTAGGTGCTTTTTTCGCAATCGAGGCGGGTTTTTAGTTTTTTAATATTCTCCTGTTATTTTCTGTTTCTGTTTTTCATTCACTTTTCCCCCTAAAGACTGTTTTATTTTCCGAGGAATCGAAACATCGGAGTAATCAAACGAATTTTGTTTTGCGTGAAGTTAAGACAACAAATAAAAAATTTAAGTTTTGGCCATGACACTGTAATTATCTCAGAGACGGCAAGTCCTTAGAAGAGTACTTAAACGAATAAATAAATCTTGAAGAGAATTTAAAAGATCATAATCCTGTCAGAGGAGACAGGGTATAAATATACCAAACGTTTAGCACAATACATGCTCACGAGGCCGCACAGTGATATTATGTGTGATTTACACGTGAAAGTGCGGTGCGTCCGCGCTGTTCCCCCCCCCCCCCCCCACCCAAATCCCATTCACCACTCCCCATCCCCTCCATCCGCCCTGCGTCTTGTAACTGAATTGTAATCAATTTGTTTAACTCTCGTCTCTAAACGCTGAGCATAGTGAAAGTCGTGAAAAGTTAGGATACCAACTAATTTTGTTCTATTTGTGCAATCGCAAAATTAGTCATTCAAAACAGGATTCGCAGTCGTTAACTGTTAGTTCCTGGGCACCACAAATGTCACAAAAATGCTTCACGATATCTTAGAATCCACATGATATCTCACAAATATGTTTACCGAAGCAGCTTCAACAATTAATTTCGTCTTCACGCGGAGTTGGACTTGACAAACTAGCCACCTTGAAAGCCGATCGTTGACTGCCTTGGATCAACACATCATCACATAAGTACGCCATCAGAGGCAATTTTTCAACAAAATATTCCGCCTTTATTTTATACAGGGATTACCTGTAGAGGGGAATAGAGGATCAGATACAACCAAGAGCTTGAGGAACTATACCAGCAGCCCAACATAGCAGGAACTGTCAAAGCCAAACGAATGCAGTGGGCCGGCCATGTGGCCCGGATTGAGGATCACAGATGGCCTCGGAAGCGCCTGGATTTCACACCTACAGGAAACAGACCGCCAGGGAGACCAAAGAAGCGTTGGAGGGATGGACTCCATGAAGATTTAAACCAAGTGTCAATAGATGTGGACGAATGGCGGATAGCAGCAATGGACAGAATACAGTGGAGGAGGAAAGTTGTAGATGCGTGCGGCCCACTGGGCCTGATCACGTAGTAGTAGTAGTAGTAGTAGTAGTAGTAGTAGTAGTAGTAGTAGTAGTATCTACTCGGAAACCGATCGCAGACTACATGTAAGCTGTCTTAGCACTTCGGCGTTTGCCCCGTCAGGGCGCAGTTGTAATTGATCCATCCTTTCCATCAAAAATCACTAACGGTAACCAAAAATTGTAATTGTCATTTCCAGATGAATTAAGTGTTACTATTATTATTATTATTATTATTATTATTATTATTATTATTATTAACGAGTTCTCAGTGGAAGTAACATTATCGCGGCTGCAGCTGTATAGTAATATGCAAAAGTAAATATAAACAATAAAAGATTCGCTACTTGGTAGCTGAATCCTTACTGCCTCTCTCTGTTCCAATACGATAAGACTCTTGCTCGCCCGGCCGCTCTCACGTTATTTGACCACCTAGCGCGTCGTTCGATGAATCTACCTTGTGAACCTACCTACTCGCTTGCCTCCCATGGCATAATCTTCCTATACTGTGGATTAAAATACAGCAATAAAATGTAATATACGTGGACAACGATGTGGCATAAACGCCACAAGTTGAATGTCAACAAATATGGTTGATTTAAATCAGGTGCCGGCCGCGGTGGTCTCGCGGTTCTAGGCGCGCAGTGCGGAACCGTGCGACTGCTACGGTCGCAGGTTCGAATCCTGCCTTGGGCATGGATGTGTGTGATGTCCTTAGGTTAGTTAGGTTTAAGTAGTTCTAAGTTCTAGGGGACTGATGACCACAGCAGTTGAGTCCCATAGTGCTCAGAGCCATTTGAACCATTTAAAACAGGCGATGATGAGAGAATTTGACCAGAAAATAAGACACTGAAAGTAATATATAACTTTCGACATTTGGGCGGCAATGTAAGTGACGAAGCCCAAGCAGACCGTACAGTGGTAAGAAAAGAGTTTTTGGAAAAGAGAAATTTGTTAACATGGAATAATATTTTGTGAAGGTATTTGTCTAGAGGGCAGCCTCATGCAGAAGTGAAGAAAGGACGATTATCAGTTCACACAACAGAAGAAAAGAAGCGTGCGAATTATGGTGCTACGGAACAATGCTGAAGACCACATTCGGGGATCGAATAATAGCGTCGTCTTTGCTCTGTTGCTCTACCGAACACACTTTGTTCGCTATATCCACGTCAATTAGCTGCGCAAACCGCAGTTCGACCCCTTGTGAATAGTTTCGTCACAGATGTCTTCGCAGCCAGAAATTTGTATTCTAAAATAAAATATTCCATCTATTTACAACAGAACAGGCCAACTTCAGACTTGGAGACTTGGTCTTCTATTTTTTACAAAGATCAACGAACCCAACACTTAGCCTACAGTTGGTGATTCAGAGCTGGATAATCGGGGTATTACAGTATTTGTGCAATTCTTAATGGTGATTTGAAATCTGTAAATGATTTTGTTCTGTTTCTTTCCCTCCTGCTATGCCGTTGATCAGAAATACTTTCATCGTTTTTCGTTATTTTTTCTTGCAGTGCCGTTTATTACCCGGAGCCCCGGGTTGATACTAAAATGAAACCATCCTTTGCAAAACGACTGTAGCACACATCGAAATATTTTCAAATTTGTTTACCTTCAATACGGGGAAATATTTCCCACTAGTATAACTGTCCTCCCTTTTCACATAGTAGATTATACCATAGATACTATTAATCTAAACGATTGACACATGCCGTAATGGCTGTAAGTGAACTTTTCACTTTTGATGGCATGTTGCCTGAAAGAGAGGTACGAAAACATTTAATTACTTCTTGAAAATACGCGTTATCGGCAGTATAATTATTAAGTCTGTGTAATTTGAAAGTAATCAATTTCTTCACGAGAAGGCAGACTTAATACACAAAGCATGAGGGAAAAATTTCAGATCTAAATAGAATACGACCAGCAGGGAAAATGCCTTAGTGTGCTATTGGTGTAGTGCGGCAAAGTTATCGTGCAACCACTTCATATATACACTCCTGGAAATTGAAATAAGAACACCGTGAATTCATTGTCCCAGGAAGGGCAAACTTTATTGACACATTCCTGGGGTCAGATACATCACATGATCACACTGACAGAACCACAGGCACATAGACACAGGCAACAGAGCATGCACAATGTCGGCACTAGTACAGTGTATATCCACCTTTCGCAGCAGTGCAGGCTGCTATTCTCCCATGGAGACGATCGTAGAGATGCTGGATGTAGTCCTGTGGAACGGCTTGCCATGCCATTTCCACCTGGCGCCTCAGTTGGACCAGCGTTCGTGCTGGACGTGCAGACCGCGTGAGACGACGCTTCATCCAGTCCCAAACATGCTCAATGGGGGACAGATCCGGAGATCTTGCTGGCCAGGGTAGTTGACTTCCACCTTCTAGAGCACGTTGGGTGGCACGGGATACATGCGGACGTGCTTTGTCCTGTTGGAACAGCAAGTTCCCTTGCCGGTCTAGGAATGGTAGAACGATGGGTTCGATGACGGTTTGGATGTACCGTGCACTATTCAGTGTCCCCTCGACGATCACCAGAGGTGTACGGCCAGTGTAGGAGATTGCTTCCCACACCATGATGCCGGGTGTTGGCCCTGTGTGCCTCGGTCGTATGCAGTCCTGATTGTGGCGCTCACCTGCACGGCGCCAAACACGCATACGACCATCATTGGCACCAAGGCAGAAGCGACTCTCATCGCTGAAGACGACACGTCTCCATTCGTCCCTCCATTCACGCCTGTCGCGACACCACTGGACGCGGGCTGCACGATGTTGGGGCGTGAGCGGAAGACGGCCTAACGGTGTGCGGGACCGTAGCCCAGCTTCATGGAGACGGTTGCGAATGGTCCTCGCCGATACCCCAGGAGCAACAGTGTCCCTAATTTGCTGGGAAGTGGCGGTGAGGTCCCCTACGGCACTGCGTAGGATCCTACGGTCTTGGCGTGCATCCGTGCGTCGCTGCGGTCCGGTCCCAGGTCGACGGGCACGTGCACCTTCCGCCGACCACTGGCGACAACGTCGATGTACTGTGGAGACCTCACGCCCCACGTGTTGAGCAATTCGGCGGTACGTCCACCCGGCCTCCTGCATGCCCACTATACGCCCTCGCTCAAAGTCCGTCAACTGCACATACGGTTCACGTCCACGCTGTCGCGGCATGCTACCAGTGTTAAAGACTGCGATGGAGCTCCGTATGCCACGGCAAACTGGCTGACACTGACGGCGGCGGTGCACAAATGCTGCGCAGCTAGCGCCATTCGACGGCCAACATCGCGGTTGCTGGTGTGTCCGCTGTGCCGTGCGTGTGATCATTGCTTGTACAGCCCTCTCGCAGTGTCCGGAGCAAGTATGGTGGGTCTGACACACCGGTGTCAATGTGTTCTTTTTTCCATTTCCAGGAGTGTAGTTAAGGCAAAGCAGCAATTTCGTAAAAAACACGAGGCTTAGATACATGTCTGTTCATCTGCGATATGGTGACTAAGAGATTATTGTAAGAAAGTGTATTAGTGTGTAGAGAGAGCTGAGCTGCAACGTGTCTCTCAAAATTGTGGACGACTCACATCATGACTTCCTTTCTGAAAAACTAGGTTCAATTATCGACAAACATGCTAAACATTTCCATCGGAACATCTCCGTGATGCAACTACGCTATGTAGTTCGATGGAATACAGAGACTTTCGTGTATTGTGCTAAAATCTTGTACATAACTACTCCATGTAGCTATAAATGCTGTAGTGAAAGTACTACCTTCATGTTGTTTGCCTTTATGCAGTGTTACATATATTCGAAATGATGAAGCCAGACATCGCAAGAACGATGGGTAATAGAGAGAAATAGTTTGTTATGAACCAGGATGCGTCACTTGTGTGACAAGGAAACATCACCAACTTGGCCTCATTTTCTTAGGAGAAAAAAGCACACTACCGAACTGTCAGACCCAACAATCGATCTCGTCTGAAAATTTGGAGCATAAGTGCGACAGTACTCAGTTACGTACGACCTTCTAAAAGTACAGCTTTTAAACTTTCGTGCGCACCGGTTGATTGTACCTCACTCCGTCCCGATGCAGACACCTAATACCCTAGCGCGAAGTACTGTGCAGTGGAGTAAGAGGTTTGTAACGTTGGTCACATACTTTGTTGATTGTGTCAAAGCGCGCGATTCCTAACCAATAACTGGTCCCAGTGATTTCTTTGAACATTGTTATGTTGCGATTCACAAGTGCAGTGTAGATAAGTGAAGGAAATTGCAACCTCCCCGCCGGCCGTGGTGGCCAAGCGATTCTAGGCGCTTCAGTCCGGAATCGCGCAACTGCTACGGTCGCAGGTTCGCATCCTGCCTCGGGTATGGATGTGTGTGATGTTCTTAGGTTAGTTAGGTTTAAGTAGTTCTAAGTTGTAGGGGACTGATGACCTCAGATGTTGAGTCGTATAGTGCTCAGAGCCATTTGAACCATTTGTAACCTCCCCACAGATAAATAATACAAACAATAACGTCCCAACAGTAAATAATATAATAACATTGACATTTAGTGTAACTTCCCAATAAATAAATTCCGTAACCTACCAATAATAAAATGTGACTTACCTCTCAATAAAAATGCGACTCACTTTGTAAGGTGTCAGGCAAATCCAACACATTCCATGAAAAGCCTGGCATGATAAGCAAATCCAGTAGTATGTCACATACCTCCGAATAAATCGTGACATTAAATTAACCAAAGTAATACGAGTAACGAGTGAGCAAATGGAATACCACAGACTAACACAAGAATGCCTAGATACATGTCATACCTTCCCACCGTGAGACAGACGCAGTTCCGAGGGGAGAAACGAGAACAGAAGCCGAGAGCAGAACCGTGTTAAGCTAGAAGGCCCTACCATAAGGGACGGACTGGACACCCACGTCGCCAGTTAACCACTAGGACAACGCCAGCTGCAAGTTTTAGCGTGAGACTTTTTCGCGTCTTTGTTACGTCAAGGACCATCCCCCAGCTCATGTTAAAAGCTAGAGCCCTCCAGAAACACAAAAAGAGCCACACCACCCGCAAGATTTAGCGTGAGACTTTTTCGCGTCTCTGTTACGTTGAAAACTTTAAAAACATTGCCCCACCACGAAAAGTATAACGTTTCTCATTGGGTAGACCAGAATTTTTGCAGGTGGAGCTTATGGTTAACATTGAGACCCTGATTGGTCAGATGAAAACACGGCGAGATAGTTTTTTTTAAAACCAAATTCGGTAAATTGTAGTAAGGAGAATTTAGGAGAGAGTTGCTTCCGAGACGCGAGCTGTATGGAGCTGCGCCGCCCGCCGCCCCCTGACGCTACCTAACCAACGACAAGGTAATGAACGCACGCGATGCCGCATAACAGCGCATATAGCTTCACTCAGAACTGCAGAAGTCTCATCTGTGACACCCGCTTTTTGCGTAATACTAGTGTCGATCGTCAATTAAACCTCATGGTGTTCACATTTGCTACTTGAAGTAAAAATCTGAAAGGCGATGATTTTTCTGTTATATGATTATTGAGAAGCCACATCAGCCACTGTAATTTACGACAAGTTAGATAAGTAATTAAAGATCACTGTAGACCATTTGATAGTTTTCTCTTTTGTGAAACTTAATTTAAACCTAGATTATAGATGTGATATGGCATAGGTCATCCTTCGATCGATTGTAGAACTTGGAAACCCATTCAGGGAATATTCGTTCACATTTTTGTTGAACGCAGTTGGTTTTTACCATCCTGTATTAAAACATCTCCTTTTATCAATAGTGCAATTTATAAACAATGTTTTGTGAGTAGAATAAAATTTCAAATGGTAAACGTAACTGCCTTTTCGACGTTCTTTTACCAGCTAACTAAAAATAGGAAAGCCTTGAACCCCTTGCACTAAATTTAGTTAGTATTAAGATTCTTTTACAGGGAGTGCAGTGGAGCTGACGCTGAGATCATTAAGTATTTGGTTATATCATCGCTAGTCTCACTGAACTCTACTGAATTCTACATGTCATGTATGGTCTGGCGTCTCCTTACCAGCAACAGGTCCCAGGTTCAAACTGGTCAATTCCCTAAAAGACACGCTCAGAGCGTCGTACGCAAAAGTGGTAGGGAGACACGATATAGAACTGAGAGACACCACGCAGAATGTTCGAACTTATAACATTTCAATAATTGACTGTGAATTTAAACTGGTACATTTTGGACGACAGCAGTGCTGCGTCATTGCCCTGAAAGATCATACTGAATAAATTAAAAATTCTTACCTCAATAACGCACATATATATCTATTCCTGTAAGAATTTTTTCTGGCACAGCTCAGTGCAATGCTGGGCGATAGGTTTGTCATGTATAAAAAGAAACAACTGATTTTTCTTTACAATGATCGTGATGACAATGGATTGGAGAAATTAATTAAATCTTCAAATTGAGATGAATGATTGTCAAAAGTTAATTTTTTTATAAGAAAGATTATTATTAAGAGATTTTTAAAACATTTACATGGGACTTGATATAACAACACTACATATGCGCGAGGCTGCTTTCACGTTATACTACTTTGCTCAGGCACCGCCATCTCTCCACACGACCGGCCCAGCCAACTCGATACACACGACAGCTAGCAACTACTACTCCTACTGCTACACAGTTCCTACTGCTGACAACACTGCCCTCTGGTCTGAGATTCTCTTATAGCTTACATATCGCAGGAAGCACGTGAGCAATCCATCGAAATTACATCTGCTCGAGTGCGCTAGCAACAAATTCCTTAGTCACGCTTACAAACTGAATGTGTCATTAAATAAGTAGCGTAGCGATTTTTAATTATCAACATCGCTGTTGGGCGTAATTCTATATGGATTTTTAAAGGTGACACTATTATTTGCAGCAAGTATTCATTTCTACAAAGTGGTTCGCATGATAAAATGGAAAGCAGAAAAATCATTAACTTTCTTTCATAATAATTCTTCAATCAGTCACGTTTATTCATTTTGATTTTAAGACATATATATGGCTGCAGTATATCAGCACGAGACTATTGGTAAAATGATATTGAATGTGTATGGGCATTAGGTTGACATTTTACGCATGAACATCACTTCCTGCTTTTCGCGTAGAATAACAGTTGCCCTCGAACGACATTTCAAAACACGTTGGGAGTCCACCTCCCCCCTTCTGCTCCCCCGCAATCAACATCCCGTAAATAGGAGGGCTCTTGGTGTCACTCAGTTGTACAGTGCTTGGCGCTCAGCGTTGGGCGATTGCAGGTGGGAGGAGCAGGTGACAAACTAACAGTGTGCGCAGAAGTGTAAAAGTTGTACTGTCAGAAAGTCTTAACTGCGTACTCTCAGAGTTACGGCCCAAATTTTCGCACGGGTTAAACTACTGTGGCTGATGCCTTGCTAATGTGCTTTTTTTTTCGTAAAATACAAGGTCGAGTTGATGATGTTTCTTTGTTAAAAAGAGTGTTGGACACGAATAAATCCATCGAATTTTGTTGTTTGTTTAAAAGTGTTGCCAGATGCTTATTTCAACTGAGTGCAAGAAGAGAGATAAAGTGAACACCCAGAGATACGACTTCAGCTCACAGATTTCGGTAAAATATATACAATTACTGGCTGAGTGCTCCACAGCAATTAGCGCAAAGAACATGAAAAACGTGAAGAAAAAAGTGCGTAACGCGTAAATGTGCTTATGCGTCGCAAGTTTACTTATAGTGCGACCTCCAGCATGTGAGCAGGTGAGAGGGAACGCAGGTGCCAGCCAAAAACTGAAGTAACAGTTCTACTGTAGATGCCTTAAAGTAAAAGGCGAAATGAACTTGGAACAAAGTAAAACGTTTCAGCAAGAAGGAGGCTTTTGTCTATAAAATGAAATATTGATGTATTGACACGAAATTCGTTTGAATGTATAACAGTCTAAAATACGAACTAAATTTTCAGCTTCTATTGCATATGAGCCTAATCAGTCTGATGTTGTATACTGCTAGATCAGTGCAACCGTTTGCAACACCGATTCCACTTGACTGCTCGATCAAGAAATTCTGTGCCAGAGGCTTAAGGTCGATGACATATATGTTTCCTTTCGCTACATTTTTCCCATCGTACTACTAAAGGAAGATACTGGACGCTCACGTAAAAAAATTTTCTACATTCACTATTTTTAATTTTCTTGACATTTTTATGTAAGAGCCGCTCGAACGCGCAAAAAAAGGTTAGCATTAGCATAGAGAGGTGGTTTTTGTTATCGTGAGAGACAACAGCGATCCAATGCTGCATAACTGAGAGTGACTGACATGGTGAATTTATTAACCGATGAATTTGCATAATACGACGAGACAAAGTTGCTTTTACATCTCGATAATTGAATACTGCTATGGAAATTGAATTGAAAATGCATTCGCGTGAAGGGGTAAAAAACAATTAATACGTGATGGAACATGCGATGACTGATAAACATATTTATTGAACAGCAAATGCGAGAGGGGCGTCAGTGAAAAGAAAAAAAACCGTCGTATTTGTCAGATGCTAAATTAGAGCGTGCTGGGATTCTTAATTGACACACGGCTCATGAGAAACAGAGTAGCAGCTCATCTTCAGTTTCTCTTTCTTCATTCGTACTTCCAGCTTACTCAGAACCTTATTTCATTTGATAAAAAATACTTTTCCAGAAAATTAGTCAGTTGTTATGGTAATAATGGTTCTAAACTACCGATAATTTTATCATGTTTTGAATGTGTCTAAGACTGACTTAAGAAGACTGTAAGTGATTATGGAAAATGTAAACCAAAGTCTACGAATTCAGGTGATTATTTCAGCCATCTCTCATGTACACATACGTATGAAAGCAAGAACAAAGATAAGAAGACTTAGCTCTCTCCAACTGTCTTAGACACTAACGGCCATAATCCATAACATTATCTAACCTTGTAGTGGCGCTCTATTAAATAGCTTATTAAAATTTTGCAGCCAATTGAAGTAACAAAAGACGTTAATTAAGGCAAACCCAAAATTTTTCCGCTTCCTTGACCGGGCCAGTATAAGATAGAGTATCAGGGAGGATCCGCTTTTGATAATAGGAGCATTAAATTTTAATTTCGTGCACGAAATATTCTAAGAGAAAGAAGTAAGATGAAAGTTTAACGTTCCGTCGACAGAGCAGTCATTGGAGACGGAGCATAAGATCGGGTTATAAAAGGACAGTGAATGGGTTCGGGCATTCCCTTTCCAAAGGAATTATCACGGCATTAGCCTGGAGATTTTTAGAGAAACCACAGAAAACATAAATCTAGATGGCCGTAAGGGGATTTGAACAGCAGTCCTCCCAAATGCGACTTGAGTATGCTAACTACTGCGTCACCTCTATCGGTAATAAATACTCTTTTAGGAGTGCTACACAAAAGCATTTATTATAGTTACTGTCTCACCATAGCACCAGATTTAGGCTATTGGAACGTTTGTTTGAATGTGAACAAATATTTTTGGTGTTACGGAATAGCCTGCCACGTTATGGAGGTGGTCGAAGCTAGTTAGCGTATCAATCTGTCAGTTTTTAGCACATAACCAGAGAGTTCTGCCCGATGCAAAGAGCTTTCAGCTACATCGTGACACAAGTTACGTGGGGGAGGGGGTTGGCGGGGGGGGGGGGGGGGGATTTTTTTTCATTATACCTAAGCCAGAAATTTATGTCGTTGTTCGTTAATTTTCTTCGTATTACAGAGTTTGGAGCAGTGTTCTAACGTTATGTTACTATGTTTACTTTTGTTCTTGCTATGTTTACTTGGTGTTTGGTTAGTACTTCTCTAGCGGTATCTGCTTCATAAATGTCGAGTGTACATTGCATTGCCCGACTGCGTTTATAATTTGATATCACCAATACTATGGAAGCAAAGGACAAGATGGAGTTAAACCCCTACTAATAGCCAACACACAACTCAGCTCTATAGAATCTAAACAGCGTTTGAGACAACAGACTAATTTCTGTAAGATGAGCAATAAAGAAGAGACAGTCGACTTATCAGCACGCTCACTTTCAGTCATTAGAATACAAAAAATAAGTTCAGCTTTTCATCCACATGATGGGGGTACATAAATAGTTACTGAGCTAATGAAAGCGTTGCATTGGACAACACGTATCTGGCTGTTTGGGTAGCAGACAGCGCTGCTAGGGCGCTGTGTGTCGCCGGCGGTCGCAGCGCCATCCAATTAATTAGGTACACAGCCGCCGCATTCGCGTTTCATTTTAATCCCAAGCCAGATTTATGACCCGACACGGATCTGATTTGCTTCCCTGTGTGCCTGCACCACTGTAGGAGCAGCACACTGATTTAGTCGGCAACGGGATAATTCTGTGGGATTCCGTCGTCATCCGATTAACGCTTAGCGTCATTTTGTCACCAGTTTTCGACACGAACAGGGATTTTCAATGTGAACGTCGATGAATGTGCTGCTACTGCTGTGTGTGTGTGTGTGTGTGTGTGTGTGTGTGTGTGTGTGTGTGTGTGTGTGTGTGTGTGTGTGTGTAAAGTGGGGCGGGCTTGAAGATCAATTTCCCTTTCATATCAACTTTTCCTCTTGTCGAATACACGCCATGTTGTTATTTCCTCCAGATCTTAATTCCTGATCGCTGGGTTCGAATTTCCGTCTGGGCATTCGGATTGAATTTCCCTGATTTCCTATAAAGTCGATGGAAGCGGATGTCAGGATGGTTTCTTTGGAAGCGATACTGCTGATATGCTGCTTGTAACGATACAATTAAACTTCCAGCCATAAAACTTTTTTCCGTAATAACATTGCACTGTAACAGTTGGCAACACTCCAGAACGTGACAAACGATCTGCTTGCTTCTGTCTCGGGTTCTTAAACCGACGTTTTTCTGATGGTTTTTTCTGATGTTTCACCAGCACGAGTGGCTAGCATTGTCTAAACTTCACCCACTTATATTCACCACTATTAATAGAGAGTCAAGCTTTGATAATGCAAGCCACACGTGCTGGCGAAATGTCAGAACAACTTTTAAACAAAAGTCGGCCGAAAGATCGGAGACAGAAGTCAACAGGCAGTTTCTCAACAAGTGGTCACGAAAGCCTCAACAATTTTGTACACAAGCACTCGTGTGCTCTCATAAGTAAAGAGGTGCGTCATAGAGCACACCTAACTATATGCATATGCTGTCGAGTGAGTGTAATGAGAACTAATGCTGTGAAGTGACGGTAACGTGCTGCCGCCCTATAGCTAAATTTGCTACTAATGATGCTGTAGGTTCATAAACAATGCTTGCGAAATACCCAATTTTCTGTACATTGATTTATTTTGTTAAAATGATGATGTTATTAAGAAAATACGTTTCTCAGTGTAAGGCGTAATAGCTTTAGTATCAAGGAATATTCTTTAGAGCCACCCCTGCTGATGTATTGGAACGGCCATATCCCGCCTTCTTCAGTAACTGTAGTTCAAAAACAGGGCAGTATAGGGCGCCGTAGTACAGAACGGCTGACGTAAAGACGTAATGTGCGTGTGAGCTAATTATTAATGAAAGCCTCGGAACACAACGGTAGGGTGCTACAGCTCTGTAAGAATAGCAGCTAACGAAATATTGTGTAATGGGATCTGATTTATTACTAAATATATGCCAGATACGTTTTGGAGTCGTGGGCTCTTCATAACGTCAAGATACATGTTACTAGCTATTAGCACAAAGGAAAAAAATGGCTCTGAGCACTATGGGACTTAACATCTATGGTCATCAGTCCCCTAGAACTTAGAACTACTTAATCCTAACTAACCTAAGGACAACACACAACACCCAGCACAAAGGAGCCACAAAAGTGTATTCTGCGAGGAGCATTTTATAGTAGCAATATCAACGGAGGCTTGGGAATAGCTCACCACACAACTTTATTTTTGTACGTGTTTTTATGTAATTAGGTCGTCATATAGGGAAGCCATGTTGGAGTTGTGAAAGCCATCCGCTATTCTGGTTTTCAAGTTACGAATTATTCGAGTTATTCTCAAACCAAACTCTCTTACTCTATTATTATTTGTATAGACAGGAAATAATCTTTTTTTATTATTCGAGATGGTATGTTAAACTAATTACATTTTGTAGTGATAAACGTTTGTAGAAACAGGAATATAAATATTTGCCAATTACTTACTTGAAGCTATTACGTAAATTATGAACCAGCTAAATGCTTTTATAAATGTTACGTGTTTCTGATGCTAAACTTAAGAAGACCATACCGCAAGGTAATGTGAAAGTTTTATTGCTCTTGTTAAAAGCACTGTAGTGGTCTGTACATCACGAAAATTCGCAGTTAGTGGGGTGTGTGACGAAATAATACTCACGTCATTCAAAGTTATTCTCAAGGGATACTCCAAACAAAGTTTAATTTCTTTTCAGATGTTAAGTAGTGATATGAATAATTTCAGATTTGGTATGAAACAAACATTCAAAACTGTACTGTTCCAAAATTATCCACCACAGTAAGCTAATCATATTCAACGTTTTTCAGGCTAGTTAATAAAATGTTTCTATGATCAGTATCTTTAAAGCGCCTTCCATTCAAAGTTTTGAAATAGAGAAAGAAGTAAAAATATGGAATAGGGGTAGTAATATGAAATATTATAGTTTCTCGCCTTGTAAGTGCTATAATCTGATGAGCTACGTGGAAGCTATGTTCAGCAACTCCATACGGCTTCGTAATACATTCATGTTACAGCTGGCAGACACTTTGAGTTAGTAAAGCTTTTTTAACGAATTCACTGGGAGGAATAATTGTAGCAGGTCGGTCGTTCTCTTTCTCATTCTTCTAATAATACATATATCATTAATAAATTTTCTAGACGGACGTTAAGTTAATATATTAATCTGAAAAATAGAATGTTTGTTGCCTATTTAAATTTAATTTTCGATTTTATTTTAGTTTCTGAATTTCAAGATGGCTGTAAAACTAATATGGAGTGCTGGTACTCCGTGTTTGTACCCTAGCATTCCATATTCGTACTATTCGTACCGTACTTTCACAACCTGTTTTACTTACAGATATTGCTTCTGAAGTGACTTCACTAGCTCTAAGGCAGTCGGATGAGTCTAGTACGCAAAAAGCAATTGAAATGCTACAGAAAAGATGGGCTTCTTGATAGTGCCTAAAACTTTCCAAGTACCTGAGACCACTCTACTGAGGCTAGTAAAATCAGATTTGCCAGGTGATTTAGCTGGTTGAATATGGCATGACAACGGAGAACTAAATCTTTTGGACTTATCTGAAAGGATCTCCAACGAAGGACATTTCAGTTTACAAAGCCAACGACATCCAGAATACATTTTTGGGTGAGTGGCCTGGGAGAGGGTTGTTGGGCCTGTTGTTGAAGCAGCGCAAAATGGATATATCGTTTCCAAGACGCAGAGCAACCTCATTCAATAGAGCCCTAGGTTTCTCAAGAGAAAGTGTGACAATATATAATAACTGAAAAACTATATTTCTTGAGTTTTTCTGTTGTATTATTACATTTTTCAGTCTTTTAATTTGACGAAGAATTTTTAGATTTTCCAGTGTTTGTTTTTGACTTTAAAAAACTCGAATAAAATGGACTATTCCATATTTGTACCCCAAAATCTGAAGAGTCAAAAATATGAATCTTTCTTAAGCTTAATTCAGATATGTTCCTAGGGTAATTATGTATTCGAAAATAGAGGAAACATTAAAATACATCCATAAGTATGAGATATGGAGATTTTGTTTACTTTATGTGAAAGACTGAGAAATTTCTGAACGAAAAACAAAATGGTGTTCCATATTTGTACTACTTCCCTACTTATTTGAGCGTGAGTGTGTGTAGGTATGCTCATTACACACTGAGGCACATAAAGTGTTTGTTGGTCAACCATTACCTACCACCACCGCCTCAAAGGCAGTTCGTGTAAAGATAATATGGTTTCCTCTACTTTCAACTTGCAGTGACTATTTATTTACGTATAATTAATCGTATGGTAGCGTGCAAGCTCTGCCTAATATAGAGAGCTATTAGTAGTTTTACTGGTGAACAGATACTGCGAGCGATAGTTCTTGTATCTATGAGTTAGATTGCCGAATACGATCATCAGAACCATTAACGTTCCTAATTAGAATATAAGTTTAACGAATGGGGACGTCGTATGCCGCATACCTGCACAGTCCTAAATCCTGCTGCATCTAATGACATCGTCACCCGACAATATGCCAAACTGCCATCTTCCTTCCTTCTGATGGTCGCAATCTGTTATTAATGGCGCACGCCTGAAAATTGCAATTACGCGGTCTGGCGTTCGGTTAATTCGGAACGCAGGTACTTCCCTATGAGCCTTCTGAAACCCTAGTGGATTCCAGTTTGCAGGTGGACCCGTTTGCTCGTCTGTCAAACCAATTTGACTCCGTGTCATGACTATGCATGACGGAATTTGGCAAATGTTTAGGCGGCCGACTAAAGACAAATAAGTACACCCACGCATCACTCATCGTGTGCGTGATGCTAGAAGCAGTACCTCTCGTGGTTCAGAAAGCGACTGGCAACGGGCTCTAAGTGGTACACTAGCAAAAAACACAAGTCGCACCATTTAGGTAGAGACCTGCAGTTCTTTACTAGCGAAGCGCCAGCACAAGAGTGATCTTCTCTTTCTGTCTGATTTCCTCTTGAGCTCGGTAACAGAAGCCCATTTACATCTTTGACTTCCTCCACTTTAGCACAAGCCAATCATGAGCTGGAGCGCGGCATTCGACGCTCGGAGAGCACCCCATGCTCTGCATACACCGATTTGACCAATCAGAGACTTTAAGTTAATTGGGAGAAAAGGAAAAAGGATTTAGCTTCGTGACCTCTTTCCCACGTGTTTACGCCGTGTCTTTTGCTAACAACATGACCATGATGGAACCACAACCCTCCATAAAAAGATTCTCTCTTCCATTGTGTCCATTTCGAAGTGGCCAAAGAACGGCCATAAACTCGCTAAAATCCTCGAGCTTTCACAAATATGTTTTGTAACAGTCTGGACGTCAGTGACATGTCCAACGGAAATTCGCAGAATGCTCACAGTTGTCTCGTCGGCTTCCTGGCTAACAAGAGCCCATCCTCTGCTTTACTGCCGGTCCATAATGGACTGGCCATTGCAGCGGAGACTTCTCCGCGCTAATCAGCCGACCGACCAGCGCCAATCAATGTGTCTGCACAATGAGACCGCGGAACTCCACCATCCGGAAAGGTTTCCACCCAGGGCCCGCAGAAACACTCGCTTCCCTAGGCCCACATTCGCCGTGCTTTTACTGCAGTCGTTTCAATCGGCACCCTTTTCATTTGAATGCAGGTAGAGTTTACTGCTATTCTTTCACTAGCACACAAGCAAGATTGTTAACTGCTGCTCACCATTTCATCATGATGTATGTAGTCAGACCGTAATAAAGATCAACTTCCCTAAGAACATGAAGTGGCACGACACCGAATCAGAAGTGAGAGTGCCCTGCAATCTCTCAACATATCGAAACAAAAAGTTAGTTTGGGCCAGTTGTAAGCTTGAGGTTAACGTCGGTGCTAGTAGCAGTTCCCTTGGTGTAGCTACTTTGCTCGCCTGTTCATTACTCAACAGCGTCGAGTCGAGTTGGTGATAAACCAAACGGGTTTTGCTTTCTCCGTTTCAGTACGTGAAATTCAAGTGTAACTTTGATTTAAGACTGAGGCACTTCACCTCATACAGCTCAAAGCATTCAACGACGCCATCGGCTGTTTCCAGATACTGGCTTGAGGTTCATCAAGAATATCCTTAAGCTGACAAAAGCAAGACTTCACTGAATTTGAACGCTCTTGTAATAGGACTACCTGGACGTTCCTTCTATGATATTTCAGAAAGACTTTGCAAGACCACAGCCACGGTACATAATTGTTCGTAGTAGTGGTCACGAGAATGTATGGTTCCAAGAAAGCATGGCTCCAGACGGCCATGTGGCACTACCAAGAGGGAAGACTGTCATGTTCAGCGCATTGCTCTGGTACATTGTACAGCAGCTGCAGTAACAATCCGAGCAGCAGTTGGCACCACAGTGACACAACGAACTGTTAGAAATCGGTTATTTGAAGAACAGCTCAGAGCTATATAGCGTGCATTCCACTGACCCCAATCCACCGCCATTTGCTACGTCAGTGGTGTCAAGAGCTGGCTTATTACAGGGCAGAGGGGAGATTTGTTACGTGTTCTCATGAAAGCAGGTCCTGCGTCGGTGCCAACGATGGCCGTGTGATGGGTAGGACGATGCCACTTAAGGATCTGCAACCAACCACTCAGCGTGCTACACACACTGTACCTCTTCCTAGGGTGCTATTTCGTATGGCAGCAGGAGCACTCTTGTGGTTACACCATGCTTCATGACTGCAATTTGGTACGTCAATCTGGTGATTAGACTTGTTATGCTGCCACTGATGAAGGGCATTTCACGGAGTGTTTTCCAAAAAGATAACGGTAGCGCACATACCGCTGTTGTAACCCAACATGTTCTACATAGTGTCACCGTGTTGCCTTGGCCTCATAGAGCATCAGATCGGCCTCCAGCCGACCACATCTGGGACATAATCAGACGACAACTCCAGCATCATCCACAAACAACAATAACCGTCCTCGTATTGACCGACCAAATGCAACGTGCATGGACTCCATCCCACAGACTGACGTACGGCACATCTACAACACAATATGTGCACGCTTGCATGCTTGCATTCAACATTCTGGCTGTCATTATGTACCAGCATACCGGTTATTAATGTACCAGCATTTTACATTTGAGAAGGCTTACCTCGTGCTGACATTAACCTGTGATCTTGCAATGTTAAGCACTGAAACATGTTACCTCGACAGTTGTGTTTCCAAAATTCCATTACTCTACATTAATTATTTTTCCGTCAGAGTATTTTAAATGCCAGACGAATATACAGGGTGGTCCATTGAACGTGACCAGGCCAAATATATCACGAAAAATACGTCAAACGAAAAAATTACAAAGAACAAGCTTGAAGGGGGAAACCAGATGACGCTATGATTTTCCTGCTACATGGTGCTGCCATAGGTCAAACGGATATCAACTGTGTTTTTTTTTAATAGGAATCCCCACTTTTTATTACATATTCGTGTTGTACGTAAGGAAATGTGAATGTTTTAGTTGAACCACTTTTTTCGCTTTATGATAGATGGCGCTGTAATAGTCACAAACGTATGGCTCACAATTTTAGACGAACAGTTGGTAACAGGTAGGTTTTTTAAACTAAAATGCAGAACGTCGGTAATTTTGAACATTTTATTTCGGTTGTTCCAATGTGGTACATGTACCTTTGTGGACTTACATTTCTGAGAGCGCATGCTGTTACAGTGTGATTACCCGTATATACCACATTAATGGCCGGCGCAGTGGCCATGCGGTTCTAGGCGATACAGTCTTGAACCGCGCGACCGCTACGGTCGCAGGTTCGAATCCTGCCTGGGGCATGGACGTGTGTGATGTCCTTGGGTCAGTTAGGTTTAAGTAGTTCTAAGTTCTAGGGGACTGATGATCAAAGATGTTACGTCCCATAGTGCTCAGAGCCATTTGGGCCATTTTTGAACCACATTAATGCAATAAATCCTCAAAATGATGTCCTTCAACCTCAATGCATTTGGCAATACGTGTAACGACATTCCTGTCAACAGCGAGTAGTTCGCCATCCATAATGTTCGCACATGCATTGACAATGCGCTGACGCATGTTGTCAGGCGTTGCAGTGGATCACGATAGCAAATATCCTACAACTTTCCCCACAGAAAGAAATCTGGGGACTTCAGATCCGGCGAACGTGCGGGCCATGGTATGGTGCTTCGACGACCAATCCACCTGTCATGGAATATGCTATTCAATACCGCTTCAACCGCACACGAGCTATGCGCCGGACATCCATCATGTTGGAAGTACATCGCCATTCTGCCATGCAGTGAAACATCTTGTAGTAACATCGGTAGAACATTACATAGGAAATCAGCATACATTACACCGTTTAGATTGCCATCGATAAAACGGGGGCCTGTTATCCTTCCTCCCATAAAGGCGCACCATACATTAACCCGCCAAGGTCGCTGATGTTCCACTTGTCGCATATTATGTCGGTTTACGTTACCGCTGTTGGTGAATGACGCTTTGTCGCTAAACAGAACGCGTGCAAAATATCTGTCATCGTCCCGTAATTTCTCTTGAGCCCAGTGGCAGGACTGTACACGACGTTAAAAGTCCTCGCCATGCAATTCCTGGTGCATAGAAATACGGGTGCAATCGATGTTGATGCAGCATTCTCAACACCGACGTTTTCGAGATTCCCGATTCTCGCGCAGTTTGTTTGCTACTGACGTGCGGATTAGCCGCGACAGCAGCTAAAACACCTACTTGGACTTCATCATTTGTTGCACGTCGTGGTTGACGTTTCACGTGGCTGAACACTCCCTGTTTCCTTAAATAACGTAACTATCCGGCGAACGGTCCGGACACTTGGATGATGTCGTCCAGGATACCGAGCAGCATGCATAGAACACGCCCGCTGGACATTTTGATCACAGAAGTCATACATCAACACGATATCGACCTTTTGCGCAATTGGTAAACGGTCCATTTTAACATGGGTAATGTATCACGAAGCAAATACCATCCGCACTGGCGGAATGTTACGTGATACCACGTACTTATACGTTTGTGACTATTACAGCGCCATCTATCACAAAGCGAAAAAAGTGATCGAACTAAAACACTCATGTTTCTTTACGTATTAGAAGAATATGTAATAAAAGTGGGGGTTCCTAGTTCTAAAAAACGCTGTTGATATCCGTTTGACCTATGGCAGCGCCATCTAGCGGGCCAACCATAACGTCATCTGGTTCCCTCCTTCAAGCTAGCCGAGTTTAATTCTTTGTAGTTTTTTAGTTTGATGCTTATTTCGGGAGATATTTGGCCCGGTCACTTTCAATTGACCACCCTGTATACTTCAAAAGAATTGAAGAAGAACGTTTACTTGTTATTCCGTCTAGCGTCAGGTATTATGTAGTACAAAAACTGTTAAACTGCATTTCTTACGTCTCAGGTATAGTTGAAAGCACATTCGCAGAACTATGGTCGCTGCTCGACGTACAGTAGCCCATACATTCCATGCGGTGTTCTACCTGAGCATCCCGTCTAATTTGGCGCCCACTCTGACGTGGGCAGTGAACGTTGATGAGATGGCTGCCGGGGTGGCCTCATCGACGTGATGCGGCCCCCGCACACGTGGAGTGGGTCATACACGGCGTCCTAGCCGATTACGGCCGGTGCAGGAGGTAGGCCGTCCAAAGCCGACCCCGCTGATTGCATTGCTGCCACGCGGAGAGCTTGCCCATACGCGTGTGTGTCGCACTGTCATCCTTCTGTCCCAGTACTAGCACGCCAGGTATTTGGTTCAAAGTTCTTCGACTGGACAACAGCTCATTACTTAAGCAGCTCGCGCTGCGTAGAGAATGAAAAGTACACAAAAAAATAAAAGGCCCCAATCCAGTAGAGCGACGTTAACACAGATAGCTGAGCACCCTGAAAGGAATATCAAATACAATATTGGCCATTAAAATTGCTACACCAAGAAGAAATGCAGATGATAAACGGGTATTCATTGGACAAATACAGTATATTGTACTAGAACTGACATACATTTTCACGCAATTTGGGTGCATGGATCCTGAGAAATCAGTACCCAGAACAACCACCTCTGGCCGTAATAACGGCCTTGATACGCCTGGGCATTGAGTGAAACCGAGATTGGATGGTGTGTACAGGTACAGCTGCCCATGCAGCTTCAACACGATACCACAGTTCATCAAGAGTAGTGACTGACATATTGTGACGAGCCAGTTGCTCGGCCACCATTGACCAGACGCTTTCAATTGGTGAGAGATCTGGAGAATGTGCTGGCCAGGGCAGCAGTCGAACATTTTCTGTATCCAGAAAGGCCCGTACAGGACCTGCAACATGCGGTCTTGCATTATCCTGTTGAAATGTAGGGTTTCGCAGGGATCGAATGAAGGGTAGAGCCACGGGTCGTAACACATCTGAAATGTAACGTCTACTGTTGAAAGTGCAGTCAATGCGACCAAAAGGTGACCGAAACGTGTAACCAATGGTACCCCATTCCATCATGCCGGGCGATACGCTAGTATGGCGATGACGAATATGCGCTTCCAATGTGCGTTCGCCACGATTGCGCCAAACACGGATGCGACCATCATTATGCTGTAAACAGAACCTGGATTGATCCGAAAACATGACGTTTTGCCATTGGTGTACCCAGGTTCGTCGTTGAGTAAACCATCGCAGACGCTCCTGTCTGTGATGCAGCATCAAGGGAAACTGCAGCCATGGTCTCCGAGCTGATAGTCCATACTGCTGCAAACGTCGTCGACCTGTTCGTGCAGATGGTTGTTGTCTTGCAAACGTCCCCATCTGTTGACTCAGGGATCGAGACGTGGCTGCACGATCCGTCACAGCCATGGGGATAAGATGCCTGTCATCTCGACCGTTAGTGATACGAGGCCGTTGGGATCTAGCTCGGGGTTCCGTTTTACCTTCCTGAACCCACCGATTCCGTATTCTGCTAACAGTCATTCGATCTCGACCAGCGCGAGCAGCTGTGTCGCAATAGGATAATCCGCAATCGCGATAGGCTACAATCCGACCTTTATCAAAGTCGGAAACGTGATCGTACGCGATTCTCCTCCTTACACGAGGCATCACAACAACGGTTCACCAGGCAACGCCGATCAACTTCTGTTTGTGTATGAGAAATCGGTTGGAAACTTTCCTCATGTCAGCACTTTGTAGGTGTTGCCACCGGCACCAACGTTGTGCGAATGCTCAGAAAAGCTAATCATTTGCATATCAGAGCATCTCCTTCATGTCAGTTAAATTTCGCGTATGTAGCACGTCATCTTCGTGGTGTAGCAATTTTAATGGCCAGTAGTGTATTTTTGCAATGTGGTGTTCCACAGCTGTATCTACTTAATGAGATAAATTTAAGCACACGATCAGCTGCTATTGGCTTTATTTAAATGTTCAACCAATTTCGGTTCATATGGACCTGTCACTGTTCAAAAATTTATAGGAATATGCTTTCTGGTGTGTTAAACATAGATGTCTTAACATTTACTTGCGTAGTCAAACATCAGTATTTGTATCAAATGTCACTAACACATTTTGTGTAGCTTGACAGATGTGTGCTCTCGCAGAGGCGGCGGCATGTACACGTCTTATAAGATCTGCCCAAGTTACTCCTATTCCATTCACATCGCAATCACTGCGAAAACTGCTCTCATGTTTTCAGTGGTTATTGAGCTAGTTGTAAGAGGATTTACACAATAAATATGCAAAACGATGACCTACAAAGAAGTGGTATATGTTCATCAATGCAGTTTGAAATTTTCTGTTATTACGATTCGAGCGTAAGAAGAGTAGCTTGGACAGGCCTTACAAGAAGTCTATACGTCGCCTTTTCAGCGAGAGTACAGACGTGTTCAGATGTCAAATGTGTGTTAGTGACATGCAATAAATATTGATGTTCACCTGTTTAAGCCACTAGTAATGCAAATATGTTTAAGACATAAGAAAGCAAAACGCTGTAACAGATGAGTTAATAAGTGCCAGAATATGATCAATTTAGACCGAAGATAGTAGCATGTTTCACTGACAGGATGCATTAATGACACTTTTAAGTAACTGAGTTGGCCTACACCAGATATAGAATTCATGGTTGGAATTGATATGCAGATCTCTCTGATTGGAATATACCGCTTACACATCATAGCCACGGCTTAAGCTTATAGTCGCTACTCAAGCGATGCCTGCATCACAATTTCAATGATCAGCCGAACAGAACTCTTATTGTTAGGTCCCAATGAAATCAGCCGTTGCTTATGATGCGAAAGAAATTCATGCTCCATAGGCTCATTGCACATTGTATTCTTCGAATTGTGATGACTCTTCATGGATTTCTCTCATACGACCTAGTACATCTACTCACATTCTACTGTGACAGGATCTCCTTGCAGAATGGCTTAAACGCCAGGCTGTCACGAGTATAAATTATGATGATACGCGTCGAGAAACTTTCCTCGGTAAATTCATTGCGATTTCAGGGAACTGGAGCTACTACACGACACGTTAAATACAGTCCTCAAATTCTCGTAACGTGTAATGTTCCGTCTCCGACAACCTGTCACGAACTGTAGACAGGCGTAATCTCCAATATGGACACGTTGACAGTATTAGCCAGTTCTGTCTGCCACGAATATAGATGTTTGCAAATATGTGCTCATTCAAGTCCTCGTACAGTATAAAAATTGACTTCTGACAGTATTCAAAAATGAACACTAACCTTTCTGTAACTGGTTAGCTAGAGGCGATAAATATATGGAGAAAATTCTTTTTTGTGCCAATAGCTGTACAAATTTGTTTATTCTTTACCGGTTTCGGTAATGGCCATCATCTTCCACAAGAGATATTTTTGACCAATTGATGTACATTGTTATCTCCTGGAAGACGGTAGCCAGTACCGAAACCGACAGAGAACAAATGGACCTGTACAGATGTTGGCACAATTCTGTTTTTCTAAAAATGTATACATTATGAAAAAAATAATAATGCCTATGTTTGAATTAAAACTATATGGAATGTTGGGAAACCTGAGACAGGGCAATCAATCAGGGCACAAAATACTCTTACCATCGACCTGAATGACTAGATTATGACTGATAATTCACAAGTCGCAAGTACTTTCAATAATCGCATTGTAAATTGGGTAGATGAAATAGAATCAAACAATTCAGTTAATGGGTCAAGGGAATCTATTAAAAATGTCATTTCACAAAACTTTAAAGAACCAGATATAGATCCAACATTCTTGACTGAACTTAACCGCTGTCATAAAAGTTCTTAAAAAATAAATAAAAATAAAATCATTTGGCTTTGACGGAATTTTAGACAGTATTCTGGAGAGTTGTTGCAACTTATTGATTCAAGTCCTTGGTGACACACCTAATGCATCACAAGCAGATACAATTTTTACAGATTTTCAAATGTGCTATTGTTAAACCTTTTCGAAAGAATCGTGATGGGGAATGTCTTAATACTTACCGCCAATATATTTATTCACATCATTTTCCAAAACATTTGAGAAAGTGATGTTCTCAAGAGTACACTTAAGTAAATACAATTTGTATAGTACATGAAAGTTTGGTTTGTAGAAGTGTTACTCGGTCGGGAATGGCATTTATACTCATGAAACATTAAAATATACAAATAAGAAAATGTCATATATTGGTATTATTCCGCGAAATGTATACGGCATTAAAAAACATTAAAGTCTATCAAATCGAATATTCAAAACGGTTCGTTTGAATCATACTTACCAAAAAGAATTAAAAAACGTGTGCTGAATACATTAAGGGAGAACAAAATATTTTTAAAATGACTGTGGATGAAATACAAACGTCTCCGAGGATTGAATTTTGGTTGCACTGCTAATATTTATACGGATCAATGAGCATCCACTTAATATGCATCGAGCGGAGGTAGTACTTTCTGCAGACTCAAAAACATCATAATTAATCCTGTTAGAGAGAAAGCAAGAGGACAAAAAGTTAATAACGCTCCTCAAAGGGCTATTAAGCAGGCTTTGAAAATGGGCTGCCCCTTGGTTTTGAGAAACATATTAAGTTTTGTATAACAAAATAAATGCATCACATAAAAAAAGTTAGTAAATTCGATACAATATTCCAAACGTATAGCGTACATATAGATGGAAAAATTAAGCTGGAAGAAACATATTACTGGGTTGATCATACAACAGAGTTTACGAACTTTTTATTTTGTCCATTAAGGATAAAAACAAACACCGCATCTGTTTTTGTCTATTACGATGTAGGAAATAATGATACCGCCCACAAGCTTTTTAGAAATGATTTTATTGTTCTGTTAACAGTTTTGGGCCTGAGCCCATCGTCAGGTTGTCTGTCTTGTCAGGTTTTCCATTTGTGTCCTAAAACATAATAAAGTTTTTGTGATTACGTAGTCTACAAAAGGTTTTGAAAGTTTTACAGCTCCCTATGTCGTAGTTACCTTCCTGAAAACCACTTATTTACATATTAAAAGACAGAAATCTGTTCCTCTTGTTCGATCCATGCTGATCTATGAGTGAAACTAAATACATAATGACGAATAAATTTGTTTACATCGGGTGCTGATTTGATGTGCTATATAACGTGATTTGTGTACAGATATGACATACTTCTACAGCTAATGAAAATATAATTCTCTGCAGTACAGATGATTTTAAAACTATGCATTCTATTGTTTGAGTTTTAAAGCTGCTAGTGATGGCTAGTAAAGAATGTTCTCTCTATCAATCGATTATTATTTTTATCGTTTCAGATTATAAGAATTGTGTGAACATTTGATTTCTTAATTCGAGTTAATCACTCAAGAAGCCGTCAGATTTATTGTGAATGAGGTTGCATATTTCTAATATAACAAATTCATTTGTACTCCTTTTTTCCAGAAAATGTAATATTTTTATGTTTCCTTTGATGATCGTCTCTGTTTTTCTGTGCTAGTCCAGTATATATTTAGTTCGTTGAGCTGTGCGTATCTATGTGCGTCGATACTCCTACCAGTTTGGCCAAAGTAAAATGTGGGGCACACACAATAATTTAATTTATAAATTCCAGAATTGTGGTGCACTTAATCCTTTAAATTTAAGGTTGTATAACTTTGTCTTTCATTTTACTGTTTTGTGGAAAAACTTAGATCTTTTTAAGCGTGGAATAAGTGAGCAATCTGATACGACACCTTGCCAACGAATGGTATGCGAATATATTTCACAGAGTTCTAGGAAGCTGTTTGTGCTGAAGTGCGGTGTGATGTACACGTGGAACGAAGGAAAATACAGTTCAACATCCCATCGACATCGAGGTCAATAGAGGCGAAGCGTAAGCTCGGATTGTGTAAAGGGTGGGGGAGGAAATCGACTGTGCCCTTGCAAGGGAACCATCCCGGCATTTGCCTGGAGCGATTTAGGGAAATCACAGAAAACCTAAATCCGGCTGGCCAGACTCGGGTTTGAACCTTGGTCCTCCCGAATGCGAGCCCAGTGTGATAACCACTGCGCCACTTCGCTCGGTGTGTATAAGCGTGGAGCTAACTTTGTTACTGTATTTGTTTTCAGTTCTATAGTTAAGTTTGATGGCGTCAGAGGTGTACCATTATTGTGGGTTTGTTCTTCTGACTGTTTTAGTGTTTGTATTTTATTTACATTGTTCAGTAGCATTTTTCCATTCCGTTTAGCATTGCCCTAAAATTGCCATTTGTATTGCTTGGGGTGATATGATGAGCTGCTGAATGTGACATAGGTTACAGAGTTTTTCCTGTTCGACACATTGCCCAAGTTCGAACTCAGATAACTTGGACATGATGCACTCAAATGTGCACATAGCACAGTTCTGACCACCACTGACACTTGCAACGCATTGAGGACACTGAGCAGATGATGTTCGTGGTCAAATACTACAGCATATTCCGTATGCATTTTCCGTAGAAATGTTGGAACACGTGAGGCAATACTGACCCTACGACTTAACTAAAAGAAAGATTAAGGAAAGGCAAACCTACGTTTCTAGCATTTGTAGACTTAGAGAAAACTTTTGACAATGTTGACTGGAATACTCTCTTTCAAATTCTAAAGGTGGCAGGGGTAAAATACAGGGAGCGAAAGGCTATGTACAATTTGTACAGAAACCAGATGGCAGTTACAAGAGTCGAGGGGCATGAAACGGAAGCAGTGGTTGGGAAGGGAGTGAGACAGGGTTGTAGCCTCTCCCCAATGTTATTCAATCTGTATATTGAGCAAGCAGTAAAGGAAACAAAAGAAAAATTCAAAGTAGGTATTAAAGTCCATGGAGAAGAAATAAAAACTTTGAGGTTCGCCGATGACATCGTAATTCTGTCAGAGACAGCAAAGGACTTGGAAGAGCAGTTGAATGGAATGGATAGTATCTTGAAAGGAGGATATAAGATGATCATCAACAAAAGCAAAACGAGGATAATGGAATGTAGTCGAATTAAGTCAGGTGATGCTGAGGGAATTAGATTAGGAAATGAGATACTTAAAGTAGTAAGGGAGTTTTGCTGTTTGGGGACCAAAATAACTGATGATGGTCGAAGTAGAGAGGATATAAAATATAGACTGAAGACCACAACAACAACAACATGCATATTTCTTGCTGTGTTTCCATATTTTTGTCGAAACCCTATATCTGGAAGTGATTGAGCGTCCACTACGCCAATTATAGTTGTACTATGCTGATCTACTGTCATTTGGGATGTTACATAATTCCTGGAAGAACAAGTTTTCTCGTCATTTATTCATTACAGTAGTCACACATTTACTAGATACCCCTAAATCTGCAGAACGTAATTCCATAACATCATGTAGAGCTCATAGGAAATCTCCGTCAGCAGAACACAATATTGGCAGTAAAGAAAAACGTGGTGACAATTTTTTGTGGTGGTGGTGGTGGTGGTGGTGGCGGCGGCGGCGGCGGCGGCGGCGGCGGCGGTCGTCGTCGTCGACTAGTTTGATGTTACTCTCAATGGTATTCTTTCCTGTGCAGAGAAACGGAAGTGTACTGGAAATGTAATTTAGAACATGATTTATAAATTAAATAAAATTTTATAACGTTGGAAAAATGTGATAAATTGCTTAAATCTTATTATACCCAAAATAATCCTTTTTATGAGAAAAGCTGACGTAATAAAAGAAAACGGATTGCATTTTTGAAATCAGCGCTGAAAAGTACATAAAGTCAGTTATCAAATTTCAAACAACTTTCAAAAACCTGTATTATTTGCAGTGCTGAAAAGCGCTATACTCCGTGTCAGTCCGATCGGAGGGTTTGGATTTGTCGAATGCCGGGAGAAAGTTACCTGTCGTCTTGTTTACCGTCAACAGTGGAGTATGGAGACGATGGTGTTACAGTATGGGAGCGTTCTCTGTGCTTAGTGTTTTGACCTCTTGCTTGTGCTTAAGAAAACGCTAAATAAGGAGGGATACGAACACATTTTACAGCATTGTGTAATGCGTATAGCAGAGGAACGGTCCGAAGACGATGATTGATTGCATCAGCATGACAGTTCACCCTTTCGTAAATCAGCATCTGTGAGGCAGTTGTTCGGTGAAACATACCCAAATGGAGTGATCTGCCCAGAGACCCGGCAAAAGCCGAACGGAACACTTTTCGGCTGAATTACCTCTTCGACTTCTCCAGGCCCAAGCATCCTACATTACTACCTTCCCTTTTTTCGGTTCTAGTGCAGGAATGCGCTGCCTTTCCTCCCCAAACATTCATACACGTCATTCAAGGTCTCTCTTCCGGAGTTCGACACCATACAGGAAAGGAAGCACTCACTTCGTATTATGTCCACTAATACCGGTTAGGATACTCCTCATCACACAATTTTACCCCACTCCCTTCCAGACTTCACTATTCCTTGATGCCTCCAATCCCTTCTTTTAGTTAAATTCTGCCGTACTTTTCTTCCCAATTAGGTTTCGTATCTCCTCATTAGTTATCCCATCTACCAATCTAATTTTCAGTAATATCACGTCTGGAATGCTTCTGTTCATTTCTTATTAGAACTGTTTATTGCTCGTGTTTCTCTTGCATACACTCTGTGTAAAAGCCTTCAGCAAAGACTTCCTAGCACTTAAATTCATATCAGATTTTAAATGATTTTATCTCGTGAGTTTTCCACAAACATGTTCCTTTCTGTCCCCTGTACGCGTTTTGAAACCTCGCCTACCTCGTCCATTGTCACTTAATTTGCAGCCCAAATAGCAAAACTCATACACTACTTCAATGTACCATTTGCTAATCTGATTCCCTCTGTGTCGTCTGATTTAATTCCACATTCTATAACTCCAATTTTACTTTTTTTGATGTTCATCTTGCAGCCTATTTTCAAGGCACTATACATTCAATTCAGTTCATCTAGCAGATGCTGTTAACTACAGAACCACAGCGACAAACCTAAACTTTTTTTTGTTCTTTCTGAACTTCAAAACCTTCAGGAAATTTCTTCCAACTTTCTTTGAGAGTTTACTCAATGTGCAGAGAGACTAACATGCGGTAGCATTTACTCTAATAATACCACTGGTGTGAATGTAAGAACACTGTGTCAGTTAAAGGAACACGACGGGCACTACATGTGCAAAACATAAGTAGTACACTGGGTCCAAAATTAAAGCAACAAACGGAAATTTTGGAAGGTTGCGTTTATTTTGCCTCAAAACATTATAGGCGGGTGTTAGTAAAGTAGAAACAATACAAAGAATAAAGAACGTAAACAACTGCAACATGCATAGCACAAGACAAAAATATTCTTCGTTTTTCCAACTATACGGATTTGCACATACATTCCGACAACTGGTTAACGTGCTCAGTATGGAGTGTGACCACCTCTGGCAGCAATACAGGCCTGCTGTGGACGATCCCACTCTTCGGTCGAGGTAATAGCGCCCATTCTTTCTGCAAAGCTGCTCGCAAGTCTCGGAGAGCGTTTGCCGGATGCTGGTGCTACGCAGCCCTTTTCCCTAGTGTATCCTAGACGTGGTCTTCGGGATTCAGATCGTGAGACCGAGCAGGCCACGCCAAGCGTCCAACAACTTCCGTTCCCAAGAAAATATCAGCCGCCTCTGCTCGGCGTCTGACGTCGAGCAGTATCGTCCATCACTACGAAATTTGGGCCCGCAGCACCTCGCCAGAACCGCACATGGGCTCCCAAGATCTCTTAATTATACCTGACAGCAGTTAAACATTGCTGATTCATCGGCACAAGTTCATGAAGAGGTGTTCGGGTGGTCAACACAATTCTTGCCCATATAATTAGTGATCACCCTAGATATCGGTCTCTTTCCACGATGTTTGGATACCGAAATCTTGCTCCACCTTTCCCACCCAGATGAATTTGCCGTGAATAACTGCCGAGACCAATTCGGGACTAATCTGTGAAAAGAACATCGGCTCACAGTTCGACCACGCCGGTGACATGTTGACGACTCTACTCGAGACGTTCCGTTCTGTGAATACGTGTCAGATGTATACGTACAGCTGTTCCCTGACAATAAAGCCTACTGCACATCGTTTGCCTCGATACAACACGTCCAGTAGATGCTGCGACATCAGATGCCAGTTGCCGAGCAGTACCAAGACAGCTACTCCGTTCCCTTACAGCCAAATAACGGTCCTCTCTCTCTGATACAACACGTGGTCGGCTCTGCCCTGCTCTTCGGTATGCAGTTTCGGTTTCTGTAACTGCTACCACGTCCGAGAAGCAACAGAACGATTCTCATTAAGCAATGGGGCCACATCGGTTTGCAACTAGCTGCTTCCATTCTTTCTGTGCCGTCCATCGCAGCGAGTCTGGTAGGTGTCTTCCCTGTGCCATACTGCACAGTCTGTGACTGTCTGCATAGTGATAATGGATGTGAGACTACCCGGAAAACGCAAACCCATTTGATAGGGGCCCTGACGTCATCGTTGGCGTGGCTATCCGTTGACCAGAATGCTATCTTACTTGCAAAACACGATTATGCGGACATCTGGGCTTCGGCCTCCCATTCTTGTGCCAGTTCCTGTTGGAGCTTCTGAAGTGTCCTAGGGATTTGAAGACGTGCAGTGATACGTCGACAGAGAGCATCCCAGACGCGCTCGATGGGATTTAGGTCTGGAGAACAGGCAGGCCACTCCATTCGCCTGATATCTTCTGTTGCAAGGTACTCCTCCACGATGGCAGCTCGGTGGGGCCGTGCATTCAGGAGGAAGGTGGGACCAACTGTACCCCTGAAAAGGCAGCCATAATGGTCCGAAATGACTTCCCGATACACCTGACCTGTTACAGTTCCTCTGTCAAAGACATGCAGGGGTGTACGTGCACCAATCATAATCCCACCCTACACCATCAAACCATGACCTCCATACAGGTCCCTTTCAAGGACATTAAGGGGTTGGTATCTGGTTCCTGGTTCACGCCAGATAAAAACCAGGCGAGAGTCACTGTTCAGACTATACCTGGACTCGTCAGTAAACATAACCTGGGACCACTGTTCCAATGACCACGTACTGTGTTCTTGACACCATGCTTTACGGGCTCTCTTGTGACCAGGGGTCATTGGAATGCACCTTGCAGGTCTCCGGGCGAATAAACCATGTCTGTTCGTCGTCTGCAGACTGTGTGTCTGGGGACAACTATTCCAGTGGCTGCGGGAAGGTCCCGAGGCGAGATACCGGTCTTCCTGTGGTGTTGTACACTGTGGACGTCCCGTAGTGTAGCGCCTGGACACATTTCCTGTCTGCTGGAATCGTTGCCATGATCTTCAGATCACACTTTGTGGCACACGGAGGACCTGTACTACAACCTGCTATGTTTCACCAGCCTCCAGTCGCCCTAGTATTCTACCCCTCATAACGTCATCAATATGTGTTCTTTGAGCCATTTTCAACACACAGTCACCATTAGCACGTCTGAAGACGTCTGCACACTTACTCGCTGCATCGTACTCTGACATGCAAACCTCTGCGTCTGTGGACTGCTACCGGCGCCACAGTGCGACGACCGCAGGTCCAGTGCACCGCATGGTCATATCTACAGGTGATTTAAACCCACAAGCCGCCCACCAGAGCGTAGCTTCACCATGTATCAGCATTATACTTAATTTATGAGCATGAGTGTAGACCAATGCGCAACAAGAGTGCCTCATTTTCAGACAGAGTGCATCTTCCTGGTTTTCTGCAGACACGATTCTGCTGCGGTGCGGATGGCAGGAGCATCCCAGCATGAGAGTGAAGTGGCGCCCCAACTGGAAACGTACTCCAAAGTTGAAGTACGCAGGACAGCACGATTCTTGTGGGCAAAAGTCTAAATTGCATGCAGATTCAGTGTGACATTGTAGAGGAATATGGACCAAATGCAATCTCTCTTCCAGCCGTTACGAAATGGTGCCAGTAAATTGTACAAGACCGCACAGACGTGGGTGACGCTGATAAGGGAGTCCAGATCCTGCACTATGCCATTTCCATCCTTTCGGAAACTGAAAGAACATGTGGGGAGGAAAGATTTTCCAGCGATGAGATCTTTTAGTCAGCAGTTCTCGAATGGCTTCGTGAACAAGAACCCCTTTACTATCGTTGAGGAATTGCACGATTGGTAGAAAGTTCGGGCTGTTGCTTGGAAAGAGGTGTTGACTATGTTGAAAAATAGTGTCTCTTTGAAGTGTAGTGCAGTATCCAATAGAGGTCACTAGGCCTGCCGTAAAAATGTTTAGCTAGCTTTTTGAAGCCCCTCCTATAGTATAATTATTGCCGGTATGTTCATGATCACCGGTTATGCTACAACATAACACCGAAGCGATTGCAAATAAAATAAGGCGTCTAAGTGCAATCCTGTCTGTGTCAAGTCTCTTGTCTTGAGTAAGTCACCGATCGGTATTACGGTGTGCTGTGAGGTGTTCGCTCCGTGGACTACATAATACCCGCAGCACCTCTTGGGAGTTGCCCTTAACAATCTGCTGCTGTGGGTCGAAGCACCTGATGAGTCTGCTCTCCATTAGACGGGCGCACGGCGCTCCGCCCTCAGACGTGAAGTGGCTCATTTATGAGCAACGATCCGTTGCGGGGAGATACAGCTGCGATTACTGTCTGCAGCCGCGCAGTCGGCCGGTAATCGCTGCCACTCGACGAGCCTCTTGTGCTTGAGCGCTCTGGCCTAATGCGGGACACGAGGGTGATTGCAGGCACCGTAACTGCAAATATCCCTCAGGTGTTGGAATAATGGCACTAAGTACCGCCAGTGTGGTAGTTACTTGTTCAGACTACTTGCTTGTATTGAGGGTATGCATTCGGGAGGACGACGGTTCAATCCCGTCTCCTGCCATCCCGATTTAGGTTTTCCGTGATTTCCCTAAAATCGTTTCAGGCAAATGCCGGGATGGTTCCTTTGAAAGGGCACGGCCGATTTCCTTCCCCATCCTTCCCTAACCCGAGCTTGCGCTCCGTCTCTAATGACCTCGTTGTCGACGGGACGCTAAACAACACTAACCTAACCTAACCTGTATTGAGGGTATGAATAAATACTGTGAGTGACACATGCCTTTCACACAGTCCTTTTTTGTGGATGAAGAGAATGATTCATCTGAGTAGGAAAAGGGGACGATTATTAGCCTTCGGAAGGGTTGTGGTAGCATTTATGAAAAACCACATGTTTTAAGGGTGAGGAGTGGGGGAATGTGCAGGGAGTGCGGGGGCATGGAGCAAGGGTGTGGGGGAGAGGATGAGCACTGCTGCTTTACACCGTATCAAACGGATAGCTCGGTGTCGCACGCGACTTCGACAAGGTGAAACATCGTGCTGGTTATCTGGATGACAGATATGGATGCGACTGTAAGACACCATACGTACTGCAGATGTTCTAGTACAGTAACTCAGATACCTGTTGGAAGGTTAAAGATATAATGGTGTTGAACACTTGTAACACTCGAAAAGGTCGCTTGGATCGTTGTTATGGTATGTATTAGTACACAGCAGCCACAATATAAGACTACGTAAAGTCCTCCTAGCCTAACAGAGCAGTATAGGCGAGTTGTGGTACCTGCTTGAAACTGGAAGAATTACATTGGATTTGAAGGTGCCTGTGGTATATGTCCCATAGACCCACACAGTATAAGAGTCGAGGGGCTTATTGGCACATAAAGAACCTTGAAAAATACAGTAGAGTGACTCAGTGCTTCGTATGATTCACACTATGCCTTTTCCGTAAAAGAAGCACTAACCACGCAGTGCAGTTTCATCAACTTTGCGACATACAGCAGGTACTATGGGAGAAACTGCTCTATGCGACTGATACCGTCTTTCACTTATAGTGAAAGTTCGCCACATACTGTTGGAAAAAGTTGACACTGATACGGCAACAGGCATCATGTCACCATTCTTCTCAAGGGTACTTGAAAGCTTCTACAAATATATTAAGGTTTAAAAGAAAAGACATAGTCTCTTCAGTCTCCCGCACAAAAAAGTGTTTGCCCTCTTTACGTATTACTTCTCGAAATGCTTGTGTAGCTGTGGGATTGCTTGTCGTTGAGAGCTCCAATATTAGGCGGGTGATAGAGCCCCTTAGGGATATGGCAGCTAAGGAGGAGAAAAAAGCCAATGTGCACTCCGTGTGTACACCGGGTGGAGTCATCCAAGATGTGGAAAGAATCCTTCCGGATGCCACGAAGGGTATAGGGTCCAGCCAACTGCAGGTGATGGCTTATGTCGGCACTAATGACGTGTGCCGCTATGGATCGGAAGAGATTCTCTCTGGTTTCCGGTGGCTAACTGAGTTGGTGAAGACTGCCAGTCTTGTTAGCCAAATGAATGCAGAAACTCACCATCTGCAGCATCGTCGACAGGACCGATTGCGGACCTTTGGCACAGAGCCGAGTGGAAGGTCTGAATCAGAGGCTCAGGCGGAACTGCGACCGTGTTGGCTGCAGATTCCTCGACCTGCGCCATACGGTGGTGGGGTTTCGAGTTCCGATGAATAGGTCAGGTGGCCACTACACACAGGACGCGGCTACGCTGATAGCAGGGGCTATGTGGCGTGACTGGGCGGTTTTTTAGGTTAGACAGTCTCGGGAAAGATCAAAAAGGGCTCCACTCTCAAAGGGTACACGGCAAAGAAACGACGAGAATCGACTAAGCAACAGTCGGTATTGTAGTCGTAAATTGTCATAGCTGTGTTGGAAAAGTGCCAGAGCTTCAAGCGTTGATAGAAAACACTGAAGCTGAAATCATTATAGGAATAGGAAACTGGCTAAAGCCGGAGATAAATTCTGCCGAAATTTTTACATAGGCGCAAACTGTGCTCAGAAAGGACAGATTACATAAAGCAGGTGGTGGTGTGTTTGTCTGTTAGTAGTGGTTAATCTTGTAGTGAAGTTGAAATAGATCGTTGCTGCGAGTTACTATGGGTAGAGGTTATACTCAACAACCGTACCAAAATAATAATTGGCTCCTTCTACCGAACCCCCGATTCAGATGATGTAATAGCTGAACGCTTAAAAGAAAACTTGAATCTCATTACAAGTATGTACGCCACTCATACAGTTACAATTGGTGGAAACGTCAATCTACCCTCGATTTGTTGGCGAAAATACATGCTCAAAGCCGGTGGCAGACAGAAACCATCTTCCGAAATTGTATTAAATGCTTTCTCTGAGAATTAATTTGAACAATTATTTCATGAGCCCACACGAATTGTAAATGATTGCGAAAACACAGTTGACCTCTTAGCCACAAATAATCCTGATCTATTAGAGAGCGCCATGACTGACACAGGGATTAATGAACACAAGGTCACTGTAGCGAGGCTCAAAACCATATCAACCAAAACCGCCATAAATGAACGCAAAATATATCAGTTTAAAACAGCAGATGAAAATTCGCTTGCTGCCTTCCTAAGAGTGAGTCTCCATTCCTTCCAAGCTAATTCTGTAAGTGTAGACAAGATATGGCCCAAATTCAAAGATACAGTATCGACAGCAATAGATACTCATACCGCATAAGTTAATAAGAGACGGGACTGATCCACTATGGTACACAAAACATGTCAGAACACTGTTGCAGAAGCAACGAAAAAAGCATGGCAAATTCAGAAGAACGCAAAATCCCCAAGACAGGTTGAGTTTGACGGAAGCTCAAAATTTAGTGCGGGCGTCAATGCGAGATGCTTTTAATAGTTTCCACAATGAAACATTGTCTCAAAATATGGTAGAAAACCCAAAGAGATTCTCGTCGTATGTAAAGTACACCAGTGGCAAAAAAAAACAGTAAATACCGTCACTGAGCGATAACGATGGAAATGTTACCGATGATGGTGCTACTAAAGCGGAGTTACTAAATACAGTTTTCCGTAATTCCTTCACGAAAGAAGACGAAGTAAATATTCCAGAATTGGAAACCAAACAGCTGTTAGCATGAGTGACATAAAAGTAGATAGGTGTTGTGATTCAGCTCGAATCACTTGAGAAAGAAAAGTCTTCCGGTCAGGATGGATACCAATCAGGATCCTTTCAAAGTATGCAGACACAATAGCACCTTCCTTAGCAATCATATACAACCGCTCACTTGACGAAAGGTCTGTTCCTAAAGACTGGAAAGTTAGCACAGGTCACATCGATATTCAAGAATTTAGGGAGCATATACTGACTGGAACTGGAACATTATGAATCACCTTGAAGAAAATGACTTATTGATACATAACGAACACGGATTCAGGAAACATCGCTAGCTTTGTATTCCCATGGAGTAATGAGTACTGTCGACAAGGGATCTCAGATCGATTCCATATTCCTAGATTTCCAGAAGGCTTTTGAGAGCGTTCCTCACAAGCGACTATTAATCGAATTGCGTGCATATGGTGTATCGTTTCAGTTGTGTGACTGGATTCGTGGTATCCTCTCATAGAGGTCACAGTTCGTAGTAATCGACGGTAAATCATCGAGCAGAACAGAAGTGATATCTGGCGTTCCGCAAGGTAGTGTCATAGGCCCTCTGCGGTTCCTGATTTACATAAATGATCTAGGTGAATCTGAGCAGCCCCCTTAGATTGTTTGCAGATGACGCTGTAATTTACTGTCTAGTAAATTCACCAGACGATCATTTCCAATTACAAAATGATCTAGAGAGAATTTCTGTATGGTGCGAAAAGTGGCAATCAGCACTAAACAAAAAAAAGTGCGAAGTCATCCGCATGGGTACTAAAAGAACTCCAATAAATTTTGGGTATATGATAAATCGCACAAATCTAAGGGCTGTCAATTCGACTAAATACCTAGTAATTGCAATTACGAGCGACTTAAAATGGAAAGACCACGTAGATAATATTGTGGTTAAGGCGAAACAAAGACTGGTCTTTGTTGGCAGAACATTGAGAAGTTGCGACACACACACTAAAGAGACAGCCTACATTACACTTGTCCGCCATCTGCTGGAATATTGCTGCGCAGTGTGGGATCCTTACCAGGTAGGACTGACAGAGAACGTCGAAAAAGTGCAAAGAAGGGCAGCTCGTTTCGTGTTACCGCGCAATAGGGGTGTGTGTGTGTGTGTGTGTGTCACTGATACGATACGCGAGTTGGGGTGGCCGTCACTGAGGCAAAGCCTGTCTTCTTTGCGGCAAGATCTGTTTACATAATTTCAATCGCCAACTTTCTCTTCCGAATGCGAAAATATTTTCGAGACATTCACCTACGTGAATGATCATCATAGTAAAATAATAGAAATCAGAGCTCGAACGGAAATATTTAAGTGTTCCTTTTTCCCACGCACCTTTCGAGAGTGGAATGGTGGAGAGGTAGTATGAAAATGATTCGATGAACCCTCTGCCAGGTACTTACACGTGAATTGCAGAGTAACCATCTACATGTAGATGTAGCCGGCCGCTATGGTCGAGCGGTTCTAGGCGCATCACTCCGGAACCACGCTGCTGCTACGGTCGCAGGTTGGAATCCTGCCACGGGCATGGATGTGTGTGATGTTCTTAGGTTAGTTAAGTTTAAATAGTTCTAAGTCCAAGGGACTGATGACCTCAGATGTTAAGACCCACAGTGCTTAGAGCCATTTTAACCATGCAGATGTAGATGTACTCGGAAGATACTTAAATTGTTTAACAACTCAGATGGCAGACACTGTTCATGTATTTATATCTTTCTCTGTGATTTAAACCTTAAATGGAGCTCAATTATCGTAATATAATGTAACTATTCCTAAATGAAAATGTGTAAATTGCCAGCATATGACTATATAATCGCTTTAAAGATGTATCTAGTATTTTAACCTCGTAATATATCGATACATTTTACGCAATAACCACTTGTCGCGACCAACCTTTGGCAAAACAAAAAGGAAAAAAACGCAAATGAAAGTGGTTATTAAAGTAATTATCGTGATAGTTGTAGGGATTGCCGTGATATGAGACAGACCCTTCGTGAAAGCTCCGGAAGGCTTCTAGTAAATAAAACTCCATCCCTAGCAGTGGCGTAACCATAGACGACCACCTAGGCGGTCAGAAGGGCACTAAGAAAACAGGAAAGAGAGGTAATGACAGTGGCACGTAAAGTGCCCTCCGCCACGCACCGTTGGGTGGCTTGCGGAGTATAAATGTAGATGAAACCACCCTGGAGTCTGGGTGGTACAAACTTCACGTTTATTACAAAATCCTCCCGAATTTCTACCGATGGTTGTCTGAAATTCTACTAAATGCGAGGATTAGCAAGGACGTTTGGAAATCCAGTGGTATCTTTATTTCCATTTCTGCGTTTCGAGTAGTATTAATTTGGCATTTTTACTGTTTATTTTCCTTGCATTCCATCTTTTTGATTTTTCTTCCTATTTCAGATTTTTTATTTTGAGTGACAACCTAACGTTACTGATAAATTAATAAAAATATTTTTTGTAACTTTCTACTTGAGTTAATCATTAGACGTCCGCCCCCGGTAGCTGAGTGGTCAGCGCGACAGAATGACAGTCCTAAGGGCCCGGGATCGATTCCCTGCTGGGTTGGAGATTTTCTCCGCTCAGGGACTGGGTATTGTATTGTCCTAATCACCCTCATTTCATCCCCATCAACGCGCAAGTCGCCGAAGTGGTGTCAGATTGAAAGACTTGGACTCAGCGAACGGTCTACCAGACGGGAGGCCATAGTCGCACGATATTTACGATCATAAGACGATGTAATTTCAGATTGTTAAATCTAAATCGTTGACTTCATAACTTTGTTAATAACTCAGCAACATATACTTACCTCGCACTGAGAAATTATAGCCGGCCGCTGTGCCCAAGCGGTTCTAGGCACTTCAGTCCGGAACCACGCGGCTGCTGCGGTCGCAGGTTCGAATCCTGCCTCGGACATGGATATGTGTGATGTCCTTAGATTAGTTAGGTTTAAGAAGTTCAAGGGGACTGATAACCTCAGATGTTAAGTCCCATAGTGCTCGGAGCCATTTGAACAATTATATAATGTATCTTAAATCTTCCAGGCCTCTTCCACTTTCACAACCGTCTCATATAATTTTTAGCATTCGAGTGTTAGCTGTGATTAAGTAACGCTCTGCCCAGACTTGTGTCAGGCAGCTTCCTTTTTCATTCCTTACCACCATTCCATGTTCACCCAATACTTTTCCTTGTCCTCCTTTTCAAACTGTCGAATTCAAGTCCCCCATGACTGTTAAATTTTCGTCTCCCTTCACTATCTGAATAATTTATTTTATCTCATCATACATTTCTTCAATCTCTTCGTCAACTGCGGAGCCAGTGGGTATAAAAAATTGTACTACTGTTGTAGGCCTGGGCTTCGTGTCTATCTTCGCTACAATAATGCGTTCACTATGCTGTTCGTAGTACCTTACCCGCGCTCCTATTTTTTATTCATTATTAAACCTACTCCTGCATTACCCCTATTTGATTTTGTATTTATAACCCCGTGTTCACCTGACCAGAAGTCTTGTTCCTCCTGCCACCGAACTTCACTAATTCGCACTATGTCTAACTCCAGCCCCTTCATTTCCCTTTCTAAATTTTCTAACCCACCTACCCGGTTAAGGGATCTGATAGTCCACTGCCTGATCCGTTGAACTCAAAGTTTGTTTCTCCTGTTAACGACGTCCTCCTTAGTAGTCCCCGCCCGGAGATCCGAATGGGTGACTGCTTTACCTCCAGAATATTTTACCCGAGAGGACATCATCATTTAACCACACAGTAAAGCTGCACGCCCTCTGGAAAAATTAGGCCTTTATTTTCCCCTTGCTTTCAGCCGTTCGCGGTACCAACACAGCAAGGCCCGTTTGGCTAATGTTACAAGGCCAGTTCAATCAATCATGCAGACTGTTGCCCGTGCAACTACTGAAAAGGGTGTTTCCCCTCTTCAGAAATCATACGTTTGTCTGGTCACTCAACAGATACCCCTCCGTTGTGGTTGACCTACGGTACGGCTATCCGTATCGCTGAATCGCTGAGGCACGCAAGCCTCTCCACCAACGGCAAGGTCCATGGTTCAGAGGGAGACGATCATTGATTGGGTACCTATTAAAAGTTTAAGATATGTGTCATATAATTCCTGGCAAATTTAGTTCCTGGGACGATACACGTGGTCAAAATAATGGTATCAGCCAGATAGAATATTACTCGTTCTTCGAAAAATTTCTGCCAACGCCCATTGATGTAAGCAGCGCTCACCTCTTTGCACCCCCTCCACTGCTCTTCCGCCCCTCCCGCCTCCCCTCTCACCACCAACAGTTTTGTGTAATTCTCACAACTGTGTGGTATGTTTTTGTATTATCACAGCATGGAAAACAATAAACTACAGCGACGTCGCTTGCAACAATAACGTGCTGTTTTTATTCTTTCATTGCCTACCGATGAAAAGTCGTTACACAGGAAAACAAAAGCAAAATATACTGAATAAATATTCGCTGCGTTGGATTGCTTAGAGTAACGGGAGTGGATCCAGGGATGGCGATAAACAAGACACGAGCGTCATCGTGCCAGGAAGAGACAGAGCTTACGGAACTGCAGTATAATTCACGCAGCATAATCCTAATCTCTACGTGATTTCATTCATATATCTCTGTCCCTTCCCATTTTAGTACCTTCCTCCTCCTCCTCCTCCTCCTCCTCCTTATTCTTCTTCTTCCTCCTGCTACTTCGACTTGCCCTTTTCTTTTGCCTTTCCTCATTTGTTTCTCCTGTTACAAAACCGCGCCCTCACGGAAAGGACACCCAGGGCAAGCATCCTGGTTCACTACTGCTTCCGAGACGGTGACGGCGGGGTTCCACCTGAGACGTGTACAGGTAGGGGGCAGGGCCCGTCCTTGAGCGGTAAATACCGGCGCCGGTCTATTTTGGCCGCGGCGCTGCCACTGCTGCTGGCGCGCGCCAGGAGCCAGCGGAAATTTCCCACCGCCGGATGATGCACTCAGTCAGCGCGAGATCAATAGCGAGCGAGCGCCGCCAGTTGCCACCGGAGACCGGACGGCCGCTCCTGCCACCTGTGCCGCTGCCGTGCCCCCACATGGCGCTCTCCAGATGTCTCGCGACTCCCCGTCTTACTGCCTGAGGTGCACTCAATACTTGCTGTCTTTCTGTTTACTAACCCGAGTTGCCGGTAGCGCATTCTGCTACGCTTCCGCTCCCACATCTCCCCTCTTTTCCATTGCTCACTGTTGATGCTGACCAGCCTTTCCTTTCTTTAAGCCACTTCATGTTTCAACTCGTAAACCGTCCCAAGCCTTTGTACCTTCTTGCACTGACATAGCCCAACTTCCTTGCACTTGATTAAAGGCATCCCCAATCGCTTGGTAAGGTTTCTGTGAGTATCCCCTCTGCTTCTTACCGCACCTGACTGCCACGTTTGTGTTGCTGAGTATGCCGCTAAATATACTACTGGCCATTAAAATTGCTACACCACGTAGATCACGGGCTACAGACGAGAAATTTAACCGACCGGAAGAAGATGCTGTGATATGTAATTGATTAACTTCTCAGAGCAGTCACACAAGGATGGCGCCGGTGGCGATACCTACAACGTGCTGACATGAGGAAAGTTCCTAACCGATTTCTAATACACAAACAGCAGTTGCCGGCGTTGCCTGGTGAAACGTTTATGTGGTGCCTCCTGTAAGGAGGAGAAATGCGTACCATCACATTTCCGACTTTGATATAGGTCGGATTGAAGCCTATCGCGACTGCGGTTTATCGTACAGCGACATTGCTGCCCGCGTTGGTCGAGATCCAATGACTGTTAGCAGAATATGGAGTCGGTGGGTTCAGGAGGGTAATACGGAACGCCGTGCTGGATCCCAACGGCCTCATATCACTAGCAGTCCGTGTTTGGCGACATCGCGGTGAACGCACATTGGAAGCGTGTATTCGTCATCGCCATAATGGCGTATCCCCCGGCGTGATGGTATAGAGTGCCATTGGTTACACGTCTCGGTTACCTCTTGTTCGCATTGATGGCACTTTGAACAGTGGACGTTACATTTCAGATGTGTTACTAAACGCGGCTCTACCTTTCATTCGATCCCTGCGAAACCCTACATTTCAGCAGGATAATGCACGACCGTATGTTGCAGGTCCTGTACGGGCCTTTCTGGATACAGAAAATGTTCGACTGCTGCCCTGGAGAGCACATTCTCCAGATCTCTCACCAATTGAAAACGTTTGGTCAATGGTGACCGAGCACTTGGCTCGTCATAATACGCCAGTCACTAATCTTGATGAACTGTGGTAACGTGTTGAAAATGCATGGGCAGCTGTACCTGTACAAGCCATCCAAGCTATGTTTGACTCAATGCCCAGGCGCATCAAGGCCGTTATTACAGCCAGCGGTGGTTGTTGTGGGTACTGATTTCCCAGGATCTATGCACCCAAATTGCACGAAAATGTAATCACATGTTAGTTCTAGTATAATGTATTTGTTCAATGAATACCCGTTTATCATCTGCATTTCTTCTTGGTGTAGCAATTTTAATGGCCAGAATTGTAGTTACACTGTGACTCCTTCATTGCTGCCAAGCTGTGTGCTATGGCAGTGGGATCCTTTCCAGGACTAAAGGAAGTTAGCGTACTGAGCTACCTTACGGGTTTGACTGCTCATAAAACTCGCGCCACACTTGCACTAAGGAAAACTAAGATACTGTCCACTGCTGACTCTCGGAAGAGGCTTTACTGTTTCCTGGTCTCTGGAACTTGGAATTTCTCTTGTTAAGGAGGTCCTCGCAAGTCTGTGAAGGCCCAGGGGATGTCTACCGGCCGGCCACCGTTCCATACTACTCCTCGTGGCGTCATGTGGATGCTCATGAAGAGGCATGTGGGCAGCACCCATTCTCATTGACATGTTACAGGCTTTCTAGACCGTTGAACCGCTACTACTCAGTCGTGTAGATCCTCAGTTGGCATCATTAGACTGAGTGCATACTGTATCAGTTCTCCTACCATGGAAAATCCCTGACAGTATCGGGAATCGAGCCCGGTTCCTCCACACGGCAGGCATTTTCTTGGGCCATACGCTCGACGTAATCAATCTCCACTTATACACTCGTTCAGAAATGAATTAGGCGTACCATACCAGTAACATGAAGAAACCTTCCATCCTGGTGGCGACGGCACCGCAACGCCATGAGACACAGAAACCACTGGGTAGCTGCTTGGTCCACCATTACTGATAGCACGGAAATGGTCGCTGCTGAGCTCAAGGTGCCCCAAATTCGCTCGATGAAATTCCAGCTTCGTACGCTCAATAGGACTCAAATTCAGTGATCTGAGGAACCACATATACAACATCACGTCCGTGGAGTGTTCTTTTAACTATTCTTACTCACCTGAGAAGCGACTAGATAATGCATTGTCTTCCTGGAGTTGCAGGTGGCTTCTTTCTGTATTGGTGTTGAGGAACAAATGAATGTATTAGGCTGGTGCGTAAGTTCGTAACGTTTTGTTTTGCATGTTGGTATTCTGGTTGCTATGAGTTAATTTATCGATAGTCATTTTTATTTGTAGTTCACTGTTAATATGCAAACTCAAATAGCATCATTTTGTTATTTGGAGACAGTGAGTGGAGCTGTGGATGCTAGAAAATGGAGTGCCAAATAGAGAAATCGAAACATCAAATCAGACACCTTTCAAACTTCTAAATTTTCAAAATTCATTTTGTTGAGCTACCAGTTTCGGTGATATTTTACACTATCTTCAGGCTCCTTGACCGACGTGTAGGAGGATTACCATCTCTGGTCCAGAAAGACAAAAGAATTGCAACTATTTTAGATATTTACTTATAACCTACCTATACCCTTCTGTATATCTGTAATCGACGGTGATTGCTGTGCACCTAATTTTCGGATAAGATATTAAATCCGAAAAATAAATCCAAGTATAGCCTACGACTGAGAAACACACTGCGCTAACAACGATCGGGAAAGAAAGTGTAATTAGAAAGCCGTATCACCACTCAGGAATTAGGCCTTAGGCCTGTTCTGCTGCTCACAAGGCAGTATTAAGAGCTATCTATGATCAAGGTATATGTGGTCAGTATTTTGCCAATCCCTATCACAAGAGCATGAGAATGTTGTGGTAGTTTGTTGAGGATGAGAACGTTCTCATCATGCTGAGTGCTCTAGCTACACTATCAGAAAACCCATATTTCTCGAAACCTGTAAGACCACACCAATATTGGTCCCCTTTCCTACGTCCAAGGAACCAGCTCCACATGTTTTGCGAATGTAACGAGGCGCATACAGGTCGTTGTGGGCGTCGGAAGGTTGGGATTAAGTGCTCACTGATTTGTGACGACTGCAAGGGGAACTCCCGCTCTAACTCACTCCAACCAGGTGAAATTGACTAACCAGGTGCTGACGTAGACATCTATGGGGTGACGAAAATTACAGAGTTTGAGTGGCCCATTGATGGGACGACGGACTTCCACAGATTTTGAGGAGGCGGGGGCCCGACGACAGTTAAACGTCGACGTCATTGAAATTTGTTTACCTACGTATTTTTTCTCCTTTTGTCTTCAGACCTTCCGTTTTTGTTGTTACGAAATATAATCATCAGTAATTTAATTTTTGTGTTTCTTTCCTGCCTCCGTCTTCGTTCCAGTTGAACGGCTTTCATCATGCTCTACGTGAAACAATTTTTATTATCTTTTTACATATTCAGTAATAATATATTATTGTGTTATTACACTCCTGGAAATTGAAATAGGAACACCGTGAATTCATTGTCCCAGGAAGGAGAAACTTAATTGACACATTCCTGGGGTCAGATACATCACATGATCACACTGACAGAACCACAGGCACATAGACACAGGCAACAGAGCATGCACAATGTCGGCACTAGTACAGTGTATATCCACCTTTCGCAACAATGCAGGCTGCTATTCTCCCATGGAGTCGATCGTAGGGATGCTGGATGTAGTCCTGTGGAACGGCTTGCCATGCCATTTCCACCTGGCGCTTCAGTTGGACCAGCGTTCATGCTGGACGTGCAGACCGCGTGAGACGACGCTTCATCCAGTCCCAAACATGCTCAATGGGGGACCTTCTAGAGCACGTTGGGTGGCACGGGATACATGCGGACGTGCATTGTCCTGTTGGAACAGCAAGTTCCCTTGCCGGTCTAGGAATGGTAGAACGATGGGTTCGATGACGGTTTGGATGTACTGTGCACTATTCAGTGTCCCCTCGACGATCACCAGAGGTGTACGGCCAGTGTAGGAGATCGCTCCCCACACCATGATGCCGGGTGTTGGCCCTGTGTGCCTCGGTCGTATGCAGTCCTGATTGTGGAGCTCACCTGCACGGCGCCAAACACGCATACGACCATCAATGGCACTAAGGCAGAAGCGACTCTCATCGCTGAAGACGACACGTCTCCATTCGTCCCTGCATTCACGCCTGTCGCGACACCACTGGAGGCGGGCTGCACGATGTTGGGGCGTGAGCGGAAGACGGCCTAACGGTGTGCGGGACCGTAGGCCAGCTTCATGGAGACGGTTGCGAATGGTCCTCGACGATACCCCAGGAGCAACAGTGTCCCTAATTTGCTGGAAAGTGGCGGTGCGGTCCCCTACGGCACTGCGTAGGATCCTACGGTCTTGGCGTGCATCCGTGCGTCGCTGCGGTCCGGTCCCAGGTCGACGGGCACGTGCACCTTCCGCCGACCACTGGCGACAACATCGATGTACTGTGGAGACCTCACGCCCCACGTGTTGAGCAATTCGGCGGTACGTCCACCCGGCCTCCCGCATGCCCACTATACGCCCTCGCTCAAAGTCCGTCAACTGCACATACGGTTCACGACCACGCTGTCGCGGCATGCTACCAGTGTTGAAGACTGCGATGGAGCTCCGTAATACCACGGCAAACTGGCTGACACTGACGGCGGCGGTGCACAAATGCTGCGCAGCTAGCGCCATTCGACGGCCAAGACCGCAGTTCCTGGTGTGTCCGCTGTGCCGTGCGTGTGAGCATTGCTTGTACAGCCCTCTCGCAGTGTCCGGAGCAAGTATGGTGGGTCTGACACACCGGTGTCAATGTGTTCTTTTTTCCATTTCCAGGAGTGTATAATGTCTAAGCATAAGGCTAGTACAATGGAGTGCAGTAGTACCATGTTCAATATAGCGTAAATAACACGTATTGAAGAGATGCAGTTTAAACAGTCTTCAGTGATGATGGGAAATGGTCCAACTTGAAGATGGATCTGTACGGAAACGGATGGTCCAAAAAATTCACTTTGGTCTCATTGACCACTGAATTTATTCCTCTATAACTTTAGCGTGGCTTACTTTATTGATAGATGGGTTAATTTGGGTATTACCAAAAAGGAGAGGTCCAGACGGATATTTTCACGAATAAGTAACATTTGCCCAACTTTAAACACCACTAGTGTGGGAACGGGTCGTTCAAAACAGTATTCGTCCGGTCTCATCGAATTTCATTGAATTCAGAATTTAATGCCCCACAATTTTATCGGGGGACGTTTTCGAGATATACGAGATAAAATTATGAAACAGCAAAAACTCCCCTTTTTCGGATATATCCCCCCACCACCACCACCACCACTACCACCACCACAACCACCACCTCCACCACCACCACCACCACCACCACCACCACCACTTAAGCACTGCACTGGCGCGGGCGATGACCTAGGATAGTCATACTGCACCACAAATGACGTCATTAAAACCATAAAACTTTTTGCAGCAATTATTCTGACTCCTTTCCTTTTTTGTTTTACGCTACTGGGCTAATGATGTGAATTATTGTGGGGTATAGTTACAAAGTGTTTTAAAGTATTGCATGAACTTCGATACGTCACTGTTGTTCAAGATTTGGATCGGTTTTCTGTGAGTAATTTTTCTTCTGCTTTGTCTAATACATTCGTAATAAACTGTGGGTTTCCTTTAGTAATAGCGGCATCTCACCTCATTTTTTGTCACTTACCTTTTTTTAGGTGCTACCTTAATAATGAAATAATTGTCATGATAATAGCCAGTTTCAATGTAGTCACACATCTATATGCACGCACAGTGATGGCATTATTACCGTCATTCACACGGATAGCGTTAGGTGTTAATGACCAATACATGCCTCCTTTCTTCTCGGCTCCCCTTTCTGCATTTTATAGCCACTTTTTCTCCAAAAAAAGCCGGAAGCGTAATGTTAAGACTGCAGAATAGTGAGTCAAAGAGAGAGAAAATATTTAAAATCCAGAGTTGATTCAGTAAATTACGTTTTGCTAAGTAAGACTTGGGTTATTCGCATTAATCATGCTGTTGACAAAGCAGACATTGTGCTTGATTTAGTAGCATTCCTCCGTGCAGCCTTGGCTATTTTTGGTATTGACAGATTGCGCAATATTTTGATTCAGCTTTAAAAGTGAAGTATTGCTGATAACAGGAACCAGTTTTGTAAATTAATGCAAATAATTTCGTTGCCTCGTTTTTACAGAGCTACACATAGGATAGCTAGACTTCATTACGTGAATTCCGTACCAATTTCTGTTTCCATCTCGGTAATTCTGACATTAAGCCCTGACTCTCATGACTTCACTATCGATGGAACGTTGCCTGTTAATATCGAGAAAGAGGATCCATTGTGGTCTGTAAGGCAAGCGACGATTCTAAAAATACCAAATAGTGAGCACGACAGTTTTAAATATCCTAAAGGCACCTTCCAGGTTTTTGTCGCACATATTTTTCTCCCTTTGCTAATGCACTACTCATTTCCGTAATTTTATTTCCGGTTGTCTGCTGCGCGATACTCATTCCACTTTAATCAACATGGTCTCATCCACCCTCCGTGTCATTCCATTGCGCCAACTTTCTCAATGTGCGTCCTCCAGGTCACTTCTTACGAAGGCTTCGTAATTGTCTCCTAGACTTCCAAATCAGCGACTGACATAAATTTGTGTCATTCTGTACGAAAAGTGTTCGAGAAGTTCTGGTTTGATGTGAGATTGTTGCGTTTACATTTTTTTGTATATACCTGTAAAAGATTATTGAGCGTATAACACATTTCAGAATGTCGTTGAATCCTGGCACTGCTCTGTTTGTACTTTAGGACTTAATTAGAGTTAGAGATTGGATACTACTTTATACGGTGAAGCTAGTTTCCCGTTGATTTCGTCGTTTGCCCGGGCTTAATTTACTCGCTTTGGTTTAGTAGAGAAACGAATAACGTGAGCATGTTTTTCTTAATGTAGACGCGAAACAAGAAATAACGACAGGATTAGTGGGAGGTATGTTTATTATTTCTCAGGTTAAATTAAAATGAGAAATAATGGCAACCACACAGGATTCTAATAGGTTCGCTTATTGTTCTGAGGGTTAAGGTGAAATAAGAAATAGTGGCACTGACTTCGGATTACATTTAAAATTTCTTGTCATGAATAAATCCAGTATATATGCAGTTTAGTATCGAGCATACCCGAGACTGGTTTGGTGCTACCATCAAAATGTTCGATTAAGTCAACGTAGAGAAAAACCTGTACTAAGAAAAGTGTGTTCGCTCATTGTTTAAATCCAATAGACTTAGCCGTGCAAGAGTCATAACGGATTCGTGTTAATTATTTAAAATTACACAGTCTTACAGGTCGTTCGTAACGACTCTCTGGCAGCTGCAAGTAGATAAGGTGATTCTAGCGTTTGTTTCGACGTTTGTGGACATCAATGTTGTGTCGTTCCATTTACGAACGACAAACCTAGCCCTCCCCTAACGTGATGAGATAAGAATATATAGTATGGATGGGTCATGTCGTGGTTACTCAACTGCCAAACTTAAATCGCAATGACGATGCAAGACTGCCCTTCGGTTGTGGAGCTTGGCTCGGATTAGGAGATGGATTAAGGTCGAATCCTCTAGTGACGCTATTTAGCTTTTTTGTGGTTTCTCAAGACTACGATTGCTAAATGCTGGGATGGTTCTGAAAGCGGCCGCTCCCTTCCAACGCTCTCGAAAGTGGTGACGTACTAGCTTTCTATAGTTCCTCGCTGTCAGTAATTCCTTCTTATTTAAACCGACTGGTAATAACTGCAATATCAGACCAATGGATTCAAGAATTCCCAAAAAATAACCACAAATCATGTCATTCTTAACGTAGAGAATCTTCAGACGTAAAAGTAACTTCTGGTGCATCCCAAGGAAGTGTTATAGTCCTGCTGCTGTTCCAGTACACGCTGATAAGCCAAAACATCATGACCGTTGCCCACCGATACGTTGGATACCATCTGGTGGCGTTGCGGGCACATGACGCGGCAACAAAAGTATGTAAGCGGAGCAGACACGGAAGTTGATCACCCTAGCAAAGACATGAGCTGCGAGTAGGGAAATCCATGAAGATCAGCTACTTTTACAATGGGCGGATTACTAGTATACACAGCCTGTACACGAGTATCTCGAAAAGTGCTAAGCTGATCGAATGTTCATCTGCTGCTGTCGTGAGCATCTTCGGAAAGAGGTTGGACAGTAAACCTACCACTAGTATTACATGGTTGGACGTCCACGAGTCTTCACAGAACGTGGGATTCGGAGACTTGTCTGCTCTGTAAACTAGGAGAGATAATGATCTGTATCATCTCTGCCGAAAGAGCAAAATGCTGGTGCACGTACAAGTCTTTCTGAGCACACCGTTCGACGTACATTGTTGAACATAGAGATCAGACGACATAGAGATCAGACGACCACTACCTGTTCGAATGGTAACCCAACGACATCAACAATTACGATTGCAGTGGGCACGGGACCATCGGGATTCAACCGCCGTTCAGCGGAAACATGTCTGCTCTTCAGGTAAATCACATTTTTGCCACACTAGATCAAATCCTATGGAACCCTTCTGGATCGCTATCGGGCGCATCACCGCGTTCGCTGATAAGCAGCCCGTTATTTAAGCGAACTACATGACCTGTGCGCAGACATCTAATGCCACATGTATCCATCAACCTACCAACAAACTTTCAGATCCCCGATATGAGACATCAGTGATGTATTTAGTTCCTGCCCGCATGTCGTGGTCGTGCGGTAGCGTTTTCGCTTCCCACGCCCGGGTTCCCGGGTTCGATTCCCGGCGGGGTCAGGGATTTTCTCTGCCTCGTGATGGCTGGGTTTGTGTGATGTCCTTATGTTAGTTAGGTTTAAGTAGTTCTAAGTTCTAGGGGACTGATGACCATAGATGTTAAGTCCCATAGTGCTCAGAGCCATGTATTTAGTTCCAAAGACGGACAAGAAAGCTTTCAAGCACGTGGTTATAAAGTTCCGGTTCATCAGAGTATGTAAATGACCTAGTGGCCAACGTTTTAAGCTCCATGAGGCTATTGGCGGATGGCTGTGTTGCATAAGATACAGAAAAGTTACATACTACAAAATTATAGCGAAATGCAAGAAGACCAACACAGGATCGACACTTGGGATGGGCATATGCTGCTTCCACTAAACACAAATGTAATGTTACAGGCAGAAATCCTCGTTGTTGGGTTGCTACACGTTCGCGAGCGGTCTGCTACCTGTGCATGCTATCGAGACTGCTCGCGATAAGCGGGAAATCCGGGTTCGAGCCCGACCCGGCGCACATTTTCATGTGTCGCTATTGGGTTGTACATCTACACATAATACAGCTGATGTCAAGGAATTCGTATTCAGCTAATTAATTTCAATTTAGGAATCCTTCTTATATGAGATAGTAAAATGACACAAAGTACCTGTAGCTGCTAATATAGGGTTGGAAAGCATACAGCCTTATGTCAACAGGATAGAGTACAAGAAATATTTAATGCATTGCAAATCGCATGTTGTATAAGCTGATAGCGTGTTTCTGTGACGTACTCTCCACGTTGTTGGGCGAAATACTCCGCGGTCTTCGTGCACTTTGCGACATTATACTATTCCAGCTCACCTTGCACGCCTTATGCATAGGAAGGGGATGCCTTGTTTCGTCTCCAGCTCATACACTTGATTCCTTCTTGTGGGATCATGTCTTGTGCAGAACTCCTGTCGAGACTGAAGAGGATCTCAACATCGCTACCTGTGATAAGGACCGATTCGTGAACATCATTCCACAGAGTCAACATACCATTTGGCACCATGACTCTTTCTCAGACATTAGTTGCCTCTTTGTTGGCTCTTGCTAAGACATTTAAAAATAAAACGACATGTAGCGTTCATGGCAATGAGTTGTGTGTTATTTTAAACTCATGTGCAAGAGAGAGAAACTAGTTAGTCGGATTCCATTGTTAAATATTAAAAGAACCTATTTCCCTTTAAAGTAGTTCCTGACATCTTTAAAAACATCTAAACAATTGACAGATAGCTACACTTGCTGTGTTATTCTAGCTTCAACAAAATGGGATTTCTGTTGAATTGAGTGGAAGGAATTAAAATAGAAAATGTACTTTTACATTTACGTTTACGAAGTGTTTTATTTTCTATTGTTGTTTCTAATCACCGAAGACAGTACGTTCTAATGCTATAGAAAGACGCAATATGACTGAAAATACTACAAATCGGTAACTACTAGTCATATAAAATTGAAATGAAAGTAACAAGAAAATTCGTTCATTAAATCAATGAAAATAGAAAGTAACTATAGTACTAGTCCCCATACATGGACTGCTATATGGGGTAAAAAAAAGTGTCAGGAAATTTACAAATTTATTATTGACACAAAAAGTAAAACAAATGTCATTAACATGGATCCGAATATCCTCCTTTAGGGAGGCATGAAGGGATTCTTTGTTCATGGGACAAAAGAGATACATTTGCCACACACATTTACACTTCAAATATTTGATCAAGTGAATATCTGCAACTGAGGAACGTATATGTGTGGAATAAAAATCCGCTTTAGTTGCCAGTAATTCCATTATTTGTTCAAATATTCGTTTCTAAGCGCCAAGTTTCATGTATAGGTGCCACCAAATAGTTATGGGGACAGAAATGTGTGACGGTCGGGTCAGAAAGTCACGGAGGATCACACCCACGTGAAACAAAAGCATTGGAGTGTAGGACTAGTAATCACACCGCCCGTGTAGACAGCATTATGACTTTTCGGGAAACAGAAATCTACTCTGTAGGAATCAGCATGGGTTTCGAAAAAGACGATCGTGTGAAACCCAGCTCGCGCTACTCGTCCACGAGATCAGAGGACCATAGACACGGGTTCCGAGGTAGATGCCGTGTTTCTTGACTTCCGCAAGGCGTTCGATACAGTTCCCCACAGTCGTTCAATGAACAAAGTAAGAGCATATGGACTATCAGACCAATTGTGTGATTGGATTGAAGAATTCCTAGATAACAGAACGCAGCATGACATTCTCAATGGAGAGAAGTCTTTCGAAGTAAGACGGATTTCAGGTGTGTCACAGGGGAATGTCGTAGAACCGTTGCTATTCACAATATACATAAATGACCTTGTGGATGACATCGGAAGTTCACTGAGGCCTTTTGCGGATGATGCTGTGGTATATCGAGAGGTTGTAACAATGGAAAATTGTGCTGAAATGCAGGAGGGTCTGCAGCGAATTGACGCATGGTGCAGGGAATGGAAATTGAATCTCAATGTAGACAAGTGTAATGTGTTGCGAATACATAGAAAGAAAGATCCCTTATCATTTCGCTACAATATAGCAGGTCAGAAACTGGAAGCAGTTAATTCTATAAATTATCTGGGAGTACGTATTAGGAGTGATTTAAAATGGAATGGTCATATAAAGTTGATCGTCTGTAAAGCAGATGCCAGACTGAGAATCATTGGAAGAATTCTAAGGAAATGCAGTCCGAAAACAAAGGAAGTAAGTTACAACACACTTGTTCGCCCACTGCTTGAATACTGCTCAGCAGTGTGGGATCCGTACCAGATAGGGTTGATAGAAGAGATAGAGGAGATCCAACGGAGAGCAGCGCGCTTCGTTACAGGATCATTTAGTAATCGCGAAAGCGTTACGGAGATGATAGATGAACTACAGTGGAAGACTATGCAGGAGAGACGCTCAGTAGCTCGGTACGGGCTTTTGTCGAAGTTTCGAGAATATACCTTCACCGAGGAGTCAAGCAGTATATTGCTCCCTCCCACGTGTATCTCGCGAAGAGACCATGAGGATAAAATCAGAGAGATTAGAGCCCACACAGAAGCATACCGACAATCGTTCTTTCCACGAACAATACGAGACTGGAATAGAAGGGAGAACCGATAGAGGTACTCAAGGTACCCTCCGCCACACACTGTCAGGTAGCTAGCGGAGTACGGATGTAGATGTAAATGTAGATGTGGATGACATATGCCACGACAAACTTCCTTGACATTGATATTGACTGTGTAAGCTAGAGGCAATCTAAGTTACATTCGCGCAGTGTTCCACGGATGTGATTCGTCACGATGGCGCTTTTGCTGCTGCTGTTGCAGCGGCTCTCACTTATTCTGTGCTCGACGAAAGCCTGAGCAGGCGTCGTGTTACGAAATCATTTGACAGCAGACAAATATCTCGCTTGATATGTTGCCACCACTGGGGTGACAAGTCAAGACGTGGCTCCAAGCTATGCGCAGTCTTCCTTGCCCATCAGAAGCTGTATGCTGTCTTGCGTGTCCCTGATAAACCATGAGTAGTAATACTTGGCGCCGATAGGTGACCTTTGCCGCTACGAGGGAGGAGTCGCGCACGATCAGTGTAACATTATTAGGGAACAAATGTAATAATGAACCCAGTTCCCACAAAATGTTCTCATGTTTCAGTACTAAGTAAATCGTAGTAGTTTGAGTCAGCTTCTCCTCTTATTCTAGAATTTTTTAATTTGAAATGAGCAGAGAGTGAAGGAAGCTCAGCTGTTTATAAGCTACGTTTCCAAGATGCTACTCCGGGCGGGTGTAAAATGAATGGCCCTGTTTGACTGCCCCCTGAAGCAGATCTTAGGATCTCTTATTGGTCATATTATCTCATCGTTTTTGCTCTTTAACATATAAATTACATATAGGCATGAATGGGTGATTACATTACATTTTTTTACTGTATATTAAAACCCCTTTATACAATTACAAATGTTTATATAGCAATGTGCAATGGACATAAAGTGATACAAACAGGTTTCCTAACTAATATGATTGCTCAATTCCCCAAATCTGCCCCTTTTTATTGCTACGCGAACTAATATAAATAACGCGAGACGACTGACATCACCTACGTACCAAACACTAGAAGACACTACTTTCAAAGATGATCTGCAGTGGTGTGCAGACTCAGTGGAAATGAAACTTACGTGATCACAGCTGTTAAGCTTTATAGCCGTAAAAGCCGAAGCAATTAACAATATCACCGTGTGTACTGTGTCCGGTGCGTCGCAGTGATGGTTCTCGTATACGTCTGCGACGACGGAAGAACACCAGCCACAAAATATTGAAAACAATTGATTCAAACACTAGGACGGCATAAAACGGTGCGCTGACTAGTATAATCTAATACTGTCTTCTCCTCTCTGTGTTCTTCAGACGAGAAACGCGAACTCCCAGCCACAAGGACGGAGTTCAGGCAATGTCTCAACGTATGGGCAGAAGTAGTGCTCTCAGTCACTGACCGCCGCGTACTCGACGACGACTCCCTACCCAGAGGCAAAGTCCAGAATCGTATGAGTTCACAACAGTACAGTACCTAACCGTTCTACCTATATAATCTTCTGAGAGCAAAGACAGAAAGTCCTTCTGTACCAACAAAAGCTGATACTGAGCTACGGTCAAACTTGGGCGCTCAAAACGGAAGACCTCTTCTTTCCACCGCTGGCTTCCCAGCAAAGCTCGGCTCCCCTCCCTCGTAACTCAGAAGCCGAATCATATTCTTGAAACATCGGAATATTCCCCTCCTCTACAGATTAATCCGAAGCCGACCAACCATATTTTAGTCTTCTGTCGTCGAGCGCGGAAAGGAAAAAATTATACAATGGTACGCTTCTCAGAGCAAAAATCCTCGGAAATAACCCAGCCTGCGATTTCCGAGGTAACGCATCCTCCACTACAACACCGTCCGACCGCCGCTGTGTTGCGCTTCCGCGCTCAGGTGCCCAGACCGTCTGTGAAACAGGACCAAAACACTTGTGCGGTCTTTTCCACCCAGGGCTTGAGCTACGCCTGCCATTTCATTTCCGCTGCTGTTCCAACATCTACTAGAACAGGCAATCATTCATGACGCAATTTTGATAATAAAGACACTTCGTAAACTTTCGTGTAATATGCGTTAACAATTATTTACAAGGTATAAGTGACTATGTAAGTCCTCTTTCAATATTCATATACACAATATACTACCTATCAAATGTTACCTAATGGTTGTTGTAAATTACGGCAGGGTATGTAGATAAGTACACGTAAGGTGCGAAATTATAGCCACCTTGATGTTATTGTTGTTGTTGTTGTTGTGGTGGTGGTGGTGGTGGTGGTGGTGGTGGTCTTTAGTCCTGAGACTGGTTTGATGCAGCTCTGCATGCTACTCTATCCTGTGCAAGCTTCTTCATCTCCCAGTACTTACTGCAACCTACATGCTTCTGAATCTGCTTAGTGTATTCATCTCTTGGTCTCCCTCTACGATTTTTACCCTCCACGCTGCCCTCCATTACTAAATTGGTGATCCCTTCATGCCTCAGAACATGTCCTACCAACAGACCCCTTCTTCTTATCAAGTTGTGCCACAAACTTCTCTTCACCCCTATTCTATTCAATACCTCCTCATTAGTTACGTGATCTACCCAACTAATCTTCAGCATTCTTCTGTAGCACCACATTTCGAAAGCTTCCATTCTCTTCTTGCCCAAACTACTTGTCGTCCATGTTTCACTTCCATACATGGCTACGCTCCATACAAATACTTTCAGAAACGATTTCCTGACACTTAAATCTATACTCAATGTTAACAAATTTCTCTTCTTCAGAAACGCTTTCCTTGCCATTGCCAGTCTACATTTTATATCCTCTCTACTTCGACCATCATCAGTTATTTTGCTCCCCAAATAGCAAAATTGGGTTTCCATCTGGGCTCTTGATATTCATGCTGCAAGGCTGTTTTGGTTAGTGTTACAAGGCCAGATCAGTCAGTCATCCAGACTGTTGCCCCCTGCAACTACTGAAAAGGCTGCTGCCCCTCTTCAGGAACCACACGTTTGTCGGGCCTCTCAACAGATACCCCTCCGTTTTGGTTGCACCTACGGTACGGCCATCTGTATCGATGAGGCACACAAGCTTCCCCACCAACGGCAAGGTCCATAGTTCATTGGGGGGGGGGGGGGGGGGACAGCCACCTTAAATAATAATTTCGGCTAGAGTGTAAATACAAATTTAAATTAATTCCTCACAGAGATGAACCCGCCAATAAGGACAGTTATCGCTGTAAGTCCTTGTTATCTTACGTATTGTCTTCTGTATGGCGTGTTCGTTTTTCCCAGTCCTCACCAACCATGCCTGTTCACCATTTATTCCGTGCTTCGACCAAGTGCACTATTGTCTGCGAAAACAGCAACAGTGGCACGGTTACATGTGTGCGAAATGAATTTTATGCAACAGCTGAAACACACACCATTGGGCCTAGAACTGTGCTTACTGCTGAATTGAAATACCGGTATCAGAAGATACCACGTGCTGGATTTAGATATGGAATTAAATGTGGATCTGGATACAAACTTGGAAAATCTGTATCCAAGCTGCTTGAATGTGAGTCCATAAGATGTCACTTTTTATTGCTGCGGAACCCGGGATGTATTGCTTACATAGTAGACACACTATACATCTGAGCCACCGAGAACGTTCAACATACTCTCAAGCAACCCTCTCGTTCACAACTTAAATTGCGAACGTTGACTTCGTTTGGTATTTGGAAAGATTTCTCATAGAGGTACGAAAGATTTGACTATTATTCACAGTTTGCGTTCTTTGCAGAAACACAATTAGCCAGAAGTTTGTGTTGTGCCCCGGACTCTGTCTGTAGTGAACTTGTAACTGTTTTTGCTCAAATTAAGGAACAGAAACACTGTTCCAATAATTACCGTCTGTTAGGTTAGAGCAAAACTAGTCAAAAACACACACAATGTGTGGTGTGTTTGTTTTTTGAAAGGGGGGCGGGGGGAGATGGCGGTTGGAAAGTGGACCAACACTTGCATATTGCTACACGGTAGGATATTTGCTTAGGAATTTATGGACAGAGTTGCGTTTGAAATTACAATGAAATGAATACCCTTCACTGCATACAGGCATTGACATAAGTCAACGGGGACAGTTGAAAATGTGTGCCCGAACTCTTACGAGAATCGGCAGTAGAGCCGCGAGTCATAAGCGTGATTGGCAGGGGCACTATGAATGTAGTGCGGGACAATAAGTTGCGAATGTGGGTCTCACGGGGAGCGTGCATGGGATAAGTCCCTGCAGTCGGACTATCCTTTTTGTCCTCGGTGACTCAGACGGATAGAGCGTCTGCCATGTAAGCAGGAGATCCCGTGTTCGAGTCCCGATCGGGGCACACATTTTCAACTGTCCACGGTGACTTATATCAACGCCTGTATGCAGCTACGGTTATTCATTCTAACTAGCTACATGGTCATCTATGTTTTATTTTCTTTCGAACATGTCCGAAAGAACAGATACCATCTTAATATAAAGAGAGTTGCGTTTAGCTCCAGCTAGGAGATCGTTCCAGGCAAGTAGGGACATAGTGTCCCTAAGAAGGAACAGTCAGCCAGTGTGATATTAGTGGAAAGCTCCGGATACGAAGTCAGAGGCAAAGTTACTTAACAATTGTTATTAAATTTTACCGATAGCAAACAATCACAAGAATATAAGGGATCACGCAACATTAAATTCCTAATGTCATTGCATACTGCAAATACAGCAAACTTTGTGCTGCAAAGCTATTGTCGTTTTGTATTGCCAACCGGAGTTTTCTGCAAACTCTACAATTAGAAAATTTTTATTTTGCAGCACGTTAAAGAGCCATCGGCCGCTATTCTAAGTCTCCATGTTAGAAGGACAATTATCAATGTTAGTATTGCCGCGAGAAACATTCTATGTTGGCATGTATTGTACTGTAAAGTATGGAAACATTAAAATGCAGCAAAACGTCAAACGAACAAATCTTAGTAACAGAAGCGCTCCGGGATCAGGCCAGCGAGTGCATCACCTCACAGACAAAGACAATTAGCACTCTTGGTTAGCTTTGAGGGATGAAGTAGTGAATGCAGCAGAGGATCAAGTAGGTAAAAAGACGAGGGCTAGTAGAAATCCTTGGGTAACATAAGAAATATTGAATTTAATTTATGAAAGGAGAAAATATAAAAATGCAGCAAATGAATCAGGCAAACAGGAATACAAACGTCTCAAAAATGAGATCGACAGGAAGTGCAAAATGGCTAAGCAGGGATGACTAGAGGACAAATGTAAGGATGTAGAGGCTTATCTCACTAGGGGCAAGATAGATAGTGCCTACAGGAAAATTAAAAAGACCTTTGGAGATAAGAGAATCACTTGTATGAACATCAACAGCTCAGATGGAAACCCAGTTCTAAGCAAAGAAGGGAAAGCAGAAAGGTGGAAGGAGTATATGGAGGGTCTATACAAGGGCGATGTACTTGAGGACAATGGAAGAGGATGTAGATGAAGATGAAATGGGAGATACGACACTGCGTTAAGAGTTTGACAGAGCACTGAAAGACCTGAGTCGAAACAAGGCCCCCGGAGTAGACAACATTCCATTGGAACTACTGACGGCCTTAGGAGAGCCAGTCCTGACAAAACTCTACCGTCTGGTGAGCAAGAGAGTATGAAACAGGCGAAATACCTCAGACTTCAAGAAGAATATAATAATTCCAATCCCAAAGAAAGCAGGTGCTGACAGATGTGAAAATTACCGAAATATCAGTTTAATAAGCCACAGCTGCAAAAAACTAACGCGAATTCTTCACAGACGAATGGAAAAACTAGTATATGCCGACCTCAGGGAAGATCAGTTTGGATTCCGTAGAAATACTAAGACACGTAAGGCAATACTGACCTTACGACTTACCTTAGAAGAAAGATTAAGGAAAGGCAAACCTACGTTTCTAGCATTTGTAGACTTACAGAAAGCTTTTGACAATGTTGACTGGAATACTCTTTTTCAAATTCTAAAGGTGGCAGGGGTAAAATATAGGGAGCGAAAGGCTATTTACAATTTGTACAGAAACCAGATGGCAGTCATAAGAGTCGAGGGGCATGAAAGGGAAGCAGCGGTTGGGAAAGGAGTGAGACTGGGTTGTAGCCTCTCCCCGATGTTATTCAATCTGTATATTGAGCAAGCAGTAAAGGAAACAAAAGAAAAATTCAGAGTAGGTATTAAAATCCATGGAGAAGAAATAAAAACTTTGAGGTTCACCGATGACAGCAAAGGACATGGAAGAGCAGTTGAACACAGTGGACAGTCTCTTGGAATGAGGGTATAAGATGAAGAGCAACAAAAGCTAAACGAGGATGATGGAATGTAGGCGAATAAAGTCGGGTGATGCTGAGGGAATTAGATTAGGAAATGAGACACTTAAGGTAGTAAAGGAGTTTTGCTATTTGGGGAGCAAAATAACTGATGATGGTCGAAGAAGAGAGGATATAAAATGTAGACTGGCAATGGACGATAAATAGTTTGGACAAGAAGAGAATAGAAGCTTTCGAAGTGTGGCGCTACAGAAGAATTCTGAAGATTAGATGGGTATATCACATAACTAATGAGGAAGTGTTGAATAGGATTGGGGAGAAGAGAAGTTTGTGGCACAACTTGACCAGAAGAAGGGATCGGTTCGTAGGACATGTTCTGAGGCATCAAGGGATCACCAATTTAGTATTGGAGTGCAGCGTGGAGGGTAAAAATCGTAGAGGGAGACCAAGAGATGAATACACGAAGCAGATTCAGAAGGATGTAGGTTGCAGTAGGAACTGGGAGATGAAGAAGCTTGCACAGGATAGAGTAGCATGGAGAGCTGCATGAAACCAGTCTCAGGACTGAAGACCACAACAATAACAACCTTAAGTACTAGAAATTAGTAGTAGTTTTAGGTAGAATTAGAACACTAACAACAGTCACGAAGCAGGGACTGCAGCGACAAAACCAACTTGGCCAGCCCAGTGCCAGGGGGCACGCTCACTGGGATTAGCTCGGTGAGCAGGCCGCAACACTAGGTTTATGTATGAACTGGCGCAACTGTACTCGCTGTGGAGTAGAATGGATTAGAATAGAATAAATTAATAAATAGATTAACCTTGCTCATAGACATGCCAGTTTTAGAAAATTATTGTAACAATGCTGCTGCTGCTTCATGTTGTATCATACATGACCCACTATTTTGTTAAGGTGGTGGGTTCTGTTGTATCATCATATTGTATTGTATTGTATTGTATTGCGTAACTAAAGAATTTTTCTTAAAAAAAGGAAAACGAGTAAGTGTCAGTGTGAAATACAAAAAGCTAGGACCTTTAAAGGTGTATAGACAAGGCATCTGAAGTAAGATGAGGTTTCCTTTTGTTTATTGTTGCCTTTGGTATCGAAACCATATAGCCATAAATTACCCATATTAACAGTATAAAGCAATTGGATAGGTAAGAAATCTACCCACCAAGTGGACGATTGTTGAGTAGGCTTCTTATCCATCCAATTACATTACAGTGCTATACCAATTAGTTGTTGTGATCATTGGGTGTGTTTCTCTACAATTATTCCTTTTCTTCATTCCTCTCTTCGATGGATATGAGATATTTATCAGGATTATACTGGGTGACACAAAGATAGCTTCACATTTCACATCGATAAAAAGAAAAACTAAACAAATGCTCTCCCTCCCCCTCCCCTCTCTCTCTCTCTCTCTCTCTCTCTCTCTCTCTCTCTCTCTCTGTGTGTGTGTGTGTGTGTGTGTGTGTGTGTGTGTGTGTGTGTGTGTGTGTGTGTGTGTGTATGCTAACTAATATCTGCGGGAACCGGTTTTATGTCATGTTCACTTACTTTTCGTTTCATTGTAATGCGACAGTCCATCGCTGGTTCCGCAGACTTCGATATTAATAGTGTGTTCATATTTTCGTATTGTTTCGTTCTCGAACACTGCTTGTATTCTGCTTCTCTGTTACGTTGCGGTTAGCTCTGCGCTCGCCATACGATCTGGCTGCCACAGATGATTCCATTTCAGAGTCTCATCGCCGGGCAGCCGCGTGTTAGCAGTATCGGATGACACACAGGCCAGCAGGCACTGTCGTAACCGGACACTGATTAGGACGGAGCGCTGCCGGCTCCGGTGCGCTAAATATTGACTCTGTGCGGAATTAGTGTGCGGCCCTTCAGCAAATACGCGCCGGAATTACCTAGCCGTGTCATCAGAAGTTACAGCGTCTGCGGCGGCGCCATGTGAGCTGCCGGCAGCAGTAGCCGTAATTACCGCCGTCTCTGAGCCGACACACCTTAGAGACAGTCACTGGCGACGTGCGCGCTCTCATTGCGTGTGTAATATCAGTTCCAGCTGCAGTGGCCATCCAGGTATATACACCACTTCGCACAGACCCAGTCTAACAGAAGCACAGTACTCTGCTGGTCAGATTATTATTGACAGTTGTAAGGTTCTCATGTGTGTTCTGGTACTGGAAATGGAAATGAGCGTTGGGCGTCGTTGGCCGGGAGACCCCTTACATAGCAAGTGCGGCCGCCGTGGTGTCGGTCTTATTACATTTGGCGCCACATTTGGCGACCTGCGCGCCGAATGGGGATAAAATGATGAGTAAGACAACACAACACCCCGGAGAAAATCCCCGACTCAGACGGGAGTCGAACCCTGGCCCCTTAGGACGGCAGTCGGTCACGCTGTCCTTTTTTTTGCGTTTTGTTCGTTGTTGATCGATGTGTTTGGTCGTTGCGGACGTCACATGACATCCGATCAAGTTCGTTTTGTTGATTCTTTCACTCAGTTTTTTATTACAGAGGCCAACCAGCTCTCTGACCGAACACGCTGAGCTGCCGTGCCAGCAAGTTTTTGTTCGTTATTGTTCGTTTCAATTGTTCGTGGCGGACGTCACCTGGCGCCCGTTGAAGTTCGTTATTGATCAATTAACTCAGTTTTTTTTATTACAGAGGGCAGCTAACCCTCTGACCGAACACGCTGAGCTACCGTGCCGGCAATTAAGCTGTCGGGGTTAACTTTTTTGGTACTGTAAATAATTCACTTAAATTTTCTGAGTCAAAGATGAATCAGCCGACTGCATGGGTACTGAATACGATCCTTGACTCAGTGTTTAGTTTTATATGTGGTTGACCTGCTAGTACGTTACTGTGCGCCTCCGGTAGCTGAGAAATTGTACTTGAAAGAATGGACATTGGTTAATGTAAAAAAAAAAGACTGTGTTGACAGTGATGTATTATAGTTACCTTAAGGATAATATTTAAGATTTTACAGTATATTTATATGTGTGCTTTTTCTACTTCAGAGAGCAGTGTTTTGATATTTATAAGCTAATATACAGAACTTACGTGACATTGAGATTGTGTGTCTAATAGTGTCAAAACACAAAACATTAAAGGTGCATTATTGGCTTACAGTAGAAATTTGGAAATAGACAGTTTTTATAGAAATGTCCTTATCGATTGGTTAAAACCATAAGATTCTATCTGATAAATGTAATATTCAATGACTGGAACATTGCCCTGTTCATTTTTGCACTGTGGTTTGTAAGTCCGTTTCGCAGTGAAAGACATTATATAGATCTGATCACTTCAGATACTTAAGAATCAATTAATGTCCAGAAAGTGTAGTTGGAAGGCTAGTCAACTTTATTATGTATCTCCTTTCCGCCATTCTCAAGTATTTCAGAAATTGTCTAACATGATTATTAAATTGTTTTATATTTAAAATTATCCCACCAAGTTTCTGATATCCATCATAAAGAACTAATTATGCTTCTGTAAAGATTGCAGCTCATGTAATTCAAAGTGAAGATTTTACTTCTTCAGGTTAAGTTTGAATGTCTAAAAAAAAATTTCTTCACGTTTAACTTAATTCCTTCTGGTAATTTAGTCAGTAACACAATCTTCTGTTGTCTTTCCTTAACGTCAGCGTAATTGAAATGATCAAACCGTTTTGTTTAAACAACTTCATGTGTGTATAACTTAGTATGTATTTGGAATGTGCAACATTGTTTTTTTAAAAACGTTTTTATAAAAAAAAGTGGTCAGCGCGACAGACTGTCAATCCTAAGGGCCCGGGATCGATTCCAGGCTGGGACGGAGATTTTATTGAGTGTGCCTTGCGCCTTATACCACACGAAGTTACAGACTGTTTCTGACAAGCAAGTCAATTTAGAGTTTTCGCGCTCCAATATTTTTCTGTACACCGGTTTGCTTTGGTTAATTGTATGTTGCGAACAAATGAGATTAATTATTATTATACTGGAACTGGCTTCTTATTAAATAAACAGTTTTGTTAGTGTAACTCGATAGAATGCACAACATACCCATCTCTGCTACAACTATCGCAAAAATGTTCTGAAATTATTTCTGTTATCAAAAATAATGAAGTAGAATGAAATTTTTCGCTCTACAGCGGAGTGTGCGCCGATATGAAAACTTCCTGGCAGATTAAAACTGTGTGCCAGACCGAGACTCTAACTCGGGACCTTTGCCTTTCGCGGGAAAGTGCTATACCAACTGAGCTACCCAAGCACGACTCACGCCCCGTCCTCACAGCTTGCCCGCGAAAGGCAAAGGCCCCGAGTTCGAGTCTCGGTCCGGCACACAGTTTTAATCAGACAAAGTTTCAAAAATAATGAAGTTACCGTACACAATGCTTAAAGAACTTCAAACCTTGCAATGGATTTTTCGTCAACGTTAATTATTAACCAGTGCCACAGCTAACACTAGAGCATGAGACTATCATTATTAAACAGAAAATTATTTTTCCATAACTTCTACCAGTCCAGATTTTTTTGTATAGCAAGGTTTCCTTTTGAAACGTGAAAGTATTTTTATCTTTATTATGCTTATCCATTACGCATATTTTAGAACCGTGACTGTATATTGAATGTAAATAAGTTACAAGAACTGCAACCAGTCGCTTTTTTGAATAATAATGCTTTCCGGTTCACGGAATAAAGCATTATTTTTCAAAAAAAGTGACTGGTTGCAGTTCTTATAACTTATTTACATATATTTTAACTTTGACGCTGTTAAAGTTTACAATATTAGCAGCCCGCGTCAGTTTGCGAAACACAACGTAATATCTGCTGCTTTGTACTCCTATTTCGAACTTCTGTAGGAATAATTTTAAATTCACTTTTTACCTGACCGCTTATTGCGTTACGATTGCCCTTATTATCAGATTTGAATACCCCGCGGCGGCGGCTCGCTCCGCCGTGTCGCAGATCTGCCACACGAACGCTGCTTAAAAAGCTGAAAATGTTTAAAATAAATGGGTAAAATACCAGGCAAGCTTTCTAATAATACCATACGAAATCTCATTAAATAACTGCATTTAAAACTCGAATAATAAAAAGTTAACTCACCTTTCTTTATAATCAGCGCCTAATGGCGTCCGGCTTACAATCTTGACAAGTGAAAGCTACCTACGCGTCAAACATAGCGTGAAGTGTTTCACAGAGCACTGAAAGACCTGAGTCGAAATAAGGCCCCCGGAGTAGACAACATTCCATTGGAACTACTGACGGCCTTGGGAGAGCCAGTCCTGACAAAACTCTACCTTCTGGTGAACTAGATGTATGAAACAGGCGAAATACCTTCAGACATCAAGAAGAATATAATAATTCCAATCCCAAAGAAATCAGGTGTTGACAGATGTGAAAATTACCGAGCTATCAGTTTAATAAGCCACAGCTGCAAAAAACTAACGCGAATTCTTCACAGACGAATGGAAAAACTAGTAGATGCCGACCTAGGGGAAGATCAGTATGGATTCCGTAGAAATACTGGGACACTTGAGGCAATACTGACCTTACGACTTATCTTAGAAGAAAGATTAAGGAAAGGCAAACCTACGTTTCTAGCATTTGTAGACTTACAGAAAGCTTTTGACAATGTTGACTGGAATACTCTCTTTGAAATTCTGAAGGTGGCAGGGGTAAAATACAGGGAGCGAAAGCCTATTTACAATTTGTACAGAAACCAGATAGCAGTTAGTAGAGTCAAGGGACATGAAAAGGAGGCAGTGGTTGGGAAGGGAGTGAGACTGGGTTGTAGTCTCTCCCCGATGTTATTCAATGTGTATATTGAGCAAGCAGTGAAGGAAACAAAAGAAAAATTCTGAGTAGGTATTAAAATCCATGGAGAAGAAATAAAAACTTTGAGGTTCACCGATGACAGCAGAGGACATGGAAGAGCAGTTGAACGCAGTGGACAGTCTCTTGGAAGGAGGGTATAAGATGAATAGCAACAAAAGCTAAACGAGGATAATGGAATGTAGTCGAATTAGGTCAGGTGATGCTGAGGGAATTAGATTAGGAAATGAGACACTTAAAGTAGTAAAGGAGTTTTGCTATTTGGGGAGCAAAATAACTGATGATGGTCGAAGTAGAGAGGATATAAAATGTAGACTGGCAATGGCAAGGAAAGTGTTTCTGAGGAAGAGAAATTTGTTAACATCGAGTATAGATTTAAGTGTCAGGAAGTCATTTCTGAAAGTATTTGTATGGAGTGTAGCCATGTATGGAAGTGAATAATGGACGATAAATAGTTTGGACAAGAAGAGAATAGAAACTTTCGAAATGTGGTGCTACAGAAGAATGCTGAATATTAGATGGGTAGATCACATAACTAATGAGGAAGTACTGAATAGGATTGGGGAGAAGAGACGTTTGTGGCACAACTTGACCAGAAGAAGGGATCGGTTGGTAGGGCATGTTCTGAGGCATCAAGGGATCACCAATTTCGTATTGGAGTGCAGCGTGGAGGGTAAAAATCGTAGAGGGAGACCAAGAAATGAATACACTAAGCAGATTCAGAAGGATGTAGGTTGCAGTAGGTACTGGGAGATGAAGATGCTTGCACAGGATAGAGTAGCATGGAGAGCTGCATCAAACCAATTTCAGGACTGAGGACCACAACAACAACAGTATTCATTGAGCTCACAATTATTTTCTTTGGCATTTAATTAGATTCATTTTCTTTATAACAAATTTTTTGTTTCGTGAAGTTCAAAGTTCTAATACACGACACTATTCACACGCACAACGCAGAGCCAACCAATAATCAGTTTTGCTCAGCAATTGAATACAATATCCTAAATACACGTTGCATTGAGAGTGAGTTTTTGAAATCAGTATATTCAATCTTCTCACATGCGGATAATTCTTTTATAGAATGCTTACACAAGGAGCAAATAAATGGATTCTCCCAGACATGAAACAAAGAATCACAATAGGGAAGAATCCTGGATTGAGTTATCAATAATCACCCAACTGGGAACTAATTTCATGTGTTGTCTCACAGTGGTCCATTTTATGGCACTTACTTGCTTCTCAGTATATCAATGATCTTTCATCAGTAACGTTATTGGCTACTAAGATTGTTTTAACTGCAGATAATACGAACATCGCAATAAATAATAAAACAAGCATGGTTCTAGAAAAATCGGCTTATGACATTTTCATGGACATCAATTAATGATTCCTAGCCAATTCTTTGTCACAAAACTTTGGAAAAACACGCCATACGCCGTTTAGAGCTCGTAAGAGATTTTGCACGAGCATGTACCTAAACTGTGACGACAAACAGGTAGAATAACTTCTTGTCCTTACAACTTGGGAAGAGATACCATTGGAAAGGGCATCATACCACAGTACTCCTGAAGCGCCACAACAAATATTTATTCGCAGTGTGGTTGTTGTCAAAGATCAAATAATAATAATAATAATAATAATAATAATAATAATAATAATAACGTATTTCACTTACTTTCATTCCATGTCGTCATACGGGACCAATCATGAACATATTTATTTGCAAATAAATACGTAACAATCTTGAGATCTGCAAGAATTTTTTTAACAGTACACGATAATGTAGTATCTGCAAAAACACAGTTATTCATTCACTTTTCCACCTTTAAACAAAACCACAAAATTTCAAAAGAAAACACACAAAAGTCTAATCTGAGTTTTGTACTCGTTTCATGTCTTATTTCTTCTTCTCTCGAGACCAGTATTTTGATAAATTTGAGAGCTGTAATTAGGTATAAGTTCATTTTTATTAACCCCAGCGGATTGTGGCCGCATATAGAAGACACTCGTATTTTCCGCGATGATGAAAACTGAGTGACACTCCTCTGGAAACATCTTCCTATGAATAGAGGTTTTAACTTCTTCACGATCATTTTCTGTATCCGCAGATATGAACAGGAAGTACATGAGTGTGATTTAGCGACAATAGTAATATTCAACAACTGCGAAATTTTCAGTATGATTCATCACACTATAGGCCGCGCGAGGTAGCTGCTCGGTCTGGGGCGTCTTGCCACGGTTCTCGCGTCGGAGCTTCGAGTCGTCTCTCGGGCATGGGTGTGTGTGCTGTCCTTAGTGAAAGTTAGTTAAAGTTAGATTGAGTAGTGTGTGAGCCTAGGAATTGATGACCTCAGCAGTTTGTTTCCATAGGAACTTGCCACAAATTTCCTCATACTATCCAAAAGTTCTCACTAAGTGATTCTCTCTACTTGATGGACGTTTCATCTTCTTCACTTGTATTTTCGGACGTTCTTTCTTCCATCGCCGTATCCACAACACAGTTATAGATTCCAAGTTCATACAGACTGGGATCAATTTTGTTCCTCGTGCCAAGCAGAAGACAACAGTGATGTTTCGTTTTAAATTCGCACTTGTGCTAGTCTTTATAAAGATCGTGTCTGTATTACTGTGATTAGTCATACCTCTCATACTTAAAACAGTTTTCAAAAACGTGCAGCCTTTCTGCATACGTAAACTTTTTATAACACTTCCTTCTGCAGCTGTCTCGAAATTGACCTTTCAAGCATACTCCTGAAACATGCACTTTCCTGGGTGAAACGTAGGGCCTTCGGCGTTTCCGTCTGATTCTGGAAACATTTCCTGCCCACTGTTTTGAACGCATTAATTTTTTCCTTGTTTAGGGTATTCTTGAAGGTGTTCATTCAATAAATTCGGATGTCATCTTCAGTCGCTCTTTCTAAGTTATCTTTTTGTATTTCGTTAGCATCGTCTGGCTTTTAGTTGCTTCAAACTGACATTCGCTCTTCTTTGTGGCTGTTTATCTGATTCATCATAAGACAATTATTGATTTTCCGAAATGGGAACAGAGATATCAGACGGCAAATCTGAATTAAGATTACCGTCACTGGCAAACAAAGAAGAAGGCAAAGGGGCTGATTCTGGTGGTTTTTCTCTGAGGATACGCAGAGAACCAATGTTACCTACATTAAACAGAATCACGTTTTAATGTATTGTCTATTTTGTGTTTAAAACATTCCTTGAAATTCCGATTAAGAAATGTTAGAAAAATTAAAAAGATAATGTCCTGTTTTTTACACTTAGTTGCTATAAAAACGTTGCAGTATGATTTCAGAACCATTGCGCTTCAGAAGGATATTGTAATACGTACCAGCATGAGACATTAAATTCCGTAGAAAAGTTCCGCCATTTTTCCTGTCTGGAATTCATAATTACCAAATTATCAGTATAGGAGACCTCTGAATTCATATAAACACAACTGATTTCTTCACTCTTCACTGCATAAACTGGACAGACCCGTAAAGAATGGGGAAAACAATGCCCATGAAACAGTGTTGACTATGTACGCTAGACAGTATTATTGGCGCACGGGCTGCAGAAATATTCCATCGTTGTACGATAGTGACGTATTAGAATTAGGTAAATCAAGATACCTACTTCTAGCATTATAGTTACTTCAGCATCGGCAGTTCGTATTACGGCATAATTGGGCAACTCAGAACACCTATTTGTAGCATACAAATGCTGCCTGGTTTAATACTTACCTATTTGGTAAAGTGCATATTGTGTCCCAACAATAAATCCTGAGAGATATCCAGTTGTAGCATTGAATAAAGCGCGTCAGTGGGAAACAGTCATGTAAATAACTCAGAAGAGCAAAACATAGTTATCCAACTGTTATGCAAAGGTGACGACATTTTCTCATTAATGGGATTTTATCACATTCAAGAAATCTTTCTTTCGAACCAATAGCTCAGTAACTTCACAAAGATTTGAATTCACTTATTTTAATCCAGCAAAGTGTCCATTATTTAGAAGCACACCTTTTCAGTAACTTGGCAGTAACTGTAATACGTTTGACTAGTAATGCATGGCAGTTTTAGAGTATCGAATAAGATTTAGGAAGGTAAGGAATGAGGAGGTTCTACGCAGAATCGGAGAGGAAAGGAATATGTGGAAAACACTGATAAGGAGAAGGGACAGGATGATAGGACATCTGCTAAGACATGAGGGAATGACTTCCATGATACTAGAGGGAGCTGTAGAGGGCAAAACTGTAGAGGAAGACAGAGATTGGAATACGTCAAGCAAATAATTGAGGACGTAGGTTGCAAGTGCTACTCTGAGATGAAGAGGTTAGCACAGGAAAGGAAATCGTGGCGGGCCGCATCAAACCAGTCAGTAGACAGATGACAAAAAAAAAGGATTTATTGGTGGCCAATCCCTTGCTCTCCAAGCTCTTGATACATGATGTATATTATCAATGGTATCAAATAATGTGAATATTTGGAAAACTCTCAATTATGTGTCATTTCAGTGCAGTAGTGTGATTAATATAAATAAGTGTGGGAAAATGAATTCATCGTTGTTGACGCGTGGCTGCAGTAGACTCAGAACTGCCATAGGCACCTCAGTGTTTCGTACCTTCACATCTTAACTAAAGTTTGTTATTGTCTTTATATGAAAATACTTTCTGACTTACTCGACAGCCATGAGAACCATTTTACTTTTCCTTCGTAAATATATGTTGTGTCTTCCTTTTTCATGACATGTTCTACTTCCTTGAGAATCTGTGGAACAAAAAGTACCACTAATCTAATCAGAATGCCAGCCCAGCGATGGGATTAGCTTTTCACCAAGTGTTTTTTAAAGACTTCAGCTAGCCGTATAAACCCCTCCAAAGGAATTACACATTTTTTGACAGGAAACTGTCTTTACACGGTTATTTATGTACAATGAACAAGATAAGGACATGGACATTCAACTGTAGTCTGGTAGGTACGCTCGAATATGAAAGGGGAATGAAAGGATGGCGAGACAGATGGGAAAAAAACAGTTGGTAAAATGTTCATTTTTCAGAAGTAATCGCCACAAATGTTAATACATTTACCCACTGTAAGACAAAACGGTCAGTGCCTTTTCCTCCGAGGCAAATCTGCAACCACCAATGTTATTCTTCAGAAATCCTAAAATGTGGGGCCGAGCGAGGTGGCGCAGTGGTTAGACACTGGACTCGCATTCTGGAGGATGACGGTTCAATCCCCCGTCCGGTCATCCTGATTTAGGTTTTCAGCGATTTCCCTAAATCACTCCAGGCAAATACCGGGATGGTTGGGATGGTTCCTCTGAAAGGGCACTGCCGACTTCCTTCCCCATCCTTCGCTAATCCGATGAGACCGATGTCGTCGCTGTCTGGTCTCCTTCCCCAAAAACAACCAACCAACCAACCAACCAACCTAAAATGTGGAAATCGTACGGGGGGGAGGGGGAGAGAAGGGAAGGGACTATACGAAGGATGTATGGAGCGTGGACAAGCCCAGCTGTTGCAGAGGTTATTTCGACTACACTGCAGAAGTTTCACTGGGAAGCCCTTACATATCCTCAGTGCAGTCCCGATATCTCCCCATGCGGACGAAGAGGTCCACGCCTGGGTAAAATCATGTTTCCGTAGCAAACCGCAAGTATTCTCCCATGACGACACTGACCGTCTTGTCTCACGCTGGGATAAATGTGTAAACAGTTACGAGGATTTCTTTTGAAATAATAAACAGTTTACTTAATTTTTTCCATCTGTTTCGTTTTCATTTGACTGCCCCCTTAGCGTATGTTTGAACCTGGCCAGTGTACTAAATTTCGGCAGGGATTGAACATAAAACCTGACAGCGGTGAAGAAAAGTGGAGCTGTTTGAACTTTAGTGAATAGTAGACGGGCTAAACCAGATTAATATCAGAATCCAAGAGGTTTCGAGCAAAAAACTGAAATAACTAGGAATCAACACAGTTCATTAGGAGTTACAAAGAATGCTGTCGATGAAGGTACATTGCTTAGAGTTAGGTCAATAGTAAGATAAAGACGTGACCTTTCCGACGATGCGAGAAATAAGGAGTCTGTGGGACATCTATGACAGAAGAACTACTGCTAGAAAATAATTTTTGCGACTAAAACTGAATGAGTGGGGTCAGCTGTCAAGCGCTGTGGTCTCCCCAGAAAGTCGATGGTGTTCGCTCGAGATGGGTCCGGTGGGGATGCGGTGTTGGATGCTGGCGCAGCGCCATTCTGACAGTCTTGAGCCGTCTGTGGGGTAGCGGGAAACTTTCTGGTGACTCGGAAGTCGTCTGACACTGAGAGAAAGCATTGACCTTTCTGAAAGCCTATCAGTTCAGTGAATAACGTAACACCAGAAGAAATAAATCATAAGTAGTCCTGTTTTAGCAATAAAGAGTGTAGTTAAATAATTTCATTTTCTTTCTCGTGAGCAGCGAAGTATGGTTTCGGAGTGTCAGGGCACCAGTTTCTATAGGAATACCAAATCTTATGTTCTACATAAAAGCCGGCCGCGGTGGTCTCGCGGTTCTAGGCGCGCAGTCCGGAACCGTGCGACTGCTACGGTCGCAGGTTCGAATCCTGCCTCTTGCATGGATGTGTGTGATGTCCTTAGGTTAGTTAGGTTTAAGTAGTTCTAGGGGACTGATGACCACAGCAGTTGAGTCCCATAGTGCTCAGAGCCATTTTTGTCTACATAAAAGGGCACATCTACTCAAAATCGCGTAAGATAATCCTGCTGTTTAGTTTCATTCAGTTAGGCACGGTATTATTAGGATATATTATTTTAGTATTGGGAAATGTATTCGGCAGTAAGTAATGTTTTTATCAGACACAATTGTGTTATGCAACCTGTATTTGGGAAAGAGAGTGGAAATACAGATATTTCTAAAAGTTACGGAAATTTAAACAGATGCCAACGATTCGAGAAAGCTACAGCAGCTGACTTGAAAATTGGAGTATTTAACCCAGTAGTGTCGAGCAAAAGTGCTGTATGTATACCAGCGACGCTGTAATCAATGTGCGACTGTGGTACACAGTAGGCAACTGAGTGTTTGTGAATGGAATGACCATTTCTGATAAAAGAACGTGAGACTGCTGGACTAGCAAACTTGCTAGAATGGAAACGCCATTGACGTGTTTTGTAATAATCTTCGTCTTCGCCACAACGTTGCAAAAAAAAAAAAAAAGTGTTGGCGTTATCGTTGTCTGTGTGAACCAAGCGATATTCGAAACATGTTATTTGGCGACGCGGGGTAATTGGGCCATGCGTGGTGAAACAAATATTTTGTTGTCTGTCCGAGATCAGCTTCTTACTATCCTATACTTACCACTACGCGTTCGTCGATTTGGCCTCATCGATTCTGTGTTTTCCTTTTAGCAGAGTTTCGGGTCCTGTCTCCTTTTGTCGGGTCGAGTCTCCAGCATCTCGACTGATACTGGTTTTCCATCTCGCTCGATGCAGCCCTCTACTTCTGTAAATGTGTCTACTGACATTTTGCCCAGACAAGTCTGTCCTGTTCTGTTTAACTTTCAAGCGAGTATTGATCCATGAATTTTTGGTTTTTTAATATTTTCCGCTCGTGTGTTTTGGTGTGTCCCATATTTTTTTCAGGAGCAGTTCTTCAGTTTCTGTGGGTCTGCCTTATGGTACGTTAAACATTCCCTTTCGGAGATAATTCGTTGTTGATTAAAGTATTGGTAATTGAAGAGAAGCTTGGTACAGTTTAATTTCGATAATATTCTTTACACTTCTGAACCGATCCAAGCAAGGAGCGCCAGTCTGGCTGTGACACCGAAACACCACTGATTTTAGCAATAAGCTAGCTGATTACACTCTTGATACAACCAGTGCAAGGGTGCTAGCTGATTTTGGTATTCAGAGAAATTGAGCTCTATTTTCAATTGATATGATATACTTCATACAGCGTGTATTTTTCAAACAGAAGTCTTCAGTAGCCGGTATGTTACGCCACAGAGGTTCTGAGTACTAGCAGTGTATTTTTTGGCTATCAATTGTCGTTGCCAGTTGGACGCTGCAAGAAGTTGGTTAGTGAATGAATCGGGTGCAGGTCTTGCTACTAAGTGGTCTGGAAAATGCTGTGATATGAGAGTTCTGAACTGTGACTTGCGGGGTACGTACGAAGAATTCGAAATGCACCGACAACGTTTCAGTGGTTATTTACGGATATTTTCTGAGTACTTCGACGTAAGTGTCCTGTCATTCCGGTGGCTCATTAAAGGGCATTAATTGCACTATGATTTATTCGGTTTATGGCCCCAATTAACTTTGTTTCTGTGAAAATACCTTCTCAAAACTGAAAAACGTTTAATATGCAATCAATGTAACAAGGAATACAAAACAGAGTGCAGACACAAATGGCTCAAATGGCTCTGAGCGCTATGGGATTTAACACCTGAGGTCATCAGAAGTTAGAACTTCTTAAACCTAAATAACCTAAGGACATCACACACATCATGCACTAGGCAGGATTCGAACCTGCGACAGTAGCAGTCGCGCGGTTCCGGACTGAAGCGCCTAGAACAGTTCGGCCACAGCGGCCGGAAGTGCAGATACAAAAGTATTCTGATGATTATCGATGCTGTGGGAACAGCTCTGCATATCGATATTGTGCGCTCATACATTTCGTTACGTAAACTCCTATATAACGTACATACTGGCCAACTCTTTATTGAAAACGTATCGATACTTAATCGTGTCACAGCTAACGTACACATTACACTGCCGGTATAGCAAACTGAAGGCAGAACCCAGCAATAATGATCGTAGGATTGAGAGTGAAGAGAAAATTTGACGTTACTGTTTCAAGCAGCAAGTACCTTGAGCCAGACCCGCCCGGTTGGCCGTGCGGTCTAACGCACGGCTTTCCGAGCGGGAAGGTGCGCCTGGTCCCCGGCACGAATCCGCCCAGTGGATTTGTGTCGAGGTCCGGTGACCGACCAGTCTGTGGATGGTTTTTAGGCGGTTTTCCATCTGCCTCGGCGAATGCTGCACAAACAAGTTCTCCACCCACGTGTACACCACCATTACTCTACCACGCAAACATAGCGTTACGGTCGTCTGGTGTGATACGTTTCCTGGGGGGTCCATCGGGGGCCAAACCAAACAATAACCCTGGGTTCGGTGTGGGGTGGCGGAGGGATGAAGTGGACTGCGGTAGTCGTCGTGGGGTTGTGGACCACTGTGGCTGCGGCGGGGACGGAACCTCTCCGTCGTTTCTAGGCCCCCGGTTAACATACAATACGCACAATGCAGTACCTTGAGCCAAAGGAACAACGTTGTTTCCAAAGACGCCACAGAACTTAAGGCGTCCGCAGTTGCTCTGCTATGCAGATACTTCTGGGGAAATGCAGATATTAACACAAAACTGTGTAACAACTCAAACGAAACGTAATTAGGTTTTAGCGAGCCATCAATGGTCAGAAGTTCCTTTTATCAAAAATGCTCAAAAAATATCCTCTAACAACCTCCGAAAGATGTTGGTGAAGCTCATATATGTAATATAGATGTCAGTGTTCATGTACACCCTTCCATATTGTAAGTACGTTTCACCCCGACCTCCTACTGTGTCTTGAACTGTACCTAAGAAAGAACTAATTGTACCTAATAAATAATGACCAGGTCTGAAACCCAAAGTTCTATGCGTTAATCCTTTTTGCAGTGTTGCTTTCAGTTGAGGTATATTCGCTATTTTGTACAAAGCGAAAGCAGCAGAAGGAGAGGAAGGGCGTTGGCAGGTATATAGCAGTGTGTGATGGATTACGCAACTGGAGGCTCTTGCCGGTGCTCACGCAGCCTGCCGCCTCCACGTGATGGATCGCTCTCCCGCTGTCCCTGTAGTTTCAGGCCACCTCGTGTGCTCAGGTGTGCTCCAGTCGTAATAATTGTCGCTGGCAAAAGCATAAATGTCGTATCTGTCCGAAATGGATCTGGGAAGAAAATTGCAGCAACATCAAGGCCGCACGAAAGAAACGTCAGATTGCCATGAAGTAATACTACAGACTTAAGTTTTTTTTTATTTTCGCTGCTGCTGCTCTTTGTAAAAACGCGCCATCTTTATACATAAAAGCCGGCCGCTGTCGCAGAGTGGTTCTAGGCGCTTCAGTCGGAAGCCGCGCTGCTGCTACGGTCGCAGGTTCGAATCCTCCCTCGGGTATGGATTTGTGTGATGTCCTTAGGTTCAAAATGGCTCTAAGCACTATGGGACTTAACATCTGAGGTCCTCAGTCCCCTAGAACTTAGAACTACTTAAGCCTAACTAACCTAAGGACATCACACACATCCATGCCCGAGGCAGGATTCGAACCTGCGACTGTAGCAGCAGATGTCCTTAGGTTTAGGTAGTTCTAAATCTAGGGGACTGATGATTTCAGATGTTGAGTCCCATAGCGCTTAGAGCCATTTGAACCATTTTATACATAAGACGGGTCCTTTCTAGCCATTGGGCTGGTCTCTTAGCCGACACACAGACCGATACGACCATACTCCGTGTGTCGTTGCCTGTGCCCCACCAACGTGGAGGTGGACCACTATGCCCTCTTTCTGAGTATTGATTTGCAGCCATAAATACTTACTGAAAAATGAATATACAAAGATTTGACAGAATAATAGAGTTTAAAATTAATTTTAAAGTTGAGAAATAACATAATGTTAATTAATGATTTAAGGTTTGTCTTAACATAAAGAGTGCACTACCAAAATTTTCGTTTAACTATTGCTTGCACTTACAGTTCATTTATCAAGAGTGCAGACTTCAAATTGAGAAAGACATATTTCGAGCTCATATTGATTTGTTACTTCGATTATGACCATTGAAATCTTACCAATGTACGATGTTGTGCGTATCAAACTTAACATTAACAGATACCATATGTATGGTTTGGGTATGCAAAACATTAGAATTTCAGCGTAAACATAGATCAGAAGCCGGCCGCGGTGGTCTCGCGGTTCTAGGCGCGCAGTTCGGTACCGTGCCACTGCTACGGTCGCAGGTTCGAATCCTGCCTCGGGCATGGATGTGTGTGGTGTCCTTAGGTTAGTTAGGTTTAAGTAGTTCTAAGTTCTAGGGGACTGATGACCACAGCTTTTGCGTCTGATAGTGCTCAGAGCCATTTGAGCCATAGATCAGAAGTAGAAGTAACGCCATCTATATTAAGCATATAAGGAAAGAAAAAGCGGCGGTTTTCTCGCTCAGAAAAGACTGAAACATCCCCTTAGAAAAATTATACATGACTGTGCTTAAACTGACACACTATTTTTTGCGCAAAGCAATCTGACTTTCAATAATCCCTATAAGAGAACGGCCCTGACTAAATTAACCTATACGTTTCACAAATCACTTACCTCACGAAAATCTTCGTTACTCGAACTACTGCAATACAGCGAGCGCCACTACTGCCAGCTAAATAAAAGATTCAAACTACGGAAGTCACTAACTACTGATAGGCACACTTACCGATTGAATTTTTAATAGAGAACAAACGATGTATTTACCTTAATAGTCATAATATATATCAGTTCATGACACCAATTCTTACAAATTTTAAAATTCCGCCATCTCTCTCCCCACGTCCACCACTGCTGGCGGCTCACCTCCAACTGCGCAACGCTACGCGCTGTTAACATCCAGCTGCCCAACACTACAATGGCGAGTATTACAACAATGCCAACCAGCCACTGACTGCACACAGCACAGCCAGTGATTTTTTTTCATACAGCGCGCTATGTGGCGTTACCAATAAAAAAACCTAAACAGCCTACTTACAAGTCGTCTGAATGCTGGTCGCGAAAAAAAAATTTGTTACTCCTCGTTTAAGGAGGAAGAACGTATATCAGCATTCTTCTGTATTCAACATCGGCAGGATGGACGCCTATCGAGAATGCGGTTCTCACTCAACGACATTGCTGCTTGCGTTGGTGCCCTCGATTACAACCACAGATCCCGTGGAAGCCAGGCTGGTGAATGTGCCCCACAGCATAGTGCTGCACCCACCGAGCTGTTTTATGCAGCTAATCGTCTGAGTGGCGACATATCGCGATTATCGACCAGGTGTATCAAGAAACGTGATTCAACCGACCGGGCGACACGATTCTGCTGGTCCACGCTTCAGCCTCGATGATCGCGTGCCCTTTTCAGTCGTAATTAATGGTGGATCAACGTGGGAACATGTAGGGGTCATCTACAGGTTGGCGCACGAAATGTGTGACCAATTGTTTCTATCAGAATTTTCGACGCACATTAGATATCCCGCTGGGATCTCTACAGCAGTACCAGCAGAGCTTGGAAAAACGAATGAGTTACGAAATGACGTGTAATTCACAATACTGCCGCTAGGAGACTAATAAGCATCAATGGGTGACAATGGAAGACTGGCGATACAGCAACGATCGGCAATTGTGTTACTTTTTCATGAAACGAAAAGCCTTGTTGTGACTCAGAGTTTTCGACAACAGTTTAACACACTATGGGTCCCTTGCAAGAAGATCGTCCACAGGTTGTACGATAAATTTGTACAGGAAGGAACAGTATTGGAAGCGAAGCGACCTCGGCCTAAGCCTATTTGTTCGCCGGAGAATATTGAAGCGCTACCAGTTGCTTTACAGAGAAGTCCCGGGAAATCGTGTAGAAAGGCAGCAGTGCAACTGGGAATATCCAGGCGCTCCGTTCAATGCATTCTTAAGTGACCTCCATATGTACCCATACAAGATGACCTGTGCACAGAAGCTCACTGAACAATACAAGCAGCGGAGACTACAGTTTGCTCAGTGGGTGGAGGATAGGGACGAAACTCTCAACAACGTTTGGTTTTCAGACGAGGCGCATTTTCATTTAGACGGTGTGGTTAACAAACAAAATGTCCGCTTTTGGGCCACTGAAAACCCACAAGTGCTTCATGAACGACAACATTATGCTCCGAGGATTACAGGGTGGGCAGCAATTTCCAGTCACGGACTTATTGGACCCTTTTTCTTTGAAGAAACTGTGAACAGCGAGCGTTATTTGAGCATGCTTCTCAATAGCTCCATTCCACAGCTACTTGCTACTTCCTTGGCCTTCAACACGCAGTGGTTCATGCAAGATGGAGCAAGGCCACATACTGCAAACACTATGTTCGAGTTTTTACACGAGCATTTTGACATGTGGATCGTTTCACTCAGGTTTACAGGTCGCTTCAATGACGGACAAAATTGGCCCCCCAATAGTCCAGACCTCAAACCATGTGACTTTTTTCTTTGGGGGTACCTAAAGGAAAAAAAATTTCCCGAAACGTACACGTGATTTAATGGAGCTCAGAAGACTTATTCAAGCTTGCAGTGAAATTACGGAAGACACGTGCCGTAGGGTAATCACTAACTTCAGTGTTCGTTTGAAAGAAGTTAGGACACGAAATGGTGGACATACTGAGGATCTGCTGAGTTACAACAAATCTCCATGGACGGCTCTTCATTGTAGTATATTTTCCCTTCAGATTGTATTGACAAAGTTTGTATTCAAAAACAAAATGGTAACAGATTTCGTGCGCCACCCTGTATGTGGAGCCTCAAGTTCAACAACGTATGCTGAACTGTGCGCTCAGAAACACTAGACTCCACTAGCGTTGTACCCCGTCGTCAGATCTGCCACACATCGCCACCTGTAGTGCTTTACGAAACGATCAGACCTCCAGGTAGCAAGCAAACAACTGACCAGCTTCGTCATTTCCACTCGTTCTCAGGTACCGGAACTTAACAATCTGCCCTTCGTTGATGAACTAGGCTATTCCCAGCCCGTCTCTTCGCCTTCTGACGTCACGTGCCCGCAACGCCTCCGCGACTCGGCATTCAGTATCTCTCTCGGTGGGCCGCGGTCACTATTACATTTTTTATCTTTTATTTTATCTCCTTACTTGCACACTCGTAAAGCTCCGGTTCTTTAAGGAATTGAACTCCTACGTATAAGACAGATTAAGACGTCTAATTCGTTTACAAATGAGTTAATGTGTTGAGTATTTGCCTTTAAGCACGTGAGCGAGAAAAAGCTTAGGAAAGGTTTGAAATTATGCGTAAAGTTCGTTTCGTTGGAAATAGCCAAGTCTTTATAAAACTCTAGATGAATATAAACACGGTAGTTTGCTCTCCATCCTATGAAAAAACCAGCTTTACACGCGTCTCAGTGTTCATCAGGTATCTCCTGAACGATACCTCGTACAATCCTACAACATTGCAGATACGTTCAGAGGCATATGTGGATACGGTCTGCAAAGTGTGCTGCGAATTTAAGAGTAAAGAAATAATAAATTAAAACATCATGTTAGATGTTGTAGTTTTAAAGCGTGTCGTTTTAAACAAGAGATAATGTTTTACGCATGTAAATCTTTGTCACGTCATATAACTTGATGTGTGTGTCTCACCATGATATAATTTGCGGATACATTTCAGTGGTCTATATGGATACGGTCCGCAAACTGCATTTTGAATAGCATTAATAGTAAAGAAGTGATATATTAAAAAATTACCCCGTTGCTGAAATTTGGCTACAAAAACAGCGGAAAAGTATAAAGAGAGAAACTTGTTCCTTTAGATATATTGTGCTCGGAGTCAGCGAGAAAAAGTTTGCTAATGCTTCGAAATTATATGTAAAGTTTGTTGGAAGTCGCTAAGTACTTCATTCTCAAATAAGTATCAATTAATTCCAGGTGTTACACTACTTCAAGATACATACTGTAATCTACCCTCCCACACATCACTATTAAAATTCTCTGTCTCTGCAAAAGTTTTGAAAGCTTCGTGATGCGCAACATATACAAAAGAAAAATTTTTTCCTTATCTTCATTTTCTCTTCTTGTTTTTGGCTGCAGTTATTTGGTCTAGATATACATTCCTGCGGCTGAAATTTTGATTTTGTCAGTTCTTGTTGAACTGAATAACTGATGGAATTCTTTCTGTTGCTATTAATATCTTTTTACTTTATCCCGTTGTTATACACTACACTGACTTCACAAAATCCATTTTCATAAAACCGCTAATTACATTGTTGTAGACAAAATTAAAAAAACACGTGCGCTTCCGTCAGAGGCATGCCCACTACTACGCACATTCTGCGATAATCACAATATTCCAAAGAGTTGACATACAGGTGCTTTCTTCACAAAGGAAGAATCATAACAAAGTTATAAAATTATTTTATAAATGAATCCAGAAATAAATTTAATAATTAACATTAGACTGAATTTTAAGTATGCCAGATATGTCGTAATTTCAACTATTTCTACAACAAGAATAATTTTAGCGGTATCGATTATAACAACTTAATTACTTTTTATACATTTTGGCCAAAAATGTAATACATCGTGTACAAAATCAGATGAAATTCTTCCAGTGAAACAGCCGAGAATGTTCACCTATACCACTGTGATGTCCGGAATTAAAAAAAAAGGGGAGTGGGAAATTTTTTGTTTTTTTGTTTTGTTGAAAGGAAAGAAAGAAAAAAAAGGGTGAATAAAGGTGAAGGGAAGTGGTTCTATTTTTACTGGAATGAACTTATTGATGGACATCACAAAAATTTATTTTACCTATATTTTTTTTTTTACTCATCGAAGAAGACAACACAACACATATAAAAGAAATCATCACACTAATATTATCCACAGAATGATCGTTTCACAAGACACTTTCTAGCTCGACTGACTCTTAAGACTGAACAAGACTCGACTGACTCTACTCTCTCTCTGGACCACAGCCTCTTCACGTCCCTCTGGACCAGATATTTCAACTGTGATTAGCACGCCGATTATTTAATTAATCGTACAGCCGCTGGGCGCGCGCTTGGCGCGTCATTTAAATGGGGTTAAACGCACACCGCGAGAGGCGTGGGCTAGCGGTGTCTTACAGGTATCGCCACACCACTTTCCGGGTTAATCCTGGTATCAGCAACTTCTATAAAAAAAAAAGGTTATATTAGGAAAGGGTGTCCCATTACAACACACAGTTTCTAACTACTACACCAACACTATTTGTTAAACTTTTGAGATAAGATTTTTCCCGTTTATGTGTAGATTAACATAGCATTTTAACTATTTAAATTCGGTCAGTAATTATGTGAAATACTGACACGGGTGGCCGAACGGTTCTAGGCGCTTCAGTTCGGAACCGCGTGACTGCTACTGTCGCAGGTTCGAATCCTGCCTGGGGTATGGATGTGTGTGGTGTCCTTACGTTAGTTAAGTTTAAGTAGTTCTAAGTTCTAAAGGGCTTGACGACCTCAGCTGTTATCCCATAGCGCCCAGAGCCATTTGAACCATTTGAAATACTGACAACAAAATTCATGTTGCCCTACTCTGTAAGAAATATCGGATTACGTGTTAGCGTTTCAGTAATAACGATTATTCTCAAGTGTAGTTACACATGGGCGCGACGGGTTCTTACGCAACTACACTACTGGACATTAAAATTGCTACACCAAGAAGAAATGCAGATGATAAACGGGTATTCACTGGACAAATATATTATACTAGAACTGACATGTGACCACATTTTCACGCAATTTGGGTGCATAGATCCTGAGAAATCAGTACCCAGAACAACCACCTCTGGCCGTAATAACGGCCTTGATACGCCTGGGCAGTGAGTCAAACAGAGCTTGGATGGCTTGTACAGGTACAGCTGCCCATGCAGCTTCAACACGATACCACAGTTCATCAAGAGTAGTGACTGGCGTATTGTGACAAGCCAGTTGCCCGGCCACCACTGACAAGACGTTTTCAATTGCTGTGAGATCTGGAGAAAGTGCTGGCCAGGGCAGCAGTCGAACATTTCCTGTATCCAGAAAGGCCCGTACAGGACCTGCAACATGCGGTCGTGCATTATCCTGCTGAAATGTAGGGTTTCGCAGGGATCAAATGAAGGGTAGGGCTACGGGTCGTAACACATCTCAAATGTAACGTCCACTGTTGAAAGTGCCGTCAATGCGAACAAGAGGTGACCGAGACGTGTAACCAATGGCACCCCATACCATCACGCCGGGTGATACGCCAGTATGGCGATGAGGAATACACGCTTCCAATGTGCGTTCACCGCGATGTCGCCAAACACGGATGCGACCATCATGATGCTGTAAACAGAACCTGGATTCATCCGAAAAAATGACGCTTTGCCATTTGTGTACCCAGGTTCGTCGTTGAGTACACCATCGCAGGCGCTCCTGTCCGTGATACTGCGTGAAGAGTAACCGCAGCCATGGTCTCCGAGCTGATAGTCCATGCTGCTGCAAACGTCGTCGTACTGTTCGTGCAGATGGTTGTTGTCCTATAAACGTCCCCATCTGTTGACTCAGGGATCGAGACGTGGCTGTACGATCCGTTAAGGCCATGCGGATAAGATGCCTGTCATCTCGTCTGCTAGTGATACGAGGCCGTTGGGATCCACCTCGGCGTTCCGTTTTACCCTCCTGAACCCACCGAATCCATATTTTGCTAACAGTCATTGGGTCTCGACCAACGCGAGCAGCAATGTCGCGATACGATAAACCGCAGTCGTGATAGGCTACAATCCGACCTTTATCAAAATCGGAAACGTGATGGTACGCATTTCTCCTCCTTACACGACGCAACACAACGACGTTTCACGAGGCAACGCCGGTCAACTGCTGTTTGTTTATGAGAAATAGGTTGGAAACTTTCCTCATGTCAGCACGTTGTATGTGTCGCCACCGGCTCCAGCCTTGTGTGAATGCTCCGAAAAGCTAATCATTTGCAAATCACAGCATCTTCTTCCTGTCGGTTAAATTTCGCGTCTGTAGCACGTCATATTCGTGGTGTAGCAATTTTAATGACCAGTAGTGTACATATACCTAAAGCCGCTTAACTTCAGCCGATGTGAGTTACGCTACAAAAAGCAGATACGCGGACGAGACTGTAAAATAAACGACAAAACGATTCATAAACATAAAAGCAGTAGCTGAAGTTCTCGCGACAAACATTTAAACGGTAATGAAAGTGGTCAATACGTCGTGGCTACGCGGTGTAGGTTTGGATGGTGGCGCACTGACAGCCCAGACGGGACGTGTTACGGACACGTCGCAGAGTAACTGGAGACGAGGCAGGAGGTGCATACGCGGCGGTGTTGCATTCCGCCAGCAGCGCGCGCGGGCTGGCGTGTCGTGAGGTGGCGCCGGCTATCTGTGTACGTGTGAGCCAGCAGGTGGCAGCTAGCGCGCCGCTCAACCGGACACAGCCGGATCGCAGCCTCTGGGAGCGGCGGGCCCTGCCCGCTGGCGCAGCGCTGAGGCAGCAACCGGTGCTGCAGGGGGCGCGGAATGCCTGTGCAGAGCACAGTGGGCGCCACGGCTACCGAACAGGCCCGTTAACTGCGAGCAGGTGTAACACCGACGGTGCTTACAAACAGTTTCTGATGTGGAGACTGGTCTCATGCCACTCTACAGGAATTGTCCAACAATGGCCATTAAAATTGCTACAACACGAAGAGGACGTGCTACAGACGCGAAATTTAACCGACAGGAAGAAGATGCTGTGATATGATATGCAAATGGTTAGCTTTTCAGTGCATTCACACATGGTTGGCGCTGGTGGCGACACCTACAACGTGCTGACATGAAGAAAGTTTCTAACCGATTTCTCATACACAAACGGGAGTTGACCGGCGTTGCCTGGTGAAACGTTGTTCTGATGACTCGTCTATGGCGGTGAAATGCGTATAATCACGTTTCCGACTTTGATAAAGGTCGGATTGTAGCCTATCGCGATTGCGGTTTATCGTATCGCGACATTGCTGCTCGCGTTGACGAGATCCAATGACTGTTAGCTGAATATGGAATCAGTGGCTTCAGGAGTCTAATACGGAAGGCCGTGATCGATTCGAACGGCCTCGTATCACCAGCAGTCGAGATGACAGGCATCTTATCCCCCATGGCTGTAACGAATCGTGGAGCCACGTTTGGATCCCTGAGTCAAAGGCTGGGGACGTTTGCAAGACAACAACCGTCTGCACGAACAGTTCGACGACGTTTGTAGCAGCATGGACTAGAAGTTCGGACACCGTGGCTGCGGTTACCCTTGACGCTGCGTCACAGACAGGAGCGCCTGTAATGGTATACTCAACGACGAACCTGGATGAACGAATGGCAAAACGTCATTTTTCGGATGAATCCGGGTTCTGTTTACAGCATCATGATGGTCGCCACCGTGTTTGGCGATATCACGGAGAACGCACATTGGAAGCGTGCATTCGTCATCGCCATACTGGCGAATCACCAGGCCTGATGGTATGGGGTGCCATTGGTTACACGTCTTGGTCACCTCTTGTTCGCATTGACGGCACTTTGAACAGTGGACGTTACATTTCAGATGTGTTATGGCCTGTGGCTCTACCCTTCATTCGATCCCTGCAAAACCCTACATTTCAACAGGATAATGCACGACCGCATGTTGCAGGTCCTGTTCGGGCCTTTCTGGATACAGAAAATGTTCGACTGCTGTCCTGGCCAGCACATTCTCCAGATCTCTCACCAACTGAAAACGTCTGGTCAATGGTGGCCGAGCAACTTGCTCGTCACAATACGCCGGTCATTACTCTTGATGAACTGTGGTATCGTGTTGAAGCTGCATGGGCAGCTCTAACTATACACGCCATCCAAGCTCTGTTTGACTCAATGCCCAGGCGTATCAAAGCCGTTACTACGGCCAGCTCTGGTTGTTCTGCGTGAAAATATAATCACATGTCAGTTCTAGTATAATATATTTGTCCGATGAATACCCGTTTATCATCTGGATTTCTCCTTGGTGTAGCAATTTTAATGGCCAGTAGTGTACAAACACCATTACCATTCCTAACACGGAGCATGTAACCGATGTCCTTAAAAACCAGCTTCCGGTCGTCTCGGAATGGGTAAATTTGAGTCCTCTGTGGTTTTTAAAAGAATACTACACCATTCTTCCGAATATTATACCATTCGTCCAGCATGTTAGGGTACCACTGAATAAGATGGATAGCGATCATCCACACTTCCCTTCAAAAAAGACCATAAGGGCTGCTTAATATTGACATCTGGTGACTGTGATGGCCAAGGAAAACGCGACAAAATCAGTGTTGGTCGATGCGAGCTGTATCAGTAGGGACCCTGTTGTCTTGGAACACGGCATCACCATTGGGGGGAAAATACTTGTAGCATGGTGGGGACCTGATCAACCAAACGTCCCACATCATCCTTGGTTGTAATGTGACCTTGCACAGTAACCAAGACGTCCGTCAAATACCGCGATATGTGTGCACAAATCATCACTGATGGCCACCATGTTTCAGTCTCGGGTCGTAAGCTCGGTACGAAGTTGTGATCAGTGTAAAATAAGACTCATCCGACTAAGTGAAAGTCTTCGATTGCTCAGCAGTCCAAGTTTTGTGGATTCGGCACTACGTTTTCCTGTTACGGGAATTTGCATTTGTCGTTTTGGAATTCCAACTCGCCCTTCAATTCTGCTTACGGAGTTCGTTTCGTGTCGTTTTGGTTACTGTAATGGCTCCCGAGTACCACATTGAGTCTTGCAGTGACGTTCCAGCTATCGTCCTCTCCAGCGAGCATCTGTCACGAACCCTCAACACACTCTCCACCCGGCGTGACTTGCAAGTGGATGATGTTTTCCGCTTACCTTGTATGTGGTATACAGCTTTTACGGCCGCTCTTGAAATGCAAAGACCCCAGCTCCGTTAGTAAGGGAAGCAGGTCCTCATATGAGCCCCAGCAATTTCTCCATGTTCAAATTATGTTTGCTCCGACATAATGCGTTCACAACTATACGGAACACTGTTCTTACCCCGGCTGAAATTTGCAACATCTTGCAGACATCGAGCAAGTTCGGTTGCGGCCAAATACAACAGCGCAAACTGGATGCTTGACTAGCATCTGGACCGGCAGGAGTGGCCGAGCGGTTCTAGGCGCTACAGACTGGAATCGCGCGACCGCTACGGTCGCAGGTTCGAATCCTGCCTCGGGCATGGATGTGTGTGATGTCCTTAGGTTTAAGTAGTTCTAAGTTCTAGGGGACTGATGACCTCAGCAATTTAGTCCCATAGTGCTCAGAGCCATTTGAACCATTTTGAACTAGCATCTGGATTTATGTTCAAGCATGCATTTCTCGCAGTGTTTCCATTTATTCGAGCCCCCTTTATCTTCTGCAAGTCTTTTCGTATCACCAAAGTAATGCATCATACACTTGCGTGAACCTGCTTGCCATGTTCAAGCTCCCCCGCGCCATCGCCCATTACCAGATCAGCTATTCGTTGATGCCTAAGAATGTCACGTCGACTAATACCTCCTTTTAATTAACTTGAGTCATAAATTTCTTTTTTCCGCAATTCTGTTAGGTCTCTCTTCATATTTTATTCGATCTCGAGCCCGCAGCTCGTGGTCTAGCACTCAGCACTCGTGTCTCTAGATCCTGCGATACCGGCTTCGATTCCTGGCCATCTCGGAAATTTTCTCTGCCTGGAGACGGGCTGTTCGTTCTTATCATTTTATCCCATCATAATAATGGACGCGTAAGTCGCCGGAGTAGCGTCAAATAGTAAGACCTGCACTAGGCAGTTGAACTATATTACTCGGGCTCTCCTTGTCCTTAATGCTATACGATCAGTACCCTTGTTTCGATTCTCTATAATTCTATGCTCCAGACAAACACGTTCACAAAATGTTTCCTAACACCGCATTTCAAAAGCATCTCTTCTCTTCCCTTCCCTTCTCAACTGATTGTTATCCATTTTTCACCTACGTACAAGGCACATCCCAGACAAATACCATCACATAGATTTACGTTAAATGTTAATGTAGTTCTCCTTCTCAGATAAGCTTGCCTTGTAGTCTCTAGTCTGCATTTTATCTCCGCTTCAGTTGTGCAACAATCAATCACTTCGCAGACCAAGTAGCAAAACTCAACAATTTCTTTTAGTGTCTTCTTTTTTGATTTTATTACATCAATTTCGTCTGATATAATTCGACTAAATTCCATTGTCATTGTTTCACTTTTTTGATGCAGACATAAACTTTGTCGGCCCACTAACCTTTCCGTTCAATTGATCTAACAAATCTTTCCCTGTCATCAATAGAATCACAGTGTCACTAGCAAACGTAAATATTTTTATTTTTCCTGTCTATCACTAATTATATTTTTCCAGCTTCTCCTTTGTTTTCATAACTCTGTAGTACATATTGAATAAAATGGAGGACAGGCTACAATCTGTCTCACTGCCGTGCCTGTTACTAAGTCCCTTGCACCTAAATCTGCATACATACTCCTCCAACTAATGTACAGTGCATGGCGGACTACCAGTCATTTCTTTTCCTGTTAACTCACAAATAGAGCGAGGGAAAAATGACTGCTTGCATCCGTCCGTACGAGCCCTAATGTTCCTTTTCTTCGTGGTCTTCATGCGAAATGTACGTCGGCGGAGTAGAATCTTTCTGCAGTCAGCTTCGAATGCCGCTTCTCTAAATTTTCTCAATAGTGTTAGGCGAAAAGAACGTCGCCTTCCCTCCACGAATTCCCATTTGAGTTCACGAAGGATCTCCATAATATTAGCATGTTGCTCGAACCTACCGGTAACAATAATTGCAAACCGTTTTCTGTGCAAGCTGTAGATAGCCTTATGATTTCTATTATATATCACTGATAACTATAGAAACATAAAAAGTATATTCCGTTTAACATTGTTCAACCCTTGCTTTTTTAATTTGTATTATAAATCATAATGTACACTGACTGCGTACATTTCTCTTAGACCCACTCATTCTTCGGTAAATAATGCATTTTAGTTTTTAGCAATCATGATTTATTAAAGGAATGGGTCTGTAATATTCTCATTAGAAAGCACGTGCCTTCTTCGGTATTGGAGTTACTGCATTCTTCTTGAGATGTGAGGGTATACCACCTCCAATAACAGTTTCGTGTGGCTCGACGTCCTGATGAAAGTCTTTCAATACATTGCGACTTCGGCGACTTGAATGACCCTAACTTATGACGGTAATCTTACGGGAAAAATGTACAGTTTAATGTGGAATTCGAACCACGTGCCTTTCCTGGTGGATCTTCACATGACAGAGAGGGAAGTCTAGGTAAAAGGCAGGCTGAAATATTCTGCAGTACAACCGGGAATCGTTCCCGAGACTTCGCTGTACCGCTAGGCCTTCAGGCCCGGCCGTCGCATGTGTCGTAAATGCATGGTGGAATAGTTTTGCAGTGGTTGGTTCTCACATGGTCATAAGGACCCATTGCTGACTGACTGCAAAAACAGTGCCAGTCGTAAAAAATATAGGATAGTGCCAACGCTACAACATACAATGGAACTAGATTTATTTAAGGTAGATGACAGTGTGACTTCATTGAAAGAATTGCGAAGAGTAACTATCAAACAAAACTTCTTTAATACGATTCTTGAATATTGATTGTTGGCTGGGCTCCTTGACAGGTAAAAGTTAAAGAAGACATTGATCAGATCCAAAGCGCGCCTAATCAGGGGGTGCGTTAGAACACGCAAGAGCGTCGCGGAAATGTACATGAAAATCCAGTGACAAGATACTCCGGAGAGGACGCATCCATCATCGAGAGATTTGTCAATGACATTAGGAGAAAACACTTTCCAAGACAAGTCAAGCAGCGTGTAATTCGTTCCCGCATAGGAAAAGCTAAGGCACATTTACGCGGATTTCTTGTAGGAATTTTTTAAATTTTTTGGTTAGATTTGTCACCTTTAAAACTACTTAGTGTGTGTACATATAACTCAGCATTGCATTTAGGAGTGCAAAACGCTATGTACAGGGTCACGTCGACTGTGAAAACGTGGGCTGGGTATGGATCACATTTAGGAATGTCGTAGAGCACAATAATGTGCTAGCAACGCACTATTAAACTCAGAAATACGTTTTGTTGATAGTAAACAAAATTTGTCTAACTTACAGCAATTAACATAGTAAAACACAACAATTTTACCAGCGATAAACAGAATTTTTGCCGAACCTCCACCAGACATCATAATGTGGCCCACACGGAAGTCTGATTGTTAATTAAAGACCTATTCCCCGTTATTATCGGAGTTGCAACTTGTGCACACAAAAAAGGGTTTGCTGTGGCACTGTCGTCTTGTGCCCATATTTTCCGAATAAGGTGCTGAACCTATTCATTACTGCTTGTATCGTATCAAGTAGTAAATTCGAAGACAGTTTTCATCGTCTTTCTCAGGTTTCTGCAGGTTTTAAGAGAAAGGAAAAAGTCCTGGATGGGACTTCCGTTGACGGGAGTGCTTGCTGACCGACGTTTTGGAAGGACTCGTTTGTGGGAGGAGATTGGGAGGGGGAAATGAGGTAAAGGATGATAAGAGGACATAACGAGAAGCGCAAATTAGGCGGACCTGAAGTGGATGCAGAAGACTGGAGAGCATGGAGATTTACCACGTGAAAACCTACTGTTAGGCCTATCGAGATTGTCCCTTTTTCTTCCTTTTATCAGTTTCTTGTTGTTATCAGTCCTTAACATCGTAGAATGAAACCTTTCTCCTTGAGATTCATTACATTAAAGTATTTTTTGGTAGTTTTCAACTTTTATTCTCCCGTGTCTTCATTTTTTAGTTTGTCTTTTCAAATGCTGTTGTCTTTATGTTTCCTTGACTGCGAAACCAATAAGGATGACAAGGCAAAATAGTGCATATACGTGCCCCATAGCTAAGTCTGAATTAGTTTCGAAACTACAGCAGCAATTTTCAGGCTTTCGAATTACGCAAATATACCTTGTAAAATAGGATCACCAGCTGTTCTAAAAGGTATGATCCGTACGAGCTTCGAAACTTAAGCAACAAAGTTTACTCACCTTACACAAAAACACACAAATGTTCGCGCAAAGAGATCCGCTTAACTGGTGCCGTGGAGTTCGTGAGATGACGGTACTAGCCCTTCATTGTCGGTAGCGCTCCAGCAGGAATGGTTCCCGAGAAAAGTGTTCTGCCTAAATGCGCCACGGTCTCCCCTAGATTTCGCGAAAGGATAATAAGGGTCATGCGGGGAAATAATGAAAAAATCGAGCACACACAGAGACTTATCGACAGCCGCTTTTCTCATACACAATTCGCGAGTGAAACTGAGAATGGGAGTAGCGACGGTGGACCACATACATCCTACACCAAGCACCGTATAATGAACTGCGGACATCAGATACAGATTTAGATGTAAGTTAAAACACAACACCTGCTTCCAGCTTGTCACAAAATGTGCTTTTCTTTGTTGTAAGAGCCCATAACTTTCTGATATTAATCCTTAATGTCTCTAGCACAGATTTGTAGAGATGTAGTATGAGGCACCTTGAAAATGGTACGGATTTAATTCTGTCTTGTATATCATAAAATAGATGTACAATAACATACTAACAGTGTAGACCAGAGTACAGAAGGAGGTTAATTGTTGCATAATATTAACACAGTCTAGTGAATACAGTCACGACACACTGCGATGCGAAGGCTATTATCGTTTGAAAGGTGGAGAGATACTCGCGCTCCAAGCGGTGAGAAAGCATTCAGTCACATGCTTCCTAAGGTTAATGTTCCTTTTTAATCATTTTATACGTAATTAACGGAATAGTTGTTACATTTTTGCCTTCCATATGGTAGTGAGTTACCAAGAGACATGAATTCCGTAATATACACGTAGAAACAGCCAAACCGTAGTGATTGTGACATAAGCTGCAACTCATTCATGAAGAAACGTTTTCGAATATCTCCATATTTGCAGCTTATACCGTTGAAAGAAAGAGAATGTAAACACATTTCATGCATGAGAAGCATACATTCGTGTGTTATCATTATCATAGGTACTCTCCTTGACAGTTAATAAATTTTTATGGAGTCCAACGTTTCGCCCTTTCTCACGCTTCACTCTACTTTATAATATGTGAATATTTTTGTAAATGTACTTAATTTTGCTTCAAAAGCGAGTTTGTTGAAGATTGTTACCGTTTATGGTTCAGATTTAGCAACAATTGTGGAAATGGTTCCTTGTGTTGGGGAACAGTTTTATTGCTTTTGGCGAATTATCATCACGTCTGAGTGGTTTTCCTTAAGCTACAGCCATGGGGGCTTATTTGATCCTTTAAATAATGTAGGTATTGCATTTTATAGAAGTTTCCTGCTCTCCACATTCAACGATTTGGCTGAAGGAGATACAAAGACATCTTTCTATGAAACGTCAGGTCTTCTGGTGTTTACTAGCAATTTTTTCTTATTAAAAGAAAAAGACATTATTCAATAAGTGTCAGTTCGTTACAAAATAATAGTAAATACACTGTCCTGTAATGCACCATTTCCTATCTCCCAGGGGCCTTAGAAACTAAGTAACCACAAATATTGTATAATTTTTTTTTTAGTTAATGTCGATTTTTATGGCACTATCCACACTTCTTATTGTAAAAACTAAGTTACAAATCAGTATAAACGTTAGTATTCGCACTCATCCAATATCGCATTCAGAAGTGTCGCTTGCTGGCTGCTTGGTGCGCTGCTATCGCTGAGGGTAACAAAATCGAGGGAGCGTCGCGACTGTTAATTTAGACTGTGGTATTAACATGAACAGGAAATATCATCTGTTCAAACGTATGATAATTTTACGAATAGGGTTATTTCAAGGCCTGGTCACTATCAAGTCAGTTGTCAAAATCAACGATATAACAAGACCCCGTAAACAAGAGCTTTGAAAATATGTGCTAGCAATTATGTCATCGCATCCCTACTGGACTATCATTGTGTACTTTAGTGGAATATTTCAGTAACAGGCAGAAATCTTAAATACATACTCGATGTTACATTTGTTATTGGACGAAACACCGCACGTATCACTCACAACGTTTATGACTTCGATTACTACATTTGATCTGATGAGTAAACTATATTCAGATTTATTTATTTCCCCTCTCGCTTGATAAGGCACTTTACAGTTCGAAGACACGTCGTCGTACGAAAACCGTGACCACTATAAACTTAATAAAAGTCACAGCGTCTTCACCATTCATACGTTTATTACTATGGTTACCTGTTTCGATTTTTTGAACGGATCGTCTTCAAATGGCCATCTTCATATCGGAACAGGTACTCAACATGCCTGGGTCTTTCAGTAGGTTTAACAGTGCTCGTATAATTATTCAAACAGTGGTCACAGTTTTCCAAAGACATAATCTCTTAAAATATGAAAAATCACAACTATTACTGGTATTTTTCGCATTTTGTTCTAGGAACGTTTTAAGTAAAACTGTCACAGCTTATTTGTGCTTCTTTTCACCTAGAGAGGTAGACAAAATGTTCTGAGTAAAATAATGCCTCTACTAAAAACAATAAATTTATACCATAAGTTAAATTAAATTTTAAGATATTCTTCATATCGCTTAGCTTCGTGACATCTGTTGTGTTGCGGTGTACCAAAGAAGACAGATCGAATTTGGACAGGACTTGCATGCGGTGCCTATACCGAGCGACTATTTGAGAATGGACGAAATGAATGTGTCATAATTTGATATTAAGGTAACAACGCATCACAGTCTTAATGTAATTACCCCAGCTTTTCGCCGTACTGAGATAAATATTTAATGGTGATGGCCTGATAAGTAAAATCAGTTTTTTAATGACACTTAGACGTAAGCTTATTTGTGTAAAGGACAGACAATAATCTCGAACTGCAGTCTACATCTACATGTACATTGTTACTCTGTAATTCACACTTAAGTGCCTGTGAGAGGGTTCATCGAACCATTTTCAAACTACTTCTCTACCATTCCAGTCTCGACTGGCGCATGGGGAAAAGGAACACCTAAATCTTTCCCTTCGAGCTCTGATTTCTCTTATTTTATTATGATGATCATTTCTCCCTACTTATGTGGGTGCCAACAAAATATTTTCGCATTCGGAAGAGAAAGTTGGATATTGAAATTTCGTAAATAGATCTCGCTCCAAAGAAAGCCTCCTTCGTTTCAGTGACTGCCACCCCAACTCGCGTAGAATATCAGTGACACTCTCACACCTATTGCGCGATAACACGAAACGAGCTGCCCTTCTTTACACTTTTTCGATGTTCTCTGTCACTCCTACCTGGTAAGGATCCCACACCGCGCAGCAATATTCCAGCAGAGGGCGGACAAGTAGTGTAACGTAGGCTGTCTCTTTTTTGGGTTTGTCACGTGTTCTAAGTGTTCTGCCAACAAAGCGCAGTCTTTGTTTCGCCTTCCCCACAATATTATCTATGTGCCCTTTCCATTTTAAGTTGCTCGTAATTGTAATTCCTAGGTATTTAGTCGAATTGACAGCCCATAGATTTGTGCGTTTATCGTATACTCAAAACTTACCGGATTTCTTTTAGAACCCATGTGGATGACCTGGCACTTCACTTTGTGTAGTACCAATTGCCACTTTTCGCACCATACAGAAATACATTTTAGATAATTTTGTAATTGGGATTGATCGTCTGATGATTTTACTAGACGGTAAATTCCAGCGTAATCTGCAAACAATCTAAGGGGGTTGCTCAGATTGTCACCTAGATCATTTATGTAAATCAGGAACAGCAGAGGGCCTATGACACTACCTTGCGGAACGCGTCTGTTCTACTGGATAATTTACCGTCTATCACTACGAACTCTGATCTCTCTGAGAGGAAATCACGAACCCAGTCACACAACTGAGACGATACTCCATATGCACGCAATTTGATTAATAGTCGTTTGTGAGGAACGGTATCAAAAGCCTTCTGGAAATCTACCTTATACACAAACAGTGTGACAGGATCGATTTCCAACATAAGCAGAATTCTGAAAGGAAAAGAACCAAAGGAAAATCAACTACATTGTCTTTGGAAACGGTAGGGTCTCTTGAGAGAAAGTAATACGTCGCATGCAAATATCAGAATGAATAGTTTCAGCTACATTATAAAAAGAAATTTTATAACGTAGTCAATAAATATCGAACTCACTGTCTATCAGAAGAGTAACTGTTTAGTCATATACGTCTTAAATCACAGTCTCTTGAAGTCATAAATACGCTTTCGGGAAATAAATTTATTAGACCCTTTTAGAAGTTTCCAATTCACTCAAGATTTATTGTTGCAGCAGTGCATACGGAATACATGAAATGATTACATTTACAGATCAGTAGCACAAGCGGTTCTGAGGTACGGGGTATCGATCTAGGTAGACCCACCCAAATTAGTAGGCGGTGTAGCCTATGTGGGTGGCAGTGCAGGCGCTGACTCTTGCATCCAGTCTATCGTACAGATAGTGAATGCCGTCCTGGGACACGCTATGCCATGCCTGTTCGACCTCTTCACGTAGTTCTGTAAGGGACTTTGCCTGACGAGTCGCACGAGTCAGCGCTCGTCCCATCGTATCCCACGTGTGCTCGATTGGAGAAAAGTCCGGAGATCATGGTGACGAGGGAAGTTGCTGCATGTCCTGCAGAGCCCGTTGAGTTTTAACGCGCAGTAAGTGCGAGCATTATCCTGTTGGAACAATACACCACCTTCCTGTTGCAGGGACGGCAAAAGAACGGGTGTAACAACATCCTACACATACCGAGCGCTGCTTAGCGTGCCCTCCAGAAACACTAAAAGTGAACGAGAATTGTAGCTTAAGGCCTGGGTGGGGTCAGTATGTCTCAGGCGAATGCACTCCATGGGATAGCAGTCGCGAAGTCTACATTGCACCGACAGATGACCATCACTGCAGAATCTGCTTTCATCGCTGAACACTATAGCACGCCATTCCATCTTCCAAGTGATCCTCTGATGGAACCAGTCGATGCTGTGGCGTGAACAGAAGACGGGCTAGAGGAGTGTGGTCCCACTGCTGATAACCAGATCAAAACACTTCGTGTTGACGCGTCTGGGCTCAGAAGCCCTTTTACCTGTGATGTGGTAACTGTACAATCTGTCACTGCTGCCCTTACAATACGACGATCCTGACGAACGTCTGTGCTGCGTGGACGTTCAGAACCTCGTTTACGGGTGAATGTTGACGTGACTACTGATACCAGCATTACTGCACAACTGACACAGCGCGTCCAACTTGAGTAGCAGTTTTCCGAAAGGACCATCCCCCTCATTGGAAAGCCACAATTTGACACCTGAGTTGAGTTGCCCGTAGGAAGCACGGTTACCTGCTTGCTGCACACGTATGTACTGCACTGAACCTTCTGGCTGTGAGGATTCCCTTTTAAGAGATAGACACAAATGCCGCTCTGGTAGCTAAGGCACTATGCTATCTGTTGGCGGACGACGTTGAAGCCATTATCAGTACATAGACTATCACCCAGGTGACATACACAATGTGGTCAAAAGTATCCGGACATCCCCAGAAACATTAGTTTTTCGTATTCGGTGCATTTTGCTGCGACCTACTGGCAGGAACTCCATATCCACTACCTCATTCGTCAGTAGATATCCTGAGAGAGCAGAATGTGGCGCTCCGAGGAACTCACGGACTTCGGACATGGTCTGGTGATTGGGTATTACTTGTGTTATACGTCTGCACGCCAGTTTTCCACTCTTCTAAACATCTCTACGTCCACTGTTTCGGATGTGATAGTGAAGTGAAAAGGTGAAAGGACACGTAGAGCACAAAAAAGTACAGGCCCACCTCGTCTGTTGACTGACAGAGACCGCCGACAGTAGAAGAGGGTCGTAATGTGTAATTGGCGGACGTCTATCCAGACTATCACACAAGAATTCCGAACTGCATCAGGATCCACTGCAAGTACTATGGTAGTTAGGCAGGAGTAGAGAAAACTTTGATTTCGTGGTCAAGCGGCTGCTCATAAGCCACACATCAAGCCGATAAATGTCTAACGACGCCTCGCTTGCTGTAAGGAGCGTAAACATTGGACAATGGAACAGTGGAGAAACGTTGTGTGGAGTGACGAATGACGGTACACAATGTAGCGATCCGATAGTAGGGTGTGGGTATGGCGAATGCGCGGTGAACATCATCTGTCAGCGCGCGTAGTGCCAACACTAAAATTCGGAGGCGGTGGTCTTATGGTGACGTCGTGTTTTCCATGGAGGGGACTTGCACCCCGTGGTGTTTTGCGTGGTACTCTCACGGCACAGGCCTATATTTATGTTTTAAGCACCGTCTCGCTTCCCACTGTTGAAAAGCAATTCGGGGATGGCGATTGCATCATTCAACACGATCGAGCACCTGTTCATAATGCGTGGCCTGTGGCGGAGTGGTTACACGACAATAACCTCCCTGTAATGGACTGGCCTGCACAGAGCCCTGACCTGTATCATATAGAACGCCTTTGGGATGTTGGGGCACGCCGACTTTTGTGCCAGGCCTCACTGACTGACATCCATACTTTTCCTCAGTGCAGCAGCCCTTGAAGAATGGGTTGCCATTCCCCAAGAAACCTTCCAGCACCTAATTGAACGTATGCCTACGAGAGTGGAAGCTATCAAGGCAAAGTGTGTGCCAACACCAAATTGAATTCCAGTAGGACAGATGGATGGCACAACAAACTCGTAAGTCATTTTGAGCCAGGTGTCCGGATACTTTTGACCACATAGTGTATGCTGTCATTGTGTCAAAATCTACGCCTTCTTTCGAGGTGAACTACTACTTTTCCAACATTGTATTTTATTGTAGGAAACACATATCGAATCAGTTTAGTAAACTTGTTAAAATTTGAACTTTGTCTAAGTTGTATTTCAATCTCTTTATGCTAACGTAGAAATTTTTATAACGTATAGAAAATGTATGACATTCAGAAGTAGTTAAATCAGTTATAACGATAGATATTTAGCATTTTGAATTACTTATTTATCAATTTGCGACAACAACACAGAAAATGAAATCCTGTCTACTGTGAGTATATTTTTTTGCACTTGACATCTTTGGTGAAAAATGTAGATACTGGGCGACCCAGTCATAATAATGTGGAGTTTGATGTACACCGGAAAGCTTATGAGATTTTCGGTTTCAGAAAGCAGCAATGCACTAAGTACCTTCATATGTAAAAAAAACTGTGTGCGTGTCACATTTGTAGATAACGTGACTAATTCGTATAATTTTTAGCAGACAAAGTAGCAATGACCTCAAGGCCACGTCCCAAAGTGATGCAGGGAATTGGCAGTGTTTGCCACGCTATATAAAAGATACCTCTTCCTGATGATAATGGTGTAAACATAAACATGCGTAATGGATTAAGTAGAACATCGTGACAGTCGCAGGATTATATGTCAAATTGTTGCATTTATACGTTACATCATATTTGTTGACACTGAGAAATACCTATCTGCAGTATTATAATCGTTCGTGACAATGGTTTCTTGCAATTGCGGCATAATGCATTTGATATTAGAAGTGGGTAAAATGTATAATGACCACGGTATTCTTGGCAGACGTGTTGCATCTTACGTCATCCATCTTGTTCGGCGTTTATGGGTTGTGCCCTATTTACACCCATTATTCACTTACGCCGCTAAAGTTGGTTTCGTAACACAGTACCAGACGTCACGAACCATTTAGCTGACCAGCAGCCTATGTACAGTATACCCAACTCTGAAGTTAGCGCCAAATCTAATAGTTAACGTTTAATTTCCTCCACGAAACGTTTATAGCAGTAACAGTAGTAGAATTCTAGCATACGTTTGCTGCAGACACGGTTCAGGAAAGTGTAGCTGCTTCTGCTTCTTCTGCTGCTCCACTGTTAAAATATTCCGTAATTCTAAATCTGCTGCTTCACCATGAAATTTCAACTTATATTCCCGTATATAATGACCTTGACGATGTTACGTTGACACTCTACCCTACCTCCTTTTTTCTACAATTGTTGTGCTGTAGAAAGCTTTAAGAAGCATTAAACTGTGAGAATCAAAAAGAAAAAAAATATTTTGAACGTATCTGACCCACCATTGTTCTGTTGATGAAACTATATTGTGTTGCTCTAATTTAGATAGACTTCAACAACAAACAGAAAATCTTAGCAGAGAAATTTGAACATGCGTATGAACAACATTAAAATCTCTACATATTACTAAATTAAAATCCCTCACCCCCTTTTTCTGTGTGTATGTGAAGGCTAATTTCAGGAACCATGACACGGATTTCGATACGGTATTCACTGATAGCCTGATCCACGAGTAAGGTTAGCGTACGTAATTTATTACGCTACGCCAGACAAGTCGTCCTGCTATAAATACTTAGTACTTTCCGAGCGAAGCCAAGGCAGTTCGCTAGTTGTACGTAGACAAGCTATACAATGAAAACAAAATTGTTTAAACTAGTGCTGAAATCATAGAACCAGTTGACGAGATCTTGAATTAAAAGCTGTTGAAGGAGAATAAAAGTCCCAAGATGGTATACATTATATTGAACAGAACTTTCCAAACCAACCTTCAGATGTGTGTATAAAATGTAAACCGCAATCAGTTTTTATTGATAGTTTCGACTTACAGCCCTGAAACATGAAAGTTTAATGCGGCAGCTATTCACAGACTGAGGACTGGGCAGCAGACAGTGTATAAATGTGTTGTGGATGTTACGATAAACACGAAAGCGGCCAAACGGATCAATGAATGGACTAGGCATAAGACGATAGCAGCTAAATTCAAATGGTTGTTGGTGGGACATGTAGCTGGGCGAATGGATGACAGATGGACCACGGTAGCTGTTACTGGATTACAAGGAATAAGAAAAGTCCGACATGATAACATAATGGACGGTGAATACGTGATCTTAGATAACTTGTAGGAGCGTCGTGGTTGCTGGAGGCCATAATGGATGGGGAATCCTGGCGAAGGATGCTATTCTGAAATGAATGTAAAATGGTTGGTTGTTGTTTTTTGATGGTGATGTTGTTGCCGAATTTGATGAAGCCGCGTACGAGTGTGGTGTCAGTTGGACGTAAAATTTAAATTTCGTTTTTTCTTTGAACAGTGCATACTTGGTTGGTACACCACTTCACCAGAATATCGTTGTCGATAGATATTTTGATCGGTTTTAAACTGTAAGATGCTAAAATTATCACGTCGTCTTAAGTGCTTCTTACGTTACTTGACAGCATTTCCCTTGACGAAAGACATAGACCTGCATCTATATGGATACTCTGCAAATCACATTTAAGTGCCTGGCTGAGGGTTCATCGAACCACCTTCACAATTCTCTATTATTCCAATCTCGTGTAGCGCGCGGTAAGAATGAACGCCTATATCTTTCCGTACGAGCTGTGATTTCCCTTATTTTATCGTGGTGATAGTTCCGACCTATGTAGGTCGGTGTCAACAAGATATTTTCGCATTCGGAGGAGAAAGTTGGCGATTGGAATTTCGTGAGAAGATTCCCTCACATCGAAAAACGCCTTTCTTTTAATGATGTCCAGCCCAAATCCTGTATCATTACTTTGACACTCTCTCCCATATTTCGCGATAATACAAAATGTGTTGCCTTTCTTTGAACTTTTTCGATGTACTCCGTCAGTCCTATCTGGTGAGGATCCCACACCGCGCAGCAATATTCTAAAAGAGGATGGACAAGCGTAGTGTAGGCAGTCTCCTTAGTAAGTCTTTTACATTCTGATATAAACGTCCGTTTCGTTATCGCCGCTGCATTTCGGTTGCATAATTATGATCTGCATCCACAGATATCGTAAAATCAAACATTCTTTTGTCTGCTGAGTACATCTCTTCACGTCTTCGGTTTGCATTGACCAGGATTAGCAGCACTTCCGCTCGCTTTTAGTAACACATAGGTTCTTGGAGCAGTTGGTATAAGAAATGTTGTTACTCTTAACATTTATCGTTGTTGTTGCTTAAAATATACACAAAGGCTGGAGTATCCCATTCGCTCACACAGTTGTTGAGTATCCAGCTGGATCCGTGTTATAACGCAAGGAAGGAGGAGAGGCACTGGCTGAGCCATGCCGCAATGACTACTTGCACGTAATTGTCAGCTGTGCCCCCCAGAGCGCGTCTAAGTTGAAAATTGCGTCCTTTATTTCCCAGTGACCTACATCACATTTCATTTCAGCCGACGGTGTGTTTAAAGCGTTAACTGTGGGGACTGGTTTCTCCTTTCAACTTTATCCAAGGCGAGATAGCGTTGTTCAGGCGCTTCGAGCGACGACATGTTCCGCTGCAACCGGTAACAGAGTTGTGGGAGTTCTCTTTATAGTGGATAACTGCTACTTATAACACGCACACGCACCAGTTAGCCCCAGAGACATCACGTTCATACCGTGTAACATCCCCTACAGCCTTCATACTGGTCTCAATTCGGTGAAGACGAGTCCGCAAGTTTTTTCTGGTATGTCAGATCCAGGTGAAGACACGAATAATTGGACCCTATACGGCTAGCAGATTATGGGGATGTTAACAGCTACCTTGCACTCTTTATTGGAAACAATGCCCGACTTTTTCTAAGTCATTACGAGCACGAGATTCTTCTGCCCATTCGAGTTTCGATTGGATACGTGATTGTTCGTCAAGCGAATAATGAAAGCATGCAGCCCTATTGTCATCTTGCAAGACGGGAGTTTAAACAGCATTTACGTCATGATAATGTAAAAGAAAGGGCAACAGTAACTTGAATGATTAGGCCCAAATCAAGGTGTGTAAGCGTCACATAACTGCAAACGGCCTGAATCACACCTTCCACACACCGCGGGTGAGAGCCTCCGTACGTCGTTGGTGCACTAGATTTGTCGGACTAAGTTATTCGTCGATAGTCAGACACTTCCTAGTTTCTGTTCCGTTTGCTACATTTAAGTCGTGCAGATTAATCTTCTCTACTAGTATGAACGCATTCGTCGGGCGATTGCACACTTTAAATTTACCCAGACAGTATCGAATGGTCTGGCAGGCTTCCATGACACGTCGTGGAAGCGCCTTTCGACCTGAAAGACCTAGAGAGAGAACATACGGACATGCCAGACAGTAACCTATAAATTCAGCTTTCACATTAATGTACTGCAGATGTCTTAGCCTTAATTATAACATACCGATTTTGAATCTCCCAGAAATATTGTTCCACTCTATGCCATTCACGAAACGAAACGAGGGCAACTCGCATATACTTAATTATCTCTCCAGATCCGTTAACGTATCCATTTTGGACGATCAATCAGTGCCAGTTCCTGTGGATTTTACGAAGAGCAAACTGAGATCCAGAGAAATGGTGGCTTGCAGACTACAGATGTAAATGTAGAGCCATTTTTGCGGAAATCATGTTGTATCGTCTACAGGAGATTATCGGTATCCAGTTGGACCGTAAGATATAGACATAGCACCAGGCTGCTGTAACTGAACTGACGTTGTTCAAAGTGCTGCAGTGTTGATTATATACATTGCAGGAGGCTACAAAATCTTAGGAAAGTTCATTAATCGGTGCGCTCGCAGAGTATGCTGAAAAGAATAATAGTTCCATTTTCTGTCACCAGGGGAAAACAGCGCAGCGGTGTGGGTGAAGGAAAAGGGCAGGAACTACCAACCACATGTAACGATGGTTCTGGAACCTGTATGATCACAAGTTCCAACATGTGTTAGATGTGGTGTCCCGACTCAGTAACATGCTGCATCTCTCCCTTAAGTCCTCAGTGATGGCTATAACAGCTAAATTGTAACGTAAAGGACAAGATTAGTTGCAAATACCACGTGGAACCCGATGTCACCTCTTAAGTGAAAATCACCCAGATTATTCAACGGAAATGTAAGTAAAATATGAAAAGAGTTTTAACGTTATAAATATTTGCCATCTAGGAAGTAGTTCGACAGTCACACAATTGCCAGTGCATTATTGCAATATTTTAGCTATGCTACCAACAGGAGAACACGTTTCCAAGCCAATGTGTTCCTTCATAGAGCTCAAACGGACCACAGACTACATTTCAAATATGCGGCTGCCGAGGGCCAGAAAACCGAAGGTACATCCCAAGAAGCGGATAAAGTGCCACTAGAAGCCTTCCTAAAAGACAATTTCCATTCCTTCCGAACTGACTATGCGAATGTAGACGAGATGTGGCTCAAATTCAAAGATATAGTAGCAACAGCAATTGAGATATTCATACCTCATAAATTGGTAAGAGATGGAACGCTGTTGCAGAGGCAACGGAAAAAGCATGCGAAGTTCAGAAGAACGCGAAATCCCGAAGATGGGCTAAAACTTACAGACGCGCGAAATTTGGCACGTACTTCGATGCGAGATGCCTTTAATAGGTTCCACAACGAAACATTGTCTCGAAATTTGGTAGAAAATCCGAAGAAATTCTGGTCGTATGTGAAGTACACAAGCGGAAAGACGCAGTCAATACCTTCGCTGCGCAGTGCCGATGGTACTGTTATCGACGACTGTACCGCTAAAGCGGAGTTATTGAACGCAGTTTTCCGAAATTCCTTCACCAGGGAAGACGAATGGAATATTCCAGAATTTGAAACACGAACATCTGCTAGCATGAGTTTCTTAGAAGTAGATACCTTAGGGGCTGCGAAGCAACTCAAATCGCTTGATACGGGCAAGTCTTCAGGTCCAGATTGTACACCGATTAGGTTCCTTTCAGATTACGCTGATACTATAGCTCCCTACTTAGCACTCATATACAACCGCTCGCTCACCGATAGATCTGCACCTACAGATTGGAAAATTGCGCAGGTCGCACCAGTGTTCAAGAAGGGTAGTAGGAGTAATCCATTTAACTACAGACCTATATCATTGACGTCGGTTTGCAGTAGGGTTTTGGAGCATATACTATTTTCAAACATTATGAATCACCTCGAAGGGAACGATCTATTGACACGTAATCAGCATGGCTTCAGAAAACATCGCTCTTGTGCAACGCAGCTAGCTCTTTATTCGCACGAAGTAATGGCCGCTATCGACAGGGGATCTCAAGTTGATTCCGTATTTCTAGATTTCCGGAAAGCTTTTGACACCGTTCCTCACAAGCGACTTCTAATCAAGCTGCGGAGCTATGGGGTATCGTCTCAGTTGTGCGGCTGGATTCGTGATTTCCTGTCAGGAAGGTCGCAGTTCGTAGTAATAGACGGCAAATCATCGAGTAAAACTGAAGTGATATCAGGTGTTCCCCAGGGAAGCGTCCTGGGACCTCTGCTGTTCCTGATCTATATAAATGACCTGGGTGACAATCTGAGCAGTTCTCTTAGACTGTTCGCAGATGATGCTGTAATTTACCGTCTAGTAAGGTCATCCGAAGACCAGTATCAGCTGCAAAGCGATTTAGAAAAGATTGCTGTATGGTGTGTCAGGTGGCAGTTGACGCTAAATAACGAAAAGTGTGAGATGATCCACATGAGTTCCAAAAGAAATCCGTTGGAATTCGATTACTCGATAAATAGTACAATTCTCAAGGCTGTCAATTCAACTAAGTACCTGGGTGTTAAAATTACGACAACTACAGTTGGAAGGACCACATAGATAATATTGTCGGGAAGGCGAGCCAAAGGTTGCGTTTCATTGGCAGGGCACTTAGAAGATGCAACAAGTCCACTAAAGAGACAGCTTACACTACACACCGCACAGCAGTACTCCAGAATAGGGCAAACAAGTATAGTGTAAGCAGTCTCTTTGGTAGACCTGTTGCACCTTCTAAGTGTTCTGCCAATGAATCGCAGTCTTTAGTTTGCTCTACAGACAATATTATCTATGTGATCGTTCCAGTTTAGGTTATTTGTAATTGTAATCCCTAAGTATTTAGTTGAATTTAGAACCCTCAGATTTGTGTGACTTACCGCGTAATCGAAATTTAGCTGATTTCTTGTAGTACTCATGTGAGGCACTTCACATTTTTCCTTATTCTGAGTCAACTGCCACTTTTCGCACCAAACAGATATCTCATCCAAACCATTTTGCAAGTCGGTTTGATCATGCAGACGGTAAATGACAGCATCATCTGCAAACAATCTAAGACGGCTACTCAGATTGTTTCCTGTGTCGCTAATATAGATCAGGAACAATAGAGGGCTTAGAACACTTCCTTGGAGGACGCCGGATATTCCTTCTGTTTTACTCGATGACTTTCCGTTTATTACTACGAACTGTGATCTTTCTGGCAGGAAATCACGAATCCAGTCGCACAACTGAGGTGATACTCCGTAGGCCCGCAGTTTGATTAGAAGACAAAATAACGTAAAGTTCCAAATCAAGAAAGGTTACTGTTCCAGGAAACCATACGCAATATCCGCAAAAGCCGGCTCAGAATGCTGTGATCGGTATAAATATGATTCGAACTTGAAAGGAGAAGTATTTTCCATCAGAACATGCAACAAGAAACACAGAAAGCTAACAATATCCAGAATAAGTCATCCTTAAGCAAAAGTAATATATAGCTGTAATGATAACAATAACACTAGTACTGATGCTTTTTAAGTAACAGCTAAAAGTGCCTATATTGAAGAGACTTTCAACTTGCGGTGCGGTAAAGACAAAGAGAACCTGATATAAAAGATTAACTAATCTCAGCGTGGTGCTGGTCTTCCATGCAGCGCCTCACAGTCGTAGGAATGTGTTTTTAGTGTAGTCGCTAATGATTTCGTGCGAAAGCCACAATATCATTATCGAGGTGTGGTGCGATGGCACAGATTGGGCAGGGGTTCTAGAATTAGCAGAGACTGTCCTCAAGCTCCTGATTCTTGAAACCAAAATGCCACTAATTTATTTGGTAAGTGGTCACTGTCATCCTGATTATAATGTATTTGTAGTTCAGAGAGCAGCGCCTATTAATTCAAATAACTAATGGTCATTATATTACATAACAGTGAAAGTGCAAGTCCTGTGAGCTGATTACTTAACTATGAGTAAACGAAGCATATAGAACCTGTGTGGTGACTGTCACTTCAGTTGCATAATGGATGGTGATTGAACCACAATGAACTCTGTTGTCATTATTACGGCTAAACCATTAATTTCGTCTTTACGTTTTTAGACCTTCTGGCTACAGTTGCAAGCTTTAATTTTCAGAGTGTAGTAGGCGCAACAGAAATGTTTTTCCTCAGCGGAAACCTCGTACACACACCTGTGAGTGTTGAATTGTTTTCATCCTGCGCGGTAGCTTCCACTTGTCAGGTGTCACTGTAGAAATATCAACAAATCACTGTGTCAGTGCGGACCAGCTTGTGCCCGCCAGAATTCACGAAATTTGTTACTTTTACTCCACTGTATAACTGAATATTATTATTGGCTTTTTGCATGGTAACTAGTGAATTATCACAGTGAATATTTCAAAATTAATTATTTAAGTCCGTAAAAAGCAGCCAAGTGTACAAAGTATATGTATTGAAAACTGGAATAAATATTTTTAAAAATCTTGCACCTAAAATCATGAAAACAAATCACCTATGAGCAGTAGAGAGTACAGAAAAATTTTCCTTCCTCCAGAAAAAAAAAAATCAAATCTCAAAGGATTATGGTGGTGGTGGTAGGTAGTGTTTAACGTCCCGTCGACAACGAGGTCATTAGAGACGGAGCGCAAGCTCTGGTTAGGGAAGGATGGGGAAGGAAATCGGCCGCGCCCTTTCAAAGGAACCATCCCGGCATTTGCCTGAAACGATTTAGGGAAATCACGGAAAACCTAAATCAGGATGGCCGGAGACGGGAATTGTCTGAAAGGGTTATGAAGTTAACATAATGGCATCATGAAGGGTTACCAGTAACGATATTGTATAAGATTGCTCAATGAGCTGACTGATCACATTCTAATCTCTGATTTCTGTTGCTTCGAATTAGAACGTTCAATACTCCTACATCATACATCTGTTAGCAAATTTCACACAAAGGTTAAATGGCTGAGTTCATCGCATAGGTCAGTTATCTCGACTATGAAATGTCATTAATGGCAGAACGATCTTTCTTCAAACAAAGAAACCGTTTTCCGGCGTGGATTGTCTTGCAGCATTTGCCTCATGCACTGCAAAAATGTTTCCAGCTACGTCCGCTGCCTTCCTCGCTCTGTTAAACCCAAAGTGAACAATATGAGGCAAATGTTACATGTTTTCCACTTTCAGCTATATATTGTAACACTTAAACAACGTTTATAAGATGCAGATATGCAAAATCCAATTCGTAAGTGCAAAATGATTACTATAACTTCAAACAAGAAAATGAGGATTCATAAATACTCCCATAGTAATTTACGCATGTTATGTAGCTTCACGCTGTTCACTTAGTTTATCCAAGTTATTTGGCATGGAAAATCGGAACTCATTAAGAAACAATTTTATGCTTACCAACGCGTGAGCAGAAACGTGCCGAAGATACTCTGAACTCACCTTGCCGGACGGCGGCCGGTGTCAAGTCGACTGTAGCGGGTGGCCGATAGCCTCTGTAGGGCGACGATACTCTCCAGCGTACACTGCTCTGATGTTGATGCAACAAAGATATCTTTCGGGGAATGTTTTGCTATTAGTAGTGGGCTATAAAGAGAAGGAACTTATCTTTGTTGTTCCATTAGACCAATATCTTCAGCAGACATCCTAAATGCCATAAAAATAAATAAATAAATGAGAGGACTCGAAATGGCGGCACTAAGTCTACACTGCACGACGTTTACCACTAGTCTGCGATCAGATACAGCACTGTTACGAAGTCAACACTTACTTCAGACACTTCCGCATCCTTCAGTTTTGCCAGGTCGTACAGATGGCCGGACGGACTTATAATTCTACCGGCCAATTTTTGTGCTGTCAAGAATAAGTTCTATCAGTCATTTCCTGCAAACATGAAGAGTTAGTGCCTCTGAGCCGCATCGTTGGTTGTGTCATTGTGTGGGGTTCGGGTTAGGAGACTGTTGGGAGGGAATGGTGTGGAAAATTCAAGGCTGGTCGCACAGATCCACTTGATGGTGTTCGAGGAATAAATTCATATACGACTGATAAACTTGTGCCATATGTTCACGGGATTCTGAGGACGAGTTATCAATTCCCAATTTCCCAACTTACTAAACAGTGTCACAGAGAGGTTTTGTTACTATAAGATTTGTGCACAGTTCTTACCAAAAATGTCCAATCGATGTTCACAGAACTGATAGAACGTTTTCGGCATTGACAGTCCTTCACCACTACCCTGAAGAGGAGAGGAATTTGCAAACAGAATCGTGAGTGGGCACGAGACATGTGTGCAACATGTGAACTCTGAAAATAAATAAAAGTCCATACAATGGGTGCACACTCATTGTCCCAAAAAGCCAAAAAAAAAATCAAACATACATTGTCAAACAACGAAATGATCGTTTCAGTTTTTTTCGGGACCGCAGAATAATTTTGAAAACAGATTTTGTGACAGGAATGTGTGTTAATTCCGTTATATCACAGATTTGTTGTAACGTGGCCAAAACGCATATAACAATGCCGACATGCTAGAGACGTGGAAGAAAAGGCCAAGAAAACGAAGGAGAAGAAACTGAGTTACTGTGAGACTGTTACGAAACTCTGACGGCCTGTCCCAAATAAGGAGCACAGGATTAATTTGAGCGGGAGGTATGTGGAGAGCTAATGTCAACTTGACGAACTTATGTGCAGTCTGTACTATCAATTTTTTTCCATTTTTAGTAGCAAGTCGGAGGTTAATTTATGAATAACTGTCGCGTAAAGAGGGAGTACAAAAATGTATCTTAGGTATGGTACAAATAGGAAACGCAAGTAAGCTAAGACGAAAAATCAGCATGAAAAATGTGAAAAAATCGAAAAAGAAATGGTTGTCGGAAGAATTGACTCAGTATATAGAAAAGTCAAAACAGCCTTCAGCCGGTGGTGAATTAAAAGCAAGGGCGGTGTCATTGAGAGTGCAATGGGAATTCCAGTGTTAAATGAAAGCTTCTATCAGGGTCTGTGATTGACTACGTGATGGAAGAAGAAACAGGAGTCGACGAAGAAGTACGGGATGCAGTATTAGAATCAGAAGTTAAGAGAGCTTTTGACGACTTAAGATTAAATAAAGCAGAAGGTATAGGCAACATTGTATCGGAATTTCAAAAACCATTGGGGAAGAGGGTACAAAACGATTACTCACGTTGGTGCGTATAATGTATAAGTCTGATTTCCGGAAAAACATACCCACACAATGTCCGAGATTGCAAGAGCCGACAAGTGCGAAAATTATCGGCAGAGTCAGCTTAACAGTTCATGAATCCACGTTGCTGAGAAGAATAATATACAGAACGAAGGGAAAGAAAATTAAGGATCTGTTACACAACGACGGCTTTGGCAAAGATAAAGGTACCAGAGAGTCAGTTATGACGTTGCTCTTGATAATGGAAGCAACACTAAAGAAAAATCAATGCACGTTCATAGGAACGTGGAACTGGAAAAAGCTTTTGACGGTGTAAAATGGTGCAAGGCATTCGAAATTCTGAGAAAAATAGGGGTGAGCTAAAGGTAAAAACGGGTAATATACAGCGTGTCCAAGAAACAAGAGGGGGTAGTAAGACTGGAAGACCAAGAACGAAGTGCTCGGATTAAAACCAGTGGAGGACGGGGATGTAGTTCTTTGGTCACTATTAAATACCTACATTAAAGAAACAATGACTGAAATAAAAGAATGGTTCAAGAGTGAGATTAAAATTCAGACTGAAAAGTTATCAATGATAAGATTCGCTAATGAAATTGCTATCCCGAGTAAAATTGAAGAATAAATACAGGACGTATTGAATATTTACTCAGTCAGTAGCAGAGATATGAAAGTAATGAAAAGTGCGAGAAATGAGAACATGGAAAAACATAACATGAGAATTGGGGATCTCAAAGTTAAGGAATTCTGCTAACTACGCTGCAGAATAACCCATGATGGACAGAGCAAGGAGGACGTAAATAGCAGACTAGCAAGGGAAAAGGACATTTCTGGCCAAGAGAAATTTGATAGTATCAAATAAAGATCTTAATTTGAGAGAACACATTTCTGAGAATAGATCTCTGGAGCGCAACTATTTTATTCAGCACTGTACTTGAACGAGTGCATCAAGCAAATTTAGCAACTTGCACTGCTTATTTTAATAGGCACTGTAGAATTTGTGGCTTATGACCACCGTAAACGTTACCTAAGCAGCGACGAAGTTTGCATAGTTCTTGCATTAATCACATTTCTATTAGTAACGGAGTCTTCGAAGGCTAGGGCCCGACCGATGATACTAGGAAACCCAAGTGATGGGTTTACGACGCAAAGAGAATGCAGTCGATTTGAAGTAGAACCTGCGAACCTAAGTGCCACCGTCTTCCTTGTTAACCCCGATAAACGCTGAAGACGCTGTTGCAAGAAGTGCTGGCCCAGTTTTGCCTGTCTGGTATCGATTTTGTATTGCCGGCTAATAGACTCATTGCCATCCGCGCTGCCAGTTTAACTGTACAGTGGGAATTACATTAGTGAGTCTTTTAACGTCATTAGGTCTTCCTCAGAAAATCTAGATCTTACCTTGACAGAGATAAAAACGTAATTGAATTCAGTAAAGTTCGTTTTCTGTTCCATAAACCACTCTTAATTACCACAGCTACGTGCGTTAAGCGTAGAAACTATCATGTGCTATGTTCGACGTATAGTATTCTCAATCACTGCACTCCTTCTTATCTTCAACTTTTCTACAACTCTCTCTGAGCAGCACAGCAGAAACACTCGTTCACAACAACTTAAAATCCTCCCTGTGCCATCAGTTTCTGTATCAGGCACCTGACACACAAACAATGCTTCTCAAAATGTCATAACTTTACTAACTTTAAAAGACATGTAATGGTCCACATTCTATCACAATAACTCTCTCTCTCTCTCTCTCTTCTCTCCTCTCTCCTCCCTCCCTCCCTCCCTCCCTCCCTCCCTCCCTCCCTCCCTCCCTCTCTCTCTCTCTCTCTCTCTCTCTCTCTCTCTCTCTCTCTCTCTCTCTCTCTCTCTCTCTCTCTCTCCCCCCCCCTCTCTCGCCCCTCTCGCCCCTCCTCTCCCCCATCTCCCTCCCCCCTCTGGAGTCATTACATCCACTGTTGTTGCTATGCAGCGTCGCACTCCACCTAAAGTTGTTCGAAACGGTGACAAGTAACGGACTATCTCCGAACAGACCCTCCCCCTCCTCCGTCCTAAAAAAAAAAAGTAATAAACCGTGAGATGAGGCGACCTTGGAAGTCAGTGGTGCCATGCACGAACCATTCGCCCCCTTACAACTGATCCATCGTCAAGACAGCAGCAGTGGGCCGTCCTGTTGAAAACTCTTCTTTGTATTCCCGTAATTCGGGAAAAAGTCAGATATCCAATAAATCTAGGTATGTGATAATGGTGAACGGTTTTTCGGTGGGAAGGGATGATCGTCAAATCTGTTCTCAGGAAACATAGCAAAAGACAAGAGTCTCTGGAGAGAGCTAGGTGCAATAAGGCGACGTATACAGTGAACTGCATCAACCGACCATATACAATAAAACGTGCACCACGCAAAACCTTTAGTTCAGATGCGTAACTTTAAATTTACATCAAGTTTCTAACTTCACTCATGTAAAAGTTACAGTCTTGGCAAATCAGATGAATCTTTTAAAACACCCTGTAATGTCTTTTGTGCAAAGATTGATTTTCTTTGCTTGAGAAGGTACGTCTAAACAGTATTTCGTCCACGAGTGAGGCATGCATTATCTAGCACTATACTGTACGTACAAAGACACATACAGTAAAGGAAAAACAGACACTACTACCTAACTAAAGCGTTTCTTCAAGGATCAATCACATAACTTCCACGATGACAGTCTTGTTGATTGGACTTGACTGGTGGACTCTTCCCCAATTTGGTCACTCATCTTTCAGAGGTTTCAGGCTTTCGTTGAAGCCATTCTCTACATCCTATCGATCTGAACATGACCGTTAGTTGAGCCAGGAAATCCCGCTGTTCCTGTAAACAAAGTCAGGTGTGACCACAAGGAGTGGACTCTAATGTTCCTTCTAACAAGCTGTTTTTACTGTACCCATGAATCGCCGTACGCTGAATATACAGAGCGATTTTTTCCATCGTGTACAAACTCTAGGGACTGATCGATAGGAGGATACGGAACAAAAAAGATCCAATCAACTTATGTCTGGAAATGGATGATTTCCGTGCTAGAGACCATTCATTCAGTCACACATTTTTACAGACTCTGCGGTCTAATAGGCGCTGTACCATGCAGCCAAAGTTACAGTACGTGTGGAAATTGGCTTCCATGTCCATCAACACATGCGTGCACGTGTCGTAACATGTTCCATCTCACACGTTCACATAGGCCAGGCAGCAACATGAATACGCTGCTCCAGTGTCTCCACATCTGGATTGGACTCTGCATAAACGATGCTCATTACATGGCCACATAACCAGAAATCGCACGGGTTGAGATCCGGTGAACGAGCAGGTTATGCAACTGGACCACCTCTTCCGATCAATCGACCAGTGAAGACACGACTGAGATGCGTCCATGGCGAAGTTGGTTGGAGGACCATCATGTAGCAGTCACATAACCCTTTGAACCATCAGTGGCACTTCTTCCAGCATGGGAAGCAAAGTCACCCGCAAGAAACGCCAATATTTCCGGCTCGTTAGGCGAAGTGGAACGAAGACTAGTCCCACAATACGGTCGCCAATTATCCCGGGCCACATATTTCGGCAGCAGCGATGCTGATGATTCGTTGTCACCAGGTCACGAGGGTTCTGCGTAGTGTCCCACCAGATGTTTGTTACGGAACTTGAAGATACCACTCAGTGTAAATGTGGCCTCGTCTGTGAATAGGGTGGAGGGCACAGATCCCGGAATCGTGGTTGCCTGGTGAAGAAATCAGTGAACAAATTGCTCCCGACGCGGAAAGTCCGTCGCTAGTAAGCCCTGCACACGCTGTAAGCGATAAGGGTAGTAACAATTGTCATGGAGAATGTTCCAGACGGTCGTCTGGCTTACCCTGTACTGGAGGATCAATTGCCTGGTACTGACACGGCGGTCACCTTCCACAGTATTAATCACATTTTCCTCAGAGTCTGACGTCCGAACATTTCGGGAACGTCTTTAATGATTTCCTGATTCCTAGAACGACTCTGTCTTACACAGTTGCGATACACTGTAGCAAACATTGAATTATGTGGTTCTTGTGGACAGGGATAGGTCTGATACAACTTTTCTGCCCACAGCCAGTTGCCATTTACCTTTTTGTAAGTTAACACCCTGTCGGCTAACTCTCATACGGAACCATTCTGCACAACGCTGTATCACATCCACCGCAAGGTGAGTCAGCAAGAGAAGTGAATGGGACACAGCAGTACCAATTACTATGGGAGGAGAAGATGCTAGGGCATGACGTACGAGGAACAGTACCACGCGTACTGTAACTGTGGCTGCACGATCCAGCGGGTATTAGACAGCAGTCCCTGTACAAAGTATGATTGAATAAATGGTCTCTAGCATGGAAACCATGCATATCCGGACAGACACACGTTCATTAGACCGTTTTTTGTTCCCTATCCTCTCATCGATCAATCTGTAGAGTTTGTACACGGTGGAAATAATCAGCCTGTAGAATGTCTCACAAAAAAGTGAAGGGGAGGCTATATGATGTTACTTCAGTCATCACAAAACCGAGTCAAATTTACAAAGAACTTGGCAGTGTGACTCCACTTTCCAGTGTGATACTGCTTCTGAAGGGTGTGATAAAGCCATTGTATCATCTCCGGAAGGAAGGTGACCCCCAACTCTTACAACTGTTTTTTGGCATCGTGGATACTGGCTCTGGGGTGGAATCGATGTCCAAGCTTCTTCTGCATATATTCAGTCGGGGACATATGTAAGATATCTGCTGGGCACTAGAATACTTCAGATCACACACACAATTCATAGAGATGCGTGCCATGTGTGATCGACCATTTTGGGGTTGGGTTGTTTGGGGAGACCATACAGCGAGGTCATCGGTCTCATCGGATTAGGGAAGGATGGGGAAGGAAGTCGGCCGTCCCCTTTCAAAGGAACCATCCCGGCATTTGCCTGGAGCGATTTAGGGAAATCACGGAAAACCTAAATCAGGATGGCCGGACGCGGGATTGAACCGTCGTCCTCCCGAATGCGAGTCCAGTGTGCTAGCCACTGCGCCACCTCACTCGAACGACCATTTTGCTGTTGGAAAACTGGCACCACAGTAATGTCGTATGGGAAGTAACACATTAGGACGTAGGATATCCGTGACATACCGTTGTAGCATCAGAGTACCCTCGTATCACTACCAGCTGTGACCTGAAGTCGTATTCCAAGGTTCCCCACACCATGACAACAACAGCAACACTACTGTGCCTCTCCAAACATTCAAAGTATGGAAGCTGTTCCCAGATTGCCGACCGATTCGTAAACAATGGCCATCTAATGTAGAGCAAAATCGCTATTCGTTGCTGAACACAATGTGAGACCATTCATCAGCAAAACATGCTTCCGGTAATGGATCCAATACAAACGTAACCTTTTGTATTGTGGTATTAACGCCAGACTATGCTTGGGACGGTCATTCCGTGGTACAGCTGCTGCTAATTTCCAAACAGTGGTACGGGATAACACAGAATGTTGCAGGGAGTCCAATATCTCTTCTCAGACGGTATTTGCAGATGTTAAATGATTAAGATGTTCTTGGCGCACAGTAGGGCGATCGCCCCTTGTAGTGGTCAGACATGTTTACTCCAAACCTTGACAAGTATGCTAGCCCTGTTGTTCCCATGCAAACAACTTCAGACAGTTGTCACATCAGAATGTACTACGAATCTGCATATTGTACCACTCGACCAAATTGGGTCCTACAGTACGGTCTCTCTAAACCTCTGCCTGGAGTTGATAACACTGTTTCACATGAGTACACACCATGTGTTTCCTTCACAATGTTCACTCAACATCTGACGTTGTTCCCTGCCCTTACATACCCTACGAGGTCAAGTAAAAACACTAAACAGTACATTCTGTTGGTACCTCGCACAAAGAAATGCAGCTCTAATCATTTACATACTCACTGATAAAATGTACGTGTACACATTGACATCCCACCATCTCTTCTGGATACGTCCCTTTTTGGCTAGGTAATTTAATTCTTGTCTTTCCAATCAGTTTTTGATATGCATCTACTAAGAAAACCCTCAAACAAGTACAAAAGCATAGGTAAAAATTTCCTGAATAGTTTAAATCTGTGGTTTATATCTGTGATACAGACCTGATAGTGTCTTTCGATACTGTTAAAAGATGTTTAGCGTGTTGAAATGAATTGGTTCAGGTTTACAGTAGAGTGTCTCCTTGTCAGCCTTTGTGCCAGTTACGTGGTAGAATTCCACTGACTACTGTTTTTGGCTCACCTCAGCTTGTCTTAAAGCCCACTACTCGAACTCTTCAGCTAAACTCTTGTGGGCTGCCGTCGGGCAGTCTGCAGGTGAAACTGTAGTGTGAGAACGTGCCCCACGGTGTTTAGAGCACCCTCAGTCCCACTCTGGATGATGAAAACTTGTGATGGCCCATTTGGATGTACTGTGCTGTAGGAAGTCATGTAGTCAGATGATGGTGGCTGTAACGGACAGGCAGGCCCTGGCACCTGGAAATGGCTGAAACAATGATCAGGAAAAAAGACACCAGATGACCCCCTGACAAAGCAGTGACGATGATGATAATGCAATAAGGACTGTCAGATAAATTGATGTTGGAAGACATTCGGTCTCCCCATTAACAATGTGATAGGCAGCATTCAATGCCAAGCCCTGTGAGTGGCAGGTCCTGGTTTCATGGATGTTGCCATTGTGGGGATGGCAAAGAGCATGTTCACAAGAAGTGCTGGAACTTCTTACAAATGGATGTCAGTGCACCGTAATAATCATTCAGTCAACTGCTATGGGGATGGATGCAGTCTATCCTAATGACTGACTCGGTTGAGAGCTGGAATACACAGGTATTTATAGCCACTGAGATAATGAATTGAGGCTCTGTTAGTTATGACCGAAAGTGACGCGCTTCTTTACCAGTCAGCAGTCCTCGTTCCACTGTGTTTACTTAACAATTCGTTACAGGCTCGTAACTGCATTGTCAGGTATCTGAAATGTGTTACTTCGTCTGATGGCATGGTTATTGCTTCTCATCACTAGAGCTAACGAAGACGTCTCCATCCTTCCCTCTTGGCTCACATTTTAGTGAGTGTGTAACTTGTGCTTGGCAATTTGTGATGATGTTGCAACATGCGCTCAAATATGTGGCTGACTTACAGTGCTGATAGTTTCTTTCTTCCGCATACATATGTCACCGCCTCTGTCTGGTGTCTCCCATGGCTGAGCTAGTGTGAAGTTATAAAATCCAATTTCATCCCCTGTTTTGCTCTGAGACCTAACAGTTCTATCCTTAATTTCATATTCTAAAGGTAACAGGGCTACTGGAAATATGTTTTCCAATTGTTATTCAAAAACACAATAAGTGAGTTACAGTATATGTAGGGTCCTGTGCTGTACGAGCAAATGGGCTACAACCGTAATATTTACTTAGTGTGTAACATGAAATGGCATTGTTGGAAGTACATGCATTTCTCTATCGCTTTTTAGCAGTCTAAAAACACAATATATTTAGGTAAAGATAAGAATAAAGATAGCAGTCAAGGTGAGTAATCAGTTTTCATGACCGAATGTCTTCCAACATCAATTTATCTGACAGTCCTTATTGCACATGTATCTTCTCTTATGACGTCAACCATTACTATAAACATACGTGTTGTACGCGAACAATAATTATAATGTACATTTACGTACACTTTCATAAAATTCAGTACCGAAAACGTAAGGAGGAATCTTAGACGTTCATATTGCGTTTTTTTGTGTGAGCTTGTAGTAATGACACACGCAAAACTGCAGTGGCTTACGAAACACGTTAACGCGCTTACTCGTCCTGTGTAAAACTCATTTGCACCAGATTCTTAGAACGATAACGCTGTTGTACATAGCCCATCATTTCATTGAAAAGAATAGTGATCATTAGGGAAGTGTGTAAAGAAAATGTTACGTAATGAAAATGCAGATTATATCTAAGTCGTTTAAACTTTCCGTAAAGTAAGATAGGAGCTCACGAACCACGTTGTGTCGTTATGCAGATATAATCTTCCACTATATCAGGAGAAAAGAGACGAGCGCAGACACACGCCGATAAAACTTCTTGCAAACATCGATCTTAATTTTTGCTATATTTTTTATATAGTACCTCTTATTTTATATTGTGTTGGACTTCAGTGTAATTATCAAAGAATAAGCTGTAATTTAACGCTTTTCAAATTATTTTTGAGAGTGGATGACATGAAGAGTCTTGGTAACTCCTACAAATGCACGTGAATTCACATGTCTAGTCAATAAGTCACATCAAAGGACTTGGCTCGGTGGTAAGGCACTGGACTAACATTCGGGAGGGCGGCCTTTGTGTGACTCAGTGTTACGCCGAATTTCTGTAATTCGCTGTTGTGGTTCTTACATGAAACGTTAATTGGAGGTAGTGACATGTTAGACTACTCTACTTGAATAACATACTTAAATTTTCGGAGTAAACTTTTCCTTAATGCATTATGTCTTTCCTATACCGACTATCATTTGAATTTGTGAAGTCTACTTAGAATGAAAAAGCGTACAGAAAAGATCGTGACGGTACGCACATCTCTGCCTTCCTTTCGATAAGCCAAATTGTTACACAGGGGGGTCCACTTACAGTGACCGGACCAAATACCTCACGAAATAAGCGTCAACGAAAAAACTACACAGAACGAAGCTCGTCTAGCTCTAAGGGGGAAACAAGATGGCGCTATGGTTGGCCCGCTAGATGGCGCTGCCATAGGTCAAAAGAATATCAACTGCATTTTTTAAAAATAGGAACCATCATTTTTATTACATATTCGTGTAGTACGTAAAGAAATATGAATGTTTTAGTTGGACCATTTTTTTCGGTTTGTGACAGATGGCGCTGTAATAGTCACAAACATATGGCTCAAAATTTTAGATGAACAGTTGGTAACAAGTAGGTTTTTTTTAAATTAAAACACAGAACGTAGGTACGTTTGAACATTTTATTTCGGTTGTTCCAATGTGATACATGTGCCTTCGTCAACTTACTATTTCTGAGAACGCATGCTGTTACAGCGTGTTACCTGTAAATACCACATTAATGGAATAAATGCTCAAAATAATGTTCCTCAACCTCAATGCATTTGGCAATACGTGTAAAGGCATTCCTCTCAACAGCGAGTAGTTCGCCTTCTGTAATGTTCGTACATGAATTGACAATGCGCTGACGAATGTTGTCGGGCGTTGTCGGTGGATCACGATAGCAATTATCCTTCAACTTTCTCCACAGAAAGTAATCCGGGGCGTCAGAACCGGTGAACCTGCGGGCCATGGTATGGTGCTTCGACGACCAATCCACCTGTCATGGAATATGCTATTCAATACTGCTTCAGCCGCACGCGAGCTATGTGCCGGACATCCATCATGTTGGAAGTACATCGCCATTCTGTCATGCAGTGAAACATCTTGTAGTAACATCGGTAGAACACTACGTAGGAAATCAGCATACATTGCACCATTTAGATTGCCATCGATAAAATGAGAGCCAATTATCCTTCCTCCCATAATCTACATCTACATCAACATGACTACTCTGCAATTCACATTTAAGTGCTTGGCAGAGGGTTCATCGAACCACAATCATACTATCTCTCTACTATTCCACTCCCGAACAGCGAGCGGGAAAAACGAACACCTAAACCTTTCTGTTCGAGCTCTGATTTCTCTTATTTTATTTTGATGATCATTCCTACCTATGTAGGTTGGGCTCAACAAAATATTTTCGCATTCGGAAGAGAAAGTTGGTGACTGAAATTTCGTAAAAAGGTCTCGCCGCGACGAAAAACGTCTATGCTCTAATGACTTCCATCCCAACTCGTGTATCATATCTGCCACACTCTCTCCCCTATAACGCGATAATACAAAACGAGCTGCCCTTCTTTGCACCCTTTCGATGTCCTCCATCAATCCCACCTGGTAAGGATCCCACACCGCGCAGCAATATTCTAACAGAGGACGAACGAGTGTAGTGTAAGCTGTCTCTTTAGTGGACTTGTTGCATCTTCTAAGTGTCCTGCCAATGAAACGCAACCTTTGGCTCACCTTCCCGACAATATTATCTATGTGGTCCTTCCAACTGAAGTTGTTCGTAATTTTAACACCCAGGTACTTAGTTGAATTGACAGCCTTGAGAATTGTACTATTTATCGAGTAATCGAATCCCAACGGATTTCTTTTGGAACTCATGTGGATCATCTCACACTTTTCGTTATTTAGCGTCAACTGCCACCTGACACACCATACAGCAATCTTCTCTAAATCGCTTTGCAGCTGATACTGGTCTTCGGATGACCTTACTAGACGGTAAATTACAGCATCATCTGCGAACAGTCTAAGAGAACTGCTCAGATTGTCACCCAGGTCATTTATATAGATCAGGAACAGTAGAGGTCCCAGGACGCTTCCCTGGGGAACACCTGATATCACTTCAGTTTTACTCGATGATTTGCCGTCTATTACTACGAACTGCGACCTTCCTGACAGGAAATCATGAATCCAGTCGCACAACTGAGACGATACCCCATAGCTCCGCAGCTTGATTAGAAGTCGCTTCTGAGGAACGGTGTCAAAAGCTTTCCGGAAATCTAGAAATACGGAATCAACTTGAGATCCCCTGTCGATAGCGGCCATTGCTTCGTGCGAATAAAGAGCTAGCTGCGTTGCACAAGAGCGATGTTTCCTGAAGCCATGCTGATTACGTGTCAATAGATCGTTCCCTTCGAGGTGATTCATAATGTTTGAATACAGTATATGCTCCAAAACCCTACTGCAAACCGACGTCAATGATATAGGTCTGTAGTTAAATGTATTACTCCTACTACCCTTCTTGAATACTGGTGCGACCTGCGCAATTTTCCAATCTGTAGGTACAGATCTATCGGTGAGCGAGCGGTTGTATATGAGTGCTAAGTAGGGAGCTATAGTATCAGCGTAATATGAAAGGAACCTAATCGGTATACAATCTGGACCTGAAGACTTGCCCGTATCAAGCGATTTGAGTTGTTTCGCAACCCCTAAGGTATCTACTTCTAAGAAACTCATGCTAGCAGATGTTCGTGTTTCAAATTCTGGAATATTCCATTCGTCTTCCCTGGTGAAGGAATTTCGGAAAACTGCGTTCAATAACTCCGCTTTAGCGGCACAGTCGTCGATAACAGTACCATCGGCACTGCGCAGCGAAGGTATTGACTGCGTCTTGCCGCTTGTGTACTTTACATACGACCAGAATTTCTTCGGATTTTCTACCAAATTTCGAGACAATGTTTCGTTGTGGAACTTATTAAAGGCATCTCGCATTGAAGTCCGTGCCAAATTTCGCGCGTCTGTAAATTTTAGCCCATCTTCAGGATTTCGCGTTCTTCTGAACATCGCATGCTTTTTCCGTTGCCATCTCTTACCAATTTATGAGGTATGAATATCTCAATTGCTGTTGCTACTATATCTTTGAATTTGAGCCACATCTCGTCTACATTCGCATAGTCAGTTCGGAAGGAATGGAAATTGTCTTTTAGGAAGGCTTCTAGTGGCACTTTATCCGCTTTTTTAAATAAAATTATTTTGCGTTTGTTTCTGATGGATTTGGAAGAAATGGTATTGAGCCTAGCTACAATGACCTTGTGATCACTAATCCCTGTATCAGTCATGATGCTCTCTATCAGCTCTGGATTGTTTGTGGCCAAGAGGTCAAGTGTGTTTTCGCAACCATTTACAATTCGCGTGGGTTCGTGGTCTAACTGCTCGAAATAATTTTCAGAGAATGCATTTAGGACAATCTCGGAAGACGTTTTCTGCCTACCACCGGTTTTGAACAAGTATTTTTGCCAACATACCGAGGGTAGGTTAAAGTCCCCACCAACTATAACCGTATGAGTGGGGTATTTATTTGTTACGAGACTCAAACTTTCTCTGAACTGTTCCGCAACTGTATCATCGGACTCTGATCATTTCTCCGTCTGTAGGTGCGTGCCAAAAAATCTTTTTATGTTCGGAGAAGAACGTCGGAGATTGACATTTCGTGAAAAGATCTCGCTAACGAAAAAGTCTTTGGTTTAATGATAACCACCACAACTCGCATATCAATATCTGTGGGATACTCTCCGCTATTCGCTGCAGTACAAAACGGGCTACTATTGTTCTAACTTCTTCGATGTCCTCCCTCAGTCCTAACTCGTAAGGATCCCATCCCATACCATACAGCAGTGTTCCAGCAGAGGACGAACGTACGTAGTACAGGCAGTGTTTCTAGTAGGCCTGTTGCAAGTTCTAAGTGTTCTGCCAATAATATGGCGTGTTTCATTTGGCTTCCCCGCAGCATTATCTGTGTGATCGTTCCAATTTAAATTCTTCGTGTTTGTAATTCCCAGGTATTAATCTGACGGACACTCTACAGATTGCTGTTATCTATCGTGTAACCGAAATGTAGCAGATTCCTTTTAGTATTCATATGGTGACTTCACATGTTTCATCTTGTCTAAATCATTTTGCAATTGGTTTTGAATTTCTGAAGCCTTTGCTAGACGGTAAATAACAGCATCATCTGGAAACACTATAGGAGAGCTGCTCTGATTGTCCCCTAAATCGTTCGTATAGATAGGAACAGCAGACGGCACTTTGTTGGAGTGCGCCAGATATCATTTCTATTTCAGTCGATGACTTGCCGTCAATTGCTACGTATTTCAACCTTTCTGACAGGGAATTACGAATCCAGTTGCACAACTGAGGCGATAATCCATAGGCATTCAATTTGATTAGAAGTCGCCTGTGTGGGGTGGTGTCAAAAGCATTCTAGGAATCTAGAACTGTGGAATTAAGTTCATGTAGCTTGTCGGTAGCACTCGTTAATTGGTGAGAACAAAGAGCTAGTTGTGTCTCACAAGTACGCTGTTTTCTGACTGCTTGCTGAATGTGTGTCTTTATCGTTAACTTTAAAGTAATTCATTGTGTTCGAACACACTATATGTTTCTTAAAAATTAAACAATGGAAACTCCATGTAGGAATATCAACATTGCTACATACCGTAAAGAAGTCCGGCACAATTAAAATACACGCTTTCGGCCAGAGCCTTCATGAGTAAAAGAGAGACAAAACACACACACACACACACACACACACACACACACACACACACACACACACACACACACACACACACACCAACTTCAGCATCTCGCATCGCGGGCCGGAATGGCATAGAAACGTATTCTGTATACTGGATTAATAAGCCATCACTATACTCCTTAATACTATTCACGCTTATGCTATTGCTTATCTGCTATTAGAAGCTTAATATTTACTTAATTGCAATGGCATTTTTCAGAGAAAATACGTATCTTCATCGGTAAATACTGACTGCTACTAACAGTATCACTCCTCACATAACTTTATAACAAACACCGCTACTTGCCATTTAGCTAAGAGAAACTGTAAGTCCATGAATCCAGATATTCAGATAATTTGTAGAAAGGCTGACTAATGCGGTATGTTTTCAGTTTTCTATTGAATTAATCGGGAATCCCAATTCCTTGTTTTATGTTAGATGGGAACTTTGCGAGTAGCTCATCACCAAAGTACATAACTCCCTCCTGGACCCTAGACAAGAAGGTTAAATCTACATGAAACTAATTCTTGTGTTTTGTATTGCGACCCTGTCCCACAGTTCAGTAGAAAGTGATGATTATTATCAGCAACAAGAATTACCAACGAGTAAATATTTTGGAAAGTGAGTGCAAGAACTCAAAAACTTAGTAGCATTATCTACTTAGCACAATATTCTTTCTGTTCGCTTCTTCTCAATAAACACTTTATTTGCTTTACGTGCACTCCTCCAGAAGTTACTTTCCTAACACAACAGGTCAACATGAAAAAAAAATGTTCCTAAAGCATGACGTGCTGAACTCAGTTTATTCACTAGTTTATCCATTTTAAATTGTTATACAGCTGGGTACCAACGAATTTTACGCTCTGAGCGTCATTCAATATACGACCATTAATGTTTATTTTTGGTGCTAAAAGGTCATTACCGCTTGTTTTAAATTGCATAGTATGAGTCTTCATATAAGACTTCAGATGTTAGATGTGAACCACTTGCATGGACACCAATGCGTCACGTAAGCTGTGTCCGTTGCGGATGAATTTGGTCCCTTGATTAGTACGCTTGTGTCGTCAGGAAACATAGTGGTTTTTGACCTCCCCTCTTATGACCTTCAAAGATCATTTATGAAGGTTTTGAGGTTATTTTCATGTTAGAGATATAATCTGTTAATGAGACTCTCCGCTTTTTGTTATGGAGATAAGATTCAGTGCATGGAAAATGGATTCCTAACATTCCGTTTCTACGCAAAATTTTGTGATCCACAAAAATCAAGCAAGGTCACGGAAAATGTCAGCAGGATAATTATTCTTTTTTAGCTCTGTTGGCACTTCATTTGTGAGGTCATCGATTGCTTACTGTGTGGAGATTCCTTTACGAACACTAAACTGTGAGGTTGAATGACTCAGTATTCATTTCTAGGCCACTTTTTCAAACAGTTCTGAAAACACTGGAAGGAATGATACAAGTTTGTAATTAGTGGTGGTTTGCTTATGTCCAGTTTTATAAGCAGGTGTTGTATTGTACTGTATTGGACGGCGGACCTAGCAACGACGGAGAGGTAGCTACAGAACTGTAAACAGCAACGTGTAAACTATGCTCTTCATACATGGAAGGGAGGAGAGCGTTTCTGAGGACACAATCATTTCGTTACGAAGGAAACTTCATTTCGTCTAAGAGCGGACCCAATGAAAATGCGTCGCATGTCTTCCGGCATTTACTCGAAGAATCTCGTTGCTGGAGAATAACTTTTTATTGCGTCGCTGGCCGTCTCCTAACTACAGCGTTTCGATGGAATTTAATAGAAGCTTGTCTCTGCTGCAGTCCTTTCTGTTATACTTGTAAACTACTTGTGCCGCCCTGGGTTCCATTGTTCCAGTTCACAGAGTGGTTTGGGTCATTAAGTAGCTCCTTGTGCGCTTCAGCTTCTTTAAACATTTTTATTCAGTTCCTTCGTGAAATAAAATGAAAAGTTTACTTTACTGTCGACAGGCGGATAACCAGAGGGACTTCCATAAGTCATGTTTGACAAGGAGTAAAGCTAGTGATAAGATGCAGGTTTCTTAAAGGAAAGATGTTTGAGTAATGGTATATCAAAATAATTTGTAAATCGAAGATAACAGTTGTTTCTTAAAGAGTGAAAATCAAAAGAACTGGGTTTTGTTCGACTACTGTTTGTCGTATTATGAAACCACCATCTGTGACTTACCATTTCTTTCACGTCTGGCAGTGTTCGTTAACGTGAAAAATGAGCTCTATCGAGTTTTGAATTTCACGTTAAACTGTATCTGGCTGGTTCATTTCAAAAGTCAGAGCAAGGTGAGAGCGTACCACCTCCAGCAGGATTATGCCGAGAAAATCACAGTGATGCTGAAATCAACCACCTTGTTGCTGGCAGCTTTCCTGCAACTTAGACCATCAACAGGTAACAGACCAGTGTCCACACAAGAAACTACTGTCGAAGAAAGCAAACCGTACAAAACTAAAGATATTATTCTGATTTGACCCATTAGAAATGGTTTGTAATACTGCCAGCTCAAAGAACATATGGTCATAGGCAGGAAATATAAAATAGTGTGTTCACCACTTACATAATATATTACGTACCGTACAATATGTAGCATCTTTTTGCCTACTATAGTGTGGTACAAATGTGTAGCAGAGACGTTGAGCATGTATGAATCGCACTGGCCGTTCTATGACAGATGGATTTCGATACGAAGATCACAATAGTCCCAACTACCTACGCGAAATTCACACCAACAAAGAATTGTTGTTGTGTTTTTTGCGTCGGAAATTACACCTTTGTATATATAACGCAGGATGATGGTAACTTAATGCCAATGTAAGTATACAATAGCATTTAGTTACAGGACACAGAATGAATAGGCCAAAACCGTAAACAGAACACATTGCTACAGCCCACATGATAAGGAAATATGTTAAGGCGAACTGAAAAGTAACTCATCCGAATTTTTATGTGAAAACTATTTAAGTTTTTAAAATAAAACTAACATTATTAGCATTCTACATCCCTATCCTTCACTTCTACATATTCATTTCCCAACGTAGTCACCATGACGACGAACACATTTCTCCAAACGAGGGACCAATTTGTTGATACCATCACTATAGACGTTCGACTTTTTGACGTAGTCAGAGCGTCTACTACTTAAATTTTTGAAACAGATGAAAATCATATGGGGCCAAGTCTGGATGGTATGGAGGACGGTCGATGAGAGTGAAACGAAGTCGTTGCATTGTTGAAAATGTTTCAGCGCCCGTTTGTGGGCTGGTATTGTTGTAATAAAGGAGAGGGTGCCTCATGTTTGGACGAACTGTTCGAATTCGAAACTCTATTATAATTGCTGTTTCTCATGTCCCGACGTAATTGCGTTACACAGTGCCATGTTACACACTACAATTCGACAATTCGGAGAATCCTAGCGGCGGAGGAAAAAAAGAAAAAAAAAAGAAGGAAAAAAGACGCACCACGTTGGAATTACCCAATGAGACGGAAATCGGTAGACGTGATTTACATGAACAGACAAACAAATGATTAAACTCTCAGAAAAAAATTGAATGATTTATTTACGCAAGAGGGCTTCACAAACTAAGCAGGTCAATAACGCGTTGGTCCACCTCTAGCCCTTCAGCAAGCAGTTACGTTAATCTGCTAGGCATTAATTGATAGCGTCGCTGGATGTTCTCCTGAGCGATATCGCACCACATTCTGACAAATTGATGCGTTAGATCATCAAAATCCTGAGCTGGGGGGAGGGCTGTGCTCATAATGCTCCACACGTTCTCAATTGGGGAGAGATCAAACGACCTTGCTGGCCAAGATAGGTTTTGGCAAACACGAAGACGAAGAGTAGAAACTCTAGCCATGTGGGGGCAGGCATTATCTTACTGAAATCTAAGCCCACGTTGGCTTGCAATGAAGGGCAACAAAGGGGGCGTCGATCTACCGCTGTTTTTAAGGATGCCGCGGATGTGAACCAAAGTGGTCCTGCTATGACGTTAAACGACACCCTAGCTGGTTGTCGGGCTGTACGGTGGACGACATTCAGCTTAGTATCCCATCGCTGCCTGGGGTGTCTCCAGGCATATCTTTGTTGGTCACCAATGTTCAGTTCTAAACGGGACTCGTCACTGAAGACAATTCTACTCAATGAGACTCCAGACTGAATGTGCCTGACGCTACTGCGCCGCCTATTAATAGTCCTTGTGGTCGTTGAAGCACCAGTTTCACGTCGGATTGATGGTAATGAATAATCGGTTGCATGGGGTGCCTCTCTGACAATTACTCGGTCTCCGACAATTGCTCAGTATTCCTGTTCTATCTTCTCACGAGGTGGACTGCTTCCTTCTTGTTGCTGTGTTCAGCTGTTGTTCACCCATCCCTGCCAACATCGTCGAATAGTGGCATCGCTCCTATTCAAAAGTCGAACTATCCGCCGATTATTCCAAATGGCTTCTTTGAGCCCAACTACCTGTCCTCTCTCAAATGCTGATATCTGTGTGTGTTGTCACGCGCATGCCTGCGAATCATAGTTGATGTCTAGCTGAGTAAACGGAATTATTGCCCTAGTATTGACATAGCCCCTGTTTCCTATCCTTCCCTGCTGCTTAGTGAAATTGTCCTGCAGCCTCACTCATTCATTCTTTGGCAGCCAACGTTAACAGATTTGCAGTTTCCTTCGCTAACTGAACGTATATTAATTTGGTATCATTTCGCCTATCTCCTTTGTGGTGCAGTTTTTCTTACACTCCTGGAAATCAAAAAAAAGAACACATTGACACCGGTGTGTCAGACCCACCATACTTGCTTGGGACAACGGGAGAGGGCTGTGCAAGCAATGATCACACGCACGGCACAGCGGACACACCAGGAACCGCGGTGTTGGCCGTCGAATGGCGCTAGCTGCGCAGCATTTGTGCACCGCCGCCGGCAGTGTCAGCCAGTTTGCCGTGGCATACGGAGCTCCATCGCAGTCTTTAACATTGGTAGCATGCCGCAACAGCGTGGACGTGAACCGTATGTGCAGTTGACGGACTTTGAGCGAGGGCGTATAGTGGGCATGCGGGAGGCCGGGTGGACGTACCGCCGAATTGCTCAACACGTGGGGCGTGAGGTCTCCACAGTACATCGATGTTGTCGCCAGTGGTCGGCGGAAGGTGCACGTGCCCGTCGACCTTGGACCGGACCGCAGCGACGCACGGATGCACACCAAGACCGTAGGATCCTACGCACTGCCGTAGGGGACCGCACCGCCACTTCCCAGCAAATTAGGGACACTGTTGCTCCTGGGGTATCGGCGAGGACCATTCGCAACCGTCTCCATGAAGCTGGGCTACGGTCCCGCACACCGTTAGGCCGTCTTCCGCTCACGCCCCAACATCGTGCAGCCCGCCTCCAGTGGTGTCGCGACAGGCGTGAATGGAGGGACGAATGGAGACGTGTCGTCTTCAGCGATGAGAGTCGCTTCTGCCTTGGTGCCAATGATGGTCGTATGCGTGTTTGGCGCCGTGCAGGTGAGCGCCACAATCAGGACTGCATACTACCGAGGCACACAGGGCCAACACCCGGCATCATGGTGTGGGGAGCGATCTCCTACACTGCCCGTACACCTCTGGCGATCGTCGAGGGGACACTGAATAGTGCACGGTACATCCAAACCGTCATCGAACCCATCGTTCTACCATTCCTAGACCGGCAAGGGAACTTGCTGTTCCAACAGGACTATGCACGTCCCCATGTATCCCGTGCCACTCAACATGCTCTAGAAGGTGTAAGTCAACTACCCTGGCCAGCAAGATCTGTCCCCCATTGAGCATGTTTGGGACTGGATGAAGCGTCGTCTCACGCGGTCTGCACGTCCAGCACGAACGCTGGTCCAATTGAGGCGCCAGGTGGAAATGGCATGGCAAGCCGTTCCACAGGACTACATCCAGCATCTCTACGATCGTCTCCATGGGAGAATAGCAGCCTGCATTGCTGCGAAAGGTGGGTCTACACTGTACTAGTGCCGACATTGTGCATGGTCTGTTGCCTGTGTCTATGTGCCTGTGGTTCTGTCAGTGTGATCATGTGATCTATCTGACCCCAGGAATATGTCAATAAAGTTTCCCCTTCCTGGGACAATGAATTCACGGTGTTCTTATTTCAATTTCCAGGAGTGTAGATTGTATGTAAGTAGTGGGATAAGGGGCGTCCAGGTACAATTTTGATATCAAATTGATATGCAAGTTAATTAAGTTGAGCAATAGTTCAACTCCCAGATCTGGATGACGTCATGTGTTTTTCCCTGCTGGCACATAAGCCCCCAGCCCGTCTGTAGCCCCCACTTGTCCTCCACATACCCTATTGCCAAGCATTTCGAATTTTAGTGGAAATTTAATTGTCCCAGGGATGTTCTGATGTCCCACCCCACCACCCACCTGGTATTTGGAGGGAAATCAAAAAATTAGATGCTCTTTCTGGGGCGTGAACCCCAGATGGAAAGTTCTCCAACACATGAAAACTGTTCAGCTGCAGGAGAGGAAGGTTAGGCTAGTGTACTCCATTTGTTTGGATTGGGAAATTGTGGTTAAGATTGGTCCTAATTACGTAATTAATCATTAAGATCGGTCCTAACTACACAACTATAGGCACACCTCCACACAAGGAGAACCTAAAATCACAATACAGCTGATGGAAAAAAAAATTTAAAATAACATTCGAAACTAGTGGCAGACATACTCACTCTATCTTTCACCTATAAACTGGCGGGGAAAAAAGGCAGAAGTGGAAGGTACTATCTTAATTTTTTTCTTTCAGGAATTGTGTTCAACAAAGTGAGATAAATGATGGCCACCCTGAGTGCAAGTTGTTTGCCTAAAATGTAGATGCACTGCACTACCTTCACGCCTCCAGCAGTACGACCTGGAACCGCATGCCATTCAGCAACGGAGGACACTTGTATTCACCATCAATGCACTTCTTATAACCGACTATCTGTTTAAAAAAAAACACACACAAAGACTACGATAATAAATATCGTGGTTCCACAAAAATAGGCATAGTCCATTTTATTTTACTTTTATGAGCAAAGTCGGTGTACTCCGAGAACCTTCCTTGTGTGTTAAAATTTAAATTTGCATGCACAAGGGCATTAAATTCATTTCAGATGTATGAAATATCGACTGCAATTACCATCTATACTGTCACTGACTACGTTTGAGGGCACTCCTTATCATTATTTTGTAAGATACAGGTAAGAAACGACTACACAATATTTGCATCCAAACTTAAACCAGTCATACCACTCCTCGGGTCTGAAACTCCTACAAGATTTTAGCACATCTCTCTCTTCCAGTATATCGAGAAATAAATACCGACTGCATGATGACATCGACACACACACACACACACACACACACACACACACACACACACACACACACAGAAGCTGGAGTGTCGACGTCACTTGCACAGATGTGTGTAAACGTTTTGTCATGTGCACTGGACGAAGATCATATCCCACATACTATCAATCACAAGAGAGAGTTCTTATGTCATTCTTCTATAAGCTGTTGAATACATTGTTTTTCAGCCGTAACACATCCAAGCACTGTATGAGTACATCGCCATACACAGTGCTCGAACATGACTTCGAGGTCTCTGACAGATGCTAAACCGACATTAACAAGTTTTGACCCAGTGGCTCTCACAGAATGCTAGACATTATATGTTGTACAATATACTGCTCCCTCAACACACACGATGATAGAAATAAAAGAGAGAGGTGATGTTTCTTATTGATAAAAATCTGGAAGAGTTTGAGGTGTTGTGGAGCATTTTCCACACAGGTAATTATGTCTCGGTGTTCTGTTTTGAACAGTTTTGTTTCCTCATTTTGCAGTCATGTGCATGATTGCTGCTCCAGTGTCAACCATCGCCAGAAGGTGAAAATAAAAATGTGGAGGGTATTACAACATACGGAAATACGACGAGTCTCCAACACATCCAAACAACTGACGGAACGTGATAACCACTACATTTAATCACGTGCTGCACAGTGACAAGTACTAGATGTCCAGTGTGCCGCCAAGGCTCTCTCCTTCACAAACAAGTGTTGTCAGTCAATCATTATGTTTTAATAAACAGCGTACAAGAGGATGGATGGGATGGGAAAGACACCATTGAAGTGAGATGAAGTACTCTAATAAGCCCTGCAATTGAGAGTGCAATCAAGTTTAGCAATTTTACCAGCTGTTCTGTAATTTTAACACCAGCCAATGACACAGCAGAATATTTCCCAGTTTCTGTGTCATCGTTAAGCCACCCCTCCGCTATTTTGTCAGCTGGAAAATGCGCATGGAGGGTTGGGGTGCAATTAATTGATCAATTTAATTTATTTGCGTATCAATTTGATATCAAAATTGCACCTGGAGCTCCTTTATCCCACTACTTATGTATACACGAAGAATAAAGAAGCAAAACGTTAATAGCATCTATTTTATTTAAAAATTTGAAGAGTTTGCAAATTACAAAGTTGGAGGCATTACTTTTCAGCACAACCTAGCAGTATAAAGCAAGTACAGGTATTTTAATCGAGAAGAGAGAATAGGATGTATAAACTGTGCTACCGATACTATTGGTATCCCATTACAAAGATCAGTTACCCCAAATTATAACTACCTTACCCAGAATATATTAACTCGATTCCCCTAAATATTTTATGGTCTAGTTGGTGGACGAATACAACACACACACAATTATAAACTTGATCATCTTCCTGCGAGAGCCTGGTTTGAATTAAATGCGATGGCCTGCAGTACCAACTGACATGAACTGGGTAGCGGATGCTTGTGACCATATGAAAGTTCCACTGCATACTCACAGGGACGCTTCTCACTCACTTTGTAACTTCAGGACGGTCCCTGTCGAACAGTGGGACATACTCAACATCAGCATGTTCGCCACTTTTGAAGAGTATGTCAAGGATGATGTACCAGGTAGCGCAACACAGCATCAAATGTATTTTTTTATTTTACTTTCATAAGGCTTATGAAATGTGTTGCTACAGAAGAATGCTGAAGATTAGATGGGTAGATCACATAACTAATGAGGAGGTATTGAATAGGATTGGGAAGAGGAGAAGTTTGTGGCACAACTTGACCAGAAGAAGGGATCGGTTGGTAGGACATGTTCTGAGGCATCAAGGGATCACCAATTTACTATTGGAGGGCAGTGTGGAGGGTAAAAATTATAGAGGGAGACCAAGAGATGAATATACTAAGCAGATTCAGAAGGATGTAGGTTGCAGTAGGTACTGGGAGATGAAGAAGCTTGCACAGGATAGAGAAGCATGGAGAGCTGCATCAAACCAGTCTCAGGAATGAAGACCACAACAACAACAACAACAACAAGGCTTATTCTTTCACTCTCTATTTTCCTAATCTCTAAGTATACTCAAGTTTGCATCTACGCCAGTACTGCAGAAGACTTACGTTATATCTTTTTTTTTTCCTCTGTAGATGAGTGGTCAGCGTGGCTGATTCCCATGCGGTCTTGGTGTGGGGGGGGGGGGGGGGGGTCGGGTTCTGTCCCCGATTGGGGACTTGAAGTAGGCGGCGGAGCAAGCTTAGATGAGACTCCCCGCCAACATAAACCTCAAAGCATTTAATTTGCGAACAACATTTTCACCAATTGGTTTTCGTACATCATTCGAAGAACATTCCTCCGATAACTTGATTCTTTCAATAGTCGTAGCAGAAGAAATGCTAATATGTCTGTATTTCAGTTCTGTCATGTCACAACCCGTATCATTGGAGCAAAATTTAAAGTTACGGAGAAGAAATAAAACTTTGAGGTTGCCGATAACATTGGATTTATGCCAGAAACTGCAGAGGCCTTGGAAGAGCTGTTGAACAGAATGGGTAATGTCTTGAAAGGGGGGTATAAGATGAACATCAACAAAAGCCAAACAAGGATAGGATAATTGAATGAGGTCGAATTAAATCAGGTAATGTTGAGGGAATTAGATTAGGAAATCAGACACTCAAAGTAATATGACTTTTAGTATTTGGGCAGAAAAAGAACTGACCATTTCTGAAATGGAGAGGATCTAAAACTTAGACTGTCAATACCAAGAAAAGGTTCTCTGAAGAAAAGAAATTTGTTGATACCGAATATAGCTTTAACGGCTAGGAAGCCTTTTCTGACGGTGTTTGTCTGGAGTATAGCCATGTATGGAAGTGAAACATAGATGATAAACAGCTTAGACAAAAAGAGAACAGAAAATTCCTGAAATGTGGAGGGGCAGAAGAGTACTGATGATTCATGTAGTACAACCTGACCAAAGGAAGGGATGGGCTGATAGGACACATTCTGAAACATAAAGGGATCAGCAATTTAATATCAGAGGCAACTGAGTGGGTTGAAAATTGTAGAGGGAGGTAATATGAAGAATACGGTAAGGAGATTCAGAAGAATGTGAGTTGCACTTGTTACTCAGATATTACAAGGTTTAAGCAGTATAGAGAATGGTAGAGAGCTGCATGAAACGAGTGTTCAAACTGAGGATAACAACAACAACATTGTCATTGCTGTTAATATCAAGAATGACTGAAGTATCGATATGTTCTTCCTACAGATTCAAGGAGAAGTAATGGCAGTTCAGTATAGAAAGACAAGCTACTAAATTGTTTTTATTTTTAGAGGTATTTGACAGAGGAAACATGTCTGCAAAATTTCATTATCGATATTCACTTGTGAAAACATCGGTAACAACATCCATAAGAGAATGATGTGATGAGCTCTAATTTTCGCTCAGACTTTTTATGCCAGGGAGGAATTGCAAATCTTAGATCAAGATTACCAGCAAGCTAACTGAGACAAGACAGTTTAAATTTAAAAGGGAACTATAGATAAAAAGACACCAAAATTAAGTACTTCTAATTCCTTTAGTTACGAATTTTTTAACTAACCTTCTACGTCAATATCGGAAAGAGAAATGTTGATGTGTAAAGACATCTATGAAGGCACTATGGACCTGCTGGCTGAAAAAATACTTGTAACTAACGATAAAATTACTCATCAAAACAAAAACTGTGACAAGATACATTTTGAAAAACTCGAAAACCATAGCTCATCAGATGAATAAACACTAGAGGGAGAAACAGGAGAAGTAGACAATCTTCCTAGGGTGTACAAAAGTAAAGTTGTTAACATCGCTGTCGTTCAGTACATGTGGTAACTACGAACATTAGAAAAATGATGTAGCATGTTAAAAAAGACGTAATATTTATCCCAGTGGGAAGAACAAATAAAAAAATGGGAAGTAATCAATGTGGCAAGTTAAATACAATGAATTCTTGTTAAGACTATGTAAAAATACAATCGATAGTGCATCATCAACTGTCTTCGCCAATTTTTAATGAAATAATCTGGTATACCTGGTACGTTTCCAGCCTTTCTGATTAAATTTTCGTGAATGTTAGTGGAGAATATATTCCAACCAAAAAAGAGTTGTTCGTGTACTCAATCGTCCTTAATAAATTGCGTAAGATGCCAAAATATTTCTTATTTTCAATGTGCTTACGATAATTACCATTCAGGAGATAGTATGTAAAATATGTCGTTGACAAAGATGATAACGTAAAAAAATTATACAGAGTGGTTTTTTCCACTGTGTGCAAACTATAGGGATTGACCTATGAGAGGATTCGGAGCAAAAAAGGTACCATGAACTTATGCCCGGAAATGGATGGTTTGGATGCTAGCGACCATTTATTCAATCATACTTTGTTACAGAGACTGTGATCTAATACGCGCTGTACCATGCATCGACAGTTAAATTACACATGATTTCGTCCTTGAGGGCGGTCCTGTTTCTCATACGTCATGATGTAGCGCCACCTCTTGCCACAGTCACTCGTAATGTGGTGTCCGATTCACTTCTCTTGCTGTCTCATCTTACGGTGTGTGAGATACAGAGTTTTACACTACGGTTCCGTATCCGAATCGAGAGCTGTTTACGTACGAAAAGGCAAATGACAACGGGCGGCGAGCGGCAAGATCGTATCAGGACACCTATCCCCGCTGACAACTACCGTAGTAATCAATGTTCGCAACAGTGTTTTGCCGTTTGTCTGAGACAGGGAAATCATGAAGGACGTACTCGAATTCAAGCTTCGAGGAAAATGTGATGTTAATCATTGTGGAAGACGACCGCCGTGGTACTACCAGGCAGTTGGCCCGCCAGACGACCGTTCAGAACATTCTCCAACAAAGTTGTTACTACCCTTACCGCTTACACCATGCGCAGGGTTTACTAGTGACAGACTTTCCACATCGGGAGCAGTTTTGTCACCAGGCAAACACGATTCTGGAATTTGTTTCATCCATCCTATTCACAGATGATGCCACCTTTGCACGGAGTGATATCTTCAGTTTTCATAACATTCATCTGTGGGATAATGATCAAAATCCCCATGGTATGGTGACAGCGATTCATCAGCAGCAGTGCAGCCAGAGTTTGTAGGCCTGGATAATTGTCGACCGTATTTTGGGACCAGTCTTACTTCCACGTCGCGTAACAGGCCGGAACTATCGGTGTTTCTCGCGGGTGACTTTGTCTACCCTGCTGGAAAAAGTGCCACTAATGAATCGAAGTGTTACGAGGTTGCTACATGATGGAGCTCCAACCCACTTCACCGTTAACGTCCGGACGCATCTCAGTCGTGTCTTCCTGGTCGCTGGATCGGACGAGGCGGTCCAGTTGCATGGCTTGCTGTATCACCGGATCTCAACCCGTGCGATTTCTGGATGCGGGGCCATCTCGAAAGTATCGTTATGCAGAGCCCATTCCAGATATAGACGCAATACATATTCGTGCTACCTTTAACAGTCTTCGGATGCAGCTTGGCCGATGTGAGCGTATGAGACAGAATATGCTACGGCGCATACACGCATGGGTTAAGGCACATGCAAACTTTTTTCAACACATACTGTAACTGTAGGTGCGTCTTACAGTGCGTATTAGACCGCAGTCTCTGTAACAATGTATACTTGAACAAATGGTGTCTAGCATGGAAACCACGCATTTCTGGACATTAGTTGAATAGATATTCCTTGTTCCGTATCGTATCATTGATCAATTCCCAGGGTTTGTACACGGTGGAAGAAATCAACTTGCATAAATAGAACACGACACGAAATATTGTTAGAGTGGTAAATTGAAGCTTTAACGTACCTTCATACAAAATCATTCGAAATTATTCAACATTTTAAAAACAAAATATTAATTGTAATTCACTTTCTTGTTAAATAGCTCCAACAGTCATTTCATAAATTAAATAACTCTTTATGGTGTAATTTATAATATTTATATCATTAGTTTTATTTAAAAGTTATTTGTGAAACTGTTAAAAAATAAAATAAAATTACCCGAAATTACGACCGAAACTGGCTCGTCCACGTGATAAGTGATTCCGCTATAGGTGTAGCCACTTCGGTGTGAAGGCAAAGAGTATAAATTAACCAGTATATGAGCTGCGTGGAAAACTTTAGAGCCTCTTTTTTTTAAAAAAAACTTCTGGGTTAGTGCGCTTTAGAAATTTTTTAGGTGGACATCCTTAACGTATAATGCTAACCTGCGAAGTATCATCCAGAACTGAGTTTCCGAGACAATAAGGTCACCTTGTGAGTTCAGTGCCATTATTATTTAGATAGTTTCGTCATACTTGTTACTAATTGTTAACAGTTTATAACTGTATGAGAGACAACTTAGTAATAAGTGCTATACACCGGTGATCTCAAGGGGATTCGATATTTATAGATTTCCAGAAGGCTTTTGATGCCGTTCATCACAAGCAGATACTAATTACATTGTGTGCCTATAGATTGTCGTCTCATTTGTGCTACTGTGTTTGTGATTTTCTTTCATTGATAGGAAGTCATCTAGTAAAACCGAAGTGATATCTGATGTTGCGAAGGAAAAGTTCTTGCTGTTTTTCATCTACGCAAACCATTGAGGAGACAATGTGAGGAGTCCTTCCACTTTCTTTACCTTCCAGTAAATTCATTAAAAGATCGAAACGAATCGCATAATGATTCAGACAAGATATCAGTATGGTGCGGAAAGTGACAGTTGACCCTAAACAAAAGTTATAGGTCTTACACATGACTCCTAAAAATGAAAAGAAGGAAGTCCGGTTAATTGCTCTTACATGATAAATCACACAAATTTAAAGATAGTCGATTTACCTAAATATCTAGGATTACAACTACAAACAATTTAGGCTGGAACCAACACACAGAAAATATTGGGGGAAGACGAACCAAAGAATGCATTTTATTGGCAAACTGATCAGTAGGCCTAACAGATCTACTGCAGAAATCACTTCTGCGCCTCTTAAGCAGTACTGCTGGGCAGCATAAGATTCTTATCAAATGGGATTGACGAAGGGCATCGGAATATTTCAAAGAAGGGCAGAAACGTGTTTTATATTATCGCGGAACAGCGGATAGTGTGTTACGGATATGATACATGATTTCGGATGGCAGTTTCTGGAATCAAAACGCTTCTCTTTGCGGCAAGATTTTTCCCAAAATTTAATTATCGTCTTTCTCCTCCAAACGTGAAGATCTTTCGTTGACTCCCACCTACCCAGGTAGAAATAACCGGGCGGATGTAGTCAGCCGCAGGAGACAACAGAATACATTTCATTTCAGAGTGAGGGATGGGTCACTTAAGGTACAATCATTAAGGAAAGCAGTGAAAGGCAGAGCTTGCGCTCCGAAAGAAGAGAGTGAGTGAATCTGTACATTGCAGATAATTCAACGGACTGCTACTGCATATATGATCACGTGTCAAACTTGAAAAAGGCAAACACCTCGTGTCTGTCTTCAGATAGTATCACACAGTCTTCAGATTATCACCGAATGAGGTAGTTAGCACACTGGACTCGCATTCGAGAGGACGACGGTTCAGTCCCGCGTCCGGCCATCCTGGTTTAGGTTTTCCGTGATTTCCCTAAATCGCTCCAGGCAAATGCCGGGATGGCTCCCTGCTCTCCCCCCCTCTCCCTGCTCTCCCCCCCTCTCCCTGCTCTCCCCCCTCTCCCTGCTCTCCCCCCCTCTGCCTGCTCTCCCCCCCCTCTGCCTGCTCTCCCCCCCCTCTGCCTGCTCTCCCCCCTCTGCCTGCTCTCCCCCCCTCTGCCTGCTCTCCCCCCCTCTGCCTGCTCTCCCCCCCTCTGCCTGCTCTCCCCCCCTCTGCCTGCTCTCCCCCCCTCTGCCTGCTCTCCCCCCTCTGCCTGCTCTCCCCCCTCTGCCTGCTCTCCCCCCTCTGCCTGCTCTCCCCCCTCTGCCTGCTCTCCCCCCTCTCCCCCCTCTGCCTGCTCTCCCCCCCTCTGCCTGCTCTCCCCCCCTCTGCCTGCTCTCCCCCCCTCTGCCTGCTCTCCCCCCCTCTGCCTGCTCTCCCCCCCTCTGCCTGCTCTCCCCCCCTCTGCCTGCTCTCCCCCCCTCTGCCTGCTCTCCCCCCCTCTGCCTGCTCTCCCCCCCTCTGCCTGCTCTCCCCCCCTCTGCCTGCTCTCCCCCCTCTGCCTGCTCTCCCCCCCTCTGCCTGCTCTCCCCCCCCTCTGCCTGCTCTCCCCCCCTCTGCCTGCTCTCCCCCCCTCTGCCTGCTCTCCCCCCCTCTGCCTGCTCTCCCCCCCTCTGCCTGCTCTCCCCCCCTCTGCCTGCTCTCCCCCCCTCTGCCTGCTCTCCCCCCCTCTGCCTGCTCTCCCCCCCTCTGCCTGCTCTCCCCCCCTCTGCCTGCTCTCCCCCCTCTGCCTGCTCTCCCCCCTCTGCCTGCTCTCCCCCCTCTGCCTGCTCTCCCCCCCTCTGCCTGCTCTCCCCCCCTCTGCCTGCTCTCCCCCCCTCTGCCTGCTCTCCCGCCCCTCTGCCTGCCCTCCCGCCCCTCTGCCTGCCCTCCCCGCCCTCTGCCCCGCTCCGCTCTCCCGCCCTCTGCCCCGCTCCGCTCTCCCGCCCTCTGCCCCGCTCCGCTCTCCCGCCCTCTGCCCCGCTCCGCTCTCCCGCCCTCTGCCCCGCTCCGCTCTCCCGCCCTCTGCCCCGCTCCGCTCTCCCGCCCAGCGCCCCGCTCCGCTCTCCCGCCCAGCGCCCCGCTCCGCTCTCCCGCCCAGCGCCCCGCTCCGCTCTCCCGCCCAGCGCCCCGCTCCGCTCTCCCGCCCAGCGCCCCGCCCCGCTCCGCTCTCCCGCCCAGCGCCCCGCCCCGCTCCGCTCTCCCGCCCAGCGCCCCGCCCCGCTCCGCTCTCCCGCCCAGCGCCCCGCCCCGCTCCGCTCTCCCGCCCAGCGCCCCGCCCCGCTCCGCTCTCCCGCCCAGCGCCCCGCCCCGCTCCGCTCTCCCGCCCAGCGCCCCGCCCCGCTCCGCTCTCCCGCCCAGCGCCCCGCCCCGCTCCGCTCTCCCGCCCAGCGCCCCGCCCCGCTCCGCTCTCCCGCCCAGCGCCCCGCCCCGCTCCGCTCTCCCGCCCAGCGCCCCGCCCCGCTCCGCTCTCCCGCCCAGCGCCCCGCCCCGCTCCGCTCTCCCGCCCAGCGCCCCGCCCCGCTCCGCTCTCCCGCCCAGCGCCCCGCCCCGCTCCGCTCTCCCGCCCAGCGCCCCGCCCCGCTCCGCTCTCCCGCCCAGCGCCCCGCCCCGCTCCGCTCTCCCGCCCAGCGCCCCGCCCCGCTCCGCTCTCCCGCCCAGCGCCCCGCCCCGCTCCGCTCTCCCGCCCAGCGCCCCGCCCCGCTCCGCTCTCCCGCCCAGCGCCCCGCCCCGCTCCGCTCTCCCGCCCAGCGCCCCGCCCCGCTCCGCTCTCCCGCCCAGCGCCCCGCCCCGCTCCGCTCTCCCGCCCAGCGCCCCGCCCCGCTCCGCTCTCCCGCCCAGCGCCCCGCCCCGCTCCGCTCTCCCGCCCAGCGCCCCGCCCCGCTCCGCTCTCCCGCCCAGCGCCCCGCCCCGCTCCGCTCTCCCGCCCAGCGCCCCGCCCCGCTCCGCTCTCCCGCCCAGCGCCCCGCCCCGCTCCGCTCTCCCGCCCAGCGCCCCGCCCCGCTCCGCTCTCCCGCCCAGCGCCCCGCCCCGCTCCGCTCTCCCGCCCAGCGCCCCGCCCCGCTCCGCTCTCCCGCCCAGCGCCCCGCCCCGCTCCGCTCTCCCGCCCAGCGCCCCGCCCCGCTCCGCTCTCCCGCCCAGCGCCCCGCCCCGCTCCGCTCTCCCGCCCAGCGCCCCGCCCCGCCCCGCTCCGCTCTCCCGCCCAGCGCCCCGCCCCGCCCCGCTCCGCTCTCCCGCCCAGCGCCCCGCCCCGCCCCGCTCCGCTCTCCCGCCCAGCGCCCCGCCCCGCCCCGCTCCGCTCTCCCGCCCAGCGCCCCGCCCCGCCCCGCTCCGCTCTCCCGCCCAGCGCCCCGCCCCGCCCCGCTCCGCTCTCCCGCCCAGCGCCCCGCCCCGCCCCGCTCCGCTCTCCCGCCCAGCGCCCCGCCCCGCCCCGCTCCGCTCTCCCGCCCAGCGCCCCGCCCCGCCCCGCTCCGCTCTCCCGCCCAGCGCCCCGCCCCGCCCCGCTCCGCTCTCCCGCCCAGCGCCCCGCCCCGCCCCGCTCCGCTCTCCCGCCCAGCGCCCCGCCCCGCCCCGCTCCGCTCTCCCGCCCAGCGCCCCGCCCCGCCCCGCTCCGCTCTCCCGCCCAGCGCCCCGCCCCGCCCCGCTCCGCTCTCCCGCCCAGCGCCCCGCCCCGCCCCGCTCCGCTCTCCCGCCCAGCGCCCCGCCCCGCCCCGCTCCGCTCTCCCGCCCAGCGCCCCGCCCCGCCCCGCTCCGCTCTCCCGCCCAGCGCCCCGCCCCGCCCCGCTCCGCTCTCCCGCCCAGCGCCCCGCCCCGCCCCGCTCCGCTCTCCCGCCCAGCGCCCCGCCCCGCCCCGCTCCGCTCTCCCGCCCAGCGCCCCGCCCCGCCCCGCTCCGCTCTCCCGCCCAGCGCCCCGCCCCGCCCCGCTCCGCTCTCCCGCCCAGCGCCCCGCCCCGCCCCGCTCCGCTCTCCCGCCCAGCGCCCCGCCCCGCCCCGCTCCGCTCTCCCGCCCAGCGCCCCGCCCCGCCCCGCTCCGCTCTCCCGCCCAGCGCCCCGCCCCGCCCCGCTCCGCTCTCCCGCCCAGCGCCCCGCCCCGCCCCGCTCCGCTCTCCCGCCCAGCGCCCCGCCCCGCCCTCCCGCCCAGCGCCCCGCCCCGCCCCGCTCCGCTCTCCCGCCCAGCGCCCCGCCCCGCCCCGCTCCGCTCTCCCGCCCAGCGCCCCGCCCCGCCCCGCTCCGCTCTCCCGCCCAGCGCCCCGCCCCGCTCCGCTCTCCCGCCCAGCGCCCCGCCCCGCTCCGCTCTCCCGCCCAGCGCCCCGCCCCGCTCCGCTCTCCCGCCCAGCGCCCCGCCCCGCTCCGCTCTCCCGCCCAGCGCCCCGCCCCGCTCCGCTCTGCCGCCCAGCGCCCCGCCCCGCTCCGCTCCGCCGCCCAGCGCCCCGCTCCGCTCCGCTCCGCCGCCCAGCGCCCCGCTCCGCTCCGCTCCGCCGCCCAGCGCCCCGCTCCGCTCCGCTCCGCCGCCCAGCGCCCCGCTCCGCTCCGCTCCGCCGCCCAGCGCCCCGCTCCGCTCCGCTCCGCCGCCCAGCGCCCCGCTCCGCTCCGCTCTGCCGCCCAGCGCCCCGCCCCGCTCCGCTCTGCCGCCCAGCGCCCCGCCCCGCCCCGCTCTGCCGCCCAGCGCCCCGCCCCGCCCCGCTCTGCCGCCCAGCGCCCCGCCCCGCCCCGCTCTCCCGCCCAGCTCCCCGCCCCGCCCCGCTCTCCCGCCCAGCTCCCCGCCCCGCCCCGCTCTCCCGCCCAGCTCCCCGCCCCGCCCCGCTCTCCCGCCCAGCGCCCCGCCCCGCCCCGCTCTCCCGCCCAGCGCCCCGCCCCGCCCCGCTCTCCCGCCCAGCGCCCCGCCCCGCCCCGCTCTCCCGCCCAGCGCCCCGCCCCGCCCCGCTCTCCCGCCCAGCGCCCCGCCCCGCCCCGCTCTCCCGCCCAGCGCCCCGCCCCGCCCCGCTCTCCCGCCCAGCGCCCCGCCCCGCCCCGCTCTCCCGCCCAGCGCCCCGCCCCGCCCCGCTCTCCCGCCCAGCGCCCCGTCCCGCCCCGCTCTCCCGCCCAGCGCCCCGCCCCGCCCCGCTCTCCCGCCCCGCCCCGCTCTCCCGCCCAGCGCCCCGCCCCGCCCCGCTCTCCCCGCCCAGCGCCCCGCCCCGCCCCGCTCTCCCGCCCAGCGCCCCGCCCCGCCCCGCTCTCCCGCCCAGCGCCCCGCCCCGCCCCGCTCTCCCGCCCAGCGCCCCGCCCTCCCGCCCAGCGCCCCGCCCTCCCGCCCAGCGCCCCGCTCTCCCGCCCAGCGCCCCGCCCTCCCGCCCAGCGCCCCGCCCTCCCGCCCAGCGCCCCGCTCTCCCGCCCAGCGCCCCGCTCTCCCGCCCAGCGCCCCGCCCTCCCGCCCAGCGCCCCGCCCTCCCGCCCAGCGCCCCGCCCTCCCGCCCAGCGCCCCGCCCTCCCGCCCAGCGCCCCGCCCTCCCGCCCAGCGCCCCGCTCTCCCGCCCAGCGCCCCGCCCTCCCGCCCAGCGCCCCGCCCTCCCGCCCAGCGCCCCGCCCTCCCGCCCAGCGCCCCGCCCTCCCGCCCAGCGCCCCGCCCTCCCGCCCAGCGCCCCGCCCTCCCGCCCAGCGCCCCGCTCTCCCCGCCCAGCGCCCCGCCCTCCCGCCCAGCGCCCCGCTCTCCCGCCCAGCGCCCCGCCCTCCCGCCCAGCGCCCCGCCCTCCCGCCCAGCGCCCCGCTCTCCCGCCCAGCGCCCCGCCCTCCCGCCCAGCGCCCCGCCCTCCCGCCCAGCGCCCCGCCCTCCCGCCCAGCGCCCCGCTCTCCCGCCCAGCGCCCCGCCCTCCCGCCCAGCGCCCCGCCCTCCCGCCCAGCGCCCCGCCCTCCCGCCCAGCGCCCCGCTCTCCCGCCCAGCGCCCCGCTCTCCCGCCCAGCGCCCCGCCCTCCCGCCCAGCGCCCCGCCCTCCCGCCCAGCGCCCCGCTCTCCCGCCCAGCGCCCCGCCCTCCCGCCCAGCGCCCCGCCCTCCCGCCCAGCGCCCCGCTCTCCCGCCCAGCGCCCCGCCCTCCCGCCCAGCGCCCCGCCCTCCCGCCCAGCGCCCCGCCCTCCCGCCCAGCGCCCCGCCCTCCCGCCCAGCGCCCCGCCCTCCCGCCCAGCGCCCCGCTCTCCCGCCCAGCGCCCCGCCCTCCCGCCCAGCGCCCCGCCCTCCCGCCCAGCGCCCCGCCCTCCCGCCCAGCGCCCCGCTCTCCCGCCCAGCGCCCCGCTCTCCCTCCCAGCGCCCCGCCCTCCCGCCCAGCGCCCCGCCCTCCCGCCCAGCGCCCCGCCCTCCCGCCCAGCGCCCCGCCCTCCCGCCCAGCGCCCCGCCCTCCCGCCCAGCGCCCCGCCCTCCCGCCCAGCGCCCCGCCCTCCCGCCCAGCGCCCCGCCCTCCCGCCCAGCGCCCCGCTCTCCCGCCCAGCGCCCCGCCCTCCCGCCCAGCGCCCCGCCCTCCCGCCCAGCGCCCCGCTCTCCCGCCCAGCGCCCCGCCCTCCCGCCCAGCGCCCCGCCCTCCCGCCCAGCGCCCCGCCCTCCCGCCCAGCGCCCCGCCCTCCCGCCCAGCGCCCCGCCCTCCCGCCCAGCGCCCCGCTCTCCCGCCCAGCGCCCCGCTCTCCCGCCCAGCGCCCCGCTCTCCCGCCCAGCGCCCCGCTCTCCCCGCCCAGCGCCCCGCTCTCCCCCCCAGCGCCCCGCTCTCCCCCCCAGCGCCCCGCTCTCGCCCCCAGCGCCCCGCTCTCGCCCCCACTGCCTCCACCCCCTCCCTCACCACCACCACCACCACCACAGTCTAACCCCTAGCCCACCTGTCTACCCCCCCCCCCCAATTCTTGTGTTTTTTCCGAATGGAATAGTAAAAACCTTTAAAATTCAGTATGACATTTACTAGTTGTGAGACATAAATGATCGACGTGATACAGCCATTGGAAAACGACCGCCGTTGCATAACATTCCGAGATGCTGCCAACTCCAGGTTACATTACACGCAGTTATGCTCTACTATTGCGTCTCTTAACTCTTCCTTGTCTCAATCCTGTAGCGGCTTTATAGGTATGATTTTGTTTTTTAATTGATGCTCATTTACTTGTGAAGATTGCTGCTGTTTACTAGTGCACTCTTTCCTCCCATTTTCAGCACTTAAAATACTTTTTCCTGTTTATTTGTAAATCTTTAAAGCAGAACACATTTCAGTTAATAACTCAAATTGGAGCTCCTTCCACTGTTATGATTGTGGCAAAGCCTTATACACTTCATCTACATCCCCATGATAAGCTCTGATTTGTAGACATTCAAATTGACCGCATCATTTACTTTGTAAGGTTCCATTTGCTAGCAGAAGTGGAAGTAGGGGGTGGGGGGTGGAAGCAGGCGAGGTGAACCATCACCACACTGTCCCTCGATAGTAGCAAAAGACCGAGAACATCTAAAAATAAGGACACCTATGCCATTGTCATTCCACTCAGTAAGTGTTCTGGAGTGTTCTCTTCAAAGAAAAACGATATCTGTTTGCACGTAAGGTTGTTACGCTGATTCGTTTCACATCTCATATTCCAGTCAGGCTGAGACCATATGTTCCACTTGGACTCTCTAGTTTCGTCGCGCGTTCCTTACAAACGATTTTGTTTTGACCGTCAAAGCCACTACGTGTTTCAATAACTAAAATATACGGTAATTTAAACAACGCACAGATAATGCTGAGAGGGAACATGCAAAATATTCTGTGCCATTTTTCACGGAAGTCAGTGATGAAGGAGCTATCGAAATTTTTTATAAGTCACGAATGATGACCTGGAAGTACGTAAAACTACTTCACGAGTAGTGATATCGAATTATGAAGACTTCATGAAACTGTTTTGTCTAACGAAGCACATTGTTGACAAAATGCTCTAAAATATTGTCTCGTGAACCAATCGGAAGAACGCTGTAACTCTGCAAGTACTTTCCCTCCAGGCTTGGCAAAACAACGCTGCTTGACGAATGAAGCAAGCGAATGCGCCATACCTCCGCTTCCCCAAGGGATTTGTGCATGCATCTGCAGATATCGGCACGATGCTGCTTTTTCCTGCACCAAGCTGTTCTCAAATGTAAAAACGTAGAAGACTAAATATACAGTAATGCAGCAACACTCAAAGCAAAGTGTGAACTACTTTTAAGGAAGTAACCGTTGTAAGATAAATCATTCCGTGTTTGTAATCTCTCATTTTGCGTGTACAACGTGAGTCGTAATTAAGTACACCAACACATGTAGTATTACTCTATATTAAGGAACACGGTAGTAAAATAATGACGGTAATAATAAATAAAGTACGGAATCACATGCAAACCCATAAAAAAATTGGACTTACATATTTGCGTTGTAAAACCGAACCGTCAGCTTGTGAAATCCTATTCTCATAACCAGGGTACGCCGTCTGTCAACAACGCAGTAGACTGGGGGAAAACGTTCCTCAATATGCTATTTTTATAGTATGTAGGCAAGAAGTTGTGGGATATGTTAATGTTGATTATTGCTGTATTAATTTTCTTCTAAGCATGATATTTTTAAAATGTCGGTTTTGTGGTTGGTTACTATCCGCCATCGATGTTTAACGTCGATGATGAAATGAAAATCACATCGACGTTTGGTAACGTAGCCAATGGGTTGTTGTCGCCGCTGTCAGTCTGAAGACTGGTTGTATGCCGCTCTCGATGCTACTATATGCTGAGCAAGCCTCACCATCACACAATAACTACTGGAGCTTACATTCTTCTGAATCTGCTTACTGTATTCATTTCAGAACTTGCAGAACTAGCACTCCTGAAAGAAAGGATACTGCGAAGGCATGGCTTAGCCACAGCCTGGGGGATGTTTTCAGAATGAGATTTTCACTCTGTAGCGAAGTGTGCGCTGATATGAAACTTCCTGGCAGATTAAAACTGTGTGGCCGACCGAGACTCGAACTCGGGACCTCAGAGGTAGAGCACTTGCCCGCCAAAGGCAAAGGTCCCGAGTTCGAGTCTCGGTCGGGCACACAGTTTTAATCTGCCAGGAAGTTTCATATCAGCGCACACTCCGCTGCAGAGTGAAAATCTGATTCTCAAAGTTTTGATTTCTTATCCCTGGGCTTCAATTTCTACCCCAAATTTTTATTTTGTTTCCTTTACTGCTTGCTCAGTGTACATATTGAATAACATCGGGGATAGGCTGCAAGCCTGTCTCACTCCTGTCTCAACCACTGCTTCCGTTTCTTGCTCCTCCTCTCTTAGGACTGCTGTCTGGTTTCTGTTCAAGTTTTAAATAGCCTTTCGCTCACTTTATTTTATCCATCACAAAACTAAATACGCCTATGGACGGATTAAGGCTGATTAGAAATAGAGTCCAATAATAGCTGTCTGAATTAAACGCGATTGTGGTTATGAATAAGAGACTGCTTCCGTGTCGGTAGCGGCCGGATAAAGTGCCGAGAGCGTTGTGCGAGAGATGCTGAGGTGTGTGTGGAGACAGGGGCGGCTTAGCAGTGCGAGTGGGCTAGCAGTGTTTTCCAGCCGTAGCGTAACGTAACGGATTCCTCCTTGTCGGGCCGCGGTAATGGGCTGCAAGGTCGGACCCATCAAGCGCGCTTTATTGGGGTAATTATTTGAGTGGCTGTCAGACGGCGTTAGGGGCCTGGCGGGGCGCGTGCAGCCGGCGCCGAGCCGCCGTAAACAGCACAGCAGCGCTGGCCGCCACCTGGTCGACGAACCCACCAGGAGCACTGCACTGCCCTGAGCACGCCAGCAAACTAGTACTAGTAGAGGGTGTACCGACCTAGGAGGAGGATCTGCGTCTCAGGCCATGGTGCATCTGTTTTGCGACGTAGATCCTTCGTAGGATACGCTATTTCTCCAGAGAGCAGACTGCATCCCTCAACTGATGTTCCGTAGGGCTTGCACAAAACCCATGTACAGTCATTTCGTTACTGGACTTAGTGTATTCGTGACCATCTCCTTTATAGGCACTCCGTCTTCAGGACAGAAGTGGCCCATCGGTACCATCCGACCGCCGTGTCATCCTCACAGATGAGGATGCGGATAGGAGGGGCGTGTGGTCAGCACACCGCTCTCCCGGTCGTTATGATGGTTTTCTTTGACCGGAGCCGCTACTGTTCGGTCGAGTAGCTCCTCATTTGGCATCACGAGGCTGAGTGCACCCCGAAAAATGGCAACAGCGCATGGCGGCTAGATGGTCACCCATCCAAGTGCCGGCCACGCCCGACAGCGCTTAACTTCGGGGATTTCACGGGAACCGATGTATCCACTGTGGCAAGGCAGTTGCCGACCGCCTCCTTCAATATGAGATTATTTGTGTACGTGTTTAACATAATCCGATTAATTATTTAATTGATTACTTCTAGCGTGCAACTGTCCCATTTACTATATTTGTTGTAATATTGTTCACTTCAGCCTTCAGTCATTTGCAAGTACACTGAGAAAAGAAAATCGATGTTAATATAGTGCATCAAAAATTATTTAAAAGTAAACAGTTACAAATCTGATCATGAAACATGCCAAGAGTACTACAGTTGTCAAAAATCAGCCGTAGCCCGTTATGCCACAATGAAAACTACGCGAAATGTGCCATCGCTGATTTTTTTTAAACAATTATATTGTCGAAAAATGTCCACTAAATCAATATTAATGGTTCAAATGGCTCTGAGCACTATGGGACTAAACTTCTGTGGTCATCAGTCCCCTAGAACTTAGAACTACTTACACCTAACTAACCTAAGGACATCACACACATCCATGCCCGCGGCAGGATTCGAACCTGCGACCGTAGCGGTCACGCGGTCACAGACTGAAGCGCCTAGAACCGCACGGCCACACCGGCCGGCCCATATTAATCTTAACAGATTTTATGACCTGGTTTGCCACTGTGTTCATTTGTAATACATTGTTTCTTAAGGCACAAAAATAGCGTAAGCCCAAAATCGTGCTGTAGTACAACAAATAAAACCAACTTCGGCGCTGCCTCGCTAAGCTGATAGATTTACAAGTTGAGTAACAGACTGAAGATAGCCAGAACGTGTGATAGATGCTGACTGGTAACAGATTTATCTTCTCCAGAACGTGTTATGCATCCTAGAAAACCACATTAGTGTCAAAAATTTTTTAAACAAAACGAAATGGTGACAACTATAGACAAAAAAGAAAGTAACTGTAAGATAAGCTTACTCACTCGTTACACCACATCCTCATATAGTCCTTTGAATCAAGTCAAAGAGCTCGTGGCCGCACGGGTTAGCCGTGCGGTCTTAGGCGTCTTGTCACGGGCATGGGCATGGGTGTGTGTGTTGTCCTTAGCGTAAGTTAATTTAAGTTAGATCAAGTAGTGCGTAAGCCTAGAGACCCATTACCTCGGAAGTTTGATCCCATAGTCCTTACCAGAAATTTCCAAACAGCTCGTGTTACATGACAATTTCAGCTTGAGAGCACAAATAATTGCAGACCATGATTTACGACTGCAGCAAATTAATACTTCAACTGTGAAGATTAAATCCCAAGTCTCCCATTAACATAAGGCCCCTGGTTGCCTAAATGTTGACATGTGTAAAGTGAAACTCAGTGATGGCATCTGGGTTATACGAGGGGCGGTCGGAAAGTTCGTAGCCCGAGATAGTTATCGTAATGTCTCGCACAAACGCCGACACCTACTTTTATGGCGACCTTTTGTGGGCATGCAAGTCAAATTTTGCGGTTCCAGCTGCGTTAGTTTTGCCGCTAGGATGCATTGTACACCGTAGTGTAAGCAAAATGATGAATAGCGAGAGAATCAAGAACCTTGCTGTGATTGAATATCTTCATTTGAAGGGCACGATGCCCAAGTAAATTACTGAGGACATGTGGAGTACACGCCGAGTACACGTAAGGACAGTGCTCCGTCTCTGCAACAGTGAAAACCTGGGTCTCCGATTTCAAACGTGGAGGAACGTGTGTGGAAGATACGTCAAGGAGCGGAAGGCCTGTCACTGTTGCCACTGATGAAACAATGACTGCAGGTCACGACAGGACGTTTCAGGATCGACGAACAACGTTACCGTACAATGGAACCACATTTGAACTCTCCAATGGGGGTACTCATGACATTGTTGTCAATATTTTGGGAATGCAGAAAGTTTCATCACGGTAGGCCCTGGAATACTTGGGTGCAGATCAGAGACAGGAGCATGTCCAATATTGTGAAGAAATCGTCTTCCAGTTTGAAGCGGATGAAGACTGCTTTCTTGCAAGATATATGACAATGAAGAAAACGTGGGTCCACCACTTTGATCCCGAGAGAAAACAACAGTCACAACAATGGAAACATCTTTCATCCCCTACCCCAAAAAAATTCCGGGTGCAAAAAGCAGCCGGTAAGGTGATGGCGTCGCTCTTCTGGGATGCAGACGGGGTAATTATGGTGGATTACTTGCGAAAGGGCGTAACTATCATTGCATCATACTATTGCACGCTCCTGCGCCCTTTGATGGAAGAGATAAAAAAAAAGGCGCAGAAAATTCGCGCACGGAGTTCTTTTGCATCAGGACAATGCACCGGAGCACAAAACCCCCGCAACACAGGAAAAACTGCATGACTGCTGGTTCGAATTGTTACGTCAGCTGCCGTATTCTCCAGATTTGTCTCCATGAAACTTATTTCTTTTCCCAAACCTAAAAAAAAAAGACCTCAAAGGACGACGATTTGATAGTGATGAGTGATGCTATGAACGCTTGATTGGACTCTGTATCAAAGACCTTTTATTTGAATAGTTTGCAAAAGTTATCTGAGCGTGCCCGCTGCCGGAACTTATATTGGAAAATAAATTGGTATTATATTTCTGTCATTTTTTATCTGTTAGGCTGCAAACTTTTCGAGGCCCCCTCGTAACAGTATGAATGTGATAAACAACAAAAGTCAGCATCTAGCGCTAAGAAGAGCTACATGCAGAAGCAGCTAAACGTCGGCGTGCAAGATATGCTCCTAGACTGCATTCAGTAGCTTACGAAAATTAAAACAGAAAAAGTATGTGGTATCTTGTGTAAGACCACTGTTACTCTAAAATCATTTATGTTTAATTTTATAATTGCGTTTACAAATCAAATCTGAATACACTCTGTTATTAAAAGTAGTAAATACCGTAAAGGGGGCGCAAACCTGGACTAATATTTCTTAAAACCTATTTGCTAAAATTGAGAAACTTCGCTCACCATTGAAGTTTATAAACAGTAGCTTATAAGAGAGTAACACTGCAACGACATTTCGCCTTTCTATTAAAGTAATTGAGTAAAGGAATGAAAGTAATAAATACCGTGAAAAATGGGGAAGGAGGGACCATGAACTAAAATTGTTACGTTAACTGTACGCAGGTATAAAATATGATATTGTGAGAGAAATTGCCATTTACATTTTATATTATGTCAACAATTTACTTGCGTCCGTAACTATGGTAATTAGTATCATAATGTTTATCCAATCTCAATGAGTATATCAAACACACAACCCTATATATGTTATGCTGTATTGTGATTATTTTCCTTTGTATCAGTCCTCCTGCAGACTATCGATTGTATTTGTGTCTCAATCAGTTGTGAATTAATGACCGATGTACACTGATGATATAGCATGTGTTGCAGTTAATTAAGTCAGCGTAAAACAGGTATATCTACACAGTCCTACAGCACGCGAGAGTAATCATGAAGTTCACTGTTAATTATATAATTTTTGCCCTACATCTTTCTAGGTAGTTCATAATTATTATTGTCGTTGTGACCTTCAGTCCTAATATTCAGATACAGCTGACCACACTACTTAGTCTTGTGCATGCCTCCGCATGTACACGTAGTTACTGCAGCCCACCTGCTTTTGAACCTGCTTACAGTTTTCATGCCTAGTTCTCTCTGTACACGTCCCACACTTCCCTCTATTACCAAATTGACAATCCCTTGATGTCTTAGAATGTCTCCTACCAACCAGTCCCTTCTTTTCGTCAAGGTACGCCCACGAATTTCTTTTCGCCCCATTTCTATTCAGAACCTTCTCGTTAGCCACACGATCCATCTGTTTGATCTTCACCATTCTTTTGCAGCACCACATACCAAAAACTTCTCCCTCTCCCACTCCCTCTCCCACTCCCACTCCCTCTCCCACTCCCACTCCCACTCTCTGAATTGCTTATCGGCCATGTTTCTCTTATATACAAGGGTACAGAAAAAGACTTCCTAACAGTTAAATTTATACTTGATCGTAACAAATTCCTCTTTTTCAAAAATGCTTCTCTTGGCAGCCAGTCTCTATTTTTATCTTCTCTACTTTGCCTGTCATCAGTTATTTTGCTGCCCAAATAACAAACAGAACTGCTACTTTCAGTGTCATATTTCATAATCTAATTTTCTCGCCATCGCCTAATTTACCACTGTTCGATTACTTCCCACTATCGGTGTTTTGATTTTGTTGACGTATATTTTATGATTTATTTTCAAGACATAACTGATTCTGTTCAGTTGTTCTCCCAAGCGCTTTGCAGCCTCTGATAGAATTACAGTGTCATCGGTAAACCTCGAAGCTTTTAATTCATCTCCCTGAACTTCGGTTCCCTTTTCAAATGTCTTCTTGGTTTCCCTTAGTACTTGTTCTATTTACGGATAGGACAACATCAGAGATGGCGTGCAACCCTGCGTCACTCACTCTCTTCTCAGCTAGTGGTTCCCTTTCATGTCTTCGACTCTTAAAACTGCAATCTATTTTCCGTAAAAGTTGTAAATGACACTTTCTGGCACATTTTCATTCTTGTAAATGACATCTCGCTCCTCGTGTAGACGATTAAAGTAATTAACGTTCCACACTCCGACCCATAGAATGACATTTAGGTTTTTACTGAAGAGGGCATTCTCCTTAGTAATCCCCGTCAGGAGATCCGAATTGGTGACTATTTTACCTTCAGGCTATTTTACCCAAGAGGGTGCCATCATCATTAAGCCGTATAATACAGCAGCATGCCCTCCGGGTAAAAATAATGGCTGTAGTTTGCTCTTGCTTTCAGCTGTTGGTAGTAGCAGCACTGCAAAACCGTGTTGGCTAATGTTACAAGACCATATCGGTTACTCATCCAAATTGTTGGTCCTGCAATTACTGAAAAGACTTCTGCCCATCTTCAGGTTCCACATGTCTGTCTGGTCTGTATATATACACCTCCCCGTTGTTGTTGCATCTTCAGTACGCCTATCTGTATCGTTGAGACACGCAAGCCACCCCACCTCGTTAAAGAAGAACAGCTCATACAGGCTTCGTATGATACAGTATCCCAACATTCATATACATTCTGGATGTTGCCGATTTTCCTTCCATCTCATTGTCGAACCTAGGTCCCTATTAGTACACTCTCAACTACAGGTGAGCCCGGGAAAAACAGTGCTTATCAGGTGTCTTCCTTTTTGTAATGTGTACACTGGATAGTTTCTTGGTACCCTGCTGCATCTTCACTCGCAATGAACAGCTCTGACCCATAGAACATTAATAGCTAGATTATAGCTGGTTAGTTCACTGTGCAACACTCGATACGTCGTGCCACGTCGCAATGGCCAACGTGGTTTTTTGTGATTCTCCAAGGTGAAACGAAATCAACTGGTGCGACCAGGACAACTGAAAGTCATAATATGCACAATAGTTTTATAAATAGAAGTCAAATGAACAGGAAAACAATTTAGCATCAGAGTGCAGTTGAGGTTTATTGTAGTCTTTATTTAAGCAGAATGGAAGTTATACTACTATTATAGTTTAAACACTTGTTTGTGAGCTGTTGTTAAATTAAAAATTACAATAGAAAAATTCAGACGAATTAGCTATACAGTCATGAATTAGATTTTCTGAAAAGCAATTTTTCTGAAAGTAAAAATGTTCATGTCTTGTCGCCAAGTTCCTGGGATGTACTAGGTGATCAAAAAGATAGTATAAATTTGAAAACTTAATAAACCACGGAATAATGTAGATAGAGAGGTAAAAATTGACACACATGCTTGGCATGACATGGGGTTTTATTAGAACAAAAAAATGAACAAAGTTCACAAAATGTCCGACAGATGGCGCTGGACAGCAAAACGTCAGTGACTGCGCATGACAATCGTGTATAAAAGGAGCTGTAATGAGAGAGAGAATCAGATGCGCCAGCAGTCGCAGCATGTTGACGTTACCTGAAAAGGCGCTTATAGTGAAGCTGTGTTATGCGAATGGGGAATGTGCCAGTTCAGCGTTACGGTCCTATCGCCATAGGAAGGGGATTCGAACGGGTAATGGTCCGTTGACAAATGCAGCTGTGGCGAGAATGATTTCGAAGCTCGAAGCCACGGGTTGTTTAGACGCTAGACCCCGTAGTGGCCGTCCGAGCACAAGGCATAATGCTGCTGAGACAGTTCAGGAAGAAATGTAGATTGTAGCGGGATCGTCTATGCACGGCGACGTCAGCGCTCGTGCAGTCGCACGTTGCACCGGCATTCCATACAGTACTGTTGGGTTGGCACTGAGGCGTACCCTCCGATACTATCGGTACAAAATCCATCGGCATCATGAACTGTTACCTGGCGATTTAGTGAAGCGGAGTGCATTTGCGGTGTGGGCGTTCCAAAAGAGGGCGGAAGATGACGATTGGTTGAGTAACGTCTTTTGGCCCGACGAAGCTCATTTCACGCTCCGAGGGTCTGTGAACGCCCACAACTGCAAAAGTTGGGCTACCGAAAATCCTATAACTGTCTCTACCGTTATCGGGCCTTTTTTCTTCGAGGAAATGCGTGATTCTGGTTTTGTAATGGCTACTGTGACGGGTGAGAGGTACGTCGATATGTTACAGAACCGCATGATCCCCAGCCTGGCTGATAAACACCTGCTGGAACGTACGATGTTTATGCAGGATGGCGCTCCACTCCATATTGCTAGACGCGTGAAAGATCTTTAGCGCGCGTCGTTTGGTGATGATCGTGTGCTCAGCCGCCACCTTCGTCATGCTTGGCCTCCCAGGTCCCCAGGCTTCATTCAGTCCGTGCGACCGACGTCTCTAGGGTTGCTGAAAGACAACATCCGACGCCAATGCCTCACCATAACTCCGGACATGCTTTACAGTGCTGTTCACATTGTTCCTCGACTACAGCTGTTGTTGAAGAATGATGGTGGGCATATTGAGCATGTACTGTAAAGAACATCATCTTTGCTTTGTCTTACTTTGTTATGCTAATTATTGCTGTTCTGATCAGATGAAGCGCCATGTGTCTGACATTTTTGAACTTTTGTATTTTTTGGTTCTAATAAAACGCCATACCATTCAAAGCATGTGTGTCAATTTGTACCTCTCTATCTACATTATTCCGTGATTTATTCAATTTTCAAATTTATACTGGTTTTTGATCACCCGGTATATAAAGAAGCAGTCAAATGAAAGCGAAACATGTGAAAAAATTAAGTAAACTGTTTTTGTTTGAAAACTAATTGTCATAACTATTAATGCATTTATCGTAACGTAGATAAAATGGTCGATGCCGTCAAGGGAAAATGTTTGCCTCTGCCTACGGAAATACAAATGTACACAGGTCTGCATTTCTTCGTCCGAAGCAAATCTATAGCCACGAATAGCTTTTTTTTCAGAGCTCAATAAATGTGGAAATCGCTTGGAGAGATATCTGGACCGAATGGAGGATGTGTAAGGGCTTCCCAGCAAAAGGTCTGTGGCTTAATAGGAACAACAGGTACACCAGCTCCGGGAAAGTCAGAACGACCTTTCTCATTGATTTCACGGACCCGTAGCTCAATAGCTTTTTAGAACATGGCACCAGAATCGACGCACAGCAGTACGAGGACAGTTTTTAAAAATTGGTCCGCGTTATCAAGTCCAAACGCCCGAGAATGTTGACACACGGTATCATTGTGCTTCAAGATAATGCCCACCCTCATGGAAACAAAGTTGTTTCTATTGTGCTGGAGAACTTCCTCTGGGAAGCCCTTACACGCCGTCCACACTGTCATGATCTCTGCCCATGCGATTTTCGTATTTCTGGCACCCCGAAGGAAGCCATTGGTGTCCGTCGATTTGCTTCGGACGAAGAGGTAGACGACTGAGTACAATCACGGTCCCTTAAGCAACTTCAAACGTTTTTCCATGGAGGCACTCACTGTCTTATTTCTCAGTAGGATAAATGTGTTAACAGTTATGTAGATTACTTTCGAAATGATAAAGTTTACTTAAGTACCTTTTTATACGCCTCGTTTTCATTTGACTGCCCCTCATAGAAATGTCAATTAAGACAGCAAATTTTCACGTACCCCTTGAATTTTTGCACTTCTCTAAAATGAAGGCATAAGTATGCCGTTTTCTCGGTTCCGCTCCATGGACTTGGTTCTTGCGCCAAAGCCTAATTAAAGAGAGTAGTAAACTATTGAAACCATGGCTAATGTTCGCGCATAGCGCTTTGCTACCATCACACTTAAGTTCGCAGGCACTGCCTGCGTTACTGGTCTTTACATCCGTCTCTTGTTGACTCCTTATCGAACTAGTGTCCTAGGCCACTGTGTGTGTGTGTGTGTGTGGGTTGGTTGGCTTGTCATAATGAGGTGTCCAGAGCGCGGGGACGTCCCTCGAATAGATTCCCGGGCTGTCTGCCGTCTTGTGCAGATAACACCCACGGCTTATGTTACGCGCTGAGCAAGTGCCACTTCTGCGTCTTAAGATCGACGAACCGCGATTATTCTAGGTGCCACAGAACGACAAATGGAAAGAAAAAGATACGCTACCTTTGTAGGCCAATTGCTTAATGACGCCCGCAGTTGCATGGCGTAACGTGAAATCCTACCCAAAAGGAGGAAGATCAACCATCTTCAAATAATGGAAATTCATAGAAATATGGCTGTTGGTTCAAACTTGGTGCTGAATATTTTGACACAGTTTCCTTACTCATCGCTTCTAACCGCAGATATTGCAAATAAACTCTTTAAACTACTTTTTAAATTGCCTCTCCTGCTTACATGCCCTATATTTTATTGTATTTTGCTTACTGTGATTTCAGTTGCCCTGCAGTTTTACTTTGTGTAATTTATTATAGATGTTTAACTTACCAGTTTAGCATCTGACTTTAGGCTCTCACTTGTTTAATGCATGATTACCTTCGTCACTGATGCCGCTGAGGTGTACCACCAAAGTTTGTCATTTCCTCAATTTAATTTTGTTGTCATTTGCCCTGTAGTTCACTAACTCAGTGTGTTATATATTTTATTGATGCCCAATAGCGTATACTTCATATTTTCATTTAAATAATATATCTCACCCTAGTCTCACATAAATCGAACATATATAATTGTAATCTTTGACATCTGCATGAGAGATATTATGACTGCAGTTAATTCGAAATCTGTCTTCCCACAAAAGCCAAAACATCACAAAGGCGTCTTTATACCGGTTATTTAAATAAGAAATATTGTAGAATATTACGTAAGTGTCGAGTTTTTCATTCACACCATACAGGATACGTACACTCTAATATAAAGAAAGAAGACGCACTACGAAGTAATTATACGAATAGGACAGAAATTGCCAAATGTGATGTACATGTACAAACAAAGAAATGACTACAGTTTCACCAAAATTGGGTGATTTATTCAAGAGAAAGAACTTTATAAATTGAGACAGTTAGTAAACCGTTGGCCACTATCCAATGCGGCTTGGCATTCAATGATAAGGTTGTTAGATGTCCTGCTGAGGGATATTGTGCCCAATTCTGTCCAACTCGCGCGACAGATGGTCGAAATCTCGAGGTTGGAGGGTCCTGTCCATAATGCTCCGCCAGCCAGTGTGGCCGAGCAGTTCTGGGCGCTTCAGTCTGGAACCGCGCGACCGCTGCGGTCGCAGGTTCGAATCCTGTCTCGGGCATGGATGTGTGTGATATCCTTAGGTTAGTTAGGTTTAAGTAGTTCTAAGTTCTAGAGGACTGATGACCTCAGATGTTAAGTCCTATAATGCTTAGAGCCATTTGAACCATAATGCTCCAATTGCTCTTTATTAGGGGAGATAAGGCGACTTGCTGGCCAAGGTATAGTCTGGTAGCATTAGAAGCTCTCGCCTTGTGCGTGCGGGCAGAATATCGTCTATGCTTTAAGGGCACCGCGGATAAAAACCAAAGACGTTTCGCTATGAAATAAAACAGCACCACAGACCGTCAGTCTTGTCGGGCCATGCAGCGGGGGACAGTAAGGCTGGCATCTCACCGCTGGCCGGGGCGTCTCCAGACACATCTTCGCACGCATCGGGGCTCAGTTCAGTCTTCATCACTGAAGACAACTGTATTCCAATTAATGGTATTCCAACACAAAACACTGCGTTTCTACATATCCTGTGACCAGGAAGCATAAACTACTGATCAATGGAGTTGCATCGTGTTCACTCCGTAGGACAACCGATGGCGAATATGGCGGCGACCTGGGGAGATGTCGCCTTCTTCAAACGTTTTGGAGACGCACAGGGCTTTTACCCGTTGTGTCTTGGTGCGCGGAACCGTCGGGTATAAAAATGTGTGTGAATTCCTGAGCGACCAAACTGCTGAGGTCATCGGTCCCTAGACTTACACACTACCTAAACTAACTTATGCTAAGAACACACACACACACACACACACACACACACACACACACACACACACACACTCTCTCCGCGCGACATTCGTAGGGCATATCACCTGGTGACAGCTGGTGTTGAATGAGGGATCTGTGATGGGAGGATGGTGCGTAACGAACATCCTGCATTCTCATATGGTGTCTCACCTGGAACAGTATCTTGATACCATTTTTCAGTAGCACAATTCTCGAAAACTCGTGGCATGCTTGTCTGTGATATGTCCGCCTGATGTTGAGGTACCGTGGTGGCCAGTCAGGTCCCCAAATCTTTGGTGATATGACATGCGTAGGGCGAGCTCGGACGCCAACTCCGTCCCGGTACTAGTGCCCTGAATATCAAGGAGCAGTTAGAACACATGCGGCAGAGCTTACATCACGACTGCATGCAACAGCCTTCACAATCGAATCAGTGCGTGCATCCGAGCGAGATGGGGTGCAACGTGGGAAGTGGACTCTGACTGCCAAGTTCTTCGTAAAAGTAACTTACAGTGTAATCACTTAAGTAACATCACGCACCTGTCCAACTCGTGAAGTTTCATTTCGTTTCCTCCTCCTTCTCCTCCTCATCCTCCTCTTCTTGGTGGTTCACTTTCTTTCCCACGCAGTACACTTCAGCACGCTCAGTTGCAAAGAGGTCTGTCAGCTGACAGGGTGCCGGCAGACGTTTGTCGGCCAGTAACTTAGATTTCCACCACACCATGACAAATGATTTGTTTTCGTGGTGAATCCGTTGCAGATTATTTGATCGATTGTTGCTAATTTTCCAGTAACGATTGCCAGCATGATCAAGCCAAAGGGAAAATTAATTTTAGTATAAACCTGTTAGTTCCTTTTATTAGAAGCAATACCTTCACTGTGTTTCGGATTATCTTCGTTACTCTTCGGTGTACGTTCTATGTGATATGTGATCGATAACTGATTTTAGCAGACCTTAAGAGAAGTATTAAATAAAATTTGCAAATTATATAAAAATGTAATAAAATTAAAATAGATCCTGAGGAAACTGTTAACAATTTATTCCCTTGTAACACGCAACCTATTTTAACATCGTTTTATATTTAACGATTTGACAGATTCTAGACTGAGATGAAGAGTAGACCAAGTAAGCGTTCATGTAGACCAAGGAGCATGGAAAGTTACAGACCTATTGACTGTGTATGCACTTCCATAGCAGAGCACAAACTTCGGGTACTTTGTTCGCCGTATGGTGTCTAAGACTTCGAAATATGGACATCTTTTTTTTAGCTTGCAAATGGAACGCTGTTTCAGTTTACTATGGATTTACCATACCATACCGATAACAACAACGATCTTTCCTGTCACCGACGTTTCGGTGTTCAAAGGAGATGACGGCCGTGGCAGTAAACTTCCTTCGTATTATTGCCTCAGTTTTGTTTCCGCTTGGTTAATTGTCATGTCTCTTACCCTCCGGTGTCCCACTGCCCTCAGAAATGGAAGTAGCCTTTATTTTTTATCCCATTGTAGATTTGAAAATGGACAATGTGTGATCGAAACCAGTAGTGATTGTAACCATGTTCCGTGATTATATCGAATATAAAAATAAGTGTGCAATAGAGGAGTCACTTCTCTGCAAGCAGAATATTGTTTACTTCCATAGTATTACGCTAAGACTTTCGCGGTACTCAATTATGGTGACAGCAACCTCTTCTAAACACTTAATACACTACTGGCCATTAAAATTGCTTGACCAAGAAGAAATGCAGATGATAAACGGGTATTCATTGGACTAATATGTTATACTAGAACTGGCATGTGATTACATTTTCACGCAATTTGGGTGCATAGATCCTGAGAAATCAGTACCCAGAACAACCACCTCTGGCCGTAATAACGGCCTTGATACGCCTGGGCAGTGAGTCAAACAGAGCTTGGATGGCGTGTACAGGTACAGCTGCCCATGCAGCTTCAACACGATACCACAGTTCATCAAGAGTAGTGACTGGCGTATTGTGACGAGCCAGTTGCTCGGCCACCATTGACCAGACGTTTTCAATTGGTGAGAGATCTGGAGAATGTGCTCGCCAGGATAGCAGTGGAACATTTTATGTATCCAGAAAGGCCCGTACAGGACCTGCAACATGAGGTCGTGCATTATCCTGCTGAAATGTAGGGTTTCGCAGGGATCGAATGAAGGGTACAGCCACGGGTCGCTACACATCTGAGATGTAACGTCCACTGTTCAAAGTGCCGTCAATGCGAACAAGAGGTGACTGAGACGTGTAACCAATGGCACCCCATACCATCACGCCGGGTGATACGCCAGTATGGTGAGGATGAATACACGCTTCCAATGTGTGTTCACCGCGATGTCGCCAAACACGGATGCGACCATCATGATCCTGTAAACAGAACCTGGATTCATCCGAAAAAATGACGTTTTGACATTCGTGCACCCAGGTTCGTCTTCAGTACACCACCGCAGGCGCTCCTGCCTGTGATGCAGCGCCAAGGGTAACTGCAGTCATGGTCTCCGAGCTGATAGTCCATGCTGCTGCAAACGTCGTCGAACTGTTCGTACAGATGGTGGTTTGTCTTGCAAACGTCCCCATCTGTTGACTCAGCGATGGAGACGTGGCTGCACGAACCGTTACAGTCATGCGGATAAGATGCCTGTCATCTCGACTGCTAGTGATAAGAGGCCGTTATGATCCAGCACGGCGTTCCGTATTACCCTCCTGAACCTACCGATTCCATATTCTGCTAACACTCATTGGATCTTGACCAACGCGAGCAGCAATGTTGCGATACGATAAACTGCAATCGCGATAGGCTACAATCCGACCTTTATCAAAGTCGGAAACGTGATGGTACGCTTTTCTCCTCTTTACACGAACCATTACAACAACGTTTCACCAGGAAACGCCGGTCAACTGCTGTTTGTGTATGGGAAATCGCTTAGAAACTTTCCTCATGACAGTACGTTGTAGGTGTCGCCACCGGCGCCAACCTTGTGTAAATGCTCTGCAAAGCTAATCATTTGCATATCACAGCATCTTCTTCCTGGCAATTAAATTTCGCGTCTGTAGCACGTCATCTTCGCGGTGTAGCAGTTTTAATGGCCAGTAGTGTAGATTAAAAGTGGGTGTGGGACCGTGGTCGAACCCGGAAGGTTTACCTTTCACGAGAAATTTCTCTACCGACTTACCTATTGAGGCAAGACTCACGACCCACACTGAGGAGGAGAACTTACGTGATGTTCGGAAGGTAGGAGAGAACTCACTGGTGGAAGCAACCTTACATAGCGCTTCGTGAGTCGTTCCTGGGCAGCTCAGTCAGTAGAGCAATTTCCCGCAAAAGACGAACTTCCGGGTTCGAGGCCCGGTCCGGCATACCATTTTAATCAGCCGTGAAGTTTCATATTAGCGGGCACTCCACTGCAGAGTGAAAATTCAATCTGGAGTACGTCCTTCCTCCACCCTGGGGATGACGTGAGGTCTGGTGAGTGGCTGTGTGGCACCAGACCTAGCTGCTAGGTCACGTGGGATAGGATGGAGGTCGGTTGTGTGGTGCGGGCAGGCGGCGATGGCGCGCTGCGACTCCGCAAATCCGTTCGCGTGCGCCGCGAGCTGTCCCCAGCGCAGAACGCGCGCGCCGATACCAATCTGCTGCTGGAAGCGGATCTGCGTTCGTGCTCACCACCACCTACCACCGACCCTCATTCAGATCGATAACGTGCACACGCTCGGAGGGCCGTTTTTGCCCTTAATTCTCTAAATCTATGCATAACGCATTGTCGGCGTCGTCGTCACCCTCAGTCCGAAGATGGGTTTCATGGAACTCTTCATGATGCTGTATCTTCTGCAAGGCGCTTCATCTCTGTGCCTCTGTAGCAACTTACAACCACTTGAATTTGTTGATTGTGCTCACACTTTTCCCCCTGTACAATTCTTACCCTCCACCGCCCCCTCCCCCCTCATTAGGGGAAATGATAGAATTTAGTCATTAATCATATGACTGTATTCTTAAAATCATGGAGTTTGCTAGAGTACTTTCACCCGTGTGTGAAATTTGGATGACTAATTTGTATAACTCCGTATATACAGTGTGGTCAGAAAGAGACTGAGAAGCAAGTAAGTGTATTGCAGGGTAGCTTGCGCTGACAAATAATTGTTTAGAAAAGAAAATCGATAAGTTGCGCCGTTCGGAGTTGGTCAAATGTGTGTGTGTGTGTGTGTGTGTGTGTGTGTGTGTGTGTGTGTGTGTGTGTGTGTTTTTCCACATCTCCTTCTAGACCACAAACACAGTGCTTCGAGCCATTTGAACCAAACTTGGCACACGAATCCATTGCCATCAGGCAACAATCGCTTTGAGGGCAAGAACCACTTACCTATCATAGTTCAGGAGATATGACGTTTTAAACAACGAGATGCATGAAAAGTTGCATCATTCATGAAGTTCTACTATATTTGTTCTCTACTTTTAAGACGCTCATCTACTCCAGTCAACTTACAGAAATACCTGATGCCTGGCAGCCCTTTTGACAGCTTTCAACTGTGAAGCGCTAAGGGCTGAAGACGAAAATAAAAGCCGTATGCAGAGCTGTGCAAAAACTTTGCAATGGAGACGTTTACAAAATCGCTTGTATAGACACGAGAAGCAGTGCACCCAGAATACAGGAACTGTGCAGCATTACCTCACACCGTGCCTACTACTAGAGAACTTATTGTAATGTTTCGTTTCTAATAGAAGATTGGCAAAATAATTGTCCGGGCAATGCCGGTTTTATCACCTAGTATCGGTACAAACTACAGAAACAAAGCATGAAGTAAAGTGTTTAATACGTTCAGTCAAAGCTTGAGAAATGCACTGTCAGCCTAAACACATGTCGAATGAATAGTTACATGGTCTTTCCCATACATTCCTAATGGCTTCAGTACGAGAAGGATACGCATCTGTACTTGCCCGTTCTCTCCTAACTCGTCCCTTACTAAAAAATATTTGTTGTTTTTAATCTGCATCCTTACCGTCAGTAAATAGTTCATTGTTATCAACAAGCTGGCCGAATCAGATGATGAAAATTGTCGATTCGTCTTAGAATTTGTACCATTATCCTTAGCAGTACCTATGTTCTTCTTCGCGATTTATTGTTGCTGTACGGTATTGACATTTTCTCTGACCTTCTGTTCCTCTGCTTTAAACTTCAACACTAGGCCATGGCGGTAAAAATTTTGGAGTGTCGAATTTCTGCTTTTGTGTTTCTACATGTGTTAGTATTTCCAATTGTTTACTTACAAACTACATAGTTGGCACTTCCTCTTAAACTTCACAGTAGAATAATTACAATTAACGCTGACAAAACATGCATCAATCCACTGCACTAATTCAACGGCGACTGATGGCCCTATCAGAGCGTCGAATGAACTGTATCAACAAGTAGTAACGAATAGCGCCCTTCAGGATCTTACAAATTACTAAATACAGAGATGCTTCATATTCTCCGTCCTCTAAACTCCCCACCCTCTCCTCTCAGTTTACTTTGTTAATTCCGTTGCTGTCTCGGGATGTATCCTATAAACTTACCTCGTCTTTTAGTCAACTTGTGCCCTAAAGCTCTCCTACAAAGATTAAATTCAGTAACTTTATTACTAAACGCAGTCTACCCACCAAATCTTCAGCACTGTCGGGCCGGGTCTAGAGGAAAAGTGCGTGCCTGGAAACAGTGAGGTTGCCGGACCGAATCCTGACCGGACTAAGAAAATGTTTAGTCTTCCTTTAGTCCAGTCTTCAGCTCTTAAGTGATCGGCGGAGACGACAGGTAAGACAAATGGTACAGATTCCACACTAAATTACAGGTAGCTGTGAACTGGGTTGGATTATGGACACGCTGATCGCTGAAGTGGCGTCCAATTGAAAGGCTGGCACTCGGCTGTTCAGCCGTACTTTTACATCACATTTCAAAAACTTCCGTTCTCCTCTTGTTTCTTCTGCTTATCGTCAATGTTTCATATGAGAATGCACTCATATAAATACTTTACGAAAAGCTTCGTAAACTTGAATTTATATTAGATGTTAATAACTTTTTTCCATTTGATTTCCAATCTGCATCTTGTGTACTGTTCTTTCTGCCCTCAATCGTCATTTATTGTTCCGCTGACATAGCAAAACTCACCTATTACTTCCAGTCTCTCATTTCATAATCAAATCCTCCCAGCAGCACCTGGCGTAATTCGCTTGCCGTTCATTACTCTATTTCAAGTTCTTTTATGTCCACCTTTTAATCTCTTTTTCCGGATACAATCAATTTCGTATAACTGTTTCTAAACTCTTCGTCGTTGCTGACAAAGTTACATCGTCATCGACAACCCTTAATGTCTTAATTTCTCTTCCCTGTGCTGTAGTACGTTTTCCCAAGTTTCCTTGATATCCTTTACTGCTTACTCAAAAAATAAAATGAATAATATTCAGGATATTTCTCGACGCTGTTTCACTCCTTTGTCAACTACTACTTCCGTCTCATGCCGTTCGACTATTTTTCAAACAGAACCTTCCTGTCAACATCGCCGAAAGATTTTTCTAAATCTACAAATTCTAGGTACGCCTATCTTCGAAGATAAGTAGCAGATTGCTTGTGCACCTTCCAAGTTGTGTAGTCGTCATTCCATGAAACTTTTTTGTTTCCAACATTTTGTCGAGAGCCACGTTTGATGTCTTCAGTAGTGCTTTCGGTTCAATTAAATCTTGGCGACTGGCGGATGGGACGTCGGAGAGCTATATACATATCATGAAAAGAGGTGTGACTCACAAAGGGAATCTTTGTCAAATATAAAACTCAACTACCGAACTAATGTCGATCAGAGAGAAAACTTACCTTTATATTCTGTTGAGCTGCTGTCTGTATGCCATTAAGTTTCATGGCTTGTTCTTTTCCGCTAACTCCATGTTAATAATATCGATGGCTAGTACTCATTGTAGATAAAATTTTGGTTTCGGAAAACTTCAGCTAATGGTTTCCTGAAACAGAGCGTGCTCTGCTAAGCTGACCTCACCAAACATATATGGAATCCTATGTCGACAGAAGAGTGTTTATCCTTCACTGATTTCAGGGTTTGACGTATCTTCTTCGTTGATTTACATACGGTCTGATATTATATTCTGTAAAATCTTACCGACCTGATCAGTTACGTTTTTAATAAAATGGAGAGGAACTTGTTTTTTTGTTTTGTATCCTTGTCCTTCGCCCTTTTGTTACATGACTGTCAACAGTTCGAGAGTTGTTCTATCTTTGACAAGGATTATCGTACCTCCTTTTCACGGTTATGTCGCTCTCCTAATTCCAACACAGCAGTTGGCAAAATTCAATGGAAATTGGAACATCTCCGAAGATGACCTATACAGCTCTAGACGAATCGACGACAGCAAAAAAGTTTTACAGGAAACGTCTATATAGCCCAGAAGATTCACCAGTGGTGGAAAAAAGTTTCATTGCATGATAAGTCGTAGGTTCAGTCAGTTTCTTGTGTTCCTCCATTTCACTAGAATCCAAATATATCTTCCCCAAGGTCGGCTACTAACACTTTTTCCATTCTCTTGTAAATAATTCGTGTCGGTAGTTGGCATCCATGACCTTTTAAACTGATTATTCTGTAAAACAGTCAGCACCTAGCTTCTTTGGAATCGGAATTGTGACATTAAAGTTTGAGGGTTTTCCACCTTTCTCAGATATCGCACGTATCAGGTGAAATTATTTTATAAAGATTCATAGTCCCAAAGATAATAATAGTTCTAAGAGAATGTTGTCTTCCTCAGGTGCTTTGCCGAAATGCAAGTAGGTCATTAAGTGTTGCGTTTAATTAACTCTTACCGCAATACCTCCCACCTCTTACTTATCCACTTCCTGTTTCCTTCCCAAAATATTTTCTTAAAGTTTATTTCCTTCGTAAAACCTGAGTATTTCTTCCGCCATCTCGGCTTCTCTTCTTTGCTTAGAAGTAGCTTACCAGACAGCAAAAACATAATAGCACAACCTGATCTTCATAATCAAAACTATACAAAAATTAAAAGAATCCTGAACTGAATACTTGGCGGTAAGAAAACCTAATGGTAACTAATTTAAAAAAGTTAAACAAATCTCGTGAGCATTCCACAGCGCGGAACGAAGAGACACAGAACCCTACGCCCAGCTGCCGGCAACCTTGGACTGTAATTTGTTGCCGGTGTCGGTATCAACGAGCTTTTATGCAGTGAGCACAGGTTGTGACCCTGATACGGAAGCCAATTCTCAATTGTCACTGTCATATTTTAGGCAAGAATGTTCTTGACACAGGAATAACAATCTCTCTCTCTGCCCATTGTACGATTGTATAGGGAGCAACATTTAATATACCTATACTACACGCTTCTGTCGTATTTTCGCGTCAGGTTACATTGATTTAACTTAACTTTGAAAGTCTGCACCTGAAGAAAGAAAGAGTACTGAATGGTTAATGCGAACAGTCAGTCAATCAAAATGGTTCAAATGGCTCTAAGCATTATGGGACTTACCATCTTAGGTCATAAGTGCTCTGAACGTAGAACTTCTTAAACCTACCTAACCTAAGGACGTCACACACATCCATGCCCGAGGCAGGATTCGAACCTGCGACCGTAGCGATCGCGCGGTTCCGGACTGAAGCGCCTAGAACCGCTCGGTCACAAAGACCGGCTCTCCAGAACCATATAGGTTCATTTTATTTATTAGAGAAGCTGAAGAAACGTAAGTCTTGAAAGAAATGATACACCTTTGGACTAATTGGCTGTTACTAGAGTATTCACTCATATTACTTATTTGAAGGAGACCTCCACGTTGCGAAACCCCTTTAGTATCTGCATTTCTACTGCCATCTACACCCATTGAAACCTGTTTACTGTGATCAAGTCCCCTCTATAGCCCCCTCCCCCCCCCCCCCCCCGCTTCGCAAACACTCTCCTCTTTAGTACCAAAATGAAGATTCCGGGAGGGGTCAGGCTGTCCCATCAGCCGATCACCTCTTTCAGTCAATGTCTGCCACAAATGTCTTTTCACCGCATTTCGATTCAGTATCTCCTCATAAGGCATCCGATATACCCACTTAATATTGAGGATTTTCTTTTACCAATGAATTTCAAAACCTTCTATTCTCTTCTCGCCTGCGCTGTTCAACTTCGACGTTTCGCTACCGTACAAGCTTAAGTACAAATACTGTCAGAAAAGACTTCCAAAGATTTAAATTTATATTCGATGTTATTAAATTTCTTTTTGTCACAGACGATTTCCTAGCTATTTGCAGTACGCCTTTTTTATCCTCTCCACGTCGACCATCACCACCTACTTTGGTGCTTATATGACAAAATTTCCTGCTATTTTAGTTGCATGTATCGTATTCTAATTCCCTCAGCATTTACAGGTTTAGTTCGACTATATTCCATTACTCTAGTTTTACTTTTGTTGATGTTAACCTCTTAATCTCCTTTGAAAGAACCATCCACTCTGTTTAACAACTCTTCGAAGTCCTTCGCTGTTTTGACAGTTTTATGACTTCGTAAGTGGATGTCAGACTTCCAATTTCTTCTTACCTTTATAAGTATTCCTAATTTTCCTCTACAGCCACTCCAAAGTACAATGTGAACAACATACAGGAGAGGGTGCAATCCTGTGTCACTCCCTCCTTAACTGATGTTTCACTTCGCTGGATTCCTGTAACTACAGTGTCGCTTCTCTGCCAATTGTACATAACTTTTTCCTTCCTGTATTATAATGCTGTTGCCTTCAAAATTTCGAAGGGTATATACATTCGACATAGGCAAAAACTGAGTCTACATCTACAAATGATATAAATTTAGGGTTACTCATCATCTAGGACAGTGTCAGTATTGCCTTGCATGTATCTGCATTTTTCTGGGCTTCTACAGGTCTTTCCATTCTTCTGTGAATAATTTGTGATATTACTTTCAACCGTACCTTAATAAACTGATGATCTAGTAGAGGGAATATTTTTGCCATGACTAGAACTAATTTAGAGGAAATGTCGTCTACTCCAGGGGCCCAGTTTCGACTTAAGTATTTCAGCATTATGTCACGTTCTTCTCACAGTATCATATCTCCCATCTCATCTTCATCTTCGTCGTCTCCCCTTCGCATAATATTGTGTTAACGTTCGTTTCCCTTGCGTAGTCCTTCCATATGTTTCTATATTCCCTTTCCCTGCCTCATTGCCTGTTTTAATTTTTTAAATTCTAATAGCTCGTGTTTCTATTAGGTCTTGTCGTGTTGCCTGTTTGAAGCCTTCACTATTTCATCTCTCAGGGCTACGTACTCGTCTTCTATTTTAGTTCTTTCCCCTATTATAATCTATCGTCGCCTAATACTCTGTTTGAAATTCTTAAAATCCTCTGGTCTCATGTCCTTAATTTATGAATTTTCTGCAGTTTATTCTATTTTAATCGGCAGTTCGTAATAAAAAAATTTTGAGGCGAGTCTAAATTTGCCCCTGGAAACGTATAGCAGTTTGAAATCCGGTTTGGAAAGCTGCGTCACCATTACGTAATCTGTCTGAAACCTTTGTGTGTCTATAGGCCTCTTCCACGTATATAACCTTCTTTCATCAGTCTTAAAACAAGTGTTAGCAATGAGGGGTTGCGATCAGTGCAAAATTCTACTAATGCTTCTCTTTGCATCAATTCCCCCGTCCCTGTTATCTTGCTATTTTTCCTTGCTTCTTCCAATTACCGGACTGGCCCGGGTCGCCATTAATTTTTCCTCTCAGTGAACTACCTGAATAATTTTCTTTCCCCGTCATATATTTCAATCTTTTCATTACTTGCTGGGCTAGTAGTTGCTGGGCTAGTAATTACGTAGACGTGCAGGGCTGCTGCTGTGAGAGGCGTTGGCTTTGTATGTATCCTGGCTATTACAATGCTGATCAAATTAGATTACTCACATTAGTATTTTCTATGAATTGTTAGACGTACAATAAGCAGATATCATTTGATTTTGTGTTATAATTTGGTACTCTCGTGCCGAAAAGTATTTTTAGTCACGCCACAGCAATTCACTAATTCCCACAGTCCTAGCTTGAGCCTATACGATTATCTCGCCTACCTACCCTCCTTAGAGTTAAAACATACCACGCTCCGTACCTTAGAACGTGAGTTACGTTTATTTCTGACGAAAAAATCCGCCTTATTATTCCCTGCGGGGAAACATAAAGGGAGACATTTACGAGGGTAATCCCAAAAGTAAGGTCTTCTATTTTTTTGTAAGTGCATTGACCTGTTTATTTCTAGAATGGTGTACTTCAGTTTACAGCTTGAAAAATGGTTCAAATGGCTCTGAGCACTACGCGACGTAACTTGTGAAGTCATCAGTCGCCTAGAACGTAGAACTAATTAAACGTAACTAACCTAAGGGCATCACACACATCCATGCCCGAGGCAGGATTCGAACCTGTGACCGTAGCGGTCGCTCGGTTCCAGACAAGCTTGAACATTTAGCTATTTTTCGACATAATCACCATTTCTGTTGATGCATTTCTGTAGACGCTGTGGCAGTTTCTTTAAGCCCGTGTCATAACAGATCGCCGCCATGCTGTTCAGAAAGTTATGAGCTGCTTCTTTCACCTCGTCGTCGGAGCTGAATCGCTGGGATCACAATTAACGCTGACAGGTACTGTGAGACTCTGAAAATACTCAAACGGGCAATTCAGAACCGGAGAAGAGGAATGTTGAGCAAGGGCATATACACTCTCCATGACAACGCTCGCCCACACATCGCTCGGCAAACCGTTGCTCTCTTGCACCAGTTTCAGTGGAACATAATAACCCACCCGCCCTATAGTCCTGACTTGGCGCCCAGTGACTATCATCTGTTCCCTAGGTTAAAAGAACATTTGGCCGGAAAGGGATTCAGCTCCGACGACGAGGTGAAAGAAGAGGTTCATAACTTTCTGAACGGCATGGCTGCGAGCTGGTATGGCATGGGCATACAAAAACTGCCACAGCGTCTACAAAAATGCATCGACAGAAATGGTGATTATGTCGAAAAATAGCTAAATGTTCAAGTTGTAAACCGATGTAAGCCATTGTAGAAATAAACAGGCCTATGTACTTATAAAAAAAGTAGGAGACCTTACTTTTGGGATTACCCTCGTATCTCCGGAAATTTTACTCTACAGGTTGCCTTCATCATTTAACTATATACCATATATACTGTATCCGCGTGCCCTCTGGAAACACGAGTGTATGGTTGAGGTGTTCAATACACCGTAACACTCCACCGCGATAAAGTCGGTGGTAGTGGTGGTGGTGGCGGTGTGTGTGTGTGTGTGTGTGTGTGTGTGTGTGTGGTAAATAGTGCAGCAACTGGTACGGGAAGTGAGTGAAAGCAAGTTTAGAGTGTAAACACAGTCATTTTTTCCTCGTTTCAAACCCGAATGGAATAGAGCAATGAATGGCTAATACTGCGACGAAGTATCGTGTTCTGCATACTTGCTTAAAAGTATATGTCTAAGCGGCAAACGTTGCCGATCGCTTGAGCGCAATGAAAGCTGCGAAGACCTCGAAAGGCCTAAACCACATCCGGTGTCCGCGGAGATGTAATTAGTCTGTCAGCGAAAGCCGAGAGGTATTCCTGGTGCAGCACAGCGCAGCGTTGTGTGTCACGTTATCAGGGCTGACGCTGCGTGACCAGGCGCGTGACGTCAGTCGGTAGCTGTGCGCCTATTGGCTGGTCGGAGCCCGGCCCTCGCTAGCGCCTTGCACGCCACGCGCACTTTGTCCGCTGGCAGGCTTATCTTGTCACGGTCGCCAAGCTGTCGCTACTTGTCTTCATGACGCAGCTGTTTCTCGGCGCACTAAGAACCTCTGCACCTTGCACCTTCTCTCTCTCAACACTTTCTTCCCTTAGTTATTTATAAACGCCTCTAAATGCAAAGTTACAGGTTCGCAGAGCCTCGCAAATGCCATTTACATCCAAAATATGACATTGGTATTCGTTCTTATTATTATTATCGTTACAATCGACGATTCCAGTTATTTGCTTTGAAGTTCACTACACGTTCCTCCCGGTTTTGTTAACAGACGTCCCAGTGAATTACATGATTTGATGATAAACAATATGAGCTTCCCCAAGAAGCATTTTACTAAAAGCTTAGACCTATGTACTTTGGCGTAAGTCAATTTACATAATTCTCAGCAAACTCTCGCTTAATAACGAAGCATCAAACCTAAGGGCCTAGAAACTGAGTAAGCAGAAATTACAAACAGCGGATACTTCACAGTGGACAACTTCATTGTATCACCACATGTAGAGGGAAAGTAGCCCATTCACTGGCTCACCGTACCACAGGAAACTCAGCAAGGCAAAGCAGAAAGGCGAAGACAAATAGTTCAAATGGTTCTGAGCCCTATGGGACTTAACTTCTCAGGTCGTCAGTCCCCTAGAACTTAGAACTACTTAAACCAAACTAAAATAAGGACATCACACACATCCATGCCCGAAGCAGGATTCGAACCTGCGACCGGAGCGGTGGCGCGGTTCCAGACTGTAGCGCCTAGAACCGCTCGGCCCCTACGGCCGGCAAAGCTGAAGACACCTTCCCCCTCTAAGATAAGAAGAAAAAAAAAAGACTGATTTCCCGAACGTAGGCGGAAACAACTGAAAGACACAGCTTTCCTAGTAATAACCTGCATACCTATGTTTATAGTAATATCGTTGGAGAAATACCGACAATGGTGAGTGCATACTTCGATTCTATAAGGAGCAGTCGAATGAAAACGGAACTCCGCCAAAATAGGAGCATAAAATGGTTACACTGAAAAGTAATCACCATAAGTGTCAGGATATTTATTACGTTGGGAGAGAAGGTGATCAATGTCTCTTTCACACAACGCGGTCGGCCGCTGACCGATTCACATCTGCACCCACTGTTAGGTTTCCTCGTCGCACTGAAACTGTCAAGACATCTTTGGTGATCTGAAGGAATACATATGTGGAGGTCGATTTCAGTCCGTCGAGGAATTGTAAGAATGGGTGTGGTTGTGGATCCGTCAGCAACCGACCGCTTTCCACGAAACGGAATTGATCCTCTAATTCCCCAGTAGGATAAATTTCTTAAAGCGTGTGGCGATTACTTTCGAAAGGAACCGTTCCATGGTGCCGTTGTGATCGGTATTAAGTTCTCTTGTGATTGGCCTTCATATCTTGCGCTAAATTATGACTTCGTCGGAGTCGTGTTTCTTGCTGTTATCTCTCTTAAACCATTTGAATAACAAATGTACCTCTCGAATTTCGGACAAATACTTCTCAAATGCAGTATTTTTCTGGAAAAAATTACATTAAAGCGATATACTAAGAACAGTTCTCAGAAGATAATCATATTCAAATTTTTGTACAATTTATTATAATAAAACAATTTACTGTTGCTATATTAAACGTTTTATTTATTTTATCGGTTTTATTATTAAAATCGTAGGCCTCTGTGTCACGTTATGCGTGGGGGTGACAGGAAGCTGTTTTTGCGGGGTGGATTGCATTATGCACACAAGACGATCGTTCAATAATCACACACCTGCTAAATCCAGTTACACCGTTGTAATTGAAGCCTATACTCGTTTCAGGCCTTCGTTGTCTACTTCAAGTCCCCCAAAAGTTCAACATAAGACATACATATGCCTTATAGTATCAACAGTCTACCGTAAACAGACTATTTCGGGTTCAGTCTAATAACAAAAACTGTCTGTAAGCCTCAATATTAGAGCGAATCAACCCAATTTATGGGAGCAAATCATATGTTGCCTAACTTCTTGGAATTTACGCTATCGGAATTTGAGAAGCGGACCGCTCTGCGAAGCACGCCGCCTCTCTTAAAGCAGCAATCTCTGGAGTTCGATGAGCATGTCTGCGACGCACTCGAACTTACTGAAAGAACCAGTGACGAAACTGCCAGTTCTTCTTTTCATTCGCTCTTTTAATCGTACGTAGTGAAGGTTCGAGAATGACCAGCAGTGCTCACCAATAGATGGAACAAGAGTTTTTAAGATACTTGTTTCGTTAGTGAAGTGAAAAGTCAAACGTTCTAAGAGCTATTTTTTACAAGTTAGTGCTGTTGTGTTCTCCGTACTCCGTTGGATGTTCCTGCACTTGATCCAGGTATCAAGTCATAGTGAGAGTGTTTCAAACTTGGGTTAGTGGATGGCGCATGCTCTAGGTACCAAGTAGTGCTGTCTTACGGAGTTCCTAGTGCCCTGCTTTAAGGTCTCCTCCATTTAGCCTGCTGTGGTTTGAAGAGCTAAGGTACATGTTTTCGGTGACTGAGCACAACGACAGAAATTTTGCAGTACAAAGAAACAAAGAAAGGTAACGAAGTCATCTCGCAAGACTTACACAGAATTGTTGAGTGAGCAAAAACTAAGATCTCATTCCATGTAATTTTAATGCATACAACCGACTTCTGTGATTTTAAAGATGCTGCTGAAACATCGTTGTCAACGGAGTCTTATAAAATCGCCAAATAAAGTATGGTCAAATCGCATATTCATCCATCTGAAATAGATATTAGAAATTCTTAACCTGAAACAGAAGAATGGAAATGCGTCATCTTATTCAAAAGATGTGGAAAATCCATTACTAATATGTGCCATGCAGTACTTCATCTGAAAAACCAGCCATGTTTATCAGTTGCAAAACAGGAAGAGTTGTCTACGATGTTGCCATTTTTTCAACAGATGCACAGGGAGTTTAGCAGCAAACTTAGCTCCATCTGATGCCAACAAAAGTAGGTACGAAACAGAGGTCAGTATTGAGAGACCTTTTCTTGAAATTAATTCTTTTCTTCTCTTTTGGTATATTTAAGAGGTACGGGACATATTTTTTGTTGACTACAGTTCTACTAGATGAATTATTACCTCAGTATTTCTGTGTGCTATCAGAAATAAAATCTATTGCCTCTGTTTTAATGCCACTTGGAACAAGAACTTTCATATGCGCACATAGAACCAGTTTCCTGGTATGGCAGTTGAATGTTCTCATAAATGACTTATTTTCTAATTAATCTCATTATTTTTTGCTGTGATGAGTTGGTCAGCACAGTACTGTGTTATCACAGTACCACTATGTACGAAGAGCATTGCACTTTTTTTGCTTCTCCTGGTAAATCTGTGATTTGGCAGTTAGAACATTTTCGGTTTCCTTTTACAATTAAGCCTAGTTTACACGTAGAGATTAAGTTGCGAAACTAAGTTTCAAGCAGTAATTCTAGCCACTGCATATGCACTGCCCGCAACAGCGAAAGTCGATTGTGAAATTACTAAGTTTCGGAGTAGTCGAACTTAAGCGAAACGAAACTGTCAATTTCCTGTGTTTTTTTAGATTTGGTGACGTTTCAGAAAATGCTACTTGGAGTGGAGAACTACCAGAATCGTTGGCTTTTGGGTAGTTACGGTATGTTTAGGTGTTCGTGAGACTACGATGATTGTAATTATAAGAACACGCTCCTGCGCGATTTTGCACTTTAAGAAGATGCTTTATTATACAAACACAGAAGGACTGGTGACGTAGAAGTTTCATACATGTATTCTGAAAGAGATAATAAGTTACTGAGAGGTGGCATGCTACTCACTCATTTTAATAACATTTTCAGTCAGAATAAAGTTCATATCTTAAAGCATGATCTCGGTGTTCCCCCAACATTACATTTGGTATGCGTGATTTGAGTATTTTGCGTAAGGAAATTGTGGGTAGAATGTTCTTACAACTGCATATGTGACCTGAAGAGAAGTTGTACCTAAGGAGCCATAGTGGTGATGAAGAACAGGGAGACAGATGGATTGGAGGCCATAAATTTTTAGTGCAGCGACCAGGTTGTGTGAGTTAATCTGGGAAGCAGAATTCAGTGGATTGTATCTGCAGAGGGACTTCTAGCCATAGCACTCATCGTCTGCTCAGAGTTGGACAGGAGGGTGCTTGTTCACAAAACATTTTACTTGGGCCAGGTGGCAGTCCATCACAAAGGTGGCCAATTGCTGGAAAGTGGGTGGAGGAAGCCATTTAAGAGAGACTGCTGTAATCTGAGCCTTTGTGCAAATGGTAAGAAGATCATAAAACTATATGCATTCTCATGTTAGAAGCTCGAATGATATGCACAGACCAGCTGGTGCATGTATTTGGTGCAGGCTAGACTGCAACTCCTCTGACGCCAGGTTCTTTTAGCAAGACGCAAAAAAAATATGCATATCATGGGCATGACTGACTGGAAAGCTTAACATCTTTTTTTCTGTAATTGAAAGTGATCAGCCCCAAAAATTAGATCTCTACATAAACAAAGGACTATGGTCCTTTCTAGATAGATGTTTTTTGCTAAAAACATGCCCACACTTACCGTGAGAACTACACCTAGCCCAAAATCTCCTTTCTCCAGACAAGAGAGATTTGGAGTCGCTGATTGGCTCCTCTCAGGATATGCAAAGTGGAGGCTTTCTCCCCTAGTGTGTGAATCATGGTGCTGTGTCTTGCTTCACTACCAGGCCAACAGAACATTCAAGAGGGGAGATTCAATTAGTAGAAGATAGTTCATTTGGTTTGTGCGATGTGGAGGCGGTTTAGTTTTTGCTAATTCGGCTCCTGCACCGAGGCGTGGAGGAAAGCGGTGGTGATGCTTTGTTCTTTTTTCGTCTTCAGGTCTTTCTCCCTGGTGGATGTAGCTTGCGGTCTGTAGCTTGCGTTCTGTAACTTGCGGTCTGTAACTCGTGGTGGGCTAAGAGCCAGTGGCAGTTTGCTGCTGTGCCGACAGTGGTCATATTGTGTGTCACGAGGGTGAACTTATTCGTCCTGAGTCTGCGACTAACCGTTGTCAATTCCAACAGACATCGATGTGCCTATGAGTGAAATTGACGTGGCCATACTAGCAAACGGGTGCACCTCACGTTGAAACCTACAAGGATTTCAGAGCTTTGATAGCAAAATTTCCAGCGTTATGATAATCACAACACCAGACCGCGTAAGTTATCAAATTTTCATGGATGCGTCAGAACGTTACAGCTGCCGCAGCACACCGCTCCTTGCCCACAGCCTGCTGTTTTCTGCTGCTGCCTGAATCAAGGTGAAAGGGTAAAGTACTACTGCACCGACGTAGGATTGTCGAATTGTCGAATGATATTCACAGCTCCCTGTTCTCTGGTGAACCATAGTTTGTAGTATACTTGGTTGTAGTTGATTCCATTTGAATAGATTTGGACCTCACAGAACGAGTTGCAAAAGGAATTAATTCAGGCGAAAATTTGTATAGCTTCCACTCCAATGTATGCTTTTCCTATGAAACACCATTCCTTACCTGATCAGCGCTCGTCATTTCTGTATGAGATCTATCAGCGAGTTGTTGTGACAAAACGATTTATAAAACTTGTCATTATTTTCTAAACTTAAATACGCCACTATTCTCAATCGTACCCCCTCAAATAGTCCGCTGTTTTTATTTTATCGCGGTGGTACATGTATACAGCAGCTATTTAAGGTTCGCACAGACATATATTTCTTATTAAAGCAGGTGACGGCTTACAACATCTAAGATTCATGAGGCTCTGTTTCTGCATTTGCAAGTTTCTGCAGGTAATATTATCTCATTACGAAGCCATCCTGAAGTGACCAACTTCAGTAAAAACACAAATGAGGAAGCTACCAGAAGTATACAATGCTGGGCTAGCGCTGGAAATAGAAAAATTATCATTCATGAAGAGAAAAAACTTGATATTCGAAAATAAGAGATAAGATATTTCTCCAGTTGGTGGAATTACAAGTACTCTGAGCAAATTTGGCAACTAAGAACTTGAAAATGCGTTATTGGTAATATTGGTACTGCGGCACTTTTTCTAAAATAACATATGTTCTTCTGTTTCATTTATGAAGATAGTGCTGCGCACATTAGCGTATTTTCTTTCCATACAGCATCTTGAATTCCGTTACGATCCTAGGATTATTGTGACATCGTTGTTAAGCGGTTATAGCGGCTTCTGGAGTGTTCCACAAAAATTTCGTCGCTGAGCATCCGAACTGACACCTTTTTTCATCTTGTTACGAAACCAAACACTTCCGTTCTTCTTTCTCTGCGCTGTCCTCAAGATGACAAACCCAAACTCCGTCAGTACCTATATCAATGTTAACTGCCACAACTTTCATTCCAGAGACGGTAATGCTGTTTTGGTACTCACAAAATTGAGACACTGAAGTTTCCACGTTTCTCGTATCAGTGTCTCCATGTAAACTAGGCTTTACATATTGAAACCGTGTGCCCGACCGAGACTCGAACTCGGGACCTTTGCCTTTCGCGGGCAAGTGCTCTGGTACTGGCAGAAGTAAAACTGTGAGTACCGGGCGTGAGTCGTGATTCGGTAGCTCAGATGGTAGAGCACTTGCCCGCGAAAGGCAAAGGTCCCGAGTTCGGTCGGGCACACAGTTTTAATCTGCCAGGAAGTTTCATATCAGCGCACACTCCGCTGCAGAGTGAAAATCTCATTCTAGGCTTTACAGTTCCTCAAGATTCTCCCTATGAATCTCAGCCTTGCATCTGTTTTTCCTGCAACTAACATTGCGTAGTCGGTTTCTGATGGTCAACTAAAGTATTTTCTCAAAAACACACAGTTTTAATCTGTAAAGCCTAGTTTACATGGAGACACTGATATGAGAAACGTGGAAACTTAAGTGTCACCTCCAAGAGTACTGACCGTTTCTTATGGGACTATATGCAATACAGAATCCACTATGTTGTCCACGATAGCGAGTTTCATCAGAGACGAGGATATCGTCATGAGTGACCAGGGAAGTGTGATAGGGCCGCTGTTATTTTCTGTATACATATGTGATCTGTCCTATAGGGTGAGTAGCAATGTGTAGTTGTTCACTGATGATGTGGTGTACGTGAAGGTGACTGTGGGAGGATACAACATGACTTAGACAAATTTTCTAGTTTGTGTGATTAATCACAGCTAGCTTTGAATGCAGAAAAATGTAAGTTAATGCGAGTGAGTAGGATAAACAAACACGTAATGCTTTAATACAGCATTGGTAGCGTTCTACTAAACAGTCACATCAATTAAATATCCAGGCGCAACGTCGCAAAGCAGTATGAAATCGAATGAGCATGTAAGGATTTGCAGTAGGGAAGGCGAACGTCGACTTCGATTTAATGCGGTAAGTTTAGGAAAGAGTGGTTCATGTGTAAAGAAGACGGCATAGAGGATGCGAGAGCGACCCGTTGTCAAGTAATGTTAGTGTTTAGTATCGTCACCGGGTCGGATTAAAGGAAGGTATCAAAGCAATTCAGAGGCGGGCCGCTAGATTCATAGCCGGTAGGTTCGAACTACACGCAAATATTAAGGAGATGCTTCACGAACTGCAAAGATTATCACCGGAGGTAAGGCGACGTTCGTTTGCAGGAGCTCTATTAAGAAAATTTACAGAACCAGAATTTGAGGGTAAGTAGAGAGCGGTTCTGATGCCTCCACCGTGCATTTCGCGTAAGGACTACGAAGATAACATTAGAGAGATGAGGGTACGAACGGAGTCATAAAGGCAGTCGTTACCCCCACCCCCCCACCCCCACCCCCCGCTCTATTTGCGAGTGGAACAGGAAAGGAGATGACTAGGCGTGGTACCCTCCGACACGTTTTTTTCCATTTCATTCGAAAAATGTTTATAAAATAATGGAAATTGCTCATTTCCTCATGTAAAACACATTTCTCCTTGCCAATCCGGATTTTCAGTGCATGAGAATGGTGAAGAAGGCACTTAGAACTAAATCTGGAGAACAAATTAGATGAGAGAACAGTTTGAAACTCAGCTCATGCTATTTCGACATTTCAAGAGACGCAGTGAGGCCGGCTAGAGTGGCCGAGCGGTTGTGGGCGCTACAGTCTGGAACCGCACGACCGCTACGGTCGCAAGTTCGAATCCTGCCTCGGGATTGGATGTGAGTGATGTCCGTAGGTTAGTTAGGTTTAAAAAGTTCTAAGTTCTAGGGGACTAATGACCTCAGAAGTTAGGTCCCATAGTGCTCAGAGCCACATGAACTATAGATGCAGTGAGAAGTTTGTACACTATTGGCGAAAGAGTAGCTTGTTGAGTGGCGATCTTGGTAACTCATATTCCTAACATTCCACAGGTGAATAATAATAATAATAACATTTCCATGTTATCTAATGGTATTATGCCCTGGATATTAAAAGAAAAAGAAGTGGTCATCATCTTGCCAGTTAATACAGAGAATTTTGCCCTATACAAACACCTTCGTCCGTTGTTTTGACTCTCATTTCAACTACTGAGCATAGTGATGCATCAAAGTGTCATCCACAGCATCGAAAATAAATCCTGTTATTGCGGTTAAAGATCGCCAAATGTGTTACTAAAATAACCCCACGTTGTTTCTGACCGGATTCGAGCAATCGCAGCATCCGTCTCGCACACAATTTTTCTGTTGGGAGTTTTTTATTTCAAGATATTGTGTACTCTTTCAATTGAGACGTCAACAATACAAAAGCAGATTATTTTTCATTGCTGGTTCAGAGTCGTCAAGAACTTCGTATGGTTCAGTTTCGATCCGTCCACCTGTCCAAATCTTCAGACCAAACTCGTTTGTACACATTTATTTCTCATTTTCCACAGCCGCTCTCGCAATCACATCATCATACACCTGTTAGCTTTTGATTGCCTGACACACATGATTCATGCTTGGTAACAACCTCTACAAGCATGACTGCTTGTAACAACCAGTCATGTTATTTCACGAAGTTCTCCACAATTTCAGAGAAATTTAAAACGCTTGCAAATCGACCAGTGTACATCAATGCACTTCAATAAAAATGTTGAAATGTGCATGAAAAATTATATCATAATGGGTGTAGTGATAAAACTGAATTTCGTAAGTTCTTAATTGCCTGAAGTATAGCTTAATTGTGTGACATTGAATTTTAGTTAAAGTTCGTAAGACATTACTAACTGCATTGTGGGGCCATTACCGCTAAGACAGCACCCAAACTGGGCAAAAATAGTCAGTCGCATGAACTGTTTCGTATCAAGCAGCATTTACAATTGCTGAGTTACTACAGCAAAACAGAGCGCAGACCTCACTCTCTAAGTTCCAGCATAGATTTAAATTGTTAGCATATCTAGCTAGATTTTTGTCTATATATAGCTCATAGTTTGCTCTGTGTTTATCATATCACTCATAGTGTAAGGGTCACATATAGGAAAGGTCTGCCCTCGAGCAAACATCTCTAGTCAGCTTGATTGCCTGTTCGCCACGCATCTCGTGTAGAAACCCATGGACGTCCAGTATAGGCCGTATTGGTGGTCATGTTAACCAAGCTCCGCTGAATAATGCGCAGTGGTTGCGTATGAAGAATCATCTCAGACATTAACTACTGAAAACAATAAAAATTACTACATATGTCAGAGAAGACGTCAGCGAACGGACCAGATGGCTTTTTAATTACCAACGAGTCGCAGTATTCATTAACAGCTGTAGACAGCTTATCGGAAAGTACCGTAATTTCTATGTGGAGAGATTTGCAATAAATTTTGTTTTTAGTTTCATAGAAGTGTTCTGCCCAGCGACCAGACAGCTTATCGGAAAGTACCGTAATTTCTATGTGGAGAGATTTGCAATAAATTTTGTTTTTAGTTTCATAGAAGTGTTCCGCCCAGCGACCAGATGGCCACAGCAACAGTAAAGGTGACTGATATATTGTCGTTTCTTTTTTGGTAGAGATATATTCCAGACCATTCTGTGTGAACAGACGAAAGAATATTGACTTTCTTTCATTCTGTTTTTTATGTCGCATTGCGAAAGCGCTGCCACGTTTTACGAATGACTGTCCACTGCTATAATCTTCATTACGAAAAAAATGTACCGCGGTGTTTCCGATAAACCGAGAAATCAGCTTAAAAGCTGTTTGCGTATAATCAGCGTTAGTGAACATCAATACAAAGCTTTCCACCTTTGGCTCTGTTGCTTTCATCCACAAAGTTTGTGTGTGTTGTCGTCCATCATAGAAAGAAGCGTTGTGCATCCAGAAAAAATAAACTAACATATTCTGACCTTTCGCTCCAGAAAAAATACTGCAGAGCTCTACATACTAAAACGCGAATATCGTAGCTTTTGTAAACCATGCAGCAGACTGCTATGAGATTGTCAAATAATATTTTTGGCACGTCCAGCGGTCTGACAACATTCATTGTTTAATGATGGATATCATGGCTTTACGCATGTGCGGTATGCTTACCTTTTCGTGGTCAACAGTTTGTAGACATCAGTTTCTGGAGTGTCTTGATGCTTCCTGTTCTGTCTCAAGCACATCATTTCAGACTAGCAATCGCACCAACCATCCTCATATTTTGTTACATATATCCCTGCATCTGTTTTCCCCACAGGTTTTAACCTATAGCTCAGTGGAAGTTACAACCTTATGGCTCAACGTGTGTCCTATCATCCTGTCACTCTTTTTCACATATTCATTTCCGCACCGAATCTGCAAAGAACGTCGTCATTTCTTGTCAATCTTCTTAATTTTCAGCATTTTCCTGTAGTATCGTATTTCTTGGCTTTCTACAGTAGACGGTTCACTTCCACGCGATGTGCTCCAACGCACAATCTCAGAAATTTCTTCCTCAAATTGAAACCAATGTTCGACAATAACAGACTTCTTTAAGCGAGGAATGTTCTATCTGCCTGTGTTAGTCTGCGTTTTATATTTCCCTTTTCATTCTACTTTACAGTAATTCAGAAATCGGCTACATTAATATCACTTGCAATTTTTTTCATTCACGGAAATTTAAAAACTTCATTTTTGGATCACGAGTAGATTAAGAACACATGGTTTTGGAGAAGTTTTGCTGGTTCTGTGAGTCTTCCTTTTCGTTGAAATAATTATTTTCATAGTATTCCTTAGACTTGCTGCTGCGCTTGATGCGAATCGTTCAGTCAATAAAATGTGGAGTTACGTCCCACTGGCAACGATGCAAACTGAAGTAGTAAAAGATATAATGCAATCCATCTTTACAAAATGGGTACATTTCGTTCAAGTATTTTGTTTATAAAGACAAAGGACTGTCTTTGTCATTGTGGGAGACAATGGACCGTCTCATAGGCGCGGTACGCCGCCTCACGAACTACTGGCGGAAATCCAGGACTCCTTTTGCAGTATTTTGTTCTTGACACAAACTACATGCCAAATGCATTTCTTGTTTCGCGTTAAATCTGCTCCTACAGTACACAGGTTTAAAGTAGGTGAAGAAATTCGGAAATTAGAAAAAGAAGCCACTGAAGTCGCAGGTCAAAACGAAGTTTGGCAAGTACGTAGTCGAGTATGGTTCCGCCAGCAGTTCCTTATATATTTCGGAAAATTTAGTCTTTGTGGTCCAAGTAAAAATAGCGTTTGTGTTTCGTCATTTCGCCGTTTTTTAAGAAAGGTAATATGCTATTTTAGTACTTCTAAATGAAAACACGTACCAAACGAAGTGTCTTACGATACTCGTCATCGCACCACTTTCTTCAGTAATAAATAGATTATAAAATCTTAGGAATCGACATGATCTGTCACAATCTATAGTGAGCAGTAGAATACAAATACCGTTCATTAATTTACGTATTTATTTATTTATTTGAGGTGAGCAGTTACGCCAACATTTTGTTTAAGATGTCGGTGTTTAATCTGTTGCAGCTAAAATGTTGGATGTTTCTGAAAAAAAAAGAAAAAACTACTTTTCGGTTTGCGAACAGCCGCTTTCCCCTGTGTTGTTACTCGGAAGACCAGGAAGTGATGTGTTGTTTACTGTGTCTGTGTTGCGCTGTGCTGCCCACACGAAGTTCGAGCAACCATGGACGTCGGTGCTGTGATAGTTCGATAAAGCGCTACGAGGTGGCACTAGCATACCGAATCCGCAGAAGCCCCCTTACCGACTCTCGAGTGCTTGGCGCTACCATCGCTACAGAAGCAAGGGGGAACACTTCAGTAGATAGCGAATGAAATAAGATGCATACGTTCAATGCCTAAACTGTAATTCATTCATGGACGCATTTGTTAAAGCAATTGATGTTAATGAAACTGAAATGCACTATTGGTAGCCTCGTCTTCAGCTACAGATATTGTAACTTTCATTTTACGTCATACACTTTGTCAGTCTCCTGCTTCTCGTATTTCGTATAGCACAAATATCTGCAGAGTTATGTCGTTAAATTACCAGTAACTCACAGGTCACAGTTCCGCTAATTGTCTCAGTTTTTACTGTATGGTCGAATATTTCTTGTCTGAAATCTTAAAACGAAATTGCTCAGTTGTTAAGGTACGTTTATGTGACGAATGGCAGGTAATTCGATGTGAAGATTAGAATATGGTCTATTCGTGCCCCTATCTTGCAAACAAGGGTGCTACCACTAAACTATACGTAACAGAACAGTTCTAAACTTGTCACCTTTCTGAGCCTTGTTTGCGTGAGGAAGAAGGGGCTGACGATCCTGTAGTTTGGTCCCTTTGTACACCAAACGAACCAACCAACCAACGATCCTTGTTATATTTCTCTCAGTATTTCTAGCGAACGAGAACGAATTTATGAAAACAAGGAAAAATACCGGTTTCCTCCGCTGTTTCCACTTCTGCCTCCTTATGTTACATAGTAAAATAATAAATTTTGTTCAGATGTTTACCAGTAATTTATTCTAAAGATTTTATTTTATTTTGTTTCAGGTACGTTTACACGTCTGACATGTCAACGGAAACACTCTTGAATTTCAGTAAGTATAAATTGTATTAAATAATACACGGCATGTATCTTCGGCATTGTTAACAGTGGTGTCTCTGTGTGGCTACTTTCTCGGGAAAAAGGTAGTGTCTGCAGGACTTTCTAAACACTTGTCTCACACGGGAAGATAAGCGATAACGGCAGACACTAGTACAAGGACGAAATGAAGAAAATAATAAAGTTTCAGTGATAACTGTCAAAGCCATAATATGTTATAAGGTAGAAAATCCAGTGAACAAAATGAACACGTCTTTAAAGTTATTAAATTATGAGTAAGTCATAGTTTACAGTTCTACTCATTGTCTCAGGTTTTATTGTATGGTTCAATATTTCTTCTCTGAAATCTTAAAACGAAATTGCTCAGTTGTTAAGGTACTTTTAACAGACGAATGGCCGCTAATTCGATGTGAAGCTTAGAATGTGGTCTATTCACACCCTTACCTTGCAAACAAGGGCGCTACCAGTAACTATACGATCAGGTCAGTTCTAAACTTGGTACATTTCTCAGCCTTGTTTGCACGAGGGAAAAGGAACTGATGACCCTGTTGTTTGGTTCCTTTATACACCAAACCAGGCAAATAACCTTTGTACATTTCTCTCAGTAATTAAGGAAACAGCTCGAGCAGTTATCGTCATAACAATGGATAATATACAGTCAGGTTCTGTGTAACATCTTTTATAACCCTCCAGACATAACATCGGTGGAAATTAATGTAACAGTATTTCCTCAATTCTTAGCACATCGAAGGTTCTCCGTGCAGCGATCGCAATAATTTGTCACATATAGCGAGATGCTGGCCATACTTCTAAACATGTTTCTATGGTAATTTTACGTTTTTTATGTAGGTGAGACACTTACTGAGTTTTAAAACACCTCATTGACTGATAATTATCGCGAATGTTTCACAGACGCTTAGTATTTTATGCATACATTTATATTTAGGCAACTGGTAAATTGTGGCGTCCATATTCTAAAAGTTGGTCACCGTATTGTCGGCATTATTTCCCCACTCCGGTGAACTATTTACCGTGTATAATACAAAATTTGTATGCTCCTTGATGACACTCGCTCGCTCGCTAATTCTGTAACGAATTTGGTTTTGCTACTGCCATTAAGCAAATAATTTCCTTTTCGTATTGCCATTGGTTAGGCGGTTATACATACGTAAGATGCGTATCTTCATTCGAATAACGATTCTATAATCCTTTCTTGTTACTAATTTTTGCGTCATATTCTCAATTTTTTGATCGACATCTACATTGGTATTTAACTAATCACTCAGCAATGCGTGGTCGAGAGTACATTAGTATTGATTTTCCACCTTTCTCTTCCGTTAACGATCAGTACTGAAGATAAAGCGATCAGTCTAAGCGATCAGTCTGTTTGCTTCTCTGACGCCTAAACTATTTCTCATTTTAGGTCGATTATTGGTACTACAGCCACATACAGACTGAAAGTGTCCTAACAACTTCTGTGAGTACAGATTATCGCAGTTTTGTAAGTGGACTTTGATGTAACACACGAATTTTATATTTATAGCTTGTACGATCAGTACACGTTTGCCTGATACATCCAACATTCTGGTGTTCCTACCGGTTATTAATGTACCAGAAATTCACAACGGCTTATCACTCGAATACAAAATTGGAGATTTGTGGTAAGGTCTTAAGGGACCAAACTACTGAGGTCATCGGTCACTAAGCTTACACACTACTTAATCTAACTTAAACTAACTTACGCTGAGGACAACACATATCCATGTCCGAGGGAAGACTCGAACCTCCGACGGGGGAAGCCGGGAGGACCGTGACAAGGCGCCTCAGACCTCGCGGCTACCCAGCGCGGCTCGAATATATTAACCTGCGACCTTGCAATATTAATCACTGAGGTAGGTTACCTAGGCAAATGTATTCCCATAATTTCATTCTCTCCATTAATCATTTTTTGATGGTACAATTTTATTCCGTCAGCGTAGATTTCTAGATTTGGCACCATCGAAGCAGCTTAGAGTGGCAGGAGTCGTGGGTGAGATGTGGGGCGGGGGGCTGGAGATTAGGGAGAGGGAAAGTTACGTCCAGCTGTATGGCATAAATCGATCGTGGTCGGACTGATCATTAATGAAATTCCTTAACCACATTTAAATGCAACAAAACTTAAAATTTCAGAAACGTATTTTGACTGTCGTGTTTACATCAATTTTGCTAGTCTGATTAAATACTTGTTTTCTGAGCATCAGCTGGTTTACACGAATCGTGCCTGTAAAATCAGCTGTTCGGATTAGTGTGTAAGGTAATGTGAGTTTATTAGTATTTTCACGATTTTCACTAAAGAGGGAATATCACCTTAAGGTGTCGATAAAGATGAACAGGAGTAGATTTTTGGGGGAAAAAAAAATTATAAGCTTCACGGACGCCATAGGTCACAAGCGTTATAGAAAAATGTTGACAGTGAATATACGTGTGGTATTCCAACATTTAGGAGACTAGGAAAGACTAGAAAATTCCCAAATGCGTAAACGTATATTTATGTTTCTGTGCACTCAGCGTACTTTTCGTTGCCAGCCATTGATTGCGTACTTGCACATTTTCCATTAAAAGAGGGAATGATGATAACGATTTCTAAATTACAAAGCTACGCAAGACGTAAGAATGTTGTCAAGCGTATGTATTTTTCTAATTCAGCAAATATGTCGACATTAAAGCATCATTTTTCATCTCATAAAAATGAAATGCGCTTTTTCCCCTTCAGTCAACACAGACGTTTCATCCTCATTAACCACGTTTTTAAAAGGCCACCAACAGCCTGACAACCTAATCATAAGTCAAACGCCGTAGAGTGTTTACAAGGGAGATAAAATCAGGCCGCACAACGGCCCCATTCCAGAATCGACATCAGAGTGTTCACAAGATGAGCCACAATCTGTCAGGAAATTGGTTTACAATCAAATGGTTCAAATGGCTCTGACCACTATGGGACTCAACTTCTGAACTTAGAACTACTTAAACGAAACTAACCTAAGGACATCATACACATCCATGCCCGGGGTAGGATTTGTACCTACGACCGTAGCGGTCTTGCGGTTCCAGACTGTAGCGCCTAGAACCGCTCGGCCACTCCGGCCGGCTTCAGAGCGATCGATGTTTCACTAAAAGCTAATTTTTAACGGAAATGTTGCTAAAGACTCTTACAACCAACCACTCCCGTCGTGCAGCTATGAAAGCACATATGTATCTTCGATCTAATATAATGAATCTGATGAAGCTCTGATGCAGTTTTCCACCTCTCCGCTTCCCGTAAGCATGTTAGTGATCAAATTGATATGGAAAAATGTGTGTGAATTCCTAAGGGATCAATTAACCACTAACACACAAAATACTTAAGGGCTGCATATAAAACTATTCCCTGACTTACCGCCTCCCACTACGGGAGACACTTTCGGAGTCTGTTGCCGTTTTATCTCCGGAGATGTCACCTGGAGTCGGAGACGAATCGTTAGGGAATAGTTTTGTACATAGACCACAGCCTTTTTAACTCGGTATATTGTAATTGAACTGATATAAGGTGATAGGTCCATAGAAAATAAAGAAAATCTATTTATTTAACTGACAGACGAGAAAAATGGTTGTATACTCCAAGAAAAAGTTCTAGAACCTCACTAAATTACGTACGTTATTCACAATGTTGTCTGGTAAGTGAATCCAATTAAGTATACCTTAGGTAAAAATTAAACACAGAATGCAGTATATATTATGATCAGTCACCACACGCCTGCTACTGTTTTCTTCATAATTGAGTAGGTAAATGAAGAAAGAACAGCTAGTGATATACATTCAGTTAAGAAGAAAAGTTAATTTTACAAATAGTTTTATAACAAACGGAAAAAATTTCAAGGAGTTTCATTTGCCACTGGCAGTTCATGAGTTTGCTCATGAGCTTTCCGTAATTCCCCGTCTCCGTTTTGGAACTGATATCCTTCCTCAGAGTAAATCACCATGCTTTTTGAGTACCCAAAATTAACAGTAATTATTGACGGTCTCACTGCGGCTGTTACAGACTGAGATGTCTGGCTTGAGCTTCAATCGGTGAAGCCCATAAGTCCATCAGTGCCATCGACATACTGACTGGCTGAGGATAGAACGACAAAATCCAAAATCTAGATGGACATGAAAGCCAAAGTAATACAATTATGTAAAAGGCAGGTTCCTCTTCAATCAATATTTCGTTAGTAGATCGCCTTCAGCGACTGTGTAAGTGAAAAAAAAGAAACTGATGCGTACAGTCACCACACACGTGAAATGAAAATGTAGCGATGTGGTGGTAGGCAGCGTTATAAGATGATTGTACACTGCAAACATTTAGGTACAAACATTCCACTTCGTAAAAGTGTGGTGGTGAGGTTTTATGGATGATAAAACCGTGGTTTAATATGTTATATCATGCACTACACGAGTAGCCACAAGTTAATTAAAATCGATAAACTAATATACTCCCTCGTCTCCCCTTCTCCCTCCTTCCCCCACCCACCACCGATTCGGTATTCGCTAAGATCTAACAAATACTATGAATTTTAAAAAAGAATGCTACCGTAGCTAGACATACATAGCTTTTCATCCAGAAGACACTTTTATCTGGGTACGTTACGACACAATTACACATTCATGAAATAGTGGGGGCCTCAGGTCAGAAATAGTAAGACATAATAAAACAGTTAAAAGTGTCAATAACATCAATGATTTGTTTTCTACTATGTCAAATAATTAGGAAGACAATGTCAAATACACAAACCCGTAAATATATTGACCCTTGATTCACACTTACGTAGTCATGGGTTATGATTTCTGAGACTGATAAGAAACAACGACCTCTGGAAAAAACACAAGATAACGAATAATGGATGTTATCCTATATATACATGCATTAATCATTTTGTAAAACAAATAGTTCATATTTAATCACAATGTAAACGTAAATAACAAAACTGTCATTCCTCTGTAGAATACTGTTTCCACACTTGATTTAAAATATGAAATTTTTGTTATTATGCGCTGAGAATCATATATACTCAATTATCCATAATTTCCATCACATAAACTGCAAAATTTCAGTTAACTTAAGCAATTCTCCCAGCTGGTCTTTTTCAGTACATAAAATCCTACCTGTTGGTAGATACGACGTTTCATACAGGAATTGATGAAAACTACCTCAGTTACACGCACAAAAACTGCAGAATAACTTATCAGCACTTAGACTGCAGTGCCTGTAATATTACGTTGACTTCAATTTTGGAAAAAAATTTGATGCCCGTATTATTTCGGGCACAGAATCATACTGAAGACTGCCACCCCATTAATAATACGGATATGGCAATCATGACTAAGACGTTCCGCTCAAAGCACTATGGGCATGACATAATTTCCAACATTGAAGGCAACGCAATATGACGGGCATAGCACTCAAGGTGCTAAAAAAATAAATAAAAGAAGATTTTAATTATTTCACTCGTTCCAGTTTGGTTTAGCCTCACATGCTATCGTTTTTATCACACTGAACGCATTTGTACGAATATTAAGTTCTAGATCTCATCATGGGCTGTTGAAGATTTCACGGGGCTTCAACACTTATTAACTGCGTGGCCCCTGTTCAGCAATTTGCGCTCATATTCCTTAAAACGTATTATTTTACTCGCACAAAACTTCTAATAAAATTTTGTTTCACTGATTTAACCACTAACGGTTGCTCTAAAGCTTGAGTTTTGAACAATCATCTGAGTAATGTGATCAACATCACGCGGGCAGTGAAACAAGCGAAACAATTTACATACAAGGAGAAATCATACAAACTAAGTAAATATTCAGGATCGTAAAATACATAGCCGTCCAATCACCGAAACTCGACAAGTGACCGTGATGTTCTCATTTTTGTTTTCACATAGTGATGGTAGCCACCCTTTCGTAAATTCATCTAACAAATTATCAGCAAGAAGAAATGACAGTTGCCCGCAACTGCAACAGCTGACTTTCGCAGAATGCCTCGAAATCGATTATAAATACTTTCAGCACACCTTAAGAAGTGGAACGTGTCGAATTATGAACTTAAAATTTTAGACCTCTGGATAGAGTAAAAATTCGCGACTCACTGCATAGCTCCTCGCCACACAGAACAACGTCACGATACATCCGTTGGGAAAGTCTAATATAGAGTTGATACGGGCCACAAATTGGGGAAACGCACTAACATAAGCGACTTTGACAAAGCATAGAATCATATGACCGCACACCAGGGAACGAACGTCTCGGAAACGACAAAGCTGGCGGCTATCCACGTGCTGCTGTCGTGAGAATCTGTCCGAACTCGTAGCAGAGAGATGAAACAGTCACTAAGCGCCAAGGTGTTGAACGTGCACGAGTCATCGCAGAACCTGGGGGTCGGAGGCTTGCCGGCTCTGTAACAGTACGTAACCCCACGACGAAAATTTTTTACTTACGCACAAAATTTGTAATAAAATTTTATTTCACTAATTTAGGTAATAACAGGTGCTATGTAGCTTGAGTTTTGAAACATCCGAGTAATGTGATCAACATCATGCAAGACAGCTGAAACCATATATGGCAAAACCATATCAAAATCGATAAATTCGATTAACATTCACTAATAACTTCTAAACATGAAAATAAATCCCAAAATCCTGGTAAGTTCCAAAAGTAATACTGGTCCAGATGGTACTGAATCCTCTCCGTCGTGTTAACGAGTCGTGACACTTTTCGGGCATAGTCCATCATCAGATGACATGTTAACAAATAGTAAATAGCGGTCGAATGGAAATGCTGTGTGGCATGGACCTCCCGTCGGTAGACCGTTCGCCTGTTGCAAGTCTTTCGAGTTGGCGCCAATTCGGCGACCTGCGGGTCGATGGGGATGAAATTATGATAAGGACAACACAATACAACACCCAGTCCCTGAGTGGAGAAAATCTCCGACCCAGCCGGGAATCGAACCCGGGTCGGTAGGTATGACGTTCCGTCGCGCTGGCCACTCAGCTACCAGGGCGGACGATATGTAAATAATATCATCATACAATAGAGCTTTGGCAAACAAAAGAGGATACATCAATCTCAAACGAAATTAATTACAAAGAATTTTGAAGAACGTATACACATACCATTTAATACCGTTATATGCATTAATAAGGACGATGAATAATATCTGTACACATGGGCTGTCGCATACAAACAGCAGACCCCATGTAATTTTATTAGCTAACTGTTTTTCTGAAGTAATGTTGCAAACCTGAAGACGACATGCAACACCATGTTTGTTTTATGAAATCTGCATGGTGTTTCAATGTTGACTTTCTTGCGCAACCGAGCTGATAAAAACGAAACAAGTACTTTAATTAATTTTATATCGAATATGTGGGCCCACAATGATGTATCACATCGAAACTGGTTCTGTATGACGTTGTTGTAAATTAAATGTTTTGTACTGATACTGTTTTTACAACTGACTTCCTTGCATATCAGTGCTTATGAGCTATTATTTTATATTAACATTTCGATTTTACGTGTCATACGTACGGATATCATTCAATGTCCTTGTCAACACGTACAACGATCTTAGGTAGTTCTTAAAAACTTTGTGCTATTAATTTCGTCTTTGATTTACGTAGCTTCATTTCTTTGGTATAACTATTTTCAGTGATGAATTTATTTGCAGTTCTCTTTATTATTTGTTGCCAAGTCATCTGGCTATGAACAAAACGCATCATGGGCACGCTAAAGGATTCACAGTACTATTTGGACCTATATTACTCATGCGAATTAGCTGCATTTTTAATTCAACTTACGTAGTTTACTGTTAATAGGGTCGCACAGTTCTACGAGGACTTAGTCAGATTTATAAAAAATGTTAATTTCAAAAAAATTTCGCATCACGTCTGATCTGACCGCATTTTCAAAAATGTTAACGAATTTTACCGGTTAGTTGCCCACATGCAGAAAAACTGATATCAGTTACGTTTAGTGCAGCACCTTACTAGTCAGACAACTTTCATAAATAGTTCAAATGGCTGTGAGCACTATAGGACTCAACATCTTAGGTCATAAGTCCCCTAGAACTTAGAACTACTTAAACCTAACTAACCTAAGGACATCACACACACCAATGCCCGAGGCAGGATTCGAACCTGCGACCGTAGCAGCCCCGCGGTTCCGGACTGCAGCGCCAGAATATAATTGTAAGACTTTATGTGTGTATTGTATATTAAACAGGGGACCAAGAAACGAGGGAGAGGCTTCGTCCCGCCGTAGCCCTTAATGGTCCACAACCCCACAGCAGTCAAACCAACCCACCGCCGCCCCACACCGAACCCAGAGTTACTGTGCGGTTCCGCCCCCAATGGACTCGGTCGGGAAACAGCTCGTTAGACTGCACGGCTAGCCCGGCAGGCAATATAAGACCTTACTCGAAACCGTAGCACTGAAGGATTTTTTAAATAAATTACACGAAAAGTAAGTGGGATCAAGTTTTAAAAAACGAGGAATCTTTGAACGATTTTAGCCACTGTTGGCATTACCAACATTATAGTCCTCATAAAAATCACTCTCCAGGTCACGACCAATTTATTCAGTTCAAAATGTTCCAGTGTGTCCGAAATCTTATGGGACTTAACTTCTAAGGTCATCAATCCGTAAGCTTACACACTACTTAACCTAAATTATCCTACGGACAAACACACACACCTATACCCGAGATAGGACTTGAACCTCCGCCGGGACCAGCCGCACAGTCCATGACTGCAGCGCCTAAGACCGCTCGGCTAATCCCGCGCGGCAATTTATTCAGTGTCTTCTTCTGGACAGCAAATATAATTAGTCGGAATCACACATGTGCTTGTAAAAATCTTGCAATAAAATTCACGTCAGCTATTCTTTTTGTGGATGTTGATTCTTCGTTAAAAAGAAAATCGCGCATTTCTAGTAATTGGCTACAGGCGAGTCATAAAAAATGTAATGTTCCTCGTCGTCATATGATCCGAAATCTGTGGCACGTACATAAGTTATATGTTATTGTTTAATCGTGAATCCATATGTGCGAAATATATTTTTATGTTATTGCAATTGTTTTACCCAGCAGTAGATTGCAGGCGTCAAACAGCCAGTTTTAGAGGTTTTTCATTTTATAAGTCTGAGTAAAAATATTCAATCTAACAGAATCTGGAGCATTAATCTACATCTACATCTACATGACTACTCTGCAATTCACATTTAAGTGCTTGACAGAGGGTTCATCGAACCACAATCATACTATCTCTCTACTATTCCACTCCCGAACAGCGAGCGGGAAAAACGAACACCTAAACCTTTCTGTTCGAGCTCTGATTTCTCTTATTTTATTTTGATGATCATTCCTACCTATGTAGGTTGGGATCAACAAAATATTTTCGCATTCGGAAGAGAAAGTTGGTGACTGAAATTTCGTAAAAAGGTCTCGCCGCGACGAAAAACGTCTATGCTGTAATGACTTCCATCCCAACTCATGTATCATATCTGCCACACTCTCTCCCCTATAACGCGATAATACAAAACGAGCTGCCCTTCTTTGCACCCTCTCGATGTCCTCCGTCAATCCCACCTGGTAAGGATCCCACACCGCGCAGCAATATTCTAACAGAGGACGAACGAGTGTAGTGTAAGCTGTCTCTTTAGTGGACTTGTTGCATCTTCTAAGTGTCCTGCCAATGAAACGCAACCTTTGGCTCGCCTTCCCGACAGTATTACCTGTGTGGTCCTTCCAACTGAAGTTGTTCGTAATTTTAACACCCAGGTACTTAGTTGAATTGACAGCCTTGAGAATTGTACTATTTATCGAGTAATCGAATTCCAACGGATTTCTTTTGGAACTCATGTGGATCATCTCACACTTTTCGTTATTTAGCGTCAACTGCCACCTGACACACCATACAGCAATCTTTTCTAAATCGCTTTGCAGCTGATACTGGTCTTCGGATGACCTTACTAGACGGTAAATTACAGCATCATCTGCGAACAACCTAAGAGAACTGCTCAGATTGTCACCCAGGTCATTTATATAGATCAGGAACAGTAGAGGTCCCAGGACGCTTCCCTGGGGAACACCTGATATCACTTCAGTTTTACTCGATGATTTGCCGTCTATTACTACGAACTGCGACCTTCCTGACAGGAAATCACGAATCCAGTCGCACAACTGAGACGATACCCCATAGCTCCGCAGCTTGATTAGAAGTCGCTTGTGAGGAACGGTGTCAAAAGCTTTCCGGAAATCTAGAAATACGGAATCAACTTGAAATCCCCTGTCGATAGCGGCCATTACTTCGTGCGAATAAAGAGCTAGCTGCGTTGCACAAGAGCGATGTTTTCTGAAGCCATGCTGATTACGTGTCAATAGATCGTTCCCTTCGAGGTGATTCATAATGTTTGAATACAGTATATGCTCCAAAACCCTACTGCAAACCGACGTCAATGATATAGGTCTGTAGTTAAATGGATTACTCCTACTACCCTTCTTGAACACTGGCGCGACCTGCGCAATTTTCCAATCTGTAGGTACAGATCTATCGGTGAGCGAGCGGTTGTATATGAGTGCTAAGTAGGGAGCTATAGTATCAGCGTAATCTGAAAGGAACCTAATCGGTATACAATCTGGACCTGAAGACTTGCCCGTATCAAGCGATTTGAGTTGCTTCGCAGCCCCTAAGGTATCTACTTCTAAGAAACTCATGCTAGCAGATGTTCGTGTTTCAAATTCTGGAATATTCCATTCGTCTTCCCTGGTGAAGGAATTTCGGAAAACTGCGTTCAATAACTCCGCTTTAGCGGCACAGTCGTCGATAACAGTACCATCGGCACTGCGCAGCGAAGGTATTGACTGCGTCTTGCCGCTTGTGTACTTTACATACGACCAGAATTTCTTCGGATTTTCTACCAAATTTCGAGACAATGTTTCGTTGTGGAACCTATTAAAGGCATCTCGCATCGAAGTACGTGCCAAATTTCGCGCGTCTGTAAATTTTAGCCCATCTTCAGGATTTCGCGTTCTTCTGAACATCGCATGCTTTTTCCGTTGCCTCTGCAACAGCGTTCGGACCTTTTTTGTGTACCACGGGGGATCCGTTCCATCTCTTACCAATTTATGAGGTATGAATATCTCAATTGCTGTTGCTACTATATCTTTGAATTTGAGCCACATCTCGTCTACATTCGCATAGTCAGTTCGGAAGGAACGGAAATTGTCTTTTAGGAAGGCTTCTAGTGGCACTTTATCCGCTTTTTTAAATAAAATTATTTTGCGTTTGTTTCTGATGGATTTGGAAGAAATGGTATTGAGCCTAGCTACAATGACCTTGTGATCACTAATCCCTGTATCAGTTCTTGTATTATCTGCATGCTCAGTTCATCCCCACTGTCAGAAGCGTGTCTGCCTAAATCTTTGAAAGCCGTTTGGAAGCGTGTAGAATTTTTCAGCGTTGTCAGTTATCTTTCTTTTCCTTTGCGATAGAATACTAGATCGTAATCGCACCCGGTCATAGCATGAAAAGCACGTAAGGATTTTGCTAGAAAAATCCTATTGTTTCGTACAGGCGCAAAATATCAGTGCAACGGCGGGAATCAAAAGTGCCAAATTCCATCCAAATGTTTGAACTTTCTACAAATCCCATATTCCCAAGTATTCTAATTAAAATATCAGGTTTGACTATTGAGTAGATGCTCTATGTTGTTACTACTTTGACCAGCATTATAAACAATTTGAGTCTCCCTCCTGGTGTTGGTGACAAATTAGGTCTTCACTGGTTGCTTGATTGGCAGTAACATATCCAGACCTGTACTCATAATACGCGTCGTGATTAATAAGGATACTTCTTTTCGCCATCATATGCACCCTGTCCTGTTGTGACTAGTTAGTAATTAAAAAAATTTACCAGAGCTTCTATCAGCTTAATGTTTTTAAATTCTTTAGTAAAATTAGGTCTAACTTGGCTGCATTCATGAGATGTGAATCAAGGGACAAGAGCGTAACAAGTAGATAGCGGTTCTCATGGTAGGATATTTAAAATCGTAGGATCGTTCTTCCCGTTTTTGGAAGAAAAGATGACAACGAAAATGTCTGAAAACACACATTTCCGTAATAAAGCGCCAGAATCTACGCACATTTTTTATATCAGATGTATTGTGACAATGCCATCTACTTATTTCTTGACGCGGCATGAACCGACGTCCATGGAGCTGCGACGTCTCTAGCCATTACAGCCCACATAGGCTGTTTCAGGGTCATCTACTCCAACGGCCTTACACGGGTTTGGTCGTAAAACGATGAGACATAGTTTCGGTCGTGGGCTCTCGTACTGTAAAGCAGGACAGGCGGCGATCTGTGGTAGATCCGATGAGAGTACAGTCCTCCAGCAGTGTAACTGTCTGACACATAAGGCCAGAATCGGACTACAGTGGTTTTATTGGAAGCACACTGAAACGTTATAGGCGAACATACTGTAAAGTTGCACTGTGCTTGAACTTTGAACTGCTGCTTAGACGTGTGTGACAACATGCGCAAAGGCACCATATCTGTTGGTACACAGATAGGAAATTCCGATCCCACGCGAGAAGTCGGTAATTACTGTGAGCGGCGTGGGGTTGCTATTCTGTCATTCTGCGCAACGGATTAATCTGAGATGTACCCTTTACCCTGTGGCTCCTGCAAGATGCAATTTCCACCATCACACTACTACAGAAGTCAGACAGACGCTCCTAACGTTCTAAAAAGAAATGCCTGAAAAACTTTCATCAATAAATATCTTCTGGAGTCGTCCGCTGTAAGGAAATGACACAAAAATTCACAAAATTTGTTGCGTAACTAGTGGGATACTTGGTTACTGGAGTAGTGCTGGTTAGTGTAAGAAAAACATGAAACTAAAGAAAATTATTATTTATTTTGTAAAAATTCTGAGGAATCACAATGGCACTTTTAGTTATGAATTGAACAAGTTACATCCTCGTTCGTTTTAGAGTATGACGTAACCTCTCAAGGATAGGATTCGCTAATGAAATTTCTATACGAAGTTAAGAGCCGTGCCTACTCAACTTGAATAATTATCCGTTAGAATGTTGCTAGGTACGATCGAGGCTGTCACGTGTGAAATGCAGTGAAGGGTATTGTTGTGTAGGAAATATGGGGCTCGCAATAGCTGTAGCGCACAAGACCGTAAGCTGCGCTGCTGACAAGTAAGATAAGTCTCGTTCTATCTGGATTGACCTTCGCCAATCAAACTCTCCCTACACCTTGACGGAGTCAAGGATTCCTATTCGCCCCTAGTCTAACTATTGGCGTGGTACACCGGCCAGACAACCAGTCCACCGCGATGCCACTCAAATATTCGCTTGTAGGCGTTTAACTATAACTCAGTCTGTTCACACCGCACAATAAGTGTGTCGGCAAATACAGTGAACAATGCTTAATCTCAAGAACTCAATATAAAGTTGCACTCCGATTCGCTCTCGACAGAGGTGCTCTCCCAGTGAAGTACTGAGGATACACTTGTTCCTCGCTCTTTGAATACACGTACGAGCGCGCTCGCTCCCGTTACATGTTCTCGCTCCAAGAGCGACAACGGAACGGCCCCTCTCCACGCCAGACGTGAAGGGGTATATCTTTTGGTCCCTTCCATTAGTTATTCAGCTCAAGGCGTCAGAAATATCGTCTGCCAATCAGCATTGCTCTTCTAAAACGGGAGAATGACGTTTCGTGTAAGGCGACCAATCTGGAAACCGGTCGTGTCGGCGTTTGGCGTTTGCTGTCTCCCTGTGGAAATCTCTGAAACTGCGTGCTATGTGTAAAGAAGGGGTAGGCTGGGCGCTCCCACACAATGTAGAGGAATTTGCTTTTAAGACGAACACGGGGTCGTTCCCCCTTTTCACTCAGGCCAACGCTGTCTGCTCTGCGGCGGTCACCGGCCGACATAGATAGGCTTAGTCGTCTTCTGAAGGGACCGGCCCCCTGGCGTGCGGTTCGCGTCTCCCAAACTAAAAGCTCCTGTGACAGCTGTGTCTGGAATGTATGTGTGTACGCCAGCCTCGAGTATTTCAACCACAGTGTGCTTACTAGTTACTTGCGTATCGTTTAAATGAATTGATACAACAGTGACTTTATCTTATGGAGTTCGGGTTCGAATGAAGCGACTTGATGTGCGGAATATGATTGTGAGGGCGGAATATGTAAGCAATGAAGGTCAGGAGACCACGACGTCTCAAATCACTCATACAAATTGTGAAACCTGCAACGAAAGTGTGTTGAGCACAAAGACAGTGATGAGTTTATTAGAAGAAGAGATGAGGAATACATGTTCGACCTGTTTACTAGTTTGTTTTGTTACAGGAACGCTATGAACGACGGAAATAAAATTTCGAACAGAAATAAATGAAGATGTCATTATCTCTGTCGACGCTGAGTACACTAGAAGTTGCAAAAGAAAGCTGAGAAAAAGTCAAGCAGTATCTCTCTCAAAAAAAATCATCCCGGCCTTCAAATGGTTCAAATGGCTCTGAGCACTATGGGACTTAACATCTGTGGTCATCAGTCCCCTAGAACTTAGAACTACTTAAACCTAACTAACCTAAGGACATCACACACATCCATGCCCGAGGCAGGATTCGAACCTGCGACCGTAGCAGTCCCGCGGTTGCGGACTGAGCGCCTGAACCGCTAGACCACCGCGGCCGGCTCCCGGCCTTCATATGAAGTTCCTTGCGCACGTCACGGAACACACAATTTACAGTGTCCAGGCGAGGACTCAAACCTTGATCCTCGTGGGTACGAACAGTATCAGCTCTCTTAGCAACGCGACATATCTCGCAGTACTGGATAAAGGAAATATGTCATCTTCGTCTGCACATCAAATAATGAGCCACAGGCACGTGTAGCACGTGTAGAGTGTGTGTGTGTGTGTGTGTGTGAGAGAGAGAGAGAGAGAGAGAGAGAGAGAGAGAGAGAGAGAGAGAGAGAGACGGAGGGGGGCGGGGGAGACGGTGAGATGGAGATGGCAATAGTGTAAGAGAGAGCAAGCTAGTGGAATACAAAGTTTTAAAACCTTTGTTGCAAAAACTATACCATATTTCTGAACAGAGGCGCACTAGTATAGAGCAGTAGTACACGCGAAATACAAAGTATGTCAGTTTCGTTCGTCGGCCTTCACAAGGCGCTAATTAGCACCATTCATTCTATTTTATGAAGAAGACTTGTCAATTTCAACAGAAACCTATCGTGAGTGAAATTACTGACGAGAAATTCAGAAGCATTTCGTGTAATTTATACAGAATTTTCATCGTGATGCAATGGAATAACAATCGGAGGTGATTTATCCACGCCGCGCGGGATTAGCCGAGCGGTCTAGAGCGCTGCAGCCATGGACTGTGCGGCTGGTTCCGGCAGAGGTTCGAGTCCTCCCTCGGGCAAGGTTGTGTGTGTTCGTCCTTAAGATAATTTAGGTTAAGTAGTGTGTAAGCTTAGGGTCTGATGACCTTAGCAGTTAAGTCCCATAAGATTTGACACACATTTGAACATTTTTTATTTATCCACGTAGAACATGCTGCGGCTTTCCGCTTTCATGCCCTGCACCGGTATACCGATTTGCAGATTTGTTGGGGGAAATTTAACCAGAACCAGTTACATAACGCTGTCGGAGAATATGTACGCAAGATTGTGCAGTTTATTTAAACAGTGCATGTAACAGACGACTGACATAAAATTGTGTGTATTTTCGAACGTTTTCGGAATTCATTCTATTTCACTAAACAACATGTTACGAACTACAAATTGGAATAAGAGTTATATTTATATTTTTTACTCCATTGTGGCCTACTGCGCACTGTTATGTTATTGTGCCACAATAAATATTGACGTTACGTGATAAGCTTTACACTGTTAACAAACTACGTTTAACAGTTATTACTTGATATGATTGTTGCAGATCGGTCAGTGAAACAGTCGAACAATCAGACTCTTTGTCAAATTTCTTTTACACCTCAGTTACTGGTCTGTTTCTAGCGCACTCAGGGTCGATGGAGCTAATGACACTTTCCTTTTTCTATTTCAAATTTTATTTCTGTCGTTCGTAGCGTTCTTGTAACAAATCTTAGTCATCTCTTCTTACTACAAAATCATGACGTTTCTTTATGGTCAGTATCCTTTCTTTGGATGTTCACATTTGTATGAATTAATAATTAATCATTAATAATTAATAAATTAATGACAGGTTTCTTGCGTAGGCTAAACGTTGAAGGATCAGAGTTTTCTTTGTATCTACTAACTGATATGTTGCTTTCGCATGTGTTGTCACACACATCTTAAGCAGCAATATCGTGCAATACATGTCAGATTTCTATGACTTCATCCATACCTATCACAAAGGCGGAACATGTCTCGTGCACCACCTCCGACATACAAAAAACTGTACCTTTCCTACGCGCCTTCATCTGCACCTAGGGCGGGGGAGACGTTATTATCTGCGTGAATGGAATCAAGAATGAATCCATCGAGGGGCTGCTGGAACGAGTGTGGTCTAGAAACACAAATACATGGAAGGTACACCCGTGCCCTGCATACGTACCTTCTATTACCGATTTCAGAAGTGATGAATTTCCGAGGATAGAACCTGGTCCTCATTTTATTTTCACTTGCTTTTTAAACTCTGAACTTCATGCCCTAAAATATGGAGTTACAGAGCATGACTGAAGTATTGTATAAGAAGGAAACAAATGTGTAGTAGTTTAATTTTAATAGTGGCACTTGGAATGTCCTATTTCGTTTAAATGAAAAGCTATAACATGTGCACACTCCGATAACTCTTCCAAGAATATGTATTGGATGTCGTAACAATAAATCTTCCTTGAAAGAAATTCTGCTGTAAAAATTGATTTCGCTGCTGTGAAGAGAATTTGAGCAAATGAGTTTCCTCCAACAGACGATTTTTGGGGTTAGACCAGGATTTGACCCTCTCCTCTCTCTCGGTTTCCAGGCAAGCGCTTTTCGGTTTCCAGGCAAGCGCTTCAGCACGTCTCTTTTATCGTTGTATCTCTCTGTTTCTCCGTTAACTTTCCTCAGCAGTTCTATACAGACGTCGCATGATGAAGATGGCAGCTCCCCTGACCGAACGTGCTGAGCTACCTTGCCGGCTACCAACAGACTTCAAAAGTGGGTGCCAGTGCTTCTCAGCCAGTGACTCTGGAAACGAAGTAATGATGTTTCACCTGCACTGCGTTTGAAAAAGAGTTTGTGGTGTGTGTTAATCGTGGAGGGGTGGTGCTGCATTTCACAGTCCAGTTTGCATGCGCCTACTGGCTTCTACAGTTTCACGATACCGTTTTATCCACCGTTCGCTGTGTGCTCAAGAATGCCGCCCTGTCCGTGACTATTATAGAAGGAATGCTAAGATGCCAGACATTATTCGCCGTGTTAGACCGTCAGTACAACACAATACTACTATAACGTGAGGGAATAGTGTCTAGAGTAACAGCTTCACTAAGATGCCCTCCTTCGGGCAAGGCGAGTCTCCAAGGAAGTTGAGCACCTGGTCTCTCTAAATGTACTTTGGGCCGTAGGCATTAAGTTTTCGAAATTAGTCAAGGTCGTCATATTTGACCGCATCACTCTCTACTTTCTACTGGAGAGCTGATGCAGAGTAGTAGAAACACACCTGCGATCTCCCTTTTTATATATTTCAGATAGAGAATTAAAAATATTTAATGAAACTGGAGATAAACTGTACTTCGTAAAATAATTATAAGGTAATATAATAATACAAGAGAGAATAATAATTTAATATGCGGTTATAAATAATCATGACGCATATTGCTTCGCATAGTCTTTCAATCAATCTCCATCAACTCATTGCACACAGATCTGTAAGGTGTCTTTTTCGGCGACTATTATACAAAATAAATGTCCATGTTCCGTTCGTCCTGCACTAGGCTATAGGAAAATTTAATTCTTATTATATAATTATTATTATTGCTGTTGTTTTTAATATTGTTGTGGTTCTTACTATAACAGTAAACACGGCGAATGAGATTACTATGCTGGATTCTTTTTTGTGTTTACTTTTCCTAGGAATATTATTTTTATTGTCTGGGTGGGCTAACAGCAAATTATTCTGTCAGTTTTATCATATTTGCCACTGCAAGTACATATTTTATGGAAAATTAAGTGCGTGTCATCGGAAGAGGGGGATGTTTTTCATATACTCCTGGTACTTGCGTTTAACGGCAAGAAATAAATGGAAAAAAAAGTTGTTGCAACTTAAAATGGAATAGGATCTCTGTCGTTTCACAGAGAAACTCTACAGGTCGACCATTCAGTTACAGTAACAATCAGGATAAATTCTCCTGTTAAGTGTTTATACAGCTTCTCTATTACCAATGACAGCGGGTTGTTTTTTAATCAGAAAAGCTTTTATGTCTTCTTGGAGCAAGTCAGGAATACAGAAAGGACCACTTTACCATAAAATTTGTAATGATAATCCCTCTTTTGCGCTTTCTCAAAGCAATGGCATATTCCACTTCATTCGCGTATTGGTGCACTGACCCTGGATGCAATTTTTCACCAGGACATTATATGCTGTCAAGTGTAAATTTTGATATGGTCACCCTTTTAGAGGGGGATCTGGAGCGTGTTTTAGTCGAATTAGTTGCCGATCTGACCGTATTCCTCAAAATTATTTGTGCAGCACGAAACTAAATTAAATCGGCAGTAGCATAGCGATTCGTAAGATTAAATCAACAGAAATTCTAAGTCGATCTTGAAAGCCTTTGGAGAATAAGCGAGAGTGTAACGTCCCCAACAATCCAACCTCCAGCTGAAACGGAGAGAAAGTTGGGATTCTATTTGACGTACTTCGAAAAAATACGTTTCTCGATACTGCAGTATTTAGCGTTAAAAGGATATATTAAATTTCCTCAAGTAAGATCCATTCACTTTGTAATCTTCCAAAAAGGAAACTTGATCGAGTACTGTGATCATATCTTCTTATTGTTCTCAGTGTACTCATTGTTAAGTTTCACCTCTGTCTAACTTCCCAGAATTATTTAAAATTTTCTCCGTTATGTGGATGTGACAACTGCATTAATGTCATTCGATTGTACAGACTAGTGTTTAAGATAACCTAAGAAGTATCTTATGACTTCGTTTAGGAAAAGGTCAAGATTCCATTGATTCTATCAGCTGGATGTAGTCCCTTAAAGAACGAGCAAAATTTATCCTGCTTGCAGTTCGAATTATACTTCCTGAAAATGGAAAGCTAGTTACCAATGTCGAGAAGCTACCCAGAAGTCTTAATTGTTGTGTTACTTGTGTGGATGGTAGGCAGAAAATTAAAAATTAAGGAAGGATGCGCACATACAAGAGCATCTTCAAGGGCACAACAACAAATGCGAGTACGAATAATATCTTCTCATGGCTGGCTTAAAACGTATCCAGTCACGCTACGTGAAATATTGTTTAATTAGATTTGTCTGCCGAGAGAGAGAGAGAGAGAGAGAGAGAGAGAGAGAGACGTAGGTAGGTATTCTGCCATCGTGCATTCCATTCAGACGACGTCTCCCATTCTCTGTGACGTCTTGTTTCCTCCAACTTCCGCTGAATTCTGTCTCTCTGGTTTCGCGTGCTGCTGAATAATCGCACGCACGTCAGAACGATTTGCTTCTCACCTCTACTGCCGTCATGGGCGTTTATGCTAGGTTATTCGCTATTCAGTCACTATGCAAAACAATTACAGCTCTGTGTTCCACAACACGAACGTCCTGTTAGTATCAACTGTACTCACTCTTTCTTTATGGTACTCAACCAAAATAACAGATGCAGAAACACATTCAGTAATGGCTCTTTATCGTCTGTATCATTTACTTACATGTTACCTTGGAGATTCCGATGTATAAATCGGCTTGTTTCTCACTCATCTGAATGTTCATAACGTCACATCACCTGAGTTATGCCTTGTACAATGACTTACATTCTAGGTTCATTCAGTGATGTATGTGGATACTAACTGCAAAATGTGTTGCTAATAGAGTCGTACCTGATGCTGAAGTTTTGTAGCATGATCAGCGATAACGTAGTAAGCGATAAACGTCTTTCCTTTGATTATTTTGTGTGTGTGTGTGGGGGGGGGGGGGGGGCGGAGGGGTCAGATTTTTCGAAATGTTTTGAAATTATGTATGAAGTAAAGTAGGTTATGAGTTGATAAGTGTTCTCATTCTCAGATCTGCGTAATTTACACGCGAGGACTGACGCTGCCACAAGACGTATGAAGAGTTCCTGACTTTGACACTTGACTTGCCGTTTGAAACCTTTAGTATTATATACTTCTCATAACAGCATTTTAAAATTTCAAATTCGCTCATTAATCATATTAAATACTGAAAATCACGTTTTTATTGCCCCTTGACACCGTTAGACAGGCAACCTGCAAATTAGGATTGGATGGCGGTTTAGCCTGGTAGCAGTACAGGTTGTCTCAGCAATACGTGACATGTTGTACGGAAATATTTTTCTGCGACTTGAGGCATACTCACCCGCTTTCCACCATTGGCCACAAGGATGCGTTTAGAGTGGCACCGATAACGGTGGCCAGAGACAGCGTAGTAACATCGGGCTACAAATTGGTCACAGTGAGTTCGATCTCAGTCGCCAGTTTTTGCCAGGATCAAGGAAGTTACAATCTATTCTGTGAAAAAGCTTTGAATCTATTCTAACGTCGTGAGTAATGTATACTCTTTCCTCAGTTCCTCCAATTACCAGGCAAGTAGTACTAGTAAATGAGATGAAGAGGGAGACGATCTATTACATACTCAATGTGATTCTTGGTGATACTGAAAATCTAGATATCAGAATAAGAACTGCGCAAGTTCACAACCATTCAGCAAAATAGACATACGTTAAATAACCTTCAGTGCCTGTCACTCAGCGTATGTGTGGAAGATAACTATTAATTGTGCTGTAAGATACTCTGAACACCTAAAGCACTGACAAATGGAAAAACATACATCACCAACTCATATAACAGACTTACCACCCTGACGGCATAAAAACACCAGTAAGCTGTAATAATAATTCGCAGACGGCTAGTGCCCACTTAGCAAAACCCAAAAACGACTGTAGAAAGCAAACTTATTCCGCCGTCCGTCGTCCCAGGTCTGCAAGTTCTTGTGGTAAGATTGGCAGCACTGCTGTTCTAAAGAGATGGACCATTTTCGGCCAATGTCGGTCGTCGTCGGAATGTTCGAATGTTGGTGCTACTGTGACCGCAGCCTAAGCAATTTCTGAATGAATGACGGTAAGGAAAGACGAGCGCAAAAGCAGTTTCTCAGCCTCAGTATGGTGACATGCTCCAGCTGTCAGCTGTTCTCGTACCAACTGCAGTAAAACGCCGGGGTGTCATTGCCGTTCTCCTCCTGTCTGTTTTTGGGTGACACTTCCGTGGATTTCCTGGTCCTTTGTCTAATTCACAATCTTTTGCTTTTTGCATTTTTGAACTTTTAATACTGCGTCCAAAGTGCAATACTAGTGCGAGCGATCTTTAGCGACAGTAATCACGTCGCTTTTCATGAAAATAGTCACGTAATGTGTGGAGATAGATGGCAGTGTTTCAGCACCAATTTTTAACTGTCCTTCCTGGGTAGTGTGCTGGCAGAGAAACTAGGCGGTATCGACATATTGACGCTTAATTCCCTAGGCCTGCTACGTCTTAATCTCTCCAATTTTGCCACGAAAATACACTTCTGATAACAGTATGTGGAGAGACCAAGGCAATGCCGAAATGAGCACTAGATATTACGAGAGGTGGACTCGCCACTATAAATGGAGGGTGGAGTATTGTCAGTAGAGAGGCAGTAACAGTAGAAGGGATTGGTTAGGAGAGCTCGATGACTTTGGAAGTCATCTAGTCATTGGATGTCGCCTGAGTAACAAATCCACCACGGACGTTTCAACCCATACAAAGTTGCCCAAGTCGACTGTGTGTGATGTGCTGAGACGGAAACGCGAAGGTACAACCACAGTTAAGCCAACAGCAGGCAGACCTCATTCACTGACGAAGGACCATCTATCTTTGAGGGGTATGATTGTAAAAGAACATAAAATCAGCGGAACGAATCACTCGTGATTTCCGATTGTGTTGTCGATCGGGGTAAGGGATCAAACAGTCATCGGTCTCATTGGATTAGGGAAGATGGGGAAGGAAGTCGGTTGTGCCCTGTCAAAGGAACCATCCCGGCATTTGCCTGAAGCGATTTAAGGAAATCACAGAAAACCTAAATGAGGATGGCCGGACGCGGGATTGAACCGTCGTCCTCCAGAATGTGGGCCCAGTGTGCTAGCCACTGCGCCACCTCGCTTGGTCGTGATTTCCGAAATGCTACCAGCAGTCAATTTGGCACAATGGATGTGAGTAGGCAGTTGCATGCTATGGTCGAGAAGCTCGTCTTAAGCCACACACTTCTGCAATTAATGCTAACAAGGTAACAAGAGAAGCTCCCCATCGTACCCTCCCCCCCCCCCCCCCTTTTCAGATTTAGTGGTAAGATGGCTCAGTGGAAACTGAACACAGATCAAGCATGAAAACCGGAAGAAAGTGTACAGGACCGTGAAGAAAAGGAAAGTAGAAACAGTGAACGGTCTAAGAACAACAAGCGCAATATAGAGCACCGACGGAGAGAAATAGCGCAGTGGTGAAGTGTTTATGGTGTTGGACGGCCACGCTGGCGAGCCGTTTGCGAGTCTCCCACGTGTTCTTTTTTTTCCCACGACGTTTGAATTGCCGGCTGGTCATTGAAATGTTGGTTCCCTTTCTGTAGTCTTGGCAGTTGTCATACTATACGCTGGTTACAGAGTATGTGTCATGTGGTAAGAATGCGTTACCGGCTCAAGTAAATGTGACGAATAATTCAGCTGGCGAGATATCATATAAACGTGTCACGCAACTGAAAACCACAAATAAAAGGGTGTGAACTATGTTACAATAAAGGAATTAAAGTGTCAAGACTTCCAAACCGGAACACAGCTTCAAAAACGTTAAAAATAGTTTCGACAGAGCACAGAGAAACTCCGTGATCGTGAAACTGTTGCGTTGTTAAATGACAAACTACTATGTTTTCATCATTTCCTTGGGAGTGTTCACATTCATACGAACACCTATATCGGGCAAGGAGGCATATCTCTCACTCACTTGTCGCACTAAGTAGGTGCATCGATAAGAGATTTGTATTATATGACACACGTACTGTCATTAATGCAATGTATGACACACCTGACGTGTTTTCCCGTAGAGAATTCGGTTGCCTTACCTCCTTGTCATCAAACGTTTGCGGTTTCCATTCAAAAGCCACTTCCTTTCCGCTTCTCATACATCAGTTAAGCAGAATCAACTGTCCTTATAGGTCCCTACCTTACACCTCGCTGTTGCAAACGAACGTTACACGACGACACAGATACAAATTTGAATATAGCCAAAAAATATTGGCACAAAGCAGATTTGGACACGGCTCACCCGTTTCGCAGTCCACCTCCGTAATAACTTCACCACGACACTATTTCTCTTCGCTCCTCCTCTGTGAGTATATTACACGTCTTGTTCTTGCAGCGCCCGTTGTTTCTATTTTGCTATTTTTTCACAGTCCTGTACACTCCTTCCTCTTTTCATGCTTGAGCTGTGTTCAGTTTTTGACGGGCTGTCTACTGGACACTAAATCTCAGTGGTAGCGGGGGGGGGGGGGGGGTGCGATAGGGAGTTTCCTTTGTAAGCAAGGCTTGAGGTTCTGTAAAGAGCGACGCCATTGAACAGTGCATGAGTGGAAAGGAGAGATTTGGAGTGTGAATGGCAATGAGTTGACGTTGAGACATGGGGACGGGTACCTTCAGACCGCGTTTTAAGCTCAGTACAGCCATGTAGAGAAACAATTTCTGCTCTCAATCCTATGGTCCTACTTTCGGTTTTCTGTTATCTCAATTTGAAACAATATACACACTTTTTAAAATTTTGTTCGACTTTTTCAGAGAAGGTCCTGTAGTACAGCATTAAGTTTTGGAAATACTAAGCGTCTGTTTAGTACAATCAGTTACCCTTCTTAGTGTCATATTCAGGTCCCGGTACGTCTGATGTCGAACATTTCAAGTATGACAGTAGTTTTCAATTTTTTTTAGCCTTCCTCAGTTACGTAATGTAATAATTTGAACTGTACTTACAGGTTGCGTGGACGATTTTCTACATATTACGCTCCTGTTGCATTTTTGCTGTTATTCCTCTTCTTATAAATGCCAATTTGCGGTTTTTTTCCCCACATTAGCACAGGCTCCCTACTACACTTCATAAAAGAAATGATAAGATAAAAATCGTCCCTCACACAACCAGAAAAAAAATCTCGCCTCCCCCTTCGCCTTCTGGACACACACACACACACACACACACATACACACACACACACCACAAAAAAAAAATGCATACACAAACAGATCACAGATACTTCAGTAATTACACTCGAAAGTTAGCAATAACATTCTGTCTTTGGCAGTAACATCTGACAGTCGGCAACACAAACCAAAACATTGCATCAAAACAACAGTTCCTAGTACTGTTAAATGTGGGGAAAAAAACCGCAAATTGGCATTTATAAGAAGAGGAATAACAGCAAAAATGCAACAGGAGCGTAATATGTAGAAAATCGTCCACGCAACCTGTAAGTACAGTTCAAAATATTACTACATAATAGCAAACACCAGCCTATAGGAACATTGACGAAAATGTAAATTAAATAGCAAAAATATGAAGATGCCTTGCAGAAAATAAAGGCGAAACGCGTATGTCACTAAAATTGTGTTCCATTCAATTGTGGCCGGCCGGGGTGGTCGAGCGATTCTAGGTGGTACAGTATGGAACCGCGCGACCGCTACGGTCGCAGGTTCGAATTCTGCCTCGGGCATGGATGTGTCTGATGTCCTTAGGTCAGTTAGGTTTAAGTAGTTCTAAGTTCTAGGGGACTGATGGCCACAGCAGTTAAGTCCCATAGTGCTCAGAGCCATTTCAACCATTTGAGGCATTGAGTTGTAATCACACAGTCCATATAGTAAAAATTATAAGGACGCCGTAATATGATTCTAGTACTGAGCTCATCGAAATCTCGATACGAAAGTTCTGGTTTGCATTTTTAGAAGTTTCCCTATATTATACTCACAGAATTTTAAGTTGTTTCCCTCCTGTTTTCACATATGAAGCGACCAAGCGCTCCGAGCCTATTGACGACGCTGTCGGCTGTATATTAGGTCCTAGCAAGAAATAAACGCAGAATATTTTATAAAAGCACCTACCAGCCACTAACGCGATAACATTTTGCTTTAACATTCTTTACTTTTTATTTCCTTAACGGTTTCCAATATTTTATTTATCACCAGATAGCTGCATTGTATTTATAGGACGAACTTATAACCATCTCTTGATACTTTCAATTTCATCCATTTCAAACTGCCAAATTTTCGATCAGGAAATGAAACTTGAGGATAAATTCAAGTTCGAATAGTATTATACACGAATAGCCCATGAAGTTACAGTGAATGTGTCCTTTTTTTGCAGGCTTGCACTTTTTCTATGCAACACGATTTACTGGATTGAATAAACATAATGGTATCACAACGTTGCATATTTCTTCGTCATAATCACGAATGCATAGAGCTAATGGGGTTCACCATTTGCACTTGTACATTGAACAAAGCGATGTTACATTACCATCTCGTGTCATGGATGTTCTGATAGCAAGTAAAGACGCCATAAAGCAAAGATACACGTTCATTACATACGCTTGAAAGAGATGGCAATAATATCGATATATTCTCAGCAGTAAAAAACGTATAATGCATCGAGCAGTAGACACTACTTAGACAAAGAATAATGAAAAATATTCGTGTTTCGCAAATGCATTGAGCAGCCCTTTGATGAGGTAGATGTTTGTCATGTTAATACCTTAAAATAAGATTTAAATTCAGGCGAGCACTTTCATAGGTTCCAGCTTTCGGCTACATTTTGTGTGTTTGATTTAAAATCGCAGTCCGCATCATTTTCTATGTCAACCCCCCCCCCCTCCTCCCCATTTCTGTCTTCATTGTTCTTAGAGTGGAAATAAGAGTTCAATATCCCCTTCACTGTATGTGCCCGCTACGGAGTATTACAGTATTCAGACCAACATTTGGGTAATGACTGATGTACTTCAGTTAACGAAAACACAATGTCCAAAATGTTGTAAATGCTCATGCTTCTTGTTTCTCCAGAGATACTGTGTCTCCTAAAATTCTCAGAGACTGCAAATCAAGGACTAGCCAGAGTACTATTTCCACGCAAAAGCTGATAGCCTCTGGCCGCTAGATGTTTGTTCCCAGTCAGAAGAATTTAAAAAACGCGATAAGAAAGTGTCTCGGCCTGCTGGGTTAAAAATAGTATGGGATTCGATCCGTATACAGGAAACTTAACATTCAAGGGTGTTACGATCAACAAATTCAACCGTATCCTAAACATTACTTTGTAATACGACATTGCTGAAAAACAGAATTCACAAAGCTGGTTTGAAAAAATCATTTTGAGTCTGAAATTCGTATTATTATTGTTCTTCTTGCACTCGCCATTAAACTGATGGAGGAACCTGAGAGGGGTAAATGAAGTCCGATAGATTGATAACAGCACCATTTTTAGAAGCACTGATAAAAAATTATTTGGTTTTTTGGTCAACAGTAAACGGTAACACCACAACACGTTCTTAAGAGGATAGAATACTCTTAAGATTATGGAAAGTTATATCGCACGAGAGATACTTCCTACAACGCTAAAACAGTATCTTAGAGATGTAATACGACGAATGATAGTTCTAAACGGTTTTCTACGGCAGGTGGGGCCTGAAACGTCACATGAAGAGCGTCGAGGCCCACGAGAAAGGCAGGCTGCAGTGCGTACGTCACAGGGGTAGGCCTGAACTCGCTCGTTCACTCACCTCAGCTGGCAAAATGCATTTCTAAATTTGTTAACTCGCAGCTGGGCATGTACGTACTAACGAGAATTGAATCTTCTCCTAGAATTTGCTATTATCAAGTATTACTGATTAACAGTGCTACAATAAAATTTAATTGAAGATCAGTAATCGATATAAATGGTATAACTTCTTGTTTATACCATTTAGTCTCTTTTGCTTAACAGTCCTTATTTCACACAAGAAATGGTGCCTTATGCAACTGATAATCATTTTGGAATTATTTTAATTTTATTGTACCCCAGAACAGCCGTAACAAATTATAAGTAGTGTAACGTATTACTATGTTTACGACGTTTCTCATCGAGCCGTATATGTAATCTAGCTTTTCTAGCTGCTTCCCTCACACACATCATGATAAAAATTCAGAAATTCAGGGTCGCCACCAGCACAAGCCCTTCCTAACAATTTAGAAAAAAAACGGAGCTGGAAAATTATTAGTTTAATGACTTTAATAATTTACTTACAAGTACGCATATTTCTTTAAGCAGTCAGTTAAATAGCACCCCATGTCGTGCATGAAGCAACTTGATTCATTCAGGATTGGAAATCGGAGTAAGAGCGTAAAATCGACACCACAGAATTTATCTTTCACGTAGATTATTTATTGTATCTAAGTATTTGGTTGCACATCCTAACTACACATAACTGGTGCCTGACCAGAAATATTTAAGTAAAAATTACGTGAGAATGTAACAGAGCACAAATTAACTACAGCAAGAAGAAATACAAAAAACGGGGGTCGGAGACAATGATAATTTGCATTCATACCACAAAAATAACTCAGTGAGATTCGCATTACGATTCTACGCATGCGCTATTCTGGACCGAGGTTTAACCATTCCACGAAGTTGTGCGATAATTATTCAACATACTAACTGCGTCTGATGCCTGCAAACGGCCGAACTAGAGCACGTGGTGCATTCTGATTCAAACTGTTGTGCTGCTTTGTAGAAAGCGCAAGAAAGAACAGATATTATTGCAGAAATTGTAGCTCATTAAACAAGCAAACGATTAGAATAAAGCCTATTGTGGTGCCGTGGTGGACCAGAAGGGTCATTGATTACCAAACACATGGCACAAAATCGACACACAAAGACCAAAGCAATTTCCATAAAATGTAAGATTAAAAATCATTAAAAAAATAACTCGCTCCACACGCTTCAGTTAAGCTGAAGTTCTTAAGTATTTCACCATATAAACATAATGAAGTCCTAACTCAACCTACTTCCATCACCTGAAAGGAGCTACGATCCGTACTCACCAAGCGTTCACCGAAGAGTGCCCCTTTCTCTTTTCAGATTACCTAGCTCGTAGCGGAAGCTACCAACCTCAAACACAAAAACAGCCCTCGACACAGCCTACGACTAAGATGGGTAAACCTCTCTGTTCAGGTATTGTAAACCTAAGTTGGTCATCCTGTGCTCTCCTTCGGACGAGAAGCAACATCGTCTACTCCCAGCAGACGATGACCAACTCAGCGTTTCCCACAAAACAAAACCGAAACTCCACATTAAAACACACATATAATATCAATATTCAGTAGTCGATTTGAGTGCTCAGTCTTTCTGGAAGAGTTAATGAATTGAGCTTAAATTAGGTAGTAAAATGAATAGGTTGTACTGAATTCGACAAGCGTCTTATGAAACGACTTCACAGAAACGTTTCAGTAGGCCTAAGGACTTCCGATCATTCTGTGACTAATAACAGTGAGACTCCATAATAGCAGATACCAGTAAAAGACGCAGTTCTCGTTTGTACGTACACACCTAGTTACAGGTGTAGCAGCGCATTTTGTCAGCTGAGCTGATCGAGCGAGCGAGCTGAGCGCTACCTTCGTGACGTACGCGCCGCTGCCCGCCTTTCTCGTGGGCCTCGAAGAGCGCAGTTGGTCATGCGTCCAGCTGACTTCATCAGGAAATAATCTCTTTACCACCAGCTCATAATCAACAACTGGTCAGCATAGGAAGCGAGCGCTCCATAACGAAGGTGGAAGAAGGTGTAGAACAGTGGTTCCCAACCTTTTTTGGACCATTACCCCTAAGTCCAGTTCAGATATTAGTTAGTACCTCCCTCTGTTCCCTCCTCCCCGTCATTAACATTAGCGTCTCATTAATCTTTAAATTGAAAAATAAGTTTTCTTGAATACTAAAAATTGACAACATGAAGAAAGATAACTGATACTTAATTTTTCAGATGATTTGTTAAACCATGAATTGATGAGTCATTGTGACAACGACCTTATTTATAGATATGAAACAATTCTCAGTGCATTTCGAGAGTTACCTACAACTTCTCGATAGAAAAAAAGCTTAACTATCCGTGTTAAGGGTAGACATTAGTTAAACGACATGCTTTCTTCGCACTATTCCTCTGCATATCGACACTTGCTTCACCCACACCCTGCAGTCCCCCATAAAATCAATCAATGTAAAATGTGTGCATAATAATTATTGTTCATAAATCACTTGACTCCTGGACTCCTCGTTTCTGAATTGCTAGAAATTTATCGACTTCAGGATGCCAATACTTTGTGCTTGAACACTATTAATAATAATAATAATAATAAGACAGGGTAGGCCCCATAAAGTGTAGCAGCCTTTACGTAGTTACATTTGTGTTGTGCTGTCAATTTCTTTCTTTATTGCTGCGAAGCGAGCAATTAAACAATTTCTGATCTATTGCGGGAACTGCATCAAACTCGCAGAAGGCGCTTCCAGAAGGTAATGAAGATGTGTCATAAATATGTCCTAATTGTACTGCCGTACATACATGATACGAAGTATGTACGTAATTGGTCGACTATGCAAGGAAGATGTTCATACATGCGTTGAAAAAAAAAATGTTGTTACTGGTAACTTACATATGAACGATATTACAGTCTTACTAAATAGTTATAATAGTAATGACCTTGTAAAAATAATTTGTCATGACCGAAACACAATCCAACCTTTTTGCGTTTACCCGTCAGAAAATTATGTTTTATTCCTTGACGGCGGAATTAGCTCAGTGTTTGGAAATACTATTCTATAGCAGATATTCTTATTACTTCCAGTTTTCATCTTTGATTAGACCATTCTGCCCTATCTATTGCTTATCATTACTGCGTCAAAGTAATAAAACTGCAGTATTTTTGAAGATGCGGTACTTTATGAATTACGTTTTTCAAAATTCAAAGCCTGTCCTTAAGTCTTCAGTCAGTTCCTAACTTTAAAATAAGAACTTAGTGTACTGAAATCTGTGGGGATGGTTTCCTTCTCGGCTTGGCAACTGGATCTGCAGCAACTGCAAAAGTACTAAAAATGCGTCCTGATTGTCATCTAACAATAAATCGTTGTTGTTGTTGTTGTTGTCTTCAGTCCTGAGACTGGTTTGATGCAGCTCTCCATGCTACTCTATCCTGTGCAAGCTGCTTCATCTCCCAGTACCTACTGCAACCTACATCCTTCTGAATCTGCTTAGTGTACTCATCTCTCGGTCTCCCTCTACGATTTTTACCCTCCACGCTGCCCTCCAATGCTAAATTTGTGATCCCTTGATGCCTCAGAACATGTCCTACCAACCGGTCCCTTCTTCTGGTCAAGTTGTGCCACAGACTTCTCTTCTCCCCAATCCTATTCAATACTTCCTCATTAGTTATGCGATCTACCCATCTAATCTTCAGCATTCTTCTGTAGCACCACATTTCGAAAGCTTCTATTCTCTTCTTGTCCAAACTAGTTATCGTCCATGTTTCACTTCCATACATGGCTACACTCCAAACAAATACTTTCAGAAACGACTTCCTGATACATAAATCTATATTCGATGTTAACAAATTTCTCTTCTTCAGAAACGCTTTCCTTGCCATTGCCAGTCTACATTTTATATCCTCTCTACTTCGACCATCATCAGTTATTTTACTTCCTAAATAGCAAAACTCCTTTACTACTTTAAGTGTCTCATTTCCTAATCTAATTCCCTCAGCATCACCCGATTTAATTTGACTACATTCCATTATCCTCGTTTTGCTTTTGTTAATGTTCATCTTATATCCTCCTTTCAAGACACTGTCCATTCCGTTCAACTGCTCTTCCAAGTCCTTTGCCGTCTCTGACAGAATTACAATGTCATCGGCGAACCTCAAAGTTTTTACTTCTTCTCCATGAATTTTAATACCTACTCCAAATTTTTCTTTTGTTTCCTTTACTGCTTGCTCAATATACAGATTGAATAACATCGGGGAGAGGCTACAACCCTGTCTCACTCCTTTCCCAACCACTGCTTCCCTTTCATGCCCCTCGACTCTTATTACTGCCATCTGGTTTCTGTACAAATTATAAATAGCCTTTCGCTCCCTGTATTTTACCCCTGCCACCTTTAGAATTTGAAAAAGAGTATTCCAGTCAACGTTGTCAAAAGCTTTCTCTAAGTCTACAAATGCTAGAAACGTAGGTTTGCCTTTTCTTAATCTTTCTTCTAAGATAAGTCGTAAGGTCAGTATTGCCTCACGTGTTCCAACATTTCGACGGAATCCAAACTGATCCTCCCCGAGGTCTGCATCTACCAGTTTTTCCATTCGTCTGTCAAGAATTTGCGTTAGTATTTTGCAGCCGTGGCTTATTAAACTGATAGTTCGGTAATTTTCACATCTGTCAGCACCTGCTTTCTTTGGGATTGGGATTATTATATTCTTCTTGAAGTCTGAGGGTATTTCGCCTGTCTCATACATCTTGCTCACCAGCTGGTAGAGTTTTGTCATGACTGGCTCTCCCAAGGCCGTCAGTAGTTCTAATGGAATTTTGTCTACTCCGGGGGCCTTGTTTCGACTCAGGTCTTTCAGTGCTCTGTCAAACTCTTCACGCAGTATCGTATCTCCCATTTCGTCTTCATCTACATCCTCTTCTATTTCCATAATATTGTCCTCAAGTACATCGCCCTTGTATAAACCTTCTATATACTCCTTCCACCTTTCTGCCTTCCCTTCTTTGCTTAGAACTGGGCTGCCATCTGAGCTCTTGATATTCATACACGTGGTTCTCTTCTCTCCAAAGGTCTCTTTAATTTTCCTGTAGGCAGTATCTATCTTACCCCTAGTGAGATAAGCTTCTACATCCTTACATTTGTCCTCTAGCCATCCCTGTTTAGCCATTTTGCACTTCCTGTCGATCTCATTTTTGAGACGTTTGTATTCCTTTTTGCCTGCTTCATTTACTGCATTTTTATATTTTCTCCTTTCATCAATTAAATTCAATATTTCTTCTGTTACCCAAGGATTTTTAGCAGCCCTCGTCTTTGTACCTACTTTATCCTCTGCTGCCTTCACTACTACATCCCTCAGAGCTACCCATTCTTCTTCTACTGTATTTCTTTCCCCTATTCCTGTCAATTGTTCCCTTATGCTCTCTCTGAAACTCTGTACAACCTCTGGTTCTTTCAGTTTATCCAGGTCCCATCTCCTTAATTTCCCACATTTTTGCAGTTTCTTCAGTTTTACTCTACAGGTCATAACCAATAGATTGTGGTCAGAGTCCACATCTGCCCCTGGAAATGTCTTACAACTTAAAACCTGGTTCCTAAATCTCTGTCTTACCATTATATAATCTATCTGATACCTTTTAGTATCTCCAGGGTTCTTCCACGTATACAACCTTCTTTCATGATTCTTAAACCAAGTGTTAGCTATTATTAAGTTGTGCTCTGTGCAAAATTCTACTAGGCGGCTTCCTCTTTCATTTCTTAGCCCCAATCCATATTCACCTACTATGTTTCCTTCTCTCCCTTTTCCTACACTCGAATTCCAGTCACCCATTACTATTAAATTTTCGTCTCCCTTCACTATCTGAATGATTTCTTTTATTTCATTGTACATTTCTTCAATTTCTTCATCATCTGCAGAGCTAGTTGGCATATAAACTTGTACTACTGTAGTAGGTGTGGGCTTCGTATCTATCTTGGCCACAATAATGCGTTCACTATGCTGTTTGTAGTAGCTTACCCGCATTCCTATTTTCCTATTCATTATTAAACCTACTCCTGCATTACCCCTATTTGATTTTGTGTTTATAACCCTGTAGTCACCTGTCCAGAAGTCTTGTTCCTCCTGCCACCGAACTTCACTAATTCCCACTATATCTAACTTTAACCTATCCATTTCCCTTTTTAAATTTTCTAACCTACCTGCCCGATTAAGGGATCTGACATTCCACGCTCCGATCCGTAGAACGCCAGTTTTCTTTCTCAAAAATCGTTAACATATAGCAAATGCGGCAATGGACGCTTGATGGAATTCTTTGGATCGCATTTTACAATTTCTCCTCGTGCACATGATGCTACGTTCCGCTATGAGTTACTTGAACTTTCAAGTGCAGCTTTCTTACTCTGTTTCTTAAAAGAGAATCAAAATAAATATGTGATTAATCATATGCTCAATGAAAAGTAACTTTTCTACTATCATATTATGGCTGGTTCAATCAAACACCTTCTTTATAACTTTCATGTGAATGTCATTGTGAGGGCACTGTTTCTTTCTTTTGATGGAATTTATTCTCTTACCTCTGTGAATAATCACGGCCTGGCTTGAAATGAACTGAACGTAGTAACTGAATCCTACTATTAATCCAACACAAAGCCCAAGGACGTAAAGTGTGCTTGCTTACTATTTGTTTGATAGGGAGGCGCTGAAACAGAGTTCTTGCAGAACAGTAAGAAATAACAAATTTAATGAATGTAATAGATTTAAAAATATGTTACTAAATGGTACTTTGGTACAGTTTGTTGTGTGATATTTGATGTGCTAATATAGTACCTAGTACTTCTATCTTGTGACTTTAACTGAATGTGATATTGCAGACACTACAGGTTAGTTAAAGTTCTTTGTAAATGGCGGGTTCTATGTCAGAAGGCAATCTTATGAGGACTGTACTGAGCTGACTGCAGGCATTAAACAGCCTTGTGTGATTGTGTGTCCACAACGTGTCGTGTTGTTGCGCCTGTCGGCGGAAGGAGTCCATGTCCGCCAGTAAAAGCGGAAACAAAATAGTCTACAGTTGACAGTGTTCCCAGTTGGTTCTCGACACTCTAGGCAGACGTGTACGACTTGCTGAAGAACGTGGTGGTGAAGCAGGAAGAGGTCCATGTTTGTGAACACCACCTGGAGGCTGCTGTGCGGATCTCAGAGACGCCAGGCGACTGGTTTGGCTCGTGTGGTGGCATTGGCCTCTCGTTTTTCTTGTGTACCTCCTGCTTGGTATACTATATGAAGTTCATAATGTGGTTCAATCTGGAAAATATATTTGAAAGACAGGCTGCATTTTACATGTCAGCAGGGTGCATAAAACGATCTATTTGCTAGGTTCATTCTATTAGGTTGGACTGAGGCTAAATGTGTCTGCTGAATTCTCACTTTAACAATACACAGAGGCATATTACTAAGTCCACCCTAATATACAGTGCTTGGTGAAACAGCAAATACTTGATAAGAGTTCGTTCTTCTCTGCGGGGGAGAATTTTTCTAATGACGTATTAGAAGACGTACGGGATCCTGTATCAGAATCAGAGTTTAAAACAGCTTTGGAAGACTTAAGATCAAATGTGGCAGAAGGGATAAATAACATTACATCGGAATTTCTAAAATCATTGGGGCAAATGGCTACAACATTGTTATTCATGTTGCTGGGTAAAATGTGTGAGACTGGCAGTAAACCATCAGACGTCCGAAGAAAATCGGCATCCACACAATTTCGAAGACAGCAAGAGCCGACGAGTGCGAGAATTATCACACCATTAGCTCAATAGCTGGTCTTAGGAAAGGTAAAGGCACTAGAGACGCAGATCTGAGGGTTGCGGATGATAATGGAAGGGACCAAAGAAAAATCAAGACACGTTCATCGGATTTGTCGACATGAAAAAAGCTTTCGACAGTGTAAATCGGACCGAGCGAGGTGGCGCAGTGGCTAGCACAGTGGACTCGCATTCGAGAGGACGACGGTTCAATCCCGCGTCCAGCATTCCTGATTTAGGTTTTCTGTGATTTCCCTAAATCTCTTCAGGCAAATGCCGGGATGGTTCCTTTGAAAGGACACGGCCGACTTTCTTCCCTATCCTTCCCTCATCCGATGAGTCAGACCTCGCTGTTTGCTCTCTTCCACCAACCAATGTAAAACGGTGCAAGATGTACGACACTCACAGAAAAATAGCGATAAGCTATAGGGGAAGACGAGTAATACGCATTATGTTCCAGAACTAAGAGGTAACAATAAGACTGGAAGACCAAGAACAAAGTTCTCGGATTAAAAGGAGTGTAAGACTGGGATGTAATCTTGCTCCGCTATCGTTCGGTCTATACATCGAAAAATCAGCGACAGGAAAACAAGAAAGGTTCAGAAGTGAGATCAAAAATCAAGGTGAGACGATATCAATGATACTGTTATCCTCACTGAAAGTGAAGAATAATTACGGTATCTGTTGAATGGAATGAACAGCCTAATTAGGGTAGAATGTGGACTGAGAGTAAATCTAAGAAAGACAGAAGTTGTGAGAAGTAGCGCACATGATCAGTGAGAAACTAAAAGTAATTCGTGATCACGAAGTAGATGAAGTCCAGGAATTCTGCTACCAAGGCAATAAAACAACCCTATGATGGTCCGAGCAAGGACGACACAAAAAGCAGACTAGCACTGGCAGAAAGGCCAATCCTGGCCAAGATAAGTCTACTGGCATTATACCTAGGCCTTATATCTGAGGAAGAATTTCTGAGAATGCCCGTTTGGAGCACAGCGTTGTATGGTAGTGAGACATGGACTGCGGGAAAACCGGAAAGAAGAGAATCGACACATTTGAGATGGGGCACTACAGAATAATCACGATCATTAGGGGGACAGACAAGGTAGGAGGTTCTCGTCAGAATCGTCGAGGAAAGAAATATATAGTAACCACTGCCAAGGAGGGGGGACAGGATGACAAGGCATTTGTTAAGAGATCAGGCAATAACTTTCATTGTAATAGATAGGGACGAAGAGGGTAAAAGCTGTAGAGGAAGACAGAGATTGGAATACATTAAGGGAGTAATTGAGGACGTAAAGATGCAAGTGCTACTCTGAGATGAAGAGATTGGGCAGGAGAAGAATTCGTGGCGGGCCGAATCAAAGCAGTCAGAAGACTGATGACTCAAAAACGGACGTTTATTCCATATCGTTCGTTCACATGGAACGTCTTGTCAATAGTAGTCAGCATAATAATAGAACAGCAACTTCAACCCGTCAGTAAACAGGAGGAAATTTAACACGATATTTATTTTAATTTTGTTTGCTCACTCAGTCATGTAAAATTCACCATTACGCAATAATCTGAAGTTCCTGAAATAAGATTGCACATCATGCTACACGGAATTTTTTAGCCTCCGAGAAGGAAATAAGAATTGTCTCCAAAAATCCCAAACGTTCCAGAAACATTTTTTTCATGAAATCTTACCCGTTCTCGAATTACTGAGCTTTCCTCGAAAATAAAAAAAAAAACTATTGGGAAATGAAAAGAGTACCGAGCAGTATGCACTCACACTGCCATAGCCGAATCACTATTCGTAAAGACCACTGCGCGGAAAACTCTCCCGCACACAGAACGCGCGATCGAAATGCTCTCATATTGGTAGAACGTACTATGGCCAAACTTCCCGCCGGCAGCACAGTAATTTCCATCCTTGTCAAATCCTCAATTCTGAATTTACTTATTTTCCCAAGTTTGTATTTTCCAAAACGGGGGTAAACTCAAAATATATCCATCTTTAGTAAGTCTCGCCGACAAGAATAAAGATGTTGTTCACAGAATATCTGAACTGTCTACTGAACAACAACCATTTCATGCCATGTACAAGTATGTGACACACTGCAGGATTACACAATATGATTCGTACGTCATATTCAGTGAGGTTACGAAAATCCTGGAATACCTCATACCATCGCGTCGGACCTTCTTTTGAGGCGTAGTGCAGCAACTCAACGTGGTATGGACTCAAAAAGCCGTTGAAAGTCCCCTGCAGAAATACTGAGCCATGCTGCCTGCCTCTTTAGCCGTCCATAATTGGAAGGTGTTGCCGGTGCTGGATTTTGTTCGGGAACTGACCTCTGGATTATGTACCACAAATGTTCGATGGTATTCATGTCGGCCGATCTAGGTGGCCAAATCGTTCACTAGAACTGTCCAGAAAGTTGAACGGAAGTGTTTAAACTCAGCAGAGTGTTCCTGGAGCCACTCTTTAGCAATCTAGACGTATCAGCGGTCTCATATCGCACCAACTGCACACGTTTCGTACTATTACCGAGCCGCCTCCATCTTGAACAGTACCCTGCTCACATGCAGGGTCTATGCATACATGCGGCTGTCTCTATACCAGTACACCTCCATCCGGTCGATACAATTTGAAACGAGACTCGTCCGACCAGGCAACATGTTTCCAGTCATCAACAGTCCAATATCGGTGTTCACAGCCCCGGGATAGACATGAAGCCTTGTATCTTGCAGCTATCAAGAGTACACGAGTAGGCCTCCTTCTCCGAAAGCCCATATCGATGATGTTTCGTTGAATGGTTCACACGCTGACACTTGCTGATGGCCCAGCATTGAAATCTGCAGCAATTTAGGGAAGGGTTGCACTTCTGTCACGCTGAACGATTCTCATTAGTCGTCATTAATCCCGTTCTTGCAGGATCTTTGGCCGGCGGCAGGATGTCGGAGATTTACCTGATTCCCGATATTGACGATACACACGTGAAGTGGTCGTACAGGAAAACCCCACTTCATCGCTACCTCGGAAATGCTGTGTCTCATCGCTCGTGCGCTGACTATAACACCACATTCACCCTCACTTTACTCTTGATAACGTTCCACTATAGCAGCAGTAACTGATCTAACAACCGTCCCAGACACTTGTCTTATATAGGTGTTGCCAACCGCAGCGCCGTATTCTGCCCGATCACACATATCTGTATTTGAATTCGCATGAGTATACCAGTATCTTTCGCGCTTCAGTGTATTTCGGAGGTTACATAATGTAAGAAATTGAGAAAGGGGGGAGACAGAAATAATGTGACAATGCCTCGCATTTACTGTGTCATTATAATATGTACAGGTAATCCGGAGAGAGTGCGAAAACAGCAATAGAGCCGGTGGCGCTCTGTCTCGCCCCAGTGCTCCCCCTCGCACAGCTTTGTCCTATGAGGCGGGGGCACGGAATGCCGGCAGCGGCCGCGGCCTCGGGAAGGGAACTATGCGACGGCGCGGCTCTCCATTTGCAGCGCTCCAGTGGTGCAGCTCCAGCCATAGCCGGGCCCGATTACACGACCGACTCCGTTCAACTGTGCCACTATGCGAGAACACACAGGCTCCAGCCCTACATCACAGCGGAGCAGTAACGCGTCTAATCACTCGGCGCTCCGAGAGAATTAGGTCCACTCCGACAAGCCAGAGCAGTGTGGGCAACGCACGCTCTGTAGCATGCCGGTCGCCTTGTCCCGTTTCGTATCCTATTTCGTACGCCCGTGGCTCTAAATTACTTTGCTTCTGACACTTGTATTACGATACCTACGCTACTCTTTTATGTTTTCTATTCTTCCCTGTCAAACAAATGATGAAAGAATTAGGGAAACATGAATTTGTGCGTTTGACATACTCCGCTGAGCAGTAATTGAAGACTGGGTATGCTACCAAATTATAACTTTACCTTTCACAAATTAAGTGCACAACAAATCTTCATTACATCCTCGATCGTTTGCATAAAACGAACTGAAATGTCCGGCAGGAAAACAAATGGAGAACACTCATTCATCCCAGGGCCTTGCGTGATTTTCACTGGTCTTTCAGAGTTTTAATAATGTGTGTACCCTACGTGAGTATTTATTACAACCTAACATCTACGTGGAATGCTCGGTATAAGTCAACGGATGTCAGCCTGCGGTGTTCATTCCCGTTCTTCAATGAGAGACCATAAAAGTTCATGGAAAGTCTGTGGTGAAACAGCACGACAACGAACACCTCCGTCAAGCATGTGAAACCTCCCCTTAGAAAAATGTATACATTACTGTGCTGGTAGACCCCTTAGGTTATTTGATTTTCAAACAGCTGAGCGAAACTGAACGTACTCTCTTTACTTATTCTGATAGTCCCTAAACTGACACACAATATTTTCAGCGCAACGCAGTCTGACTTTCAGTAATCCCTACAAAAGAATGGCCCTGACTAAAAATAACCTATACCATCCATGAATCACTTACCTCATAAAAATCTTCACTACTCGAACTACTGCAATACAGGGAGCGCCAATACTGCCAACTAAATAAAAGATTCTAACTACTGAAGGCACTAACTACTGATAGGCATATTTAGCAAATGAAAGATTTTAATAGAGAACAATGTATTTACCTTAATAATATTAAAAAGCCATCATATATATATATATAGCAGTTCATGATATACAGAATTAAAAATTTACTCTTTCTCATGGACACTCGTCCAGATCGTCCGCTCTCAAAACTCTGCCGTCTCTCTCCCCACATCGACCACTGCTGGCGGCTCACCTCCAACTGCGCAACGCTACGTGCTGTTCACGTCGAACTGCCCAACATTACAATAGCAAATATTCCAACAATGCAAACCAGCCACAGACTTCACACAGCACAGTCAGTGATTTTCATATAGAGCGCTACGTGGCGTTACCAACATGAAAACCTAAACACCCTACTTACACATGTTCCACACATGCTCGATAGGGTTTAGAACGGGACTCGCCGCTGGCCATTCCATTATTTCAATGTCCAGGTTTCGCAAGACATCCCTACCGACGCCCGCCACGTGGGCCCTGGCCTGAGAAAGAATTCAGGCCCATCACCATGGGCAGCAGCTAGCACATGCTCGAACACGATCTGTTCTGTGACCTGCTTAGCGGTAATGACCATATACAACGGCAGATCCCTGTGGTTGTCAACACTGAACCCTTCACATCATCACAGAACCTCCGAACTTCATCGATTTCCTGGACAGCATTCGACAGATACCACTCACAATTGGTCTCCGACAGAAACACGGCCATCCCCTTGCGTCGGGGGATATGTGGAGTCATCTGTAAATAACATGTTTCGCCAGTGACAGACTTGCTGGTTGACGTCGGAACGGCAGAACTGAAGGAGAGCTTCAAGATAGTTTCGTTACATGCGAGGCACTCGAACAGGATGCTTGGGTCGTACGGCCGCTTCTCGTTACTTGCTCATCATAGTCTAATTGTACATAGCGGCTTCAGTGGCCCCTCCGATGTCATCTTTCGGTGCTCTGGCAGTATCCGTACGACACCCCAACGCAGAGAAGGCCAGATACCGTTCTTCACGTGGGGTTGTAGTGCGTCGGTAACAAAGTCCAACTCGCCTTGTGTACTGACCTAGCTCCCTGTAGCGTGTTCACAACCGATGGATGACACATGCAGGTGCATTGGAATCTACTGTAACATGATCGAAATCCATTCCTTCTGTGTCAAAAAATGCGCTCTTGCAACTTGCACCCCTTTAAGATGTCGCATTGCGTGTGCTTGATGGAATACGGTGGCTACAAATGGCACCTATCATCTGTATACTACACAAAAAAACAACACTGGGGCACCAATACTCACTGCATTCTGCGGTATCACCTGGCACTGTAATGGGTAACACTGCCAATAGATGGTGAATGATTTTAATTGTTGCCTACATTGAAAGCGAAGATCTGAAGTAACGCAATAAGACTCCAAGTATCGCCCGTATAAAAATAGGTTTAGCACTACGAACAGTTACACACGTGTTCTAATTGTTTTGTACAGCGTCGTACAGGATTGTATGATTTCTAGACAAGAAAAGAAACAGATACTTTGCTCTCGTACTAAGTTCTTTTGCCATTGTACGAGGGTCGTTCCTAAAGTAATGATCCCTTTTTTGTGGTGACTTTGGATGTCCGCGTCTTAGGTCGTTGGTGTAGTGCTATTGCTTGAACCTTCCTCTTTCATTTTCATGTGGTTTCGTTATTCTGCGCTAGTTGGCGCTAGCAGAGGAGTGCTCCAAAATGGGATCTGATATGCATGTGCGTATAAAACAGCGATGTGTGATTCAATTCTTCACTGCTGAAGAAATTGCACCTATTGAAATCCATCGACGCTTGTTAAAGCTGTATGGAGACGATACAACTGACGTGAGCAATGTGAGGTGATTGGTACGCCATTTTCGGGGTGATGAAAAGGGCGTGCGTGCCAAACCGCGGCCCCGTCGACCTTGCATAGCTGTCATCCCTCGCAGTGAAGACCGTCTTGATCAACTCGTCCGTGCTGATCGGCGGATGACGACCAGAGAATTGTGTGCAAAGCTGAATGTCGGCTTTAATGACTCGGAAACAATGTTGGAACATCTTGCTTATCGCAAAGTCTGTGCGAGATGGGTCCTGCAGATGCTACAGAATAACAAAAAACTTACCGAATGGAAATTTGTCGGGATCTATCCGACCAATATAAAGGTAAAAGTGACAAATTTCTAAGTAGCATCGCCACAGGAGATAAGACGTAGTCCACCAGTACGAGCTGGAGTCGAAAAAGCAGTCCATGAAATGGTGACAAGCGAATTCTCCGTCAGAGAATAAATTAAAGATAGAGCTATCTGCAGGCAAATTGATGCACAGTCTTCTGGGATAATCTAGTTCAGATGGCTTTGAGCACTATGGGACTTAACATCTGAGGTCATCAGTCTCCTAGAACTTAGAACTACTTAAACCTAACTAACCTAAGGACATCACACACATCCATGCCCCAGGCAGGATTCGAACCTGCGACCGTAGCGGTCGCGCGGTTCCAGACTGAAGCTCCTAGAACCGCTCGGCCACACCGGCCGGCGGAACCAGGGTGTAGTTCTTTGGATGTCCTGGAGCCTATAGAAACTTTCGATTCAGCACGCTAAGAGACGACACTGACTAAACCGAAAGCCCGAATTTCCAGGGTAAGACCAGAAGACCAGTTTCCACATGCAATATGATAACGCCAGACCCTGTACCAGTTTTTCGACCACGCAACTCATTGCAAAATTCAGCTGGACTGTCTTACCACATTCAACGTACAATCCCGATTTAGCGCCTTCAGATTTCCATCTCTTAGGGCCTCTGAAAGATGGACTACGTGGCGAACATTCTCAAGACTCCGAAACTGTTGCCAAAGTTGTATGGAAATGGTTACCCTCAGCTGTTTTCGATTTTTTACAAGTGTGGAATTTAGGCTCTGGTTCATCGTTAGCAAAAGTGCATAATGAATGGTGTTGACTTAGTGGAAAAAATGTCTTACTAAAATATTGCTGATTGGAAACCCCGTTCGCAACGGTATATTCCTCCTGTACACGTACGTATCGTTTGGAGAACAGACGTACAAGAGGACGATGAATGTTGCTACCACAGAAGAAAAAATTGAAGTGATTCTCTATTTACGGAGAATGCAGGAGAAACGTTACTGTTTCCTTGTATAACTAGCGTTTTCCAGAGAAAGCTCGTTCTGTTACAAGGTTGTGAATGCCTTTATGTCTGACGGCAACATACAGCCCGGCAAAAAGAAACGAAACTAGAGTGTTAAAGGATAAGCTAATGAAATAGCTGTACTACCGAGAGTGCGCCACAACCCACGGATAAGCGTCCTTTAATTACACAGTGATTCCGGTATGTCCGTAAGTAGTATTATCACAATACTGCATCGTCGTAAGTATCATCCATATGATGTCACTGAATCAAGAACTTCATAGCTCAGAGTTCCATAACCTGGAAACGATTTATAAATGGGAACGTCAACAAATGTAAACGACCCACAAGTTCTCTGCCGAGGTATTTTTCGATGAGTCTACATTCCTAAACCATGGTAGCGTGCGTTAAGTGACGTGACATGCGTTACTTGAGTGTAGACAATCTCCACTGCTTCAGCAAGTTGACCACCAACATCCTCAGTCCGGTAACGCGTGGTATGGCGTCATGCAGAACAGACTCATTGGTCTGCGTTTTATCAACGGCACGTCGAATGGAGGCAGATATCGAACGTTTTTGGTCGCCAGCACATTACACAATTGAGCACGAGAGGTATTATACCCTGTTTACACTGGTCGGTGGATTGGCAGATGTGGCTCTATTAATTGGCACGCTAGGTCGCCGGACTTGACGTCACCATATTTCTTTCTGGGGTGATATTTAAAAGATAAGATGTTCAGGCAAGTGACAACAGGACGTGGTCGACTGCATCAGAAACGCTTGTGCTAACATTCCCGCTGATACGCTTTTGTCGTGTGTATGGTCATTTGAAAAGCGGATCTGTAAGTGTATTGAAGTTGGCGATAATACATTGGAACACTTACTCTAATTGAATAAGTAGAGTAGCATTCGCCTCGAGCCACGGTTACATTGGGACGTCGAGTACAACTTTGCGAATGGGGTTTCCAATTATAAGTTATGAAATATTGGCTTGTCATACCCTCGAAGCATGAAGATAGGGTCCCTCGCGCCATTGGATATTCGAGGGCCATTGAGTAGCAAGTCGCAAATTGCGATTGTATACCCATTTCCATTCTTCCGATTACAGTGCCATCTGTGGCGAAACGAAGAAAATGCTTCAGACAAAACATATGTAGATTTTTACCGTAGAATTGTAATCTGCAATAAAAAACGGGTTTCCCACTAAAGATTTCAATGTTGCTTCCGCCACCCGGGCGCTGGGTGGCGGGTTGAGCGTGGTATCGTTGGAGGACCCCCTTCGAGACAAATAAATTTGAATTATAACTTTTCTTGATTCTATGTTTAGTTTTAGAGAAATTTCAATGTCTTTCGCGCCGACATACCTGAATAAAACCTATCGGTTGTCAAGCTGCGTCAATTCGAATAAAATTCTCGAATGTTTGGTAGTCACCTCCGCTATCGTCGTCAGGAGTAGAATCACTGACTCCCCGGACTGGCACTGCTTCCCGCATAAAAAGCCACGATTGTTGCCGCTGGCACCAGGATGACGTGTGCGCAGATGTTGATAGGGCAGTTCATAGCAGCTCCGGAAGGGTGAGGCCGGGTGGCGCGAGGGAACGGCGCCACGTTTGAAACTGCCGCTTCTGCCTCCCTCCAAGCGTCAAGCATTCGCGTTGATTCCTTTCGAAATCCAAAGCGCCCCCACGTCCTACTTAGCGTGTACCGCTGGTCTCTGTTAAAATTGTTGCTGATCATTCTAATCTAAGCCTCCTCTTTTATAAAAGAATCCCAATATGTTGACGCACGAGCCAAGACTCTCGTGTTTTCAAGCAATATTTTGTGCCCGTTTTCCAGGCAGTGGTCAACTATTGCCGGCTTGTCAAGCTTCCTTTGCTTAATATGTCACTTGTGCTCGGTACAACGCTCTGCAAATCTGACGTATATAGATCCTGCCACATTCGCAAGGGACACCATACACGCTGAGTTCACGAAGAGCTGTCTCGTCTTTAACAGGGCGCAGCATATCTCGTGTCTTGGGGGCGGGCCGGAACACTGGTCTCAGTTTCTGTCTCTGCACAGCACACATCCTAACTTGCTGCTCGTTGCCCCACAGCGTTTCAGGAAAGCAGCCGGCTTGGTCTCTTTAGCCGATTCAAAAGGTGTCATTCTTCCGTGGCACCCGTAAGCGTTTGCAATGTCTCTTCTGCCACAACCATTCCCTGTGAATAAGTGTTTCAAATGCTGCAATTGAGACTGTACTTGATCGACATCAGGAATAACTTTTTCTCTTTGTATTAACGAGTTCAGGACCGCCTTCCTGCGTACGAGAAATATTCGCTCAGTAGCGCGGAAATACCCAGATCATGCAATATTAGTGGACGGCGACTTTAATATGTCGAGTACAGACCTGGATTCTTTGCATATTGTACCGACAGTTAGTCTTGTGAAGTGATTATTTACACATTTTACTAAGACTGTTTTGAGCAGCTAGTTCAATAAACCACAGGCAATGAAAATACATTAGACATTGTAGCTACAGACAGACATGACCTTATCGATAGTGTCAGGGGTTACAGATGATGATATCATTATGGCGAGGATGGTTGCTAAAGGTAACAAACCCATTAAGAAGGTTAGGAGACTATTTATACTAGTAAAGAGCAGATAGACAGTTGTTAGCATCCCCCTTAAACAACAATTGGACACCGTTCCGGTATCACGGACGTAGAGGAATTATGGGCAAAGGTTCAACTTAATGTAAATCGTTCTCTGCAGAAATATGTGCCAGTTAAGTGGATTAAAGATTGAAAAGACCCACCGTGGTATAATAAATAAATTCGGATAACGCGGAGGATACACAGATTGTTGCACTCTCGCTTCAAAAAAGAATGTGCAAATGTCGACAGGGAAAAGATAATGGAAATTCGTGGGTGCGCGAAGCATACAACTTTCACCGTCACACCTTACCGAAAGGTGTTGCCGAGAACACGAGAAAATTATGGTCACACGTAAAATCGTTTAGCAAGTCGAAAGCTTCTACCCGGTCACTTGTTGGTCAGTCTGGGGTGGCAAAAGACGAAAGCAAGAGAAAAGCCCAAGATTTAAATGTCACGTTAAGGAATTCGTTCACACAGGAAGAACAAACAAACAAACTTCCTCTAGGACAAAGAAATGTGCTTCCTTGGCGTACAGAACCAACTGACAGAACTGAAAAAAAGTACGTCGCCAGGTCCAGATGGTATCACAGTTCGGTTTTACCCTACGCTGTGGCACTGGCCCCTCACTTAGCTAACATCTATCGCGAATCTCTCGCCCACTGCAAATTCCCAACCAACTGGAAAAAGCGCAGGTTTTATTTAATCGTATGGCTAGGTCCCACGTCGGGTAGACCGTTCGCCGGGTACCGGTCTTTCAATTTGACGCCACTTCGGCGACCTGCAGTCGATGAGGATGATAGGATGATGATGAGGACAACACAACACCGAGTCCCTGGGCGGAGAAAATTACCCGACCCAGCCGGGAATCGAACTCGGGCCCATAGGATTGACAATCTGTCACGCTGACCATTCAGCTACCGGGGGCGGACAAAGCGCAAGTGACACCAGTACATAAGAAGGATAAAGGAACGGACCCGCAAAATTTCAGACCAATATCCTTAACAATAGTTTTCTGCAGAATTGTGGAACATATTCTCGTTTCTAATATAATAAATATCCTTGGAAACAGAAAAGCCTTTGTTGACAGATCAGCATGGATTTAAAAAGCATAGCTCGTGCGAATGTCAGCTTGCCCGTCTCTCAGGGGCGTTTGACTAGCGAGAGAGTATGATAGATAAAAAAAGAGGTTGAAAAAATAGACAACCAGTTGAAAATGAAGGTTTATTAGCCCCGATTTGGTACAGATCCCAAACATTCCAACAGAACTGAAGAATAGGTCGAGCCAGCGCCCTTTATGCGGTCACCTTTATGGATGGACCTCAATTTCCTAAAATTCTCCCAAAAAACCGATGTCGACCATTCGCCTTCCCTGCTACAGCCCACACATGCTCGTTCGATTTCATACTGCTTTGCAACGTTACGCCCAGATATTTAAACGACTTGGCGGGTTTGTTTCTCTTACCCAACCGCATTAAGTTACATTTTTCTACATTTGTAGGTAGATATCATTCATCACAGCAACTAGAAATTTAGTCTTAGTCACGTTGTATCCTTCTACAGTTACCCAACGCCGACACCTTCCCGTATACCACAGCATCATTAAAAAACAAGCGGAGATTGCTGCCCATCCTGTCCGCCAGATCATTTACATATATAGAGAACAGCAGCGGTCCTATCACGCGTCCCCTGGGGCTCTCCTGACGATACCCATGTTTCGGTTGAACACTCACAGTCGGATGTTAATAAGATTTCAAAGTGGTACAAGATCGGAAATGTAAAACTATGCGTTTCAGGAAACACAAAAACGTCGTATCGTATGACTACCATATCAACCAGCTGCAAGTGGGAACGATCAACATATGCGAGTACCTGGGTCCTAGGTACTGAAACAAAATGATCACATAGACGGGAACTGCCCCGAGGAAGCCTACATATAAAGTTCAAAGAACCACCTTTAAATGACCAATCTAGAAATATACTACGAACCTCTCCGTATCGTTCTCATAGCAATCGAGAGGAGAAGATATGGGGATTAATTACAGCGCTCACAGAGGTATTACTCTTCCCGCACTCCAAGCGTAATGGAACTGGAAGAAGCTCTGGTAAGTGGAAAATGTGCAGTATCCTTTGCCTTGCACATGACAGTGGCTTTTAGAGTGTAGATGTAGATGCAGATCTAGAATCAAGGGAATAATTATAGAGTTTTGAAATCTGTTTTTCTAGATGTGTTGCAGAAGAATCCGTTGGTCGCTATCCGTTAATTTCTTGGCAGTATTTTTAGTATCGTTGAGACATTAAATAGCTCAGTGTTATGATATAGGAATGAACATAATCGTTATAATTGTTTTCCATATATTACAAAAAACAGAATAACTTTACTACGTATCACAGTTCGAGCAGAATCAGAAAGATGAGTATTTGGCAATAAAACCCTATTTTTCGACATAATCTCCGTTAACTGCGACAGCCTTACGCCTTCTTAATGCGAGGGGCTATATGCCCACATGGTAGCACTCTACTGGTCGATGTCGGAGCTAATTTCTTGCTGAATCAGTAACGTCCTACCATCCACGTCCTGCTTCCTGCAGAATGCGTCTTTCATTGGGCCAAACAGTTGGAAGTCGGAAGGTGCGAGATTCGGGCTGCAAGGGCCGGCCGGAGTGGACGAGCTGTTCTAGAAGCTTCAGTCTGGAACCGCGCGACCGCTACGGTCGTGGGTTCGAATCCTGCCTCGGGCATGGATGTGTGTGATGTCATTAGGTTAGTTAGGTTTCAGTAGTTCGAAGTCTAGGGGACTGATGACCTGAGATGTTAAGTCCCATAGTGCTTAGGACCATTTGAACCATTTAAGCGCCACCACCTGTCGGACCTTCATGAAACTATAGGGATTGAAGCGGAAAATTCCACATTGTTCCACAACTAATTCCGCTCTTTTCAACCGAAATTGCCCGCGAAAAAAAGTGTTGGGTATTTATTGAACGCCATTGGTATGTGTTAGTCCGCTGTGGGGTGTGTAGTGTATCGCAGAGGATACTCGATACCGATAATACGCACTCGAAGTGCTGTTCCGTATTGCTTGTAAGCTGGAGCGCGGCCTTTGACTGGCTGCCGAGTTCTCTCTCGGACATGGTTTACGACCCTGTGTCCCACGGGTGGCCCTCAACGACGCAAGCATGCGGCATACTACTGGTTTCCCGGAATTACGCTGGCCGATTCCATACAAAACATTTGCCTTCATCAGCAACTTGATGGGAGTGGTACAACGGAAATCAACACAGGAAAAGCTTATTGCTTATTAACATCCAGTGTGTATTGGAAAAATGGTCGATAATATAACCTACACACAATGACAGTCAAATGTCCTTTCGTGTTAGATTGCTTTTCGTCATTATGAACATCATTTCCCGATAACTGTCCCGTTTTAAATAAACTTCTGGTGGAGTTAAGGGCAAATTACGTTTCTTCAGTTCTCGAAAGTAATATGAGTGTTCCTCCAAAATTCACTATTTCACTTCCAACTGTAAAGTTCTATTGCTCATAAGATCCTTAATAGTACGATGAAAGCTAATCCACTGTCTAATCCCGCTGAGTAAGTTTAGTGTTCTAGGCTGCTGGATATCGTACTTCCAAGAAGCAGACGTTGATCGTAAATTGGCGAATTTAGGCCACGGACGTCGATGCTTTATTAGAACGTTGGGCAAGTAACTACGAAATTCTCCAACTCCTGATGATATATTTTGCAAAATACGGAATAGCGACATAAACATTATGTTTTGTGACGTAGTTTGCTAGTAGAGAACTTGAAAAACATGTTCCGTGCTTCTGCGTGTATTCTCACAATATATTACATATAGATGAGGACGGATACAAGCTATACAGTAATATAAAGATGAACCTACAGAGCCTAACACTGATAAATAAGAACTGAATAAAGGAACCATAGATGAAGGCACAAAGATGCTGAAACATGATTTCGGGACTGACCTTTACCGGTATTTGTATAACAGACGGAACTGAAACCCCCGAAAATCCACGATTTTTTTTTAAATTTTGTAGTTCAACAGATTAATCAGAACTCCAGATTATTCACAGTTAACAATCAACTGTTTCTCTGTGTTTTTTAAAGTATTACAGAAATATTCTACGACAGCGTAGCTCAGGGACAGATGCCGTATCAGTAAGCAGTTAACAGACACAAAGCGAGTCCCCGTCGTGAAAGATTATAAGAATAATCTTGCGACGGATTTTTGAACATCCGAAACCTATAATGGTTAAAACGCAAAACCTTTTTCAAATAGTTCAAATGGCTCTGAGCACTATGGGACCCAACTGCAGTGGTCATCAATCCCCTGGAACTTAGAACTACTTAAACCTAACTAACCTAAGGACATCACACGCATCCATGCCCGAGGCAGGATTCGAACCTGCGACCGTAGCAGTCGCACGGTTCCGGACTGCGCGCCTAGAACCGCGAGACCACCGCGGCCGGCAAAACCTTTTTATATCAAGCTATTGGCTGATTGCTGTATTCGAGCTACAGTCATTATAAATCTACTACAGCCATGTTTCTCAAAATGTCTGTCTTAGACAAGATAGCGTTAACACATTATTGGGATACCAGAAGTAATAACAACTTGGTGTGTGAACAGCCGCCCGACGTATCACGGAGAGGACTGCAAGATTTTCAGTGGAATACAAATTAAAGTCAGAGGAAAAGTACAAAAAGACCTCGCAGTATTGCATATAGAATGTCTGTGAAACAAGATTATTCACCACAACTGCAACACCACCTTAGTTTTTACTGTCCTTCACAAGAAAGGGAACAGACAAACCATAAAAGCTATTATTAAAATAATAATTTTCTTAGCATCCTTTCCATAATGTACAAGATATACACTAAAAATGCTCTCAGCAGCCCTGGAGGAATTTTTCAGATCCTTAAACTGGGAAAGTGAAGGAATACGTGACAATCGAACACATCTGAATAACTGACGTTTCTTTGCGTTTAGTGCAGATAAACATCAACAAAGAATAGGAAGAACGCAATTTGAAAGTTAGCCTAAAAGTCAGTTGTACTGAAACTGAAACAATGCACAGTGTTCGGAGCTGTTGAAGACGACAAGACGGACAGAAAAGCTAACTTAGATCGGTAACCTTACCGCCAGACAATTGTGTGCGCGTCCAAGTATTTTATTAGCGCGTTTTATAATGATGACTAGTTGAATAAGGAACACAGCGCAACGGAAGATGTGGAAAATTTATTCAACATTAAACTTTGTCGCTCGTGGAAATGTCACCAGAAATTAAGTGTAACGCAAACCTGTATTCATGAGCATATGTTAGACGTAAATAAGTAACAACTACAAATAATTTTTCCTTGAAAGGATGAAATTACTTCTAAAAGTTTTCAAATTATTATGATGTTTTCCAGTCACCTTTGCAACGAATCTGCGATGTTTAATAAGAAATTGAGTGTTAAGGAAAGATAACAAAGCAATTAATCACAGTGTTAATGAATGAGATCGCTCAAGCTAGATATCGTAAGCTTGAGTACGTGCTTTTGGAGTTCGTGAGGCCTAACGCTCTTAGATTCGGTATTTTTAATTATATAAAGCCATACAAGAACAGCAAGCGGCGTGTTCGTTTCTGTATAGAACGCAAAATAATATCCGTTTGGTTCGTTGACTAGTGAAAGTTTTGTTCTGAATACCGTGTGTTCTATACTAACTCAAAAGTTCATATCGTTGTCCATAAAACGAAATTTCGAATCTCTTAGTTCGTACTAAATTAACTCTCACTTTTTAATATTTGAAGACTGGCTGTAGTCACCCTCCACCAGATGTGTCAACGTCAGTCTGATAATATTAAACCCATTACTTTCGGAATTTGGTGGAATAAGAAAAACATGGAACACATTTCTTAAATTTTAGATTGTTTTCATTGTGTATGAATAGGGTAAAACAGTGAATAAAAAAGGATCCAGTAAATGTGAGTGCACCAGAAGATAACCAGTAAAAGGAAAGATACTAATAAACAGCTGAAGTCGAATTCTTACACAACAAATTCATGTAGTCATCCCTACTTTCCCAAGCGCCACAGCTGAAAAACTTACACGAAACTTGACAGTCATTAGACTCCTCATACACCAAGGCCACGTTTATTTTTCTGCAGTTCATGATGGCCTCTACTCAACTTATTAGCTAAATTGAACGCTGCGACAACATTCTTTTTCATCAAAATAAGCAGAAATTTACATGAGACCGACAGGGACTTCATACCGCCGAATTAGCGTATGATGATACACATATTGCTATGATAACAGAAATAATCGTGATCTAGCCTTTGAGTAATCAATAGGACGCAGATGTCCATCCGTTACAATATGAGCCATTAACATCTACATATATACTCCGCTAGCCACCAAGCGGTGTGTGGCGGAGGGCACAATTTGCGCAAACGTCATATTTCCCCCCCCCCCCCCCCCCCTCCCCTCTCTGTTCCACTTGCTGATCGCGCGGGATAAACGACTGTTTGAACGCCTCAGTACGAGCTCTAATTTCCCTTATCTTTGAATGGTGATCATTGCGCGATTTGAAAGGTGGTGGTAATAATATATTATCTACATCCTCGGCGAAGATGGGATTTCGGAATTCAGTGAGCAGTCAGTTCCGTTTAGCGCGCCGTCTTTCTGCAAGTGTGTCCCACTTCAAACTTTCTGTGAGATTTGTAACACTCCCGCGGTGGCTATATGTACCAGTCACGTAACTTACCGCCCTTCTTTCGACCTTCTCAATCTCTTGAATCAGACCCAACTGGTAAGGGTCCCATACAGACGAACAATACTCTTAAGACTGGTCGAACTAACGTATTGTAAGTTATTTCCTTTGTTGAAGGACTGAATCGCTTCAGGATTCTACTTGAATAATCTGATCATTCCATTTGAGATCATTTAGAACAGTCACACCCAGATAATTGACGGATGTTACCGCTTCCAAAGACTGGGCATTTAGTTTGTATTCGTGCATTAATTGGGGATTTTCGTCTTAAGCGTCATGGAGTGGAGTTAGAGTAGGGTGACCAAATTATTTTCGGTGAAAACCGGGACACATTCACCCGGGTGACAATGGACACCTCAGTTCACATGTACCCAGGTTTCCTAATTTTAAATATTATTGTTTTGTTGATACATTTTGTTAACCCGATTATTATAACTAATAAGAGGATACAAAAGATTCATATAATCTAGATTATCTGTATAATTAATGACATTTAATAAACGTATACAGTAATAAAAAATGTATTACGATTTTACAAAATTTTACAGCCATTCAACTTCTAATCAATTAATATTAACATGAGCTTTAATATTACTGAGCACTTGCAGACGGAATTGACTGTCCTTGGAGAAAAGGGTATTTTTCACTGCCTTCAGTCTTCTTGATCATGTTTTTGTTATTCGAGACACAGGATGAAACTCGCCACAATCCATTTTGTAGTTGTACAGGATCTGCAGGATTGCTTCAAGAGAGTCCACCTTCATTCTGTTTCTTTCATCAGTCCACTGGATATTCATGAACGAAAATATTCTTTCCACATTGGCATTGTGGGCTAGGATTGCAAATAAATACCTTGCAATTATTACCAACTCAGAGTAATGCTGAAGACAGTCACAGCTTTTAAAAAAACTCACCCACTTCTCATCACATTCCAATGGTGTTTTTTTTTTCATCATTCCACTTGTGAAGACTTTCTTCAATAAAATTTGTCAGTATGCGGAACTGATCAAAGAGAATGGAATCATCGATTTCAATGTCTTTACTCTTAAAATAAGAAACTGTCTCTTCAACACTTTCCTATTTTGGCACTCTCTTCAGTAACATCCAATTAAACACCGGCGATGAGGGTAAATAAGAGGCGCTCCACTTGCTGAGATATTCTAAACAAGTGTCATAAAACTTCCTAACTTCTTCTCTAAAACTCCTTTCCGCTGCTTCTGATACTTCTGCTCTTTTAAGGACTGGTTTAACATTAAAAGAAATCAACTGCTGTTCTCTCGTCTTAGTAACAGTTTCCAGAGTATTTTTCCAAACATAATTTACCTCTATTACACTCATCTTGCTTCCCTCAATTTCCTATATCCCATGCTGCAAAGTTCTAAGCTGAATGTGAATGAACCATAACTAGGATTCACTTAAAGGGTTACTGAAAAACTGAACCAATATTTTGGGGGCTTCGTCTTCATTTAGAAAAAATCTTTTAACGGTTCAAACAGCCGGATTACTCTTTCAATTGCTGCAAACAGTGATAACCAGCGAGTTTTCGAGTGACACATTATATTCATATATTTAGTTCCCACATAATCAAAGAACTCCTTAAGCACCTCTGTTCTAACAGTATATATGTATAAGTGTGAGTATACCTTCATGACGATAGTTTCAACATCACAGCTTAAACTGTCAGCAGATGTCTGCATGCTATTGTGTAAAACATGTGCAGGGCACCCTGTGCCTTCAATGTTTTCATGAAATGTTGCCTTTAATTTGGTAAATACGATGCATTTGCCTTGTCTTTTTAGACCACCAAAGTTTGTGTTGGTGTCCTCTCCACAAAATGCCACACATTTATTTTTCTCAAGATCTAACATTTCGATAGTATTCATACAAAATCTTGAAATTTCGTCAGATGTTTCATTAGGTAGGGAACTCACCTTCAAAATTTTGGTCTGAATATCGAAAAACTGAACAACAAACGGAAATATTTTAGTGGCCTTATGATTGCTGACATCAGTGGATATCCGTAGTAAGAAGACTTTTTGAGGTATTGAAGGCTTTCCTTTACACTCTGGGGAGCAATAACTCCTTTCACTAAGGCTGATACTTTAGTTCTTGCTAAACTAAACTTTTTTTGCAATGGAGGAATCATCAAACATAATGCTGTTAAGCTTATTAGTACAGTCACTAGATCCAAAAGTTTGGTGATGTTTTACCGTGTGGTAGGCTGGTGTAAACTCTGCTGCTCGAACTTTCGTCTCTTCACTTGACTGATGTTTCACAAAATAATTTTGTAGAGTTTTATTGCAGCTCGGTGCACTGTATCTGTTAATGTGTTTCTTTGACCTGATGTGATCAACTATGTCGGAAAGTTCACCATGACTTATACTAATAAAACAGTTACATACAGAACACTCTGCTTCGTAACCAAAACTACCTTCCTTAATGAAATTCCATTCCTTGGAATAACAGTCACTGAACTTGCAGGCGCGTTTCGGCATTGCGTTTCACAGTACTGCAGCAATAATACCACTAATATGAGAAAAAACTATTGCAGTTTGTCAGATAAAACATCAACTACTACACTGTTCTGACAATGAGTGTGTAAGAGGCGCGACAATCGGACGGTTTCGTAGCTCTGTTACAATAATACAACTTACTACTTGTTGGCCAAAGTACCGCTCAAAGTAAATTATTGCCTGAGTGTATCAATACTGATACTGTGATTACTAGTATGGAGCAATGGAGGTTTTAGACAAATAAGCTAAAATATATTAATTTCCTGTGTTGTATTTCATTTAATATAGCGAAATCCCAAAAATTTGAGAAGGTTTCACGAAATGTTTTTAAAAACTGAATTCCGGGTCTTTTGAGCGTCCCGAAACAAATTTTCGGGACACCGGAACACAGGGAGAAAACCGGGACAATCCCGGTTTTTCGGGACGTTTGGTCACCTTAAGTTAGAGGGAGCCCGCCACGAATTTCTTCCCTGTGCCAACATCTTCATCTTAGATTAGCACTCACACGCAACGTCCTGAGTTACACATTGGACATGTTCCTATTTCTGTCTTCACGTACAGTTTCTGTCCTCTATAGCTCCATTACGTATCGGGTAATTTATTTCTTGAGGCCTGAACACAGGCCCTATCATGATGTCCCTTCTCCGACGTTTTCCAAATGCCCCTCGACAATGATGTGGAGAACCTCGCCATTCCTTACATTATCATTCCATTCAATTGCCATCATACATCTTTTGACGGATTAAATAACAGGCCAAGAAACGAGTGATACTGTTCATTCTTCGAGAAGGGCTTGCGCATTGTTCAGTAAAGGTGGTCGGACATAATGCAGGTAAAATAAGGCACGCGGAACCGCCTAAGAACGATCAGTACGTTAGACTTCAAAACATTTCTGATGCAGCTGTTAATTTTCAGTTTCCCTCAGTACACGGAAGTCGAGATTATTTATTTTGTTTATACATTCCTGCATTTAATCCTGTTGCCTAATTTATAACTTACATCATATTCACATCATTTCTTTGCCGTTGTTACATCTTGCGATATCGAAAGTTGTGTTCTTATTATTGTTACTGTTATGGTTACAGTTAAATAATCGTAAAAATATTTTTCATGTGTAGAGAATATAGGAGGGGCATTCAATAAGAGAGGCAACTTTTTTCCTGAAAACAGTTTGATTTTATTCAGGATTCCAATGCACACCTCATGATTTTGGCTACGAAACTGTATTGTTCAACATTATCGTCGTCCAATGTGGGAGGGCCTGTACACCCGCGCGGTACCACTCTACTAGTCTACGCCGGAGCCAATGTCTTGCTGCATCAATAATCTGCCCATCATCCACGTACTACTTCCCACGGAGTGCATTCTTCGTTGGGCCGAACAGCAGGACTCGGAAGGTGGAAGTCCCAGGTTGTAGGGTGGTTGCGGAAGAACAGGCCAATGAAATTTTGTGAGCTGTTCGCGGGCGTGCCGACTAGGATGAGGCCTTCATGGAGAAGGAGAAGTTCATTTGTATTTTTGTAGCGGCGAATACGGTGAAGCCATTACTTAAATTTTACAGTTGCGTAAGGGCCGGCGCACAGAGGATCGGACAGGTATGTTCGATCTTGTTGCGATGGCGACAGAACCTTCGCCCACTGACTCACCGTGCTTTTGTTCACTGCCAGGTGTCAGTAGACATCTTGCAAGCGCCAACGAAAATCTGCTATGCTCTGGTTTTCCGCTAATAGAAACTCAGTGACATATCTCTTGTTGTAACGCCCATCTGTTACAGATGTCATTTTGAAGGCTACATGTGGCTTCATGAAACGGTAGTGGCTGAAGCGAGAATATTCCACATTTTTGGAACAGAAACTGGCTGAGAAAAGAAATGTGTTGAGTTACTTACCGAACGCCTGTCATATATCAAAGTGTTGGTCAAAACCTAAGAAAATGCCATTTTAAAAAGGCAGATAAAATGTAACTTGAAGACGTATTTTAAGTATGCTTCTAAATAAGATGGTTACTAGCAGAGAGCAACATTTAGAGTGAATAACGACTACTTTTCCACTGGTGAGCCAAAACATTATGACCACCTGCTTAACAGTGTGCCGGTACGCCTGTGGAACGCAATACTGCAGCGACTCGGTGTAGTATGTATTTGACAAATCCTCCTTAGGTTTCTAGAGGTATGTGGTATTCGATGTTTACGCATGTTTATGGCCAGGACATCAAAGTGAGGTCGCTATCATGCTCCTCAGACCTCTGTAGGACGGTTCTGGCCTTGTGACACGGCCAGATATTCTGCTGGAAAATGTCAACGTCACTGGGGAAGACGTCAGGCATGAAGGGATGAAGGTGGTCCACGATAGTGTTCACTTAGATGACAGCTTCGTGGTGGCACCACAAGTCCTATGGCAGCTCATGTAAATGTCCCCAGTATCATAATGCTACCCCTCTGCCGCCCCCCCCCCCCTTCACCCCTCCACCAGCCAGCGTCCGGGTGATGAATAGTTTCCTCGTTTCCAAAGAGCTCATTCCAAGGCACTGGGCCATAAGATTCTACTCTTGTCAAAGTTACTTATGTTGGTGGATTTCCACGTTTTGGCCTGTAGCGGTGCTAAAAATGACATCAGAGGGCGTTACGTTCAACCTGTGCTATGTCCATCACCATATTTTTTCTGTTAGAAAAACTTCCGGACATAGGGAGCATTTACGATACTACATTATGTTTCAGGTATCATGTAAAGGTCATAGAAATCAAGTGCTGTGACAGTGGTACTTCCAAACATCGCAATGGCGTTTGCCCACGACAGTCCGTGCCAGCTGCCGGATAGTGATTTTCCTAATTCACAGTCGGTCACCATTGTTGGACAAATTGACATGCGACTCGTCAAACTCATCAGATTTTGGCGTTCATCCAAATGGTGAAGATAGGATGTGCAAATTTTTATTCAACATGTTTGTGCTTTGCTGGACAAGGGGAAGCTATTTGTCAATCCACGACGCAGACATGTCAGACCCTCGTCTAATTCAGGTCCACACGGTTTACAATGCTCTGGTGTCGAAACAAATGTATGTGTGAAGCTTTATGTTCCGTTTCGGTATGTCATGCGTTGCTATGGTCACGCTGTCCGACCCCGGTACCTGAGTGGTCAACGCGACGGAATGTCAATCCTAAGGGCCCGTGTTCGATTCCCGGCTGGGTCCGAGATTTTCTCCGCTCAGGGACTGGGTGTTGCATTGTCCTAATCATAATCATTTCATCCCCATCGATGCGCAAGTCGCCGAAGTGGCGTCAAATCGAAAGACTTGCAGCCGGCGAGCGGTGTACCCGACGGGAGGCCCTAGTCACACGACATGGTCACGCTACGGACTCTACCCACTGACTCCTAGCAAACACTGTTGTTGCAGTGTGCTCCATGGTAGCCAAACCACATAGAATGTTGAAACACTTTCTCAGATATAGATTGTTTTCAAAGTCAGCAGTTCAGAAACATTAAATGACCCCTAATAAGTCGCACTATCGCCAAATCAATGCCACCAAATACCCACTGACTCCCATTAATGCTGCCTCTCCCACTGTGCATCACACCTGTGTTAACGATATTTATGTGCCGTGCTGATACTTAACGTCGAAGAAGTGCTTTTGAAACTGAATAACAATTTCAACCTCGTCTAATGGCTACTCTGCTATAAAAGGGAGGATGGTACAGATTGTGTGTAGACATTTTCGCTCTCCAATCTTCATCGCTTTCGTTTATTGGTTTTTATCTAACTTTTTTTCATTTTTTGCCTTGGATTTATTTGTCTCTTTCCATTCTCGGAATTGCGACTTCCTCAATAGTTAATGTGTTTAATATTTTTATAAATTTCGCACAGATCAGTGAACTGGGTGAAGTGTAGATATAAAGCTGAAATAAATTCAGATCTGTACTCATCTACCGAAATGTTTCTTTAGTAGAGATGAACCAATGGTAATAGCGTGATCAGTCCTTCGTCGTACCTGAGAAGCAGATTAGCCTCACTAAAATAGGGAGTGGTTGTACCCTGACGATTAATGTGAAATCTGAACTACTACTGCAAGTGACATTTTTATGAAACAGAGACCATTACTAGGGTTACGCATCATACCACAAAAATCTTTGGAAAATCTAGACTGTAATCCTACATGTCTGTCTTATTAACCTAAACGAGTGAGCAGCGTATAAAACTAACCAATCATTCCAATTTTACCACAAGAAGTGACTCGAATTACCGAAAAAAACGAAGGTGAAACGGTGCTCATCGCGAATGTTGGCGTGAATACAGCAATGCTTTACTGTGCGGGGTTCTGTGATCTTGCCTACCTTCGACCTTTAAAAAGACTCACGGAGCCAGTTATAAAGAGATCTACAGTCCAACGTTGGATCCGAACAATTGTGCAGTTTTGCGTCTTTCACATTAACAAATCCTTGTACAGATGAAAATTCTCATATTTAAGTTATCATTTCTGTAATATCTCCTGGGAACAAAAACTTCTGGAATAATGTAATTCTAGCTTCGCCATACCGCAGTTACATGTGTCGTCGAAGGCTACGGCTATGCTATTAAAATCTCATGCTTGCTTTTAAAGATCAGGATGGTGTCTGCTTAGCAATTGTGCAAACACGGATTGATTACCTTTCGGTAATAACAGAAGCTTTATGGCTCGTCAGTAAATCGCACGTGTCACACGGAACATTGTTTATTGTGGTTGGAGTGTTCAGCTGCACTGATTTACGCCACCCGCGGACAGCTCCCCTTTAGTAAACAGCCTCTGTGCTGCTTGTTTCGGTAGGCACGGGTAAACATTGCTGACGTGTAGAACGGCACGTCCGTGCATTGGCACGTCCGTGCATTGGCACGGGGAGTGAAAGAGGTAGATTACCTTGCTTTTTGAGCACTGGCTCTGCAGACCCATAGCAGAAGTCCAAATCTTATCGATAAAGCAAACAACGTTAAGTGTGATAGACTCACATGTAAATAACGGTAAAATCTCCAACATGAAAGCATGTGGAAAAAGTATTGAGACGTAATTCCGCAACGTGCCACATACTGCACGGGCATCGTCGCTGGTGGGGAACAAAATTAGCTGTCCTAGAACGAGATGAGCATTTCCATTATAAATTAAAACTTAAATGCAGTGTTGCCCGCTGTAGTCAATATTTTCAGCCATTGCTTTAGGAGACTAATTAGATTAACAAAACCACCACTGCAAAAGAATGCGCTAAAGTGTCACTTCGGTTGCGTTGTTTCCGCCGTTTTTGAGGTACAGCCTCATAGTATTGCATGCTTAGGCAATTGAACAAGCTGGTCATGGACCATAGTGGCTCCCGAATGATATTTGCTGCTTGAAGAATATACGCTAGCCGATCAAAAGTTTCCAAAGACTCACATGTAGTACGAAACTGATCACTAGATGTTACTAGAGGCGGAAAATATTGTGTTGTTAGTAGCGAAGCAGTAACAGCAGAATGGATCGTTGAGGACCCTTCAACCATTGTAAAGCTGCCAAAATCGGCTGTTGGTGATGCGACTGTGAGTGGAAACGCGAAGGAACAACTAGGCTAAACCAAGACCAGACAGACCTTATGTACTGACGGACGTTAACCGTCGAACATTGAGGAGGGTTGTAAGAAATAGCACGAAATGAGCGGAAGGAATAACTCTCGAGTTCAAAGTGCTATCAGCAGTGCAGATAGAACGATGAATGTCCGTAGGGAGTTACAAGGAACCGTGTATAATGGTCGAGAATCTCCTCCTAAGCCACATATTTCAGTCGTCATTGCTAAGCGACGCTTAAGGTGGTGTAAGGAGCGCCGCCAATGGTCAGTGGATGACTATAAACGACTGATTTGGAGTGATCAAACACTCTCCACACTGTCGCATGCTGATGGAAGAGTTTGTGTTTTGCGAATGGTTGGAGAACGCAACTTGACATCATGTGTGGTGCCAACAACAAATTGCGCAGGAGGTTGCGTTAGGGTATAGAGGTGTTTCTCATGCTTGAGGTGTGGTCCGCTTATTACTCATAAGAAAACGCTAAGTTCGGAAGGATATGAACGAATTTTATAGCACTGCGTACTGAGTACAGTAGAGAAGCAGTTCGCAGTTGATGATTGTATCAGCGTAACAAATGTGCAAATGTGTGTGAAATCTTATGGGACTCAACTGCTAAGGTCATCAGTCCCTAAGCTTACACACTACTTAACCTAAATTACGCAAAGGACAAACACACACACACACACACACACACACACACACACACACACACACACACACACACACACATGCGCGTGCGCGCCCGAGGTAGGACTCTAACCTCCGCCGGTTCAGCACAACAATGCATCCTTTCTCAAAGCAGCGTTTGTGAAGCAATGATGTGTGGACATGAACGTTCCGGAAAGGTACTTGTCTAATCAGAGTACCCACCTAAACACAACGAAACACTTTTGGGATGATTTAAAATATCGACTTCTTACCAGACTCCAGCATCCAACTTACCGGATCTGGTGGCGGCTCCTCAGGAACAATAAGCTGCCCTTCCCTCACAGCCAGTCAGACACCCGATTGAAATTCTCCCAGGATAATTCAAGCCATCAAAAAGGTGGAGGGTGGACACACCCTTTATTAATGTCTATTAATAAGCGTCTCATATATACAGGGTGTTACAAAAAGGTACGGCCAAACTTTCAGGAAACATTCCTCACACACAAATAAAGAAAAGATGTTATGTGGACATGTGTCCGGAAACGCTTAATTTCCAGAATAGGGCGGACAAGCGTGGTGGTAAGCAGTCTCTTTAGTAGACCTGTTGCAAGTTCCAAGTGTTCTACCAATGAATCGCAGTCTTTGGTTTGCTCTACCCACAACAGTATCTATGTGATAGTTCCAGTTTAGGTTATTTGTAATTATAATCCCTAAGTATTTAGTTGAATTTACAGCCTTCAGATTTGTGTGAAATATCGAGTAATCGAAATTCAACGGATTTCTTTTAGTACTCATGTGAATAACTTCACACTTTTCTTTATTCAGTGTCCATTGCCACTTTTCGCACCATACAAGTACCTTATCTAAATCATTTTGCAATTCGTTTTGGTCATCTGATTACTTCTGTTTTACTCGATGACTTTCCGTCTGTTACCACGAACTGTGACCTTTCTGAAAGGAAATCTCGAATCTAGTCGCACAACTGAGTCGATATTCCAGAGGCACGTAGTTTGGTTAGAAGATGCTTGTGAGGAACGGTGTCGAAAGACATCCCATGTTGACAGCACTCCTTACTTCATGAGCATAAAGAGCTAGTTGGGTTTCACAAGAGCGATGTTTTCTGAATCCGTACTGATTGTGTGTCAATAAATCGTTTTCTTCGAGATAATTCATAATGTTCGAATACAGTATATGTTTCAAAACTCTAATGAAAATCGACGTTAGTGATAAGGGCCTGTAATTCAGCGGATTACTCCTACTTTCCTTTTTCCGTATTGCCGTGACTTGAGCAATTTTCCAGTCTTTAGGTACGGATCTTTCTGTGAGTGAGCGGGCGTATATAATTACTAAATATGGAGCTATTGTGTCAGCATAGTCTGAGAGGAACCTCACTGGTATATAATCTGGACCGGAGGCCTTGCCTTAATTGATTTAAGCTGCTTTGTTACACCGAGGATATCTACTTCTATATTTCTCATCTTGGCAGTTGTTCTTGACTGAAATTCAGGAATGTTTACTTCGTCTTCTTTGGTGAAGGAGTTTCGGAAAAAGGCGTTTAATAACTCTGCTTTAGTGACACTGTCATCAGTGACTTCACCGTTGTTATCGCGCAGTGAAGGTATTGATTGCGTCTTGCCACTGGTGTGCTTCATGTATGACCAGAATCTCTTTGGGTTATCTGCCATATTCCGAGACAGAGTTTCGTTGTGGAAAGTATTAAAAGCATCTCGCATTGAAGTACGTGCTATATTTCGAACTTCTGCAAAACTTTACCAGTCTTTGGGATTTTGCGTTCTTTTAAATTTGGCATGCTTTTTTCGCTGTTTCTGCAAACAGCGATCTGACCCGTTTTGTGTACCATGGGGGGTCAGTACGATTACTTACTAATTTATGTGGTATCTCTCTCTCAATTGCTGTCGATACTACCTCTTTGCAATAATTCCACAACTTTTCTATGCTTACAAGATCAGATCGGAAGAAGACTGATTCTTAAAAAGGCGTTAAGAGCATTCTTATCAGCTTATTTAAATATATATACTTTGCGTTTCTTTTTGATGGTTTTAGATGTTACGGTATTCAGCCTGACAGCAACTCCTTATGGTCGCTAATCCCTGTATTCGTAATGATACTCTCAATTTGTCAAGGATTATTTGTTACTAAGAGGTCAAGTATGCTTTCGCCACCATTTACGCTTCGAGAGGGCTCATGAACTGACATCAATTAAGAGATCTACTAAAGAGACTTCTCCGTCCTCTTTTAGAATACTGCTGCGAGGTGTGGGACCCTTACCATATAGGACTGACGGAGTACATCGAGAAAATTCGGAGAAGGGTAGCACGTTTTGTATTGTCGTGAAATAGGGGAGAGTGTGTCACTGAAATGATTCACGATTTGGGGTGGACATAATTAAAACAAAGGCGTTTTTCGTTGTGGCAGATTCTTCTCATGTAATTTCAATCACCAATTTTCTCCTCCGTATACGAAAATATTTTGTTGACGCCGACCTACATAGGGAGAAATGATCATCTTAATAAAATAAGGGAAATCAGAGTCCCACGGAGAGGTATAGGTGTTCGTTTTTTCCGCGCTCTCTGCGAGATTTAATAGAGAATTATTATGAAAGTTTATTCGATGAACCCTCTACCAGGCACTTAAATGAGATTTTTGAGAGTATCCTTGTAGATGTAGATACAGATGAGGTCTGCTGAGTCATCTTTAACGGAGTGAGGAGGAGAAAGTCTTCTAGGATGCTTAGGATAGGTGATTTTGCAACGGAGAGGGAAGTTGTGATTCTTAGAAATTAAGTAAGAGAGAAACAGCTAATGACGTAATTTAAGAACAATTTATTTTCCCAGTAGTGCAGTATTATTCGGATAGGTGTTTTACACTGGCTGTGTATGTTCGCACATCAATGACTACACCCTGCTACTCTGTATCTTAAGGCCTTTCCAACAACTCCCAGTTGCTCAATTCTACCTGCCGCTTTCAGAGATAGCGCGCTGCTTGGAACTCGTGCCAGAGTCGAAAATTTTAACTGCGGTAGGAGCGAAGTGCGAGTCAGCATGTGTTCCTCCTTTTATTCTGACAGAGAGAAAGTTTAACTGTTGCTTGTGGCGATCTCCGCAGTCAGATAAATTGTAGTAGGCAAATGCGAGGCAGCGCTTGCTCCTCCCCATATTCGGACACATGGAAAATATCCTCTATCATTCGTTACTGTTTGCACAGTTAGGTACTTTATTTACCTTGGACACAAGTGTGAGACAGTGTTGGCTCCTCTTCATATTCTGTCAGAAAGAGAGAAACTCTATGGTGCTCATTTTTCTTTAACAGTCAGAGAACTCAAAACAATAACTGTTGATGGTTACTAATCGGAAACCGTCATCCTCCCTAGAATGTGTACAGATTCTAGTAGATTCTTCTGAGCAGCATCAAAATGTCACACTTCAGACTTAGCTATAGTACTGCTGCCGATGAGTCGGCTATGGCACGGATTGCTTCTGAACCGTAACTCGGCTCTCTGTGCCTGCCGCTCATATACTGATAACACATTTCTGAGGTCTTGAATGGGTTTCTCTCGCTTTCTTCTGACTCTCCTCTGATTTCTGCAAACGTCAGATTTTCAGAGACAAGCGACCTCGCTGTCATTTCCGTTTTGGTCTCGGCTGTCTGGCCGCTGCTACCGGTGTTGCATTCTGGCCCGTTACGGACTGGCAGTGACCTGGCTCTGTGGGCGCTCCACTTTTGCCTGTGTGTGTTGTCGATGCTGTGGCCCGCTTTGCTTCCCGCCGTTACACGCGTCCGGCATCTCGTTACATCGCTGGAATTAGATAGCCGTGATTCTTATTACATCAGTAAAACTCGATAGTCGTGACATTATTTTGTAATGTAGTGGAGCAGTCACTACACTGACGCCTGCAGTAGGTCAGTATGTTTAGAGCTCAGATCACAGGAATGCCGCATCTACAGTAGCCGCTAAAAAGTGTTGCAGTGGGAAATATGACCAAATTGGAAAGCTGTTCTATAATACCGTTTATAGCGGGGAAAAAATCTCTGCTGTTGACACAGCTGTCCAAATTCGTTCTGTGCTTGGACCGTATGCTCTGAGACAGTTGTTGTCGTGTCTAAGTATGTACACGTTGATGTCAGAATTGGCCGTCTGTCTGTCTAGTCAACAACGAAGTGATAAAAAGATAAGGAAAAATTCGTAATAACCGGTGTTCCACCGTATCACAACTGTTGGACCGTTCTCGGCGGGTTTATCGGACTGTTCTGTATGATATCGTGGCTAAACTATTTAAACATGTAAGTTCGGTGTTAGTTGTGTGTCAAAACTCTCGTTTCCAAGAATCACAAAACTCAACGGATGACTACTTCTCTAATGTTTCGTTTTCGTTATATTGCGGAAACCAAAGGCCTACCGAACAGAACCGTAACCGGTGACGAGAAACGACTTTGCTGTGCTATGCCGTGAGAAAACAGAGGAGGAATGATTGTTAGCCAAACGACAAAAGTAAAGTTTTTGGACGCCGAAGGGATCTTTCTGGGGATTTTGATGCCTACAGTGAGACATTAGGTAACCTGACACGGTAGTGTGTTTTAGCACGGCATTGTTCGGCTATACTTTTCCTGATTATAAATGAGAAAGATGAAATTGTGGATCTTCCACATTGTAAATTTATTGATCGGTTTTCAGGTTACAAGACTATCGTCAGACCTTAATTATCGACGGCAAAGAGGGTAAAAAATGGTTGAACAACACTGAAAAAGAATTTAACCGTCAAGAGTTAGATGTAACTCGGAGTAAATGTAGTTTCTGACAGTCCATTTGTAACGTAATATAAACTGCTAAAAAGCAAAAGAATACAAACAGAACAGCCCAGAAAAACATTAACGCTAAACAAAGATAAAAAGACAGTTGTGCCTCTTACACGGCTATATTAAAGTTAAAATTAAATTAACATTCACCATAGAATAAAATACAAGACAACAGTAAAATTAAGAAGTAAACAGACAACCCCAATTCGTTCGTTTCATGATATGTACATCTTCGTCATAGTAAGAGAAGTTCGTTCTATTAATGATGTATAATTTAGGTTGTGTATTTCCTGTTACCATAGTGAATTGTCTACTCCGTATGAACCAACATGGATTCCATCCAGTTCGCTCTGTTCATCCTCGAGAAGCAGAGAGCAGCGGGCGCAGGCACCAGGTTAGATGGCGCGTTCCTTAACTTCCGGAAGGCGTTCAATACAGTTCCGTGCTGCCGCCTCTTAAAAAAAAAGAGCGTATGCGATACCAGATCAACAGTGTCATTCAACTGAATAGGGTCTAGCAAAAAGAAAAAAAAGAACCCGCATCACATCATCCTGAATAGAGAGAGGTATTCAGATGCAAAAGTAACTTCGTGTCCCAGGGTAGTGTTACAGGACCATTATTTTTCACAATGCATAGAGTGTCTCCGTAAGACCATGCAAAAATTTAACAGGACATAGATGATGTTCCACAGAGCAAGTTGAGGTAGTGAACCTGGAGTAGCTGCCAGCTTAAAGAGATAATAGAAATAAAGTCACATTACTATGTACTCTTCTATTTGCATTAGTTACAGTTAACTACAAATACCACCACTGACACAATGAACTTACATTTGTACTGTATCTTACAAAATGTACTGAAACTAATGGCCATCAAGCGCAAGAATTACATCAACGAACAAGATTCAGACGCACCCTGAGAAATATCACTGGCATGTTTCGAATTACATCACGGGCAGCATCAATTCTGGCAACTGATTCCGCCTCCGTATCCACTGAGGCCTCATACGCGTGACTTTAGATATCCGCATAGGAAATAATTACTGGGATCCATGTCAGGTAAACTCGCAGGCCACGGAACAGAATCTCCCCTTTCAATCCAGCGACCAGGAAATACATCATTGAGATGGTTGCGAACATCCTCACTGAAGTGAGGCGATGAGCCGTCATGTTTTATCCACATCCTCTCACGAACAGCGAAGAGTAAGTTTTCCAACAACTCAGGTAGGGCTCTTTGTGTGGTGTCACCGCCAGACACCACACTTGCTAGGTGGTAGCCTTTAAATCGGCCGCGGTCCGGTAGTGTACGTCGGACCCGCGTGTCGCCACTATCAGTGATTGCAGACCGAGCGCCGCCACACGGCAGGTCTAGAGAGACTTCCTACCACTCGCCCCAGTTGTACAGCCGACTTTGCTAGCGATGGTTCACTGACAAATTACGCTCTCATTTGCAGAGACGATAGTTAGCATAGCCTTCAGCTACGTTATTTGCTACGACCTAGCAAGGCGCCATGATCAGTTTCTATTGATATTGTAAATCATGTACCGTCAAGAGCGACGTTCGTCATTAATGGATTAAAGTTAAGTATTCCACCAGCTACGCCCTTTTTTCTCAATTCTAATTCCCTTGTCATGTTCCAGACCTCATGCCAGCCTGCGTGAGCTAAAACGCCTACCTTTCGGCCTCCTTTAGTAACCCTGTGTTGGCTCTCCGGCCAACCACAACACTCTGCACGAGCTCTTTTTATACTGCCAGGTGGAAGACCCAGATATTCACAGCAAAACCTACTTGACGGCATGATTCTACTGTAGCGTGAGGGTTTTCCTTATCCCACCTATGGCTATTCCTGCTGTTAGAAATACCATCAAGATCAAATGAGGCATCGTCAGTAAACAGTACGATTTGGAGGAAATCTGGTGGATCAGTCCATTGTTGGAGCAGCCACTGACACAATGCCACCCTTGGTGCAAAGTCAGTCACAAGCATTGCGTGGACTCGCTGAGGGTGATACGGGAGTAATTGTTGTTCGTGGAGTACTCGCCACACGGTAGTATGTGCAGCGTCCATTTCACGTGCAGTAAGACGAGTACCTGTAATAGGGTCCGCTGCAACACGTTCCAGCACCACCTATTCAAAATCAAGTGTTCGAGTGGTCCTCGTGTAGCTAGGTCCCTCATTTCTTCCTTCAAATGAACCATCGTTTCTTCTTTCAAATGAACCCATCTCCCGCATTCGTCTATAGAGAGAAATAAAAACTCGTCGTAACGGATGATGCCTGTTAGAAAATCGTTCCCTGTACAGCCTTTCAGCAGCCAGAGCAAATGCGACGTACTTCCACATACACAAGATACACATCTGTAAGTTCTGCCAATCTGTATCGCTGCTACTCCATAGTATTGTACTGTACGTCTCTGAATAGCACTGAGTAAAAAATGGGTCTGACGTTCATTCATAGCACGTTCTGTCATGGGACAATGTAAACACGGTACAACAGAGCCATCTTATGGGTAATAAAGTAACCAAAATCTGCATCATGACTTCATATTAATCAGGCTCGTCGTCCTATTTGCCTTACAGCACATAAAGGATGTACACGTAAATAAAAATCACAGTAAGTCGGTGGAGCATTCTCTATTTGCTGTTAAATTTTTGCATGATCTTACGGAAACACATGTATATACATGACCTAATGCATTGCGTCGGAAGTTCCACGAGGCCTTTCACGGATGATGTTGTATACAGACAAATAGCGACTCTAGAAAATTGTAGCGAATTGAAATCCTGCAGACGGTCGACGCTTAGTGCAAGCAGTGGCAATAGACACTCAACATAAACAGTTGTAACGTATTGTCCCTACATAGAAAGACCCTTTATTTTATGATTACACATTTGCACAACAATGACTAGAAGCAGTTACTTTCATAAAATATCTAAAAGTGTGCGGTGTGAAGTGGAACGACCACATAAAATTACTCGCAAGTAAAGCAGACAGCAGACTGAGAGTCATTCAAAGGATCTTCAGGAAATGTATTCCATCCACAAACGAGTTAGGTTACAAAAACCAAGTTCGACAGATTCTGGAATATTGCTTATCAGTCTGGAATCTGTAACAGGTGGACTGACAGGGGAAATAGAGAAGATCCAAAGGAGAGCAACGCGTTTCGCTACAGGTTCGTAGACTACGCACAAAATCGTCACATAGATGATTAACGAATTCCAGCGGCAGACGGTGCAAGAGAGGCGTTCTGCATCACGCCGTGGTTTACTGTTACAGTTCCGAGACCGTACATTGCTAGAAGAGACATCCAACATATTGCTTCCTACTACCTATATCTAGTTAATAAGCGATGAATGTAAAATTAAAAAGATTCGAGCCCACACGGAGGCTAACTTGCAATCGTTCTTCTCACGAACTATTTGTGACTGGAGCAGGAAGAGGGAGAAATGGAAGTGGTACATACAGTACCTGTCGCCACAAACCGCAAGGTGGCTTGTGGAGTATATATATGTGGGTGTAATAGATGTAGTTTACTCTGTTTCTGCATCACCTTCCACATGCAACATCTCTTCAAGCTATTCTTTAATTCGCTTGTCCTACAATAATTTTATTTCATTGTTAATTTTATTTAAATGATCATACAGGATGCTAGGCTGTTTTACGGAATTTACACAGCGGAACAAAATTAAAGGATCACTTTTCTAATCCGCTGAATTGTCTTCCATTCCGACGTATAAGTTTGAAATTTGGCTCAAAGGTGCCTACAACCTTCCTCTGTAACGATGCGAAAACATGGCGCCCAGTGGTATTAACCTCCGGCACGGCGGCGCTTCGGACATTAAAGTGTTAAAAGATGGGTTGGGTTGGGCTGTTTCGGGGAGGAGACCAGACAGCGAGGTCTTCGGTCTCATCGGATTAGGGAAGGACAGGGAAGGAAGTCGGCCGTGAGCTTTCAAAGGAACCATCCCGGCTTTTGCCTGGAGCGATTTAGGGAAATCACGGAAAACCTAAATCAGGACGGCCGGACGCGGGATTGAACCGTCGTCCTCCCGAATGCGAGTCCAGTATGCTAGCCACTGCGCCACCTCGCTCGGTTTGAAAGATGGGAGAAAAAGAAAAGGTGGGTTTATGATATCACATAGCAGAAAATTTTATCAAAATACTTTTATCAAAATACTGCCCAGTGTTAGCGAGGACGAGTTACACGATGCAAAAGACGTCACACCCGCTCTTACCCTCATTTCACCCCCTTCTTTCGTCGTCTCTGCGGTGGAGGACATAACCGTGACACCTAGCGTTGAAATCACGCTGTTTTAATAGAGGCGGCCATGGAAAAGATTTCACACACATCGGCGCTCAGAATCTAGATAAAATGTCTCAGGGCGTAAATGAAACCACCCCTTTCTTGAGACTTTGATTCTCTCACGTTTTGCGGGCTAAATCGACAGTTCGCAGCGCCATGACAACTGGACTACGTTCTTGACTGTGTCCAACGCTTCCACCAACTACTGGCCTTTTCAGCCCTCCTCTAAGGATATCGTGGGGTGCAACCCCATTAAACGTTATCTGATCCCTTTGGAGTGTAGAGGGACCGCAGCTTTTGCTCCAGTACTCTGGATGGAACTCTAGGGACAGTTCATACGCAATAGACGAAATCTGAACGTAATCCGAAGCAGGCAAGCGTTTGTAAGCTTTATCATACTTCCTTTTTCGCGGCCTCCTGAATGTATGCCGAAGTTTCTAACAGGTAAAAACACTTTTCTGCTTCGGATCATGTTCAGATTGTTCAAATGGCTCTAAGCACTATGGGACTTAACATCTGAGGTCATCAGTCCCCATAGACTTAGAAATACTTAACCTAACTAGCCTAAGGACATCACACACATCCATGCCCGAGGCAGGATTCGAACATGCGACCGTAGCAGCAGCGCGGTTCCGGACTGAAGCGGCTAGAACCTCTCGGCCACAGCAGCCGGTGAACCACTTTCAGATTTTGCATAATGGTTCTGGACGGTGCCTAGTGGCTCCGACCTAAATACCGGAGCAAAAACAGCAGTCGCTCTACGCTGCAAAAGGGGTTAGATAACGCTCATAGTGGTTGCAGCCCTTTGACATTCTTAGAGTGCGGTTGAAACGCGCTTGGTATGGGTGTTGAATGTTTTCAACAACGTCATCCTGTTGGTTATCGTACTGCGAACCGTCGTTTCAGACCTCGAAATGTGTGGTATTCACAGCCTCAGTGGAAGTAGTCCCACTGACACCCTTTAAGCTACCCCCTGAGGTCTTTCCATGTAGTTTCTGAGCGGCGCTGAGTCTGAAGCCTTTTCCTTGGCCAACTATAAGAGAACAGCGTGATTTCAACGTCGAGAGTCGTGTTTCTGACCTCCATAGCAGAGTCTTCAAAATTAGGGATGAAATGTGTGTAAGAGACGACGTCCGACATGTCCTCGGTGGCATTAGACAGTATTGTGGTAAAATATGGTGATAATGTGACATGATTAACCCACCTTACAGCTCACATGAACTTCATGTCTCGACATCTTTGTGTTTGAAGTGTCACCGAGATCCTAAATGACATGGCAGGGTTTCCACTATTACAGAGGAAGGCTGTAGGCACCCTTCCGCCAAATTTCAAACTTACATGTCACAATGGGGACAATTGAGGGGTTTCGAAAAAGTAACTCTTTGATTTTGTGGCACAATGTATTTCTCTTCCCACTTGAGTCTGATTGTTTGCTAATGTTATCCTTCCCCTCCCACTTCACTTTCGCCCGCACGCACGGTTCACACGCACGCGCGTGCGCCCCCCTCCCCCCCCCCCCCCCCTGCGCCCTCCCCCCCCACTCACACATTGTCTTCAATTACGTGAACAGTGACCTTAAAAAATGACATATATATTGTATTTGCACCTAACTCGGTGTGTGTAACATTTTTTTCAATGTTGTTCACCAAAATAGAAGCCTCTTCGATGATGATGATGATGATGATGATGATGATCAGTTAGTCTGATGATGGTCTTCATCCTGAAAACCGATTAACGAGATAAATTAATACTACAGAAGGTACACAATTTTTGTTTGGCATTTTCTTCGTTATGTTCTACAGAGTAGTTACGGAAGGATCAGTTAACACATTCTTCACAGAGAAGACACCAACCTTGGGTCAGTCCAAATGTGACACACACGAACATCCGTCCTACAGCTACGAACTGGTTCCACGATTTTCCCTTATTTGTGCTCTTAAAAAGTGGCTTGTCTATCATTGTTTCGACTCCAACGAAGAACTTCAATATGCTTTCATTGGTTGATAGGTTGGCTGCAATCTCAAGTTCACAGTTTTGTGCAGAGGGAACATGTCGACTGGTTAAGACAGATGGTAAATGTTGACAGCTGAATGGTGATTAACTAAAGAAATAAGAAATAGTTGCAGTTTAAAATATACTAATAAATTTACTTAAACTCCCCCCCCCCCCCTTAGCTCTCATGTCACTCCTACAACAACATTACTCACCAGGTATTCGAGCATGGCAATCGAAATCACTTTCAGTACCACAAATTTTTATGCCAAGTCTGACTAAGCAGCAACTATAAACAACCTACCTCCTAACATAATCAATAAAATACACTCCTGGAAATTGAAATAAGAACACCGTGAATTCATTGTCCCAGGAAGGGGAAACTTTATTGACACATTCCTGGGGTCAGATACATCACATGATCACACTGACAGAACCACAGGCACATAGACACAGGCAACAGAGCATGCACAATGTCGGCACTAGTACAGTGTATATCCACCTTTCGCAGCATTGCAGGCTGCTATTCTCCCATGGAGACGATCGTAGAGATGCTAGATGTAGTCCTGTGGAACGGCTTGCCATGCCATTTCCACCTGGCGCCTCAGTTGGACCAGCGTTCGTGCTGGACGTGCAGACCGCGTGAGATGACGCTTCATCCTGTCCCAAACATGCTCAATGGGGGACAGATCCGGAGATCTTGCTGGCCATGGTAGTTGACTTACACCTTCTAGAGCACGTTGGGTGGCACGGGATACATGCGGACGTGCATTGTCCTGTTGGAACAGCATGTTTCCTTGCCGGTCTAGGAATGGTAGAACGATGGGTTCCATGACGGTTTGGATGTACCGTGCACTATTCAGTGTCCCCTCGACGATCACCAGAGGTGTACGGCCAGTGTAGGAGATCGCTCCCCACACCATGATGCCGGGTGTTGGCCCTGTGTGCCTCGGTCGTATGCAGTCCTGATTGTGGCGCTCACCTGCACGGCGCCAAACACGCATACGACCATCATTGGCACCAAGGCAGAAGCGACTCTCATCGCTGAAGACGACACGTCTCCATTCGTCCCTCCATTCACGCCTGTCGCGACACCACTGGAGGCGGGCTGCACGATGTTGGGGCGTGAGCGGAAGACGGCCTAACGGTGTGCGGGACCTTAGCCCAGCTTCATGGAGACGGTTGCGAATGGTCCTCGCCGATACCCCAGGAGCAACAGTGTCCCTAATTTGCTGGGAAGTGGCGGTGCGGTCCCCTACGGCACTACGTAGGATCCTACGGTCTTGGCGTGCATCCGTGCGTCGCCGCGGTCCGGTCCCAGGTCGACGGGCACGTGCACCTTCCGCCGACCACTGGCGACAACATCGATGTACTGTGGAGACCTCACGCCCCACGTGTTGAGCAATTCGGCGGTACGTCCACCCGGCCTCCCGCATGCTCACTATACGCCCTCGCTCAAAGTCCGTCAACTGCACATACGGTTCACGTCCACGCTGTCGCGGCATGCTACCAGTGTTAAAGACTGCGATGGAGCTCCGTAGGCCACGGCAAACTGGCTGACACTGACGGTGGCGGTGCACAAATGCTGCGCAGCTAGCGCCATTCGACGGCCAAAACCGCGGTTCCTGGTGTGTCCGCTGTGCCGTGCGTGTGATCATTGCTTGTACAGCCCTCTCGCAGTGTCCGGAGCAAGTATGGTGGGTCTGACACACCGGTGTCAATGTGTTCTTTTTTCCATTTCCACGAGTGTACTACAAGATCTCTTCTGGTAACAGTATCCAAGCCTTCACTTCAAACTGAGCTTCCGTACTGCACTAAATGCTGCCTTTTTACGCAACCTCTTTATAACAGGTTACCCCCTTTCGCTTCCTTTTCATATTCTATATTCTATCCTTTTCTTTCCGGAAAATTTATTTTTTCATTAATTTTTTAATTAAAAGAAGAAGCGCTAGCGCACTATGATATATATCCTTATTTATTTCACCAAGTGGCTAGGCGTATCACGTGAAATGTAAGGCCCGTAGTCATGTGCGAGTTTCTTTCCCTTTCACAGGAAACGTACGTTTATGTCTGTAAACAGAGTAACAAGGTACTGGGTCGTGCACATGGCGATACAGTCGGATGTGCGAAGGACTTGCCTTTTGTAATATGGAAGAGATGCAGAATTGAAAAACTCCCACACCTACAACGACGTAGCTATGCAAACGGTCGGCGTAGAGAAAATTTGCAAATGGATTCACGCACGTATTTCGTCAGTACATCCATAACTACGAATTTTAGCCCATACTAATATACTATAAACACTTCTATCGTTGCCGAGAGCAGGTCATATGTATCTTTTAATGATCATGATCACAGTTTCCGAGATGGATTTTTCAGAGGAACTGAATGCAGTATCCTTCATGGACTCCTTTCGTTTCCGTCGTATTCTACCAGTGAACTGAAGTCTGTGACCTGCTTTAACTATGACAGACTGTGAGCCTATTGCACAGTTCCATTCCGTATTCCTGCGTACTGTTACACCCAGGGATTTGTATGAGTTGACCAATTCCGGAGATAAATTATTGGTACTGTACTCTCAGGATACTATACATTTTCGTTTTCTGAAATGCACAGTTTAACGTTTCTGAACACTTAAAGCAAGTTGCCAGATTTGTCATACTTTGACACGACATGACTTAATTGTGAACCTGGAGGCTATAAAAATTGTTGCTGAGGTATGTGCCTGCCTCACGTCTGACAAACATAGAAGAGACGGTTATCTGCGATTCTTTGCACTCCAAATTCGGCCCTTTACCCACAGCAGGTCTCCCCACATACAGTAAAACACACACACACACACACACACACACACACACACACACACACACACACACACACACAAATTCAAAACTGCTCACTAGAACCACAACACTAGATTATGACGACCTAAAAGCACGCAGCGACAGTGGGCACCATTATATACATTAACATACACAGCAAACACAGAGGAAGTGAAATGTTGGGGACAAACGTGTTCCAAAACGTTGGAAATAGGGCACTCCAGAGCTTAATTAGTATCTGCATAAAACAAACATGTATTACAGGCCAGTGAGGATGCTTCATGAATAAAAAAGAAGCTAAAAGCATACGGTACAAAAGAGCTTTGCTTGTAGTTGCAGAGACGAACCATTTTTCCAAGACCAACACTGTGTTTGAAAGTAGTACACCTACTCGCATTACACATTAAAGCTTTTGGTGAAACGTTACCGTTCAGCATTTGTCTGAAATATTTGAACGATAGTATAATCGGATTTGTAGCGCAAGGGGTCGCGTTTCTCACAAGTTATGCTCTAGCGCTGTTTGCCAGCGGAAGTGAATATATCTCCCGCCCGATATCAGCCCGAGATAACACGTGGTCGATACGCTTATTTGAATGGTCAATCGAAGTCCGATGCTTGCCAAAGGACGCCAAGGTATCGCCGGATCGGAACCAAGTAATATCTGCAATGCGCACTAACTACATTTCTATGTCAATGTAAACTTCGATGCAAATTCAGACACAGCATATCAATTCTCCATTTTTCAAATTAAATAGATAAATGATCATTCTAAATCATTTTCCTTTGTGTAGTATTTATGTCTCGTCTTCTATGTGTTGAACAGATTAAAAGTATAACATCGTAGATATTATGTGTTAAGCAGTTACTTAATTCAAATGGCTCTAAGCACTATGGGACTTAACATCTGAGATCATCAGTTCCCTCGACTTAGAACGACTTAAACCTAACTAACCTAAGGACATCACAGACACCCATGCCCAAAACAGGATTCGAACCTGCGACCGTAGCAACCGCGTGGTTCCGGACTGAAGCACCTAGAACCGCTCGGCCACTGCGGCCGGCGGTTATTTAATTTCTTAAGTTTGTAAACAGGCAGGATGTTAACCCAACAGGGTTAGTTTGCAATGAAACCGATAATTATCTCCGTACTTACGTCGCCACTGTTCGTGAATCCTTATCGAGCGAGGTGGCGCAGTGGTTGACACAATGGACTCACATTCGGGAGGACGACGGTTCAAACCCGCTTCTGGCCATGGTGATTTAGATTTTCCGTGATTTCCCTAAATCGCTTCAGGCAAATGCTGGGCAGACTCTTGGACAGGGTACAGCCGACATCCTTCCCCACTCTTCCCTAACCCGAAGGTACCGATGACCTCGCTGTTGGGTCCCCTCCCCCAAACAACCAACCAATGAACCCAGGACTGAGCGCTTTTGGTAGAAGGATAGGCTGATCCGCAGCTTAATATTGATTTCATTTCGCAGTTTACTTCAACTCGTCTATGTGCGAGAATCGACAAGTCGAAGTACATCCTTCCTTTTTCTATGTTTTTATACATTTTACACATTTATTTCATGTAGTAAACGGAGGTTAACAATACTGACGACAGTGCACGGCAGGTTGGAACTGTGTCGAACCTGGATTCGGCCCCTGAGAGTGGACTACTCACACACACACACACACACACACACACACACACACACACACACACACACACACGCCCGAGGGAGGACTCGAACCTCCGACGGGAGGGGCCGCAGAGTTCGTGACGTGGCGCCCTGAACCGCGCGGCCACTCAACGCTCCACGATTTTTGTTTAATAGAGTATTAGTAGCTCCATACTTTTACAGCAGTAGCACGAGAGTCGATTATGATCGACGGAAAAGAGAGTTAACAAAATAAAAAAAAATGTTGTCTTAATCGACAATAACGGTCCTGAATGTCGTTATTGTTCTAGTTAAAGAGATCCTTAAACTAAAGACAAAATTGATCTGGTAGAGCTACATGCGCATGATGTCCATAAATAAAGATCCTGTTGCAAAACGCTGTCGAGAGAATACCACTGCTCGGAATGATGTCAAAATTGAACAGCCTGTTATTGACGCAGGGCGAAACATCACGGGGTACAAAGACCAACGAAAATATGACAAATAGATGGTGCTGTAAGCGTCAGAATATACACATCACCAAACACTCGGCACACGGTTGTTCTTCTGTTTGCATTAGAGATGTTCAACGTGACCCTTCCGGCGTGAAGAAGCGTGTTATTGCCAAAGCTCTTTTACAGGAACGGTGACTGTGCGTCAGTAGCCGTGTAGGAGTTCCGGACACTCAAGGGTATGAAAAAGGGCATTGGTCCGATGTCTGCTAAGGGTCTGGAGAAAATGATTACGAAATTGGAAAAGATAGGTTCGTTTGAAGTGCAGTGTGGCAGAGGGAGGAAAGCAATTTATCCGACGCCTGCAAAGAAGTGGCCACAGCACAGCAGGAGGATCGAGTACGGTGTGCAGACATTAAGTGCTCGCGGAATTGCCCGAACTTTGGGCATGCCTGCGAGTAAAACAAGTAAAATTCTACAATATGAGTTACATTGCTATCCATACAAAATCACCCATGTTCAGGAGTTGTTTCCTGCTGATCTTCCAACAAGGAAAACGCTCGCTGTGGAATTTCGTGCTCGCAAGCAAGTGGACAATGAATGGTCTTGGAACATTCTGTGGACAGATGATGGCCATTTCAATCATCAAGGACATGTAAATACGCAGAATTTCAGAATATGGGCAACAGAAAAATCTGCACGCGTGTCCACCAGTATCATTTGATTCTGGAAAGGTGACTGTATGGTGTGCGTTGATATCTGTTTTCATAAAGCCGTTTGTTTTCAAGGAGATGAGTCCCCCGGTTCTTCTCACCTGTACCATCAGTGGTAAACGCTAGGAGCTTCTTTTGCGGACCAACGTCATTCCAACCCTTCAACGACGTGGAGAGATAGGTAGGACTATTTTTATGGAAGATAGCACGTATCCGCACATTTCACAGCCAGTGAAACGGCTGCTGCAGAGCCATTTCGGTAATGCTAGAATTATCAGCCGACATTCCCTACAGCCTATCCGTCCAGAACACCTGATCTTAATATGTGGGACTGCTGACTGCGGGGTTATCTGAAAAATGTTGTGTTCAGTACTCCAATTACGAAAGTAGCTGAATTGAAGGCACGCATTGCATAGCGCATTATGAACGTGAACCCCGAGACATTCCGATCTCTTCCGGAACAAGCTCGTTCTCGATTTCATATTGTGGCAGAAAACGGTGGGTGGGCAATGTATTGAAAATGTCTTGCGCCAGTCTCAAGATAGTTTGAGACTGATGTCATTTAACATCAGGACAATTAAGAACGGTGTTTCCCAATCGATGTGGTACGATCTTGCCTTGGTAAACGGACTTAAATAACTAACAGTGCCACAACTGTTAACTGCTGAACTTTTGCAGCAAATGGTTCAAATGGCTCTGAGCACTATGGGACTCAACTGCTGTGGTCATTAGTCCCCTAGAACTTAGAACTACTTAAACCTAACTAACCTAAGGACATCACACACATCCATGCCCGAGGCAGGATTCGAACCTGCGACCGTAGCAGTCGCACGGTTCCGACTTGTGCAGCCACACACATTGAACAGTGGAATTTCGTAATGTGCTCCTCAAGCCATGGTCTGGTATTGCAATTCAGCTGTCATTTGTAGTCAACCCCACTTATGTTTAGACGCTTACGGGGTCATCTATTGGTGTAATTTTCGCTTTTTCCGATGGATTTTCCACCTGTGTTAATAACAAGTTCGACGTCATTCTCTTTCTGCGCCGCTTTAAAACTGGAACGTTAATTACGAACACCTTGCGTAATGATGAAATAGCTCTGCGATGCAAAGATGTCAGCTATTCACTTCGGTTCAGCCACAACATACACTCCTGGAAATGGAAAAAAGAACACATTGACACCGGTGTGTCAGACCCACCATACTTGCTCCGGACACTGCGAGAGGACTGTACAAGCAATGATCACACGCACGGCACAGCGGACACACCAGGAACCGCGGTGTTGGCCGTCGAATGGCGCTAGCTGCGCAGCATTTGTGCACCGCCGCCGTCAGTGTCAGCCAGTTTGCCGTGGCATACGGAGCTCCATCGCAGTCTTTAACACTGGTAGCATGCCGCGACAGCGTGGACGTGAACCGTATGTGCAGTTGACGGACTTTGAGCGAGGGCGTATAGTGGGCATGCGGGAGGCCGAGTGGACGTACCCCCGAATTGCTCAACACGTGGGGCGTGAGGTCTCCACAGTACATCGATGTTGTCGCCAGTGGTCGGCGGAAGGTGCACGTGCCCGTCGACCTGGGACCGGACCGCAGCGACGCACGGATGCACGCCAAGACCGTAGGATCCTACGCAGTGCCGTAGGGGACCGCACCGCCACTTCCCAGCAAATTAGGGACACTGTTGCTCCTAGAGTATCGGCGAGGACCATTCGCAACCGTCTCCATGAAGCTGGGCTACGGTCCTGCACACCGTTAGGCCGTCTTCCGCTCACACCCCAACATCGTGCAGCCCGCCTCCAGTGGTGTCGCGACAGGCGTGAATGGAGGGACGAATGGAGACGTGTCGTATGCGTGTTTGGCGCCGTGCAGGTGAGCGCCACAATCAGGACTGCATACGACCGAGGCACACAGGGCCAACACCCGGCATCATGGTGTGGGGAGCGATCTCCTACACTGGCCGTATACCTCTGGTGATCGTCGAGGGGACACTGAATAGTGCACGGTACATCCAAACCGTCATCGAACCCATCGTTCTACCATTCCTAGACCGGCAAGGGAACTTGCTGTTCCAACATGACAATGCACGTCCGCATGTATCCCGTGCCACCCAACGTGCTCTAGAAGGTGTAAGTCAACTACCCTGGCCAGCAAGAACTCCGGATCTGTCCCCCATTGAGCATGTTTGGGACTGGACGAAGCGTCGTCTCACGCGGTCTGCATGTCCAGCACGAACGCTGGTCCAACTGTGGCGCCAGGTGGAAATGGCATGGCAAGTCGTTCCACAGGACTACATCCAGCATCTCTACGATCGTCTCCATGGGATAATAGCAGCCTGCATTGCTGCGAAAGGTGGATATACACTGTACTAGTTCCGACATTGTGCATGCTCTGTTGCCTGTGTCTATGTGCCTGTGGTTCTGTCAGTGCGATCATATGATGTATCTGACCCCAGGAATGTGTCAATAAAGTTTCCCCTTCCTGGGACAATGAATTCACGGTGTTCTTATTTCAATTTCCAGGAGTGTATTATAAACGTATAGCACGAGGAAATGCTTTAAAAGGGAATGTCAGCAATGGAAGCTATAAACAGTAAAAGCACACTTAATAAATTTTGTTGAGGTTCCATCATTCTTTTTTTTCGGTTGCCATTTTTCATTTCTGGATTAATTTTGGAGAAATAACAGTCTCCGACTTGAAATTTAGTTTCGCTTTCAACTGATGACACTAGAAAAGAAGAAATAAATTCGATAATGTGGACGTAATTTGTGTATTGACATTATTTTTAGCGACTGTGTCTCTGAACACAGTTTCTTCTAGTAAAACCAGGAGCCGCCGTGCTCACTGAAATGGCATTTGTCACATCACACCATCCACTCCGTCACGTGTTTGTTTCTGTAGGATGGTTATTGCTTTGCGTGGCGAAGCGCCCAATTGAGTAAATGTGTTCTGTTATCGGTGTTGCACGGTATTCTAAAATTTTCTACTAGAAAGCTCAGCTGTTTTCATTTACATTTGCATCTTTCTACATTGTGAGAACCGATACGAAAGGTATCGTAACATTACATCAGAGGGAGCTGCTAAGTAATATACACTTCTTTTTTGGGAAAGGTGGTTTAGTCAGGGAAAGATGAATTAAAACTTACGTCGACATTGAGATAATTATCGCTAAAGCACTGTCTGAGTTCGACAAAGATGGCGCTAGGAGTCATCTGTAGCCGAACTCCGTGGTGTCGGAGGAGGAAAATGTAGCTCACTGAATTGGTGGGGCCCTGTAGCATTCGCAACACGAGTGAGATCATTTGTAGTATTCCAGTGACATAGCAATAAACTTCAATATTACGTTAACTGTGTTTTCTCCGCTTTATGCTACACTCGTCTCAATGAATATCACAAATGGCTATCAATTAACATTAGAGACGGCAACGCTGCTTAAAAGGTAACAGCACTGGGAGATTAACAGTGCAACTTCCTGGCCAATCAAAACTGTGTAATGGGCTGGGAAAACCACGTGTCAACTCAGTCAGATAGACGCAGTATTGATTGATTTCCAAAAGGCGTTTGATTCAGTAGCACACCTACATATACTATATAGTACGGTCGTATGGGGTATCAAGCGAAATTTGTAACGGCATTGAGAATCCTTCGGTAGGTAGGAGGGCCTGTTATCTGGGGTGGAGAGTCGTCGACAGATGTAGAAATAAGTTCAAGTGTGTCCTATGGAAGTGAGTTGAGCCCCTCTCTGTTCCTGTTGTATATTAACGACCATGCACTGTATATCTGTAGAAGCTTCCTACTTTTCGCAGGAATGTAATTACCTACAGTGAAGAATTGTACGAAAAATGCTGCATAAACATTCCATCGGATCTCAATAAAATTTCAAACTGGTGCGGAGATTGGCAATTTGCTTAAAATGCTCAGAAATGTAAAACTGCGCACTTCGCAATACTTAAAAACGTAGTATCCGGTGATTATAATATCAGCAAACCACAACTGGAATCGGCCACCTCATATCAATAAACGCATAGGTGTAAAAATTGGTGTGGATATGGAAAGGAACGATCACACAGGTCGATTCGTAGGTAAAACAGGAGGCAGACCACGTTTCATTGGTAGAATACTGGGTAAATGCAGTCAGTGTCGAAATGAGCTTGCATACAAAGGAGACCGCTTACAAAATACTCGTGCCACCCTGCCTAGAAGTGTCGGGGACCCGTCCTAGACATGACCAACACCATTTTATGGTCACAGTTCTGAGTGACTGACGGCAGAGACTCACGGAGAGAGTGAAGAAACTGAATTGGCAAACGTCTTGCAGGTGGACGGAAAGTGCCACGAAGCATCGCCCTTAAAAAAATCTTAAGAACGAGCTTTAAATGATGAATATAAAAATGTAAAAGAACCTCGTACGTATAGCTACCGAAAAGATTAGACTAATTGTACCGAGGCATTTAAACAGTCATTCTTCCCGCGCTCCATACGTTATTGGAACTACAACGAGCTCTATCAACTTGTACAACATGAAGTGGCCGAGTACGAATGCAGATGTCGACGTATACTCGAACCGAGGATCTTTCAAGGACGAGTGCTGTACTACGATCTATCCAAGCGCGACTCATGACTTTCCCTCACAGCTTTACTTCTGTCTGCACCTCATCTCCTGCCTTCCAGAATTCATAGACGTGTACTTTCTAGCACTCCTGGAAGAATTCATTTCGCAGAGAAATTGTAAGAGTCCCGGTCGGGACACAATTTTGATCAACTGGATGATTTCAGATCAGCGCACATTCCGTTGCAGAGTGAAAATTTATTCTGAAAACTATCCTATGGACTGTGGCTAAGCCATTTCTCTAAAATGTCCTTTATGTCAGGAATTCATGCAAGGCATTCAAAACAATGGTTCAAATGGCTCTAAGCACTATGGGGCTTAACATCTGAGGTCATCAGTCCTCACCGCGCGACTGCTTCGGTCGTAGGTTCGAATCCTGCGTCGGGCATAGATGTGTGCGATGTCCTTAGGTTAGTTAGGTTTAAGTAGGTCTAAGTTCTAGGGGACTGATGACCACAGATGTTAAGTCCCATAGTGCTCAGAGCCATTTGATTCATCAGTCCCCTAGACTTACAGCTACTTAAACCTAACTAACTTAAGGACACTACACACATCCATGCCCGAGACAGGATTCGAACCTGCGACCGTAGCATCAGCGCGGTTCCTGACTGAAGAGCCCAGAACCACTCGGACACAGCGGCCGGCCGCAAGGGATTCAGGAGAACTTCTGTGAAGTTTGGAAAGTAGAAGAGGCTGTATTAGTTGAAGTAGAGCTGCGAGGAAGGGTCGTGAGCTGTGCTTGGTGTTCCTCTAATTTATATTTAAAAGCAGTTCGAACACTATATCACAGAGAAAATGTTCGGCACGAAAAAATTAACATTATTTTATGTTGTTTAAATGTTCAAATGTGTGTGAATTCCTAGGGGACAAAACTGCTTAGGTCATTGGCCCCTAGACTTACACACTACTTAAACTAACTTACATTAAGGACAACACACGCGTCACGCTCGAGGGAGGAGTTTCATTTCGCCGCTTGTACATCGTTGTAATTCATTGTATTTCAGCAGAAGAAGGATTTTAGTTAAAGAAGAAAACTTCACAGGTAAAGCACTTCCCCGTAAAACTTTCGAGTCGCAATTCGTCACATCTAATCTGCCAGGAAGTTTCAGGCCAGTGAGTACTTCGCTGCAACGTGAAAATTCGTTCTGGAAATGTTAACATTCCTCTAAATTGTTGAGAAGAACGACAAAATAAATGTACATGAATAACATTACGTTTTTCTCTTGCGCTTTTGAACGGTTGTTGGTTTAGGACAATAGATCATTAAACTCTTGCAGCAGCTGACTTGACTTACGACTGTACGCGCATTTCAACTGTTCGGAAGCAGGTTTCTCTGGCGCTTGCCTTGTTTGGACGATACCTCCCAGGTCAATCTATCATACACGGTAATACATTACTACAATTGCTGAACTACTCTAATGTGTCCTCGTGATATGCCATCTATTTCTAGATTTATTAGGAGTACGTGAAGAAACTACATATATAAGACCCTCATGTGAAGTTCCACAGAACGTGTCTCGGGAACTAATGAACATCACGATTGCGTTACAACATAAGTAGCTAAGAGACACACTGGTAGCTACTTTCGTTAGTGGTTTTACGAGACAGGGATTTATAGCTGCACTTGTAATCTTTATCACCTAACGTCGTAAAGGAACACGTGCGATAAGCGTGGGAAGGCTTGGGAAACTACGCTGAGGCAGATTTGTTGACGCTCGCGGTGTCTGCATTGTCTGCAATAACGTGCCGCAGGTATGCGTCACCGTTCTCCTTGCCCGATCGTCTTACCCATCTCCCGAACCCTTAGTACCCGTGCGTGGAAAAATTTTAACAAATAGTTCTTGATATGCCAACGCGTACCTGATGCAAACATTACATACTGAGAAAAAAGCAGCTTTGTACGCTAACAGTTTTTCTCTTCAGCATAAATAATATTCATACTCGTCCGGATAGCCGCACACGTTAGCGCACACCCTTCGGGGTTTGGGGGAGGCGGGCAGGCCCCAAATCGAATCCGCTAAGCGGATTGACGATGATGGCAGTGTGCCGGCCAGCTTTGTTGTAGTTTTTAGACGGATTCCCATGCCCGACTAGGTGAAAGTCGCTCTGGTATTCACGTCCCGCCTCAGTTCGGTTAGCAAACATTTAGATAACTTCCCAAACTTTCAGATGGGTTAACATTAGACGTAGACAGATGGGGAAGGGGTGGCGACAGGAAGGGCATCTGTATACCATATACCACTAACGTCACCAAATCCACAAATTTAGCAAGGGTATCTAGAGAAGATAATGGATAAAGGTTAGGAAAAACAAGAAACAGACAGTAAATAATGTTAACCATTATTAAAGATAAGACATAGTTTCACTAGTCAAGTGTTCTTAGGCAGTCGTTGTGTATCAACAGCAGTGGTAGAGATTTATACGGAGACTTCTCTAGTTAAAGTGGCATGTGTTATGTTATCTGTATTCTGTGGTAATTAGTATCAGATCGTTGTTAGGATAGCGGGGAGAACATCTACTCGCAAGCGACTGAAACGGAAAGTGTTACACCATTAAGCTTCACTTCGTTTGAAGTAGTTCATCACATGACTGGTATTAAATGATTAAACTTCAATTACATTCGGATTTGATGTCTGTGGTCAACATCATTATGAGATGAGACCCTCATGAGCACGAATATTCTCAGATATTCGTCCTACTGTGGAAGCAAACAGCTTAGGAAAGTCACATTGAAGAATTACTTGCCATGACAAACACATCCTGTGCCAGTTCATGCAGGCTGCTGGATGGAGACTAGTATGAGAATATACGTCTGCTCATCGCATCCCACGCATTCTCTATGTGGGCATACATTCTCTGGAGACCAGACCGGCCAGGCAAGGATCGTACACTCCTCGAGACGTTCGTGGTGCGAACTGCAGTGTGTGTTCTTGCATTATTCTGCTAGAATATCCGTTAACGTTAAGACAGCAGGATTTACCATTCTTGCCACATAGTGGTGAGCATTCAGCCTGCATTCAACAACTGCCACATCAGGCTTGTTGTCACATCCAGTAAATTATCACAGCATGGTTCCAGGAGTTTGAGGGGTATGGGTCTCGAGAATTGCTGCTCCCAGTGACCTTTCACCGTGTCGTCTGGGCACTAGTTAGCGCCGTTCTGTCCACCAGAAGCTAAATAGAGTCTCACCATTGAACACCACCACATGCCGTTCAGTAACCCAGTTGACTCTTGTTCTACGCCATGCATGTCTCTATTGTTTCTGGTATAGTATCTGTGCTAAGCAAAGCATGACAGCTCGAGATACCAACCCAGGTTTCACTGATCCGTTCCTGACGGTTCGTGTTGACACTCTGCCTGTAACCTCTTCCGGATTTCGACTGTTGGCGTCTGTCTACTCGTCATAGCCAGTCGGACAGTCGTACGACGACCTCGGGGTGTACTTCCTCTGGAACCATCTGCGCTACTCTTCTTGCCGCACTGTTCTGAGTCCACCTCGCCACCACTCGTTCTGCAGTCATTGCACCGTAACAGACTGTCCATGTGATCTGTTGCTATTGTCCTTCCGAGTCCGTCATGTCAGTGATTCTCGAAGTCCTCTGGGCATGTTGTGTTGCGATCTCTACCTTACATTTTCGGACATTACAAGACAGGTCCAACAAGTATCATGTACTCACACCACTCTCCATCTGTAGGAATGGCTTTTTTTATGCGCTAAAAATAACATCACATAATGACGAATTTTGATCAGCATATTCTACAGGAATAGTAACAATGGGTTATCAGTTTGGTAACGTTGTATACGGTGCAACATTTTTCCATTTCCATCAGCATTTATCGAATCACACGCATGCTTTTCCAAGCACTGTAAAGCGAGGGGAAGAAAGGTTTTTGTATTGTACTGTGAATTACGGTTTCATCCCGTTCCAGTCACGGATTGATTGTACCAAGAATAACGACTTACACAACAATATTCGAGTTATTAGCATAGTTCTACCTTAACACTTTCTTTAGGGTCAACGTAGGAGTGATGGCTGAAGAGGTTTTGTAGTTCCTGCCCTGAAAATCCATTCTTACAATTTTCCAAGTAGATATTTGCGAGATATCAATTATCTATATTTTATGAAGATGTGACTGGATCTTCGCACAGTTTTTATAGGTTTCTCTTCGTTCAAGACAACCGTATTATTTGAAAATATTTAGGTTAATAACGAAAATTTTCCGCTAAATCTTTTGCTTTACCCGAGGCATATCGAAATTTACTTGCCGCTGTTTAACTCTTAGACTAGGATACAGTGATGAAATCGACTTATTATGATGATCCAAATCCAATCCTAAAATTGGCTAACTATCCCATATGAGCCGGCCGTTGTGGCCGAGCGCTTCAGTCTGGCACCGCGCGACCGCTGCGGTCGCAAGTCCGAATCCTGCCTCGGGCATGGATGTGTGTGTGATGTCCTTAGGTTAGTTAGGTTTAAGTAGTTCTAAGTTCTAGGGGACTGATGACCTCAGAAGTTAAGTCCCATAGTGCTCAGAGCCATTTGAGCTATATCTCATATGAAGGTACTTTTTACAAGAACATTTCAGTGGTACACCCTGTATTGTTTTTTAAAAGTCTGTAAACTCCAAATCTACGTGTTTTGGTACTTGTATGATAGGTTTACAGCACAACCGGAGTTTCGTAACAATGATATTCTCTGACTCCATTTGGTCGCTATGAAAATGTTTTCTTCCAAGTGACTGATTCGTCAGAGACACTTCACATGATGAAGTTTCAGAGTTCGATACAATAAATTCTGTCCGAAAAAATATCTTTCCACTCAATTGTGTCTCACTATTTAGAGGCACAAAACGCGTGGGTGTTTTGAGCAAAGAAATTACTTATATTCAGTAGTTTGTAGGACTGCAGCTGCGGCTATGAATTGACAACCTCGTAACATGGAATACCATGAACTAATACATCATATTCTCAGGGACTATGCCTGATGGGCCCTCCTCAGAGAAATAATGCAAACATTATAGAACTGGCTAAGGGCCGATTATGAAAGTGCGTCTGTCTAGGTAGAAATCTAGCTAAGAAGTGAACGAGGCACACTCCAGTTCCGTCGAGTTGCACGGCCCTCTAGAGTGCGCTATGCTCGGTAGACGACGGGCTGCCAGCCTTGTGTTGACGCGGCCTTGTAGTAGTATCTGTGGCAATGATACTACACACTTACAAGAGCGCTGCAAGCCACAGACAAAGAATTCGACAAATATTGCGCCAAGAGTAAAGTAGTTACACTTGTGTCAAAAATAATGTTATCAACATTGGGTAAACTATTTCGGAAGACCCTCGTTTCAAGGAGACGATTCCGTATTTCCTTCACAGTGACACAAAAGTATTCTTCCTGCTCCATCTAAATGATGTGAGGTTTCAAGCGACCACATCTTGAACTGAGGACAAGGGTGGCTCGAAAGTCAGTACGGTAATCGCTGAAATAATCTGAGTTGTCTCAGTGCACCACTGGTGAATTTTTATAAATACAACACAGAAGTTTCAAAAATGGTGTTCCTGAGAGAATCTGAGAAATATCATTTGTGATACTTCTGTGTCGTATTTATAAAAATTAAGAAATTTTTTTCTGTCTTAGCATTATCTCTGCGCTTAGCATCGGAGGGAGAGGAACAATTATTGATTTACTCAGGATGAAATATGTTGTTTGGTTCAGTTGCACCACGTTATAAGCGGGGTGTAGATCCGAATAGCTGAAGAATGAAAAGGGTGACGTTATGGGGCCTCCTACCGCATAGGATCACTCACGTGGACAGACGATTTGGAAAATCAGGTGAGGATTAAATAGCTTACTTTAAAATAATTATTTAAATAAGAATCAGTTTTTAGTATACTGTGTTTTTAAATTCCACTGCTGACCACATACAGATTTTTGACAACATACAGACAGACCTGAAAATGTGTGATGATTAGTTTTTAAGAGCTATGAAAGTAACTGAATGATTTAAAACGAATATCTGGATCACATGCAGTAGGTAATAGTAATGTGAACTAATCATGCATCAGTTATACACGGTGTAGCGGGACTGTTAGTTCTTTAATCTCTGCGTGTTAATGTAGTTTACTACACAGAGTTCTTGCGTCTTCGTCAGTGTCTACAGTAGTGTCGTAGCGCTTGTCGATAGTCACTTGTTTATCTGTGTTGTGTAGTTTTCCACAGTCTTTGGTAGTGATAGGGATTGTGATTGCTGTGTGCGAATGCGAACTGAGTTAGTGACACTTTTGCTCTGAGCTCCAGGCTTGTTGGCTTCGTTAGACTGCTTGAGACTGCAGTGAGTGGGCACAACTGTTGTGAACCGGCCTTGGGGATCCAATAGATGTCCAATATGACCCACGGTTCCGCCGGTCGGCGCGCACCGGTAGCCAGCCCAATTATTACTAGCATTGAGGTTGACCACTCACTCATGGTCAAGTCGGAGGTCACCTCGTGGTGTGGCACTGCCAAAGATTTCCCAGGGGGGAAAACGTAAGGCCTTCCTGGTTAATCTGACAAAGAGGTTCTAGGTGCTATGGCTGCCAAGGAGGGGAAGCAAGCCAATGTGCGCTGCATGTGCATACCGGGTGGAGTCATTCCGGATATGGAAGGATTCATTCCGGACGCAAGGGTGCAGCTAACTGCAGTTGGTGGCTCATGTCGGTACCAATGACATGTATCAGTTTGAATCGGAACAGCGGCTATCAGAAGTGGTAAAGGCTGCCAGTCTTGGTTGCAAAAAGAAAAAGAGCACATTTGCAGCGTAGTCCACCCGACCGGTTGCGGACCTTTGGTACAGAGTCTGTATCAGAGGCTCAGACGGTTCTGCGACCGTGTAGGCCGCAAATTCTTCGATTTTCGCCATATTACACGCAGGAGGCGGCTACACAGGTAGCGGGGGCTGTGTGACTTTGTCAGTGCGGTTATTTAGGGCAGGCTGAAGTGGTCGTGCGGTTCTAGGCGCTGCAGTCTGGAACCGCGAGACCGCTACGGTCGCAGGTTCGAATCCTGCCTCGGGCATGGATGTGTGTGATGTCCTTAGATTAGTTAGGTTTAACTAGTTCTAAGTTCTAGAAGACTAATGACCTCAGAAGTTGAGTCCCATAGTGCTCAGAGCCATTTGAACCATTTTTAGTTACTTAGGTTAGAGGATCTCGGGGAATCACAGAAAAGGCTTCAGTCTCAAAGTATGCGGGCAAACACAGGAAGAACGTAGATCTTGGAACCATCAGTATAATAATTACGAATTGTCGTAGGTGTGTTGTGAAAGTATCAGAGCTACAAACCCTAATAGAAATTACTGATGCTCAAATCGTTAAGGCACTGGAAGCTGGGTAAAGCCGGAAAATAAGTTCGTCCGAAATTCTTATGAAGGACATAACGGTGTTCAAAAAGGGTAGGCTAAATACAGCTTTACTGCTGTTAGAATAAGTTTATCTTGTAGCGAAATGTGAAATAGATAGTTCCTAGTGTTAGTGTGGGTAGGGGTTATTCTTGGTAACTTGAGTCTAATTCCAAACACTGCAAATGTAGACCAGATAAGGCTTGAATTCAAAGAAATAATGCAGACAGCAGTTGAGAGATTTATACCAAATAAATTAACAAAAGTCGGAGTTGATCTCCAGTGGTAAACAAAATTTAAACGAACGCAGAATCAGTAAGACGGGCGATCATTTACAGATGGTCGAAATTTAGAGCGGCCTTCAATGCGAGATGGTTGTAATAGTTTCCACAAAGAAACTTGGTCTTGAAACTTGACAGAAAATCCAAAGAGGTTCTGGTCGTAGGTGAAGTATGCTAGCGGTAAGACACAACCATTGCCTTCCCTGAGCGATAGTAATCCAAATACTATAGACGACAATGCAGGTAAGAGAGAGAAATTCCTTCGCCAAAGCAGAAGATGGAAATATTCCAGAATACGAATCCAGAACAGCTGCCAACACGAGTTAACTTAGGAGCTGATATCCTTGGAGTAGTGAAGCAACTTAAATCACTTAATAAAAGCAAGTCTTCCAGTCCAGACTGTATACAAGGTCGGTCAAAGATCATAGTAATTGACGGAAAGTCATCGAGTAAAACAGATGTGATTTCTGGCGTTCCACAGGAGAGTGTTATGGGCTCTCTGTTGTTGCTTATCTATATAAACGATTTAGGAGACAAACTGAGTAGCTGTCTTAGGCTGTTTGCAGATGATGCTGTCGTTTATCGCCTATTAAATCCATCAGAACACCAAAATCAGTTCCATAACGATTTAGGTAGGATACCTCTATGGTGCGAAAATTGGCAACTGACCTTAAATAATGAAAAGTGTGAAGTCATCCAGATGAGTGCTAAAAAAAAATCATTAAACTTCGTTTACACGATAAATCAATCAAATCTAAAAGAAGTAAATTCAACAAAATACCTGGGAATTACAGATTGGAAAGTACAGAAAATATTGTGGGGAAGGCGAATCAAAGACTGCGTTTTTTGGCAAAACACTTAGAAGATCCAACAGATCTGCTAAAGAGACAGTGTACGCTACATCTGTCCGTCCTCTTTTTAGAATACTGCAGATACGATTAACGGAATACATCTCGAAGGTTCAAAGACAATAGCACGTTTTGTATTGTCGAGAAATAGTGAGTGTGTGTCACAGATACGATACAGAATTTGGGTTTGACATCATTAAAACGTTGGAGTTTGTCGTTGCGGCGCGATTTCCTCACAAAATTTCTATTATCAACTTTCTCCACCGAATGCGAAAATAGTTTTTTGACACCAACCTACATAAGGGCAAACGGTCATCATACTGAAATAAGGGAAATCAGAGCTTGCACGGAAAGGTACAAGTGTTCGTTCGCTTGGAATAAGATAATTATTGTGAAGTGCCGGGCACTTCATTGTGGGTCCGAAAAGCACAATAAACTTGGGTTTTGGGGTTTTTCTCAGCTGTTTGGAAATCAAATAACGTAAGAGTTCTTCCAGCACTGTCATTCTTTACATACAAAGGGGAAGTTTCACATTGCACGCGAGCACTGAAATGTATTTTGACAGCTGCCGCTGTTCCTTTCAATATTCTACTTTCTTGCCTGATGAGGCACGTTTCGCTTGACGGCCACGCAGATGTGTTGGGAATAGTACTGTTGGTACTATGATAAGTTCCGATACGATACGCAAGACGATCGCGGAGGTACGTCCTAAACAGGTAAGTGGCACTTTTTTTTCTTTTTCAGAGTCGGTTTTCTTCATTCATACGAGAACGACGAAAGTTTGGGACAGCCTGCATCAATTAATCTACATTTCATGATGGGAGAGCCTTCATTGAGATGGGTAGTGTCACGAAGGGCATTTTGAAATAACTGAATGCCTATCTGTCGAAGAGGAACGAAAGTACGTTCTCAAGATGACTGCCAAGCAGTGCTATGGGTTTCCTGCTAAATAAACAGCGAATGGTAGTCACAGGGAGTTGCTCGCGGTCCTGGTTTGTAAAAATAAAATAATGAAAGACGCTTCCTAGCGAAGGTCATCACTTCGTATTTACCGAAAATTTCTTTCCATATAGCTAAATTTCCAAGTTATGGAAAGGCTCCCGCACTGGAAGACTATGTGGAAACAATGAGAATACAAAATGGTAAATTTTCTCAAGTGAGACTACTGCTGCGTATGCTGTTGTTCTTGTACACAAGCGTCTTCTTGTTTTCTGATCTTAGTTTCTCTGCCGGCCGTGATGGCCGAGCGGTTCTAGCCGCTTTAGTCCGGAACCGAGCGACTGCTACGGTTGCAGGTCCGAATCCTGCCTCGGGCATGGATGTGTGTGATGTCCTTAGGTTAGTTAGGTTTAAGTAGTTCTAAGTTCTACGGGACTGATGACCGCAGATGTTAAGTCCCATAGTGCTCAAGTGCTCAGAGCCATTTGAACCATTTAGTTTCTTTATTTTTTTTCGGGTAACTCTTTTTTTTTCCAAATGATCGAGAAAACAATTGCAACAGCGGCTTTACTTTCCTGTCGTCGATCAAGAATTTCAGTTTTGGACCTTGGTACGTGTGGGAGCAAAACGTGACAGTTTTGAAAACGTACATGGTATCGTGAAATTTGGAACGATAGCGTAGTGGCTGCCTTGGTGGCCGTGAAAGACATGGATGCTGTCTGAGATCCGGACTGCCTCCAGTTGCAGCTTGGCAGAAATTTTCATAGTCGACTATACGTCGCCAAATAGCAGGAAACGTCAGGCGTAGTCGTTACTGGCACTTTCGACTGCGTTAATGATCAAAATTTAATTCACCGTCATGAATATGAGCAAAAAATTGTCCTGCGGGTTGTGGCTAAACACAGCTAGACTCCCTATTTTTTGCGGTGTCAGAAATCGCGCGCACGTTAGTTAACAGATCTCCCATTACCCTATTACGAACTTTTTCGACGGTTACCTGTTTGGTAACTGTCTGGCTGGAGCGCGCTACGAATTTTTCAACTTACGCGGAAGATAACTGGTTTTAAATGCCAGTGTGTGTGTGTGGGGGGGGGGGGGGGGGGTCACATGAGTTTAATCCATGTCGCCTTGGATCTGTAAAACTGTGAATCACTCAAATTAAAATTTTCGATTGCTTCACGAAAATCGATCTCCTCAATTTTCTTATTCGCTCATTTTACTAACCACTTCGGATAGCTGTCAGTTAACATTAGTACGACGTGTTCATTCGAAAGGTTGCAGAAAAGTGTGCCTAATATTCAAGTTTACCAGAAAAATTGCTGACTATTTCGTAGAAATTTACACGACGTATCAACTCTCCACCTACGTAAAATGTATCAGAAATACCTCAACCGCATGTAGCAACGAATTACTGCTCCCTAAATAAGAAGGAAGCCCACATACTTCGTTGCTGAGTTCCGTAATTCAAGACAAAATCGTGCAACTGAAATTTCAAGGTAGTGATGTTACCGACAGAAGCCAGTCATTACATCGTCTATAACTATGGAGACATCTTTGCATTTGATACGTGTGTGCAGACCATCTTGGTCTATTTTGAGGGAATTTCACGTTTCTAGTTACAGTAGTTGTAGTAGTAGTAGTAGTAGTAGTAAGTTACTTTAATAAATGTTCCGTTCAATTATCACAGTGTATAGATTTTGTAAGCAGACAGACGTGATCGTTTATCTACGACCGCACGACCGTAATGGCCTCCAGGCTGTACGTCTGTTACCTAACACGTTTAAAGGGAGAAGACTGCCGTACCCTCCATCATTTTTTGCAGATCTATGACTTTTCCATACTCCCAAACGTAGCCTTCGGATTAATTGTTGTCTGTGGGTTCATCCATAAGAGGCATTTTAATTGCAGAGACCCTTCATCAGTGATTCATGGAATCCTGTAGAACCATTCTATAACGTATGGGGGCTTTGGAAAGGTATGGCGATTGGAAGCATGTGTAGAAGTGATTCGGCGAACGTTTGTCAAGGTCCGCTGAGCCGGCTAGCTTGTGGATGGTTTTTAGGCGGTTTTCCATCTGCCTCGGCGAATGCGGGCTGGTTCCCCTCCTGCCTCAGTTACATTATGTTGGCGATTGCTGCGCAAACAAGCTCTCAAACATAGGGGTTACACTCGTCTGGTGTGATACGTTCCCTTGGGGAGGGGGGGGGGGGGGGGGGGAGCGGTGGTCCACTGTGGGCCGTACCGCAGAATAACACTTGGTTCGGTGGGGGGCGGCGGAGGGGTGAAGTGCACTGGGGTAGTCGTGGGGTTCTGGACCACTGCGACTGCGGCGGGGACGGAGCCTCCCCTGTTAACATACAGCATTCACGTATTGATTCAACGTGCTTGTAACAAATCTAACATGAGGCCTCTAAATTGGCTCCTTTCGGGCTGCAGAGAATTCCATATACTCTAGGAGTGCTCAAATATTGGCCAGAGAAGTGTCTTTACACGACCTTTCCCTTCCGTACTACCCACTTTAAGTGCTTGTTCCACTTAGCATCACTTAGCAACTATATGCCTGGCTATTTAATTGATGTGAATGTGTGAAGCAGCACACCTATAATATTATATTTGAACATGACAGGATTGTTCTTCCCATTTATCTGCATTACCTTCCATTTTTCGACATATAGAGCAAGCTGCCAATCATCACAACGAATATAAATACTGTCAAGACATCCTGTATCCGTTTGCAGTCACCAAATATCGATACTTCCCTGTACACTTCCCTCTCTTCTGCCCTCCATCCATGTTACACAATATATCGTGCAAGAAAAAGATATGCTGTTTTGCACTATTGATACTTACTAAATCCGTCCTCCCAAGGAACTCTATTATATTCGAACTTACAATATGCTCAGAGTTCTGTAACTATGTGAAGGAAGATACTACAATAGATTGATTTCTATGCAGACATCAACAGATGGTGGTGGTTTGTGTTTAACGTCCCGTCCACAACGAGGTCATTAGAGACGGAGCACAAGCTCGGGTTAGGGAAGGATTGGGAAGGAAATCGGCCGTGCCCTTTCAAAGGATCCATCTCGACATTTACCTGAAACGATTTATGGAAATCACGGAAAACCTAAATCGGGATGGCCGGAGACGGGATTGAATCGTCGTCCTCCCGAATGCGAGTCCAGTGTGCTAACCACTGAGACATCAACAGAGCTCTATCCGGTAATCACGTGCAGGGTAGTTAAGCTGTTGCTACCCATGGGTTTTGTGCAACCCACGACTTCAAAAACCATACCCGAGATATACATATTCCCTCACTCGCTATGCACAAACTATTAGTCTTACAGAAAAAATGAACAGGACCTGTTTTTAGAAAATTTAATTTAGTACAATTCTGTGCTACTGTAGGTTTTCGCTTTGAAGGTTATTGTTGTACGTTTTTCTTCATAATTCAGGAGCTACGGCCTCTAGCGAATTGTATCTCAGTACAAAATTTAACTGCATTATACAGGGTGAGTCAGGAGCAAAGATACATGCATTGAGGGACGATAGCATTAGTGGTTCTGAATTTAAAAAAAAACTCCAATGGGCAAATGCAATGTTCCGAATGGTTTCCGAGATAGAACACACGTAATATCACTCTTGTACGATTTCTTGTATCACTCGAAACCAGCACCCTCCAGCGAAAACATATCGCAGTAGAAAATTACGTTCACTTTCCTACAAAAAAAAAAGACCCATTCATGTTTCTCTAGGACTTACAGTTTGCCCAAAGACAGGGCGAGGCTACTGAAAACGTGGCGCGACGCGCATGCGTTGTAGCTTAGCCCAATTTGAAGTAATTTTCCGACCTGATCGAACACAGGCGTTCTCTATCAAACCGTTCGTCTCAGCTTCCTACACTACCGTCGTACGTTGTGAACAATAACGATGTTGGAGTAACACAGAAAGTAAGTAACAAAGTATTATTACATATGTCTATCTCGAAAACCATTCACTGTTCCCATATGAAGTTGTTTGTTCAGAATAATTATACTGTCACCACTCACACCCAGTACCTTAACTCCTGGCTCACCCTGCATTTGTTACAAAAATGTCCTGTTCAATTTTCTGTAGGATTAATAGTTTGAGTGTAGTGAGCGACAGAATATGAAAACATCTCGTGTGGTTTTTGAAGGCATTGTGGCTTGCTTAAAACCTATAGGTAGCCTGTATAATACTTGTGAAACAAAATGGAAAAACATATGTTAGGGACATACCGAATGCATGTGTATGTACATGAAGTCTGACAATCCAGAGCTGAATGCAAAAGTCGTGCGGGGTGGCATAGACAGTAAACTCGCATCCGGGAGTATGAGGTTTCCAAATCCCTTCCGATCGTCCACATAAAGGCGTTCCGCATATTTCTAAAGCAATTAATGCAAACATTAAGATAATATCGGTCGATTTCCTGCCTATTCGCGTATGTGCTTCGTTTCTTATGTACTCAACGTCGACCGGGCGTTCACACGCTCCACTGGACGTTGCAACTACTAGCTGACTACACGATGATTTCTTTCTGTAATGCAACACTAGGACGTGTCTGCAGGGAAGATTCGTTTCCTTGAGGGCAGTGTGTCTCCCACATCCAGTATGAAAATTAACGTCGTTTTTCTCTTCTGGGTGTAACTGCCTTTGTGATATTGCAGTGTCAATCTATGTGCTGCTGACTAACATCCGCAAACACGTAATACAAGTACCAGGAAAGATAATAGAACCGCTGAATGTACAAGAAAATTTGCATTCTGCTAACATTTACATACTTTTAAAATTCGATGTCACGTTACTGCATAAACGCAGCTTAAAAAAACAACACTCGTAGGATTGTCTCTCCCACCCCCTCCCCACCCCATTTCTTCCCTTCAGGAGTTACTGCAGCGAGAATAATTACGGTACAGTAAATGGTTTTTTTTTATTTATTTTTTTTTTACGTGTTCGTATGCCATAACATCGATTCGAATGTTGTAAATAGGTGAACGGAACCAGCCTGCAAATTTTGTTATACTCACTGTTCCCATATGTTTCTAGGTCATTGTACTATTATACCTCTGCAGATGCTTGACAATAGCATGTAATCCGAAGTTGCAATGGAACAATAAAAAGTCACATCTAATATCGGAAAATGACGTCATTTAAAGAAATTTTAGAGGCTGTGGACACGCATTAGAATGACTCATTATGGACGTGCAAATTAATATTTTGCCTTATTGCAGAGCAACGAGAACTTTTTTTCGTGCCCTTGGATGACCGAGAACTTTGCCTTTCCAGCTCTTAATCCAGAACTGTAGCTCAGAGGGGGCCATGCATAGTTAAAATCATCCCCCTTGTAGGCCACGAGGGCTGTTTTGATTCCGTCGTGTATCACGCAATGGTAATTATATTGCCTGCGGAAAGCATTACGGATGCGGAGGTAGTGCACCACTGGAATCGATCGAAACTTCATCGGAGCAAAGCCAGCGAGACCAGTTAAAATACTCCCGTGTGGTATCGGTTGCATCCGCTTGCAAATGCACGGAATGTAAATTCTGACAGTGATCAACTAAATTTGCATTTTTTCCTCTTCAGTAGTTTGATAGACGGATTGCTTTAGATTATGACCCCGTCACGCGAGAACTGCCAAACGCACTCTGCAAATGGTATAAATGTAAATGGTCTCACTCCAGAATAAAAACAAAAATCGTAGAGCGATTACTAATAGTGTGAAGTCGATGGGTATCTCAGCGTTTTATTGTGTTCTTTGTCATTATATTAGCTCATCTGTAGTTGGTTTCACAGTCGAGTATCGAAAGAGGCTAACATTTTCGTTGGTGGAACAGCGTAGCGTAACCTGTAAGTCACCGAAGTTTCCATTACAAACCTTCATGACTGAAAATTAATGACACTAAAAATTGCATTTTTTTCTCGTTGCAACAGAGAAAACCATAAGAGCAGAAATACCACTGCGATAAGAGCAAAGATGCCAGTAAGGAATAATAAGAAGCAAGCTGATATCTCTGTAGGTTCGAATCCTACCTCGGGCATGGATGTGTGTGATGTCCTTAGGTTAGTTAGGTTTAAGTAGTTCAAAGTTCTAGGGGACTAACGACCTCAGTTAAGTCCCATAGTGCTCAGAGCCATTTGAACCATTTTAAAGTGTTACAGAATAAACTTAATCCCCCTACTGGGTGTTTAAATTCTAAAAATCTTTGGAATTTTAAATAATATAGGGTTTCGGTTACCACCCTAGCATCGGCGGAGATATTATCCACTCCTTGGTGATGGTTATTTGGAGTTTCACATTCCAACATGCGATCGCTTCATTCGATCCATGGTAAATTAATAGACAAGCTTAACAAAATTTAAAGCAATACTTCGTCCCAGATCTATTGTGACAACGGCAGAGGCAGAGTATTTAAACTAAATAATGGCTTACCTCAAGGATCTGTTCTGGCTCCCCATCTGTTCAGTGTGTACACACACGACGTACAGAATCATGTCCAGGAATATTAATTTATGCTGATAACAATTGTTTGGTGGCCCAGAGCACCAACATTTGTTACGCTTAAATCACATTATTCACTTTTATGGATGGCTTGGATGTATACGTCAAGAAATGGTGCCTCTCTGTCTAAATCCTCAAAAAACCGTTTTATCTGTATTTCACCAACGCAACAGACAAGCAAATTACAAACCCAAAAACCAAATTCGTAGGCCAAGCCTTCTTAGACTCCAGTACATCAAAATTCCTAGGAATAATACTGGAGAGAACGACAACATTTTCAGGTAGCATCTTTCGAATGTAGCTAAGGCTTCAGCCAAATCGAGAAATAAAATTTTTCAAAAACTTGCTGGTACCTCACGGGAATCTAACGCGCATGTTTCAGGAGCCACAGCCTCAGCCCTTAAATTTTATTGCTGGATACTGCTTTTCGACTTAAATCAATAACGCTCACACGAAGGAGATAGACATGCGAGTCAGTAAGACAGTGCGAACAATTACGTTGGTATGTATTGGAAGTACGAACACCCTGTGGCTTCCTATTCTCGGCAGTATCCCACCTCCAGTTCTAAGAAGATTAGATACTCTCCTAATGGTCTGGAACAATATTTAGAAAGACTCCTCAGCTAGCCATTCATCGACGTATTGCATACGCAGAACCACAACGCTTGAAATCAAGACAACCGTCACGGAGAACAACGACCAGCCTTCTTGAGTCCTTTTACAGGGTGCAACATTCATGGAAAATCCAGTGGAAGCAGTCATCTGTGCTCAACGAACATGTAGTTGAGAACCCTTTGAAACGTCCCCTTAGAAAAATAATACATGACTGTGCTTAAACTGACACACAGTATTTTTTAGCGCCACGCAATCTGACTTTCAATAATCCCTACAAAAGAATGGCCCTGACTAACATTAACCTATACCTTTCACAAATCACTTACCTCACAAAAATCTTGGTTACTCGAACTACTGCAATACAGCGAGCGCCACTACTGCCAGCTAAATAAAAGATTCAACTACGGAAGGCACTAACTACTGATAGGCATAGTTAGCGAATGAAAGATTTTAATAGAGAACAAACAATGTATTTACCTTAATAGTCATAATATATATAGCAGTTCATGACATCCAGTCTTACAAATTTCAAAACTCCGCCATCTCTCTCCCCACATCCACCACTGCTGGCGGCTCACCTCCAACTGCGCAACGCTACGCGCTGTTAACAGCCTACAGCACAACACTGCAATGGCAGACAACAATGCAAACTAGCCACAGACTGCACACAGCACAGCCAGTGATTTTCATATAGAGCGCTATGTGGCGTTACCCATATAAAAACCTAAACAGCCTACTACACCTTCTATGCGAATACAGTTATTAGATCTTTCCAGATGTCAGCGGAGAATTCGAACCGGACAAGGCAGATGTGGCTATCTAACGCACAAGTGAGAAGAGTCTAGTTCTGCCAATTCTGACCGTGGTGTCTCCTTACAGTCAGTCCAGCATATCGTTACTGACTGTCCCATTCGAGTGTACAAACGAACAACGGAGTTTCACCACGAATCGGTAGAAACGATTGAATGGTTCAGAGAATTAGATGTGTGAGTGTACACTCACGTCTAGAAATGTTGTATACACTTAATTGTTTTCATCATAAGGTAAGCAAAACCTTCCTAGTTTCAGATGCCGTAGGAGTACCCGTTGTCGAATAAACACATCAATGTAGGTCATTTTACCAAGCACTGTACTGCTGTCATTTGATGACATTACACGACCATATTTACCAACAGCCATAGTTATTCATTAGAGCGTAGGGGGGAGGTTAGAATATTGGCGCCCAAGGCACATCTTTTACACTTTATCAACAATTTGCGAGATAAAAAATTATAACAGCTGATTTAAGGCTACTCCTCGTGCAGCCAACTAGACTAACGGCTTTAAAGTATTAAATTTGTGATACTCAGAAAGTAGGCCAAGAAATCTTACTCAACAGCATTCTGCAAGTAGAACTTCCATCGTAACAGCGTTGCAGCTACGTCAAGGCTGGTTTCCCAGTCTTAATTCATTGTATTATCATTATTTCATCTCAGCAAAATTAGTGACTTTTTAAACAGCAATTTCGATACTTCAATCTATGTATTAGTGATTTCCTGGCTGACTAGAAAACTGTCACAGAAACGTAACGTTTGTATTTCTTAGCGTTACTGTATTTCTGGATCGTGGTTGGTAGTTTATAGTAGTTTCATTTTGCATACTAAAACGCAGCAGCTCTTTCTTTCCAGTTTTAATCACTTGCAAAGTATATAATTTTCTAAACGGAATATTGGCGAATGCTATTTTTCCCACCCGCCCACGCATCTTGATAAATTAGCTGTTCGTTGACTCGTAAGGTACCACCTCCACAAAGTTCATTGACTCGGTATGCTTACAGACATGCTCATCAGACGTCACTGCACCCCATCGATTGCTCCCCGCTGAGGAGAAACCATAAACGCAGGTATTGGAATTCTGACCACACTAAAAGGCCGTGTTGTCCATTGACTTGTCAGCTATGACTAGAGCAGTAAAAGCGTCCTGGCTGTATGTTAACACGGAGTATCGATTTTTTGCTTTACTGAAGTGATGCACAATCTCTACCTTCCGTATCTAGGAGTGTATATTTTCGTGTATGACAGGATAATTGTTGTATAAGGAGTAATACAAGTAACAGTATTAGTGTCATTATAGTTAGCGGTACTTGCTAATTTCGTAATAATGCATACGAGTTACCGATGGGCAATATAAAAACGAAAACCATAAATTAGTACTGAAACTGTTGTCTAATAGCAAGCCATCCAGTTCAACAAATAATAGCAGGCAACTTACTATGAGTTCAATAACTAATATTCAAGACAAATGTTCCTGCGTGGTATGCGTCATTTATACGACACATAATTAAATTCACGTACAGCTGCATACTTGCAGGTAAATAATTGACAGTGGAGGAACTCTCTTTGATCAAAGTCTCGACAAGAAAAGAGAGTTATATTTTGTTTTCTTAAATTCCAGGCTGGTCCCGGCGGAGGTTAGAGTCCTCCCTCGGGCATGGGTGTGTTTGTCCTTAGGATAATTTAGGTTAAGTAGTGTGTAAGCTTAGGGACTGATGACCTTAGTAGTTAAGTCCCATAAGATTTCGCACCCATTTTCTTAAATTTCAAATTTACGATAGTGTCGTGGAATTTGCAGAGTGATGCTGACAGTGTACGAGTCTGAATTTTTACCTTTTGGCGGATAGCCTTAGCTGATAGAGCTTCAACTGAGAAAATGATATTTCCAGACGCCATTCCAACTCTGTTTCCCTTTCAAATATTTCGGTCGTTTCCGTGTGTATTATATCTGTCACAGAGTTGCGTAAAACGCTACGGTTGCTAGCATAAGTAGAAGTTAACCAAGATATTTTGTCCCTATATTATTGTTTTCGTGTTACTATTGGGCTTAAATTGCCATGGGCAGCTGGTAATTACATCAGAGACTAACCTTAACGAATTTCAAATTTTTGTGTGAGATTTCTGTCAATAAATTTACAGCAATTATTATTTTTTGTCCAAATAATACTTTTCCCCTTCAATAAAGTTATCTCAAAATATTAAAGATGTGAATGGTCGATATTTTCAAACTTGGCAGTGATCGAAGTGATTGAAGTAAATAATAATACATAATAGACGCCACAACGTAGATAATCCATATTCTAATAAGTATTTAGCCCAAAGTACATGAAAAGGTGTCTGTACTATTTAGCAGTTACTATTATAATATGAGACAATATTCCGTTTTGACAGTGCAAAACGTAACAGCAAATTTTTTCTTCTACGGATCACATGTAGATCGTTTGTGGAAGACCACTTTCCACAAAAATATAGTATTTAATTCAAGTTCGCGATGTCGATCATGTATGATGATTAATGAGCGCTGATGCCAGAAGAAATGTTTATTGCCAGCATTTTGTCGGTGATGTGAATGACATTATGTAGTTCGCAGTGATTAGACTCCACAAGAGAGCCGTGGGTTCAACTGCAAACCAATCTCATATCTGTTGACGGTGTTCGATCTGCCAGATAGTGGCGTTAAATTCGGTACCTCACTCTCTGTGCGTTAGCACCAGGTTTTATCCTACTGATGGTTTCTTTCATTACTCACACTTAGCGACGGAAACGAGCGGAAATGCACAGTTTAAGAAAACCGCCATCGCTAAGACTTCTTGGGGTCCGTTAGTCAATAATAACGTTTAACATTTTTTTTATAAAAATGTCAGGTATACGCGTCTGTGTTTATGCTCATCTTAAGTAGCATCAAAATTGTTGAGCATGTTCTCATTTCAAGTCTATCAGCAAAAAAACCATCTTCATAGGAGCCAGGATGTATTCAGAAAAAAAACCTGTTAGCTGTAGTCTCATACTTTTGGCAGAGCGACGCAGTCATATGGTAATAACTGAAGTAATATCCAAACAAATTTTTAAAAAAGTATGAATCTATTGCAAAGACAAGTAACTAGATTTTAAAATTATGCAGTCTTTGTCGACCTGCTTCCTTTTCTCAAAAGTGCGAACAGTGAAAGCGCCTCCTTGCCGCGAAAAATCTTACGAAGCAGAGCAATTGCACCAAAGTGGACGAACAAAATATTAATCGGGGACCCGCATCGACTCTCCACAAATTCATGACTATGCAAAAGTTTCGGTAAGGCTTACTGGCCTCGTTGTAACCAAATTGGACACATTCACCCCTAAAAATTCGCATACGTAGCGTTAACCTGGAATAAATTGGTTCCTTGTACTCATGGCCACTCCTCTACCAATCCCCCCTCCTCTTTAACTATTTGATGACCTCAGGCCCAGAAGACTCATCGGCAACAGCGACGTTACGGTCGGCGTTGCTATATCACCGTAAGTTAACGTGTGTCACTGCTTGCAGTATATACATTGAGACAGTTTGATGATGACTACTGGCTGATCGAAAAAGGTATCTGCTTTTTGAAATAAGAACTAGTCTGACATAATTTCCATTGACATTATGTTGCTGTAGTAATGATCTTCAGTCCTGAGACTGGTTTGATGCAGCTCTCCATGCTACTCTATCCTGTGCAAGCTTCTTCATCTCCCAGTACTTACTGCAACCTACATCCTTCTGAATATGCATAGTGTCTTCATCTCTCGGCCTCCCTCTACGATTTTTGCCCTCTAATGCTAAATTTGTGATACCTTGATGCCTCAGAACATGTGCTACCAACCGATCCCTTCTTTCTGTCAAGTTGTGCCACATACTCCTCTGCTCCCCAGTTCTATTCAATACTTCATCATTAGTTATGTGATATACCCATCTAATCATCAGCATTCTTCTGTAGCACCACATTTCGAAAGCTTCTACCCTCTTCTTGTCCGAATTATTTATCGTCCATGTTTCACTTCTACACTCCATACAAATATGTTCAGAAACTACTTCCTGACACTTAACTCGATGTTAACAAATTTGTCTTCTTCAGAAACGCTTTCCTTGCCATTGCCAGTATACATTTTATATCCTCTCTACTTCGACCATCATCAGTTGTTTTGCTCCCCAAATAGCAAAACTCCTTTACTGCTTTAATCGTCTCATTTCCTAATGTAATTCCCGCAGCATCACCCGACTTAATTCGACTACATTCCATTATCCTCGTTTTGCTTTTGCTGATGTTCATCTTATATCCTCCTTTCAAGACACTGTCCATTCCGTTCAACTGCTCTTCCAAGTCCTTTGCTGTCTCTGACAGAAATACAATGTCATCGGCGAACCTCAAAGTTTTTATTTCTTCTCCATGGGTTTTAATACCTACTCCGAATTTTTCTTTTGTTTCCTTTACTGCTTGCTCAATATACAGATTGAATAACATCGGGCATAGGCTACAACCCTGTCTCACTCCCTTCCCAACGGCTGCTTCCCTTTCATACCCCTCGACTGTTATAACTGCCATCTGCTTTCTGTACAAATCATAAATAGCCTTTCGCTCCCTGTATTTTACCCCTGCCACCTTTAGAATTTGAAAGAGATTATTCCAGTCAACATTGTCAAAAGCTTTCTCTAAGTCTACAAATGCTAAAAACGGGGGTTTGCCTTTCCTTTATCTTTCTTCTAAGATATTTTATAAACTTTAGTAACTATGATTACCGATGACGTTTCGTACGACGTGTGTGTGTTTGTGTGTGTGTGTGTGTGTGTGTGTGTGTGTATATAGCAGCCGTGGTTGTGTGGAGGGCTTGTAGCGAGGGTGGTGTGGCTAACGGGCCAGACCCAGGTCACCTACTTCCCGCTTGCGCCCGCCGCGTCTTCTGGGGGCCCTCGCCCTTGCGCTACGTCACGTGGCGTCCCCCCACCGCCGCTGCCCTAGGTCTTCCCCCACTCCCGGCTGCGGCCCTCTTTTCTGCCTTCACTGGAGCGGGAACTTCTTATTAAGCAACTGCACCGCTCCGCTACTTGACCGGGCGTCGCATCACGGAATGAACTCTGTCATTGGCCGCCGCACGTCACCTCGTCCGTTTCCTGCCCACGCTAATCATCGCACTAGGGACCGTCTAGTTGGCGCCAAGTGCGGTACTACGAAAGCTCGGGACCACCGTGAGACGCAACGGCAACTTTACCACCGAGGACCGGAGAGCGCACCGGCAGCGATGTGACTGACGTCAAGCTGCAGTGACGACACAGCACGGCGCAGCCTGTAATCAGGAGGTCGGCAGCGATAAAAGCCCGCCCGCCCTCCCACACCGACTGCGGGCTCAGCTCGGCGCTTGTTTGGTCGCCCGCTGCCAGCAGAAAGTCTGAAGTGCAAAGACTGCGGCGGCGGCACGGCGTGTCAGCAGTTGCGAGCGCCGATAGCGCCGTATCATACCCACCGTGGAACGCTAGGCGTCCGCTGGCCGCGAGCGCTGGATTAAAAGTAAGTGCATTATCGTCGGCGAGAATCTTATCTCTCCGAACTTTAAATCGTAGATGTACACAAGTTAAGACGGTTGCTTGGATTGTTGAATTACTTGCTACTCTCCGGTTTTGTTGTGGCATTGTTGCGCAATTCTTGTATAGAAGGGTCTATCGTACACAGGCACATTGTAGCTTGAAGTCATCTCCGGCAAATGTGTTAGCTTTACTGGACTCAACAAAGAAATCACAGGACTTTCTTTTTTTCTTTTTAAGCTAGCGTCGTTTCAATGCAGAACGTTTATTGTGACTTCAACATAGGTAAGCAAGCAGTTGTCATACGAACCCAGTTTCTCGGAATATGTACATACGTACAAACTTAAGGTTTCTTTTATTGCTTTAATTTCCGCGTGTTTCATTTAACTAGGAAGTGTATCTTGTTAGGTAAATACTTAAACAAAACTCACACCTTTTGATTTTAGAAACTGTTACACTGTACACCATATCGGCTATGGCGAATTGCACGGAAAATTAAATTTCACAAGCCGCTCTCTCCCACTCCTTTAGCCAAAATTAACGAACTTAAATCACAGGAAACCACAGGCGTAGCACTTTGAATAAAACAATCCGTAATAAAGCATCGCGCTGGTTAGTCAAACTGTCAATTTGATGATCGATGGTTTTACTTCAATAAAATTTTTAAAAAAGTTACGTTAATGAAATTGTCTCATTTGCCTAAAAATTTAAAACCTTTGTTTATGTAATTAGTCAATTCTTTTGTTTACATAACTGAAAAGAAATAATTCTCGTGGTCGGGTTTTACGGTCTTGTAGAATTTTTTAAAGGACATCATGTCTGCTGTTGACTATAGGAATCACTTACTTCACATTTGCAATTTCGGCCTTCGGGCCATTATCAAGTGGTACTGCAAAAACAAAAATATATAAAAATGAAGCACAATGTGTATATACAGAGATGCACAAATTTGTCATGTAGACAGTATTATGTCCGTACAATTCTGTACATAAACTTTCTGCTTCTTGTTTATATTTTAGCTGTTGCAATATCACTTGATGATAGCCCCAAGGCCGAAATTCCAACTGTGAAATAAATAATTTCTGGAGTCAGCGACCCGTATGACATGCTTCATAAAAAGAGAGAATTTGTAAATCGAACACGCTAAAAAATAATACAGATACAAAGTTCTTCGGATTAGATAGGGATCCACGCTTGCATGGTAAACTTAATTAAACAGGGAGGTTTAAGATTATATGATTATAAGTAACGGAATTATGAAAAATACAGGAAAAATGTAGAGAGATCTAATGCATAACACTTCAGCTACGTAATATGACAAAATCCAAGCAGCCTCTGAAATTGTGTATCGTAATCATAATGCAGCTGATTTCAAACAGATTAATATTAAAGTATGTAAATATGGGTGTTCATTATTCGTTTTCTACGTATATTATTTGTAAATCTTTCATTCAATATAGTTTCATTTTAGTATATAAGAAAGATATTTTTAGTTGTATTTTTAGTCTATAGATCAGACAGTAGTAATGAAGATTACGGGAAATTTCGTACGTGTAATGTAAGTACAGTGTGAGCTGTAACTTACGGCAGAATAATGCCGTCACTTGTTTCAAACTCGACTATAGCGTTTCTGCAAATATGCTTTTTTAAACATTAATGCTAATGACCCGATACCTATTACTTACAAGCACCTTTAGAATTGTTTCCTAATTAAAGCCAATGAGTTAATGTCTCTTGCACACAGCGCCTTTGGGAGTGATAACTGTTTCCTAACCGCATGTTTACGATGGAAGTTCTGCAATGTGTCTGCTGCCACATATCGCCCAATTTTTCAGTTAAGTCTGACGCAGTCAGCTTATTTGTCAATTTTATCTTCATAAATATGAAAGATTGCAGGGTTACACCAAAGACACTTTTTCTCAAAAACCACTATATTTCCGTGTATCTCACCCTCATGAAAAACTCGTTTCTCAACATAAACTCAATTGCAAACAGTGTTTTCGTTATTTGTTTTACCAAAAGTTCCCATCTGAAACCGCTCCACTTTAATGTTTCTTACTACAAGATTATGAAATGGCTGCATCAAGTTACAAATAATGGTTTAACATAGCCGCTGTCTTCTGCCTCTCGCCGTGCCGCCATTGACATATCGGAAAAATTCAATAGTCTTTGTCACCAGCAGATACATCTACAGAGTTTGAAACAAGTGCATGGCATTACTCTTTACCAATATTTTCTTAAGTCTGCTGTCGTATTTTTCTTAATAATGAGTACCCGTTTCGTTCAAATTTCGAACATTTTCAACCCTATTCAAACAAATGAAAAATATGCTGAATTTCAAGCTAGGTAAATTAAACTCAAACCCACATACGGTAACTATAAAACGGTAAGATACCAACTGTAGTTCTATGTGCTGTGTACAGCTCCCATGTCATTGTTGTAGATAATGAACGTCTACTTACAGAACTCCACTGTGTGATGTATGGCAGCGAAACTAGATAGATGTGCTGATTCGTCAATTTGAAATTAATTTACGCCGGAAAAAAGAAGTTACAGTTTTGATCACCAGTGAAACTCTAGGTCTGTGACTGCAGGGAAAGCGTATGTAAATGTTTACATATGTAATGGATTAGGAATTGGACATGAGCAAAAAAGGGCAAACAAATGAGAAAGGCATTATGATGATTTCATTATTACCCGTCGCTTACACAATTTGTTCAATACGGATACCGGAGAGGTCAACGAGATTCTGCATCCATAATACGACGTGGTCAACAGATGCTCGCAGCAGTTCCAGTGGAATCTGAGCAACGTGTAAGTGTATCCTGACCTTCAGTTCATGTAGAGACCGTATTTGTCCGTGGCAAAGATGTTCTTTTAGATATCCCCACAGCCAAAAAGTGATTTTGCAGGTCATGCATGTGGATAACAAAGGGAGGTAATACATTTATGGAAGGTTACATTAAGCAGAGATTTCACTGGGCGATCCACACGAGATGTTGCCCCCAGTGGTTTCCGCACAGTTGCGCTCTTGCGAAGCGGAAATTCCTTGCTGTACAAGGAGGCCTCGATAGCGTGCAGAACTGAGGATACGCCTGTCAGGCCCATTGTTTCGTATTCACCTGTAGTGCGAAATGTGCTTCGTCACACCACAGAATATTATCCGGCCTCGTGTCATTAACTTCGATTCGTGCCAGAAACCGAAGAGCAAATTCAGAATGTTGCTGCGGGTTATGAGGTTTGCGACGCTGCACCGTCTGTGCCTTGTATGGGTACCAGTGTAAAAAGAGACCGCAAAACTTTCTGTACTGTTTACCATGAGATGAACAATTCTTGCAACACTGCTCGAGCAGTTGCACTACACGGGACACGTGCTGCATGGTCAGTTACATCAACAGCAACTTAAGCAATAATTTCCTCCGCGAGACGACGCCATCCTCTTCCAGGTGTCACACCAAGTTCACTCGTGTTCCATCATCATCATCTTTAAACCATTTAATAACATAGAGACTCTCGTCAGACCTTCCACTCGCAGATATTTTTTCACTGCAGCCCTTTAGCTGCTGCTACTAACGTAAAATAATTTCAATAACAGGGCACGCCTCTCTTCTCGATAGCCACACTGTTGATTCAAGTTATGGCTTTTCAGATGTCAGCGCGGAAGTCGCATGGTCATCCAAATATTTCACGTCAAATTTGCACCTGGTGTCGACAATGGGGACTAATTTGTTTCTAGAGTAAATCTGTTCAGCATTAACGCGTTGGCGTATCTTCAAAGTTTCGCTGCCGTAATATATCTGCAGCCCATTCTGGGTCTCCGTGAGTTGCTGCATTTCAGTAATAACCAAACGGTCCAATAGAACGCCGGCCGCGGTGGTCTAGGCGAGCAGTCCGGAACCGTGCGACTGCTACGGTCGCAGGTTCGAATCCTGCCTCGGGCATGGATGTGTGTGATGTCTTTAGGTTAGTTAGGTTTAAGTAGTTCTAAGTTCTAGGGGACTAATGACCACAGCAGTTGAGTCCCATAGTGCTCAGAGCCATTTGAACCATTTTCCAATACATAGTCAGTAATTATGAAAGGGTGTGTTCAAGAATGTTGGAAGGTGCCGTCCTCTGTATATACTAAATCAGAATGATAAAACCATTGCGTTAAGTCGTTTATCATCGTGATGTCCCACAATGAAATGGCGACACCTCGTAACATACTCGGCCACACGCGTTTGTGATTCTTGACTTCGTAATATAGCAGATAAGTGACTTACGGGAGCTGCGCACAACACACACAATTCACGGGTTTCTGTAAATGCAGTTGCTCTCGTACACATATTTATATTCGTCATAAGCATGTTTGAGATATGCAATGTGAGATAAAACTGAGGATATCTATCATTTGTTTTAAGAGGCCCGAAGCCATCCGAAATTTGAACGAAACCAGTACATATTTATAACAACAAATGTGACAGTAGAGTGCAATAAAATGTTTCAATATTAATCGGTTGTCGCGGATGTATCTCAGCTTGAAATAATGTCCAATTAATTATTATTTTCAGTTAACCAGTAATACGGAACTGTTTCAGTTGCTGCATTTCAATTACAAACAAGGAATTACCCGTAGTTATTACTTGTGCTTTGATGTTCTGTTCGTCAGATGTGGTAACGTTCGGTGAGCAGGTGAGCTGACCGCGTGCTTGGGGTGAGGTGTGCAGCCAGCATTTCCGTGCACTTGCTGCCGCATCTCTCTGTGCTATTCAGGGTTAATGAGGAAGTGCTCAAGTGGCCATCTCATTCCGGATACAGCGCCGGTATTCAACTGTGAAATTGCCTGGCCACCGCGGTGTGTGTGCGTTTGATGCAGGAACACGTGCAGCCGCCAGCGGTTCTGGTCTCTGCGCTTGCAGAAGTTTCTGGCAAACACTGTGCAGCTATGCCCGCCGGCCGAAGTCCACAGACCGACGCAACACTTTTGCTCTTACCCTCAGAGTAATAGACACATAAAACTGGTGAAATAAAACGCTGTACGAATTCTACGTTCTGTGTTGAAAGGGACAAGTATGGGAGTGTCAAGAATTATTACACGTCACCGCCCTCGTAATGTGGTCATTCGATTGTCGATTTGAATGTAACACTGCCGGAACTGCAATCCGTTTTCCAGTACTTAGTTATCGTATTATCGCAGTAGTGGCTGGCGTGCTGGGATTATTTTTGGCTGTGCCACTTACCGAGACCAATCGCAAGCTGATAGATTTCGGCCTTCCGCGAAATCAGTGCGCGCGACCGCAAATATTAATTCTATCCTATTCTCTAGACGAGTCGGTGATGAAAGGGAGCATTCCTACTCAGGATGGAGAAACGATCCAGTGTCTCTTTCACACAGGACGCATTTGCGACGTTCTTTATTCTCACACATGTTACTTCTTGTTTGCTAAGCAGTTTGTTTTTGTTACTATTTGGAAAATTACTATGTAATTATTCATTGCGGAAAATTTGTATCTATAGTTTAGAATCTGCTACACGTGCTGCTGCACCAAAAAATTTCGGTTAGGTGGTCTAATTTGTAAGTTTCCGCTCAGTGTCACTCTCAGAAAGTCTTCATTCTTACTACTGGCAGATACGTTCAGGGCGATTTTGGCAGAATATGTGGCACAAATGATTAATAATACAAAATATGCTACACAGAAAATAACGGAATGTGTACGTAACTTCTGCTTCATCTTCACTAAAGTGTTGACTTTTTGGCGAAGCTGCATACAGGGCGTTTCAAAAGTGATGGCCAATATTCATGGATGTAACAAAAACGCATACTTTAAGACCTATGAGACACTCTTGATCTTAAATATTGTGAAATAAATCTTTTCAACTGCAAGCTGTTTGCTTTCCATATTTTGGGAAGTGTTAGTATGGACCAAAACAAGAAAAAAAAGTCCAATAAACATGTACTCTAAAATTCGTACCTTCAAAGTTAGAGCACTTGTTCATTAGAAGAGCTGTGTTTCAAAGTACCGAAGATGAACAGGTGCGCCTAGCTGTTAAGGTATGCATTTTAGAGCACATTTTACTGGTCATTTTTTGTGTTTTGTACCATACTACCACTTCCCAAAATACGGAAAGCAAAGAGCTTGCAGTAGAAGAGATTTGTTTCACAGTATCAAAGATCTGGAACTACTTGTAGCTCTTAAGATATGCGTTTTAGAGCCCACGTTTACTTGACTTCGTTTCGAATGATCATTCCTGTTATATCCCTGAATATTGACCATCACTTCAGACACCCTGTATACCGCGCAACAATTAAAGTGTTTCCCCAGTTTCTAGTAAACCCTCTTAAAACTGGTTTTATATTGTCTTCCTTTTCTTCTTCTCATGTGCGAATCCTCTCATCACTAAATACACATGTAACGTCTTCGATCATCTGTTTGACATATTCTAGTCTTTTTCCTCTAAAAATGTTCGTCCTCTAATGTTGGAACGCCTTAGCAGATGCCTCATTAAACAGTTTCATGTTCTAGTACGCGCTGTCCGTGTACTGCTTCTCTCGCTTATTTTTCCTAATGCTTTCGATTTTTTGCTACTCATCTGTTCATCTAATGCAGGTTGTAAAAGGTTCAGTGACTGGACTATTATCAACGCGGACAAAAGGCTCCAAGAAGCGACACACTGTGTTAAGCTGGAGCAGATCTTTCCCCTGTGGGCATTCGAAGATGGTGTGCATAGATCCTTTGATAGCACTGACAGTACAGTGGAACAATAATCATAATTATTTCTCACAATATACGAGGAAATTTAACACAGAAGCATGCGATGTTGGTTCAAGAACAAAGATCAGCTACCGCGAGGAGAAAATGTGTTCATAATTGCTTTGAACACTTCAGGACGTAAAGAAGAAAAAAACAGAGAAACCTTGACACTGCACCATGTTTGTATTAATCATCAAAATATGAAACAACAACCAACACTGAACAAGTGCATCAAATGTTGTCATGAAATGGCAGACGGCCTCTGAGACTCTCGTCACTTAAAATAATCAGCAAGGACAATGTAAACGACGTCATTCACAACGATACGACCGAGGAGGAGAGCTGGCTCTTATTGACTAACCAACTTAAGGCAGTTTGGATGAACCTTGACAGAGATTTTATTTACGCTTGTGACTAAGAGCAAACTTTTCTGCTAAACAACACAACGGGGAACCAGATCTGAAGTAGGACAGACAACCCTGACGGTCTCAGAGCGTACCATGTGCTTTACATTTAGAAGAACATGAAAACAATCGCAGCAGCAATGCTGTGATTTAATTCAAAAGATGCCTTTGCTCAGAACTTCCGTCATCTTCGTAAATATTTCCAAAAGTAAACTGGGGCCAACTCAACATTCTTTGAACATATATAAAAATATCATGTGCGTATCTTCTGTTTCTTATGTTTTATGAGATAACTCACTGACCTTTAACGACGAGCATTATGTTAAAGTCCCTCTGTGGCACCATATCTGAAATGGTTCTTACAGAGTGACAATTATTGAACTACATGAAAAGAAAACGTAAATTAGTTATAAACTGTGGCGTGCACACATTTTATTCGACACGTAAACCCCACTGCAGATATTTAGATTTAGATTATGGTGTGTTCGATATGCTCGTCATCGTTGACGATGATTGGGCGCAGACGAATAGCGACATTGTGCATAACCCGCTGGAGTGTCGGAACATTGATGTTATTAATGACCACCTGAATGGCTGTTTTCAGCTCAGCAATAGTTTAGGGGTTATTGCTGTGCACATTGTCTTTAATATAGTTCTGCAAAAAGGAGTCGCATGTTTTCAGATCCAGAAAATATGGCGACCAAAGGAGGCGCGTGCTAATGGCCTCTGGGTAACCCAGAGTCAGAATGCGATCCCCAAGAGTGCTCCTCCAGGATATCAAACACACTCCTGCTTCGATGGAGTCAAACCTCGTCTTGCATGAACCACATTTAGTCGAAATCAGGAACCGCGCTGCTGCTACGGTCTCAGGATCGAATCTTGCCTCGGGTATGGATGCGTGTGATGTCCTTAAGTTAGTTAGGTTTAAGTAGTTCTAAGTCTAGGGGACTGATGACCTCAGAAGTTAAGTCCCATAGTGCTCAGAGCCAGCCATTTGAACCATTTTCGAAATCAGGGTCACTTTGGATAATGGGATGAAATCATCCACTAAAACCTTCGTGTACCGTTCGGTAGCCTCCGTGTCATCAAGGAATATCGCGCCGTTTATTCCATTACTGGATATTGCAGACCACACAGTCACCCGTTGAGGGCGAAGAGACTTCTCGACCACGAAACGTGGATCCCCCAAATGCGGCAGTTTTGTAACTGACGTACGAATCCAAATGAAAGAGGACTTCGTTGCTAAAGCGTACTAATTCACTTCATGCCCCGCGGCCAGTAGTGCAGCTTGAACGTCCTAACGCAAACCCTTCAGAAGTTACGACGATTTTATTTCATATAGCTCAGTAATTGTCACCCAGTATATTAGTTCTGTCTGATTTACCAAGAGCCAAGCTTCACTTCCATACGATATTAACATACTCTTTCTGGAAATTCTTTCTAAGTCATATTTGACTATTTGATAGCACTGGAACTCTTCTTGTATGAAATTATTTTCGACTACATTAATCTTATTCTGAAGACTCATTACATTTCTCCATCCTAGATATCGGAAATGATGTTATTCTTCTACTGTCGATGTTATTGAAGTCGTTGTTCTTCATCACTTTCTTCTTAGTTCTGTTTATCCGTAGTAAGTAAATTTAGAACTGTAAAAAGTTTGTTAAATGTTAGAGAAACATGTATTTTAGAATTCCTGTTCCTAAATGAACTATCCACCTTTGACTTTTTCAGGCTTAGGAACCTCGGAATGCGGTAATCGTGATTTCAATTCGAGCAGCAGTAAGTGCTTTTACGTTTGCCCACCGTTGTGCAATGTGGCACCGTGGACTCTCGTATTATTTTTGTCAGTAGTTCTTCCTTTCTTGTGTACATTGGTGGATACTGTAAACAGGGAAATAAGGAAAATATTTCGTTACGGGTTTTCAGGAAAGCTATTTTTCGAAGCAAATGAACTGACCAGCAGTAAAACTTCATAGCTATTTGAAGTTGTTAAAGTATTTCCAAACGTCCGTCATGTGCTGCGTCCGCTGGCTGATCGTCGCAGAAGTCTTTCACAAACAACGCCGGTAATGCTTATGGCCGACTGTATACATATTTTACGTCACTAGAAGCTGCTTCGCGAACATCACAGCACGAAGTTATTTACACAGCACCGGGTGCACTCCAATCTTATGCAAAAGTCATACCTATCTGCAGTATTGGGGGTGACTGCATTCTAGTTATTCTCGGTGATTCAGAAAACATCACGGTATTTCTTAAAATAACATTCTATGTGCAACAGACGAAAGTGAGTCGTAGGATGTGGACGCGTATGGTATCATTGCGCTCGTCTGATCAGTCTCGTTTACATTACACACCGTCCAGTCACATTAATGTGACCACATGTTAAAAGCATAAATAATAAAGCTTTGTATCACAGACCGCTGCGAGATGTACAAGAAGTGTGTCACTGAGCTCCTGGAACGTACCGACAGGGATGTGGACCACTGCTGACTCCAGTCCCGTGGCCAGCGGGGCTAGGTTCCTCGGTTGAGGATCCATGCCACGAGTAGCCCGATCGAAACGGTCCTATAGATTGTCGATTGGATTTAATCGGCGGAGTTCGGTCGACAGGGGGGGGGGGGGGGTGCGATAAACGCATCCTGGTGCTGTTCCAACTGAATATGTGGGCTGCGAGCTGTGTGGCACGTCGCATTGTCCTGCTGGTATATGCCATCGTGCCGAGGAAAAATTAACTGCATGTAATGGTGGGCGTGGTGTCCAAGGATAGATGCGTACATGTGTCGATCCACTGTCTCTTCTAAAATGACATCACCCAGGGAAGTCCACGAAAACATTTCGCAGACAGACTGTAACGATCCCTCCTCTGTCCTTGACCCTTCGGACGACGAACTATTTTGAACAATTACTTCATGAGTCCACTCGAAGCGTAAATGTTTGCGAAAGCATACTTGACCTTTTAGCAAAAAGTAATCCTGGACAAATAGTGAGTATTGTGACGAATACAGAGATTGGCGACTACAAGGCAGTTGCTGCTAGGCTGAATACCGTAACACCTACACCCATCAAAAAGAAACGCTAAGTATATCTATTTAAAAAAGCTGATAAAAATGCTCTTAACGCCTTTTCAAGAGACAGTCTTCACTCCTTCCGATCTGATCGTGTATGTGTACAAAAGCTGTGGAATGTCTTCAAGGAGATAGTATCGATGGCAATTGAGAGATATATACCACATAATAAATGATGTTACTGATCCCCCATGGTATACAAAACTGGTCACATCGTTGTTGCAGAAGCAACGAAAAAAGCATGCCAAATTTAAAAGAACGCAAAATCCCCAAGATTGGCGCGTACTTCTAGGCGAGATGCTTTTAATAATTCACACAACGAAACTTTGTCTCGGAATATGACAGAAAACCCAAAGAGATTCTGGTCATATATAAAGCACGCCAGTGGCAAGACGCAGTCAATATCTTCACTGCGCGATAACAACGGTGAAGTTCCTGATGACAGTACCATTAAAGCAGAGTTATTAAACACGGTTTTCCGAAACTCCTTCACCAAATAAGACGAAGGAAATATTCTTGAATTCTATGACGACGGGTCCTGCAAGGAATGTTAAGAAGGGTAGGAAGATAAATTTGCTCAGCAAGGGTGACAGGATACAAATATCAGAATATCTCAGCAGTCACCATCAAATATTCAGTGATGAGGACGAAGATGTGGAGAACAATTAGGCACCGTCATGATGCCATAGACAAGTATGTTCCGAGTAAGGATCCACCATGGTTTAATAGTCGTGTTAGAAGAGCACTACGTAAACAAAAAGCACTTCATCTCAGATTCAACAGAAGTAAAAACCCAGCTCACAAACAAAAGCAGAACGAAGCGATAATGAGCGTAAGGAGAGCAATGAGAGAAGCGTTCAATGATTTTGAAACTAAGACATTGTCAACCGATCTGAGTAAAAACCCTGATATTTTGGTCGTATGTAAAAATCAGTAAGTGGGTCAAAAACATCTATTCATTCTCTCAGCGACAACACCGGCACCGAAACGGAAAATAACAGAGACTAAGCCGAAATACTGAATTCGGTCTTCCGAAGTTGTTTCATCACGGAAGATCGTAACACTGTCCATACTTCAAATCGTCGAGCGAATGTCGAAATGGCAGATATTGAGATAACCGATCGTGGAATTGAAAAGCGGCTACAGTCGCTTAGTAGTGGAAAGGCGTCAAGACCAGTTTATATACCTATGAGATTCTATAAAGATTATGCGAAAGAACTTGCTCCCCTTCTAGCAGTAATTTATCGTAGGTCGCTTAAGCAACGAATGGTACATGACGAATGCAAAAAGCGCAGGTCATTCCCGTCTTTAAGAAAGGCCGTAAGACAGATCCACACAACTATACATAAATTTATATCGTTGACATCAATCTATTGTAGTATTATGGAACATGTTTTATGCTCAAGAATTACGATGCTTTTGGAAATGAACATCTCCTCTATAAAAATCAACATGGATTCTGCAAACAGAAATCCTGCGAACTCAGCTCATCCTGTTCCTCCATGAGATCCACAGCGCAGTGGACAACAGCACTGAGGTTGATGCCGTGTTCTTTGAATTCAGTAAGGCATTTGACACTGTGCCGCGTTGCCGTTTAATGAAAAAAATACGACCTAAACGAGTGTCGAAGCAGACTTGCGATTGTGTTCAAGACTTTCTTGCAGACAGAACAAAGTCGACAGGTGTAAAGGTGATATCCGGAGTACCACAGGGAAGTGTGATAGGATCGTTCCTTATAAGTGATCTAGTAGAAAGCGTACGATGCTCTTTAAGGCTATTTACAGATGAAGCCGTTGTCTGTATCAAAGCAGCAATGCCAGAAGATAGTAAGAATTTGCAGAACGACCTGCAGAGAATTCTTGAATGGTGAAGGTTCTGGCAGTTGACCCTGAACGCAAATAAATGTAACATATTCCGCATACATAGGAAAAGAAATCCACTACTGTACTGCTACACTATTGATGAAAAACAGCTGGAGACCGCGTCTGCCGTAAAATATCTAGGCGTAACTATCCAGATCGACCTTAAGTGACATGACCATATAAAACAGACAGTGGGAAAAGCAGACACCAGACTAAGATTCCTCGCGAAGAATCTTAAGGAAATGTAACTCATCCACGAAAGAAGTGGCTTATAAGTCGCTTGTTCACCTGATTCTTGAATATTGTTCATATATCTGGGATCCATATCAGGTAGGACTGGTAGAGGACATACAGAAGATCCAGCGAACAGCGGGATCGTTTAGCTGGCGAGAGTGCATTACGAAGATAAACAAACTCCACTGGCAGACGTTACAAGGGAGGTGCTGCGCATCACGGAGCGATTTACTATTGAAATTTCGAGACAGCGCTTTTCAGGTGTCGGACAACATATTACTTCCTCCAACATACATCTCGCGTATTGACCACGAGGAGAAAATTCGAGAAATTAGGCCAATACAGAGGCATACCGACATTATTCCCATGAAATATTCGCGAGTGGAACAGGGTTGGAGGGAATCAGATAGTGGTACCGAATGTACCCAACGTCACACACCATTAGGTGGCTTGCGGAGTATGATGTAGAGGTAGAATTACAGCCTTCGTGTGGATCAACAGCTGTCAGCATGCAAGCGCGAACCAGGCGCCTGCTGCGGAGGCCCATATGCAGCAACTTCCGCTGACAGGTTGTGGATGAGTCACTGTTGGTAGTTCCTTAGTTCATTTGGGCTGTCAGTTGCTCAACAGTTGCAGTCTATTCGCCCAAACACATCTCGGCATCGGTCGTTCATCTCTGTCATCTATGGCGTGTTGTGCACTGCAGCTGCTTGGGCCATGTTTTGGATAGCGCCATTTTGCCATTCACGGTTTACTTCAACCTCGGCGGCACGTGAACAGTTTACACACTTACCTGCTTCGGAAAGGCTACCAAGGTGGCCCGAAAGCCAATGATCATGACCTTTAGGACGTCCGCGTCCCCAGCATTTTAATATCTTTATGAATATCTATGGAGATGCGACAAAGGTTAGCATCCTAATCTCCATTCTGCAAATGTTGGTAAAGTACATGGCTGGGAACCTATTTAATTGTGCCATACATTAATCTGTCATCTCATTAATTTCGCTAATAGAATATGTGCAGTACGACAAATTACAGGATTTTGTGTCAGCTTTTTTTTAAAACTAAACGTCTACTTGCGAAGCGATGCTTACACACAACCGATGTTCCCAGTTAGTTTAACCGTATACAGATCTCATACCCTCGAACACAGTTCTATTATGTGCGCCAATAGTGTTTCGTATTCAAAATTTCTTTAAGATAAACTGTTGGCTTCAAATCGTTCTGAGCACCATGGGACTTAACTGCTGAAGTCATCAGCCCCCTAGAACTTAGAACTACGTAAACCTAACTAACCTAAGGACATCACACAGATCCATGCCCGAGGCAGGAATTGAACCTGCTACGTAGCGGTCGCGCGGTTCAAGACTGTAGCGCCTAGAACCGCTCGGCCAACGTGGCCGGCGATCAACTTTAGCTGCAAGTAAATGAATGAATGACCCACGTGCAGAGTGGTGACACCGTACTTTTAGCCGAGAATAGAGGTTTTTAAATCTATATCCGACTGTACATATTTAGGTTTAGTATGGTCTTCCTAGACAGCTTCGAAAGTTCGCAACCGAATTCCTACCCCATTCTTCCCCAGTCCGAGCTTGAGCACAATCTTTATCGACCTCACCAGTGACAATGGGACGTTACACACTACGTTTCCCTGCATTTTTTAGGGATTGAACCTCTGTTCATAGCATTTTCATGATCACATAGCTAAGAGCGATCCCAAAATGTAACATTAATTCAAAAGCTTGAGTAGGCCACCTATATAAATCGTTGTAATTGCGATATTCATAACATGAATGTAATTAGTGATACTTGAAAATAAGTTACTGCCTTCTTTCCATCCAACAACTTTTTGGTTTAATTCTCTACGCTGACGGTTTATTTTTTTGTTGTAACCACCGTGACATGCAACAAGTCCACTAAAGAGACAGCTTACACTACACTCGTTCGTCCTCTGTTAGAATATTGCTGCGCGGTGTGGGATCCTTACCAGGTGGGATTGACGGAGGACATCGAAAGGGTGCAAAAAAGGGCAGCTCGTTTTGTATTATCACGTTATAGGGGAGAGAGTGTGGCAGATATGATACACGAGTTGGGATGGAAGTCATTACAGCATAGACGTTTTTCGTCGCGGCGAGACCTTTTTACGAAATTTCAGTCACCAACTTTCTCTTCCGAATGCGAAAATATTTTGTTGAGCCCAACCTACATAGGTAGGAATGATCATCAAAATAAAATAAGAGAAATCAGAGCTCGAACAGAAAGGTTTAGGTGTTCGTTTTTCCCGCTCGCTGTTCGGGAGTGGAATAGTAGAGAGATAGTATGATTGTGGTTCGATGAACCCTCTGCCAAGCACTTAAATGTGAATTGCAGAGTAGTCATGTAGATGTAGATGTAGATGTCACTAGCGCTATAAACCTTCACTGGCCGTACTTTGATTGGCAAAAGGATGGGCCCAGTCTGGTGGCTAGGTATTAGCTGTTGCTATACGCACATAGGCCCCTAAACATCACCGTCCGACAGTGGGATCACTTACTACAAAGTATGGAAGGCAATACAGAGAAGTACTATATACAAATCGTGAAATTTGCGCCACCGCTTCTTGCACAGCCAGCTGAAGTATCGGTTAAGTGAGATGAGGCAGTTCTCATGTAAACACTATAACAGTTGTTCATTGGGAATTATGTTAAATATGGTAATGTTGTTAAATGGCACATTTACGACGAAGGCATAATACATGTCAGGAGATTCTTAAAGTATGACTTGTGCCAAAGCAAGTCGTCCGCATTATTACCTTAAGGCGACATTGTATGTCTTATGCCGCCAATGTTAAATTATCTAATTTTGTGACCCATTATCATGGAAACTTTTTTACACACAAATTATAATTTTCCATAATTATTGAAAGCACCTTTCTAGAGACGCCGAACTAGAATTATTACTAAAATTGTATTGTCAGGCATGTAATCTTTTTTTTTTCAAAACATTCAATTTTTTGACAGAATTTTGTAAATAAGTGATTATAACAACAAAACAACTCAGGATATTTTAACTATTCTAGTTCCATATGTGTTGAATCTCACACTTGGCATGTTGTGAAAATTTCATGTCTCCACCAACAGTACTTTTTTTTTAAAAACTGGTCATTTATTGCAAAAAACGTAGTTCAGAGATATTGAGGTTTAAAACTGTTTTATTACAAATTCTTATAGAGACTTACATTTCTGCGTCTTTTGTGCACTAGAATTGCCCTAGCTCTTAGTCTGTGTCTTCTTCAGTGTCACAACAGCCCAATGCTTGCCTCCTCCTTTTCTTTCTTGCTTGCTTCTTTTGTCATTTGCTAAGCAGCTAACTCTGCTTCACGTACACGAAGCGCATCTAGTTCCCTCAGTCCTTTAGCTGTGTTCTGTCCAAATCTTACCCCTAACTTCTCCAGAACCTTAAGTCTTTCATAGTTCCCACCATTAAAAGTTATTACAGCATCAGACACTGTTAACTTTAGAATCATAAGGCCAACAAATACATTTTCTTAGGCACACGGCAACACACATTACTGAAGGGCTCATTGACGTTCTGCGTCTTCCCATGCAAACACTTCTTCAGTAGCTCAGGATTTGCCAAATATTTGTAAATGGGTTTGATTGCCTCCATTACTGCCAAAGGAAGAGAATGCGTATGTGTAAATTAATGCAGGGTACCAGAAAATTCAGCTTGCCTACATTCACACCAAGTGTTTGCTGGAGGTGGCTTTTCATCGGTTGACATTAGATGAAAGGAAGTGCTCTACACACCTCTTTTCATCTTCTCTACATTGTCAAAGTTATCTCTAACGGCCTCCCACAATATCCCTTTAATTCATCAATTACTTTGCCCGTTAGTCTTCCAGGACATTTTATTGTCTTGCCATCAGACAGTTTTGTGTTACCCAACTTGGTTTTTAGGTTACGCAAACGTGTTGCTGTCCATTTGTTGACATATCCTACACACTCAAGCGCCGGCCGGTGTGGCCGTGCGGTTCTAGGCGCTTCAGTCTGGAACTGCGTGACGGCTACGGTCGCAGGTTCGAATCCTGCCTCGGACATGGATTTGCGTGGTGTCCTTAGGTTAGTTAGGTTTAAGTAGTTCTAAGTTCTAGGGGACTGATGGCCACAGATGTTAAGTCCCATAGTGCTCAGAGCCATTTGAACCACACTCAAGTTTTTGGATAGGAACATCCTGTGGCTTACTGTTCTGTACTGCAATGAAAGCCTTGCTGACTCCATCACCTAAGTAATTCACATATCTGACACCTCTCTCATTCTGCAATAAAAGTTAGCTTACTACAAAAATAGCCGATAATCACACTACCTTTAACGAAAACTATCAGAAACAAAGGACTGCTTTGTTTATTCGTAATGGCAACTTCTGAGACGTAGCAGTAGGCACAAAACAAAGCAATTCAGCTCCTTCTAGACTGTGCAGCCCCCAAGATATGACTGCTCAGCTGTGGCAGTGTATGCGTAGCCTCGAAATTTGGCACTCACACGTCAACATTCAAAATATTATTTGAAGGTCTCACCGTCGTCTGATTTTAATGTACTATACACCGAAATGTTCAGGAAAGTTCAAAGTGCCGGGTGATCAAAAAATCAGTATAAATTTGAAATCTTAATAAACCTCAGAATAATGTAGATAGAGGGGCAAAAATTGACACACATGCTTGGAATGACATGGGATTTTATTAGAACAAAAAAAAAAAAAAAAAAAAAAACACCATATTGCTCGACGCGTGAAAGACCTCTTGCGTGCGTCGTTTGGTGGTGATCGTGTTCTCAGCCGCCACTTTCGTGATGCTTGGCCTCCCAGGTCACCAGACCTCTGTCCGTGCGATTCTTAGCTTTGGGTTACCTGAAGTCGCAAGTGTATCGTGATCGACCGACATCTCTACGGATACTGGAAGACAACATCCGACGCCATTGCCTGACCATAACTCCGCACATGCTTCACAGTGCTATTTACAACATTATTCCTCGACTACAGTTATTGTTGAGGAATAATGGTAGACATATTGACCATTCCCTGTAAAGAACATCATCTTTGCTTTGCCTTACTTTGTTATGCTAATTATTGCTATTCTGATCAGATGAAGCGCCATTTTTTGGTTCTAATAAAACCCCATGTCATTCCAAGCATGTGTGTCAATTTTCAATCTCTATTTTCATTATTCCTTGATTTTATTCAATTTTCAAATTTATACTGACTTTTTGATCTTACGGTACATTATGGGGCAGAAAACAGAAAATGTCAAATTTCAACGAATTCCACGTACAATGTCTCCTCTATGTCGAAATTTCAACAGTGGAAATAATTTCTACAATAAATTGCAGCTGTTATGCATTTTAAAAAGTTTTGCACAATTGTGAACTCCGACAATGGGAGGTTCATTTAAGTACTTTTCCGTCCTCCCTGTCAAACTCCAAAGACGAAAAGTTCTTCCTCCGTAAACAGCTGATTTTGCTGTATCCGGGGTCGAGCCCGATGACGTCATAATGACTTACTGGCCTCGACCAAGAAATCGAATGCAGTTGTACAATATGAAGAATGAAGTACACGGAAAGCTGACCTGTTTCACATGTAAGGTAGAGGGGCGTATGTATCGACGTTGACCTGACAGTGTCCGCAGCAATCGTAATGCAGGAGAGGAGGATGGCATGGAGGACAGTGACGCGTATTGACTATTCGTCAGCTGCGGAGGTTGCGGCACAGTGGGCATCTTGCCAGCTGTGGTCAGTATCTGCAGGGCTGCCCGGCCCCGCCTCTCGGCTCTCGTTTGTGTTCTGTCTTCTGCCGACCAACGGGAGTTCTGGCCTACATCTACATCTACATGATTACTCTGCAATTCACATTTAAGTGCTTGGCAGAGGGTTCATCGATCCACAATCATACTATCTCTCTACCACTCCACTCCCGAACAGCGAGCGGGAAAAACGAACACCTAAACCTTTCTGTTCGAGCTCTGATTTCTCTTATCTTATTTTGATGATCATTCCTACCTATGTAGGTTGGGCTCAACAAAATATCTTCGCATTCGGAAGAGAAAGTTGGTGACTGAAATTTCGTAAATAGATCTCGCCGCGACGAAAAACGTCTTTGCTTTAATGACTTCCATCCCAATTCGCGTATCATATCTGCCACACTCTCTCCCCTATTACGTGAAATACAAAACGAACTGCCCTTTTTTTGCACCCTTTCGATGTCCTCCGTCAATCCCACCTGGTAAGGATCCCACACCGCGCAGCAATATTCTAACAGAGGACGAACGAGTGTAGTGTAAGCTGTCTCTTTAGTGGACTTGTTGCATCTTCTAAGTGTCCTGCCAATGAAACGCAACCTTTGGCTCGCCTTCCCGACAATATTATCTATGTGGTCCTTCCAACTCAAGTTGTTCGTAATTTTAACACCCAGGTACTTAGTTGAATTGACAGCCTTGAGAATTGTACTATTTATCGAGTAATCAAATTCCAACGGATTTCTTTTGGAACTCATGTGGATCACCACACACTTTTCGTTATTTAGCGTCAACTGCCACCTGCCACACCATACACGCAGAAGACGACGATCGCATGCTCGGCAGACTTCACAAGCCATGCTAGGGACCGTGGATGGCATCAAATGCAGCAATCTTTTCTAAATCGCTTTGCAACTGATACTGGTCTTCGTATGACCTTGCTAGACGGTAAATTACAGCATCATCTGCGAACAACCCAAGAGAACTGCTCAGATTGCTACCCAGGTCATTTATATAGATCAGGAACAGCAGAGGCCCCAGGACGCTTCCCTGGGGAACACCTGATATCACTTCAGTTTTACTCGATGATTTGCCGCCTATTACTACTTCCTGACAGGAAGTCACGAATCCAGTCGCAGAACGGAGACGATACCCCATAGGCCCGCAGATTGATTAGAATTCGCTTGTGAGGAACGGTGTCAAAAGCTTTCCGGAAATCTAGAAATACGGAATCAACTTGAGATCCGCTGTCGATAGCGGCCATTACTTCGTGCGTTGCACAAGAACGATGTTTTCTGAAACCATGCTGATTACGTATCAATAGATCGTTCCCTTCGAGGTGATTCATAATGTTTGAATACAGTATATGCTCCAAAACCCTACTGCAAACAGATGTCAATGATACAGGTCTGTAGTTTGATGGATTACTCCTACTACCCTTCTTAAACACTGGTGCGACCTGCGCAATTTTCCAATCTGCAGGTACAGATCTATCGGTGAGCGAGCGGTTCTATATGATTGCTAAGTAGGGAGCTGTTGTATCAGCGTCATCTGAAAGGAACCTAATCGGTATACAATCTGGTTCAGGTTTCTTCGTTTTCCGTATCCGGATGCACCAAATATATCTTCCCTTCCCAGTAATTAGCAACGTAGGTTGCTTTGTCATTGACTTTCAAAATAGCGTCTTTAGTGCATGTTATAGACATATCTGGGCAAATCAATAGGTGATCCAAGTCCTGTATTGCTCCGCATTGACACCTATCGCTATCACTGTAGCCCCATTTAAATAAATTTGATTTGCATCCAGTTACTCCAGTGCGCAGCCTTCTTAATGACCTCAAAGTTGTAAAAGGTGCATGATATCCTGCAGATCCTTCCTCAAGTAGTTCCATTGTGGAGTGTGGCACCATTTCTTCCCAAAGAGATATATGCCTTGCGATGGGCTTGGTGGCGAGCTCTTCAGTAGTTTCATTGAAACTCCTGCGGGATTTCAGCGGCACACGTTGTTTTCGGTGCATATGCATCGGGTGTATAGGATCATTCTTTTGTTTCGATCTCGGCGGCTACTTGTCTGTGGATAGTGGGTGGTGCTGTGCATATGATGGGATAAACTTTCTCTTTGGGAGTTGGTTCGAGGCATCCTGTGGCAATACGTACAGTTTCGTTTACGGCGTTGTCAACTTGCTTAGTGTGAGCAATCCTCTAAACTAGCGCCGCGTATTGCGCTGCTGAGATACTCAGCGCCAGACCCGTGGTGCGCAAAACGTGTGGTTGGGCTCCCCACGATGAACCTGTTAGCTTCCGCAGTATGTTGTTCCTGGCATAGACTTTCTTTTTAGTGTTGTGACAGTGCTGCTTAAAGGTCAGCGCTCTGTACAATGTTACTCCCAGATATTTTGGGCTGTTTGTATGATTCAGCTCTTCCCCTTGCCATATGACTCGGTGTTTCCGTTTGGCTTGTTTGTTCCTAAGAAGGAAGACGGATACTTAAGATTTACTAGGGTTTGGTTCAGTTGTAACAAGGCGACGCAACAGTTCACTACGGAGTCGAAGTACAAGGAAGGAAGGAAGGAAGAAAGGAAGGAAGGAGTTGGTAACATCAGTGACACTATAGATCGAGCACTGCACGCATTGTACGGTAGGAACCCGGCGTTTGACATGGCTGATCTAGGGTAATGAGGAGACTCGAAACTCTGTCCTCTAGTATGCAAGTCCAGTGTTATAGCCACTGTCACCTCCCAGTCATACCATGTTTTTCGTCTCAATTATAAGAATACATCAGTTTTTGCAACAGACAGAACGGGAAGAAAAAAGATTACAAGAGCTTAAGGAAAGTAAAACCATGTCTAAGGTAGAATGAGATTTTCACTCTGCAGTGGAGTGTGCGCCGATACGAAACTTCCTAGCAGATCAAAAGTCGACCGAGACTCGAACTCGGGACCTTTGCCTTTCCTGGGCAAGTGTTCTTCCATCTGAGCTACCCAAGCACGACTTACGCCCCGTCCTCATAGCTTTACTTCTGTCAGTACCTCGTCTCCTACCTTCCAAACTTTCCAGAAGCTCTCCTGCGAAACTCGCAGAACAAACACTCCTGAAAGAAAGGATATTGCGCAGACATGGCTTAGCCACAGCTTCGGGGATGTTTCCAGAATGAGATTTTCACTCTGCAGCGGAGTGTGCACTGATATGAAACTTCCTGCGTGATAGTTCTGCAAGTTCCGCAGGAGAGCTACTGAAAAATTTGGAAGGTAGGAGACGAGGTACTGGAAGAAGTAAAGCCGTGAGGACGGGGCGTGAGTCGTGCCTGGGTAGCTCAGATGGTAGAGCACTTGTCCGCGAAAGGCAAAGGTCCCGAGTTCGAGTCTCCGTCCGGCAAACAGTTTTAATCTGCCCAGAAGTTTCATGTGTAAGGTACGTTTTATGTGTAAATGATTACTTATATGTGGGCTGAAAAAGTGATGGAGCTACAAGAAGACGTAAGGTGAAACGATGGAGTTCCTTTTGGAAGTTAAGTCTGAGCGACGGAACTGTCCTTCCGCTTTCGTTTGAACTTACGAATGACAAAACCTGCGTCTAAAGCACTACATTATACTATGTTGTCGCCTCTATATGTAGCATTTATAGTCCGATAAACGATGTACTTCGTCAGCGTTACCACAATTCTGATAAAAATTTGCTTATACTAAATTTCTATTAATGACTAGGAAAACAGGCACTGATGTACAAACAAAACGATGAAAATGATTCAAACGGGATGTTAGTCAAAACTTAGAAAGGAACGACGGAGGCTGTAAATAAATTCTATCGATGTGTAGGCACAGAAACAAATGCAAATGAAACGCGGTTGTCAGGAAAGTGAAAAAATGAAACTGTTGGAAACTTGATACCACACAAACAGTCAAAAGTTTGATAATTGGGACGAAGTCAATAATGAACTAAATGTTACATAATGTCTTACAGCCGTGATACCATATGTGGTAACACACGCAAACTAACATGTTTGATAACAGCGGGAGAAGTTGAGCTGGTGAAGGATTTCAGACTAAGGGTGGAACCCTGAGGTTACATTTTGTTGGACCTCTGGTGAACCACGTACACTCCAACGAAGTGCCTTCTGTAGAATAAAAATAACTAATGATCCATATCAAGGCACTAAAGCAAATGATCACCATAAATGAAATGAACCCTCGTGACACAGTGAAACTGAACACTTTACGCTTTTTCGTTTTACCCACCCTCGAAGTTACTGTTCAGCGGTTTCTGTCACGGCGAACGGAGGAATGCTGTACATACCGTGAATGTAGCTACCCAGCCACAAGAATTTCCACGGAGTAGCCTTCGAAGTTTTCCACTGTAAACGACGAGACATCTACGTGCCTCTTTAGTCTCTTATCTTCAAATCAATTACAGAGAACGCTTGTGTTATCTCCCTGCGTTAGGCTGACATCACTGTTGTCCAAACACATGTGCACAAAGATCTAAATTTTAGCTCGTCATTCTTTATTCCTACGGTGAATCCACTACACCTGGGTTTTTCTCAAGTGTCCTTATAATTGAGATTTTCATATGACAATCTGATATCTTTCGCTGTGATTTGTGTTACCTTTAATGATGTACGTCGTTTGTCGGATCGTGTATGCTACGCACAGAGGCAACAGTACAATGGAATGTAGCTCACGTTACACGTTAGCCGCACACTTTGTTATGTGTTAGCTCAAAGCAAAATGAAAGGACAGTGCGGTCACTGAAATGTAATACCTTTCGAAATTTACTCAGTTGTCTCAGCTTATGTCTTCCAGTACGCCCACCACTTTTCCACCAACGTATAAATAATCCTACAAATATTTAAAATGCTAACTATACAAAGAGGTGCGAAGCATTTTGTCCTCCCTTACGTTTTTGAACCTCATATCCGACGAAAAGGTTGGCAGCTTGTTGGTGGCGATTCCACATTACTTCGTTGCTTGTAGCAATATATTCTTCTTTTTATATACGGTTTGTGTAATGAATTGCTCTTGCGCCACAGGAAATGCCATTGAAAGTTTGATAGCAGATAACAGACGTGTCACGGGCTTCGTATCCTCATTCAATGTGCGTATTACTATCTGGAGTGCCCTATGCTCACGTGTGACAGCATCCACAGGTTTGAAATTTTGCTGATGGCACCGACATACCGAGAAAAGTGCACATTACATTCAGAAGCGCTGGAGATAATGCAGGAATCCGGCACTGACTACTTCGGCAAGCCATTGTTGGTAGTCGTTGTCCACCGATTCCTCCAATCTGTCGTGAATAGCCAGGTGTGTACTCTAACACATAGGTGACTGGGAGGGAATGCTGTAGTGTTCATCTTTTTATGAATGGAATGAAAGGAAGGGAGCGAGTGAATAGTTAGTACGAGTACATAGTCGCATTGTCCTGAATAGCACAAACGAGTCACCGAATTTAACGACTCAACCAGTCGGCGAGCCGTCCTAAACAGCACGACACGCTCAGATCTCCTATGGAGAGATTACTGATTTAACCCAGAAGACTGATCGGGAAATTTACGTCGGCACTACTTCCAACAGCGTAAGCTGGTCACATAATAGTGATGAACATACGTGTAATACACTAGCTGAAGTTGAAAAGACCACCTCGATTTGTTCATGAAGGTGGACCTATTGTACCCTCTGTCGATCAGAAATATGTTCCACTTCTGCTTTTAGTAACCAAATTATTCTTGTGAATCCTTCTTAAACCTCCTTGGATGAGCGACGTCGGAGACACTTTCGTCAGCTATTTTCGTCATAGAGTATACTCCGCAACAGAATCTGAGCATCTTTAATATAACGTAGGCTTTCACAGCCGGTATCTATTTTTGTTAAAACTTCAGGTTCGAGAGATCGTGGTCGATGTATCAAACTACTCACTCACGTTCCCATCTGACGGATAAATCTTCAGTAAATTGACAACTGCATCGGTATCTCAAGGGGACCTCTAACTTGTAGAGCTGTACAGCATACGGAACTTTGGTCCATAAGACGTACAAGAAAGCAACACAAACAGATCTCGATACCTCCACAGGAGTCTTAACAATCCAAGGCAAAAAAGAAGTATTATTACAACCTTGGTGACAGAGATGCTAAAATATGCCCGGCACTTTAATTACAAGAGGAATCAATTATTTACGGTCGATTTTTAAGAAATGGTCACTTCATTAAGTAGGAAGAGCGAGCACAACGTTTGTGATACACCATTGATGAGGAACAACGACCGCCAACAGGGAATGTTTCCTTCCCTTATATTATCGATGTTCCTGATGGAACCGAAAAAGTTTTGTCCAGACGTGAGATTCCAACAATTTTTGAACCAAGCAGTAAAATAAAAGAATACCCGAATGTGTAAAACATGTACATCATCCAATAGCGACAGGTAGCCTATATACAATTCCATTCAGTTTTAGAGACATATACATTGGAACCACGAAATAAATAATTAACACCAGCGTTGCAGAACGTAAAAGAACCCTCGCTTCCCTCAAACTTATAAACCGACCGTAGAGGAACATGATTTATCAAAGGGGAGGCAATGAAATGAAATTTAGCAAAACCAGCGCTTTAGCCAACAGAACACTTGATAATAAGTGTTGGACAGAATGACAAAAGATATTTGGAAACACCATAATAATTTCAACAGAAAACGGAGGCAGTTAAATATAATAAAATATGGATGACGATTTCGCTCCATCGACAGTAACGGACGATTACTTTTAATCGAGACAGACATAATCACGCATTCGACATCCCATAACGAATGGTGGTGTCCTCTATACAGTTTTATAAATTTGAAGTCATACTTGAGTTTTAGATGGAAATGCCGATTTATCTCCTAAGATGTTTCCCGCAAATGGGAACCAAACGTCAGAGACAGCTAGAAGACTAGCGAATTGCAGAAAGACTTGCAGAGGGTCGATTATTGTGCAGCGACTGGCAGGTGACACAGAAAGAAGATAAATTTAACATACAGCGCAGAAACGGGGGAGAGGTCAATTACTATTCGATTACGCTGTTGATTAAAAAGCACTGGAAACAGCAATACCTGTAAAATAACTAAGGGCAACGGTCCGAATCGCTTTAAGGTGTGATGGCCACATAAGACGAATTGTAACCAGATCAGGCTGATATTTGATGGAAGCAGCTTGCGGAAGTGTAATTCATTACGAAAGTGTTGCCTTACAGAACACTTATTCAGCCTATTGCTCAGTGTTGTTCATCAGAATGGGACGCTTCCCAGTTAGGACTCATTGTAGAGATAGAGGAGATCCAGCTAAGAGTGGAATGTTCCGTCTCGTGAATGTTTAGCAAGCGCGTTAGGTCATTACAGACATGCTCAACAAACTCCACTGGCAGTCCCGAGACTTGGTGTATCACGAAGAAGGTTATATTGAAATTCCGGGAGTGTGCTTCAGAAGAAGAGTGGGGCAACATATTACTATCTCCCACATATGTGTCGCGAAATGAGACATTAGAGAAATTCGCGAATGGAACAGAGAGATGGCAAAATTAGTGCTAGTGGAGCTACCGTACGTCACACACCGCAAAGTGGATTTCGGAGTTTTTATGTAGATGTAGATCAATAGTTGTGTACAGGACGGTCACAAAACAGCCTCAAAAAGTTGTAAGGGTTCTGCGTAGAAGTAATTATTAAGAAAACAGTTCTATACTTTGCGCCGTTTCCGAGTTATTTAGCATTGAAGGTAGCCAATCAGGTCAACTCGCGAGCTCACACACACAAACACACACACACACACACACACACACACACACATACATTAAGCCCCTTGCAAGTGCTAAAAGGTGGTAATGCACAGATATCCGTTGGCCCGTGAATTAAAAGTTGTTTTCAGTCCGGAGCCGCGCTGCTGCTACGGTCGCGGGTTGGAATCCTGCCTCGGGCATGGTTCAAATGGCTCTGAGCACTATGGGACTTAATATCTGAGGTCATCAATCCCCTAGAACTTAGAACTACTTAAACCTAATGAACCTAAGGACATCACACACGTCCATGCCCGAGGCAGGATTCGAACCTGCGACCGTAGCGGTCGCTCGGCTCCAGACTGTAGCGCCTAGAACCGCTTGGCCACACTGGCCGGCCCTCCGGCATGGATGTGTGTGATGTCCTTAGGTTCATTAGGTTTAAGTAGTTCTACGTCTAGGAGCCTGATGACCTCATATGTTGAGTCCCATAGTGCTCAGAGCCATTTGAACCATTTTTTGAACCACTTCTGGAAATACTCGTTACCAGTCGAAATCTCCCTTTTCCGGTAGTAATAAATTTAATCTAGATGAGCAATCCAAATGAAGACGTCGTTTGGTGATGCCTCCTCTTGCGACGACCTGATTGGCTAGCTTAAATGATGATAAATTCTGAAACGGCGGTACGATCGAAGATTCTTTTTAAACAATTAGTTCTCAGCACAACCTCCCCTGAAAGAATCTTAAAAGTTAGGGCCAGTGCCGGACGCTCAGCCCTTAACTTTAACTGAAACTAGTGTCTATTTTACATTTCATGCGGATTGTCAGTTCAGAAGGGTAGGACGTTAAACGGGCCGACTTGGAGCAGGAGAGGCACCACAGGAAATTTTAATTTCCACTGTCTATACTTTTACAAGTAAATTCATAAAACTTTGTCAGCATGACCAGGAAGGATTCAGGATTCACATTCGTAGCAGCGGAAGTTCAAAAACACAACAAAATATTTTTTTTACATGTGAAATTTCATCATTTTTTCACTTACTAACGGCTGCATTTGTTGCTATAGGTTCACTTTTCTTCATAAGTAAGAGAGACTGTTCGATGAATTTTGCACAGCATACAAACCATACTTACAGGTGTCTGAAACTCTAGAATCTATTTAATCTATGAAAGAATGAATGAGCTGTTACATTTTAAATTTTATGTTTGGAAAAAAATCAAATTTTGTAATTAATTATCTCAATTTTTACCACAGTTTTTAATCGTTTTGGAAAATTCTAGAGTTTCATACACCTGTAAGTATGGTTTGTATGCTGTGCAAAATTCATCAAAGAATGTACCTATAGCAACAAATGTATCCAACAGTAAGTGAAAAAAATGAAATTTCATATCTAAAAAACTTTATTTTGTTATGTTTTTTTCACTTCCACTGCGATGAGTGTGAATCCTGAATCCTTCCTGGTCAAGCTGACAAAGTTTTATGAATTTATTTGTATAAGTATAGACACTGGAAATTAAAATGTCCTGTGATGCCTCTTCTGCTCCAAGTCGGCCCGTTTGACGTCCTATCCCCCCTTAAATGGGTCGTCCTCTACACTGTGCGATATGTGGAAGGAACTGGGTTGCTCGTACGCGTCCCCGAACACTACAGGTGCAAGTACATGCAAGCACAGAGAGAAAGCAGCAGCAAGGCCGCTGGCGGGTGGGCAGGTTCCCAGACAAACAGTGACTGGCCGCTCGGTCCGCAGTGCCTTCCGCGGCGCTGACGGAGCGGCGGTCGCGAGCCGTGGCGCGCGGACCACGTGACCCGGCGTCGAACAGCGACGACGACGAGGGGGGCGACCGCGGCAGTGGCCAGCTGCCCGCCATGGACCCCAAGTGGAAGCTGGACCGGCGCGCCTCGGGGCACCTCTTCTGGCGGCGGGACTCGGCCGCCTTCCCGGACAACGCGTCGCGCGTCAAGTTCCGCTACGACGTGCAGGTGGTGGAGTACGAGGACGCCGCAGCCGCCGACGGCCAGGCGGCTCTCCTGCCGGCCGACGAAGCGGAGGAGGGCGACGTGACGGCCAGCGACTCGGAGGAGAGCTCCTCCTCGTCCTCCGGGGCCGAGGGCCCCACGCTGGACCGCAGCGAGCAGCGGGCGCTGCGGAGGCGGCGGCGCGCCAAAGCCGGCTCCCGGCGCCGCCTCAGCGACACCTCCACCGCCGCCGCCGCCTCCTCCTCCGTGCTCGTCTGCTTCCTCTGCGTCGCCGTCATCGTCATCACCATGTCCTACCAGTGGCTGCTCGTCGAGTGACACCTCTCATTCCCGGCGGTAATAGTGGACGTGCCGTGTCACTCTCAGTGACATTGTGACTCCTCTCTGACGACTCTGAAAGTAATGTTCCAGTAAACCAGAATCCAACTCTCTCTTCCTCCCTCTTCGTCTGTCTGTAACGAATCTCGCCTGCTGTCCCATGACAATTGTGCAGTGCTACTGTAGGTGCAATACACATTGAATGGGCGAGTTTAAATGAAAGTTAGCCGTAAACCTTAATTATCCTTCGGAAGAAACGTTTTTGATTCCCTTTTTCATTTTAAGACTGTGCACGAGATACTTACATTGTGACTTAAACAGGGCGGATTCTTGTGTCTTTTGGGACGCTGTGCCTTCATAGTCGGATATTCTGTCGGTAGAATTAAGTTTTAAAGTCTTCTTTTAAGTGATAGTGCGTGACATAGAGGAAGAAAAAGGCGTTTTACCTGTGATTAGGAAATCCTCTTCTAAATGTACAGTGTGAAATGGTATTCGAAGACAGCCGCGAGGTTGTGTGTGTGTGTGTGTGTGTGTGTGTGTGTGTGTGTGTGTGTGTGTGTGTGTGTATTGTCCTTAGCGTAAGTAAGATTAAGCTGTGTGTAAGTCTAGGGATCGATGACCTCAGCAGTTTGGTCCCATAGGAACTTAACCAAAATTTCCAAAATTTTCTATTCGAAAACAGTAAGGATTTCCATTTACGCAGTGCGTTTCAGTGAAAGAAAAATAAATTGATACCGAATTTGCCACTCCAGTTCCGAAACTTGTCTAGATAACAACTGAAGGATACTATTTTGTTTCTTGCTGTTGGGGGCTTCCGACAATCAAAAATAATGCAGACTTATTACTTATTTCGAGACCTGATGCTAAAAACCAGCCCTGTTCACTTCCTGTCTCTCTGACTATCGCTATCGAGAATTTATAATGAATTCCAGTTACATGATACATGAGAATTTGCGATTGGCATTTGTGACCAAGCGTCTTACGACCGTGGCAGATATACCAGTACTTGGTTTTACCGTACGACCTTCTAATTACAAATTATGGTGTGCAGGCACAAAAGTAGTTTAATTCTCTACGCTTCCTATGCTGCAGCAAAAAGATGTGGCAGTTTCAGAAACCTAGTTCGACTATCTAATAACTTTCTGACGAGTATGAAATCAACTAGCTCACTGGTTATAAAACTTAATGGTTGACAGGCATCTAAACATTTGGCTGTAGCATACTTTTTTCGTATGTCGCAAAGGAATGAATGTATTTCAAACATCAGAAAGCGGTAAACAAGCGAACATTAAACGAACACTGCGTATGTCAACCCTGTACCAAACACTCTCGTTTCCAGAAAATGCTAATTTCGACCTCATTCACAAATAATTTTCCTATTTCGAGCACCTAATTATTCAGCATTTGATTATTAATTTATGCTTCAACTTAATGTAAAGATCACTCAGCTGTAAATGCTTCGTTGTCCTCTTCTTGTAAGAAGTTCCATATGCAGTATTGTATAATGTGTGAGGTCATGTACTTTCATGTTCCATCGTTAACATGTGAAGGAAAGCGGGACGTATACTACGTATTTGGGGAGGCGGGGTTCTGTGTTGTATGTAACTGATACTACAGTTCTCCTGCAAATAATTTCCTGACCCTCCATTAAGAATTTCATGGGAGAACCTCAAATGTTTTCGACGGTTTGCAGATCGCTGGTAAAATGCGCATGAATAGGGTAGCAATGAAACGCCGAAGAGGCACGAAATGCTGATGAGTGTTTGTGTTCAACACGAACACCTTTATCGAAACCTCCAAAACAATGTTGTCTTTGGTTAGAATGGATGCAAATTCGTATTGGGTAACTCTCATCCTATTCGCGTGCGTATGTCTGCGATTTTACTTTGTTTGTGGACGAGCAAGTGAATAACTGTCAGCAAGCAGTCAAGGACTAGCAATTTTTGTCTCGTGTACTTCAGTGTGCCACGGGCATATAGTTTGTCACGATAGTCATTTCGTCAAATTATATGTAGCAGTCATTCAAGGAATAGTTTCGATTTATATTATGCCATCCAGAGTTGGGTTTCCCTTGGTTCCGCAAACTGATGAAATTTCTTTTATAAAGATACGGACTATATGCATCCGTCCTTCATGGTTCGCACGTAGTGACCACGTCTTTCACTGATGCTAACGCTGATCTTCCTTCCCTCTGTTTCGTATTTGCCAGCAATGGTGCTCAAATTCCAGTCTGATGAGCCTCGTTATGGTCACCCATGTTTTCAGCAAATCACCTCATACGAGAATGATGGATTTCCTCTCCTATCCATTCCCAGCAGTGCCATTGTTCCACGCTGTGTGAGTGATCTAAACGCCTAGTGTTAAGGTCCAAACATTTTTCATTACCTCTAGGTAAATGGGATATTCATGGTTTGAGATCTTATGATTGAACATTGCTGCTTCTGCCGTTTCCCTTCCTTTGCTGTCTACCAGGTTTTCAGTTTTAGGTACATATTGTTTTTTACATCGCTTTCATACCAGCAGTTACTATGGCTCTTCAATACATTTGCGAGACCGTCTTGCTTAATCAGGCTGCCGCGCAGGTTACATAAAAGCGACAGCTGCATTGTTCCGTAACAGCCTGGTGAAGACCGATTGTTCTCACCGAGCTCTCTCCCACGGCCATTACCATAGGTCGGTCTCGGCAGTGTACAGCCATCAAGATAATGGCGGCCATATACTGATAACGCTCGCCACTTAATCATTGGCTGTCAAGTGCCCGATAAAAAAAGTTCCGAGAAGTTTGAATATACTTCCTGCACCTTGTCCGATAGTTTCCGTTTAATTTGTTAGCATTTTAGCCGTTATGGTGTGTAGCTCCATCTCTTGCTTTTTCATTATTTTCTTTTCAACTCCCCCTACGCCCAACATTTTCGATAATCATGCATATTCTAATATTTGCTTACCATTGCGATTTTTCTCTCTCTGTTACCTCTTCCAGCGCCAGACTATTCCCGGATGCCGGGAATAGTTGACCTGTATTTTTCACTGACATTTTTCATCACCAGTTCTCTTTAGTGCTTGTGCATGCCATATACCTTCTGGCTACTTGGGTTTCGACATAATTGCGTATAACACGTTTCGTATGGTTCTAGTCACTTTTATGTATAGTCTTCTCGCGTAGCACATTTCATTTCACTTCAGTTCAATTCTTTGCTTCAGACTTAAAATCTTGGGAACATCTTCCTGAATTCTCCTTGTATGTTTGATATCAGTTCAACCTGTGACAATCTGTTTCTGATAAATTCCTATCCTCAGCCATTCTGCGTAGTTTTGCTTCGAAAATAGGCTAACTCTACAACTTCTTCTATATTGTCCCCTAGAGTTTTGATGTTATTCATATCTATTTTCGATTTTGGTATTCTCTATCATCTTCTTCATTTTTCACTTAGCCTTAGCCCACCTAATCGGCACAAGACCGGGTATCATTATCTTCATCTGGAGTCTGTCGAATTCCGTCTAAGGAGAATTGGTTTGGAGATTACCTTAAAGCGAGCTTTGATATTATCATTGAGGGAGACTCTTCATAACCAGATCAATACAAGCATCCCTAATGAAGTTCTTAATCTATTACTTTATATATTACATCTCATCCATGTATACTTAGGTGTTGGTACTAAACTTTCATGCTACATAGAACTTCAGAGATGGTATGCTGTTTATTTCACCGACGCAGTTACCTGTGGAGTAACATCGAGATCTACAGATCTGTCTCGTTATGTTAGTGACCACAACTGTTTCACTTCCCTAGGTCTTAGTGATAAAGCTCCCTCAAATGTGACTTCTTCGCTGGGCAGGCGGTGTCTAATGAAATCGACGGCACTGTGGGTAAGTTTGGTTTGAATAATACTGGTTGGCATTCCGACACTTTACAGGCCATTCCACTGTAGAAAAATCTTATCTCGAGCCAAACCGGTAGCCTCTTCACCTAGAAAGCTTTCTGTCTTCAGTAGTATATAGTCAGCCACCCAAAAAATGAGCCACAGACATGTTCGAAATTCTTTTGTCGATTTAGCAGACGTTGCTAATCCAGTCATGAATACTACGAAAACTTTCCAGATTTTGATGAGACAACTACACCTGTAATATTTTGATGTGTGATCGTTTCACAAAGCTTACAGTTCAATGAAACTCTACAAAAGCAAATTGAAACGCTCTACGAACAGTGATAACGCTTCTACTACTACCGTGATAATTGCTTTTTTCGTGTTCTATGTTGTGAAGCATCCCTGTAAAGTTGATTTTTATTTTGTTAATGGATCATCACTTCCCGATATAAAAATGTCATGTTTAGGTTTTAAAAGAAACCACACTACATATATACCACTAATAATTTGTTACTACGTACTATTTTTCGAATTTTTTGGCCGACATCACCAGATAACAAATCTTTACTTACAGTTTGACGCTATGGCAAAAATATGGCGCAGTTATTGTGATATCGGGATGACTAGTTCCGCGTGGCTGTCGTCATATTTTTTGGTAGGTAGTAACAAAATATTGACAACTAATCTAATGTAACCAACTACGGATTACTGTAAGTTAACGGATGTGTATTAATTTGGTTGCTGTTTAATTGTCTTTTTGATATAGACTTCAACCTTCGCATTAATTGTTCTAGAGAAACTGCCATGTTGCGTAAAACAGCACTCACTACTCGCGTTCAAATATCTCGCTTCCTTGTTCAAAATTAAGAAATTCGTCTTACTGAATTTATCTTTTATCCTAAATGTACAAGCTAAACATGTTGCATCCCATTCCTACTAGGTATCCTCTCACGTCTGCAACGAAAATACCTGTTTGATAATCTACTCATGTTTGCAAGTACCTAGTACGTCAGTTCACTGCAATTTCTTTATCATTTCGTGTTATGCTTTTTTTCTGTTGTAATACAATCTGAAATTTTCTGTGATGGTAATAACGAGAAGCACCAACAGCATTTTGAATGTAGTACAAGCGTTCTACAAGAAGATACATGACCCATTTTAATAAACGGAGTTCTGTGGACTTAACTCTTAATATCGAGCTGGAGTGTCCCGATACTGATCATATGGATAAAAAATAATAGTCTTAAACGTGACCGTAGAAGTCTTGTCAGGAGATAGAGCTTCTGTGTGGAAATTTTATGCACTGCAAATGCTGATCACATTTCTTTCCAAGCATTTGAAAGAAAAAAAAGCGCATCGAAAATGATTGATCGACTATGTCCGCAGCAACGAAAATATATATTACGCAACCATGAGTCATGATTGCTAATAACATAATCATTTCCGTACTATTGATAATCTGTAACATTTTAGCACTACGTAAATTGCGCTTTCTTTCCTATACTGAATTCTAAATGGCGTACAGCATTTTGTTCATACTGGCTTGGAGACAGATGTAAAGTAACTCGACGGTAGCTAGACTGAGATGACTGCAGTGCATAGTAGCCTCCGAATACACTAGAAATAAACGCAGCAAATAGCCTGCGTTGATAAACCGAAAATTAAAGTGTGCTTAACAGCACGTTATGTAAATGCCTTAGTATTTCCTGCAATTGTGTGTTGCTGGTACTGTGTCGTATCCTAAAGCTTGAATATTGGTGTCGTTTTGGGTAAGTAATAAAACTATGCCGATTTGTCGCGTAAAGCCCTCGCTGGTGATAAGACTTAAGTTACCGATCAATTAACTGTGAAGACAATGGACGCAGTGTCTTGGAAATGTACAAGTTCGCAGGTGTCACAGGATTCCTCGATGAACTGACTGTTCATAATAATGTATCGTCGTAGATTCTATCGCTGATAGCTGGTTTCCAAGTACAGTGAGCGTTGTTTTGTCAGAGTTACAAAACAATAGTTCCTATGATACAGGGTTGACAAACAGCAGCTGTTAAACGGTAACGTAATAGCAGCTACAGCACGAAATGTTTTCGTCTTGATGTCTTCTCCGCCTACTTTGTTAAGTCATGTACGTAGTCTTGGAATATTAAGCAAGTCTCCTACGCTTATGACTCTTTGTTGAAATAGGTTGTATTCTGAAATAACTTCTTTCACGTTTATTTTTCTTCATTAGCGTCCGTGAGGTATAAACATTTAATCACTCTCACAATAAGCGTCACTGATCAGGGTGACTTGTAAAATCATGCTAGTAAGGCGCAATTCCTTTAAGACATGATGTAATTAAAATACAATCTCTCATGTCTGTGCGTCGTCCTTTTTCATTTCATCCTTTTAGTTGAATTGTGTAAATATCATTCGTTTGGATGAAAGTTGTAATTAATCGTATTTAACCGTAATATTACGGCCTGTATTGTTTAATGTGAAGTCTAATAAAGATAATTTGTAATATATTACATATTTTTGCTATGATGATGTCAGTACTCCAGATTCCTTGCTCCAAACATAACTCGCACAATAAAATAAATAAGGTGAGGCCTTCACATCTTTGCAGTAAGTGTTCAAATTTATTAATACTTGATTTAGAAGCTGAATCACAATTTATTGAGCGCTTGGGTTTTTACGAAATGTTGGCGTGGTAAAGCCCCGATGACCAAGGAAGCAGCAATGAACTTAGGCTTCTAACGCTGTGTGTAAGTAAACTTTGAATTTATCCCCGAAATAGACATTAAATACCATTGTAACTCACTGCCTTTACACACTTCGTCAATAAAATTAAATGCTGGATCTATTATGATCGTGAAAGAATGTTACATAATCATGGAAATAGCGCTTCGTAAAGGTGCAGGTAAGTTGATTCACGATGTATTCATGTCTGATAGATATTTTCATTGAGTATCCGAACGATAAGCAAAATGCTGAAATATATTTCAGAGCGTTTAAATCGTCATTTTCTCTTACAGACTTACGTGGTGAGAAGTATTGCTTCCTTCTCCTTAAAGCTATCTACAGTAATACAAATTTTGTAGTAGAACGCTTGCCTTAATAGATTTACATTACGCTTAATTTTTTGTCATTGGATTTTCTTGCGGTAATTATATTTCACACAAATAACTGCAGTCAGATGCTCGTCTATTGGAATCTCTCTCTCTCTCTCTCTCTCTCTCTCTCTCTCTCTCTCTCTCTCTCTCTCTCTCTCTATCTATCTATCTATCTATCTGGTTTGCCTGTTGTCCTTAACTTCCATTCCTTATACAATAGAGCAGTGTTAATTAAAGTTCAGTGTGGTTTATTGATTAAGTCCCATAGTGCTCAGAGCCATTATGTGGTTTATTGACAGTGTGCATTTGATAAAATAATCTCAGTGTTTTGTGTGTTCTATTCCGAGAATAAGTATTATATTTTTTCTGATAAACAGTGATTAATCCGGTTCCAGACTTCACAAATGGTGTTCAAAATGACTCCTTGCCTCACTGAGGAACGAAAATGGGGTATTGGTACTGCGCTAGGTTACTATATCCTGACAGTGATAAGAGACCTCAACTCCGCCATCTGTGTCGCGCACAGGAAAGCACGTAGACGCTGACACATCTCGTGATCTCTGGACTAGAGTGTAGGGTTTCTTGCCGATCTGTCCACAGGCACGTTTATATTCGTAGCGCGTGCGCGCCGCATTTCGTCATGGGTGTCGCTGCACGCGTTGCCACAGGCGAGTGACTCTGTGTCAAGGCGAAAGGCACGGGCGATGCGGGAGTCGAATATCAACCGTGTGGCGGCAGGCAGTGCCCTCGCTTTCTGTGTCACTGCCTCCACGTGACCTGCGCGTATTTCATGCTTTGACAGACGGTGCAGTTATCCGGCGAGCTGTGGAGGTAAATGGTAAGTTGTTTGACGTTTAGGGCTAAATGATGGGCAGTAATTCAGTACCTGACAAAGATCGTCATCTGCGTAGTGAATTACAGTGTCCTCGAATACCAGGCTCCACATAAACAGCACAGTGGAATAGAACAAGGGAGAGGGGCTGGGACTATCAGTTTTCACGCTATCGATTTAACACAAGATCTTAAAAAATGAATTCAGATCCAGAGTATCTGAAGAGAGAATTCGTATGTTTGGTATTTTCTGTGTTCTGTCGGGACAAGAAAATTTGTGCTAGCAAGTGACTCGAACTTGCGTTTTCTTAACCATTAGGCTGCCAGAGCGGACTTCAACGCCTGTAGCCACTGGCTTGGAGGCGTTCCCGGTGAGCACAAGTTTAAGGACACTGATTTGAGGAATTCTGTCTCGGGATGATAGGTATGCAACTGTTCATTACTGAGGAAACTGGAGTTTGGTTGTCTCTTTCAGGTGCAACAGTAGACAAATAAACTAATTTATCAATGAGAATACTTGTTGCCTACAGTTTGACTTTCCGTACAGAAGCTGTTCGGATATTTTGGCACCGTGTTGTATGACTGGTCACAGTTAATAGCACGGTGTGCGGTTTAAGAATGAGCGTGTGAGCCCGAAATCGGTAACAAATGCATCAAAAATTTTATATTCATGCAATTGAGACGGACAAAATAAAAAAAAATATAAAATTTCCTAAGGTTAAGGGGATTGCTCGTAGTATGCACGAAATCAGCTACGAGTCCATGTCTGACACAAATCTTCTTACATATCGCCTAAATACAAGCCTATTTCAAGTCAATGATGGTTCTTGGGAAGTCTAAGTGCAATTATGTTTATATTCCATGGATCGGAAGAAAGCACACTGAGTTGGACTCCTCTCATTCATTCATATTCTGTTTCATAGGCTGAAAAAGTCAGACCTACGGTTATAGTATTGTACAATTAGAAAAACTTTTTGACAATGTTGATGAGTATACATGCTCGGAAATCCTGATCAGCTGCAACTTGTACATAAGACAGACTGCCGTTGCAAGAGTCCAACGGAACTATTAGTAGAGAAGCGAGGGGGACAGAGCTGTAGCCTCTCCACTCTTGTTCAGTCGGTACATTGAGCAAACAGCAAAGGAAACCACAGAGAATTGTATTTCAGGGCCGCATGGGATTAGCCGAGCGGTCTTAGGCGCTGCAGTCATGGACTGTGCGGCTGATCCCGGTGGAGGTTCGAGTCCTCCCTCGGGCATTATCCTTAGGATAATTTTGGTTAAGTAGTGTGTAAGCTTAGGGACTGATGGCGTTAGCAGTTAAGTCCCATAAGATTTCACACATTTTTTGAATTTGAGGGAGAAGAAATAAAAACTTTGAGGTTCGCCGGTGACATTGCTTTTGTCACAAACGGCGAAAGACTTGCAAGAGCAGTTGCATGGAATGGATAGTGTCCTGAAAACAGATCTACAAAACTAAATAAGGAGTATGAAACGTAGTCGAATTATATCAGGCGACGGGCAAATTAGGTTAGTAAATGAACCACTAAAAGTTTTAGAAAACCTTTACTATTTGTGGGACGGAAAGCCGAAAGGGACCGTGTGTTGAAAATGTTGGATTTTGAGTTGTTGTAATTTTTAAGTTTAGCGTTAAATTCTGAACAAATTGAAAAAATTCTGCCTCTACATTTTAGTGAGTTATGGCAGGTTGAATATTTGCGATGGAAAAAGAGGTGTTTCGAGAAATGCGTTTTAAAGTTTCACTTTACTGCCATGATTTAGTTGAACATATTTAAGCAACAGATTCTGCATTTATATTACCCTTCAAACGTCGTTTGTCAAATTTTGCGCCGGCTTCTTGACCGATCGGTTCTAGGCGCTTCAGTTCAGAACCACACGGCTGCTACGGTCGCAGGTTCGAATCCTGCCTCGGGCATGGATGTGTATGATGTCCTTAGCTTAGTTAGGTTTAAGTAGTTCTAAGTCTAGGGGCTCATTACCTCAGAGTTAAATCCCATAGTGTTTAGAGTCATTTGGACCATTTTTCAAAAGGTGCAGAGCTTTTTTTAAGTTAACATTGCATATTATGTGATTAACCCCTTCAATTCTATAGCACCCTGCAGTGTACATAGATTTAAAAGAAAGTAAACTGGCCACAAATTGGGAGAAATTAGTGAAGCCTGTGTTGCTTTCTTTTGGGAAAGTATGTGTATTTTTTAATCTGTTTTACGACCAGTTGCAAACTGGCAACATCTGTAGACATTTGTAGCTGTAATATAAAAAGGGACCATTCGGCTTGATTGTCGCTAATGTAATTAAAATTTTTATAAAAATTACTGAGAGCACCTTAATATGCCTCCAAAATTTAGAAAATGTCATTTTTGAAGCATAGCATATACAGGTGCGGTGTTTTCAAAATGGGGCACCTATCAGGCCTATGTTATTTCCCCATAATGTCATGAGTTTAGTTTTCAGAAGACTGATATCGATTACTTTTAATGATATTATTGATTCCTGTTGGATTCAAACATTGAAATCGGTACGAACGTGTACAGAATGATGATGATTGGTTTGTGGGGCGCTTAACCGCGCGATCATCAGCGCCCATACGAAGTCCGTTTTCACACAGTCCAGTTCTTCACACAGTCCAGTTCTTCACACAGTCCAATCCTTCACACAGTCCAATCGAGCCACTGTCATGGATGATGATGATGATGCTGCTATTGACGACAACACAAACACACAGTCCCCGGGCAGAGAAAATCCCCAACCCCCATCGCGGAATGGAGCCCGAGACCCCGTGATCCAGAGCCAGCTACGCTAGCCACTAGACCACGCGCTGCGAACTGTGCAAAATGAAGTGAATTATAGTAATATACAAAAAACGAAAATGTGTGTTACTGAAATTATCGAGAAATTTTTCTTGTACTGAAAAGTTCACGTCTGCAACAAGAGGTCTATCTTCGCTTCACGTCTCACACTTAGATAGCATGGCAACTGACGCTGGCCGATGTAGTGATCAAACAAAATGCATACTGGCAAAAGAAAGTAAATCGTTTCTGAAAGACAAAGATTTGTAATAGTGTATACAAATTTCAAATAAAAGAAGTGTATGACTAATAGACGAAATCTTGAGACCTCAAGGAATCATCAATTTAGTAATGGAGGAAAATTCCGCGTGGGGAGGAGGATTGTAGATTGTAGAGGCATAGCAAGCCTTCAGTATAGTAAACAGGTAAAAGTAGACGTAGATAGTGGTAGTTACCAGAGATGAAGAAGCATGTACAGGATAGACTAGCCTGGAGTGCTACATCAAACCAGTCTTCTCACTGGAGACCACAACAAAAACGACAAGAAGTTTGTAATTGCTCCTTGAAACAGTTCAATTTTCAAAATTCAGTTGTCCCTCATTAGTTGCAGTGTAATGTATCGTAGTGTGACCAAAGGTAGTACATGCTTTGCTGGGTAATGGTGCATTTCGGAAATATGTATACAGAACAACACGTTTGTACTCCGCCCGTGTCTCAGTATCACGAAGAGTTAATTTTTGTACCCGTTCTCCAATTTTCACCCACTTCGAGTATACAAGTAGCTTAATCCATTTCCTTTAAGGTAAAACAAAGCGTAGTGCTATCTTCATAAAACTGAGCTACGGAGCTGTCTCTCTCTCTCTCTCTCTCTCTCTCTCTCTCTCTCTCTCTCTCTCTCTCTCTCTCTCTCCCCTCTCCCCCTGCCGACAGTACAGGGAATCAGTGAATACTGTTGTTACTGTTCTCTCGAGCGAACTGTTATCGCAAATTCCACACCTCTGTAGCTTCCTTACTCCGTTGGAAGATGATTGCACTCACCTGTTCTGCGTTTTCATCTCATGTTTCATTCAGAGAGTACATAATTTCTCGGATGTATTCCTACGATTTGCTCGTAAGGAAGGTGTAATGTAGAGTGACCGCTTGTCTGCTTCATTTATTACCTTCGAGAAGCAACGAAGCAAATTAATGGCAGTATCTGAGGATGACTGAGAACAGATACGAATGTAAAGGTTAGTAGACCATACAGCCGATCTGGCCGAAACACAGAATTTGCTTTAACGTCAATAAAGCTGAAACAGTGGTGATGGTGGACTGAAAGAACAGCAGCGCCTTCCTCAGCGTGAGAACTGAGTTACAGTAAGTGAAACAGCATTATCCTGAAAATAAAAGTACACAGGATAGCAGACGAAATGGAGTTTCATACGTAGATTACCGCAAGTGGAAATGACTTTCTTCAACAACAGAATTGCACTTGTGCCAAATTTTGAAATGCAGTTGAGGAGGATGTACTATACTGTAAAGGCCTGGAATAAAACACTGTATAGTGGACAGTGAAATACCCGAAAAAGAAGAAATCTCGAGCATTTCAAATACCGCTACGTAGAGATGAAAATATTAGCAGTCGACAGAAAGAAATGACAGACGATATCGTGGCTGATGACACAAGAAAATTCTCACGTAGTTACTTCCCATCTCACGCATCACTGAAAGTCACTCTGCCGTTTCTAGGTTGATAAAATGGTATCTTTACTAATTGAAGTGCAACAGGGACTAGAAGCACAGTACTCACGATCGCGGTTTCTTGTGATTTTTTCGGGAACGAGTTATTTTCCCGTCCCCTTCTAATCCGAACCAGCGCTCTGTCTCTAATGGCTGTTACATCGAGGGGGCGTGTAACTGTGTCACCCTTTTCGGTATTTCTGCTGTTATGAACACTGAATTAATTATGTTCTGTTTGTTTTATCCTACCTCAAAAGTTTTCTCGTGATTCGTTTAAATGACACAGATAATTCTAAAAAGACTTGAAAAACTCAGTACTTAATCTTTGATGACTGATGCCCAGAATGACAGTAACAAAGAAAACTGCTTAAAATGATTGTAATACTGCAGCTACTTAGAAAATGATTGTTATCTTGTTAAATATGAAATGGATAAGAGATATCACAGAAGTTCTTCAACTATTCAATCCAAGCAGCTTTGTCAACCCTGTCTCATATCACTGTCAACAACAGTACAAATGTTTTATCGCCTGTTAACAAAGTCATAAATCAGCTTGTTTACTAACGTAAAAATAAAAAAGAACAGAAACTAAATGTAGGCACACCATCTGACCCTACTCGTAATTTGGTAGAAACTTACATCATGTAAATTTTCTGTAACACAAGAGCCTAAAACTGCGACATATCACTGTAGCAGACTAAGCTAGAGAATACATACATACATACATACATAAAAAACTAAGAAAATAATCCCATTGTTACTTTCTTGTAGCCGGCCGGAGTGGCCGTGCGGTTCTAGGCGCTACAGTCTGGAGCCGAGCGACCGCTATGGTCGCAGATTCGAATTCTGTCTCGGGCCTGGATGTGTTTGGTGTCCTTAGGTTAGTTCGGTTTAATTAGTGCTAAGTTATAGGGGACCGATGACCTCAGAAGTTAAGTCGCATTGTGCTCACAAGGGAACCTCCCCATCGCACCCACCTCAGATTTAGTTATAAGTTGGCATAGTGGATAAACCTTGAAAAACTGAACACAGATCAATTGAGAAAACAGGAAGAAGTTGTGTGGAACTATGAAAAAAATAAGCAAAATATACAAACTGAGTAGTCCATGCGTAAGATAGGCAACATCAAGGAAAGTGTGAGGTCAGGACCGCCGTGGTCCCGTGGTTAGCGTGAGCAGCTGCGGAGCGAGAGGTCTTTCGTTCAAGTCTTCCCTCGTGTGAAACATTTATTTTGTTTATTTTCGCAAAATTATGATCTGTCCGTTCGTTCATTGACGTCTCTGTTCACTGTAATAAGTGTAGTGTCTCTGTTTTGTGACGGCACCGCAAAACCGTGCGATTAGTAGACGAAAGGACGTGCCTCTCCAATGGGAACCGAAAACATTTGATAGCAAGATCATAGGTCAACCGATTCCTCCACAGGAAAACACGTCTGATATATTCTATACGACACTGGTGACGGCATGTGCGTCACATGACAGGAATTTGTTGTCGACCCACCTAACTTCAACACTTAGCGAATGGGTAAAAATATTCTTCTACCTTGCCCGATTTAGGTTTTCTTGTGAATGTGAAAATCACTCCCAAAGTCATGAAAACATAAAAGTTTGTCACATAAAATGCAACAAATGAATGCAACAGTTTCACAGCCGCGCAGTTTTCCCTGTGCTCTGTCAAAATATATGTTTTTAACATTTCCAAATTTTTCCGTGAACAGAGACGTCAATGAAATTACAGACAGATCATAACTTTGCGAAAATAAAGAAAGAAAACTTCTCGCTCGAGGGAAGGCTTGAACCAAAGACCTCTCGCTTCGCAGCTACTCACGCTAACCACAGGACCACGGCGCTCCTGAGCTCACATTGTCCCTGATGTTGCATATGTTGTGCATGGACTTCTCAGTTTGTATATTTTGCTCATTTTTTCATAATTCCACACAACTTCTTCCTGTTTTCCCGATTGATCTGTGTTCAGTTTTTCAAGGCCTATCCACTTTGCCAACTTATATCTATATCTGAGGGGGGTACAATGAGGAGGTTCCCTTGTCAGAGCCATTTGAACCATTTGAATTTTTTTGTTGCGGTGTTACGCCCCGCCACACCGAAAGCATCGCACACAAACTCGTTACATACAGCGGCGCTGAACTCCGCAGAATGAAGCAGACTATTCGAAGTCGCGCAACGATGTTTTAGGGTGCGTCAGTAACAGTCGAAAACGTTAAACGCCGTCCAAACAGACCCGCGCACGAATGAACTACGTACAGACACTGAGCGGAACTACTTTGTTGTTGCGCATCGCGGCGCAGAGGGCGCCGTTTGATGTTCACATCGGCTACACCGCACCGCATCGCGCTGCGCCGAACGTCCTTCCTTGGTTTTCTACGACACCGTGCAGTGTGGCGGGGCCGATTTGGACGCGGCTATCTATAATTATTCCTAAAGGAAGCTAATACTCGTAACTCTTAAGAGAAAAATGATACGCTGAATGTATGAAAACAAAACAAAAATTGTTCAGGTGCCAACTAAAGGAATACTAGTCATATTTGCGCGAACCAAAGTAGGAGCCAGTCCGGATAATGGTTCTGGTTCATCAAAGATGACATATGCTAGCGTTTTGAGCGAAAGAAATTTAACGCACTATCAGAGCTGAGAACTACCGATACTGAACCAACAATTTGACAGGATATGTTTTTCACAGCCACACAAACCCTATGAAAAATAATTACCATTGCCATAGTACTTTCAAGAAACAAAGTGGCAATAAGTAATACCTACAGAAAAACTAAGACACCGTCTTGTTAGACAAGTATTTAGATAATGTATCATATGCAGAAAACGAAGAAAGGTGATGTCATGCACAGGTGGGAAACGAAATGTGAAATCAATGTGCGGTTAAAAAAATGTATTGGTCACTGATGAAAGGCTGCTACTGAAATAATTGTGGCTGTAATGTGACCAGAGTACAAACGCTGCAGTGAGGGTGCAAGACCGCGTAACACCTGAATTTGATTTTGTCAATGAGTTTTTCTTTTTTTTTCCCGGACATCGTACTACATTGGGTGAGGATAGTAATAATAATAATAATAATAATAATAATAATAATAATAATAATATTATAATAATAATAATACCACCATGATGTAGCCGTCGAACAGATTTCGTATTTTTTACTGAAATTCAGTGAGTCTTTACTGTGGACCTCTAGGGTGTTGGATGGCATTTCTAAGACGTTTCCCGAGAGGTTGGTCGGGAGGGGTTCGCTGTGTGTTAATAGTACTAACACATACTCGTTGGCCTGGTTCAGGACAACAAATGCTTAATAGATGCACACACGAACTAACGTCTCAGACGAGTATTCATTGCTGAAAGGGTGGTGCTCATTTTACTAATGAATGAATACCAGTATTGTGTTGACTATCGGCTGGGACCATCGGTAATCGTTTACTGGAAGCTGGACTACCAGCCGGTCACATGGCTTCCCGCCTCCACAAAGTATAGAGCAAGAACAGAAGTTCATAAGCAAGGCAGAATCTTTCAGTTATTTTGGGCTATACATACTGATGAAAATTTAAATGGACAGAAAAATACATGTTAGGGCTTTCTAAACAAATAGTCAAGTCACTTTAGCACTTAACGTTACTGTAAGCTTTCGCAAGAGACAGAACAGTAGTATTTTCATTCGGTTATTTCGTATGGAATTTAGCTGTGGAGTAAGCCGTCTTTAAGAAAGTAAGTTTTAAATGCACCAAAGCGTGTCATAAGTGTAACACGTGGCGCTAACACTGGTCGCGTTGTTGAAAACTTTTAAAGAGTTAGGTGTTACCACTTGAGCTTCTAGTTCATATTTTCTCTCTTGAAATTTGTAGTAAATAATCGATTAGAGTTCGGAAAGATGCCCTCCATAATTACAGCACCAGAAACAAACCATTGATCTTTATTAAAACTGACTTCACATTGCAGAGATGTGAATAATGCTGCTACCAAAAGTTTCAAGCACATAACTTGTTATATTCATGCCTGACAAATGCCAAAGCTAAATGTGGAACAAAGTCGACATAGTACCTTCTGAAAAATTTCTCAATAGAATTTTTATATAGACACTTTCAGGTTATTTATTGCAGGAATTGCTCTAAATAACTTGTGTTATTAGGCTAAATTTTGACAAACTAAACCACTTCTGTACCGCCAGCTGTGTATCCAAAGAGCCATCAAAACACACCAGGAGAAGCTGAAGAAGCACAATCAGGATGCAGAAATATTTACACACCAATTAAGTTAATATCCTGCAGACTAATTCGCTTCAAGTCAAGACAGGATTTCATGCGTAGTGACCTATCGACTATGTAACTAACTAGTGCTCTGGTGTTTGAACAATGCACAATACGATTGTACCACCATCGAATCCGCAGCTCGCGGGCTAGTGGCTAGCGTTGCTGCCTCTGGATCACGGGGTCCCGCGTTCGATTCCTGTCCTGTTTGGAGATTTTCTCTGCCCGACGACTTGGTGTTTGTGTTGTCCTCATCATTTCATCATCATCATCATTCGTGACAGTGGCTCGATTGGCTGTGAAAACAAAATTGGACTGTGTATAAATTGGGACTCTGTATGGACGCTGATGACCACGCAGTTGAGCGCCCCACAAACTAATCATCATCATTATCATCATACCACCATCGAGTCCATTCCGGTGTTATTCTTACAACATCAAGATGTGCTCTTACAGCAGGACAAGGCCAGCACGCGGACATCCCACATTATCCAAAGTGGTCTCTACATCTACATCTACATCCATACTCCGCAAGCCACCTGACGGTGTGTGGCAGAGGGTACCTTGAGTATCTCTATCGGTTCTCCCTTCTATTGTAGTGTCGTATTGTTCGTGGAAAGAAGGATTGTCGGTATGCCTCTGTGTGGTCTCTATTTTCTCTGATTTTATCCTCACGGTGTCTTCGCGAGATATACGTAGGAGGGAGAAACATACTACTTGACTCTTCGGGGAAGGTATGTTCTCGAAACTTCAACAAAAGACCGTACCGAGCTACTGAGGGTCTCTCCTGCAGAGTCTTCCACTGGAGTTTCTCTATCATCTCCGTAAGGCTTTCGCGATTACTAAATGACCCTGTTCAAAAATGGCTCTGAGCACTATGGAACTTAACATCTATGGTCATCAGTCCCCTAGAACTTAGAACTACTTAAACCTAACTAACCTAAGGACATCACACAACACCCATCCATCACGAGGCAGAGAAAATCCCTGACCCCGCCGGGAATCGAACCCGAGAACCCGGGCGTGGGAAGCGAGAACGCTACCGCACGACCACGAGATGCGGGCTATGATCCTGTAACGAAGCGCGCTGCTCTCCGTTGTATCTTCCCTATCTCTTCTATCAAACCTATCTGGTACGGATCCCACACTGCTGAGCAGTATTCAAGCAGTGGGCGAACAAGCGTACTGTAACCTACCTCCTTTGTTTTCGGATTGAATTTCCTTAGGATTCTTCCAATGAATCTCAGTCTGGCATGTGCTTTACCGACGATCAGCTTTATATGACCATTCCATTTTAGATCACTCCTAATGCGTACTCCCAGATAGTTCATGGAATTAACTGCTTCCAATTGCTGACCTGCTATAATGTAGCTAAATGATAAGGGGTCTTTCTTCCTGTGTATTCGCAGCACATTACACTTGCCTACATTGCGATTGAATTGCCATTCCCTGCATCATGCGTCAATTCGCTCCAGATCCTCCTGCATTTCAGTACAATTTTCCATTGTTACAACCTCTCGATATACCACAGCATCATCTGCAAAAAGTCTCAGTGAATTTCCGATGTCATCCACAAGGTCATTTATGTGTATTGTGAATAGCAACGGTCCTACGATACTCCCCTCGGCACACCTGAAATCACTCTTACTTCGGAAGACTTCACTCCATTGAGAATGACATGCTGCATTCTGTTATCTAGGAACTCTTCAGTCCAATCACACAGTTGATCCGATAGTCCACATGCTCTTACTTTGTTCATTAAACGACTGTGGGGAACTGTATCGAACGCCTTGCGGAAGTCAAGGAGCACGGCATCTACCTGGGAACCCGTGTCTATGGCCGTCTGAGTCTCGTGGACGAATAGCGCGAGCTGGGTTTCACACGACCGCCTTTTTCTAAACCCATGCTGATGCCGACAGAGTAGATTTCTAGTCTCCAGAAAAGTCATTATACTCGAACATAATACGTGTTCCAAAATTCTACACCTGATCGACGTTAGAGATATAGGTCTATAGTTCTGCACATCTGTTCAACGTCCCTTTTTGAAAACTGGGATGACCTGTGCTCTTTTCCAATCCTTTGGAACGCTACGCTCTTCTAGAGACCTACGGTACACCGCTGCAAGAAGGGGGGCAAGTTCCCTCGCGTACTCTGTGTAAAATCGAACTGGTATCCCATCAGGTCCAGCGGCCTTTCCTCTATTGAGCGATTTTAGTTGTTTCTCTATCGGTCTGTCGTCTATTTCGATATCTACCATTTTGTCATGTGTGCGACAATCTAGAGAAGGAACTACAGTGCAGTCTTCCTCTGTGAAACAGCTTTGGAAAGAGACATTTATATTACACTGAACTCTCATAACCAACAAGATGACCACACCTACCCTATAACTGAACATGCGCGTGACACAATGGTACGGCGTCTTATACGTTACCGACAACATTCCCCGAAAAAACAGGACAGAACGTGAACGTAGCGTGGAATATGATGCATGATATCTCGATGATCGTCTTTATGAATGACGTCACTGTAATTGGAAGAGGCTATGCAAGGAAGTGAAGTTGTTATCGAAGACGTAAGGTCCAGACTCGTATTGTCTCCTGCAGTGTATAATCTGCACAATACCTGTATCAACAATTGCTAGTGAGAGACCACTGTTTCAGGGTGTAGAATTTTCGTATTCTGTTATTTTATTTGAGTATGTCGGTAAGCAGAAGGCAGGAACTGCACACAAACATCAGTTAGTTTCGGCACATGAGTTGCATTGGGAAATGAATGAAAGTGAAAGCCTTGGAAAAAAGTTATACAAAATGCAACTTCGAATGACGATTCCGAAATGCTAATGTAATTCGTTGGCTACCCACAAAGACCAAACAGCCTAAGAGAAGTAGTGGCAAAGGCCCCAAGACTTAAGAGATGAAAGAATTTTTATGTATACTCTAGAAACGATGCACATATTTCACATAGCTTCATTTATGCTGCATCAGTCGCATGGAAGACCCACCTTTAGTAAACAGTAGGTCTGCGAATTGTAGTTAATTTGGCGAACGCACAATGTGAATCGGGAGGCTGCTTAGTATAAAACACTCTGATAGCCGAAAGTGATTTTATTCAGTAATAATCAGTCGATTTCAGAAGCCAGTGGGCTAAGCTTAATCACCAAGCAGCCACACTTACGCTAGGCAAGTTTCTTGCTGCGTCGCGTCATCCCCCCTTCCCCGTCACCTTTTTCCTCTTTAAGCAATGCGCAGTTACGCTCTCAAATAATATTCCGGGAATTACAGAACCTATTCCCGTGACGGACGTCCTTGTTTTCGTTTCTCCTCAGTTTTCACAACACTCCGTCTACGACTAAGGCCTGGTTCATATTAGATTAGTAATTTAACCCAGAGTAGAGGGATTCAACATCTCCAATAAGACAGGAAACAGCAGTTGGTCGATTGTGCGGTCAGACTTTGTCAACTTTGTGGTGGAGTATCAACTGGTGTGGAGCGTCCAGTGATAGGTGATATTCGAAGCGAGCGTGAATCAGGCAGTATAGTTTGAAGAAAGTCTTATCTAGGAAAAGATAGAGGAAATACAAAGTTGGTAACAGAGTGAGTTGCTGTAGGAGATTTGGACGGAGCCTCTAAAATACAAAAAGAAAAACTGTTTTTCATTTTCTATTCAACCTTTTCCGCTAGAAATTTCAATTTTTCCTGTCGGCCTACACAATTTATTGATGGCGGATGGCGGTTCCCTCGTCGGTTCTAATTATTTTACTGGTGGCTTTTCTCATTCGAAGCTCTCTGAACAACGTAAGAACAACGAATCTGACCGTCACAACAACAAACTAATTTGCCCATCCACGAGTAAGAGAGCAGACTGACCAGAGCGACCAGATGCCGTACAGAAGATACCGTCGCCGTTCTAAACAGACAGTGTACAAGACCATCGAGAACATTGAGTTGGCTACAGCATCTGGAGACAAGAAGAATCGTATACCAGTCAAGTCTGTCGGTGCCCAAGCCTTGCTGGACGGACCATCTGCTTTCTGTGGGTGCCGATTTAATTTTAGTTTAGATATTAATGATTCGTTTGGTCATGGTAACGGATGGTTTACTGTAGCCATGTTAATTGCCTCTACTGACCTGGAAGCGTTTATGCACATCGAGTGTGGCGTTGCTGATAGTTCGGCCGGGGGGTACATAATCGACAGTCTACTACCAACATTAAGGGATCGGGTGCCGCAAAGCATTTTAATAATATGCTCGACTATACAATTTTGTGCAAATACGATTTGTTGCTAGATCATTTACACTGCCCTTGCCCCCTTATGTTTAATTCCCTTTATCTGTCGTTTTGTACGGCACCGTCCATTACAATAAATGCCTTACTCCGTGATGATGTGATGGTCTTAGAAACTCTGTTCCGAACAAATGATTATAATGCAGTGAAAACAAGAGATTATTCGATACGTTTAGCGTAGGAGCCAAATAATGTGATTTATCCCATGCTGCCTTTGAGCAGCCGTAACAAACGATCTGTTGTGACGTATTGGGACCGAGTGATGGATGGTGTCGCAAGACACGTTAAGAAATTCTGGGTGACCTTTCATACTCGTTTTACCATGCCTCCAACGAAGTCCTCGATCACTGCCCGAAAATGGGAGCTGGAACTTGTCTCTCCGGACTGTCGTCGAGACTGTTGTAAGAGCGTTCGACTGGCTGCACTTACAAAGGTCGCCGCCAAATGGAAGCAGGTCACAGACCTGTCGTATCATCTTACTCCAATCTGTACCAAGGTAAAAGGATTCCAGGCTGTGATGTAACAAAATAAAAGTAGTGATGTTATTCAATTGAAAAGTTGGAGTTTGAGATTTCGCTTACTGTTTTGTCAATCACAATTGGCGTAAGAATCATGGATTGACCATTATCATAATATATTGCATTACTAAATTTGAATAGTTTTTACTTGCAGTTTCGCGTGGCTTGAAGCACTCACAGCTAGCATGCTATTGATTAAGAAATTGCATTATCGTCTTTCTAATTACTTCATGATCGTAGGTACGATCATACCCGATCGTGAAGTTATTGTTATGACAAAACATTTTCCTAAGGGACCAGAAAGTTCTTAAGGGCGCAAAAACTGTAACATCACACAAAAGGGAAATTAAATATTAAAGCTGGTGCAAGATTACGATAAAACAGTTTTCTTTTTATCGATGTAACAAGCACATTGTACTGCTGATGTTGGTGTCTGTAAACTTAGCAAAATGCATAATTAAAATGAAAATAATGCTGAGGAGATGATAGGAACGAGCACTGCTAAATGATTCAGTTATTTATTATAACTAAAACATATATCGTACCTTAAGCTTAGTACTACATTGACGGTAGGTTTTTATGTCCGTTTCATGTCCATTGAGCACCCTTTTATACAGCCATTGTTCTCTTCAGTCGCTCCTGCGTCGTCACGATAAGTTATAACAGTTCTTCTTTTTACACTTCACTCAAACTTAGACATAACACGTTTTCATACATTTAGTAAAAATTAGATCAGACTGCCACAAAGCTGCGTCCGTCTTACTTAAGAAAAACAGTACAAGTGTTTAGCGCTCAAGGCTTCATTTGTTCTCCAGCGAACAAAATAGTGAAGGATCACATATCTATCCGTATTTTTCTGTTTATATTGCCACCCAAAGACGACGAATTACATTATTTAGGAAATTCCACTGTCGCTATGCGACACCTTATTATACATTAATCATTCTTTAGAAACAAGTATTTGCCTTCTGGCTGAAAGTATTAACTATTTGCTGTTTAAATGAAGTCAAAAATAGTAAATATCACAAGACACACGAGAATTCTGCCAGGTAATCGTATTACTTTTGTCAATGGTATTGTGAACATCCTACAAATATTCATAACTTTTGGTGTCTCAGTGGCCGAAAGTCTTACACCGACATTGAATGACAGCTAGAAACATGATTTACCTCCAGCATACATGTGTACAGTTGTCAAATGACATACAGGGAAGTAACAGTGTAAATGACAGTAAGATTTGACAGTACATAGGTCGTTTTGCAGTTCTTGTTACTGATTTTTTGGCTTTAGAGGGAACTTAATAGATGAAGTTTCAATAAAAGAGCCAGGTTTGAAAATATACCGTTTGGATAGACAATGATTCTGAAGTCAGGATCACTTTCGATTGTCCCGCTTCACGGTACACACACAAACTGAAGAGAGGGCACCGTCGTCAGTTTATGTTGTAATTATGATATAACATAGCACTACAGCAACGGCTACGAGAAAGTGATACGTTACCCATCACGAGAGAGCTGCCTGAAGTGCTCCACGGATACGTGGCACTCTCGACTTTCAAGAGGACGTCCTTCATCGCCTATAGGAGAACCGAATGACAAATACTCCAAACACTTTATTGTCATGGTCTGCTTTAGAGCACACACATCATGGCTCATTGTTTCCGCTGTGAGCGTGCCGTGAAGCCGGAGCACTATTTTGCATCCAAACGGTACATTTTGGAATATCAGTTTCGTGTCAGACTTCATCTGCTAAGTCCCCTCTGCAACTCCTAGAAACCTGTAATAGGAAGTGTGAACCGCCCTACATCAGAAGTGTATAGGCTACCACAAATGTTAAAAATCAAATCTCTGAAACAAATTATAGGACCACAGAATGAAGGAAGATCCCTAACGACATGGAATGATAATTTTTATTGAAGGAGGAACATACAGTTCAATAACTGTCATCCTATATTTCCATTAGCTTATATGCACTGATTCATATTTTTTGAAATTTGGTCCTCTGTCTATGTGATGGCCTTTTGTGACAGGCGTTTCAAGTGCAATCTTTGCTCCTGTAATACTAACACACTCAAGAACGCACACTGATTGTGAAAACGTATTCTTCCTCCTGTTATGGGACGTCGCACTATCATAAAATAAGGTTGGAAACTATGATGGCCACTTTAAAGATGCGGAAAATTGTAAATAAATAAAACAGTTTTCTGTTGCCACTTCCTCACAAGTAGGTAATACTGAACTGAGATATTATTTTTGTCGTAGTTAGTGTCAGGGTTGTTGACTATGTTGGTAAATTTGGTTCGTAAGCTATTGGCAATAAACTTTTTTGAGAGATTGCAAGAAGGAAGAGTGCAAAAGAAGTTTTGTCAATACCACCGAGTGGTAGAAGGAACTTTGTTGGAGACCGAAACAGGCGAATCTGTTACCCCTATCAACGAAATGGTTGGTTAGTTTAAAAATGTGTGTGTGTGTAGGGGGGGGGGGAGGGAGGTACCAAATGGTAGCTCATCGGTCGTCAAGAAAATGAGGATATCGCTTGGTAGACAGGCGATCTTTTTCTCCCACGTAAGTCCATGACAAAATACCAGAAGCGAGCCGCGACAGTGGTAAAGTTCAACAGTTCAGCAATGTCTCATTTCGCACAATGAGGTTTCAGAGGAGGTGCACGGGGAAAGATGGATGGGAGGGAGGGGTTGGAGAAGGGCGGGAGGAGGAGAGGGAGAGAGTCAAAGAGAACTGTGCAAGAAAAGGGCATGCGTGGACGAAGGGGTACACTGAAATACCGAAAACTTGCTCCCTAAAGCTTCAGAAACGGATAGGAGGAACAATTGGTATCAGATCTGGCCACCAACAGGCCCGAACATTTGATTAGCATTGAACAGAAGACCAGTGATCGGAAGGCCTTTACAACATTACAAGATACAGGTTTAAATAGGGTTACGAGGGAAGGAAGCTATTTGTCCTTAGTAAGAGCGACAGAAACAGATTCCAGATTACCTGAGCGCCCATCATAAAATTTCGTCTCCAGCTTCGACTCCGTGGAGCACAAATGGACAGGTTTAGAGTACTGAACAATGCGCTTTAAACTTTAGCAAAAGGCTGGTTGTGGTTTCACAGTTGCTACGAATGTAAAGACAGCGTAGCCGAAGCCTCACAGACAAGAAAAAACTAAACGAAGCGTAAGGAGAACCATGAGTGGAATGTTCAGCGAATTCTGCCTACCGACTTGACAGGAAATTCTAAGAAGCTTTGGTCTTAGGTAGAATGAGTAAACGAATCTAGGCATAATGGCGCTGAAACAGAGGAAGACATAGAAAAGGCCGAAATGCTAAACGTGTTTATCCAGAACTCTTTCACAAATGATAATTCCATTGCAGTTGCTCCTCTAAATTGTCACTCGAACGGCAAAATGACAGATATGGAAATAAACGAGCAACTAATATTGCACTGGACCTGATGTGATACCACTTCGATTCTATGTGGAGTATGCGAAAGAACTTTGTCGTCTTCCAGCAATAGTGTACCGTAGGTCTGTGGAAGAGCGAACTGTTCCTGATGAGTGGAGAAAAGCACAGATCATACCGTCTTCAAGAAGGGTCGTCGAACAGACCCACAAAACTGTACGTCTCTATTTCTGACGTCGGTCTGTTGGCGAATATTGGAAATGGGTTATGCTCGCGTATTTACACATCAGTACTGCTAAGCACAATTATATAAGAAATAATACCTGTAAAATCCACAAATCACCGCAATTTCATGACCTGAGTTTTCTTGGAGTCAGTAAACATACACGAGGGTTATGAACCCAATGCTCCTACATGGGAAATCGGCGAACAGACACAGTACGGACCACCCATTTGGCAGTAGTGATGTGTTCGGTGTCGAGACTGCTGAAATGCCTCTATATTGCGGTATGTTGTTGTTGTATACGGTGGAAGCGACGAGACGAAGTGGTTACCACACTAAACTCGCGTTAGAGAGGGCGAGGATGTAAATCTCTGTCCTACTATTCAGACGTACATTTTCTGTGGTTTCTGTGAATCGCCTCTGTCAAGTGTCTGAGTGACTGCTTGAAGAGAACATGGGCCGTATCCTTCTCATATCCTTGCTGACGTCGTTGTCGACGGGATATTAAGCCCTGTTCGTCCTCTACATCCGCTTAAACACAGTGAAAATCTTTGGTGTCTGGACTGGCATTACCAGTGCATTTTGGAAGCATATTGCATCAAAGTAGCTGAGAAAAAGAAAAGCCACCAATAGTCGAATAAGTAGTCGAAATATGGTTTAATCTCCTTAAATACAAATGTGTAAGTACCACTGTGCTTTGCTAGGGTGAAAATACATTTTCAAATATAACTATGAAACCTTCCTCACTAAGTGATTGTCATGGAAATTTGCATTTTAATAAAGCGGGTACGCTGTTATGATGTTTTTGAAGATCTGAAATCAACTCTTCAGAATATAAACGTGCCGTCATCGCAGACGAAGATCTTCTCGTACTAAGAAAAAAATGTGAGAAATGTGGCTGTAAGTAGATCGTGCGTTGACCGAACGTGAGAACTGGATTGCTGTCGTGTCTGATGGTGAGAAAATACTCGCCGCGATTGAAAATGTTGTCTGTCTCCTCTTAGGTTCATTTTTATAGCGATGAAAGTTTACGTGAGAAATACAACTTGATAACAGAAGCTACTTCCCTACGGCATCTTACCGCAAACGTACACACAGTAAAAATGTACTTCTGTATTAGTTTTACATTTCATTTGAATGTATTCCCGTACTGACTCTTACTGAGTTAAGTTACATCCAAAGGGTAGGCAATAACTGAAAGACATCAGACTGATCTAACTGGAATTAACTTTTTGTTTTGCACCTCTGAAGTTTCGACGCCGTTTTCTGCTAAGAAAATCTACGTAGTTTTATGTGTGAGGGATAAATTTGAGCCGCGTGGGATTAGCCGGATGGTCTAGGGCGCTGCAGTCATGGACTGTGCGGCTGGTCCCGGCGGAGGTTCGAGTCCTCCCTCGGGCATGGGTGTGTGTGTTTGTCCTTAGGATAATTTAGGTTAAATAGTCTGTAAGCTTAGGGACTGATGACCTTAGCAGTTAAGTCCCATAAGATTTCACACACATTTGAACATTTTTGATAAATTTGATCGAGTATTGGAAAGGGTGGATGATATAATTTTTAGGTTCTGGAATTGAAAACACCGTTGTGAATATCACATTTTTACTCCGCAACAGAGTGTGTGCTGATAACAGTTTGTCACTGAAAATTTACTCTGGAAAATATTCTCTCTTTATTCTCACCCTTACCAATTTTGAAGGTAATTTTATGCAGACACTATCCATTTGTTTGGTTAGAATGTAACTGACTGACATGAATATCACTGGTATGGTGGCCATCTTTCTTTGTAGATGTAAAATGGTAATATCTGTGGTTTTCCATTATATTTAACCATGAACAGGTAATGTAAATACAGAACATATTTATAGACGCTTAGGCTTCTCTAAGTGCTAATATTCAGTAAAATGTCTTGGTGCGTGCAGTCCGGTGTCATCATCTACTTCTGTAACTGATGTTACGCTTACGAAGTACCTGAGCAAACATGGAGAGCCACAAAGACGTCGATTCTGGTAAATCTTCCAGCACTGAATCGATGCGGCCTGAAGCAAGCCGGTCTTGAAATAGAAGCGCAAGGTCAGTTGGATATTTAAAGGTCCAGTTAGGGAAGAAATAGTATCGGCGCACCTTACACGGAAACCCAAATTATTTATACACATTTTGCCTCCGTCGACAATAATGGGGCCCGCATCTCGTGGTCGTGCGGTAGCGTTCTCGCTTCCCACGCCCGGGTTCCCGGGTTCGATTCCCTACGGGGTCAGGGATTTTCTCTGCCTCGTGATGGCTGGGTGTTGTGTGATGTCCTTAGGTTAGTTAGGTTTAAGTAGTTCTAAGTTCTAGGGGACTGATGACCATAGATGTTAAGTCCCATAGTGCTCAGAGCCATTTGAACCATTTTTGACAATAATGGAAATAATTGCTTAAAATTTCAGTACATACAATACGAAAACATATCATTTGAAGGCGAAAGGATGGATAAGGCTTCTATATCATGTAGAAAGTGAACTTATTGGAGACAGCCCACGAGATCATTTCGACACTGACGTTGGGAAACATTCGGCCGTGATCTTAATCAAGACAACGTCCTGGTAGAATCGAAAAGTGATTTCGGCAGACTACGAAATATTTAGCTCAGGAAGATACTTTTTATTAATATTCCGTGGGAAATTTTTTATCTTTTAACTACTGTTCAGCGCGTTTCGTATCTACAGTTCCATTTTCAAGGACCGTATAAATATAATGAACGTTACATTTGCTTCAGCTGTTAGGCTGTTTTACATCGTTAGGCGCAAATTGAAGCGCACGTAAAACATACTCGGTCTACAGGCTGCTGGGGAAAAAAGTATTTAATATTTTCAGAGATTGTGGTAGGGACTAAAACGAGAAAATGTCCAGTAACAGGAGCGCTAAATTGGATACCTTAAGATCTATGAGCACTTGTTCATCTTGTGTAGTGTGAAACACGTCTTCTACTGAAAAATTGTTCATAGATTTTTGAGGTATACATTTTATAGCCCATGTTTACGGGACAAAAATTGGTTCAAATGGCTCTGAGCACTATGGTACTTAACTTCTGAGGTCATCAGTCCCCTAGAACTTAGAACTACTTAAACCTAACTAACCTAAGGACATCATACACATCCATGCACGAGGCAGCATTCGAACCTGCGACCGTAGCGGTCACGCGGTTCCAGACTGTAGCGCCTAGAACCGCTCGGCCACTTCGGCCGGCTTGTTTACGGGACATTTTTACTTGTTTCTACCACCATGTCCCAAAATACGGAATACTTTTTCTTAACATGCAGAACACAGCCCCTGAAAATGGAGTTCTAGCTCTGAACCCATTGATCCGTTATTAGGAAATAAAAAGATTATCACTGAAGAGAGAATAATATTAACAAAGTATATATCTCTAATGGACTACTTAAGACTCGGTATTTGTTAATAACGGAGTAGTAAGTCAATAATGGCTCACTAGTATGAGAGGAAATTTCTGTCTTAAACATTGCATTAGCTGTTCAGGTAAACGTTAAAGTTGTTAAAGGGCATGTAAATGGTATAAATGAAACAAGCGGAAATTATTTATACGCCTTCGCTTAAACAGTGCACAGTGCTGCCATGAAACTGGTTCAAAGTGAATTTCCACACACACATCAACAGCTACATCCAGTAATTTACTAACGTTTAATACAAAAATTCGCTTGGCAGCTCGGAATATTTACACTGCCTAAAAACCGGAAATTCCAGAAACACTTATCTTTGACATAGCGTAGGAGTTTTCCCTAACGTCTTAACCGAATCGTTATTGGTACGATTTGTTGTAATATAATGGCCGGTCGGTGTGGCCGTGCTGTTCTAGGCGCTACAGTCTGGAAACGAGTGACCGCTACGGTCGCAGGTTCGAATCCTGCCTCGGGCATGGATGTGTGTGATGTCCTTAGGTTAGTTAGGTTTAATTAGTTCTAAGTTCTAGGCGACTGATGACCTCAGAAGTTAAGTCGCATAGTGCTCAGAGCCATTTGAACCATTTTTTGTAATATAATGACGCAAAAAGTCATATTGGCACTTAAAGAATTTTCTTATCCAATTGTTTTCGCGTTATAACTCGCGTGTTATTAGTGTAAGCCGTTGTAAGGCAACGCCCTTTAGAAGATTCGTGAAAATGTTTCATTCTTGTTAGAATTTATAATTAAATGACAGTAACAGTATTTCGAAGATTAAAGGGATTAGAACACTGCACGATGTTACAAGAAGTACACTTTCAGCACAGCGTAATTGGTCGAGGCACCATGTTCAAGGGTTAATCAGTCGAGGGTTCGCATCCTGTTTTATACAGTTCATTTTTTTTCGCCTTCGCGTCTGCTACAGGGTTGTAGAACATACCTATGTAATGTATAGAAATAATTTTCGTAATACCTGAAGCTACATAAATATAAGTGCGCTCTGTGTGAGAAGCGACGTTCTTCGATTTGCTGGAGTCTTATAAGCTGACATCCTTCCTAAGTGGACATGTACCTTCCATTTTCGTATTATTAAATGCTCATGGACATTAAAGTTTTTATTTATACATACCACAGCAGAACAACATGACTAGCTTATACGGTTAACAAAGGAAACACGTTTTAATAGCGGTAACATAGGAATTCTGCGCTAGCCCATTTTTGTGAATGTACTGTATAATGTATGGTTTGCGAACCAAAAAGGTCGACAACTGCCGCTGGAGAGTACTGATAGCTTAGTATCACGTTAACCAGCTCCACGTCAACGTCCCTTGTGCCGATTGCCTTAGGGCCTTCTCACGTGGGTGGATTTGCGGCATTACCGCCTGCAGACAACTTTCCAGTTAAAGAAGCTCATCCACAGGCTTTGTTCATACCTGCAGCCAACAACAAATAGAACACACATCTTGATGTCAGCCGGCGGAACCGGCAAACAGCAAGAATCTAAATGAGGCAAGACAGAAAGGCAAATGTCGTTCACTTCGAAAAAACAACAAACAATGCTGACTTCCCAGTGTACGCAATAAAGACTGACACAGAAATTCACTATTTCACACCATCGCTTACTCATAGTGTGCAGTCCAATATTCAATATTGCAATGCTTCAAGAAATACTGATGATGATAATGTGCACATCTATTTTATATTGGGTAAATTATGACTCTGTGAAAGTTGCTGGGGTTTTAGCCAACGCAAGTATTAAATCAGTTGCCTTACACATGTAAATTTCTGTTTTTAGGTTGAATACTTTTCGTATTATGTGTCTCTTTAAATTGAAATTTTTGGTAATTTTGTTTATGGAATGTGCCAAGCACTCATATAAACAAATTATTGTTACTGTATTAAAACATTTCGGCCATCAACTGTTACTACTACTAGTTGTTACCTGAGGCTACACTCTTAGAACAATTGTTCTGTGGTGATGAGTGATGGTTGGTAAGCTGGCCTCAGTGTCTGCATTCTCGAGTAAGCATAGGCTTTGACTCTCCCCTCCCCTTCCGCCTCTTCTTCCTCTTCCTCCCTTCCCCCTCCAATTGCCACAGTGCACGACGACGTGACACAGGCTAACCGGAATGTGTGGAGCGGCTGGGATACGAGTGCGCATCTGTGCATCGTGGTACTGAAGTAGCTGTATATTATACAACATGTACGTATGGTACGCAACACATTTAATCATTTTTAGCGTATTTTCTGTTTGTAAGTGTCAACTTCGACAAATTTAATAATTTTTAACATTATTTCCGTTAGTAAACGCCTTGGCAGGTCCATCGTCACCGACCGACAGCCGTGCCATCCTTTTCCACTGGCGTCATTTGAACCGGTATAAAGAGGCGTGGTGTCAGCTCAACGCAATTCCAGGTTGTGATCCGGAAACGCTACTACACGTACATTTTGCTCCTTCATAGGCATCACGAGGCAGAGTATACCTTGTTCCCGTGCTCCCATTAAAGAAAAACCCATGACAGTACCGGTAATCGAACTCGGGTCCTCCCCATGGCAGTCAGACCACTCACCTATTTGGAGATGGACATGGTTTATGTTACTGATGAAAAGATGTTCCATTCCTTAATTCGCCCACCCAGGGGCTGATTTTTTTTAGATGCATTCTAACGTAGTCTATGTTCTTCTCTGGGCTAAAACAACCTTCGTGTCGAATTCCATCGGAATCGGTTCAGCAATTCAGTCATGAAAATGTAACGAAGAGAGTTACTTCCGCATTTATAATACTCAAGCACGTTATTTTTAAAATCAGAAGCATGTTAAAAGTGAGCGTGACAGCAACCTGGATACGCTCCTGGTGCGAGGCTGACGTGACGGGAGCCGCTCCTGTGGCTGCAGCAGCAGCAGCTGGTGTGCCGTGACGGCGGCTGGTTTGGCTGGCGGTACTCCATCCTCTTCCGGCTGGCCGCAGCGCCGCAGCATACTTTCAAGCGCCGGCCGGCCCTGACCTTCCGGACACCGCCGAGTTTCACTTTATGCCAGCCGACCACACATGTCGGTCGCTCAGGACAACGCCTTTGTCGTGGGGAACGAGGCTGAGTCCGAGCAGTAAGCGCGCGCGCGCGCGCGTGTGTGCGCGCGCGCGTGTGTGTGTGTGTGTGTGTGTGTGTGTGTGTGTGTGTGTGTGTGTGTGTGTGTGTGTGTGTGTGTGTGTGGGTGGGTGGAGAGAAAGGAACACGTGTGTACTGAACAAAGATTTTGCGATTACTGAAAACAACTCACTGTCAAAACAGTTATCTATACAATAACACTCAAATAAACACGCCTGATTACCAACAGCTATCCGTCGTAAAACAAAGGGCTTTAAAAATGGACACAAAGAAACAATGGTAAACAAACTAAACAGAAAATAAAGAGACAAACCACACCAACAAATACGACCTGCACTACCACACAAAAGGCATACACTGACACGCCATAGTAAATTCATGCAATAAATAGGTAAAATTTTCAAGAAACAAGGCATAAACATTGCATACAAAACATACAGCGCTATAAAACAGCAAGTCCCAAAAATGAAATAAAATCACACATGGTCGATCGTTTCTAGGCGCTTTAGTTCGGAACCGCGCGTCCGCTACGGTAGCAAGCTCGAATCTTGCCTCGGGCATGGATGTGTATGATGTCCTTAGGTTAGTTATGTTTACGTAGTTCTAAGTTCTAGGGGACTGATGACCACAGCAGTTAAGTCTCATACTGCTTAGAGCCATTTGAACAATTTGAAAACCACATAGATACCAACAATGTGGTATGTCTCAGCTCCGTTTCCGCGATATGCATTGGAATGACTGGTAGGACATTTGACGCAAAACATAAAGAGCACTGAAATATGGTACGCAGCATTCAACATTTGAAAATCATCTAAAACAGGAATTCCGCAGACCAAGAATTATTGAAAAAGATATGAGCATCATTAGAATTAGCAAAAGACAGTACCCTCCTCCATTTCCAAGAAAATTTCCACATGCACAAAGCATTAACAGAAATTAAGCAGTTGCTCGAAGACAAAATAAATATTGAAAACATGACACTTCATAAAATAATAGAAAAAATTCGCATGAAAAAGGAAACAGCCTTTTCCATTCTTCACCATCACCATCTCCTATCCAACCCCCCCCCCCCCCCCCCCCCCCCCCACACACACACCATCAGCCCCACTTTCCATTTCACTTCTTGGTCCTCACCTTTTCCTCCAATTCACTCTCCATCACACTAGTATGCAGTTATGTCCACTCATGTTTGCTTCTCCCTCCTCCACCTACACACAAAAAAAACACTCCATCATTATTGCTTCGTTACTGTTACACAGTATATAAGTACACAGCAAAATAATTAAATAGAATAACACACAAATAATGGTTGGTGGGTTGATTTGTGGGAAGGTGACCAGACACTTACGTCATCGGTCACATCGGACTGGAGAAGGAAGGGGAAGGAAGTTGCCAGTGCCCTTTGAAAGGAACAATCCCGGCATTTGCTTCAAGCGATTTAGGGAAATTACGGAAAACCTAAATCAGGATGGCCGGACGCGTGATTGAACCGTCGTCCTCCCGAATGCGAGTCAGTGACCTAATCACTGCGCCACCGTGCTTGGTCTCACAAATAATTAACCACCAAAATGTATAGGTCAAATCAAATTAGTGGCAATATAGGCAACACTAAAAAATACAGTACACATTCAAAAGTATGAAAACAAACAATAAATTGTGGTGTGCGATATAGTGTGCTGCGTAAAACGTAAAAAAAAAATCCAGAAAAAATGCATAATTCTGCACAGCGGCGAAACATTAGACTACCAACTACCTTACGTAGAAGGAAACAAAAGACGGGCTAAAAGACGGCGTTTCCTGATGTAGGTGAGAAATCAAGCTGAAATTACTGTAAATCAAAACCAACAAACTGTTTACGAACTGTTCTTCGATCTTAAAACCAAGTCAAATTGGAATAATATCTTTAATTACAGATCACTAATGATGCTTCACCTCAATGAAGCGAAACGCGTCTGGTGAGAAAAATACGCATTTTCTTGCAGTTGTAACGACGGAACGAAAATACTCTCAGAAATAAACAGTCGTTCTAGAAACTCAACACGTAAAAAACGAATGTTCACAGAGAAGAGTTAGCATAGTTTGCAGACAGACACTTAACGCGGTTTTCACTTCTTCCCTTACCATAAACAACAGTATGACGGCATGTGTACCATCCGTCAAAAGAAAGTAATAATTGCAAAATACAAGTTCGTGGCCTCTATTTGTTGACACAGAAGAAGAGAATGAATTCTGTTTAGTTCATGAGGTCCTTGGCAGCACGTTAGCCAAAGTCGCTTGGTTATCGAGCAAGTCACTTACTAACATTTAGACAACTAATGTGGAAATTTGAGTGCAGACACCTGTTTATACATATTACACTGCAAGACTCTCAACTACTGCGCGAAAATACTATAAACGTTGTGTCACCAGGAAACTTTGTAACCAGTATCTGAAGATCTGAGGTTTATCACTTCAGCTTTTTAGTTCTGTCGGAAACAGCTGAAAATAAAACTTGCACAACAGTGCAAACCATTCTTTACATTAGTTACGCCCCAATACATCTCATTGTTACTGGCATTAACTGAATTTCACACTTGAACACCTTGGGCTGCTGTCACTAACACTAAAACTAAATTGTATAAAAACATTGTAACACAGCGTTACAAAGACGTTCATGTTCAAATGTTAAGAGATATTCGAACACCATAAAATATATTACCTCATAGATTCTTTGTCTGATTACTGTCCCACCGGAAGCACAGAAAAATGCTTCCAAAAATGATATATTAAAATGAAAGTGACATACAGGCTGAAAATAACGGGCCATGTTGGAAAAAAGCAGTAAATTGTGGTCTTAATCATACAGAAAAAGTACTTCAGTTCAGGGTATATGCCAGAAAGAAATAGCCAGTCAGTTTTTTTACAAAAGCCGCGTAACTGCCAAAAAGAAAGATAAGTCTGGTGAAATAAAAACATACACAAGATTTTGTGGCGATAAAAAAAAAGCTGACTTTGTTCCTGACGTGAGTGATAGTTCGGTGTTTATGACGAGAGGAATATGCCCTAGCATGTAGAATAAATGTCTGTGACTTCGGTAACACTCCGGTGGTTGTTAATGGATGAAAATGTTTCATTAACAAATCAATTTGTATCACACTCACTTTTGAAATAAACATCAACGTCGACGGGACGTTGAACCTTTGTTTTGTCTCTCCTTCGTTCCTTCCTTCCTGTAGCATTCAAAACGGGTGTGTTCTGTATACGAAGTCATTTGCTTCTCATGAATTGTTTGATTCGTAAAAACGAAAGTACCTATGCGGGTCAAATAACACTACTCGTAAGCTCCTGATACGATGAACTGCTTCATGTAACTACCGGGAAGACGCTTAGATTCGCCGTAGAGCTCGGTTCGTGATATTTGAATTTCATCTTTGAATACTCAATAGTGGATCCCTTTCGAGTGTGCTGAACTCAAGAGACGTTGTAAATGCATGTTTTATGTGTTAAGTATCATGTATAACTTCACATTAAGAGGATCGTCTTACTGCTGCTGGAATTACCTCGTCGGCAGTGGAATACCCATAAGCCTTTCTTCGGAGGTAATTAAGGTAATTTCATTGCAGCCTAGACGAAGAGACTTCAAAATTGCCAAGAAAAGACCACAGCCTTGGCATGTTTAAGGGGCATAAACGTCGATCTCAGCACTGGAGAACGTTGTAATGCCCTATGATTTTTACGTAGTGTTCCTGAAACTCATATAGCAGACAGCCGCTTCCAGCGGTATATGTGAAACTGTTAATCACCAGCATGTGGTGGTGTCGAAAAAACATGTATTGTGATCAGACTAATTCGTACTAAATTGAGAGTTAGTATTTTGTACGCCGACCCCTTCAATTGTATCATATGTTTAACATGGTAGTTATTCTGCAAAGCACTGAATGAATTGTGATCTTCTACACAACTGGGAAAAATATGCCAGTGAAATGTACAGGGTGATTATAATTAAAGTTAAACTTTCAAACCGCTGTAGAAATATAACCACTGGTTAGAATGACTTCAAACTGCAACGGAATATTATTGGAGCGGAGTGAAAACGTATGGTAGAAGAAAAATAGATGGCTCTGTAAGCATCATCATGTAATAGTGGTCAATTAAAGATAACAAATGAATAACACAACAATGCCTAAGGTGTACGTTTGACGTTAAACAAACTGTACCACTCAGTGTGCATAGGTGTACAGGTGTGATACTGTTAGTTTCGTAAGAACATCGACCATGGCAACGTCATATCACATCGGATGGGAAAAACTCGGTTTTTAATTGTCTTATTGACAAAAACCCCATAAAAACCATCAATCAAAATGAAATCGGATTATTAATTTCCATGTGACTAGCGCAAAACATGTTCAGTATGCTGTCCACCGTTTTCTGCAACAAATTGAAATCTAGAAGCATCATGTTCCACAACCGATCGAAGCACTTCTGGGGTCACGTTCAGAATGTGTTGCGCAATGGGTGTCTTCATTGCTGCTAAGTCTGCAATCGGAACACTGAGCACACCACCTTTCCGATATCCCCCCAGTCACACGGACTAATGTCAGGTGATCGGGACGGCCAGGATGTAGGGAAATGGCGGCTGATAATTCTATCATTTTCGTAATCCCGCTTCAGCAACTGCTTAACTGGATTTGAAATGTGCGGAGGTTCTCCATCTCGCATAAAAATGATCCCATCCACACGTCCACGTTGTTGGAGAGTTGCAATGATGTAGTTGCGCAAAAGACACTCATAGCGCTTACCAGTGACGGTAGAGGTAACAGGACCGGAAGCACCTGTCTCTTCGAAGAAATATGGCGCTATAATAAATGATGCCGTAAACCCGCACCACACAGTGACCTTTTCAGGCTGAAGTGGTACTGGTTGATATGCGGTGAGATTTTCCGTTGCCTATATGAGCGCCTATATTGACAATTCTGTGTATTGACATATCCTGTCAGATGGAAGTGGGCTTCGTCTGTTCACAATATCTTCCACGGCCAATCATTGTCCACTTCCATAGGAACAAGAAATTCTAAAGCAAAGGTTTCGCTTGCTGGCAGGTCAACAGGAAGCAATTCGTGCACATGGCTAATTTTGAATGGATAGCAAAGGATGACGTTTCGTACTTTCTTACGCACAGTGCTCACCTGTATGTTCAATGTTCGACAATTCTCCGTGCACTACACTTTCGCACACAATTACTCATCTCCTCCTGCATTGCTGTGGCCACTGCTTCCACCGACGTCGAATCAATTCGTTTCCTCCCTCTACGAGGTTGCACACCAAAAGAACCCGTCTTTTAGAATTTCCGAAGCATTTTTTCCAGACCCACGGCAGTCATCGTAGCAACACCTTTTTCCAAACCCTTCAGTGTCCGCAACTTCTGCAGAGCGTCGTGTGTACAGGCATCATTCTTGTAATACAATTTTACAAGCAGAGCGCGGCTATCCTGCATTGAGACAGTCACGGTGAACGTCACAGACGCGAAAGGAGGAAAATCCGTGTACCCGACGTGTTTATACCAACTTCAGTGGGTCGTGAGCTCGACCAGTATTGTCATTTACGTATTTTAACACATACAGCGCCATCTATTTATCAACTTTCACACAATTTTTTTTCTTCTCTCGTACGTTTTCCCTCTTCTCCGTATTCCGTTGCAATTTGACGTCTTTCTGACCAGTGATGTTACTTCTACAGCGTTTTGAAAGTTTAATTTTAATTGCAATCGCCCTGTAAGTGCATAGTTACACCTTTTTTGTTGTTCTTGTGATCTATTATCCGGATACTGGTTTTATGCAGGTCTCCTAGCTAGGCTATCGGTTGCAAGCCTCTTCATTTCTACAGAACTTCCGCAACTTACATCCGTTGGATCCCACTTACCTTTGTCTCCCTCTATAATTTTTAAGCTCCCTCAATTTCAGATTGCCATTTCCTTGATGTAATGACAGGTAATGGAACTAGAAAAATGTATGATATACTAACAGTTGTTATTTCAACATGCGATAACCACAAAAGGGCAAGAAAGCAAATTAAGATCTGTTATAGTTCGCAGGTTACCGACATAGGTCAGAAACTGTAATACCACGATTTCATAAACTTCCAAATTACTGGTTCTGTCATGAAGGATTACGATGTTGGAAAAACAGTAAAAAATAAACTACCAATGACTGACGTAGGTCAGGAGAAAATCATTATCTGAAAAGAATGTAGGGCAGTTAGATTTGTTGGTTACGGAGGGAACACTGAAGATGAAATACTGTGAAATGTTAGTTGAACGAAAATACGAGAAAGAAGTAACTGATTCTGAGTTTTAGCTCCTTGCCCCCACACTCTGTGATGGTTAGCCTGTTGCTCTGTGTAGAGGTCCCTCAAGCTTTATGAGCGCCACTGTCTCTTTGACCAAATCAATTGCTTGGCCCATAGCAATGCGTTTAATCATGCGCTATCATGTATTGTTCTTCATAATCACTCGATGAAGGTAGTTACACACAAGCAACGTGTTTATGTAGAGTAAAAATAGTAACAAAAGTCAAATATAGAACCAGTTTAGACTCCGCTCGGATGTATGTTTTCAGCAAAGAGATATATTCACAACACAAATAGACTATTGAAATGGCGGCAAAGAGTGGCCTTACATGGATCCAGGCGGTAAAATTTAGGACAATTTTTGCTTTAAAATCAACGAAACTAGAACACGAAAAAACATAAGTGCGCCAGCACAGTTACAGCTCATTCTCTCACGTGGCCGTACGGCGAAGTCAGTTCTGATACATTATTTCCCACAATATCAAAGAATTGCGAGGAAGGAAAAAGAGAAAACGAGAGACGATCTTGTCGAATGTGAGATACGTGGTTGATGATTTCATCTGGCCGTCTTCTCAAGAACTCTCATCGATCCGTCGGCGAAGGGTTCTTTTCTTCTTACGTCTCGGAATCAACTAGTGGATACACTAAATGAGTCCAAGAACGAGGTAATTTGTCACGAAACTGTGTCACTGCATGTCCGAACTTGTTACGGAATGCTGCAGCATAGCAATTACAAGAGGGGGGCCATATTGCGTGTCGAAAGACAATCCGAGGCGCTTCCACTTCAGACAGGCGGACATACTGAGAGTGAGGTAATATTTCTAAGTTCTGTATCGACCGAAAACAGAGGAGTACCGCAAGCCGTTCTGTTATTGTGACCAACTCAGCAGAATTGCACCAAGAAGAGAAAAAAATGTTTATTTTTTCAGTTAACAGATTGATAAGAAACGGCAGAGAATGTTAGCTGCAGCCCCCACCACCCCTCGTTTCTCCCTGTCAAAAAAATTTCTCTAACACACGTATCCATGGGTCTCTATATAGCAGTATAGATGGGCAGCAGTTGCTATGGTAGTAACTGCTCATCTATACTACTATGGAAAGACGAGTTACAGTTTCTCGAAAAAATCTTGACAGACTTAATTTAAATTTATATATGATATTTTATAAAGATGTTCAGACCGACAAAGGCTGTATATTTTTTAAATGTATCTGGTATGTATGTAATACTTAAAGGGGAAAAATTATTAGTAAAAATCTGGAAAAATTCTTGACCATTTTAATTCAGATTGTTACACGATACTCCGATAACATTAAGATCGATATAGGCGGCATTTTTTTTTAACAACGGCGTAGAGATTTTCTGTTCATACTGACTGTGATAAAAGGAAATGCTGTACTGTGAAAATGTGCGGTTTCGTTTGCTTTCTCGTAGTCAGTTTTAACCTGTAAACCATGTCCATTAAACCGAAGACAAATTTTCTTACACATGTATTTTTTCCCCTTTATGTATAATTCTAAACTAACGGTGTGCTGTTTTCTTTTCTTCGTCGTAGTTTTAAGAGGAAACTGATATCTTGTGTTTAAGGCTTATCGACTTATGATTAGAATACTCCTACGGAATACGTATATACAATTCCCATACATATTTCGCAGTTGCGAAACATTGCCGGATTCGCTACACATCTTACTAAAAGTCCGATTCTCCCGCTTCGATAGTGATGTTGCGGAACATGATCTATTTTTATTCAGTTCACATCGAAACTCCATGTTAAAAGGATAATGACGTAAAATTATGTTTACGACATGATACATGCGTTTCACTGCTTTTATTTTGGGTTTTAGAATATTATTAAAAAATGGCTCTGAGCACTATGGGACCCAACTGCTGTGGTCATCAGTCCCCTAGAACTTAGAACTACTTAAACCTAACTAACCTAAGGACATCACACACATCCATGCCCGAGGCAGGATTCGAACCTGCGACCGTAGCAGTCGCACGGTTCCGGACTGTGCGCCTAGAATATTATACATGTAACTACATTTTCAGCCTTTCTCTGACTGTGGTTTTGCGATTGTACTGTGAAAGAGCTTATACTTTCGGCCTAAGAGGAATGTAACATGATTGACTGCTTAGGGGGTAGTAACGGTTTCTTTCACTACGTCTTCTTTTCCTCAGCCCTGAGAGTACAGATCATCTTGGTTATAGAATAAAGAGCTTGCGGCTTATTGGCTGTGGTTGGGGGACATTCCGTTACCTCCAATATTACAATTTTTTCAATGGAATAAGTCTATCACATTTGTTTAATAAGAAGAAAACACGCAAGCGAATGTTAGTTTGAAGTGTATCAACTTTTAAAATTTTATATTTCTTCATAGTTAGAGAGCCACAGATTATGAAGTACTGAATCGACGATCATCATAGCGACAATGTAGTGAAGAGCGCGTATTACAGCCTAGAGTTACGGAATCATGTGAGGCAGCGTTGTGTTAAGGCACTCTCTGGACAGTGTGGTGAGGGAGTTGAACGAACATGCATACATAATAAAACTAAGCTTGGAAATATCTGAAGACTAATATACTTCACAAAGGTAAGAAGTGGGTTAAAATAAAACGAAGAAATGCTGTATGTTCGAATGAAGAGGTACAAGAAGAGCTTCGCCGTGTTAGATGTGCTCCGGAGATCACCAACAGTTAGTATCGTTAATAACTCCTAAACTCTGTACCTTCAAATTGAATAAAATCCAAAACAAAGATATTAAAATTCTAGCGGAATTTTAGGTTTCTAAGTTAATATCTGCAACAAATAGTACCATTTGTTTCTCTGGTGCCAGCGTACAGCATTCTGTGAGGGTCCTAATCTTCCCTAATAGTCTAAACTCATGTTCGCTAAGGGCCGGTACCTTGTAGGAATGGAAACTGAGGTGGTTGTGTGGGCATTGACTGCATGTACAAGTAGTGTGATGACTTTGAAATGTTGAGGAGCCTTCCCGATGATTCTCAACAAACGTTCTCTCAGGCGTGAAACGTAGAGACCAACCTTTAGCTAATATGTTGAACAGTGACCAAGGGCTATGAACAAACTGATCAAATCCTAAACTATGAAACAGATATACCCACGTATGTATAATTCACATCGGCAGAATGCATAAATTCATCCAACAGGAATGACAGGCCTACTTAATGCAGATTGGTTCTGAGCACTTCGGCTGACGGTGGAGGAATCTTCGAATAACATAGTGAAGACCCGATAGATCTAAGTACTTTGTTAAAAACGCTGAAGGTTTTTTGGAGATTTTGTTAGTGTCTTGAATCTGTGAATGTCACAAACATAGAGAGGCGCTTCCCGAGCGCAGGCCGAAAGGGGAACAAGTCATTTCATTACTAGATGAGATTTTCACTCTGCAACGGAGTGTGCGCTGATATGAAACTTCCTGGCAGATTAAAACTGTGTGCCCGACCGAGACTCGAACTCGGGACCTTTGCCTTTACATTTCATTACTTATACCTTTATAATCGAATACCATAAAAAGAAGCTTTTTTTTCTTCTTTAACTCTTCAAACCCACCTTTTCGACAATACTCCATTACCATTCGCGTGTACGAAGAATTGCATTTGTGTTTCGGTGTGAGGCGTAGAAATAACTATCCATCGCATCACAGAATCTAAAATCGGATTCAGACAGAGTGAGTCTCTTAGATAGACATTTTTTCTGCTTTACTATATTATGGAAGTAGGCTGACAAAGTTGTTTTGCAGCTGCATTCTGGCGTCTTACGTAAGACGTTAGTATGTCATAATAGCGATTACGAGAGCTGTCGCGGGCAGGAAATTTGCTACTTCCGGTACGTTGCCTGTTTGACACACTTCTTTCCTCTTCGCTGTTGAGCCTTGTGAAAAGACTGAACGGGACCCTGTTTGCTGTTGGGGTTACTGGGATTCCGATAACATATCACGAGTTATCTGATTATATCTTCGGATTTTTATCTACGAAATTCACCAGTCCTCGAAGTGAAAATGTAGGCATGCCAGTTTCATCTCGCCGTAACATAACAGCTAAGCGCGGATATTCGGCACATGTTAGGCCAACTCAATTTCACTTGACTAAATATCCACAATTTTATTTTTTAAATTTTGCTCATCAAATAGGAGCAGCGTGGCTGTTAAAGAACGTCTTTGCATCCGAATACAGCAGCAGTTTGGGAATGGGGTAGAGGAATTTCCAGTCGGAAATAATTGCGAGAAGACCTCCAATTCAAGCATTCTGATGACTGAGGCACCAAGGGAAACCTCCCGAAAATTTCAGTAGAGAATAAGACAGGAAAAGGGAGAGACAGTGAATTACGAGAAAGAAAATCTAAATTAAAAATATTCAGTGATTTTGCACAATCTGCAGAGTCCCTCACAACTGCTCCCAATTGAGATACCCTCTGACCCACCGCCAGCCTTTTGAAATATTCGACTGAACAGCACGTGCTTCTAGAACAGTCTCCCTGCTCGCAGTGAATGAAATAAATAAAAAATTAAAAAAAAATTATTTAATCATTTGAAACTGAGTTAAGATACGGAATCAATTTTTAGCTGAAATTCCCAGACTGAGGGGCTATGGTCGGTAAATAAAACAATGCCCTGACGTTTCGTCTCTGACTGCAGGAGACAGCTTTCGTGGTAAAACAACAATCTTAGGAGATGCAATAATCTCGTATAAACAAATAATTTGATCGCAGTGTGTATTATAATGAACGAATTATGTAAGCAGCTGATGAAATGGCTTGCCGATTTACAGGTTTTCGCAAATTTACAGATTTTCGCAGCGTCTAGCATACCCAATGTTTGTTCTTTATTGTTGTGCTGGCATCCAAATTTCGTTTCGTGAGTCGCTAGGCTTCTCCACAATGTCATATTTTTAAATCAGTTATATAAATACTGTAGACGACCAGTGGGACCACTAAGTGCGTTCCTCGCTGCATTCTGCATTGTGCTTTGACAGGTGTATCATGGCGGAGTTCATGTGGCCACGTACTTCAACTAAAACCTGCAACAACGCTGAGGATCGTCTCGTGATACGTTCGTTTACAGTCTGGAGCTAGTCGGAATGTGATGAGTTTGATATTAGCGATTCTGTGCATTAGACTGAATTCTTCAGAGCAAATACACTCCTGGAAATTGAAATAAGAACACCGTGAATTCATTGTCGCAGGAAGGGGAAACTTTATTGACACATTCCTGGGGTCAGATACATCACATGATCACACTGACAGAACCACAGGCACATAGACACAGGCAACAGAGCATGCACAATGTCGGCACTAGTACAGTGTATATCCACCTTTCGCAGCAATGCAGGCTGCTATTCTCCCATGGAGACGATCGTAGAGATGCCGGATGTAGTCCTGTGGAACGGCTTGCCATGCCATTTCCACCTGGCGCCTCAGTTGGACCAGCGTTCGTGCTGGATGTGCACACTGCGTGAGACGACGCTTCATCCAGTCCCAAACATGCTCAATGGGGGACAGATCCGGAGATCTTGCTGGCCAGGGTAGTTGACTTACACCTTCTAGAGCACGTTGGGTGGCACGGGATACATGCGGACGTGCATTGTCCTGTTGGAACAGCAAGTTCCCATGCCGGTCTAGGAATGGTAGAACGATGGGTTCGATGACGGTTTGGATGTACCGTCTACTATTCAGTGTCCTCTCGACGATCACCAGAGGTCGACGGCCAGTGTAGGAGATCGCTCCCCACACCATGATGCCGGGTGTTGGCCCTGTGTGCCTCGGTCGTATGCAGTCCTGATTGTGGCGCTCACCTGCACGGCGCCAAACACGCATACGACCATCATTGGCACCAAGGCAGAAGCGACTCTCATCGCTGAAGACGACACGTCTCCATTTGTCCCTCCATTCACGCCTGTCCTGACACCACTGGAGGCGGGCTGCACAATGTTGGGGGCGTGAGCGGAAGAAGGCCTAACGGTGTGCGGGACCGTAGCCCAACTTCATGGAGACGGTTGCGAATGGTCCTCGCCGATACCCCAGGAGCAACAGTGTCCCTAATTTGCTGGGAAGTGGCGGTGCGGTCCCCTACAGCACTGCGTAAGATCCTACGGTCTTGGCGTGCATCCGTGCGTCGCTGCTGTCCGGTCCCAGGCCGACGGGCACGTGCACCTTCCGCCGACCACTGGCGACAACATCGATGTACTGTGGAGACCTCACGCCCCACATGTTGAGCAATTCGGCGGTACGTCCACCCGGCCTCCCGCATGCCCACTATACGCCCTCGCTCAAAGTCCGTCAACTGCAAATACGGTTCACGTCCACGCTGTCGCGGCATGCTACCAGTGTTAAAGACTGCGATGGAGCTCCGTATGCCACGGCAAACTGGCTGACACTGACGGCGGCGGTGCACAAATGCTGCGCAACTAGCGCCATTCGACGGCCAACACCGCGGTTCCTGGTGTGTCCGCTGTGCCGTGAGTGTGATCATTGCTTGTACAGCCGTCTCGCAGTGTCCGGAGCAAGTATGGTGGGTCTGACACACCGGTGTCAATGTGTTCTTTTTTCCATTTCCAGGAGTGTATTTGTCAGTTAGTGCCGTAACAACTATGCTTTCGATACGAACGTTTATCAGCTGTGACCCAGTGATCGGTACCTTCGTCGCTGCACCTCAAAGTTAGCAGTAAGAAACATCTCAGAGTGTGCAAGTGGCACAAGGCCTGCGGTTTTGATAAGCAGTATTTTCAAGAACTGGAGAGGGATGTCCCCAGCGTCGTACGGAAATTGCAGGCGGACACATTGGTCCTGGTTCCGAAAGCCGACATCAACGCGGTGAGCTAGCCACATGCGCGTCCAGTACCGCTGTCGAATGACACCGTCACAAGAGAATGGATCAGCTATCCGTTCGCAACGTTCCTTTGGCCTCACCCCTGAGTTCCGACGCGTTATTTGATAGAAATCGGGTGTTGTTAACGTCTCATCAGTGTAGATGATGATGATGAACAAGCAGAGATGCACATATGGCCACCCTCAGATTTTTGTGATTTTGGCTCATAGCATGTGGTACCCACACAGCACACCGCTGAACCTGCCCCAATGCGTGCAAATGTCGATCGATGGTGGGATGATTACAGCTCATCACGATTGCCGGTTCTCAAGTACACTGACGTGGATCATTGTGGATTACTCCATTTAAACGATCTTCACTAAACCCCGGATGTTTTCCTGAACATGGACGTCACTAATGTTAGACCGATCCCTCTTAAAACGAGAAAACCATTTCCTTATTCCCATGCACGGCGCAAATATGTCTGGCTGCCTCCGCTGCTGTCACCGCTCTGTTGAACTCAAACAGAAGAACATGTCGGAAATGTTCAGATTTTTCCGTATGGCACCCCATTTTCTAGCGTCCATAGCTCCACTCACTATCTTCCAATGACTAAATGACAATATAAAAACTCAAACTGCAATAAAGAAACTATAAATAAAAAATGGCAATCGACAGATGAACCCATAGCAACCGAAATAACAATATGCAAAACAAAACTGCTATGAACGTATGCACGTGCAGTTTCAAAACTGTGCTATATACTGACAGGCCATAGTGTTGACTAAGACTAGAAGAAAATGGTCCTTTAGATCTGTGTCCGGTACCAGTACTAGTAGAGACATGTGTCGGGCAGAAGAAACGATTGCCTGCTTGATAAACGACGAATACGGATGGCAGCGAACTTGCTTTTAAACTTCGTACATAGAGAAGTTATATATAAAATTGTTTTCGTCGCAGGTTCGAATCCTGCCTCGGGCATGGATGTGTGTGATGTCTTTAGGTTAGTTAGGTTTAAGTAGTTCTAAGTTCTAGGCGACTGATGACCTCAGAAGGTAAGCCCCATAGTGCTCAGAGCCATTTTTTGTATGTTTTCACGGCTGTGGACTGCAATGAAATCGATTGAACAGTAAGACTAACAAATTTTCTTTACTTGGCTGCATACGACACCACATATTTTTCGAACGTCAAGAATGCTGTAAGAATGCACAGCCTCGTAGCGGTAACATCGGACAAAATGTTCTCGGGCTGCAAACCACGTCAGGTGATAGGAATAACACAAGCTTTCGACCAAGTACTCCTCGGCCATTGTCAAGTGGAATGACTGATGATGGGCTGCTGGTACGCTATTATATAATCTAGATGCGGTTATGATGTCATTGGTGCTTACAGCATCGCCATATGTGAGGACACACTGACTCTGCGTTCGCACGAACGCTAGATCCCATGCCTCCCTGACCTGTAAGCCGGTGTCTCTATTAAGGGCGTCGTCTGTAATTTTTATTTGAATGGCTTCGTTATTTACACTATCCCAGTGCGATCCGCGACAGAGCTTTCGTCAAATTTCATCCTGTGACTGTTTTCTAGAACATGCTCAGCTAAAGCAGATTTTTAAGGTTAGTGTAGTAGATGAAACCTCTCAACCTCTTTCCTTCGTTTTTACACACTGCGCACTGTAAATCTATAGTACGACTGCCTCCACTTGCTAGCTATTTCGTAGTTTTTGTCTCCCTCCACTACCTCGCAAGAGGCACTTTAGCTGAGAAGATCTAAAAAACAGTTACCGGTTAGAATTTAACAAAACCTTTCTCACGGCTCGCCGTAACGGCTTCTGGGAGAATGTAATTAGAGAAACGATCAAAATAAAAATTCCTGACATCTGACTTAATAGAGACTCTGGCCTACAGCTCAGAGCAGCGCGTGGGCTTCAACGATCACGAAACTGAAGCAGTTGGATCGAACGCGGATAATACATGCCGATTCCGTGAGCACCAGTGACTTCACAGCTGACATACATAGTATCTTAGGAGGTACCAGAAGGTCATCAACAGTCATTCCACTTTGCAATGGCTTTGGGGTACTTGGTCAGCAGCTCAGGCTATTTTAACCACTTCACACTTCTGGACGCCCGAGAACATTTTGTTGTTAGGACTTCTGGGTACTACTACAGTTGTTTATTTATCGTCATCTCTTGTTTGCTGTTACATAGTGATGTTAATCTCACCGATGGCATAGTTTGCTATTTAATGTTTCGCTGGCATTGGATGTTTCCATCCATCTTCTGAATGAATGGTGCTGATCTAATTCACATTGTACTCCTGGTAGATTTGCACATCAGCCTAAGCCTACAGCACAAGCGTGACAACCCTGCGATGTGGTCAACCCCCAGCAGTGAGCAGTAGGATGGACGAAGGGCGAGTAAGGTTTATCGGTCTGTTTGTAACTAAACACTTTTCTCTGTCTGAGTGAATTTTCTTAAAACTGCCAGCCAAAACTTCTCGAAAATGATAATTAAACAAAGTAATACCTGCCTTAAACTCCTGTACTGTGCAAAACTCTTAATATACGAAATTATACCAAGGACTTATTATGATTTGCTCAACACTGTCTACAAACCGAAGCTATGTTTCTACACCGTTCTATAAAATCTGTTTCCCTAAAAATGCGATAATACCCTGAATATAACCTGACTTCTGAAATAAATGCATAGCTCAATGTAAAGACAAATTTCTAGCCCTAAACTGTATTTTCAGTTCCGTCGTGTCTTGACAAACATTGTTGCAGATTTCTAGAAAGCAGCGCACAGCATACGGCAGCAAAGCAACATTAAAAACTACGGGTGGAAATTCGAACCATAAAGTGCAATGTGCGAATGTACACAATAAACTGAATGAAGGATGGGAATTTTAACTGGTAAGAAATACCTAACGCGAAATTCAAATGAAACTCTGTATTCAAATGTAGTGCTTTAGAAACTGACTGAAGGTTCACAACAGCATATACGTAACATGACTAAGAAATATCTTTAAGCAAGGGGAATCTCATCTTCCTATCAGAATAATCCATGTAACAGTCCTACTAGATCAGCTTCGTCACTACCATCTCAATAACACAAAAAAGCGCTACACGCTTGCATGCTTGCCTCAATCTCTCAACATTCCAGAAAAACTCACAAATACATCCTTAGCTTCTCTCTAGATAATTGCACCAAAATATTCTTACTCCATTTCCATTAATCTCATAACACTTGTAAAGAAAATTTGCTGAACATTCTTCAAAATACTTCCGCTACTCAACACTGCTAACTTGGAATTCGTTTAACTTTGCTAGCACTCTCGAGCAAAGGCGGTGTAGCAACCGAAAGACATTGTAGCAGCAGTCAAAGATTACTTATTTACATGGTTTTTCTCTGTGTGAGTTCTACTTATTAATATTTACGTGAGAAACAAAGTTTACAGGGGGCCCAAAATAATATGCATATACAACATGTCTACGATGAGTTCATTGAGATGCAGCACTCGCTCGGATTACGGAAGGAAACAGGCTGTGTCTTCCTCAAATTAACCACAAAAAAAACATTACTCTGGGTAGCTGGGCTAGGATTTCAACTGCCATCCTCCCGAATGCGACTCCATTGTGTCAGCATCGATCGTTTGCACTGAAGACGTAGTAGTACTCACGTATCCCTGTTTTGTACTCGTTTTTCACGGAGCAATTTAACGCTTGTAAAGTCGGGTCGTATTGGACAGGTTCCAAGTTTATGTCCTTGTCCGACAAACCCACTTCACTTTTTCCATGTTTCTACTTAGGCACTTAACTTGAATTGCTTTTTCAACCAAATTAATGTCGACTTCAGTCCCTGTCCTCAAGAATCAGTGTTCCATCTCCTCGTCGGGCGGACGATAAATACTCAACTGTCTCATCTCTTTAGGGGATCGCCCGAATGGTATGAATAGGAATTAAGGGTTCAAACTTTGTTTACATAAATAAAAAAGCAGATAAGGTAATCATCACAGATGTTTAATTATTTTATGCTACGCCGAGTATTTTCTGTGATGGTTACATATGACATATCAAAAATGTACTGAATACAGGGATTCGAAAGTCAGGGGAACGGGTTCGAATCTCGTACAAGAACACCTGGTCTATGGGTTCTACGCAGTGACTTGTTGACCAATCTGGTGTGGCAGTTGTAGATAACAAAACGAAAGCCGAGGTTTTAAATTTCGTGTAGAAGAAATGGTTCACAAAGGAGAACCGTACAAACGTACCGTCGTTTCACAATGCCCCGGTAGCTGGCTGATGCCGGCGCTGTAGCTCAGAGTGTTCGGTCAGAGGGCCGACTGTCCTCTGTAATAAAAAAAAAACTGAGTAAAAGAATCGACTATCAACTTGAAAAGATGTCACGTGACGCCCGCCCAGACCAAAGGAACCTAACAATACCAAACAAAAAAAAGCGGACGGGCTGTGTTCAAAACCTCTCGTCCCTCTTTTAAAATATGTAGAAAAAATTGTAAAAAAGTGGTCAGCTCGACAGAGTGTCAATCCTAAGGGCCCGGGTTCGATTCCCGGTTGGGTCGGAGATTTTCTCCGCACAGGGACCGGGTGTTCCGTCATCATTTCATCCCCATCGACGTGCAAGTCGCCGAAGTTGCGACAAATCGAAAGACTTGCACCCGGTGAACGGTCTACTCGACGGTAGGCCCTTGTCACACGACATTCACATTTTACTATGGAATAAAGTCCCTCATGGACGACATAGTAATAAGCGTACCTGATGTTGCGAAACAAGCGAAAGAGTTGAAAACAAATAAGTCCCCAGGTTGGGCATTGGCCCCTTACCTACCTTGCATTTATCTCGAGTTTCTCGCCCATTACAAAGTCCCAACCTACTGGAAAGAAGTGCAGGTGACTCCTGTATATAAGAAGGGCAAAAGACCAGACCTGGAAAATTACAGATCAATATCCCTAACATCAGTTTGCTGCAAAATCGTTCAACATATTCTCAGTTAGAATATAATGAATTTTCTTGACTGGGAAAGCCTTATGTCCACGAGTCAAAATGGATTTAGAATGTATCGGTCGTGCGACACTCAGCTTGCCGTTTTCTCACATGATATACTGCGAACTATGGATGAAGGGCAACAGGCAGATACCATTTTTCTATATTTGCGGAAAGCATTTGGCACGGTGCCCCATTACAGATTCTTAACGAAGGTACGAGCATATGGCATAGGTTCCTCGATATGTGAGTGGCTCGATGACTAGTTAAGTAATGGAACCCAGTATGTTTTCCTCTACCGCGAGTGTCCATCAGAGACAAGGCTATCGTCAAGAGTGCCCCAGGCAAGTTGATAGGACCGTTGTTGTTCTCTATGTACATAAATGATTGGACGGACAGGGTGGGCAGCAGTCAGTTGTTGTTTGCTGATGATGCTGTGGCGTACGGTAAGAAGTTGAGTGACTTGAGTAAGATGATACAAGATGACTTCGACAAAATTTGTAGTTGGTATGATGAACGACAGCTAGCTCTGTATGTTGGAATACAGCATTAGCAGTGTCTTGCTTGACACAGTTAAGTCATTTAAATGTCTGGGCCTAACATTACAAGGCAATATGAAATGGAACGAGCGTATGACGATTGTGGTAGGGAAGGCGAATGGTCAACTTCAGTTTATTGGGAGAACTGTGGCACTGTGTGTTTCATCTGTATGGAAGACCGTATGTAGGACGCTAGAGTGACCTATTCTTGAGTACTGCTCCAGTATTTGTGATCTGTACGAGATTAGACTAAAGGAGGACATAGGAGCAATTCAGAGGCAGGCTGCTAGATTTATCTCCGGAAGGTTTGATAAACATGCAAGGGTTACGGAGATGCTTCGGAAACTGAAATGGGAATCCCTGGAGAGAAGGCGACGTTTTTTTTCGAGGAAAACTATTGAGGAAATTTAGAGAACTGGCGTTTGAAGTTGACTGCAAAAACATTCTAATGCGACCAACACACATTTCGTATGAATAAGAGTATACGATATGAGAAATTATTGCTCATTCGGAGGCATACACAGAGTAGTTTTTCCGTCACTCTGTTTACGAGTGGAACAATAAATCAAACGACTGGTAGTGGTACAGCGTACACTCCGCCACACATCGCAAAGTGGCTTGCGTAGTCCGTATGTAGATGTAGATATAATTTCTCAGATACAGCCACAAACATGATTCCGCGAAATTGAACATTACGCTTTGAACGAGAATGAAATGGCCGATTTGTTGTTGTACATTCCTTTATCGATTAGAAAATACCGTAAAACAATATTTGTTGTTGGCATGAGTTGAAGTTCTGTGGTCACATTCTTCCACATGTGCAAAGACTTTTAGCACTTAAAACACATTCCAGTATATCTTGTTAATTTTAATCACTAGAGAATGTTACGTTTGCAGGTAAAAACTTTGTTTTTTCAACCTTTTCAAATTTGTGTTTATTTTTGTTCCAGGTAAGCTGCCATGGACGATGAACAGCTGCGCCAGCCTGCACTGATCAAAAGCCTCAGTAAACTCCAGGACATCTATTAACAGTAAGCTGTTGGCGATATATGAGGACAAACCGATGGAAGTAATGTGTTTCGATAGCCTTGAGATTTTGACATGGTGGAGCAACAAGAGTCAACCATCTTGAGGCAGACCATTACCTACTATGTGTAATGAAAAATTCCATCAGCGGTAAACGACTCCTATAAACAACATCGTCCATGATTCAAGAAGTCTGAATGTGCCTTCAGAAAAAAGTAACAAGAGCTACGCACTACAAACATCTCGTTGCTTCGCTATATATATATAAAAAAAAAAAAAAAAAAAAAAAACCTGCATGCTGTGCATACGACAGCTCAGAAGACCGGCCATCTCTGATGATCAGTGACTCCACAACACTCACACTCTCGACCTAGCACCTTCGGTCATTTATCTTCTAAAAAACTGAAGGCATTGGAAACAGTTTCGAGCTCATAGCATATGTGAAGAAGTTGTGTAATGCTGAATGTCGATAGCGCCAGGAGTGTTACTTTTTATTTCTTTATTTAAACGTCACGTTCCGTAGGACCAAATTGAGGAGCAAATCTCGAAGGTCATGGAATGTGTCAGTACATGAAGTTAAAACATAAAAGTAATAACAGATAAAAATAAAATGTTAATGAACCCAAAAAAGTCAAGCCATACGTTTAAGTAAACGCAATCAACAATATAACATAGGAATAGGCTTAAGTTTTCAAGGAACTCCTCAACAGAATAGGAGTGACCCATGAGGAAACTCTTCAGTTTCGATTTGAAAACGCTTGAATTACTCCTAAGATTTTTGAACTCTTGTAGTAGCTTTGGATGCGGCAGTATACTGCACACCTTTCTGCACAAGAGTTAAGGAAGTCAGATCCAAATGCAAGTTGGATTTCTGCCGAGTATTAACTGAGTGAAAGGTGCTTATTTTTGGGAATAAGCTCACATTTTTAACGAGAAACGACAGTAAAGAAAGCCAATGTCAAAATACCTGAAAAAGTGAACAGAGGTTCGCGAACTTACACCATTTATTGCCCGAACCGCCGGTTTCTGAGCCAAGCCAAAAATACACTCTTAGACAGAAGAGAATGAAAACGAGCAAGGTAGACTAATTTTCGTGTCGAACGATCATTTACTTCAGATACCGTTCGAATAGTAAAAATGGCCGCAGTAAGTATTTGAACAAGATCCTGAATGTGAGCTTTCCACAACAGTATATTATCTATCCCAACATCTAGAAATTTGAACTGTTCAGTTTCACCAGTCATATGCCAATTCCGTGAAATTAAAACGTCGTTGTTTTTTTTTTTTAATTGAGTATTTCTGTGATTTAGCGTTAGTTTATTTTCTACAAGACATGAACTTATGTCGTGAACTGCACTATTTGAAACAGAACCAATGTTGCACTCAACATCCTTTACTACCATGCTAGAGTCATCAGCAAACAGAAATATTTTAGAGTTACCCGTAATACTAGAGAACATATCATTTATATACCGGTAAATAAGGAGCAGAAGGGGCCAACCACTAATCCCTGGGGCACCCCCCATTTGACCGTACTCCACTCAGACCCCACATCACATCCATTCTCAACATTGTGAATCATGACCTTTTGCTGTATCTTGCTAAACTAAGAAGTAACCCAATTATGAGCTACTCCTAGAATTCCGTAATGGTCCAACTTCTGAAGCAATATTTTGTGATCAACACAGACGTCTTAGTTTAATCAAAAAATATGCCTAGCGTTCTAAACACTTTGTTTAACCCATCCAGTACCTCACAGAAAAAAAGATAATATATCATTGTCAGTTATTATACAACTTTTAAAGCCGAACTCTACATTTGATAGCAAATCGTGTGATATAAAATGATCAATTATCCTAACATACACAACCTTTTCAATAACTTTAGCAAACACTGATGGCATAGAATTAGATCTAAAAATATCTGTATTTTCCCTTTTTCCCTTTTTGTAAAACGGCTTTACTACTGAGTACTTCAATCGTTCAGGAAACTGATAATTCCTAAAGGAAAAATTACAAATATGGCTAAATACAGGGCTAACATGTGCAGCACAGTACTTTAATACTCTGCTAGGCATTCCATCATAACCATGAGAGTCCTTAGTCTTACGAGGTTTAATTTTAATTACTGACTCAATCGCCCCCCCCCCCCCTCCCCCTCCTCTGCATCACAGAGGAATATTTCAGACATTAATTTCGGAAAGGCATTGGTCAAGAGAGTTATGTGATTCCCTTTAGAAACTAAATTTTTATTTAATTCTTCATCAATGCTCAGAAAATGATTATTAAATACTGTACATATATGTGATTTATCAGTAACAGCAATATTTTTACCACAAACAGCCTTTATATCATCGACCTTGTGCTGCTGACCAGACACTTCCTTCACAACTGACCTCATGGTTTTAATTTTATCCTGTTAATTAGCTGTTCTATTTGCATACCACATACTATTTGCCTTCCTAATAACATTTTTAAGCACTTTACAGTACTGTTCGTAATGGGCTACTGTAGCTTGATTGTGACTGTTTCTAACATTTTGATACAATTCTCGCTTTGTTCTACATTATATCCTTAACCCATTAGTCAGCCACCCAGGCTGCCTTTTACTGCTAGTACCCCGTTTAGAACGTGCCAATGGAAAGCAACTCTCAAAGAGCATCAGAAATGTGTGAAGAAACGCATTATTATATTTGTCATGTATGTTATTGATATTATAAACATCTTGCCACTCTTGTTCCTTGACGAGTTTTTCATAACACACTAATGCAGTTGGATTAGTTTTCCTACATAGTTTGCAATTTTATTTGGTATTTATTTGAATACAAAATCCTTTTAGTCTTAAAATTTGTGCAACATAGTCTGAAAGTCCATTCACCCTTTTACTAACAGAATGCCCATCAAATAGTGAAGAATGAATAACAATATCGTCTATGGCTGTGCTACTGTTCTACTGCACTCTAGTTGTAAAAAACATAGTCTGCGTCAGATCATATGAGTTTAGAAGATCTTCCAGCATCCTTTTTCTTGTACAAACATGTACAAAATTGATATTGAAGTCACCACATATTACTAAATTATGGTACTTCCTATAAAGTGAACCAAGAACTCTCTCTAGTTTGAGCAGGAATGCTCTGAAGTCAGAGTTAGGGGACTTATAAACAAAACAGATAGAAGTTTAGTTTCACTAAATTCAACTTCCCCTGCACAACATTCAAATATCTGTTCAGTGTAATGCCGTGATACGTTTATGGACTCAAATGGAATACTGTTTTTTACGTACATGGCCACTCCCACACCCCGCAAGGAACTACTTGAAAAGCAGCGAGCTGATCTGTATTTTGGTAAAGGAAACCTCTGAACTGTCAAATTATTTAAGCGATGCTCCGATGTACCAATAATTTCAGAGTCAGCATCTGTGAGCAGTTTAGTAACTTTATCTCTAATACCTCTTCTATTTTGAAGACATGTGCTAATTCCTTCTCTACTTGGAAACATGGCATCCTCTGAAAGTGATTCTTTAGTTAGAGGGACTTCCTTTAAGCAGGCATACCTATCAGCTGACTTCAATCTCAAAAAGGTACAGATCTAACACCAACTACTATAGGAAGTTTTCCGTGAGTGATCCCACCACCACCACCACCACCACCACCACCACCCACTAACTGTCACCTATAAGCTTTGTCAGCCCCCCTCTTCCCATACATAATGAGGTGCAGACCATGCCTAGTGAAACCCAACCTACTGACAGGCTAAACTGGCACCACTGCAATATGACCCATGCCCTCTGCCATCAATACCTTCTCCAACCCCATGTTAACACACCTAGATTGGAGAAGTCTGGTGATGGGACATCGGTAGCATCAGAAGTTAGGTAATTCATGAAAACAGGAAACAAAACTGGGAAAGAGGAAACTATGAAGGACCTAAAGGGCAGAAATTAACAAAGAAGGACGACGATCAAGAAAGACATGAAAGAGTGGAATAAATGCATTCATGGAGAAGGGTTAACTGTGAGGGACGAAGTAATCGCAGCTGTTCACAAAAAAAGGATGGATATCCCTCATATTGTCTACGCCATGAGGTAAATAGAGATTAGATTAGGTAAGTAAGTAAAAAGAAAATAGCTATTGGACTAACCGGAATACACTTCTGTTCGAAGAGGCAGAAAAGTAAGAATTTGCCATTGCTTCTGCTTGTTCTCGTAGTTAGTTGAAGTTAGAGTAATGTAGTTTACATGAAGCCATGTTGCGCCTTGGTTCAGTCTGCAGACATTATTGGGTGCAGCAAGCCAGAGAGTCCCATCCAAACACTTTGATTACGAAATTCTACTGCTACGCAGTGACGGTCGAATGCCAGAATGAGTTTTAACTAATACCATAATAGTTGTCATTCGGTATCCTACGCTCGTCCAACTCTGTTAGTGCTTTGAGTTATAATGCTATGACTTCACACAAAAATAATGATGTTCTCGATTTTAGTTAGTTTCAAATGAATATTGTTGTGCATGAGCGAAGTTTGACTGATTTATAGTGCTGTCTGTAGTTGGCTGTTCTAATAATTGCATAAAATATCCAAGTTTTTAGCACAAAAACTGCAATGTTTCTTCTTTCACTTACCAACTGAAAGTAAACCGACCGTGTATTACGAGGATGTTCAATGAAAAATGTAATTTATAGTATACTACCTACCACATTACGGCAGGTAACAAAGTAGACATTATGGTAATTTAAAATAGCTGATTCTTTCTGAGCTAGACAAAGACTTGTGAGCCCTGGCACATTCAGAATTCCTTATCGACCTTAGAACGTAGTAGACGTTCCATGAAATGCTTGCCGTAATGAAGAGTGGGAATAACCAAATCTTAATCGGAAGAAGACACCGATAACTTAGATAACTGATCAAGCGTCAATTCAGTCACACATGGAATTAAAGGTGCCGTCAGCAGTTATAAATTCACAACTGTTGCAGTAACATTCTACAGTGGAGTTACAAATAAGGTCTCTATTTCTGTCCAGGAGGCACATAAATGAACTACGTAACAGCGTAACAAACAGATTTTGCCAGAGTGGTGAAATTGTCTCCGAAAAATAATGGCGGCGTTAAAATTATTGCAGTGTCAAGACCACTAAAGATAAAAATCACTTCCAATAGTTATGAACTGCAAAAACTGTCAATGTTTTGCTGGTCTCTCCATATTAACCGACATAACACGGTTTTACGGAGCTGTAGATGGGACAAAAAAGATTTTGTTTCCGTTTGTCTTACTGATGCTACGGGATTTTATTTTGCTCTGTGCTGTTTTCCACTGGTCAAGCACGGTTTTACGCCTGTTTTATTCATTCCTTCTATGTTAAAATGCAGAAGAGGGGGTTTGCAGCAGAAAGATATAAGACGTACTGCGAGTTGTGACTTGGGGTGCAGCGATTGTTTGTGGTGACAGCCAGGCATTTTCTTTCTCCCCGAGGGAAAGCTAAAGAAAGACCAGGACGGCGATCCCGGCACAGGGGGGCGCAATAAATGCAAATGCACTGTTGAAATTTAAATTCGCAGAGCTGGCATACATGTCACGTCATCCACCGAATATCATGGGAAGAGGCTCCGCCAGGACGGCAATCGATTCCTGCATCCCATTATTTGGCATCGCCAGCTTTTTCCGCGTCCGCTCACCGGTCGCTCTCGGCTGTGCTATCGATCGCATGGTTCAGGCGTTATTCGACTGTTTCGCCGCTTCGGAATAGCTGGAATCTGACGCCCTGCATTGGCGAGACAAGGAGTGTTCCAGGAAGTAACTCAACCAGGCAACACTCACTCACCGGCAGCTCGTACAGAACAGGGCAGCAGTCGTTTGCCACCTTTATTGACGTCAAAGCGGTATAATTTCTTTAGTCAGAGATAGTGAGTCTCATAGACGCTCACTTATTTATAATAGCGAGGTACTAAGAGAAATATACTGCTTTTCAGCATAATTAATACTCTTAAAATTGCAACAACTCTGAACAAGACACACTAAGGAATGGCTTGGTACTCCTAGCAGACGCTCACCATGGTTAGCACAATCGTAAAAATTGGGATCTACGCATTCATACTACGGCTCAAAACTTGTCGTGCTTCCATTGGAACAATTGTGAGTGGAATGAGGTAGCTGGAAGTAACACTATTTGAACAGAGATGGAGCAGAAACTTAACTGTTGTTGTTGTTGTGGTCTTCAGTCCTGAAACTGGTTTGATGCAGCTATCCATGCTAATCTATCCTGTGCAAGCTGCTTCTTCTCCCAGTACCTACTGCAACCTACATCCTTCTGAATCCGCTTAGTGTATTCATCTCTTGGTCTCCCTCTACGATTTTTACCCTCCACGCTGCCCTCCAATGCTAAATTTGTGATCCCTTGATGCCTCAAAACATGTTCTACCAACCGATCCCTTCTTCTAGTCAAGTTGTGCCACAACCTTCTCTTCTCCCCAATCCTATTCAATACCTCCTCATTAGTTACGTGATCTATCCACCTTATCTTCAGCATTCTTCTGTTGCACCACATTTCGAAAGCTTCTATTCTCTTCTTGTCAAAACTATTTATCGTCCATGTTTCACTTCCATACATGGCTACACTCCATACAAATACTTTCAGAAACGACTCCCTGACACTTAAATCTATACTCGATGTTCACAAATTTCTCTTCTTCAGAAACGCTTTCCTTGCCATTGCCAGTCTACATTTTATATCCTCTCTACTTCGACCATCATCAGTTATTTTGCTCCCCAAATAGCAAAACTCCTTTACTACTTTGTCTCATTTCCTAATCTAATTCCCTCAGCATCACCCGACTTAATTCGACTACATTCCATTATCCTCGTTTTGCTTTTGTTGATGTTCATCTTATATCCTCCTTTCAAGACACTGTCCATTCCATTCAATTCTTCCAAGGCCTTTGCTGTTTCTGACAGAATTACAATGTCATCGGCGAACCTCAAAGTTTTTATTTCTTCTCCCTGGATTTTAATACCTACTCCGAATTTTTCTTTTGTTTCCTTTACTGCTTGCTCATTATACAGATTGAATAACATCGGGGAGAGGCTGCAACCCTGCCTCACTCCCTTCCCAGCCACTGCTTCCCTTCCATGCCCCTCGACTCTTATAACTGCCATCTGGTTTCTGTACAAATTGTAAATAGCCTTTCGCTCCCTGTATTTTACCCAAGCCACCTTTAGAATTTGAAAGAGAGTATTCCAGTCAACATCGTCAAAAGCTTTCTGTAAGTCTACGAATGCTAGAAACGTAGGTTTGCCTTTCCTTAATCTTTCTTCTAAGATAAGTCGTAAGGTCAGTATTGCCTCACGTGTTCCAACATTTCTACGTAATCCAAACTGATCTTCCACGAGGTCGGCTTCGGAGCTCTTGATATTCATACAGGTGGCTCTCTTTTCTCCAAAGGTCTCTTAAATTTTCCTGTAGGCTGTATCTATCTTACCCCTAGTGAGATAAGCCTCTACATCCTTACATTTGTCCTGTAGCCATCCCTGCTTAGCCATTTTGCACTTCCTGTCGATCTCTTTTTTGAGACGTTTGTATTCCTTTTTGGCTGCTTCATTTACTGCATTTTTATATTTTCTCCTTCCATCAATTAAATTCAATATTTCTTCTGTTGCCCAAGGATTTCTACTAGCCCTCGTCTTTTTATCTACTTGATTCTCTGCTGCCTTCACTACTACATCCCTCAGAGCTACCCATTCGTCTTCTACTGTATTTCTTTCCCCCATTCCTGTCAATTGTTCCCTTATGCTCTCCCTGAAACTGTACAACCTCTGGTTCTTCCAGTTTATCCAGGTCCCATCTCCTTAATTTCTCACATTTTTGCAATTTCTTCAGCTTTAATCTACAGTCCTTAACCAATAGATTGTGGTCAGAGTCCGCATCTGCCCCTGGGAATGTCCTACAATTTAAAACCTGGTTCCTAAATCTCTTTAATTTGGTATGCGGTGCGAAACACACAATTATTTTAACAGTCTTACACGAGATTTAGAATTGACAATAATCATTGGTTATTGCCGTTGATTTTTTTTTTCCTTTCCAAACTAATCTAACTCAATACTATACACCGCTTATCTTAACCGAGATATCTGATTAGCAGTTTAATTAGACCATTTTCGCGCGACCATGCGAATCATTTCAAATTCTCGCTGCCGGCCCGTATAATGATTCACTACAACTACTCGGCAAGAACTCTGCATGATTCGGATATCGGACAGCGGTATACTGGTGTCAGTATATCGGAATCAGTTGCACATAATTTTAATCGATATTTGTCCAGCTGATGTATCGGTAACATCGATATTTTGTGGCGATACAAACAGATAACTTACGTGTCAACATCAAAACTCCCCCCACGACGGTGAGTGTCGAAGGGTGTTTCCTGTATCATTAACTGATCTCCCCTTCCCTGGTCCATTCGCGAATGGCTGGTGGGAAGAACGGCTTTCTGTAAGCATCTATATTAACTCCAGTTTATCGGATTTTCTCGTTGTGAGCATTCCGCGGAGGTGTACGTGGGGGGGGGGGGGGGGGGGGAGGGAGTAATATGGTTTCCCATTCTTCCCGGAAAGTATTACCGTATTACCTAAACGTCTCCGTGACTCAAAACGCCTCCATGTAACTCAAGCATCTCTTACAGCTGTCCGACACTAAAGTTTGTTGAGCATCTCTTCAGGGCCCTCGCACCGACTGATCAATTCCGTCACAAAACGCGTCGCGCCGGCCGGTGTGGCCGTGCGGTTAAAGGCGCTTCAGTCTGGAACCGCGCGACCGCTACGGTCGTAGGTTCGAATCCTGCCTCGGGCATGGATGTGTGTGATGTCCTTAGGTTAGTTAGGTTTAATTAGTTCTAAGTTCTAGGCGACTGATGACCTCAGTAGTTAAGTCGCATAGTGCTCAGAGCCATTTGATAACGCATCGCCCATTATTGGGTTCTCTCTATCTTTTTTAATAGTTCTACCTCGTAAGGATCCCAGATTGATAAACAGTAGTCGAAAAACGGTGGAACAAGCGCCTTACAAGTCACTTCCTTAGTGGATGAATCACGTTTCCTTAAGACACTTCCTATGACTCTGTCTGACACCTGCTTTTCCTGCGATTTGTTTTATGTAGTCGTTACACTTACATTCGCTTTGGACAGTTAATTCTATGTATTTCAGCAATTCGTCATCAATAGCGTAGTTGTGCGGTAGTGGATTTGTTTTCCAATGTACGCGCATTTATTGGCATTCACGGTCAACTCCTCGTCCCTGCACCATTCATAAATCCTCTGTCGGACATGCCACAAATCGTTACTGTCTTTTGGCATTGGTGTCTTCTTATAGACAATACCGTTATGGAGATTACGACGTATTCTACTAGATAATTTATTTATGTTGCGTATAGTAACGGTCCTGTATACTTTCTTGGGGTACTCCGGAAATTACTTTTACTTCTATTAATTTTTTTCTGTTACGACCAACGTGTTGAGCTCTACCTGCAAGGAAGTTTTGGATCCAGTCACAAATGTGGTCCGACGTTCAGTAAGGTGAAATTTTATTTTTTTCCTAAACTACAGTGCGGGTTAATGTGAAATGCCTTCCTGACGTCCAGAAACAAGAAATCAACCTGAGCACCGATGTCTACAGCCTGTGGATCTGTTGTACGGACAGTGCGAACTGTCTTTGCAAAATCTCTGCGGAATACACGTTAATTTTAACATAAGAGTTTTCGTTCTCCAGAAACGCCATAATATGTGAGAATGAAACACTCTCCATAATTCTGCAACAGATTGACTTCAACGATCTAGGTCCATAACTGTGTGCATCTGCCCCACGACCATCCTTTAAAAAGGGAAAGACTTGCTCATTTTTCCAGTTTCTACGTACCCTTCGTTGCCGCAGCTACCTATGACAAACTGCTGCTACAAGGGGAACAAGCCTAATCTCCGTAGAATCTTTGAGGAATCTCATCTGGTCCTGGTTCCTTTCCACTACAAAGTGATTGGAGTCGTTTTACCGCTCCGCGAACAGTTATCTCAATATCTGCCATTTCGAAGTTCGTACAAGGACTGAAATGAGGGATTGTATTACGATTTTCCGCGGTGAAACAGTTTCTGAAGACCGAATTCAGTTTTCGGCTTTCTCTCAGCCATCTTTCGTTTCTGTGTCATTATGGTAACTAATTGACTGAATAGATGTTATGGAATCGCTTATTGATTTTACGTAAGATGAAAACGTCTTAAGGTTTTTAGTCAGGTTGGTTGACCAAATATTACTTTCATTGTCTTTGAAAGCGTCTCTCATGGCTCTCGCCCATTTTCGCTTCGTACAGCTCCTGTTTGTTATCTGCGTTTCAACTTACTTTGAGTCTGTGGTGAAGCTCTATTTGTTTACGTAGTAGTTTTTGAAACTTCTCTATTCGTGTTCCACATCTTCGTCCCCCAACTGCATATTTAATGCTGACTATCGACATAATCTGCAGTTTGAATCCTGTTGCTCTTGCTAACCAAAAATATTTTCCTATCTTTCTCGAAATTCTTTGTTACGCCCGTAGCCACAGAGAGTATCAGAGTCTTTAGATCGCTAATACTCACCTCTATGTTAACTGTTTCCAGATGTTAAGATCTGTTTGTTGCTAGAAGGTATAACATGTACGCTGGCCGGGGTGCCCGAGCGGTTCTAGGCGTTACTGTCTGGAACCGCGCGACGCTACGGTCGCAGGTTCGAATCCTGCCTCGGGCATGGATGTGTGTGATGGCCTTAGGTTAGTTAGGTTTAAGTAGTTCTAAGTTCTAGGGGACTGATGACCTCAGAAATTAAGTCCCACAGTGCTCAGAGCCACTTGAACCATAACATGTTCGTTCACCAGCTGATTCTCTGTCTGTCTGCTAACAGTAATTTTCGGACAAGACATACAGTACAATGTCGCGCGAATCCCTGTCTCTGGCACCATTTTTGATAGCATGGCTCTCCCACTCTATACCTGGCAAGCTGTAGTAAAAAAATGGTTCAAATGGCTCTAAGCACTATGAGACTTAACTTCTGAGGTCATCAGCCCCCTAGCACTTAGAACTACTTAAACCTAACTAACCTAAGTACATCACAAATATCCATGGCCGAGGCAGAATTAGAACCTGCGACCGCAGCACTGTAGTGACCCCCCCTGTTACAACAGTATGATAAGGAATCTTTGTCACTATATTCTACAAAGTGTCTCCGAAGCACTCTACCAGTACAGCTCCCGACACACATGGTCTATAAAAGCTTCCGATTCACATTTTTCGTGCAACTTTGATGCACAACTTCGTCCAGATTAATTCACATTCTGAATTTGTGATAACTTCGCTACATATTACCGAATTGTTTTCTGCAGTAAATACGGTGTAACACCGTCATCTTTGTCGACTAGCCTATCCTTAAGATAAATATTCGAATCTGACTTCAGGATTTCGTCGCTATTCACTTCCGGCTTCAGCCAACTTTGTGTTTCTAATACTATCTGGGTATTATAACTTTCAATAAGCAATACTAATTATGGAACCTTACCATGGGCGCTCCTACAGTTTACTGACATCATACTAAACTGTCCAGTTTCCGATGTGCGGGTACGAGCACTCTTTGAGAACAATGCTGTTAATGTATCATCATCAGTAGCATCAGCATCATCATAACTCGTAGTAGAGAAAACACAAGTCTACTTTCTTTTTGATACTGAAATATTTACAGAGTAAGAAGGGTACCTACAGTTTTTTAGATGCAAGTTCTTAGAGAAATTTGGGATGTTTTCGTTGAGTATTTTTGTTACTTTCTCTCATTTCAAACTAAGGTTGGTAGAAATGTTTGAAAGTTAACTCTCGAAGCGTTTTAATTTTCTATTGTTTATTGATCACTGTGTGATTTTTTAATGTGAAAAGAAGTAAAAGAGGAAAATCTACTCAAAAATGACGTGCATATCATCTGGTAACACAAAAACTTAAAAGCTCTTTTAAAGTCTCAAAATCCAAAAGCTTTTGACGAGGGACAGTCAGCTACGGTCTCGTCAGTGAAAACTGCTACACTGTTGACATGGAAAGTATTCGTCTCAGTTCCACTTCAGATACAGCAGTTGCATCGACTTGGTCAGCTGCGTATTCAAATTGTACAGAAGAAGGTATCGTCACTGCTTTGAAAAGACATGAAAAATAATGTGTAATTGAATTTCGTTTTCTTACTTTTTTATTAATTCATAAATAAGGAAGAGATGAAAAGGAAAGTGGCGAACAGTTAGCTGACGGTCAGTTTGGCTTTAAGAAAGGTAAAGACACCAGGGAGACAGTTATGCAATTGCCCTTGATAGTGGAGAAAGACAGTAGAAAAATGAAGATACGCTCATAGGATTTATCGATCTAGAAAAATAGTTCGACACAGTGGAATGGCGCGAGATCGTCGAAATTGTCATAAAAATAGAAGTAAGCTACAAGGAAAGACGGGTGATATACAAAATGTACAAGAACCAAGAGGGAACAATAAGGCTGGAAGACTAAGATCGAAGGGCCCGCTTTAAGAAAGGATGTAAGATAGGGATGCAGCCATTAACCCCTACTATTCAGCACTGAAGAAGCAGCGTCGAAAAAAAAAGAAACGTTAATGCGTGGCACTAAAATTTATGGTGAAAGTATATCAATAATAAGATTCACTAATGACGTTGCTGCTCTCGGTGAAACTGAAAAAAGTATTACAGGATCTGTTGAATGGAATGGACAGACTAAAAGGTAGAGGTTATGGATTAAGAGTAAATAAGGCAAAGGCAGAAGTAACGAGAAGTAGGAGAAACGAGAATAACGAGAAACTTAACATCAGAACTGGGGATCACGAAGTAGACGAAATTATGGAATTCTGTTACCTTGGAAGCAAAATAACCTAAGACGGACGAAGCGAGGAGAACATAAAAAGCAGAGGAGCACAGACAGAGAGGGCATCATAGCCAAGAAAAATTTTTCTGGCGTCAAACATACGCCTTAATTTGAGGAATACATTTCTGAAAATGTACCTTTGTAGTACAGCATTGTATGGTAATGAATCGTGGCTAGTGGGAAAACCTGAAGAGAGGAGGATCGAAGCGTTAGCGACGTGGTCTACAGAAAAATGTTGAAAATTCGGTCGACTGTAAGGAATGGGGTGCTTTACCGCAGAATAGGCGAGGCAATGAATATGTGGAAAATATTAGCAAGAAGAAGGGGCATGATGGTAGGAGATGTGTTCAGACATTAAGAAATCATGTCCATGGTACTAGAGGTGACTGCAGAGGGATGCAGCTGTGAGGGAAGACAGACTGGAATACATCCAGCAAGTAATTGAAGACGTAGGGTGCAAGAACTGCTCTGAAATGAAGAGGTTGGCGAAGGACATAATTTCGTGGCGATCAAACATACGGAATACTGATGACTCAGAAACCACTCTTCACAATTTTAAATAACATGTTCAATGACAATCTATAATATTATTTCCAAATCTAAATTTTTGGCGTCCATATGTCGAAATATTAATATTTTTAATTCGATTAATCATCCACATAAATATTTCGAAAAGCGATTATCGGTTATGTTTCAATATTACCTCTATTGTTCTTGGATACTCTGCTCCAGGGCACTGCATTTAAACTTTTCAGAACGGTTGTGTATCAGATTCTGTCTGTCTCTGTATGGTTTCCTGTTTTCACGTATTATCTCGTATCTGATTCTTGGAGCTGTTTTTCTGCTTAGTCGCGTTCTACGATTTGCAGCCATAGGTTAGTGTCTGGGTATAAGAAGATCTGTAGGAGCGTTGCCCCTTTCGATATCGTTCCACTTGTTGAAGAAGAATGAAGAAAAGAATGAAGAGAAAGCTTGCTGCCCCAAACTTTTTCCTAATTTCTTCTTCCATCTACATGCCTGCATCGACGGTAGAGCGTCACTACTTAGATATACACACCTTTTCTAAAGAGAATTCTTAGAACGGTGAAAATATGTAAACGAATAGATAAAATATGAAATAAAGATATTTGAAATGAGTTGATAATTTGTCATATGATAAACGAAGTGGATAACAACAAGCAGAAATAGAATGAACATTTACAAAGAATAGACTAGAGCAGGGATTCCCAACCTTTTCAGCTGGTGGATCCCTTCTTCAGTCGAAAAATCCATGGCGGACTCCTCGTCAGTCAAGAGCACAGTAACTTTAAATTTCAGAGTGAAGCCCATGGGAACTGAGAACTTCTTAATGCACGTGCCATGTCCCCAATTTGTCTAGCATGCAAGAAAAAATATCATTAACACATGGCTTTATGAAATTTTCTGCAATGGTGTGAGCTTTGCCTGTTTTTGCCACTCCATAACAAACCAAGAAAGAAGCTTTTAATGAATTTTTATTAATTGTTTTTGCATGAGTTTTCATGCAATGCTGAGAAGCAACTAGTTCAGCACTCTTCCTTTTGAAATAATCAATGTCTTAAGCCTAGAAATCCGGATCAGTACCTTCAAAATGACGGTGCAATTTAACTGGAACCATTGAACTGCTCGGAAGGACTCGCGCACAAATTACACACTGAGCTTTACCCTTCTTTGTCTCCATCAAGCCCATTTGTAAATAGCTTTCGTTGTAATTCCGCTTGTTGGTTACTCCACTTCCACAGGATATTGCAACCAATGGAGTACTAGCAGCGTTTCCACATAATAAATCCGACAAAGCTAGCTCCGCGCATGAGTAAAAGGTTTCAGCGCATCTAGCGCCGTGAGCCGGCGCACAAACGACCCCCGTATTGTTGCGAAACAGTCCATCAGAGAAGCCGCATTCTCCGGCACTAAACTGTGTATTCGTTCTCACTTAGGAACCGCAAAGGCTGCTTGGGAATACGACCTGAAGTAAAAGTACACACGTTTTTCACACGAAAAAAATGATGAATTTAATGTTCACATTTTTATTCCATAATTTTACTTATTAATTTACACGATTTGGTGAAATGTGGCCACAGACCCCCTAGAAAGAGCCCGGGGACCCCCTAAGGGGTCCGCGGACCACACGCTGGGAAGCCCTGGACTAGAGAGACTACCACGCCAGATAAAGAGCTTTTTAAGAGAAAAGAGATCGTACCAGACCAGTAAAAAGACGGGCTAACCTAACAGGCCACACGAAAAAGTGTAGAAGAAGAGGAGGAGGAGGAGGAGGAGGAGGAGGAGACGACTTAATTAGTTTTTGTATTGATTCGCCGGAGATGTAGCTGTTGCTGTAAACACGGTGGTGGTTTTGATTTCACTCTGGTGCCGTGTAATATGAGGCGCCCTCTGTTTGGATATTAGCTGCCAGGCAGCCCTACACGGCGGCGGTGGCGGCGGCTGTGCGATCTACCCACCTTGGTAACCCACAGCGGCCGCCCGCGCGTCGGCTTCGGTTGCACGGGAAAGGGCAAGACAGGGAGGACGCGAAAGCCGACCAGCCTCGCCGGGCCCCACTGGGTCGCGGTCTCACTTTACCTCCCGAATATGGATGAGGGCCACCATTGTATTTCTGTGTGTGTGTGTGTGTGTGTGTGTGTGTGTGTGTGTGTGTGTGTACACGCACTGCTTCTCCTACAGAATGGAGAGCCTGGCCACACTGACGTATTCACAGTACCGATCGCTGTTTGCGTTGTCACTTTCTATAAGGGGCAGCCAAATGGAAATGAGACAGATGGAAAAAAAGTAAACCATATTATTTCAAAAAGCAATAGGCGTAACTATTAATACATGTGGCCACTGTGGGACAAGAAAGTGAATGCATTCACAGCAAAATATCTGCGGTTGCCTACGGAATGTAACGGCTACGAACGTCTTTCTTCAGGGCTCCAAAAACATGGATATCGCCTGGGAAGAGATTAGGGCCGTATGGCGGATGTGTAAGGGCTTCCCAGTGAAACTTCTGCAGAGTAGTCGAAACAATATCTCCGGGAAAGTTATGATGACCATTTTCTTTCATTACAAGGGCCAGCTGATCATTGAATTTCTGGAACATGGACACCTCGCAAGAACTGAAGCGCTCCATCAAGTCCATACGCCCAGGAATGTTGACTGACGGCATTATTGTGTTTCAGGATAATTCCCTCCCACATGCTGCCAAGGTTGTTTCGACCACGCTGCAGAACTTTCGCTGGGAAGCCCTTTCACATCTCCCACTCAATCCGACCGCTACCCGTCAGATTTTCTTATTTTTGGAGCTATGAAGAAAGACTTTTGTGACCGTCGGTTGGCTCCGGACGAAGAAGTGCATGTCTGGATACAATTCGTGGTTGCGTAGACAACCGCGAACATTATTCCATGAAGGCATTGACCGTCTTGTATCAGAGTGGGGCGGTCATATTCATATTTAGAGTGATTACTTTTCAAATAATAAACAGTTTCAACTGTCTCCTTTTCATTTGATTGCCCCTTGTAATCACTTGTTTCCACCTAGAATTGAATGTCTATCGTATCCAAGTAAACAGAACCATACGCGCGACACACACACACACACACACACACACACACACACACACACACACATTGGTCCATTGATCGTGACAGGGCCAAATATCTCACGAAATAAGCGTGAAACGAAAAAACTACAAAGAACACAACTTGTCTAGCTTGAAGGGGAAACCAGATGGCGCTATGGTTGGCCCGCTATATGGCGCTGCATACAATGTTGCCAGATCAGTTGATTCCACAGTCTAAAACTCAAGTCCTAAACACATCAGTCGATAATGCGAACGTTGATTTGACAATTCAGTGGCTTTTCATGGTAATACTGGACGAGGAATGCTCGGGCCTTTCTTTGACCAATATTCAACTCTGGTATACCTATAGTTCGAAGTGCGCTCCGAACGACGATAATTCATGGAATTTCATATGTAGAAGAGAAATGTCAGAGATAAATTAAGCGATACACGACTATGAACCGGATTTAGAAGCTTGCAGTTTTCAACACAGCTTTCACTCCCTGAACCAGCCACGCACGCAGACGCCTATCAAACAGTAGAATTGATTATATATCATCACTGCATATAATTTTAAGACGCGTTGCACTTTTTACAGCAGGTCTACTGAAAACTGCACACTAATACTGATGAGCGTAAGGCGTTCTCAAACTTTTGTGGTAAATCAATGGCGCAAAATGTCGTTCAATTCAAAAATTATTCTTTTTAATTATAGCGTGAAGAATTTGAATCGTCACTTTTTGTCTGGCAGAATAAAAAAGGAGCCTGCTGCAAACTACCTTAACTTGTTTCTGTGGTGTCACCCCCAGACAACACACTTGCTTGGTGGTAGCCTTTAAATCGGCCGCTGTCCATTAGTATACGTCGGACCCGCGTGTCGCCACTATCAGTGATTGCAGACCGAGAGCCGCCACACGGCAGGTCTAGAGAGACTCCCTAGCACTCGTCCCAGTTGTACAGCCGACTTGGTAGCGATGGTTCACTGACTACTGACGCTCTCATTTGCAGACACGACGGTTTAGCATAGCCTTCAGATACGTCATTTGCTACGACCTAGCAAGGCGCCATATTCAGTTACTGCGACTAATAACTTCAAGACTGTATTTTGAACAAATAATATTGTGAATCATGTACCGTCAAGAGCGACGTTCATCATTAATGGATTAAAGTTACGTATCAAACTAATTCCGTCCGCTTTCTGAATTCCAATTCCTTGTCATGTTCCAGACGTCACGCCAGTATAGTTCTTCCCTCCTCACGCCAGAATGCGTGAGCTAAAACGCGTGCATTTCGGCCTCCATTCGTAACACGGTGTTGGCTCTTCAGTTTCTACAGAAATCCGTCAGATAAATACATTGACCGTGACGATCTTCGTCGTAGATTAGGTTAAAAATAGCCGTCTGGGTGCACACACTTAAGTCCTCGGTTTTCTTGCTGTTCTACGACACGATAAGCCTCTACTTCAGAGCAACATACGAATGCACTTCCGATGCGTGCGTGATTCCTGTGCTGTCAGCTAGCATTCGAAACTGGAGCCTGGGCACTTCAACAATGTAGCTAAAACGCATCCTCGTTGGTGCTGTTGCCGTGCGACAGTCCATCCGAAACGACCCAGATCGTGGGTGCAGCTGGACTCCGCCCTGCTGAAGTTTCCGAAATCTTTGGACACGCTTCGCCATTGTCAGATGGTAAGTAAAGTGTCAAGTCATTTACCGAAGACTGTGTTTATCACTATATTCAGTAATTGTTGTAGTGGCAAAAACTTTTAACATCTGCGCGGTTCAAGTGTTACGAAGCCCTGCCCAGTCTATAAATTAGTTTTGTAAATTTGTGCCGGCAAGCGCGATACACGTCATAAATGAAGTCGCGTTTAATGTTGCAATTAAACTTCCACCTGATTGGTGTTACACTGCCCACGCTATTTTTTTGGAGGTTTTCTTTTAGACTAACACTGGGTTAGGTTTTCATTTGCACCACAGATAATAATATCCACACAACTGGTACGTTAACGTATGTCAAAGAGATTATACATAACACGCACAGGTACTTCGTTGTTGCAGCGACTGGAAAAGCGCTCACAAAACTTCAAGAATGCCAAATAACTGTGAACATTACGTGATTTGTGCAACTTATTAAAAAAATATGATGATCACAGCTTTTGTGTCAAGTAAGTGTTCCCTTTGAAGTTACACCTTTCAAACATGCAACAATGACGTACGTAATTACTACTTCTTATTATTGATTCGGTTCATTATCTCAGTGTAAATTCGAAGCTGTCGGAATTACGCGACCAATACTCCAGACTTTCAGTATCTACTGTTCCGTATTGGCTGTAGGAGAGGAGACAGTACGCTTGCGTAAATGTAAGAAGCTGGCAACAGCGCCTATTTCAAAGTAATACGAAGAGAGTTTATTGTTCAGTCATTCACAGCCGTAAGCAATTTATGCGAGTTGACATCTGGAATTCATCAAACATCCTCCATGTAACGTACTGCTTTCCTGCTTTCTTGCTTGGTTATAAGACCTCACAGGTATGTAATATTTAATAGGAGATGTGAAACAGAGACATCTGCTCCCATCTCAAAAATATAGTCTTCCAAACATCATTTCGCTTCTAATATGATGATTGGTTGCATTTACTGACGAGGTGATTTGCCCACCCTCGCTATTTATTTGTTGCTTGAAAGCATTTGAGTCAGTAATATGTCTTCCTGAAGCTAGTCAATAAATGGTACAATATATCTTCAAAACTGATAATGCCATGACAGGGCAAGAGGTAGGAGGGGATAAAGTGGGATCAGTTTTCTTTCCATGGTGCTTTATTTCCGTCGTTCGATGCATCACTGTACCCGAATGGGAAAATAACTTAGTCAGTGTCTCGGCCGACCCCTCATCTCGACCACTTCTGTACAGCTGAACTACCAGTATGTCCTGAATAATACTGGTGCCTTTGAATGACAAAATGAGATAAAGATGTGTTTGTCTGTGCGTAGCACTTCCAGCACTGAGCTCAAGGTAAGAAAATTAATTTGTATCTGTACGGCAGGTATACACTTAGCATATTTTCGGTTTATGTTTCTTTCCTTGGATTAATTACTGACTGGTGCAAGTTCTAACAATACCACCACTTTCAAAGTAGGTTAGAAATCAGATTAATAATGCTGCTCACGCAGCATATGTCCACTTTATAACAAAGTTATTGACTGTAGATGGTATCGTCATAATTGAAATAATGAAGTCACTGTAAAAAAGTCATTTATTTTGACACTTATCTTAATGGATTCCCACGTAGATATCGTCGAAGTTGCTATGGCTCATCTTGTTGAATCTAGAGTGGATCCACTTTGACTGCTAGAATGTCCAGATCTGTATTTTAGCAATATTTGAAGACCTAACTAATGCGTTTTTCAGGAAATTCTTGATGATCAAACAATCCCAGATCAGAACAATGCTATAGTAGAAATAATTTTTGACTTGGTGTTCACGATCCACATTTTTATTACACTTCTTGTAAATTCACATATACATCTTCTTAATTGTCACATCATCAAGAAAACAGTTTTGTATCAATCTTCATATATTTAATTTCCACTTTAACCAAACACAAGACTTGACTGTTCTTTTACAAAGCGAAATAACAACTCAATTTCTGCAAAGTGAAACAAAGACTGCTCTGTGCGCATTCGCGCCAAAACGGTTACAAGTAAGTCAAAGATTATGACACTCTCACAGAAATGAATACACACAAGAACCATGTCACTGTAATATATCGATACATCGGAGTACCTATACATTAATAAAACAAAATGCGAATATTGTCACAAAAATACCCCTATTACTTCGCAGAAAAGTAATAAGATGTTACTGGTATCGAGAACTGGAGTTGGAGTGCCGTAATGGTCACGTAAATAAGGAACCATTAAAAAGTATTTGGACTTTCTCGATTTTTACCACCGGTCATCATATCTGAAAACTTTTGACCACCTCTTACGTACACGATACACTACCCAGCTCTGTCTCCGAAGACTAAGGGATTCTGGAAAATCGAACTGCTATTGCTGGTGTGCCACTCTCAAGGCATAGGACAAGCAAACACTGGAAATTAGTTGTCATTCCCATGTTGTTACTTTAATTAAGAAAACAACATATAACCTCTATCAAAAATTGTATCTCCATTATTCGTATTTTTTCTAATACAACCGATATAAGTTCTGACAGAGGTTTTTGTCAACTACATGACAGTTCTTTACTGTCGACGCTATTGATGTATTAACTTATGGTTCTGGACATAAGAACTGTAATACCATAAAAAATGCAGAGGAGAAAGTAGCCACAAATGACCAACGCTGCTGTAAGTAAACACTCTTGACAGACACGACCAAATCACGCCAACAAATCGGAGTGTGCGGGAACTCCACGTGACGGCATCGAATGAAGGAGCTGTTCCACGTGGTTCTGGTATACTGGCTGTCAGGCAATCTAATAGCTCAGCTCAGTGTTTGCTCACTGATGTCGAGATGCAGAGGATGTACTGCTGAGCGAACATAAATAATTCATGTCCAGTCGGCGACGCGCCTGACAAACGAGTATTCCAAACAAGGATCACGTCTTACTCCTTCGCAAAGTTGACGTGTTCATTCCTAGTTTCATGTGATCGGGGGCTCTTTCCGTGGAATGGGTTTCTTCGAGTGGCCAGAAGTAGTACTATGCCCTTGGTTTTATAGTAGTTTCAGGTGTCAGATACCGTTAAGTGCATTAGCGTCTCGGTCATCGATGATAACTTATGATATTTTACACATTTACCCCTTTGTTCCTCTAGGGCAGCGATTGGAAATGCATTAAGGAGCATGGCTCTAAACTGATGATACCTTAGGCTACAATGCGAACATAAATACGGTCCATGCTAAACGGGTCACCATCACGTCGTGGGTGCCGTATCTATGTCCTGAGACCTGCAGCCCAAAAGAGGTGCGCCCGGAATCATATGGGCCTTGCTTCTGCCATTTTACAAGAAATATCAGTCGTGTTGCCAGCGTCAACTCACTTCCTGTGGTGCTGATATCTAGAGCTTCCTCGCTGTCCCTGTGAATCTGTGATTGGAGTTCTTATTGATGTCACTTGGACAGACATTTGGATTAAGAATACACGGATGCTTGCGGACTTACCTGGCCGCGAACTATCAGGATTCTTGTGTGTGTGTGTGTGTGTGTGTGTGTGTGTGTGTGTGTGTGTATAACAACTTTCGACGACCTGGCATGGACTAGTTTTGTGAAATGTAAAGTGATAACTGTGTATCTGTGCACTCATGGACAAGTTGTAGGCAGTGTACAAGAAGATTTAAAAATCTCACACAAGGCACTGAAAATCTCTGAAATAAACGGAATCGTAGTGTGCAGTAAGGGAGAGTCACGACGCTTGGTTAACGAACGTCCTGATTTCTGATAAAGCTAATACTCTCACAAGTCCTGGAGTAGTAGCAGTACGGTGTGTGCGACAGACCGTGTCGGAGTTGATACATACGCGTCCTCCAGTTTGTGTAAGCGAAGTCGGCCTCAAGCCGCGGCGAATGTGGACACGACTACACTGTCAACACTCCAAAGTAAACGCGACGTCAGCAAGGCAGCAATGATACCAGAGTCCAACTACAGGATCACTACGCCCTCAGTTCTCCTTTAATGTTAATTATTTAGTGCTCTTTCTATATAATGCAATAATAGTCATAATTACGTGCTATAATACATTTTTATAAAAATACTTCGTAGTATAACTTCATATACTTATATAATAGAAGAAATAATGATCGTGCTGTAATTATACGGTGTTTCATTATTATTAACAAAAATTGACATGGACTACTGTATACGATAACAGAAGAAAAAACGTTACAGGCAAAGTGAGCCGTTAAACAAGCAGTTTGTGGGATAACTGCTAAAGTATGGTAACAGCCGCCACTTATTCGAATGGGAAGTACTGTCCTAGTTACTATATTTGAAAGCAAACGTTGAGATTAAGTCACCATTTAATTGGGTTCAAATTTCGCACATGGCCCCTTGGCTGGGGAATGTGGTGCATGCATAACGATCATAGGCATATATGCTGCTTTGGCTTCAAAGATCACCTGACCTAAGTTCTCTGGATTTTTATGCCTGGCGTCACATAAAAAATGAAGTGTACTACACTCCCATTGATGATGTTGTTGTTGTCTTCTGTCCGAAGACCGCTTTAATGCAGCTCAGAGAATGTGTCATCACATGATCCGTTCTTTTAGTCAAGGTAGACCAAAAATTTCTTTTCTTTCTAATTCTGTTCGGTTCTTCCTTACTCGTTACACGATCTACCCATCTAATCTTCAGCAGTCTTCTATAGTACCACATTTCAAAAGCTTCTAATGTCTGCTTGCCTGACATGCTTATTTTCCACTTTTCCCTTCAGTACAAGACTACAGTCCAGATAAATACCTCCAGAAAAGACTTCCTAAGAGAGCATCGTCTGATTTAATTCAATAATACTCTGTTATCCTCGCTTTGCTTTTGTTGATGTTTATCTTATATTATCCTTTCAAGCCACTATCCATCCCGTTCAAGAGCTCTTCCAAGTCCTTTCCTGTGTCTGACAGAATTGCAATGTCATCGGCGAACCTCAAAGTTTTTATTTCTTCTCCATGGATTTTAAAACCTACTCCGAATTTTTCTTTTGTTTCCTTTAATGCTTGCTCAGTATACAGATTGAATAACATCGGGGAGAGTCTACAACCCTGTCTCACTCCCTTCCCAACCACTGTCTCCCTTTCATGCCGCTCGACTCTTATAACTGCCATCTGGTTTCTGTTCAAGTTGTAAATAGCTTTTCGCTCCCTATATTTTACCCCTGCCGCCTTCAGAATGTGAAAGAGAGTATTCCAGTCAACATTGTCAAAAGCTTTCTCTAAGTCTACAAATGCTAGAAACGTAGGTTCGCCTTTACGCGTACCTACCTTCTAAGTCGTAGTGTACTATATAGCATGTTCCTAGATTTCTTCCGAATCCTAACTCATCTTTCCCAAGATCGACTTCTACCAGTTTTTCCATTCTTCTTAAATAATTAGTGTCAATATTTTGTAACCATGACTTAATCACACCTTTCAGCTCCTGCTTTCTTTGGAATTGGAAGCATTACGTTCTTCTTGAAGTCTGAAGGCATTTCTTCTGTCTCACATATGCTTTCCTGTCTCTTGTATCCTGCACACGAGGAGTAATAGATTTTTCCTGTCTGGCTCTTCCAAGTATACCAGTAGTTTTGAGCGAATGTCGTCTAACCAGGAGCGTTCTTTTTGCAGTATCATATCTCTGATATCATCATCATCATCATCATCAACAACTTCCTCTTGCCTTTCTGTAATATTTCGTTCAAGTACATAATCCTCGTGTAGCCCCTCTATCTATTCCTTCCGAATTTCGGCTTTCCTTCTTTGCTTAGTACTGGTTTTTCATCTGAGTTCTTGCTATTCGTACAGCTGCTTCTGTTTTCTCCAAATGCCTCTCCAATTTTATTGTAGCTTTTCCCTAGTTCTACATGCTTCTATAGACTTGACTTTGTCCTCCAGTAACTCCTGCTTGGACTTTTTTCACTACCTGCCAACCTCATTTTTTAGACGTTTGTATTCCCTTTCGCATTTTATTATATTTTATTATATTTTTATTTTTTATTTTATTATATTTTTTTCTACTCTGCAGGCTTCCGTTTCTTTTTTGTGGTTTTAGGGCGCACAACTATTTCGTTCCATTGTTTGTTGCCTAATGCTCCATTCGAAACTCTTCCGTCGATACCGTTGGAGATCTGTAGCAGCCAATTGTACGGTCTTGTCAGGATTTGCGAGACAGTGCGGGGTTATTTGAAAGAATTCGTAGAACACTGCTGAGAAGAGCGCAGTATTGCATACAAATGCGTGATCGACACGAGGAACACCTGCTTTAACACCCTGACTAATATTGTCGTGTGACAAGAGCCTCCCGTCTTTCGATTTGACGCCACTTCGGCGACTTGCGCGTCGATGTGGATGAAATGATGATGATGATGACAACGACAACATAACACCCAGTCCTTGAGCGGAGAAAAATCTCCGATCCGGCCGGGAATCGAACCCGGGCCCTTAGGATTGACAGTCTGTCGCACTCAGCTACCGGGGGCGGACAAAACGCTGACTGCCATAGTGGTGGATGTTCCACTGCGAGGCCAGGGCAGACCGCGGTATCGGGCATGAGAAGCTCTGCTGGTCTCGTGGCAGTCAACGTGTTAAGTATTAGTCTACAGTATATGAGGGCTGACTGAAAAGTAATGCCTCCACCTTCATAAACAGTTGGCAGCATTGGTTTGCGGCAGGTAGTGGCTTGTTCCGTAGCCTCTTCTCTACAGCTCCAGTTGGCGGGAAGCCTTAGCATTGAATGGATGTGTTGTTACTGTGTAAAGTATGTAACTCGGCGCAGACGGTCGGTCAATATGATTTAAGCAGCGTGCAGTCACCGAATTCTTGACGGGTGTCACTTCACCCTAAAGGAGATTCATCAGAAATTGAAAGCAGTTTATGCTGATCTTGTTAATGTCAGTACTGTGCCTTATTGGACGAGTAAGTTTAGAGATGTTGAGGAGGGAACATCTGACCTGCGTGACAAACAGAGAGCTGTGACAGCGACCACCGAGTTTCACAAGCAAAATGTTGACAGATTGATTCAGCACGATCGTTCACTCACAGAAATTGCAAGCTTACTCGCCCAACGACGCTAGTACTCACATCAGTACAATCACCACAGCCTGCATTCAATCTCTGATGAATCTCCTTTGGGGCGACATCTTCTGCTGTTAAGAATTCAATGAATGCTCGTTGGTTAAATCGTATTGACCGACCCTCTGCACAGGGTTCCATGCTTTACACTGTTACAACACAACCGTTCAATGCTAAGGCTTCCCGCCTACTTGAACTGTAGAGAAGAGGCTACAGAACACGTCAGTACCTGCCGCATACCAATGTTGCCAACTGTTGAAGAGTTACGAAGATGGAGGCATTACTTTTCAGTCAACCCTCGTAGTATCCTTTTTAAGACAGGCTAGGAGGACTAAACCGAAAAGCTTACATTTCAAATGCTTTTGTACGATCTAGGGCACTATTTCATAGTTTTTTTTTTTCAGTGTCAGATTTAGGTTTTAACTCCGATACACCACGCATGATGTTGTACCATATGTTAATGCATCTTCATCCTCACAGAAGGCATACAATGACTTCATGAATAATTGATAAAAAAAAATATTATTTGGGTGCCGAACATCAATCGGTAGAAATTGAGCCCTTGTAGGATCACTTCGTTGCCCGTCTGCCTGCCTACCTGTCCGCCCGTTCGACTTTTCAAAACCATTTTTCTCAAGAACAGGTAGATGTGCGAAATTGAAATACATGTCACATATTAGTCTCTACGGTCCCATGGCGATTTAAAGAAGTGAAGCTTCTAGGTCAAAGCAGTCAAAAGATACGGGCATTATATATCACATATTTTGATACGATCGCACTCGGTCATCAAAACCTGAAGAGAATCATGAAATTTGGCAAGAAGCAACGTTTAACACTACAACTAAAGAGAAAACTACCAAAATGCTTAATTTAAGCGCTGGCACTTCGAACCGACCGCACGCAACAGACTGTACTTCCGCTTGTGCGTCCATGAAAGTGTGCCGAATGCACACTCTCACATCCGTTACCAGCTCAGCTAACGTTAGCCCAGTTTTTCGATGCACAGTTCAGGAGGCGTGTCCATATTCGGCACCACGTAGGCACTTCTGTGATAAAGCGGATAGGAGTACGGACTTGAGCTGATGCAACAAACTGAATTATTAAAAGTATATTCAGATTGTCGCTTCGCTTCTTCTGTGCCCCTTTTATGACGAACAGACATAAAGTTTCAATTACAAACTCAACTAAAGTTATAAACTTTTTTATTGTTTTGCGGGTGCAGGTCTGCACTCTTGGCACACCTTAATCTCCCTGTGCCACAGTGCTGTATCTCGCCGCTAGATAAACAAAACAAAATGTCGCAGCCCCTCACCACTTTGATTTCATTCCGAAACTTTATTTTCCTTTACCGGCACTAGAGGTATCACTGTTATCGTTCGAAATGTCCTGAACGGTAAATTAAGACATGCACTGGAACGACGGCTTAGCTAAAATCCAGGGTAAAAAATAGTAAACTCTTTTAAAGGATTCCAATTCACTCAGTATTTATTGTTGCAACAGTGAATATGGAGTATAAGAAATGATCATGTTTACAAACCAATAGCGCAAGCAGTTCTTAGGTAGCAGGTTCGATCCATGCTGAATCGCCCATATTAGTACAGAGTTTAGCCTCACAGGCGGTAGTGCAGGCACTGACGCTGTCGTACAGCTGGCAAATGCTGTCCTACTCGACCTGTCCACGTAGCTCTTTGAAGAGTTCGATTCCCGGCGGGATCAGGAATTTTCACCTGCCTCGAGATGAATAGGTGTTTGTGTTGTCCTCATAATTTCGTCATCATTCCAGAAAGTGGCGAGACTGGACTGAGAAAAGTTTAGGAATTTGTACGGGCGCTGATAACCGCGCAGTTAAGCGCCCCACAAACCAGTAATCATCACCACCATCATCATCTAACTTGGATTAGGAAGCATGAGTCCGTGGCATAGTCCTCTCCTTGCTTCATACGTTTGCACCACACGGAGAGTTCTGGCTGTGAGCATTTCCTGTTAAAGGGTAGACACTGATAGTGCTCTGGTAGCTATGCAGTTACACTATGCGTTGGCGGACGACGTTGTAACCGTTATCATCACATCTACGATTCCACAGGGAGCATATGTCGTCATCGGATGAAAATCTACGTCGTTTCACCAGAAGTACTAATTTTTTCCAAGGAATATACATTGAGATCGAGATGCAGAGTATCATAGTTCAAACAACTTTTAAATTCATTTCAAATTCTCCTCTGTGGACTAATTTTCAGTCAAATATAAACAAAATATAATGGTTCAGAATATATGACGTGACAGTGAAATATATAAAAATTACTGTCTGACTTGGATATTCGTTAACTAGTTCTTCCTGGGAACACTTCAGTTGCAGATGGTATGTTTGTTAATACTGTTACATTGCTGACACTTCGCAAAAGGTCATTAAATGCGCAATGCGTATTTGTAACTCTTTTGATGAGCATTCTGCGTTTCGCTGTTGGCTGCAGATGACGGTGGAAAGACATGAAGATGAAATTGATTAGAAGTTTTATAGAAAAAGTGCCTCTTTCTGCACTTCGTAATTTGATTACTGATATAAATGCATTTTAGATAAGGTCATATTTTCTAGCCGGTATTACGTGACAGCCAAAGGCATTACTTTCATGATTGGGCTCAGAACCACAAAGCGTTTCTAGGGAATCGCGTTAGTGAAGATTGTATATCGTTGCTAGCACTAACAAGCGTTATTTCGTTTGAAAGCAGCATAAACGTAAAAGTATTAACTGTTGTGTCTAGGAATCCTGCATTCTCGGTTCGCTAGACAAACAATCAAACAACTTTAGTATAACAAGACAAGTACAAATACTTAACTTCGATGATATATCTTCCATTTTAGCAGATGACACGCGCTCAGTCTACAGTATATGAGAGTTTATTAGTGTCAGTGAGATGACGTCGGTCGTTTGAAGCTCTTTTTGGGAAAACAAACCCCCTTTCTATATTTTTTTAAGTCTTCCTTCTGTTTTTTAGTTTCCTCACTTTTTGAGTTTCGCCCCCATTGGTGCTGATTTCCATTTTTTTTAACCTAAGCCACAGAGTGGGCGCTAATGACCGTAGCAGTTTTGAGCCTTAAAACTATAACAACAACAATAACATCTTCAGAATAGACCAACAGAAGTCTGTCGTACGCAGAGATTCTAATGAAAAGGCTACGGTGTGTGGGCTAATGAAATGGCTAACGTTGAAGCTGCTATCGAAGTGTGTCGTCCCCAGTCGGGCGCGGTGCTTACGTTGTCCTCTTCACCTAGGGGCCGCAGCTGTCGCGTTGTCGTCCTGGAGGGAGGCCAGTCAGCGTCGATTGGCTGACTTCTTCTCACAGCCGTCTCTTCGCTGTCGTTCCCGACTGGTGTGCCGGCGCTGACTTTACACCGTAACTCGAACATGGTGCAGCTTGGCATCATTTCCAAACTGGTCGTTTCTTCAGAGCTGTAGATTTTGTTTCATTGGTGAAAACAAAATACTAAGACCGCATAAGAGACAAACTTCATACATTCTAACAGTCTAAAGTTTTCATTCTGAATCTAATAGGTAATTTCGAACACGACTCACATAAAATATTCTAATGTTTACATTCTCCGCTTCCTCGATTAATCTCGACGTTCAATCCGCAAAATGAAATGGGAAATAACTGTTTAATATTTAGTGTTGTGTTTGATGCGAGTAGTTAAGTTAATATTTCAGGCCTTCCTTTTTCAGAATATTTTGCCTCAGTGAGGAGTCTTGAGGAGCGACAATAGCATGTGCCAGCGCACTGTCTCTCCGTTACGAAATCAGACAACTATTTTTCGCAACGGAAGGTACATTGTTCGTCGTCCCCGTGACCACGCGGCGTGATGTCATAGCGCTCAGAGACAATAACGAAATGTAAATTTCGTTCGACTTCATACTCACTACAACTTCGCGTTAGAAAGTAAATCACTACCTATATCAGCTGACGACGTCGTCATCGTCGTCATTTCATCAGTGTTGCAATGCCACATGTTGTTCGTCACACGAGCGCGAATTTCCACGAAATGCCCGTAAGCAAGGCAAGCAAATGTTACAATGTTGGGACGCTAGGTGTTCTGGCACGCCCGCTGTTCCTTCTAGTGCCGTTACGAAGTAAAACTGAAATCAGATAACATTTTGACAGATTATTCATCAAAATTATGTTGGAGGAATTCAGTATATCTATACAACTTGCTACCTTTGTGTTTTCCTTCTTGGCGCAAGTCTGCGAGTGGCACTGAATCCTTTAAATGGTTCCACATCATAGAGACACAGTTTCATGTTCTTGTTATGTCCATCCAAAGATGTATATTTGTTGTGTATGTTGTACAGTATGGAGTACATATTTACTTTCTCTTGAGATAACGTTACCTCGTGAAAGGATATGATAATGGTATAGTTTCAAATGAAAGGTCCCCACAAACATTTGATTAGATGCTAACAGAGACTCACTGTACTATACAGTAATATCCGTGCAAACGTTCCTCTTATTACTAAGGAAGCTTCGCAAAATTTGCTGTAGTAAATGTTAGAACATTGGCCTTCGTTAAAATAACACTGATCTTGTAAACAGCGAATGTTGTAAATATAAGAGTCTCATCATCAGTACAGCGATGTATGGACACACACGTTCACGCGCTCAGTAGAGAAACGCGTCACATAGCGCTATACATGAGAGGTTTTGCACTCCGACTAGGAAATGCCGGAAACAAAAACGGTCACGGCAGCACTTCAGTCACTCCTGCTTCTGAACCCTTCGTCAATGAATGTCAAAGATTGTGTAAAGACAAAAGAACCACGTTTTCATCGTATAAAGCCGTGTCATTGCTGCCTGACGTGGATTGCAGCATCCAACTCAGATGGATTCTGTTTTCTCCATCGCTGCTATTAGACTTTCAGTAACTCGTAACTGTTCAACCAATTTCCATTACAAAACCCGTACACAAATACCATATCGGCGTACTCAGATTTTGTTAAAACGTGTTGTATTGCTTAACTACATAGCAGAGTTGAACAACAAGTCGCAGTCATAAACACGATTATCTAAAATCAATCGCATTTATACAACTTGAATTTTAAACAAAAATTATTGTTTCCTGTGGTTCAGCTTCTGAGATGTAGTCGTGATGGCTTTGTAGGGTTGTAAAGTACAAGGTATGATGCCCGTCACTAGGAACTGATGAAACAAATAACAACTCTTCTATTAACATCAGAATATTTGTCTGTTGCATTTCGGGTCTCACGCCTTAAGCTCTCACAAAAAAAGAAACTGTGCTCTTTTTCAACGTCCCATTTGGCTATCAAGTGTCAACGTTGACGAGAAAGCAAGGGAACTACTAATGCAGAATATTTCCTTTTTTACATTAGATTAGAGAATAATTGCTGAATATGAATGAAAATCGTTTTTTGTTTTGAGGGCAGTTCGATTATCTGCTTGCCTTTACAAAGTACGACACATACTAAGCAAAGTTTTGACAAAGTCTGTCTGCAGAACCGCTAACAGTAACCTAACTCAACTTTGTTTTACTGTAATGAAAAACGTTTAATAGGGGACTCGTACAACAGAATAGGAGTTATTGACATCGTTCCGAAATTGAACAGAGATTCAAATTCGTCCAGAAAACGGAATCTTAACATCTTCAGCTACTAGACAAATTTACACTATGTGATCAAAAGTATCGGGAGCCCCCCCAAAAAACATAGTTTTTCATATTAGGTGCATTGTACTGCCACCTACTGCCAGGTACTCCATATCAGCGACATCAGAAGTCATTAGACATCGTGAGAGAGCAGAATGGGGTGCTCCGCGGAACTCACGGACTTGGAACGTGGTCAGGTGATTGGGTGTCAATTCTCTGATACGGCGCGCGGGATTAGCCGAGCGGTCTTAGGCGTTGCAGTCATGAACTGTGCGACTGGTACCGGCGGAGGTTAGAGTCCTCCCTTGGGCATGGGTGTGTGTTTGTCCTTAGGGTAATTTAGATTAAGTAGTGTGTAAGCTTAGGGACTGATGACCTTAGCGGTTAAGTCCCATAAGATTTTACACACATTTGAACTTTTTTTTCTGTCATACGTCTGTGTGCGAGATTTCCACACTCCTAAACATCCCTTGGCCCACTGTTTCTGATGTGATCGTGAAGTGGAAACGTGAAGGAAGGCACATGTACAGCACAAAAGCGTACAGGCCGATCTCGTCTGTTGACTGACACAGACCGCCGACAGTTGAAGAAGGTCGTAATGTATGATAGGCAGACATCTATCCAGAGCATTACACTGGAATTCCAAACTGCATCAGATGCACTGCAAGTACTATGACAGTTAGGCGGGGGGTGATAAAAATTGGATTTCATAATCGAGCGGCTGCTCGTAAGCCACACATCACGCCGGTAAATGCCAAACGATGCCTCGCTTGTTGTAAGGAACGTAAACATTGGACGACTGAACAGTGGAAAATCTTTGTGTGGAATGACGAATCACGGTACACAATGTGGTGATCCGACGGCAAGTGTGGCTATGGTGAATGCCCGGTGAACATCATCAGCCAGCGTATGCAGGGCTAACAGTAAAATTCGGAGGCGGTGCTGTTATGGTGTGGCCGTGTTTTTCATGGAGGAGGCTTGCTCCTCTTGTTGTTTTGCGTGGCACAATCACAGCACAGCACCTTCTTGCTTCCCACTGTTGAAGAGCAATTCGGGGATGGCGATTGCATCTTTCGACACGATCGAAATCGAAATCTTCTGGGACTTAACTGCTAAGGTCATCAGTCCCTAAGCTTACACACTACTTACCCTAAATTATCCTAAGGACGAACACACGCACACCCATGCCCGAGGGAGGACTCGAACCTCCACCGGGACCAGCCGCGCAGTCGACACGTCGAACACCTGATCATAATGCACGGCGTGTGGCGGAGTGGTTACTCGACTATAGCATCCCTGTAATGGACTGGCCTGCACAGAGTCCTGACCTGAATCCTAGAGAACACCTTTGGGATGTTTTGGAACGCCATCTTCGTGCCAGGCCTTACCGACTGACATCGGTACCTCTCCTTAGTACCGAACTCCGTGAAGAATGGGCTGCCATTCCCCTAGAAACCTTCCAGCGCCTGATTGAACGTATGCCTGCGAGAGTGAAAACTGTCATCAAGGCTAGGGGTGGGCCAACAGCATATTGAATTCCAGCGTTGCCGATGGTGTGCGCCACGAAGCTGTAAGTCATTTTCAGCCATGTGTCCGGATACTTTTAATCACATATTGTATGTCAATAGTATGTAAGGCACTTGTCTTTTGAAGGGTAGTTACAGTACTAAAGTAGTTAAATAAGCATGATGTAATTGGAGGTTCTACGTCCTTCACTGAAAGTACAAAATGGTGCGTTGGTTAATACAGTGAACAAGCTTTTGGGAGTACCTGGTTTAAAAAATCACTATCCAGACATCTTGACTGACGTTATCTGTGTTTTCCCTAAACGCTGAATTCCGTGATCGTTCCTTTGATAGGAGTACGGCCGATTTCACAAGCTACCAAAAGAGTAAAATGATATCACGTGATAGTCTTTTGCTCCCTGGTCCGCAGAGACAGCGAACAACTTCTCGAACAGCAAGGAATAAGACTGCCGAGTTTAAAAACTTATCAGCGAAGGGAACAGGGGGAGACTACGGACCAGCAACAGATTGAAAGCTACAGCTGAACCACTTACATTGTTGATGATACACAGAAATGCGAGGCAGTCTTGTTAAAAAAAAGTCCACAAATTTGGCCTACATGACGATCCAAGACAAAAGTACATGAAAAGACACAGAAACGTCGAGAAGTAATAACTGGTCCAATCCATAGGGAGAGTACTGATCAGGAAACCAGAGACAAATCTCCTGCCGCGCGGGGTAGCCGCACGGTCGCAGGCGCCTTGTCACGGTCCGCGCGGCGCCCCCTGTCAGAGGGTCGAGTCCTCCCTCGGGCATGAGTGTGTGTGTTGTCACTATCGTAAGTTAGTGTAAGTTAGATTAAGCAGTGCGTGAGCTTAGGGACCGATGACCTCAGCAGTTTCGTCCCATAAGACCTTACCACAAATTTCCAAAAAATCTCCGGAATTTACAGTAACAAGAGAGCGTAAGGAGCCATGAGTAGACACGGGACGCAAACATGAATTTAAGGGCGGCGTGACAAAGCTTACCGTTCTAACTGTGATGAATGTTACTTGCTCGTGGCGCTGATAGTCTGTCAGCATTTTAACCAAAGTCGGATTTGCTATTAGAATTCTACTGCGAAAGCCTTGGCAAAACAGAACATTATAACGCGTGGCTGCTTCTAAGCTGATGGAAAGAAACAGATTCATCGCGAAAGTGGCAGGAACTACTGCGCACTGCTACCATTTTATCATGTACTATTACACACACCCACTCCCAGAAGCGTACAAAGAAAAGCTTTTCAGATATAGGAAGATCATTTGCTGAAAACAATAAATATCGTTCCCAGGCACAACAAAAAAATTAACACTAACTGTATGGTAGTACAAGCAAACGACACGATTAAAATTGTTCATTTAGGAATTCTCAGAATTTCGCTGAAAAATTTTGATGAACAATAGCTCTCATACACAGGATCACTGTTGTCAAGAAATACATTTAAAATCTAAGTTCATGCGTTATTAGTGTTTACAGTATGATGCCTGCAACGAACTGGGACTGAGAGGGCGTCTTACAGTAGTTTCGTTGCCTCATACGCCGTACAACTTCTTGCTTCACTTGACAGAAAAATGTTCCTGTAGCCATCTTGACTGGGTGTCGAAATAATGGTTTTGCTGCAGCTTTCTGCCGAGGATTTGTTCGGCCCGTCCAGTGCGCAAGTTGGCTGCTCTGGCGCCAGCTCTCTGACCGCAGGAGGGATCGTTGTCCATTTCCGCCGCCGTTGTGATGGTTTCAATTTATAACCAAGAGCCATTGCAACTTCTGCAGATTCACTCTATCCTGTGTATTTTATGAATTAAGTGGTTGGTGATAATTAATACTACCCCACCATTCACTAGTCTTCTATGTAGACAAGCTTCGGTGGCGTCCGTCAGCTTGGGAAAATTACGTGTTGGGAACATTACAGTCAATATATAAAGAAAGAGATTACAATCATCGACTTTTAGTAACTGGGTGTATAGCCTCGTGTTTCCTACCATTGAGCTCGTAATTGCATAAGCAGTCCGAATATGTCATATGAAATGTGCTTACAATTTTCTCTCTCTCTCTCTCTCTCTCTCTCTCTCTCTCTCTGTAATGGTACTGGATCGAACAGCTGCCACGACTCCATCAGGTGCTCTAAGCGTCTCCGAAAAGTCTTTGTGTTACAAACTTAAAGTATTTTAATTGGAATCCACTTTTGGCGTCTTGCAAGGCCCTCATCCAGCCGAGTTGTCCAACTGGCAAAGAGGATCGATAGTTTAAAATGGGATACGAACCGTTTGTCGCTCCAGGCGACTCTTCACATCGTGATTACAGGCAAATGAAAATTTTTGTGGTCGAGCCGCTATCCGACCCCATGACTTCTCGATTTTCACTCAGGTTCAGATGGCTCTAAGCACTATGGGACTTAACATCTGAGGTCATCAGTCCCCTAAACTTTGAACTACTTAAACCTAACTCACATTAGGACATCACACACATCCATGCCCGACGCAGGATTCGAACCTGCGACCGTAGCAGCTTCGTGGTTCCGGACTGAAACACCTAGAACCGCTCGGCCACAACGGCCGGCTTTCACGCAGGCACTTTACTGCTAGGCCACCAGGCCAAAACAAAAATGATAGATAGATGAACTTGTAAGAACTGGAGAACGAACGCGCGAAATGAAACTTCATCAGTGTAACCAATAAAAATTGGACGTACATTATATACCAGCTCCACGTATTGAACTGATGAGCCATTCAGTACTGATCATCCACCGTATCACCCTTTGCCCGTGGCGTCTTTCGGATTTGATATGCAGCGTCATGGAATCAGCAGCTCACTCTCTAACCGCTGTCAGTTTCCCTTACAATGTACATGTCGTTTGTAATGCTTTATTCTGCTTAATCTATATGACCATTTAGTAAAATATTGATTTTTCCTGGAGAAGCAGCCAGTATAATGTGGGAATCACAATGAAGCCAACGGAAGAGGGAAACTTTTACTGTACCATGTACTCTTATATCCTACCATGTAATTAAACGTTGACTGTTTACATACCTCTGTGACTGATTTAAAGAGACAGCCCTCGCTGGAGCGATACTTCTGCACAGTAAAATAGTTGCACATTTCGTCCTGAAAGAATCGTTCGAGGATTTTGAATGGGTTTTTGCAAGGAATTACGAGTCTTCCTGAGGATTTCGTGAAGGTGAGGTTTCTGAGGATCAACATTTCATTCTCTCTGGAATATAGTATATCCAATCACACGAAAATTCTCTGTATATGCTCGATGTCCAATGTGAGCCCGACCTCATATGGATGTCTCGCACTTGAGCAATGTGTGTTGCATTTGCGAACTGAAAATATTTTCTAAAATTCTAATAAAAATACATTTTAGTGATAAGAGACTGATTCTATGGAGCATTTCTGCTCCCTCTGTTGTACGTCGCTGCGACATTTGGTTTTCTCCAGTAACTGTGAACATTTCTCCACTCAAGGTAACTACGACAGATATGGATAAGAGTGGAATTATTTTTTTTAACTGTATGTAGAACTGAGCAGTCATTCGGTCATTCTCTGGGTCATTATGAGTGCTAACGATTCCAGATGGACGGCCGGAGTGGCCGTGCGGTTCTAGGCGCTACAGTCTTGAACCGAGCGACCGCTTTGGTCGCAGGTTCGAATCCTGCCTCGGGCATTGATGTGTGTGATGTCCTTAGGTTAGTTAGCTTTAATTAGTTCTAAGTTCTAGGCGAATGATGAACTCAGAAGTTAAGTCGCATGGTGCTCATAGGAATTTGATTCCAGATGCTTTCCAGCAGCACAGACATTGATTACAGCATAATTCACCTTTGCAAAGATGTAAAAATTTAAAATTGGTGTTTTTGTATGTTTTTCTTTGTGAATTATGGTTTGAACACAGAATTCAACACAACGATCTCCTCCTTCTCATTGCTTTTTTTCGTTCCGAATCGTCAACGTGCATCTGAATTTAAATATTTTCTTCCACTCAGAGTTTTCCGTGACACAAAAATTTGTTACTGCTGCCGTACGATTTAGGAATCTGGTTTCCATGCAACATAACCTTTTCTTGCTCATGACGTCTTCAGTTTGAACTCAAAATATTTTCGAGAAGTCTTCTAGAAAAGCAAGTGCCTGTCTGCTGTTCGATCCGTTAACTATTGTTTAGTAAGCACTGTTTCGTAAGAAATTATCTGATCTTGCTTGTATGCCTACTAATAATATCTATTGTCTTCAAATATTCGGCTCAGTGTAAATGTTGCCATCCTAGTTTCAAAAACGCACAGAAGGTACATTGTGTATCAGATTGTTAACACGTGTTTGTAATCAGTAAAATGACTGCAATCTTATCTTCCGTTAAATAAGACGTTCCTAACAAAACTACTTAATAATGACTTCCGTAAGTTTTTCAGCTTTCTAATCAGTAGCCAAAAACATTACGTGCTCGTACCTCCGTGTATGACGCCCCTGTGTGACCTTCATCTGCTCGTCTGTGGCTCTAGTCTGTGTTTGTGTGCGAAGGGGATAGACGCACTTCGTTTAGTTTATCTTCTGGAGGCTGTGAGTCATAGCTTCGGCTCGCAAGAGCTCTGTAGTCTCACGTCACGTCCGAGAAAGCTCGTCATTCCCACAGCTTTAACCTTCCGAGGACCTCCTGTTTACTTCCCCCGAAGTCACCTTGTGCAGATGTACTCAGAGATAAGCACACATGGCGTCCATACAACGAGAGATAGCCCGGGCCTGTGGAGCAGCGCCAGCGCTTCACATGTTCGTAGTACCACGGTTTCGTCAATTTAGGGCGCTACTGCATGCACCTAAACATGTTAATATTTCAGTTGTCTAGCTTTTCGTTCGAAACCTACATTCATTTCCATCTTCTTACTCTCGCTCTAGAGCTGCCCCCCCCCCCCCCTCACCCCGCCCTCGCCACCTACCCTGGCACTTTACATTACGAACTTAACTATGCCTTGATGCCTCAGGACGTGTCCTATCGTCTGGTCTCCTCTTTTAATCAACTCGTGTCATTAATTTCATACTTCTCCATTCGATTCAGCACCTCGTCATTGGTCATTCGAAGTACTCTCTGATCGTCATTATACTCTATATCACCACATTCCGAAATCTTCTACATTCATCTTATCTAAACTGCTCATCATTCACGTTTCACTTCTTTAACAGGCTAAACTCCAGACAAATACCTTCCGAAAGTATTTTGTAACACTTAGTTTAGATTAGATTTTAAGAAATTTATCGTTATCAGTAATACTATTCTTGCTGGTGCCAGTCTTCATTTAATATCTTCTCTACTACGGCCATCATAACGTATTTTGTAGCCCAAATAACAAAACTCGTCTGCTACTGTTGTTGTCGTATTTCCTACTTTAATTCTCTCAGCATCTACTGATGTCACACGATTACGTTCTATTGCCCATGTTCTACTTCTGCTGATGTCCATCTTAAATCCAATACAGGATACTATTCGTTCCGTTCAACTATTCATCCCAGTCCTTTGTCGGCTCTAACATGATATAGAGTTTTTATATCCTCTCCGTCAACTTTAATTCCCTCTGCAAATTTTTGTCTCCTATACTGCTTGTTCAATGTATAATGTTATTAACATCGCAGAGTGGCTATAGCCCTGTCTCACTCTCTTTTCAACTACTGCTTTCCTTTCATACCTTTCGACTCTCATAACTCCAGTCTGGTTTCTGTATAAGTTTTGGATCACTTTTTGTTCCCTATATTTTATCCCTGCTACCTCTGATTTGGAAAAGTTACATTTATATCAGAAACAAACAAACAAACGCTACGTACCGGGAAAAGAACTGATATCGCAGATAAAAGAAAGCCACATTGCACTGTTAGCTATTTGCAGAATAATTTTTCGCGACTAATGAAAATTTGTCCTAAACGAGGGCTTCATGCAAGATTTCCTGCTTTACGCAAGCATTCTTTTTGTAGCTGTCGGGTCATGACGCATCCACACCTCTCACAAACCTTCATTGCCACTGGTATTTAATTCTTTGTTCGTAAGTAATAGCGGAAAACCCCAGTAACAATGCTACTATGAGACAGGCATAGAGGCGTGTGTAGCTAGACTATTGGTTAAGGAAACTGCTCGCGAAGGAAAAGAAATAAAAATATTTTGGCAACTGCAGGGAATAAATCATATTGCATTTAGGAGCGTTACTTCACTAATTTAATTTCTTGACAGTGAAATTAACTCTGTTGGAACGAACTGTTTACTCCCTTCACTCACTATAGAACCTTTCCTTCAAGAAATGCGAGTTGTGACTTACATATATCTGTTGCGTATAGGTGAATGTGATGATGACGTGTGGAGTCAAGCTTGTTAATGTTGATTTTTGATAATGATGTGACAGTGGAGGAGTGGGTGAAACATGTGACAACACATAACGTAAACCTATCGAATAACAGGAAGGGGACCGCATCCCTTACATCTACATCTACATTTATACTCCGCAAGCCACCCAACGGTGTGTGGCGGAGGGCACTTTACGTGCCACTGTCATTACCTCCCATTCCTGTTCCAGTCGCGTATGGTTCGCGGGAAGAACGACTGTCTGAAAGCCTCCGTTCGCGCTCTAATCTCTCTAATTTTACATTCGTGATCTCCTCGGGAGGTATAAGTATGGGGAAGCAATATATTCGAGACCTCATCCAGGAACGCACCCTCTCGAAACCTGGCGAGCAAGCTACACCGCAATGCAAAGTGCCTCTCTTGCAGAGTCTGCCACTTGAGTTTGTTAAACATCTCCGTAACGCTATCACGGTTACCAAATAACCCGGTGACGAAACGCGCCGCTCTTCTTTGGATCTTCTTTATCTCCTCCGTCAACTCGATCTGGTACGGATCCCACACTGATGAGCAATACTCAAGTATAGGTCGAACGAGTGTTTTTTAAGCCACCTCCTTTGTTGATGGACTACATTTTCTAAGGACTCTCCCAATGAATCTCAACCTGGTACCCGCCTTACCAACAATTAATTTTGTATGATTATTCCACTTCAAATCGTTCCGCACGCATACTCCCAGATATTTTACAGAAGTAACTGCTACCAGTGTTTGTTCCGCTATCATATAATCATACAATAAAGGATCCTTCTTTCTATGTATTCGCAATACATTACATTTGTCCATGTTAAGGGTCAGTTGCCACTCCCTGTACCAGGTGACTATCCGCTGCAGATGTTCCTGCATTTCGCTACAATTTTCTAATGCTGCAACTTCTCTGTATACTACAGCATCATCCGCGAAAAGTCGCATGGAACTTCCGACACAATCTACTAGGTCATTTATATATATTGTGAAAAGCAATGGTCCCATAACACTCCCCTGTGGCACGCCAGAGGTTACTTTGTCTGTAGACGTCTCTCCATTGAGAACAACATGCTGTGTTCTGTTTGCTAAAAACTCTTCAATCCAGCCACACAGCTGGTCTGATATTCCGTAGGCTCTTACTGTGTTTATCAGGCGACAGTGCGGAACTGTATCGAACGTCTTCCGGAAGTCAAGAAAAATAGCATCTACCTGGGAGCCTGTATCTAATATTTTCTGGGTCTCATGAACAAATAAAGCGAGTTGGGTCTCACACGATCGCTGTTTCCGGAATCCAAGTGAATTCCTACAGAGTAGATTCTGGGTTTCCAAAAACGACATGATACTCGAGCAAAAAACATGTTCTAAAATTCTTCAACAGATCGACGTCAGAGATATAGGTCTATAGTTTTGCGCATCTACTCGACGACCCTTCTTGAAGACTGGGACTACCTGTGCTCTTTTCCAATCATTTGGAACCTTCCATTCCTCTAGAGACTTGCGGTACACGGCTGTTAGAAGGGGGGCAAGTTCTTTCGCGTACTCTGTGTACAATCGAATTGGTATCCCTTCGGGTCCAGTGGACTTTCCTCTGTTGAGTGATTTCAGTTGCTTTTCTATTTCCTGGACACTTATTTCGATGTCAGCCATTTTTTCGTTTGTGCGAGGATTTAGAGAAGGAACTGCAGTGCGGTCTTCCTCTGTGAAACAGCTTTGGAAAGAGGTGTTTAGTATTTCAGCTTGACGCGTGTCATCCTCTGTTTCAAAGCCATCATCATCCCGGAGTGTCTGGATATGCTGTTTCGAGCCACTTACTGATTTAACCTAAGACCAGAACTTCCTAGGATTTTCTGTCAAGTCGGTACATAGAATTTTACTTTCGAATTCACTGAACGCTTCACGCATAGCCCTCCTTACGCTAACTTTGACATCGTTTAGGTTCTGTTTGTCTGAGAGGTTTTGGCTGCGTTTAAACTTGGAGTGAAGCTCTCTTTGCTTTCGCAGTAGTTTCCTAACTTTGTTGTTGAACTACGGTGGGTTTCTCCCGTCCCTCATAGTTTTACTCGGAACGTACCTGTCTAAAACACATTTTACGATAGCCTTGAACTTTTTCCATAAACACTCAACATTGTCAGTGTCGGAACAGAAATTTTCGTTTTGATCTGTTAGGTAGTCTGAAATCTTCCTTCTATTACTCTTGCTAAACAGATAAACCTTCCTCCCTGTTTTTATATTCCTATTAACTTCCATATTCGGGGATGCTGCAAAGGCCTTATGATCACTGATTCCCTGTTCTGCACATACAGAGTTGAAAAGTTCGGGTCTGTTTGTTATAAGTAGGTCCAAGATGTTATCTCCACGAGTCGGTTCTCTGTTTAATTGCTCGAGGTAATTTTCGGATAGTGCACTCAGTATAATGTCACTCGATGCTCTGTCCCTACCACCCGTCTTAAATATCTGAGTGTCCCAGTCTATATCTGGAAAATTGAAATCTCCACCTAACACTATAACACGCTGAGAAAATTTATGTGAAATGTATTTCAAATTTTCTCTCAGTTGTTCTGCCACTAATGCTGCTGAGAAAGGAGGTCGGTAAAAGGAGCCAATTATTAACCTATCTCGGTTGTTGAGTGTAACCTCCACCCATAATAATTCACAGGAACTATCCACTTCTACTTAACGTCTGCATTCAACAGACAGAGCCTACCAACAATGCCACATGTCCTAACTATACGAAATATGTAACCTACAATTTAAACACAGGCTCTATTCTTTCGAAGTCAGTTTCTTACTATCAACAGCCAGTTTTCTTTCCCTATACATCAGCAGTTGATGATAAAAAAAAATGTGCTATTTAAAGCTTACATAAGACTGCTTCCCATCCCTACAACTTTTTCTATGATTAATGAAGACTACATCTACTGCTAAGACCATCTACATGGTGTTTGTTTCAACTTGTGACAACTAACTGTCTCGAAAACGACGCATTACAGGAAAAAAGTTTGTGTCAGTGAATGGAAGATCAGTCTGTGTCACAGCTGGCCTCCTCCTAACCATGAGTTCCACGTGGGCGGACTCAACTTTGTATTTTCAAATGGTAGCACCCCATTTTTATTGCATATTCGGATTCTACGCCAAAAAATACGTACAAATATCAAGTGTGCCTGTTTTTGCAATTAAGAACTGATGCAGTTGATGGTTAATTTGAATTACGATGCAAATGCAAACCTTTGTGTTCTAGCGGTTGATATTAATGTTCAAACGTTAGTTGAGAGTTGCAGATGCGATTGTACGGCCCAAATAGTAAGGCTCGACATTGACATTTCTAGAAAATAAGGTACTTGTATGGTAGCGTAGTTTTATGTTCCCTTTGGGGTTGATCGTGGTGAGTCCCCAATCCATCGGAACGCTAGATTTTGGTGGCAGTCCTCAAATCGCACCCTCAGGGTACTGATTTCGATCTGTGTTTCCATCCAACCGCTGTAACCTCGAGCAGGCCATTACGCGGCTAACGACGGAATACAAACCATGTATATTGTAATAAGATAAAATGTCCATTAAGGTGGACCTGCCATGGAGGCATACATGTCGTGTGAACACTAGCACGGTCGCCCCATCGCTCAGCCTCCACCATGCGGCACATCCCACTGGAGCGCTGGGGATTTCGTAAGCACGAACACCGAACGTCTCAGTGCCACTCCTCTATGAAGCCTGTTGAGGCACAATTGGAGCAATGGATGCTGTATCTGTCGCAGAAAAGATTGAAATGGTATTAATTTACGGCAAGCCTGCAAGCAGCATCCCAAGGGGAGTCACAAAAATGAAGCAACCCAGTCGTGGGGGGCAAGCGGACTCACCGGTATCAAATATCCCGGTGGGTACACAAAATCATTACCTCTACGTTGTCTTTCCTGGATCACGATGAACATGATATCTAACCAGAAATTGATACGGATAACCATTTTCTACTGTACAATCAAATTTGCAACCCTAAAGTAAATTTTGAATATGAATATCACCCATTATAACACAAATGAAATGTAGAACCAGATGCACCGGTTCTTAGTTGCTAAAAAAGGCGCACTTGATTTTTGTTAATTACAGTGCTGTCTACCATCAATGAAAAAGAATGGTTTGAGTAAACCACACATTTTGGCGTAGAATCCGAATCAACCATGAAAATGGGGGGGGGGGGGGGGGGTTCACATTTGAAAATATAAAGTGGACCCGCCCATCCAAGAGGGGTGGTTAGGAGGTGGTCAGTTGTGGAACAGACAGATGTCCCCCTTCATTAATATAAATTTTCCGGCTACAATTTTTTTTTTCGTACGTTGCGTTGTTTTCAAGATAGTTGTCTCAAGTTGAAACAAACAGCCTGTATATCCATCTACCACTACTATATACCTGCAAATTTTCGTCGTACTATCTGTCAGTAACGTGTCCTAATTCTACTGTAACAGATAATGAACAGTAATGAGATGAGTTTTTTTGCCTGCTAAAATTAACAGCGGACTACACCGCTCCCCGGTCCGTATGTACACCGTACTATTTCGTAAAGCAGTAAAGCGTGCGTTGTGGTCGACTCTGCCTCTTCCATTGTCTGTTGGCTCCCTGGTTTGCAAGGGACGACTCTGTGTTCGAAAAGTTCGCCGTTGCTGCTCTTACGGAGCGCAGCCACACGCCAAACCACACCATCGTGGTCCTAGTTCATTGGCTGGTGTCGTGTCTTAGCGTGAGTGTTCCTTTGGGGTTGGGCGATACAAAAAAGAACGTTCAAATGTGTGTGAAATCTTATGGGACTTAACTGCTAAGGTCATCAGTCCCTAAGCTTACACACTACTGAACCTAAATTATCTTAAAGACAGACAGACCGACACACACACACACACACACACACACACACACACACACACACACACACACACACACGCCCATGCCCGAGGGAGGACTCGAACCTCCGCCGGGACCAGCCGCACAATCCATGACTGCAGCGCCTTGGGCGATACAGTTCAGGGAGAAAGGGAAATAGTCGTTTGGTCTAAGTGAGAGTGAGTTCTGGCCTGACTATCATGTTAAAATTCCCTTATTGCAAGAGGTAAGGATTAGAATTACTGCTGAAAGAGAAACAAGCCTTCTGACTTTGTTCAGGGAACACCCTCGACCTTGTACAAATTTGCTCTAAATGAGTTGTATCCACGAAAGACCAAGTCTTTACACAGAGATACTGTCCATACTAACTGCATCTGCACTGCAACGTTACGCATTTGTAGGTAAGCGATTTGGCCTCCTGGAGGCGGTACACCTGGACTCTAGAGGGCGCAGGGCTCATAGCGCGCCGCGACTGGTCTAGGCGGCCGGAAGCCCACGAGCCCAGGTACGAAGACGAGCAGCGTCGCCGGAAAAAAGTAAACCCCAAAACTGCTTGAATGGCCTTTGTGCAAGAGGTGGCCCAAAAATGGCAGAATGTCAAACAAGCTGAAAGATGGCTTCTTACTCCTCTTTGAGAATCTGTAATAGTTTAAAACCAACGACTATAGCAAATCGGAATTTGCAATGTCTTTAGAGCTACAGAAGTTGATATTTCACATTGACTGAACATTTTCAGACCGAACCTCTGAGTTAACGACTTTTTAAACGCTTCATGCGATTTCGACACACAATATCTCAGATGATACCATTGCTTTATAGCTATCGTCTCTGAAAGCCACATATCTGCTTATATTTTATTTCTTGGTTTATTACTTTTTTTATATCTATTCATTGTGCATATACACTGAAGCGCCAAAGAAACCGGTGCAGGCATGCGCATTTAAATACTGAGGTATGTAAACAGGCAGAATACGTCGCTGCGGTCGGAACTTCTATACAAGACAAGTTGAAACGTCCCCTTAGAAAAATTATACAAGACTGTGCTTAAACTGACACACAATATTTTTAGGGCAACGCAATCTGACTTTCAAAACTCCCTACAAAAGGATGGCCCTGACTAACATTAACCTATACGTTTCACATATCACTTACCTCACAAAAATCTTGGTTACTCGAACTACTGCAATACAGCGAGCGCCACTACTGCCAGCTAAATAAAAGATTCAAACTACGGAAGGCACTAACTACTGATAGGCATAGTTAGCAAATGAAAGATTTTAATACAGAACAAACAATGTATTTACCTTAATAGTCATAATATATATATATCAGTTCGTGACACCAATTCTTACAAATTTCAAAACTCCGCCATCTCTCTCCCCACGTCCACCACTGCTGGCGGCTCACCTCCAACTGCGCAACGCTACGCGCTGTTAGCATCCAGCTGCCGCTGCCCGACACTACAATGGCGAGTATTACAACAATGCCAACCAGCCACAGACTGCACACGGCACAGCCAGTGATTTTCATACAGAGCGCTACGTAGCGGCGGCGTTACCAATAAAAAAATACTAAACAGCCTACTTACAAAGTGTCTGGCGCATTTGTTAGGTCGGTTACTACTGCTACAATGGCAGATTATCAAGACTTAAGTTAGTTTCAACGTGGTGTTAAAGTCGGCACACGAGCGATGGGACACAGCATCTCCGAGGTAGGGATTTTCCCGTACGACCATTTCACGGGTGTACCGTGAATATCAGGAATCCGGTAAAACAACAAATCTCCAACATCACTGCGGCCGGAGAAAGATCCTGCAAGAACAGAACCACCGACAACTAAAGAGAATCGTTCAACGTGACAGAAGTGCAACCCTTCCGCAAATTGCTGCATCCTTCAATGCTGATCCATCAACAAGTGTCAGCGTGCGAACCATTCGTCGATATGGGCTTTAGGAGTCGAAGGCCCACTCGTGTACCCTTGATGATTGCACGACACAAAGCTTTCCGCCGTCATTGAACTGTTAATGACTGAAAATACGTTCCCTGATCGAACGAGTCTCGTTTCAAATTGTATACAGCGGATGGACGAGTACGGATATGGAGACAACCTCATGAATCCATGAACGTAGCATGTCAGCAGGGTACTGTTTAAGCTGGTGGAGGCTCCGTTACGGTGTGGGGCGTGTGCAGTAGGAGGGACATGGGACCGCTGATACGTCTAAATACGACTCTGACACGCCATACGTACGTAAACATCTAGCCTGATCACCTCCATCCCATCATGTCCATAGTGCTTCCCGACGGACTTCGGAAATTCCAGCAGGACAGTTCGGCACCCCACACGTCGAGAATTGCTACACAGTGGCTCCAGAAACACTCTTCTGAGATTAAACACTTCCTCTGACCACCAAACTACCCAGGTTGAACATTATTAAGCATATCTGGGATGCCGTGAAACGTGCTGTTCAGAAGGGATCTCCACCCCCTCACAGTCTTACGGATTTGTGGATAGCCCTGCGCGATTCGTGGTGTCACTTTCCTCCAGCACTACTTCAGACATTAGTCCTGTCCATGCCACATCGTGTTGAGGCACTTCTGCGTGGTGGAGGGGGCCCTTCACGATAGTAGGTGTATCAGTTTCTTTGGCTCTTCACTGTATTTGTCAGAATATGTTATTCTCCAGAATTACACGACAAATGAATACCTCACATTTTGTCGTACTTGAGCATATATTTAATGAACAGTTTACTATTTTGCCAGTAACTTCATTCAAATATTAATTACAACTGATGATGCAAAATCATAGTAATTTAAGAAGTGATCAGTCACATGTATTAGCTGACACCACATTTGTGGAAGAACTGCCAGAAGACGCTTCTGACTAGCAGGCCTAAATAATTGTTTAAACAATATTTAACGAAAGTGTGTTCTCATTTATCGTTAGCATACATGCACGAGAGGACTGGCTTATTTACTTATGGGCGAACCTATGATTGTATTTATTGTGAACGGTCTGAATGTGACCAAATGTTCATAATATTTCTTTATTTAAATATCTTTCTAATATATCAACATAGTCCGGGAAGGTGTCACGTTGAATCAGACTGTGTCTGCAGAGCTTACGAACGATGCTTTAATGGTGGGGACAGCCTTGAACCAATAGGAAAAGCAGACGGTAGCTGAACACAACAGGAGTCAAGTGAAGACTGGGACTTTCCTGCGTGATGATCTAAAGAGAGCAGTTCTCTGGCACTTTCACGTTTGTTCTTGAAGACAAACCTGCCAGTCCATAGTGCTTTATTCGGTCAAGTGGCTGACAGATTCTGTGTGATGAACGGCCGCTACCATACTTTAACTTCTGAAGGAACATCACATTTCTAAATGTTTTAATGTGGTCCAGAGTAGGAATAATTTTTTCCGCTTGTGGAACTGAGGACAGACAGAGTACGAATTACTGTGCATCTTGTGTGTTAATTTGTGAATCATCAAGCAGAACTATGAATAATTTTGAGCTGGTAAATATTTCGCGTATTGTGATTGCGAAATGGACTGAGTATTCGTGTATCATTGATGATTATTTAGTTTGGATATCTTACTACAATTTTCGTAACTCTCTCAAAGTAAATTTACTGCATTTGGTGAAGGTATTTTCTATTTTAAATGAATGTGGTAGGAGCCCTTCTCGTTTATTTTAGACGTCCAATCTTGAATAAATATTATTTTCTATCGTTTATATCAGTTACAGACGTTCGAATAGAACCCATATTATTATTAATTTAACTTTTATTTAGTATTTCTGTATATGTTATTTACTCGCAGTTCTAGGCAATGCATAGACTATTTGACTGCAGGATCACAACAATAGGTTATTATTTGCAGCGTTTTTGCTGCAGGGCGTGAAGATAGGTATGGGCAGCTCGACCTTATGACTGGATCAAAAGGCTCTGAGCACTATGGGACTTAAAATCCAAGGTTATCAGTCCACTAGAACTTACAACTACTTAAACCTAACTAACCTAAGGACATCACATATATCCATGCCCGAGGCAGGATTCAAACCTGCGACCGTAGCAGCAGCGCGGTTCCAGACTGAAGCGCCTAGAAAAGCTCGGCCACAGCGGCCGGCTCGACCTTATGACTACACAGAGCTATTCTTTTTAAACAGAGCCGTGCGTAGCCGAAGTGCGTTAAGGACTAGTAACCTCAGGTAAACTTTAGACTGATTTGCTCGTACATTCAAACTTCTCGAAACGTGAATGCTGTTTAGAAGAGCAGTACACAAACAGTAACCACAGGTCGCAGCACCCACGACACAAGATGCAGAAGTTCTCAGCTACGCAGCTAGAATTCCGGACTACCGCAGATAACTGTTCAGCTCTGCTCGGCTAATAACTTAGACTGTTTCTGCCACTACTGCTCTCTGTCCATTTCCTTTAGGACCAGCCCGCTATCCTCTACTGCTGTCTGCTTTAAGTGCCGTGACTCTGTCTTCGGAGCGTCTTCGTCCGAGTTTTAATCAATTTCACCTTCGCTCCTGTTATTCACTGAGTTGGCATAATGTGGAAGGGTCCCTGCCATCTCATTGTCTCAATTATGCACTGTTTTTCAGAAACTGACTGGAGGGAGCGAGGTATCTGTTCTAAAAAGCACGCCGTGCACTTTGTATAGGCCCTTCATGAGTTGTATGTGCCCCTTGCAGACACTATCTCCCTTAAGCCCCTCTTACTTTCGTTCTGAAATGATGTTTGTGGCTTACAGTATTAATTGTTAAGGGGGGTAGGACGTCAGACGGGCCGACTTGGAGCAGGAGAGGCATCACAGGACATTTTAATTTCCAGTGCCTATACTTTTACAAATAAATTCATAAAACTTTGTCAGCATCACCAGGAAGGATTCAGGATTCACACTCATTGCAGTGGAAGTTCGAGATATAAAAAAATAATTTTTTTACGTGTGAAATTTCACTTACTAATGGCTGCATTTGTTGCTATAGATACACTTTAATTCATAAGTCAGAGAGATTCTTCGATGAATTTTGCACAACATACATACCATACTTACAGGTGTATGAAACTCTAGAATTTATTTAATTTATGAAAAACGGATGATCTGTTGTATTTTAAACTTCATGTTTAGAAAAAACACAAATTTTGTAGTTAATTACCTCAATTTTTACCACAGTTTTTAATAGATTTGGAAAATTCTAGAATTTCGTACACTTTTAAGTATGGTTTATATACTGTGCAAAATTCATCGAATCATCTCTTTTACTTATGAAGTAAAGTATACCTATAGCAAAAACTGCTGCCATTAGTAAGTGAAAAAAAGATGATGAAATTTCACATGTAAAAAAAAATTACTTCGTTATGTTTTAGAACTTCCACTGCCATGAGTGTGAATTTTGAATCCTTCCTGGTCATGATGACAGTTTTATGAATTTATTTGTAAAAGTATAGGCAGTGGAAATTAAAATGTCCTGTGGTGCCTCTCGTGCTTCAAGTCGGCCCGTTTGACGTCCTACCCCCCTCTAGTGGGGTTTAGTGTCCCTCTGGCTCCACCGGCTGAAAAGATTCCTTCTACGTGACTTGAAGCGTCTGACATTTTATGTAAGCCTATTGTGCTCTGGTACTCAAGACTGACTACCAGCCTGCCTTATAACTCTTTCATTATTGTGCTCGGGTGGCTTTCCCTTATTACTAACTCTTAAAACATAGCTGACATTTGCGTGGATAATAGACAGTGGCGACGCATGGTCCACGGCTCCACTTGTAGTGTGGTGCCGTCGTTATGATCACCGTCCGTGCAGTGTTAGCTGTTCTTCTGCCGCAACTGTTGCCTCCGTTTACTCTAGATCTTCCCTCGCAGCCACCCATAGTGAAAATGCATTACTGCAAAAAGTTTTGAAAGCTAATCCGAGACGATTGTGCAAGGTATCGCGATCAGAAGCTTTGCGCAACCATCTCTCTTCCCCATGCTGGCCAACTACCGGTGATCAGAATTACTTCAACCATCCGGATTCAAACCGGCATCCTCAGAGCTGAGCGTCACCACACTATTGTGCGTTTGCGACCTATTATATACGGGCGTCTAATATCTCTCATAAAATTCTAAGACAGTGTCCGGAGTTTAACCTTTGCTTTGGAGCAGCATTCTATTTTCTGATGACTCGATGATAAAGCGTCGGAATACAAATACACATGTTCTCGTTTAGAAACCATAGATTTGTGTCAGGTAATTGAAGTAGCTTCCACATCTGGAGATTCTTTATGTATGCATGATTCAATTTCGTCGTTGAATTGGCATTGGTGGAAGAATTGGCTGGGTGATACGATTTTAGTAGGAGGTAGGAAAAGGAAAGCGGAGAGAGATAAGAGTTTTAGGTTCCGTCAACAACGCCTTCACTCGAGACGAAGCACGTGATGGGATATAACTGGCATGATGTATGAAATCCCACATACCGCTATCAGAGGAACGATCCCGGCATTCAACATTTAGGGACACCATAGACGACATAAATCAGGATGGCTCAGCAGGGATTTTAAACCTGTACTCGCAAAAGCATGTTCCCTGCATTAATCGATGAAGCGTCTTGCGTAGGGCGTCCAGTTACGTCATGCTTATTAAACTGCTTGAGTGTTGCAACTAGCCATAAATACGACAAGCGCCTTACATGCTGTTGACATCACTTCACTGCGTGTAGAAGCTGAAGATCTTCGTAAGAATCAGTTTTCTGAACGCTGTTCAACTTCCGACTATGTAAACAGCCCCTGTTGCGTTGTATGATTACCTCGACTAAATGTTTTCCATTAAAATTGAACAACACTGCATTAGGCTACTGTTTGTGATTCTGCGAACAGTCTTCTGGACAACTTCGCACAGTATGTAACGTGTGTTGGAAAAACGAGCAGTGAATTGGAACTGCGCTCGAAACATATAAACGATGTTTCACTCAAATCTAGTAGTTTTTCTCTACTCCGATGCATAGCAGGAGATTATCCTGCATTCAGTAGTTTTTTTTTCCTTCTGATCAACGCTGACACGTGGTAACTGGTACATCGGAAAAACAGATTCTCTTTTCTTGGAGTTTAAGGCTTGAGCTTAGAAATACGACGGTCAAATACTCTGATGCTAACGCAAGACATCTCATTTGTTCTGTAACTTTATGCCTTAATGATGGGCGTGTAAATAACTTGATCTAGTGCAGGAAAAGCTGAAGACTTTCCTCCTCGGAGGACGTACCTGAATTAAAGTCACGTAGAAAAGAACAAACAGCAGCACCATTTGATAACTTCTTGAAGAGAACCGAATGAATCTTATTGACGATGAAAATGAGGTTTAAAATATCTGTGGTAGCTGCACCATCACTAAATACTGAAGGAATCGAGCTGTCATCGATGAACATGCTGCACATCCAAATGCGAACCTAAGCATTGTGGTTCAGTATCTTGTATTGTACGATATTGTGCTAAACTTGGCATTTGTGTAGTGAGTACTGGCTGGTTGCAAAAGAACTTCACAGGTTTGCACTAGGATGACTTAGTGATGTGGTACTTCCAGGAGTTAATAGGTTGTATCCAAAAACTAGATATCTTTCCAGAACGATGAGCGACAGGCAGTGGTTGTAGGCACCTTAGTACACGTCTGGGCCAAGTGAAGTCTTTGTGATATGAGCACTGCGAATGTAAAAAGTTACGGAAGACAAGCGATGTTAACTCTAGCTGCCTAACAAGTGACGTAAGTTCGCGTGAAACTTTAGCTCTGTAGGTGGGAGGCTCTTCCACAGCAATCAAGCAATTGAAACTACCACTTTCTTTTGCACAAACCATTAAAATTATTCCTGAACCGAGATGGAAAAATACGGGGATGTTCCTCCTTTTAGTTGGAGACGTAACGTCAGTCATAAGTAGATAACAATAAGTCTTGAGAATTGAGTCCCGCGAATCAGTTACAATGAATTATTTGAACTGAATGTAGAAAGATAATTTAACTTTGTAGACAACGCACTTATCGAAAAGTAAAATTTACATCAAGTAGACTTCTCGTTTAACAGCTCTGACATCATTTATGTCACTGTGTCTCTCCAACACATGCGTGTATCACGAACACTCTCTCTCATTCCCTTTACTCCAAGGTGGTGACCTTTCTGCAGAAGTGAATCTTCTTTTAATTTTCATTTACTATGACAAATAGTCATATGAAAACGAGGCAGATGGAAAAAAGTAAGTTAACTGTTTGTAACTTCAAAAGTTGTCGCCATAACTGTAAATACATTTATTCCAATGTGAGAAAGGGCGGTGCCTTCATGGAAAAATATTTGCGGTTGTCCATGGAAACATGACCGTACACAGGTGTGTAACTCTTCTTCCGAAACAGTTACGAATGTCTTTCTTCAGGGCTCTTAAGAATATGCGGAGAGGTCGGTATTGTATAGAGGAGGTGCAAGGGCTTCCCAGCGAAACTTGCGCACCTTGGCAAAACGTGAGGCATTTTCCTGTGAAATGCAGACTGATTTTTCTTCTTTGTTTCTGCAACTGTGCCAGTATTGTGCCTGTAAAATATTTAATTGCAATCTTTTGTGAAGATCATTATGTGGTTTCTCTCTGTTTAGAACATCAAACAGTTGAAAGTCCATTTGCAAGATCATTCCTTGTATAGCGTATTTTATGAAATGTTCGGCAGTGTGCGGTTTTTATTCGTTCTTAGCCAGTTGCCGTTTATTTACCTTCTCTGGCACTGTTACTTCCACTTCTGTGTATGTGCGTAGACTCAAGATTTAAATCTACCAGATTATGTGGCATCAAGTGATAGGCGATCACTACAAAGTGAATATTAAACAGGAAACATCGGTCAAAATAGAGGCTCCTGTAAAATGAAAATGTGTGTTTAGATAACGATTTTTTTCCTTCTTTTAGATTTCAGAAATACAGGTAAACGATCTAAATGTATTGTTTTGTAACAAGCGACACAGGTTTCAATTACAAACTTCTGTCCAGAAACACTCAAACATTATTAAAATTGTGGCCTGCACGGTAATCTAATAAAACGTCCGTGGACAACTTTGTGTTCCTTCATCCTGTCACCGATTTGGTGAATTTCAAATTCGAGCTAATGTAGCTATCGAGGGCAAGATATTCCATGATCCAGTGGTAGCGTTAACTGTGCCAACAACTCACTAGCAGTGTTACGCTGCACGACCTCGGTGGTGACAACTGCAAACACGCAAACAGGATAGCGTGTGGCGCTGTTGCATGCGACTCTCTCGCATGTACGATGCTTCAGCCCAGGCACACACACATACAGACAGACAGACGTACTTCTTATACTATCTGCAGGCTACAGGCTCCCACTTGTTTTGTTGTGAGCTCTCCATCCCCGCCCCACCCCTGTGTGTGTGTGTGTGTGTGTGTGTGTGTGTGTGTGTGTCTTATCCGTTGTTATGAATGTCTGATCTGTGTACTACGTTCAGAGCAAGCAGACTTCTCAATTTCTGACAACTGTTTGTCTAATCACTTGCCTCTTGGATTGGGGAATAAATGTTTGCTGACGTCAAGTTCGCAACTTTTATGTTTGAAACTTGTCGGAGACTTTGTTCTGTTATTCTAGAATACGAAATTTCTTGACTGTTAGCAACCCAGTTTTTGAGATTTGACAGGTGGTTGACTTTCGCCAGCAAATGAGGCGATGTGTGATACGTTATTGGTTCGTACGTAAGGTGAGATTAAAAAGCTACTACCGTTAGACAAAGTTAATACTATTTATTTATGAATTTCATCTCCTCCAAAATAGCCGCCGTTGGAATACATTCTAAAATTCAGCTACTGTTCAGTGTTCTATACGATTTTAAAATCGTCCACTGTTGTTCTTCATAGAACCTCTACCAGTTTTTAGTCATCAGTGAAATCTGCGTGTGACTGCATAACTACTCTACTGCCGCCACTGTGCAACTCGGTTACGGACCGTGAAGGCAAGAAAAAGAATCTCTCTTATGGAGGCATACAAATGGCTCAAATTGCTCTGAGCACTATGGGACTTCACATCTGAGGTCATCAGTCCCCTGGAGCTTAGAACTACTTAAACCTAACTAAACTAAGGACAGCACACACATCCATGCCCGAGGCAGGATTCGAACCTGCGACCGTAGCGGTCGCGCAGTTCCAGACTGTAGCGCCAAGAACCGCTCGGCCACTCCGGCTGGCCGCTGCTAAGCGGAAGTGTTGTAAAACTTGAACTGTCATCTTTCAGTAGTTTCCCAGTCATAAATAGTACATACTCGTAATAATGTCTTGAACTACTGCCGTGTTCGCTAAGCTCACACTGTCATTGTTTTGTAGCATATAATAGCAAGGGATGTGATGTGAACTAATGAAACAGCCCTACGGCTGGAAATTAATTAAACTGTGTTAACAGTTTACTAGTACAGAGCGTAGAGTAATCATATAGAAACAAATCTGAAATACAGTGGCTGTGCTAAAACAAACCTGACCTAACATACCGTGTACAATACGCTCCGTACAACGTATTGTAAGCAAATTGTTAAACTGACAGTTTGCCTATATGTGCGATTCCTATGAGTTCGTCCCAGAGTTCCTGTAAAGCTTCTGTAAATGTAGGGGTAACTGACGTAATTAAAACATTGCATGTATTCGTCGTAAAACAATTCAAATTCCTTTTCTTACATAACAGGTTATAGCTGCGTGGGCCGGTCTGGGCTCTACCTGGGAACTCTGCCTTTGCAGGAAGCACATTGCCAATAGGTCATCAGAGCACTTAACGTAGACAGACACGAAATGTCAGCTTGTCTCAAGCATCGAAACCTTCAACCTGCCACACACAGTGGAGGAAGCGTATACTTCAAGAGAGCGGAAAGAGAATTCACTCCCTTCTTTTATTCCGAAAACATGTGACACGTTTGGAAGTAGCCACTTCACTCTCCATTTAGCTGACAGTGCCACTGTATTATAAGAAGCTAGAGCTTTTCACATCTAACAATGCATGACACTATTTCACGATACTTGAGAACAGGTGCAAAAATTTTACTCTTATTTCGAAGGAGCTGTGTAATGGCACATGTTAACGCTCGCTGAGGAACAAGCATCGATACTTGATTTATTTAATAATACGCTGATGAGCGATGGGTTCACACCATGTTTAAATTAATACCACGGAAAAATAATGTATAATTCGTTTTCTGTGTTTGCTGGTACATATACCGCCAGAGTGAAACACTCAGAAGAGGAGAAGGAAACGATATGAAACTTCAAAGGTTGACAGGATATGACACATTGTCTCATTAATTCGAGCGTCCAGTCAAATTTGCAAAGAACTTAGCAGTATAAGCCATTTTCCAGTATGACGTTGAATCCCTTCAGGCGTGAATTCAAGCACTGAAACAGTTCAGAAAGGTGTCATAAAGCCACTGCATCCTCTCATGATGGAATCTAGCCCACTAGTATTGTAACTGGTTCTTGATATCTGGGATACTGGCACTAGGACGGAGTTGTCCTCACAGCTGGCCGCAAGTACTTCAGCATCACGCAGACAGTTCATAGAAACATATACCGTGCATAGGCGAGCAGTGTCCTGTTGAAAAATGGCACTACGATACGGTCGCGGGATATACCGGAGCGCCGTCAGAGTTCCCTCAATTACTACCAGCCGTAGCGTCATGTGGACTCAGATTTGGGAGGACGACGGTTCAAACCCGCGTCCGACCATCCTGATTTAGGTTTTCCGTGATTTTCCTAAATCGCTTCAGGTAAATGCCGGGAAAGCCATTGGAAAGAGAACTGAAACTCTTCCCCATCCTTCCCTAATCTGATGGGACTGATGACCTCGCTGTTTGGTCCCCTCCCCCAAATCAACCAACCAGCCAACCGTAACATCAAGTCATACACAATGGTCCCCCACACCATGACGCCGGGTGTAATACCGCTAGGCCTCTCCAAAACACGAAGAGTGGGTCCTCTCCCCTGGTCAACGCCATACTCGACGACAATGGTCATCCGTAAAGTGAGGAATCGCGAATCATCGCTGAACACAATGCGGCGCCATTCGTCATCAAGCTACGAGAGTGTTCCCTGGTCGCACCACTACTCCAAACGCCACCGCTTATGCCATGGTGTTAACGGCAGCCTGCAAATAGAACATTAATTCCCTAGCCCGGCCGTTGCTAGTCTCCCACCAATTGTGAGGATGACACACTGTTGCGGGTAGACCATTACTTGGAGGCGCAAGTGTGAGGGGGTTACGATGTGTTGGGTGCACAGTATGGCCGTCTTTCTTTGTGGTGGTCGGACTTGCTCGGCTGGAACCTTTACGACGAATACGTATACCGTCACATTCCCATGAGGCTCAACATCACACTGTCACAACCGAATGCCCCACAAATATGGATACTGGACTAATCAACCAGACGGAAAAGAGAGAGAGAGAGAGAGAGAGGAAGCCATTTTGGAACTGTCAGCTGCTTATAACGTCGTCTCGCCCGAATAAGTGGCATGTCTGTGCCCTTCACAGTGACCACTCAGCATCTGATGCTGTTGATGTATCCAGCAACAACTGATAACAGCACTAAAAATGAACAACACTAATGAACTCTGGTGGCCGTTCTACCTGTCACAGAGGACTGAAACTCTAATCATTTACGTAACAGCCGATGGCGTATACATGTTCGAAGCTATACTGACGTCCGAGCGCGTTTTCTGGGAGCTTCATTCTTTTCTCAGTCAGTGTATAGGCAGTCCTGGTATGCCCAAGGCCTGAAAGCCCAACGCCACCAGTACCGAAGCGCTTGTGTTACTCTTGGTTCAAATGGCTCTGAGCACTAAGGAACTTAACATCTATGGTCATCAGTCCCCTAGAACTTAGAACCACTTAAACCTCACTAACCGAAGGACATCACACAACACCCAGTCATAACGAGGCACAGAAAGTCCCTCACCCCGCCGGGAATCGAACCCGGGAACGCGGACGCGGGAAGCGAGAATGCTACCGCACGACCAGTATCAGTTGCAAAGCGATTTAGAAAAGATTGCTGTATGGTGTGTCATGTGGCAGTTGACGCTAAATAACGAAAAGTGTGAGATGATCCACATGAGTTCCAAAAGAAATCCGTTGGAATTCGATTACTCGATAAATAGTACAATTCTCAAGGCTGTCAATTCAACTAAGTACCTGGGTGTTAAAATTACGAACAACTTGAGTTGGAAGGACCACATAGATAATATTGTCGGGAAGGCGAGCCAAAGGTTGCGTTTCATTGGCAGGACACTTAGAAGATGCAACAAGTCCACTAAAGAGACAGCTTACACTACACTCGTTCGTCCTCTGTTAGAATATTGGTGCGCGGTGTGGGATCCTTACCAGGTGGGATTGACGGAGGACATCGAAAGGGTGCAAAAAAGGGCAGCTCGTTTTGTATTATCAAGTTATAGGGGATAGAGTGTGGCAGATATGATACGAGTTGGGATGGAAGTCATTACAGCATAGACGTTTTTCGTCGCGGCGAGACCTTTTTACGAGATTTCAGTCACCAACTTTCTCTTCCGAATGCGAAAATATTTTGTTGAGCCCAACCTACATAGGTAGGAATGATCATCAAAATAAAATAAGAGAAATCAGAGCTCGAACAGAAAGGTTTAGGTGTTCGTTTTTCCCGCTCGCTGTTCGGGAGTGGAATAGTAGAGAGATAGTATGATTGTGGTTCGATGAACCCTCTGCCAAGAACTTAAATGTGAATTGCAGAGTAGTCATGTAGATCTAGATGTAGACCACGAGCTGCGGACGTGTTACTCTTACCACTGCAGCTACGTTAATATCAACCATCACCCACTAAAAGTTCAGTCCATCTCCAACAAATGGCATATTAATATTAAAAACGATAATAGGTTTTTAACTAATGTAATCGTATAATTCCATAGAAAATCCCTACGACACCGATAGATTACCAGAAAATGAAAGTTCCTTCTTTGAGTAGCCTCCTGAACATGTAAGGACAACACAAATATTTGAGCGTTGACTGAAAGCGTTTTTTGAAACATGATATGTTTACCCCGTTAAAATCTGATTCGGAGGATGAATATGTCTGCGCAACAGGTCATGAAGCATTACTGTAGAAACTTCTTGTTGGAAGGACAATAAATTGATAGATTGCAAAGGTAATTACTTATGAAAGACCCTAGACGTTTTCTGACGTTGTTGAAAATCTCTTTGAAAGACGTTTCTCTTCAGGAATTCACACTGTCGTTTGTCAGTAAGATCTCACACCGCGTAAGACGTAAGCACATACAGATGCAGAAGTGAAATGAAAATATTACCAGTTGTTGTTTTGAGTAACAAACCGAACAGCTCACCAATAAGTTCACAAAAAAATTCTGTAGTGGTACTCGAATTCCCAGTGGTTGGAATGCACAAAGTGGAGTCCGGTGTGTTTACCACAACTACGGCCAATCTCCCGCAGTCCGGCTGCCAATCGTCGATAACACAGTGTAAATCTGTCCAAGACTCGACGACTGCAGTTGTTCCACAGCTCCTTCGTTATTTTTCTTTGGCTCAGTTTCGACGCCGGTGCAACAGACATCGATAGAGTAAACTACAGCATATTTCGATTGCTCTGAGTTCTGTGGAAATCCAAGAGACCTTTCCGCCTGCCCTGTGCACTATTTAGCAAGATACGTTGACTGCTGAATGTTCAGTTAAATATCTTACACAATCACTTAGATGCATGTTACCGTATAAAGCTACTCCGTAAGACAAATAGAAAGATGCACCACGAATAAATTATCCCAAGGGGATGGAAATTTGTAGACGTAATGTACATGTACAGAAAAACAAATAACAGTTTCATTGGGTGATTTATTCAAGAGAGATACACAGATCGAGAGAGTCAAAAATGCATTGGTGCACGTCTGGTCCTTACTCAAGCAGTTAGTCGGCTTCGTATTAACACTGATTTAGAGCGTTGCCTGATGTCTTCCTAACAAATACCGTGCCAAATCCTACCAAATTTACCCGTTAGAGCGTCAAATCACGTGATGGTTAGAGGGCCCTGTCCATAATGCTCCAAACATTCTCAACTTGGGATAGATCCGGCAACTTTGCTGGCCAAGGAAGAATTTGGCAAGCCCGAAGGCAGGCAGTAGAAACTCTCGCCGTGTGCGGGCGGACATTATCTTGCTGAAATGTAAGCACAGGATGGCTTGCCATGAAGGTGAACTAAAAGGAGCGTAGAATGTCGCCGATGTACCGCTGTGTGTAATCGTGCCGAGAATGGCAACCAAAGGGGGTCGTCTTATGAAAAGAGATGGCTGCTCCTGGCTGAGGGTCCCTATGGGGGGTGACAGTCAGATTGGTATCATACCGCGCTGTCCAGGGCACCTCCAGATCCGCTGTCCAGGGTTGGGTTCGGTTGTTCGGGGGAGGAGGCCAAACAGCGAGGTCACCGGTCTCATCGGATTATGGAAGGATGGGGAAGGAAGTCGGCCGGCATTTGCCAGGAGCGATGTAGGGAAATCACGGAAAACCTAAATCAGGATGACCGGACTCGGGATTGAACCGTCGTTCTCCTGAATGCGAATCCAGTGTGCTGATCGCTGCACCACCTCCCTCGATCTGCTGTCCAGGGCGCCTCCAGATGCGTTATCGCACTGGAATCTTATTGACTGGCGTGAAATTGTCTTCAGTGATTAGCCTTGCTGTGAACTGAGCCCCGACGACCTTCGAATACGTGTCTGGAGAAGACCTGGCTGGCAGTCTGTTCCGTAGGAGCGTGGTTTGAAATCCCTTGTGATTAATCTGATATAAGTTTTGTGTCGTTTCGCTGAAGCATCATTTCAGAGTCCAATATGCTTGCTTCAAAGCCTGGGCCGGTATCATGTGTCGTTCTTGCCCATCTCAATTCGAATTGATGTTGAACTCTTAGCTCCATTCCTTTTACCGTTTGTTTATAATGTTGTGCACAAAATTCATGTGCCTACTTCTCACTGTCAAACAACGCTGATCGATTACTAATTAGTTAATAGGACATTTGAGTCTGGTGAACTTTCGCTAGAGTCGACCAGCGTGGTCTAAGCTGCGCTACCTAATAATTAGGTTGCAGCCTCATTTCCGTTGCGCAAGCAATTAACCGTCGAGATAAGCCAATCACGGGTAGACGGCAGTGCAGTTAAGTTGATAGTCCACTACCTGTTGGGCGCCTAAGCAGAACGTTGGTTCTGCACAATGTTGTGTGACTGCTCACTCCAAGAAATTTTTCAGAGACGTACCACACGAAGTCAAAGAATCAAAATTCTGTCTTGGAGTATTTGCTCCGTGTAGGAAAGCGTTGCTACGTCACATTATCTTCCCTCTTGCGATGATTTTGTTAGGTTTTCACTTGCTGTATTTTCCAATGTATCCATCGTTATCCACGACGCTCACACTAAAAGAATGCGACATTTATTTTCCAAAGTTAAATCTGTGACTCCTATTTGCATTCCGCAAATTTTAGCGGAACCAGTTAGTCTCCTTGTGCAATTTATTTCTTTTATTGTTCCGAGCAATTTTAGTGATCACCAACAAGTATTACTTGCAGAACAACTGCTCTTGATTCTTTGGAATAATGTGAAATAGAAACTGTCACTGCAATTACACCTGCACACGTTTCGTCCAACTGAATGATACATCTAGCAGGCAAGTGGAAAATGATTTTAACCATAGAAGATGAGTTGTGGTGTTCGAATGGTCGACAGAGGGAAGGAGACTGTGAGCTTCTGTATGGCTTAAGCGAATGGACTTCCTTCCCGTCTAACAGCAGTTTGTTGTAGGTTGCTGGAGCAACGTAGGATTCCTAGTTGTTGAAACAAGACGCAGGACTTTGTTTTCGAGATTGGCTCTTCGAGCAAATAGACGTACTAATGCAGTATAATGTAGTATAATTTTGTCACACTTGTATGCTCATTTATTACGGCCTTTTTTGGAGAAGTAAAACTTTCTTTGTAGGCACAGCATGTATTTCGTAAATAGTGATCTTGTGATTACTCTTTCTCTCTTCTCGTTCATGAGATCAGGAAGCCAATAGATAACGGCGCCCATGTCAGTAGCGTAAGAAGCGAAAAACCAATTGTGGATCAGTTATCAACATCTCGGACGATGTTTTGAACGTGACAAACGTTGTCGAACACTCGGTTCTGCGACTGCTCACACATATTCGAAAAACCTGCGAAAATGTTGTAGAAGTCTCAAGCCACTCCAGCAGATGACATCTTTAGCCTCCCAATCGCCGTGGATAATTGCTGCGCTTACCACTATGTCCCCGAGACAAAGGAGGAAAGAGAGCAGTGGAAACATGAGGATTCATCACAGCCGACGAAGGCGCAGACCCTGCCATTATCGGGAAGGGTGATGCAAATTGGTTTTTTGGAGCTGCCATTGTGTTTAAGGAGCAAATCGAAACATGAGAATACTACTTAAATCCGACGAGGTTATGTGAGACTGTCGAGAAAGCGTTGTAGGAAGCAGTCCAATGGGCATTTTAGCTCAACGACAAAGCCTCATCTCCTTTTTGCACGTGATAGAGTCATAAACACTGCTTCTTTGGGCTATCAAATTTTGAAATGACCTCCGTATTCTCCTGGCAAGACAACTAGTAACTTAGTTCACTTTCCTTGAGTTTCAACCCTTCTCTAACAATTTGAACGTGACCCAAAGCAGTTAAGCATTCTTATGCTTTCACAGAGCTGCTATTTTGAGTCTCCAGTGGCATCATCAAGGGGAGATGGGACATTGACAGATGCTTGAACGAAACGGCAAGGGGTCTTTCTAAGGTCTCCCGGTTTGACAAAACTCTCGGTGGCACCCACTGGCCTTTATCGTGAATTTTAAAAACGTATCTATAGAAAGACAAACGTTGACGAGCGACACTGTAGTGGCCAAAGAGCAGCAGCACCTATCTGCAGTCACCTTGTACTCACATCACGGGTTGTGTCGGCAGAGGTACATTTTCAAAATTTTGCCCAACTGGTGAGTCTTAAAGGGACCCTTTACCGTAATATTCATTCAGGCGTCAATGTCACATTCCCACCCCTATGATCACTCCACCCAACACGAAATAGGAACGCTGATAAAGAATAAGCGTCCTTAGCAGCTTTGGATCACGTTCAGACTTCGCGTAACGGTTTCAGACGGCCCCTTGTCCGCCAACACCGTCAGGTGGCTTGCGGAGTATGGATGTAGATGTAGATATTGTCCTCATAGCCAGAGGTTCATGTGAGCAGAGATGAAACTCAGAGGGAGACAGTTTCGGGCTGTATTGTGGGCAATCAAACATTTCCAGTTGAAAACGACGCGGGAGCATCTTCATTGCCCCTGCAGAATGCGGCTGAGAATTGGCTTGAAGAAGAAACCACACGACAGTTATGTAATATTGGCTGCATAGCTTCAGACGAAATTTCTCATCAGGCCCTCGTACTTGGCGGGAGACGCTATTGCTCTAGGTATCTTCACATGTTCCCTGTGTGCTCAGAAGTAAAAATAATGAAGTAACGCAATCAATGGGCATACTAGAGATACTTCCCCATACACCTCTGCAAAACGTCATCGATTTTCACTGTGGTTTCCATTTCGCGACCGATCGTTCCTTACTTTCCAAATAGCCCTCTTAATAAGAGAGGGTGTGACGACATTCCGAACGTGTGACAAGGACACGGTGGCACTGGGCAGAATTGTGATGAATTTTTGTGCCAATATGATTTAATGAACCCACCTGACACATCAAATGAATTTTTTGGTGTGGCTGTTTTTCGCATGTGTCGACATCTCGCTGTTTGAAGCATCGCCCGACGGTGATAACACACAGGGTCACTCTTGTGCGCCATTACAGAGGAAGTCTGTACGCATCTTTGAACCAAATTTCAAATTTAAGCACCGCAGTGGGTGGGAATAAGGCGGTTTCGAAGAATGTAGTTCAAAATAGTTGTAGCATTTGAATTATATTAGACGACGCCGGCAAGCATTTAAAAGTGGTGTTAGCCTAGTTGTAATATCGTTTAAGGAAAGTGGTATTTCGTATGTGAGCTAAAATCTCGCCGAACAGCTGATACCAGTAGTAAGAGCTGCGCGCAATATTGTTCTCGTGAGCATCAGCGATCTATTATCTCCGTTATTCTCTGCCGTTATCCTGGCATAATATCAGATATTCTCACGATACCGTACTGGCAGTGAACACGAAGATCTTCTGTGGTACACAAGAGACGTTTTCTTTTATGCCTGAAATAGAATATAATCAGCGAGGATGCTACATCACCTTGTTCAAGGACGTAGTTTCACGAACACACAAACTTGAGATCACAGGCCAAACTGTGAATACGGGACAGTGTAATAAAATTAAAATTTGCTTTAAAGCTCTGATAACGTGTCATTTAAGAATGACAAGGTTTTCGCCATTGGGCGGAATTAATGTAACCGTTGCACGCGAAATCATATTTCTTGCTGAGAGACAGACCGACATTGATGTATTTAACACCGTTTCGGATCGCGATAGAAATGGAAATGTAGGTTGCTGTTACCTGGAATTATTTAGGTTGCACTCATTTCTTCAACTAAGTTTCACATTTATAGGGCGCGACAGTTAGAAAACTAAAGAATGTAATTTATTTTATCCCTTCATTATCTTTTAATCTTTCCGTGCGCCTCAGTTTTTACTGAGGCAGAAAATGTTAATGAGATGCATCTATTTGTTTTACACATTTTTGTAAACAAAATGTATGCAACATGTAGATGTCGCAGTTTCCTAGTGTCAGTACAATTTCACCAAACTTAGTGCACTTGCAAAACAAGTGACATCTTATTATGAAGTTTTTTGTAGACCATAGTGACAATCAGTGAGTTTACTGAAACTCTTAAAAATTTCCATGTTAGTAAATTTTTAGAACAAATTAGACCACCTCCGAGTTGCAGACATTGTGAAGCAGTATCTTGTTAATACCATATTTAAATGTATCACAACTGGAAGTTGAGAATACGATGGTTCGAAAGCCCGTCCACATCATGTTCACTAGAGCTTAGCTCTAAGCTGGAGACTTTAGATTGGAGATTTAACTCAGGATAATTAGCCGGAGGTTCGACCCTTCTGGTATTCCTAACTTCATTTTCAGTGTCATAAGGGACGTACATGACTTGATAAGTAAAACAGTTGATGCGAAAGTCCTAGACATTAAGCGCCCATCCCAAGTACTGTAGCACGTGAATCATTCTCTTAATAGAATCTACCGTTTCTACGGAAGCCTTTCGTCATGATAGAGCAATGAAACTGCTGGCTGGTGAAGATAGCACATACGGCCTCCTAATGTGAATGTCATCTGGCGACTGACTTCAGTTTTCTGGATTTTATTGGAATATCCAGAAAAGAAGCCAGTGAAGGGATGATGCAACGCGTCGACATTGGTAGTGCTGCGTACTATTCTATAGAAGACACGATGGGCGTAGAAGTACTCCCACTGACATACATATAATGTTGTTGTTGTTTTTGTTGTTGTTGTGGTCTCCAGTCCTGAGACTGGTTTGATGCAGCTCTCCATGCTACTCTATCCTGTACAAGCTTCATCATCTCCCAGTACCTACTGCAGCCTACATCCTTCTGAATCTGCTTAGTGTATTCATCTCTTGGTCTCCCTCTACGATTTTTACCCTCCACGCTGCCCTCCAGTACTAAATTGGTGATCCCTTGATGCCTCAGAACATGTCCTACCAAGTTGTGCCACAAACTCCTCTTCTCCCCAATTCTATTCAATACCTCCTCATTAGTTATGTGATCTACCCATCTAATCTTCAGCATTCTTCTGTACCACCACATTTCGAAAGCTTCTATTCTCTTCTTGTCCAAACTATTTATTGTTCATGTTTCACTTCCATACATGGCTACACTCCATACAAATACTTTCAGAAACGACTTCCTGACACTTAAATCTATACTCGATTTTAACAAATTTCTCTTCTTCAGAAACGCTTTCCTTGCCATTGCCAGTATACATTTTATATCCTCTCTACTTCGACCATCATCAGTTATTTTGCTCCCCAAATAGCAAAACTCCTTTACTACTTAAAGCGTCTTATTTCCTAATCTAATTCCCTCAGCATCACCCGACTTAATTCGACTACATTCCATTGTCCTCGTTTCGCTTTTGTTGATGGTCATCTTATATCCTCTTTGCAAAACACTGTCCATTCCGTTCAACTGCTCTTCCAAGTCCTTTCCTGTCTCTGACAGAATTACAATGTCATCGGCGAACCTCAACTTTTTTATTTCTTCTCCATGGATTTTAATACCTACTCCGAATTTTTCTTTTGTTTCCTTTACTGCTGCGTGAACGGCTGCTTCCCTTTCATGCCCCTCGACTGTCATAACTGCCATCTGGTTTCTGTACAAATTGTAAATAGCTTTTCGCTTCCTGTATTTTACACCTGCCACCTTTAGAATTTGAAAGAGAGTATTCCAGTCAAAATAAAATGTAAATAATTTATTAGAGACCCTTCGCCAGCCAGAGTGGCCGAGCGGTTAAAGGCGCTACAGTCTGGAACCGCGCGACCGCTACGGTCGCACGTTTTAATCCTGCCTCGGGCATGGATGTGTGTGATGTCCTTAGGTTAGTTAGGTTTAAGTAGTTCTAAGTTCTAGGGGACTGATGACCACGGCAGTTAAGTCCCATAGTGCTCAGAGCCATTTGAACCATTTTTAAAGACGCTTCAGGCGAAATTTCTCGTATCCTATGCGAATAAATAGCTCCATTGGATCATTTCACTCATGCGGTATCGACAGCATTTTCGTCGACCGCATCTGAACGCTTTTCCATCGCTTACTTTTTGTTCGTGGGTGGTGGGGTGTCGCAACGCATACACGCTGCCAGAGGATGTTAAATCGACATGACCTGACTGCCCACGACTCTGATTGACCAGCGCATCTTTTTAAGCAGGTGCAAATCAGAACGCTGCCCCCAGATTCAGTGTATCCGCAAACTTAGCAGCGTTAGTACGGAAGGCTCCAGTGAGGTCAATACATCGATGTAGCACGACTCTACTTAACATTGAGAATGTTCAAATGCATGTGAAATCTTATGGGACTTAACTGCTAAGGTCATCAGTCCCTAAGCTTACACACTACTTAACCTAAATTATCCTAAGCACAAACACACACACCCATTCCCGAGGGAGAACTCGAACCTCCGGCGGGACCAGCCGCACAGTGCATGACTGCAGCGCCTTAGTACTTAACATTACTTCGTATCAGTGACTTGTCTGTCAACATCAAAACTCTTTGGTTTTGTCAAGAACATTAATCTCATTGTGTATAACACAGGACCACAGAACAACTTACATCTATACAAAGTTGTGTATATCTCAGTTATTAAGTGCACTTAGTGCAATTAAACTTATAAATGTATCTTTTTGTAGATGTCTGATTGCCTTTTCAACCACCGGTACTACCTGCCCATTACATTCCTTCATGCTTATGCATGAACTCTTCCTCCCTCTCCAATAACTTTGTTCACAAAACAAAGGTGGTTGCTTTCTAGAGAGGCTCCCATTATCGTTGCAGAGAAGCTCTTCCACTGTCCTAGTATGTGTAATCTTCTGTGCCGGTATTTACACCGTTGGATGGCGTAATCGGACACTAATACTTGAGGCCGTGTAGTTTACTCTGGCACTCTATATATGCTACAGGTTTTTGTGGTGTTCCTGTGAATTACATCATTTTGGCTAAGTGAATATTCTAATGAACTATTGTAAGTGGTGGATGATCAACAAAAAGGTAAGGTTGCTGCTTAGAAACACCTGTTTCATTCTTGGGATGTAAGGTCTGTGGAAACAATATGAAACAAGCTTCATCTGACCAAATGACATTCTTCCATAGCTCAATAGTTCAAATTTTATGGTTCGGCACCATGTTACCGTATCAGAGACATCAACGTCACTGGTGAGTGGTTCTGATATTCGACTTCGCCCAGCAATTCCCTGCCCCCCACAGCCCCCTTTCTGTTATTTTGTGCTGACAGAGGGTTCGCGAGCGCGACAATCAATTCTGCAGCGAATTTTGCAGCCGTCTTCTTCTTATTTTTCGTCACAATTCTCTTCACTGACCGTCCGTCACTATTACTCAACACACTTTCGCCCGCGCAGTGACTTAGCGGACGATGTTTTCCCGCTTTCCCCGTGGCTCTTGAAACACCGAACACTTTGGCTACCTTGGTTACGGAAGCAGCCGCCATACGGGAATCAACAATTTTTACACTTTCTAATTCACTTAGCTCCCACATAATGCCTTCACAACCACACAGAACACTGTGCTGACCACAGCTGACATTTGGAACGTATTGAGGGCACTGCTCACGTGCCGTTCGTAGCCATAAACAACAGCGCAACTTGCAGCTTTGAATGGCATCTGCATTTCTGTTCAAACATGCATATATAGCGGTGAATTCATATTTTTGTCCAATCTCTGTATTTTACGCTAAGCTCTTGGAGCACGGAGTATTGTGAGTGTGTGAATATTGTACGTGACCACATGTAGGAAGTAGCAAATTCTGCACTCTTTAGCGGGGTGACGATAGGCTGGAGCTCTAGGGTGAAGAGGTCGGAGGCGCCCTGAGAGAAAGTAGGAGCATTAGAAGGAAGGAAAATAGGTTTAACGTTCCGTCAACTCCTAGATAATGCCAGAAAATATGCAAGTTGCATTAGTGTTCCCGCCGGCCTGTGTGACCGAGCGGTTCTAGGCGCTACAGTCTGGAACCGCGCGATCGCTACGCTCGATTCCAGCCTCGGGCATGGATGTGTGTGGTGTCCTTAGGTTAGGTAGGTTGAAGTAGTTCTAAGTTCTTGGGGACTGATGACCTCAGATGTTAAGTCCCATAGTGCTCAGAGCCATTTTTTTAGTGTTCCACTGCGGCCCTTAAGCCACAACTATAAGGGACCAGTGAGGGGAAAAGTGTTAATGTAGGAGGTACACTTAGTCGCAAGCAAGAAAGAGTGATCCATACACACATACTAACATCACTGTTTTCACCACAATGACGCTCAGGCTTCAGCCAGCATATTGACTTAATAACTGAAACTAATAATCTTCATAATCCACGTAAACTCTTAGTTTCTGATTTGACTATGTTTTGCAATTTAATACTGTCCTTTCTATGTAGTTTGGCAGTTTGTTTCGTATCCCACCAAATAACTTCATTAAGGTTTGTTTCATAGATTTTTAGTTTCGTTTTTCTACTTCAGTCACTGTGCAAATGCCGTATGCGAATGTTAAAATAGACATGAATCGTTACCGACACTATTATTTCGGTATTAGTTTGAACTTGCAAAACGATGGCAGAAATCAGTAACACATACGTTGCAACAGGTGGAGCGAACACAAAAGCTAGGTACGAGTAACGAACTCGCTGGAAATAGCATTCTCATCGTCAAGCTTCTCTTAGTTCAATAGTACTGAGCGCAGTCTCTGTCACCAGAGTGGACAGGGTACTCGTAATGTTAGAGACAAGAGCAATACTTGTTTCCTCGAGAGACAGAACACCCCCATTCGAGCGATAACAGTATGTGACTGCACGTAAGAACTACGCTCAAAATGCAGTTCATGCACTTCCTCGCAATATAAAGGATTTCCCATTTATTCTGTTCACGCCAAATAGCTTTCTGTCCAGAATCAAGATAAAAGATGTATCTCACATCACTGTCAAATGGAATCAAAGAACTGAATGGTTTTATAGTGCTAACTACTATCAATCTAAATTATTTCTAATCGATCCTGCCTCTACTTGGCTTTCGTTTATTTTTTGTCTTACAAAATATTTAGCCAGTCGCTGTGGCCGAGAGGTTCTAGGCATTTCAGTCCGGAGCTGCGCTGCTGCCACAGTCGCAGGTTCGAATCCTGCGTCGGGCATGGATGTGTGTGATGTCCTTAGGTTAGTTAGGTTTAAGTAGTTCTAAGTCTAGGGGACTAATGGCCTCAGATGTTAAGTCCCATAGTGCATAGAGCCATTACAACATATTTAACTGAAAAAAGATCATATGTCTGCATCCACATCTATATCCGAACTTTGCAAACAACTTAATCGGGCCTCTTTCCGTTCCATTCGCGTATTGAATGCGGGAAAAATGATTACTTAAACGTTTTAGCCAGTCTGATCGTTTCCTCGCGATTGCTACGGGAACAATCCGCAGGGCTTTGTAAAGTATTCCTAGATTCGCGACTTAAAAAAGGTTCTTCAAACGCCGTAAACAGGCGTTGTCAGGATAGTTAGCATTGATCTTCAAGCATTTGCCAGTTCAGTTTCTTCTGCATGTCCATGGCCTTGTCCCATGGGTCAGACAAACGTGTGACCGTTCGTGCCGCCTTTCTTTGTACACGTCCGGTATCCGCTGTTACTCCTATTTCGTACGTATCTAATACACCTCAGCAATATTCTATAGTGAATCGTACGAGGGTTTTGTAGGCCTTACCTTTTGTACACTGTTTGCTTTCCCTAGTAAGTAAGTCCGCCACCTGCTTTACCTACGACTGACCCTGTGTGTTTGTTCCTTTTCATAGGTCTACAAACTGTTTCAACCAGGAATTTGTGTGTTAGTTGTTACAACGTTGAAATGTAACTTGTTTTTTGCTTTTGAAGAAAAATCAAGCATGAAGTTTGCGTGATTTATTGCATCCTTCGGTGTAACTCCATATAGTTATTAAGTTTCCCACTGGGTGGCAGATAATATTGCGCCATTGCTGAGAACCACATAGTGTCAGAATTATTTACTTTCTGCAAAGCTAACATAAAAAAGTGATATAAAAAGATAAGCAACATACGTGTTATGCTATACCTCTATATGTACATCTATGTTCCGCAGGACTGTGGCGCAGAGGCCGAGCGATTCTAGGCGCTTCTGTCTGGAACCGCGCGACCGCTACGGTCGCAGGTTCGAATCCTGCCTCGGGCATGGATGTCTTTGATGTCCTTAGGTTACTTAACTTTAAGTAGTTCTGACCTCAGAAGTTAAGTCCCACATTGCTCAGAGCCATTTGAACCATTCGACTTGTTGCGAAGAGTATGACTGGTGTATATTTCCTACTTCCCCGTTCCATTCGCGACTGGTGCGTCAGTAGTACAACTTTAGACATATCTCCGTATGCTGCTCTAATTTCTGTGATATTCTGGTTAATCGCGTGGCATATGTGTGCGACAAAAGTACGTTCCTGACTCTTCTTGGAACTACGCACTCTGAATTTAGACAGTACACCTTTCAATTCACAACGACTGTCTTGTACCAACTGACAGTGGAGTTTGTTGAGCATCTCCGCAACGCTCTCGCGAATATCAAACGTTCTGCTCTTCGTTTGACCTTTTCTGTGACTCCTATTAATCCAACCTGAAACAGGCCGCAGACTGGTAAGCTGTACTGAAGGATCTGTCTTACAGATGATTTGTTAGCCACATACTTCGTGTTAGAATTAAATTTCTTTAAGATATTTCCAGGGAATCGCAGTCCGTTAACTGATTTCCCTATGCCTAGTTTCATGTGATAATTTCTTTATAGGTTACTCCAGGAGGTCACTCCTAGGCATTTTACCATATTACCGTACGCAGCGAGTTTTCACCAAGAGCGAACTCGAACAGTGTTGGATCTTCGCTATTTCATTTTCTTCATGATCACGACGGAGCAACCAGAATGTCTCAATTTCTACCTCACGTACGCAAGACTACCCTCGACGTCCCTTACGCCCACCGCCGTAGGCGACAGTCACTAAAAACGAAATACGATATTGCAGTGCCTTTGTTCCTCTAATTACGATGCAAAGTTCCTTTGGACATGCATGCATGTCCAAAGGTAAGGCGACCGCTCACGATAAGCATATAATCCGGGTTCGAGTCCCACTCCGGCACGGATTTTCATTGTCGTCATTGCATTCTACAGTTGATGGTAACCCTTATTCGCAACTGCGAATTCAGTTGATGGAAAAACGAGAGAGTTATTCTTAAATAGCCCACTTTGTGGGCGGGAATAGGGATTAGTATCAATCATCGTTATGTAGAACGAACTATCCCAGCGGTTGTCCGAACTGACAATTGATTTAGGGAAAAGTAAAAGATTTGATACGAGGCTCACTCCAAAGTAAATGCACACTATTTTATTTTAAATCCATCTTTTATTCTACATGTTTGAAAGTTGTACAGTGTATAGATACATCCCTTAGGAACAATATTTTCATTTCTCCACATAATTTCCATCCCTCTCATCTCCATTGCGCCATCTTGGAATCAGCGCCTGTAAACTCGTACGGTAAAATTATGGACCAACCTGTTGGAGCCACTGTTTGGGAGCGTGCTCAGTGGAGTCATCATCTTCAAACTCTTTCCACGAAGACAATCTTTTAGTTTCCCAAAGAGATGATAGTCACATGAAGGAAGGTCAGGACTGTAAGGCGGGTGTTTCAGTGTTGTCCATCCGAGTTTTGTGATCGCTACCATGGTTTCTTGACTGGCATATGGCCGTGCATTGTCGTGCAACAGCAAAACATCCTGCTTTTGCCGATGTGCTCGAACACGACTCAGTCGAGCTTGAGATTTCTTCAGTGTCGTCACATATGCATCAGAATTTATGATGGTTCCACTTGGCATGATGTCCACAAGCAACAGTCCTTCGGAATCGAAAAACACTGTAGCCATAACTTTTCCAGCAGAAGGTTTGGTTTTGAAATTTTTTATCCTTGGGTGAATTTGCATTATGCCACTCTATTGATTGCCTCTTCGTCTCTGGTGAAAAATGATGAAGCCATGTTTCATCACCTGTCACAATTCTACCAAGAAATTCATCTCGACTATTCTCATAATGTTCCAAATAGTTCGCTGCATACCGTTTCTCTTGTTCCTTTGTGAGCCACTGTCAACATCCTGGAACCCCCCCTGGCACAAACCTTTTATAACGCCAACACTTTCAGTATTCTGCAAACATTTCCTTCCCCTATCCCAACGTAGCGTGACAATTCGTTCACTTATGATGCGTCTGTCAGCAGTCACCAATTCGTTAACTCTCTCCACATTGTCTGGAGTGTACGAGACCAGCCCCTGCGAGGACAGTCCTCAATGTTGCCGTGCCCGCTCTCATTAAAGTAACCTGCATGCCCACCGACTAACTGTACTGCGATCGACAGCAGCATCTCCAGAAATCTTCTTCAACCTCTTGTGGATGTTTACCACTGTCTCGTTTTCACAGCACAGGAATTCTATGACAGCACATTGCTTCTGACGAACGTCGAGTATAGCAGCCCTCTTGAAGACATTCTGTGACGGCGCCACTCACGGGAACAGGTGGAACTAAGTTTGAAAACAAGTGGGAAGGATGTATCTACACACTAAAACTTTCTCACAAGGAGAATGAAAACTGTATTTTTACAAAAATAGTGTGCATTTCTTTTGGAGTGACCCTCGTACTTGGATATTTGTGTTGCTCTTCTCCCCAACACGAGACAAGAATTCCGTCAGCCACAGACGCCAAGTTCTGTAGATGTGTAGACCTTGATACGTTCTGACTTTACTCTGTGATGAGGTGAAAAGTAAACTGTGCCTTTAAATGTAAGCCCCACTTTTAAACACGAAATAAAGTATGCATGTATATTCATAATCCCAAGTAATACTCCTACGGTGGTGCTCCACCGTGGATGCAAATGCACCCCCTTTATTCTTTTCGTCCAATTAGGTCGCCGGAGCGTGAGCTCACGCGAGAATGAGACCTGGTCGCCGGAATAATTAATCGGCGGCCATTCGCTTTAAGGGCGACCCCGGGAGTAAGTAATAACGGTTTTAATATTCATAGCGAGTAAAATCCGCGCGCCTCGGCGTGCCGGAGCGTGTTGCCATGTAAATGGTCCGGCGGATTTATGGGCCGTAAGTCGGCAGAGCCGGCCAGTGCGCAGTTTATCACGGGGGGCGCCTCCGCGGCCACGCGGCACAATGCCGCCAACGGGGTACACGCTGTCTGGGGCACACGCCAGCTGTGGACGGCCCTCCGTCTCTCCAACACCTGACGTAATATCTACCACCGTAAATTCAGAGGCACTGTCGCAGGATTCTGTTATTACCCTTCTAGGAACGCCGATGTGTATCTGCTCTAGAAACAGTCATGCTTCAGACTGTAACAAGCACACTGGACAAAAAATTTGTCACCCTAGGGAACAAGAGAGTGTATTGTGTAACATCGTCTTTAGTCATGATAATGGATTCAGGAGGGCGAGAAATAGTTTCTTCAGGTATATCAAATGTTGTTGTTGTTGTTTTGGTCTTCAGTCCTGAGACTGGTTTGATGCAGCTCTCCATGTTACTATATCCTGTGCAAGCTTCTTCACCTCCCAGTACTTACTGCAACCTACATCCTTCTGAATCTGCTTAGTGTATACATCTCTTGGTCTCCCTCTACAGATTTTTACCCTCCACGCTGCCCTCCAATACTAAATTGGTGATCCCTTGATGCCTCAGAACATGTCCTACCAACCGGTCCCTTCTTCTTGTCAAGTTGTGCCACAAATTTCTCTTATCCCCAATTCTATTCAATACCTCCTCATTAGTTATTTGATCTACCCATCTAATCTTCAGCATTCTTCTGTAGCACCACATTTCGGAAGCTTCTATTCTCTTCTTGTCTAAACTATTTATCGTCCATGTTTCATTTCCATACGTGGCTACACTCCATACCAATACTTTCAGAAACGACTTCCTGACGCTTCTATACTCGATGTTAACAAATTTCTCTTCTTCAGAAACGCTTTCCTTGCCATTGCCAGTCTACATTTTATATCCTCTCTACTTCGACCATCATCAGCTATTTTGCTCCCCAAATAGCAAAACTCCTTTACTACTTTAAGTGTCTCATTTCCTAATCTAATTCCCTCACAATCACCCGAGTGAATTCGACTACATTCCATTATCCTCGTTTTGCTTTTGTTGGTGTTCATCTTACATCCTCCTTTCAAGACACTGTCCATTCCGTTCAACTGCTCTTCCAAGTCCTTTGCTGTCTTTGACAGAATTACAATGTCATCGGCGAACCTCAAGTTTTTATTTCTTCTCCATGGATTTTAATACCTACTCCGAATTTTTCTTTTTTTTTCCTTTACTGCTTGCTCAGTATACAGATTGAATAGCATTGGGGAGAGGCTACAACCCTGTCTCACTCCCTTCCCAACCACTGCTTCCCTTTCATGCCCCTCGACTCTTATGACTGCCATCTGCTTTCTGTACAAATTGTAAATAGTCTTTCGCTCCCTGTATTTTATCCCTGCCAGCTTCAGAATTTGAAAGAGAGTATTCCAGTCAACATTGTCAAAAGCTTTCTCTAAGCCTACAAATGCTAGAAACGTAGGTTTGCCTTTCCTTAATCTATTTTCTAAGATAAGTCGTAGGGTCAGTATTGCCTCACGTGTTCCAACATTTCTACGGAATCCAAACTGATCTTCACCGAGGGAAGTTTCTCACTGATATTTACATCCCATAAGGCTACCACATTGCATAGGTTTAGAAGTAGTCCCAGACATTTTCTGCGAATTTAAGGTGGGACAATTTAGCCGGCCACTCGAGATGCACATCTTCCGGTGTGTTCCTGAAACCACGAACATACGTGTGCAGCCCTCTGAACATGGTTGTTGTCATCTTTGAAGAGAGGAGTGTAAACAGCATACTCGACCTGAAGAAGTAGAAGAGGAAAGGCGCAGCTTTGTCTCCAAGATTGAGTGTCGGAGTAAACATCGTGGAGGATGTTCATGGTATGAGTGGTCCGAGTTATGGTACCAAAAAAAATGTTCAAAACAGCACAAAACTGCTGTACGTCGGGCCTGAACTACACCCTCCACATACACTGTAAGGGGAGGGGGGGGGGGAAGGAATCATCCGAATGGGACAGAACTCAGTTGATGTGATACACATGTGCAGACAAACAAACGATAACAATTTCAGAAAACATTGGATGATTCATTCAAGAGAAACAGATTCACAAATTGAGCAGGTCAATAAAGCGTTGGTCCACCTCCTGCCCTTATGCAAGCAGTTATTCGTTTGTCCTTGACTGAGAGTGTTTTTGGATGTCCTCCTGGGGGACATCGGGCCATAGTCTGTCCAACTGCGCCGTAAGACTGTCAGAATCCCGAGCCGAGTGGAGGACCTGGCCGATACTGCTCCAAACGTTCTCCACTGGGGATAGATCTAGCTTGCTTTCTGGCCAACATAGTATTTGGCAAGCACGGAAACAAACAGTACGAATTCTCGCCGTGTACGTCCGGACATGATCTTGCTGAAATCTAAGCCTGGGATGGCTTGCTGACAGGGGCAACATAACGGGGCAGGCTATCGTCGCCGTATCGCTGTGCTGTGAAGGAGCCGCGGATGACAACAAAAGGGGTCCTGCTATGAAATGAAATGAAACGGCATTCCATACCGTGACTCGTGTTTGTTGGGCAGTATGGCGGGCGATAGTCTTTGTGTATCCCACCGTGGTCTGGGATGTTCTAATGTGTGTGAAATCGTATGGGACTTAACTGTTAAGTTCATCAGTCCCTAAGCTTACACACTATTTAACCTATATTATCCTAAGAACAATCACACACACCCATGCCCGAGGGAGGACTCGAACCTCCGCCGGGACCAACCTCACAGTCCATGACTGCAGCGCCTGAGACAGCTCGGCTAATCCCACGCGGCGTCTAGGATGTCTCCAGGCATGTCTTCCCTGGCCGTCGGTCCTCAATTCAAAGCGCTAATCATCACTGAAAACAGTTCTGCTCCAGTCGGTAATATTCTAGGCGAAAGACGTGTTTGGAGACGCGGTGTGTTACCAGCCTGACCAAGACTAATGCTGTGAGCTGCCATTTTCTTTCATAGCAGGACATCTTTGGTTGTCATCCGCGACACCCGTACTGCATGGTACGTCGGTGACACACTATGCCACGTTTTATTGCTCCTCGTTGCAAGTCATCCTGGTTTTACATTTCGGCAAGATAATGCCGGACCGCACACGGCGAGAGATGGTTCTTCTTGTCTTCGTGCTTGCAAACCTTACCTTGGCCAGCAAGACTGTCGGACCTTTCCCCAAATGAGAACGTTTGGAGCTTTATGGGCAGGACGCTACATTCATCTCGACATTTTCACCATCTAACGCTCCAAATGGACAGACGTTGGCACAATATCCGTTAGAAGGCCATTCAACAACGATATCAATCAATATCGTGTCGAATAATTGTTTGTGCGAGGACCAGAGGCGGGCCAACGTGTTACTGACTTGCTCAATCTGTGAAGCTGCTTCTCTTGAATAAATCATCCATTTTTTTCTGAAACGTACTCATTTTTTTGTCTGTACATGCACATCACATATACCGATTTCCGTCTCATTCGGATAATTCGCCGGCCGCTGTGGCCGAACGGTTCTAGGCGCTTCAGTCCGGAACGGCGCTGCTGCTACGGTCGCAGGTTCGAATCCTGCCTCGGATGTGGATGTGTGTGATGTCCGTAGGTTAGTTAGGTTTAAGTAGTTCCAAGTGTAGGGGACTGATGGCATCAGAAGCTGAGTCCCATAGTGCTTAGAGCCATTTTTGTTCGGATATTTCCTTGGTGGTGCGTCTTTATTTGCTTTCCTGGAGGGCATTACGAATTAAGTTCCTCATTGACCCGCCGGTGCACTCGACGCCTTGCATCACTTGAAGAGAGGTGAAATCGTTACTCATTGGATCAACTACACCGCTCCCATTAGCTACTTTCCATTTTATGTGTTGGTAGGCCCACTGAAGGTGTGCAATTGTATGTGTGGCTGAACAGTGACCTTTGGCGAGATATCTAAGCGGAATGACTACTGTGTGCATTCCTATTCGGAGTGTTCATTTGAAAACTAGTTGTTACAGACCTGCGATCACTGCGAGTAAGATGTCACGTCCGGTTCATTCACGGTTGGTCATGGTGCACGTGCTACACTATAGGTCTCTTCTACCGTTCTGTCACGTCTCTTCTTCGACCATTTTACATTTCAAGGCTCATACCATAGAACTGCTGGCAGAAACAAATCGCTTTATTGCCATGAATTAAGTCAGCGGCAGCGTTTCTTGTAGACGGCTAGTATCTACCACTTTTACGTCATCTACACCACTCTAAAGTGATCAATATATACTTATCTTCCCATCACTTTTAAACTTCCAAAACTTCAGTCGTTAAAATCAACTGTTGTACTCTAATTACGATCCAGGCGGCAAACCATTCGCAATTAAACAAAGGGGATACAAACTGGCACTGCGAGTATGTCAGCAGAAAAGAAAACTGTGCTGTTACAAAGCTGTCGTCCGCCACATTCTCGTAAGTGAACTATTTATTCCTGGAGGTGGAAGATGGAAAGAGATACCGGGAAAAAATTGTACTGCACTTGGGTTTGGCTTATAAATTCTTGAAGGATGAGTAGAAACTGTCCATTTGAAGGTGAATTTGGGAAATTAACTGCGATGGTAGTACATGTGCAGAGAGAGAGCCAAAGGGATGGGAGAAATCGAAGAGCAGTTGATAGGATAGTTAAACGATCATCTCCTAACTGAGGAAGAGAATTAATTTTAATGTTTTGGTAACTAAAAAACGAAGTTCATGTTATAAAACATGTTGCAGAAATATCTGTAAAAGACAGAGATGTCATTTAATTAATTGTTACTATTTTTATGTTTCCGCAAGCCTTATCGTGAAAGCAAAGGATGTACAAAATGCTTACCTGCTAGTGATTTTGTGAAAGATGTCCTAGAAGAAGAGGAGCAAAGGAAAAAGAAATAGCTGTAGAAATGCTGCAATACCTGCAAATATTCTGACAGTGAAAGGAAAATCAATTAAAAGAGACTGACAGTCAGCAAGACAGCAACAAGGAAGTTTATAAGAGAATTATTGTGCAGTTTCAGGAATTCATCCAGTGACAACGTATGGAGTGGATAGTAAACTTGCTGTGCTTTGTGCTTGTACTGTTTGCACTGTTTCGGTCAAGTTGTGTCAGAACCCTCCATTATACGTACGAATGAAAGTTTGCTGACTATTGTGGAGGCGTAACCTCCACAAAGCTCTGGAGCCACTCTGGAAGCAACGGATATGCTGATCAGCCAAAACATTATGACCACCTGCTTAGTAGCATGTTGCTCCGCCTTTGGAACGCGACGCACAACGGTTTGAGTGGCCCGGATTCGACGAGTCCTTGCTAGGTTTTCGTGTTATTTTGTGCGGCATGTCAACTTACAGTCTCGCAGTTCGCATAAATTACAGGACAGTGGTTTATGGGCGCTGACCTGCAGCCCGATAGCGTCCCAGATGCTTTCCATTCGGTTCACATCAGACTACTTTGGTAGCCAAGACATCAACGTGAGTTGCCCCTGCTATGCCCCTCAAAGCGAGGTAGCACGATTCTGGCCTTGTAAAACGAGCAGTTACCCTGCTAGAAGACACCATCGCTGCCAGGGAAGACATCAAGCGTGAAGGGCTGCAGGTTGTATGCAGTAACTTACAGGGTGAGGCAAAGGTCTGAATACACTCCGATAAAAGTCGAACCGGGGCGAGAAATCATAATGGCGTCTGGATCCGGGAGTTTGTAGTTGGGGGAGAGCGGGGCATGGCAAGTTGCAGGTGCTATGGAAACAGCGGTGACAAGTTTGAAATTCGCCATCTCGAATTTGGGTTACGTGTTTCAAATGGGAAAGGAGGGGGGGGGGGGGGGGGTTATGTGGCACATCATTTCAAACTGCTTCTCTCTCAGAAAAACACTGTCGAATCTGTTTTAAGACGGCTTTATTCGTGTAGGAGTTACGTCCTGTTAAAGTTTAGGAGATATCGTCAAGAGTCGGCATTACAAGATACGCCCAATATGACCTCCATTGCGCTGAACACACAATAGGAGTGTTTTTTTGCCAGTCCTCCTGCAAAAGTCGCAGGATCTGCGGATCAAGAGGGGCACATGCCTCCTCTAAACGCCAGCAAAGATGAGTTACATTGTTGATTTTTACCTCATATTCAGCTGAATTCAAATGTCCCCGCAGATAAAAGTCAAGAGATGTGAGATCAGGGGTCCACAGTGGCCCTTAGACAGGACCCATGCTACCTATCCTGTGACATCCACACTGTTCGTCCAGAAACTGTGCGACTTCACAGTGGAGAGATGGACCGTCTCGTTGGAAGACGGTGGGGAAATGACCCTGCGGATTCAACAGCATTGGTAGCAAATAATCAAATGAATCAAATGGCTCTGAGCACTATGGAACTTCACGTCTGAGGTCATCAGTCCCCTAGAACTTAGAACTACTTAAACCTAACTAACCTAAGGACATCACACACATCCATGCCCGAGGCAGGATTCGAACCTGCGACCGTAGCAGCAGCGCGGTTCTGGACTGAAGCGCCTAGAACCACTCGCCCACAGGGGCCTGCTAGTAAATAATCACTGAACAAGTTAAGATACCTCATCACATTCAAAGTTCTGTCAATAAGAGGGGTTTGCATCTGACCAGTAACGATGATTCTGTTTGTTCACTTCTCCTTTCACATTAAAAATTAGTTTCATCTCTGAACAACATTTGTCGTATGAAGGTTTTATTTCTGTGCCCATGATCCAGGGCTCGTTCTTGAAAGTGCATCTGTCAGTCAGGGTCATCCTCCGAGAGACTGTTGTACCTGCAACTTGTACGGCTGCCATTGGTGCATGTGCAACACACACAGGATTGAACGCTAAGTGTAACCGTATGTTGATAACCGGCGCTTACTGCGATGTCCACTTTTCACAAACGATGCCACAACTGCTGTTGCAGTCTTTTCGTTGGTCGTTGGCCGCTGTTCCGCGACGACCAATGCGTGGCTTGTCCACAAGTTGCACGGAATTTGTCCAGTAACTTGAATACTGTCGTATGTGAAATGTCACTTCGCTCACGATGCCGGACATTGAAGTTTGCAGCAATCACTCATTAACACTATCTCAATGCGTTTTCATGGTCTGTAACTGCCATTGTGGATCACCTGCAACAATAAACAGCACTGATCACCTCCTTGCAATTTTACTTGAACAGGTCATAACTCCTACAAAAATAACGATCCCTTAAAAAACGTTGCACATGTGAATTCCTCAGAAAGAGTTGTTTCAAAATGATGTGCCACATGACCCCCTTCCCATTTGAAACACGTAACTCAAATCCAAGATGGCGGATTTCAAGAAGTTCGCGGCTGTCGAAATAGCTCCGGCAAGTTTCCCACCCACCCACAGACACTTAATACCAGGCGTCATTATGATTCCTCACACTGTTAGACTTTTGCAGGGGTGTATCCATACCTTTGCCTCACCCTGCTGAAGTACTCCACAGTTGTCTCATGCCTTAGATTACTATCGCACGTGCTGTAGGAAACCATAGGATAACACTGTCATCTGCAATCTGCTTTTGCGCCGCAGTGCATGTTTGGAGCAGCCGTTCCCCTGGCTGACGGCGTAGCCGGAGACCACCATCAACACGTAACATTTCTTCCATTAATGATCGAAGCAGACGAAATGAATTAAAATTTGTGCTGCGCCCGGGACTCGAACCCGGGTCTTCTTGCGTGCTAGCAGAAATGATAACCACTACACCGCCGCAGTACGATGGTCAACATTGCTGCACGAACTACCTAAGCTGAGTGTCCTCCCCAACACAAATTTCAATTCATTTTCCCGGCCGCAGCACAAATTTTAATTCATTTCCTCTGCTTCGATCATTACCATAGATAATAAAAACAGATTTAAATGTATCAGGGAAACATTTAATTAAAACTTCCTCCATTTTTTGGATTGCTGGTCGTCGTGTCGTCCTCGCTTCTCCGGGCTGTCCAGATGACTTCCCGTGTAACAAGAAGCGTGATTCATCTGACAGGGCGACACTTTTCCATTAATCCACGGACCAATATCGATGATTGTTTGCCTACTGCGACGGTAATTGACGATGTCGTTGGTGTAATATGAGACCAGTTAAGGATCGTCTGCTACGTAGCCCCATGGTCAGTAGTGCGCGATGATGGGAAGGCTCCGAAACGCTTGGGCGTGTACTAGCTTACCGCTTAGGAGTTGCTCGTTTTCAGGCGACTTTGTCAGATTCGTTTATGTCAATGGATTTTTCCCATTTTCGACCCACACCGTCGCTGGAATTATTCACCATCCGTTTTACATACACTACTGGCGATTAAAATTGCCACACCAAGAAGAAATGCAGATGATAACCGGTTTTCATTGAACAAATATATTATACTAGAACTGACAAGTGATTACATTTTCATGCAGTTTGGGTGCATAGATCCTAAGAAATCAGTACCCAGAACAACCACCTCTTGCCGTAATAACGGCCTTGATAAGCCTGGGCATTGAGTCAAACAGAGATTGGATGGCGTGTACAGGTACAGTTGCCCGTGCAGCGTCAACACGATACCACCGTTCATCAAGAGTAGTGACTGGCGTATTGTGACGAGCCAGTTGCTCGGCCACCATTGACCAGATGTTTTCAATTGGTGAGAGATCTGGAAAATACGCTGGCCAGGGCAGCAGTCGAACATTTTCTGTATACACAAAGGCCCCTACAGGACCTGCAAAATATGGTCGTGGACTATCCTGTTGAAATATAGGGTTTCGTAGGGATCGAATGAAGGGTAGCGCCACATCTGAAATGTAACGTCCACTGTTCAAAGTGCCGTCAATGCGGTGACCGAGATGTGTAGCCAATGGCACCCAATACCTTCACGCCGGGTGATACGCCAGTATGGCGATGACGAATACACGCTTCCAATGTGCGTTCACCGCGATGTCACCAAACACTGATGCGATCATGATGATGCTGTAAACAGAATCTGGATTCATCCGAAAACATGACGTTTTGCCATTCGTGCACCCAGGTTCGTCGTTGAGTACACCAGCGCAGGCGCTCCTGTCTGTAATGTAGCGTCATGGGTAACCGCAGCCATGGTCTCCGAGCTGATAGTCCATGCTGCTGCAAACGACGTCGAACTGGTCGTGCAGATGGTTGTTGTCTTGGAAACGACCCCATCTGCTGACTCAGGGATCCAGACGTGGCTGCACGATCCGTTACAGCCATGCGGATAAGATGCCTGTCATCTCGACTGCTAGTAATATGAGGCCGTTGGGATCCAGCACGGCGTTCCGTATTACCCTCCTGAACCCACCGATTCCATATTCTGCTAACAGTCATTGGATGTCGACCAACGCGAGCAGCAATGTCGCGATACGATAAACCGTAATCGCGATTGGCTACAATCCGACCTTTATCAAAGTCGGAAACGCAATGGTACGCATTTCTCCTTACACGAGACATCACAACAACGTTTCACCAGGCAATGACGGTCAACTACTGTTTGTGTATGAGATATCGGTTGGAAACTTTCATCGTGTCAACACGTTGTAGGTGTCACCACCGGCGCCAACCTTGTGTGAATGCTCTGAAAAGCTAATCATTTGCATATCACAGCATCTTCTTCCTGTCGGTTAAATTTCGAGTCTGTAGCACGTCATCTTCCTGGTGTAGCAATTTTAATGGCCAGTAGTGTATTTCCCATAAAACGTACCGTGTCCGAAACGACAACAGGCAGCTTTCGATTTCACGGCGGTCAATACTCGTAACTTTTTTCGCTCATCAGGATACATAGCCTGCGTTCTCGCAGTAGTGCTTCGATGTTTTATGTATACGTCATAAACCTGAGTTTGACGTGAACATTCCGTGCAAGTACGAGCTTTCTCTCCTGCACGTAAAGCTATGTATTCTTTTCATGTAGCACCATATGCATCCACACCACATTCTATTAGCCTTTGTATAAATTAGTACCAAAAGACACTGGAATTTTTTAAGGCAGCACTACTAACAATTGTCCACTCAGTATTAAATATTTTGTTTTTGCCTTTCCAATTTTTTTGTTGTTGTGCCATGTGTTAGTTTATATTGCGTTTTTGGGAGTATTGTGATTTGGTGTGTGCGTAATTAACGTCTCTTCTAATCAGTACCAGTGTCTTGTGTTTATCACTCTGAGATACGAACAGATGGTATTTCCCAAACCGTATCCGCAAGTGTAGCCAGCTTCGCGCAACAATGCGAACGTCTCTGCAGTATCCCACAGACAATATGTGACAGTGCTTAGTTGTGGTCGTTACACCCGACAGTCCCTAGGTGATACGATGATGCGTAAATGATTTCATAAAAAAGTAAATAATTTTCTTGAAAAAAAATTGTTCTACATAGTCTCACTGAGCTCCTAGGGTGTGAGAATCAATTTTATTCAGGCTCTCTTAAAGGGAATTTCTATCCGTGCGTAGTACTAGTTTACAGCTGACAAATATTTACTGTAATAAAGATCAACAAATAAATAATGTTTTATCTGCTTGGGTTTCTGTTATGAGGAGACGATAGGTACTTCATCACTGATGCGATGTATTGTGGTGCTTGCGCTCTGAGGAGGCGACGAAGCAGACACATAATGTATGGTAGCCACGTAAATTGTGTTGCAGCACACAGCCTAATTGTGCATATGAAGCACTAAAATGGTCATGTAGATGGACGTTGCAGATATAGCGGGCACAAACATTCATGGTGAGTTCTAACTGCCAAGTGTTTTAACTACTCGTGGCTTGTTGAATTACAACATAATATTGGAGGTTCGAAAGGAGTGATTAGATATTTTGTGGGCAAAGAGGTCTTACTGCACATGACGGCAATATTTTCTGGCCAGCTGAGATGCTTTTCCAAAGTTACACCCAAGTTCTGCGATACTGTACTGAAATACCTTCGAACTGAATAGGTAGCAATTGTTGGTGGAATTCTGAAACTATTAATTTATGATGGGATACTAAAATTGTTTTTGACCTTTTTGCATTCGGTGTAAGTCCCAGGTTTTGCGTCCATGTTACCACTGAAGACAAATCATCATTCACCTGGACGATCGCAGTATAGATATTTTCAGGTCTAGTCTTTGGATGGAGATTGAAATCATCCGCACAGAAATGATATTTGCAACAGGACAAAACCGACGAGATTTTATTGACACAAATGGAAATAAAAGTGGAGCCAGGGCTGACCCCCTGCGGCACTTGTGAGAGAACAAGTTTCCAGGACGACGTTTAAACCACAAACGACATTCTACTGTACGTTTTTCGAGTAGTGTTCCAACCACCTCAACGCATATCTGAAAAATTGTGCTGTTGTATTTTTCTGAGCAGTGTGTGAAAGTAGAAAGTATGAAGAGACGTCGTTCTGCGACCGTCACTTTGATTAACGTGGATGGCCAAACCAGTAGGTTGGACTGCGTGTACATGGATTCTTTAATTCGTGAGCATCATAATCCTCTAATTGTTTGGACTCTGAACACACCACTCACGCATCTCCATGGCTTCCTTCCGGCTGATACCTCTCTCCTTCTTTCAGAATATCGTAGATGCTGATTAGCTCTCTTGCAAGAAAAGATATCGCGGAGAATGGCTTAGGCAGAGGCTAGTATCTGCTTGTAGAATAAAGCTTTCACGCTACAGCGATTCGGTTTCCTGTCCGGCACGTAGTTTTAATATGTCAGGAAGATTCGAAACAGCATACATTCTTGGAATACGATAAGTGATTGTGTTGAACATGTTCGTTACAGTAAAATACAAAGTGCTCTGCAGTAGCAGGAAAAACAAAGCCAATCTGTGAATATCATTCTTAGGATGGGTGTAAAAGCCGAAGTCCATCACCTTCCTTAGAAGAGCTAAACCGCTTCGTAGTGTCTCATGGTGTGAAGAAGAGTGTAGTGTTGGTCGTAGCCCTGTCATTTTCGGACGGTAAAGTCAACGGCCCACGTAATGCTGTTCAAGAAGAGTAGACTCTCTGCCACCTCCTTTCCGCCCTCTCATTGCCTTCTTTGATTTCATTCCAATCCTAACGTCGAACAGGACACGTCATAAGCACCATACACATGAGTATGATAAACAGTTGTCATTTCATGGTAGTTTGGCGCATGGCAAGTCGGAGAATGACTTCAACAGGTCCTTGCCTAGGAGAGGAATGCTTGATTCCTGCATCCTGCAATCCAATGACTCCGTCCGAGTTTCGAATTCGACTTTTTTCTTCTTCTCCATACAGGCTGTTAGAAGTGGTACGAAATCCGGAAGCATCCAGGTTGGCATCTATTTTTCCGATGGAAATTTCGTCGGTAGCATCGTCATTTACTGTCCTATTCCTTTCATTATCAACAAGAAACACTTCGTTACAGATTCAACAGCATTAAAAAATAATAGTTAAAAATCAAAGTATTTGCCTGAATACCAAAGTGCTTTGTCAGACGGACGGCGGCAACCTTCAAATTTCCAAATCTCCTCAATACTGCTGACATCAGTTGGCAGCTTAACTAGAATACAATCGATTATAAAATGCAGAGACTCGCAAAAGTAATCTTTGACGCGGACAGCAGGTACACGCAACGTGATGAGCTAGTCATTGTCTTTATTCTCTTTCCTTCGTAAACAGATAGTCAAAAACGCCCTATGTGTTCATATTTTTGTCTCGAACGTATCGTCCGGGAAAGAAAATAGAAATATCGCCTCTTTTCGGTTGCGACCAAGGTCTTAAAGAGGCTTTCCTTGACTGTGAGGCAAATTTAGGAACTGGAAACCGGTTCCCTACAGTCATCTTATCCAGTATTTGGCGTCAAAATGCTGAACCCTACAAACGTTCGGATCCCCAGCAGCCCGCTCTCCCCTTCACTGTAGGGAACGAATCTGACAAGACAGCGAATGAGAATTTAAAAAAAACGTATAAAAAGTAACTTTAACTGTCGAAATATTTCCCCTAATAATTTATTCTTCAGTAATGTCTTGTTTACTTGGACAGGACATGGCGATATGTTTTTGAATATGTCTTGAGGAGAATAAAAATGTGGCGTGCTGTCTGAAAAAGTCGTGCTACTCTTCATACCTTTGTATTGAACGATGTTAAAAGAAAGACATTCCTGCTCGTTGATGTTCCCCTGGTAGCTAAACAATTCTTGATCTATATTTTATTTTCCTTTTGGACAAAAAGTTACTTGGAATGGTTGAATAGCATTAATGACGGATTTATATTTGAAAGAAATTCTCACGCACGTGTTCAGCACGACTTCACCCTTCAATACCACAACTGTTGCGGACTTCGGGTTCAGCAACTAGTGATTTCACTTCACTTTGGAACCTCAGTCAGAGATCTTGGACAGTTACTCTATCGTGTATTTTCATGCGCTTAAGCTGTATTGTAAGGTACGGGTTAATCACATGTGTGTTTCACGATGCTGGAATTTTCGCAGTCACATCTTGGTTCATACTCAGAAGAGGTTGTAAAATAATTTTATAAACCCCTTCATAACTTCATGTATCTCGGAAAGATATGAATAACAAAGTAAGAATTTTGGTGTATATATACAGTAATCATTCCGACAATCCATTCCTGGGCGGATCATTACAGAAAGGGAAAAATCGTTTTTGAAAAAAAAAATTCAAATGTTTTGTGAAGTGATTTATCTAAAATTAAGAATTAAATTGATTAGAGCCATATAAGACGCAGCTTGGAATGACGATTGAGATCATGTGTAGTAAATGAGGTGCATCAAACATTTCTTTAACCTGTTTTATTCCTGAATTTTCGACTAATGATTTCACATAAAATGTTTGCCTCTGCTTTTCAGTTTTTTTTTATTTTCAATTTTTGTTCAGAAATCGTAAAATAATTTTAAATATCGATCCGTGTCCTATTATTATTAAGAGCATTTAGAGCAACAGAAAGCAGAGAATTTTCAATCTATGCTGTTATTTGATATTTATTTTATTTTTTAATAATGAAAAAAATAATTCCATAATTTTCACCCTATAACTCTACAGAATGCATAGGCTTTGAAGAGATGAATTTTTTGACGCTTCATTCACGTTGCTATCAGTAGCTGTTCGTGAAGTATTTGAATTTTGCCTCACATAACCATTTAATTTTACCTAAATTTTCTGATTACTTTAAAGCAAGTAAATTATTTTTTAAGAAACTAAAGCTCTCGGTGCTCAATTTGATACCCTATTTGTCCATTTCCCACTCTTCATTTCAGTGTGAAAATTCGGACAAAAATCCGTTGTGTGATTTTTAGGGAGAATTGTCTCCGCTCCGTTCAAACTTTCGAACAAAAATAATAGTAATAAGTCATCATCTGCATGTAGAGCATAACAAGATGATTGGAAATATGCAGTTGTACAAATTCTCTCCTTAAAGTGCAGGCTGAAACAAAGCGATTTACGCAAATTAACATCAGTGTATATTCTACATGAATTAACATAGAAAACTGGGTTCAAATTTAATTTACGCATAGGACTACAAAGTATTTATTTTCAGAGGATCCAATCGATTTTACAAGGTTTCTTTTGTATTTTACATTATGATTAAAGATTGACGAAACTGCTGCTATTGTTTTATCACCATCATGAACGGCTATTTGCAGCAAAATCTTGTATGGTTTGAAACAAAAACGTCCACGCAAACCACACTAGAAGTGGCTAATTCTCGGACCGCATGGCGAGTAGACTTCCTTGGACTACGTGATGACGATGATGGTGATGGTGATGATGATGATGATGATTATCATGATCGTGATTGCTTTGTGGGGCTCTCAACTTCGCGGTGATCAGCGAATGTACAAAGCCACAATTTTTACACAGTCCAGTTTTTTCTAGAGGTCAGTCGAGCCATTGTCACAGATGATGATGATGATGATGATGATGATGATGATGATGATGATGATGATAAGGAGGAGGAGGAGGAGGAGGACAACACAAACACCAAGTCCCAGGGCAGAGAAAATCCGGAACCTTGCCGGGAATCGAATCCGGGACCCCGTGATCTAGAGGTAGCAACGCTAGCCACTAGACCACGAGCTGCGGACATGGACTACGTGAGAAACTCGATTGAATACGCTGTACGTCACAAACGAGCACACGAGGACTACCTTACGTTACAGTTTGCATGTTGATGTTACTCTTACTATCGTCGAATGCGTTGCGCTCCGAAGTCACGATGAAAACCAGCCCTCAGATTCCTGATTGAATTATACTTGTTCCAACGTAGAACGTAAAATGCTTTTGGTTGCTGTGTTGCCACCATGTCGCCACGAACGAACGAACGAACGAGCTAGCAGCACCATGCAACAACAAAGGGGTCAGTTTACAACTGGCGCCAAGACAGACTTTTAGTTTACATGCGAAATTAAAAATTCGCTCTAAGTTTAGACCTTCATTCGTGTGAACAATATTGTCTTGTGAAATTGGATGAGTATTTTTGAAACATACTGCACATTGAATTACCATTAAACTATTTCACTGAGTGGCTGCTAAGCCAGCAGAAATCTGAGGCTTTATGAATTGTTAGTGCCAGTAATCAGCAATCAGCTTAGACTACACAGGAGTTATCGAGACGACCACCATAACAATTCTGTAATCTCTGTCGCCAGAGAATGGGCCAAAATGGAGACGCGCGAGGATGTAGCACGTTTCTGGCTCGAAACGGCTGTGGTGTCGGCGTAAAGCGAACTTGGACCGCCACGTAATATTCTCTCTTCCCTTCTCCCAGCGCTCTGTTCGCAGACGCCTGCGTGTAATCGCTGGGTCCTAACGCAAAGGCTGGTGCGTTGGTGTGGGGTGGAACTACTTGCCCTGTTTAGAAGGAGATGAAGTTGCCAAGCGGCGGCTAATCTCACTGACGCTGGCCTCGCCGAACTTCGCAACCACCGCCTTCGTAGGAGAGGCTGTGGTGTGCAGCCCGGATACAGAGAGCCTTACCACTAGTTCTGACACGGTGTAACTCGAACCTCACCTTACTCTGCAGACACCCGACGGCCATGGAAGTCAAGTAACGCTAAGAACGAACTTCTTGCTAACTGTTCCCAAAGCTGAGTCGCGCGAAACTGAGTGCATTCGTGTACGCCGTTGATGTCAATTGCAAAACTTTTTGGCAAAGCAACAGTTTTCACTCCCTTCTACCCACAGTTGACTATGTCGTCAACGTGTCTTTGCACCATGGCGTGTACGAACATAAGCGATGAACTTCTACAAAAATATTTTGAACAAGAAGTTTCTGTAAGCAGACTAAACAGCTGGGAGTTCCTCCAGTTGCAATGCTTTCACAACAAAATACCTTCCAATTCTAAAGAACGACCAGCAATTCCTGGTAGATGTCTTAAGAGGTTGCACCCTAATGTTTAAGAGCAATAACAGAAGCAGGGAAAACAAGCAAACGCTTAGTACTCAGAAAAAATGGAAGTTTTTGCATCATACCTTTTGGATTGGGCTCTACTGGAGTTGATTAACAACATCAGGTCAAGATGGATTCGGTTAATTTTTGTTGGCTATTTTATTTGATGCATTTGAAATCTGACAAGATTAGTAACAATTTTGGGGGATGTTACTTTGTCAGACACAATAGCAATATACTGATAATTTTTACTTATGGACCCTCAGATTGCAACTGAATGAAACACAATTTTCGTGCCATACACGTTTCGCCTTTATTTTCTGTATGGCACCTTCAGTGTCCTGGAATATGTACATATTTTTGCTATTTTGTTTACATTTTATTCAATTTACCTATAAGTTATAAACAGTTTTGCTATTACGTAGAAATATTTTGACCTGTACTTACAGGTTGCGTGGACAATTTTCTACATATTACGCTCCTGTTGTATTTTTGGTGTTGTTCCTCTTCTTATAAATGCCAATTTGCGGTTTTTCTCCCACATTTCACAGCACTAGGAACTGAACATTTGTTCTGATGCAATGTTTTGGTTTGTGTTGCCGACTGTCAGATGTTATTGCCAACTTTCGGGTGTAATTATTGAAGTATCTGTGACATGTTTGAGTATGCATACGCCAAAACACACACACACACACAAATGCATGCACAAACAGATCACAGACACTTCAATAATTACACTCGAAAGCTGACAATAACATTGCATCTTTGGCAATAACGTCTGACAGTCGGAAACACAAACCAAAACATTGCATCAAAACAAGTGTTCACTTCCTAGTGATGTGAAATGTGGAAAAATAGCCTCAAATTGGCATTTATAAGAAGAGAAACAACACCAAAAATGCAACAGGAGTGTAATATGCAGAAAATCGTCCATGCAACCTGTAAGTACAGTTCAAAATATTTCTGTGTAATAGCAGAAACCAATCATCAGAACTGTTTATAACCTACAGGTACATTGACCAAAATGTAAATTAAATAGCAAAGATATGTACGTATTCCAGGCCACTGAAGATGCCTTACAGAAAATAAAGAAGAAACACGTATGACGCGAAAATTGTTTCATTCAGTTGTAGTCAGGCGGTCCACAAAGCAAAAATTATCAGTATACCGTAATATTACACGCAAATGTGGAAGACAAGGCTACAAAAGTTCAAGATTTGAACACTATAATAGTTTTTCAGTAATGCCATGGATGGATGTTGCCTTCCACCCCGTTCATTCCTTCCAATTCTGTTACATTCGAGCTACCATTTCCTCTCATGAAGTTGCGAGGTGCAGTTCAGATTTCGTGAGAATTGAGATGTTATATTAGTTGGCGGTTAATATTCCTGTAGACAGTCTGCCACTTGGAATTATTCAGAATCTATTTGCTTTTTAATTTTTGACTGATTACATTATTTCGTTACGTACTGAATCAGCAGCTTTAGAAATGCCCATCTTGAAGGAAAAAATTGTTTTGTGTGTTTGTTTTGTTTGTTTGTTTTTTTCTTTTTTCTTTTAATATTCTTTTCCACGCTGAATAAGTCGCGGTTTCAATACTAAATTCTGAAGTGGAATTTCGTGACCTAATAATCAATCCAGAGCAAGTGATTTAAGCGTTTATAAGGTGACTGGTAGTCTAATGGAGTACTTCAAAAGCTCGAGTCAATCATCAACACATCTCCAAAAAACGACGATAGTCACGGCATTACATACAGGCAACATTTCCATCTAAGGCCGCTGTTACATGAAAATTTTGGGACAAGGTTCTGAAGGGACGTAAGGGCTTCTGGAAGATGGCCAAGGTTGAAGCAATACACTATACACGCAGTTTCATTTGCTCTCTCACACGCCACACAGCTATGAAAGCAGTGAGTTCCAGATGCTGACACAGTGGAGCATATGTGTAGTAGTATAACCCGCCTTTTATCACAAAATTGCGCAGTGATCGCCTATGAATATAGGATAGAATCATAAACCCTGTAATTCATAACATCGTAAAAGTGTTCATATAATTCACTATAACGATTGTTTATTTGCTCTTCATTTACATGTCCATTGACGGGGCCTGGCTGGCAGCGTTTATTCTAGCGCTCTTCAGTTTTCTGTAGCAAGACAAAAATAAATGTACTGGCAAGAGTCACGTACTTGCGAATAAATGTGTCTATAAATAATAGTTGCGTTCCATTAGTTCAATCAACTATTGCAAGATAGCACCACACGTATTAATAAGAAAACTAGATGCAGATGTAAGTAGTACAGGTCACATGGTGTCTGTAGCACTGTGCAGTTCATTGCTTGAGAAACATGTTGTTCTCCCAAGAGCAACGAATTTTCATTGTATGCACTTGTAGACGCATTTCGTGGGAAATATTCAAATGTCGCAGTGCCTAACAGTTCGATAAAAACGACATTATTTACCAGTCTCCGGGAATACAGATAAATTAGAGGCAAAAAGAGGACCAGGAGACCAGCCATTATGACGGATACCGGACTGAGTGACATGAGATATGTGATGCAGCGTTCTCCTTCAAAAAGTTGCAGGATAATACCGTCCAGTCACAGAATCCGCTTAATAGTGTTAAAAAGTGATGCTGAAGTTAAAATTTCGTGCATAGCTTGTTTGTAGTGTGCACAAATCGAGGGCGCCGGATTAACGTACTGCACGTGGATTCGTTTAATTTATTTACATCCATCGTGTCACAGAACTGGAGCGCGTTTCCTTCATTGGTAAGTGTTACAAATAGGGGATTGCAGCTAGACTGGCATAGGATGAATTGGAGGGTTCACTTTGATGGAAGAAGTATGAGTGGCTCTGAGTGATAGAAAGGGTAAGTCTCGGGAATGTATTCGTGCTGTAGGATACGGAGCCTATATAATTTACGCTTTAAAATAATATGGAATGTATGGAAATAAAGAGAAGTTGCGAAATGTTGATACAGATGTAACATACTATGGTTCTTGACGAAATGGTTGCGATAGAGTGTTGAGATAAGAGTTATCGGGAAATGTAGGACAGGCCAAGGTATTCTAAAGTGCTTTATGAAGTGTGCGAAATTCTCACTAGACTGTTACAGAAGATTGCTCCAGCGTTTGGAGTCAGTGTCTGTATACATACGTCTAGTACGAGAGTTGCCCAGAATGTAATGCACCGATTTTCTTTCTTCAATAATTCTTTATTGAACATAATAAGAATTACACAGACTAAAGAATGGTGTATAATCTACACACCCTATTTTTTCACGTAATCTTCATCCCGTTCTTTTGTCTTCCTCCAGTTCGAAACGAGGGCGTTTGTGCCCTGTCGGTGTCAATCCTTGTCCTGGTGGCGGAGACAGTGCTTCACTGTGTGAATCACGTGCCCATCGTCCTCAAAATGTCTTCCAATTGTCGAGTCTTAATGCGTCTGTCCTCGCGAATGGCAACATCAGCTCGCTACAGCATGTCACGTGTGATAACAGTGGATGGTCTCCCCGAGTGCTGCAAATCGTGGAGCTCCGTCGAACCGCCTTCTGAAGACATCACCCTCCGTGCCCAGCGACTAACTCTACTTCTGTCGACAGCAAATGCTCCATAGACTTGGCACAAGCGTTCGTGAATATTACCCACAGTTTCTTTCTCTGCAGTGAGAAATCCTATGACGGCACGTTGCTTGTAAAGTATGTCACCTACAGACACTGATTTGAATTTGTCCTGCAGCTACGGTATCTGTCAGGAGTGACGGAAAATTGGCGCGCTCACTCAGGAGACTTCAAATAATACATACGTAACGTTTCGCATTCTGAGAATTGTTTTCGGCTCAGAAAACAAATATGGTGCATTACTTTCTGGGAAACTTTCGTAATTCAAGAGGTGGGATCACAGTTTCCTGACAGGGCTCTGCAGCCCACATGCTCTGAAGGAACTTCTATGGTGTCGCCAGAATAAAGGCGAGGTCGTTTAATCAAATACTTGGTGAATAAATTTAGAGAACCCTTTTGTGAGCTACAATGAGCAACATACCTTCTTGTGTGCCGGGATGGATGGCTGGCTCTGATCACTATGGGACTCAACATCTGAGGTCATCAGTCCCCTAGTACTTAAACCTAACTAACCTAAAGACATCACACACATCCATGCCCGAGGCAAAATTCGAACCTGCGACCGTAGCAGCGCGGTTCCAAACTGAAGCGCCGAGAACAGTTCTGCCACACCGGCCGAATGTGTGCCGGGATCATTAGAAGATTAACGCATGTGCGGAAGGATCACGATTACTGCTTTGTACGAGAAAAGGGGGAGAAGAACTGGTGTCCAATACTGGTACGTTGTACTGTCAGCCCTGCTGTCCAATGGCTGTTGGGAATGGAGACACTAACACCGTAATGAAATTTTTCCAGTTGCTTTATTTTCATAGAAAGAATTATATACACTGATACATATTCGCTTACTTTTCAAGAAAAATGTAGCTTTTAATATGTTAAACGCACCACTAATAGCCGGCCGCTGTGGCCGAGCGGTTCTAGGCGCTTCAGTCTGGAACCGCGCGACCGCTACGGTCGCAGGTGCGAATCCTGCCTCGGGCATAGAGGTGTGTTATATCCTTAGGTTGGTTAGGTTTAATTAGTTCTAGGGCACTGATGACCTCAGATGTTAAGTCCCATAGTGCTGGGAGCCATTTTTGCACCACTAATTAACCATCCACTGTGAAAACAGTGAGCTGAATATTTTAAGTATTCTAGTTTTGTATACCATAAGGAAGTTTTTCCAAACGATTCGTGGATTGTAGTGCATGTCAAGATGACTGATAAATTGATTTCATCACTGTCGAACTACACATGTGTGTCGACATAACCCGATATTCTGAGGCTAGCTGCTAATATTCGTTCCTGGGGACTCGTCGCAGCAGTTTCGCTTGTGAGAATAAACATCATTTAAATCACGTTGTATTTATGCTAATGACCTGTAAGGGCGCCGACGCCCACGCTCTTGGGCGCTCTAGATTCATCATCATTGTCGTTGTCGTCATCATCACTCAACAGTGACACACAGATCAGTAACATCTGCAGTGTAAACCGCATTCGTGCAATTGGAAAAAGAGTTACCTCTGCCGGTTGGTACTCTGTAGCTAAAATGACCTTCAGATCGGCCGCAGATCCCTCTGTAGTAATTCCACAACTGTGAAATGTTTTTTCCTTCATGGTAACAGCACTTCTGAGAGTTATTTGTTTTGCAAGTGTATCACATCATGCGGCAGCACATTTACATGGTTGGATGTACAGCTCTTGGCGCTGTCATTTCCCGAAACACGTGCCACGCCACCTAATCTGCTGTGGAGCTAATGCGTAAACATCTACGTCCATATGGCCGGCAGCGTTCTTTGTGAAGCCAGCTTCTGTTTGTAAACATTCCCGGTCTTCGGCCTCACGTACCTTGGCACGAGTATTGTTTGTGGCGGCGTACAAATAGAACCAATGTAGTGGTGGACACTGACCGCTGTCTCATGAAGGCAGATGTATCAGAAATACACTGTGTTGACCTCTGTAGCACGGAAGAAGACTAGGGATGAGGGGAAGCCACCAGGCTTCAATAAAAATATCTAACGTAACTGCGAAAGCAGGTTGAAACGAAGTTTAATCCTAGCTGAGACACACATGGAGATCGAAGTCAAAGCAAGAATGAGAACAGCTAGATGAGACTCGTTTTGAACTGTTCTGTGATCTTGTCATCACCGAAACGGAACGTGATAAATTCAAAGTTGACGTCCTAAATTCTGATTTCGACCTTCGGATTGGCCCGAAAACAGCTGACATAAATCCCGGGACTGTAAATTAGTTAAAGTCGCTCGACAGAGCTACGATCACTACATCTAATGGTGGGATACTTGTTATAATGTGTGTCGAACATGTGGAAGAATTAGTCCAACCTGCAGCCCTAACTGATCCGAGGTCACAAGAACAACCAAGCGTGCTACGTGTGTGGAAAGCGGCGCAAATCGTTTGAATATACGGGATGTTTCACAGCAATTTCTATGACAGGCTTGTCGTTAAAGAAAGTACCAAGCAGATCAAGTTTCGATAACAAACGTGTGTATGGAATTTTCTGGATATCGAGGAGCACCTCTGTGTTATCTACACAGTGGCTTGGATCGAATGAAATCTATCTCATTCCCTTCTTTATTAATTTTAAAAGCGCTCGCGATGGTGCTTTGTTTCTTGAATTCCAGCAAACCTTCGGCACAGTCTGACTCTGTCGCTTAGTAAACACAATACGAGCGCACGGAATAACTCACTGGTTATTTGACTGGTTAGAACACTTTCTATAAAACAGAGCTCAATACATACAGTGAAGGATTTCACAGTCGGATGCTTCAGCTGTTGGTGAGTCCTCCGGCTTTGTGGCCGTGATCCATGACACTTCTCTGTTCCCAACTTTTCGTCCAGAGCAGTGGAGGACGCGCTCCTGGTTCCGTTGAGTGACGAGTGGGAAGTCGGAGAGCGACTTAAATATTGTTGAAAAAAGGCGGCGTGTAAACCTCGACGTCCGACCTGTCAGTCGGTGAGACTCAGCGGAACAAGGAGCACCTCTGAAGGTGTACAGTGCCTCTCTGGACGAAACGTTAGGAAAACACAGAAAACTTACCAGTATCTAACAACTCAGTGCTTTTCTCTTAATGAAGAGGCATCAGCAGCAGCAAAATCAGTGGTGTAAGTATTTTATTGTAGTGTGGTAGAGCCTGTGCTGGTAAGGAAATACACTGACGAACCGACACGTTATGACGAATTGATTGATAGCGTGTTGGTCCGCCGTTGAAACGCTGTATAGCAACGATTGTAGCTATCATGAATTCAACAACTCCTTCGTACATTTTACGAAAGTCTGTGTCACCAAATGTCCACACATATGTCCGGTAAGTAACATATTACAGGTCGATGGCTTGTGGGTGCGGAGACAGCGCCCCATAGCGTGCCAGATGTGTTCGACAAGGTTCAATCAGGCGAATTTGGTGGCCAAGATTTGAACGTCAGTTCACTGTGATGCTTAACAAACCATTGCAACACGATTCGGGACATGATGCTTGAAGGGAAGCGGGTGTACTGCAATGATGTTCATACTGTCCCTAACTCTCATAATGCCTTCGATTACTACCAAGGTCCCACGTAAGACCATGCCAATGATCCCCATACCATTAAATGACTGCGTCCATGACACAGTACATGCGCCGAGCAGCTATTCACCTGATAGACGACGCATCCGGACACGATCATCAGCCCGACGTAACAAGAAACGTGATTCATCCGTATAGCTGACACGTTTACACTGATCCACGGTCCAACCTCGATGATCCCATATCCACTGCACTTGTATGTGACAATGTCGTTGCGTTAACATGACAACACGTAGGGGTTCATCTGCTGTGTAGCCCCATGTCCAACACTGTTCGTTGAACGGAGCACTCCGAAACACTTGTGCCTGTCTTCAGATCTGACACAGATCACCGCCGATCCTGCTTTATATGGCGGGCAAGCCTCCGAGCTCCACGTTCTGTGACAAGGCACTGACACCCAGCCTCTTGTGTTACTCCTGTTTTCACCGTCATTCAAGCCTTTTCCATAGATGCTCACGACAGTAATACGCAAACAGCCGATCAGTTTCGCCTTACAGGAACGCTTGTTTCACGGCGCCAGGTCATAACAATCTGCTCTTTATCATAGCCGATTATTTTAGTGGATTTCCCGATTTCTTGCCTGCATCCTCATAAGAAAGAGCCCAATTCTTCTCTGCTCCGCTGATACAATGATCATAATTCTTTCGATAATCAGTCTGTATGAACGACGGGTCACCCTGGTCTAGGGGTAGCATCTTTGATTATTAATCAAAAAATTTTATGTCCCAGATACGATCCCAGACACTACTTGAAATTTGAAGTACAATCACCAACAAGTGTGGATGAAAACTTCTGTTATAGAGTGGCATTCATTCAGCCGGTGGATTTGTCAAAAACGACACAGGGGCCTTGGGGGTGGGGAAACTACCCATAAAGACGGATATATCATCAATTATGTACAGCATGACGGCGTGAGAACACTGCCTGTGAGGGCAGCTCACCTGCACTGAAGACACCTGATGTGTACCTGCGGAAACTGTGACTTCAAGTGAAAAGTGTCATGATGATCTCTCCATTGCAAAAAACATGGGAGAGAAAATAGGTGGGGTTCGCACCAAAAAGGTCGGAAGAATGATGACCAAAGAAAAAACGTCGGTAATACTGTGAGGCTGCAACAAGCGAGGCGGCACCGTATTGCAGTCGTCGGTCTCGTTTTCGGGAGGACGGTGGTTCAAAATTATTTTCACAACTTTAAGTTTGCGTCCTTACACCAAAACAAGGAGAAAACTTAGGTGATTGAACTGATCAGCACACAAACTCATAATGAATGCTCTAAATGTCCTTCTCTTGCTTCTAAACATGCCTCGAGTCGTGGACTGTCGCAACCTTTCAAGTACTTCCTGATGATTTTGACTGGTTTCGCCTGCTTCTGTGATAAGTCGATGAAGAGTTTCTGCATACAGGTCACCTGCTAAATAGATCAGTTGGTGCGTCCAGAGATAATAATCCAAAGGATTGATGTCGAGTGAACCTGCAGGCCATGTAACTGGTCCTCTCTTACCTATCTAATCGTGACGGTGCATCTTGAACACTAAGACTGAAATGTGCTGGAGCTACATCCTGTATAAACCAAATTTTTCTTCTTATTTGCTGGGATACATCTTTTAGTCAAATGGCTCTGAGCACTATGGGACTTAACTGCTGAGGTAATCAGTCCACTAGAACTTAGGACTACTTAAACCTAACTATCCTAAGGCCATCACACACATCCATGCCCGAGGCAGGATTAGAACTTGCGACCGTAGCGGTCACGCGGTTCCAGACTTTAGCGCCTAGAACCGCTCGGCCACTCAGGCCGGCATCTTTTAGTCAGTCTTGAAGGGTATTTTGAATAAATTGCCTGTAGACAGCACCATTTAGACGCACTGGGACGACGAATGATCCTCACCCAGACAGTCACCTACAATTCCAGCCCACACATTAATCTTAACCTGCCGCTGATGCCTGGCCTGAACTGTAGCATAATTACTGCAATTAGCCCATATGTGTTGGTTGCAAAAATCTGTTACTCCGTCTCTTCGAAACGTTGCTTGGACTGTAAAAGACAAACAACATATTGGCAGTTAGTGCAACAAATCATTGGCAAAAGTTTTCTCGTGGTGGGTATCAGTAGAAATAAGGCCCTGCACACGCTGTAGATCATTGTTGTTGTTGTTGTTGTCTTCAGTCCTGAGACTGGTTTGATGCAGCTCTCCATGCTACTCTATCCTGCGCAAGCTGCTTCATCTCCCAGTACCTACTGCAACCTACATCCTTCTGAATCTGCTTAGTGTACTCATCTCTCGGTCTCCCTCTACGATTTTTACCCTCCACGCTGCCCTCCAATGCTAAATTTGTGATCCCTTGATGCCTCAAAACATGTCCTACCAACCGATCCCTTCTTCTAGTCAAGTTGTGCCACAAACTTCTCTTCTCCCCAATCCTATTCAATACCTCCTCATTAGTTAAGTGATCTATCCACCTTATCTTCAGTATTCTTCTGTAGCACCACATTTCGAAAGCTTCTATTCTCTTCTTGTCCAAACTAGTTATCGTCCATGTTTCACTTCCATACATGGCTACACTCCAAACACATACTTTCAGAAACGACTTCCTGATACATAAATCTATATTCGATGTTAACAAATTTCTGTTCTTCAGAAACGCTTTCCTTGCCATTGCCAGTCTACATTTTATATCCTCTCTACTTCGACCATCATCAGTTATTTTACTTCCTAAATAGCAAAACTCCTTTACTACTTTAAGTGTCTGATTTCCTAATCTAATTCCCTCAGCATCACCCGATTTAATTTGACTACATTCCATTATCCTCGTTTTGCTTTTGTTAATGTTCATCTTATATCCTCCTTTCAAGACACTGTCCATTCCGTTCAACTGCTCTTCCAAGTCCTTTGCCGTCTCTGACAGAATTACAATGTCATCGGCGAACCTCAAAGTTTTTACTTCGTCTCCATGAATTTTAATACCTACTCCAAATTTTTCTTTTGTTTCCTTTACTGCTTGCTCAATATACAGATTGAATAACATCGGGGAGAGGCTACAACCCTGTCTCACTCCTTTCCCAACCACTGCTTCCCTTTCATGCCCCTCGACTCTTATTACTGCCATCTGGTTTCTGTACAAATTATAAATAGCCTTTCGCTCCCTGTATTTTACCCCTGCCACCTTTAGAATTTGAAAAAGAGTATTCCAGTCAACATTGTCAAAAGCTTTCTCGAAGTCTACAAATGCTAGAAACGTAGGTTTGCCTTTTCTTAATCTTTCTTCTAAGATAAGTCGTAAGGTCAGTATTGCCTCACGTGTTCCAACATTTCGACGGAATCCAAACTGATCCTCCCCGAGGTCTGCATCTACCAGTTTTTCCATTCGTCTGTAAAGAATTCGCGTTAGTATTTTGCAGCCGTGGCTTATTAAACTGATAGTTCGGTAATTTTCACATCTGTCAGCACCTGCTGTCTTTGGGATTGGAATTATTATATTCTTCTTGAAGTCTGAGGGTATTTCGCCTGTCTCATACATCTTGCTCACCAGCTGGTAGAGTCTTGTCATGACTGGCTCTCCCAAGGCCGTCAGTAGTTCTAATGGAATGTTGTCTACTCCGGGGGCCTTGTTTCGACTCAGGTCTTTCAGTGCTCTGTCAAACTCTTCACGCAGTATCGTATCTCCCATTTCGTCTTCATCTACATCCTCTTCTATTTCCATAATATTGTCCTCAAGTACATCGCCCTTGTATAAACCTTCTATGTACTCTTTCCACCTCTCTGCCTTCCCTTCTTTGCTTAGAACTGGGCTGCCATCTGAGCTCTTGATATTCATACACGTGGTTCTCTTCTCTCCAAAGGTCTCTTTAATTTTCCTGTAGGCAGTATCTATCTTACCCCTAGTGAGATAAGCTTCTACATCCTTACATTTGTCCTCTAGCCATCCCTGTTTAGCCATTTTGCACTTCCTGTCGATCTCATTTTTGAGACGTTTGTATTCCTTTTTGCCTGCTTCATTTACTGCATTTTTATATTTTCTCCTTTCATCAATTAAATTCAATATTTCTTCTGTTACCCAAGGATTTCTAGCAGCCCTCGTCTTTGTACCTACTTTATCCTCTGCTGCCTTCACTACTACATCCCTCAGAGCTACCCATTCTTCTTCTACTGTATTTCTTTCCCCTATTCCTGTCAATTGTTCCCTTATGCTCTCTCTGAAACTCTGTACAACCTCTGGTTCTTTCAGTTTATCCAGGTCCCATCTCCTTAATTTCTCACATTTTTGCAGTTTCTTCAGTTTTAATCTACAGGTCATAACCAATAGATTGTGGTCAGAGTCCACATCTGCCCCTGGAAATGTCTTACAACTTAAAACCTGGTTCCTAAATCTCTGTCTTACCACCTTTTAGTATCTCCAGGGTTCTTCCACGTATACAACCTTCTTTCATGATTCTTAAACCAAGTGTTAGCTATGATTAAGTTGTGCTCTGTGCAAAATTCTACTAGGCGGCTTCCTCTTTCATTTCTTAGCCCCAATCCATATTCACCTACTATGTTTCCTTCTCTCCCTTTTCCTACACTCGAATTCCAGTCACCCATTACTATTAAATTTTCGTCTCCCTTCACTATCTGAATAATTTCTTTTATTTCATCGTACATTTCTTCAATTTCTTCATCATCTGCAGAGCTAGTTGGCATATAAACTTGTACTACTGTAGTAGGTGTGGGCTTCGTATCTATCTTGGCCACAATAATGCGTTCACTATGCTGTTTGTAGTAGCTTACCCGCATTCCTATTTTCCTATTCATTATTAAACCTACTCCTGCATTACCCCTATTTGATTTTGTGTTTATAACCCTGTAGTCACCTGACCAGAAGTCTTGTTCCTCCTGCCACCGAACTTCACTAATTCCCACTATATCTAACTTTAACCTATCCATTTCCCTTTTTAAATTTTCTAACCTACCTGCCCGATTAAGGGATCTGACATTCCACGCTCCGATCCGTAGAACGCCAGTTTTCTTTCTCCTGATAACGACATCCTCCTGAGTAGTCCCCGCCCGGAGATCCGAATGGGGGACTATTTTACCTCCGGAGTATTTTACCCAAGAGGATGCCATCATCATTTAATCATACAGTAAAGCTGCATGTCCTCGGGAAAAATTACGGCTGTAGTTTCCCCTTGCTTTCAGCCGTTCGCAGTACCAGCACAGCAAGGCCGTTTTGGTTAATGTTGCAAGGCCAGATCAGTCAATCATCCAGACTGTTGCCCCTGCAACTACTGAAAAGGCTGCTGCCCCTCTTCAGGAACCACACGTTTGTCTGGCCTCTCAACAGATACCTCTCCGTTGTGGTTGCACCTACGGTACGGCCATCTGTATCGCTGAGGCACGCAAGCCTCCCCACCAACGGCAAGGTCCATGGTTCATGGGGGGAGGCTGTAGATCATACGGATACGAATTTTTAGGTGTACCACATGCCAGGACCACCTGTCCTGGGCTGACACCTGGCTCTTCTGCGGCAGCCCACACAGCATGCTCTTTCTGGTTAGAAGTACGAGCAACAAGATTTCTTCCTTGGTCAATAGTCTGCTGCGCTCCTAATCCTGTCTCGGCATCACGACTGTACACAGCACCAAAGGTTGGATGACTCGGCTGTCTACTGACTTGAAACGCCGTTTGATGTAGCTGTGCAGCCTCGATTCCATTACATAAAAATCATGTCTGCCTGCACCCGAAATGAGAATCCTGGCATTGTTTAACAGAGCACTTGCAGTTAATACACTAACAATGGCACTTTGAAGACAGACGAAAGACGAGTGTAAAGAAAGTCTCCCTGACAACTCAATGCCTTCTAGGGTATATTGAATTAAACTGGTGCATAGAGAAGTGAAGTCGCTGGGTTGTATCCGGAAAGTCTTAGAACGTCAACTTTCATCAGTAACTGTAAAAGGAAGGATTCTTCGGACATATGTTTATACGAGCTTTTCTTCTTGACCTGGTCTAAGGAACTGGTCCCCGAAATTTGTAAAATTATTGGTGAAATACTGTGTGTGTATGAGCTTCGTTCATGGATGTGGCTGCATGCTGGCCATTTACAGGTTACTACATACCACATGGGTTTAAAATTTAATAATAATGAATACAGTAGCCTTTAAAATTACTCATGTAACTTCGGATAAACTTAAATTTAATTTGTCTTTTTTTTACCTAGACGTGCCACCAGTTTTTAATTAAAAATGCGGCCATGGAATAGCAGTTGTCCACAATTTGTTTTGGGGTATATTTAAAATCCGCTTTGTTGTCAGACATTTTATGTTACTGGAATTGATTAAGAATATTTGTGGTTTATATAGTGAATTTCTTTGTGAGTCTCTGATGGTTTTAATAATCGAGTAATGAGTGCCATTTTGTCTACTGCTGCTGTAGTCTTGCACATCACTTCTGTTATAAGACTTTGGTGGGTCATTTATGACAAATTTCGGCAGTGAATATACATATTGTAAAGAAGCCATCAAAATGTTGAAGTCCTTGAAAATGCATCTGCAAGCACATTTTGGGTGATCATCACATATTATTCGGGTTGCTCGATTTGGGATAGCCGAAACTGTCCTCCTAAGTGATGACTAGCCACAGGCGATTACATCTTAAGAGGTTAATGAGTAGAAATATCCGCAGTACAGTCAAAATGTTGATTTGTTTGTTTCCAAAACTACGATCATGCAAACAGGAAATGCTGCTGGACGAAGGATAAGAGGAAGTAATTCGGTAAGTGTAGTGCTATATTTCTCGTTCACGACGATCAGTGCTGTCTCCACCAGAATTTGGTGAATCACTTCTACGAGCATACAGTGTGTTTCAAAACCATTCACACACTTAAGAAAAACTATATCTTCCATATGTTTGAAGTAGAAAGTTGGGCCAAACTTCAAGTTACGCGTAGCTTTTACTTTCAAAAAGAATCATCTGATTTTATAAGGTTCCATGTTTCGCAAGCGACATTAGGGTGATTTTTGCAATTGCGTTTTGGATGAAAGTTTTGCTTTACTTTTTACAGCTGCGCATTATGCTCTTCACCTGACACACTACGAACATGCAGACGATAATAGAACTTACACAATACTTTTGCGAAAGGAAGTGCGGAACTACTGTATTCGCTGTGCTGCTATGTGGCGTCGCATGCAAAGCTGTTGAAAGGAGAGGCACATAGGTGGAGTCTTTCACGATTCTCCACCACAAACAGAGGCAGTGGTACAACGACAGAATTATAACTCCCCCTCCCCTCCTCCTCCTCTCTCTCCCTGTACACCCAGATCATCTGAGACAGCTGACTGTTAAGAAATGCTTTTACATACAGAAGCCACTGTGGTAGCGCTCGTCGTCTTGGAAAATGAAATTTTCTACTTTTTCTCGCAATCACGGTTAAAAGACAGATCTTCAACATATCCAACGTGATTTCTGGCACTGAGTGAGCGACCGAGGTAGCTGCACCAGAGACTCCTACTGGCAGCAGCATGAACCGTGAAGCCGACACCAAAGTATAGATAAATTTCACCTCAATACTTTCCTGGTGATTTGGCGAGATAAGGGGAAGTGACATATAGGTTGACTCAGGTGAAGAGAAACTGAAACGAACCTGAAATTTACACATATCTCTGTGGTAGCCTCACCGAACTTTGAAAATTTCACACACACAGGACCAAAAAACAGAAGATAATTTTTCAAATAAAAATCTTAAAATATTTTTAAAAAGTTTAAAATATTTCTCCAACACCATACAGATCACTGACCAGGTACACATAGTTCCGAAAATTTGTACTTGTGAATGTTTTATAGCTATGACAATACTTGTAAAATTTTAAATGAAAAACTTGGGGCGCATGCAGTAGCTACTAGATAAGAGCGTAGAGTGTAATGGCAGTGCAGTGAATTTGTAAGTGTCTTTGGTAACTGTTCATGCATAAATTATCTGTTGCTTGCGCCCACGTTTTTCGTTTTAAATTCTATGGGTACTATCATTGCTACTAAAAATTCGCAAATGCAAATTTTCATTATTATCTATAGGAGGTCAGGAATCTGTATGGGACTAAAAGAAATTATTTTATGAAAATCAGTCGTTTCAAAAACATGTTAAATTAGTAAGCTTTTTTATTTAAATATTGTTATGCATTGAACCATACGTTTTGTAACTGAGATCGACAAATTTACAGGAAATGAACCCATTTCCCATGATAAAACGTTGGTACGCAACATCTGGTCCGCAGCGCAATGTGGATTATGGGTGAAAAATGCATATGATGTACAGGTTACCTTGCTTACTTTGGTGAATCTGCTGTTGCCGGTAGTGAAGGTCTTTTATTGCGTTCGCTTAGCAGGGAGATTCAGCTTGTTAAAAGTTCGTTGCGCAGTACACGACCCCTGAGGGGAGACGCCGCTACACGAAGTTTGCGCGTTAGTGCAGATAAAGCGGCAACGGCGTGCGAGTTGGCCTCTCGCGTCGCTGTAAATACGGCCGCTGTCTGGTGTACACACACACGTTAAATACGAATCGCGTCTGCGGATTAAAACTTCCTGCACCGAGCAGCTCAAACTTCAGCGGCGGCTCGCACGGAAAGTGAGGGAAGAACTTCGCTGTCGCGCTTAAGGCAACAAAAAACAGCGGCAATTATGTACGTCGGGTAATTCGTGTCGTGCGCAGAATATCGTTCTTTCTCATTTGGTTGCGATTCTTGAGAAAACTTGGCTGGCTGCATCGCTACTTTGGCTCCGTGATTGCAGCTGTTAATGCGAAGCTCCCGCGTGAGTGTTACTTACCGCTGGCAAAGAGTAGAGACTGCCGCTCATCCGTTTCTGCTGGTGAAGAAAGCTATCCTTTCGCCTTTTCTCTATTCTCCTTCCTCCTTCACGATCTTTGCGCTCAGCATTTGTTCAACAAGGCACCCGACCTTATTTAATGACCGAAAAGGATTAACTGTCCAAACGCTCAGTGATGTACTCTAAAATTCCGTGTCGGGTTACGTTAATTTGAAATGGGGTAATTAGTCATAGATCTGCAGGTGGCAATTTCAAACCCATAATGAGTAGTCTTCGTCTGATTAGGATATAATACATCTCCCACTCCTGAAAATCGTGACCATGTCTACGACTACATCTATACTCTGCAAGTCACCTTACGGTGTGTGGCAGAGGGTGTAACTAGCAGCATTATCACGTTCGCTCTTGTGTATTCCATTCGCAATGGTAAGTGGGAAAAATGACTGTTTATACACTTCCGTGTGAGCCCTATTTCTCCAATTATTTGGTCGTGCTCATAAATTAAGGATAATGCTGAAACAACGTTCTGGTGGGCGGTTTGCTGGTTTAAATCACCTCGGGGTATGACCATGCTATGAATCTGACCTGCGGTTGTCGCACGGTGGCGCTGGCAGCAGTCCAAATAGGCAGAGTACGGTGTAGCAGCGAGTAAGTATACAGACGTTTTCACACATGCTAATGGTGACTACGTGTTGAAAATGGCTCAAAGAACACACATCGATAACGTTATGAGTGGTAGAATATTAGGGCGACTGGAGGCTGGTCAAAGACAGCAGGTCGTAACACGGGCCCTCCATGTGCCACAAAGTGTGATCTCAAGATCATGGCAACGACTCTAGCAGACAGGAAATGTGTCCAGGCTCTACAGTACGGGACGTTCACAGTATACAACATTACAAGAAGACCGATATCTCGCCATCACTGCCCTCAGACAGCCACAGAGTACTGCAGGTAGCCTTGGTCGGGACCTTACTGCAGCCACTGGAACAGTTTTCGCCAGACACACAGTATACAGATGACTGAACAGACATGGTGCATTCCACTGACCCCTGGTCACAGGAGAACACGTGAAGCCTGGTGTCAAGAACACAGTACACGGTCATTGGAACAGTGGTCCCAGGTTATGTACACAGACGAGTCCAGGTATAGTCTTAAAAGTGATTCTCGCTGGGATTTCATCTGGAGTGAACCAGGAACCAGATACCAACCCCTCAATGTTCATGAAAAGGACCTGTATGGAGATCATGGTTTGATGGTGTAGAGTGGGATTATGATTGGTGCACGTACACCTCTGCATGTCTTTGACACAGTAACTGTAACAGGTCAGGTGTATCGGGACGTCATTTTGCACCAGTATGTCCGCCTTTTCAGCGGTGCAGTGGGTCCCAACTTCCTCCTGATAGATGATAACGCACGGCCCCACCGAGCTGCCATCGTGGAAGAGTACCTTGAAACAGAAGATATCAGGTGAATGGAGTGGCCTGCCTGTTCTCCAGACCTAAACCCCATGGAGCACGTCTGGGATGCTCTCGGTCGACGTATCGGTGCACGTCTTCAAACCCCTAGGACACTTCAGGAGCTCCGGCAGGCACTGGTGTAAGAATTGGAGGCTATACCCCAGCACCTGCTCGAACACATGATCCAGAGTATGTCAACCCGTTGTGTAGCCTGTGTACGTGTGCATGGTAATCATATCCCATATTAATGTCGGGGTATATGCGCAGGAAACAGTGGCGTTTTGTAGCACATGTGTTTCGGGACGGTTTTCTCAACTTATCGCCAATACCGTGGACATACACATCTGAATCGTGTGTGTTCCCTATGTGCCTATGCTATTGGCACAAGTTTTGTGTAGTGCCACGTTGTGTGGCACCACATTCTGGAATTATCTTTAATTTATGTGCATGAGTGAAATATCTATACACTCTTATGTAATGCGGATTTGACCAGTAGATGTCACGAGAAGCGGACCAGCCAGTATAAAGAGAGGAGGGGACAACTGTGTTGTCAGTACAGATGCAGTAGTGAGACGGTCAGGAGAGAATCAGTGTTCGAACTCGGACAAGTCATTTGACATTATTGTCGATATGACTGTAAAGTAGAAAAACGGTCCAACAACCACACCTGAACAGACCACGCAGACCTCGTGTATTGACAGACAGCAACCGTAGAACACTGCTTGGTTGGGAAAAATCACCTGACATATGCTGAAGGAATCACTCGTGAGTTTCAGTGTGGTAGTAGCAATGCAGCTTCGGAACTAATAAGAACGAGCTATAGTGGTCGAACAGCTCCCCATAAGGCACATATTCTGTAGTCAGCGCTAAGCGACGTCTGAGATGCTATAAAGATCGAGTGGACGTCTGGAAACGGGTGACTTTTAATAATGAATCGCGTCATATCGTGTGGCAGTCCGATGGAAGGATTTGGGTTGGGCGAATCCCTGGAAAACTTTGCCTGGCACCATCTGAAGTGCCAACAGCGAAGTGCAGAGCAGTTGGTGTTAATGTACGGCCGTGTTTATCGTGGTTATGGTGTGGTCCCGTTATTTTGCTTAAGAAACGCTAAATACCAAACAATATGAACACTTTTTACAGCATTTTGGACTGAGTACAGTAAGTCAAATCCGTATCAGCGTGACAATCCACCCAGTCTTAAAGCAGTATCCGCGAGGTAACGATTTGTGTGTAATAACTTCCTGAAGTGAGCTGGCTTGTCCAGGGTCCCGAATTCGACCAATTCAAACACTTTTGGTATGATTTAGAACGTCGATTTCGCTCCTTTTCCAGCGCCAACATCCATAGCTTCTCTGGTTTCGGCTGTTAAGGATTAATGGGGTGACACTTCTCCGCAGATATCCACACTTGTGCTAACAACCTCAGGAATTGGATGCATGGGAAAGGACGTTCAATGTCATTTGCAGTGCCCATGATCTGACGTGCGCAAACAAACCATGTCAGTGACTGCTACTTTTATATGGTTCCTCCTATCAAGAAAGGAATATCTAAGAAGAAGAAGAAGGAGAAGAAGAAGAAGAAGAAGAAGAAGAAGAAGAAGAAGTGGAAGTGGACAGTGACCAGTGACCTATCCTAACATTCCATATGCCATACGTTCAGTTCTACATGGGGAAGAATTGCCAATACCTGAACCACCGACGGAGTACAAGATTACTTCTAATGGGGATTTCTGAATGTCCTGAACGATGTACATCACAAGATCTAAAGAGTCTTCCAAATATATTATCAACTGATGAATCACAAAAATTGTCTCTCAATCAGTTAAGTGATCTCATTAGAGATTTGGAGCTCTCTAAAGCTAAGGCTGAGATTTCAGCATCAACATTGCAGCAGCGTAATTTTCTGGAAAGCAATGTAAATGTTTCATTCTGACCCGGAAGAGTGCAACAATTCACTCCTTTTTTTTAACATGCAAGATAGTCTTGTGCCATGTATAGACGTAAATGGTCTAACGAAGTCTCTCAGAATTAATCACAGCTCTGATGAGTTGAGAGTTTATTGATTCGTCAAAGTTGGGCTTAAAAGCAGTGCTTTTACATATTGGTAATAAGCTTCCTTCTGTTCCAGTTGGACATACTGTACATTTGAAAGAGTCATACCAAAACATGAAAATTCTGCTATAATCCATCATGATTTGCGGTGACCTGAAAGTGCTTGCACTGCCATTAAGTGTACAGTTAGAGAATACTAAATATTTCTGCTTTCTCTGTGAAGGGAATAGCCGAGCTTGTGCATCTCATTATTGTAAACATGAATGGCCCCACCAGAAAACCTCTTGAACGAAGTATAAAGAACTTTAAGAGTGAACCTCTACTAGACACTAAAAAGTTTCTGGTCCCATCCTTGCTCATCAAGTTGGGTCTCATGAAAAACTTCGTTAAGGGAATAAACAAAGATGGTGGCATGTTTAAGTACTTACGGGAAAAATTCCCTTACTTGAGTGATGCCTTGAGTGTAGGCCTACAGATTCAAGAGCTTTTTTGGAGACCATACTTTTGATGTAATTATACAAGGTGATGAGAAGCATGCATGGGAATGTTTTAAGACAGTATGTTTACAATTCTTGGGGAATAAACGAGCAATAAATTACAAGGAGATTGTAGATAACATGTTGTCATCTTATGAAAAACCTTGTTGCAACATATCACTGAAAATGCGTTTCTTACATAGTCATCCTGATTTATTCCCCGAAGATTGTGGTGCAGTAAGTGATAAACATGTGAAACGTCCCCTTAGAAAAATTATACATGACTGTGCTTAAACTGACACACAATAGTTTTTAGCGCAACGCAATCTGACTTTCAATAATCCCTACAAGAGAATGGCCCTGACTAACATTAACCTATATGTTTCACAAATCACTTACCTCACAAAAATCTTCGTTACACGAACTACTGCAATACAGCGAGTGCCACTACTGCCAGCTAACTAAAAGATTCAAACTACGGAAGTCACTAACTACTGATAGGCACAGTTAGCAAATGAAAGATTTTAATAGAGAACAAACAATGTATTTACCTTTATAGTCATCATATATATATCAGTTCATGACGCCAATTCTTACAAATTTCAAAACTCCGCACAGAACAGCCAGTGATTTTCATACAAAGCGCTATGTGGCGTTACCAATAAGAAAACCTAAACAGCCTACTTACACATGGGAAGTGATTTCATCATGATATTGCTACATTTGAGAAGAGGTATGCCGGAAAGTGGAGACTTATTGTTTTAACAGATTACTGCTGGACTGTCATAAGGGATGTTCCCGAGTATGTGTATAAATGTCAAACCAAGTGAAAACGGTCATCTTCTGAATTTATCTTTGAAAAAAATATGTAATTTATATACTGTACATATGGACATTCAACATTTGTAATCCTTTATATACATTTGTGACCAGTTAATTTATATATTTTATTTTGTGCTTCACATAGTTCTGGTACATAGATGACTTACAAAATATTGTCATTCATGTAGTATTATCTTCATTTTTTCTTAATATTTTACTTTTGTACTTTCAGAATGACACTGACATTTATCAATGCATAACACATAACATAATTCAAGTAACTATTCACATAAAATTTGTTATGCTGAATCTCGGAACATAAAAGTATATTTAGCTAGTGACTAAATTATACAAAATTGTAGATTGCTTTTTTTAAAAATCTAGAGCTAAATATGTAGGATTTTGTATCATTTTATACTGAAATAAATATAACTTACTCAAAATCATGCAATTTACACACTTTCACTTAAAATTTGTTGTTCAGTGTAGTGTATCTCTGAGAGGATGTAATGTATTACAGGATTCTGCTTCGAACATATGCTGTCAGAATTTCAACACTAATCTTCGCCGTGATACCCAACACGTCTTGCGAAGTTTATTGAGCACCTCCGTAATGTTATAGCGCCGACTAAATGGACCTCTGGCGAAACTTGTCGCTTTTTTTTTAGTGACGTCTCTATCGCTTCTTTTAATCTTGTATTGTATTGTAGTGAACTGAAGACCTAGAAACGACGGAGAGGCTTCGTCCCCGCCGTAGCCTCAGTGGTACACAACCCCATAACAGCCTACAGAAATCCACTCACCCTTCCTCCGCCCCACACCCAACCCAGGGCTACTGTGCGCTTCAGTCCCCGATGCCCCCCTCCCCCCCCCCCCCCCCCCCCCCCCCCGGGAACATCTGAGACCAGACGAGTGTAACCACTATGTTTGCGTGGTAGAGTAATGGTGGTGTACGCGTATGTGGAGACAGTGTTTGTGCAGCAATCGCAGACATAGTGTAACTCAGGCGGAATAAGGGGAACCAGCCCGCATTCGCCGAGGCAGATGGAAAACCGCCTTAAAAACCATCCACAGGCTCGCCGGCACACCGGACCTCGACACTAATCCGCCGGGCGGATTCATGCCGGGGACCAGGCGCTCCTTCCCATTCCCAAAAGCCGTGCGTTAGACCGAACGGCTAACCGGGCGGACTTATAATAATCTTAGTTCCTAAGGGTCTCACAGTGATCGATTGCCTTTAGACAAAAGCATCGTCTGCAAAAGCCTCACAGAGCTTCCGACATTGTCTGCTACACATTTATACTGTACACAGTAATCGTCCTGTAGCACTACCTTCGGATACTCGGGATCTCATTTTTGTGTCTTTCGATTTCGATTATTTAAGATTAACGTTTGAATTCAGTCTGTTAGAAAGTTGTGAAGCAAGTCGAAAACGTGATCCGATAGTGGGCAAGCTCGTATTCTACTCAATAAATCGCAGCATGGAACTGTATCGAATATCTTTCGTAATTCGAAGAACCCGCTGTCAAAAAGATCGCCTTTCTCTATGGCGCTCTGGGTTTTATGGACGAACATAGCGAGCTGTGTAACGAAATATATGTTTTCGTAATCCACGTTAGTTTTTACGTAGATTTTTGTTCTTCAAAAACTTCATAATACCTGAACATAAAATGTTTCATAATCCTACTACAGATTAACGTCGGCGATATACGAGGTGCATTCAAGTTCTAAGGCCTCCGATTTTTTTTCTAATTAACTACTCACCCGAAATGATGAAACTGGCGTTACTTCTCGACGTAATCGCCCTGCAAACATACACATTTTTCAAAACGCTGACGCCATGTTTCCAGTCTGTTTTGACCACTGGAAAATCGCTGAGGCAATAAAAGCACGGCTGGTGAATGTGCGGCCACAGAGAGTGTCTTTCATTGTTGGAAAAAGCCAAAAGTCACTAGGAGCCTGGTCAGGTGAGTAGGGAGCATGAGGAATCATTTCAGAGTTGTTATCACGAAGAAACTGTTACGTAACGTTAGCTCGATGTGCGGGTGCGTTGTCTTGGTGAAACAGCACACGCGCAGCCCTTCCCGGACGTTTTTGTTGCAGTGCAGGAAGGAATTTGTTCTTCAAAACATTTTCGTAGGATGCACCTGTTACCGTAGTGCCCTTTGGAACGCAATGGGTAAGGATTACGCCCTCGCTGTCCCAGAACATGGACACCATCATTTTTTCAGCACTGGCGGTTACCCGAAATTTTTTTGGTGGCGGTGAATCTGTGTGCTTCCATTGAGCTGACTGGCGCTTTGTTTCTGGATTGAAAAATTGCATCCACGTCTCATCCATTGTCACAACCGACGAAAAGAAAGTCCCATTCATGCTGTCGTTGATCGTCAACATTACTTGGCAACATGCCACACGGGCAGCCATGTGGTCGTCCGTCAGCATTCGTGGCACCTACCTGGATGACACTTTTCGCATTTTCAGATCGTCATGCAGGATTGTGTGCACAGAACCCACAGACATGCCAACTCTGGAGGTGATCTGTTCAACAGTCATTCGGCGATCCCCCAAAACAATTCTCTCCACTTTCTCGATCATGTCGTCAGACCGGCTTGTGCGAGCCCGAGGTTGTTTCGGTTTGTTGTCACACGATGTTCTGCCTTCATTAAACAGTCGCACTATCGTCACATCCATTACTCCATCACCACATGTCTCCTTCAACTGTCGATGAATTTCAATTGGTTTCACACCACGCAAATTCAGACAACGAATGATTGAACGCTGTTCAAGTAAGGAAAACGTCGCCATTTTAAGTATTTAAAACAGTTCTCATTCTCGCCGCTGGCGTGAAAATTCCATCTGCCGTACGGTGCTGCCATCTCTGGGACGTATTGACAATGAAGGCGTCCTCATTTTAAAACAACGCGCATGTTTCTATCTCTTTCCAGTCCGGAGAAAGAAAATCGGAGGCCTTAGAACTTGAATGCACCTCGTATGACTGTAAGTCTGTGAGTCAATTGGACTACCCCTCCTGAAAACGAAAATAACCTGTGCTTCTGTCCAGTTGCCTGGTAGCCTACGATAAACTGCGACTAGAAACAGAGGAAGTTGTTACCCATAATTTCTGTAAAATTTCAAAGATCCGATCCGTTGTAATGTGTGATGGACAAGGTCATGCTCGACCTGATAGTCATATCAGAAGCGCTGATGTCCGCAGTGCATTGTTCGGGGAAAGGATAATAATATTATCAAATTCGCATTCGTGTTTGATGTGTCTAAAAAACCGTACGATAACAGACTTTTGGTGTACGAAATAGTTCAGGAGATTGTCCGGTTATGAGCCAAGACGAAATTTGTTACGACTGTATGAATAAAGGGCACTGCCATCCTTATTTCGACGAACTGGCAGATGAAATTGGTGGAGCTGCTACAACAAGCGGGTGTCCGAAAACCGTGCGATTGCATATTCCGACCTCTGTCCTCTCAACCCAAAATTCTTCAAAGAACATCATAGACCAAATAATGGAAAATGCCTTCACTAATTAGTGGCAGACATTACAGACAAATACATTCGGCAGTGTCTACAGAACACTGGTTCACAAATATGAGTGTCTCAGGAAGATTATACATGATAATTACTGTGATGAAAATCAACCTTTACGCTTAGCACTAGCGCAGAATCGTTAAAAGATACAGACCCAAATGTCATTACGAAGACGTAAACTTTTTTTTTAGTGCCTACTGAAAGAAACGAAGATAGGTAACCTCATGCAGAAACTGTGCGGTTGTTTAGTGTGACGGTCCAGAGTCTCTTAACGATTGCCACTCAATTAATGATGGAAGATTAAAGAATTTTCACACTAATTATACGATTTATTAACGATGGGTGTTCAACAGAACACCGGACAAACCTCATATCAGACTCTCGGTGGAGCACAGTTTGAGAGAAAAGCGTACAGGTTTCAACGGATGCAATACCGGACCCGTGAAAATGAGAATTCAAGACAACAGAATATGGAACGAAACTACTTATAATGTATCTACGACTGTCATCTGAAGCATCTCAATGTATGTAAAGTGTACAATGTTTCACTTATGTTGAAACATTATAATCGTTGATTTGAATGTTGCCGGATGCTGAGAGATTCAAAAACAAAGGACCAAATAAATACATATATAAAAAGATTCTTGTTGTAGGAGACGTAAATGTCTAAATTACTCTACCAAATAAATCTCTGTGAAGTTGAAGAAGTTGCTTGGATATCGTTTTTGACCCTAGGCACCTAACTAATTGTTAAGTTATGGAGCCAATCCCAGCATGTCATTGCTTCAAGAAATTGTCGCAGTTTAAGTCCTATCAACGCGAGAATTGTTGCCTTTTTGTTGGTAAGCACGCAGTAGAAACAGGGCGTAACAGGTGAGTATGTCATACGTAGTGAAAAAGTGCATGTTAGGAAGCACATTTTGCATAGAAGCATAATAACGTGGAAACTAAAAAAATTGCAGTGAAGTGCTGGGGCAAAATAGCAGCTATCCTGCAAGAGACAGACAACTACACGAACATCAACATCTGATTTTAGTTCTCTCTTAGATGCGTAGTAGAGGTACATTTAAAGTTTTATTTCATTAGGTTTTGAAAATTATATCTTGAAGATGCCCTCCGTTCTGCTAAATGCATTTGGAGAGTCAAAATCGGAAGTTTCGGTCCACTTTGTCCAGCGTGTCTGGTTGTGTTGGCAGTAGCAGCACGAATGTTGTTTCGCAGCTCACCCAGGGTCCGTGGACAATTGGTCTACTCCAAGGCTTTAAGACAGCTCCATAAAAAAAGTCGTGTGGGACTAAATCCAGCGGGGGTGGTGGTCACTGAAGATAGCCCTCAGAGATACGACGGTTGGAGTAGTGTTCGCGCAAGAGTGTTACTGACGTTCGTGCCGTGCTCGCAGTATCAAATGAAATTGTGCCTCGTCACTAAAGAACATAAGGGTATGATGAGGCAGGTTTTTGATCAGGGCTTCACAGGGGTTTTTTCATGAAACACAATCGCGTGGGTTAAATACGTAAGTGCACCACAGCCAGCTTACGTGGATGAAATTTTAAGTCTTCGTGAAGAATTCGTCTCACTCTGTGATCATAAATTGGACGAGTAGCTGCATGTTTGCGAACAGATCGCTATAGAGAATTCCAAATCGCCAGCCTTGCTTTTTCGTCGTTTTCTTCTGTCCTGGTGGTTCCTGAAGGTTTTGGTTTCTTTTTCTGACACTTCCGTATCCATAAATGTGTCCACCTATATAACAATCGATTTCCGATCAGGAAAACGACCTAAAGGCGCAATATTAAACGGTTCCCTTAATGTACGCTGGGCTGCAAAGACCGAGCAGCCAATGGAAAAGTCGTCGTTACTGGTTACTCGCTCTGCTCTCCCGTCCACTGCTACTAAAATAACCTTAGAAAAAAGTTAGCTTCCATCCTTTAGAATGCGCTCAACCCCATATGACTACCGGCCGCCATGTGGCGCAAGGTTCAAGTAAGGAAGTTCCCGCACCACACCCTTTACTTCACATTGTTCAACATGAGAATTAATCTGCAAACAGTGCTAATACTTTCGTGTACTGCTTCGCATCTAAAACTGGAATAGCCATGGGATAAGTAAGAGAATGGGCGCATGCATTAGTCTTTTTCCAGACTGCAGTGACGGAACGGTGCGGTCAGCAGGGCCTTCAAAGAAGAGTAGGGTTACACGCGAGGCCACGGTTCGTGGCTGAGTCGGCCGGATAGCTGGAGCAACAGAGCGACACTTGATGAGTCTGCGCTGAGAACCGCAAGGCTGTTCTGCAAGGCTCCTGCCGAGATGACAGAAACGCGACCTGCGACCACGGGCAATCCACCTGCCTGCGCAAGGCTGCTCCTTCTATCTACACGTCTTACGAACTCATATCCGACGTTCAGACGGCTCAGCTTCGTATCGCAAGTATGTCTTCATTTTTCTGGCCCATGACAAGGAAAAAAATGTGCGTTTGGATCGGGATTCTTTCCCTGTGTGTTGTTTTTCTGTTACTCTGGTTTCAACCTTTTTCGACACATACCTAAATTCTCCAGAGGTCAGTGCACTTATGTTGACGAGAGATGCTTGATAGAACATTATGCGAGATACATGTACAGGTTGAAGCATCTAATATTTTCATCTCACCTGCAGCTGAGGATCACTTAGATAACGATTAATTTTGCTTTAGGAAAACTAAATGTACAAGAAAGGCAGTTATGACGTTGCGTATAACAGTGCCGGCAAGACTTACGAAAAACCGAGGGAAGTTCATAGCATTTGTCGACCTAGAAAAAGCATTCGATAATTTAAAATGGTGCAGGCTGTATGAAACACTCAAAAAAATAGATGTAAGTTCTGATGAAAGACTGATAATGTACAACATGTACAAGATCCAAGAGGGAGAAACAAGACTGGAAGACCAACAACGAAGTGCACGGATTAGAACGGGTGTAGTCTTTCACCCCTTCTGTTCAGTTCCTACACCGAACGAGCAACGACGGCAAAAAAGGGCAGTCTCAGTAGCAGCATTAAAATTCATGAGGAAATTACATCAATGATAAGATTCGCTGATGACGTTACTGTCTTCAGTGAAATGGAGGAAGCATTACTTAACATACCGAACGGAATGAATAGTCTAATGAGAAGTAATGAGGAGTGGCAACAATCACATCAGCGATAAATATCAAAATTGAGTATATCCAATTAGTGGAAATGATGGAATTCTGCTACCTTGGGACCAAAATAAATAACAATAGAACAGGAAAATAGGCCACGACAGACCAAAAGAAAGCTACTGTTACCAGACATCAAACATAGGCCGTACTTGGAGGGAAAAAAATCTGTGAATGTACATTTGGATCACAGTAGTCTATTATGAAGTGTGGGAAAACTGAATCGAAGCGTCCGAGATGTGGTGCTGTAGAAGCAAGTAGTAAATTGGTTAGAGTGATAAGATAGAATATGAGGCGTTTCTCCGCTTAACCGGATAAAAAAGGAAAACATATGAAAAAAATTGATAAGAAGAAGGTACAAGATGTTAAGACATGTGTCAAGATGTAAAGAAATGGTACTCCAGGAATCTGTGTGAAAGAACGGGTCCAACAACATCCTGCAAGTAGTATACGCGAAGGCAGAGAATGGAAAACACACAACAAATAACGAACGATGTCCGGTGAAAGTGCTACTCTTGTGAGATGAAGGGCTTGGTGCAACAGAGAAAATTTGTGTGGGCGACGTCAAATCAGTCAGTACAGGCTACTGATGAATTGTTAAATATACACTGTAAGTAGGCTGTTTAGGTGTTTATGTTGGTAACGCCGCGTAGCGGTCCGTATGAAAATCACTGACTGTGCTGTGTGCAGTCTGTGGCTGGCTGGCGTTGTTGGAATATTCGCCTGTGTAGTATTGGGCAGTTGGACGGGAACAGCGCGTAGCGTTGCGTAGTTGGAGGTGATCCGCCAGCAGTGGCGGATGTGGGGAGAGAGATGGCGGAGTTTTGAGAGGTTGGCTATAAGAGGACGACCTGTACCTGTGTCCGCCAGAAAAAGTAAATTTGTAAAGATGGATGTCATGAACTGATAGATATGTATATGATGACTTTTGAACATTATTAAGGTAAATAAATTGTTTGTTCTCTATGAAAAATCTTTAATTTGTTAACTATGACTATCAGTAGGTAGTGCCTTCAGTAGTTAGTGCCTTCAGTAGTTAGAATCTTTTATTTAGCTGGCAGTATTGGCGCTCGCTGTGTTGCAGTAGTTCGAGTAACGAAGATTTTTGTGAGGTAAGTGGTTCATGGAAGATGTAGGTTATTGTTAGTCAGGGCCATTCTTTTGTGGGGATTATTGAAAGTCAGATGGCGTTGAGCTAAAAAATATTGTGTCAGTTTAATGATGATCAGAATAAGTAAAGAGAGAACTGTCTGAGTACGTTGAGTTTTGCTCAGCTGTTTGAAAATCAAATAACTTAGTTTACCAGCACAGTCATTCTTAATTTTCCTAAGGGGAACACTAACGGAAAAAAGTACACAGTTTCACAGAGCTCCAGTTCACTCAAGATTTGTTGTTGCAACAGTGCATATGGAGTACATGAAATGATGACATTCACAGATCAGCGGCACAAGCGATGCTCAGGTACCATGTATCGAACCATGCTGAAATTCGCGTATTAGCATGTGATGCAGCATCCACAGGCCGACAATTCAGGCGCTGACTGTGGTGCCCAGTGAATCTTACAGTCTCGTGGAATATGTTGTGCCACACCTGCTCGACCTGTTGACGCAGTTCTGTAAAAGTTTTTGGCTAACGAGTCACTTCTCATCCCATCATATCCCACGTATGTTCGACTGGAGACAAGTCCGGAGATCGTGCTGGCCGGCGAAGCTGCTGCACATCTTGCGTAGCACTGTGAGTTTCACGAGCAACATTTGGGCGAGTGTTATCCTGCTGGAACAGTACATCACCTTCTTGTTGCAAGAACGGCAAAAGAACGGGTCTAACAACATTCTGCAAGTAACGAGCGCTGGTTTGCCTCCCCTCCAGAAACACCAAAGATGAACGAATGTAGTAGCTTACTGCACCCCAGACTAACGCCCGAGCTGGGGCCAGTATGGTTTGCACCAATGCAGTCTACGACACAGCGAACACCAGGTCTGCGTCGTATGTGCAAACGACCATAACTTGCGTGCAGGCAGGATCTGCTTTTGTCGCTGAATACCACGGTGCGCCATTCCACCTTCCAAGTGATCCTCTGACGGCGCCAGTCCGGCCGCGCACGTCTATGCTGCGGCTAGATGTGTGCGTCACTGTAGTGCCACTGCTAACAACCGGTCCGCATCAGTTCGTGTCAGGGCTCGCAAGCCCTCGTGTCTGTGCTGTGGTAGCTGTACAATCGGCCACTGCTGCCCTTACAATAGGACAAAAACGACGATCCTAGCGGGCGTCTGTGCTGCGTGGAAATCCAGAACCTCCTCTACCGGTGTGAGAATGTTCACGTGACCACTGATACCAGCACTGTTGCACAGCTGACACAGCACGTCTAACTGGCGAGGCAATTCTCCGAAAGGACCACCTGCCACTTTGAAGGACACAATTTGACACCTTTCAAACTCACTTAGTTGACTATAGGACGCACGAATGCGTCTCCATGGGGCGGTTGCGTGCTCGTTTCACACGTCTGAACCACATTGAGCCATCTGGCTGTGAGCATTCCCTATTAAAAGATAGACACAAATGGCGCTATGGCAGCTATGCTACTACGCTATCTGTTGGCGGACGGCGTTTAAACTACACTCCTGGAAATTGAAATAAGAACACTGTGAATTCATTGTCCCAGGAAGGGGACTCTTTATTGACACATTCCTGGTGTCAGATACATCACATGATCACACTGACAGAACCACAGGCACATAGACACAGGCAACAGAGCATGCACAATGTCGGCACTAGTACAGTGTATATCCACCTTTAGCAGCAATGCAGGCTGCTATTCTCCCATGGAGACGATCGTACAGATGCTGGATGTAGTCCTGTGGAACGGCTTGCCATGCCATTTCCACCTGGCGCCTCAGTTGGACCAGCGTTCGTGCTGGACGTGCAGACCGCGTGAGACGACGCTTCATCCAGTCCCAAACTTGCTCAATCGGGGACAGATCCGGAGATCTTGCTGGCCAGGGTAGTTGACTTACACCTTCTAGAGCACGTTGGGTGGCACGGGATACATGCGGACGTGCATTGTCCTGTTGGAACAGCAAGTTCCCTTGCCGGTCTAGGAATGGTAGAACGATGGGTTCGATGACGGTTTGGATGTACCGTGCACTATTCAGTGTCCCCTCGACAATCACCAGAGGTGTACGGCCAGTGTAGGAGATCGCTCCCCACACCATGATGCCGGGTGTTGGCCCTGTGTGCCTCGGTCGTATGCAGTCCTGATTGTGGCGCTCACCTGCACGGCGCCAAACACGCATACGACCATCATTGGCACCAAGGCAGAAGCGACTCTCATCGCTGAAGACGAAACGTCTCCATTCGTCCCTCCATTCACGCCTGTCGCGACACCACTGGAGGCGGACTGCACGATGTTGGGGCGTGAGCGGAAGACGGCCTAACGGTGTGCGGGACCGTAGACCAGCTTCATGGAGACGGTTGCGAATGGTCCTCGCCGACACCCCAGGAGCAACAGTGTCCCTAATTTGCTGGGAAGTGGCGGTGCGGTCCTCTACGGCACTGCGTAGGATCCTACGGTCTTGGCGTGCATCCGTGCGTTGGTGCGGTCCGGTCCCAGGTCGACGGGCACGTGCACCTTCCGCCGACCACTGGCGACAACATCGATGTACTGTGGAGACCTCACGCCCCACGTGTTGAGCAATTCGGCGGTACGTCCACCCGGCCTCCCGCATGCCCACTATACGCCCTCGCTCAAAGTCCGTCAACTGCACATACGGTTCACGTCCACGCTGTCGCGGCATGCTACCAGTGTTAAAGACTGCGATGGAGCTCCGTATGCCACGGCAAACTGGCTGACACTGACGGCGGCGGTGCACAAATGCTGCGCAGCTAGCGCCATTCGACGGCCAACACCGCGGTTCCTGGTGTGTCCGCTGTGCCGTGCGTGTGATCATTGTTTGTACAGCCCTATCGCAGTGTCCGGAGCAAGTATGGTGGGTCTGACACACCGGTGTCAATGTGTTCTTTTTTCCATTTCCAGGAGTGTATTATGCAGCTACTATCCCCCAGGTGGCATATGTCGTCATTATATCAACGTCGACGGCGTCTTTCTTTTTTTTTCGGCAGTGTATTTACGTTACCGAATACTGAAAAATCGACAAAATGCGGGGACTAATTGCGACACGAGGGTCACTCCAAAAGAAATGCACACTATTTATGTAAAAATACAGTTTTCATTCTGCATGCGTGAAAGTTTGTGTGAGTAGATACATCCTTCCCGCTTGTTTTCAAACTTAGTTCAACCTGTTCCCGTTAGTGGCGCCGTCACAGCATGTCTTCAAAATAGCTGCTACACTTGACGTTTGTCAGAAGCAACGTGCTGTGGAAAGGAGACAATGGGAAACATCCACAAGAGGTTGAAAAAGGTGTACGGAGACGCTGCTGTCGATCGCAGTACAGTTAGTCGGTAGGCAAGCAGGTTACGTGATGAAAGCGGGCCCGGCAACATTGAGGATTGTCCTCGCAGCGGCGGGCTTCGTACTGCACACATTCCAGACAATGTGCAGAGAGTTAACAAATTGGTGACTGCTGACAGACGCATCACAGTGAACTAATTGTCACGCTACGTTGGGATATGGGAAGGCAGAGTTTGCAGAACACTGAAAGTATTGGCGTTAAAAAAGGTGTGTTGCAGGTGGGTTCCCAGGGTGTTGACAGTAGTTCACAAGGAAACAAGAAAAACTGTATGCAGCTAACTTTTGGAACTGTACGAGAATGGTGGAGAGAATTTCTTGGAAGAATTGTGACAGGTGATGAAACATGGCTCCATCATTTTTCACCAGAGACGTAGAGGCAATCAAAGGAGTGGCATCATGCAAATTCACCCAAGGAAAAAAAAATTTGAAACCACACCTTCTGCTGGAAATGTTATGGCTACGGTATTTTTCGATTCCGAAGGACTCTTGCTTGTGGACATCATTCCAAGTGGAACCACCATAAATTCTGATGCATATGTGACGACACTGAAGAAACTTCAAGCTCGACTGAGTCCTGTTTGACCACATTGGCAAAAGCAGGATGTTTTGCTGTTGCACGACAGTGCACGCCCACATGTCAGTCAAAAAAATCATGGAGGCGATCATAAAACTCAGATGGACAACACTGAAACACCCGTCTTACAGCCCTTACCGGGCTCCATGTGACTATAATCTCTTTGGGAAACTGAAAGACTATCTTCGTGGAACAAGGTTTGAAGATGATGGCTTCCTTGTGCACGCTGCCAAACAGTGGCTCCAACAGGTTGGTCCAGAATTTTACCGTGCGGGTATACAGGCGCTGGTTCCAAGATGGCGCAAGGCAGTTGAGAGGGATGGAAATTATGTGTACAAATGAAAATATTGTTTCTAAAGGATGTATCTACACACTCTACAACTTTCAAACATGTAGAATAAAAGATCTATTTTTTTAAATAGTGCTCATTTCTTTTGGAGTAATCCTCGTACTTTTTCGCCAGAGTAGCAGGGCTGCATGACACAAAATCAGTGAATTATTCTGTAGGTTCTGCAAGAGATCACAAGGTAAAAATACGTGATACAAGGAGATTTTTTATGCCGTTCAAATGTTGCACCGCCAGGAAGTTTTCTCTACTCACCTTTCAGAGTAGCCTAAATATCACGTGCTGCTCCTCACCAAGCTAGTTCGTTGGAGCGTGGTGTACACTATCTCTGGTCAGACTTTACAAACAATCACATCACTTAATTTGCCTCACAAAGATTTTTATAATGGCGCAAACAATATACAAAAGTTACATTTAAAACAACATAATAACTACGTTTAAAAAACGATTTAGTGTCATTCTCTCTATAAGCATTCTGGATTAGTCTCTATCTCAGTGATCGTAGAAGCAGCGAAAATACGTTGACATTTGTTTCATGACTCCCTAGTCACTATTCTTCTAGGTGAAAGAGAAAGCAAATGTCTTGTCATTGATAGGTTTTGCATATGTTTTTCGTGAACATTTGATGTTTTCCCCTTGAAGCGACTGCGCTTCTCACCCTTCCTTTCCAAACTCGCTTTACAAAGTGATAATCAACCTTCCTTTCACTTCTGCCACTGCAACTTTACTCTCCGATGCACGTTCAGCCTCCAGCGTACTGTCAATTACAGAATTCTTCAAATTCCTCACACTTCATTTTTTTTCAAAAAGGTATTTCAACACAACCAATACAAAAAAACACACTGTCGGAGAGAATAAATAACAACATTTTAGGGAATTAAGTCCTGTTTAATTTAAGCACTGAATGATGTTTCATACTTTTGAAGTGGTGTACAAAAACCGGAAGTCTTTGTTACAATTTTGAAGTGGGAAAGTGGAATTCAGAATAAGCAACTCGCACAAAATAAAGGACTAAATTTTTAGAACTTCTCATAAAGTTCCCACACATAGCTCTTTCTGGACCTATGGAGCACTTAAGAAGAAAACAATCTGCCTTTGACCGCCATGGTACTGCCACTAGAACCACCCGACTTCGCACCTCGAACGGAATTAGTGCAGTTGCTTCTTCATTACAGTACTAAAAACATTGCGTTCCACACGCACGTACTAGTCGCGGATAAGGCCTTCTTTGCGTGTGCCGATTACGTCACATTCGGAATAGCTACAGCTATTGTTACGGGAACACACACGTGAATGCTATTGCATCTAGCCAAAAAAAGACGTCATTGAACATATATCTAGATCTACATTTACACTCCGCAAGCCACCCAACGGTGTGTGGCGGAGGGCACTTTACGTGCCACTGTCATTACCTCCCTTTCCTGTTCCATTCACGTATGGTTCGCGGGAAGAACGATTGCCGGAAAGCATCCGTGCGCGCTCGAATCTCTCTAATTTTACCTTCGTGATCTCCTCGGGAGCTGTAAGTAGGGGGAAGCAATATATGCAATACCTCATCCAGAAACGCACCCTCTCGAAACCTTGACAGCAAGCTACACCGCGGTACAGAGCGCCTCTCTAGCAGAGTGTGCCACTTGAGTCTGCTAAACATCTCAGTAACACTAACACGCTTACCAAATAACCCTGTGACGAAACGCGGCGCTCTTCTTTGGATCTTCTCTATCACCTCTGTCAACCCGACCTGGTACGGATCCCACATTGATGAGCAATACTCAAGTATAGGTCGAACGAGTGTTTTGTAAGACACCTCCTTTGTGGATGGACTACATTTTCTAAGGACTCTCCCAATGAATCTCAACCTGGCACCCGCCTTACCAACAAATAATTTTATATGATCATTCCACTTCAAATCGCTCCGTACGCATACTACCAGATATTTTACAGAAGTAACTGCTACCAGTGTTTGTTCCGCTATCATATAATCATACAATAAAGGATCCTTCTTTCTATGTATTCGCAATACATTACATTTGTCTATGTTAAGGGTCAGTTGCCACTCCCTGCACCAAGTGCCTATCCGCTGCAGATCTTCCTGCATTTCGCTGCAATTCTCTAATGCTGCAGCTTCTCTATATACTACAGCATCATCCGCGAAAAGCCGCATGGAACTTCCGACACTGTCAACTAAGTCATTTATACATATTGTGAAAAGCAATGGTCCCTTAATACTCCCCTGTGGCACGCCAGAGGTTACTTTAACGTCTGTAGACGTCTCTCCATTGAGAAGAACATGCTGTGTTCTGTTTGTTAAAAAACTCTTCAATCCAGCCACACAGCTGGTCTGATATTCCGAAGCGCTTACTTTATCAGGCGACATTGCGGAACTGTATCGAACGCATTCCGGAAGTCAAAGAAAGTGGCATCTATCTGGGAGCCTGTATCTAATGTTTTCTGGGTCTCATGAACAAATAAAGCGAGTTGGGTCACACACGATCGCTGTTTCCGGTATCCATGTTGATTCCTACAGAGTAGAGTCTGTGTTTTCAGAAATGACATGATACGCGAGCAAAAAACATGTTCTAAAATTCTACAACAGATCGATGTCGAAGATTAGTCCTGTAGTTTTGCACATCTCCTCGACGACCCTTCTTGAAGACTAGGACTACATGTGCTCTTTTCCAATCATTTGGAACCTTCCGTTCCTCTAGAGAGTTACGGTACACGGCGGGGCAAGTTCTTTCTCGTACACTGTGTAGAATCGAATTGGTATCCCGTCAGGTCCAGTGGACTTTACTCTGTTGAGTGACTTCAGTTGCTTTTCTATTCCTTGGACACTTATTTCGATGTCAGCCATTTTTTCGTTTGTGCGTTTTTGTTGCTAATCGCCCTCAGCGACCAATACTTCCGTCGACAGGCCTAACATAAGCAGTTTGCCGAGTCTACTGGCCACACATAAGGTAGGTTGAAGCGTGATGGTACCCCAGACCATTCTAATGTCAAAGCGCGAGCACAGGTCACAGTCGATGCTCCGGAATACACAGTTTTTCGAACGATACCTGTTTCTTGGCCAACAGGTTCGCATTATTTAAGTCCCATTGTTTTTTATATACTTTGAAAGCCTGTACAGACTATTATTATCCTTAAGCCAAACAGTGATGCATTTCACGATGTACGATAGTACTGTGGCAAGTAGGCAGTTCGTCGGTCTTAACTAGGAAGGTATTAAAAGTGTAACGAGGCTCAGGGCAGAAATGTTGAGCGCCTGTTGCAGTTTTGATCATGCGTTCTGTACATATGTATACAGTGACCGATTATTTATTCTCAGAACGTTAGTCATCTGCTGAGCTCAACCAACAGGTAGTTACTGCTGCCTGGATATACTATTGTTCCTCAAAATTCATCGGAAAGGTTCCGAAACATCATGTCGATATTAGCAGAACGGCTGCAGTTTACGTGGGAGGAGGTGTCTTATATCAAGATTTCTTCTCATTCCATTAGTGTCAGGACAATAAGAATATATCCCTGTACCACCTGTTATTAGTTGCTTTTTACCTTCGTGCACCATACGACGGCGTCCTGCATAATATGCGCATGCTAAACTTTCACAGCCCATTTTCACTTAATAACACGGTTGCTGGCAGCGTAACAAATCGGAAAGTACGGTTGGAATGTTTTTGTGCATTGTCTCGGCATCTCGGATCTGGTTCCATCGCACCACTAATTATTTGTTATTGTTAAGAACGGAATGTGAAAGGACTATTACGGTCAGCAGTCGTGACGTGGTCGCATCTTAGTGCAGACCCTGTGTTATAGTGCGAGAAAGATAGAACTTCGTAGTAGAATTTACGTCGTACATGAACTGTTTCAAAGTGTCAACTAACTATTGTCATGTTAAAAGTTTTGAATCGTCTCTGGGTAGCTTAGATAGCAAAGGCTTGACGGTGAAATGCAAACTCCACTGCTCGCATTGCTACCAGATATATTGTTTTCGCTTGTCACGTAAGTTAACATCTGCTTCTTGTCCGTTGGAGTACTGAGGTTTCCTGACAGCTGCTGTACGGTACATATCCTGCAGAGTGCCAAAATGCAAGAGTGGCAACCTTAAATGCACCAGGAATTTGATTGTAAAAACATCGTATTCAGAAACACATACAGCCGGTCTTGCTGATTCGAACCTCGGTAAATCAAATTGTTGGATAATTCGTTGTATTTTCCCGGTCCCTTGCAAAAATCACAATTAATCCAAGAAGTCGTACGTGTTTTGGTACACGTAGTAAATCGAAGCGATTGTTACGACAGATCGCCCGAAAACACTCCATAATTCTAAGTCAGCGGCTATCTGACACCCGGTAATTCGAAGAAATAGTTTCTGTAGTATTTCCGTCATTTAACTGTTTACGTCAATCATTTGTTTACTCAACAATGTACCATACATAACAGTAAGTAAATAAGTTGTAAAAACTGTTTCGCAGAAGTAGGGTAGGGTGCCCTATTTTCGGATAGCTAAGGAAATCTGAGGATGTGGTTGGTTAAAAATCAGCTGAATGCTCCCATAAATGACTGACGTATGTAACACGTAATAGATTTTGGGTATGCATAACCTTTAATGGCGAAAGTTGACAGATTGCAATTCATAATGTATGTCAAAGAAACTTGTGCGTTTTGGAGAGGGCACTAATAGGGTGGGTAATTTCAGAGAGTGTGATTCCTGATTACGGATATGGTTATTTCATAAAGAAAATAAACAATTGCGTATCTCTGGAAATAATGTTTCATCACAATAAATACAAAAGTAATGTACAGATATTGCGATTTGATTACAATTATGTTGTGCGTCTTCTAGCCACGTTTCTCAGTCCAGCACAGTTTATTTACCCAACACAAAAATCCTAGACACTTCATCGAGTCTTCTCCAGATTTATCTTCCCGATATGGGACAAACATTATAGGCATTCCTCTTTGCGCCGTATTCATCCTTGTCGAGACAATTTGAACAGAACTTTCGGAATCCTCAGCAAATGATAACTCACAAACCGATTTACTTTGTCGCCTACTCCTTTTAGTCGCCTTTGTGTTCTTTTGGCTGGCGTTTTAGGTGCTTTTATATTTCCGCTTTTTGACGATTCTCCTAGTTCTTACAAAAATCGCCCTCTTGCATTTTAGCTTGTCTTGAGCTGAAGGCTGAGGACTTTCCGCAGCAAGCTCTTTCTGGTACGGTCAGGATGTTAACACTGGTGGCTTTCCCCTCCATCTTCCACTTATTGAAGACTGAGTTGAGATTAGTGTTAAGCGCATTTGAAATGGTTAAACAGTGGTGCAGGATAATTATCTACATCTTCGAAGCAGTCACCTTCGTCTGTTTCTTCTCCTGCATTGGTTTCCTGTGCGAGGAAGTCTGCATCTTCAACAACATTTGGATTGAATGCAATTATTCTACATTTCTAGAAAGCATTTATAGCTTTTAGCATGTTCGCGGCCCGCACATAGGCTTTTCCAAATATTTCCTCGACTTTAGCCATAGTCACAGCTCGAAATGGTTGGTTGTCAAGCCGAGTTCAGATCCTTGTGAGTAAACCCTTTTGAATTGCCCCATGAAGGTGAAAAATGGTTCAAATGGGTCTGAGCACTATGGGACTTAAGTACTGAGGTCATGAGTCCCCTAGAACGTAGAACTACTGAAACCTAAGTAACCTAAGAACATCACACACACACACACATACATGCTCGAGGCAGGATTCGAACCTGCGACCGTAGCAGCAGCGCTATTCCAGACTGTAGCGCCTAGAACCGCTCGGCCATCCCGGCCGGTCCATGAAGGTGAGGTTTAGTGGCTTAGATTATGGGTACTATGGGGTACGATAAGTGGTTGCCCCTACAGCATTCGTACAGGTTACAATTATAATCGAGGGGCCGCTCTATGCCGAAGACAATCCAGCAATTTGCTTGTCACCTCTCAGGCTAATTACTTCAGACCGACGTCCCTGAGCTACACATATGTCAATTTGATCCTCATTTTCTTTGGTGAAACCCTTTACTCTGGTTATTGAAATAGACTCAAGTTTTCTAAAACTTTGCACTGGATGCCTTTTTTTTTTAAAAAAAAAAAAGCCCCTCAACCATTTTTTGCCAGCACTGTGCTTGCCTGGACCAAAAGGATGTTTAAGATTATTTCGGACAGCTAGTTCATATGCTGAAGTTCGATTGTCTCTCTTAAGTAGCCCATTATATCTCTTACCCATTACCTGACAATATTTGGAAAGGTTGTTCGCAAGACCACCCCCTAAAGTACATTTTCTGCTTCTCCTAGAGCCTAGTTTCTCTTCAGAGTTTCCTCCCTTTACGTAATCTAAAAGTGTAGATTTTGCCATCTGAAACACCTTGGACGACTTTAAGAATCCCCTTTCTTTGTTTATAATGGCTATCACTGCCTTGCTCATATTATTCTGTGCCCATAACTTTCTTTTTCTCAGTCATTGAGTAAAAAGAAATAAAAAGCGAACTCTATGAAGGGGTCCATTTGTCGGATGGTCAAAATCCTAGCGATATCCGAAATTAGGCCCTTGTACCACGTGACACCATGGTTGAAGTACCGAATATGTAATTAATTATTGTATTTAAAAGCTACTCACAAGTTTTAACTTTTATGTCTAAGGTAGGCCGCGCGGGATTAGCCGAGCGGTCTCGGGCGCTGCAGTCATGGACTGTGCTGCCGGTCCGGCGGAGGTTCGAGTCCTCCCTCGGGCATGGGTGTGTGTGTTTGTCCTTAGGATGATTTAGGTTAAGTAGTGTGTAAGCTTAGGGACTCATGACCTTAGCAGTTAAGTCCCATAAGATTCACACACCTTTGAACATTTTGTCTAAAGTAAGGTGTGATGATCATGTCTGACAAAGAACAGTTATATCAAGTGGTGTGCTGTGCGCGTATCTGATTACGTATATCTGTATATTTACCTGTATCTGTGTGTTCATCTGACCCTGTTTTAAACAATCCGTCTGCTAGGAAGAAAGCAATACCGGTGAACCCAAACTAATTAAAAACTGTGCGCGATAATGACAAATTAGAGGTAAGCACATTCAAAACTACTCGATCTTATTACGGCCCAGTAAATCTGAATAAGTATAAAAGTGGTCCCTGTGCGAAAATCCATAAACTGTGTGATATAAATTTCTTACCTCGTGTTGGTGTCCCAGCACCACTAAACTACTTCAGATGCAAAGGCCAAAATGCATGATATTTGACTGAGACACATTTAGAATTTGTTTAATGAAAATGACTTGGATTTGGGAGAAGGAACATGATTGAGGAGAATGTAATATCTTACTTGAAAATCTTACTGTATTGTGAAACTGAATTGCGATTGTTATGCCATAACATAAAATTAAAATTACGCAAATTATCTTTACAAAAAAATACAATAAATAACTTGGGCTCACACACAAAGCTGGTCTCATTCAAATTTATTCTACAGCAAAATTACATACATATATGATCATTGATTACCTTATTGTAGATTGTTGTAACAATATGTATAAATAAAAGTTTTCTGGTTGTGGTACCGTGTCACAATGTATTAAACTACTGCTGCTGGAGAAAACCCAACGTTTCGGCCACGGTTGCAGCGGTCTTCTTCTGAGTCTACTGCATGGGCAGGAAACACCCAACACCAGTAGACTCAGAAGAAGGCCGCTGCAACCGTGGCCGAAACGTTCGTTCTTCTCCAGCAACAGTAGTTTTATACATTAGGGTCCGGTACCATACCCAGAAAACTTTAATGTCGACTGACTCTGGCCATGGAAATATGTAGAAAGATTCTTCATCAAAATTTCATAATAACATTTGTAGCACTTTCTTAAATAATTTTACTTCAAATCTTATTTCTTCCGTAAATAATTAATATCCAACACTGAAATTATTACACTGAATATTTAATACTAAGCGACTGCCCACTCTGAAGCATCGCAACAGACACTGCCAGCATCTGCAGCGCTACTCCTGCTACTCCAGAGCAACCACACTACAACTACGTGACCTGACATAGGATGTTTGCTACACATACTCTCTCACCAATAGCTGCAACGCAGCGTTCTTCGCATGAACATCTTTGTCATCGATATGTCGCTTATGCTCTTGGATAATACACTACTGGCCATTAAAATTGCGACACCACGAAGATTACGTGCTACAGACGCGAAATATACACAGCAGGAAGAAGATGCTGTTATATGCAAATGATTAGCTTTTCAGAACATTCACTCAAGGTTGGCGCCGGTGGCGACACCTACAACGTGCTGACATGAGGAAAGTTTCCAACCGATTTCTCATACTCAAACAGCAGTTGACCGGCGTTGCCTGGTGAAACGTTTTTGTGATGCCTCGTGTAAGGAGGAGAAATACGTACCATAACGTTTCCGACTTTGATAAAGGTCGGATTGTAGCCTATCGCGATTGCGGTTTATTATATCGCGACGTTGCTGCTCGCAGTGGTCGAGATCCGATGACTGTTTTGTTCGCATTGACGGCACTTTGAACAGTGGACGTCACATTTCAGATGTGTTACTACCCGTGGCTCTACCCTTTATTCGATCCCAGCGAAACCCTAAATTTCAGCAGGACAATGCACGACTGCATGTTGCATGTCCTGTAGGGGCCTTTCTGGATACAGAAAACGTTGGACTGCTGCCCTGGCCAGCACATTCTCCAGATCTCTCACCAACTGAAAACGTCTGGTCAATTGTGGCCGAGCAACTGGCTCGTCACAATACGCCAGTCAGTACTCTTGATGAGCTGTGGTATCGTGTAGAAGCGGCATGGGCAGCTGTACCTGTACACGCCATCCAAGCTCTGTTTGACTCAATGCCCAGGCGTATCAAGGCCGTTATTACGGCCAGAGGTTGTTGTTCTGGGTACTGATTTCTCACGATCTATGCACCCAAATTGCGTGAAGATGTAATCACATGTCAGTTCTAGTTGAATATATTTGTTCAATGAATACCCGTTTATCGTCTGCATTTCTTCGTGGTGTAGCAATTTAATGGCCAGTAGTGTAAGTTAGAATTTACAATTTCCATTATTTGTGACTGCACACATCAAAATTTTTTGCTGCACTTCGGTTCCGAGAGTTCTGGAACCTGTACAGAAAATTGGAATATAGTTCAACATAATCATCATTTACGCCATTTTTTACTGCTCATGAAAACCGCACATTCCATGTTGTATCACCATGCCCAGAGACATTCAGAGGTGGTGGTCGAGATTGCTGTACACACCGGTACCTCTAATACCCAGTAACACGCTCTCTTGCATTGATGCATGCCTGTATTCGTCGTGGCATACTATACACAAGTTTATCAAGGCACTGTTGGTCCACATGTACCCACTCATCAAAAGCGATACGGCGTAGATCCCTCAGAGGGGTTGGTGGGTCACGTCGTCCACAAACAGCCCTTTTCAATCCATCCCAGGCATTGTCGATAGGATTCATGTCTGGAGAACATGATGGCTGGCCACTCTAGTCCAGCGATGTCGTTATCCTGAAGGAAGTCATTCATAAGATGTGCTCCATGGGGGCGTGAATTGTCGTCCATGAAGACGAATGCCTCGTCAATATGCTGCCGACATGGTTGCACTATCGGACGGCATTCACGTATCGTACAGCGGCGTACGTTGGCCCCGCATAATGCCACCCCAAACCAGCGGGGAACCTCCACCTTACTGCACTCGCTGGACAGAGTGTCTAAGGCGTTCAGCCTGGCCGGGTTGCCTGATTGAAATCATATGCGACACTCATCGGTGAAGAGAACGTGATGCCAATCCTGAGCGGTCCGTTTGACATGTTGTTGGGCGCATCTGTACCGCGCTGCATGGTGCTGTGGTTGCAACGACGGACTTCGCCACGGGCGTCGGGAGTGAAGTTGCGCTTCATCCAACCTATTGCACACAGTTTGAGTCGTAGCACGACGTCCTGTGGCTGCACGGAAAGCGTTATTCAACATGGTGGCGTTGCTGTCAGGGTTCCTCCGAGACATAACCCTTAGGTAGCGGCCATTCAGTGCAGTAGAAGCCCTTGGGCAGTCTGAGCGTGGCATGTCATCAACAGTTCCCGTCTCTCTGTAGCTCCACCATGTCCGAACAACATCGCTTTGGTACTCTCCGAGCGGCATGGACACTTCCCTTGTTGAGAGCCCTTCTTGGCACAAAGTAACAGTGCGGACGCGATCGAACTGCGGTATTGACCGTCTAGGCATGGTTAAACTACAGACGACAAGAATTGTGTGCCTCCTTTCTGGTGGAATGACTGGAACTGATCGGCTGTCGAACCCCCTCCGTCTAATAGGCGCTGCTGTGTGGTTGTTTACATCTTTGGGCTGATTTAGTGATATCTGTGAACAATCAAAGGGACTGTGCCTGTGATACAATATCCACAGTCAATGTCTAGCTTCAGGAGTTCTGGGAACCTGGGTCATGCAAAACTTTTTTGATGTGTATATTTCAAGTTTCATTAAACACAATGTCATTAATAAATAACACTAAAATATCAAATTACTTATCATGATGCTTACGTCGCGTCTATAAAACATTATATTTAAATCTAAGAGATTAATAATTAAAAAATGAAACAAGTTGCTAGAATGGAATGCGACTGATGAGCTTGGCGGTTAGTAGGGCACCAACAAGGAATCAAAGTTAGTTAGTCGATATTCGCATCGACAGCAGCGTCCAGGACCAAATATCCACCTATACGGACCTATGCCACTATCCGCAAACAGGGCACTTTTCCCTGAAAGTGTTCCACTCTCAAAAACGTTCAGGATTCCGGCATCCAGGCTGTTGACAACCCTGCAGCACAATTAACCGTATGCTGAAAATGTGACTGCAGAGGAAGGGAACCCGGCAAGCTGAGATTCCGCGCTTTGAAGAACGTTTACTGAAGTGGCTTACAGTGCGTCATTGTAGGCTACAAAACGTTCCTGCCGGAGGTTACATGCTTAGAGAAAAGGCAAATTCATTTGCCGTTAGTCTGGACAGTGAAGGCTTCGCCACTAACAAGGGTGGCTCTAATTTTAGAAAAACATAAAATCTTTTTTAAGACGATTCCTGGTGAAAGTGCGAACACTGATAACACTTTATTTGGCATTGAAGCCTGGAGAGAACTTCTTCAATAATGTAGAAACGGGAAATTTTTTTCGACTGTCTTTCCGACCGAACACTTACTTTTATAGGAAAAAAATCGTAGGGGAAAACGTAGCAACGAAAGAATAACGCAGTTGCTTGCATTGTACGTTAACGGCTCTCAGAAACTAAAAATCTTTTAATCGCGGAAACTGCCTACACTAGACGTTCAAAAGTACAAAATGACTCCCTGTTTTTTAGTGCGTCGGCAAAAACACGCGTATGACAACAATATGATTTAGTGAATGACTGTTGAGCCTAGGCAAAGACATGCAAAAATAGAAACTAAAAATTCTGCTATTTTTATACAGTAGCTCAGTTCGCAATAACCGACCGCCTTTAGATAATGCGCAACTTCATGTATGCTCTGCGAACACCTGTTCGAAATTACAACCGCTTGACCAGGGAATAATTCAAAATTTTAAACCTTTTTATCGCAAATAAGTTAAGAGCACAATATTGCATGGTACTGAAACATGAATTGTGGGAAAACCGTAGCAGAAGAGACTCAAAGCATTTGAAATGTAGTGCTTCAGACGAATGTTGAAAATTAGGTGGACTGATAAGGTAAGAACGAGGATATTCTCCGCAGAATCTGCGAGGAACGGAACGTATGGAAAACGCTGACAAGGGGAAGGGACATCATTGAATAACTTCCTTGGTACTACAGGGAGCTGTGTAGGATAAAAACTGTGGAGGAAGACGGAGATTGGAATACATCTAGCATGTAATAGACGTACGTTGCAAGTGCTTCACTGAGACGAAAAGGTTGCCACAGGAGAGAAATTCGTGGCGGACCGCATCAGTCCAGTCAGAGGACTTACGACTAAAAAAAGTGCGATAATTTTACTAGTGGTGAGTGGCCCATAAAAACTTTTAGGCAGCGATGACCATAGATGACGAAGTATGGAATGTTGTTAGCCTGCAGATGCTTTCCAACCGCTTCAAGCAAAAAGCTGATTTATTAAGGAACCACACAATCAAATGGAAAGCGGAGAACTGGACTAGGGTTCCTACGATACCTGTGGTCATCTATTTTATTTAATAAATGATGTCACATTTGATTATTTCATTTATTTGTCGATCTTCCGGAAGTCTCAGGTGCCCTGACAACCACTGAAATTTTGGCTGTTCCGGGTTATATGAAGACAAAGCAGAAATAGATGCACAATCGGCTATATCTCTTATTCTAAACGAGGCAAACACGACATTAGGACCGTTTCGCATGAACGTCCTAGGAACTGAGGTGGACGACGATTATCTTCGGCTTTGGGCACAAAAGAAAGAACATGATCAAGCATACTGGAGATCACTTTAAAAGGTCATCGGTTTCTTTAAAAACAAAATCAAAGTTTTCTTATGTATTTTTTGAAAATGTTTGCACTTTCCGTAGTTTGTAAAATTGAAAAAAAAGATAAACTTCATTTTGATTTGAGTTCTATTTCTTACTTTCTGCGTACTTGTGCATAGAAACACAAATGTTATTGGAACGTAACTTTTTTCCTTTATTTTCGTAGGGAACACCTTTACTTAGAGTTCTCCTTGATTCCACCATAAGTACTCAACCTTTCCTTAAATCGAACTCTCAGCTGTTCGATCATTTTTTGTTCCCCTTGTGTTTTGAATAATCGAGAATAGACTGTACATCAAACACACAAAAGTTACTTATTACAAACGTAATCATGTCACCACTTTTAATTTGTAAGCTTCGGGCAACCTCACAGCATACTAAAATACATAAAGTAAAAAAGAAATAAGAAAATAATGAAACAGTGTGTTACCGCTTCCCCGGGAACATACTATCGAAAGAAATACAAAGATAAATAAATTAATAACGCCAGAAGGTGCGTTCTCAGGTTCTCTCTGTATTCTTTCACTGCTATCGTTGGTCAAATTCAAACTGAAGTGAGTACAATCTCTTTTCTTCTTTTTTTAATGAAATGTAGTACTATTTCATGCTGAAAGATTCACAGACAAATAAACATTCGTTACTTTTACGTTTTCAGCACACATGCCTCTCGTAGACTAAAGGAAAATTAGTATTTCCTTTTTCCTGCTCGTTTAATACTATATCTTTTCATAAACTTTACGAAAAAGATTCGGTCTTTTTTTTTTAAAAAAAAAGGCTAACTTTCTCAGTCGTAATCACAGACTCTACTCTAGTTTCGTCATAAACGTTTTCTTTCATTTAAAGTATTGAAAAGGAAAAACAATAAAGGTCGATGTTTATCTTCGATTACCTTTAACTTCAGTATAAACTGAAAACAGATATTGTACCTGTGGGGTTTACCAAGCTGGAACTGCGCGGATCCATATAATTACGTCCACCACGGATAAACTTGAAAATCTTCTCACTGTTTCTAAACAATCCAACAGCTCATATTATTACACAGCCAACTAATTTAATAGCTCTTCATTATAAATACCCCCATATACTACGAGTATCTCGCATATTTAACATTATGCTAACCCTAGCTGGTCTTAGAACAATAAATTGAGAGCGAGTTAAAATTCGTTGTGACGATCTCAGGATGAAATTATCACAGATAATTTTTTCCATGTAGTTACAACGCGTGAGGTTCATTTCAATATAATTACCTTCAGTTACCTTTCGTCCCACAATAAATCATTTTCTTACATTAATTCAGTTGTATATTTTTATCGTTATGCTTGTTTGAACGAACGAGTTTGAGTTAAAATTTTGTTAAGGGCGGAAATGTTTGTCATCTAATGACCATACGCAGAAGTAACGTGGCTTCGCGGAACTGTTTCAGAGTACCATATATCCATCGTGTCGCCCATGTATGATTCCGCGTCACAGAACAAAAACAAAAGAAAATAGTGTTCTATGCCGTGTCGCCTTAAATACTTTTCTGTGCTTGAAGGAGAAAGTGCGTTTAGAACGCCTAGCTGTACTGTTACATATATCTGTGGTAATAATAAAACTGTAAAACCATTTCATTAAAAGCGGATGACAAAGAAGAAAGATATCGTAATTCAAAGGTTCAAGTAAAATTTTCCTATCGGCTTGGCAATTGTGATGTTTGAGCATCACGTCACAGTACACTAAATAACCAACAGATGATTCTGTTAATTTCGTGCTACACCAAAGAATCAATAGATGGTGCTGTTATTTTTTTTTTTTACGCAGTGACAGATTTGTTTTTGAAAGTTAACGACGGAGACAGCATTAAGCAGTGCAATCTTATCTTTACGAATACAAGCCAAGAGCGAATTTACTTGACTGGGGTGTACGGATTTACTGATTTCGCGTTGTGTAGGAAAAACTTAATCACGTTGATTTGCTTCTGTCGACAGGTTTTATTTGTTTTCATTGCCAGGTAAAACTAATTTATACGAAGTTTGCTTTCTGATTTGAGTGCCTACTCATTACATCTTAATTTAGTTTTGTTTACGAGTAACAGTGCCCAGAAATTGGTCGAATCTTTATGAATACACCAGAACAGCTAAAAGACTGAGGACTATGCAGTCTCAAGAATCCAATGAAGATCCTAAGGCGAGACTTGCTGGAGCTCTAGAACATTAGGCTTTAACTTACTTTTTGGAAAATCCTCGCGAAACTGTGATCGAGAGCATCACGCATTAACTCGCTCCTCAAAAACCTACACTCACAGAGGCCTAAGTTACTTTTCTCCAATGTAAAATCATAGAAGCGGAAATTCTGATAGGAAGTTGGGCAGGAGAGCGAGTTTTTGTCGCTCACTTGCTCCAAACAGCTATAGGGAGGCCAAAATAAGAGGCCCCATGTCTTACAAACAACATACAAACGATTCACTCATTTATTGTAAATACGAAATACAGTGTAGTAAATTATTGTTAAGAAAAACAACGTACTAAACATTCATTACGTCAATAGTTCACAGGAGGTGCTGAAAATGTACAACGTAAACTTCCATACACATCTCACCAAGCCTCAATATGTTTCTGAAATCTTCTCGAGTTCGTTTCGTGTGATTTCCGCTACAGCAATGGGAATGTTTCTTTCCAGCTCTTCAGTTGGATGCAGCTTCTTACCATAGACATAATCCCTTAAATATCACAGGTAGGCAGATCGGGTCGTCTTGGCGGTCCAAACCTGCGGAAACTGTACGTTATTCTCTCAAAGCTTCATGGACGTATCACATTGAAAACCATTAAATATGCGCCGTAGCGCCGTCTTGTTGGAAAAACGCCCACTCTCGGCCTTCCTCCTTAAGTTGCACTGTGAATGGTTCTAACAATTCCATTATATACACTTGACAATTCACGGTGTTATTAAAGAAAATGACCCCTACAATACGCTGGACTGAAACTGCGCACCAACCACCTTCTTTCAAAATAATGCAGTAGCACCTCACAGCGTTGCCTTTTACTGTCTGTTGACAAATAGCGTGTGTTTTGAGAGTTTACGTTCCCGCTAAGACGAAACTATGCGTCGTCTGAGATGAAGTAAGGATTTGGATCCAGATAACCATCAGCGACATGCGTGAGTGAACGGGGTGCCGCAAGGTTCGGTCTTGGGTCCTCTGATGTTCTTAATATATATTAATGACTTGCCATTCTATATTCACGAAGATGCAAAGCTGGTACTTTTTGCTGATGATACAAGTGTAGCTATCACACCCAACAGGCAAGAATTAACTGGTGAAATTGTAAACGATGTTTTTCAGAAAATCATTGTTCTCTGCAAATGGGCTCTGATTAAACTTTGACAAAACATATATATACAGTTCCACACAGTAAATGTAATGACATCATTAATAAATAAAGACTTAGATCAGAAAGCGGTAGCTAAGGTAGAATATTCAAAATTTCTAAGTGTATGCATTGATGAGGGGTTGAACTGGAAAAAACACACTGAATATCTGCTGAAACGTTTGAGTTCAGTTACTTACGCTATTAGGGTCATTGCAAATTTTGGCGTTATACGTCTCAGTAAATTAGGTTACCACCCCTATTTTCGTTCTTTGCTTTCGTATGGCATCATTGAGTGAAGGAGTGTTCATTGCACAATAAAGTGTAATCAGAACAATTGCTGGGGCTCATCCAAGAGCATCCTGCAGACACTTATTTAAAGAGCTAGGGATCTTCACTGTAGCCTCACAATATATATATATTCACTTACGAAATTTGTTATTAACAAACCGAACGAATTAAAAAGTAATAGCAGTGTACATGGCTACAACACTAGGAGAAAGGATGATCTTCTGTACTCAAGGTTAAATATAACTTTGGCTCAGAAGGGGGTAAATTATGCTGCCAGAAAAGTCTTTGGTCACTAACCTAATAGCATCAAAAGTGACAGATAGCCATAAAGCATTTAAAAGGAATTTAAAAGATTTCTGAATGCCAACTCCTTCTACTCACTAGATGAATTTTTGGAAATAGTAAGTGGGTAATTTCCCAACCTCCACAAAAAAACTAAAATAAATTAAAAATTATTGAGTGTCATGTAATATTTTGTCTAATGTAATATCTTGTATAGACACCTTTTATTAACTTGACGCGTTCCACATCATTACGAAGTGTCGTATTCATGATCTATGGAACAAGTACTAATCTAATCATTCTCAGTAGTTTGTGCTTGTGCGTAATCTGGAGGTTTTAATGCTTGCTCCACATGTACTTTGGGTGCTCGCATATGCAATAGCTTCAACATATTCTGGGATACCGTTCGTTTAGTGTTTAGCGGGGAGGGTAGACGTCTTGTTGATTTCCGTGGACTTCTTACCACAGCCTCCTGAACACGTTCGATATTTTCCGGAGAACAAGTTTCCTTTACACGGTTGCGTTTGCAGACCTTTGGCTCTAAATATACTGATTAGTTTCTGCACAACTTTTTTTTTTTTTTTTTTTTTTTTTTTACGAGGAGCATCTGTCTCTGAATATCTTACTGTGAATCGTATATTTAAAGTTTTAAACAATTTACAGCCAAAAAAAGTTTCAAGAATGAACACTGTTGTTCGACTGACAAATGCATTCTCCAAAACTATATTAACAAGAAGCTACAAACTGACTACGGACAGCGCAGCGCTGACCACTAAAGCGGCGCAAGACATCACGTGACCTCGTTAGACCCTAGCGTTAAGGAATGACAACGCTCAGATAGCTTCGCATATTACATTCAGTGTAACACGAGCCATCTTCTCATCTTGGCCACCCCGTATAATTAAATACCCACGCAACGATGAGTTTGTCAGCTAGTTTACAGTATTATTCCTCAGTTCACAAGAATTTCTTTCACAGGTTATTATCAGACTGAAAAAAAGTCACTGTCAGAACTGACACTTTTCCGTACAAACCTTAAGCGTGGGAACGGTCCTTGGAGTACTTTACTGCACAAAGTCTTGGTTTAGTTCACTCCGTGTTGAGAATAGTAATGGATGAACCGCTCTTTCAAGACGGGGAAAAGAAGAGAGGAAATCTACTGCTCGAGCTCCCCCGATACAACTGGAACAAAGAGCGTGATCTCGGCCCGTGCGCTTGGAAGCAGACGGCCCCGATATCCGCCTCCATAGAACAGAACTCGGCGCTGCCCTTCCCTGCTGAAGCAGGCCGCTTTGTTCCCCTTGATTAAACCTCCGACGTAGGCGAGCAATTAATCATTTGCTAAATTGCCTCTCCAAGAAGCCGCGCGCTCGTCCTCACGTTAATTTCACTTAAACGAAATGAAAGCTGTTTTTGTTTTCCTAATACTCTCCGCGGCTTTCTCTTCCAGCGGTCCCCTAGCGTTCCCTTTCAGCGGCTTTCCTCAACCTTTACACGGAATTAAATCTCTGATAAAGGCGCCGCCCTGGTTAATACTCTGGATTTGTGTTAGGGAGGAACGTGGTTCAAAGAAATGTCTGACTTCGTCCATTTCGGTTTCTGACATCTACATAAAGCTCGTGGGCAGATTGTGGGAAGGTTCCACCTTTAAGGCCGTGTGTCAGTCTTGTGTCTCACTCTTATTCAAATGAACAGCTGCTCTATTTCTGATTACAATAAACACCAATTAGAATTATGTTAATACCTTCAGCTGCTAACGGGCGTTGATATACAGGGTGTTACAAGAAGGTACGGCCAAACTTTCAGGAAACATTCCTCACACACAAAGAAAGAAAATAAGTTATGTGAACACGTGTCCGGAAACGCTTACTTTCCATGTTAGAGCTCATTTTATTACTTCTGTTCAAATCACATTAATCATGGAATGGAAACACACAGCAACAGAACGTACCACCGTGACTTCAAACACTTTGTTACAGGAAATGTTCAAAATGTCCTCCGTTAGCGAGGATACATGTATCCACCCTCCGTCGCGTGGCATCCCTGATGCGCTGATACAGCCCTGGAGAATGACGTATTGTATCACAGCCGTCCACAGTACGAGCACCAAGAGTCTCTACATTTAGTACTGGGGTTGCGTAGACGAGAGCTTTAAAATGCCCCCATAAATGAAAGTCAAGAGGGTTGAGGTCAGGAGTGCGTGGAGGCATGGAATTGGTCGGCATCTACCAATCTATCGGTCACCGAATCTGTTGTTGAGAAGCGTACGAACACTTCGATTGAAATGTGCAGGAGAGCATCGTGCGTGAACCACATGTTGTGTCTTACTTGTAAAGGCACATGTTCTAGCAGCACAGGGAAAGTATCCCGTATGGAATCATGGTAACGTGCTCCATTGAGCGTAGGCGGAAGAACGTGGGGCCCAATCAAGACATCACCAACAATGCCTGCCCAAACGTTCACAGAAAATCTGTGTTGATGACGTGATTGCACAATTGCAACATTACCTTCCTTCAATTGGGCCAACTGGCGGTGAATTGAGGAAGTACAGTACATACTGACGAAACTAAAATGAGCTCTAACATGGAAATTAAGCGTTTCCGGACACATGTCCACATAACATCTTTTCTTTATTTGTGTGTGAGGAATGTTTCCTGAAAGTTTGGCCGTACCTTTTTGTAACACCCTGTATATCAACGGGGACGGGTGAAAATGTGTTCTCCGACCGGGACTCCAACCCGGGATCTCCTGCCTACATGGCAGACGGTCTGTCCATCTGAGCCTCTGAGGGCACAGAGGATAGCGCGACCGCAGAGACTATCTCGTACACGCCTCCCACGAGACCCACATTCTCACCTTGTATGTCCTCATTCCACATTCGTAGTGTCCCACCTCAACACACTCATTACTCCTGGAAAAAATTCTTAGCAAGACCCGTAAGAGTTCGGGGAATATGTGTGCATCCGCACAGAAGAAGCAGTTCATGGCCAGTGTTGCTAGAACTACACTACTGGCCATTAAAATTGCTACACCAAGAAGAAATGCAGGTGATAAACGGGTATTCATTGGACAAATATATTATACTAGAACCGACATGTGGTTACATTTTCACGCATAATGGGTGCATAGATCGTGAGAAATCAGTACCCAGAACAACCACCTCCGGCCGTAATAACGGCCTTGATACGCCTGGGCACTGAGTCAAACAGAGCTTGGATGGCGTGTAGAGATACAGCTGCCCATTCAGCTTCAACACGATACCACAGTTCATCAAGAGTAGTGACTAGCGTATTGTGACGAGCCAGTTGCTCGGCCACCATTGACCAGACGTTTTAAATTGGTGAGAGATCTGGAGAATGTGCTAGCCAAGGCAGCAGTCAAACATTTTCTGTATCCAGAAAGACCCGTACAGGACCTGCAACATGCGGTCGTGCATTATCCTGCTGAAATGTAGGGTTTCGCAGGCATCGAATGAAGGGTAGAGCCACGGGTCGTAACACATCTGAAATGTAACGTCCACTGTTCAAAGTGCCATCAATGCGAACAAGAGGTGACCGAGACGTGTAACCAATGGCACTCCATACCATCACGCCGGGTGATACGCCATTATGGCGATGACGAATACACGCTTCCAATGTGCGTTCACCGCGATGTCGCCAAACACGGACTGCTAGTGATATGAGGCCGTTGGGATCCAGCACGGCGTTCCGTATTACGTCCCGAACCCACCGATTCCATATTCTGCCAACAGTCATTGGATCGCGACCAACGCGAGCAGCAATGTCGCGATAGGATAAACCGCAATCGCGATAGGCTACAATCCGACCTTTATCAAAGTCGGAAACGTGATGGTACGTATTTCTCCTCCTTACACGAGGCATCACAACAATGTTTCACCAGGCAACGCCGGTCATTTGCTATTTTTGTATGAGAAATCGGTTGGAAACTTTACTCGTGTCAGCACGCTGTAGGTGTCGCCACCGGCGCCAACCTTGTGTGAATGCTCTGAAAAGCCAATCATTTGCATATCACAGCATCTTCTTCCTGTCGGTTAAATCTTCGTGGTGTAGCAATTTTAATGGCCAGTAGTGTAATTACTAAACAGAAACTACTCGTTTTTATATCCCTTTTGTGGACCTCGTGAAATTGTTTTGTTGGTGATTGTTTGCTGTGTGTTACTTTCGGTTGCTCTGTGTATTAATTTAGTGTGAAATATTTGCGTCGGATTTTTTCAGGCCACATATTTTAATTTTTTGTTTAGTTCAACTCTGAAACGCGCAACTTCTTGAACTGTACTTGGTTCGACTCATTTGATATTGCAAATACAAAGAGTAGCATATTACGTACTGTTGTTTCGTGAACAGGCTGGTGATTCAAGTTTGTTGTGATGATACTCCCAGTGGATGGAGGTCGATAAAAGACAGCCGATACAGGATACTAGTTTCTACATTACGACTGCTGATCTAATTATGACATTTGACATTTCTGTGTATAGTTAGAAGGAGTGGCCGGGCTGTCGTCTGATTAGAGGAACCTCACTTTTACGCTAGTGCTGTAGCCCTAGCTGAATCTACACTCCACAAGATATATAGCAGTGCTTAAGGATTAGATCTGCTTTAACTTTTTACGTTCTACCGACCTCATAATTTAACGTAATGCCCTATGCAAAGTACAGCTTTTGATTTACTCGGTAGTCTTCGTGAAGTTGCGTATTGTACAGATAAAATGTTCCGTCAGAATAGCCTAATTAGGTACTAATGAAGAAATTATCTACAATGCTTCAGTGAAACAGTAATTGCGTTCCGTGATTGATTTATCGGTTTTAGATAGATATCGGTGGTGTGAGAAGGCATGGCATTTAATAAAGGGTTGTACATTAGTAGTTACATAGCCCTAGAGCTCTTAAGGTCACATTAAGATGGAAAGTAAATTATTCAGATAGTTACAAATCTGCCGGCCACGGTGGTCTCGCGGTTCTAGGCGTGCCGTCCGGAACCGCGCGACTGCTACGGTCGCAGTTTCGAATCCTGCCTCGAGCATGGATGTGTGTGATGTCCTTAGGTTAGTTAGGTTTAAGTAGTTCTAAATTCTAGGGGACTGATGACCACAGCTGTAAGTCCCATAGTGCTCAGAGCCAGAGTTACAAATCAGGCTTAAAAAGTGTCGGAAACTGCGGCGGTCGTTCTGTTACTTCGTTCGCAGCCGTACAACATCCAGCGCCATCTAGTAGCGCTGCGTTGTACCCGCAACTGAGACTACCGCCGCTAGAGGTCCCGCCAACACTGTCTCCATGGTATGTTGCCGGAGCTGAGCGCGAATATCAAAAACGCTGTTACTGTAGTTTCTCCCTAGTTATTTGTTTACCACTTGCACTCTATATGTACAGAATGAATTCTACATTTATGGCTCTAGTAATAAAACCCACTTTGTGCTTCCAGAAAGAGAGCTGATTCCTTCTGGGAAATACTTCACATTTAGGTTCGTGTTAAATGTTTGATGAGTTCGAGTTTCTTCTTTCCTGCACTGCCTCGTCGCTCACCTACAGATGGTCACCAACAGTCGAACCCTGGCCCACAAAACGCTGGAAACCAAGAAATACAATAAATCTTATCAAATTAGGAAGTGAACCTTTCTATAACTGACCCGAGTGGTCTAATGAAGGCCATAAAAAATGCAAATCAAATAAGGAAAGGATCTTTGTATCACTGACTGAATCGTTAACGGCCTCCGTCATTACTTTATTTTTTGCACTAATTAAGGAGTCTATTTCCTATAACACTTTTTTTTGTAACTGTAGTCTCTACTCCCTCAAAAATATATATAATCTGCGGATATTATTTGAATTTAATGCTAAAGAATATGTTCTTAGTAGGAAACTAGATGTGAATTACGTAATCACGTAGATCAGTGGATTCGTCATGGGAACACGATAATTTCATTTCAGCAGATACAGTTCAGTGTTCTGACGTGTGATGTTACATTCTTTTATTTTTTATTTGACGATCATATGACCATCTTACATATTATACAATTACCACTTTTGTTCACAGCATATATTTTCATCACGCGACCTCACTCCTATGCCTCCTCCCTCCCCCTACTCCCATCTCCACCTCACTACACACACACTCACTCTTCACAGTTGCTCTGACAGGAAACATTAACATGAGTGATTAAGCATTGGTACTTAACATAAAGGACAGCGTAGTCATTTAGTTCCTTATCACCTATTTCTGATCATCTCGGACTGTTAATTGTCCAATCTGACACCGTTGGAGTTTCAATATCAAATTCAGCAGCGACGACAATTATCCTACATCCATTCTGTGAAGTGCATTTCACATTTTGTCGGTGGACATTGCGCCCTTATTTCTCTATGATTTCAGTTTACAGTCGCAACAAAGGAGGGCGTTGCAGTACTGTAAGGCACAACGACAAGTTGATAACTGACACTGTACCGTTATCCGTGTATGGTGGCTGGCTGAATTTAAATTTAACATTTCTTATCGTCGGTTGTTGCCAAATAGCGTCTAGTTAAGGTTCTAAAATAAATTATTAACAAAAAAGATCCGAATGAATCGGAGACGCAGATTAATGCGTGGCGGATGAACGAGGGTCCCCGGTAATTATTGTGGATACCATAGCAGCTTCTATCCATTCGTGAAAATTCAGTTGGTACTTTTAAATTGGAAGCTCTCGTGTTGTCTCGTGGAAACGTCAAGTTCATCCTGCATAATAACAATAACGGGTCCCAGAATGAGTTTTCACTTTGCAGCGGAGTGACACAGATGTGAAATTTCGTTGTAAATTATAACTGCATGTCCAACCGGGACTCGAACCTGTGACCTTTGCCTTTCAGGGGCAAGTGCTCTACCGACTGAGCTATCCAGGCACGAATCAAAACCCACACGCTCAGCTTTATTTTTTCCAGTACCTCATCTCTGTCTTCTACACTTCAGGTAAAAACTTTAACGTAAGTTATACCTCTCAGTTAGTAGATTATAACAGCAGTTTAAACTTCTAAATTTGGTCAATAATTACAACAAATATAGAAAATAAGATGTTTGTTGCCCCTAGAAACGATTAGCTAGGCAATATGAAACTGGCCTCCGTGCACCGGTTCAGCCTGTTCAGCTGCTACGCCAGAGTGAATTCATGTGGTGTGTCATGTGGAGCTGCAGTTCTTTTAATTTTTGTGAATGCCACCCAAATGTGGATTGACAACAGTGCATAAACATGTCCGATGTAATTTGTTACTGTAAGTGTCTTTTGTTAGTTGTTTAACAAATAAACTTAGCGCTATAAAGATATGTTTTTATTTACCAACATTAACATGGCACATAGTTAGGAAAACATGATGGTGCAAATGAGATTTAGTACCAGAAAACTAGAACTGGCTGTAGCCATTAAAACATTACGTAGATGAAATCCACACGTTGGATTTGTGATTTGATGGAATGGGAGATCCGTCTTTACTTTTATCGAATACAAGTATAGCTAACATCACAGGGACGAAACAAAGTAGTGTTTCAAAGTACTGTTTGTCAACAAAATCGTCGATACCGTCGATATTATAAAGAGCTTTTGTCGCATAGGGTCAAAATATTGTTGCAGCGGCTGTTAGTTATTCTCGCAGGCTCGCTACGTTGTACTGTGTAAGTCATTCCACTATGAACCTCAACGTATCTGGAGGAAGGGATCTATTTTCTATTTTTCATCCGTCAGTCTGAGCATAGCGGGGGATATATTCATACCACGCCCCCCCCCCCCCCCCCCCAACAAAAAAATGTTAATTAAGAGCGTTTATATTTTTACATATATTAATTTCTAATATTTTTAGATAACTTTCAGAGTACACTGTATCGTGGGAGTTAAAGACATTTGACAGTATCAAGAAATTCCAAAGAAAACTACAAGCTTCGTTCAGCACCGAACAATTTTCAGTTGTGTTCTTGAACGTTAGCATACGTGGATTTTTATTGTTCCTGCCCGTCCCCAAACGTTCCAGCCAGTACAAGGCATCCAATCACAGGTCGACCTTACCCAGTATGCTGCCAACAATAAATCTGACGCGAGAGAAACCCACAAACCACAAGAATTGAAGGGAAGTGGCCGTAATGAGGAAGATGCTCCACTAAGAACAAAAAATCAGACTAAGATTGACCACCCCGTACGTAGGTGACAGATGTAAGGTCACTGACTGACGATTCGATAGGCGGTACTCCTTGTTGAGAGTAAAAGTTGTTGAACGTGAAATAGTTTTGTTCTTCGATGTGCATTAGCGTGACCGATACATCCTGTACGTTTTCGGCGTATGAGTTTCCTTGTAGCTGATATATTCATCAGTCATGCAGAAAATCATATCTTTGACAAAACTATAAAACCGAATCAGTACAAAGTAAAATATTGGTACTGATATGTAGACGATGTAATTTGCCTAATAAATGAACCAGACACTCCTTTAAAAGTACATCACGATGACAGAAACACTATCCACCCAGAAATACAGTTCACCATTGAGACAAAAGCGAATGAAAGACTTAATCCCTTACATCTCACCATACACAAAAGAACCAAGACACCTGAGTTCCGAATATGCAAGAATCTCACAACCGCCAGCACAATTATTCACGACGAATCCAGTCGCCCTATATCACACAGACAATACGTTCAGATACTTGTTCTACAGACCAAACAGACCATGTGTGAACAAACATGACTACGTAGAAGAAATAATGCAAATTATACAGGAGAACGGCTATGACGCAAACATAGTTGTTAAATGAACAAAAAATATAGGAACAGATAACGTATATGTCCTAACTGTATACTGTATGTAAACTAATATAAAAGAAGTTTGGTAACTAATAATCACTTCTTTGCAAATCTAAATAATTTTGGGCGAAAAATTTACGATGCACAACGGGTTAACAAGTAACAACAATTTTTCAGGAAGAAAATAACCATAAATTTCGCTGCTGGAAGCACATAAAATTCTGAAGCATGATTGGGTTAACAACTAAACCGTAGACAAGGGCCTTGGATAATACGCAATTCCGCTCCAGGTTTTCTAAGGACGTATTTATTTGAATTGCAGTTTTCTTGGTTGTTAAGCTGATGGGTTGTACTGATTAATGGCCGGCTGGAGTGGCCGAGCGGTTCATTCTCGAACCGCGCAACCGCTACGGTCGCAGGTTCGAATCCTGCCTCGGGCATGGATGTGTGTGATGTCCTTAGGTTCGTTAGGCTTAAGTAGTTCTAAGTTTTAGGGGACTGATGACCTCAGATGTTGAGTCCCATAGTGCTCAGAGCCATTTGAACCGTTTGAACTGATCAATGACGGAAATAGACGACAGACAGGGGAAATAAAAATTCATCTCCAAAAATAATTAATGTAGAGTAATGACATTTAGGGAACACATTTGTCTAGATAACGTATTTAAGTGATTAACATTCCAAAATCAGAAGTTAATGTAAGCGCAAGACCAGGCATTGCAAATGTCACATGATGGTATATTAATAACCGGTATAAACGCCAGAATATTAAATGACAGCATCCAGATTTGCACGTATTGTATTATACGATTGCCGGATGCCAGTGTGTGGGTTGGATTTCCATGCATGTTGCACTTGGTCGGTCAATATAGCGACGGTTAATGTTGTTTGTGGGTGACACTGTAGTTGGCATTCGATGATGTCCCATATGTGCTCTATTGGAGATAGATCTGCTGATCGAGCAGACCAAGATAACAAGCCAACACGCTGTAGAGCATTTTGGGTTACAATAGCGGTTTGTGGGCGAGCGTTATCCTGTTGGAAAACACCTGCTGGAACGGTGCTCATGAATGAATGGCAGCACAACAGGTCGAACCACAAAACTGACGTAGGAATTTTCAATCAGAGTGCATGGGATAACCACGAGAATGCTCCTGCTGTCATACGAAGTCCCACCCAAGACCAAATTCCAGGTGTCTAGTGTCTAGGACGCAGACAGGTTGGTTGCAGTCCTACTTCTGACCAACACGCGACCGGCACTGGAACCGAGGCAGAACCACCTTTCATCAGAAAACACAACAGACCTCCACCCAGGTCTCCTATAAGCTCTCGCTTGACGCCACTGAAGTCGCAAACGCCGGTCGTTTGGGGTCAGTGGAGTGCACGCTACAGGGCGTGTGGCTCGAAACTTCCCTCGAAGTAACCGATTTATAGCAGTTAGTTATTTCACTGTGGTGCCAGCTGCTCCACATACTGCTGCTGCAGATGCAGTTCGATGCACCACAGCCATACGCCGAACACAATGGACTTCCCTCTCGGTAGTGCCACGTGGCCGTCCGGTGCTCGGTCTCCTTGCCACCGTACCTTCTCGTGACCACCGCTACCAGCAGTCATGTACAGTGGCTACATTCCTGCCAAGTCTTTACGCGGTATCCTGAAGGAACATACAGCTTCTAGGTGCCCTATTACAAAAATGGTTCAAATGGCTCTGAGAACTATGGGACTTAACATCTGTGGTCATCAGTCCCCTAGAACTTAGAACTATTTAAACCCAACGAACCTAAGGACATCACACATCCATGCCCGAGGCAGGATTCGAACCTGCGACCGTAGCGGTCACGCGGTTCCAGACTGAAGCGCCTACAACCGCACGGCCACACAGGCCGGCAGCTCCATTACACGACCTCGTTCAAGCTCAGTGAGGTGCCGATAATAGCGTAATGGCGCGTTCTTGAGTAACAGCATCTGACCACGTCCAATCTCAGATATAACTAACGCTGGCGACGTTTATAGCGTGTATTTGAAACAAACCTGACTTTCATCATGCTCATAATGGCGGTATTAACACCACACTTAAGCGACTGTAGCTCAAAACAGGAAAGGCCGCTGGACCTGATGGCATACCAGTTCGATTTTACACAGATTACGAAGGAACTTGCCCCCTTCTTGCAGCTGTGTACCGTAGATCTCTAGAAGAGCGTAGCGTTCCAAAATATTGTAAAAGGGCGCAGGTCATCCCCATTTTCAAGAAGGGACGTCGAACAGATGTGCAGAACTATAGACCTGTATCTCTAACGTCTATCAGTTGTAGAATTTTGGAACACGTATTATGTTCGAGTATAATGACTTTTCTGGAGACTAGAAATCTACTCTGTAGGAATCAGCATGAGTTTCGAAAAAGACGGTCGTGTGAAACCCAGCTTGCGCTATTCGTCCACGAGACTCAGAAGGCTATAGACACGGGTTCTCAGGTAGATGTCGTGTTTCTTGACTTCTGCAAGGCATTCGATACAGTTCCCCACAGTCGTTCAATGAACAAAGTAAGAGCATGTGGACTATCGGATCAATTGTGTGATTGGACTGAAGAGTTCCTAGATAACAGAACGCAGCATGTCATTCTCAATGGAGAGAAGTCTTCCGAAGTAAGAGTGATTTCAGGTGTGCCGCAGGGGAGTGTCGTAGGACCGTTGCTATTCACAATATACATAAATGACCTGGTGGATGACATCGGAAGTTCACTGAGGCTTTTTGCAGATGATGCTGTGGTGTATCGAGAGGTTGTAACAATGGAAAATTGTAGTGAAATGCAGGAGGATCTGCAGCGAATTGACGCATGGTCAAGGGAACGGCAATTGAATCTCAATGTAGACAAGTGTAATGTGCTGCGAATACCTAGTAAAATAGATCCCTTATCATTTACAAAACAGCAGGTCAGCAACTGGAAGCAGTTAATTCCATAAATTATCTGGGAGTACGCATTATGAGTGATTTAAAATGGAATGATCATATAAAGTTAATCATCGGTCAAGCAGATGCCAGACTGAGATTCATTGGAAGAATCCTAAGGGAATGCAATCCGAAAACAAAGGAAGTACGTTACAGTACACTTGTTCGCCCACTGTTTGAAATTTGCTGATCAGTGTGGGATCCGTACCAGATAGGGTCGATAGAAGAGACAGAGAAGATCCAACGGAGAGCAGCGCTCTTTGTTACAGGATCATTTAGTAATCGCGAAAGCGTTACGGAGACGATAGATAAACTCCGGTGTAAGACTCTGCAGGAGAGACGCTCAGTAGCTCGGTATGGGCTTTTGTTGAAGTTTCGAGAATATACCTACATCGAGGAGTCAAGCAGAATATTGCTCCCTCCTACGTATATCTCGCGAAGAGACCATGAGGATAAAACCAGAGAGATTAGAGCCCACACATAGGCATACCGACAGTATTTCTTTCTACGAACATACGAGACTGGAATAGGAGGGAGAACCGATAGAGGTACTCAGGGTACCCTCCGCCACACAGCGTCAGGTGGCTTGCGGAGTACGGATGTAGATGTAGAAATTTGATAAGACATCATCTTTCAGATGTAGAAACACGCCAACCAACTTTTGTCTATGTTGTACGACTTCTTCTTAGTGTAACGATTGTTTTCCGTTAGTATCTAAAATGTTGTAATGGAATAATAAGTTACTGTAGTTATTTTTCAACTATGAGGCATGTGTAGATAATCAAAAATGAGGATGATGGCGAATTATATTTAAGAAGGGTCGTTAACAAATGCCCCCAGAACCGAATGCTAGACCTCCACTTGGAGCTTTCAGTGTTGTTCGTGTCGCACGTGTAGGGTATTCGCATCAGTCCCTTCTGCAAACCGAGGTTGACACCTCCCGGTGACCCGGAAGAGAGCGCGCCGACCGGCGTCTGCTATTGAGAGACGGCTTCGCGGCCACGTACAGGTACGGTACGGTACGTGAGCGCACGGCCTATTCACGGAGGCGTCGCCTGCCTCCCCGTGCAGAAGCAGCCGCCAGACAAAGCCTTCCGCACAAGGGACGTGCAGGGGTCACCGACCTCTGCCGGAGCCTGCCTTCCGCCTCAATGCGCTGCAGTCACACGGCGACCCGAGGAATCCCGTGGACCGGCGTCTCCACGTGCTGGGAAACATAAAAGATACACTCCACGACCTCCGGAATAACTTGCCGTTTGTTACATAGTGAGACGACGAATATGAAGACAGTTATTTTATGATCGGGGACGCATCACTGTCTGTCTATCAACACCTGTGTTCATATTTCTAGGAGACAGGGCAAGTTGCTTCGCGTCCTGCATTTACAGTTTCAAGGGTGGACAAAAATATGGGAACACCATAACAGAATACATTATAAAAAACTTAATAAGATGCAGTTGATCGTTTGGCATTAAAATAGCTTCCAGCCGTCTCGGAATAGATAAATATAGTTTCCGTATGGTTTTCAAGGGAATCTCAAACAGTTCCTTCTGCAAAATAGTGACAATCTCAGGTGATGATGAGGGAGATGGATAGCGATCTCACAGCCTTATCTCGAAAGTTGACCACAAAGTCTCAATCATATTCAGATCTAGTGACTCTGGTGGACAGGCGAGATGAGACAACTCATCCTCGTGCTCACAAAACCAATCGTGGGCAATACGCGTTGCGTGAACAGGGTCCAGAATGGCCCTGAGCACTATGGGACTAAACTTCTGAGGCCATCAGTCCCCTAGAACTGAGAACTAGTTGAACCTAACTAACCAAAGGACATCACACACATCCACGCAGCGGCAGATCTTTTATTGCTCAAAACAAATTTTGCTAGTGATGTGCAACAATGTATTATATGTAAAACTGTAAAATGAACAACCTGATTTTTAAAATATCAGACAGCAGGTGCTCTTCCTCGAAAGTTCTGTGTGTCCTCTGTCACTCGTACTTGGTAAGCATCGCAAACGCGGAGGAGTACTTGAGAAGAGGACGGACTGGGATAGCGTAGGCACTTGCATCTTCCCAGTGTTAAGTCAATAAAATGCTGTCTTTAGTTAGACTTCCACACAACGTTGTCTATTTGTTCCACTGTAAGTTGTTTGCATTTGTAATCCCAGATATTTCACTGAGATATAACGCGTAACCGCAATTTAAACTCAAACCTTCCATTTTTTGTGGACAACTGCCAATTTTTCTTATGACAGTAAATGACGTATCATTTGCAAAAAAATCTAAGAAGCCAGCTCAGACTGTCTCCTAAATCGTTTCACTTTTCTTCCACTCATAATTTTCTATTAGTTACAACGAATTGTGAAAAAACACGACTCTAGCGCCACAACCGAGCCAATATTCCACAGGCACGCAGTCTGATTAGAAATCGCTTGTGAGGAGCTGCGTCAAAAACCTTCTGGAAGCCTGCAATATAGAATCAACTCAATATCCCATTCGATAGCACTCAGAATATGATCATGTTCGACAATGTTCCCGGGTGCATTACGTGTTCCCACCCTCTAAACATTCATGGTGGTGTCTGTTTGTTCTACATCGTGTCTCCCTACCACTTTCGCGCAACGACGCTCTGAGCGTGTTTTTTTAGGGAATTAACTAGTTTGAACCTGGGACCTGTTGCTGGTAAGGAGACGCCAGACCACACATGACATGTAGAGTTCAGAATAGTTCAGTGAGACTAGCGATGATATAACCAACTGCGTTCAACAAAAATGTGAACGAATATTCCCTAAATGGGTTTCCAAGTTCTACAATCGATCGAAGGATGACCTATGCCATATCACATCTATAATCTAGGTTTAATTTAAGTTTCACAAAAGAGAAAACTATCAAAATGGTCTACAGTGACCCTCAATTATCTTTAATTACTTATTTAACTTGTAGTAAATTACAGTGGCTGATGTGGCTTCTCAATAACTATATAAAAGAAAACTAATCGCGTTTCAGATCTTTTCTTCAAGTGGCAAATGTGAACACCATGAGTTTTAATTAACGATCGACACTAGTATTAAGCAAAAAGGGGGTGTAACAGGTGAGACTTCTGCAGTTCTGAGTGAAGTCTTATGCGCTCAAAAATCCGGCATCGCGTGCGTTCATTACCTTGTCGGTGTTTAGGCAGCGTCAGGGCGACAGCGGCCGCCGCACCAGCCATCCAGCTCGCCGTCTCGGAACCAACTCTCTCCTAACTTCGCCTTACTACAATTTACCGAAGTAGATTTAAAAAGCTATCTGGCTGTGTTTTCATCTGACCAATCAGGGTCTCAATGTTAACCTTAAGCTCCGCCTACAAAAATTCTGTCTATCCAATGAGAAACGTTATACTTTTCGTGGTGGGGCAATGTTTTTAAAGTTTGCAACGTAACAGAGACGCTAAAAAGTCTCACGCTAAAACCTGCAGCTGGTGTGGTCCTTTTTGCGTTATCGTGAGATCTATACTGTTCTTCTGGAGGGCTCTATCTTTTAACATGGGCTGGAGGATTGTCCTAATGTAACAGAGACGCTAAAAAGTCTCACGCTAAAACCTGCAGCTGGTGTGGTCCTTTTAGCGTTATCGTAAGATCTATACTGCTTTTCTGGAGGGCTCTAGCTTTTAACATGGGCTTGGGGTTGTCCTTGACGTACCTGAGACGCGAAACAGTCTCACGCTAAAACGTGCGGCTTGTGTAGTTGTACAGGTAGGCTCGCGGCGTGGGTGCCCAGCCCCTCCCTTAAGGTAGGGCCTTCTAGCTTAACACGGTTCTGCTCTCGGCTTCTGCCCTCGTTTCTCCCCTCGGAACTGCGTCTGCCTCACGGTGGGAAGGTACGACATGCATTTAGGCATTCTTGTGTTAGTCTGTGGTATTCCATTTGCTCACTCGTTACTCGTATTACTTTGGTTAATTTAATGTAACGATTTATTCGGAGCTATGTGACATACTACTGGATTTGCTTATTAAGTCAGGGTTTTCATGGAAGGTGTTGGATTTACCTGACACCTTACAACCCCTCGTCAAATGAGGGTACATAATCGTTTTGGTGGTTCAGGTGTTATAGTGTGAGGAGCCATAATGTTGCATGAATGTACTGTCCTCCAAGTCTTAGAACACGATATAGTCATTGGTAAGTGTTAGTATGACACTGTACTCCTTCCCCTTGTACATCTCTCCACGGAAGAATTCGGTTCTGGCTGCGTTTATAAGGATGACAATCCGTGACCGAACAGCGCATGCACGACGAATGGACTGGCCTGCTCGTTCGCCCGCCTTAAACACCATCGAACAAGTGTGGGATGCGTTGGGGAGACATATTACAGAACGTTCACGCGCCCTAACGATGACCATCTACCAGCTGTCAGCCACACTGGTGTAGTGGAAGGCCCTACCACAAGAATTGCTTACCAGTCTTGCGGTCAACATGCGAGACTTTGCTGAATATGCACTTCCATCCGAGACGCTCACACACCCTACTAAGAACCACGTCTTGCCTTTTGTAATGGCCTGCAGACCATCACAAATCGACCTGACTTCAGTGCAATTACCATTTTCGGATAAAAGTGTCATTTCTGTGCACCTCATTGCCTATTTCTTTCGAGTATCTACTGTACTACACTGTAGCAGTTATTTCTATGTATGGTCCACGTTTCGTCGGCTATGTTGCTGGACAATGACACATTATGCGAAAGTTACTCTCGTTCGTTTCTGTACAAATTGAAAATAGCCTTTCACTGCCCTGTGTTTTACTCCTGCCATCTTCTGAATTGGAAAGCGAGTATTCCAGTCAACATTTTTATCTAACTCTACAAGTAAATTTTGCGTGTTGTTCAAATATCTATTTCACTGAAGGCCATAGAGGTTTCATCTCATGACAAAATATTCAGTAATCCGAAGAGTATCGAATTCAACCAACTTTTCCTTTAATTTTCCGTGAGTGTAAAAAAAAAAAAAAAAACAATGCCAAAGAAATGCGTTCTTCCTTTTTAAATACCCTCATTCTGCTTTAGACGCCCTGACGAGCTACGTTATTGGATTCGCTCCTTAGTTACTATAATACAAAGTCCGCCCGGCTAGCCGTGCGGTCTAACGCACTGCTTCCCGAGCGGGAATTCGTGCCGGTCCCAGGCACGAATTCGCCGGCGGATTAGTGTCGAGGACCGGTGTGCCGGCCACTCTGTAGGTGGTTTTAGAGGCGGTTTTCCATCTGCTTCGGTGAATGCGGGTGGGCTGGTTCCCTTTATTCCGTCTCAGTTACACTATGCCGGCGATTGCTGCGCAAACACTGTTTCCACATATTAATTGCTCTAACACGCAAACATTGGGGCTACAATCGTGTGGAATGAGACGTTTCCGGATTTGGGGGAGGGGGAGGTCCACTCTGGGGGCCAACCGCAAAATAAACCTGGGTTCGGTGTGGGGCGGTGGAGGGGTGAGAGGGCGGCCGTAGCCTGTTGTGAATTTGTGTACCACTGGGGGCTACGGCGGGACGAAGCATCTCCGTCGTTTCTAGGTCTCCGGTTCAATACATACGTACATACATACATACATACATACTACAGTACATAAAACTTTTTCACTTTTTATTTAACATGAATTCCTATTTCAGTTCCAGAACGGTGAGAAGTACGCGTTACGATTAAGTACTTTTTATGATGTCAGTAATGCAGTTCACCACTAAGTACTTTTCACTTCATCCGTGATTGATTTCTCTATGCAGCCTACCCATTTTCTCCCCCTTTCACCCACTTCCTCTCACTCTTTCTTTCCCACCCCACCTTCTCTCTCTCTCTCTCTCTCTCTCTCTCTCTCTCTCCCTCTCTCTCTCTCCCCCTCCCTCCCTCCCCCCTCTCTCTCTCCCCCCCCTCCCTCCCCCCTCTCTCTCTCCCCCCCCTCCCTCCCTCCCCCCTCTCTCCCCCTCCCCCCTCTCTCCCCCTCTGCCCCCCCTGTGTGGGTGCGTGCGTGCGTGTGTGTGTGTGTGTGTGTGTGTGTGTGTGTGTGTGTGTGTGTGAGAGAGAGAGAGAGAGGAGGAGGGTAATACTTAAATAAGCTCACTGAATATTAGTCGCAAGCTCGTTCCATGCTTCCGAATTTGGGAATTGTGATAACAGAAGTTGCGTTCCCTTTGCATACAAATGTCATTTTTTTACTGTCATATCGTAGAGTAGGACCAGTCTCTGTTACATAAAATTTCTTCGTGATCCCTAATTTACATTTGAAGCAAAGGAACAAAGAAAAATTTTATACTCGGATAAGAAACATGAGTAATTGAAACATATACTCTGAAGTATACGAAAATAAGTCTGTGCGACTTTCGTTGATTCTGCAGCTTGACCAGTGAGTCGCGATGAATCCACCAGACAGCAGAATGTAAGCAACGACTGCCGAGATTGTGTCTATTACGTTGTACTGCAATACCGTATCTGTGCCGTGAGCCTGAACAGCTTAGCTAGGTGCACAGCACTGCGCAACTGTTCGTAGTCAGCGTTTAGCTGTCAGCGTGGGAACTGGTGCCTCCGTGGCCGCCGCGACTCAGCTCGCTGCGTTGCTGGAAAAGGCACATACCTTACCTGTCGGCAGCTCGTCTCCAGGGCATGCCGTAGAACTTCTAGATAAGTATTTTTTTTGGAAATATGTGGTTAGCTTCTGTGGGACCAAACTGCTGAGGTCATCAGTCCCTAGACTTACTCACTACTTATTCTAACTCAAAGTAACTTACGCCAAGGAAAACACACACACCCATGCCCGAGGGAGGACCCCAACCTCCGACGGGGGCGAGTCGCGCGAACTGTGAAAAGGCGCCCTATTTTTCTAAGACCATCGTTGCAAGACACTTTTCAAAACGACCTATCAAGAGCGATTATTGCAGTCCTGCAATCGTTACTGCCGATGGCGGCAATGTGGGACATGCTACATAATTGTCTTGGCAAGGTCCTTGTGGAAACAGCAAATAACTTTGTATATAGCGCATCCGCAGCTTCTGACGTTCGTAATGAACGAAAAAACATACACTACCGGTTTCGTAGCTTACAGCCGAATCTTCTGGTGCAACCTACACACTCAAAAACTGAAATAGAATTATAAAATTTATTGGAAATTTGTGCTATTAAGTAAAAATTACTTGAAGACTTGCACTCGCAAAAATTATTACATTACTTATGTGAACCCATCGTTCTTTGTCAAGGTATTGCCATTTAGAGGATGTTGTCAACACTAGAACACCAGACGAACGAGCGCTACTTGGGAAGGTGGTCCGTGTAATATCCTCTACTATTGTTACCGGGTGGGTCTTACTGATGTACTGGCCATTCTTTGTATGTCCATGTATATATAAGAAAGCTAAAAACGATTTCGAAGATGTAGACCAAACGCAGTTAACGGTACAAATATTGCTAGGCCGTAGGTACGAAGTAGAATACACTAGGCAGGCCGCTTTCTCACATCTGAAACCAGACACGGAAGGCGCAGCTTGCCACGAGCAGGCGCATCAGCCTCTTGACAGGCAGTACATACCTGGCCAGGCTGTGTTCCCTGTTGGCCGGCGACGGCAAAAGTGCAAAGGAGGGAAATATCTCTCGGCATTTGCTGCTAGGCTCTGGCCCTGTCTCAGTCTCTTACGACGTTAAATCCTGGTATCGCATCCTGCTGATCCTCTGGAAACATGAACATAAATCTAGAGTTATTTGGACCATTTATTTCAGATGCATACATTCGCCTGACCTTCTGTAAACACTAGCAGAACCATTTGAAACGAATTACGAAATGCAAATTAACTCATACCTCACCTCTTCTTTTACTGTAAAACAAAGGTCTGACACACCTTTTGTGGATGACCTTTTGTAATAAAATGTAATTGGCTCATGCGTAAAACACAATCGATACGTGAAATGGGAAACGGGGTACGGTTCACGTACTATTTGTTTCACTTTCAGGAAAGAGCTGATACGGGACATAATCAAAGGGTAACGAGCGTTTCCTTATATTAAGTGCTGATAGCTCAGAGGAAAGTTGTGTGAATGCGCCGCCACCTATTAAGTCTTTGCAAAGCAACAGCAGTCGTTTTGCCTGCGGTTGAAATGAGACTGCACTGGGTTCAAAAATCGTAACTGCCGCCACTTGCAGATGGTGTTCTTTATTGAAGGTCTGTGAGCGGAAGCATTTTCAGTTGTTCAAATTCATCAGGAGTTGAGTCTGTTTCATGAGCGTGCAGTGATGAGTAATGGAAAGTTTAGATAATGCTGCCGCGACTTTAAAAGTGCATGATCAAGAACGGACTGGCAGACCAAGTACCCCTAGCGGTGAAATCGTTCACTAATGAACCAGAAACTGGATCTCGGCGACGATTGGCACTCTGGCTGATGAGTTTTCTCATCTTTTGGCACCCCCCCCCCCCCCCCTTTTCCTACCCCCTGGTTACACCGGGGCCGCGGAGAAGTTAGAATATCACAGATTGTGTGCTAGGAGGATACTAAAAATGCTTACCGTACAGCGCAAAAATCAAAGGATCTCGAGCAGACGAGCGTGTTTGGACTTTGAGATGACTCCTCCTACAATCCTGACCTCGCGCTCAACACTTGGCCTCCCATCACCTAAATAATGGATTGGTTGACAGCGTTGTGAGGACGTTGTAACTCGTGTGACAGCCGTGTCAACATGTTCAGTTCTCAGGCGGAAACCTTCTGTGTAGAGGGATCGAAGAAGTTTGTGCAACGTTACGAAAAGTGAAATACGTGTGTAGGGAAGTACATGTGCAATGAAAGTCTTTTCCAACGAATATGTATAGAGTTAGAAGAAGGTCCAAGATTTGGCTTACTTTCCGAAGTTATGAAATGTGATATTGGGTAACACGAAGGTCACACTTGTGCTCTGTTTGTCGCGGCAGTGTGAGTAGGCGGAATGTTCACACAGTTCACAGGTCTGGCGCGTCTTAAGCATATCGAGTGTAGTTTTCTCTCCTATGCAGAGCTACTTACCCGTTGATAACACGAATTTCACGGTGATTCGTCCTATGATGGCGAATAGAAGTAACGAAGAAAAGGGCAATATCGCGCTGTGAAAAAACTACCAGTTTTCAAGGCAAAAAGCTACGAAGTTAAATTACTACTATTCACAAAACCTATGGGCAAATTTATACCGGCGTCGTCATGCATTTCAAGCCCATGTTATTGGGGTTTTTGTGTCACAAAGGAGAAATGAAAAGAGAGTAATGATTACATATTCGGGAGGAGAGCAATTCTGGGATTTTGAAACCTAGTGGTCTAAACGCTACAAAATAGTGTTTTTCACAATGTGCTCTTACGGTAGAAAATCCAAAATTTGTTTGCAAAAGATCGTGTGCAGGCAGTTTACTTGCCATATCGATCTTCCTGGAGTTAATGAAACAAAGATATTCATTCCTGATCTCACCACTACTCAAGTATTATGTGAGGCAGCGAATGATCTTCCACTAACACAGACTTGTAGTGAACCTGTTCCAATAAACAGAACTAAACTACAAGAAAATACCTCAGGACTATCTGTCCTCTTTGACTGTCAATCTGAAGACTGGTGGGCAACAATTCTTTTGCTGACAGCAATATTCTCTTCCTTCTTCACCACCACTCCTCCTCCTCCTCCTCCTCCTCCTCCTCCTTCTCCTTCTCCTTCTTTTTCTTCACTCTTCTCTGCTCTTTGTTAGTCTCTTCGTTTGCTGACACGAGCGTGCTCCTGCATCACGTCTGATCTGTCTCGAGATTGTCGGCCCACGTCGTATTCTTCCTCTCTCGTCTTAAACCAGTCCTTCCGTAACATTAACTAGTAAACTGGTGTGTTTGTAAGGCTGACCGATTAAGTTATCTCTTCTGTTCCCGTCTCTTTATTTCTGAGCTTTGTTGCAGACGAAATTTTTCTCGTCCTGCTATATATCTGTAAGAATCGAACAATTTTACGCCAGTACCTGCTACTGACCGAAAAAAAAGGACGAAATGGAGATGACAGGCATGCGGACCACTGTAATTATTCCTGTTGTTTAGTTTCGATTATATGCTGCGTAAGTAAAAACGTGAACACCACTCACGGATGCAGCCTTTGTCCTGTTCCGATTGGCCAGTTGCTGCCTACAAGGCAGTACGAGGAGCGAGTTATGACCGTCGGACCTGTGATGAGCATGTCACCAACCCCTCCAGCCGTTATTGCTAGTAGATGAATCTTGATTATGACGATGCTTCTTTCATATCTTTTTCTTCGTCATTTTTCGTAAGCAGTTCTGTGAGGCTGCCATTCGGCGCACCTTCAAGTTCATCGTCGAAAACTTCACTCAGTTTTCTGCGGTTTCGTACCTTAGTCGGTAAAAACGGAACCGTTATAGAACCACTTTCTTGTCAGTCTGTCTGTCCGACTGTTAAAATACTCGTTTCTCAGGAATTAGCAGACGTAAGAAGTTGAAATTTGTCACGTGCTAACGTCTATGATCCCTTGGCGGTATAATAAACGGTGGGTCGTAAGTCAACGCAATCATAAGGTTCAAATGGCTCTGAGCACTATGGGACCCAACTGCTGTGGTCATCAGTCCCCTAGAACTTAGAACTACTTAAACCTAACTAACCTACGGACATCGCACACATCCATGCCCGAGGCAGGATTCGAACCTGCGACCGTAGCAGTCGCACGGTTCCGGACTGCGCGCCTAGAACCGCGAGACCACCGCCGCCGGTGCAATCATAAGGTATGGTCTTTTATGTCACATATCTGTGTATTCGCAAACTCGTTGATCGAAATCTGAAGGGTAATTCCCTGTGACATAGAATCTTGAAATTTGACGAGGAGCAAGGTTTCCCAGTACAAGAAACGAAAAAAATCGGAAAATTGATGATCTGTCATCAGATCACATGAAAAAAAAACATTTATTTCGTCATTTGTTACCCGAAGCCTAATTCGAAATTAAAGCTGACTGGGTCGCAGTGGTAAAAGTCACACATGAGGCAAGGAATGGCTTTATTGCTTGTACGACCCGTTCCGGAATTCATCCATCAGATATACAAGAGCGTTTACTTTACGTGGGTATGCCATTTGACATAAACTTGAAACCTCATATTTGCGTTCAGTAACCGCTCGTGGATATCTGATAATGCATAAATTCCGAAACGTGTCATACCAGCTGTAAAGTCATTCCTTGTCTCATGCTTAGCGTTTACCATTGCGCTTCAGTCCGGAACCGCGCTGCTGTCACGGTCGCAAGTTCGAATCCGGCCTCGAGCATGGATGTGTGTGATGTCCTTAGGTTAGTCAGGTTTAAGTAGTTCTAAGTCTAAGGGACTGAAGTCCTCAGATGTTAAGTCCCATAGTGCTCCGAGCCATTTGAACCATTTTTTACCATTGCGAACGAGTCAGCCCGAATGCAAAACTACTGATCATTACAATAATGGTCGCCGGTCTCCTGCATGACTTTGTCATATGTACGAGGGTGGCTCGAAAAGTTCTCCGAATCACCACGAGAGGTCAGCGCTAGCGCAACGAGTCGTTCACGTGATCTTCACTGGACTGTTGCCTGTAAGCACGTGCCACACTGCTCTTGGAAAAGAGCTGTGGCGGTGACGTGCTCTGTTGTCCTCGCGCAGTGATTTGCGAAGATAGAAAAAATCGAAATTCGAGCAGTGAGTGAGTACTTCGTAAAGAAAGGTATGAAAGCAAAGGACATTCATGTCGATTTCCAGAATACACTTGTGGACTGTGCTCCTTCGTATTCATTGTTGCCAAGTGGACAAATGAATTTAAATCGGTCGGGAGAGCTTAGATGATGATCCTCGCAGCGATCAGCCAATATGTGTCACTGCTCCAGAAATCGTTGCAAAAGTGCACGAAATGGTCATGGAGGACCGCCAATTGAAAGTGCCTGGAATTGCTCACTCTTGAGCTTGCCAGATGTCATCGGAAATTGTATATCGCATTTGGACGGAAGAATTAAAAATGAAAAAACTATCTGCAAAATGGGTGCCGCGACTCTTGACGAGAGCCTGCACCCATGTGCCGTCGCCATGGCAAAATTGCACGAAGTAAAGTAGGAATTGTTACCACATTTCCCACAACTGAAAATTTTTCTTGGTGGACGAAGATTCAGTTCAAACGAAGAACTGATAGCCGAAGTTGACAACTATTTTGCAGGGCTGGAGGAACTCGTTTTCGAGATAGAATCAATGACTGGAACATCAATGGACCAAGTGCATTAATCTACAAGGAGGCTACATTGAAAAATAAAAAAAGTTTCAGCGATATAAGTATTTTTTTTTTTCTATTCCGTTCCGAGAACTTTCCAAACCACCCTCGAACCTCATTGAATTGAAATATTCTCGACAATCTTGGTATCCCTTGGACCGATATTCTGCCAGTATCAATGTCGATAACAGACAAAAATGATAAAAATTCTTGACTCCCGTAGTGAATGAACTGTCTGTATACATAACAAAATTTGTACGGAACCCTCAGCGTGTGAGTCCATGTCGCACATTGCCAATTTTTGTTATACTACAGATGGTGACCAGTTCCCTGATTCAACACTTTGAACTACCGTGCCGGCGAGCCATTCGGCTAAAGAGGCGGTACATGATTAACAATTTGAATATATATAACATAAACGAATAATGTAAACCTTCAACGTGCATTGTATCACCTGCAGAAGCAGCTCTAGTGACCTTGTTGGAACTGCGTTGCTGTTTACCTTCAGTGACTAACTTACGGTGCAGCAGTATACGTTTTTCTACGTGCTTTACAACTAAAAATTCCACAATATCTAACTCTTGTGATTTACATTGGATGTTTCACGTATCCTGAAGATTATCTGCCTATGTTAGCCTTTTCCCAAGTTATTAATTCCGTGTAATACTATTAAGAACAAAAGTGCACTTATGTATAGAGGAGCCATACTATCCTGGGACATCTATGATGTTTATATATTCCTTGCAGTAGGTGTTAACTTTTTTTTGCCGCTCTGACTGTTATCAAATGGTTCAAATGGCTCTGAGCACTATGGGACTTAATTGCTGTGGTCATCAGTCCCCTAGAACTTAGAACTACTTAAACCTAACTAACCTAAGGACATCACACACATCCATGCCCGAGGCAGGATTAGAACCTGCGACCGTAGCGGTCGCGCGGTTCCAGACTGTTGCGCCTAGAACCGCTCGGCCACCACGGCCGGCTCTGACTGTTATCCAGTGACACTATTTTAAATGGAAGAATCTGATTGTCCGCACTGACTTCCGGACTAAAGATACATACAGATATTGCTCCAGTTAGACATTTGTGTCGTGAGGGGATAAACTGTTGTTTACAATAACGATAGTTGCAACAGTTTGCTTGAAAGTCTGCAGCGACATAACAAAAGGTGCTTTGTCACGAAAAGTTTCCTAACTCTCGGGTTTGGCCATTGAAGAGTTTCGTGTAACTCTGGATGACTTCGCGGGAAAGCAGACAGAGTTACGAGTACATCAAGTAATTAATCATAGTGACGTGGCAAAAAATTAATAGTAACCTTAAGATTTTTGCAGATGATGCAGTACTGCCCGAAAAATCTGCACAAATTTCAATCAGTTCTTCACAGAATTTCAAAGTGGTGCAAAGGATTGACAAATTACATGAAATGTTTAATGTAAACATATCCAAATATAAGATCGTGTACTAGAATCATACAGACAAGGAACAAAGGTTTTTTTGACTTTTATTCCGCTTCAGAAATATTCCAGAATCTTCCTTTTGTGTACTGGAAGAGTAAATGTGGGTGCTAATGAATCATATATCGTGAGATAATAAATATATAACAGTCATGTCAATAACTCACTTTTAATAGCTCCCTCTAGCATTCAACCACATAATTGGGGACTTCACAATACGCTTAACGTATTATCCTATGACTGCAGAATCAATGAACCACAGCTGGAATCACTCAACTCGTAGCTACACGTGGGTGTAACAGTTCATATGAACGATCACATGGACTCAGATGTAGCTAAGGCAGATGGCATTGGCAGGATCCTGGGAAAAAGCTGTGAGTCTGCAAAGGTCCTTGCGAACCAACTTACAGTACAGCTCAAGTGAATGACATTAGTACCGAATGGGACTAACAGCGGATATTGCACGTTTAATTAGAAAGACAGCCGAATGGTCACAGATTTATTTGACCCACGAGACAGTCAATGAAATGCTGAAACGTGTAATGGTAGACACTTGAAGGTAAGTGCCAACTATTCCGCAAAAGCCTATTTAGGTTTGCTAATCACTGAAATATAGCACATGTCCTGTCAAAAAGTTTAATTTCGTTTCCTCTTCTCCTTGTTCGTGTTTCACGTTTTTTGTCAGACAGTCCATTATATGAGGCACAAAATTATCTTCCAGAAACCCAGATGCGTAGTGTACCTGTTCCATTAAACAGAAAGAAACTGTGAGGGTTCAAGATAAACATTAAGGGAGGGATCTAGAAATGTACTACACACCACGTCGTGGGGACCGCAAAGACAAGACTGTTGTGTCACAGAGAGTACAGCGTTCCAAGCGCGGATGGAAATGAAAGAAACAATAACACCTGGTACTGTAGGAAGTACCGTCTGCCATTCACCTCACAATGCTTTGCAAGAGTACGGATTACACATAGATATTTCTGTACATTAAGAAATAATTTATTTCGGAGAACCATGTAGGACGCTCTTCTCGTGAAGCACAACTAAACGCTGGCACTGATTATTTAACGAAACGCGTCCTCGATTCTTTCCGGGAGGAACACAGCTGTTGGTCAGCTGTGCGTTGACAGCGCGGGTTAACCTGCTGGCGTCCATTGCACTCTACTAGAAGTTCATGGCGTAGTGGCTAGGTGGCACTAGCCACGGCACAGCTCACTGCACAGGCACGTCACGGCGGTGGCGTCGTTCCACAGACTGATACGCGATGGCGCTGCCTGTACGGGCTCGCCAACTTGTTTACACGTTCAAAGCGTGACCATGGGTGATGTCATCGGGTGGCGATAAAATGATGAGGCCGGCGTGGGACGTTCCAAGAAACGCTGTTGAAATTCTCAGAAGTGGAATCCCACAAGCTTGCCAGCCGGTGAAGAAGACGCCCTGCGAGACTCATTTCGCGTGTTTGAACACGAAACTTTTACTTTCTTTATCAGCAGGTGCAGCTAGCATTTCTGGCCGTTCACTTCCCTGTTTCTATGTTTTATTTGGTAGGGATAGATGACAAAAAAAATCGTTTATTGGTCTGTACAACGTCCAGGTAAGTAACATAACAAAGTAACAGCCTGTCCTACTTTGAGAACTGTTACACACACTTCTCAAGAGCAAGTCCTAGAATCAGAATACGATAAAATTGTGTCAAAATTGTGCTCACCCTATGGAAGGTAAGACTTGCATTTAATTCTTATGAAGTTGACCACTTCACAGTGAAGAAATTCGCCTACAGAAAATTGTAGGGTGGTTGCAAATGATACCATCAGATTTCACTTATATAAAGCCCTTTAGTTCGTACTAATAACCAAGCAAAAGAGTATACTTCAAAGTTTTTTCCTGTGTCATATGAGGTTTTATTGTGACTAGTCAAACGGCATCATGATAGCAGTTAGCGAAATGGCGACTGATTAACGGGAAACATTTCGTGTGTTGCAATATGAGAAGATTTAAGGCCGTCACAACCGTACGTTCCGAACACAGTAGAGTTTTGTATACGAAACAGTGGTGTGTGTCAGAAGGCGTTGCTTCGTAGCCGAAAGAACTCTACACGTCGTGCAAGTCGGGAACTGGGCTTAACGTAGCCAACTGCTTGGAAGATTCTGCGCAATCGATCACATCAGAAACTATATCGCATGCAGCTGCTGCAACTGTTTCGGCCAAGAGACCGCACCATGAGACTCGAATTTTCAGAGCTTTTCCGCCAAGCAACAGATGATGACGAATTCGCCACCCTCTCCTCCACCCGCAATCACCGACTCGGTTTCGGTGATGACGCTAAGTTCCGCATCAGTGGTCGACTGAATAGTTACAATGTTCGTTAGTGGAGCAAGCTAAATCTCATTATTGAATTGGGGACTGAAAGAGATGCCCAAAGGATGAATGTCGTTTGTGATGTTTCAAGTAGCCAGGTGAACGGACATTGCTTTTTTTCCTGGGTAAACTGGTAAACTCATCTTGCACGACTGATTGTTTCCTAAAGTGACAGCAGATAACCGGTACTTTATAGTCCAACAAGACGATGGTCCACCTCTTTGTCATAGAGTTGTGTGTCGCGACCTGAACGGGGAACCTCCAAATCAGCGGATTGGGTGCTGCTCTTAGGATGATTTGGCTCTCTTCTGGGGATTCCCAAGGTCTCCTAACTTACAGTTTGCGATTTTTTTTTCTTTGTGGTTTCGTGGAAATCAATGTCTGCGTACTACCTTTGCCAACAGAATAGAAAACAATGAGTGCCGTGTTGTTCTGTTTTCAGGTTGAAGGCTGTTGTGATGCAGCTGTTTTCGCTACTCTATACTATGAAAACCGGATTCCGAGCCGAGCTGTCGGAGATGGTAGCAGTCATGTATGCGCGAGATGTGTTTGCTTGTGTGAATGAATAAATATATGTGTGTGTATCTGTGTCGAAACTAAAGCAGTTATCAACACGAAGGTTTCTTTGAATAAAATGCTTCAGTAGGAATAGTCCTAGGAAGGCGATATATCATTGTTTCTCTTCTGTCTCTGGCGTTGATGAGCGTTAGATTCTGAAATCTCTGACAGAACACTACTTAGATTGTAGAGTGAAGGGGAGAAATCAGTCTTGAGGTTGTTAAATGAGTCATCTCAAGTACAAAGACTTTAGGGAGAGCGCCGAAGTCCTCTATAAGGATTTGAAGATAGTGATTAGAGACTTACTCCTCGAGAATAATGGTGCGTTCTCTTCACAACTCTGACGCTTAGCTCAGTTTTCTGACAGCAGGGCTGAACGTGAGTGGAATGCCACATACGCTTCCTTCTCTATCCTTATTCTCTGATCTAATGCTTGCTTCCTAAAGAGCTGCTGTATGAGTTCCGGAAAAGTCCGTAGAAAATAACTACGGTTTTACACATGAATGGAACCAGTAGAGGATAGCGGATGTGATATTTATTACAGTAGCAAAGGCATTCAAGCCAGGATTATTATTACTCGCGACGTCATGACTTGGCAAGGTAAATAACTTCTATGTATTTGGAAGTCACTGTAAGTTAAGCTCGCTTCTTGCACGACACGGAGCCTGGCTTTTATGAAGTGACGCAAGCTCGCCGTCTCGACAGAATAATCTCCAGTGCGGAAGATGTATCGACGGTCTCACCTGTCTTCAAACTCATGCCCCAGAAATGCTGTGTGTTTACTGGAGTATGCCGTTTCTCTAGGGTCTGGCACACACAATTTTCAAAACTTGTTTGGAGGGTCTCTTGTTACACCTAACTTCCCGAGACACATCTGCGCGAACATTATATCCTGCTTTTTCGTGCAAAAACTGGATTGATTTTCACTTTATCTGATAAAAAGATGCGGTAATCTTTACGCTACTTCGTTAGCAGGAACAGGACTGTGGAAAAAAAGATGGCGTTAATTATTTTCACCACTTAGAAGTGGTCAAAACATTACTGCTGTTTGTCATAGTTGAACTTCTTCCATATTTTGATGAAGTACTACAGGACTGTCGCTTTGGAAAAGGTTGTGACTGAAACAGCGATTACTTTCCTTCCTTTTTTGCCGAGGAACAGTCATTAGTTTTACGGCCGTCTGTGAGCTATAAACATTTTCAGATTCAAAAATAAAGACGTGGATGCGTTCTCATACTGCTTAATGTAACGTATAGACACAAAGCCTTCTACCGATGGAACTGCCGGCCGCGGTGGCCGTGCGGTTCTGGCGCTGCAGTCCGGAACCGCGGGGCTGCTACGGTCGCAGGTTCGAATCCTGCCTCGGGCATGGGTGTGTGTGATGTCCTTAGGTTAGTTAGGTTTAAGTAGTTCTAAGTTCTAGGGGACTTATGACCTAAGATGTTGAGTCCCATAGTGCTCAGAGCCATTTGAACCGATGGAACTACAATGTTGTTAACATGATAGTGTTCAAATGTGTGTTAATTCTTAAGGGACCGAACTGGTGAGGTCATCTGTCCCTAGACCTACACATTACTTGAACTAACTTATAATAAGAACAACACACACATACACACATACACATACACATTCCCGAGGGAGGATTCTAACCTTCGGCGCGAGCAGCCGCGCAATCCGTGACATTGTGCCTCAAACCGCGCAACCACTCCGCGCGTCAAAGGTTTAAAGGGTGTTAAGTATTATACCGACGTCCCCTGCACACCTTATCTAGACCATATATTTAATTTCTTCTTTTTCTGTAACCCCAAAACGAGAGCCCTTATAGTTAAAATGGTTGTGCGCGTCTACCAGAACCAATCACGTATCGTGACTCTGTTAATGACTCCATGAGAACGTCACAGTGTTGCCGCACCATTGCAGATGACTGTTTCCTTGCTGCTATTAACTCTTTTAACAGTAAGTGCAGTCATCATCGTGAGCGCTAACAGATGACAAGAAACATCCTCTCCGACCCTTCAGTCGAGCAGAGCCGGTTTACTGCAGACGACCAGCTGCTTTTGATGACGGCTGTCGAGTACAGTTCTCCGAATTTAGCCGCTCGCCTGTGGCGTATGTTTGCGTTAGGTACCAGTTATGAGCGCACGAGGCGTGGTGCAGCGTCTCGTATGACGCCACAAAGGTGTGACGGGTTGAGTAATGCGCTGATTGTTGAGCAACTGAGTTCCCGACGTCGCGGGGTAACCATCCGCTCCCGCCGCGTAACGAGTTTCGAGGGCACAGTAGGCAGCCCGCTGCGAGGTCCCCGCGTTTTATAGGCTTCCGCCAGCTCGTTATTGAATTGTGGGAAGTGCTCCCCTTCACTCACTCACACACACACACACACACACACACACACACACACACACACACACACACACGTACTCGCTAATGGAAAATTTCATTATAGTTTTGCCTTCCTGTGATTATTGTATGGTGTTTCAGAAAGGTTCACCCGAATTCACGACAACGAATATTCGACGTGAATAAAAATAGAATAATGGGGTCAGTTGAACGCATTGGTGCAATAACCAGATAATTCACGTTTACATAATTTCGAGTAAAACACGAAAAACTTTCCACAGGTTACAAAAAAAAAAATTAGTCGGTCGTGGCTTCCCGTAGCCTTCATTTAGGCCGCCAATACACCTTCATAGCTTATTAATTAAACAAAGATTTATTGTGATATTTAATGGATTGTAAAAGAAATTGGACTTCTTTCTCTTGCACCAAACAACTTCGGTTTTGAATATGATGTCAAATTAGTAAACCAACTACTAAAGAAACAAGAACTATACCACTGTGTTAGTGAATATTATGAGCAGTTTGATAAGTGCAAAGAAATTGATGGCGATAACCCTATAAAAGTCATAGCTGTCGAGTGTTAATAAGATCATTTTGCTTTCCTTTTCAACTAACCTGAAGCTCCGGTCGCAGGGTAAAAAAGATGTCACTTGAGACATGAAATGAGTGATTTACTTTCTTGAAAGATCTTTTGGACGTTTGTGTGTGCTGTGATTTTCATTTTGGACTTGTAGTTGATCTTACATATCAGCAAATGTTCCGCGTTTTTGTCAAGTAAGTTATTAACGAAACCATCCAGACAGTTAATCATTTAACTTGATTCTCTCCTGTCAAAAATTTCGTTTCGCAGGTAGAACTAACTGTTATTACGGCTGGAAATAGTTTATAAGTTGCTATATCACAGTGTAATGGATATATTACATCAATACAATAAAATAAATTAATGTCTATTTGTTTACGCGTAACATCGTGTACACAGGAATGTCACTCCATTGCCATCTAACCCTTTCACATGCCAGACTGTGACTTCTGTACGGAGTAATGACAAGGCAAATCGTGGACATCTCTGGGGGTGTTGACCGAAATAGCCTGCGTTAAGTCAATTCTGTATGTTATTCCAAATTGATTCCATGCACGCAGGCCGCGGTGGCCGAGCGGTTCTAGGCGCTTCAGTCTGGAACCTCGCGACTGCTACGGTCGCAGGTTTGAATCCTGCCTCGGGCGTGGATGTGTGTGATGTCCTTAGGTTACTCAGGTATAACTAGTTCTAAGTATAGCGGACTGATGACCTCAGATGTTAAGTCCCATAGTGCTCAGAGCCATTTTTTGATCCCATGCACAGGCCTCATTCTTGCATTATGGAATTGAGCAACTATGCAGTGGTAGTAAAATCTCATTTTCAGCCAAAAGTAAACACATCTGGTTTAATGTACGAATGGAGAAAAAAGCTTTATTCGCTAAACGTTTTAGAAGATGCAGTTCAGTTATGACTGTGCACAATCATTTGAGGGAGTGGTCGGGGTCCGGGCGAAGGGTTACGCCACTGCACCACCTGTAGCTGAAAGCATTCGGCGAGACTACCAGGAGTATCAAGACACTGGTTGTTCATGTAAAGAGAAATCCACAAAAAAAAAGTGTGCTTACGGCATTTTTGGCCGGGAATCCCCTTCTGGGGAGTTCGTCCGCATGGTATAACTCTCTCTATCTGACGCCATTTCGACGACTTCGACGTGCGCGTCCACACAGTCCCGAGCGGAGAAAATCCCCGACCCGACCCGGAAAAGAACCAGGGGCACCTTGATCAAGAGTCATCAACGCTAACAAGACCTCAAGTTGCTGACGGAAATTCATAGATCAGACCCATATGTACGTATTCAAGTGTTTGGCGCGTAGTCCACAGAGGTCTACTCGCCATGTTGGCAGAGACTAAGCCATTCCTAAGCGGGCGTAAAATATAGGGTGTGAAATGTTATTTTCATCTTGTACAGAAACCCGACGGCAGGTGGAAGAGTTGAGTGGCATGAAAGAGAAGCAGTCGTTGAGAGGGAAGGGAGAGAGCATTGTAGGCTATCGCCGATGTTCAAATGTGTGTGAATTCCTAAGGGACCAAACTACTTAGGTCATCGGTCCCTAGCCTTATGCACTACTTAAACTAACTTACGCTAAGAACAACTCTCTCTCTCTCTCTCTCTCTCTCTCTCTCTCTCTCTCTCACACACACACGCACACGCACTACTTAAACTAACTTACGCTAAGAACAACTCTCTCTCTCTCTCTCTCTCTCTCTCTCTCTCACACACACACACACACACACACACACACACACCCGAAGTAAGACTCGAACCTCCGGCGGGAGAGCCATCTTCGATGTTACTCAATCTGTACATTGATTCAGCAAGGAGTAAAGGAAACCAAAGAAACACTTGGCGTAGGAATTAAAGTGCAGGGGAAAGAAACGAAAACATAGAGGTTTGTCGATGACATTTTCATTCTCTCAGAGACAGCAAGGACTTGGAACAGCAACTGAACAGAATGGATATTGTATTGAAAGGAGCACATAAGATGAACAGTAACAAAAGCAAAACAAGGGTAATGGAATGTAGTATTTTTAAATAAATTGATGTGGAGAAAATTAGTTTAGGAAACAAGACACTTAGGGTAGTAGATGACTTTTGCTACCTGAGCAGCAAAAAACTGATAATGGCCGAAATAGAAGTATAGACTGGCCAAAGCAAGAAAAGCAATTGTGAAGAAGAGAAATTTATTAACATCGAATATAGATTAAGTGTTAGGGAGTCTCTTCTAAAAGTGTTTGTTTAGATTGTACCCATACATGAAAGTGAAACATGGACGACAAAAAGCTAAGACAGGAAGAGAAAAGAAGCTGTTGAAATGTGGTGCTACAGAAAAATGTGAAGGTAAAGCATAGGATAGGGGAGACAAGAAATTTGTGGCACAATTTGACCAAAACAAGGGATCGGTTGATAGAACACATTCTGAGGCAGCAAGGGGCCAGTAGTTTAGTATTGGAAGGAAGTTTGAGCGTTAAAAATCGTAGAGAGAGACGAAGGAATGAAACAGTGAGCAGATTCAAAGAGATGCATGTTGCAGTAGTTATTCGGAAATAAGGGGTTCCCACAGGATAGAGTAGCATGGAGAGCGGCATAAAACCATCCTCGGACTGAAGACGACGGCAACAGCAGCAACAACATCAGCCACAACAACAAAAACAACAACGAGTTTCGCTGTGACGTTTGTGTTTCAAACAATGGGAATGTTGTTGCTACAATCATGACGGTGATCAACAACAAGGAGTAGAATTTCCTGAAATCATCTAGGGTGTGCAATAGGGAGACGATGATTTTCTTTCACATTGAGTGGTGAGTGGTGAGGCTACGTACCATTTAAGTGGAAAAATGGATAGGTCACAACGTAACAATACTGGAAACGCAGAAGTCACATATAAGAGATGAACAAGAGAGAGACACACTAAATCGTCATGTGTTTCCCGCTGTTTCTCTAGAAAAGATTTAGTCCCCGCTATTTTTTGAGCAAAAAGTGGTTAGAGGAACCTCATACCTGAGTATGTTAGAGACCTGGCTCTTACCACAGTTGCAGGAACACGCCGAAAATTTTATTTTACAATAGGACGGAACACTACCGCCTTGACACCCTCCGCGTGTTTGAGCATGTCTTCTGAATGAACTACCTCAACCGTGGCTGTAAGGGGCGTATGACTTTGGCATTGCATCGTTGGCCCCTATAGTTGCCTGATCTCATGGTATGCGAGGTTTTTTGTGTGGGAACTGTGAAACACTAAGCCTGTGTGCTCCTATTTCCAAAAACTTTGCATGAACGGTTACACCCGTAGTACAAGCGATGCAGTACTCCCGAACATGCTCGCAGAAGTATGGAGCCATTTTGAGTATCGCCTGAACGTTTGTGGTTCATCTGATTGAGGGCACATAGAGCTTTCGTGAAAACCAAATATAAGACTTCGATCCTAAATATAATTGTAAAATTTAGGGTTAGGTTGTATGTAGATGCATGCCAAAGATATATGCTTGCAAAACCTGATTGCCTCGGTACTGAATGACGAGCAGTATTAAAGAATTGATGGAACGAGGGTTTTCAAGCTGTATTCGCAATACATTTTGCTGACGATGTCCGCGTATACCATGGAATGTGCCTGAAAATTTATGTCATTGTACGACACCTAATTTAGGATATACGCGGTCCTGAACATTGAGACGACTGGAAAACTAACTTTAGTTCAAAATGAAGCACAAATTACCCAGACAACATTCATATTAATCAGACGTTTGAAGCTCTTTTGTACAAGGGAGTTAGATTCTACACTACTGCCCATTAAAATTGCTACACCAACAATAAATGCAGATGATAAACGGGTATTCATTGGACAAATATATTATACTAGAACTGACATGTGATTACATTTTCAAGCAATTTGGGTGCATAGATCCTGAAAAATCAGTACCCAGAACAACCACCTCTGACCATAATAAAGGCCTTCATACGCCGGGGCATTGAGTCAAACATAGCACGGACAGCGTGTACAGGTAGAGCTGCCCATGCAGCTTCAATACGTCACCACAGTTCATCAAGAGTAGTGACTGGCATATTGTGACGAGCTAGTTGCTCGACCACCATTGACCAGACGTCTACAGTTGGTGAGAGATCTGGAGAATGTGTTGGCCAAGACAGCAGTCGAACAATTTCTGTATCCAGAAAAGCCCGTACAGGACCTGCAACATGCAGCCGTGCATTATCCTGTTGGAATGTAGGGTTTCGCAGGGATCGAATGAAGGGTAGAGCCACGGGTCGTAGCACATCTGAAATGTAACGTTCACTGTTCAAAGTGCTGTCAATGCGAACAAGAGGTGACCGAGACGTGTAACCAATGGCACCCCATACCATCACGCCGGGTGATACGCGGGTATGGCGATGACGAATAAACGCTTCCAATGTGCGTTCACCGCGATGTCTCCAAACACGGATGTGACCATCATGATGCTGTAAACAGAACCTGGATTCATCCGAAAAAATGATGTATTGCCGTTTGTGCACCCAGGTTCGTCGTTGAGTACACCATCGCAGGCGCTCCTGTCTGTGATGCAGCGTCAAGGGTAAGCGCAGCCATGGTCTCCGAGCTGATAGTCCATGCTGCTGCAAACGTCGTCGAACTATTCGTGCAGATGGTTGTTCTCTTGCAAACGTTCCCATCTGTTGACTCAGGGATCGAAACGTGGCTGCACGATCCGTTACAGCCATGCGGAGAAGATGCCTGTCATGTTGACTGCTAGTGATACGAGGCCGTTGAGATCTAGCACGGCGTTCCATTTTACCCTTTTGAACCCACCGATTCCATATTCTGCTAACAGTCATTGGATCTCGACCAACGCGAGCAGCAATGTCGCGATACGATAAACCGCAATCGCGATAGGCTAGAATCCGACCTTTATCAAAGTCGGAAACGTGGTGGTACGCATTTCTCCTCCTCACACGAGGTATCACAACAACGTTTTACCAGGGTATGCCGGTCAACTGCTTTTTGTGTATGAGAAATCGATTGGAAACTTTCCTATAGTCAGTACGCTGTAGGTGTCGCCACCGGCGCCAACCTTGTGTGAATGCTCTGAAAAGCTAATCATTTGCATATCACAGCATCTGCTTCCTGTCGGTTAAATTTCGAGTCTGTATCAGGTCATCTTCGTGGTGTAGCAATTGTAATGGCCAGCAGTGTATAAGGAACGGGGGAGGGGCTACTGGTAAATCTTTGTGATATGAATCCGTTTGTGTATACGTGTCAAACGTTTGCAGTCGATAATAAGTGTTGCACTTCGCATGTACGCAGTTGCTGGCGTACAGCCACCAGCTTGGCGTGGTGTGGTGCACTCGGTGATGCTAGCGGTACTTCATCTAAGTAGAGCTGCCGGTGCATGTCCACGTTCGTGGGTTGGCTGGTCTGTAGCCGTTGGTCGGGCTCGCAGCCGCACGGACCTCTAGGCGCAGTTGGGCGCTCGGCAGTGGGTTGCTGGAGCCGGCGTCCAGATAATTTCGCCTCAGCAGCGAATGAAAGTGGACGGGCTGTCTGCGCGCATTGGAGCAGAACGGCGCGCGCTCGTTTCCCAGAAGGAGCTGCCGGTAACTCAGCTGCCATACGTCACAGGTACGGTTGCATTTGCCGCCGGCACTGGTTTCCCGTACGGGCTAATGAGGCACCGTCGCTTATTACTGCCACTGCTATCAGTTCTCTGACCGAATCATCGTCCGCACACTGTCCGACGAAAACCCCGAGCGACTCTTATACGGTATTGAAGCGCTAGCAGGATGCACTTACAGCGACTTACACTGTGTGATCAAAAGTGGGCGGACACCTGACTTGAAAATGACTTGGTGGCGCCCTCCATCAGTAATGCTGGATTGCGGTATGGTGTTGGCCCACCCTTAGCCTTGATGACAGCTTCCACTCTCGCAGGCATACGTTCAGTCAGGTGCTGGAAAGTTTCTTGGGGAATGGCAGCCCATTCTTCACAGTGCTGCACTGAGGAGAGGTATCGATGTCGGTCGGTGAGGCCTGGTACGAAGTCGGCGTTCCAAAACATCCCGAAGGTGTTCTTTAGGATTCAGGTCAGGAGTCTGTGGAGGCCAGTCCCTTACAGAGATGTTACTGTCGTGTAATCACTCCGCCACAGGTCGTGCATTATGAACAGGTGCTCGATCGTGTTGAGGTGCATTCGCCATCCCCAAATTGATTTTCAACAGTGGGAAGCAAGGAGGTGCTTAAAACATCAATGTGGGCCTATGCTGTGATAGTACCACGCGAAACAAGAGCAGTTGCAAGCCTCCTCCATGAAAAACACCACCACACCATAACACCACTGCCTCTGAATTTTAATGTTGGCACTACACACGCTGGCAGTTGACGTTCACCGGGCATTCGCCATCCCACACCCTGCTATCGGATCGTCACATTGTGTACCGTGATTCGTCACTCTACGTAATGTTTTTCCACTGTTCGGTCGTCCAATGTTTACGCTCCTTACACCAAGCGAGTCGTCGTTTGGCATTTACTGGCGTGATGTGTGGCTAATGAGCAGCCGCTCGACCATGAAATCCAAGTTTTCTCTCCTCCCGCCTAACTGTCCTAGTACTTGCAGTGGATCCTGATACAGACTGGAATTCCTGTGTGATGTTCTGGATAGACATTACAATGTTTAGGAGTGTGGAAATCTCACGTGCAGACATGTGACACACGTGACACCCAATCGCCTGACGACGTTCGAAGTCCGTCAGTTCCGCGGAGCGCCCAATTCTGATCCCTTATGATGTCTAATGACTAGTGAGGCCGCTGATATGGAGTACCTGGCATAGGTGGCAGCACAATGTATCTAATATGAAATCGTATGTTTTTAGTGGTGTCCGGATACTTTTGATCACATAGTGTACATCAGTGAGAGCCTTCAAATGTTGATTATTTCCATACCGAAGTATGCAATAAGCTTAATAACAGTTTGACTTCTGTGGCATGCGATGTTCGTAGCGTTGGAATTTTAATTACAAATAGTGTATACTTCTCTGCCGGGTCTAGTTAGCGTGTTACGAAATTTATTTACAACAAAAAATTGAGCTAAATATTAATTGAACAATACGGAAATTTTGGAAATTTGTGGTAAGGTCTTATGGGACCAAACTGCTGAGATCATCGGTCTCTAAGCCTACACACTACTTAATCTAACTTAAACCAGCGTAAGGACAACACACAACCATGCCCGAGGGATGACTCGAACATCCGACGTGGGGAGCCGCATGGACCGTGACAAGTCGCCTCGAACCACGCGGCTATCCCGCGCGGCGAACGATAGCGCAAGAAGGTGTTGACGTGCTGCAATCATTGTGTAAAACAGTGTGGGAAATAGGGGAGTGCGAAGAAGTCGAAGTCTCTCTTCTTCGCCTTACAAAAGAAAGGGTCAATCAGAAATTGCTCCAGTCACCAAGCTGTTGCTCTCATATTCCACGGGAACAAAATTTTGCTCTACGTCTTTAACTAGCGTTTAAAGCCTTACCTGTCCACTCATCCACAGGACAAGCAGGTTTTGTCGGAGGGAAATGAATTCTCGAATAAATCTTATACATACACCACATATAAAAAACGTCCAAAGTTCCGCGTTACTGTTTCCATTTGATTTCTTGAGTACATGAAAGTCTTTGATTATGTTGTCTGGGAAAAGTTGTGGCAAATGCTTGCAGAGGACGGTGCCGCATCACTTTTAATAGCTTGGATAAAAAGCTTGTATCTGTGACGACAAAAATGATGGCACGTCTAATTTCTTCTATGTATGTTAAGGTGTCAGGCAGAGTTCTGTCCTATCCCTCTCTAAAACCCTGTACAGAGGACGACACATCCCGCGCCACTAATGGTGCAGTGAGATGGTACAACTTCCTGTTCCAAGTGATGGCATGCCATCTGATAGCTGCGTTCGTACTAACAATGATTGCTGATGGCGCAACGTTATTTTAGAAAATGGGTAATAAACTGAGAGTGGCAGCTGCTGCTTATGCAGTTATTACTGCAGTAATATCTCGGCGACCCCGACGAAGAAATTTACGTAGGCATAATAGAAGATGGTGGAGCAGACCTCGGATTTTAATACGTGACGACGGCGGTGGAGAACTGCACAGTGAATTTATTACACGATGATCTGAGGTTGGAGGACAGGGAATCATACAAAAATTTTCTGACAATGAGATAGGCGAAATTCTTGACATTTCTTTGTTTAGTAGGATCAAGAATAACGAAGCAAAATACTGTTATGCGATAATCTATCTCGACTTCAAAGAAGTAAATAGATACGCTTACATAAGTCTAGTATTACTAGGCTGCTGTACGTATAGCGCGTACTTCTAAGCTGTAAATAATTCCATATTTTTCATTAGGTTTGTTCGCACACTGAGGTTTCTAGCTACTGGACAAAGCTACTGAAGCCTAATGTTTTCATTCAGAAACCTGTAACCACCATATCCTCAATTATTCATGAAAATTGTGACGAAATTTGCCAGTACTTGAATAATTCATACATGAAGGTACGTTGATTTTGTTAAATTTCTTGAGAACATGGCCAAAATAAGTTCCTGCAATAACACATTTAAATAAGCTGTAAGTACAATAAGGGAACCATTTTTGTTTGGATGTGTTACTTTCAACATAAAAAGCATGTTTCAGGATGGAAGTGTATTCTGAGTGCCTCCGCCACAACTTTCTTATGCAGTTTCCCTTTATTATACTAAAATCATTATAGACAGCAACGAATTCTTTAGAGGCATTCTTGACAAGTTTCGAAAATATTTTGAGACAAGGACGTATCTCTGATCCAACCTTCAGCTATGCCTATGTCCATGCGTTATCACATATTTTTATAGTTTGGCAATTATATTCAAAATGTAGGCCTACATTTTAAAAGTTTATGTAAAGAACTGGACGTTAAAATTTATAAGCCAAAACTGTTTCTCACCTACCTGAGGAATTTTCAGACAAAATCAGTGCACTTCATATATAATCACTGTCAGATGTTACGGGAAAATGTATCTGATAGATACTGATTCCAGACTTTAAAATCATACTTATTTTTCAGTACATGTGTGTGAAAGTCACATCGTCATATTGACACCAGATTTTCAGTCTTTCAGATGCCATCAACAGAAAGTGAATGGAAATATGTAACAAAACAGTTCCAAGACATGTTGAACTTTTGAAAATGTCTTGATGTTTTAGATGGAAGCATGTGGAATTCCGTCCAATAAGATGTACGGGATGATACTACCACAATTAGAAAGGAAGTAACAGCAATGTTTTACTGGCACTTGTTGATGCACAGTATAAATTTACATGTGTGGATGTAGGTTGTAATGAAAGGGTTAGTGACGGAGGTGTGTTCAAGAACATTCTTCTCTGTGAAGTTCTTATTAGTGCTGAAAATTTAATGAACGTTCCTTCACCAGAGATATTACCAGGAACCAAACTCCAGTGCTTTTTATAGTTGCAGCTGATGATGTTTTTCCCGTATCAGAGCATATAATGAAGCCATGTAAGCGAAATTTCATGCAGAAAAAGAGAAAATACTTAATTACCTTTTGAGTAGGGCAAGAACAACTTCCGTAAATGCTTTTGGGTTACTGAGCAATAGGTTCAGAATTCTCCTTAAGAAAATGGAGCTACGTGTTGGAACTGTAAAGAAAACCAGAGTGCCTATTTGTGTACTGCATGATATTTTACTGGACACATGTGGAAAATAATGTTGGACAACTCGAAAAGGAGGAGGAAACAAATCAGTGTGTTATCATTCCACGAGAATGGTAGCAAAATAGTCTGAGGGGTATATGAAAATTATGAAAACACAACTCGGTTATAGAAGCTACGAAAGTGTTGGCCGCTCTTCAGGAATATTTCTACACTACTTGATATGTTCAGTCGCAATGGGAATAAGTGAGAAAAACGTCAGTACTAATACAGTGCCAAATCTTGAAAATAAGTAATGTAAAATAACACTAGACAGATATCATTGTATGCATGAGAGTACATGATACTAATAAATTAGGTTAGTTGGTATTGCTAATAAATTTTGTAATTTGAATTTGTTATAATTACAACCCAAATTTAAGATACAGCACTGTATTCAATTAGAATTTTATAGATATTAAGGAATTAAATTTTCATGAAAATAAACAAATAAACAGTCGTGTTACTCATTATTGACTTGGTCTTCCCCTTGTACAGTACAAAGTATGTTAAATACCTCTCTATTATCTTTCATAACCAGACCTTTATCCTTTATTTGCTGTAGAGAAGCAGTTACATATGAACCAAATGCTTCAACAACAGTTTGAGCAGTTTTTCGTTTATTTATCAGTATAATGGCATCTCTTTTTTTAAAAAAAGCGTTTTCTTCTTCATTGTAAGCACTTTTCCTTTTTTCCCCTTCATCATACCACTTTCACTTGGAGTGCTGTATGATGATGATGATTATGATGATGATGCTGTTTGAAATGGACGGCGCAACTTCACATTCCTCTATAATTAAGAAATCCTCACTAACGTCATTGGAAGACTTCGGGGTTCACTGACAAGACAGGCATCCTGAAAAATAATTTCCGCAGCTCGTGGTCGTGCGGTAGCGTTCTCGCTTCCCGCGCCCGGGTTCCCGGGTTCGATTCTCGGCGGGGTCAGGGATTTTCTCTGACTCTTGAAGACTGGGTGTTGTGTGACTTCCTTAGGTCAGTTAGGTTTAAGTAGTTCTAAGTTCTAGGGGACCATAGATGTTAAGTCCCATAGTGCTCAGAGCCATTTTTGAAAAATAATGATAATTGTACACAGCTGCAGTGTGTACTTCATACTTTTTGTGATCGGATATTCATGGCCCATGCGAGACACTGTGCAAGGTCATGGGTCACGAACTCAGCTTCACATTGGATTTAATTTAAAGGTACAAAGGGAAAAAATTACGATACTTGTTGGGTTCGAACCCATATTTCTCGAATTATTAATTACACACACCAGACAAATGAGCTATTAGTACACATTACTATTTGTTAGTATAATGTATTTCGAAAGTTTTCCAGGACTAACCAGTTACCATTTTCGCATTTTTCACGTACTATACTAACTGTAGAGGAAACTGAAAGGTAAAGAATAACTTACTATGACGTTAGTGTTTTTAGTGCAGTCCACGCTTTCTTGTGCGAATTATGCGCTGCAAGTTCCTTTCCTTACCTGAACGTTGTCTTGCAAAAACATAAATTTCTTAAAATACCCCACCGTGAGTTCATACACATCAGCAGATCTCATACCACTCTTTGTCGAAGCTTTTATTTTATTTAGTTCCGACACAAACGTCGTGCGTGAACTTTTCGCTATAATTTCAGCGTGAGACGAAAACCTAACCTTCTTCAATAAGCCAACTATTTTGTCGAGTGAGTATTTCTTGGTGTGTTTGTTACGATATGTGAGTGATTCTGTGTCATAAAGACGTGCTTCGTGTCTGTAGGCCTCAATAATAATTTCTATAGCTTCCTTAAACCATTCCATTATCACTCAATGCACTGCCAATAAAAAAAAAAAAAAAAACAGATGTATGCACTCAAATGTCGACCATATGGCGCGTGATATACTCGTAGTTTCAATCGGTTGCATGTCATTTACTGTCAATGCGATAGCACGCCACCAGATAACACACAGGGTAACTGTTCACACGAGGCAATTTACTCGCTACTCCAGTCATGGCGCAAGAAATGTCTCCATCTTCACAGGGCTTAACTGCTACACAGCTATGCTGAACATTTCATTAGGAAATTTGGTGGCGTAGGAGAAAGAACTGTCAACGGCCTCCGATTTGCGAATTTTGCCAGCAGCGAAGATAACTTGCTGAGCTCCTAAGTTAGCCAATGGTATGGATTAGACATACACCTCAGCGAGTCCAAAACCATGATAAGAGATTGAAGAGCACAGGTCGAACTCACAACTCGATTGAAGGAAGTCCTTCAATGTTTCATTTATCTCGGATCAACCATCTGTGACACAGGATGCTGTGAAAATAAAGTATGAAGGCGGATCACGCTAGGTCCAGTCACTGTAAAACAGCTCACCAAGACCTAAAGAACTGAGTGATAGCGAACGGCACAACGGTCCAGCTCTTTGAGACACTGATGTTTTTCGTCTTACTTTGCAGCTGTGTAACATGGACCTTCAAGGCCAGAGATCAGCAGCGCCCTGACGCATTTCAGCTTTGATGTTGGTGCAGGATGCCGCACATAAAATGGGTCGAAAAAAAAAAACTAATGCGTCCATCATTGAGCAATTTAATATATCGAGGAGCTCAGCAATGGGAACGAAGCTCAGCAATAGGTACAAAGACTTGTGATGGTAGTGAAGGAAACAAATCTTGTTGTGGTTAAGTTTATTTACCTCGTTATCCAGCCGGACCTAGTTTAGATCATTTCATACGCAAGGCGAAAAGCTGAGAGTAGAGACTCACATAGTTTGTGTGGTTGCTAGCATCCCAGCGAAAACCAAAATGCATATCCTGCACTCATAAAGATGACGAGGACACATATATATATATATATATATATATAATATATATAATTTCACAGATCGGTAAGCCAGTGGTTCGCATTTATAGAAAGCGGTTACCTAACGCATCGGCGAGATTAACTTTGGGTGTCACAGCAAAAATACACATCTGAAGTGCTTCCGCTTTTAGCGTCGCCGCATGCACACTCGCATAGAAATGGGCGCTAATGGGCGAACTGCGCGCGCACTCCATCACGTGTTGTCTTCAGACAACGTGACTGCGTTGCTAGCATCTCATTTTTTGTTCCACGCAGAGCGGCACTGAATATTCATTCTATTTTTTATGTCGCGCAGTATTCGGGCGCTTTACTCGTGAGAGAACCCGTTAAGAGTTCAAAGTCCACAGACAGCCGTTGTTTAATACTATTGCGGCCTCTCGTTTCTTGTAGCAAGCTCCAGTACTCCGCCACACACTCTCCGGCCTAGAGGAGAGTGGAAACTAGGTGCATAACTGGGTGTCTGCAAAGAAGGTTAAAATGAAAGAAAGCTGACATGCAAAAAGTTTTTTGATATCAGATCCATTATCTTAGATTTACACTTCAGGGCCAGTGACTTTCTAGAACTCTTCAAAGATTTTAAGAGAACATGCTAGTCCACCAGTCGATTCACCCAAATTCAGACCTTAGAAACAAAGGGTCCAATAGCGAATCAAGAGCGAAAAGGCAAGAAATCTCGATCGGCACTAGCTTGGTGGTCGAATTCATAGACGATATCACAAAAAATTTAATAATCAGGAGAGGCTTTACACGAAGGTATGGACTGTTGTCGCTTTTGTTTTTGAATTGTGCTCAGAAGCGGCATTTCTTAAAATTGTTCCACGAAACGTACGTGCCTCTGTCCGTAACAATTCAGGAAATACACCCCCTTCTAAAAAAGGAAGCATCTACGAAATTAAAATAAACAATATAATAACAGTCCTCCCACTTACTAATTTGGATAGACGGCACGAATGCGACACCGACAGTGATTAAGATGTGTATTTATCAGAGACCAGGGGGCAATATTGCAGATGGCAAACTCAACAATGAGGGACCGCCTGCACCAGGTGTGATTGGCAGGCTATGCAAGCCGCCACCATCGTCCGTCTCAGACTGCATCCTCATCCACAGCAGACCGTATCACTCAGGCATCTGCCATCAGGAGGTGATGCTTCAATTTGCTTAGTTAAGCTACGTAAAATGAACTTAATTTAACGCTTCAAGGCCAGCAAATAAATATATCTACTGCTCTTGCTTTTTGAGAAAAAAATAGAATTTCCGACAATTTATATGCATTTCAGTGCGTTCGATTAATTCCCAACGAGAAAGGGTTGCTATAGAGAAGAAGTTGAAATAGGAGAGACCTTTATTGAGAAAGTTATTCGGTCCTAAAAGATTTGTGTGAAGCTACTAATCTGTTTTTACCTAATGAATGTGGATTAAAAACCCATCACCAGAAGAATACACAACTTTTATGGAATTGACGCTTACTTCATTGCTGGAGGAAAGGTACAAATAAATATCGTTAGCGGAATTCTGATGCGGTTTAAAAGATCACTATCTCCGTAGCAAAAGTCCGTGTCGATACTTTTACCATTTGCAAATGTATATACATAGAGTAGCGACAATAAGTATTCTGTCAAACACATTTTCATAAAAAAAAACCAAATTATTCAATGGGAAATCTTAATAACTGTTAAGTCACTTGTTTAACACCGCTAATTGTGCTAACATCACAAAACAACGAATATTGTGTCCCATAACTGGCCCCTGTATTTTGACAAAGTCTTGTTACAGCTTAAAAGACTTGTGGAACTGGAATCAATGTACGTAGCCATTAATACGTGGTCGCATAACCGTACACCTTATTTACTCCCGCACAGCGTGATGGCATGGAATCAACGAGGGCACCCCAAAGATGCAGGGGAATTTTCTGCCACTCTTTAACCACAGATGGCAATAATCGGTCTCGGCTCGATAATTTTCGTCACAGCCTTCGATCGTGTTCCTCCCACAGGTGTTGAGTCGGATTGAAATACGAGCTTTGGCTAGGCCATTTCAGCATCCTTACTCGTATTCTTCTCAAAAAGTCTGTGAAGTGACTAGAGGTATGCGTAGAGTCATTGTCATGCTAAAATTCCCAGTTTCATCCCATTTTATCTTTGGCATGGCGCAACAAGTGCGTTTTCAAGATTGTAAAATATCACTGGCCGGGGTGGCCGAGCGGCTCTAAGAGGCTTCAGTCTGGAACCGCGCGATCGCTACGGTCGCAGGTTCGATTCCTGCCCCGGGCATGGATGCGTGTGATGTCCTTAGGTTAGTTAGGTTTAAGTAGTTCTCAGTTCTAGGGGACTGATGACCTCAGAAGTTAAGTCCCATAGTGCTCAGAGCCATTTGAACCATTTTTTTGCAAAATATCTGAAACGATCCATAATGCCTTCAGTAGGCACCGGAGCGCCTACACGTGAACGGGAGAAGCATCCCCACACTCCGAAGTTCCAACCACCGTGCTTAACATTGTTTCTTGCGTTGGCTGGTCTTCGAAACTATCGAATTCCATCGAAAGAAAACAAACTTACATTCATCGCTCCAGAGCACACACGTCGACTGTCCTTCGGCGCTCTGGAAAACCCAAGTCGGGCTTGCCTACTCTTTGCTGATATTGATGGCTTTTTGCTAGGTCCCCGACCATGAAGATTAGATTCTCTGAGGATCCGTTTTATGGTACTGTTAGATATTTCCATGTCGTGGAATTCACATAGCTCTTTATTTATGTCTTCTGATCGTCCATTGACATCCTCCTCATGAGATTCTCCGTTCGGAGTGTGATTTTGCTGGACCTACCTTTGTTTACTATCTATGACTCTTGTGAATCGTTCCCTCCTATTCCAAACACAATTTGTCAGAACAAACCAAAATCCCGAGCAACATCTACGTGAGACTTTTGTAGCGTGCCGCTGCACAGTGAACCAAGACGGGCTCGTTAGGCAAGGAAGCGCACATCTCACACCCTGGCGGCGAAAATGTGTTTGTCAAAATACTGGTGGTCGCTATTGCACTTGCGAAACAGGGCCAGCTTATTCATCGACAAAAAAGAATACCACTATGGTCTTGACGCGGAACCTGCCACGAGAATTCACATTCGTCCATACAGCCTAACATTAAATAAATCAGCGAAAATAAGACCCAGCACAACTCAACTCAACTCACCTCATCTCATCTTATCGCAATTTTAGTTAATCTTTGCATTAATTTTGAAATTTGTTTTTGAAGCAAATACAAATTTTTGTTGGAAATAAAACATTCACAGAACATTATATTAAAACCTTGGTATATAAACACATCAGCGAGTTCATTGAGAAAAGTGAACAGCAAAACGGATTCCACTTACCGAACCGATAAAGAAACGATGCTGTAATGGGAACCACTAATGGCGTGGAGAACTGAGTCATTGTTGAGGATAAATTCGGAAGCACAAATATGAATCTATCACGCATTTTCAGCAGATCGCGTTATTTCTTCGGACTGCATTGGTACAACCACTAAACAAATCGACTGGAGCAAGGTCTACAGAAATAATCGTAAAAACGGAGCTCCAAATAAGAAAGTCATCGAAAACACGGAGCTTAAAATGAGAATGCAGCATGCACTAAATGAGCTTAAACCGAAGCAGTGTTAAAATCACGTGGGCAATACATTTCGCATATCTGGGTGAATAGGTAGCATTCAACATTACAGAGAAGGAAATCATCGCCTCAAGCACTAAGAAAGCGGAAATGGATTACCAACTAACCACTGACACAATCGAACGACCAGAGGCTTTGTATGAAGCATAAAATCTCAGAACGTGCAACTATCGCCTCGTTGACAAACCAGAGAGCAAATAAGAGTGTTGGGATTGTTCGGAAACAATGGTGAAAATAGATTTGCACAGTCGTGAACTATACGCAAACACTGACAACGTAACGCACGTGTTCAACAAGAGAGTAGTTGCTTTTCTGAAATGTGCCCGATTCAGTCCAGGGTGAGTGACTCATCAGATTTCCTCCTTAGTTTCTGGGTAAGATAACTAATGAAACATAGGACACCGAATAGAGAGTAAATGAGATACAAATAAAATATGAAGACACCTCCAATAGGATCATCTGGTTAGGAAGAAACTGTAAGAACACAAGAGTTTGCCACAGAGTGGAATGAAGAGTAAAAAGATCAAAACCAAAATCTGGTTGGAGAAGGGTAACACGTAATTTGAGTCTCAGTTGGAGAAACGAATAGGGAATCAATAAAGGAACTAGATTAGAGTTTTGGTAGGATAACATTTGTTTACCTTTTCCTATCAAAACATACTTTAATGCTCTATAATCTCTAGTAAGTTGGTATTCTCGTATAACATTCTTATCTTTCGCAGCCATACTCCTCTAATGAAATTAACAGATCAGCCTCTTTTGTGAATGAAAAATTGCAGCTCCCACCGCGATTTGTGTTAATTACAAACGTCAGTGTTGCAAACTATAATTGCGACTGTTGTTCAATAGTTCTGTCTCTCTTTACGTGGGCAGTGTTTACAATGCATTTTATTCTCTGTTGGTTGGATTTAACTCGTCAACTAACCTTTTACACTTAAGCATGCTTTTATCACCACGACACTTCACTTAGCTCTTTCTTTTTTGGAAAGTGACGCGCATAGCATCCAGACAGCTAAGTGCAATGTGCACAGATGATGGCTCCTTAATTTTAGTTTTTCCTAGATGGAATTGTCAAACGCACGGCTAACGTACTGACACCTTTCTTATCACGTTCAATGGTCTTACCAAAGAGTAGTGACATAGTGTCTCTACAGCTCGAGTACAAGATTCATCCGGCAACACTTCGTGAGACGAGAAGCTGCAGCGGTCCTCCGCTCTTTAAAAACATGTAATTAAATTATTCAGATCAACAGAAAACTTGTGGGATTGAAAGTATGGTGTATAACAAATATCCTCATGTGAAAGAATTTAATACAAAATAGCTCGTTTACCATGTTTTAATAGGCCGATTTAACATGATTATTGTAAATTGATAGAACAACTAGCCTGATAGTCCACATCTACATGGACACTCTGCGAATTACATTTAAGTGCCTGGTAGAGGGTTCATCGAATCACCTTCACAATTTTCTGTTATTCCAATCTGGTATAATGCGCAGAAAGGGATAACACCTATATCTTTCTGTACGAGCTTTGATTTCCTTTATTTTATCGTGGTGATCGTTATTCCCTGTGTAGGGCGGTGTCAACAAAATATTCTCGCATTCGGAGAAGAAAGTTGATAATAAGAATTTCGTGAGAAGATTCCGTCGCAACGAAAAACGCCTTTCTTTTAATGATGTCCAGCCCAAATCCTGTATCATTTCAGTGACACTCTCTCCAATATTTCGCGATAATACAAAACTTGGTGACCTTCTTTGAACTTTTTCGATGTACTCCGTCAGTCTTATCTGGTAAGGATCCCATACAGCTTAGCAGTATTCTAAAACATGGCGGACAAGTGTAGTGTAGACAGTCTCCTTAGTAAAATGGTTCAAATGGCTCTGAGCACTATGCGACTTAACTTCTGAGGTCACCAGTCGCCTAGAACTTTGAACTAATTAATCCTAACTAACCTAAGGACATGACACACATCCATGCCTGAGGCAGGATTCGAATCTGCGACCGTAGCGGCCGCTCGCTTCCAGACTGTAGCGCCTAGAACCGCACGGCCACTCCGGCCGGCTCTCCTTAGTAGATCTGTTACATTTTCTAAGTGTCCTGCCAATAAAACGCAGTCTTTGGTTAGCCTTCCCCCCAAGTTTTCAATGTGTTCCTTCCAATTTAAGTTGTTCGTATTTGTAATACCTAGGTATGTAGTTGAATTTAAAGTCTTTAGATTTGACTGATTTATCGTGTAATCGAAGTTTAACGAATTCCTTTTAGTACTCATGTGGATGACCTCACACTTTTCGTTATTTAGGGTCAATTTTCGCAGCATTCAGATATCTTTTATAAATCGTTTTGCAATTTGTTTTGATCTTCTGAAGATTTTATTAGTCGATAAACGACAGCGTCATGTGCAAACAACGTAAGAGACTGCTCAGATTGTCTCCCAAATCGTTTATATAGATAAGGAACAGCAAAGGTCCTGTAACACTGTCTTGGGGAATGCCAAAAATCACTTATGTTTTACTCGATTCCTTTCCGTCATTTACTACGTACTGTGACCTCTCTGACAGGAAGTCACAGATCCAGTCACATAACTGAGACGATATTCCATAAGCACGCAATTTCACTACAATCCGGTTGTGCGGTACATTATCAAAAGCCTTCTGGAAATCCAGAAATACGGAATCGATCTGAAATCCTTTGTCAATAGCACTCAGCGCTTCAGGCATAAGTGCACAAGTGCACAATCAATTGCTCATTTATTTGAGTCGATAGAAACTTTGCAGTCAAGTATGGAATTGCTGCTTCTGACGTTTTGATGCTATAAAAAGGATACCATGTCGGGCTGCAAGGTGCTGGAGTACAGTTTATCGACAGAATGGCGCCAGGGACACATCACCCTGGACTCACCTGCTGCTTCTTGCACCGTATGACTGCGTCTTGCCAACTGTAGGAGGTGCTTGCCTGCTGGTTTGTGTAAGGTTACGATTGCTTCAGGTCACTTTCACTTGCCGGAGCTCAGAAGGTCATGTCAGGGGTGAGGCGGGTTAATGATGGTGTAGTGCGTGAGGACAGGGAACTCCTTCGACACGCCTCAGATTCTTCATGCCCACAAGCACGCTCTGTGGCAACTGCGGCGTAGCAGTCAGCTGAATCAGTGACGAAGTCTCTGTACAGATTGTGATACCACAACCTCTTTTGGGATCCTCTATCCTATTCCAAACTTCATCTTCACTCTCACGGAGAGGGCATATATGTAATATTAGTAATTTACACCAATTTAAACAGCTGCTTCGACTTTGTCCTTTCTCGTTATCTGGATTCGAATACACCGAAGATTTTTCGTGCAGCGAGTTAGTAATTACACTACTTTAAGCTAATATTTTGACGTTGTTTATGTAGGACCTCACCAGTACATGGAATGAAGGAAACATGTTGGATTAACAACTAATGTGCCATCACAATTGCCGGCCGGACTTGCCGAGCGGTTCTAGGCGCTACTGTCTGGCACCACGCGACCGCTACGGTCGCAGGTTCGAATCCTGCCTCGGACATGGGTGATGTCCTTAGGTTAGTTATGTGTAAGTAATTCTAAGTTACAGGGTACTGATGACCTCAGCAGTTAAGTCACATACTGCTCAGAGCCATTTTTTTGAACCATCACAATTTGCACACAATGCAAACTACAGGCACATGGTAGGAATAAAATTTCTGTTGTGATTATGGAATAATTAACGATTCAATTTTCGATGCTTCTAGTCATCAAGAGACAGCTATTTTTATGCTTCGTATCCCTAATAGAAATATGACACGATGATTTTTCAGTGAGGGTCAACGATGGTCATATTCTAATTGATGTTAGTTAATAGAACTGTAATTACGAACGTATAGTGAATGTAAAATTTTACTTCTACAAAATTTAATTAATTGAATCCAGGCGTTTCATTCAATAAAACTAATCGCTCTGTTCACCTGTAAGTGATAGGATAATCCTCCTTTTACTTAATAAAATAATACATTCAAATTAACGAAATACATTGTTGCAGTGATAAAAAATGCAATTTAAAGTCTTAATTGAATTAGATCCTTTCCTGTTTTTGTATGAAATTATCAGTCTTATTCCATGTAATTTGGAACGATGTGAGTGAAGACTTTAATTGTTACATATGCAAATTTAGTCGTAGGGCGCCATGATATTGGGCCGTTACAGAGAAAAATTTTAGGCACCATTGAGGGAAATTGCAAACTTCTCCGCCGCAGTGGGAGACAATTACGGAGTTGGAAAAAAGTCACCCTTTAATTGTGTTGGCCAGTGCAGAAATCCGCCAGCGTCCCGTCCTCCGAAGAATTTACTGAGTCGCTTTTGGGCTGTCTCGGTCGCCGCTGTTGGGTGTTCGTCTTGAGCTACGCTAACATGTAAGCAGCTTCTCCACATGAGGGAAAGCAGTCTCTTGATTGCGTTTTTTTATTTCATACTGCGCTCTCTCAGTTCCCGTTAGGCCCTTCTTAAGTTATTCTGTGGGTGACTATTCGGTGCGGTGTGTGGACCCATGCATACCACCTGGGCCTTCGGCCAGTCGATTTGCTTGGTGGCTGTAGCAGTGCTTTGTCTCTAATGATCATGTCAGCGACAGGCCTTCAAAGCATAAGTCCCTTTCCCGTTTTCTCTCCTAATGTATAATGAGTGACTAGTTCTGGAAACCTCCGTTTCAGTTCCATTCAAGCGACAACCGAAAGCTCACGAAGGGAGTAGGTTGCCTGGTTGAACAGACATACTGTCGAATATGGAAACATGACATAACTCTACCAAACTGATAATCCAGTAATACAGTATTTTCATGCCTGGCCTGGAATTCCGTTCTTATGGAAGCTTATACTTAGCACCCTCAGTAATCACTATAGAAACAAAATCTTCCTCCAGTTTATGAATGTTGTAAGTGATGGCTGTTGGGTGTGTGTCTGACACACTGGAGCTTTTCAGGTGGAGATCATGTCACAGCATGCCCAGAGGGTAGGCGGTGCAACTTGCTGCCGTTTTTTGGAATTCGAAGGTCCAATCGTTGACTTGAGTGACAGGGGGCATCACGCTCATAGATCGCACAGACACAGTTGGTTGTAGTGCAGTAGCTGCAGAACGTGTGGTGACGGCGTGGACTCAGGACAACAGAATGGCAAGAAGAGTTCTCACGGGAAGAGCTCAGCGCTGTTTCATTGGCTCTGACGAATAGACGGATCGCAACGGCTGAAATCCGATCAGAGATTAGAGAGATATTGTGAACACGGAGAGAACAGATTACAGAAACCTGAATTGACATCTCGAGTTTTTGTGCATCTTTTACTATTGACACCATACCACATGCAACAGAGACTTGTATGGTATAGGGCCTATATGCAGAGACAGTCAGGGTAGTGAGTGGGATTCTAAGATATTCAGCGTCGGTCCTCACTTCTGTTTGTGGTACTCAAATCGACGTTAGCGTGCTTGTAGAGATGTGGTGAACATTTACGTGGTGTAAGATTCCGACACCCCCCCCCCCCCCTGCAGCTGAGTGATCCGCACTGCAGAATGCCATTCGATGAGCCTAGGGTCGATCCCCGGCCGAGTCGGAGATTTTCTCCGTTCGGGGACCGGTTGTTGTGTTGTCCGCATCATTATTTCATCACCATAGACGGGCAAGTCGCCGAAGTGGCGTCAAATAAAAAGATTTGCATCAGGTGGTCGAAGTCCCTGAAATGGGACTACCACCTAAAAAACTCCACCTTTACATTTCATTTATTGTTGTGGGAAACTATCGGATATAACAGGGTTGGTGTGGTAAGGGAGCCTGATTACTTGCCAGTATGTGGCAGGAATGGTAAACCCTATTATACCCTTCATGAGCAGGTTACCAAATGGCATACTCCAGCAGAACAATGCAAGACCTCATACAGGAAGATCTCACCACAAACACCTTGGCTCTGAGTGGATCATTGATTACCCTGCCTGGTTCCCTGATTGGCAACCACAGAGCGTGTCCAGGACACAGACATATGTTTTCATATAATCCTCCGAAGAGCAATTTCCATGAATCGACATAACATGTGTGTGATGCATGTCTAGAATTCTCTTTCAAGCCGCAACGAATACAAGAGTGTATTCCTGCTCGTGGGGGTCATACTTCATATTGATTTTGTTGACGGACATCGAGTTCTGCACGAAACGAAAGTGTAATCATTTAAGTCCTATTAAGGAATGAACGTTTCCGAAAAAGTTGATATATCGTTATGGAGCTTCATGGTTCAACAATTTCCATTTCCAGAAGTTTAATAAGGCACACATAACTAAAATGAAATGCCTGATTCTTTCATATTTTCAGGAATCAAGCTACTCATTGTTTCTTCAAAATTTTGAAATATGCAAAGTGTTATCACAATATGCAATCAATGTACTGAATTAATGCTTTCCTGACATTAAAAGAAATACCAACGAAGTATTTCTAGAGAAGCTCGACCTGTCCGAGCAACTAACAATGCCAGTATGTCACCTCTTCAGATGCATTTCACTTTTTTATATATCTTTCACTTGTGTCATATCGTTAAATTAATTTGTGTGTATCAGTTTTGATACTAAGTATAATAAAGTCTATGACGGTGGAACAATGTTACACTAGACAAGTTCTAGTAACAGTTACACACGCGATAAAGAACCATACTTCATAACAGGTCAGATCAAGGTAAAGTCACGCCATGTGCGCTACGACCTCTCCCCAAGACGGGATTGTCCTACGTGATCTCAAAACTCCTTACGTGACGGTAAAATAAGTGCTGGTGCCTTATGACATAAGAATAATTAAAACAAAGAAAATCATTTCAAGTGACTGCAATCACCAAAAGGGCAAAAATAGGTCATTATAAGCAAATGAGAAACTAACTCGATGAAATTGAAAGCAGTAAAAGAAAAATTACATAACGCTAGATCAAATTTCTTAGACAAATAATGTTCATCCAATAACGAGCCACGTCTGTAGCTTTTCCGCTTTCAGTCTAGCTTTTTTTTTCAGGGAGATCGTAGTGTACTGTGTGAACAGGAGGATATAGAGAGGTAGTCTGTACTTCTTCCCAGTCACAGAGGATTGAGCCTGCAGACAAACCCTTTATTCCGAGAGCATCATGGGATATACTAACACATATAGCCAGTTTTGGATACCTCCATTTGACTGATGATGTTGTTTCCTGGGTAGTAAGTGTAGCTTAAGAAAGGTCGTCAGCAAATTGGCAAATTTCTTGCGTATTATGCAGTGGAGCAGGGAATAGTTCACATGGTTATTATTTCTAGCCAGCGTTAAACTGCCTGATTTTAAAGGGGCTACGAATACAGCGTAACACATAATTTCTAAATAGTGCAACTACAACTCATTTTCTGATCAGCAGCTTGTACAACTATCGCCAATGCTTCTCTCTACAGGGTGATCCATTGATCGTGACCGGGCCAAATATCTCACGAAATAAGCGTCAAACGAAAAAACTGCAAAGAACGAAACTTGTCTAGCTTGAAGGGGGAAACCAGATGGCGCTATGGTTGGCCCGCTAGATTGTGCTACCATATGTTAAACGGACATCAACTACGTTTTTTTAAAAATAGGAACCCCCATTTTTATTACATATTCGTGTAGTACGTAAAGAAATATGAATGTTTTAGTTGGACCACTTTTCTCGCTTTGTGATAGATAGCACTGTAATAGTCACAATCATAAGACTCACAATTTTGACGACTGTTGGTAACAGGTAGGTTTTTTAAATTAAAATACAGAACGTAGGTACGTTTGAACATTTTATTTCGGTGGTTCCAATGTGATAAATGTACCTTTGTAAACTTACAATTCCGGAAAATGCATTCTGTTACATCGTGATTACCTATATATATACCACATTAATGCAATAAATGCTCAAAATTATGTCCGTCAACCTCAATGCATTTGGCAATACAGGTGACGACATTTCTCTGAACAGCGAGTAGTTCGCCTTCCGTAATGTTCGCATATGCATTGACAATGCGCTGACGCATGTTGTCAGACGTTGTCGGTGGATCACGATAACAAATATCCTTCAACTTCCCCACAGAAAGAAATCCGGGGACGTCAGACTCGGTGAACGTGCAGGCCATGGTATGGTGCTTCGACGACCAATCCACCTGTCATGAAATATGCTATTCAATACCGCTTCAACCGCACGCGAGCTATGTGCCGGACATCCATCATGTTGGAAGTACATCGCCATTCTGTCATGCAGTGAAACATCTTGTAGTAACATCGGTAGAACATTATGTAGGAAATCAGCATACATTGCACCATCTAGATTGCCATCGATAAAATGGGAGCCAATTATCTTTTTCCCATTATGCCGCACCGTACATTCACCCGCCAAGGTCGCTGATGTTCCACTTGTCGCAGCCATCGTGGATTTTCCGTTGCTCAGTTGTGCATTTTAAGCCAGTTTACGTTACCGCTCTTGGTGAATGACGCTTCGTCGCTAAATAAAACGTGTGCAAAAAAACTGTCATCGTCCAGTAATTTCTCTTGTGCCCAGTGGCAGAACTGTATACGACGTTCAAAGTCGTCGCCATGCAATTCCTGGTGATTTGAAACATGGTACGGGTGCAATCGATGTTGATGTCGTATTCTCAGTACCGACGTTTTTGAGATTCCCGATTCTCGCGCAATTTGTCTGCTACTAATGTGCGAATTAGCCGCGACAGCAGCTAATACACCTACTTGGGCATCATCATTTGTTGCAGCTAGTGGTTGACGTTTCACATGTGGTTGAACACTTTCTGTTTTCTTAAATAACGTAACAATCCGGCAAACGGTCCGGGCACTTGGATGATGTCGTGCAGGATACCGAGCAACATACATAGTACACGCCCGTTGGGCATTATGATCACAATAGCCGTACATCAACACGATATCGACATTTTCCGCAATTGGTAAACGGTCCATTTTAACACGGGTAATTATCACGAAGTAAATACCGTCCGCACTGCCGGAATGTTACCCGATACCACGTACTTACACGTTTGTGTTTATTACAGCGCCCTCTATCACAAAGCGAGAAAAGTGGTCCAACTAAAACATTCATATGTCTTTACGTACTACACGAATATGTAATAAAAAATTGGGGTTCCTATTTTAAAAAACGCAGTTGATATCCGTTTGAGCTATGGTAGCGTCATCTAGCGGGCCAACCATAGCGTCATCTGGTTTCCCCCTTCAAGCTAGACGAGATTCGTTCTTTGTAGTTTTTTCGTTTGATGCTTATTTCGTGAGAAATTTGGCACGGTCACTATCAATGGAACACCCTGTATATATAGAATAATGTTTCCACCTATTCTGTAATTCGTTGAAAGTTGTATTTCCTTGTGTGGTGTAATAATCGCTGAAACTTGGTCAGTTCTCGCAATGAGATTTCTTCGAGTTCTGAATACGAGTCCTGAGATACACGATGAATGAACATTTACAGGGAGATCAAAATATATTCTGTGTAACCGCTAAAGCAAGAGATGGTATAAAACGTTAGAGTGGTTATTTAAGCCGTTCGCAGAATCGCGACAAAACAAAAGAGAGGTAAGAGTCTTTCCTTTCTAAAGGCTCTAGTGCTTCCGGGAAGTGGTGCTCAGTGGCAGACTGAACCATTTGCCAATATATGCCAGTGTCTCTGTCCCTATAATATACATTTCTACTACACTCCGATTTCAAGCTATACATACTGAAACTGGTCGATGAGGAACGATTTTCACTGACAGCTAATACCTTTAATTCTTTTGTGTCGCGATTCATAGTGGCTGCAACATCAAAATGGTGTCTATTCTTCTGGACATAAGCAAAAGAACAGAGAACACGCATACAGAAAAAGGATGGAATCACTGCGCACCTTGTCGGGGAAATACAGCGGGTAAGTCAAAATCCTATAGTCTAAAAGAAGCAGCGTCGTGGCAGCGTCCCGTACAGAATGGGTTGGAGAGTTTCCATGCTGTATTTTGTGTGCCATTTTCACGTCACAGTGCTTCGTTGCACAGCTTCCCAGCGAAGATTCGTCTTCACAACGTCCCGTAACCTCGTCAGGAGATCTCGGTAGCGTCCCAACAGTGACGGCATGGCGCTCAAGAGCATTACTTGCTAGCACACACCTTGACGGTCGCAGAAAACGTTTAGCATCACCTCGCCCGATGATGAATCCACTTTTTCCACTGCCCTCTTTGCTCCTTCGTCTCGGGGTCACACATGGTGGTTTGGAGACTTAACTCATTTACATTGGCCTGACACAGCTGCAGTATTTCCGCGGCTTCCACGGTGCGGCGCGTTTTTTGAGTGGGTATGGGCACTCGCGGAGCCCAACGGGCAGTGACGTTTCACGTGCTGAAAACGTCGTGCAGGGTGCTGAGTGCTGATCCAGAACTCATTATCCCTTTTCGGGGTTCCGCACTTCAGTCGGTAAAAACGGATCACTTACAGGATCACTTTTGCGTCTGTCTGTCTGTCTGTCTGTCTATCTATCTATCTATCTATCTGTTCATCCAACATTTCGTAATTCCTTTCTCAGGAGTGAGTAGTCGCACGAAGTTGAAATATCTGCCATACATTAATATCTATGATCTCTCGGCGATGCAAAAAAAAATGAAGCTTCTAAGTCAATGCAATCAAAAGATACGGCCATTTAGGCCACATATTTTGATTGTTACAAATTCAATCATGAAAACCTACAAGGTACGAGGGTTAGTGAAATGAAAACCTTAAATATTTTTTAAAATATTATTTATTGTGCAGAAGTGGTACAAAGGTGTATCACTTTTCAACATAATCTCCGCCACGCTCAATCCCAAGTCCTCCAGCGCTTACAAAGTGCATAAATTCCTTTAGAAAAATTTTTTTTGGTAGTCCGCGCAACCACTCATGCACCGCGTGGCGTACCTCTTCATCAGAACGGAACTTCTTTCCTCCCATTGCGTCTTTGAGTGGTCCAAACTTGTGGAAATCACTTGGGGCAAGGTCTGGAGAGCATGGTGGATGAGGAAGACACTCAGAATGCAGGTCTGTGATTGTTGCAACTGTTGTTCGGCCATTGTGGACCCCTGCAATGTCATGTTGTTAAAGGACACCTCCTGACAGCAATCCACACGCTGGTGACAGTGGTCCCTCTCGGCACGCAGTGCTTCAAAATGACGCCTTTTTCGTCCCAAAAAAGTGTCAGCATAACCTTCCCTGCTGATGGTTCTGTTCGAAACTTCTTTGGTTTTGGTCATGAGGAATGGCGTCATTCGTTGCTCGCTCTCTTCGTTTCCGGTTGATGGAAGTGAACCCAGGTTTCGTCCCCAGTAACGATTCTTGCAAGGAAGTCATTACCTTCTAGTTCAAAGCGCCGAAGTAGTTCTTCACAAGCATCAACACGTCGGTCTGTCATTTCAGGAGTCGGCCGCCTTGACACCCATCTTGCAGACATTTTGTGAAACTGGAGCACATCATGTAGAATGTGGTGTGCTGACCCATGACTAAACAAGATTCAATGTCATTGAGTGTCACTCGGCGGTTTTCCTTCACTATGGCTTCAACTGCTGCAATGCTCTATGGAGTCACAGCTCATTGTGCCTCACCTGGACGAGGAGCATCTTCCACTGAAGTGTCACCATTTGCGAACTTCCTACTCCATTCGTAGACTTGCTGCTGTGACAAACATGCATCATCGTACTGAACCTTCATTCGTCAATTAATTTCAATAGGTTTCACACCTCCACAACGAAAAAACGGAATAACAGAACGCTGTTCTTCTCTGGTGCAAGTTGCACGCAAATGGGGCAGCCATCTTTATACTGATGCTGCGACGGTATGTGTGCATCTGCACTGTGCTGCCACCTACAGGGCATTCTGCAGGCCGTTTGTAGCACGCTTACCAACATACTGGATAACGGCGCGAAATTTCGATTTGTTATTACAAATTTAGGGTTTTCATTCGACTCAACCTCGTACTTCTGGTTGACCTAGAATGACGATATTTGGCAAGAAGTAAGTTTTCTCAACACAACTGAAGGAAAAAATCTGAAAATGCTTAATTTGTGATTATATCACACGAACATTTTTTGTTATTTGACTGTCGGTCCGTCCTATTAAGCCCTTTTTTGCCTCAGAAACCGGTAGACGTATCAGGCTGAAATTTTTCCCACATTGAGGTCTATGGTATCTGGGCAATGTAAAAAATTGAAGCTCCTAAAACTATGCAATGTTACATATTCTGATACTCGCAAACACACTCATTAAAGCCTGTATGGTACTTTCCTTAACGTAGGATGAAATTTCGAAACAAGGAAGGACTCATAGTGCAAGTAAAGGGGAAAAAATAAGGCAACTGTTAATTTGTAGTTGCATGACTCGGAAAAAATATTCTTTTATTATTTGTTACCCGACTTCAAACTTGAAATTAAAACATTCTCGAAAGCCTTTGAATCCCTGGGACCGTTAGCTTACCATTATCATTGTCGAAGGAAGGAAGATTGAATTCAACGTCCCTTTGACATCGAGGTCATTAGGGACAGCCCATCCTCATTTGTCTCGAGGGATTTAGGGGACCCATGGAAAACCTAAATCTGCATGGCTGGACGCGGTTTTGAACGGTCATTCTTCTGAATGCGAGTCCAGTCTGCTAACCACTGCGGCATCTTCCCCGGTCAGTGTGCATATCGTTCCAAAATCGTCGAGATCCTCGATTCCCAGAACGGAAGAGCTGTCTACGTCCATAATTAAGTGCGTGCGGAACCCAAACTGTGCGAGTCGTCCTCGCTTCTGGCCAGCTTCTTTCCTGTCACCTCGTTTGTGGTACGCCGGCCACCAGGACTTCCACTTCCACTTTCAATATCCGGTTCTTCACAGAGAGATGGTCTGCCACTTCGTCGTCATTCACACTAGACTGACAACAGCAGAAGAATCTGCGCTGTCTAACAGCCGCGTTGTTGGCGTACGCTTCCGCCATCTCAGCGTGGACTGTTGCAGCGGCGTTCTTCTTCAAACGCTGAAAACGAAGCGCATGATTATCCACTGTACTCAATGGGCTGCGCCATATTGCTTTGACTCCTCTGTGGAGTGTTCCAGTGACTGTGTACCAGGACTGCAAATGAACAAAAGAATAATTAAATAACTTAATTTTTCGAGGTAGTAGTTAAAGCTTTATAACTAACCGCCGAATGCTCCTCATTCACTGTTGCAATCTCTTACTTGTTAGCTATTTATTTGATAGTTGGTGTTATGTTAAGATTATTTAATTATAAGATATTTGCTTTGAGCACATTGCAAATTAAGCTGAATTGAAAGCACAAACTCATCTCGGGATAAATGTATTTATATTTGTACCGAGACATTGTCAGCAAGTGCAAATTCCCAAGCCAAATAACAAACAAACCGTGTAGGGAAGAAATAAAAACTTTGAGGTTTGAGGCTTTGCAGTTCGCCGATGACATTGTAATTCTGTCAGAGACAGCAAAGGACGTGGAAGAGTAGTTGAACGGAATGGACAGTGTCTTGAAAGGAGGATATAAAGTGAACATCAACAAAAGCAAAACGAGGGTAATGGAATGTAGTCGAATTAAGTCGGGTGATGCTGAGGGAATTAGATTAGGAAATGAGGCACTTAAAGTAGTAAAAGAGTTTACTATTTGGGGAGCAAAATAACTGATGATGGTCGGAGTAGAGAGGATATAAAGTGTAGACTGGCAATGGCAAGGAAAGCGTTTCTGAAGAAGAGAAATTTGTTAACATCGAGTGTAGATGTAAGTGTCAGGAAGTCGTTTCTGAAAGTATTTGTATAGAGTGTAGCCATGTATGTAAGTGAAACATGGACGATAAATAGTTTGGACAAGAAGATAATAGAAGCATTCCAAATGTGGTGCTACAGAAGAATGCTGAAGATTAGATGGGTGGATCACATAACTACTGAAGAGGTATTGAATAGAACTAGGGAGGAATTTGTGGCACAACTTGACTAGAAGAAGGGATCGGTTGGCAGGACATGTTCTGAGGCATCAAGGGATCACCAATTTAGCATTGGAGGGCAGCGTGGAAGGTAAAAATCGTAGAGGGAGACAAGAGATGCTTAGGACGGGTGGTAGGGACAGAGCATCGAGTGACATTATACTGAGTGCACTATCCGAAAATTACCTCGAGCAATTAAACAGAGAACCGACTCGTGGAGATAACATCTTGGACATACTCATAACAAGCAGACCCGAACTTTTCGACTCTGTAAGTGCAGAACAGGGAACCAGTGATCATAAGGCCGTTGCAGCATCCCTGAATATGGAAGTTAATAGGAATATAAAGAAAGGGAGGAAGGTTTATCTGTTTAGCAAGAGTAATAGAACGCAGATTTCAGATTACCTAACAGATCAAAACGAAAATTCCTGTTCCGACACTGACAATGTTGAGTGTTTATGGAAAAAGTTTAAGACAGTTGTAAAATGCGTTTTAGACAGGTACGTGCCGAGTAAAACTGTGAGAGACGGGAAAAACCCACCGTGGTTCAACAACAAAGTTAGGAAACTACTGCGGAAGCAAAGAGACCTTCACTCCACGTTTAAACGCAGCCAAAACCTCTCAGACAAACAGAACCTAAACGATGTCAAAGTTAGCGTAAGGAGGGCTATGCGTGAAGCGTTCAGTGAATTCGAAAGCAAAATTCTATGTACCGGCTTGACAGAAAATCCTAGGAAGTTCTGGTCTTCCGTTGAATCAGTAAGTGGCTCGAAACAGCATATCCAGATACTCCGGGATGATGATGGTTTTGAAACAGAGGATGACACGCGTAAAGCTGAAATACTAAACACCTCTTTCCAAAGCTGTTTCACAGAGGAAGACCGCACTGCAGTTCCTTCTCTAAATCCTCGCACAAATGAAAAAAATGGCTGACATCGAAATAAGTGTCCAAGGAATAGAAAAGCAACTGAAATCACTCAACAGAGGAAAGTCCACTGGGCCCGAAGGGATACCAATTCGATTCTACACAGAGTACGCGAAAGAACTTGCCCCCCTTCTAACAGCCGTGTACCGCAAGTCTCTAGAGGAACGGAAGGTTCCAAATGATTGGAAAAGAGCACAGGTAGTCCCAGTCTTCAAAAATGGTCGTCGATCAGATGCGCAAAGCTATAGACCTCTATCTCTGACGTCGATTTGTTGTAGAATTTTAGAACATGTTTTTTGCTCGAGTATCATGTCGTTTTTGGAAACCCAGAATCTACTCTGTAGGAATCAACATGGACTCCGGAAACAGCGATCGTGTGAGACCCAACTAGCTTTATTTGTTCATGAGACCCAGAAATTATTAGATACAGGCTCTCAGGTAGATGTTATGTTCCTAGACTTCCGGAAGGCGTTCGATACAGTTCAGCACTGTCGCCTGATAAACAAAGTAAGAGCCTACGGAATATCAGGCCAGCTGTGTGGCTGGATTGAAGAGTTTTTAGCAAACAGAACACAGCATGCTGTTATCAATGGAGATACGTCTACAGACAAAGTAACCTCTGGCGTGCCACAGGGGATTGTTATGGGACCATTGCTTTTCACAATATATATAAATGACCTAGTAGATACTGTCGGAAGTTCCATGCGGCTTTTCGCGGATGATGCTGTAGTATACAGAGAAGTTGCAGCATTAGAAAATTGTAGCGAAATGCAGGAACATTTGCAGCGGATAGTCACCTGGTACAGGGAGTGGCAACTGACCCTTAACACAGACAAGTGTTATGTATTGCGAATACATAGAAAGAAGGATCCTTTATTGTATGATTATATGATAGCGGAAAAAACACTGGTAGCAGTTACTTCTGTAAAATATCTGGGAGTATGCGTGCGGAACGATTTGAAGTGGAATGATCATATAAAATTAATTGTTGGTAAGACGGGTACCAGGCTGAGATTCACTGGGAGAGTCCTTAGAAAATGTAGTCCATCAACAAAGGAGGTGGCTTACAAAACACTCGTTCGGCCTATACTTGAGTATTGCTCATCGGTGTGGGATCCGTACCAGATAGGGTTGACGTAGGAGATGGAGAAGATCCAAAGAAGAGCGGCGCGTTTCGTCACAGGGTTATTTGGTAACCGTGATAGCGTTACGGAGATGTTTAGCAAACTCAGGTGGCAGACTCTGCAAGAGAGGCGCTGTGCATCGAGGTGTAGCTTGCTCGCCAGGTTTCGAGAGGGTGCGTTTCTGGGTGAGGTATCGAATATACTGCTTCCCCCTACTTATACCTCCCGTGGAGATCACGAATGTAAAATTAGAGAGATTCGAGCGCGCACGGAGGCTTTCAGACAGTCGTTCTTCCCGCGAACCATACGCGACTGGAACAGAAAAGGGAGGTAATGACAGTTGCACGTAAAGTGCCCTCCGCCACACACCGTTGGGTGGCTTGCGGAGTATGAATGTAGATGTAGATGTAGAGATGATTACACTAAGCAGATTCAGAAGGATGTAGGTTGCAGTAAATCCTGGGAGATGAAGAAGCTTGCACAGGATAGCGTAGCATGGAGAGCTCCATCAAACCAGTGTCAGGACTGCAGACAACAACAACAACAAAAACAGGGGAATTTTGGACAGAACTGGATTGCACTGATTTGTAGACTGAAGATTACCGCAACATACTGTACTAACACGTAGCTATGTCTCTGAATTGAAGAAAAGGCGCGGCAGCCATTTTTAGTTGATTTGGACTGCGACCTGAAGTGATCGGTTGTCGTTAACGTTACCTGTTGTGTTCTTATAACGCTTGGTGACTTTTAACACGAGATAAGCAGTTAATTATTTATCGTATGCCCTTAAATCAGATGTACTCTTTAAGTGAATGCCATTCACTGTACGGTAGTAATATAATACGTTTAATTCCATCAGCTATTATGTCCTATAGTAGTTGTTAACGTGTAACTTAAGGGGTAGTGTTGCGTTCTGCGCAGCCATTTCTCATGCAAGTAGATTTCAAACTATTTTTAGTAGCTTTTCCACATGGTGTGAACGTACATTAGAGAGACTGATAGACATCAGTGGGATACTAAATCAGTGGAAATGGCTGTTCCAACTGTTGTATTCTCTGAAATGAGACTTAAAAGCATCTAAAAGTTAAACGTACCCAAATCAACATTGGGAAAACACGTTCGTAGAGCTCATAATATCCCAATTATAGAGTTGACTAATCAAATGCGAAATTTAAAAACATGTTTATGGAAGAACAAAAACGCAGTGGAGAGCAGGCTCATTAGTGCAACGATGAAACATATCATTGTCAGATCATTAGCTCATCAATCAGCGGAAATAAGTAGCTTATCACTCATATTTGACGAAGTATGTTGTCTAGCTGAGCGGGGATGGGCTATAGGTTTTATTGCTAGGTATCCTACAGTATCTATTCGCAAACCATAAAGTACATCTTGTGCACGAGGGAGAGGATTCAGTACAATATCAGTGACGTACCATGAACTTTCTTATTTATTTACGTGTCAAGTTCCGTAGTACCAAATTGAGGAGTAAATCTCCAAGGTCATGGAACGTGTCGGTACATTAAATTAGAACATAAAAGTAATAACAGATAGAAATAAATGTTTATGAAACCGAAAAAAGTCAGTCCATATGTTTAAGTAAACGCAATCAACAATACAATAAGAATCAGCTTAATGTTTCAAGGAACTTCTCGACAGAATAGAAGGAGTGGCCCATGAGGAAACTCTTCAGTTTCGATTTGAGAGCCCGCGGATTACTGCTAAGATTTTTGAATTCGAGTGATAGCTTACTGAATGTGGATGCAGCAGTATACTGCACACCTTGTTACACAAGAGTTAAGGAAGTCTGATCCTAATGCAGGTTTGTTTTTTGCGGAGTATGAACAGAGTGAAAGCTCTTATTCTTGGGAATAAGCTAATATTGTTAACAAGAAATTACAGAAAGCAGTATTTATGTATTGAGAGGCCAATGTCAAAAGATCCAGACTCGTGAACAGGGGTCTACAAGAGGTTCGTGAACTCACACCACTTATTGCCCGAACCGCCAGTTTCTGAGCCAAAAATATCCTTTTAGAATGGGAAGTGTTACCCCAAAACATAACACCATACAACATAAGCGAATGAAAGTAAGCAAAGTAGATTAATATTCGTGTCGAACGATCACTCTTTTCTGATACCTTTCGAATAGTAAAAATGGCAGTATTAAGTCTTTGAACAAGATCCTGAACGTGGGCCTTCCACAACAGCTTCCTATCTATCCGAACACCTAGAAATTTGAACTGTTCAGTTTCACTAATCATATGCCCATTCTGTGAAATTAAAACGTCAGGCTTTGTTGAATTGTGTATTAGAAACTGTAAAAACTGAGCATTACTCTGATTTAGCGTTAGATTATTTTCTACAAGCCATGAACTTAAGTCATGTATTGCACTATTTGAAACCGAGCCAGTGTTGCACACAGCATCCTTAACTACCAAGCTAGTGTCATCAGCAAACAGAAATATTTTAGAGTTACCCGTAGTACTAGAGCAAGTAAGTTTGTATTAAGCATTAAAAATAATTGTACGTTTTTCAGAATGACATTAAAGTATTTTATTATTATTATTATTATTATTATTATTATTAAAGATTCTTTGAAGATACCAGATTTATGCTAAGCATAAATCGTTCATGGCACTATTTCATGTTTTAGTTTTAAGATTCCTAATAATTTCAACGTTTATGCGATAATTTCACAAAAAATTGCGTTATCCCATTCTGCTCCGTGGGTGGGCCACAACGGGAAGTATACAATCATTTCTTTCAAAAAATGTAAAAAATATGACATACAGTTTTCTTGTGTTCCTTCATCCAACCTAGCATGAAGTGTCCCATTCCGCCCCAAGATGCCCTAGCGTTCAACCGATTTACTGTGGAAACATGCAGACGTCGACCTACCGGAGACAGACAAATGTAAAGAGAAAGAAAACTGTGAACATCGTAACAGACTGTTAGCCTAACCTTTGAATAAAAGAAAAAAAAAGACAATTGAAACTATGTGAAACGAATTTGTTTCAAATTTTACCGTAAGCAAAAAATACGTTTTGTGTGGTTATACCTTATGTGCTTTAAATCTAATATCTACGATATTGTTACTTCTTGGAGATTACACAACTGAAATTTTATTTGGTGTCGTAGAGAAGTAGGTGGTTGGTTTGGTAATCTACAAGTACTCTAGCTTCATACAGTTATAGGCAATAACCCAAAATACCAAATGGCGGCCTGTTAATAACTAGACTATTGGTTTCAATGATAGCCATTATATGTCGTTTTTTGTTTTTGGTGGCTCCAGCTATCGTCTGAACATTGTCGCTGGTCACAACGAAAGGCAGTTTCGACTCACTAATGCATACTGTTCGTGCGTGCTGCTAGTTATTTTGATACAGCTGGGAGTTCGTTGAGATGGGCCCGATAGCAACGAAACTACAGAGTCTACACATCTACCGTTGATCCTGAGCCCAAACTCTTGAAATGTTTGCACCAATGTCTGAAGGATTTTTCCCAGAGCCTTAAGTATGAAAATTAAAAAAAAACTATCAAAATGAAAAAAATGAATCAGCTAATTTCATCATCACTATTTAAAGAAACTCATTTTCTCCACCGTTATCCAACTGCAGTGCTTCATCGGTTAACCTTTCGAATGGAAGAAATACATTAGCTATAAATCTGGACATGAGAAAAAATAGGCCGCCTTATTCGTAGTCTGAATTGAGGTTATTATTACATTGCCACATTAGGCTGAGAGTGACTGTTTTTCCAGTGTATTTTCGAATTCTTAAACGTCTTTCAGTTATAGCTTTTATGAACATCGGTGATACGGAAGGACGTAATTCCTTGCAGCGGAAATTATCTCCGGAAACGCAACAGATGGAACACATCTCTCTCTAGACGCCGTTTCTTGTCTCTCAATGTTTCAGATAACACAGAAGTAATCAGCGTTTCCATAAGTTCCTTGTAGCTCCAAAGCGTGTTCCCACCTTAGAAACGCGGCTTACTTTCACTTCCATCGAACGCTGAGAGCCGGATAACGTTTTGCCATAAATGTGCCAAGGCGCGGGCTTGATAGTTTCACCCCCGATTAACAGTGGAGATACATCGTCGCGCCTTTTGACACGCTGACCTTTGCAGCGGAGACCGCCTCTGCGGCGAGCTGCGAGAAACCAGTCTCATTTGATATATAGATTTGTATCGGGCGTACACTGCTAGAATGAAAACGCTGTCGGCCTGCTAATCTTTCAACGGGCGTTGTCTCCTTTCCGTGGCGCTCACGAGCTAAACTGCTGTTCGTGAAAATTTCAACATCCAGTGGGAATGGTCTGAATGACTCCTACATCGGAGGATGTGTAGACCTAGCGAACTATAATGTTTAAGACTGCAGAGATATGCAGTGTACGTAGGCCCAGACACCCACTTTTTGTGTGACCGGACAAGTCACAATTAAGCAACGCTCTGTCGGCGCATAGCCGTCAAACGAAGTGGAAACGTGCGAGTGCCACAAAGCTACTACTGCGTCAGATGACGAATTGTCGGCATGGGGATGGTATCGAATAGGGCATATTGATTCGTCTGCGGGAAACCTGTTTATCGTGCCGCGACATAGCATCTCGTGCAAAGCACGCTGCTGCGACCCTGTGTAGCCGGTTTATGTGTTTTGTGTTGCCAGTGCTATGCAGCGCGATAGACTGCATTAATATCACTGACAGCGCTGTGTGGCCTCTGTAAGATACTCTGTGGCTGGTCGGACTCACAGTTAGAAGCGAATAGCCAGCAGTGATGTATTAGTTGGATATGGACTGTAAAATGGTAATGGAAGTATGGCCGATTGTATAAATTTTGGAACTGGATGTCACATGATTAATGTAAAATCTGCTAAATATATTATTCGCTCTGCAACAAAATCTTTCCTTTCATAACCACATGCCTATTAGTGGTTAGAGCGTACAGTAGTTAGAATCTCTTTATTTAGCAGGCTGTATGCTTGCTACATTTGCTGTGTTCGTGTCATGAAGATTTTCTGAGGGGTAAGTGACTAATGTAATGTATGGGTTATTGTTAGGATTTCTTCTTTTAATTCAGGGCCTTTCTTTTGTGTTAATCAATAGTCAGATAGCGTTATCCTTGTATACTGGAGGTCAAAAATGAACAGAATAAGTTTGAGCTGTATTTGTCAGGGAAAATTCTGTAGGTCAGTGTTGAAATGATAGAGACAAGCAGAGTGACAGTACGTTCAGTTTCACACAGCAGTTTCAGAAATAAAGAAATTTCAACTGAAACGTGTGTGGAACTTGTGGAGAGCTGAGCGTCGTATACAGAGACGAGTTGTTGTATGATCATAGTGTGATTACAGCTTTCTTGTCCGCATGGCCGTAACTTACAGAACATCTTCGTACACAGTGTTGGCTCAACGTTGAAGATCTGCAACGGTTGTGGACATGCCTACATCGACGGTTCCACACTTCCTGTCGAGCGCTGTGTTGGTGGCACGTAGGACATTGGCACGGCTTCCATTGACCAGAAAGCACCAACACCTCCGGCGCCGTCACTACCATGCTAAGTGGCAGAATGTAGTGGTTTCAGACGAGCTCCGCTTCAACTGCTCCTTAAGTATTGGCCGCGTATGTGTTAGTCGCAGCCGTGGTGAACGCAGTCGGTCAGACTGCAATGTTAAGCGGCATAGCGGTGAAGTCTGATGGTTTGGAGCAGCGTTGGCTATAATACGCGATCTTGCGCTCCCTGCGTGTTGAGCACAACAGTAATCGATACACCAGAGAGGTTTGATAGCTCCAAGTACCACCTCTACTGCAGACAGCTCCTCATGCCATATTTCAATAGGACAACGCCCATCCGCAGGTGTGCGAGGAATGTGCAAGCTTTCCTCGAAAAATGATGGGTGCCACTGCTTACCTGATCTGCACGTTCGCGTGACATGTCAACCATCGAACATGCTTCGGATATAGACGGTTGGCAACTTCCTCGTTCTAGTGTTGCTACAACCATTGCCAATACCTTGTGACCGCACAGGCAAATCGCGTGGCAGTTTGTTCTCCGGGAGAATATTCGGACCCTCTTTGATTTCATGCTAATACGTTTAGAGTTCAACATGAATTTCTTTTTCGGTACAGTGCGATGGAAGTGTACTCAAATGCGAAGTCGGCAGATGTCAGTTTTTGTCAGGAGGGGAGAGATTTCTAGAATAACAGTGCCCCGGTAAGAGTGCGTTTGAAGGAATTATTCGCCACCTCAAGGAGCACGGGACTTTTAAGCCTACTACTTGCGACTTGGAGAGGCCTAGAAGGACCAGAACATCTCAACTGGAAGAGGGACTTCGTGTGGTTGGCGACAACCCTAATGTCAGCGTAAGACAGTTAACTGCAACGAGTAATGTTGCCATCATAGGTGCTTCATGAGAATCTGCTGCATCTGTGTCATATACAGTGGTGCAGGTACTACTAGCAGCTGACTTTTCTGCACGGGCACGCTTCTGTGAATGGTGCATTCAAAACTGTATCAACCCTCACTTTGGCGCAAATATGCTGTACACGAATGTGGCTTCACTTCAAGGTAGATGATCAATGTGTTGAAGAGTGGTAGAAATTTAGTTTTAACATGGAAATATATCGTTTCCAGACCCATGTCCATCTAACATATTTTCTTCCTCTACGTGTTTAGTTCCTGAAAGTTTGGCCATACCTTTTTGTTACACTCTGTATAATGGATGCATGCTTTCCAGAATTAAATATGGAATATTGTCAGCAATAAAACTTCCAGAAGTAGAAGGAACGGAAGTAATTCAGTTTCATAGGAAACATTCACTTCCTCTAAAACTGAAGAAACTATAGAAATTAATTTGTGTTGTTCTGGGTAGATGATCAATAAATAAATTAATAATAATCCATTACTTATTGTAGCGGCAGCTGGCTTCTAAGAGTACAAGACAAACGCTCATTTTAAATTGTAGAAGGAAGCGAAGAGATTTCACGAGGTTGTGTCAAGAATGTGGAGTCTGGTAGTCTGCTGGATTCATTCTGTCTCAATGTGCTTAAAGTCTTGGTTCGATTCTCACTTCAGGTGGCTCTAAATTTAGGTCTATATCACTAACCTACAATTCACATCCAGGCGCTTCAGTCCGGAACCACGTGACTGCTACGGTCGCAGGTTCCAATCCTGCCTCGGGCATGAATGTGTGTGATGTCCGTAGGTTAGATAGGTTTAAGTAGTTCTACGTTCTAGGCGACTGATGACCTCAGAAGTTGAGTCCCATAGTGCTCAGAGCCACGTGAACCATTTTTTCACATCCAGGTGCTTCGCAGAGAACGCGTATAAGCAGTTGCACCCTATTTCTCGATCGTTCCACGTACGAATAACACGTGGGAGAAATGAACAGACGTATCTTTTTGCGAGAACTCTTATTTCTCTTACGTTATTACGATGGTCATTTCTCCCTATGTAGGTGGTTTCAACAAAATACTTTCGGATTTGGAGGAGAAAGATGGTTAGCGATATTTTGTGAAAAGATCGCGTCGCAACGAAAAACACCTTCGTTTTAATGACTGCCATCCCCAATTCTTGTATCATGTACGTGACACACTGTCCCGTATTTCGCGATAACACGGAACGAGCTGCTCTCGTTCGAACTTCTTCGATGTCCAGCGTCAATCCTATCGGGTAAGGATGCCATATCGCGCAGCAGTACTCCAGAAGAGAACGGACAACCTAGTATAGCCGGTTCTAAGTGTTCTGCCAATAGAACGCTGTCTTTGGGTTCGCTTACCCCATAACATTTTCTGTGTGATGATTCTGTGGTCCAGTGCAAGACTACATCTCCAAATGTCTGCACGTCGATCTTCAATCAGTGTCTGGTTTGTTGAAGTGTCATTTATCACTTTCTTACCGTCTGACAGCGTTTGATAATGTAAAAAATGCCGAGCTACATCGTGGCTGGAAATCGCCGTTAAATTGTAGGTCCTTCTGCAACTTGTTGAGTACGTCACTTCGGAGGAAGTAAGAGTGATTGCATGTGCGCCGCAGAGGAGTGTCGTAGGACCGTTGCTATTCACAACATACATAAATGACCTTGTGAATGACATCGGAAGTTCACTGAGGCTTTTTGCGGACAATGCTTTGGTATATCGAGAGGTTGTAACAATGGAAAATTGTACTGGCATGCAGCTGGATCTGCAGCGAATTGACGCATGGTACAGGGAATGGCAATTGAATCTCAATGTAGACAAATGTGATATGCTGCGAATACATAGAAAGATAGATCCCTCATCATTTAGCTACAATATAGCAGGTCAGCAACTGGAAGCAGTTAATTCGAAAATTATCTGGGGGTAGGCATTACGAGTGATTTAAAATGGAATGATCATATAAAGTTGATCGTCGGTAAAGCAGATGCCAGACTGAGATTCATTGGAAGAATCCTAAGGAAATGCAATCCGAAAACAAAGGAAGTAGGTTACAGTACGCTTATTCGCCCACTGCTCGAATACTGCTCAGTAGTGTGGGACCCATACGAGATAGGGTTGATAAAAGAGATAGAGATGATCCAACGGAGAGCAGCGCGCTTCGTTACAGCATCATTTAGTAATCGCGAAAGCGTTACGGAGATGATAGATAAACTCCAGTGGAATACTTTGCAGGAGAGACGCTCAGTAGCTCGGTACGGGCTTTTGTTGAAGTTTCGAGAACATACCTTCACCGAGGAGTCGAGCATAAAATTGCTCCCTCCTACGTATGTCTCGCGAAGAGACCATAAGGGTAAAATCAGAGAGATTAGAGCCCACACAGAGGCATACCGACAATCCTTTCCACGAACAATACGAGACTGGAATAGAAGGGAGAACCGATAGAGGTACTCAAGGTACCCTCCGCCACACACCGTCAGGAGGCTTGCGGAGTATAGATGTAGATGAAGCGAAGGGCATTTCACCTCCAATAGGACAGCGTCTAGTAAAGCACTGTAGCATTCAAACCTATCTTCAGACTGGTGACAGATTTACATTTTTAAGCAACCCATGTGCACGCTGTGGTTGAATGCAGAGGTCAGACTTGTAGTAAAAATCAAGAATGCTAACTTACGAATTTTGAAACAACAGGAAATACAACAGTACAAAGAAAAGATATATGACGACGAAATTTGTGATACACTATCATTCTTCAGAGAATGTATCTTGTGTGGTCGAAGAAGACAGAAAAAAGTGCAAAGTTGTATATAATGTATAACTTACCGAAGATACATAATACGTCTAGAAGCTTCATCACTTCTGACAGTGCCATGGAATTACCCTTATACATAAAGGCAACAGAATAGGGCTCTGAACGTACTGCCTGAAATATGCAAACAGGTAAATATGAACGGCTGTAGCTTTCGCACAAATTGGAAATCCGACTGCTTAATGAAGGTGCGGTTCTGAATTCCGTTCCTGCGGCGTTCTCTGTAGTTGCGAGCTAAATCTCATTTTCGTGGAAAAAAGGGAATAGTGAAAGATTTATGATTTCATTCTACCGAGGTCAGAGAGGGGGAAATGGCTCGCTACCAGCCAGCGGAGATTAATTCGCGCCTAATACAAGGGGAATTTATTCATTAGGGAAATACAAGAAGGAATTAAGCGTTGGAAGTGGATTAAACTTTTCTGAGGCAGAGAAATGTTGCTACAATACTAGCTTGTCGTACTGTGACAGCTTCGAAGATCCAGCTATCCTTTCTAAATGACCAAGCATCGAGAAACTAGGGTGTCTGTGACAGAGGAACAAGGTGCCCGCCTGCAGGTTTCTCGGAACGATCTAAGAAAACGGCATGTGTTTGCTGAAGAACGTGAATCTCTGTCTTCGAGTGCTGCGTATCATTCAGTGTGTGTTCCGCATACCGCTTTGCTTTCCCTGTCGTGGCCGCCTGTCAGGCTGTCCCAACAGGGGAACACGAGGTTCTGTCGGCTGCTTTTCGTTCCCGAGACGAGGTAGCAGCTCTAAAGAAGGCCGCCTTCATTTCCCTTTATTGTTATTTTATAACCTCCCACTACTCTTAATAGCAGCAGTAAACGGGAGCCGGCACAATATGCTGCCCTTCAGTCGTACTGCTACAGAATATATGAGTGTAAACATTCTTAAAACTATTCCAAATAATGATGTCTGTATAATCTTCTGCCTGCGGCATCTGTTGTAAGAGTAATGTGTTGATTAAATCGTCTCACACTGAATGAGCAAACAAATTTTTGTGAGGAGACTTTATTTAGGCTAGTGAAACAACTAAAGAGTAAGTAGTTATTTAGGCTAATGAAATAACTAAACAGTAAGAACTTCATTCGATTTGAAGTAGAGGGAAATCTGAATACGCTTCACTCGATACAAATGCGAATTCCGTCCCCTACTGGCATTGTTGTGTAGGTTGTTAAAAGTGTCGGTAGGGCGAGTACTTGAGGAGAAATTTTGTGTCATGAATGACTCGAACTGAACTACAGGTTCTTTAGGGGAGCCATTGTATGTCGAAAGTTACTGCAAGTGAACGGAGGAAGTGTGAGCACTTTTTGAGTCACGGTGTATTGTAAACTGAGAAATATTAATTTAGTTCACAACAGCAGCACGTCACTATACAGGTTTCGGCCAATTGTGGCTGTCATCTGTGTAAATGTTCCTAGACACCTGCAGGCGGTCATCTTGTTCCTCTTTCACATAAGCCCGAGTTTCTCGATGCTTGGTCATTCAGAAAGGATAGATGAACTTAAACGACCCTTTCCACAGAAGTCACGAAACAGTGAGAGAAGCTTTGAGGGAAAATTTTTGAAATATTAGCAGATTCACACAGTAAACCCGACGAACCGAGCAGGAACACATACGTGTGGTGTCTTTAAGCAAGTTGGAGGCGACGTGTAGCGTTGGGTATGGGCGGAGATAAAACTTCGATCTTAGATACAACAGTGCACTCTATACAGAAAAATTGGAAAATATTCAAATGAAGCTCAGCAGCTACTTTGTAAAATGCCAGAGGAACTACCAACGTGCGGTCGATGTGTAACCAAAATACCTTCAAAGATGAAAACTTTTTAAAAGTTTTTAAAAATGTTTTTATATATATGTAAAACGTCCCCTTGGAAAAATTCAACAAGACTGTGCTTAAACTGACACGAAGTATTTTTAGCGCAACGCAATCTGACTTTCAATAATCCCTACAGAAGAATGGTCCTGACTAACATTAACCTATACCTTTCACAAATCACTTACCTCACCAAACATCTTCGTTACTCGAACTACTGCAATACAGCGAGCACCACTACTGCCAGCTAAATAAAAGATTCAAACTACTGAAGGCACTAACTACTGATAGGCAGAGTTAGCGAATGAAAGATTTTAATAGAGAACAAAGAATGTATTTACCTTAATAGTCACAATATATATATCAGTTCATGACACCAATTCTTACAAATTACAAAACTCCGCCATCTCTCTCCCCACGTCCACCACTGCTGGCGGCTCACCTCCAACTGCGCAACGCTCCGCGCAGCTAACAGCAACTGCCCAACGCTACAATGGCGGGTATTACAACAATGCCAACCAGCCACAGACTGCACACAGCACAGCCAGTGATTTTTCATACAGAGCGCTATGTGGCGTTACCAATAAAAAAACCTAAACAGGCTACTTACATATGTTACCTGCTTGTGGCGTACCAACTTCAGTGTGTATAAAAGTTAATTCCTTGGTATCTCCCTGATATTTCTGTATAAACTCTTGTCAGATTTTGTATTTTTTTTCTTTCAATTTGTGGACCGAGTCATGACCACGCCTCCTGGATATGGGAATGAAATGATCTTTGATAGAAAAATATTTTTTGTACTTATTTTAAAGTATTGTGATTTGCTTTCCATTTACTACCTGAAAGCAATCTACACTACCTGATCAAAAGTATCTGGACACACCTATGTAATGAGAAAATGACCTCTATATGTAACGAGAGGAGAGGCGAAGGCGCCTGAGTAAAAGCATTGTATTGCCAGTACAGTAGCAATAACAGCAGAATGGATCGGTCAGAACAGCACTCATCCTCTCGCCTGAGGTTCGAGTCCTCCCTCGGCCATGGGTGTGTGTGTGTGTGTGTGTGTGTGTGTGTGTGTGTGTGTGTGTGTGTGTGTGTGTGTTTGTCCTTAGCGTAAGTTAAAGTAGGTGTAAGTCTAGGAACCGATGACCTTAGCAGTTTCGTCCCTTGGGAATCCACACGCATTTGAACAACATTTGAGAAAACTCAGTTATCTCGAACTTGGACTACTCATTGGATGCCACGTGAGTGACAGATCCATCATGGACATTTCAACTCACCTAAGGCTGTCCAATTCGACTGTTGGTGCTGTGATTCTGAAGTGAAAACGTGAGGTAACAGTCGCAACTGAACAACGAACACGCAGACCTTAAGCCGTCGGCACACGGACCGTGCATCCGAACGTTGAGCGTTGAGCGTTGAGCGTTGAGCGTGCCGAGTTTCTGACGTCATATCGTGGAACAGCACGTTCGCGAGTCTTGCCGAATGTGCAGAGCAACATCTGGCATGTCAGATATTCTGAGCGTGCGTCTGAGCTTTGACCAATGAGATGGCACAACGCCACCTACGTCACTTACACGCCATCTCCCTTCAGTACAAAGTTGTGAGGCGCCATATTGGCATTCATTTCAAGCCTATCTGTATATATGCCGTTTCTGAGCACCAGCAAATTGAGAATCACTCGAAAACCCGTTGTTGATTGTGTGATTTGTTCCAATAAAATAATAAGAAACATGATATTCGTGGCAAAAGAATTGTTGTAACTTTCGTATTATGAGAGTAGGCTACTTGAAGGCAGCGACACTCTGAAGATCCACCCAAAACGCATTGTTCTTGGTACAACTTGTTATAATTAAATTTCAATTAGTAATATATTTACGATTAAGGTTTTCAGCAAAGCGTAACGTACAGTGTTTAGTGGCAAGCTGTGTGTTGTTGGTGTAGCGTAATAAGTAGCGTCACTGTTCCGTCTGGAGTTGATTACTGGGGCGGTGGTTCGCGTTTTGCCACTTCCAAATTTTTTTCCTAACATTCTCGCTTTTATTAGGTTTTGATACTTTATTATTAGTTTAATGTAAGTACATACTACAATATTTGATGATATGTAAATATAAGTTCACCTTTTTTTGAGGGGTGACATTGTTCGATTGGCTTAATCTACAGGACAGTTTGCTCTACTTGTATAAAGATATTTTGCCCCCTTTTTCTTTTACGCTTCGTAATTCACATGTGCAAAGATTCTGCTACTGGGTAGGAACAGTGATCAAGTAAGACTGACCTTTGGGTTTTACTGAAATGTGAGAATGATTAAGTAATGTTTATCTTATGTGGAGAAGTATTCCAAATTTGTACCGCACTGTTTGTAATGGAACGTTTATAAGCCTGTGTCCTTATTGAGTGGACATGGCACTTTCTTTTCGTAGGCGATGGAGGAAATGTGCGTTTTAAAATACCTAACGTGGGAAATTTACGCGCGCCTGTTGAGTAAACAGTGTGATTTACGAACTAGAAACATCCCTCAACTGCCGCTGGAGTGCGTTGCGATCGAGTATACCACGTTGGGGCCCACATACCGTACACACAAGTCGCATCGTTCCTGAGCGTTCAGCAACACGTTTAACTTGGCACGCTCAACGTAAACGTTCGACAGCACGGTCCGTGTGCCGACGGCTTTACGTACTGACGGTCAGGGACGTTCATGAATTGCAAAGAACAGTTGCATTGAATGAGCGAAAGAAGTCATTCGTAAGTCCAAAAGCGCTGCCAGAAGACCATCTAGCACGATGTGCTCAGGCAGTTCATAAGAATGGGATATGGTGGTCTAGCAGCTTCTTGTAAGCCAGACGTTTCTGTAATCAATGCTAAGCTACGTTTCAGATGAAACTTCCTGGCAGAGACTCTAACTCGGGACCTTTGCCTTTCGCGGGCAAGTGCTCTACCAATCTGCCAGGAAGTTTCATATCAGCGCACATTCCGCTGCAGAGTGAAAATCTCATTCTACATTTCAGATGGTTTAAAGAGCGACACCACTTAACAGTGAATGACTGGAAACGAGTGATTCGGGGTGAGGAATCACGCTGTACGACTTCGCTCCACAACCCAGCGTCCCACCTTCTCTGGTTTCGTGTCTTGAGGGAGAACGGGCTCCCATTCCTACGCAGACATTCAGACACATCATTGAAAGTGTCCCCAGCAGGGTTCAAGCTGCCTTAAAGGCGATGGATGAACACACTACGAATTGATGTTCACTAATAGGTGTCCTGATACCTTTTGATCAGATAGTGTACATGAAGCGGGGCGGGCACAAGGTTGCTGGCCGCGGCTTCACCGGAAGCTTCTTAAGCAACGCTCCCTGCGTCCAGATGACGGCGGCAGCGCGGTGTATCGCGTGTACTGCGTGCCGTGTAAGGGACCGCAGCAGCAGCAGCTTCCAGTAGTGCGTGACGTGGCAGCTCTAGCGAGGCGCGGCGCCGCTAGTTTTGTACTTGTTGTTGCGGGAGAGTGATGGCGGTTGTTGTGTTGTTGCAGCTGCCGGCGCTGGGCACGTTCAACGAACAGGTAGGTGAAAGCGGAGCCGCGGGCTGCGCCTGCAGCTGGACCGGCCACAGACTGCCCTGACTGATCACCGCAGCGCCGACTCCACGTGCTCCTCCGCTCCGCTCCGCTCCACTCTGCTCCTCAGCTGCTAATTAGCCACTTAGTCACACGTCTCACAGCAGATCTGAACGATTTTTTTTATCCAAACGATGTGGAACGAGACAGTTTACAGGATACGTGTACGTGATTAGGCTCAGTGGATGCCTGCATGTCGGGCATTAATAACTTTCTAACTGCCACGCTTCCTTAATTTAACACAATGAACACTTAATTTTACAGTCCTCTTCCTCTTAAAACTAGTTTCTTTTTAATCTTTAAGTCTACCATTTTTTTAAAAAAAAGTATTGTCTATGGTAGGAGTAGTTATCCAGAAGAAATGATTTTAGGTTGATCAGATGAAACTCTATGGTTCGAGAGACCTTTTAAACGCTCAAACATCTGTGATGTATACAGTGTGGTCAACTGACAGTGACCGGGCCAAATATCTCACGAAATAAGCATCAAATGAAAAAAGTACCAAGAACGAAACTAGTCTAGCTTGAAGGGCGAAACCAGATGGCGGTATGGTTGGCCCGCTAGATGGCGCTGCCATAGGTTAAACGGATATCAACTGCGTTTTTTTCAAATAGGAAACCCCATTTTTATTACATATTCTTCTAAGACGTAAAGAAACATGAGTGTTTTAGTTCGATCACTTTTTTCGCTTTGTGATAGGTGGCGCTGTAATAGTCACAAACATATAAGTACGTCGTATCACGTAACATTCCTCCAGTGCGGACGGTATTTGCTTCGTGATACATTACCCGCGTTAAAATGGACCGTTTACCAATTGCGGAAAAGGTCGATATCGTGTTGATGTATGGCTATTGTGATCAAAATGCCCAATGGGCGTGTGCTATGTATGCTGTTCGGTATCCTGGACGACGTCATCCAAGTGTCCGGACCGTTAGCCGGATAGTTACGTTATTTAAGGAAACAGGAAGTGTTCAGCCACATGTGAAACGTCAATCACGAACTGCAACAAATGATGACGCCCATGTAGGTGTTTCAGCTGCTGTCGCGGTTAATTTGCTCATCAGTAGCAGACAAATTGCGCGAGAATCGGGAATCTCCATAACGTCGGTGTTCAGAATGGTACATCAACATCGATTGCACCCGTACCATATTTCTATGCACTAGGAATTGCACGGCGACGACTTTGAACGTCATGTTCAGTTCTGCCACTGGACACAAGAGAAATTACGGGACGGAGACAGGTTTCTTCCACGCGCTCTATTTAGCGACGAAGCGTCATTCACAATCAGCGGTAACATAAACAGGCGTAATATCCATTATTGGCAACAGAAATTCCACGATGGGTGCGTCAAGTGGAACATTAGCGACCTTAGCGAGTTAATGTATGGTGCGGCATTGTGGGCCCCATTTTATCGATGGCAGTCTAAATGGTGCAATGTATGCTGATTTCCTACGTAATGTTCTACCGATGTTACTACAAGATGTTTCACTGCATGACTGAATGGCAATGTACTTCCAACATGATCGATATCCGGCACATAGCTCGCGTGTGGTTGAAGCGGTATTGAATAGCATATTTCATGACAGGTGGATTGGTCGTCGAAGCACCATACCATGGCCCGCGCGTTCACCGGTTCAGACGCCGCCGGATTTCTTTCTGTGGGGAAAGTTCAGGGATATATGCTATCGTGATCCAACGACAACGCCTGACATCATCGGTCAGCGCACTGTCAATGCATGTGCAAACATTACGGAAGGCGAACTACTAGCTGTTGAGAGGAATGTCGTCACATGTATTGGCAAATGCATTGATGTTGACGGACATCATTTAAAGCAATTATTGCATTAATGTGTTATTTGCAGGTAATCACGCTGTAATAGCATGCGTTCTCAGAAATGATAAGTTCGCAAAGGTACATTGCAACAACCGAAATAAAATGTTCAAACTTACCTACGTTCTGTATTTTAATTTAAAAAACCCACCTGTTACCAACTGTTCGTCTAAAATTGTGAGCCATATCTTTGTGACTATTACAGCGCCATCTATCACAAAGCGAAAGAAGTAGTCCAATTAAAACATTCATATTTCTTTACGTACTACACCAACATGTAATAAAAATGGGGGTTCCTATTTAAAAAACGCATTTGATAACCGTTTGACCTATGGTAGCGCCATCTAGGGGGCCAACCATGGCGCCATCTGGTTTCCCCCTTCAAGCTAGACAAGTTCCGTTCTTTGCAGTTTTTTCGTTTGACGCTTATTTCGTGAGATACTTGGCCCGGTCACGATCAATGGACCACCCTGTATAGATAGACAGGAGTGCCGAATGAAAATTTGTACGAACGTCGGGATTTAAGCCCAGGTCTGCTGCTCACTCTGCCACGCTGGCACAGTGGCTTCGCACAACTGCGCGGACTATTCTAGACCGCCTCTCTCCTCAGTCTAAATTCCGGTTCACGCTTCAACCGTCTTAGTATTCCCCCTAAATTCGAACTGTATTGGAGTGGCACATTATCATCGAACGAAACGAGGGATCCTGCCAGAAACCAAGACGTGGATGCTTTAATCAAATGAGCTACATAGTTCTAGAGTAGGAGATCCGGGCTGGAATCTCGGCCTTGGTACAGATTTTCATTCGTCGCTTCAGTCTGCTGATACACAACTTAGATTTTAGGTTAGATTTAAAACGTACTGCAGTGCCTGACAAGTATTAAGTTGCAGGGAAAATGATCAAAAATTTCTGTAGATGCCTACTAAACTCCTTTCTGAGGCACTGACTGCTTTAATAATGAGTAATAAAGGTAATTTCAACTTCTCGTGTTGTACGAATTGACAACGCTATTCTTCTAAAATGATGAATTTTATTAGGGATTATAAATAGAGATTTATTCAGACTTCTTAATACAGGCTTCCGGGATTAGAATAGGGATGGGATTTACTAGATAAAATTTTGGTAAGGAATCCTTGTTCGAAAATGTAGCGTTCGCGTGTAAAGTGAGTTTGAAGATGAGACCACTTGCACGTCTCCCGTTTCACACTACGCACAGAAACTGAGAAGGGGGTTCCTGTCTTCAGTCGCTGTTGTAATTATGACATCACATAGCAGTTTCGTCTCGATAAATCAAGGGCTGCGACCAATTGGTACGCTCCCAGCTAGCAGAGTTGACTGTGGTGCTGCATGGACGCTCCTCCCTCTCGATTTTGAAGAGGAAGTCCTTCGTCATGTAGGAGAGAGCCCGACGACGAGTACTCGTAACAGTGGCCATGCCATGTGCTACTAGAGTACACGGGTCAGAGTTCATTGTCTCCGCTGTATGCCTACCGTGAAACGGTATCAGTTTTATGCAATATTTTCCAAGGATTCAGGAATTACTACAATCAATCGCCGTTTTTCTTCAATTGTTATTTATTCGTGAGCGGTTTCGAATCGCCTGGCGATTCATCAGATGATACAATTTAGTTTGGCGTACTGTGGCGGTCGTAGGTCGTACGTCTGTGGCAAATACAGAGACGAAAAAGTGAGCACTGTATGTGGGAAGAATATTGAGATTATAAGATTAATTTGATGGTATTACTCACTGTTTTTCTTCTTGTTGTAAGCACTGCTCTGGAAAACATACTGTATGCTTTGCAGTATCGTTAAATATAAAATGAAACAGGCACTTTTCCACCGATAGCGACTCCCACACACTTTACATACTTGTTTATATTTTGTGAAGAATGTGCGAGTCGCCGCGTGATCACGCCACAGGAGGGCGGAAGAGAGGATGGCTGAAAAAACTGAGAGTACCAGAAACGAACTAGGGGTACGCTTTGCTGCTTTAGGTCACGTTAAAATTTTGTCGAACCTAGTGGTTCAAACCTGTGGACAAGAGCGTACGATCGCGTTCAATGGGGATGCAGCGCCTCATTTTGCTCAGAGGGGTTGAAGCGACCGGGGGTGCCAACAGATTGTCAGTAGCACCTGCTTGTTTCCCATCGCATTGAGAATTGTCGTTTTCGACCGCGAAGTGTGTTGGAATCAACGCCCCAAGGAAGTGGGTGGTTTCATAGACGCCCTTGACGCCCCTGAGGCCATTTCGTGCCGATTCTTAGGGGCGGGGTGCTTTAAATGTTTTCCTCGGCCACCCGTAAGAAACGGTGTTACCGCTCTGATCTCCATCGCTAAGACTTCGGAAGAAGGGGTGTTACATGGGTACGAGGGGCTGTGACCACCTTCTCATCGTGCGACGCGTCCACGGTGGCTTTGGGCGGAATTGTGACGAAATTTTGTGCCAATGTGACATCATTAACCTACCTTGCAGCTCACATGAACTTCTGATGACTGGCCTTGCTGTCTGAAACGTCGTTGAGCCTGGGGGTTGTACGGCCGCCTTGCTGCAGTTATTACATTCGGCGCCACATTGGGTGAGCTGCGTGAGAATGAAATGATGATGAAGACAACACAACACCCAGTCCCTGAGCGGTGAAAATCCCCGACCCCGCCGGGAATCGAACCCGAGCCCCATAGGACGGCAGTCCGTCACACTGACCTTTCAGCTATCAGGGCGGACACGGGGATGATATGACACGGCGCCATGCCTTTGCACCTGTACAGAGCAAGATTTTAGGTAATTTAGAGCCAAATTTCAAACTTAGGTGTTGCAATGGGAGTAAGTTTCGCAATGTATTTCTGGTTTTAGGGGCTGAAGAACGTTTAAGATGAGATTTTGCTTCTGTCTTTTTCGTAAAGCGACTACACAACACACAAACCCTGGTGATGCGGCTGCAGTCATCGGCATGATGACTACTGAGATGCTACTTGAAGGAAGAGTGGTGGGCAACGTTTTGAAAAGCTGAGATAAATATCCAGGAGGGGAAGACTGAGCTGACTTTTCAGCTCTGCATATGAACGTCCAATAACGCCATAGAATGACAGAGCAGTCTGTCCGCATCGCGTAGCATCTTTTCTCTGATACTGGGAAGAAGTGATAGTAGTGCTGTTGACATCGTTTGTTGACGAAAGAGACAGATGCCATCTTCCAGCAACAGATTGGAAAAGCCTCCATTACGTACAGTGCGCAGGTTATTTGTCCTCCATGTGTCAGACTACTCAGCATTTTGACTGTCATACCCAAACAAACTGTTTCGATCAATAAGTTACTGTTGCTGTTTGATCTGTACCTTTTACGGACAGAGAATGCACATATACCCCCAAGAAATTACCTTATCAGCCATTTGTTATGAAATCAATGGTTAATAAGTTTGTCCTCTGTTTACAGCGTCTTTTTATTATCGCAGTGTGTCGGTGGCTGAGATCTGGCTCTTTTTACAATGTTGGCGCGAGTTCGCGTGTGGGCCCTAACCTCTTTTCTCATTAGTAGAGGTGCTGAGCCATGTTGAGGTGGTGAAATTGCGTTTGTTCCCCCACTGAGTCTTGGCACTGGTGTAATGAGTTTCTAGGATCTCTGCCAAGAGCAATTAAGAAACTGCACAAGCGAAAGAAACGAACACCTGTCGCCAAACGTGAGCAGTGCGCTAAAGAGGTGACCGTGATTTATGTATCCGCTGATGCTGTTGATCCTTTGGCCTCTGTACTGCGAACATGTTGTCGCGAAGAGTTTGTGACTAAACTTAAGTGGGCCCCTACACAAACAGGATACACCCGTTCTCAATCAAATAAAAGTAAGAGAAGAGAATAAAAAAACACTGCTTTTTCTATGTTCTACCGTTGAAGGTCGAAATACACAGTAGAAAATTTTACAGTTTTCATCAACTTATCTTTGCTTGGTCGGTGACATAAATCTGTGTAAATCCCACGACACTCAGCAGTCCGTATCACTAATGTAGTGAGAGTTGCGGTACTAGAAGTACGCTGACAAAAACAAATCACTACACCAAAATACAATTGATGTAGAGTAACGAAATTACGGAAGTAGATTTGACTAGGTAACATACTTCAATGATTAACTTTGCGAGATCACAGGTTAATTTAAGCGCGAGATAAGCAATTGTAAATATGAAATTTTGCTACATTAAAAACCGGTGTAACTGCCGGAACGTTGACTGCAAGCATGCAAACGTGCACGCATTGTGTTGTACAGGTGCCGGTTGTCAGTCTGTGAGATGAAGTTCCATGCCTGTTGCACTGATCAGTCAATACAGGATGGTGCTGGAGTTGTCGTCCTACGATATCCCATATGCACTCGATTGGAGACAGATCTGGTGATCGAGCAGACCAAGGCGAGTCAACACTTTGTAGGGCATGCTGGGTTTGAACAGCAGTATGTGAGCGAGCCTTATCCTGTTTAAAAACACCCTCTGGAATTCGGTTCACCGATGACAGCACAACAGAACGACCAGACTGACGTACAAATATGCAGTCAGGATGCGTGGGATAAGCACGGGAGTGCTCTTGAAACCATACGAAATTGCACCCCAGACTATAACTCAAAGTGTAGGTCCATTCCGTCTAGCACTAAGCCAGGTTGGTTGCAGGCCCTCAACTGCCCAACTTCTGACCAACAAACGGCCATTACATGCACTGGGTCAGAACCAGCTTTCATCAGGGAACACAGCAGATCTCCATCGTGCCCTCCAATGAGCTCTCGCTTGACCACTGGAGTCTCAAATGGAAGTGGTTTGATGTCAGTGGAATGCACGTTGTAGGGCGTATGTTTCGGAGGGGTCCTTCAAGTAACCGTTCTGTGAGAGTTCGCTGTGTCACTGTGATGCCAACTGCTGCTGATATCGCTGCTGCAGGTGCAGTACGATGCGCCAGAGCGATCTGCCGAATGCAATGATCATCCCTCTCGATAGTACCATGTGGCCGTTCGAAGCCAGGTCTTCTTGCCACCGTACATAATCGTTACCACCACTGCCAGGAGACGTATACAGTGGATACATTCCTGCTAAGTCTTTCTGCAATGTACCACATCAAACATACAGCTTCTCGTTGCCTTATTACACGACGTCGTTATACTGAGTGAGGTGTTGATCAAGGCCTCTTTGTCACCTTACAGGCAATCTTGAGTAACATCAGCGCACCATGTCCAATCTCAAAGATAATCAGCGCTGACGACCATTACAGAGTGTATTTAAACCGAACATGATTTGCAGCCTGATTTGCTACTAGCGCCAATACGCGTAATCTTTCATATGTAGAAGCATGCCTACCAACTTCTTATGTCTCACAATTCCTTCTTGGTTGAAACTTCCTGGCAGATTAAAACTGTGTGCCCGACCGAGACTCGAACTCGGGAACTTTGCCTTTTGCGGGCAAGTGCTCTACCATCTGAGCTACCGAAGCACGACTCACGCCCGGTACTCACAGCTTTTCTTCTGCCAGTACCTCGTCTCCTACCTTCCAAACTTTACAGAAACTCTCCTGCGAAACTTGCAGAACTAGCACTCCTGAAAGAAAGGATATTGCGGAGACATGGCTTAGCCACATCCTGGGGGATGTTTCCAGAATGAGATTTTCACTCTGCAGCGGAGTGTGCGCTCCTTGGTTTCCGGATTTTTTTTTCGTCGTGTAGATCACTGTAGCTTGCTTTAGATCCAGTGCAAACCCTCACTGCAGCGAACCACCCATCATCTTGCCAACTCCGTGGAAAGATACGATGTCCTATTGAAAAAGATGGTTTCATCGTTTTTCACTATCCTCGGGCCCTTCAGCTAAAGGCTAGTCATAATAATAATCATATATATTGCCTTTTCCAGGATTCAAGACATTATAACTAAAAGTCTAAGAAGCCAACCTTACCTAGGGCATTGGACCGTTAGTGATCGTTCCATCAGACCTGAAGGACAGCTGAGAATACAGAATAAGCAGCCCCGGACCAAGGCAAAATAAAACCAAATCCAATTTGCGTCTGTCTTGTAGCAAGCGGCAAAGTGGTCGGCGACTGTTCAGCAGCGGTGCGACTGAAATTTATATTCTGGAACCAACCCTTCCAGTCTTAACACTCTGAGTTCAGTCAGTGAGTCTACTCAACCCGACCTGATTCCAGGTACAGTCATCTTGGAGCATTTTGGTGATCACGAGATGACCCCAGGTGGTTAATCCACGGCCAGTATTACTGTCGCAACTGGTGTTTTGGGTTCTGGGGCGGCCAGGTTAAAAAGCCGGGTGACTGAGCAGAGGAAGTAGGAGTTCTCTGGCCAACTTAGAACCAAAATAAATACATTTTTAACAGCACATAACATACTAACACTTTTGCAACCAGGTAAACTTCTTTAGTTGAGAGATACGTTAAAAGAACAGAAGATTCAAATTGTAGCACTTCAAGAAACACGAATTATGGGGGTAAAAACAAAGAATAATAGACTAACGACACTTTTCCTTAAATGCGCAAGTAAAGCATACACTTTCATTAATGCCCATGTGCCAGTCAATGAGGATAACCGTAAAAAACCTGAAGAAGTTAATGAGGCTTGAGAAACGTTAGAAAGCATCATCTCGAAAATTCCCTCAAACCATGTTAAAATTTTTATGGATGATTTTAATGCTCACTTAAGTAAAGAGAAGAATGTAAGAAAACGGTGGGTGGATTTCCTGCACCTAAATGGACAACTCAGAATCGCCAAAGACTTGTTGAAACGTGCAAAAATTTTAACCTTAAAATCATGTCAACACATTTTAAAAGGTACCCTTCTAAACAAAAGAAAATAGGCGGGCACCCAATACATTTTTCGTGGAATTTCAAATCGATCATGCAGAAATATCGTACCCATACTACAAAGAAATTTCAAATTTCTAAGTTAGGAAAGGGGCTATTGTTGATTCTGGCCATTATTTAAAGCGAATAAAAGTGAAACTTCAATCTCAAACTCTTCAAAACAAAAAATGTTATCCCAAAATTGGACACTACTAAAATAACCCCAACTCTAACAAGCAAACTTGACGAAAAACAATCCTAAAGTTGGCAAAGCCTAAAAAAAGGTTCATCACATTAGCACAAAATTTAATTCCGCTTTGAAAGAAAAAAAAAAAAAAACCTTGGTGAAATGTGGATCGTGAAACAGGAGTTAAGTCTAGACATGAGACATTCAAAAATTGGAATAGTAACAAAGCTGAAAATACGTACAACACCTTTCTAACTGTAAGAAGAAACATCTAAATTAATCTGACAGATTAAAAGAAACTACGAAATCGCCCAACTCCTAGAAATCGGAAAAGACTTCAAAAAGAACAATATAAGAAACGTTTATAAAACATTCAAAACAAAACTAACCGGTTACCATCCCCAAAGTCTTTACTTCAAAAATGAAAGCGGCAATTTGGCTCTTAACAACCAGGAAAATTGAAAGGTGTGTGCTAATTATTTTGGAAAACTATTGAACAGTCCAGAACCAGAGAATTAATTCCAACCACAGCAAACATAACACCAACCCTAACTCTAAAGAACCTGATGAAATCGAAATAATTAAGCATAATTAAAAGACGTAAAAGCAATAAAGCATCCGGAGAAGACAGTATGACAGAAGAACTACAAAAACAGTTGGCCCTAACACTATACGAGAGATCATTCTTCTAATAGGACATACCTGACAAATTGAGAAAATACCTGAGAACTGGAAAACTGCCCTAATTCGTCCTTTGCATGAAAAAGCGACAGAACCGATGTTAATAATTACCGAGGAATCTCTCTTCTCCCGGTCGCATACAAAATTTTATTTCCATGGTTACGTGATCGAGCCCAAGAACAATTAGAACCTGAAATTGGTGAATACCAAGCAGGCCTTAGACAAAACAGATCATGTCCAGAACAAGCTCTTAATTTAAAACTAATCCTTAGGCACAAAAGGATTTCTGGTAACAGCATTGTGTGTGTACATGTGTGGATTTTAAAAAGGCCTACGACTCAGCTGATCGTGAATCTCGTTTTCAAATTTTTAAGGAGCAAGGCCTAATACATAAAACTCTGACACTGATTAAGGAAACGGTAACTGACACTAGCTCTAAAGTTAAATTCATGAGAGAAATTTCTGAACCACTTGATGTAAATACTGGTGTTAGACAGGGGAATGGACTCTCGCCATTACTGCTTAACTGTGTTTTGGAAAAGGTGATTACAGAATGGTGAGAGCAAAAGTTGAGTCAAAATATAGATCAATCAATCAATCAAGTTAAGTAGAAGTAATGTTAGAGTAGATTGCCTCGCCTTTGTAGATGATCCGGCATTTTTAACTAGGGACACTACCACATCTCAAAAACAAATTGAAATTCTTAAAGAAGTTGCGGAAGAAGTAGGACTACAAACATCATTCGAAAGAACTGAATGTACGACATGCAACAAACAAGCATCAAAGTTTTTGAACACCGAACATGGAAAAATTAAGAATGTTAGTCATTTTAAATACTTCGGGAGAAGAATAAGGTCTGGAAAAAGCAGCGAACGAAGATCGTTCTCAAAAAAGGGCAATATCTTTCAGATTAAAACAAAATATTCATAATAAAATATCACTTCCTAAATTCAGTAAATTAGACATACCAGCACTGCAATCAAACCTGAATGTCTTTATGGAGCAGAAGCTTTAATTTTAAGTGGAAAGAGGGATATTGAAGAAATTCAGAAGAAAGAAAAAATGAAGGAAAGAAAGATTATTAGGAAAATGATAGGCCTAAAAATTACTGCTGGAGAAACTTATAGGCCGAGAAGTGATAAGGAAATAGAAGAATACACAGACATACATGGTGACATGAGAAAACGAAGACTTACATTTTATGGGCACATTAAAAGAATAGCACCCAGCAGGTAGCCAAAACAAACAGAACTCTACGAAAACAGAAGTACGGCGAAAACGGAGCCGCTTAAACGGGTCACTGCGGCTAAGGAGGATCTTAATGTACCGGTATAACTCAGGCAGACGTTGCAATAGAAAAACATTCATACAAAAGATATTTGATTGGAAAGCTGAACAGAGGGAAGTTAGAAAACGGGCTGGAACACATTCGTCTGATGAAAGAAAGAGACTTCATTCTGAAAGGATTAAACAAATTTGGACAGAAAGGAAGGTCAACCATCAAAAGCGACATTGATGGATTGTACCTCGCGTGGTCCTATTGGGCCCATGAATAATAACTAAAATCGGTTTTCACTCCTGCGGTAGACATTCTGTCAGCAAATGAGGAGTTCGTTTCCGGACTCAAATGTCTCCATATCAGACAAGTAACCACTACGTAGTTCCAAAACATTGTTTACATGTTTTTCCTTCATATTAATTTTTTTTCATTTTTTGTGGCCTTTTGCCTGATGAAAACGATATTGAGAAATTTGTGTTACTTCCAAAATTACGTATTTCCTATCTCTGTTCGTTTCAAAACTGCCGCATTTCTGCGCCTCTAATAGAAACTCTTGAGAACGATCCGTGTTATCTCAAAGTCAGTCTCTTTCAGAGGATATTCTGATTGATTTGCAATGTGTGAACCAACAAAATTAAATGAGCCAAAAAACTGTCATCTCTCGCAGCCGATATTGAGCGGGTGTGCGAGAGAAGTCTATGTATGAGTCATTACCAATGTTTGAATCATTTACACGATCTGACTATTTGTTCTATCGAGGAAAAGGCAGAAGACCTGGAAGGGGGGAGGGGGGGAGAGGGGGGAGGAGGAGACGAAGTAAAACATTACGGATTGGGAGGGTATGTGACGTTATTTCAGTAATTACAAATCGAATCAAATTTATAAATAACTTGGCAGTATGAGCCCACGAATCAGAGTGGCGTTGTACCCATTCTAAACTGGACGTTTGCACTATTTCGGATGGGAATGGGCTCATAAAGCTGCTTTACCCTCTCCTGGGGCAACTGTCGTAACTGGTCCTTGATGTCTTGTATACTGGCACTGGGACACAGTTGATGTCAGAGCTGGTCACAGATGTTCTGTCAGGGAACAGATTTGAGTATCTTGACGGTCATGGTAGTACCTCAATATCATCACAGTGACGCAACTGACTGTCACAAATCGGTTACTTGAAGGACCACTCCGAACCAGACGCTCCATAACTTGCATTCCACTGATCCCAAACCACGTCCATTTGCGACTCCAATGGTGTCAAGCGGAAGCTCATTGTAGAGCAGGACGGAGCTCTACTATGTTTCCTGATGAAAGCCGGTTCTGCCCCAGTGCAGGTGATGGCCGTGTGTTGGTCAGAAGTTGGGCAGTTGAGGGCCTGCAACCAACCTGGCTTACTGCTAGACAGAATGGACCGACACCTGGAGTTATGGTCTGGGGTGCAACTTCGTATGATCGCAAGAGCACTCCCGTGTTTATCCCACGCAGCCTAACTGCCTATTTGTACGTGAGTCTGGTGATTCGATCTACTGTGCTGTCATCGGTGAACAGCACTCCAGGGTTTTTTTTCCAACAGGGTGAGCCTCGATCACATACTGCTGTTGAAACCCAGCATGCCCTAGAAAGTGTCGACTTGTTGCGTTGGTCTGCTCGATTACCAGATCTGTCTCCAATCGAGTACATATGGGACATCGTGGGACGACAACTCCAGCATCATCCACGACCAGCATTAACCATCCTGTATGTGACCGAGCATTTTCCTGTTGAAAAATTTACTACTACAATGTGACACTAGGTTAACACCCGAGGACAATTAAGAAATCGCGGAGCATTTTCTGGCAACCCCCGCCACTGGTCGGACACCAACAGCAAAAGGACTATGGAATTCCCATCCAGCGTGTAGACTGCCGTTAAGATGACAACCCAAACGGATACATTTGAATTGATGCCGTCAGTGTTCCCTCAGTCACGACCAACCGTGACCTGAAACTATGCACGATGGCTCTCCAAACCACGCCTCCCACAAACATCGGAAGAATGGTCACTACCATACTCCGTAATGATGGTCATTCAGGGTAATGCAGAACCCTGAAACAGTGCAAGGCTGTGCATCAAAGCTTCCCGGTCACGGCATCACTTCAGATGTACCCGTTGGGGTTGTCGTCTTAATGGCAGTCTACATGCTGGATGGTAATTCCCTAGTCCATCTGCTGTTGGTCTCCGACCAGTGGTGGGGGCTGCCAGAGAATGTTCCGCGATCTTTTTATTGTTTCTCAGATGGCAAGCCCATGTGTTAAGGGATACTACGTGCTTGGTGCATAGTACAGTGACCCTTCCTTGTGGTGTTTAGACATGGTTGACGGCAACCGCGTTCCATGCAGTCCAACATCGGCCACCGTCACGTCCGAATGCCCCACAAAACTGGATTCTGCGCGATTCTACCAGGCCGACAAAGAAGTTCCCTTCAAACCTGTCTCTTTCGAGTGCACGGTATGACTATTTCCTTCACGCTGGTCACTCAACGAGGCCTACGAGAGAGACAGGCCGCGGCGCCAACATCACGAAGGTAGTCCTGCGCTCGCTCGCTCAGCTCAGCTGTCAAACTACATTTCTACACCTGTTAACTCGTAACTGGCTGTGTACGTACAAACGAGAATTGCATCTTGTGCTGGATTCCGCTGTTATGGAGTCTAACTGTTATTAGTCCTACAATTATGGGAAGCCCATAGCATTACTTCTAACTTGTTACGGCTGTACTGGCGTACAATAAAATTAAAATCTTTCAAAAATGATTATCAGTTACATAAGGCACCACTTCGTGTATGATATGAGGGGTATTAAGCAGAAGAGACTAAACGCTGTAAACAAGCCATTATACCATTTATATCGTGTACTGATCTTTTAAATTTTGTTGTAGTACTGTTAATCAGTAAGACTTCATAATAGCATTTATAAGTAGAAGATGCAATTATCGTTAATGCGTATACGCCCAGCTGCGATTTAACGGGTTTAGGAACACATTTTGTGTGCTGAGCTGAGCGAGTGAGCGAGTTCAGGCCTGCCTCCGTGAGGTACTCTCCGCGCCCCCCTCTCTCGTGGGCTTCGTCACTCAACATCTGACGCCGTTCACGTCACTTACTATCGTACATGGTCTGGTAAAAACCCTGAACAAGAGCAATGCGAGCGCTATACTTGTCACAGAGAATCACAGCTCTAATCGTTTACAGACCAGCGGATAGTGTAAAAGCATAAAATACACTCCTGGAAATTGAAATAAGAACACCGTGAATTCATTGTCCCAGGAAGGGGAAACTTTATTGACACATTCCTGGGGTCAGATACATCACATGATCACACTGACAGAACCACAGGCACATAGACACAGGCAACAGAGCATGCACAATGTCGGCACTAGTATAGTGTATATCCACCTTTCGAGCAATGCAGGCTGCTATTCTCCAATGGAGACGATCGTAGACATGCTGGATGTAGTCCTGTGGAACGGCTTGCCATGCCATTTCCACCTGGCGCCTCAGCTGGACCAGCGTTCGTGCTGGACGTGCAGACCGCGTGAGACGACGCTTCATCCAGTCCCAAACATGCTCAATGGGGGACAGATCCGGAGATCTTGCTGGCCAGGGTAGTTGACGTACACCTTCTAGAGCACGTTGGGTGGCACGGGATACATGCGGACGTGCATTGTCCTGTTCCGTTGCCGGTCTAGGAATGGTAGAACGATGGGTTCGATGACGGTTGGATGTACCGTGCACTATTCAGTGTCCCCTCGGCGATCACCAGAGGTGTACGGCCAGTGTAGGAGTGCGGGACCGTAGCCCAGCTTCATGGAGACGGTTGCGAATAGTCCTCGCCGATACCCCAGGAGCAACAGTGTCCCTAATTTGCTGGGAAGTGGCGGTGCGGTCCCCTACGGCACTGCGTAGGATCCTACGGTCTTGGCGTGCATCCGTGCGTCGCTGCGGTCCGGTCCCAGGTCGACGGGCACATGCACCTTCCGCCGACCACTGGCGACAACATCGATGTACTGTGGAGACCTCATGCCCCACGTGTTGAGCAATTCGGCGGTACGTCCACCCGGCCTACCGCATGCCCACTATACGCCCTCGCTCAAAGTCCGTCAACTGCACATACGGTTCACGTCCACGCTGTCGCGGCATGCTACCAGTGTTAAAGACTGCGATGGAGCTCCGTATGCCACGGCAAACTGGCTGACACTGACGGCGGCGGTGCACAAATGCTGCGCAGCTAGCGCCATTCGACGGCCAACACCGCGGTTCCTGGTGTGTCCGCTGTGCCGTGCGTGTGATCATTGCTTGTACAGCCCTCTCGCAGTGTCCGGAGCAAGTATGGTGGGTCTGACACACCGGTGTCAATGTGTTCTTTTTTCCATTTCCAGGAGTTCAACTTCATTGACATCGGAACGTGTCTTCTGGGCGCTTCACTTTTTTTTTCAGGCAGTGTACATTTTGGCAACGGATAATGCAGGTTATCACATCATAAAACCACTTGTAGTACTATTACAGTAGATTCAATCGGTTTATTAGTCCCTTGTTCCAAAATTTAAGCACAACCCCCTTCCTAACTTGTATGGGCATCGTTGGATTTTCTTCCACACACGGGAAAACGATACTATTTGTAGATTATGCATAAGGTCTAATTACTGTGTTGAATGTTTACGTTTATTTATTTTCATAATTTAGAGAACATACTCATCATATGAATTCCTTAAAAACATCTCGTTCATTCCAAGATCGTCTTTGTAACGGCAGTCATTCTCTCTGCAATTAAACAAGGCTAATGGTTAGGGAATCGAGTTATCGAATCCTTGGGGAAACACACTGAGTAATGACCAGTTGGTATCTCAAATAGAATTCTGCAGCTAACACAGTCGTGTCACAATGTAAAATTAACGTAAAACAAAATAAATGGAGCATTGCTTCGAAATGGCTCACTACTGCACACTTGCGAAAAGTAGCTTAACTTAATCCTGTCCTGGCCACGAGGACGCCTCAGTGAATAGCATCCCATGACAATTTCGACGGAAAGGGTAGCTTGCTGGAGTTCATAACTGAGAAATTCGTTAACCATCTGTCCCAGCTCACTAGAGGTGAAACTGCGCACACTAAGTGAAATATTGCAAGATAGAGTCTGTAATTGCAATACTGAATCGTCAGGGCATATAAATCTGGGGGAGTTCAGCAAAACATGGGACGACTGCGATGATGATAGGATTTTAAGTAAATTAGCGTTAACTGATGGATGTTATGGTAAGTAGTTTCATAATGAAGTGCTTTCTTTTTTTAAGTTCAAATGAATGCTTTTCCTAGGAAACTAAGAACTATTAACCCTTTCTATGAAGTTTACCACTCTTCTGCTATATTTTCAATCTAATTTAAGTATTTTTCCTCAATTCTGTAATCTAAATCGTGCTTGATTTGTTATAAATAGTATTTGATTTTTTACATTGATCAGATAGTACTTTACTAATAGACATTAGGTCATAGGCTGTCCGTGACTGTAACTTCTTGGTGAGGGATATAGTTTTTAGTAATACCCCATCTGCACCTGACCAGGCAGCATTGTTGTTAGCAAACATTAAGACCGGTGAAAATAGATGTCTTTAATTACAATGAACAGAAAAATGCAGTGATTTTGCTGCAATGTGACTTAATTCGAAAACTCACTGGGCATTATCAACCACTTACTAAAAATAAGGATTTTTGTCTCCGTGTTGTTGTTGTCATCTTCAGTCTGAAAAGTGGTTCGGTACAGGTCTCCACGCTACTCTTCCTATGCAAGCCTCTTGATCTCCGATTAACTCCTCCAATCAACATCCATTTGAACGTGCTTACTGCACTCGCCTCTTGGGTTCCCTCTGCAACTTTTACCCCCACACTTCGCTCCATTAATAAATCGACGGCTGCTTGACGTCTCAAAACGTGTTCTGTCAACCGATCCCTTGTTTTGGTGACCTTACACGACAAATTTCTTTTGTCCCCAGTTCTGCTCAGTATCTCCTCATTTGTTTAATCGCTCTATCCATCTAACCTTCAGCATGATTCTGTAGCACATTACTTCAAAACCTTTTATCCGTTTTTTGTCTAAATTCTGTAAGTCCACGATCCACTTCCGTACAAGGTTACAATGCACATAAATGCCTTCAGAAAAGACTTCCTAACACTTAAATATAGGTGCGATGTTAACAAATTTCTCTTCTTTATAATGTTTTCCTTGCCATTGCTAGTCTATATTTTATGTCCTTTTCACTTCAACCATCAGCAGTTTTTTTACTGGCCAAATAGCAAAATTCATCTGCTACGTTTAGTGTCCCATTTTTTAATCTGTTTTCCTCAGCATACGTTATGTTCGCTATGTTTTGGTTTTGTTCACGTTCAGCTTATACTCTCGTTTCATTCAACTGCTCTTCCAAGAGCGTTTCTGTCTCTGACGTAATTACAATGAAACCGACAAACCTCAAAGTTTTGTTCCTTCTCCCTGAATTTCAGTTTCTTCTCCAAATGTTTCTTTAGTTTCCTTTACTGCTTGCTCAGTGTACAGATAATGTACGTCAGGCATAGGCTACAATTCTCTCACTCCCTTCTCACCCACTGCTTCCCTTTCATGCCCTTCGACTCTTACAGCTGCTATCTGGTCTTCCTACACGTTGTAAATAGCCTTTCGCTCCCTGTATTTTAGCCGTGATACCTTCAGGATTTCAAAGAGTATATTCCAGACAACACTGGCAACATTCAACTCAGATTTGCCCTATTACAGGCTATCTTCTGAATTAGGTCGTAGGGTTAGTATTGTCTCTCGTATTCAAATATTTCTCTGGAACCTAAACTGATCTTCCCCGGAGTCATCGTCACCAGTTTCTCCGTTCTCCTGTAAATAATTGTTGTTAGCGTTTTGTAGCAATTACTTACTAAATTAATACTTCGTTAAAATCTACACTTTTCAGCATCTGATTCCTTTGGAATTATTCAATTCTTCTTGAAGTGTGAAGATACTTCGCCTGTTTCACATACCTCGTCAGTATATGATACACCGAAGTGGAGACATATGCCAACAATAGCCTTCAGGAAAGAAAATTAAATAGATTATTTAAAATTTTTGTTTCCGAAATTTTTCATTTCTTGGGGGAAAATCACTTTGGAAACATGCTCTTCAATTTGTCGTGCAAGTCCGTAAACACCTGTCACTTCGGGCACTGTCAATTTCCCTCCACATTCTTCGTTATTTCGAATATGAACTCCGTCACTAATTTGTTGAGATACTTCCGTTGCCAGCAAGATCTCCAAATCTGTCTCCGGTAGAACATATGGGGGGGGGGGGGGGGAGGGGGGCAATTCTGACATAAACTGTGCCGAAGTGCTAGTATCCAGGATATCAAGAATCGGTTACGACAATTTTGGGCCATCTTGCCTCAGGAGATAATAGAACGCTTTCCAACCGAATCCGGGCATACATCCAGGCTATACCGTGTGCTACGTCATACTAATGATTAGGCTCATATTGAAAAGTTCTTTGTAAATTTGACTCGACTTGTAATCACTGAAATGACATCACGTACCTTCTCAACCCGTGAAGATTGATTCATTTCCCTATCTATTTATGGGTGACCAGGACGTTTTTCACCTTCAGTCTATAGGAACCGCAGGGACAGTGAAGACAAAATTGGTCTAGCAACAGTTCGTTCAAAGACGTTTAAGTAATAGTTCTTCCCCGGCCTCATTTGTGAATGAACAGGAAGAAAACTTAATATGAGGTACAATAAAAATGCTCTTTCGTCACGCATTGCACTATTATTTTCAGATTGTTGATGTAGAAATATCTACAGATACAGTATTACTAAGGCGCTTAGACAACTCACCCCTCCTTTAGCCCTTAGGGTTGATTTTGATGTGAAAGGTGTCCTTCCTTCAAGCAGCCCCTCCGTTATCTTTGCAAGAGGTATGAGTAAATGCTAGCCTAGTTTTCTGAGGTGTCACCATTTACTAGTTTCCGAGATTCCCTCGTGACCACGACGATAACCGTGATTCATTTTGCTTGAATCATCAAACGGAATTTCATTAACTAGTGTCGGAAGTGTGTATGGAAGAGGGCTTAGCCGAACAATGCACGGATGCCTTTGCGTAGTAACGGAAAGAATATAGCGGTGATGAGAGTTGCGTGAACAATGATCTAACAGAAAAGCAGCCTGCCTCAGGCGTTGCAGGCGGAGCTGAGGAGCACAATCTTGGGAAACAGGGGCGCCGGAGGTTAACGGTTTCGCCGCAGGCCGGTACGTCTCCCAAATATCAAGGACGGGGCGTATTTGAGGACACTAGCAGAACCTTTCGCGTCTCTGCTTATCTCGTCGAGTTCGCTTTGTTCTTGCTGTATTTCTGGTAAAGCTTCATGGTAAAGCTTCATGGCCATAAAAAGAAAAAAAGTAGCTGCTATTGACGATAGTGTATCTAGTTCCTTCCGTATTCTTGTTCTTAGTAGTGTACAAAAAGTTATCAGCTTAATTTTATGAAAGTCTGACGTGTCAGTCGAAGGAAAACGTGCGTGTTCGTGAGAGCGCGCACATGATCTTGGTCAGTTTTGTACTTGCATTGCCGAGTTGTCTGAGAGAGATATTATGTGCATTGTTCGCCCCCGGTAGCTGAATGGTCAGCGCGACAGAATGTCAATCGTAAGGGCTCGGGGGGGGGGGGGGGTGAGTGTTTAACGTCCCGTCGACAACGAGGTCATTAGAGACGGAGCGCAAGCTCGGGTTAGGGAAGGATTGGGAAGGAAATCGGCCGTGCCCTTTCAAAGGAATAAGGGCTCGGGTTCGATTCCCGGCTGGGTGGGAGATTTTCTCCCCTCAGGGACTGGCTGTTGTGTTGTCCTTTCCATCATTTCATCCCCATCAACGCGCAAGTCGCCGAAGTGGCGTCAAATCGAAAGACTTGCACGCGGCGAACGGTCTACCCGATAGGAGGCCCTAGTCACACGACATTTACATTTTATTATGTATATTCATTAAAATTGTCTAGGAAATGACAAGAAATTGAAAATATTACAAAATTGACCAAGTTACAAAACTAAATGGAAGTGACCAACAGCAACTAGTGTTGTTATTTTGTACACATTGGATTGTATTCAGTTTGTTTTTAATAAAGATAAAATCCTGATAAACATTTAAGAAGAGTTGAGAATAGATTTAATGATGGAAGAATGTCGTCATCTGAACCATGATGAAATGTTTAAGGCGATTGGCATAATTGAAATCGGTGAAATACAAGCTTATGCTGCAAGGGCTCTACATACGGAAAGAGATGTAATTTCAACACTGTGGAATCGTTATAAACAATTTGGAAGTCCAGTAGACTGGCTAAACTCAGGACAATACAAGAAGCGATTCCAGAAGTCTGTGAAGGGGGGAGGGGGGGCTTATGGGGAGGGGTTTGGGAAAACGGAATATCGCTTAACAAAAGGAGAATTGGGGTCCTCCACCGAAAAACTGGTAAAATTTGGTTTTGCTGAAAGTAGTTTTTGTTAATTGTTTGGGAGTTCAAGGTAAAAATGTATGTTAATAAATAATAAGACGCCCATTTTAAGTTAAATGATATTTATTGGTTTAGATAGTAAGCTATTTGCCGCTCTTATTCTTTTGTTAAAATGTGTTTGAAATACATTGAAACCTATATGGGTAAATAATTATAAAGAAATGATTGAATCTGTTGGAATAATATATTCCCTGATTTCTGAATTCATTTTATCCAGTGTAATATGATACCCTATTGGGGGGAGGGGGCTATAGCTCCCATAGCCCCCGCCCCCCTTGCCACCGCCCCTGGACAATAGACTACCAGTACCCTTGTCAGTAATCAGAACATACCACTGTGTATTCTTCGAATCAGTACTCAGTACTCAGTTTTGCAGCAAGTACATGGACGAACTGGCTAACCCTCGCCACCAACACAACGAGAGTAAGGCGGGGACAGAGAAGTGTCCTCCTTAGACTATCGAGAGCTTTCGGCACCACATCATCGAAACACTATGCGCTGTATTCGGAATCTATCCAATTGATATGACCTTCAGATATCGGCCTGTACAGTGTGGTTAAAGATGCGTAGACTAGACCGAGTTAGCCAAATAATTGGTGTATGCTTTAACAATAAGCGTCAGCGTAAGCTTTGGCTTATGGAAATCAGGGAGAATGAGTGGGTCAAAAGTGATAAGGGACGGAGAGGCCACACATTATTTCCGGACGTATCGGGAAGGTTATTAATGAAAAGCGGTGACCATAGCCGCTGTGTGGTTTACTTCTCAACAGAACACGCACTAAGTCTCACGCATCTAAATCGTGTGATTCTGATACAGACCAGCTATACGATGCGCTACGAAACGGAGCAGAATGGACATAATTAAATACACTAACAGACAAGATTTCAAATGCAACACGCGAAGAATACCGACGCACACGACCGTACAGAAGACAAGATAGTATGCAGCAGGATAACACGCTTCTTAGGGTGAATAACGACACGGAAGACGACACAGAGAGCAAGAAGGCAGGCAGTGCAGACTACAGCAAATATAGAAACCAGCCCGTTACTTAAGACATTAATTCAACTGTAGGCATATTTAGTAATGATATGTTTTCCTAATGATTGACTCTTGGTAGTGTATATTAGGCTAAGGTAGTTAGTAAAGAGCCGGTGCACTGTCGCAAATTGCCAAAGGCAGCAGGCATTATAGACCTACAAATATGTATGTAGATACAACAGTTACGATCGAGGAATATGCTATAAGGACCACCTTACTTACTAACATACAAGATTACTGGGGGTCAGTGGCTCGAAGCACGCACAGAGGTGTTCACCCTCAGACATCTAGGTGGCGGGACTAACATCTAACCGTGTGGTTTGAGGCTCCATGTCACGGACTGCGCTGCCCCTCCCGCCGGAGGTTCGTGTCCTCCCTCGGACATGGTGTGTGTGTGTGTGTGTGTGTGTGTGTGTGTGTGTGTGTGTGTGTGTGTCGTTTTTAGCGTAAGTTAGTCTAAGTAGTGTGTAAGACCAGGGATCGATGACCTCAGCCGTTTGGTCCCTTAGGAATTCACACACACCATTTTGACCACCATCTATGCCTCTTTCCTGTCTTTCTATTTGTTTCTTCTTAAATTCAACTAATTTTTTATATTTCTATTTCCAATTCGTGTATTAGATTTCGATAAAGTGTAACGCTGCTAAACAAAACCAAAAAGACAAAAATGAGCAAAAAAGCACGCCTCCACGTGGCATGACACTGACAACGGTGTGATGGGATGTGGGAGCCGGATGGAACTAGTAAGTCAGATCAACTTGGGTCCCACACACCGTTCGTTGCAGCAATTAATGACCCGCCGTAAGCAATCAGATGATCGGAGGGTAAAAATAAGGAGATAGTGAAAAAAGTGAAAGTCGAGAAAAAGGCTAACCACTGTTAAAGAACTGTTAATAAAGATCTTCAGTTGTTAGTTAATTTAGAGATCTTCTTTTAAGTATCTTGTAGAGCAGTAGGTAATAGTAGATCGGAAAAATGTCCAGAAGGAAGACACCAAGGGATACTACAGCAGGACAAGATACATTTACAGGGTGTTTCAGAAATGACCGGTATATTTGAAACGGCAATAAAAACTAAACGAGCAGCGATAGAAATACACCGTTTGTTGCAATATGCTTGGGACAACAGTACATTTTCAGGCGGACAAACTTTCGAAATTACAGTAGTTACAGTTTTCAACAACAGATGGCGCTGCAAGTGATGTGAAAGATATAGAAGACAACGCAGTCTGTGGGTGCGCCATTCTGTACGTCGTCTTTCTGCTGTAAGCGTATGCTTTTCACAACGTGCAAGTGTGCTGTGGACAACATGGTTTATTCCTTAGAACAGAGGATTTTTCTGGTGTTGGAATTCCACAGCCTAGAACACAGTGTTGTTGCAACAAGACGAAGTTTTCAACGGAGGTTTAATGTAACCAAAGGACCGAAAAGCGATTCAATAAAGGATCTGTTTGAAAAATTTCAACGGACTGGGAACGTGACGGATGAACGTGATGGAAAGGTAGGGCGACCGCGTACGGCAACCACAGAGGGCAACGCGCAGCTAGTGCAGCAGGTGATCCAACAGCGGCCTCAGGTTTCCGTTCACCGTGTTGCAGCTGCGGTCCAAATGATGCCAACGTTTACGTATCGTCTCATGCGCCAGAGTTTACACCTCTATCCATACAAAATTCAAAGGCGGCAACCCCTCAGCGCCGCTACCATTGCTGCACGAGAGACATACGCTAACGATATAGTGCACAGGATTGATGACGGCGATATGCATGTGGGCAGCATTTGGTTTACTGACGAAGCTTATTTTTACCTCGACGGCTTCATCAATTAACAGAACTGGCGCATATGGGGAACCGAAAAGCCCCATGTTGCAGTCCCATCGTCCCTGCATCCTCAAAAAGTACTGGTCTGGGCCGCCATTACTTCCAAAGGAATCATTGGCCCATTTTTCAGATCCGAAACGATTACTGCATCACGCTATCTGGACATTCTTCGTGAATTTGTTTCGGTACAAACTGCCTTAGACGACACTGCGAACACCTCGTGGTTTATGCAAGATGGTGCCCGGCCACATCGCACGGCCGACGTCTTTAATTTCCTGAATGAATATTTCGATGATCGTGTGATTGCTTTGGGCTATCCGAAACATACAGGAGGCGGCGTGGATTGGCCTCCCTATTCGCCAGGCATGAACCCCTGTGACTTCTTTCTGTGGGGACACTTGAAAGACCAGGTGTACCGCCAGAATCCAGAAACAATTGAACAACTGAAGCAGTACATCTCATCTGCATGTGAAGCCATTCCGCCAGACACGTTGTCAAAGGTTTCGGGTAATTTCATTCAGAGACTACGCCATATTATTGCTACGCATGGTGGATATGTGGAAAATATCGTACTATAGAGTTCCCAGACCGCAGCGCCATCTGTTGTTGACAATTGTAACTACTGTAATTTCGAAAGTTTGTCTGCCTGAAAATGTACTGTTGTCCCAAGCATATTGCAACAAACTGTGTATTTCTATCCCTGCTCGTTTACTTTGTATTGCCGTTTCAAATATACCGGTCATTTTTGAAACACCCTATATGTAGCTTACAGCTCTGACAGAAAGAACTTCAACTGGCAGACCTTTAGAAGTGTGTTGGAAAATCTACTTAACGAAATTGTTTCAATCCAAACTATCAGAAACAGACCGCCTGAAAGAGGCCTTCATGCCGGTCGGCCTCATAGTTTCCCAACTTTCCTTCACGGAAATTGTGCACGTCGTGTTTTGGATAGTGGGTCAGTGGGAACAAATCCTCTTTAGACATGAATCCCTCATCGGTTTGCTCCAAAATTCAAGAAGAGCACTCATAAGGGAGCGACGAGGAGACACACAAAGGCTTAGGAACGTGCCGAAGATCCACATATTCACGGCAGTTCAGTCATGGTCTGGGAGCAATAATGACCAATATAAAAACAGACTCGTTTTTATAAGAGTAACACAGCGAGCAAATCTTTATACTCAGAACATTTTGCAATCACTGGCGCTTCTGAGCGCTGAAAAGTATAGACCAGAATTTCTCTATGCGCATGATAATGTCAGAGCACATGTCGGAGTGCTGCCTGGATGGTTTTAAAGCCACAACTGCTACAGTGGCGTGCTCAGTCTCCTGATCTCAACCCCATAGAGCATATTTGGGAAAATCTCCAAAGAAAAGTTCCGAAGGATGTTGACATCATCTAGCGTCTGAATCAGCTCTATGCTCGGCTTACCCTTCACTGGCAGAAAACTCGTCAAAGTGAAATCTCCCATCTCATTTCGTCAATGTCAGGGTGGTGCCGTGGTGAACGTAATTCAAGAAGAACGTGCTACTCCTTACTGGTGCCAAAAAATACTTAAAGTTGAGTGATAAGGATTTATGAACGTCACAATTCTAGTACTGTTTCCTTACAATTCTCATGCTGTGTTATTTATTCTGAAAAAAAGACTGAATATTATTTCAAAGTTATGTAACGAAATGGTTGAATATCATTGAAAAGTCATGTAATGATACTCTCTTATATTAGTTTCATGTATATCATTCATATGCCACGCGGGGTAGCAGCATGGTCTAGGGGGCCTTGCTATGGTTGGCGCGCCTTGCTACGGTTCGCGCGGCTTTCCCCGTCAGAGGTTCGAGTCCACCCTCGGTCACTGGTGTGTATGTTGTCCCTAGCGTTAGTTAGTTAAAGTTAGATCAAACAGTGTAAGCGTAGGGACCGATGACCTCAGCAGTTTGGTCCCGCAGAAAGTTACAAAAAATTCCAAAAAAGTCATTCACATGTAGCAAACAGACCGTCTATAATTTTTCGTTAACAGAAAAAAAAAAATAGCCCGCATCTCGTGGTCGTGCGGTAGCGTTCTCGCTTCCCGCGCCCGGGTTCCCGGGTTCGACTCCCGGCGGGGTCAGGGATTTTCTCTGCCTCGTGATGGCTGGGTGTTGTGTGTTGTCCTCAGGTTAGTTAGGTTTAAGTGGTTCTAAGTTCAAGGGGACTGATCACCATAGATGGTAAGTCCCATAGTTCTCAGAGCCATTTGAACCATTTGAACAGAAAAAATAGAATATTCCTTAAACAATTTTGATGTGTTTGCTTTCAAATACCCCACATCCAAACTGATACCCAACAAAAGCTGTGTATTAAAAGTAAAAATTAGGAAGTGCGCAACGGCTTAATGGTATGGGACATACATGTTGAAGGAATGGTACTTAGGCGCCAGCAAGACATGTATAGTGAGTCCGACGTCAACCGTCAGATCTTCATTGGCTAATCATGATGATTCGCTGAGTGATTTGAAAATGAAGCCACTTCATCTCTAGTGGCTTGTTACAGTGGAGTTTGTTCGGTTTGTGGCTCCGACTTACAATTCTCACTATGTTGCATACAGACTGCGTGTCCAACCAGTACAGTCATGTGTAATGCGGTATATGATGTGTTCGTAAAGAAACTTTCCCAGAGACTAGTGATACTCGCTTTTGACAACAGATTTTATGATTGTCTCAAGTCTTCACGGCAGTATGAGATCTGTTTAGTGTCCAGTCCTGTGGCGGGCTTATTTTAAGTCAATGTTGTTGTATGTAAGCGAATAATGCGTTATTCTTTACGTCGTAAGTTATAATTAAGGGCTGATTTATGTATGACGGTGTCTTACCGATGTCGGAGTGTAGAGACTGTAGGAAAGAAGCAAGAACGCTTTCATTTGTGTTGCCAGCAGTGACTACCATAAAGTGTCGGAAACATGTCTTTAGGAATATCATACATACATGGATTGGACAAAAATATGGGAACATCGCGAGAAATAGTTGCTAGAACATGAATGTAGATGCATGGATACATGGTTTCGCGGTGATATGAATTAATAAAATTTTCTCGGGCTTCCTGCCGCGTCAGGTGGTTAAAATCGCACCTGACGAGGCTGGAAACCCGAGAAAATTTCATAAATGCTGATGCTAGCAAAGCCTGCAGGTTGCGCTGTCGTATTTGACCAAGAATGCAATCTGTGCAATGTTCCCAATACGTTGCATGTGTCAGTCGTAGTCAGAACGTTGCAGGTAATTGTAGGGTAAGCTGCAATTCCATAACTACTCATCAACGATGCAAATATCCGAAGTGGAAGACGTTGTGTCAAAGCTATAAAACCTGTTCTGTAGAGCAATGGAGGAAGTCGATTGATCGGATGAATATTGTTTCACATTGTTCGCAACCTCTCGCCAAGTTCATGTCACAAGGATGAAATATGGCAGCCATATTGTGGTATTTCATAGGTTATCCTGCAAGACTGCATTGCTGTCATGAATTATGTGACCATTCCTGCTGATGAGAACCCTCTCATGGCCAGTGTTTGTTCTTCAAGGGTAATGCTGTGTTCCAAGACAAGACCCCTGTTCACAAAGATCGCATCTTCTTTCGCTTACGCCATAGTCCCGCAGCGATCACAGGGTCGGCGTGGTTACAACGGACTGGCAATGTTATTTTTAGGGATGGCCGGATGCCCATCCTGCCGCCACCCCGTACCCCCCTGGACGGAATCAGTGTACCCCAGCAGTCTGCATCTACTGCGAATCGTGAAATAGTGCGGACGTGTTTCAAAACTCTGCGACGCGTGTAACTGAGGTGGAACGTGGGGACCAGCCCGGTATTCACCTAGCGGGATGTGGATAACCGCCTAAAAACCACATCCAGGCTGGCCGGCACACCGGCCCTCGTCGTCAATCCGCCGGACGGATTCGATCCGGGGCCGGCACGCCTACCCGAGTCCAGGAAGCGGCGCGTTAGCGCTCTCGGCTACCCTGGCGGGTCCTCATAAAGATCGTATCGTCCAGGACTGATTTTGTGAGCACGAGTGTGAACTGTCGCATATACTCCGGCCACTAGAGTCACCAGAGCTCAATATTATTGAGCGTCTGCGGTCTTAATGGGGAAAAGGATGCGTGATCGCTATCCACTTTCTTCACAATCACCTGAACTTGTCTCTTGAAAGCCATATATGAACTTTCTTTTACCATTCCGTGACGACTGGAAGCTGTTTGGAAGGACATCTACACCATGTTGGGCATGGCAGGGTGTTGTGTTTTTGGTTTTTCCATATTTTTCTACAACCTCTGTACTTCGTATTACACACATTTGCGCTTCTGCATTGGTATTGTCATCTAAATACAGTCACAGAGGTAGCGTAGGTGCATAACAGAACAAGTTGCTTAACGAGGCATTTTGAAGCGCCAGTTTTGATATTAAGAAGCTCTGCATTTGACACGCTTCTGCAAGTTATCTGGTAGAGCTGAGAGTCACATATGAATGAAGATACAACAGCAATACTGGTCCAACATAAAAAGTAAAGAAATGCAAATAATAGCAAGGGAACAGTCCAAGAAAAAAGGGTCCAAAAATTTGTTTTAGACGAAAGGATACACAAGCTGCGAACGGCTTATGTTATAAATAAGAATATCTACAGTAGAAACCCATTATCTAAGGAAAAGTCTTAAAATTAAGCACTATGACGCAGCGGTGTAACCGGAATTTCCATGTATCAGCGAGTGCTTAGTGCTGGATTACAGCTTTACAAAGCTAGAAGAGGAATTATAAGAAGAATATTAATTCTACTGAAAACGGCGTTTTGGAAATGAAGTGGTAATGAAATTTATCAGAACTCAGAAAATACATCCGAAACGATGAACGGTGGGACTGATAATCCTTGGACATATTCACAGAATTTTTGGAAAGAGACTAAAGAAAAGGATCTTCGAACGTCTATGGGGAAAGAAGGCAACAGCAACCTCGTTCAACAGGCGAGAAAGACTTAGAAAGAGATAACATAAGAGAATAAATAATGAAAATTGTAATTTTTAGGAGGCAGTTTCCAAAATGGAAGCTTTCAAAGGGAGGTGGTAAAAGAAAATACGCACAAAGTAGTCCGAAGAAAGGAAAAAGAAACATAGTGAAACGGTGGAGGAATACCGCAAGAGAGAGAGAGGAAATAACGAAAGAGGAATTGAAATTGGAACGTGGTTCTTAGGAAGTCCTCCACTGAAACTAGTCGGTGACGAAATTTCTTAGTAAGACACTCAAACTGCGGGAGCTGAAGCCTGAAGTGAGGACAGCAGTGTTGAGGTTCTGTGGTGTTTACGCCCGCATAATCAGAAATGCGTAGAGCGAGCAGACGATTGGTTGATGCTGTCATGCGGTCTGTAACTTGGCAACAAGTTGTTTTGACCCTCCCTGTCTTTAGAGGGGGCTGCAGTCATGGACTGAGCTGCTGGTCCCGGCGGAAGTTCGAGTCCTCCCTCGGGCATGGGTGTGTGTGTTTGTCCTTACGATAATTTAGGTTAAGTAGTGTGTGAGCTTAGGGACTGATGACCTTAGCAGTTAAGTCCCATAAGATTTCACACACATTTGAACATTTTATCTTTAGAGCAATCGGACAGTTACTCGCAGTGCGATGAACGGAGGGCTTCCTCATAACTGCTACATACTGTGTAGTTTGTGATGCTTAAGAAGTTAGCCTGCAACATTTTACTGGTAACAGAAGGCTTAGTGCAATGGTCAAACAACGATTTGTATCTTGAAGGGTACGTTACCTTTGTTTTCCTGGTTTGGAAGAATGTGTGAATCTTCTTTGTTGATATGTCTTCCTTCATAATCTCTAGATGTCCATAAACATAGTGTAACACAACTTGCTCTTTTTTTATGTTGTCATACTTAGTTTTTAAAACTCTTGGTGAGTTACTTTCGTTTGTCACATACTATGTCTTTTCAAAAGATATTCGTAAATTTGTCTTTTCAGCTGTCTCCTTCAGAAGTTATTAATTACTGTTATTATTACACGATAATCAATCTTCTGACTGACTTTTGAGCTCCGTCACGAATTTTTCCCCTGTGCTAACCTCTTCAGCACCGAGTGGAACTCGCATCCAACGTCCACAATTATTTGTTGAATATACTCCAATCTCTGTCTTCTCTTGCAGTTTTTACACTTTTCAGTTCCCACCAGTACCATGTAAATTATTCCCTGGTGCCTTAACACATGTATTATCAACCTGTCCTAACTTTTTGTCTTTTTTTTCCATATATTACCTTCTTTTCATATTCCGCGGAAAGCCACGATCTTTCTTGTAAGTCCATCTAATTTTCAACACCCTACTGTAGCACCATATCTGAATTGCTTTTATTCTCTTCTTCTGCGATTTTCCCACAACCCATGATTCACTTCCATACAACACTGTTCTCCGAACGTACAGTTTCAGAAATTTCTTCCACAAATTAAGGCCGATTTTGACACCACTTGACGTTTTTCGCCAGGAGTCCCCGTTTCCATGTGCCATCCTTCTTATACACTCTCTATCCTTCGTCCTTCACGTGTTATTTTGCTTCCAATGTAACAGAATTTCTTGAGTTCGACTACTTCATATCTTCAATTTTGATGTTAAGTTTCTTGAAAATCTCACTTCTGTTATTTCTCATTACTTTTATCTTTCTTCGATTCACTCTCAGTCCATAATGTGTACCCATTAGACTTTACATTCCATTCAACAGGTCCTATGATTCTTCCCCACTTTTTTTGAAGATAGCAACGCCAAAAGCAAATAGTATCGTTGATACTTTTTCACAATGAATTTTAATCTCACTCCTGAACCTACATCTTACTTCCTTCACTGCTTCTTAGACATGCAGATTGAACGACATCCCTGTCACAGCTAAGCACTTCCTATTTTTTCCTCTTGATTCTTGTACATCCCATTTATTACCCGCCTGTCCCTGTAATTTACATTTACGTTTTAAGAATTCCGAACATTTTGCACAATTTAACGTTGCCTAACTCTTTTTCTAGATTGATTAATCTTATGCACGGGTATTGGTTTCATTATCAAGCACAACGATAGAAATGCCTTTCCGTAATACTAGTGACTTAAAAACATGATTCGTCCGTATCTGAGGCATGTCGAGGAATACAGACGTAGGAAATGCTTGGATGGTTTCGACTCTACGCTCGGATAAAACAACGGAGATATTCGCGTAAGATATAGCGAATTGTCCTTCACGAGTAACTAATCCAAGAGATCAACGGAGGGCAGAATGCAACACACCCTCTGAAAACGTTGGAAACAGCAGTTTTTAGTATAGACTCCCCATTTTCTTCGGGAAGATGGTTTCTATGCACGGAGCGTACTAAGAGTGTCTCGGTTAACAACACGCACCGTAGTTCTCGATGATGATGGTAGGACGGAGAATATATAATTATGGTCAATTGAATTTGTTCTACAAGTAATGTCGTTTGATAGTCAGATATGAGAACCAGCCCATCTTCTACAAAACTGGCGAGACTTCACAAGAACTATAAGCTGTGTTGTAAAAATTCCAGCGTCCTGATCTTATGGGTGAGTATCAACTTCTGTGGAATGCTGAACATTTTGTTGGATGCTCGAAACTTAAGAATTGATTCCCTGTCTTTTGTTGCACTGAATGCTGTTGCTTTTGGCGAGTCATTCAAATCTACGGAAGGTAGTACTTTTCTCCGTAGAGTTCAGATGGTGAACGACATGTTGGAATCTGAAGGGTATCATGCTAATGCTATGATCAACATGCTTTCCGGATATGAATCCTATCGACCATGTCCGTGATTCGTTTGAATGACGTAACTGAGCTGAGATGCGCCCTCCCACGACTTTTCAGATCTGGATGTAGCTCTTTTTGAGAAAAACAGAATGTCGCTCAACGAATCGATACGCCACAGGTGGAAATTAGTGCCAAAATTGGTATGTCAATTTTGTACAGTCCAATGTAACTCTCGTAAATCTCAAGAGATTCACAAAGGAATTTTCTATTATTCAGTGTGTTAGAGAATGCAGTTCTAAAAATTTTGCTTATAACAGAGGATGAAATTCAAAAAAATTTGCAGTATGTAACCCATAGCCAGAAAGGTGAAATAAAGTTGCTGTAGGAGTTTGCACTTCATACCAATTCAGTAGGCTAAATGGAATACCAGAGTACTGTAGACTGGAAATATTTTATTGATTGTAGAGTACAGTCTAATTTTAAACCGAATCTGTGGCTACATTACCGAAAAGTAAATGTTCAATGTGATGACCATCAATTTCGTTACATAATGTTAAACAACAAACCATGTTTCGTCTGAGTTTCTGTGCTGCCTTCTGATGGTATCAAACTTCATAAAGATGCGCACAAAATTTACGTACTGTTCCTGCTGGTCCTGAGTACACAAGGGACTTTCAATAACCCCAGAGGAAAAAGTCAAGAGGGGTGAGGTCAGAGGAGCGCAGAAGTGAAGGTATAGGGTGCCCCCTTCCAGTTGGGCCCTGCCTGAAGTTGTCAGCTAGGGCGTGGTCGGACGGTTTAAATGCGCTGGAACTGTCGTGCCGACACCAAAAGCTAGAGCGCAATCGCAGGAGTTCAGGCAAGGCAGTTGCTAGAAAACTCAAATGCTATGTCTCATTTTAAGGCTCTGGTAAGATGCGTGTCCCAGTAAGGTGTCTCCCGAGAATATCAGCCAATATGTTCACTGAGAATCTCGCCCGTAAATTTCTCATACAGATAGCGCGTGGATTTCCAACAGTCCAGTGGTGGCTGTAGGATCCTGATTTTACATTTCTGTTTGCAAGTTCCTTACATCAGAATGTTCCGAATTTCATACTCTACCATCCCAAATTCTTAAAACGTTGTTCTGTTGACACCTTGTATTATGAAATGTTCACCTCTTTATTAATATGGCAACTGAAAGTACCTTCAAGGGTCTCTCGTTGATTCTAAATATCTCGCGATGTTTTCAGTTATCCTTATTATGAGCTTAAGTTGCTGTAGAGACCATTCCAGTTATAAGATAGGAATAAATTTTTCATTACATACCCAAACCTCGCAAAGATCGAGTAGACGATTTTCTGTCTGATTTTCAGGAACTGCGGAAGACTCATTGGTTTCTCCTGTACAGCTTCCATACCGCTATGTTAGACGATGTCCTTCCTCACAATGGGCAAGACTACAAGGACAAATTTCTTAACACGTTGTTAATAAGACTACCATTTCTTAAACTGCACTCGTTCATTACTGTAATATTATAGCAATTATTATTGTTGTTATGTTATGTACAATAGATACTCTAATGTAGAGGCGCTAAAGACATCTAGCCCTATGTAAGAGAGAGCCTGAAGGTCCTTGTCTTGTCAGGTGAGATAAGCGTATAAATAAATAGAAAAGTAAGTAAACATGCCCACGTTAATATCGAAACCTGGTAATACATGCAATTATTTGACATTCAGACCTCTTGGAACGATCATTACTTTTCGTTAACAATGGGGTTGTCGTCTATTGACTTCATGTCATCTCCACGGACATGTAAAGAAAAATTTTTGCGGATGCTTCATAGAGTGGCAGATTAAGCGTGGTAGACCAGTTGTTACGTCACGTTACTCATATTCATGGCTGTCCGGAATCCCAATGTAGATTTTCCATGGTTTCTGAAAAAACGAAGACTGACGTGCTCCAGCTAATGGCATCCCACAGTCTTCCTGTATCATCTGTAACGAAGTGAGTTGGTGCCGCCTCCCAGATAAGCTCAGTACCGACAAATGTTACGGTTCCGTGCCTCAGTCGGTGAAAACGGAACCCTGAACACTCTGTCCGACAGTCAAAGCCCCTTTTTGTCAAGAACGGATTGACATATCAAATTGAAATTTGTGTCACATACTAATATTTATGGTCTCATTAGTGAAAAAAAGGAGCATCTACGTCTTCGCAATCAAAAAATACGGTCATTTATGTCACATATTTTGATACTCGAAAACTCACACTTCAAAACCTTTAGGGTATTTCCGGTTGGCCAACCATCATGAAATTTGGAAGAAGGAAGATTTCACAGAACAAGTAAAGCAAAATTCCGAAAATTGTGAATTTGTAATTACATTACAAGAAAAAAAACTTACGTGTCTGTCTGTCTGTCTGTCCGTCCGTTCATCTATTAAGATCCCGTTTGCTCAAAAACGGATAGACGTATAAAGTTGGAATTTATGTCACACGCTGACATTTAGTCCCTTATTGGTATAACAAAAGTAACCTCCTAAGTCAATGCAATCAAAAGATAATGCCATTTATTTACTTATTTTGATACTCGCAAACTTCCCGTTCATCTGGAATCATGAAATTTCATAAGAAGCAGAGTTTCACAGTGCAAGTAAAGTAAAAATTTAATAATATCACACGAAAAATTTTTTGTTACTAGTTATCCGACTTGCTATGAAAAGTATCCGGACACTCCCAAAAATATACGTTTTTCATATTGGGTGCACTCTACTGCCACCTACTGCCAGGTATTCCATGTCAGCGACCTCAGTAGTCATTACACATCGCGAGAGAGCAGAATGGGGCGCTCCAAGGAGCTCACGGACTTTGAACGTGGCCATGTGTTCCACTCCTAAACATCCCTAGGTCCACTGTTTCCGATGTGATAATGAAGTGGAAACGTGAAGGGACACGTACGGCACAAAAGCGTACAGGCCGACCTCGTCTGTTGACTGTCAGAGACCACCGACAGTTGAATAGGGTCGTAATCTGTAATAGGCAGACATCTATCCAGACCATCCCACAGGAATTCCAAATTGCACCAGGATCCACTGCAAGTACTATGACAGTTGGGCGTGAGGTGAGAAAACTTGGATTTCATGATCGAGTCGGTGCTCTCAAGCCACTCATCACGCCGAAATATGCCAGACGACGCCTCGCTTGGTGTAAGGAGCGTAAACATTGGACGATTGACCAGTGGAGAAACGTTGTGTGGAATGACGAATCACGGTACACACTGGGGCGATACGATGGCAGGATGTGGGTATGAAGAATGCCCGATAAACGCCATTGCCGGGGTGTGTAATGCCAACAGTAATATTCGGAGGCGGTGGTGTTTTGATGTGGTGTTTTTCATGGAGGAAGCTTGAACCCCTTGTTTTACTCCTGGCACTATCACAGCACAGGCCTGCGTTGATGTTTTAAGCACCTTCTTGCTTCCCTCTGTGAAGAGCAATTCGGGGATTTCAACCCGATCGAGCACCTGTTCATTATGCACGGAATGTGGCGGAGTGGTTACACGACAATAACATTACTGTTAATGGATTGACCTGCACAGAGTCCTGACATTAATCCAATAGCACACCTTTGGGACGTTTTGGAACGCCGACTTCGTGCCGGACCTCACCGTCCGACATCGATACCTCTCCTCAGTGCAGCGCTCCCTGAAGATTGGGCTGTCATTCCCTAAGAAAGCTTCCAGCACCTGACTGAGAGTGAAAGCCGTCATCAAGGCTAAGGGTGGACCAGCATTACCAATGGAGGGCGCCACGAACTTGTAAGTCATTTTCAGACAGGTGTCCGGATACTTTTGATCACATAATGTGAAACATTCCCGGGACCGATGTCCGCCAGTACCAATGGCAATAACAGATTCTAGATTCCCAGGCTGAATGAAATGCCTCTGCACATAATTAAGGTTGTACGCAACCCTCAGAGGGAAAGTGCTACTGGGACCAGATCCATTTTTTAATAGCTTAAGGTGCATACCCTACGATATCTGCTTGCAGACACAAAAAAGCACCTCCTGTTTCACCTCTGCAGTTTCTATCACCCCTGGAGTCTTCTTTGAAGGTGGGAACTTTTCACCTGTTCTGATGGGCTCTTCTAAGTTTTGCCCTGACTTGCACGCCTTCCTTGCACACCCCTCATCCAATCACAGTGTTTTCTATCCGGTGAGAGACAGCGCGAGAAGAAAGGCCCTGCGGCGTCTGCCAGGCACGTGGCGTCAGCTGGTAGTGAGTCGGCAGCGGCGCCGGCCTGGTGATCCAGGACAATCCATCACCGCTGCCACTCGCCGCCCCCGCCGCCTCCGCTCTCCCTTTGGGGCCGCTCCCCTCCCCTCACCGAACCGACCTCCCGATTTTTCAGCGCCGATCGTCGAGCGTGACACGCCGCTCTCTTGTTGTGCCCAACTTGGCTTGCGGCTTCCGATCAATCTGCGGAAGAACCTCCTGTCTCGTTAAATCCTCCTGGCCAAAGTATGTCCTTCGATTCGTCTTCCTATTCACATCTCTCGTGTAGCACAACTTTCACTAATGCGCATGTGTATTTCTATCATCTACAGCTGCAAAGATTTAGTCCTAATTATGAAATGAATTTTAAAATCGGTGTATTACTATCAAAACATTGCAAGGTAATATTGTAAGAAGGCTGTTTAGGTTTTTATGTTGGTAACGCCACGTAGTGTTCTGTATGAAAATCACTGACTGTGCTGTGTGCAGTCTGTGGCCGGTTTGACTCATTGTTGGAATATTCGCTTGTGTAGTGTTGGGTAATTGGATGTGAACAGCGCGTAGCGTTGCGCAGTTGGAGACGAGCCGACAGCAGTGTTGGCTGTGGGGAGGGAGAGGGCAGAATTTTAAGAGCGGACGATCTGGACGTGTGTCCGCCAGAGAGAGTAAATTTGTAAGACTGGATGTCATGATATATATATATATATATATATATATATATATATATATATATATATATATATATATATATATATATATGACTTTTGAACGCTATTAAGGTAAATACATTGTTTATTCTCTATCAAAATTTTTCATTTGCTAACTATGCCTATCAGTAGTTAGTGCCTTCAGTAGTTTGAATCTTTTATTTAGCTGGCAGTATTGGCGCTCGATGTATTGCGGTAGTTCCAGTAACGAAGATTTTTGTGAGGTAAGTGATTCATGAAAGGTATAGGTTATTGTTAGTCAGGGCCATTCTTTTTTAGGGATTATTGAAAGTCAGATTGCGTTGCGCTAAAGAAAAAATTTGTGTCAGTTTAGTGTTGATCAGAATAAGTAAAGAGAGAAATGCCTGAGTTCGTTCAGTTTTATTCGGCAGTCTCAAGCATCAAATAACGTAGTTTACCAGCACAGTAATTCATAATTTTTTGAGTGGACGTTTCAATATTTTTTGAAATGTCTTTTAATTCAACGTATGCAGTTATTTTCTCCACGCACGAAAAAGTACGACGCAAAAAAATTAATGTATCATTCCTTAGGATAGGTAGAAGTTAATAATTCTAAAAGAATAATACTATATAAATTGTTTGATCAAAAGTATCCAAACACACTTACGTAGAGCAGAACTGAGCACTAGATGCCAGGATAGGCAGACTCAGTATAAAAGGAAACTTCGTGACATTATAAAAGCAGCTGGGGAGTACTGTGTTGGCCGGCCACTGTGGTCGAGCGGTTCTACGCGCTACAGTCTGGAACCGCGTGACCACTACGGTCGCAGGTTCGAATCCAGCCTCGGGCATGGATGTGTGTGATGTCCTTAGGTTAGTTAGGTTTAAGTAGTTCTAAGTCCAGGGGACTGACGACCTCAGAAGTTAAGTCCCTCAGTCCTCAGAGCCGTTTGAACCATTTTTGAACCAGGTCTCCATCAGAAGTAGCGGATGGATGCCTTTCTTGAAGATTATGACTGAACTGGTTGAGATGAGATGGCAGAGATTTTACATAAGCATGTACAATGTGAAGCTTGCTATGTTCAGACGCCAACTTTTTGAGGGAATCACTGCTGGACCCTAGCGACCGTGGGTCAGTGCTGGCGAGGGAATACGATGGAAGGGTTTGAACTTAGTGAATGTCTGGAGAACATTGCCTGTCATCATTTGTCAGACCAACAGTGAAGTATAGAAGAAGTGATGTTACTGCATCTAGGTGTTTTTCGTGGTTACAGTGTGGTGTGTATATTGTGCTGAAGAGAAGGCTAATTGCAGAAGGACATGAAGAGCTTTTACAGTATTGTGTACTGCGTGCAGTAGTGGGACACTTTGGAGACGGTGATTGTTTTTATTAGTATGAGTAGGTACTCTGTCATAAAGCAACATTTGTGGGGGAATCATTTGAGGACAGCAACATCCCTGGAATGGACTGCACTGCTGAGAGAGCCGATCCAGTGGATCATGTTTAGGATGAGTTAGAATGTTGACTTTGTTCCAGACACCAGCGCTCAACATCACTAACTTTTCTTTTTTCGGCTGCCATGCCTTCATAGACACCCAGCCATCTCATTGAAACTGTTATGTTAACGTCCACTGATTGATGTCCGGATACTTTAGGTCATAGAGTGTAGGCGCTAGAAGACGCATGAAACGTTGGCAATAACTTCCTCTGTGAGCGTAGCTGGGGCATCGCCCACTCCTTGAAAGATAAAGGAAAAAAAAAGATACACTGATGTGCCAGAAGTCATGGAGTATGTTGTGGACATACACAGATGACGGTATCATCGTGTTAACAAGGTACAAAAGGGCAATGGATTGGCAGAGATGTCATTTGTACTCAACTGATTCATGTAAAAATGCTTGTGAGGTGAATGTGGCCGCACAAAGTGAATTAATAAACTTTGAACATGGAATGGTAATTGGAGCTAGACACATGAGACATACATTTTTGAAAATCGTTAGGGAATTGAGTGTTCCGAGAGCCACAGTGTCAAGAGTGTGCTGAAAATACCAAACTTCGGTGTTACCTCTCAACAAGGGCAACGCAGTGGCCGACAGTTTGCACTTAACGACCGGGAGCAGCGGCGTTTGCGCAGAGTTGCCAGTGACAACGCACAAGCAACACTGCGTGAAATAACTGCAGAAATCAAAATGGGACATACAGCTAACCTATCCCTTAGGACAGTGCGGCGAAATTTGGCATTAATGGACTGTGGCAGCAGACGACCGACGCGATTGCCTTTGCTAACAGCACGATATCACCTGCAACGCTTTCCCTGGGCTCCTCATGAAATCGGTTAGATCCTAGACGACTGGAAAACCGTGGCCTGGTCAGGCGATTCTCGATTTCAGTTGGCGTGAGGGGATCGTAGGGTTCGGCCGTGGCGCAGAATGGACTCAAGTTGTCAACAAGGTACTGTGCTGGTGGTGCTCCATAATGATGTGGATTGTGTTAACGTGGAATAGACTGGGTCTCTGATCCAACTGAACCGATCATTGAATGGACATGTTTTTTGTTCGGCTACCGGGAAACCATTTGCACTCATTCAGCGACGCAATTTTTATGAATGTCAGTGCGCCACATTTGTTCACGATTAGGTTAAAGAAAATTCCGGATAGCTCGAGTCAATGACTAGGCCACCCAGATCGCCAGACTTCAATGCCATCGAGCGTTTGTGAGACATAATTGAGAGGTCAGCGTGGCTCAATATGTCTGCAGAGGATATTTGACGGTTTGTTGAGTCCATGTCACGTCGAGTTGCTGCTCTACTTCGGGCAAAAGGACGCCCGACAGGATATTAGGAGGTATCCCATGACTTTCACCACCTCATGTGTAAAATGCACTGAAAAAGAATGATAGGATCGATGAGGATGATCTCAGTAACGGTATGATTACACTAAATGATAATACTGAAACCGTACTCGGTAGTGAACGCCCAGGATTAATTGTAAATTTATGTCAGTCCGGACTCGTACGCAGATTTGCCGTATATCATCATCAATCTCCGTAACTATTGGCCTACCTCAGCCCATATCCAGATCTGAATCCAACTTTCATTCTCACTGAAGAGATTTCCGAACACTTCTACTAAAACATTTTCCACGAAATATGTGCTAATAGTGTCACAGGGGGGACGGATGCGGTGGACGACACTGGCGTATCCTGCCACGGCGACAAGGGGTATATAAGAAATGCTTCACTGTAGTACTTTCAGGTGATTTCTTCGTTCCTGCTCAGTGATCATCCGTCAGTGATATCAGTTTTACATAGCTTATTACTCTTATTATGGCACAATGTTGTGAGTCCGAGGTGCTCTGAATTCGTACTGAGTACTGATCTGACTTGTCGACAGCTTGTTCGTAATGACAGTCGGTTTCAAACCCAACATGGTCTGCTGCTGTCAGTTACCGCAGTTCCGTCTCAACTTGTTTCCCAGCTAACATCCTAATGACGAGCATGCCAGCCATGGACAGTACCGTCTTCCAAGAAGACAACAACGTGGTTGCACGCATTTGTTCCTGTTTTGGCGAACACTCAGGCATCCTGTCGTACCTACTCGCAAAACCACCCTATCTTAATCCAACAGAAAATTGGTGTGACTATTCGGAACGTGGGTAAAACATAGCAGTCAATATCCCCGTAGTTCGGTAGTTCTACGTAATCTAATCATCAGTGTCTGGCTTCAGCTGGATATGACATACCTGGAGAAACGTGTGGGCTCGCTTCCTCACTGTGTTACACGGTATTAGCGGGATGTCTCCTTGCAAAGACAAATTTATTTGGCAGAAGTGTTGATTATTAAAATTTAGTGTTTCATTGTCATTAAGGTGTTGAAGGACAGGAGTACAACCTATCACTGCCTTCAATGAATCCCTAAACGATAATGGTAAGTCTGAGATTGTAATTTTGTACCTTTTAAACGTCAATTTGCGTCCTTAAATACTGTGTCTCTACTCATTATCGAAACGACGATGTTTTGACAAAAACAGCAACGTCAGATCCAGATTGAAGAATTTTGCAACATCTGCGATATTCGCCAATTTCATGCCGAATCTTCTGAAGCAAAATGTTGGTGCAGACTTAAAAAACAAAAAAATGCGACAGCTAATAACACGGGCGCACGAAAAGACTTTCTTTTTCAGTTATCGTCAAGATTCTCCACGTTTGTCAGAAATGCACGACAAACAAAAGCCACTCTGGTTGAATCCTCTGAAACGTCTTGAGAAGTAAGCTGCAAAATTGCATTTTGCGCGTGCAAAGTTCATGAAAATACTTCCAGCAATGAATAAAGTGAGTCTGGAACTGCGATTAATTGTGTCGTTGACAGCCCACTACAGTCGTCAGGGTATCGCAATATTCTACATAGTCCTATCAATGATGTCCATTCAGTAAGTCGTAATGATACGAAGAATGATTCTGATCTTGAGGAACCATTTGTAATGTTGTAGCACCGCTCATTGAGAAGAGATAATTAAAATGCTCTGCAGTATAAGTGAGATTAATTGGCCTATGGAATGAGGCACATACTGATAGGATCTGGAGTAAATTAATTAAGCGAGATGAACTAATACCACAACGTCATCCGCTTTTCAACTGCGTCTACATAAGTCCTGCATCCCATGACGAACACGAAACTTCTCAGACCGAATTATTTATAGCATCAAAGAACCGCGAACGATAAACTAATGGCTCGATGGCAAAGCAACTTGGCAGCTGTATCTCTGGAAAACGAACACACCTCTCCAAAACACTCAGTGGATGGAGGGCTGCGTCTATACGCCTGTGATGTCTCTTCGGTTTAAACCAGTTTGAAAGTATTGCTGCAGCAGGGTTACGAAATGTTAATTGACAACCAACTTCATTTTATTCTTACAGTGCCATCAGAAATTATGAGTAATATGGCATCCTTTCGGTTATGTATGTTGCATTTATGCTTCCTGATCGGAATATCTGCATGTCACTTCATTTATAAGAGAACATGTGGAGAGTATTTAATTCGCCTTGTGAAAAGCCCCGACCTAATTTGGACTTTGCTGTAACAATCACGTCTTTCCAGTGCATATCCTACAAAATACAGCAACGATATTTAATGAATTACAAAATACATTCCTATTCTTCAGTTTTCTGCAACAGGTTTTACAATATACTTAATAAATTTTCTATACACATTGTGATCATAAACAATATAAATAAAAATACGTGGTAACTGAAAAACAAAGCATACAGAATGGAACAGTGACAGACAAATAGTGAGACACAACAAGCACTTGTAGAAATGAAAAACAAAAGTAAGTAATCTTTACGTACGTCTGACAGATGAAATTTATTGTTCATTTCCTTTTTTTATGAAGTTTTTATCGCATTTGTTTGGATATTCATGTCGATATAACGTGTAGTTTAGAAAAATCTTTTAAGTAATTAGGAAGTTATCGACGGGAAATTTTAGCTGTGTTCAGGAATTAAGAAGTAAAAAGAGCTTTTGAAAAGATGAAAGATTTGTTGGTAACAAAAAGAATTTCAACAGAAAGAGATTCGTAAATCGCTTTTTAGGCAAATTGTCACCAGAAGTGACAAAGTTTTTAAAAAGTCACAGTGTAAAAAATGACAAAGCATTAATAAGAGGTTGGTGGGAACGTAGTAATTTCTGTTTGTCAATCTACCCTTAATGTTCTCACGCAGCGAGGATTGTTTCATTTATTATCTTTTATTATTCGCATTATGGAATTCATGGTTTTACGCAATGTTTTATGCATTTTAGTACCTCCACATTGGTTATTCCATCAACCCACCGAATCTGCACGGTTCTTCCACAGTACCACATTTCAATGCATCCTCTTCTTGTCTGAACTGCTTGTCCTCCACGTTTCACTTCAATACAAGGTTACAATTCAGACAAAAACCTTCGTAAAAGACTTCCTGGCACCTAAATTTATGGTCCATATTATCAAATTTCACTTTCTTTTGTAGAAATGTTTCAGCCATCATTTTAGATCGTCTCTATTCAAGCCATTATCAGTTGTTTGGCTGTCCCGGTAGAAAGAGACATGTACTGCTGACAATGTCTCATTTTCTAGCTTAATTCACTCAGTATTGACCAATTTGAATTCGACTGCACTCAATTCCCCTATCTTCTACTTTTGTTAATGTTGATCTTACAATCTCTTGTCCAGTCTCTGTCCATTTCGTTGAGTTTCTGATCCAAGTCCTTCACCATCTCTGACAGAATTACCATGTCGTCGGTAATTATCAAGCCAGAATGAGATATTCACTCTGCAGTGGAGTGTGCGCTGATATGAAACTTCCTGGCAGATTAAAACTGTGTGCCCGACCGAGACTCGAACTCGGGACCTTTGCCTTTCGCGGGCAAGTGCTCTACCATCTTTTTTTTTTTTTTAATCTCAATTTGTTCTAAGTTGCTCTTTGTATTTCTTCTTCCGATGACACCCGTTCAGGTTCTTTGTTGATCCGTTCACTCAGTTTTTTTATTACAGAGGGTAACTAACCCTCTGACCGAACACGCTGAGCTACCGTGCCGGCGCTACCGAAGCACGACTCACGCCCGGTTCTCACAGCTTTCTTCTGCTTTAGTTTTGCAAGTTTCGCAGGAAAGCTTCTGTAAAGTTTGAAAGGTAGGAGACGAGATAGTGGCAGAAGTAAAGCTGTGAGGACCGGGCGTGAGTCTTGCTTCGGTAGCTCAGATGGTAGAGCACTTGCCCGCGAAAGGCAAAGGTCCCAAGTTCGAGTCTCGGTCGGGCCCACAGTTTTAATCTGCCAGGAAGTTTCGGTAATTATCAAGTTCTTATTTCTCCTTTAAGTTAAATGTCCTTTCAAAATTTCCCTTGGTTCTCTTACTGTTTGCTCAATGTAGAGACTGAATAACGTCAGGCATAGACTGCAATCCACTCTCGCTCCATTCTCAGCTACTGCTTCCCATTTGTGTCCTTTGGGTCCATTGTGTGTTTTAGAAGTGCAGTTTGGTTTCTGTACAAGTTGCAGACTCTCATTCTGTATTTTATCTCTGATATCTTTAGGATTTAAAAGAGCATGTTCCAGTCATCACTGTCAAAAGGTTTTTCCAATTCTACAAATCCTTTAAGCGAATGTTGGTCTTTCTTCAGACAGTCCTCTAAGATAAAGTCCCTAATGCATCGCATGTGCTGTACTGCCATATTCGTACATTGATCACCGAGAACCTTTTGACCACCGAACTGCCATCGATATAAACCCGTCAAGGCGGTAGCAGCGGCACCTGGAGAGGAATGACTGCTAGCAAGACACATGCATATAGTATTAGTGAGCGTGCTGTCCGTGTGTAGAATGGGGAAGGCGGAAGACAGAGTGTGATGGCCCAGAGGCTCTGCACGAGCATTTCGGGAACTGCACCACTTGCCGCGTGCTCGAGGAGTGTTGTGAGGAGTGTCTTCAACGCATGGCGAAACAAAGGTGAGACCGCTTACAGGCGTTGGGGGGTTGTACGGCCACCCCTCATTACAGATGTCGGACATCAGAGACCAGGCTGGTAAAACAGGACATGCGGCGAACTGCGCCCGAACTAATATCAGACTTTAATTCTGGGCACAGTATAAGTGTGTGTCACACACACTGTACTGAACACTCCTAACGATGGGCCTCCGCAGCCGACCACCCATGCAGGCGCCAGTATTTGCTCGACGTGGGCAGCTACGACGAAATGGTCCCGTTACTATCGGCGCTGGACGTTGGCGAATTGGCAGAACGTTGCGTGGTCTCGTGAATAACGATACTTTCATCACGCCGATGGATGGGTGCGAATCCGTCGTATTCCACGTGAACAGATCTGTGACACCTGCACTGTTCGACGGAGACTATCTGACGGCTCCGTTATGATCTGATGAATATTTTCGTGGGCATCCATGGCTGCAGCGGAGCTCGTGCAAGGCACCACGATGGCCAAGGAGTATCGTACAGTGGTTACAGACCACGTACACCCCTTCATGACGATCATATTTCCCGACGGCAGTGGTATTTTCCAGAAAGATAATGCGTCATGTCACGAGGCCAGGAGTGTGACGGATTGGTTCGAGGAACACAGTGGCGAGTTACAGTTGATGTGCTGCCCTCCCCCCCCCCCCCCCGCCCCTCCCCTATTCGCCAGATCTGAACCCGATCGAAACACGTGTGAGATGTGATAGAACGTGGCATCAGAGCCCATTGCCCCCTACCCCTGAATTTACGGTAACTACGTGACTTGTGTGTGCAGATGTGATGACAACTCCCTCCAGTGACCCACCAACGCTTCATTGCTTCCATACAACGACGCGTCACAACCGTTGCCGTGCCAATGGTGGACATACCTGCTGTTAGGTAGGTGGTCATTATGTTCGGACTGATCAGTCTATCTCCAGAACCCAAAGTCATCTTTTCAAAAATAAGCCTCTACCAGATTTTCGACTCTCCTGTAAATAACCCACATCAGTATTTTCTTCTTATTTTTAGTGTGCTTTTGTCCCGCATAGGTGTAGGATCGGTATGGTCGTTAACGGATCCGGCATGGTTCTACATCTACATCTACATTATATACTCCGCTAGCCACCAAGTGGTGTGTGGCAGAGGGTACAATTCGCGCCAAAGTCATATTTCTCCTCCTCTGTTCCAGTCGCGAATCGCGTGAGGCAAAAACGACTGTCTGAACGCCTCAGTACGAGCTCTAATTTCCATTATCTTTGAATGGTGGTCATTGCGTGATTTGCAAGTTGGTGGTAATAATATATGCTCTACATCCTCGGCGAAGATCGGATTTCGGAATTTAGTGAGCAGCCCCTTCCGTTTAGCGCGTCATCTATTTGCAAGTGTGTCCCACTTCTAACTTTTTATGAGATTTGTAATGCTCCCGCGATGGCTAAATGTACCAGTCACGAGTGGTTAATACACGGCGTGGGCGGAGGCCTTCCTAGCGCCACCGGTTATTCCCTCACTTCACCCCGCGACGGAATGCGTGCACCCCAACTACCTGCGTGTTGTGGTATTAATGCGAAAGTGAACGAAAGTTTTCTAAATTTTTGTGAATTGTGTAAGCCAGGTGTGACTTGGGTCCACCCCGGCACTGGCCTAGTGTGATGTGGGCAATGGCCTAAAAATCATACGTAGGAAGCTTTTCCCATCGACCCTCGTCGTTAATCCGCCGAGTAGCTCTGATCCGGAGCTGGCGTACCTTCCCGTCCCGGGAGCAGATCTCTAACACGCACGGTTCTCCGGGGTGGGTAATTCATATTACTATTTTGCAAGCACTCAATAGGATAGAATAGGGAATAGGATGGATGCTTCGGTAAACGAAGAAATCGCTTGTGAGGGAAACTCTTGGATAAATTTAGAATTTTTATATTTTTTATTGCACTGTAGATCAGTTACTTCAAGCATTAGATCAGCACGAGTTGAGTACTGATAGCTTTTTCATTGTCTCATTCTGTTGCTCTACGACTCCTGATTTGATTCCGAAGATGACCGGCGCTCCGTTTGTAGACACACAAACTAATAAATTTCATGCTAAAACTACATTTACTACACTTTCTTCTACGCTGCTAATAATATCACACTCGTGAAGAAAATGCAACAAAGATTGCAGAAAGATTTAGCAAACTGGCTCCGAACGTCGTCTCCACAAGACCTGTGTGGGACGCCAAGGTTGTCTTGCTTTACAACACCACCATACAAAGCTGTTCTACCTGGAGTGGACATAAATGTTGAGCAGTAGCTACCAGGTTTTATTTTATTAAATCACCGTCCGTGAAAGAGCGCAGGGTCTTCCCTGAAAGTGGCGCAGGTTTGTAGCTCTTAACAGTGGCACACTAGCTTGAATTTTCTTCCTCTTCATCAGACAGCTCCCTTTAAAGTTATAAAATCCCTTGTACGCGCTCAGCTCCTCCACATATTCAGTTTTCGTACTTGACAGGGTGAGACACGTAGTGCCATTGTCAATTGAATTTCCTGAACGTATCCAGTATGTTACGGTGCGCTGGAATAGTCTCTTTCAAATTCTGAAGGTGGCAGGGGTAAAATACAGGGAGCGAAAGGCTATTTACAATTTGTACAGAAAACAGATGGCGATCATAAGAGTAGAGGGGCATGAAAGGGAAGCAGAGGTTGGGAAGGGAGAGAGAAATGGTTGTAGCCTCTACCCGATGTTATTCAATGTGTAAATTGAGCACACAGTAAAGGAAACAAAAGAAAAGTTCGGAGTAGGATTTAAAACCCATGGAGAAGAAATAAAAACTTTGAGGTTCGCCGATGACATTGTAATTCTGTCAGAGACAGCAAAGGCCCTGGATGAGCAGTTGAACGGAATGGATAGTGTCTTGAAAGGAGGATATAAGATGAACATCAACAAAAGCAAAACGAGGATAATGGAATGTAGTCGAATTAAGTCAGGTGATGCTGAGGGAATTAGATTAGGAAATGAGACACTTAAAGTAGTAAAGGAGTTTTGCTATTTGGGGAGCAAAATAACTGATGATGGTCGAAGTAGAGAGGATATAAAATGTAGACTGGCAATGGCAAGGAAAGCGTTTCTGAAGAAGAGAAATTTGTTAACATCGAGTATAGATTTAAGTGTGAGGAAGTCATTTCTGAAAGTATTTGTATGGAGTGTAGCCATGTATGGAAGTGAAACATGGACGATAACTAGTTTGGACAAGAAGAGAATAGAAGCTTTCGAAATGTGGTGCTACAGAAGAATGCTGAAGATTAGATGGGTAAATCACATAACTAATGAGGAGGTATTGAATAGGATTGGGGAGAAGAGAAGTTTGTGGCACAACTTGACAAGAAGAAGGGATCGGTTGGTAGGACATGTTCTGAGACGTCAAGGGATCACCAGTTTAGTATTTGAGGGTAACGTGGAGGGTAAAAATCGTAGAGGGAGACCAAGATATGAATACAGTAAGCAGATTCAGTAGGATGTAGGTTGCAGTAGGTTCTGGGAGATGAAGAAGCTTGCACAGGATAGAATAGGATGGAGAGCAGCATCAAACCAGTCTCTGGATTGAAGAACACAACAACAACGGTACGCTAAACATCGTCTTTTTTGTAAGAGTGTAAGCTTCCTCGCACTGCGGGTTGCAGTGTTGGCGTGTTGCACAATGCCGATTCTCCATTGTTGCTACTAGACGGCACCGCTTCCAAACCTGAAACTCCCCTGCTTCACAACTGACGCTTCTCCTGGCTGTCCCGACCATAATGTGTGCGATCATTTCTTTCACTGCCTGTCACGGTGAAACTGCTCTGGTGGCGAGAGAGAGCGTGAGCAGGCGCTGGTGCTCACACTCAACATCCGAGAGTTGTTAAGCCCTGTGCTATACTGACAGTTCGGTGATATTCACACCTGTCAGAGCCTGCCTTCATTGGAACCGAAATGTCTTCTATCTTGCACATCAGGTGCAATAGTTTCACCATAGCTGGCTCTTCCAAAGATTTATGGTAATGTCTTCGACTCGAGGAACCTTGTTTCGACTTAGGTCATTAAGTGATCAGTCAAATTCATTTCGCATTATCAATTCACCCGTTTCATCTGCGTCAGGTTCGTTCTTCTACGATCAGTAGCCCGGGGAACAGTTACGCGTAACAGGGCAGCTCGGTATGCCGTTGCTCGTCAGCGGCGGGGAGCCCTCATTACCCTTGCCGGCGAGCATTAGCGGTCGGCACACGGGCAGCGGCTGCGGCAGTGGGCGGGGCTCCCCGGACTGCCGCCTCGCCCAAGTGTGCCAGCGCGCCAGTTGCATAAGGCGGGTCGCTGACCGCCGCCGCCGCCGCCGCCGCCGCTGCCATCCCGCCGTTTCTCCTGCGATACGTGACTTCATTCCCGCCGCGCACGCACTTCGCGCCTCCTCCAGCTTTCTACTGCCACTACCTGCCCGCGGACGACGCTTTTCGCTCGCTTCTCGCGCTACAAAGAGCGGCGTTCAGTGCAGGAGGGCACTCGACTCTCTCTCTGTCACACATTCGTTCCGGTGATCCAATGTTATCTTCCTCGACGGAACCTCAAATTTATCTACAAAAGACATTTTCATCTAACAAAAAGGAGAACGCCACGTTAGGTAGCTCTGACAGTGACCATAAGAATTCACATCGTTACCATACACAGTGTTACGAAAAGGTACGGCCAAACTTTCAGGAAACATTCCTCACACACAAAGAAAGAAAATATGTTATGTGGACATGTGTCCGGAAACACTTAATTTCCATGTTAGAGCTCATTTTATTACTTCTCTTCAAATCACATTAATCATGGAGTGGAAACACACAGCAACAGAACATAACAGCGTGACTTCAAACACTTTGTTACAGGAAATGTTCAAAATGTCCTCCGTTAGCGAGGATACATGCATCCACCCTCCGTCGCATGGCATCCCTGATGCGCTGATGCAGCCGTGGAGAATGGCGTATTGTATCACACCCGTCCACAATACGAGCGCGAAGAGTCTCTACATTTGGTACCGGCTTTCAAATACCGCCATAAATCATAGTCAAGAGGGTTGAGGTCAGGAGAGCGTGGAGGTCATGGAATTGCTCCGCCTCTACCAATCCATCGGTCACCGAATCTGTTGCTGAGAAGCGTACGAACACTTCGACTGAAATGTGCAGGTGCTCCATCGTGTATGAACCACATGTTGTGTCGTACTTGTAAAGGCACATGTTCTAGCAGTACAGGTAGAGTGTCCCGTATCAAACCATGATAACGTGCTCCATTGAGCGTAGGTGGGAGAACATGGGGCCCAATCAAGACATCACCAACAATGCCTGCCCAAACGTCCACAGAAAATTTGTGTTGATGACGTGATTGCACAATTGCGTGCGGATTCTCGCCAGCCCACACATGTTGTTTGTGAAAATTTACAATTTGATTACGTTGGAATGAAACTAAAATGAGCTCTAACATGGAAATTAAGCGTTTCCGGACACATGTCCACATAACATCTTTTCTTTATTTATGTGTGAGGAAATTTTCCTGAAAGTTGGGCCGTACATTTTTGTAACACCCTGTATACACTACTGGCCATTAAAACTGCTACACCGAGAAGAAATGCAGATGATAAACGGGTATTCATTGGACAAATTTATTATACTAGAAGTGAAATCTGATTACATTTTCACGCAATTTGGGTGCATAGATCCTGAGAAATGACTACCCAGAACAACCACCTCTGGCCGTAACAACGGCCTTAATACGCCTGTGCATTGAGTCCAACAGAGCTTGGATGGCGTGTACAGGAACAACTGCCCATGCAGCTCCCCCACGATATCACAGTTCATAAGAGTAGTGACTGGCGTATTGTGACGAGCCAGTTGCTCGGTCACCATTGACCAGACGTTTTCAATTGGTGAGAGATCTCTAGAATGTGCTGGCCAGGACAGCAGTCGAACGTTTTCTGTAACCAGAAAGGCCCGTACAGGACCTAGCGACATGTGATCGTGCTTTATCCTGCTGAAATGTAGGGTTTCGCAGGGATCGAATGAAGGATAGAGCCACGGGTCGTAACACATCTCAAATGTAACGTCCACTGTTCAAGGTGCCGTCAATGCGAACAAGAGGTGACCGAGACGTGTAACCAACGTCACCCATTCTGTCACGCCAGGTGATACACCAGTATAGCGATGACGAATACACGCTTCCAATGTGCGTTCACCGCGATGTCGCCAAACACAGATACGACCATCATGATGCTGTAAACAGAACCTGGATTCATCCGAAAAAATGACGTTTAGCCATTCGTGCACCCACGTTCGTCGTTGAGTAGCCGCTCCCGTCTGTGATGCAGCGTCAAGGGTAACCGCAGCCATGGTGTGCGAGATGACAGTCCATGCTGCTGCAAACGTCGTCGAACTGTTCGTGCAGATGGTTGTTGTCTTGCATACGTCCCCATCTGTTGACTCAGGGATCGAGACGTGGCTGCACGATCCGTTACAGCCATGCGGAGAAAATGCCTGTCATCTCGACTGTTAATGATACGAAGCCGTTGGGATCCTGCACGGCTTTCCGTATTACCCCCCTGAACCCACCGATTCCATATTGTGCCAACAGTCATTGGATCTCGACCAACGCGAGCACCAATGTCGCTATACGACCTTTATCAAAGTCGGAATCGTGATGGTACACATTTCTTCTCCTTACACGAGGCATCACAACAACGTTTCACGAGGTAACGCCGTCAGCTCTGTTTGTGTTTGAGAAATCGGTTGGAAACTTTCCTACAACAGTGTAACACACGATGGGTCTCTTGCAAGAGACCATCCACAGGTTGTAAGATAAATTTCTGCAGGAAGGAACAGTATTGGAAGCGAAGCGACCTCGGCTTAAGACTGTTTGTTCGTCGGAGAATACGGAAGCGGTACGAGTTGCTGTACAGAGAAGTGCCGGGAAATCGTGTAGAAAGGCAGCAGTGCAACTGGGAATATCCAGGCGCTCCGTTCAACGCATTCTTAAAAGTGACCTCCGTATGTACCCATGCAAGATGACCTGTGCACAGAAGCTCACTGAAGAACACAAGCAGCGGAGACCACAGTTTGCTCAGTGGGTGGAGGATAGGGAAGAAACTCTCAACAACGTTTGGTTTTCAGACGAGGCGCATTTTCATTTAGACGGTGTGGTTAACAAACAAAATGTACGTTTTTGGGCCACTGAAAACCCACAAGTGCTTCATGAACGACAACATTATGCTCTGAGAATTACAGCGTGGGCAGCAACTTATTGGACCCTTTTTCTTTGAAGAAACTGTGAACAGCGAGCGTTATTTGAGCATGCTTCGCAATAGCTTTATTCCACAGCTTCTTGCTAGTGCCTTGCCCTTCAACACGCAGTGGTTCATGCAAGATGGAGCAAGGCCACATACTGCAAACACTGTGTTGGAGTTTTTACACGAGCATTTCGACATGCGGATCATTTCACTCAGGTTTCCAGGTCGCTTCAATGACGGACAAAATTGGCCCCCCAATAGTCCAGACCTCAAACCATGTGACTTTTTTCTTTGGGTGTACCTAAAAGAAAAAAAATTCCGAAACGTCCACGTGATTTAATTGAGCTCAGAAGACTTATTCTTCAAGCTTCCATTGAAATTACGGAAGACACGTGCCGTAGGGTAATCACTAACTTCAGTGTTCGTTTGAAGGAAGTTAGGAAACCCAAATAGTGGACATATTGAGCACATGCTGAGTTATAACAAATCTCCATGGACGGCTCTTCATTGTAGTATATGTTCTTTTCAGAATGTATTGACAATAAAGTTTATATTCAGAAACAAAATGGTAACACATTTCGTGCGCCACCCTGTATGTTCCATAGCCACGGTGTCCCTGTCTTTCCCTCACACCGCCACAGCATCCTTCGCTCTTTCTATACCACAACCGTTGTGTATTGTCGTTTGCCACTGCCACTTTCTTCTTCTCTCTCGGTATAAAAGAGTCGAATCCGTTCGCATGACACAAGTTGTGGAAAATTTCTTAAATCGGCTGAGGGCTGAGGGAGGTTGGATGAAGCATCTGGTACCGCAAAGACTTTTAAATAAACATGAACATATTCGCATTTTTTGTACTCCGATAGTAGCATTTTTCCGCTGGTTCCCTTCTTTTCCTTGCTGCAGCAGCGGTTGTCACTCGTATGAAAACAAATAATTGATCAGTAAAAAATGCACAAAAACTATGCATGTGCTTCAGAACTGACAAATTTGGTTGATAAAGGAGACACTTCACAGCTATTCCTCCATCTTAGGTCACTTTATAAAACACGTTTTCGCCTCACACTGGCTTTTACGTGCTTATTTTACGTGTATAAGTAGCTGTCGCATACACACCGATTATATCCACCATCACTGAGGATAAGTCGCCACATCGATCATGACAAGGAATAAAGTTTAATTTATTTTGTCACTGATTCTGCAGCATTCTCACACCATTCAAAAAAAAAAAAAAACTTAGTCTCCTCCAGAAGACCCTTATACCACGCGATACCACCACTAGCACTGATAATAGTCGCTATTTGGCGAGGAAACCACTTCGTGCAGGTACTATAATACTCCCTTCATTAAAGCCACAGTTAGCTTCATCACCAGTCCAAGCAAAAAATTAGTTACTGACAGGAGATATCATGCTAATATCGTTTAACAGAGCCTCCGGTCTTTATAATGGCCTCAGTTTGGTGTGAACTAAGACCACAAGTTTCTTCAGGTATGCCATATCCAGCTGGAGCCATGAACTGACGATAGATCCCGTAGAGGGAGAGTGGTGATTGTTGCGTTTCACACGCTCTTCCAAGTGGTCCCAGACATTTTCTATCGTATTAAGATACGGTGATTAGCAGACCAATCATGGTGCGACAAAGTGTCAGAGACTTTGTCGAACTAGAAACGTATGCGTGCTGCCTTGTGAACACACCTGTTGTCGTCTTCAAAGGCATAAGTGTCGACAGCATACTCACCCTAAAGAGTTGGAAGCAAGGGCAACACATGATCAACGAGAATGTTGAAGTAAACAACCTGGTTCATGTTCACAGTAACCTGAAAGAGAAGGCCTAGGTAATAGTATGAAAAACACCCACAAAGCGTCACAGAACACCCTGCAGTTTAAATTACACTCTCCATGCATAGCTAGCTAAACGCTTCGTTGGGACGTCACTGCCTGCAAGGCTCTGCATCATTTCAAAAGAGGCAAAATCTTTAGTCAAATGGTTCAAATTGCTCTGAGCACGATGGGACTTAGCATCTGAGGTCATCAGTCGCCTAGAACTTAGAACTAATTAATCCTAACTAACCTAAGGACATCACACATATCCATGCCCTAGGCAGGATTCGAACCTATGACCGTAGCGGTCGCTCGGTTCCAGACTGTAGCGCCTAGAACCGCACGGCCAGTCTGGCCGGCAATCTTTAGTCACTGCGCAATACGCCTCCAGTCAGCTTCTGTTCAGTTTGTGTGTTGTGTGACCCATTTGAGACGTGCAGCTTCATGTGCAGCTGTAATCGTATTTTGCGAGGTATCCGACTCCGAATATCCGCAGCATGCACTCCCCTTCGCTCAGAAATTGGATGAGTTGTATCTGTATGTCAAAATGCCAAGTTTCGTCGTGGTGCATATAACTTGCTGAGTAATTCAATGCGAATGAAGGAGAAAGGTAAGTAAGGGCATACTACATCCATTAGTACCATTCCTAGTAAATCACTCGTTTTCAAACCAGACATCACGTTAAGTACAGACACACAGTAGGTAACTCTGACAGTAAAAATAATGAATCATCACCAGTTAATAAAAATTAGGGATTTAGGTTAGCCAGCTTCAGCAGAGAGAACAAGGAATTACAAATCCCTGTGTGTGTCCCTCAGGGTCGATATTGGAGTAACTATTTTTCTCTTTATGTGAGTGATATACGTGTAGAAATTTTGATGGGTTACTCACATCGAAAGAAATAAGAAGTTTTATGTATACAAATGTCCAGGATTGTCTGGTTTGCTGGTTAATATAAAGGGGATTAAAGGATCGCTGTACTATTCAGTTTCGCAATAGCATATTGGTCTTATTCTTGGGGTTGATGACTAAACTAGTGTTCTGTTCGTGCTGACGGCAAATGACGTGTTGGACCAACTGCGTTATACGAGAACTCCCGACACAGATCATGGCAATTATGTTTAGCTTGTTGTGTGCGCTCAGTTCTTGCGATGTTGCCGTGCAGAGAAACGGGCACGTAGGACTTAGTGACTTACATGTTTCGCGAGGAGGCGAGAATGAATTACAAATATTGTGACGCTGATGGTAATGTGCATAGGGCAGCATAGCCGTAAGCTATTAGAGAGCCTTCCGCGAAGGGCAACAGCAGAATCACAAAACATTCACTACTGTTTACAGAGAATGTGCAAAGAATACCGTGATCCGTGTTCCGAAACACACCGCTCTGATGGAGCGTATTCTGCAGCAAGTTGCAGACAACCCAGATTGTAGTACAATATGTCTGTCTCTGGAGGTTACTGCGAGGCAAAGTATTGTATATAGCACATTTAATGGACAGTATCTACACCGTTATCACTACTGAAGCGTCAAAGACCTCCTCCCTAACGGTTAGCCGCAACGTGTGACCTTTTTGTCTAGTATTCACAAACTAAGCTGCTGCTCCAATGTTTCTCTTCTGCGTGCTCTTTGAGGATGAAGCCACCATGGTTCAAATGGCTCTAAGCACTATGGGTCTTAACATCTGAGGTCATCAATCGTCCAGATTTAGAACTACTTAAACCTAACTAACCTGTGCACATCACACACATCCATGGCTGAGGTAGGATTCGAACCTGCGACCATAGGAGGAGCGCGGTTCCACACTGCAGCGCCTATAACCGCTTGTCCACAGCGGCCAAGCAACCTTCGATGGAGATGGTACTTCAAAACTTTCAGAACCAATATCTCTGGGCATCCGAGAATCCACGACGTGTTATCCAAACTAGATATCATCAGCAGCCATGAATTAATTGTGTGGGCCGATATTAGGGTCTGTAATATAGCACTAAACGTTTTATCACATCATCTTAAGGGTAATGAATAACCTTAATAGACTCTCCTCCAGCTCTTCTGAACGATATGGCTATGAATACGCTAGTTATCAAACGGCTTATTCAAGGTAGTGCTCAAGCTGATTTCCGCTGCAACCTTCAATGTACACTAACTGACGTCTACCACCACAGGTGAGCAATTTGGGGTAGATCAGTTCTGTAATATTTGTCGCCATCAGTAGGTTTCTTTCTATGAGGAGAATGAAAATACTTAATGTATACCAGTTTCACCGATAGTAATGACATGGTCCGGACCCATCATGTATGAAAACGGAACTATCCACAAATTGCATGGGGTTTTTAAATTGTGCTACGTGTTCAAGGTTTCACTACAGCAAGAAGAAGACGTGTAGAATATTTGTTGGAGTTCCCTTTCCTCCCCTATCCTTCATTGTAGTACAGGATCGGCTTATTCGGGATTTGGAATTTTGTATTTTGCTAGTTGACTTCGTGTCCACCTCCGCAGCTGCGTACTCAGAGTAAATGGCTGCCATGCGGAAGAATCGGGTTTCGATTCCTAGAACTGCCCAGGATTAACACGTGGTACACTCAGCCACGTGATGTCAATTGAGGAACTACTCGACACAATAGTAGAGGATCCACTGTCTGGAAAGTCTGGAAAATGGCAGGGAGGTCAGTGTCGCTTCATATTGTCTCCGCATAACGCCGTAAGGCAGAGGATGACCCAACGGTCTGATGACATCTCTTGCGACTTCAAAATTTGTACGAGGAGGTCGTTATTTAAATTTGTGGTTGGATGCTCTTTCTGTTGTCACAGCCGTCAAGGTAAACTGAGGAAGGGTAGCTATTTATGTATCGTATTTTATTAAGCAGAATTTGGGGAATGGTTCAGCATTTGCCTAAACGAGAGTGGGCAACCGCCTTAAGACCACACTCAGGCTAGCCCGTGTATCAGCCCACACTCGTTAATTCCCCTCTCGGATTCGATCCGTGTTTGGCTCAGCTCCTACTCACGCAAGATAGCGTGCTGCGTGTTATGCTACACGAGCAGATCGTTTGTTATAGTCCTCTAATCGTTTAAATATGTTTACCAACGACACTACTAATTTGCATACTCAATCTAAAATCTGTATCTTCTGTTGCGACACTGTTCTACATGTACCTTGTAAATCAGAAGTTTGCGAATAGTTGTTCAAAAAAAATTGTTTACCGAACTTACCTGTCTTCAGGTTTGGACAGAGACTCACCAAGTATTCAGTCTGCCCTGTCCATCAAGGGTGACTTACAAATTCGTAAATTTTCATGATATCGAAACAAGATTTTCCATGTATACAGCTACGTATACATGTATACTCTACAAGCCCCTTACGATGTGTGGGGTCGGGAGGGGGGCAGGTAAGGGGGGGGGGGGGTACTTTCCTTCCAGTGTCACTTATAACTTTTCCACTTCCAGTCGCGAATGTTTCACGGGAAAAGCGATTGCTGGTAAACCTTTGTATGAGTTCGAACCTCACTAATTTTATCTTGAAGGCCTTTTGCGAGACAGAACCTATGTAGGACGAAGAGATATATTGGTTGCCTGTTCTAAAAATGTAGACGCTCTGAGCTTTAATAGTAAAGTGCACAATGGGATAGAACATCTCTTTCTGGAGAATCCGCACTGGATGTGGTCTAGCATTTCCGAGATGATTTCGCAAATTCTAAATGAAGCTGTAACGAAACGCGCTGCTCATCTTTCGATCTTCTCTATTTTCTCTATCAGTCCTACCTGTCACAGATGCTAGACTAACGAGTAATACTGAACCCGTGGTCGAATGATGGGCTTGTAAGTTCCCTGTTTTCTGGGTGGAGTGAGTTTCCTGAGGAGTCTTCCAATGAATCTGTCTGGCATGTGCCTCGCCTACGATTAGTTTCATATTGTCGGTCCTCTTCAGGTGATCTTGCGTATCACTACAGTTTCCTAGCGATGCGACTTCTCTGTATACAACAGCATCAGGTTTCATTCACACAAAGACCTTCGGTACGTTGCTGCTGGAAAAGGGACAAATTCTTTGGCACACTCTATACAGAGTCGTATTGGTATCCCATCAGGTTCAGTGACCTTTCCTCTATTGAGTCTTCCGTTTTGACGTTCGTGTAACGAATGAAGTTGGTAATTACAGTGCGATCTTGCTCAGTGAAATAGGTTCGGAAATAGACGTTTATTATTTCTGCGTTCTCTTCGCGATCCTCCGTTTCGATGCCTTCATGGTCTCTGTGTGCCTGGCAGTGGCTGCGACCAGTTTACTGATTTAACTTAAGACCAAAATTTCTACGCATTAGCTGTCAAGTCGGTAGACATAATTTTACTTTCTCATTCGATGACAGATTTACGCAAGGCTTTGCTTACGCTAAATTTAACTTCGTTCAGTTTTTGTTTGTCTGTGAGAGAATGGCTCTGTTTAAATATGCTTTTAGGCTGCTATTACTTTGGTAGCAGTTCTCTAACACGGATATCCAACCGCAGTGAGCCTTTCCCATGCCACACAACTTTTCTTGGGACATACCTGTGCCGGCCGCTGTGCTCGAGCGGTTCTAGGTGCTTCAGTCCGGAACCACGCTGCTGCTAAGGTCGCAGGTTCGAATCCTGCCTCGGGCATGGATGTGTGTGATGTCCTTAGGTTAAGTTAGGTTTAAGTAGTTCTAAGTTCTAGGGGACTGATGACCTCCGATGTTAAGTCCCACAGTGCTTAAGCCATTTGAACCATTTGACATACCCGTCCAAAGCGTAATGGACAGTACTCTTGAACTTCATTCATTTATGCTCAGTATTGTCAGTGTTGGAGATGAAAATATTCATGTTGACCGCTCAGGTCATCTAAAATATGTTTCTTGCTTCTCTTGATAAGGAGAAATGTCTTCCTACTCCTCTTTACATTACTGTTTATAACCGTATTTAGTCATACTGTTGCGGCCGTACGATCACTAATTCTCGTTCCTAAGGTGAGTTCAGAAGTTCAGGTTCGTTTGCACCAGATGATCTAAGATGTTACCTTCACAAGTCGGTTCCCTGATTAAATGCTGGAGGTAATTTTCTGGCAAGATATTTTGAACAATTTCACACAATTCCCAGACCGTACTGCCCTCTCTAAACACCCATGATTCCCAGTGTACATCTGATAACTTGAAGTCTGCATCTACTATTCTTATAATGTGACCTGAAACTTCATGAGTGTTCTTCATGAGGTAGAATGCAAAGGGACAACATTTTGTTTTATGTCCAATGCTCTTACCCTATTTAGAGGTACGAAATGAATAAGAGCAAAGAAAAGAAAGAGGGAAACATGTGCGACAAAAGAGTAGCAAATTACATTTAAGTTACATTCCACACAGCTGCTGTGTATCATAATATCAGTCTCGTATTACCGGTCACGAGACTGTTTCGATACTAGATGAAGTGAAACACATTCATTCGCACAAAACGAACCTTACGTAAATGAACGCCACAATTTGTATCAGACTCTAGGAGACATCTATGTAAATACGAAATACTGGTGATGACGCCTTTATCAGCGTAACGGAAGATAGAAAACTGTAAAAAAATATTAGCATTTCTTGTCTAACTACGGTTAATAACACCCATTCTTGTTTCCTGCCACAGTTCCGTGTTACACTAAGTACTTTATGGGTTTCCTCATGTTACAACAGTTGTCAACATGTCCATACGTCAGACAGAAATGATGTTGATGTCTCGACACGTACGTTTATGTACTTCCGTGTGCATACTACTTTTACATTTCACCTGGATAGCTCTCTTGCTGGGAAAGACTATTTCTTATTCAGTCAGCATCTTGACATACCGTGGAAATAGTGTAGTTGAAGTGTGTTAACGGAGCGGTTCAATTACACGTGTTGTGGCCTGGTTTACTACTTCGCTTAGTATGACTTTCTCATAATCACCATGCAAACTCTATTATTAGGCGACCTTCCTATACTTTCGCCACCTATCCTTCTCTACGTTTAGTACTCTTCATAAGGCGGACTACACGCTACTAAAATAATTCTGGTTCCGAAGGGAGGAGCTGCGTCTCCTGCTACAGCTGGTAATTTTGCCCGTGGGAGACGCTGTTTAGTACACAGTAAAAAGTGCTTGGGCGCTGAACCGCCGTTACATTTCATCCAGCAAAGCAGTGGCCAAACAGTCAAAGCAGTATTACCGTCATTTCGAAAGCGGTGTACATCACTCTGCCACATATAATGCTAACAAGTTTTGTGTGTACTGGAAGTCACGTTGATCGATGGGCATACTGACATATCCAGCTAGTGTGTGTCTGTCTGTTAATGGGTATTGGCTGAAACTACATTGAGATCTGTCATATTTATCAGCTTACATGGGTCGACCAAAACTCGATCCCTGAAAGTGAACCCCGTTAACGGGCTGGTTTCGGATGTTTGTTTCCAGCCCCTAGTGGTTCTCTTATTCACTTACTAATGATGTTATTCGTGTTCCTGGAGTGTAGTTCAAGATTCTGTCAAAGGAAATTGCTTACAATAGAAAAAAATGTAATCTGACGAAGAATACAGATGTTATCCAACTGAGGGATTAGTTAATGTGTAATCAAATCTTACATAATTTGTTGATCAGCTACACGGTCCGACATTTAAAGCGTGTCGGTGGAACGTGGAAAATAGTGCAGTAGTTGTCGCAATTCGGAAACCGAGTGATGTATGTGATCTTCAAAAGGGCATTACCATTGCCTTTCGCGTCAAGATTAGAAGCATTTTCGAAACGGTTGATTCTGTAAACTGTTGCCGTGCGGCCGCGGTTGAAGTATACTGTGCGTGGCGCTATGCAAAATCTGCGCGAGGCAACTATGGTGCGTCACAGGCCATAGACGAAGAGGTGAACCATGGCTGCGAAGATGTGTCGGATCGAACAGACGCGCAACAATTGAGCAACTGACTGCATATATGGTAGGCCAAGGGGCTACCAACAGAGTCTCATCAACGACCGTTTAGCTAACGATTTTACGAATAGACCTCTGCAGGAGGTGTCTGGTTCATGCACCCATGCTCGCTACTGTTCATCGGCGACGAACGCAACAGGACGTCCACTGTGTGGTCACAAGCGGATTTTCAGACGAATCGCGTCCGTCTCTATCGGACAGACGGCAGTTGGCGTATGCGTCAAACCTTGGGGACCACGTCGACCCCCGCATCCAGTTCGCTTTTCCCTACCACGACAATGCAACTTGTCACACAGCACGCAGTGTACGTGCATGGCTCGAGGAGAACCTGGATTGATTCATCGTACTCTCCTGGCCAGCAGACTCTCCGGACTTAAATCCAGTCGAGAATCTGTGGGACTACTTCCATCCGATGCACGCCCTATGGATCCTCATCAGGCGAGAATCCTAGCGCACTGGCGCCGCCATGGCTGCACATCCCTGTCGGTACTTTCCAGAACCTCAGACTCTTCCTGCATATCTCGCAGGGGTTCGCGCGGCAAAAGGTGGTTATTCAACTTTTTGTCAGGTGGTCACATTAATGTGACTGTACGGCATATAAATATGGTCTCTTAGTGACAGCCATTGAAGAAAAGATCCTTCAGGACAGACCTCTGAGACTGAAGGGAAAAAAGAAGAAAAAAAAAACATGTACTGGGGAAATGAAAGTGGAGAAGTGGAAGGTGGCAAGAATATCTGGGAGAGAAATCACGTGAGATCACAGTTCTGCAGTGAAACGCTGTGTCATAATCGTCGTCAATGGCCATTAGCGGACAAAGGCCTGTAAGGTGTCAGGCAAATCCAACACCTTCCATGAAAACCGTGACATGATAAGCAAATCCAGTAGTATGTCACATAGCTCCGAATAAATCGTGACATTACATTAACCAAAGTAATACGAGTAACGAGTGAGCGAATGGAATACCACAGACTAACACAAGAATGCCTAAATGCATGTCGTACCTTCCCACCGTGAGAGAGACGCAGTTCCGAGTGGAGAAACGAGAACAGAAGCCGAGAGCAGAACCGTGCTATAAGGCCCTACAATAAGGGACGGACTGGACACCCACGTCACCAGCTAACCATTAGGACGACACCACCCGCACGTTTTAGCGTGAGACTTTTTCGCGTCTCTGTTACGTTAGGACCACCCCCCAGCCCATGTTAAAAGATAGAGCCCTCCAGAAGAACAGTATAGATCTTACGATAACGCTAAAAGGACCACACCAGCTGCAAGTTTTAGCGTGAGACTTTTTCGCGTCTCTGTTACGTTGCAAACTTTAAAAACATTGCCCCACCACGAAAAGTATAACGTTTCTCATTGGATAGACAGAATTTTTGTAGGCGGGGCTTAAAGTTAACATTGAGACCCTGATTGGTCAGATGAAAACACAGCCAGATTGTTTTCTAAACCAACTTCGGTAAATGGTAGTATGTAGAAGTTAGGAGAAGAGTTGCTTCCGAGTCGGGGAGGTGAGCGGAGCTGTGCTGCCCGCCGCCGCCCTGACGCTGCCTAAACACCTACAAGGTAATGAGCGCACGCGATGCCGCATAACAACGCATAAAGCTTCACTCAGAACTGCAGAAGTCTCATCTGTTACACCTCCTTTTTGCGTAATACTAGCGTCGATCGTCAATTAAAGCTCATGGTGTTCACATTTGCAACTTGAAGTAAAAATCTGAAACGCGATGATGTTTCTGCTATATAGTTATTGAGAAGCCACATCAGCAACTATAATTTACGACAAGTTAGATAAGTTATTAAAGATAACTGAGGGTCACTGTCGACCATTTTGATAGTTTTCCTCTTTTGTGAAACTTAATTTAAACCTAGAGTATAGATGTGATATGGCATAGGTCATCCTTCGATCCATTGTAGAACTTGGATACCCATTCAGGGAATATTCGTTCACATTCTTGTTGAACGCAGTTGGTTTTTTACCATCCTTCCTTTTATCAATAGTGCAATTTTTAAACGATGTTTTGTGAGTAGAGTAAAATTTCCAATGGTAAACTAAACTGCTTTTTCGACGTTATTTTACCAGCTAACTAAAAATAGGAAAGCCTTGAACCCCTTCCACTAAATTTAGTTAGTATTAAGATTGTTTTACAGGGAGTGCTCTGGAGCTGACGCTGAGATCATTAAGTATTTGGTTATATCATCGCTACTCTCACTGAACTCTTCTGAATTCTACATGTCATGTGTGATCTGACATCTCATTACCAGCAACAGGTCCCAGATCCAAACTAGTCTATTCCCTAAAAAACACGCTCAGGACGTCGTAGCGCGAAAGTGATAGACACGATATAGAACAGACAGACACCACCATGAATGTTTCTGCGACCTACCCACCCCCATCTTCCATTCGGTCGTCGTACCACAACCAGACACTCATAGATTTTCTTCATACATACAGAATTAGAAGCTGAATGTCGGGACATCCATTTCCTATAGCAGTACGACACAGTTCTAAAAAAGTAGCCCAAATAAATAACTTTGAGTTAGAGCATTTTCGAACACTTATAAAGTGCGTAGCTAAGAAATCTTGTATTCCTAAAGTCACTGATTCGAATCTCACTACCACTACACGCGGAATGGATAAAGTGAACCTTGCCCAGAAAATATTTCGTGCTCCTTAAGATAGATATCCTAACTTAGATTGTGTGTGAGTGAGTGTGTGTGTGATAATATGCTGGGTTGCCTATCGTAAGGTGCTTGAAATACACTCCTGGAAATTGAAATAAGAACACCGTGAATTCATTGTCCCAGGAAGGGGAAACTTTATTGACACATTCCTGGGGTCAGATACATCACATGATCACACTGACAGAACCACAGGCACATGGACACAGGCAACAGAGCATGCACAATGTCGCCACTAGTACAGTGTATATCCACCTTTCGCAGCAATGCAGGCTGCTATTCTCCCATGGAGACGATCGTAGAGATGCTGTATGTAGTCCTGTGGAACGGCTTGCCATGCCATTTCCACCTGGCGCCTCAGTTGGACCAGCGTTCGTGCTGGACGTGCAGACCGCGTGAGACGACGCTTCATCCAGTCCCAAACATGCTCAATGAGGGACAGATCCGGAGATCTTGCTGGCCAGGGTAGCTGACTTACACCTTCTAGAGCACGTTGGGTGGCACGGGATACATGCGGACGTGCATTGTCCTGTTGGAACAGCAAGTTCCCTTGCCGTTCTAGGAATGGTAGAACGATGGGTTCGATGACGGTTTGGATGTACCGTGCACTATTCAGTGTCCCCTCGACGATCACCAGAGGTGTACGGCCAGTGTAGGAGATCGCTCCCCACACCATGATGCCGGGTGTTGGCCCTGTGTGCCTCGGTCGTATGCAGTCCTGATTGTGGCGCTCACCTGCACGGCGCCAAACACGCATACGACCATCATTGGCACCAAGGCAGAAGCGACTCTCATCGCTGAAGACGACACGTCTCCATTCGTCCCTCCATTCACGCCTGTCGCGACACCACTGGAGGCGGGCTGCACGATGTTTGGGCGTGAGAGGAAGACGGTCTAACGGTGTGCGGGACCGTAGCCCAGCTTCATGGAGACGGTTGCGAATGGTCCTCGCCGATACCCCGGGAGCAACAGTGTCCCTCATTTGCTGGGAAGTGGCGGTGCGGTCCCCTACGGCACTGCGTAGGATCCTACGGTCTTGGCGTGCATCCGTGCGTCGCTGCGGTCCGGTCCCAGGTCGCCGGGCACGTGCACCTTCCGCCGACCACTGGCGACAACATCGATGTACTGTGGAGACCTCACGCCCCACGTGTTGAGCAATTCGGCGGTATGTCCACCCGGCCTCCCGCATGCCCGCTATACGCCCTCGCCCAAAGTCCGTCAAATGCACATACGGTTCACGTCCACGCTGTCGCGGCATGCTACCAGTGTTAAAGACTGCGATGGAGCTCGGTATGCCACGGCAAACTGGCTGACACTGACGGCGGCGGTGCACAAATGCTGTGCAGCTAGCGCCATTCGACGGCCAACACCGCGGTTCCTGGCGTGTCCGCTGTGCCGTGCGTGTGATCATTGCTTGTACAGCCCTCTCGCAGTGTCCGGAGCAAGTATGGTGGGTCTGACACACCGGTGTCAATGTGTTCTTTTTTCCATTTCCAGGAGTGTATTTTATAGGACAGTTTTATTGTACCCACTCTGTGCCCACTGACAAAGTATATAATCATATTTTAATGAAAATAAGTTAATTTTTAATTACTAACTGTATGAAAAATAAAATTGTTAACCATCAACTAAAATCCGATTAAAATGGGAAATATGAAACAGAAAATAAGGTACTTTTAGAATACTGTTATGTTTCAAGGGACTTAACAATACTGTCGATATGTATATTTTTTCATTTTATATTAAGTCATTGCGCATGTCAGCTTCAAATTTTAATTTGTTTTCATATGAGCACCAATTGAAAATAAAAATGTTATTTTTTCTACGGTTTGGAATTCAATGATCGTTAATTAACATTTTTAGTTGATAGACCTGAAATAAAATAAAAAAAATTTGCTTTGTCTAGAATCGAACCAGCGATTTCACGTTCACCAGACTTCACTACTGATTTAGCTACCGGCAGTCATGTTAGTAATCGCGCTATGTTTTCTACTTAACCGTGCTGGGAAACACATTAATCTTCAAAGACAACTTTCCAAGTTTTCTGAAAGTTTTTTGTACTACATCTGCTAGTTGACATCCGGGCATTTACCTACAAGTCGTGCAAGAAAACCAAAGAGGGCAGAGTAGCCCAAAAGGTCCCCATGTCGCTATTTTACTACTTTGTGGAGAGCAACAAAGAAATTCGTTGGTTCATTTATCAATCATTCTCGTGCCTCAATTATATTTCTTTTAAATATCCATAAATGTGTCTTTCACTTGGGGCCTTGCTCTGTTTGTATCTTTTCCCGTCTCTTATAATAACTTCCAACATCTACCTCCCTATTGCTCGCTGTACTACACACAATTTTGTACGGTTTCGCTGTTTCAGATCCATGTCCCATTGCCGTAAGTCAAAACTGATGTTACACACTAACGGTATACTAGCCTTTTCAGACACATCGGTATCTCAGTTACGAAACTCTTAGGCCGTTTAGGCTTTTCTTTTTATTTCCTTCGTCGTCCATTCAGTCATTACCTTCAAATAACCTAAATACCAACTATCATCAACTGGTAATTCTGATGTTGCGACTTACTTTAAAGACAGGCTAAAAAAAAAGTAAAACTTTGTTTATAGTGTCTGCAGGTTTAGAGAACGTTTTTCACAATCTTGGTTGGAATACATTCTTTGCAATTCTGAAGGTATCAGGGATAAAGTACTTCGAACGTAACGTTACTTAGAACTTGCACAGAAACCAGTCTGCAGTTAGAAAGGTCGAGGGATATTAAGAGGAAGCAGTATTTGAGAATGGAATAAGACAGGATTGTATCTCATCCCTCATGTTATTCTTCCTGTACATTGAGCGAGCAGTAAATGGTACAAAGAAAACAATAGGAAAGGGAATTAAAGTTCGCCGGCCGCTGTGGCAGAGCGCTTCAGACCGTAACCGCGCTGCTGCTACGGTCGCAGGTTCGAATCCTGCCACGGGCATGGATGTGTGTGATGTCCTTAGGTTAGTTAAGTTTAAGTAGTTCTCAGTCTAGGGGACTGATGACCTCAGATGTTAAGTTCCATAGTGCTTAGGACCATTTGAACCATTTTCGAATTAAAGTTCAGGGAGAAGAAATAAAAACTTTTTGGTTGCCAAAGATATTGTAATTCTTTCAGAGGTGGAAAAAGACTTGGAATAACAGCTGAACGGAATGGATAGTGTCTTGAAAAGAGGTTATAAGATGAACATAAACAAAAGCGAAACAAGTAATGCTTAAGGAATCAGTTTAGGAACGAGACACTCAAAGTAGTAGACGAGGTATGAAGACAAGGGATCTGATGGTAACGAACGTAGAATTACAGGTTAGGAAGTGTATTCTGGCGGTATTCGTCTGGAGTGTAGTCTTGTATGGAAGTTAAGCGAGAAACAGTTCAGACAAGAAGAGGATAGCAGCTTTTGGAATGCAATTATACAGAAGATTGTTAAACGTTAGGTGGGTAAATCGAATAACTAATGAGGTACTGAATACGGATGAGGAAAAATAAATTTTTGGCACAATTTTACGGAAGAAAGGAATTAGTTGATGGGACACATCCTGAGAAATTATGAAATCGTCATCTCGATAGGGAAGAGAATTATGGGAGGTAAAAACTGTATACAGAGAACAAGGGGTGAATACAGTGATCAGGGTCAAATGTACGTAGCTCTCAGAAGTTACATACGTATAAAGGGACTTGGGCAGGGTAGTCCGCTGTGGGGAGCTGCATGAATGCTGTCTTCGGACCGAAGACCAGAAAAACAACTGTTCACATATAAATTCTTCGACACACTTACACAAGTTCAATCAACGCTTTGTTTCTCCAGGTCTGATCATACATTGTAAATTCCCCACTATATTTGTTTCCGTTTGAAATTCAGCCCAACTTACAGAAACTAATATGAACTGAACTGTAACTGATCTGAAAGGAATTGACTTTGCATAAAATGCGCAACGGAAGTAAAACAGTTATCTGGCCCTAATTCTAATTTCCACTTACCTCGCTTCTTGACAACATTTTTGCAGTTTTATAGAAAGCGCAACAGAAAACAATAAGCAGTCACAGGCTAAGCTAGATTTTTTTGTTTCTAAATACATGCTCAAACTGTTGCATGTGGTACTACATTATGATAAACAGTGGGGTGGGAATATTAACTACTCCTATGAAATGGTACTGAAAGACTACGATTTTAGAGTGAAATGTGTATTCAAAAAGACAGAGTGAAACTTCACACGTGAACTTCACACATAACGTGCGCCTGAGCAATACTGTACTTACCAAGGTAAACAATAATTTAAAAAGAGTACAAAGTTCACAGAGAATTTCTATAAAAATCAAGCAGCTAAATCAGTTAATATGCAAATACATAACTCAGTAAAGTGAGGTGGTCTTCTACTCAACTCTGAGAAAATTAACTAGCTGACAAGAATCATTCCTAGCTGCGCAGTGCTGCATTCTTACCTCAAACTAATCCTCTTCAAGAACAAGCACATTATTCAAAATTGATATTCCTTTCACGTTTCATTGTCTACGTGATATTCATCCTCGCTGTCCTCCCTTCAGATATAATCACAAGTTCACACAGCGCTACTAAATACGTCCATCACCTACCACACTTCAACTAAGAATGTATCAGAATGTGCAGAGGCTAAGAATGTGCCATTAAAACGCCAAACATTACTTAACAGTAACGTAACTTGCTTTCTTCTCTGACATGCATATCGACAATGCACACAGTTCAAATTGGCATGACCACCTTAAAACAAATTTTGTTGCAACTGGGTAAAAACCTTTTCAGAATGTGAGAGTTCAAGACGAAGTGGTAACTACGACTACTATACACCAGGTGTAGAAGTATGAGATTGGAATTGTAGAACCCGTGAGACCGCGTCTGCAGCGCCATCTGCTTTCTGCATCGGCTGACGACGAAGTCAGCACACAGTAACCCATGTTCCATACATTGCTATCTGTTTCAAACACGTAAACATGTCGAGTTTTGTGCCTAAGAACTATGATTTGGCGGGCAGAATTGATTTTCTGTTGTCATTTGAAGAAAACTGCTGCAGAATCACATCGAATGCTAGTCGAAGCTTTTGATGATCATGCTCTTGGGAAAACACGGGGTTTCGGTGTGTCGAGTGGTTCAAAAAATTCAAAAGTGGTGATTTTGACGTGAGAATCGACGAGCGCGGGAAGCCACCGAAAACTATAGAAGACGACGAATTACAGGCTTATTGGATCAAGATGATACTTGGACTCACCATGAACTCTCGGAACAATTGAATCTGACGCATAAAGCCGTTTCTCTTCGGTTGAAAGCTATGAGAAAGATGCAGAAAATGAGAAAATGTTTTCCACACGAACTGACTGTAAGACAGCAAGCAAATCGAAAGACCACTTGTGAAATGCTGCTAGCCAGATACGAAAGAAAATTGGCTCTCCATCGAATAATGACAGGTGATGAAAAATGGATATTTTTTTTAGAATACTAAACGTCGTAAATCACGGGTGAATCCAGGCAAACTATTGACATCTACTGCAAGACAAATCGCTTTGGGAAGAAGACAGCCGCGCGGGGTAGCAGCGCAGTCTATGGCGCCTTGTCACGGTTCGCGCTGCTTTCCTCGTCGGAGGTTCGAGTCCTCCCTTAGGCATGGGTGTGTGTCGTCCGTAGCGTTAAGTTAGATTAAGTGGTGTGTAAGCCTAGGGACTGATGACCTCAGCAGTTTGGTTCCATAGGAACTTACCACAAACGTCCAAAAAGAAGACAATGTTCTGTGTTAGATGTGATCAGAAGGGTGTTACATATTACGAGCTGCTAAAGCCTGGTGATTTCGTTAGCATTGATCGCTGCCAACAGCAAGTGATCTGTTTATATCGTGCATTACGTGAAAAACGACCGGAATATTGAAAAAGGCAATATAAAGTCATATTGCTGCATGACAACAGCAAAACATGTAAGGGAAACGATCGAGGCTTTCAGTATACTAGGGCTTATTCTCCAGACTTGGCTCCGTCCGATTATCATCTGTTTGCATCACTGGGACACGCTTTCGCTGAACAACTCATCAATTCGTATGAACATGTACGAAGGGCCGCTGACTGGTTCGCTTCAAAAGTAGAACCGCCTTTTTTTTTTGATGGTGCATTCATAGCCTGCCGAGGGGCAGGTCTTGCCATGGGGGAAACCTCGTCAGAGAGGTCCACCGTATGAGCATCTAAGGAAGTGATTCCAGTGGTGGTTTCACGTTGCCGTCCACTGATGTTGATGAATTGATAACGAGGACAACACAACACCCAGTCCCTGAGCGGAGAAAATCTTCGACCCAGCCAGGTATCGAACCCAGGCCCCTTCGCGTGACAGACCGCCACGTTGACGACTTTTTTTTTCTTTTTACATTTTGTTCGCTTTAGTTCGTTGCATCTGCTCGGGGCGGACGTCGGAAGACATCCATTTAAGTTCGTTGTTGACCTCTTAAATCAGTTTCTTTATTCCAGAGGGCACGTTACCCTCTGACCGAACACGCTGAGCTACCATGCCGGCAATCCACTCTGCTATGGGGGCGGATAATGTATAAATAGCAGTGGAAATTATTTTGAATAAAGTATCGTTTATCCGTTTCAAACAACAGATGTGTAATTATTGCAAACAAATTTCGGTTTCGTACTTCTACACCTGGTAGTTTCGTTCACGACTTTCAAATCGGTAAATATGCTATGTCACTCCCAAAGTAAGCTCATTCGTCTACTTGAAGAAAGAGCAATGTTTATCTATGTGTGTATATTGACAAATTAAAAATGGTTCAAATGGTTCTGAGTTCTATGGGACTTAACATGTGAGGTCATCTGTCCCCTAGAACTTAGAACTACTTAACCATGACTAACCTAAGGACATCACACACATACATGCCGGAGGCAGGAATCGAACCTGCGACATTAGCGGTCGCGCGGTGCCGGACTGAAGCGCCTAGAACCGCTCGGCCACCGCGACCGGCGACAAATGAACAATTGGCCTAACAGTTGAAACTTGTGGTCTTCGCATGTCTTTTAGGCTGGCTGAATAGCTACGCTGCAGAATGACTAATTAAAACAAAGTAAATAAATAAATAAATAAATAAAAAGGAAAAGCACACCTGTCGAATAATAACCATCTCTCTGTACGTAATCACACACACCAGCTACGAACCGTCGATAACCCTGGATCAATCACCACTACCAACAGCAGAAATAGTAGCAACAACAACACCGTCATATTAGTTTCCCGGTAGATGTCATATGAATCACATGGCAACATCTAAACTTCAAACTTCCCTCTTTCATAACGTGGTAAGAGAATGAATTTGTGTTTAGCGTTGATGGAAATAAAGTGTTACGAAGTCTGCAACAATTTGTAATTACTCTATAGATTGCGCTGATCGCAATTAGATTACGACCAAAAATAGAGTGCTGTATTACCAACTGGTAGCCATTCTCGCGGAGGTGTTCCAAAATTCCGGGGCCTGTTCATAGTAAAATAAATAAAGGAGGACGTCGTCGGTCGCGTCGCGTTTCTGAGACACATGCTATGTGTGCGTAACGTCTTCTTATAGGTGGTCGGGAATATAGGCGCCAGAAATAGATCCCCAGAAATACTCAGAGGGCAGCGACAGGGCAGGATGTTGCAACGGGACGTGGCCTGGTTGCCGCACACAGGTGGGCAGCGATTCGCGTTCGATGCTTCGATGCTTCGCTGCGCTGCGCTGCACTGTGCTTTGACTGTCCGCAGGTGTAGCCAGCGCCAGGAATACTGAAGGCGTGCTGTGTCCTGCAAGGCGATTACCGCGAGGCACTCTCAGAAGAAGAGGCGTCACCAGAGATGGCTGGCGAGTCTCTCTTGACTATTCCGTAGTCTTCCCCGAGTATGTGCTCAAGATGTATCGTATATAATGCATAGCTGCATGCAGTCTTGAGGGCGCTGGTGCAGATTGAACGTATCCGTGTTCAGAAATTCCTCAACTGCTCTGGGTCCCTAACTACAAGGGAATTCAGGGAAATGAAACAGCAGATCTGGCAGCTAACGTAGCGTATCTTCTAAAGCAGGTGGCTGAATGCACTGTCCACCTATGTACTATTCATAGTCTGTTCGCAAAGAGATGGACGAGGTCCATCTACATCTACATGGATCCTCTGCAAATCACATTTAAGTGGCTGGCAGAGGGTTCATCGAACCACCTTCACAATTCTCTATTATCCCAATCTCGTATAGCGCGCGGAAAGAAATAACACCTGTTTATTTCCGTAGCAGTTCTGATTTCCCTCATTTTATCGTCGTGATCGTTCCTCCCTATGTAGGTCGGTGTCAACAAAATACGCTACCGGCCATTAAAACTGCTACACAACGAAGGTGACGTGCTACAGACGCGAAATTTAACCGACAGGAAGAAGATGCTCTTATATGCAAATGATTAGCTTGTCAGAGCATTCACACAAGGTTGGCGCCAGTGGCGACACCTACAACGTCCTGACATGAGGAAAGTTTCCAACCGATTTCTCATACACAAACAGCAGTCGATCGGCGTTGCCAGGTGAAACGTTGTAGCGAAGCCTCGTGTGAGGAGGAGAAATGTGCACAATCACGTTTCCCACTTTGATACAGGTCGAACTGTAGCCTATCGCGATTGCGGTTTATGGTATCGCGACATTGCCATTCAAGTTGGTCGAGATCCAATGACTGTTAACGGAATAAGGAATCGGTGGGTTCAGGTGGGTAATACGGAACGCCGTGCTGGATCCCAGCGGCCTCGTATTACTAGCGGTCGAGATGATAGGCATCTTATCCGCATGGCTGTAACTGAACGAGCAGCCACGCCTCGATCCCTGAGTCAACAGATGGGGAAGTTTGCAAGACAAAAACACCTGCACGCACAGTTCGACGACGTTTGCAGCAGCATGGACTGTCAGCTCGGACACCATGGCTGCGGTTACCCTTGACGCTACATCAGAGACAGGAGCGCCTGCGATGGTGTACTCAATTACGAACCTGGGTGCACGAATGGCAAAACGTCATTTGTTCGGATGAATCCAGGTTCTGTTTACAGCATCATGATGGTCGCATCCGTGTTTGGCTACATCGCGGTGAACGCATAATGGAAGCGTGTATTCGTCATTGCCATACTGGCGTTTCACCCGGCGTGATGGCATGGGGTGCCATTGGTTACACGTCTCGGTCACCACTTTGAACAGTGGACGTTACATTTGAGATGTGTTACGACCCGTGGCTATACCCTTCATACGATCCCTCCGAAACCCTACATTTCAGCAGGATAATGCATGTTTCAGGTCCAGTACGGGCCTTTCTAGGTACAGAAAATGTTCGACTGCTGCCCTGGCCAGAACATTCTCCAGCTCTCTCACCAATTGAAAACGTCTGGTCAATGGTGGCTCGAGTAACTGGCTCGTCACAATACGCTAGTCACTACTCCTGATGAATTGTGGTATCGTGTTGGAGCTGCATGGCAGTTGTACCTGTACATGCCATCCAAGCTCTGTTTGACTCAATGCCCAGGAGTATCAAGGCCTTTATTACGGCCAGAGGTGGTTCTTCTGAGTACTGTCTCGGGATCTATGAACCCAAATTGCGTGAAAATGTAATTGTAGTATAATGTAGTATAAAATAATGTAATTCTAGTATAATATATTTGTCCAATGAATACCCGTTTATAATCTGCATTTCTCCTTGGTGTGTAATTTTAATGGCCAGTAGTGTACTTTCTCATACAGAGGAGAAACTTGGTGATTGGAATTCCGTGAGAAGATTCCGTCGCAACGCCTTTCTTTTAATGATGTCCAGCCAAAATCCTGTATCATTTCAGTGATACTCTCTCCCAAAATTCACGATAATACAAACCGTGCTCCCTTCTTTGAATTTTTTCGATGTACTCCGTCAGTCCTGTGTGGTAAGGATCCAACACCGCGCAGCAGGACGTACAAGTGTAGCGTAGACATTCGCCTTAGTAGATCTGTTACATTTTGTAAGTGTCCTGCCAATAAAACGTGGTCTTTGGTTAGCCTTCCCCACAACATTTTCTATGTATTCCTTCCGATTTAAGTTGTTCGTAATTGTAATTCCTAGGTATTTAGTTGAATTTATGACCTTTAGATGTGGCTGATTTATCGTGTAACCGAAGTTTAACGAATTTCTTTTAGCACGCGTGTGGATGAGCTTGCACTTTCCGTTATTTAGGGTCAACTGCCAATTCTCGCATCATTCAAATATTTCTTCTAAATTGTTTTGCAATTTGTTTTGATCTTCAAGACTTTATTAGTCGATAAACGATAGCGTCATTTGCAAACAAACTAAGACTGCTGCTCAGATTGTCTCGCAAATCTTTTATATAGATAAGGAAAAGCAAGGGCCTATAAAACTACCTTGGGGAATGCCAGCAATCACTCCTGTTTTTCTCGATCACTTTCCATCAGTTACTACGAAGTGTGACCTCTGACTGGAAACAACAAATCCAGTCACATAACTGAGACGATATTCCATAGGCACGCAATTTCACTACAAGCCGCTTGCGTGGTGCAGTGTCAAAAACCCTCTGGAAATCTAGAAACACGGCATCAATCTGCAACCCATTGTCAGTAGCACTCAACACTTTATGTGAGTAAAGAGCTAGTTGTGTTTCACAGGAACGATGTTTTCTAAACCCATGTTGATTGTCAATAGACCGTTGGCCTGGAGATAATTCATAATGTTCGAACACAATATATGTTCTAATATCCTGCTGCATATCGACGTTAACGACATGTGCCTATAATTTAGTGGATTACTCCTACTACCTTTCTTGTATATTGGTGTGACCTGGGCAACTTTCCAGCCTTTGGGTACGGATCTTTCGTCGAGCGAACGGTTGTATATGATTTTTAAGTATGGAGCTAATGCGTCAGAATACTCCGAAAGGGACCGAATTGGTATACAGTGTGGACCAGAAGACTTGGTTTTATTAAGTGATTTAAGTTGCTTCACTACTCCGAGGATATTTACTTTTACGCTACTCATGTTGGCAGCTGTTCTCGATTTGAATTCTGGAATATTAACTTCGTTTTCTTTTCTACATCTACATGACTACTCTGCAATTCACATTTAATTGCTTGGCAGAGGGTTCATCGAACCACAATTATACTATCTCTCTACCATTCCAGTCCCTAACAGCGCGCGGGAAAAACGAACACCTAAACCTTTCTGTTCGAGCTCTGATTTCTCTTATTTTATTTTGATGATCATTCCTACCTATGTAGGTTGGGCTCAACAAAATATTTTCGCATTCGGAAGAGAAAGTTGGTGACTGAAATTTCGTAAAAAGGTCTCGCCGCGACGAAAAACGTCTATGCTGTAATGACTTCCATCCCAACTCGTGTATCATATCTGCCACACTCTCTCCCCTATAACGTGATAATACAAAACGAGCTGCCCTTTTTTGCACCCTTTCGATGTCCTCCGTCAATCACACCTGGTAAGGATCCCACACCGCGCACCAATATTCTAACAGAGGACGAACGAGTGTAGTGTAAGCTGTCTCTTTAGTGGACTTGTTGCATCTTGTAAGTGTCCTGCCAATGAAACGCAACCTTTGGCTCGCCTTCCCGACAATATTATCTATGTGGTCTTTCCAACTGAAGTTGAACGTAATTTTAACACCCAGGTACTTAGTTGAATTGATAGCCTTGAGAATTGTACTATTTACCGAGTAATCTAATTCCAACTGATTTCTTTTGGAACTCATGTGGATCACCTCACACGTTTCGTTATTTAGCGTCAACTGCCACCTGCCACACCTTACAGAAATCTTTTCTAAATCGCTTTGCAAGTGATACTGGTCTTCGGATGGCCTTACAAGACGGTAAATTATAGCATCATCTGCGAACAACCTAAGAGAACTACTCAGATTGTCACCCAGGTCATTTATATAGATCAGGAACAGCAGAGGTCCCAGGACGCTTCCCTGGGAAACACGTGATATCACTTCAGTTTTACTTGATGATTTGCTGTCTATTACTACGAACTGCGACCTTAATGACAGGAAATCACGAATCCAGTCGCACAACTGAGACGATACCCCGTAGGCTCGCAGCTTGATTAGAAGTCGCTTGTGAGGAACGGTGTCAAAAGCTTTCCGGAAATCTAGAAATACGGAATCAACTTGAGATCCCTTGTCGATAGCGGCCATTACTTCGTGCCAATAAAGAGCTAACTGTGTTGCACAGTAACGATGTTTTCTGAAACCATGCTGATTACTTATCAATAGATCGTTCCCTTGGAGGTGATTAATAATGTTTGAATACAGTATATGCTCCAAAACCCTACTGCAAACCGACGTCAGTGATATAGGTCTCCTACTACCCTTCTTAAACACTAGTTCGACTTGCGCAATTTTCCAATCTGTAGGTACAGATCTATCGGTGAGCGAGCGGTTGTATATGATTGCTAAGTAGGGTGCTATTGTATCAGCGTAATCTGAAAGGAACCTAATCGGTATACAATCTAGACCTGAAGACTTTCCCGTATCAAGCGATTTGAGTTGCTTCGCAACCCCTAAGGTATCTACTTCTAAGAAACTCATGCTAGCAGCTGTTCGTGTTTCAAATTCTGGAATATTCCATTCGTCTTTCCTGGTGAAAGAATTTCGGAAAACTGCGTTCAATAACTCCGGTTTAGCGGCACAGTCGTCGGTAACAGTACCATCGGCACTGCGCAGCGAAGGTATTGACTGCGTCTTGCCGCTTGTGTACTTTACATACGACCAGAATTTCTTCGGATTTTCTTCCAAATTTCGAGACAATGTTTCGTTGTGGAACCTATTAAAGGCATCTCGCATTGAAGTCCGTGCCAAATTTCGCGCGTCTGTAAATTTTAGCCATCTTCGGAATTTCGCGTTCTTCTGAATTTCACATGCTTTTTCCGTTGCCTCTGCAACAGCGTTCGGACCTGTTTTGTGTACTAAAGTTGTGCGCTAAAGTTACTGTAGATTGCGGCGCTATACGAAGCCTTAAAATGGCATCTGTAACGGAGGTGCGTTCCGAGCAGAGAGCTGTAACTCGTTTCTTTTGGCGGAACACCAGAGCCTCGCAGAATAGTTGCCGAATGTCTACGGAGACATGACAGCCGGCCGTGGTGGTCTCGGGGTTCTAGGCGCGCAGTCGGGAACCGTGCGACTGCTACGGTCGCAGGTTCGAATCCTGCCTTGGGCATGGATGTGTGTGATGTCCTTAGGTTAGTTAGGTTTAAGTAGTTCTAAGTTCTAGGGGACTGATGACCACAGCTGTTATGTCCCATAGTGCTCAGAGCCATTTTAGCCTGTAGGCAGTATCTATCTTACCCCTAGTGAGATAAGCATCTACATCATTACATTTGCCCCCTAGCCATCCCTGCTTAGCCATTTTGCACTTCCTGTCGATCTCATTTATGAGACGTTTGTATTCCTTTTTGCCTGCTTCATTTACTGCATTTTTATATTTTCTCCTTTCATCAATTAAATTCAATATTTCTTCTGTTACCCAAGGATTTCTACTAGCCCTCGTCTTTTTACCTACTTGATCCTCTGCTGCCTTCACTACTTCAGTCCCCCAAAGCTACCCATTCTTCTTCTCCTCCTGTATTTCTTTCCCCCATTCCTGTCAGTTGTTCCCTTATGCTCTCCCTGAAATTCTGTACAACCTCTGGTTCTTTCAGTTTATCCAGGTCCCATCTCCTTAAATTCCCACCTTTTTGCAGTTTCTTCAGTTTTAATCTACAGGTCATAACCAAAAGATTGTGGTCAGAGTCCACATCTGCCCCTAGAAACGTCTTACAATTTAAAACCTTGTTCCTAAATCTCTGTCTTACCATTATATAATCTATCTGATACCTTTTAGTACCTCCAGGGTTCTTCCACGTATGCAACCTTCTTTTATGATTCTTGAACCAAGTGTTAGCTATGATTAAGTTGTGCTCTGTGAAAAATTCTACCAGGCGACTTCCTCTTACATTTCTTAGCCCCAATCCACAGACACCTACTACGTTTCCTTCTCTCCCTTTTCCTACACTCGAATTCCAGTCACCCATAACTATTAAATTTTCGTCTCCCTTTACTATCTGAATAATTTCTTTTATTTCATCTTAAATTTCTTCAATTTCTTCGTTATCTGCAGAGCTAGTTGGCATATAAACTTGTACTACTGTAGTAGGTGTGGGCTTCGTATCTACCTTGGCCACAATAATGCGTTCACTATGCTGTTTGTAGTAGCTTACCCGCATTCTTGTTTTCCTATTCATTATTAAACCTACTCCTGCATTACCCCTATTTGGTTTTGTGTTTATAACCCTGTAGTCACCTGACCAGAAGTCTTGTTCCTCCTGCCACCGAACTTCACTAATTCCCACTATATCTAACTTTAATCTATCCATTTCCCTTTTTAAATTTTCTAACCTACCTGTCCGATTAAGGGACCTGACATTCCACGCTCCGTAGAACGCCAGTTTTCTTTCTCCTGATAACGACATCTTCTTGAGTAGTCCCCGCCCGGAGGTCCGAATGGGGGACTATTTTACCTCCGGAATATTTTACCCAAGAGGACGCCATCATCATTTAATCATACAGTAAAGCTGCATGCTCTCGGGAAAAATTACGGCCGTACTTTCCCCTTGCTTTCAGCCTTTCGCAGTACCAACACAGCAAGGCCGCTTGGGTTATTGTTACAAGGCCAGATCAGTCAAGCATCCAGACTGTTGCCCCTGCAACTACTGAAAAGGCTGCTGCCCCTCTTCAGGAACCACACGTTTGTTTGGCCTCTCAGCAGATACCCTCCGTTGTGGTTGTACCTACGGTACGGCTATCTGTATCGCTGAGGCACGCAAGCCTCCCCACTAACGGCAAGGTCCATGGTTATATGCGCTAAAGATGACTACGTAGTAGTCAAAATCTGCAGGTAGATCTGCTGTAATTAAACGACGGATTTAGCGATCGACTACTGTTCTTTTCTCCATTGCCTGCATTCAACGATCACTGTGCACAACGGCATCATATAGTTTCCAATATAATTAAACCTTTGAATGCTGTTAGACAAAACATGAACCCACGGTCGAGGGGGAAACTTCATTGCCGCGCGGGATTAGCCGAGCGGTCTAAGATGCTGCAGTCATGGGCTGTGCGGCTGGTCCCGGCGGAGGTTCGAGTCCTCCCTAGGGCAAGGTTTTGTGTGTGTTTGTCCTTAGGGTAATTTAGGTTAAGTAGTGTGTAAGCTTAGGAACTGATGACCATAGCAGTTAAGTCTCATAAGATTTCACACAAATTTGAAATTTTTTTTTTGAAATTTCATCCAAATATGTGTGGGCGCTAAAGAAAACAACTGTGTTCGCTCGCATCAGAGCCGTATTTCCATAAGATTGAGCTTCAGCCGCAAGATCAGTAGGACATTTTAGCACTGACCTCGTCCATAAAGTGATGTGAAGACCTAACATTCCTTTAGTCTCTGAGTTTCTTCTTTTCCGCTACAGCGAGCTCGTGAATCTGCCGCATTGTCGTGCTTGAAAGCGCAGTCTCGGCGCTCGTCGAATGTATACGTGTGCCTTAATGTCGCCCCCGCGTCGTTCCTCAGCTTGTTGAAAGGAGGCTGTCGGGCCGTCAGCTGTGTATGGCTAGTTCGCTGTGCGTTCCCCTGATCTGGCTCGTGCCGAAGGGATTTTCCGGAGCCAATCCATCGGCGCCGCAGTCAGCTGAGGCACTGTGTGGGGCGCCGTCCCGCCCGCGGCCCTGCCTTCCCTTTTGCTCTGTCACGCGCTGCCCACCTGGACGTACAGTGAATTAGCCTCGCAGCGCCGAGGAGTCGCGCCCTTTCGCTTTCTGCTCGTGTCGTACACACTCGTTCCACGACTGCATGGTGCTGCGGAAAGGCATGAAATGCATCATTCATGAGGCAACGCACGAGTATTTTAGCTTTCTCGTAGGCACTAGTGCTAAGCTGTCAGTGATAAAACGCAATCAGGTGGCAGTTCACTGCATTCGCAATATACACCACAATATACCACAACAAAGGTCAAAATTTAATAATGATTGTGGTGTTGCTCACGCTGCTAAATACTGCATTTTCGGGCAACAACAAAGTTATTACGTGGCTGGTGTCATTAGAGCACAGTTAATAAAAGTTATTTCATATAATAATGAATAAACTATACACTCATCTTTTCGTGTTTCCCACGCTGGTCTCGTCGTAAAATCATGGCTCAATCGTCAAAAATCTAGGTGGTGGTGATTCCAAGCTCAGATGCAAAGACGCCTAGGTTTTATTCTGCTATATTCAAAAGTTTTATAGATGTATTTCACAAACCATTCTTGAAGATCACACCTTTCAAGGTTAGCACAATGGTGATGTAAAAAAATAATCAGCACTCCGAATTTAAGTTACACTTCCTGTTTATTGCTTTTATTGCAATATCACGTAACACACAAAACATCACTTCACAGTACAAAACATACTTAAAAACATCTTCCTCACTGTTAAAGTTCACATTTTATAAGCTGACGACAATAGGCATCTTTCCAACATGACGTCCAAGACTTGACCTTTTTCAAGTTCCGACTCTCTAACTTAACTGCTTGCGCGCCCAAAAATCAAGAGTTACAAGTACGTCAAAGTTCATAGTGACAAAAGAAAGAATACACATAAGAATAATATCATTGCAATATAAACATATCGATGCCCAAAGTACCTCTACATTAATGAAATCAAATCTGAATTTTGTCTCAGAAATGTGTTAACTATTGTACAGAAACACAGTAGAATATTGCTAGTATCGAGAGGTTCAGTTGAGTTGCCATAATGGTTACGTAATTCAAGTACCATTACAACATACACTGTGCAAACAACCATATGATGCATGGCGCAGTGTACCTTACATCATTATTAGTCATTCCATTTCTTGTTCCACTCTCAAATGAATCGAGGGAAAAAAATGTTGTCTGTATACTTCCGCACGAGTCCTAAGATCTCTTCGACTTCTCTTCGCGATACTTTGCCAGTGCTCGTTGGCGGCAGCAGAATCATTCTGCAATCAGCGGCAAGTCCTGGTTCTCTAAACTTTCTCTGTAGTGTTTCTCGAAAAGAACGGCTTCTTACCTCCAGGAATTCTCATTTGAGTGATACTTGCATGTTGGTCAGAACCTGCCAGCAACAAATCGAGCAACATTCCTACGAACTGCCTCTATCCATTCCTTTAGTCCAATCTCTTGGAGATCCCAAGCCCTCAAAACATGCAATAAATCGAAGTTAACCATTCAACCTTCGGTAATACCGATCCATTTCATATCGCATTGAACATACTTCCTCTGTTATTTGCTGGATATATTCCAATCTGTGTCTTACTCTACAGTTTTTGCTTTCTATAGCTCCCTCTAGCAAAATTGAAGTTATTGTCTGGTGCATTAACAGACCCTGGCCCTCTTGTCATAGTTTTCCATGTAATCCTTTTCTCAGCGATTCTGCGGGGAATTTTCAAAATTGCTCTGGCGCACCACAACTCAAATGCTTCGATTCTCTTCCTTTCTGGTTTTCACGCAGGCCATGTTTCACTACCATGCAATGCTGTGCCCCCAAACGGTCATGGTCAGAAATTTCTTCCTCAAATTTTATATTTGATACTGGTAGACTTCTCTTGGCCAGGAATGCTAACTTCATCTACTTCGTGATCACCAGTCCTGATGATCAGTTTCTCGCGGTTCTCATTTCCTGCTGCTTGTCAATACTTGCGCCTTTCTTCGATCTACTCTTAGCCCATATTCCGTACTCATTAGACTGTTCATTCCATTCAACAGATCCTGTAGTTGTTCTTCATTTCCACTGCGGATAGCAATGTTATCACGGAATTTTATCATTGATAGCCTTTCACCATGAATTTTAATTTCACACATTAGCCTTCCTTTTATTTCTGCCTTTGCTTCTTCATTGTATAGATTGGATTGTAGGGCCGGAAGACTACATTCCTGTCTTACACCCTTTTTAATTCGATCACTTCGTTCTTGGTCTTCCACTCTCATTGTTCGCTCTTGGATGTTGTACATATTTATATCACCCGTTTATCCCTGCATCTTACCCCTATTTTACTAAGAATTTCGAACATCTTGCACCATTTGACACTATGGCACACATTTTACAAGTCGACAAATTCTATGAACGTATGTAGATTTTTATTTATTCTTGCCTAGATTATCAACCACTATGTCAGAACTGGCTCTGCGGTGCATTTACCTTTTCTAAAGCTGAACTGATTGTCATCTAACACATCTTTAATTTTCTTTTCCATTCTTCTGTATATTATTCTTGTCGGAAACTCGGATGCATGAGCTGTTAAGCTGATGGTACGATAATTCTTGCACTTGTCAGCTCATGTATTCTTCAGAATTGTGTGAATGATGTTTTCCGAAAGCAAGATGGCATATCGCCAGACCTATGCACTCTACATACCAAGGTAAGTAGTGATCATGTTGCAGAAGCAACGAAAAAAGCATGGCAAATTTAAAAGAACACAAAATCGCCAAGATTGGCAAAGTTTTACAGAAGTTCGAAATATAGCGCGTACTTCAACGCGAGATGCTTTTAGTAATTTCCACAACGAAATTCTGTCTCGAAATCTGGAAGACAACACAAACGATTCTGCTCATTCATAAAGCACACCAGCGGCAAGACGCAATCAATACCTTCACTGCGCGATAACAACGCTGAAGTTACCGATGACAGTGCCACTAAAGCAGAGTTATTAAACACCGTTTTCCGAAACTCTTTCACCAATGAAAACGAAGTAAATATTCCTGAATTCCAATCATGAACAACTGCCAAGATGAGTAACATAGAAGTAGATATCATTGGTGTAACAAAGCAGCTTAAATCACTTAATAAAGGCAAGGCCTCTGGTCCAGATTGTATACCAGTCAGATTCCTCTCAGAGTATACAAATAAAATAGCTCCTTATTTAGCAATTATATACAACCACTCGCTCACAGAAAGATCCTACCTTTAGACTGGAAAATTGCTCAAGTCACACAAATACCCAAAAAGGGAAGTAGGAGTAATCCGCTGAATTACAGGCCTATTCACTAACGTCCATTGGCAGTAGGGTTTTGGAACATAAACTATATTCGAACATTATGAAGTACCTCGAAGAAAACGATTTATTGACGTATAGTGAGCACGGATTCAGAAAATATCCTTCTTGTGAAAAACAACTAGCTCTTTATAGTCATAAGTAATAAGTGCTATCGACACGGGATGTCAAACTGATTCCATATTTTTAGATTTCCAGAAGGCTTTCGGCACCGTTCCTCACAAGCATCTTCTAACCAAACTGCGTGCCTACGGAGTATCGCTTCAGTGGTGCGACTGGATTCGTGATTTCCTGTCAGAAAGGTCACAGTTCGTATTAATAGACGGATCGTCATCGAGTAAATCAGAAGAAATATCCGGCGTTCCCCGAGGAAGTGTTACAGGCCCTCCATTGTTCCTGATCTATAATAACGACATAGGAGACAATCTGAGTAGCGGTCGTAGATTGTTAGCAGATGGTGCTGTCATTTACCGTCTTGTAAGGTCATCAGATGGTCAAAACGACTTACAAAATGATTTAGATAAGATATCTATATGGCGCAAAAAGTGACAATTGACCCCGAAAAAAGAATGTGTGAAGTTATTCACGTGAGTACTAAGAGAGATCCGCTAAATTTCGATTACGCGATGAGTCACACAAATCTGAAGACTGTACATTCAGCTAAATACTTAAGGATTACAATTACAAATAACCTAAACTGGAACGATCACATACATAACGTTGCGGGTAGAGCAAACCAAAGACTGCGGTTCATTGGCAGAACACTTAGAAGATGCAACAGGTCTACTAAAGAGACTGCTTACACCACACTTGTCCGCCCTATTCTGGAGTATTGCCGTGTGCTGTGGGATCCGCATCAGGTAGGGCTAACGGATGACATCGAAAAAGTGCAAAGAAGGTCAGCTCGTTTTGTATTATCGCGAAATAGGGGAGACAGTGTCACAGACATGATACGTGAATTGGAGTGGCAATCATTGAAACAAAGGCGATTTTCGTTGCGACGGGATCTTCTCATGAAATTTCAGTCACCAGTTTACTCCTCCGATTGCGAAAACATTCTGTTGGCACCCACCTACATAGGAAGAAATTATCATCACGATAAAATAAGAGAAATCAGGGCTCGCACAGAAAAATTTAAGTACTCGTTTTTCCCGCGTCCTGTTAGAGAGTGGAACGGTAGAGAGACAGCATGGCTCTGAGTACTATGGGACTCAACTGCTGTGGTCATTAGTCCCCTAGAACTTAGAACTACTTAAACCTAACTAACCTAAGGACATCACACACATCCATGCCCGAGGCAGGATTCGAACCTGCGACCGTAGCAGTCGCACGGTTCCGGATTGCGCGCCTAGAACCGCGAGACCACCGCGGCCGGCTGAGACAGCATGAAGATGGTTTATTGGACCCTCTGGCAGGCACTTCATTGTGAATAGCAGAGTAATCACGTAAATGCAGATGTTACCTATTCCCCCAAAGATGTTAGAAATTCCGATGGAATGTTATCTATCATTTCTGCTTATTCGATCCTACGTCTTCCAAAGCTCACTTAAATTCTGATTCTAATACTGGATCCCCTGCCTCTTCCCTATCGACTCCTGTTGCTCCGCTCATCACGTCATCTGACAAGTCTTCCCCCTCATAGAGGCCTACAGTGTACTCTTTACACAAATCTGCTCACTGTTGTGTATTGCACAGTGGAATTACCATTGCACTCTTAATATTACCACCCTAGCTTTTAATTTCACATAAGGTTGTTCTGAGTTTTGAGTATGCATAGTCAGTCCCTCCGACACTCATTTCTTTTTCTATTCCTTCGTATTTCTCCTGCAGCCGCTTCGTAAATTGCATTTCTGTATTCTTCAATTTCCCTGAACGTTTTTCTTATTTTCTTTATTCGTCGATCAACTGTAGTATTTCTTCGATTACCCATGGTTTCTTCGCCGTTGCTTTCTTTGTACATTTATATTTCTTCTCTACTTCTGCCATTTCCCGTTTTAGAGATGTCCATTCCTCTTCAACTAAACTGCCTACTGGGCTTTTTTTACTGCAGTATCTATAGCCTCAAAGAAGTTAAAGCGTAACTCTTCATTCCTTTGACTTTCGTATCCCACTTCCTTGCACAGTGATTCTACCTTACTGATCTCAATAATACTGTTTTCCAACACTGCAGTGTTGTTTTTCCTACTGATCGGCATTAACTTACATTTCTGTCCATTTAGAGCAAGCTGTCATTCTTCACATCAAATAGTAATTCTGTGTGAGTCATCTTGTGTCTTCCTACAATCACTCTTGGTCGCCAACTTCCTCTACACTACAGCGTTACCAAATAATAGTCGCAGGTTACTGTTCACGCTTTCTACGAGATCGTTTAGCTTGTTATTTTTATGCGCGAGACTGAGAGTAAGGCATTTCAGATCTTTCCACAAGAGAAACATATAAGGTAGTCCCCACGAATCGAAACCATATCCGCCCTGGCAGTAGCCGCTGCATGCAATGCCAACCGCTTCTCCGCGGTTTCGATCTGGAAGGAGAGGAAAGGTGTAGTATGTACACTACTGGCCATTAAAATTGCTACACCACGAAGATGACTTGCTACAGACGCGAAATTTAACCGGCAGGAAGAAGGTGCTGTGATATGCAAAAGATTAGTTTTTCAGAGCATTCACGGAAGGTTGGCGCCGGTGGCGACACCTAAAACGTGCTGACATGAAGAACGTTTCCAACCGATTTCTATACACAAACGGCAGTTGACCGGCGTTTCCTGGTGAAACGTTGTTGTGATGCCTCGTGTAAGAAGGAGAAATGCGTACCGTCACGTTTCCGACTTTGATGAAGATCGGATTGTAGCCTATCGCGATTGCGGTTTATCGTATCGCGACATTGCTACTCGCGTTGGTCGAGATCCAATGACTGTTAGCAGAACATGGAATCGGTGGGTTCAGGAGGGTAATACGAAACGCCGTGCTGGATCCCAACGCCCTCGTATCACTAGCAGTCGAGATAACAGGCACCTTCTCCGCGTGGCTGTAACGGATCGAGTCTCGAATCAACAGATGGGGGCGTTTGCAAGACGACAACCATCTACACGAACAGTTCGACGACGTTTGCAGCAGCATAGACTATCAGCTCGGACACCATAGCTAAGGTTACCCTTGACGCAGCATCACAGGCAGGAGGGCCTGCAATGGTGTACTCGACGACGAACCTGGTTGCACGAGTTGCGAAACTTCATTCTTTCGGATGAATCCAGGTTCTGTTTACAATATCATGATGGTCACATCCATGTTTGGCGACATCACGGTGAACGCACATTGGAAGCGTGTATTCGTCATCGCCATGCTGGCGTATCACCCGGCGTGATGGCATGGGGTGGCATTGGTTACACGTCTTGGACACCTCTTGTTCGCATTGACGGCACTTTGAACAGTCACATGTCAGTTCTAGTATAATATATTTGTGCAATGAATACCCGTTTATCATCTGCATTTCTTCTTGGTGTAGCAATGTTAATGGCCAGTAGTGTAATATTTGTCCGACTCCTCCTGAAAAGTGCTGTCTCTAAATTTCAATAGGAAATCTCTCCGTGATGTACAACGCCTCTCTTGTAACGTCTGCCAGTGGAGTGTTTTTATCATCTCCGTAACGCTATCTCGCCAGCTAAACTATCCTGTGTCGAATCGCGCCGCTCTTCGTCGGATCTTCTCTATGTCCTCTATCACTCCTACACACTACTTAATCTAACTTAAGCTAAGGACAACACACACACACACACACACACACACACACACACACACACCCATGCCCAAGGGAGGACTCGTACCTCCGATGGCGGAACCGTGGCAAGGCGCCCTCAGACTGCGCGTCGAACCCGCGCGGCTGGTCCTACCTGATAGGGATCCAAGATACATGAACAATACTCAACAATCTCTCTGTTCCCTTCTTGGACAGTGAACTGGTGTTGCGATTTGTCGGACTTGGCTACTATGTCTCACTTCAGTTGGGTTTACTGACCTAAGTGTTCGCCTAAAACAGTTATCGGGTCAGTTATACACTGACCGAAAATAATCGAAACACCAAGAATGAGCTGAGTGATATAAAAGGAAGTTGGTACTCGTGTTTGTACATCTGAAAGATGTTGTCGGTTGAAATTTCACAGCAGTCTCATTAGAGTAGCACCACTAGCGCCGCTGTGGGGCTGCAGATCGGTTTTGCTTTAAATCCACGCTTTAACCATCGTCAACGTTAGTACCTCTCAGATTGGACATGATGAGTTGATGTTAGTCAAGAATACTTATAAGGCGACAAAGACGCTTTTATCAACAACTAAGTGAGTTTGAAGGAGGCCGTGCATTAGGGCTACAAGAAACTAGATGTTCCTTCTGCTACACTGCACAAAGACTTGGCGAGAATGTAGTCGCTGTACATGATTGTTGGCAGCGGAGGTCACGGTAATGTACGGTCGAAAGAAGCTCGGGCTCCGGACGGCCACGTGGCACTATCAAGAGGAAAGACCATTTCGTTCGTTGTTTGGCTCTGCATCAGCAGTAATTTGAGCAGCAGGTGGCACCACAGTGAAACCATAAACTGTTACAAATCGTTTATTTCGAGGACAGCTCTGAGCCAGACGTCATTAGCGTGTAATCCACCACCATTTGCGATTTCAGTGACGTCAAGCGAGAACTCATTGGACGGAAGGGTGGAGGTTCTGGTTCTGCCGCGGTGCCTGTGATAGCCGTGTGTTGATTAGGAGAAGGCCAGTTGAGGGCCTGCAATCAACCAGTCTGGGTGTTGAACACAATGGACCTAAATCTGGAGTTACGGCCAGGGGTGCGATTTCGTATGACAACAGAAGCAATGTAATGGTTATCCGATGCACCCCGATAATAAAATTGTACGTCAGTCTGGTTATTCAACCTGTTGTGCCACCATTCATGAACAGCCTTCCTGCAGGTGTCTTTCAACAGGATAATGTTCCCACATGTCACTTTCGTATCCTAACATGCTCTAAGACTGTCGAGGCGTTGCCTTAGTCCGTTTGATCACCAGATCTGTCTCCAATCGACATCTGGGACATCATCCACAAACGGCATTAACCGCCCCTGTATTGACCGACCAAGTGCAACAGGCCTGGAACTCCATCTCAGCAACTGACATGCAGCACCTGTACTACACAATTCATGCAAGTCTGCATGCTTACATTCAACATTCGGGCAGTTACACAAGTTATTAGTGTACCTGCATTTCTCATATGCAATAGCGTGTCTCGCAGTTACATTAACCTGTGATCTTGCAAGGTTAATCACTTAAATATGTTACCTAGCCAAATGTAGTCACGAAATTTAGTCAGTGTACATTAATTATTTTTTGGTGCTACGACTTTTTTTCATCATTGCATACTGGCTACGGTGTGTACGGCTCTATTGACAACACCATTCTCTAGTTCAAATACTCAGCAACTTTTGTACGACTGCTTTAGTTATTCCACTGTAAGATGGCAAGGACTATGCCCCTTACATGAAGTCATTAAAGATGACCTAACTCACGCTGAGCAAACAGTAGGGCTGAACAAAAATGACTTACAGGGCACAATGCATCTTGTAGAGGGTATAGTATGGACGTACTGGAATAATTAATGTCGGGTGATGGTTTTACAGTAATTCACACGATATGAAAACTTTGTGGAAACGTGTCGATTTACCGGAGGCTAGGTTATCCCAGGGAAGTATTCAGAGTTGACCGTGGCTGGCTGGGGAGCGACGAAGGGAAGCGATAATAGACAGGTTAGGGTGGCTCAAGCTCTGAGAAAGCGGTAACGGGGTGTGGCCTCCAGCTGCCTTAAGATGAGTGACAGTGAGTGGGTGGTTGACCCCATGCTGGTGTACTGGGAAGCAGACGGAGAACATCCAGAATGATATTTTCACTCTTCAGCGGAGTGTGCGCTGATATGAAACTTCCTGGCAGATTAATACTGTGTGCCCGACCGAGACTCGAACTCATGACCTTTGCCTTTCGCGGGCAAGTGCTCTACCATATGAGCTACCGAAGCACGACTCACACCCGGTGCTTACAGCTTTACTTCTGCCAGCATCTCGTCTCCTACCTCCCAAACTATACAGAAGTTCTCCTGCGAAACTTGCAGAACTAGCACTCCTGAAAGAAAGGATACTGCGGAGACATGGCTTAGCCACAGCCTGGGGGACGTTTACAGAAGGAGATTTTCACTCTGCAGCGGAGTGTGCGCTGATATGAAACTTCCTGGCAGGTCGGGATTTAAAATAAATTTGTGCTAATCAACTGCATCTGTTTTCAGTCAAGTAGTTGAAATCCCAAGTCACTTACTTAATTAATTTTATGTTCAACATTTGTATCTGGTGTTCAATAGATGAATATAACATCAATGTGCACCCCTTTTTAATTAAAAGTGATCAATTCTGAATTAATGTCAACACTGTCAGCGCAGTTCAATCAGCAGTCACACGGCCTTATTACTTTCTTTGCGTTATCCCATATTGCTGCAGTTTTGCACGCTCTGTTGATCTGTTAGTCAATTAACTGGGGTGAACACACACCAAAACCAGATAAGTGACGGATGGGGTGTTACACCATAAGTTCCAAGAGTAATAAAGGAACGTGACTCTGAAAATACATAGCTTACAGTTTTAAAAACGCGGTTAAGAATGTCCTTGGTTGCGATGAATTCTTGCTCGTCGCTAGCATGTTTTGTGCACAGCTTGCCATTCGGCCTACATGAAATAGCAGGTAAATTATGTTTATATAATACGGCCACGAACGTAGAAAACTCAGTATGACATCAGGTAAAGAAGACATTAAAAGACAGCGTGCAATGCAGTCAGTTTATGCTGCAGCCTGGAAACGTTGGCAGGAGCAGTGCAGGAGCAGTTCCTCTTGGGATGCGGAGCGACGACTGATCCGTGCACGTTGTGCACAATGCGGTCAGTCGCACTCCCCAAGGGCAGTGCGCATGCGCTGGTAGTAGTCACTGGACACGGCCCGCAGGCGTGATCCGCATAGGCCGTGTCCCTCTCCATTAGCTGCCAGTGGACAAAACAGGCGCGACTTACTCACTTACCAGGGCCCTCTGTGCCGATTGGCTGGTTCAAATGGCTCGGAGCACTGTGGGACTTAACATCTGAGGTCATCAGTCCCCTAGAACTTAGAACTACTTAAACCTAACTAATTTAAGGACGTCACACACATCCATGCCCGAGGCACGATTCGAACCTGCGACCGTAGCGAATGCGCGGTTCCAGACTGAAGCGCCTAGAACCGTTCGGCCACACCGGCCGGCCTGTGCGGATTACCAGTCGTGTCAGCACGCCGGCACCCTAAATAATTGTCACCATACTTCATGACATACACTACTGGCCATTAAAATTGCTACACCACGAAGATGACGTGCTAAAGACGCGAAATTTAACCGACAGGAAGAAGATGCTGTGATACGCAAATGATTAGCTTTTCAGAGCATTCACACAAGCTTGGCGCCGGTGGCGACACCTACAACATTCTGACACGAGGAAAGTTTCCAACCGGTTTCTCATACACAAACAGCAGTTGACCGGCGTTGCCTGGTGAAACTTGTGATGCCTCGTGTAAGGAGGAGAAATGCGTATCATCACGTTTCCGACTTTGGTAAAGGTCGGATTGTAGCCTATCGCGATTGCGGTTTATCGTACAGCGACATTGCTGCCCACGTTGGTCGAGATGCAATGACTGTTAGCAGAATATGGAATAGGTGGGTTTAGGAGGGTAATACGGAACGTCGTGCTGGATCCCAACGGCCTCGTATTACTAGCAGTCGAGATGGCAGGCATCTTATCCGCATGGCTGTAACGGATCGTGCAGACACGTCTCGATCCCTGAGTCAACAGATGTGGGCGTAAAAAATGTCCAAGCATTTGTATGCATCCAAAATAATATTTTGCTTTACCACAAACTGCATTTCCAACTGTAGCCACATAGGCAATAACGAATAATGATACAAAGTTTTTCTTCCCGCCCGTTCCCATTCCTACATCTCTCTCTCTCTCTATCTTTCTCTCTCTCTCTCTCTCTCTCTCTCTCTCTCTCTCTCTCTCTCTGTCTGTCTCTCTCTGTCTCTCTCGGCAAACTTCAAAGTAGGAATTTGAAATAATCTCTAAAATGAGAATAGAAATATTTTTCCGGAAAGTTTCCGAGAACGTAATTATAGTGCACTTGTGTTTGAGCCATATGAGAGATCAACCAAACATTTTGCATAGATAGTAGTTCCGTTTCGTTATTTTGCTTTATCCCTTAATTTCGAAATTCGTGACATAGAAACAAATGCATATAAGGCTTGTTTCCAGTCCTGAGACTGGTTTGGTGCAGCTCTCCATGCTACTCTATCCTGTGCAAGCTTCTTCATCTCCCAGTACCTACTGCAACCTACGTCCTTTTGAATCTGCTTAGTGTATTCATCTCTTGGTCTCCCTCCACGATTTTTATCCTCCACGCTGCCCTCCAGTACCAAATTGGTGATCCCTTGATGCCTGAGAATATGTCCTACCAACCGATCTCTTCTTCTAGTCATGGTGGTCGAAAAGTCCTGAAACACCCTGATAAAATCAAAATGGACACACACACACACACACACACACACACACACACACACACACCAGTTTCTTTTAACTCATTCCACTCCCTCACGGGCTTCTCGTTGGAACACACCAACCCAGGCGGCACAGTTTGGTGAGATTCTGGACTTGCATGCGGGAGAACGATATTTCAAATCCCCGTCCGGTCATACAGAAGTGCGTTCTCCGTGGTTTCCCTAATCGCTTAAGGTAAATTCTAGGATTGTTTCTTTTGAAAGGACAAGCCATTATACTCTTTAATACAATCTTCTTCGCCGGCCGTTGTGACCGAGTGGTTCTAGGCGCTTCAGTACGGAACCGCGCTGCTGCTACGGTCGCAGGTTCTAATCTTGCCTCGGGCATGGATGTGTGTGATGTCCTTAGGTTAGTTAGGTTTAAGTAGTTCTAAGTTCTAGGGAACTGATGACCTCAGATGTTAAGTCCCACAGTGATCAGAGCCATTTGAACCATTTGAACTGATCAGATTATCAAGCCAGTTCTTCTCCGAATTGTCCGTTTCTTCAATGGTAAATTGCGAAAGTCACAGAGAGTGTGTGATCGTTGTCGAAGTCCAAAAACAGCTCGTTTCAAGCGGACTCATAAACGTTTGATTGGGTTCATATCCAATGAACAGTCAGGTCATTCCATTCTAGTCATCGTAGTATGCTGAAGGAACATGTTCACGAGAGCAGTGCAATGATCACGCGAGTTATCATCCATTATTGTAGAATCTCTTTCCTGTACAATAAAAGAATGAGAGAGCTCTCAACAACCACTAGAGGTGCATGTAATGCTACCTCAGAACATCGCTTCTTCGCCACCTTGTTGCGCATGTGGGAAACACTGTTGAAGACGTTCGATAGGACCAGGTTGCCTCCATATATGCCGTTTGCGATTATCAAGATACAAATGGTTCCGAGTTTCGCCCATGAACAATTTCCGACCTACATACTGGGCTTTCCATTCTGCATTACTTCTTACCCATATGTAAAAGAGACCATGGTGTCGGCCGCTGGTGGACGAGCGTTTCTAGGCGCTTTAGTCTGGAACCGCGCGACCGCTACGGTCGCAGATTCGAATCCTGCCTCGGGCATGGATGTGTGTGATGTCCGTAGGTTAGTTAGGTTCAAGTAGTTCTAGGTTCTAGGTAACTGATGACCTCAGAAGTTAAGTCCCATAGTTCTCAGAGCCATTCGAACTATTTCGTTGTTCTGTACGACGCGGTGCTCGGCACGGTCGTCGGGAATTGAGATTCGCATCATGCAATCGTCTCCTAATAGTTTCATGGGATACAAGACGTCTTGTAGTCCCTCTGAACGCCTAAGTCATTTCTGGAGCTGCGGCGGCGGCGGGTCAAATTTCGTACCGAATGTCACTGTCTTTCGTCGTACTGATCACTAAAAATGTTCCAGGTAGTACGGTGGCGGATCACCAGCCCGTTTCTCTGCATACGTATGTACTGCGGTGATGACGTAAAAGGTGCGTTTAAGAAATGCAAAACGCCGTCTATACTTATGTTGAAAAGAAAGTCCGCGTAAACTCTGGTAGCAAGCTATCCTGTAAATTCATATAATACTTTTCGGGTGGAAAGTGGTTGCTTCGTTCTCTCAGTAAAATGTCAACATTCTGAAACAAGTCTTTTATTCCATTTCAGTTAAAAAAAATACCTACCCACATGTAATTAGCGAACAACATCACTGTCCTGAGTTCACAGTTCATGCAACGCAGCCAGAAATGTACTTCAGTCCAACCCGAAGAAATAAGCGATTTCACAGTTGATACTCCGCTACTATATCTGAGTTTCACATTCAGTCCTTTTCAGTGGATTTCTATTAAAGAAATTGATCGCCAAATATTCCATATACGGATACGAAACATGCCACGCCGAATTTTACAAAGGCCGAAAGTTCACACGCGTTTATCTTTCCAACAGAACAATTCTAGAACTTCCAAACTTCACATAACAGTCCGTAAAAGCAACTGCTTTACGGCAACACAATCTGGACGCTAAATTCCGACAACTTCTTCATTTTATATATTATGAAGACTGTAACGCTCAACATGACCTGCACGCCCAATAGCTGACTAGCGACTGACTTGGATGCTGCTTTTACCACAGTATATCTATCTAGTAGTGTGCGGGAACTGCTAAACCCTAATTGGTTGATCAAAATGACCAGCCAATCAGAACAAATGTTGGAGATCATTCTCGCGCCAATACTGTCCTACACCAGTCACTATTCCCAGTTGCAATCACGTCATTTCAACATTCAAATACATATATAAGATTTAACAAAACCAAACGAAAAGAAAATTAATCTTGGACTAAATTTTTGATTATGATTTCGCTGTCAACTGTTATTCTGGCTGCCTTCTTACAAAACAAGTACTCTTAGACATGTCATCAGAAAAGTGGGCACGAACATCTTTCCCATACTATGATTACGTAATGTAGTACAATGTACAATTCACTCTCCCTCATTCATTCCACAACTCCAAAACAAATAGATATTAATTATATAATAATCTTTTCTGTATTTTATATTACGAAAATGAAAAGTAGTAATCTTTTGGTATAAAAATCCAAATAAATTGACTGACATTTTGTGAACTCCAGTAATGATTTCAAATGATACTAAAAGACAAACTATTATTATTCCTGAGTTTTAATCATAGTGTTGGAAATATGTTTGTGACCACTTTGCTGATGACATGTCTAAGGGTAATTTTTTTTTTTTTTGAAAGGAGGCAGTCAGAATAACAGTTGAAAGTAAAATCCATTAGCCTAGTTTTGCTTTTGTTGATGTTCATCCTATATCCACCTTTCAAGACACTGTCCATTCCGTTCGACTGCTCTTCCAAGTCCTTTGCTGTCTCTGACAGAATTACAATGTCATCGGCGAACCTCAAAGTTTTTATTTCTTCACCATGGATTTGAATACCTACTCCGAATTTTTCTTTTGTTTCCTTTACTGCTTGCACAATATACAGATTGAATAACATCAGGGAGAGGCTACAACCCTGTCTCACGCCCTTCCAAACCACTGCTTACCTTTCATATCCCTCGACTCTTATAACTGCCATCTGGTTTCTGTGCAAATTGTAGATAGCCTTCCGCTCCCTGTATTTTACCCCTGCCACCTTTAGAATTTGAAAGAGAGTATTCCAGTCAACATTGTCAAAAGCTTTCTCTAAGTCTACAAATGCTAGAAAGGTAGGTTTGCCTTTTCTTAACCCTAGGACGCCCAAGCCCTTTTTCTAACTTGGATGCCTAAGGGGGGGGGGGGGGGGGTGGTTCGGCGAGCCTACAGGTATTAAATAAGTTTACTGACGAAAAATTATAACTTTCAAAATGGTTTATGTATCTTAACTAAGGCATCGGTTTATAAATGTTGTTAATTGTTATAAATATTGGATTGAGTGAATAAAAAATTGACATATTACAATACAAAATACAGATGTGTTCATATACAATAGACTACCTCGAATCCTCAACTTCAAGGAAGAGACACACTTCACGATTTTTTCTGAATGTGTGTTACACACATGTGTATGACACTGTCCACAATACTGTTTTAGTTTACTTAGATTGTTGTACTTCTGCTTCTTTGTATTAGCTTCTCTTACATAAATATGGCACCGACCTTTCCCTGCAGGAGGCTGACTTGCTTCTGTTGTCAATTCTTTGATTTTCTTTTGCAGAATAGTCTCCTTTGATTGAACAATTTGGTTATATAACCCTCTTGCATTGGCACTTCGTTCTTCTACCTGCAATTTCACTAGTTCCATCTCACCTTGCAGAAGATAAAGTTTCCTTTTGTTGTGTTTCTTTTCATTTAATCTTGTATGTTGCTGGATATTAATATGGTGGTTGCATTGATAGCACAAATGTCGATGAGGGAGTAAAAAACAGATGGAGGCCATCTCTCTGTTCCCCTCTTGCAGGTGTACATACGCCTCATTTGATCAGTGGTATCAATTCCACCTTTAGTGGAATTATAATATGCATTTATCTCGGTTTTATTCTTCTCTCCTCCAACAGTGCCTTTATCTTGGTGCATTGTTGACAACATCTGTAAGTTTTTACTTGGTTTCGTTTTTGCTATGTAGGACACCAAAGTTACTGGAGGCCTACCTGTTGAAGGATCTGTGAACAAGAACATTGATGAATATAGCTCTCGATTTGATGTGTTCTTCATTATGTCTGGAATACGCTTCCTGTTTGACTGGAGAGTTGCTACTGTAATAACTTTGTAGTCTTGGTATAACTCTTCCTCCAAATCCACCGATGTGTAGTATTGATCTGTAGTAATATTTCGACCAGTATTTTTCACAGGGCTACCAGACGTCTCACGACAGCTGCTGAACCCCGTTCTTCTTTCGACAAATTCTGAACATTACCTGCATAGCGTTCCATATTGAAGACGTATCTGTCAACTGCATCGGACATCATGCATATAAGGATGCCATACGTGCCCGGTTTATCCTTCATAAATACTTTGAAGGGGCAGCGCCCTCTAAACAAGCTGAGCATCTCATCAATGGTGAGGTGGACCCCTGGTTTATACAGTAGTGGAAACCTATCATTCAGTTTGTTGAAAACGTCACGGATTGCTGTGAACTTGTCTGCTTCTCTTCTTAGCTGGCGGGTACTTTTGTCATCAAACCTTAAGATTGCAATAAGTTCCTTGAAACGTTCTCTTGCCATAATACCCTTGTAAACTGGCCGACCCATTAGATCTGACCAAAGATCGTGTACACTGACATAATTGTCCTTATTTGCCCCCATAAGTATCAGGATTCCTATAAAGGCATACAATTCTTTCTCATTAGTCAAAGTAACATTTCGCCTAATTGCCTCTTCATATAAATCTTTGACTATAACATCCACGATGTCAGGCGCAAGAAGTAACTTCAAGTCTTCTGCTGGTGAATGGCAAACACCAGCTGGAGTTACTCCTAGCTGCTCTCTGACTATATTAACAACAGACCTCCGAGGAATTCTAGGCTGTGTGGTTACGTACCATCTTCCAGACTTTGTCACAATAACATCCTGATGGTCACTGCCTGAAGCTAGACTATCTTCATCTTCTCTAACATCCACATCACTTTCCCGATCTGAATCATACTCCATAACATCATCCTCATATTCACTTTCACTCTCAGAGTCAGAATCTTCATCTGAAATTTCTTTCAGAACTCTTTCTAAAGACGAGTCACGTATTCTTTTAGTCATTTCTAAGTCTGGGTGTGAACAGTAGGGAACTGCACTAACTCTCTGCAAGTTTACAAGATAAATAACAGCTGACTGACATCAACAACCACTTCATCTGAAAGTAAACCGATTGCTGTGAATATCAAGAATACCTACCAACAAAAAACTAACTTTCATGGTTGTAGAGATGAGAAATACGAAATCCTACTAAGGGAAATTTTCTATGACATGGAAGCCTAAGGAGGGGGGGGGGGGTTGTTGGCCCCATAATAAGTTTATTTATTTTTTCTTTCAAAGCAGGAATTTCCTATAAAATATATTGACACTAACGTTTCATAAAATAGCCAACAAACAATAACTCAAAGGGAATATGTAGCATAAAAGTTACTTGGGCAAAAGCAGGGGACATAAAGAATTGTGGGTTCAACGAACCCCTCCCTTAGACGTCCTAGGGTTAATCTAGCTTCTAAGGTAAGCCGTAGGTTTCTCAAAAAAGTTTGTAAAGGCTTGTGGGAAATAACCTGCGTGCAGTTGCTTGTATTATTGCAAGTGATCTTCGTGACTGTTGGACTGATGCAGCGTGCTGACGGCACACAGGTCGGCCAAAGCCGCAGCGCTGGCCGCTGGGTGAGCTGGAGGTGTCTGCGAGCGGGCAGGCTGACTAAACGCCGGCGCTGGTGCCGGGTCGCGCTGACCTCGCCGTGCCGGAAGACTCGCGGCTGGAGCCAGCCAGCGCCGCGGGTTCGCAACAGGTGGCGGGGATCCCGGCCAAGGCCATTAAAGCGCCGGCCGATGCTATCACCTGCACACAAACCGCCGCTGCGCCCACTTCCCACCAACTCCTTCCTTTATTTCTCTCCCCCTCCCTCCCAACAGGCCTCACGATTTACTGCGCCCATTTTCCTCTTGTTTCCGACGTACCTTACAAGCTCCTGCCGCCGAGGAGTCAGAGCAGAGACCGGGCGCTGGACCCGATGTTTCTTACTCGTTTCGTCCCTACAAGCTAGAGAGACGTGATGTTCAGTAGTTACGTACCATATTCCACATCTACATCCATACTCCGCAAGCCACCTGACGGTGTGTGGCGGAAGGTACCTTGAGTATCTATATCGATTTTCCCTTCTAGTCCAGTCTCGTACTGTTCGTGGAAAGAAGGATTGTCGATATGCCTCTGTGTGCGCTCTAATGTCTCTGATTTTATCCTCGTGGTCTCTTCGCGAGATATACGTAGGAAGGAGCAATATACTGCTTGACTCCTCGGTGAAGGTATGTTCTCGAAACTTCAACAAAAGCCTGTACCGAGCTACTGAGCGTCTCTCCTGCAGAGTCTTCCACTGGAGTTTGTCTATCATCTCCGTAAAGCTTTCGCGATTGCTAAATGATCCTGTAACGAAGCGCGCTGCTCTCCGTTGGATCTTCTCTATCTCTTCTATCAACCCTATCTGGTACGGATCCCACACTGCTGAGCAGTAGTCAAGCAATGGGTGAACAAGCGTACTGTAACCTACTTCCTTTGTTCTCGGATTCCATTTCCTTAGGATTCTTCCAATGAATCTCAGTCTGGCATCTGCTTTACCGACGATCAACTATATACGATCATTCCACTTTAAATCACTCCTAATGCGTACTCCCAGATAATTTATGGAATTAACTGCTTCCAGTTGCTGACCTGCTATTTTGTAGCTAAATGATAAGGGAACTATCTTTCTATGTATTCGCAGCACATTACACTTGTCTACACTGAGATTCAATTGCCATTCCCCGCACCATGCGTCAATTCGCTGCAGATCCTCCTGCATTTCAGTACAATTTTCCAGTGTTACAACCTGACGATATACCAAAGCATCATCCGCAAAAAGCCTCATTGAAATTCCGATGTCATCCAAAAGGTCATTTATGTATATAGTGAATAGCAACGGTCCTACGACACTCCCCTTAGGCACACCTGAAATCATTCTTACTTCGGAAGACTTCTCTCCATTGAGAATGACATGCTGCTTTCCGTTATCTAGAAACTCTTCAATCCAATCACACAATTGGTCTGATAGTTCATATGCTCTTACTTTGTTCATTAAACGATCCTAAGGATTCGGTCCCCAGTCAGTGTTGTGAGTTTCCTCTGTCACTTACCACTTCTGGCAACTTTGTCAAATTGCTGAGTTACGCTGTGCTCGGACTCCACGTCAAACCGTAGGTTCCCGTACAGTCAGTCAGTGACCTACCTTCCTTACTGAAGATTCAAGTAGCGTTACGCAGGCACTTCCGTTGCAGACTCAAGAGTCCAGAGAGAGCGCCCATTTGGCGCCCACGGGTGGGCCAGGTGCGTCGGAGGCAGTTGTCTAGACACTCATTACGCAGCTACGTTCTTGAACCAGCTGCTGTCGTGGAATTATCTGCCACCCTTGACGAATTCCCTCCATCTTCTGTGGTATTCGTGAGGCTTCCCTCAGTTTTCAAAGTCAGTATTCACTGCGTTCATGTCGGGCTTGACGCAGTCTTTCAAGCGCATTGCATGTCTACCAGGAGGTCTTTCTACATGTGCTGTCTTACTAAACAGTGATCCCGGCGGAGGTTCGTGTCCTCCCTCGGGCATGGGAGTGTGTGTTTGTCCTTTGGATAATTTAGGTTAAGTAGCGTGTAAGCTTGGTGACTGTTGAAAACAAAATTGTTCAAATAGCCTTGAGCACTATGGGACTTATCTTCTGAGGTCATCAGTCCCCTAGAACTTAGAACTACTTAAACCTAACTAATCTAAGGACATCACGCACATCCATGCCCGAGGCAGGATTCAAACCTGCGACCGTAGCGGTCACGCGATTCCAGATTGAAGCGCCTAGAACCGCACGGCCACACTGGCCGGCCGGGCTAATGACCTTAGCAATTAAGTCCCATAAGATTTCACACACATTTGAACATTTTTGAACTAAACAATGTGCGTCGGAGAAGACGGGAGTGGTGTATACAGTGCGGATGTCCTAGCTACCGCGCGTGACGTTGCTTCAGAGTGGCGGTAACAATCGGTAGCTTCGCAGTATTCAGAACCATCTCTTTTGTCACTTCTTCCCGCCATGTTTAGTCTAGAATGTTTCATAAGCAACACAGATGAAAGGTGATGAGCTTATTGATTAGCGTATTATGACCAGATATCAGCACCGTATAGGAGGGTGCTGAGCTCGCTTGTTTGATCGACGAGCTGCGTAAATAAGTTCAGAGGTCGGAGGAGGGCAACAGCATATCATTTCCAGTAGGACCGTGCCTTGTAACGCACTGTGATGTTAATCCAATCTTCAGGTACATGACAGCTTTACTTGTCTTCATGTGCATGGCAGTCCACCTCGCGCTTCTTCCTTTGTGAACGGTTGTCTTGAAAACCATATATAGCTACTGCACATAGTACATAATTGCCTTCATCCTACCTGGGAACTATCACAAAAAGCTGGTTGTGGGAAAGAGACAAAATATAAAAGTGAACTCGTAACCACGGTGAGACTTAACGTTATTCACAGACATAAAGCACACACAATGCAGTATTAAGGAATGAAAACAAAACTTTAAAATCTAGTCGACGAAGCTGTCATTTGAAAACGAGAGGAAGATTGTATTAAGGAGTATAATCGTTTGTCCCTTCAAAAGAAACAATCGTAGAATTTATCTTAAGCGATTAGGGAAACCACGGGGAACGCAATTCTATATGTCCTGACGGGGATTTGAAATATCTTTCTCCCACATGCGAGTCCAGAATCTCACCACTGTGCCGCCTGGCTTGGTGTGTTCCAACGAGAAGCCTGTGAGAGAGTGGAATGAGTTAAAAGAAACTGGAGTATCGTTTCAAAATTCAGAGGTTCACACCTTCATGCAGTAAGTCACAATGATTACACTACATGGTCAAAATTATCCGGACACCTATCAGTAGTCAAGAATAAGTGTGTCCACCTTTTGCTTTTATGACATATTGAACTCTGCTTGGGACCTTTTTAATGAGGTGCCTGAATCTCTGTGGGATAAAGACAGCCGATACCACAGAAATTACTTATAGTGGACGCTGATGTCACGAATGAAGTCGACAGTCTAACTTATTCCCAAGGCCGGCTGGGTTCAGGTCTGGGTTCTGAGGTGTCCAGTCCATCGCAGGGACGTTTTTGCCCACAAATCGTTGTCTGACAGTTGTTCTTTCATGACAGGATGCACTGTCATGCTGATTCAATGAATCATCGTCAACGAGGTATCGTCCTGCAGTACGCAGTACGTTGTGTTATACAATGTGTTCATATCCTTCTGTATTTAGCGTTTCCTTAAGTGCAGTGAGGATAACACACCATTCACACGAAAAACACCCCCTTATCGTAATACCACATCCTCTGAACGACACTTTTGGCGCTACAACTGTTGCCGGTACCGTTCTCCAGACATTCATCAGACCGAAACTTTCCATTGGATTGACACAGGATATAACCTGATTAATCACTCACATTCATTCGTTTCCAGTCATCCACTGTTCACCTCAAGTCCAGATTGAAATGTGTTACTTACAAGGAGCTTCTTGAACATCGTACCCCCTTCTTTTTTAACTCTTTACGCACTGTCATTGTTCTAGCTTTGAAATGCACGAGTGATTCCTTTCGATTATTTCATGCTATTTTTTTAGTTTCCCCCTCGGTAATGTTCGCGACCCCCGCCGACAGTACATGAGATCTACTTGGTTTTGGTTCGGTTATGATTGTTCCTTCGAGTCTCCACTTCAAAATCAATCACCAACAGTTGACTTGTACAGGTTTAGATGGGTTGAAATGTTCGTGATGGATTAGTTACTCAGGTTTAAATGGTTCAAATGGTTCTGAGCTCTATGGGACTTAACATCTGTGGTCATCAGTCCCCTAGAACTTAGAACTACTTAAACCTAACTAACCTAAGGACATCACACACATCCATGCCTAAGGCAGGATTCAAACCTGCGACCGTAGCGGTCGCGCGGTTCCAGACTGAAGCGTCTAGAACCGCTCGACCACAGCGGCCGTCTTGTTACTCAGGTGACGTCCAGTGACTAGTCTACTCTCGAAATCACAGAACTCATCTGAACGACTCATTCCTGCTGTTTATGGTTTTGTAGTAACATATACATCTACATTTCATCAAAATATAAGATGTATAAGAGAGAAAGATAGTGAACTGCTTATAGATATTGTCCCTGACATTATTGGTTTATCGGAGCACCATTTAAATAAATTGACAGGTAGGTAACAGATAGGTAACAAACCTAGCAGCACGCCTCTAAATTGGTTCGATATCTTATTTTAATCCGTCCTGGCGGGGATCCCAAACACTCGATCACTACTCAAGAATGGGTCGCACCAGCGTTCCATACGACTTCCCGTTTATTAATCAGCTACGCTTTCCCAGAATTCGCCGATTGAAACGAAGTCGAGCATTTGCGTTCCCTACTACCAACTTGACATGTTCATTATTCCATTTCATAAAGCTTCGCAACGTCATGCCTAGATATTTAAAGGATGTGACTGTCTAAAGCAACACCCTGCTAATACGGTATTCTAACGTTACAGAATTGTTTTTCCTACTCATCCGCATTAACCTACATACCTCTACATTTACAGCAAGCTGCCATTCATCACACCAACTGGAAATTCTTTGTAAGTAATCTTGTGTACTCCTTCCCGTACACTACAGCCGTCCGCGGTGGCCGTGCGGTTCTAGGCGCTTCAATCCGGAACCGCGCTGCTGCTACGGTCGCAGGTTCGAATCCTGCCTCGGGCATGGATGTGTGTGATGTCCTTAGGTTAGATAGGTTTAAGTAGTTCTAGGTCTAGGGGACTGATGAATTCAGATGTCAAGTCCCACAGTGCTCAGAGCCATTTGAAACATTTAGTACACCACACTGTCGTCGTCAAACAGCTGTAAATCGTTGTTCACCCTTACCGTCAGATAATTTTTATATAAAGAGAAGAAGACCAGTGGTCTCACACTTCCCTGGGGCAGTCTGACGATACCCTTGTCTCTGCTGAACACTCGCCGTCGAGGACAACGTCCTGGGTTCTATTACTTAAAAAGTTTTTGAATCAGTCACGTATCAGGAAACCCAGACAGTACGCTCGGACTGCCGTTAACCGTCTGCAGTGGGGCACCGCATCAAACTCTTTCCGGAAATTGAAGAACAAGGAATCTACGCGTTACCTTCCATCCTTGGTTTTAGGATGTCAAGTGAAAAAAGGGCAAGCTAATTTTTGCACGAGCGACGCTTTCTACATCCGTGTTGATTTGTGGGTAGAATCTTTTCTGTCTCACATTTATTATATTCGAACTCAGAATATATTCAAGAGTCCGGAAGGAAATCAATATTAGTCTGCAACAACTTGCAGGCCACTGCACCCTGCATCCTCGATAGCCGTATGCAGGGGCTCGTCCACATCTCGGATGCAGCCCGGACGCTCTTTCCCCAAGGGGCTCCATAACGCGCCTGGCACTGGAGCTCCCGGAATCTCGTAAACGCCTCTCCCAGTGCGCCTGTTGGATCTGTCCACTCACAGGGTACACGGCCGAGGCCAGGCAACCAGCCTCCACATTGACTCTTCGCCTCGAGCTACGCCCCCTGTGACCCCGCGCCACTTACTCTGTAGTGAGCGCAGATACCCCGCGTCGGATACGCTGCAAGGTGGCTCGACAGCGGGGTCTGTGAGCGAAACAAGCGACACGTGAGGTGTCCCATGCGGCGCGCCAGTTTCTCCGCTGCCGCCACACCCCGTGGCATCTCCTAGCCATAAGAGTCTTCAGCTGCTCGCGAAATGCGTCTTATGGTTAATTCTGCATTGCGTAGGTCTGTCTGGATACATTTGATCAGATGGTGTACATCACCCTCATTCTTCCAAAACCCAGACAACAACTGTAGGAAAAAACACCCCTGCGTTTTGTAACACTTTTCTTCACGTAATTGGCCTTAATTGTCCCAGTCAGCTTACAAAAACACGAAGTATTAATACCTCTCAAAAAGTAACTCGGAATATCAACCTGAAAACCACCCAAAAGGAAAAACAGTTCTTCAAACCTACATACCCACCAACATAAGGACTGAATCCCTTGGCCATTATCCACTTATTCCAGACTTCCATCCATTCTTTCCTGAACTAGGTAAACGTTGCGTTGATCTCCGCTCCTCCCAAGTTCCACCATTCCCTTTAACTTGTTGGACGAAATACGCTTTATGTATCTGACAGTCTTCTCCCACTCACATCCCACAGCCCCTAATGTAGTTACCACACTTCTTCAAGCATTTCATATACCTTCGCCTGTCTTACATATCCCATAACTTTGCATGACAGCATTAAATTTTAGCCCCTATCCTTGAACAAATTTACGTCCTGCCGCACCTATATCAGCATATCCCACCTTTCGTCGATCTCCAGTCCTTCCGCATCCTTGTCCATGGACTTTTCAAATGGTTCAAATGCCTCTAAGCAGTATGGGACTTAACATCTGAGCTCATCAGTCCCCTAGTCATACACATCCATGCCCGAGGCGGGATTCGAACCTGTGACCGTAGCAGTAGAGCGGTTCCGGACTGAGACGCCTAGAACCGCTCGACCAAAACGGCAGGCCATGGACTTTTTTCTAGACTATGAATTCATCTCTGAGTCTACCCATCCTATCAGTTGTAACCTACCTTACCTTCCCTTCGCAGATGAAGGCTCCAACTTACCTTCCTCATGCCTAACTGGACTTCTTCTCACCTTCTGACACACAAGTCCCCCTTATTAGATACTTACCCAACACATATCTCACATCTTTTAAATACTTCGGCTTTTCAGTACTATCCCTACCTAAGTCACTTTCCGACATTTACCAGGAGCCATCAGCAAAACTATTCTCATCGATTGTCGAACAACGCACACCATGATCATGTTTCATAATATAAACGTTTATATGTCTCTGGAAATTCTCTTTTTCAATGGCTGAAGAGTGGCTGCCGCGCCACTACCTGCCAGCACCCTATATAGGACATGCAACTTGATTTAATTGGAGTGTTTCGAGCACAGCATACATAAATAACAACCTATTGCAATTACAAACACAAAATTTACACTTAGTCTCAGTAATCTGGGAAGACCTCCGAAAGCATAGCATTCTAGTTCTTTTTTGCCGTTTATGTGGTTTTTGCTAGGATACTGAACCAAAGTTTCATATCTAATACAAGACATTGTAGCGTTGTCAGGAGCTAATGTAAGTAACGTGCTTTCCGATAGAGTAGTAGTACACAACACACGAATGAATTAGAACCTTTGAGATATAAATTACTATACTTCATTGTTTGTAATACACTTCAGCAGCACAATTTATTGGTGATTTGGAAATTTGTGCCTGACCGGGACTGCAAACAGAATTCCCCGCTTTACGCTTGCGGTCGCCTTAACTACATCGGCTATATGCGCACACCTGCTGGATAAACCTAAACGTCCAAATGTCACCGCTTGTCAACATCCCGCATTCGCACAGTTGCTGTGATTCCCGCGCGGGGAGAGAAGTATTTATTACTGTCGTGGCCTGTCTAGGCATGTAACACTATTTTGCAATCTGTGTTTCACGGTGGCGACCTACAGGAGTGGATGTTAGGTGGTTTAAAGAGCGGCGGCATTGCACAGTCGATGACTGCAATTGAGTGATTCGCCGTGACGAATCACGCTATACTCTGTGACAAACCGATGGAAGTGTTTGTGACTGGCGAATACCTGGAGACCGGTACCTGCCATCTTGTGTGTGTGTGTGTGTGTGTGTGTGTGTGTGTGTGTGTGTGTGTGTGTGTTACCAACAGTGAAGTTGGTTTTCATCGTGGTAAGAGTGTAGCACCTATATGTGCTTCAGCAAACGCTAAATATGGGAAGACATGAACACATTTTACAGCGTTGTGTACTCAGTAAAGTCGACTAATAGTTCGGGCACGATAACAGTTGCCAACATGAAAATGCGCCCAGTCATAAAGCAGTATCTCAGAGGCAACGGTTTATGAACAATAAATTCCTGTAATGGGCTGCCCCGACGTGGACCCAATGGAACACCTTTTAGATGAGTTGGAATATCGACTTTGCTCCAGACTGCAACGCCCACCTGCCATTCCCCTACGGATATTGTCACATTACTGAAATGTGACAATTCAAGAAGCCATCATCGAGAAGGGTTGAGGCAGCCATTATTAATGTCCACTAGCAGGTGTCCAGATACTTTTGATGAGATCTTGTACATTTATCCTCTGCAGACATTTATACATGCACATCGCAGAACACCAGTACCTGGTTGTGACTATAAACAAGAGTGATAATATTATATTATTATAAAAATTCAATTCATATACCAGAAGTACACATTTTCCCCACACACCAAAGGTGAAATTTAATCGCTTCCCAAGTACACTGGAAAAAAGTGGTATGAAATGATTAAATAAACTGAAGAGGAGATGACCAACGCGATATAATACAGACAAATCAAAATGTTACAGTGTGCCATGTGTTACACTATACGCCACCTCCCACTACAGAAGATTAAAGGAGGTAGATTGTGCTTTGTCCATCGCAACTTTCACAGTGATTGCTATCCCCTCATCCACGCTGAAGGCCAGGCGGCGCACGAAAATGTGGGTGGACTGTCGGTCGTGCCTTTGTTGGTGTCAGGTAGAGCTCAAGGCTACAGACACCTGTAAATGCTGTGTTGCTTACAACGAACACAGTGCGGGTGCAAATCGTTACGCCGCCACTCTTTCTCTTTGTTGCCTGAAACGAATGTTTTTCCTGGCGCTTCACAGCAGTAGGTGTCCTGAGATGCAAGCTGGAGATAACTACCTACCTGTATCGTTAGGCGTCCACCGCCCGAGAGATAGAATGTCTTTGTATAATTGACCAGTAACGTGTAGAAAATCATTCTAGCAGTGGATTTTACTCTGTCGGTTATCGAGTGCAGTAGCAGCAGTAGTAGAATCTGCCGTCGATATCTTTTTAAATTTATAGATTGATTTTCTGTGTGTTCCTCACTGAAGCACAAGGCCGAGGATGTGGCTTTGTGTGCTCGTCTATTTTACGGCATAATTAGATCTCTGGTATCATTCCAAGTATCGAAGACCATACTTTCATGATGATGATGATGATGAATTACCCACTTCGTAAGCTGTCTTCCATCTCGCACAGGAATACAGCAGTTGAGTAATCTCTTGACAGTTATAGGAATCTGGTAGGAGGAACATTAGAACGCTTTCCTGACTTTTGCACAGCTACTGCCACCTAGGCACCAGTTATTTACATTCCTTTTTTTTACTCGTAAAGAAAGTACCTTTCCCAGCAGGGCTTTCATTCCGAAGTTATTTAAGAGGCCACGAAAGGCTCCAAATGCTCGCCGATTCTCAGATTTAGCAGACGACCTCTCTGCTTGCAACGAACTGTTCTTCATTAGCTGCCACTTTGCCCCACTAGTGGATCGGTAAATTCTGGACGTGATGACATTACATACTTCATGAGTTGGTAGATACTGTTGCACCTGAGAGAATACCTGCACGATCATCAACGGGCGAGGTGCGAAAGCCTACCGAAGCAAATGGCTTGGTAATCTCTTCAATCGGTTTCTCATCTCTGCCAGCCCAGATTTGGTTCAGTTTCAGGCTTGCTTCTTCCTAACTCCCTACATCTACATGCGGAAACGATTATATTTATCTACATCTACATGACTACTCTGCAATTCACATTTAAGTGCTTGGCAGAGGGTTCATCGAACCACAATCATACTATCTCTCTACTATTCCACTCCCGAACAGCGAGCGGGAAAAACGAACACCTAAACCTTTCTGTTCGATCTCTGATTTCTCTTATTTTATTTTGATGATCATTCCTACCTATGTAGGTTGGGCTCAACAAAATATTTTCGCATTCGGAAGAGAAAGTTGGTGACTGAAATTTCGTAAAAAGGTCTCGCCGCGACGAAAAACGTCTATGCTGTAATGACTTCCATCCCAACTCGTGTATCATATCTGCCACACTCTCTCCCCTATAACGCGATAATACAAAACGAGCTGCCCTTCTTTGCACCCTCTCGATGTCCTCCGTCAATCCGACCTGGTAAGGATCCCACAACGCGCAGCAATATTCTAACAGAGGACGAACGAGTGTAGTGTAAGCTGTCTCTTTAGTGGACTTGTTGCATCTTCTAAGTGTCCTGCCAATGAAACGCAACCTTTGGCTCGCCTTCCCGACAATATTATCTATGTGGTCCTTCCAACTGAAGTTGTTTGTAATTTTAACACCCAGGTACTTAGTTGAATTGACAGCCTTGAGAATTGTACTATTTACCGAGTAATCTAATTCCAACTGATTTCTTTTGGAACTCATGTGGATCACCTCACACTTTTCGTTATTTAGCGTCAACTGCCACCTGACACACCATACAGCAATCTTTTCTAAATCGCTTTGCAGCTGATACTGGTCTTCGGATGACCTTACTAGACGGTAAATTACAGCATCATCTGCGAACAACCTAAGAGAACTGCTCAGATTGTCACCCAGGTCATTTATATAGATCAGGAACAGTAGAGGTCCCAGGACGCTTCCCTGGGGAACACCTGATATCACTTCAGTTTTACTCGATGATTTGCCGTCTATTACTACGAACTGCGACCTTCCTGACAGGAAATCACGAATCCAGTCGCACAACTGAGACGATACCCCATAGCTCCGCAGCTTGATTAGAAGTCGCTTGTGAGGAACGGTGTCAAAAGCTTTCCGGAAATCTAGAAATACGGAATCAACTTGAGATCCCCTGTCGATAGCGGCCATTACTTCTTGCGAATAAAGAGCTAGCTGCGTTGCACAAGAGCGATGTTTTCTGAAGCCATGCTGATTACGTGTCAATAGATCGTTCCCTTCGCGGTGATTCATAATGTTTGAATACAGTATATGCTCCAAAACCCTACTGCAAACCGACGTCAATGATATAGGTCTGTAGTTAAATGGATTACTCCTACTACCCTTCTTGAACACTGGTGCGACCTGCGCAATTTTCCAATCTGTAGGTACAGATCTATCGGTGAGCGAGCGGTTGTATATGAGTGCTAAGTAGGGAGCTATAGTATCAGCGTAATCTGAAAGGAACCTAATCGGTATACAATCTGGACCTGAAGACTTGCCCGTATCAAGCGATTTGAGTTGCTTCGCAACCCCTAAGGTATCTACTTCTAAGAAACTCATGCTAGCAGATGTTCGTGTTTCAAATTCTGGAATATTCCATTCGTCTTCCCTGGTGAAGGAATTTCGGAAAACTGCGTTCAATAACTCCGCTTTAGCGGCGCAGTCGTCGATAACAGTACCATCGGCACTGCGCAGCGAAGGTATTGACTGCGTCTTGCCGCTTGTGTACTTTACATACGACCAGAATTTCTTCGGATTTTCTACCAAATTTCGAGACAATGTTTCGTTGTGGAACCTATTAAAGGCATCTCGCATCGAAGTACGTGCCAAATTTCGCGCGTCTGTAAATTTTAGCCCATCTTCAGGATTTCTTCATCACGACAGTTGGTACGTTCCACTTCATCTTTCCCCTCAGTTATGTTCTTACCTAATAATCAAAAGGTAGAATATTAAGAAACCAATTATATGCATATGTGCCATCATTTGACTTCTGTTTTTCTTATTACTGATTAGAATGTAGGTATTTTTGCTGTCCTTTCCATGCGACTAAGTTCATAGATTTGTTATATAACTCCACCTTGCAATGATAAGTGTTGTTAATGGTAACTGGCGCTGTATCTTATTGTTTATACTAGTAGTACTGCCTTCTCATGCTGCCCCATGTGGCCAAAGTCTCAGACACCTCAGTGGGTACTCCTTGTGATGAAGCCAAGCTGAGCATCGGACAGAATGTATATGTAGATACGACGTAGACCGAACACACGCGTTTCTGTTCACAGAATCAGTGAACCCACGAAAATTAGTGTGTTCCAACAAGGCGTGGTTTTGGAGCATCCTAATTTGGTTACTCCGTGAAAGAGATTGGACATGCGGCGTATGTGACCTGATCGTTTGTTACTGATGCTATTGTAAAGGGAAAAGCGCTAAAATGAGACATCGTATTGGATGGTTCCAGAAATTAACTGATACTGAGACGGATAAGGTACCTGAGTTCTTCAATGAATAGCGTTTACCACTGTTCACTTGGCTGCACGTTCCTGAAACGTGTCACTCATCGAAAATATCTGTCACATGGCCGGGATGACAACTTTGTTTCCAAAGTCCTTCACCAGTCACTGTTGGTTTTTTGTAGAGTCTTTAATTAAGTTAGTGGAGAGAGATTGCATGAAGTATGTCTCTCATGGACGGATCTCATATACAGTTTTGTAGTACTAATGGTTTGTGTGTTTCCATGTAAAAATCTCTGCTATAACGTTGATTTTTGTCACAGGCCTTCTTCGTGGTGTTGCAATTTTCACAAATGTAAGCGAATTCACATGACCGGCATCTTGTTAGTGCGTAACGGAGTATGCTTTCTCCGTTGCATTTCCAAGAGAAATATTGCAGAGACGACCAAACTTGCATGACTAATCTCTTTAATTATTTTTTCTTACGCTTCTCACGCGAGTTATACGATTAGTGGAATGGAATAGTGTTACAGTCCTTCTCCAGCCTTGTTTCTCTAAATATGGCCAACAAACGTAAAAAAGTCTCTCTTACTTTCAGCAACTCCATTGCGTAATTCCTGAGAATATCTGTGGCACTATTCTGCTGAGTCAGTCACATGGCTACATATCTAGTAGCATTGATCAGAATTACTTGGTTTCGGCTCTGAGACCAAGCCAATAAGAATCTATATCCCTTCAGGCAGACCTCGAGACTGGTTGACGCAAAAGCTATTTTCACCATCTTCTTTGTTGATGCACTACACTGTTCCACGAGTCTTCTCATTTGTACTGCATTTGAACCATCGCTTCATATCACTTGCTACCGTTATATTAACACAATTAGTCTCCGTGACTACGATATTGCGGTGCCAGTGTTGTCAACAAGAGTGATGCAGTGTTCCTTTGGACACGCTTGCATGTAAGGAGGCACAGGTACTGCGGCGACTACAGCCCTTATGGAATGTATTCACAGTTGCGAGTACAAACAACCGTTAGCTGAAGAAGGTGTAAATTGGCTATAATTTCGCACCTTACAATCACTCATCCACATACTTCGCCATGATCTACAACCACATTAGGTATTATTTGATAGGTAGTGCATCGTGTATATGAATATTTAAAGGAGACCGACATTATCACGTACGCCTTGTAAATAATTATTAACGTTTATTGTATGAAAGGTGATGGAGTGTCTTTATTACCACACTAGTAGAGCTTGTAGCGACAGTGGAAATGAAACTGCAGACGGAACTCAAGCACTGGGTGGAAGGCCCACACAGGTGTGTTTGGTCCTGCTTAAACGCAGGAAATAGCAAGACGGAAATCGTAGCACCTAAGCGCGGGAGCACAATAGAGTCACGACCGGCTGGTTTTTTAGCCGGACGGGAAGGATTATACTTCGGAAACTACGAAAATCTTGGACGCAGCTGAGAGGAACGAGAAAGCGTCACCTCGGAAACCACACAGGCTGGGATACTTCCAAGGATTTTTACTCAGACGCGTACCATTGTACGAGTATAGATTTTTCCTCGCAAACTTTCCGCGCTGGACGACAAAAGACTAAAATATGGTTTGTCGGCGTTCGGAAGATTCTGTAGAGAGGGAGAATATTCCGTGGTTTCGGGAAGCCAGCACTGGTGACACTTGGTCTTCCGTTGTGAGCGCCCATGTGACGGTCGCTCGATATCTGCTTTGTTGGTACAGACGGGCACCTTTGTTGGTACAGACAGGCTTGCTGTCTTTGTTCTCAGGAGAGTTTATAGTTACGACCGTTGGACACTGTACTGTTGCGAACCTATACAATTCTGGATTTCACCTCTGAGTTGGGAGTCGTCGTTGAGTACGCAGCGTTCAATAATTGAGAGCGCTTCCTCTGCCTATGCTTACGTTGAGACGTTATCTGAACGCCGTCCTTGTTGCTGGGAGTTCGCCTTTCTCGTCTTTAGAGCACAGAGAGGATAAGACAGTATTAGAGTATATTAGTCCGAGGACCGACTTCTGCCGTCCTAGTGTCTGAAAGAGTTTATTTGTGGCTGGAGTTCTTCCATCGCCGTAGACGAGTACGAGAACTATCACTTCGACACACTGGACGCAGTACATACGGTGATATTGCAGATTGCTTGGGCTTATTAGGACTTTAAAAGCTAAACAGCTGTGATCCCGTTAGTTTATTTCCACTGAGCTTCCAAACCGCCGTAGATCATCTTTGAAAGTAGGGTTTTCTATTGTTTGGTATGTAGATGATGTCAGTCATATCGCGTTATTGACATTAGTCCACGAAATTCGTGCGGTAGCGTTCTCGCTACCCACGCCCGGGTTCCCGGGTTCGATTCCCGGCGGGGTCAGGGATTTTCTCTGCCTCGTGATGGTTGGGTGTTGTGTGATGTCCTTAGGTTAGTTAGGTTTAAGTAGTTCTAAGTTCTAGGGGACTGATGACCACAGCAGTTAAGTCCCATAGTGCTCAGAGCCATTTGAACCATTTTTTTTAGACCGCGAAATCATTATAAGGGACAGAGTGGGGCACTTGATCAGTAATTTACTTATACAATGTAAACTTCGTAATATAAATGTTTTTTTAATCTACAATAAAGATATAAACAGGAACAACGTTTATCATTTAGTAGGGTTAGTGCCTTCTTCATTCATTTATGTTTAGATTGTAATTTATAGAATTAAGAGATCCTAAGACCCGCTTCAGGGGATAGTCAGATAGGGTCAGATCTTTATTTAAGCGTTTATTATTTTCCGCTGCGCACATTCATTTTACACCCGCCTGGAGTAGCATCTTGGAAAGGGAATGACAGCAGTGAAAATTTGCGCCGGACAACGCATGCGTTTCCGAAGGAACATTGCGTCGTTTTCCTTAACAACACAGGTTCTGCAATATCGCATTTATCCGCAGCGACTTTCAATTAAGATGTCCTCCCCAATAAGGGACCACCATGGTGTGTGATAACGTAAGGTTGCGACGCAGGAACGACGATGTGCCTGTTTGGCTCTCGCTGTGAGTAGTGCACGGGTAGCCAAAGGTTTTAAGGCGATTGCTCGCGTAAAGTGGGAAATCTCCGTTCGAGTCTCGGTCCAGCACAAATTTTCACTGTCGTCATTCCCTTATGTAGTTGATGCTCGTTCGTATTCCCAGCTGTGAATGCATTTCATGCACTTCATAACATCTGTAGTCACCGCATTACCTGCGCCTTCGGACATTTCATGAAGTCACTGTCACTTGACACCAGCAGCAAACTACTAATATATTACCATAAAGGGTAGAAGAGTTTTTCTTTCGGTGACGTTGGACTTGATCTCTCTCTCTTTTTATTCTACATTTATCGCAAATATTAATTTTTCTCCTCCACAACAGAGCCTCATAATATAGAGAGTTTTTCCATTACCTGTTATGCGTGTCAAGCACTTTACTCAAAAACCCACGCCAGTTTTTCAAGATTCGAGGAGGGCTATCCCTTTACTAATCACATGAAGACATGCAACAGAACCGAAAATAAAACACCTAAGTTTTTGTATAAAAGGCGGCCGCTGTGACCGAGCGGTTCTAGGCTCTTCAGTCTGGAACCGCGCCACCAATACGGTCCCAGGTTCGAATCCTGCCTCGGGCATGGGTGCGTGTGATGTCCTTAGGTTAGTTAGGTTTAAGTCGTTGTAAGTTCTAGGAGACTGATGACCTCAGATGTTAAGTCCCATAGCGCTCAGAGCCATTTGTTGTATAAAAAGCTAAAGACCTATTACTAATTTTGAAGGGAACGATCACAACGCCCTCCTTTGCTTAGGCTAACGTGATACCTGATCGGTTAACCGAATTTGCTTAGCCATGTCATAGGTGACCAAAAGGTCACGGGTTAGAGTAGCCTGGATGTGGGAATTAATTTCCATGGCCTCCGCTTTTTGATGCCCTCTAGAGGCTTTTGTGGTACGGGCTGCAGAGGTCCGACAGTGTGTCAAGGTCTAGTGCGGTTTATTAGAAGCCGCAAGGTTCAAGACGGAACGACTGAGAGAGAGAGAGAGAGAGAGAGAGAGAGAGAGAGAGAGAGAGATAGATAGAGAGAGAGAGTTAAGCTGACGTTCAGAGTAGATGAAGGGTATTCAGCATCGAAATTAACTCAAAACCGAATATACAGGAATGATTATGACTGTACTGTGGAGTAAAAAACAACAGCACAAATCGAGCGAAAAAACATTTAATTGTGGCTTTCATTTCTCTCTGTGAATACCACCCAGTTCAGTGCAGTGTGTCGTGGATCTACTGTCAGAAATATCAAACTGTGACGTAAATACCCATCGCTGACGAAGTACAAAGGAGAACAGAGTGTGAATTCGTTGCCATTATCTGTCAAGAAAATCTGCTGTCATGTTTTAAGATTGAGTTCTTATGTGAGGTGAGAATTAATTTAAGTTTTATGCCCTCTGGTACAAATCACAACTCAAGCTTTATTTTAAGCTAGGCGTATTAATAAAAGTCGCTACGTGTCTTGAGTCTCAGCCTATCTTTAAGCCATCATTTAGAAAAAATGTTGCCTAAATATGCAATGCTTAACATAGGCCCGTTGTTTTTTGAAGCTGACAACGAACTTCACTGTGAAACGATTTTGAGAAATATTAAGAAAACATGCAAAATTCGTTATCTTCACATCATAAAAACGGATGTTAGTTAGAAATGTACATCTTCAAGAACTCCATGAGTACCTGATATCACCATGCAACAAATTCTTCTTCTTCTTCTTCTCCTTCGCCTTCTTCTTTCCCGGTGATACAGTCCGTGAAGGACCCAGGCTTTGTCGATCACCTGTCTGCGCTATTCGTCTCTCGACTTCTCCAGTCTTTCCCAGTTCGCACTCCTCATCTTCTCAGATAAGTCTCTATACCGCAATCTTGGTCTCCCGTCTGAGCGGCAACCATCTAGCTTTACACCTACTTTGGTACTCGCTGTTCTTCTATTCTTCGCCCATGTCCTAATCACTGGTATCTTTACATCTACTTCTATTTGTCGATTCTTACAGAGTTCATACATTCTGCGTAGGTCACAATTCTCCAAACACCGTTATCGCATACTACCCCATATAATATCCGCAGTAATTCGCGTTCCTATGTATCAAAGACATTTCTGACTTGTGTTATTGTCCACGTTTGAGAACTGTACATAAAAAAAGTTTTACTATCGTTTTATAAACTGTCATCTGCATTGGCCTTGAGATGTTGAAGGATCGCATCAGATTAAGGAAACTGTTATAGCGAGTGTTACCTGAAGCTGTTCTTGCCTTTTCCTCTGTTGGTACCATGCTATCTTCTGTAGCCATTCCTCCCAAATACTTATCCGCAGCTGGTGGTCTCTCCGTCGCGTTCTCGCTTCCCGAGCACGGAGTCCCGGGTTCGATTCCCGGGGGGTCAGGGATTTCCACCTGCCTCGAGATGACTGGGTGTTTGTGATGGAAATGGCGAGATTGGACTGAGTAAAGGTTGGGAATTTGTACGGGATCTGATACCCGTGCAGCTGAGCGCTCCACAAACCAAAACATCATCATAATCATCCCAAATACTTTAATTGATTGTTCTTTGAAACCTTTCGTACTGTTCGTCGTTTATCCACCTTGTTTTGTTTCTATAATGTTGATTGCACATTTCTTTCAGTTTTTTCTCCCTCACGACAAAGCCAAATGCGGCCTCTTCGTGTTCCAAAACTGTGTAGCTTTCCAGCAGGAATTTTCTTTTTCTCCCAGGCATAGCTATATCGCCCACAAATGCCTTGTTTTGAGTCGTCCTGTTGTAAATAGTACCTTGTCCTTTCCTTGGCCGCTTTCGCATGACAGCCTCCAGAGATAAGTTAAATAGCGTGGGTGCTCATAAAGTTCGTGACCGTTATACTGAACGCGTAGCATTTTTCTGTTGTTGATCTAAGGGCGAAAATCTGAACTGTTGAACCTGTTTCCTTCCTGAACCCGCACTCATATTCTTCAACCGTGGCTTCAGCGTATGGTCGTAATTTCTTGTCCAGTATCCTAGCAAGGATTTTGCAGGCAACGTTCATCAGTGCTGTTCCTCTGTTGTTATTGCCAGTTGTCCTGTCACCCTTCTTATGTATTAATATAGTAACGGATGTGTTCCAGTTCTATGGCATTTTTTTCACTTCTCCTTATTTTCCGAACTAGTCGATGCGTTTATTTTTCTAAATAACTCTCCTTAACAGCCACAGTTATTTCTTTCAATGCTAGTCCCTCTCCATCATCATAGCTAACAGCTTGTTCTACATGTTCATGCTGTTCACAGTCCTGTATTTCCCCAGATTTCCGGGCTTCTTTAAAATATTCTCCTCCTCCTCCTCCTCCTCCTCCTGCAACCATTGTTTCAACTCCGATCATATTTCCTTCTTTATGCCCGCATTCGTTCTCCGAGGCTGCCATCCGTGTTTTAACTATATCGTTTACTGAAATGTTCGTCTAGTGTCCTTTTCATGTCTATATTCCTCAATGTATTTCATTCTATCTTTTTCAAATTCGCTATTTTACCTTCTGCGAGTAGTTTTTACTTTACGTCTCATTTGTTCAAAATTTAGTCTGGCGGCCAGTGTTTCACGCTGGAGCATCTTCTTCCTTATTCTGTTGTGTACCTTAATGGCCTTCTGTAAGTCATCATCATACTAATTTGTCCAACTCAGTTCTCCAGTTCCAGCTCTGACTACATCGTCTGTCGTATTGTTCTTTCGAATAGTCACCACTGCACTTTGTTCTAGCCCTTTCATCCATTTCTTATGAGAATTGTGCTCTTTCAGTGGTGACGATTGGGTCCACATTACATTTCCTACTTCTTTTAACAATGCTGTAGATTGTTGCTGATATCCCTCACCTATACTTGGCTGTCACCGTATAGTAGTCCGAATCAACATGTCTCTTGTCACCTTAGCATCGCTAAAGTCTGACAGTGAAACACGCATTATTTCATTAAGTATGTGAACTGTGAACTATACGGTAGATTGTATCTCCATCCGGAGATTCCTATGTCTCTTTGTGGATACTATTTTGTGGAAATATAGGGCCGCCTACACTGAGGTTTTTGCTTACGCCAAAGTCAGCCAGCCACAGCCCGTTGCCCCTGCACTCTTCATTTAGACTGCGCTCTTTACTCGGTCTAATCACGATTCCCCCTCCGGCTTGACATTCACGACGCGTAGAATCGCTTTCAGATAATTTTCCGCTTCACTGTCATATGTGCCTCCAGGCTGTTCACAGAAGAGGTATTTAGCCTCATCATGCGCTTCCTCTATCGGATAACTGGCCATATTGAAGTACTTGATTTTTTTTCTCGGTGGAGCACATCCTACGGTTTTTCGCCTCAAAACTCAATAACGCTGACTTGGATGCGCTGTGAACTAGGGGACCGGTTCCAAGACTGGCTGTACCACACTGCTGAAAGACAATGTTTAGTCGCCATGATCTATTGAGCAGGTTGACTTCCCCCCTACTTTCCTGAAACGGTGTTATTCGTGTTCTGTACTTTTTCACTCAGTCCTTCAAGTTCCTGAATGACACTGTTCTGTTAAGACTTAGTGCATTCCAAGTATTCATTCTTAAATCAGCTCGTGTCAGGTGTCGTAGAGGTTGTTCGGTTTCACATATGCTCTACAATCTCGTGTCTAAATACGTCTTGCGTGGCCGGGAAGTCACCCCCGCGAACTATTACATATGGTTGTACATATTCGAAACTGCGTATACATATCGTGTATTTCATAATGGCTTTAGTCGCTGCAGTGCCAGTTCTTTCGGGACATGCGTGCTCCCCTAAAGAACCTTTCTTTGTTCTTTTGAATGACACAGGCTCTACAACATCGTAGAAACCTGTTTGGGTCTTACCACGCCAGACTAATGGTTGCGTACATTCGCAATTGCGAATACACTTCAAGTTTGCCAAGCGCGTTTTGTGATACCATAATACGGCACTTGTTTTACAAGCCGCGATATGTTCGCGAACAGAACAGTAGTCCAGAAAGTGTAACTACTGTACGGCAGTTTGTTTTGAACAGTAACGCTGTTAACAAGGTGACTCTAGTATAAAAACGGTTCTAACCGCTATGGGACATAACATCTGAGGTTATCAGTCCCCTAGACTTAGAACTACCTAAAGCTAACTAACCTAAGGACATCACACACATACATGTCCGAGGCAGGATTCGAACCTGCGACCATAGGAGCAGCGCGTTTCCGGACTGAAGCGCCTAGAATAGCTCGGCCACAGCGGCCGGCTGACTTTAGTATATATATATATATATATATATATATATATATATATATATATATTGTGTGTGTGTGTGTGTGCGCAACGATGGCGGCGCTGATTTTGTGTTTACCTTTTGTCGACGCCACTGCCGCTTCATTATATTAGGAGATAAACAGGTAGCGATGCCTCGTCATATTTAAACCGCATAATTTTCACATGTATGTCTGTAATATTGTTCATTGTGGCCTACTTTGTTGCTTTAAGATGAAGACAATTCTATAGTTGTATTTGTGTTTTCTCATGTTCTGCTGCAGATCCGAAATTGGTCATTGCTGACCGAAACTTGTAGTCTGAGGACCTAACAACTTCGTGATCATAGACGGAAATTAAGAATTTATACCATTATATGAGGCGGGCTCTTTCCCAGTTCTAGTAGGTAAGAAGATTTTCCTTAGACAAGAAAAACTACTTCCTTCCGTAATGACACCCGTTTCCATATAACGACACGAGTCGCGTTTCTTTTCAGCATTTGCACATAATGTAGATTTTCCACACAACACAACCCACCATTTTCCTACGTGAACTGAGACGTATCACACATTCACCAGAAAATAAGTTCCTTGAATGAGACAGGGAATTTGGAAATTGCGCCAGCAAACCATGGCAGGCTATAACTCGCTATACCATGTCATTATAATGTAATTAATTTCAAACATCAATTAAAATCATTCGCTTCTGAAATTTTTTTGATATCGTAATGAGATGTTGATCGCGGAGCAAGAAGATTACAGCTGTTTCATGAATGGATTTTATTGGAAAGAGAACCAATAGAGGTACTCAGGGTACCCTCTGCCACACACCGTCAGGTGGCTTGCGGAGTATGGATGTAGATGTAGACGTAGGTTCAATCCCGCGTCCGGCCATCCTGATTTAGTTTTCCGTGATTTCCCTAAATCACTCCAGGCCAATGCCGGGATGGTTCCCGTGAAAGGGCACGGCTGACTTCCTTCCCCGTCCTTCTCTAATCCGATGAGACCGATGACCTCGCTGTCTGGTCTCCTTCCCAAAACAACTGAACCCAACCCATATCGAACTTGGTCCGAGTACGCGGAAGATATTCTTAAATAACGCGTCGATATTCAAGGTTGTAATTAAAGTTCCTGTTTTCCGAAACGTGATATCGACTTACGAAATTAGCACAATGAAAAAGTTTCTACCGACTTCGCCGAGAGCCCGCCCATCATAAATTACGAAGAAATGAAAGGCGGCAGGTAGCCCGGAGCGACAGCAGCCTTGGAGCAAAGAGGAGAAGGGGGCGTAATTCAGCAGATAGGCGGGCCTCGGGCCTCGGGCCTCGGGCCTCGGGCCGCGTGATAGGCAGCGGGCACGGCCGAGCCCTGGCGGGGTCGCCGACCTCGCCCCCACCACACCCCACCCACAACCTGTTGCCAGGTGGCGCGAATCTAGGCCAGCACTCGCGTGCCGGCTGCCAGCTGCCTGCCCCGGCCCACCGCCACTGACTCATCGCGAAAACTCATCGCGCGCCGCACACAGGCGAGGACGTGAGCTGCCTACACCACCGGGGCGCTCTGCGCTGCGGTGCGGCAGCCACCTACACCCCGTGTCACTCCCGGCTGCGTCCCCTTCCATGCCGTCTTGTCCCACTTCTCTAGCGATCGTCTCGGCACTCTGCTTCGAGACACGTCATTAAGTTCCACCGCAGACACTGCTCGTCAGGTTGTCACTGAAAGCAGTGCGTAATACAACGAGCGTTAAATAAGTAATGCGGAATTCGTTGTGGGACATCGTGGTATACGCGTAATTGAATAATATGTTGTATGTACGCGGACCAAGTTTATTATTGCAGAGAAATGCAGGAAGATCTGCAGCGGATAGGCACGTGGTGCAGGGAGTGGCAACTGACCCTTAACCAGTGTGCGATTTGCAGGGAGAGGGGAGATGGGAGGGATTTCTCCCCCCCCCCCCCCCTCTGCATCAATCCATCCCCTCCTCTGGTTTTAGTTTATGCATCCCAACCTGGAATGTTTATTTCCCACGCACTGGAGTAAAACCTTACATATAATTTAAATCTGTGGAGCCGAACACTGAAAGTTTTCAATAAGTCTTACTATTAATATTATTAATATATTAATATGTTTCAGTTTTCTACACCTTTTCACAAATGTGCCTCTATTTTTTGGATTCCCCTCGTATACCTGTATATAGATGGTTTTGTAAATAAGTTTTACCTATAATGTACTTTTAAAGATATAACAAGGGATGGCTTTTCTGACAGTGCATACGCGTGAATAGTGAGTTTCGGCATTAACGTCTATTTATAAATAGCTGTTTAACCATGCGTAACGCCACGGTCCAAGCTAGTAACATATATAATTCTACTAACCCCCTAAGACATCCCCCACACTGGTAAAAGCACAAATCGCACCCTGCCCTTAACAGAGACAAATGTAATACTGGGTGATCAAAAATTCAATATAAATTTGAAAACTGAATAAATCACTGGATAATGTAGATAGAGAGGTACAAATTGACACACATGCTTGCAATGACAAGGGGTTTTATTGGAACAAAATAAAAAAAAACACAAAAGTTCAAAAAATGTCCGACAGATAGCGCTTCATCTAATCAGAATATCAATAATTAGCATAACAAAGTAAGACAAAGCAAAGATGATGTTCTTTACACGAAATGCTCCACCATCATTCCTCAACACTAACTGTAGTCGAGGAATAATGTTCTGAACAGCACTGTAAAACATGTCCGGAGTTATGGTGAGGCATTGGCGTCGGATGTTGTCTTTCAGCATCCCTAGAGATGTCGGTCGATCACGATACACTTGCGACTTCAGGTAACCCGAAAGCCAATAATCGCACGGACTGAGGTCTGGGGACCTGGGAGGTCGAGCATGACGAAAGTGGCGGCTGAGCACACGATCATCACCAAACGACGCACGTCTGTCGGACATTTTGTGATTTTTTTAAATAGTAAAATCCCATGTCATTCTAAGCATGTGTGTCAATTTTTACCTCTCTATCTACATTATTTCGTGGTTCATTAAGTTTTCAAATTTATACTGACTTTTTGATCACCCAGTATATTGCGAATACATAGAAAGAAGGATCCATTATTGGATGATTATATGATAGCGGAACAAACACTGGTAGTAGTATCGGAGAGAATGCGTGCGGAACGATGTGAAGTGGAATAATCATATAAAATTAATTGTTGGTAAGGCGGGTGCCAGGTTGAGATTCATTGGGAGAGTAAAATGTAGTCCATCAACAAAGGAGGTGGCTTAAAAACACTCGTTCGACCTATGCCTGAGTATTGCTCATGAGTGTGGGATCCGTACCAGGTCGGGTTGACAGAGGAGATAGAGAAGATCCAAAGAAGAGCGGCGCGTTTCGTCACAGGGTTATTTGGTAACCGTGATAGCGTTACGGAGATGTTTAGCAAACTCAAGTGGCAGACTGCAAGAGAGGCGCTCTGCATCGCGGTGTAGCTTACTGTCCAGGTTTCGAGAGGGTGCGTTTGTGGATGAGGTATCGAATATATTGCTTCCCCCTACTTATACCTCCCGAGGAGATCACGAATGTAAAATTAGAGATATTCGAGCGCGCACGGAGGCCTTCCGGCAGTCGTTCTTCCCGCGAACCATACGCGGCTGGAACCGGAAATGGAGGTAATGACAGTGGCACGTAAAGTGCCCTCCGCCACCCACCGTTGGGTGGCTTGCGGAGTATAAAAGTAGATGTAGATACTCGCGCTTCAGTCCCTATATTTTCATGAAGTTCCGACAGGTGGCGTCACCATACGGGGCTTTCAAAATGGTCTGTGTTACGAACGTTCGATCCAAGCAGAGAGCTGCCACTGATTTTCTTATGGCGGAAAACGAGGGTATCGTAGATATTCATAGGCGCTATCAGAAAGTCTACGGAGACCTGACAGTGGATAAAAGCGTGGCGAGTCGTTGGACGAGGCTCTGCCATTATCGCAACAAGGTCGTGCAAACCTCTCCGACCTCTCGCGTGACTTCACACAAATAAAAGGAGCCGCCCCTTGCTTTCCTTCCTGTATACACCCTACTCTGTGACAATACTCCTCTCCTCCTTTTATGTTGGTTGGTCCTCTGGCGACATCTAGAAACTGATTAATGTTACTTCATGTTTGCAAACGATCCAACTTCTATTGAAATTTCTTGGCAGATTAAACCTTTGTTCCTGATCGGGACTCAAACCTGGAACCGCGGACAAGTATTCTGCCGACTGAGCCATCCAGGTATGACTGACAGCCTACCCATTCTAATCCGTAAGACTCGCTGGTTTCATCTTCCAGGAAGTTTCATATCAGTGCACACTGCCGACTTTTGTGGCCGAGCGGTACTAGGCGCTTCAGTCCGAAACCGCGCTGCTGCAACGGTCGCACGTTCGAATCCTGCCTCGGGCATGGATGTGTGTGATGTCCTTAGGTTAGTTAGGTTTAAGTAGTTCTAAGTTCTAGGGAACTGATGACCTCAGATGTTAAGTCCCATAGTGCTCAAGGCTATTTGAACAATTTTTTCAGCGCACACTCCGCCGCAGAGTAAAAATTCTTTACTAAAATGTAGACTTTCACGGCCGGAAATATCATGTCCATTATAATTATCCTGGCTGTTATGCCGTGGTCGGTTGATGAATTTTGTCTCAATTCCCAACGTTTCGTCTTCGACTGCGGGAGACATCTTCAAGGGGGTCCGTAGTTCGATAGAAGGTCCAACACACCCACTGGCTCGCTCTGACTGCCGCTAAATTCCGTCTCCGCGAGCTCCCGCGCTGCGGTGTGACGTCACGTGTTTTGAAAACGTCAGTGCAATTGGCCGCTGTCCGTCGCCGTCGCCATCACCCAGTAGTGGACGGGTGGTACACATCTTCTTTAACACCGGCATCCATATACCGTTTAATTTCACGCCCTCCTCCTTTCGGTTGACATTATTTGGGTGTTTAGCGATTTCGATTGCCTCCCTGTATAGCCACACTTAGCGGCAGTCAGTAGCAAGCCAGTGGGTGTGTTGGACCTTCTATCGAACTACGGACCCCCTTGAAGATGTCTCCCGCAGTCGGAGACGAAACGTTGGGAAGTGAGACAAAATTCATCAACCGACCACGGCATAACAGCCCGGATAATTATAATGGACATGAAAAATTCATTCTAAAATTGTTCTTGAGAGTAAAACATGAGAGCACTGTCTAAAGAAGAACCGGGCATAAGAAATGTATAGAAATATGAAAACAGCTTTAAACTGGAGAAAAGATTAACACTCCGTCCATGCCACGTATTTATGAGTTGGTAGTTAACACACAAATGTGGATGATGCTTGACACTTTCCGAGCCCTTGCGCAAGTTAGAGAACAGTTCACCATTGAAAGTAAGAGATGTCCCACTATCAGCAGGTACACGAAATTTTACCACAATATGACACACTTACCGTGGGAAAAATGTGCCTAACAGAGGCGAGATCTTTCGTCCACACGCTGCAGGTCGGAAATATTACTAGCTCCTTCTGCAGTGACACCTCCTTGCCCCACTTCCGTAGCCAGAGAAGTGTGTCGTGGATTATCTACTGTACTGGATACATACAGTGGATAAGTGGAGCCACGCGCAGAGAATAGGAGACAATAAGCAGTTTCACTGCGTGATGAAGTCTAATCTGCTCTATTCTGCTCAAGATAGCAGGTATCTGCGCATCATAAGCATAAATTCCAGCGCGACCACTAAGGTCGTAGTTTGGAATTCTGCCTCGGGCATGGATATGTGTGATGTCCTTAGGTTAGTTAGGTTTAAGTTGTTCTAAGTTCTAGGGGACTGATGACCTCAGAAATTAAGTCCCATAGTGCTCAGAGCCATTTGAACCATAAATTCCATTTTATTTGTCTCCAATCCATGAAACAGTTCCCCAAGCAACGAAGAGGTCCTTCAAACCTGTTTCAGTGTTATCAGTTCCAAACTAGCAGATTTCAGAATGCGTGAAACCTAGTAACTACCGCAGCATTCGGTGCTAGATGCTGGTTATGGGGAAGAAAGTGTTATTAATTAATCTCTGTGTGCTCTTCATCTCCGTAAAAACTTTGAACCAAACCAGGAAGTAGGTCCACTAATGAAATGATCAAATTATAACCATATTTATCGATGACACGTTAAGAATGTCATATTCAGGAATTTATTGACTAGCATTTATTTTAGGAAAGCGATTAACAATTTTTGTTTCGATAAAGGAACTGATGTTGCAACTTTACATTCATGTTCACAAACAGGTCGATTTCTGTTCTTCACCAGCTGAAGAGTAAATGGATAAATCTTTAATAATTAAAGACCATCAACTAATGGAAAAATAATTTGTTATTTTGTATATTAAGATGTTAATGAAACTGTAAAATCATTGCCTGTAAATGTTTAATCTGTATTTCCTTTATATGTGATTCTTTCCAATATTAGAAACCAATGAAAGGTACAATAGTCACATAGAAAACTTTCGTAATTTGATCTGAAATAATGAAGTAAGCAAACGCACACTGTTCTTCATGATGCGGAAGATACGTTCAAGAGAAACATGGATGGTTTTGAAATTTGGCTGTTTCTCCACTGAACATACAGATCTGCTCCGTGTACGTAACACAGTAGTGGAATGAACAACACTGAAAGGATACACAATAGTACAAAGAATATCTATTCCAATAAGGGTTACAGGGGTTTGGCGAAACATCCAGTTGGACAATAACCAGGAATTACGTTTCTCAACGATATCCACAATATTTTTTATAAGGAATTGGACAATATGAAGTAGTTTGGCCAAAGTAATTTTATTAAAGTTCAAGAAAGCTTCGTTTTAATTTAAACAAACCATAACACGTAGCAATTACGTATAATGATCACATCGACAGTGGTAATACGGTGTGACTGGGAAAAAAATATGTTGCTAACAATTAACTAAAAATGGACACACAAAAAGAGTAGCGAATTAGAAAGGCAGAATGAAACGGAGGGAAAATAAAAGGAAAAATCAGGAAGAAAGGTGCACACAATTTGGTCGGAGAGAAATAAGTTTTTTCAAAAGTATATCTCTACGTTTTCAGTCAAAGTGGCAGCAGTAATTAAAAACAGTGATATGTATTTATCGCAGGCCATTAAAAGTGGCATTAATGCTTCTGAAAGCACTGACTTTTTTATGGTTGTTTTGTGTAGTGGTATCTCAAAGTGCTAAAACGGCACAACTAGAAGCGTAGACTTTTCAGCCAGCTCGTCAAATTTGTGCACCTTTCTCCCCTTCCTTCCTCCTCCTCCACCACCTTTTCCTCCTCCTCCTCCTCCTCCTCCTCCTCCTATTTTCTCCACTTTCTCACCTTTTTCTTTCTTCTTGCACTCTGAAGCTCCCACAAATCCTAGGCGCCCCCCCCCCCCCCTCCATCACGCACTACAAACGTGAGCGCGTGCGCGCCACACACACACACACACACACACAAAGTGCGAGCACACGTGACCAAGACTCGTGCTTTCCTCCATTCCTGCTTTATCGTGTGTCTCGCCAGACGCTATCTTGTTTGGTCTGGTCCGTAGGCCCATTGTTACAGCACAGCCTTAGAGGCTGCCACCGATCCGGATGTGCTTAACCGAGATAACCTCCCTGAAGATGGGCCGAGGACCTTTGTCCAGATATTACTGGTTACATTCTATTGTTTGAGGCCGCGAGAACGAGATAGCGCTGTAGACGGACGAGTGACGTGTCAGCGACGTACAGGGCAGGTGTGAGTACGGAATGTCAACCTGAGAGGTGAAGGACCGTAGGTTCTGTAACAGCTCGTTAAGACAATCTGTTAATATAGCATGAATAAACGTTGATTAATCAAAAGAAAAAATACAACATTCCCGATATTTACAAATAGTGAATCTTTCGCTTCATACGAACGGTACACTGTACGTATCCGTTTGTGTCGAAGTGTGACTCGTAAGTTAGCAAGTGAACTTCTCTTCCAGTCGGAGGGCACTCATCACTTTGAAAAAGTTAGAATGTCCTCAGTACTTCGTTAAGTGATGAAGCTAAGAAAGGAAGAAAGAATCAAAGGTGACTGGGCGTTGCACCCACAATTGTGTTACCCTGAAATGTATTGAGGGTATTTGTGAAAACCTAAAGCATGATAGCCTGTTGGGAAACCGTGACAAAATCCTTCAGTATGTAAGTGAACTGCTGCAAGCACAGCGCTTTTTTGCCTCTGTTTTTCTTTCATTCCCTTTAATGAAAGGGCTCTTAGCAAAAATTCCTTGCTCTTCTGCTTTGTTGTTCACGTATTTTACGTGATGTTGTTTATACTTGTTACATTGGAGCGATAATACAGAAATAAGATACTGAATACATGGTTGACCAGAGTAGCCCTACTGTTGCGTTGATAATGAACTACTGTATAATGGGGTGGTAATATATTACTTTTGATGATACGTACTGTTAGTGGTGACAGAGTCGGTGGCACTACAACGAAAATGATATTCCAAGTGGCGAAGGGCTGCTGCTTGAATTGAGTGTGCAGGAAGTTCATCTGATGAGAAATGTATGGACACTGGCTATAATTATTAGCACCATAGAATTATTGTAGTATCTGACTCAAGTTGTGCGTCTCAGAAAGGGTTTCAACACAGTGGAATAAACTCAGGAGCCAAGACGCTATGACCACCCACTTAATACTCGAAATACCAAGGGCAAGGGCTGGAGGAGGGTACTTCGTGCCCATCTTTTGGAAAAATTAAGCCTGGTATTTCATATTTCAAAATTTTGAAAAAAATTGTTGTTTTTAATAATTTATTCTCCGATTCTGTAACTATTTAAATTTTTCAGTAAAACTAAATTTTTGTGGTGGTCGTAATGTATCCATCCATTTGGTGTAAACATTACGAAAAATGCGTTGTTGTTGCTAGCGTTGAGCCAAAACATGTTTTCAGGTTCTGTGCCCTAACTGTATATAAGTACCTATTTGGAAAGTATGTGAAAGTTTCTTTTATATATTTATTGAAACAATGTGTTTGCAATGTGTAAAACTTAGTTTTCTATGTTGTTGTTGTGGTCTTCAATCCTGACACTGGTTTGATGCAGCTCTCCATGCTACTCTATCCTGTGCAAGCTTCTTCATCTACCAGTACCTACTCCAGCTTACATCCTTCTGATCTGCTTAGTGTATTTATCTCTTGGTCTCCCTCTACGATTTTTACCCTCCAAGCTGCCCTTCAATACTAAATTGGTGATCCCTTGATGCCTCAGAATGTGTCCTACCAACTGATTCCTCCATCTAGTCAAGTTGTGCCACAAACTCATCACCAATTCTATTCAATACCTCCTCATCTACCCATCAAATCTTAAACATTCTTCTGTAGCACCACATCTCGGAAGCTTCTATTCTCTTTTTGTCTAATCTATTTGTTGTCCACATTTCACTCCCATACATGGCCACACTCCATACAAATACTTTCAGTATCGACTTCCTGACACTTAAATCTATACTCGATGTTAACAATTTCGACCATCATCAGTTATCTTGCTCCCCAAATAGCAAAACTCCTTTACTACTATAAGTGTTTCATTTCCTGATCTAATTCCCTCAGCATCACCTGACTTAATACGACTGGATTCCATTATCCTCGTTTTGTTTTTGTTGATGTGCATCTTATATCCTCCTTTCAAGGCGCTGTTCATTCCGTTCAACTGCTCTTCCAGGTCCTTTGCTGTCTCTGACAAAATTACAATGTCATCGGTGAACCTCAAAGTTTTTATTTCTTCTCCATGGATTTTAATACCTACTCCGAATTTTTCTTTTGTTTCCTTTACTGCTTCCACAATATACAGATTGAATAACATCGGGGAGAGGCTACAACCCTGTCTCACTCCCTTCCCAACCACTGCTTCCTTCTCATGCCCCTCGACTCTTATAACTGCCATCTGGTTTCTGTACAAAACGTAAATAGCCTTTCGCCCCCTGTATTTAACCCCTGCCACATTCAGAATTTACCGAGCGAGGTGGCGCAGTGGTAGCTCACTGGACTCGCATTCGGGAGGATGACGGTTCAATCCCGCGTCCGGCCATCCTGATTTAGGTTTTCCGTGATTTCCCTAAATCTCTCCAGGCAAATGCCGGGATGGTTCCTTCAAAAGGGCACGGCCGACTTCCTTCCCCGTCCTTCAGTAATCCGCTGAGACCGATGACCTCGCAGTTTGGTCTCTTCCCCCAAACAACCAACCAACCAACATTCAGAATTTGAAAGAGAGTATTCCAGTCAACATTATCAAAAGCTTTCTCTAAGTCTACAAATGCTAGAAACGTAGGTTTGCCTTTCCTTAATCTAGCTTTTAAGATAAGTTGTAGAGTCAGTATTGCCTCACGTGTTCCAGTATTTCTACGGAATCCAAACTGATCTTACCCGATGTCTGCTTCTACTAGTTTTTCCATTCGTCTGTAAAGAATTGGCGTCAGTATTTTGCATCCGGGACTTATTAGAACGATAGTTAGGTAATTTTCACATCTGTCAACACCTGCTTTCTTTGGGATTGGAATTATTATATCTTTCTTGAAGTATGAGGGTATCTCGCCTGTCTCATACACCTTGCTCTCCAGATGGTAGAGTTTTGTCAGGATTGGCTCTCTCAAGGCCGTCAATAGTTTCAATGGGATGTTGTCTACTCCCGGGGCCTTGTTTCGACTCAGATCTTTCAGTGCTCTGTCAAACTCTTCACGTCGTATCTTAAAGTGGTCCCCGCCCGGAGATCCGAATGGGGGACTATTTTACCTCCGGACTATTTTACCTCCGGACTATTTTACCTCCGGACTATTTTACCTCCGGAATATTTTACCCAAAAGGACGCCATCATCATTTAACCATACAGTAAAGCTATGAAATATGTAAATGTCAGTGCAGGGCAACAGAACCATTTAAAAATTTTGAACGGAAAAATGTGAAACTCACGCTATATGGTGCGGAATCTAGACTAGCAGGTACATCAAACCGATCGTCTGCGGAAAAGCAATCTGTTTTCAATGAAATTTACGTATGACTGCAAAACAAATGACTTATTATGAATTCGTGATTTTGCGGCGATATGAATTATTAAAATTTTCTCGGGCTTCCAGCCGCGCCAGGTGTCAAAAATCCCACAAGCTTTCCAGTGTCATTGTCAAGTGGTAAGACACTGTCAGTCTTACCACTTCAGAATGACTGAGGAAAGCTCGGTCGAAGCTCGTGGGATTTTAGACACCTGATGCGGCTGGAAGCCCTAGAAAAATTTATTAAAATGACTCAGATTAAAATGTTGTCCTTGAATTCTATAAAGCTTTATCTTTAATCCAGCAATCACTGTATGAGAACTATTATTGTTATTACACAGCAGATGAACATAGAAATTAACGTATCTAACTTTTTGATAAAAAAACATTCTTGAAAATTTTCTAGCTTGCACTTTACTGAATCTACTGGTATTAAACCTCTGAACTGTTCCATAATTTTCACAAATATACTCTGAAAATGACTATACCTTACAGTGAACATGAACTTCAATGGCAATTAAATTTATTAGCCTACCTGAGAGCACGGAAGGCTCGTCTGCTCTGAAACCTTTTACTATTAGAAATAGTGAGGGGACTGTCAGAAACCAAATTTCATTTTCCATACTTGCAATATGCAACGCTAGACGATAACCTACCAGTTTTCATACAATGTTTCTCACTCCAGAACTTGCATTGTGCAGTGCGAGTGTGCAAACGGAATCATGAAAGTAAAAGCGAAAATGGAAAACTAAGCATAACGACTGGCAAATGGGAACAAGGTTCAAATGGCTCTGAGCAGTATGGGACTTAACTGCTGAGGTCATCAGTCCTCTAGAACTTAGAACTACTTGAACCTATCTAACCTAAGGACATCACACGAATCCATGCCCGAGGCAGGATTCGAACCTGCGACCGTAGCGGTCGCGCGGTTCCAGACTTTAACGCCTAGAATCGCTCGGCCACCCTGGCCGGCTGAGAACAAGGACTCAAAATTTATCTATCCTTCATTAAACAAGGACAACAATACACTTTTTCACAAAGTTATCACAGTTACACAAATTAGCAAAAATATTTGCTAATAACTCTCCTGTGTACAGTTGGCTTTCTTGGCACTTGTTTCAACTATAAGACAAAACCTTATGTCGCATTATAAAATTCCTGCAGCAAACTTCAATCATACGGAACGTTGTAGCAGTAAGAAACTACACAGTTACAAATGTAAAGTAAACTGGATTATCTTAAAAGTAGGCTTTCGTCATTCGTCCATTACTATAATCTCATACCCTCAATGTCTTTCCTTAAAACATATTATTATAAAAATCCTTTAAAAAATAATGCTGCCTCCACTACATAGCGGGCCAGCTTCCATCGTTTTCAAATCAAGTACATTGCCAGACTGCCCAACACTGACATTACTCTCCGCCTTACTCTGATCAACATCTTTGGTCCCAAACACAATTTTACAATAAATATGATTATATAGATGCTACAGAGGTTTACTTCATTTATCATATTCACAACTTCATTTCAATTTATAGCTATAACTTCCTGATAATCATCTTGGAAAATAGGACAGCCCTGTTTCATATGTTGTTAACAAATGTTAAACGCATTTGTGAATTTATTTATTTGTGAGCACAAGAAGCCCCCCTCCCCGCTAATGGTAGTATGCGTTAAGGAAAATGTGTCAGTATTGCTAGAGTTAAGTTTGTTGGCCCACTGTCGCAACACAATACGCCATCGATTCTGTACGACATGGATTCGACAAGTTCTTCGTAAGATTATGAACGTATGTCGCCTCAGATGTCTGCTAACAACTCGCGTCAGTTCCCTTAAATTATGGGCCCGTTGATTGTGGGCGAATAGTTGGCGACAGGTAACGCCTCAGATGGTTTCACTGGTTTAAAACCAGAGACAATTGGTGCCGAAACATTAATGTAAGCCGGCCGCTGTGGCCGAGCAGTTCTAGGAGCTTCACTCGGGAACCACGCGGCTGCTACGGTCGCAGGTTAGAATTCTGCCTCGGGCTTGGATGTGTGTGATGTCCTTACGTTAGTTAGGTTTAAGTAGTTCTAAGTCTAGGGGACTGATGACCTCAGGTGCTAAGTTCCATAGTGCTTAGAGCCACTTGAACCATTGATGTAAGTTTGCTGTCACGCTCCTCAAACCACTGTAGCTCGGTCCTGGCTGGCCTTGGTACACGGACAGTTATCTTACTGGAAGATATCATCGATGGCGGGGAAGACGACAAACATGGAAGGATGCAGGTGGTCCACAGTAATGTTCGCAGAGTCCATAGCTGTCGTGGTGTCTTAAATTACTATCATGGGTCCCATGAAAGCCCAAATGAATGTCCCCTCCCCTTAGCCTTTTAAGCAGGGTACTGTCCACCGGCTTTCGTCCGGAGCGCGCTGCAAGTTTCGAGCAGCTGTTCTCCTGGATTACGGCATATCCGGACATGACTATCGATCTGGACTACAAAAAACAGTTGTTCGTCCGATTGATTCACACGTTTCCACTGGTCAAAGGTCCAGTCTCGATGATTCCGCGTCTATTGCGATCGTAATAGACGAATCCGTAGGCTCAACTTGTGAAAAACGGTGTGCTCCGAAACATTTCTGCCTGCACCAGCATTGTACTCTGTCATCAGATTTGGCACATGTCGCCGCATATCCTGCTTTCCAGTGCTGGCATCCGACCATTGCACCCTGTGATGGCGAGGCGTGGGCGTCCAACGCCTCGTAGCCTGCTGGTGTTTTCGCCATCCATCAACCACTTTCCATACCTACTCACGACAGCTGCACGCGCCGACCAACTTCGCCGTTTCAGAGATGTTCGTTTGCAACTAACGGGACGTAACAACTACCCATAAAAATTTGACCGTATCGTCGACGGATTGCTTTCACCTCTGCTGCGTTTATGTATAATACTTCCTTCGGCGGGTCACGCCCCCGAGCCTCTACCAATCGACATTCAGTCTCGCTCTGGCAGTGGTCATAATGTTCTGAACACGCGATCTAGTGTGGGAGAGAATAACTGTTTCTGACCGTATACGAGAGACCATACACAGGGTGGTTATAAACAGTCTGAAAAGCTTGTAAGGGTGTTTCAGGGTATGTTGTGCTGGGAAATAATTAATAAGAAAAAACTCGATACGTTACCTCGTATCCGAGTTAATTAGCATTGAAATTAGCCAATCAGGCGGTTGCGCGCGCAGATTGAAGGGGCTTGGCAGAGACGGTGTCGGCAGGTATGTTCATGGTTTTGTTTCCTGAAACCGACCAAGAGAGCGATACAAAAATTGGACATCTGGGGCGGGAAAGGGGGGTGAGAAGAACAGTAAGAATCTAACCCGAGCCAAAGCCTGAGCAGTATAGTGCTCTGTCATCTACGTTATGAGAGCAGCTGACGTTAATTCTATCTGGCGGGCCGCTTGAATTTGCGCAGTCAACAGCATGATACGTTAACTTCAGTGCTAATTAATTTGGAAACAGAGGAGGTAAACAATTTTTTCGTAACAATTATTTCTCTGTAGAACCTACCCTGAAGCAATGCAATAAAATTTATTACCACAGCCAATGGCTACAGTCCAGTTCTTATTGACCACATCTTGCACAGGAAACAAAAACGGAAAATTACGCTCTTCCTCTATGCTCCGCCTGCTTCCCCATCGACTGCCTGCAAGAAATGGTGTACACTACCATCTCTAGGTGAGGTATCACAAATTATAGCCAGCGCATTGAAAATCGGCAAGTATAGGCTTTCCTACTGTTACGAACACGACATCCCAGTGTATTTTTAATAGCAAAGATAAGATCCACCCAATCCCATGACCACATTTGAAGTCCGTGAGTTCCGTGGAGCATCCCATTCTACTCTCCCACGTTGTCTAATGACTACTGAGGTAGCTGATATGGAGTACCTGGCAATAGGTGGCAGCACAATGCAACTAATATGAGACACGTAAGTTTTTGGGGGTGTACGGATACTTCACATAATGTACGTTGTTCACACTGTGGCTTTCTCTGATTTTGCGATCAGCCTCTACACTCGAATTGATAATAGGAATGTATCTGATTTGTTTATATTTTTTAATCACTTTAATTCAATTCTCGTAGTTCTTCCTCTTTAAGTGTAGCTTGCAGTTCACATTAAAAATGTGAAGACGGTTAAATATTCAGCCTAAACTAGTACTCACTGAATATTACACAAGTGAGATCTGAACTATTAAAGCAGTTTGTCTATAAAAAACTTTCAGCTTCATTAAATATAAATATGATGCGTGAATAAATGAAAGGAAGTTCCGGCAGGGTTTGCTGCATAATGCTGTTGTACGTAGGATAGCTGAAATGCTAGAAAATTCTAGCGAAATGCACGAAGACGTACAGAGAATCATCGTTTGGTGCAGAATCAGGCTCTGACAAATTTCGGTTTGGTATTTCACAAATACGTACTTATCGTGTGTAGCGTATCTCTGCCGAAAGTGTCCATAACTGTAGTACGTCATGTGATATCCTCGAATGGTCATGCTGCGTGCACAATGGTTATCATACAGTGTTTAAGGTGTGTGCATGGATTACGATAAATGTCTATTAGTGCTGGACTAACGCCCTTTCAAGGTCAGCATTAGTCTGTAGCTACTGTGTTAGGAGTGCAGTCCCTTATCTCGGAACGTTCCATGTCTGTTCAGTCGGGATGCAGTCTAGACAAGCGGGGTCACAACCCTGTGTGACCCACACAAAACTTCACACGAGAAATGGGACGTTTACTTCAATAAGAGCACCACTAATATCACCTTCCATCGCTTGTTTAAACACTTATTCGGAACACTGTACCAGCTACTGCGTTCTCTGCAGAGTGTTTTATACGGTCGACGTACCGGTCCAGTATGTATGGCGTATGGTGTGTGTGTGTGTGTTTGTGTGTGTGTGTTTGTGTGTGTGTGTGTGTGTGTGTGTGTGTGTGAGAGAGAGAGAGAGAGAGAGAGAGAGAGAGAGAGAGAGAGAGAGAGAGAGAGAGAGAGATAAGCGTCCTAAGTGGAGCACAATAAATCAGACCCATCCGATCGGAGGGTTAGGTACTGAACTCGAGATTTTCTAAATTCCGAACGCGACCGTGTAACCAAAATAAGAGTACACGATGCGTTTATATTCCGGTCGGCAGTTTGACTTTGCGTTATAGTCATTAAACGGCTGCACCTTAGACCTTACAGCAAATGATCTGTCCGCCCTTGTCCATCTGTTCCCGCACTTCATCACAGACTTCCAAGTAGACAAGACATTAAATGCCATATTTTTCGTGTGGTGGAACCGAGTACACATAGCTTGTCTTACGGCGTTGCAGTAATGCACAATGCACTAAGGTGACAAAGGTCGTAGGATATCTCCTAATACAGTTTTGGATCTCCTTTTCCCCAGCGTGGTATAGCAACTCTACGTGGCACTGACTCAAGAAGTCCACTACAGAAATACTGAGCCATACTGACTCTACAGCAGTTCATAATTGCGGAAGTATTGCCGGTGCAGGATTTTTATCACCAACTGACCTCTAGTTATTGTCCCATAAATGTTCGATGTGATTCATGTCGGGTGATCTGGATGACCAGATCTTTCACCCGAACTGTCCAGAATGTTCACCATACAAATCGCGTACAATTATGACCAGGTGACGTGGTGCATTGTCATCCATAACAAATTAACAAATCCATCGGTGTTTGGGGGCATGAAGTTTGGAAATGGCTGCATATGGTCTCCAAGTAGCCGCACATAATCATTTCGAGTCAATGGTTCAGCTGAACCAGAGGACTCAGTCCCTTCCATGTAAACCAAAAGCTTGCACAGTGCCTTGTTGGCTTCGTGGGGTCTGCGCCGCACTCGAACCGTTACCAACAGCTCTTACCAACTGAAATCATCATCTGACCAGGCTACGGTTATTCTGTCGCTTAGGGTCCAACCAATAAGGCACGAGCCCAGGGGACGCCGCGTTGGTCGTCTACTACCATGGCCCATAAACGCCAGATTTCAACGCACTGCCCCGACGAATACGTTCGTCCCACATAGATTTTTACGGTTATTTCACGCATTGTTGCTTGTCTGTTAGCACTGAAATCTACACCATCGCCGCTGCTCTTAGTCGCGAAGGCCGTCCGCTACTGTGTTGTCCATGGTAAGAGGTAATGCATGGAATTTGGTTTTCTCCGCAACCTCTTGACACTGTGGGTCTCGGAATATTGAATTCCACAACGATGTCCTGAATGGAATGTCGCATACGTCTAGCTCGAAGTGCCATTCCGCATTACTCTGTTAATTCCCGACATTCAGCTATAATCACTTCGGAAACATTTTCACCGGAGTACAAATGACAGCAGAGAAATGCACTGTCCTGCTACACTTTGTGTACGTGGCAGTGGCGCCGTCTGTGTATGTGCATATCGCTGTCCCATGACTTGTCTCCTCAGTGTACGTCAGTCGCGGTAGGCGTATGCAAACGATTATATAGGGCTAGATCTAAACGTATATGACTGGGTGTTTGTGTTGTTGTCATTATTTCGTCATTATTCATGACAGTGGCGATATTGGACTGAGCAGAGGTTGGAATTTGTACGGGCGCTCATAACCGTGCAGTTGGGCGCCCCACAAACCAAACATCATCATCATCATCATCATCATCATCATCATCTAAAAGCATGATGTACGGTTGTAACTGTGAAAACCTTCAAAGTTCCCAGAGTGGTTTGAAGCGTACAGCTTACATGGTACGTAATGCTGAGGTGTCCAGATGATAAAGGGACTACGTCACTCCTTGTAAAGCTGCGTAGGACTAATCTCTGAACCTTTCACACATACATCTGTAAAATGAACTAAACAAAACGAATGTTGCTGGAAATGCGTTGGTCCGCTTCGGTAGCCGAGTGGTCAACGCGACCAATCCTCATGCACAGGACCCTGGTTTGACTCGCGGTCCTGCCAGGGGTTTTTCCTTGGTGGGAGGACTGGTGCAGGATTTTCTCGGCCTCTTGGTGCCAAGCTGATTCAGAAGTAGCGTCTCTGAGGTCGGAACGTCGATAATGACTGACAGTGCTGTCCACGCGCCCCTCCATACCGCATCCGATGATGAATTACCGAGGATGACACGGCGGTCGGTTGACTATCGCGTGATCTTCAGGGCCTGGTTGAGCAGTTTCCTTCTAGAATCACATTGGTAAGACAAGCAGTAAAAAAATTAAAGGACTTTGTTACATTTATGAAACACAGTAAATACCGGTGATATTTTGAGAAGATGAGATGAACTCTGAAGGAGGTCAGGACGTGGAGGATTTAGTCGTGGTATACCGACTTCTGCTTTCTTCAGAGGCTGTCAGCAGCATTTATTTTTCCCATTCCTATGTTTCCCCCCATGTGACTACTGTGGAGGTAGAGATGGCTGGAGAGAGGAAGAACTTCTCATACTTACAGCATTTTAAATGAAAGCATTGAAGAGGAAATAGTGTCTCAAGTAATGTGGCCGATCCACTAGTAATTGTTTCCTACAATCTATAAATGTATCACCTAATACAGGTGTTCACAGAAACAGATAAAACACACTATTTGTTCGACCTTGTCATGTAGAATGAAAACGATAAACATGAATTCAAAATACGCAGAAATACTGCAACCACTGGTACAGTTATCCAAACAATTTAATCTGCCTGTACTCTCAGTAACATATTTCCGGACTGCGGCTATTTGCTCGTTTCTGCTGTAGTGGAGCGGTCTTTACCTAATCCCCCTAAATAGGTAGTTGTCTGGGCATACGAGCCCGGCTCAAGGTCGAGTGAACTACCCATGAAGGCCTATGTTTACAAGTATCCACTGCAGAGAAACTTGGAAAAATTGACTCAGGCAGTAGCGCCTTACACGAGCGGTATTTGTGGGAGCAGGAAACTGCCAATAAAATGCCTACATTTTCCTGGAGAGATATGGTGCTCGCGCAGCGCTCCTAGAGCGCAGAAGTCATGTGTACTTTGGAGCGGAAACGGTGTTTGCGTTACATTTATTAGAAGGGGGGAGAAGGTGGTCCATAGCGATCAGCCGAGTTATTTCGGACAGTACGGATATTTGTGTGAACGAGAAAGTTTGTTCCTGTAAGCGGACGTCGTTTTCGGGTTTACTCATGCTGGTTGTCGAGCCCACCGTTGACGTTTACGCTCAAGAGGCAGCGACCTTAAATTGGGTTGCGGAGCCAAGTAGCTAGCCGGACAGTGTTCTATAGTGAACGAGAAAGACTTAAGGCTTAAATGAACAAATAAATTCCATTCGTCTTAGTGCGAATTTGACTTTAAACTGTATTCCTGTTTTGTTATTGCAGGGATTGTCGGCGAAGCTGCATACACATGGGAAATTAGTAAAGTGTCTGGTGAATGTACCGTGTTCAAAGAATAGAGGTGTGTATCCACTTAACATTATGCCTCCCCACACCATAACACCTGGACCACCAAAACGATCGTGTTCCTTGTAGTTTTACGAGTTCCCAGCTGTCAGCAAAATCACTGCTCTGACTGAATTTGCTCTCATCCGATAAGACCACGCGATACGACTCCTCTTTGATCTAATTCCCGTGCATATGACGTCATCGCAAACGTTGCCGCCGATTTGTGGATTTCACCGGAGCACAACGTTCTGGTTGCTGAGCAGAACATCACCCTCATGCAGCCGTAGCACCACTGTGGATAGTGAGATTCCGATTTGTGTAGACTTGTTGCGTGTGGTTGCAATTGAACCCGCAGTTTGACGTGGATCCCTTAATACCTGTTGCACAATGCGGTCATCTGCTGTAGCAGCTGACAGTGGCCGACAACCTTCTCCCCTTCGGGCAGCAGCGACTGTGGTTCGGAACGCTGCCCACCCTGCTGAGAACAATGACAAACTCCTGGGCTGCATTCGTCACAGTGTGTCCTTCTAGTTTTCCGATGATTCTTCCCCTTGTGAAATCGTCCAGATGTTCTCTCTGAACCATGTTCTAACGAAGAACACAGCACACTGCACCGTGACTGCAGTGTGACACACACACACACACACACACACACACACACACACACACACACTGCCTCCTGTTGTGGAGCCCTTTTTGGTGCTGTAGTGACTCTAACCCATCGCCATATGACATCCAGCTTCATGTGGACGTGTGGGAGACATCTGGCAACATGATACCGCACTTTCATTCATTTCCACATTGTAGTTACTTTATCAAATCTCGTTCGTAAGTTTGGCAGAGCAGTGTAGTTCGCTTCCAGCTGTCTGAGTGGCACAACAGAAGCGCTCATTGCTCAAGACAGCTGGTGTGCGGCGGGGGGGCTACTTAGAGGGGCAGCCGGGGTCCGCGTGTTCCCCGAGACAAAGGCACCGCGCGGCCGGTAGCCGGTGGCCGAAAGGTCACTGCCCGCTGTCCGCTGTACACGGCCCGCTGTGCCACGCTGGCTGCAGCCAAATTGGCCACAGGGCAACGCTGCCGCTCTGTATTGATAGGACAGAAAAGTAATACTGGCACGGCTCATGCCTCTCACCATTTCTCGTTTCCCAACTCCCGTATTCAAATGGCTCTAATCACTATGGGCCTTAACATCTGAGGCCATCAGTCCCCTAGACGTACTACTACTTAAACCTAACTAACCTAAAGACATCACACACACCCACTCCCGAAGCAGGATTCGAACCTGCGACCGTAGCAGCAACGCGGTGCCGAACTGAATCCCGCTAGAACCGCTCGGTCACAGCGGCCGGCAACTCCCGTATTGCCGTGCTCTAGGGCCTAGGCGTACGTCTTCGTTTCCTACTCACTGAAGTATGTGGTGGTAAGTGCGTATGGACCAAACTGCTGAGGTCATCGGCCCCTAGGCTTACACACTACTTAAGCTAACTTAAACTAACTTACGCGTAGGACAACACACACACACACACACACACACACACACACACACACACCTATGCCGAATCGAGGATTCGAACCTCCCCGACGGGGAGAGCCGCGCAAACCGTGGCAAGGCGCCTTAGACCGTGTCGGTGAAAGTATTTCTCCTTTCTTTTCTTCCGTGTACATTCGTTTACCTTCTCAAGGCGAACGTCTGACCCAAACATCCACTGCACAACAGACAGGACATGTGGCTGCAGTATTATGCAAAGACTGTCATTTACTGTACTTCCGTGGGACCAGTGGTAGTAATCGAAGACACCATGCTAACTTTGCATTAAGTGAACATTAGTTTGACCATCCGCAGCCCTTCAAGACTGATGTCTTCCCCAACAACGGTGGTGTGTTCTAACGGGTAAGGCAGAGTCGTGCTACAGTGTAAAGGTTTTTTTTTTAATTTCCGCCACCAGTCACAAACTTCGTAAACTATTGTATTACTTACTTATCTAGTGACATGTTTCGAGGTAAACCTCATCTTCGGGCTAAATGGCATTATAAAAACAACTTTAAAATAAGGCCATACAGATGTTACAAAGTCTTTTCGTGAATGCTGAGGAAGAAGAGAAAACTTAGTAAGGGATGATGTCACTTTGGAAGCTGTACTGATATTTGCACGAAAATGTTTTGTAACAGTCACTCACTTTTTTCTTCTGGCGTGGCAGTCTCGTAGTGATGCGCTGGGGTGCTTCCATTTCCGTGCCTCTCCTGGTCACTGTTCACAAATTGTGACTAACATAGCAGTAACTTGAAAACACGATCACAAACAGTTCTGTAGCGCAGTGCACAAGATGGCGGTCGAAATACAGCTGGTTTCGATTTGATTATCGATTTGTCGATCTATGTGGTGTCAGATGTTTACCTGTCTTCTGCACGTCTAGTTATTGTATTACAGATGCAGGTTGACGAAATACATTACAGATTGAGCACCTGTTACAATGTTTTTCAAAACATCATGATATAAACTATTTTACTTTACGTATTCCTAAGCTAGTGCTGGGGCTAGAGTCAAACGACTGTCATGTTATGTATCTTTTATTCTAGGAGTACTGTAATGAAATTTAAAAAGAAATGTGAGTTTTTGAAGTATGTCATTTCATTCAGGACCTCGTTATTCCTCATGTGGCCATGGATGAATATTTCCACTTCTTCAAAGATGTACATTTTCCAACTGTTTTCTCAGTTACGTACTACTTTGAGATCGTTGTCTGTTGTAACACTGTGCCAAGTCTGAAACAGTTAATGCGTTCTTTAAAGCGGGTTTTAAAATTTCTTCCCGTTTGGCAATGTAACATTTGTTGCAATGAGTGCATGTAATTTTATAAATTCCTGCTTTGTTAAGTTTCTCTGTGGGATGTGAGATGTCATGTATCAGTTTCTTTTTTGAATTGTTATTGGTGGCAAAAGTGATCCTGATGTCGATTTTTTAAACAGCATGGCTATTTTATCTATCAAGATGGCTTCAAATTCATGCTTCAGTGGTTCTAGGAACATGACACTGAATTCACGTCGATCCCTTGGCCTGCAAATTCGCCCTGATCTGAACCGGACGGACCACATCTGTGACGTTATTGGTTGCCCACAAACCACCGGGCTGTAATTTACGGCTATTGCGTAACCTGTCCATAGACATGTGATGCCACATACCTAGCAAGAACTTGTCGAAAACATGCCACTCAGAATCGCAGCTGTATTGTGTTCCAAAGGTGAACCAGCACGCTGTTAAGCAGTTGATAGTAATGTTCTGGCTCATCGCCATTCGTCAATCGGATCTATGTTTCCCATAATTTCCCAGTATCACATCAAGTTAATGCTGTGATGGTTCGTTCAAGGTTGTATCCTTTCCTCACCATAGTGCGTCCGATATAACGCCCCGTCATTAATAGGGACGCAGAGTGCAAACAATGAACTGCTCTGCTTCCTAAACTCTGCAGAAACATGTGAGCAGCGTCTGAGGCTTCGGCCTCTTAACGAAGTGTTAACTTGTTAAGGAAATCCTGCAGCGACTATCCGACGTCGTTTGCGTGAGAGATGATTTACTACTTCTGTTTTTCTGACATGGCCCACGCTCTTCATGTGACTGAAGTACACAGAGGTTACGAAAGCCATACGACAGAGATATACACATATATAGATGGCGGCAGTACACCGTGCACAATATATAAAGGGCAGTGCATTGGCTGCTCTGTCATTTGAACTCAGGAGACTCGTGTAAAAATGTTTTCCGCGCGATTATTTCTGCACGCCGGGACTGAAGACGTTGACGCAGAATGGTACTTCGAGCTAGACGCATCGGATATTCTATTCTGGAAATCAATATTCCGAGATGCACAGTGTCTAGAGTGTGCCAAGAATACCAAATTTCAGACATTACTTCTCACCACGGACAACGCAGTGGCAACGGTCTTCACTTAACGACCGAGAACAGAGGCGTTTGAGTAGAGTTGTCAGTGCTAACAGGCAAGCAACACAGAATGAAATAACCGTAGAAATGTACATGAGAGGTACGGCGAATGTATCCATTAGCACAGTGCAACGACGGACGCGAGTGCCTTTGCTAAAAGCACGACATCGCCTGCAGCTCCTCTCCTGCGTTCACGACCGTATCGGTTGGACTACTGGGAAAACGTGTCCTTGTCAGGTGAGTCCAGATTTCATTTAGTAAGAGCAGATGGTAGGGTTCGAGTGTGGCGCAGACCACTTGAAGCCATGGACCCAAGTTGTCAATAAGGCACTGTGCAAGTTGATGGCGGTTTCATAATGTTGTGGCTGTGTTTACATGGAATGGACTTGGTCCTGCTGTCCGACGGAACCTATAGTTGACGAGAAATGGTATATGGAGACCATTGACATCCATTCATGGACTTCATGTTCCCAAATAACGGTCGAATTTTTCTGGAAGACCCCGCGCCCTGTCAGAACATTCTGGCCAATATGAGCGAATGACGAGGCCACCCATATCGCCCGTTATGAATCCCGTCGAACATTTATGGGACACAATCTAGAGGTCAGTTGGCGTAAAAATCCTGCACCGACAACGGTCTCACAATTGTGGACAGCTACAGAGACACCAAGACACAATATTTCTGCAGGGGATTTCCAATGACTAGCTGAGTCCACGCCACGTCGTGTCGCTGCATTACGCTAGGCAAAAGCAGGTCCGACTCGATATTAATAGGTATAATGCCCCAGCGGGGTCTGCAATGATTAAAAAACCTCATAGTTACAATGTGATGGTATTACGAAAGATCTTGTAGAGAATAAGGCCCGTGCCAGATCTCCAGGAACGATAGACGACAGCAAAAGGTAAGAAATGGAGAAAAGACAACATATTGTGGAACTCTATATGCGATCGGATGTTGGCGAAACAGACGGACCCCCTGACATCTACATTCTAGCGTGTGGGCAAGATAGTTGATGCAGCTGTCCCTATTGCACATCCGCACCTTGTGTCGGCGGCAGGTGCCATTAAGTTCAGCTGCACCTGTTTTCCGCAAAAGCTGCTTGAGCTGCACCTGTGGAGAAACCTACAACACACATTCTACCATCGTAGCGTTCATTCAGTGGTAATCTTCGTTTGGTGCATCTTTGCTTCACGTTAGCGGGACAGGTAGCTGCATGATCTTAAGCTCACATATCGTATCCGAACAGTGGGGCATTTCTGTTGTTAGTCTCAACGGAATTCCTTGCTAGTTACTACTCGTAGTGTTCTAAATTTTGAATTTAAAAATGCAGTCCATGAGACGAGCTCATTGTGATTTTAAACATGATTGTAGGATAAATTCAAAGAAAGTTACACTTCAATTAATTAGATTATAAAATTAATAACAATAGACCCAATGATCATATCACATGAAACTTACGGTGAAAACCTGGTGACGTCAATGAACACAACACCGATAGCTATGCATGTACGTAAAGAAGAGACGAGCGTATTAAAAGTTTATATGCAAATGTGCCTATATTATAACCCCCCCCCCCTCCCACACACACACACACACACACACACACACACACACACACACACACACACACACACACACACACACAGTTACACTTAGTGTGAAGACAGCATGAGTTTCCCAGAGCCTTGTTTAATGTTTCCAGTGGATGACTACCCAAAATTACTAAATCATATACTATGATTGCTAAGTTACGTGAATGGGTACTAATAGAAATTACATAAAACCGCCATGGAGGCGTGAATTGTAATGAATAAAACATGATAAATAAAGATAGACGAACTAAAGGTCAGGGTGATAGTCGTCTTAAGCTCGGTCTTATCTGTTAATAATTTTGCGTAATTTTCAGTCATATCGTAAAACTGGCTATAAGTGTTTTTTTTGTGAGTTTTGTTGATAGCCAATTTGATATTGGGTTGTTTTTCTCAGGGAAATCTCCCAGAATGACCGTTATAATTTCAAACAGTATTACGTTGTGTTAAATGTATGTGCCTAATAAAGGGACAACAACAACAACAACAACAACAACAACTACTACTACTACTACTACTACTACTCTTAAAGAGTAGTGTTTGCTTTTTTAGGATGACAGAGTGAGACAAATCACAATACATTGTTTCGACTGTTTTTTCTTCCTGGTTAATTGAAATCAAACCAATATGTATGTACGATTAGCTTTTGATATTAATGGTACTCATTATTTAAGGATCTAACATGGATTCAGTGATGTTTGACGTCATGAAAAGTGTTTATGGGTGAGCTGCACGACGTGTGTGGTCTTCTGCTGTCGGTGATCATCGTTGTGCAGTCGTTCGTTGTTGTTGAGTCGGTTGACAAGACTGTGCGGCCTATCAGCCACTTGATTTGCGTAGATTAACTTCTCGTTGGGCAAGCAATAAGTTCCTGAGCGCGAGTTGCACACTTTAATGCCTCCTGGGACTTGGGCTAGTGCCATGTTTTCGTTCGACAATTTTGCACGACTGTACCAACTATAACTGTGTTTACGTAGTTTGTGAGAGTTATGGACTATAATTATACGATGTGGTTGATACTTGCATTCAAATGTTAGATGTTTTGGCAGTGTTTAGTTAGAATAACGAACTTACGTTAACGTCGCGGTTGATAATGGGAAAGCGTACCTTGGAACTTTCAGTGTTAGCTGTTCATTAGCGTGAATTAATGTGCAATTAAATGAAATTTTCCCGCAGATGTTTCTGTATTCGATGCTCTGCTTGTATTACATTAATTATTACTTAATTCTTTTTATAATCTTAATCCGCAGTTTATATGAGTCACATGCGTGACCAGTATTCAATAAACATTTATATGGTTTGAACTGCAATCGTCTGGTTTTGTCAAAATCGTTAATCCTATGAGATTTATACAGTCATTTAACTTACTTCTATATCATTCGCTAACATGTTTACTTACAAAAAAGGATTTAAGAATTACCTCTGAAATAAGTGTGTGTGCTCAGTAGGTGCCAATGAGACCGTCGATAAGACCACCGGTGCACTTCTATGTTGCTACAGTGAGTTGTCGGTAGCGAAGTTGGAGCATTATAACGCAGCAATGTAAGTTGTCAGAGAAGTAGAAGGTAGTGACAGAAAAGCAATAAGAGAAGCTGAAATATGGAAATACTATGTTACAACAATAACTTAACAATTTTTGTTGACTTTAGGCCCTCTCCAATTATACCTGTTATACTGAAGAGCTTTTAGAGAGTCATAAATTACTTACTTTGATATTTTTGGCTGTGAAATATTCCGCCGGCCGGAGTGGCCAAGCGGTTCTATGCACTTCAGTCTGGAACCGCGCGACCGCTAGTTCCAATCCTGCCTCGGATATGGATGTGTGTGATGTCCTTAGGTTAGTTAGGTTTAAGTAGTTCTAAGCCCTAGGGGACTGACGACCTCAGAATTAAGTCCCATAGTGCTCAGAGGCGTATGAACCATTTTTTTAAGTATTCCCTTTTTTATGAAAAATGTAATCAGAAGGAACAAATTAAATTCTTATTGCGCTGCTGCGATCACCAAATTTTATTTCATTCCGATGCACTCAACGAAAAGCCCGTATCGATTTTGTCAACAGGAATATTTGTTTTGTTTTCTGGTTCTAGAAAGGCAACGAAAAGATTTGAATTTACTGTAGAACGTGACTTCTTAACCACAACTGTAAGGTGACGTGATGGGTCTGCACTTCAACCGTCTTTGACGGTCTGTAATCAATTTCTCAGTATAAGCTGCCATGGGACTGGGACGCGGCGACAGAAGAGTCCGTATTTGGCGATATTGAACGTGCTTGGCCGGCTCTGGGGTCCCGTCGCCACGCAGTTAAGGTCACGTAATCGGATTAAGGCGCCATCAGGTCTCTTTCTCCACGTTTCGGCCATTTTCTCTGCTAGCACGAAATTTCAGATCACGATTTTAATATTACTGCGCCATCCGTCGGCGACGGCCACGGTATCTGTTCGTGAAACTACTCCTTCCGGCAACCGTTACGGTCTCTCTCTTTCTCTCTCTCTCTCTCTCTGTCTGCCCCTCCGCTCTTTGGGTCTCTTTGTCTCCTTCCTCTTCTCCTCGTCATATCTGTCGCATGTTCTCCTTTTTCTCTTGTCGTTCGGTATTCCTGCACCCCTCCCATACCCCCTCAATGCCCCCCCCCCCCTCTCTCTCTCTGCGACCTCCTACGTAACCTCTCACCGACCAACTTTGGCGCTGGTCGTACGGTCGTGAAGTGATGCGGATCTACGGTGACAGTCAAAGTCCCCTCGTGGCCTCTCTTCTCCGCTCCAGCGCCGCCTTCCCGGTCGCAGGTTCGAATCCTGCCTCGGACATGGATGTGTGTGATGTCCTTCGGTTAGTTAGGTTTACGTAGTTCTAAGTTCTAGGGGACTGATAACCACAGCAGTTAAGTCTAATAGTGCTCAGAGCCATTTGAACCATTTTTTCACTTTGTCTTTGGTCTTACTATGTCCTCAACGCTTTAAACACTGATCTTAAATGGCAAACAACAACTTTGATAGATATTGGGTTCGCTAGGGCCCTGAAATGGCAGAATTTCGTAAGACGCATGTTGTAATACCAAAAGCACGAAATACGAAAATCTTTTAACCAGCAATAACTCGTTTTACCTCATTTTAAAGTAACAAATCTTACCAAAAACGACACATTTTCGCTAGATTTTGAAAGTGCTGGTGCCCTTAAAAACGTAAATAACACCTGTGGTTCAAATGCCTCTGAGCACTATGGGACTTAACGTCTGAGGTCATCAGTCCCCTAGAACTTGAAACCACTTAAACCTAACGAACATAAGGACCTCACACACATCCATGCCCAAGGCAGGATTCGAGTCTACGACCGTAGCGGTCGCGCGGTTCCAGACTGTAGCACCTAGTACCGCTCGGCCATTCCGGCCGGCCAAATAACATATATAATAACTTAATAACTTAATAATAATACAAAACCATCAAATACGGTCTTCAACGCTGAACGTCGTAATCCAGTATGGCATCTCCTACATTCCGCATGTGACGTAAATGTAGTTCAGCATCTCATTGGCCACGTTCCTTCCCACGGAGCAAAAATCTGGTCTGTCATATTTTTGCCTTTCACGCTTGAAGAGCTCCGAAATGTGAAATACCACGTTCCGACGCCATAAAATTCGATTAGCTCCTCGTCCACATTCACTTTCACGTCCCGTATAGTGTGAGGACCAGAAACCGACAAACAAAACGGCTCGCTGTCGTCAGTTCCTGGTCTTTACTGCTGTGTTTGGAATTAACTTGGACCTCTCTGAGGTTGTTAAGCTTAAGGACTACCTTCCCCATAAATTAGGTCTTCATAGCCAATGAAAACTGTGCTGCGGGTAGGAAGCTGAAAACAGGGCTCTGCATTATAAAGCATTGTACCATTTCAGTCGCAGGGGGAAGAAAATGCATATTGAAGCTTAAAAGTCAGTTTAGCAGATGAGATGACCTAAGAGCGCCTGCAGAAGGAATAAATCAGTATTCGCATTCTGACCCGTCACACGCTATCACCAGTTGAAACGTCCCCTTAGAAAAATTATGAACTACTGTGCTGGTAGACCTCTTACGTTATTTGATTTACAAACAGCTGAGCAAAACTCAACGTACTTAAACAGTTTTCTCTTTACTTAGTCTGATCATCACTAAACTAACACACAATATTTTTAGCCCAACGCAATCTGACTGTCAATAATTTTTATTTTATTTATTTTATGCATTTATTTTACCTGGCAAGATTAGGGCCTTCAGGCCCTCTCTTACACCTAACCAGGCATACTCAGATTGAACGAGTTACAGTTTATACAGAACATTAAGGACATATAACGTATTATGCAGTATTGATGTTAAAGAAAAAAAAATAGAGATTATATCAGTCGTACAATGATAACTATAACAATAAAAAATAAGTATAACAATCAAGAATAATAATGATAATAATAATAATAATAATAATAATAGTAATGACTATGTACATGGAAGTAAACATACTTTTGTGAATGTCAGTTAGATGGGAATTTTCTCGTTATGTTCTTGCAGCTTGTGAGTTATTCTCATCGAGCAGAGACATAAGACGATAGAATGGGGTAAAAGAGATATATAAGAGGTAGATAGCTTAGAGGAAGAGAAATAGAATGGTAAAATTCGAAACTGTGATGGAGAGGAGAAAGAAAGAGATGAGAGAGGCAAAACAATGGTGGCTATACCGTCCCTAATATGTAAGTTTTGACATAGCTTTTTATTACGGCGGGAGGATCCACCGTTTTGTGATGCTTGTGGTGTGCACATCTCTGTCTGGCACATTTTAATAGACTGCATTTTATACCGTGATGCACGGGCAGAAGCACAAGTTGCTGGGGATCTGCCTTCTGTTTTAGCTAATGATGAGACGTGTGTGTCTAGGGTTTTTAAGTTTTGTGATGTATCTGGACTCTGGCCTAAAATTTTAGGCTGGAGGTTTTAGTGTATTGCAGAGTGGCTGACTCCTCCCCTTTTTTCGTTGCGGTCAGCCAGCCACTTCCATCTGCTACATTGTTTTAGCTTCCTCTATCATTTTTTTCCTGTGTTGTCCATGTTTTACTGCTGACGCTCTGCTTCATCCCACGCTTTGGTGTGGGTGAGCACATGTTTTTCGACGATTGTTACCCATGTTTTCTGTTTCGTTTTATATTCCTGTTCTGGGATTTTTCTTGACACCCGTCTCACTACGTTACTGAACGGGCGCTGAAGACCTTGCTGTCGTGCGCCCAAAACCCCTCTACAACAACTACTACAATATGTAAGTTTTGAGTTCCCTCTTGAATGTTGAGTAGTTCTGGATAAGACGTAGATCACAGGGGCTGAGATGGAGAATGACACGGAGAAAGATTTTGTGTTATGCAAAGGTACAGCCAAGATGCTAGACGTATCCGAACTGGTATTGCGGTTGTGGAGTGATGATAGGTGTTTAATGTGAGAAGATAAGTATTGGGGGCACCAGTGGCTAAGAAATCGATGAAGTAAGCACATCGTGTGGAGATCGCGTGCCTTATGTGGGCGTATCCAACCTAGCTGGGAGTATGAAGGACTGAAATGATCATACAACCGAATATTGCACACGTATCTAACGCAAGCATTCATCACTAGCTCGAGGCATCTAGAATTTTCACTATTTGTGCCGTATTGAACTACATCACAGTAGTAAAGATTAGGCAAGACTAGTGTTTGGACTAATTTTTGTTTAACATGGGTTGGAAATATTTTTCTAAATTTTTGAATTGCATGAAGGGAGGAGAGCGATTTCCGGCAAGCTGTGACTGTTTGTTCTTCCCAGTTCAGGTGTTCATCCAAGATTATTCCAAGGTCTTTTACTGTTTTTTGGTATGGTAGTTGGGTACCATTGAGGAGTATTTGAGGGACTGTTTCGCGAAAGTACCGGCTGATTAACTTTGGATGAGATATAAGTATGACCTGGGATTTCTTGGGGTTTAGTTTCAGACCTAGGTTCTGTGCCCATCGAGAAACAGAGCAAAGATCTGCGTTCATACTCGCTACTGCGTCAGCAATGTTTTTGGGGCTTGCACTTATGTACAGTTGGATGTCGTCGTGCAAAAGAATGTTCAAAAGTCATCGTTTATATGTATCTATCAATTCATGACATCCATCTTTACAAATTTCCTTTTTCCGGCGGACGCGCGTCCAGATCGTCCGCTTATAGTAACCTCTAAAAACTCTGGCATTTCTCTCTCCACGTCCACCACTGCTGCCGGCTTACCTTCAACTGCCCAACACTACGCGCTGTTCACATCCAGCTGCACGACACTACTCAAGTGAATATTCCAACAATGAGTCCAACCAGCCACAGACTGCTCACAGCACAGTCAGTGATTTTCATATAGAGCGCTACGTGGCATATCAACATGAAAACCTAAACAGCCTGCTCACACAGTATCGTCATAGTCATCACTGCTTAGTCTGTTTCATCAGATTTTGGCAGCTTATTATACACAAACTTTTACTTATTTTAGAATCACAGTGCTGTCCGGATCTAAGTTGAACTAACCAAATTTAGTGCCTGGATTATTACCAACTCTGCCACTTTTATTTTTTTGCGATTTCACCTCGTCTTTCTATCCGCAAAAGCATAATTCAAATCACCACTGGACCACACATTTTACATTATACAGTTTGCCTAGAACCGATGAGACAAATGCTGAAAATGTTGTGTTATTCGTACAGCATGCACCTGTTTTTTGGCAACGAGTACCTAGTGCAAATTACGACAATCTCGTTTTACTTTTACTGGGAAAGCTTCTCCAGTGCCGGTTTGTGTTGCTAATGCTATACATGGATGTTGATCGGGTGTATTAATGCACATAACCGTGCACAAAGGCAGAAGCAACTGATTGATGTAAATAGAACAAAAGTTGGCAATGTTATAGTAGCACCAGAATGAAATACAATAATACAACCGGACAAACCATTAAAAATCAGGTGCAGAATCTGTTGTATCATTATACATCTCACAGCAGAAGGGCAATGTAAAGACGACACTATAGCATTACTAGCAATGAAGCATTCAACAAAACAGACACAGACAAAACATAAAAGTAAAAAACTGTTAGTTTTTGTTGTATTCATTGCGGAGCAAAAGTACACAGGTGTGCAAAAGTTAAGGAAGAAAGAAACGTTTTCATGATATGTCACTGCCGAGTAACATAGCTCGATGAAAGTTGGAGTCGGGCAAAGAACTGCTACAATATAGTACAGAAGGTAACTGAAAGAAGTAGGGAATGAGATGAACATAAATGACACTTTTATTCAAAGACAATAATTACTTGTACGTCTTTGCAATTTTTGATGCTGCCATGCGTGTTACAAAAGGCATTATTCGCTTCTTAATACGATGTGCCATACCCACGGACGGGGGCGCATACTGTGCAACCTGCTCTACGAGGTTAATAACGAGTCCTTGTGGTAGGGCGTCCCATTCCTCCACCAACGCTACTGAAAACCACTGGATGGTCGTTGGTGAATGTGGACGTGCTGCCATTCGTCTCCACAACCTATTCCACACGTGCTCATTGGGATTTAAGCAAGGGTAACGGGTAGGCCACTCCATTCGCCGAATATACTACCGTTGCAAAAGCAATTCCAGCAACGCTTTTCGATATAGTCACACGTTGTCATCCGTATAAAAGAATGCACCCTGAAAAAGTGAACACGATGCAGGAGTCCCATGTCACAATACCGTAGACAGGTTAGTGTACCGTGTACAAACGTTTCGGCGCTCGGGCAACATTACGGCTCCCCACCCAATGATACATGGATTATGACAACGGTAATGTTCAACAATGTTCCTGGGTATATTGTGTGTACCCACCTCTCGCGATGTGGGTATACGTACGTCTGGAATTACTGCTCAGACTAAATATACAGCCGGTCGAAGTGGCCGAGCGGTTCTAGGCGCTACAGTCTGGAACCACGCGGCAGCTGCGGTCGCAGGTTCGAATCCTGCCTCGGGCATAGATGTGTGTGATGTCCTTAGGTTAGTTAGGTTTAAGTAGTTCTAAGTTCTAGGGGACTGATGACCTCAGAAGTTAAGTCCCATAGTGCTCAGAGCCATTTGAACTAAATCTATTCTTTTCTAAAGGAGTACGTGATACTATTCCTCGTTGGTTCAGTCCCTACGCCCTTGACACCATCTCAAATAGTGTGGCCGATGTGCGGGTGTTAACGGACCACCAATTACTGCTCGTCGGCCAAAGAGACAACCCCCATGCAGCTGCCGTGCCACATTGGAGTAGCTGTCAGCTGCTGCTGCTGCTACTGCTGCTGCAGTTGATCAAAGTTGACCGTCTCCTCTTGTTCGCCACCGGTGGTTCGGAAGGTTCCCCATACACGTGAATCAGAGCTGGGAGCAATAACAGACTTTCGTGTTACACTTGTCCCACTTCATCCCAGTTTCCCGTTGATTCTTTGGCCTGTGGAATGTGTAAATTTTGTCCCCAGGCCATGATGTAACAAACTAACACAGTGTAGCGTAACTACTCAGTGACTGACACACAACAAACTGCCACTTCATGTTCCTTCAACTGCCTTGGGTTTTGGGGCCACCTCCATTTGGCACTATACCCACACTGCCTCACGCCATGTGGCGTCTGGTTTTGTGAGCAGGGCTGGAAGACCTCTGTCAACATGTTCTCCCACTTTAATTCATTTCAACCTAGTAGCTCATGTGTTATATTATTTTATCTATCTCGTTCTTAAGTTTGACAGGGTATTTCATATGCTGGACGTGGCACTCCGTCCTTCGCCTTTCGCAAGTAACGGTCCGACTAGCTAGGCTGTCATGATCGGACTCCAAGCAATAGTCTGCAAGTACATTTTTCATGCAAGTTTGCTATTTGAGTGATTCAATCAGTGTAAACCCCTCACCGTGACTACTGGTTTACTTTAATCAACTCGCTCTATGTAACATCACTACCTTGAAGGAACATTTAGGAGTTGATGCAGTGGCAATGGAGCGATCGAAGAAATATAATCTACATTTCTAATTTTATTTTCCATCATCTTTCGTGGTCCAGTGAAGTTGGAAAACGTAGATGACCAACCGAAATTTGATTCTGGGTATGATCGTCTGAGATCTCCTTTTATTTATTCATTTGCTATTGATACATGACATACCAGGATTGCCTGAGAACTGTCAGAGAAAACGCGGCAGCAGCTGTTTATTCGGTTCGACTGGCCTGCTGCAAAGGAGGCGCTTTCAGACTTTGTGGATGAGGCGCACCTGCCGGCTTTCTATAAATTTGCCTTGTCACTGTTGACAGATACCTGCAGTGGCGCTTATCCTAATGGTCGTAACGCAACTTTGCACAAAACGACTCTCGTTCAACAGAGGTGAATTAAGCCATTGCCTATGCAGTCAGATAAATCATCTTACTTCCATTAAATAGAGTTGTCGTATGGCTAGCTTACGAGAGTAAAAAATACAGGGTGTTCACAATGAGACTCCAACATTTGAAGTCATAAAATCTGAGAGGAAACACAATTCGTTGACGAACAAATATAGGGAAATCATACAGCAGCAAGTTTTCATACGCAGATGGACGGTTCAGTACACCTGAACATGGGCGCCACGGGTAGCCCGAAGAATATTAAGTCTATAATCGATTTCGTTCCGTGTGTTGCGGAGCATCTGTTCTGTGACCTAGTTGATGACAATTCTTATGCGCTGTTTCAAGTCTTGCAGGTCCTTTACTGGTGTAGCGTATACCCGGTCTTTCACATAACCCCACAAGAAAAAATCGAGGGGGGTTATGTCGGGCGAACTTGGCGGCCAAGGCATTAGACCTGCACGGCCAATCCATCGTCGCGGGAATGAGTCATTTAAAAATTTTCGTACTTCAAGGCTCCAATGGGGTGGTGCACCGTCCTGTTGAAACATCACATTTGGCTGCAGGTCGGTTTTCTGTGGCACGGCAAATTGTTCCCACATGCCCAGGTAGATGGCTCCACCCACAATCATCTCCTGAAAGAAAAACGGCCCAACAATGCGATTTATCATCAGACCACACCACACATTAACTTTCGGACTGTCGCGCGTGTGTTCCCTAGGTGCATGGGGATTTTCGGAGACCCATATGCGCACATTGCGACGATTGACAGCCCCTGACACGTCACAGGTTGCCTCGTCCGTAAACATCACGCATGATAAAAATGTCTCGTCCTCGACAATGCGATCTAATATGACACATGCAAATTCTTCTCGCTTTGGTCGATCATCAGGCTTGATTCCTTGCACAACCTGCACTTTATATGCGTACAAACGTAATCGCTGATGAAGCACTTTGTGCACTGTTGAACGTTTCACACGAAGTTCTCGTGCTGCCTGTTGCACTGACTTCTGTGGACTTTGGTGGCATGACCGCCTTGTTGAGTTGCTCTGTCTGTCCCTTCAGGATACACAGATCCACCATCTGAAATGAGAAAGATATAGTATATTAAAATGTTGGAGTCTCATTGTGGACACCCTGTATATTGTGTGTTGAGATTACCTGCAAAGTTTGTATTTATAGTATTTTATCATTATGAGCTACGCAAAATGGCAAAATTTGCTCTGAGTACTATGGGACTTAACATCTGAGGTCATCAATCCCTAGAACTTAGAACTACTTAAACCTAACTAACCTAAGGACCTCACACATATCCATGCCCGAAGCAGGATTCGAACCTGCGACCGTAGCGGTCGCTCGGTTTCAGACTGAACCGCGTAGAACCTCTCGGCCACACCGGCCGGCTATGAGCTTCGCATATAACATGTTGGTCCTGCGTGTTTTTTCTGTTTTGCTTGTTTTTTTCGTGATAATTTCTTAGTTGTACTGATCTCCAAATCTGTGGGAACGGTAGAGTTATCGGGCAACTTTATAGCGACCCTATACTCCTTCTCCGTGTGCGTCTTCTAAGGGGCCGGTAGCTGTGGCCGAGTGGTTCTGGGTGCTTCAGTCCGGAACCGCGCTGCTGCTACGGTCGCAGGGTCGAATCCTGCCTTGGGCATGGATGTGTGTGATGTCCTTAGGTTAGTTAGATTTAAGTAGTTATAAGTTCTGGGGGACTGCACCTCAAATGTTAAGTCCCATAGTGCTTAGAGCCATTTGAATCTTCTCAGGGGTGTATTCGGGTCTGACTTAATTGTTATAGATGAGAATGTACCACCACATCGAAGAACTCTGGTAAAGGAGCTCTTGGCATGAGAGGATATTCGGGAAATGGACCGGCATGCCCACTCACCAGTGGGAAGCACTAGGGAGGTGTACTGCAGGACATCCCCATGGATCAACGACCATCCACTAGCTGTCAGCCGCGCTGGTGGAGTAATGGACCTTGGTGCCACTAGAACTCCCTACAAACCTCGTGGCTACCACAGGAGCAGCTGTGATCAATCCGATTGAGAACCATGTCCCTTTGTTTGTAACGTCTAGTATGAAGTGAAGTGACGTGACCTACGTCAGTTTTTCACGTTTGACATGGATAAACTAAATCCCAGGTGGATAGTGAAAATCAAGTTTACCGAAATGGACATTAAACTTCAATTCTCATACTTCAGAGTGCAATTACAGACCACAGAAACAGTTCACAATTAAGTCTCTGTCTCTGAAGTAGATGAGACACGTAAGCCCAATGGACTGTCAGCCACCGATAGCTGAACGACATTTACTAAATTCAAAGTGCTGGTTCTCGACGAACTGGTTGGCTCCAATTACACAAACACAGCATCGTGCCATAGGTTTTCTCCAGGCCTAGTTTGAGGATAACTGATAGTGGCTCCTTGTAGCAGCAGACGCGAAAATCTCGGGCATATAGTTCAGCATCTTACAATAGATCGCAGGAGAATTCCAGCAGAGCTTCTGATTGAGGAACCTCGGCCGCAGTTGCCTAAATCCCAGAAATCTCGTCCGTGGAGAACTGACAAGGCGTAGCCTCGCGCCATCCCACATACTCGTACCGTGTAGGTGTCGGGATACGGCGAGATCTGTTTTCGAGCGTGTAATCGTGTTTAAGCGCTCAGCACTGAGTGTGTTCTCTGAGAACGTCGTCGCTGTCGCTTGTCGCCTGCGTAGGCCGTGTTCGCGATTGTAGCCCCTGTAAGTTGTGGTATAGGCCACCCGTGGTGTAGCGCTGATATGCTGGAGGGCTATCTGCACCGATGTAACATCCATCCCACCCCCTTCCCCCCCCCCTCCCCCCTTTAGGAGGGTGGTGTGTCACGTTGCGGTGTTCCAGAAAGTGTCCTGGGGAAGCAGAGCAACCGGAGAAGCTGCCGTTAATGTTCATAAAATTGTGCATTGGGTCCATCAGCAGGGTGGTGACCACAGCTCCTGAGGCCTGCGGGCCCTGCGGCTGAGGCAGGTCAATGCTGGTAATGCTATAGTTTCGTCTTTACAACGCTCTGCGTTCATGGTCAATGCTCCTAGGCATCGAACGGCCATCTCTGGAACTGAAAATTGTGGTGTGGGGCCTATCTGGGTAGCAGATGCCCAGCAAGAGCACACGTAGCCTAATTGACAAGCTTTCAGCCAGCAGGTGCCATCAGGCAGTTGACTTTGATCACCAGTCTGCTCAACAGGTGTGTGATGCGAGCCAGTACCGACTATTGACGACGCCCAGAAAAACGATTCCCCAGTCTACATTCAGAATGGTGTAGCTGCAGTGGCACAACGCTGGGAGGAGCAACGCAGGAGAGTCTTAGGATGAATGATAAACAATTGTGATCGATGCTGACGACCATCCAGTGGAGAGGAGTTGTAGTGGACAATAAATAAACTTTGTGCTGTATCTAGATCATGTTATCAGTGCAAGTTCACCTGCTAGGTTTTAAAAGTGCACAAACTATACGAAGACATTCCGTTAGAAGCAGGGTGGAAAGTTGTCATATGTACCCAAGTTATGCTGTTATCGGCACGAAAGCTGTGAAATGGTCCTGACGTAAAGTGAGGCCGTTATCCACCACATCGGTTTCTGGAACATTACAATTGAGGAGATGCAAGACATGGCTTGGGTGGTTTGTGTTGTTGATCTGAATGCATCTGTGAAACGTATGGAAAACTGCTACCGGTATCTGTGACTATAAACCAAGAGTAGCCCTGGAAAGGCCTTGTGAAATCCAGATTCATTGTGAGACCAAGAAGACTGCGCATCAAACCAAGGAAGATATCAACGGGCTGGTGCTGCCCGAGTGATTTGACGTGTCATGCATGAGCAACCATGGGTTCTATATCTTTGTCAATACCACTCCTGAAAGAATGTTGGTGGGCCAACAATTCAGTAAGGACTACATCCCAACGACCATCCTGACGTAATGTCAAGACTGGGCGTTTTAGTGCTTGCAGAATGAGCACTCTGGTGCGGGCGTTATCTCCTTGTAGCAAGAGGATGCCATTGAGAGGGGATAACCCATGTCCGTGGTACCAATAGGCCTAAATGTCCTAATGTTTGAGAGTCTTGCGACCCACTGGTCTCACCATGACATCTCAAAGGGCCAGGTCCTTCAGTGACCAGTGGGCGACGACTGCGGCATCAGCCGGTAAGATGGCTGCCGCTGCCTTGGCTCTTGCGTCATTCTAAGGGTATGGATCAAACTCAGGGTCTTGTGCCACCAGGAGACGGGATAGGATGTATGGTTTGGCATGTTGCATTGTGGACCGACAACTGTTGTTAAAGTGATGTCCTGAGAGGAACAGTTTCTATCTCTGCAGCCATCCGGCGTTTCTGGTCGGAATATCACCACAGGCATTTAACTGGGTGGGAATGGCACGCAATCGTGAAAAAGTGACAGTAAACGCTGTGTTTTCGATTTAGCTGTGATTTCGCTGTGCCTGCATTAACATGTTGGAAACAAATGCAATCGGTTAGTTAGCTATGTCGCCTTTGTGAGAAAGAAGCCATAGTCGGATGCTCCTGCCGCCTCTATCATGGCCCTGGAAGGGTTGTGTGCCGTGGGTCACGTTGGGCAGAGAGGATCCTGTTTGAGGTCTTGAAAAGCCTTGTCGTAAGAAGAGGACCATTGCCACTTAACATTCGTTTGAAGGAACTGATGTAGTAGTTCAGCGATAGTTGTCGCATGAGGAATGAATTTTCTGTAATAGTTCATTTGACCCAATACAGTTTTTTGGCGTCTCGAGGAGCCAGTAGGTTTCATGTATCCTTAATAACGTGCGGAGTTGGTCATGTCCCTTATGTGCGGCATGAAGAAACAGCGTTTTCTCTTTTGAAACTTCCCTTGTAGATTAAAACTGTGTGCCGGACCGAGATTCCAACTCGGGTCCTTTGCCTTTCATGGGCAAGTGCTCTACCATCTGAGCTACCCAAGCACGACTCACGCCCCGTCCTCGTTAGGAGACGTGGTACTGACGTAAGTAAAGCGTGGTTGGGTAGCTCAGATGGTAGAGCATTTGCCCGCGAGAGGCAAAGGTCCTGAGTTCGAGTCTCGATCCGGCACACAGTTTTAATCTGCCAGGAAAGTTTCATAACAGCGCACACTCGGCTGCAGAGTGAAAATCTCATTCTGGATGCATTTTCTCTAATTAGTCCGTTGAAACACGCTGGACAGTAAGTCCAAATTCGTTGCTGTTCCTGTGTATCTTTGCCAGTGACATAATAACGTATAAATAATTTGCTGTCCCCGGAATGTGCTGGATGAGGCACTCCAAATAGCGTTGGAATATGTCTGGTGCTTGGGCGATGCCGAAGGGCAGGCGATTATGTGGGTGACTATGATCCTTTTACAAGCTTCGTCCACGGGAAACTGAAACTAAGTGAATCACCGTGTATAGGCCGTACCCAGTTGTCGCAATAACAGCAAACTCTTAATTTTCCCTCCTGTGCCGGCCTCGGTATACCACGAGTCACAGTATTTTCTCAACTACATGTGTGGTATTTTTATATTCACATGAAGCCCTTTGCTTATATGGGTCTCAAGTATCTACCTCCTATGTGGGTTGCTAGTTATTAAGCTGCGTGGAACGCAGCATGAACGAAAACAATGAAATACACCGAACTTATTGCGTAGCATCTCTTATAGCCTACGCAAACAAAAAATAGCTTAATGATTTCAAATGAAGACATTAGTGCAATATTTAAAAGCAAAATGAAAACAGTTGTTAAATATCTTTGTTTAGATATATTAGATGACAATACAGTGGAACTTGGTTTATCTTTCAGCTAGCATGATCTCCGACTCATCCAGATCTTTTATTACTTTCTAGTAAATTAGCTGTGCACGACTTGTTAATCCAGAAGCGATAGAGGTAACATGCGATTATGACAATCATTAAATTTAAATTCATCTAACATGTATACACGGATACAAGTGCCAGTTCACAAGTTGAGTTGTACCGTACTATATTGCCCCGAATATGTTGGGAGTGGAAAACGGCATCAAAATATAAATAAGGTGGCAAATTCCAAGCAAAAAGTTCTATTCACTAAGTCGCAAATTTGTGAGGTCTCTGACGCAGTTCGCGCACTGAATAAAGAAACATAACGATTAGTCAGCGTTCTTTGAAGACTTTGTACATCCTCCAGGATGCTCAGACATAGCTGTCAATGACGTAAATGGCGGCGTACTTTCTGATGACGAAATTATCGCAGTTTTTTTTTCGTTTGCCGGCAATGACTAGAGTGTTTGTGGATCAGCTGTTAGCGTTTCTGGCTCTAGATCCTGGCTTCCTCGGTTCGATTCCCAGCCTGGTCGGAGAGTTTCTCCACTCGGGGACTGGGTGTTTGTGTCGTCATCATCATCATCGTCTCCTGATCATCGGCTCTCAGGTCGCTGATTTGTTGTCTAAAGGAACGACTTTGTCTGAATACACTGTGACTCATCCAGAGACAACATAATAATTATTCGGTGCACCAAACGGAAAACACTTCGACAGAAATAACTTTGGCGAACCATCTGTGCGATTTCGCTGCACATATATGAATTACGAATCTGGCTCGAAAGAAAGTCATCTAGGTATATGGTGTGCCCGACCGGCTAGCCGTGCAGTCTAACGCACTGCTTCCCAAGCGGGAAGGCGTGCCGGTCGCCGGTACGAATGCGTCCGGAGGATTAGTGTCGAGGTCCGGTGTGCCGGCCAGCCTGTGGATGGTCTTTCAGGCCGTTACTATCTGCCTCGGCGAATGCGGGCTGGTTCCCTTTATTCCGCCTCAGTTACAATTTGTCGGCGATTGCTGCGCAAACACTTCCTCCACATACTAATTGCTCTAACACGTAAACATTGGGGTTACACTCTTCTGGTGTGAGACGTTCCAAGGCGGTCCACTGGGGACCAAACCGCACAATAATCCTGCGTTCGTTGTGGGGCGGCGGTGGGGTGAATGGACTGCTGTAACCTGTTGTGCGGTTATATACCACTGAGGGCTATGGCGGGGACGAAGCCTCTCCGTCGTTTCTAGGTCCCCAGTTCAATACATACATCCATAGGTATGTGGTATTGATCGAATGATTTCACAAGAGATGTATCCTATTCATGAGAGTATGGACACAATGTATCGATACCTTGATTTATCGATACTTACCTTTGATAAAAAGATTCGACTAGATACTCTCTACGGTGCCAGTGTTTCCACATCAATTTTGAAATCTATCTAAAGTAGAGAGAGTCGATTTTCACAAGTTTTAAACAGGAAGAAGGCGTTAAATCAAGCATTGTTTTCATTCTCAGTACTGTTTACAATATTTTTTTAAAATTTGGAACTATGAATATCAAATTCCAAAACAGGTTACCAGAAAAAGAGCTGAATAGTAGTCAAATCTACACAAATTTAATTTTACCTAAATATCGAATTCTCCCTCAATGTAGTCGTTCAGAAACAACATTTTACCTATTTGTTTCGCTAATAATCTGTCAGGCGACTTTGACCTGGCATTGAAAATAAACGTTCAGGGGGCATTGAGGGCGCTGGAGTTATCAGGTTCTCCTCGGTTATCTAATGCAACTGGGGGAGTAAAATTTTAATGGCTGCCCTTTGCTCACAGTAGCCCACGTAGTGAAACAGGTAATGCCAGATATAGGCTTACTCCATTGTTTTGATCATAAAAATGTAATAAGTCATTACCAGGATCATTCGTAAGGTTCTTGCAATCAAGTCCCGATGTCAGTAAAAATATGAACTGAAAAAATCATGTAGAAATTGTCGGTTGTCATTGTTGTAGTCTTCAGTCCTAAGACTGGTGCGACGCAGCTCGCCACGCTACTCTATCCACTGCAAGCCTCTTCGTCTCTGAGTAATTACTGCAACCTAGATCCTTCTGACTCCGCTTACTGTATTCATCTCTTGTCCTCCTCCTACGGTTTTTACTCCACAGGTTTCTCTCCAGTTCTAAATTGGTGATTCCTTGATGCCTCAGAATGTGCTCTACCAACAGATTTCTTCTTCTAGTCAGGTTGTGCCACAGATTCCTCTTCTGTCTAATTCTGCTGAGGGCTTCCACGTTAACCCGTCTAATCTTTAGCATTCTTCGCCGGCCGCGGTGATCTAGCGGTTCTAGGCGCTCAATCAGGAACCGCGCGACTGCTGCGGTCGCAGGTTCGAATCCTGCCTCGGGCATGGATGTGTGTGATGTCCTTAGGTTAGTTAGGTTTAAGTAGTTCTAAGTTCTAGGGGACTTATGACCACAGATGTTGAGTCCCATAGTGCTCAGAGCCATTAGAACCATTTTTTTAGCTTTTTTCTGTAGCACCACATTTCAAAGGCTTCTCTTCTCTTCTTGTCTATACGACAAGGGTTGGAACTTGAATACTGGCTAAGGGCTCAGGTATGTTTTCGCTGCCACTTACACTTCCAATAGGCTCCTAAACTAATTATAGAGAATAATTTTCTGAGAATGCATTCAGAACGATTTTATGCATACCACCGACTTAGAACATGCATTTTCGCCAATATATCGAGGGTAGATTGAGGTCACCATCAACTATTAACTGTATGAAGGGGGTAACTGTTTGAAATGATTCTCAAGTTTTCTTTGAATTGTTCAGCAACTGCATCATCTGAGCCTAGGAGTCAGTAACAGTAACCAATTATTAATTCATTATAGGAGGGTTGGAACTTAAATAGTGGCAACTAGTTATTCACAACTGATACAAAAGAGTTACATGTTTGCACCTGTTACTGTCCTTCAAAGTAGTCACCAGCGTTGCGTAGAACCCGTTGCCAGTGCTGTGGAAGGCCTAGTATACCATTAGCAGAGCCTGTTCTGTTGATCGTGCGAATGGAGCGATGTACTGCCTGTAGAATCTCTGGAACAGTTCTGAACGAATGCCACGAAGTGGATCCTTCATCTTCGGAATCAAATTAAAATCACAAGGACTTAAGCCCGAGGCGTATGGTGGATGGCACAGTACTTCCCAGTCCCATCGACCCAACAGAGCAGCCATAGATTGCGCTGTAAGCGCCCGCCCATTGTGCAAAATGATGGTTGGATTGCGCAGTGTCGCCGCTTCTTTCGCAAAGCTGGTCGCAGGTGATGCTCCAAAAACGAACAGTAGTACTGTGCATCGACGGTCTGCACTGGAGGAACGTAATGCGTTAGGATAACACCATCACAGTCGTACACGAGGATCACCATAGCTTTCACCATACTGGGGCTCTGACGCAGTTTCCACTTTCGCGGCGACCCCTAATAACGCCATTCGTTGGACTGGCGTTTCAGTTGTGCGACCAGCTTTGCGAAAGAAGCGGCGACACTGTCTGCGCAACCCACCCATCATTTTGCACGACAGTGCGCGAGCGCATACAGCACAAGCTGTGGCTGCTCTGTTCGGTCGATGGGACTGGAAAGTACTGTTCCGTACACCATACTCCTCGGGCTTAAGCCGTTGTGACTTTGATTTAATTCCGAAGATAAAGGAACCACTTCGTGGCATTCGCTTCAGAACTGTTCCAGAGATTCTACAGGCAGTAGATCGCTCCATTCGCACGATCAACAGAACAGGCTCTGCTAACGGTATACTAGGCCTTCCACAGCACTGGCAACGGGTTCTACGCAACGCTGGTGACTACTTTGAAGGACAGTAACAGGTGCAAACATGTAACTCTTTTGTATCGGTTGCGAATAAATAGTTGCCACTATTTATGTTCCAACCCTCGTATTTAATATCTATGTATCATTTTATATCCTCTCTACTCTGACCGTCATCAGCTTTTTGTTTCACAAATAGCAAAGGTCATCTACAACCGTACGTGTCTCGTTTCCTAATCTGGTTCCCTCTGAATCACCTGATTTAATTCGACAACATTCCATTATCCTCGTCTTGCATTGTCGAAATCAAGACGAAATTAGTCGACACCAATAAGTATCAATAGTTACTCTCTGACCCTAATTCCCTAATTGCTTACTGAGTACTTCTGCGTATAAAATACTGTTTTTTTTCCTCTGTCCGTTCACACTATGTGAAAATAATGGGCAATTCGTCCGCTTGCGTGAAAATAAGTGTAGCATACGTGTTTATAACATGTAACCAATGTCACTGTTTTTGTCAATTTTTCCAGATTTTCGATAATTGGGTTTATAGTTCTACCTAAGGCGGATAAAGTAGGTTCCACTGTAACTGTATTTAGTGTTGTGAGGAACCGTAACTCAGAAGTGCTTGACGTTTCAGCTGTTCGTAGTGGGATATACAGGGTGGTCCATTGATAGTGATCGGGCCAAATATCTCACGAAATAAGCAACAGACGAAAAAACTACAAAGAACGAAACTCGTCTAACGTAAGAAGGAAACCAGATGGCGATACGGTTGGCCCGCTAGGTGGCGCTGCCATAGGTCAAACGCATATCAAGTTAGTCCTTTAAAATAGGAACCCCCATTTTTTATCACATATTCGTGTAGTACGTAAAGAAATATAAATGTTTTAGCTGGATCACTTTTTTTCGCTTTTTGATAGATGGCGCTGTAATAGCCACAAACGTATAAGTACGTGATATCACGTAACATTCCGCCAGTGCGGACGGTATTTGCTTCTTGATACATTACCCGTGTTAAAATGGTCCGTTTACCAATTGCGGGAAAGGTCGATCTCGTGTTGATGTATGGCTATTGCCATAAAAATGCCCAACGGGCGTGTCCTATCTATGCTACTCGGAATCCTGGACGGCATCATCCAAGTGTCCGGACCGTTCGCCGGATAGTTGCGTTATTTAAGGAAACAGGAAGTATACAGCCACATGTGAAACGTCAACCACGACCTGTAAGAATTGATGATGGCCAAGTAGCTGATGATTCCCAAGAAGGGTATGTCAGTAGCAGACAAATTGCGCTAGAATCGGGAATCACAAAAACTTCGGCGTTGAGAATGCTACATCAACACCGATTGCACTCGTACCATATTTCTATGCACCAGGAAATGCATGGCGACGACTTTGAACGTCGTGTACAGTTCTGTCACTGGGCACAGAGAAATTACGGGGCAATGACAGATTTTTTCCACGCGTTCTGTTAGCGACGAAGCGTCATTCACCAACAGCGGTAACGTAAATCGGCATAATGTGCTCTATTGGCCAACGGAAAATCCACGATGGCTGCGACAAGTGGAACATCAGCGACCTTGGCGGGTTAATGTATGGTGCGGCATTAGGGGAAGAAGGATAATTGGCCCCCATTTTATCGATGGCAATCTAAATGATGCAATGTATGCTGATTTCCTACGTAATGTTCTACCGATGTTACTACAAGATGTTTCACTGCATGACAGAATGGCGATGTACTTCCAAGATGATGGATGTCCGGCACATAGCTCGCGTGTGTTTAAAGCAGTATTGAATAGCATATTTCATGACAGGTGGATTGGTCGTCGAAGCACCATACCATGGCCCGCACGTTCACCGGATCTGACGTCCTCGGATTTCTTTCTGTGGGGAAAGTTAAAGGATATTTGGTATCGTGATCCACCGACAACGCCTGACAACATGCGTCATTACGGAAGGCGAACTACTCGCTGTTGAGAGGAATGTCGTTACACGTATTGCCAAATGCACTGAGGCTGACGGAGATCATTTTGAGCATTTATTGCATTAATGTGGTATCAAGCTGTAACAGTATGCGTTCTCAGAAATAAGTTCACAAAGGTACATGTATCACAATCGAACAACCGAAATAAAATGTTCAATCGTACCTACTTTCTGTATTTTAATTTTAAAAACCTACCTGTTACCAACTGTTCCTCTAAAATGGTGAGCCATATATTCAAAAATGGTTCAAATGGCTTTGAGCACTATGGGATTTAACATCGGAGGCCATCAGTCCCCTAGAACTTAGAAATACTTAAACCTAACTAAGGACATCAGACACATCCATGCCCGAGGCAGGATTCGAACCTGCGACCGTAGCGGTCACGCGGCTCCAGACTGAAGCGCCTAGAACCGCTCGGCCACACCGGCCGGCGAGCCATATGTCTGTAACTGTTACGGTGCCATCTATCACAAAGCGAGAAAAGTGGTCCAACTAAAACTTTCATATTTGTTTATGTACTTCACGAATATGTAATAAAAAAAAGGCGGTTCCTATTTTAAAAAAAAGCAGTTGATATCCGTTTGACGTAAGGGAGTGCCATCTAGCGGGGCAACCATAGCGCTATCTGGTTTCCCCCTTCAAGCTAGAAGAGTTTCGTTCTTTGTAGTTTTTTGTTTGATGCTTATTTCGTGAGGTATTTGTCCCAGTCACTAACAATGGACCACCCTGTGTAGCTGTCAAGTGGTGCACGTAGTGCAGAAAGTGATGGGAGCCACGCGTCAGAAGCATGCACCGGGATATCGGTTTCCCCGGCGAGCCGCCGCCCATATCGCGGTTGCGCAACGTCTGGCGCACGGTCCCAATTTCGCCAGCGAGCGCCTCGAGAGATGGCGGTCCTCGGCTGGTGTGCGGTGTCGGAGCCAGCAGAAGCGGCAGTAGCAGCAGCATCGGCAGCGGCCAGGAAGGCACGGCGACCACCGGTAGCGCAAGCTCTGCCAGGCCTTGGAGGGCAGCTCGCCATCTGGGCTGCGGTCTCAGGTCTCGTAAACAGCGATAGCCGGCTGACGCAACACAATAGGCCAGTTGCAGGAGGCCGTGTTTTGGCTGCGCCGGGGTCAGCCTAGGGAAGACTAGGGTATCCAGCCGTCAGCCCCGCTTGCGCAAACAATCTGTCTCCCTGGCGGTGACTAGCAGTCTCCCCCCCCTCCCCCCTCCCACTTGCCCACTCTTCATCTAAACTGTTGTTTTCGTCTTTGATCTGAGGACTTACTTCAGGCCGCCTTTCACGCTATCGTGTCCCGCGCAAACCTCTTCATCTCTACAAAACTACTGCAACATACATCCATTTGAACCTGTTTCCTGTATTCATGCCTAGTTCTGTCTCTACTGTTCTTATTCCCCGCACTTCGCTCTACTACAGATTCCTTCCATCCTCTTTTTCTTGCCTCAGGATGTATGCTTTCAACAAATCCCTTCTTTCAGGCTAGTTACGGCCGCTGTGGCCGAGCGGTTCTAGGCGCTACAATCTGGAACCGCGCGACCGCTACGGTCGCTGGTTCGAATCCTGCCTCGGGCTTGGATGTGTGTCATGTCCTTAGATTAGTTAGGATTAAGTAGTTCTAAGTTCTAGGGAACTGATGACCTCAGCAGTTAATTCCCATAGTGCTCAGAACCATTTTTTTAGGCTAGTTACACATCATATTTCCGCTTTCCCCACTTGGATCAGTCTCTCGTCATTAGTTAGTCGATCGGCCCATCTAATTTTCAACATTCTTCTGTAGCATTTCAAAATCATCCATTCACTTCATGTCTAAACTGCTTATCGTCCACTTTCACATCCGTACACGGATACACTCCAGACAAATACCTAGGCCACGCTGGATTAGCCGAGCGGCCTGAGGTGCTGCAGTCATGGACTGCGCGGCTAGTTCTGGCGGAGGTTTGAGTCCTCTCTCGGGCATGGGTGTGTATGTTTGTCCTTAGGATAATTTAGGTTAATTAGTGTGTAAGCTTAGGGGCTGATGACCCTAGCAGTTAAGTCCAATAAGATTTCACACACACACACACACACACACACACACACACACACACACACACACACACACACACACGCGTACATTCAGAAAGAACCTTCAGTTCCTGTTTTTCAGAAATGCCTTTATCGCCATTTGCCATTGTAATTTCTCTGCCCTCTCTATTTCGACCATCTACAGTTATTTGCTGGTTAAATATCAAAACTGAACTGCTACATTTACTTTCTTATATTCTAACGTAATTCCATCAGTATTGCCTAATTGAAATCGTCTGTACTTCATTAACATAGTTATACTTCGATTGATGTTCCTCTTAGGCCGGCCGCGGTGGCCGTGCTGTTCTAGGCGCTGCAGTCCGGAACCGCGGAACTGCTACGGCCGCAGGTTCGAATCCTGCCTCGGGCATGGATGTGTGTGATGTCCTTAAGTTAGTCAGGTTTAAGTAGTTCTAAGTCCAGGGGAGTGATGACCTAAGATGTTAAGTCCCATAGTGCTCAGAGCCATTTTTTGTCCCTGACGGAATTACTGAGTCACTGACAAACGTAAATAGTTTTCCTCTGCTCCCTATAAATTTTAACTATCTCTCAAAATGTTTCATTGATTTCCTCAATATGAGGATTAAATAACTTCAGGGGTAGGCTGCTACCTACTGTTTCCTCTGCATGTTCTCCGACTCTTATAACTGTGCCATGTTTTCTGTACATGTTGTGAATAACCTTTTGCTCCTTGGATATTATCTCTGAATCTCTCAGAATTTCAAAGAGTATAGTCCAGTCAACAATGTCAATCGTTTCTTCTACATCGTTAAGTGCTAAAAACGGAGATTTGCTTTTCTTCAGTCTACCTTCGAAGGTAGGTCGTAGAGTCAGTATAATCTCTGCATAAAACTTCCTGGCAGATTAAAACTGTGTGCCCGACCGAGACTCGAACTCGGGACCTTTGCCTTTCGCGGGCAAGTGCTCTACCAACTGAGCTACCGAAGCACGACTCACGCCCGGTACTCACAGCTCTACTTCTGCCAGTACCTCGTCTCCTACCTTCCAAACTTTACAGAAGCTCTCCTGCGAAACATGCAGAACTAGCACTCCTGAAAGAAAGGATATGGCGGAGACATGGCTTAGCCACAGCCTGGGGGATGTTTCCAGAATGAGATTTTCACTCTGCAGCGGAGTGTGCGCTGATATGAAACTTCCTGGCAGATTAAAACTGTGTGCCCGACAGAGACTCGAACTCGGGACCTATGCCTTTCGCGGTCAGGTGCTCTACCAACTGAGCTACCGAAGCACGACTCACGCCCGGTACTCACAGCTTTACTTCTGCTGTGGCTAAGCCATGTCTCCGCAATATCCTTTCTTTCAGGAGTGCTAGTTCTGCATGTTTCGCAGGAGAGCTTCTGTAAAGTTTGGAAGGTAGGAGACGAGGTACTGGCAGAAGTAAAGCTGTGAGTACCGGGCGTGAGTCGTGCTTCGGTAGCTCACTTGGTAGAGCACTTACACGCGAAAGGCATAGGTCCCGAGTTCGAGTCTCGGTCGGTCACACAGTTTTAATCTGCCAGGAAGTTTCATATCAGCGCACACTCCGCTGCAGAGTGAAAATCTCATTCTAATCTCTGCATTCCTATATTTCTACCGAACTCAAAATGATCTTCCTCGGCATCCTAATCTACCATTTTTCCTTTCTACTGTCAATAATTCGTGTCAGTATTTTGCAGCTATGCTCTCCACTGAAAATTCGGTAGTATTCAAATTTGTCGGTACCCTCCTTCTTTGGGACTAAAATTATTACGTTCTGCCTGATGACTGAGGATATTACGATTCTCTCATACGTTTTGCACGCCATGGGGTATAATTTTGTAATGACTGGCTTTCCCGAATAAACTGCTCTGAGAATATGCAGCGCTTTTGTACTTGAGAACGGGTTCCGGTCTAGTTTCCAGATATGAAGAGCGCTTAAACTGGTCTACATACAACAACACTTACACACATACTTGTCAAACCACCGTGAAGTGCTTGACAGAGAGTACTTAGCATGGTATAACTTGTTACGATTTCTTCCTGTTCCAGTTACGCGAAGAATGATTTCTTAAATTCCTATGTGGACACTATAATTAGTCTGAACTTGCTCCAATTCTCCTACGGGATCAATATGTAAGGAGGTTGATATATACTTCCCGATTCTTCACTTAATATTCGTTCTTGATAGTCTGTAAGTCGTCTTTCACTGAACAATAACCGTCTGTATTCAAGAGTCTGCCAATTCAGGTTTTCAACATTTCCGTGGCGTGAGTCAAACAAACCAGTGACCAATTGTGCAGCTCTTCGTTGTTTAGGTTCAACATCCTCCGTTAATACGTAATGAACCAAGTATTACGAGAATTTCTAAAGATAACGGAAATTTATAATACCACTTTCTTTCTCAGTAATACTGTAAGTAAATTTTAGCCACAAATTATGTGATTCATGTTTACCAAATCTTTACGTTATACATTGGTGCATTTGATAAAATTTATCATTTTTCCTATGTAGTACACAAGATAGTGACAATTTTGCACATTACTGTTTATTGATCTTGACAGATTCTACTTCGCATGAGTTAACAAAATGGTCAAGTATGTCAGATACTTGACAACAGATCAGTTATATTATTGTTCACGAAAATAATTTATTAATTAAGTATAAAGTTGTTGTTAGACACCAGAAACATACCTAATGTTACATAAATACAATGATATGGTAGAATAACTAAAATATTCATTGTATAAAGCACGTGGCACGTTTCGGTACCTTAAAATTTATTTAATGCAACTGTGCTACGAAATTTATCTTTACATATATTTTTTAACTTGTATGTGTAAAGTTTTCTTTTTGCGTTGATGGATGTGACTTTGTGAATTGACATTAAGATGAAAAACATCTCTTCACTGTCCAAGGAAGTGTGGTTTTGAAGCGGTGGAATAGTAACAAGAATCAAATATGTGAATGAATAAGTAAATAGTCTGGTTGAAGAAACGCTTCTTTATTATGAATCGTCAAAATTTGGACCTATTCATCACTTCTATACACTGAAAAACTGAGCCTCGATTGTGGTACCATTATACAGATCAGTACAACAGCATTCTTTTATATGAGCTTTATTATGAACTGTTCGTTACGTCCACCTTTCCGATAATTCTAGAAATGTGCTGTAGAAGCAGTGTGTGTTGCTAGAAAAATACTTTTTTATTTTCAGTACAAAACTGTTTATTACATAAACAAACAAATGGAAAAGGGGACATTATAAATGCTAAGCAGTATGGGTCCCACAGAGTTGAACAATCATGCAAGATGGGTGCACAAGTGATTTGTAAGCACTTTCCTTTGTTGGTTGACTGCTTTTTCTCAGTATCCGGCCAATTGACCGAAATCTGCTGTCTGCCTTGCCTATGACTCAATCTATGTACCTTTCCATTTCACATCAACACAAATTGTTAATTCCAATTAGTTTTCTTAATTATGACTTACATAAGTAAGTGCACTTTTCCGCGTGTACAGTTTACGTCTCCTACCGTTTGAAACAATTTTTCAAACTTCGCACCTCTATGGAATTTTATCAGTATGTGAGAGGATACACTTGGAGCTTTTTCCAAATAGTACTTCCTTATAGATAAATAAATCACCTGTAAAAGTGTGCGGTTAAAGTTTAAATTGTTTGCCAGGTAATTAATATGCGACCTAAAAACGAACGATTCCAGCACATTTCTCGGAGCACGCTTGAAATTATTTCTATATCTGTCGATGAGACTCAATCCAAGGTAATACGCTGCATTCGTCCAACCTCTAAACCCTTAATCGAATCGCATATTTTGTTGGATACCGCAGGTAATAAGGCATTCATCTTATTTAGGATCCTAGTGCAGCCATCATCACAAATTATAAGTGAAGCTTCGTTTCACGCAACTTGAGACTCTTTAAAATTGTATTTTTATTTGATTTGTGCTCTTTCATCAAGACTTGCCCTCTAGAACTTCTGTTGCAGGTCGTCACACACACACAAGTAACACTACCTTACAATCCATTATGGTTCTAATTATAATCAATATATTATCTGTAGTAAAACAAAATGTATAACATAGGAAAATAAGTGAAATGAAATGCCATGAAATAGAATTCGTCCACCGTCAACTGAAGTACTGTCAGCCGGAGCTATTTTACACGACGCGTGTTACTTTACACGCTTATGACTAACTCCTATAGCGCGCCACACGTGGCTGGTTTTGGAACTTCTGAGTAAAATGGCTACTTGGATAAGACATAGTGAACTGTATGCCTACTAGAAAAGAAATCGTGACTGTATTGTTCATACACCATCGTGCTGGATGTTGAATGCATTGTCTGGACCTGGTTGGGAAGGAGTGCCTGGTCCCCGGCACGAATCCGCCCGGCAGATTTGTATCGAGGTCCGGTGAGCCGGGCAGTCTGTGGATGGTTTTTAGACGGTTTTGCATCTTCCTCGGCGAATGCGGGCTGGTTCCCCTTATTGCGCCTCAGCTACACTACGTCGGCGATTGCCGCGCAAACCATTTCTCCAAGTACGCATACACCACCTTTACTCTACCACGCAAACATAGGAGCTACACTCGTCTGGTGTGAGACGTTCCCTAGTGGGGGGACACCTGGTGTTGAACCGCACAATAACCCTGAAAGAGTGGTTCGGTGTGGGGCGGCGAAGGGGTGAAGTGGACTGCAGCAGTCGTCATGGGGTTGTGGACCACTGAGGCTGCGGCGGGGACGGAGCCTCTCCGTCGTTTCTAGGCCCCGGTTAACGTACAACAGTACAATGCCTAGGTGCGATGACGATTATGGTAATTAATGAAAAATTTTATATCTCACTGGTTCCTGTTTTCAAGTTTTTTTCCTTACAGCTTTAGTACACACACACACACACACACACACACACACACACACACACAAAATATGTCTAGGTCTTGCAGTTTCGCTTTAGTTACATTCTGAGATGATGCGTTTCCTTGAAGTGGTGTAAATGCATTTCTATCCGTTTTCAGATACATTCAAACAAATTCTTTATTCTATCATTGTAGAAGCCATTGAAGGTGCTTAATATGAGTACGTCAAACAGAATTGAGTAATTTAAAAAGAACAGTTTCCAATTTCAAGAGGCAACGGACCATTAAAAGAAATCCACTCAAGTGATAGAAAAGCGAATAGCACTCGTATAATTATCAGGCGAGATGAGTCTTCCTTACTGCAGCAAGCCGCACTCCCAATACGGCAGCATGTCTGTGTTCTGAATACAAAACGAAATTTAGGTGAGTTAGTCATTGCGAGTCATTCCTAATTTAGATTTTCCTTGTCTCTTAAACAAGAACAGACTGATTTCGAGGGTATCCTACATCAAAACAAGACTGATGCGTTCCCCGTTTCCTCTCACACTCAGTAAGCGCTTTGCCGATTGACAGGACGTTAAATGCTCCTCTTCCTAAATTCAGGATGAGGTCAATATTCAGTAATCATAACTCGTAAGATTTATATGACTATTCCAAACTCGTAATTCTGTAATGGAACAACTTTTCTCATAGTTTAACTGTCTAAGAGGCAGACCAGTGCCTGCAACAATCACCATTTTTACGTTTATTGTGCTACCGCAAGTTTGTAGAGAAAATATACACGGCAGCATTATACTATTATTTGAAAAAGTTACGAACAAAAGTCGCAAAAGCTGAGATTTTGCAACAGAAATGTAATGTATTTTATAAGGAAGGTTCCCCACAGGACGTAAATAATCTAAGAAAGTAAGTTTTATTCAACAACGTGAGGTACTGATTGCAGACCTACCAGTTACAGTCATGCTGATCATCATCAGCAAAATAATCATAGTTATGGTAGCCAATATTGCGTCGTTACGTCTGTGTTGTCAGCAAAAAAATTAAATTATTAGCAGATATCATGCACCACTTTTGTCAAAATGGTAAAGTATATATACACTTACGAAAAATGTCAATGTACTGTAAATTTTCTTATTCATTGCTGTTAGTTGGCGTCTGCTCTGCACACTCATGTGTATGGCTATGGCACTGAGCACTATGCGACTTAACTTCTGAGGTCATCAGTCGCCTAGAACTTAGAACTAATTCAACCTAACTAACCTAAGGACATCACACACATTCATGCCCGAGGCAGGATTCGAACCTGCAACCGTAGCGGTCGCTCGGTTCCAGACTGTAGCGCCTAGAACCGCATGGCCACACCGGCTGGCACACTCATGTGTACTTCATGTAACAACAACGAATACGGAAATAAACAAGACACAAATATCATTCGAATGTATAAAAATACTGTTATCCATTTGATGACAGTGTCGCCGGATTGCTGCTTATAATTTTACACAAAGACCGTAACGACGATATATAGGCTGCAATAACACTTCGTACCTTTGCTGAAGACAATCGCAAATATTAGAACTGGCAGTAAATAAAAATTAATTTATTCGCGACTCGTAGTGTTGCATAAAAATTACTTCCTACTTACAAATGTTAAATACTTCACGACGCTTGCTTCCCTGTTGCCGCAGTTTTAAGCATTCGGATCGCCTTTCGTATCGTGGGAAGGAACGGAAAGAGATGCAGAACCTGACAGCGCCGAGTAATTGGCTTCTGTATGCCTGGTATATCTCCTGACGCAGCCGTGTTTACACGGCCAGTGCGGTGCTGCTCACAGATAGTGTTATCACCGTACGCCACGCCACAGCAAGTCAGAAGCCCTTACTGTCTCGCCGGCAGCAAGTATCCAGCTGTGTCACAGGCTGGAGATTACGTTCTCTTCTTCTGACCTACTGATTCATTACTTAACATGCTCGTCAAAATATGTCCTAACTATATTATACGACAGTAATAGCTCCCAAGGTGCAGTCTCTTGTAAGTGATGGAACGTCTTTGCAGTGGCCGTATGGAAACGTTTTCCACAGTTCGTCCCATCGTCACTATAGTTATTACTACTTTATACACTGTTTTCTCTTTCTTGCATGAATATTCAGCGTTCCATGCAAAAAAATCCTTTTTTTACAGTTTTTTTTTATACCTTGGGTGTCTGATTAATAACACTCAAGAATTATGCAGGCTGTAATGGATGTCAGTGCAGATATTTTTAAATGTGTGGTGCTTTTATGTGTACAAATATCAGTGTGTTGGTTGCCTTCCTCTGACTGGAACAGTCTTCCCACAAACACATCATATAATTTATTACCTGATGTTTTGTGCGTAATTCGTAACTGCGCCACTAAGTAGATTGCGCCTGCCAGTATAGATCAACGGTTTTGCGTCAGTGCCTCATACATCACCATCTCGTCTACTGCTCAGGGCAAAATTAGCACTAATAGCTTGCTATTGCTACATGTACTTGGAGGTACTAACCAACCTAAAAACATACTACATCTAACAGCTATCATTATTAATCTGCAAATGACGTAACTGCTGATGTAATGTTTGTTCAGTCATCAATAAAAATATCAGCACTTGTACTGTTACTCTCTGTATATCTATTTACTGTATAACTCAAACTTAAGATTATTCATCCTCATTCCGTTTTCCATATCCGTTTGTTAAAACATTAAGATATTCCGAGACATTTTTAAAACTATTTTATACATTTGTAATTTTTTTAACAGTTCAGTTAGCCTGCTATTTTGCAATGAATGTTTATGTTAAAACCTCGAATTTTCTCCAAGAACCATTGTTCTCTCTTCTCCTACATACGCTTACAGCTATAATCTTGCAGAACATAACAGCATTGTGCTACTGGAGTTAAAAATTTCTGGGTTACTAGGCCGCATAATATTTCTACTAAAATTATCGACGCTTCAACCCCTCTGCTGGGATCTTCATCAGGATCTTCTGGTGTCCACTACTGCTAGAAATTGTCAGAGACGAGTGTCGCGTCGTCTTGTAAAGGGGAGTTTTCTCGCGTTCGTGCTGGAGAATTGATTGTATTGGTTAAAATTCATATGGCTACCATTGGTGGGCCATGGTAATAGGCTAATATCCCCGCTCTGATGCAGAAGAAGGGGGCGTTGTTGGCTAATTTCCTGTAGATACCATTGGCAGCCCATCGTCATTGGATAGAAAGCCACTATTCCACACTTCCGCTGGAGAGGGGATATTGGTTGAAATTCGTGCTACTGCTATTGGTTGGTCGATTCGAAAAGGACAGAGCAATAGAGGGGGAATGTTTACCCAAAATATTATTGTCCGCCGAGGTAACTTGCAGCGTGTTGCTTATGTCGATCGCATTGCGGCCGCGTACTCACTTCCTTGATGGCGGGGACCCACGATGCCGGAAGCCTGTAGCCGTCCACTCTATTGAAATTATATGCATTCTTGGAAATTTCAACCGCTTTTCGGACCTTTCTTCTATAAATGTTTATTCCTTAGCCAGTACACGTACATTATTAAAATCTATTACAGAGCCACAGTTCTCATGATGTTCCGCTTCTGCCGATTTTGCACTTTGTTATAGCCGCAAGTGCCGTTCGTATCCCTTAATGCGTTCTTTAACAGTTCTTCCCGTTTTGCCTGTATACATTTTGTCGCAGCCGCATGTCACTTCATAGACGCCTGCGTTGTGGAGGCAATTAGGTGCATCCGTTATCCGTCGGAAAAAAAACTTTTCTTGTGTTTTGGCTAAAGAAAAATGTCTGAATACCATTTTTTTTAGAACGCACTGCAAGTCACCTCGGCAGACAATAATATTCGATTGAACATCCCGCTTTTCTTGCTCTGTCCGTTTCGAATCCAGCCAATCATGACGACCAACCAATGGCAGTGGCAGGAATTCCAACCAATAACCCTTCTCCAGTGTAAGTGTGGAATAGTGCCTTTCTATCCAATGACGATGGGCCGCCAATGGTATCTCCAGGAGATTAGCCAAGAACGGCCCCCTTCTTCTGCATCAGAGCGGGAGTATTAGCCTATGGCTATTGCCCATCAATGGTAGCCGTATGAACTATAACCAATACTATCAATTCTCCAGCACGAACGCGAGAAAACTCCCCCTTACAAGAGAATGCGACACTCGTGTCTGACAGTGTTCTAGCAGAGGTGGACACCAGAAGATTCTCAGGAAGATAATGTTAGTAGAATTTTAGTAGAAATATGACGCGACCTAATAATCCAGAAGATTTTAACTTCAGTGACAACGGCCGCGAAAGGTTGCAGAATTACATAGCATTGTGTTAGTCCGTGCCTTCACTTAGTGTTGAACCTGAAGTTTTGGTAGATATATGTGAGAGTGACGACACCGTTATATTCATCATTGCTCGCAACTTCAGAACTATCGGCCCTGGTGCTCTGCTGGTGGCCGGCGCGGTGGTTCAGGGTCTTCGGTCAGGGGATTCTCAACCGTCTGCACTGGAAAAAAGTGAGTGAAGCTCAGATCGCTGGAATTTAAAAAAGGTCATGCGACATCCCCAAAGAATCACCGACGACAAAACAAAGTAAAGCGCCTGCCTACAAACCGAGAGGTCGCGGGATCAAAGCTTACTCGGACCACAGAAATTTTCACCCATCTATTGAGCCACAGACAGTTATTGATATCATATTATGTGGTGTCTGCTCTTTCGGACACGTCCGGGAGAACAGATACCGTTTTGACCCAGTAGCAGTAATGATTTAATTAAGACATAAAGGAATTATAGACAGAAATCTGCCTAGTAAGCAGGGGACCCGGGTTCGAATCCCGGTGCGGCACAAATTTTCCCATTTTTCCCATTGATTTAAATCAGTGCCCACTCGTACCGAATGTCTGTAATTCCTTTGTGCCTTAGTTATTGGTATTGCTTCAGAACTTGCGTTATTTTAAGGGTGGACTGATGTTTTTTTTTTTTTTTTAGTGGTAATCACATGTTGGTGTGTTGATACTCTGTAGAAATCGCTATGTGTGAGTTTTTATTTTAGTCTATCCTCGTTCAATTTTTGAAACTCAAAAGCCATTTTTTTGATTGAGTCTATATTTATTAAAGTTCCAGACACGGTTTTCCTTGTACAGTAAGATGTGTTTCGTGTATTTAATCTGGAATAATTTTGATTTATTTTTATATGCTTTACGCACAGATTATAAAGAAGCTCACGTCGTAATTTTTGAACTGATAAATTACTGTTAACGCTAATTTGTTTGTCAGCTTTAAATGTGCGTTATACCTCAACTGATCATGTATTAAAGTTCACTTGTCTTACAAAATATCGACACATTTTCACGTGAAAGTGCGGACTCGAATCTGCGACAAGATGAGAAGTAATGCAGTTTTAGAACAGACAAACAAAGAAATGTTAGAAATATTTTATTGACGTAAATATTAGGGCGTGGACTGTTTCCTAATCGAGTACATATGTTCAGGAAACAATGCCAATGTGTTAAAATTTAAATATTTATTTAATTCGCGAAACTTCTCCAGCCACTAGTACTCCTCAAGTAGTAGCTCAATAAATCCTCTATCAAGGAAAGATGTACACTATCAAATCAAAAGTATCTGGACACCCCTATCTAATGCGGAATTGGCCACCAGATGTCCAAGAGGCGCACCGGTCAGTATTAAAGGAGGCGGGAAGTATTGTGTTGTCAGTAGAGAGGCAGTACCAGCAGAATAGATCAGTCAGGAAAGCAGATGCATCAGGGACATTTCAGTCCTCCTAAAAGCTGCGCAAGTCGTCTGTTGGTGACGAGATTGCAAAGTCGAAACGCGAATGGACAGTCACAGCTAAATCAAGACCAGACATAACTCATGCACGGATGGAAAGGATGACAGTAAAAAACCGCTTGAAATCACTTCTGAGCTGGAAGTGCTACCGGCAATCCAGATAGCAAAATGACTGTGCGTAGAGGGCAGCTACTCATGTCGCTTACTGGTGCACTCATTGCTAAGTGTTTCTTGAGGTAGTGCGGAGTACGGCACCACTGGACTGTGGAAGACTGCAAACGACTGATGTGGAGTGATGAATCGCATTGTTCTCTGTGGCAATCCAATGGCTGGGTTTGGGTTTGGCGATTGTGAGTAGCACCACCAGGGAAGTAAGGTGGAGGTGGTATTACGGTAAAAAATGGTTCAAATGGCTCTGAGCGCTATGGGACTTAACATCTGTGGTCATCAGTCCCCTAGAACTTAGAACTACTTAAACCTAAGTAACCTAAGGACATCACACACATGCATGCCCGAGGCAGGATTAGAACCTGCGACCGTAGCAGTCGCGCGGTTCCGGGCTGCGCTCCTAGAACCGCTACACCACCGCGGAGTGTTACGGTATAGGGGTGTTTATCGTGGTAGGGTTGTGGTCTCCTTATTGCATTTCACAAAAATAAATAAATAAACAAATTCTGACGGATGTGATGATGATGTTTGTGGTTTTTGGGACGCTCAACTGCGCGGTCATCAGCGCCCGTACACATTCCGAATCTGCACACAGTCTAATCTAGCTACTTGTATGAATGATGATGGAATGATGACGACAACACAAAGACCCAGTCCCCGGGCAGGGAAAAACCCCATCCCTGCCGGGAATCGAACCTGGGATCCCGTGATTCAGAGGTATCAACGATTGCCACTAGACCACGAGCTGCGGGCTTCCGACGGATGTGAACACATTTCACAGCATTGTATGCAGTTGCGCCCTATAGTAAAGCAGTATGTGTGAGGCAATGACTCTTGGACAGTAATATTCCTGAGATCGGTTGGCCTTCGCGGTGTTCCGAACTGAACCTACCGGAAGTTTTGCGATGAGTTAGAAAGTCGACTTCGCTCAGGTCCAACTTCACTTACTAATTTGTCTTCAGAAATTCTTGCAATCCATATGTGGCATACAACAAACCAGTGCTTAACAGTATTGGTTAAAAACAGTCTTAGTTGCAATTTTAGTTTTTTATTTTTCAACGACGCGTTTTGCCTTATTTAGGCATCTTCAGGTTATCTTAATTTGGTCTTTCTTAGAAGAATCCTCCAGAATGAGATTTGCACTCTGCAGTGGAGTGTGAGCTGTAATGAAACTTCATGGCAGATTAAAACTGTGTGCCAGACCGAGACTCTAACTCGGGACCTTAAGTTCCCGAGTTCGAGTCTCGGTCCGGCACACAGTTTCAATCTGCCAGGAAGTTTCAAGAATCCTCTAGTCAGTATAGCCAAAGGGCGTCGTCGAATATAACAGGCCAACATCGCCTTCGTTAAACTCAGTAAAAACTTTTCTAGATGGGCGTGAGTAAACGCGTTATGCAGATCTTGGCGTCACTCGGGTCTATCTAGAAATTTTTTTTACTGAGTTTAACGAACGCGATGTTGACGTGATATATTCGACGATGCCCTTTGGCCACACTTACTAAAGGATTCTTCTACGAAATACCAAATTATGATAACCTGAAGATACTTACATAAGACGAAAGGCATCGTTGAAAAATAAAAAAAAAACTATAATTGCAACCAAGACTGTTTTTAACCAATATTCTTTGTCTTCGTCTGTTGAGCAAAAATGGGTTGCCATTCAAATATCTCATTGAAAGTGTCCTCACCAGAGCTTAAGCCGTCATGAAGGCGAAGGATGGATACACCCCGTGGGAATGTCCACTAGCAGGTGTCCCGGTACTTTTGATCAGATAGTTTATACTTAATAAGGTAATAAAGGATAAACATTGAAACAAAACAGCTTTCTGCCTGAAGTCTGTTCAGTGCACCTTCATATTTAAGGGTATCATATTTGCGCATTTTTATTGCCTAAATAGCTCGACTGTTCAATAATAATGAATTACGGTCAGTTGCGTTACTAATAATAATCAGTATGAAACATCATCCCTGATATCAATCAAACTTAAAGAGTAAGGCTTTTAAAAGACCACTCCAAAAAGACGTTGCACGTAGTACAGTGACTTTAAGGGGAAAAAAAGGGAAACCACGCGTTCCAAAAACAGCTACACTAGTTTACACTAGACGTCGTCAATAAATATGCTGTAGCGTGTCCTAAACACAGCATACAGCTTCAAAAATGATGGCTGTATCCAGTTACAGAATGCACTTCCAGCAACTGATCTAAGGACAGCATGAAGTGTGTAGTAGGTACAAAGTTATGCGAACAAAACGAGAAATTTAAAAACAAATATTAAACTATGTAACAGAATACAATACATAAAGTATTCATTAATTTCACCCAAATGGCCGCACATTTGTTATTCAGTAGCACAAACATACACTTAATATGTTCTAGTATTTAAATCAGAAGAATAAGAATGTTATTCCGTATATTGTAAGCCAGTCCTTAGTGGTTGAGAATTATAAAACATGATTATATGTTTTAAAGATTTTTTAAGTCTGTCAGAACAGTGGCAGAACTTGTTTGTATTTTATAAAGAAATATTAAAGTAATACGCAACACTCTACATTGACTTAAGCACACTATTGCATTGAATAGCAAGTAAGTCAGTATAGCAAGCAACATAGTTGATGTAAAGTGTTCTATTGTGTATGTTGCGCAGGCAGGAGCGGCTGAGACATCTTCGCTTTATACTAACCTCTTTGACCCCCGAAACAGTTAAAGGTACAGCCAATGTTCGTATAGCATCCATCTTGTGTTAATGGCGCATTGCTATTGCTGGGATCAAGGTGCTAACGTTCGTGAAAGACAATTTAAAATAGTGAGAAGTGAAAATTGTGTAAAAGACTGCACGCAACACGCCACGAAGTGAGGATTTGAAACTCTTCCAACACAGCAGCCTCGGAGAAACATCTAGTAAGTCCGCGTAAAAACATCGCCTCATTGTGTGTATACATGAGTGCATCTTACTCGCTGAATGAAATCCCTATGCGATTTTCACTACCGTGTAGGGCACATTTTCTATGACTCTCACTCTGATATTCGCAGTAGTGGAGTAGCCCAGATGCTTATTTTATATCACTAGCATTTTGTGAGTACTAACTTAAAGAGATTCGGACGCATGGTGATGAGCACCACGAATAAATAAATGTGAATAATAATACATTAATATTGTAAATGGTTCCGAAAAAAAATATGTTGAAAATTAATCGAGCTGTTATTTAACCTCTGCTGTCGTGTTAAGCCTTTAAGACGTAATATATATCCCTCTCCGCGCTCGCGCGGCGCCCGCCAGTGGGGGGGGGGGGGAGGGGGGGGGGGAGAGAGAGAGAGAGAGAGAGAGAGAGAGAGAGAGAGAGAGAGAGAGAGAGAGAGAGAGAGAGGGGGGGGGGGGGGAGAGCGCAAGAGCAAGCAGGGAGGTTGTAATAAAACATTGTGGCCTCGAATGCTGTTGTCTCATACAGTTATCGCACGATCGTGATTGCTGTCGAAGTTATGTGTAACACTAGAAGCTGTTTTCATATTATGGCTCAAGGTCTGTGTACGGAAGCAGAGTGCGGAAATTTCTGGCAATGCGCTTTCCCTGACGTCTTTCCGTTGTTGACGACGCAAGATCGAAAGTTGTAAAAGCGATTTCGGGAGTACGCAAAGGGAGGTTACTATATATACTATGATACAGCGCATAACGATGAAGGCTCCGTGATGCTATTGTCGTACACTGCTATGGGCTACAGGCAGGTTTTATTTCCATACAGCCATCTATATGTTGTAGAAACCTTTCTATAATATTGGGGAGTAAGGTTCATTTAGAAATTTTTTAATTCTTTGTAAAATTTGTATATTACTTTGACGAAGAAGAGCTGCTATACTGTTTGGTAGTAGTTGGTGGTATCTGATTAACTATTGTGTGAAATAAATTTGCTGTTTTGCGGAAAAAACATGATAGATATATCCTACTGTTACTCCATCACATTCACAGAAAGGATTATATCTCATACGAATTAAGGAACTCGTAGACTTTCTGTTTTTGCCGTAATTGCGTGGAAACAAGGATTCAAGGGAATGTTTGACTGGATTTGTCCATAGTATATCCTTTACTGCGTGTCAATGATTGATATTTGTCTTTCCACTACCTCTTTAATCTTCCTCATATTGTAGTCTTCAGGTCTGATGACGGTAATAACACATTTAAAAACGTAGTGCTTTGAGCCGTTGTCTTCGCTCCGTCATAAATTAATTCATTATTTTTTAGTGTTGGCGAGTTTCCTAGTCCACGTAAATTTTACCTCCGTTACCAGTGGGTCAGTTTCATTGAGAAGGAAAAATGTCTGCATATCTTCGAGCATGCTTTTACAATACGTTAAAATCAAATTTTTACTGTTATGAAGTTCTGCATATAATATACGGCTAGAATTACAGCTGAGCCTTTTCATAAAAATTAGAAGTCACATTCAGAACTGAAATCAATTCCTTGTATCCTGTGCTTCGATACGGGAAAGTGCAACCCACTCTGCTGTTACGTGTGGTTTTGGAACCCTCAGTATAATCTCGAAATACCGAGGGATATCGTGAGAAGTGTAGATTTTTACAAACTGCTGTACTCCAGCGAATCATTTTGTTGGAAAGCAGAAAACGTCGGCTGATTAATTAATTTCGTTATACTGCTAATCGTAACTATGACATCTTGCAATTCTTCGGCGATTAGATAAAATTTCTTTTAAATGTGTGAAGCATATACACAATTATTGCTTGTGCGTGTTGTTTATTATCTGTCCATGCATTTCTTCAAAAGTCACTCACTCGGGTTTCAGTATTAGGAGGTGCTAAATACGTGGAAAATCTATTCAGGTGGAATATGTCTGTCACTAATTTCCATCGCAAGGCGTTGGGTATTTCCACAACTTTCACTAAAAATGCAATTTTTGGCATGGAACCCACTGTTCCGAGGCTAGTCTTCACGCAGCTCAACTGGATTTTTTCTAGTTTCGAAAATAATTTCTTGTTGCCTCCCTGGCACAACATGCTGCCATACGAAATATGATCCACATCCCACGCTGCTCTAGTAACCGAGAACATCACTTTGATACGAGGCTGTATCTTCTCTATGAAATATGCAGTATGTCCCACCATGAGAGACGTCTGCCCATTATCGTTCCTAGAAATTTAGTTTGATTCTTCACTGCCAAAGCTAATAATTTATTGTCATGTATTTTAGTCCCTGTAGAATATTTCACCTACCAAATATAACAACAATCATCCGGAAAATTGAAAGCTGGTTCCCCTGTCCGCCCTGTAAACATCGAACATTAGAGAACTTAATATTGATGATTGTAGAATGACAACTGTGGCTCACCTTGGCCTACAGTTTTATTTTTAGGCGAAAAAGGACAATCCTTACAACGAAAAGATTTCTTTTTTTTTTTTAGAAACAAAGTTTTAGGGCGGTCCAGTGTCTCTCATTCTCGACCATAATAAGTGACTATCATAAGCGCCTTTAGTAGCCACAAACGAGAGTATAGATTACTTACTGTCTTTGTTAAAATTATCATTGTATATCGTAAATGCGTTTTCAAATTATCTAATGCGCATGGATGTTTTCGAAAACCATTCTGATAATATTCCAGTAAATTGTAAATTTAAAATGTTTATTTCATGAAATGATGTGATACTTCCTCTGTAACATGGAAACGTACCAAAGATGCTGAGGAAGGGCTATTTCTCTTGCCGTAGTGTTTCTTAAACGTTCTGGATCCCACAAATTTTTTATTTGATATTTTGTTCATGGGTATTGTGTAACCAGATGCTTCATTTATCGGTTCTATAAACGCTACATGACCCCCCTCTACGATGAGGCGTATTCTTAATACCGAAATTAGGCGCCGAGTCCATGTTTGCATTGTTCATTGCACTTACTTTATTCTCAATTAACAACTGATACCTACTTCATTGTCTGAATTACCTGTTATTTCTAAGCTAGTTTCTATTGGGTGATGATCTGATCCCTCCGAGTCTCTCCCAACTGTCCATTGAGCTAAAGTAACCAATTCTGGAGAACGTACGATTACGTGCACCGATTTCTGTCTTCTGCACGAAGAAGATACTATTATAGGTTTTCCGTCATTAAGCCCCACTAATCCATAGTTCTCAATTACACTCCCAGTTGTCTCCAATAGCGGCTGTAGCTTCACAGCCCCAAAAAACATTAAGTGCATCTGAGTCGCCATATAACAGATAAGACTGCTGCATCTGTGTAAAAATATTTCTGTTCTTATGCGAATGAACTGTAACTACAACAACAACGCCGCTGTTCTGCTGGTGGTAACAGTATAGGCACATTCCGTTACAAATATCCCAGTGGATAAGAATCGCCACTGGCCCTTGCTGCCACCCACCCTGTCTTCCCTTCTAACATCTTACTCAGGAAACACTACACATAATGTAAGCTTAAATCTTCTTTCTGAGAGTGTAGCAAAATTTACTTCATTACGATGTAATTATTGTAGCTAACTTTGTTAATTGGATACTGCTGACTTTGCATTCCACTGTAAAATTTAAAAGCATCATCCAGCTTTGTAAGGTATTTGATAGTTCTCCTGTTTCATAGTAATAAACAATAATCGCCTTCAGCCACAAATACCGATTTTATTGAAATGTACGATGTATTTCGAGCTTTGGTGACTCATTTTCATAAATCACGATTTGTGGCTGAAGGCGATTGTTCTTTATTATTATGAAACTAATATCGTCATAGAAGAAACACTGCAAACAATGGATAAAATTAACTTTTCCTGTTTTCTTGATCTTGTATATTTTCACCTCCCTTTGCTTTTATTTATTCCATTGTAGCCAATATTACTCAGAGGGCACAATCAATTGATCTACGGTCTTCTATATTTCGAGTCTTAGCGACGTTTACCCTAGAAGTGAAGGTGTATACTGTTTGAAGTTATTGATTGCTGGATGTAGCTAACGCAACGGCAAGGGAATTCCTGTATCACTAAAGCGACGCGTGCGTGGTGTACACAGACGAGTCGTAGTGTAGTGACGGTGCTGGTGGTACCTATTGGATACCCTGAAGCAAACGACAAGGCCTAGACAAGCCGGATCCTCGCTCCAATGTTATGACAGCTGAGCTGATTGCCGTTTTGGAAACCCTGCTACTTGCACAGACAACCACAGCAGACACAACATCTCGGATACTATGTGGGCCCTACAACTGATTGGAAAGCATCATAATAGTTGTACCAGTCCCATAATTGTAGGAATTATTGACGCTGTGTATCGGGAACACAGGAACTACCGCAACATCATGATGATACGGAAGAAAGGCCACTCTGGGATACATGGAAACGAACAAATGTGTGTCCTAACAAAGCAACCATCTCCACGTGGAGCTATAAAAATTTGATAAACTCATCTCGTAGATATGATACCCGAACTCAAAAAGGGGTAGTCATCGGACTTGCAAGGGGAATGGTCAACGGCATCTAACATTAATGCAACCACTGCGCACTTATTCATCCCACGATTCCTACCAAGAGTTCCGTCATGAAATAAGACAAAAACATCGAGCAGCTTCACGACAGCTATTGCACAGCTGAAATTTAGTAACTGGAAGTTCAACAAACACTTCTACCGTCTCAAAAAATGGTTCAAATGGTTTTGAGCACTATTGGACTGAACCTCTGAGGTCATCAGTCACCTATAACATAGAACTGCTTCAACCTGACTAACCTAAGGACATCACACACATCCATGCCCGAGACAGGATTCGAACCTGCGACCGTAGCGATCGCGCGGTTCCAGAGTGTAGCGTCTACAACCGCTCGGCTACTTCGGCCGGCCTCTACCGTCTCACCTTAAGCATCATCCCTCTATGTCTTTGCCGAGAGGAAGAAGATCCAAACTATGTATTCCTACAACTCGGGACACGTATTACATAAACGTCTTTGTAAGTAATTTTCGGACTCACTGTCATCAGTTCCCACGCAGCCTCCAAACCTTGTTATCATCCAACGACATAGCGACGTATGAAATACTGTAAGACTTCAACAGTGCCAGCGTCGCGATATAGCTACCTGAACTGCTAATCTAATGCAACTTCGTAATAAGTGTGCCAGTGGCAGACAAAAGCACAATTAAGTGACTGTATTCCCATGTTTTCTCAGGAGGATATGGAACGCTCTGCCTGTAAATGTATTTCACCCTTTACCTAATATATGTACCAGTAATTAAAGAAAGCAGGTTGATTTTATTCAGAATTCCAATACTCCATATTATTCCCCACTCCCTTGGCTACAAGACGCTATTTTTCGACATAATCTCCGTTCAATGCGACGACCTTATGCCCCCTTACTCGATGCCCACGTGGTACCCTCTACTGGCCGAAGTCGGAATCAATGTTTCGCTGCATCAGTAACCTACGCATCATCTACGTACCGCTTACCTAGGAGTGCGTTCTCCATTGGGCCAAAGAGTTGAAAGTCGGGAAGTTCGAAATTCTGGCTGTAGGGCGGATGACGAAAAAAAGGCAAATGATGTTTGATGAGCTGTTCCCGAGTGTGCAGAATTGTGCGAGGTCTTTCTTTATCATAGAGGAGAAGTTCGTCTGCATTTTTGTGGCGGCGAACACGCTGAAATCCTCAATTTCCTGAGGGCTAGACCGCTCTGCTAGTCGGGCGGGCCGTTTTTGGATACTGTTCTCTTGTTCTGTCTAGATCGTACTTACAGGTCTCTACAAACATTCAATGCCCTATCCGTACCTTTTGAAACAATTCTTACAGGACATACAGAAGAATATTTATTGCTAATTTAGATACATAGTCATTAGCACAGATTGATCTGGCAATATCGCAATTGTGTAACAAGAGCGATTAATCATTTCTTTTTGTGTTACCAGTAACATATTATGGTCTAATACCTCTGTATACCCTGCGTTACCTTTTAGTCTTGTTTACTCGTTACGGTATATTGTAGATGTAAAATTTGTTTCATGCTGGAATCTGTCCGTTGTTAAGTCTATGTAACTTCATACCAGAGAATGACTTAAACTAATACATGCTCCGAATGTTCGAAACATATTTCAGTTTAACATTTTAAGTGTTAAGATGACGTCATGCGCACATTCAGAAAAGAGGTATTCCCTTGGAAGGTATGTAAGGTGAGCGACATGCACTGCAGATGCTGGTGTTGATCCGCTGCGGAATGTTCATGTTTGTTATCCTGTTATGCCGCTGAGTGCAGTAGGTTGTCCTCGGTCGTGGCTGTTGGCTTACATTCACTTCCTGGATCTCTACAGTGGAAGTAGATCTTTCACGTCATTCGTTAGGCGCTACATCACAACCGCACTGTTCCAAATATTATGATTATTCTGTCCTAGTAAATGGCATATTGTACTGTCATAGTTATACGAATTTAACATATTCGTTCATTCGTTATAAGATATGTTGTTGTAGATGGTTACTTCTTGTACTTGTTTCTGTCTGTGCCAAAATCATTGTCTTGGAAGTAAATTACTACAATGGTGGAAGGTGGGCATGTGTATGATGCTGCTTGTCCGGCCATTGTTTTGTTTGCCACTGTGGTCGTAGCGTAGACTTTCGAAACATTAAGTTACAGGAGGTACGTACAATTGTGCAGCATACATAACTCCATGAGTATATTCAGATACCGGTAAATGTGATGCGTCAAACATTAGCAAATAAATTTGATGTTTTCAGATCATTTTTACTCTATTCTGTGTAAGTCGCTTCGAAAGTCTCCATACATTTGTAACTTTATATTCACCAACAATTTCGTCCAATATCTCCTCATCTATCGAGATTTCAATATACCTAATTACACTGTTGATGACAAAGCATCGGAAACAGTAGCTGCCATAAAATACCAAAGAGTAACCATCAGACTCGACTTAAGATAGACTGAGCACATGCACACATTCTGGCAAAAGCAGATGCCACGTTGAGAGCCACTGAAAAACACAATTCGTCCATGAAAGAACTGACTTCACCACTTTGGTTCTTGAGTATTGCTCATCAGTCTGGGACACTTGCCAGGTTGTAGAGAGCGACAAGATCCAACGAAGAACGGTTCATTTCGTCACGGGAACGTTTACTCGGTGCGAGGGCATTTCGAATATTCTAAACGAACATCAGTGGTTGTGCTACAAGGGATGAGTTGGGCATGATGAGGAGATTTACTACTGAAATTCCGAGAGTATGCGTTCCAAGAGGAGATCGGCAATACAACGCACTCTCTCCCAAATATCAGGGTCAACTGGTGAAGTTCTTTCTATAGACTAAATCATCCAACATTTCTAAAATTGTAATCATTTATTAAGAAAGCAGGTGTTGACAGATGTGAAAATTACGGAACTATCAGTTTAATAAGTCACGGCTGCAAAATACTAAAGCGAATTCTTTACAGACGAATGGAAAAACTAGTAGGAGCTGACCTCGGGGAAGATCAGTTCGAATTCCGTAGAAATGTTGGAACACATGAGGCAATACTGACCTTACAACTTACGTTAAAAGCTAGATTAAGGAAAGGCAAACCTACGTTTCTAGTATTTGTAGACTTAGAGAAAGCTTTTGACAATGTTGACTGGAATACTCTCTCTCAAATTCTGAAGGTGGCAGGGGTGAAATACAGGGAGCTTAAGGCTATTTACAATTTGTACAGAAACCAGATGGCAGCTATAAGAGTCGAGGGGCATGAAAGGGAAGCAGTGGTTGGGAAGGGAGTGAGACAGGGCTGCAGCCTTTCCTCGATGCTATTCAATCTGTATATTGAGCAAGCAGTAAAGGAAACAAAAGAATAATTCGAAGTAGCTATTAAAATTCATAGAGAAGAAATAAAAACTTTGAGGTTCGCCGATGACATTGTAATTCAGTCAGCAAAGGTCTTCGAAGAGTAGCTTAACGGAATGGACAGTGTCTTGAAAGGAGAATATAAGATTAACATCAACAAAAGCAAAACGAGGATAATGGAATGTAGTCAAATTAAGTCGGGCGATGCTGAGGGAAATAGATTAGGAAATAAGACACTTAAAGTAGTAGAGGAGTTTTGCTGTTTGGGGAGCAAAATAACTGATGATGGTCGGAGTAGAGAGGATATAAAATGTAGACTGGCAATGGCAAGGAAAGCGTTTCTGAAGAAGAGAAATTTGTTAAAATCGAGTATAGATTTAAGTGTTAGGAAGTCGTTTCTGAAAGTATTTGTATGGAGTGTAGCCTGTATGGAAGTGGAACATGGACGATAAATAGTTTGGAGAAGAAGAGAATAGAAGCTTTCGAAATGTGGTGCTGCAGAATAATGCTGAATATTAGATGGGGGCCGGCCGCGGTGGTCTCGCGGTTCTAGGCGTTCAGTCCGGAGCCGCGTGACTGCTACGGTGACAGGTTCGAATCCTGCCTCGGGCATGGATGTGTGTGATGTCCTTAGGTTAGTTAGGTTTAAGTAGTTCTAAGTTCTAGGGGACTGATAACCACAGATGTTAAGTCCCATAGTGCTCAGAGCCATTTGAACCATTTTTATTAGATGGGTAGATCACATAAGTAATGAGGAGGTGTTGAATAGGATTGGGGAGAAGAGAAGATTGTGGCACAACTTGACTAGAAGAAGGGATCAGTTGGTAGGACATGTTCTGAGGCATCAATAGATCACGAATTAGCATTGGAGGGCAGCGTCGAGGGTAAAAATCGTAGAGGGAGAGCAAGAGATGAATACACTAAGCAGATTCAGAAGGATGTAGGTTGCAGTCGGTACTGGGAGATGAAGCAGCTTGCACAGGATAGGGTAGCATGGAGAGCCGCAGCAAACCAGTCTCAGGACTGAAGACCACAACAACAACAGCGTGTAAGCCTAGGGACTGATGACCTAAGCAGCTAAGTCCCATAAGATTTCACACACATTTGAACATTTTTTTAGAGAAATAGTTTTTTTGATTGTGTTATTTTTGCGTGGGTTAAGGCATTCAGTCGTGCATAAGTGTCCTCCCCGTAATTCTGATTAATCGTCTTTGTGCATTAAATATTTTTGTATCGTTTGTCTCGTAAGATGATAATTTTTCGATCTGTTAGGTTGTAGAAATTTCCTAAAGAGTAGCTCGCAGTTTTTATTGAGGCTGCAGTGTGGTTATTCCAACTCTGTCCGCCCCACAGCTCTTTTTAATGAAAGATTTTCAGTTTATTTTAGTTTCTTCCTCGGAAGATAAGTTGATGGCGCTGTGTTAATTGAGCCATTTAATTTCATCCAATCAGTGGGCTCTCACTTTTCGGCAGATTCAATTAAAAACATTCTTTGCTTGAGCTCTCTTCCAGTTAATCTTCAAAGCTATAAAAATTCTAACCGAGTGTGTCTCCTTAAATCATAGCTGAAGTTTTCTCCTTTCCTCCCTTTCTCTCTCTCTCTCTCTCTCTCTCTCTCTCTCTCTCTCTCTCTCTCTCTCTCTCTCTCTCTCTCTCTGGGTGTTGTAACATACAACATTCTTCCAATCTTTATTTCATAAATGAATCATATTTAAAGTTCAGCTTCTATAAATGTTTCGAACACATACCCGAACGCCAGGACGGGATGACAGTAGCCCGACTGGACACCAACCGAACTTGTTCGAAATTACACACCAGTAACTCCCAAATAACAGTTTAAAGAAAATGTGGATTTTCCGCGGGTCACGTGGACCACAATACATGGGGTACTGCCGCATCCAGTGCCATGCTATGAGTGTCTTACACAATCATGACGGTAGTGATGCTCGCGTTTCTCCAGCTTGCTAAGTCGTCCTTGGATAGAAGCTCACACAAGAAAAACAAACAAATCAAACAAACATGACTTTTAGCATAAACCAGTAACTCCCACCCCCTATTTTTAATCAGTGGATTTTTCATGCACGAAATAGCTGCATTAAAAAAAAGAATTATCGTTTTTATCACATCTCATTGTTGATGACGACGTATCTCCTAAACGCTGTAGTGTACAACGATGTAATTTTGCAGGTAAATTCCGTGGTATCTGTGGATACTGTCCCCAAGTACGTTGTGTATACACGTAGTAGTAAAGAAGCAAAGAACTAAAACGTCATGTCTGATGATGAAATTTTACTGTATGAGCAGCGAAAATTTAGTAAGCAATAACCTTCTGTCCTTTCCATGACCTTGTGGCGCTATCAGTGAGAAAAAGAATCGCAAAGGAAACACAAGTTTGTTGATAGTCCCTAAGTGTTCTCATTCTCAGGCACTTGATGAACACAGTCTGGAGAATTTGCACACCAGTGCCTCAATCCAGGAACACAGTTTGTAACTGTAACAACTGTTTTATTGTATTAAACCTTTAACATCCGACTACATCAGTTAGTGAGTGTACCATAACAGCACTCTAAATTTGCCCAGTAATTGTATGAAATACTAAAAATCAAATTTTTTACTGCTTGAAGCCTACATAGGCAACCCGCAACTGTCTCTTGGTGGCCGTTTTAGCCATTTAGTGTTAATAAAGATAACGTCAACGTTAATCCGTGCTGCCGTTCATTGTCGGACGTGAAGAAACACTTCTCAGTAACTTTGGCACTTGACACCTGCCAGCTACTTGCCCCAAACTAAAATAAATTTTGGTGTGTTTCAGTACAAGCCGATAGTTGTGTTTCAGGGATAACTGAAAGTACCATGCTAATAGATAGCGGTTCGGCGCATGAGTGGGCGAGAACCTTCCTGAGTGTCAGCGTTACTATTGTTGTACTGAAGCGGGAAAGGCACAAAAATCAGGTGTAGAGAGCCTTCATGGACGACTCTGTAGAATAATTCATGGGAAATGTTGGACAGCCATGAAGCAGGCCGCGTAGAACAACCTTTCGAGACCCAATCTTGAGTACTGTTCGAGTATTGGCAACGTCTGGTTAAAACAAAAAAGTTTGAATAAACTCAGAGGTGTGCTATTGGGTTTGCGACCAGACGATTCTATGTCTGCGAAAATATTACATAGACTTTGACTAACTTTAAACGCAAAATATGTTTAAAAGTTAAACTAATTCCTTCCTTCGACGTCTTGTTATTCATATTTAGACAACCAGCATTAGAGATATACTGTGAAACTATGGTACTGTAGTGCACGTCGCGGTAGGAGCATATGAATAAGAGAAGAAGTATTAAGGCTAATACAGACAGAAAAAGAATATCATTTTCAGTTACGTAAGCTCGAAACTTCTTAATCTGAAATTTGTTAATCTTTAGTAACGTGAAGTCTCTTGTATGTGTAACCTAACAATGTGAACTTTCTTCTTGAAACCCTTCATTTCAAATTTGATTTAGCAATAATTGTATGTCGTTGAACTAAAGGTTAAGATTCCACTAAAAAAGAGAATAGATGCTGTTAAAATGTAGCGATACAAAAAAATGCAGGAGATCAGATGCGTGGATCTGATAACTGTCAAAAGGTACTGAACCGAATAGGAAAGACGTAAAATTTATGGCACAGCCTGACAACAGGAGGGGTAGGTTGATGGGACATATCCTACACCACCAATGAACTGTTGATAGGAGTGGTGATCATTGCAAGTTACGCTGCCGAAAATTCGTTCTACAGCTGCCAATGAGTCCGGCTGCATGGCCGAGAGATTTTAGGCCAAAGTTAATTGATAACTGAGGTAAGTGTGTGGATAAAAAGCTGTCAAGACAAACCTGGTCTTTGCTAGAACAAATGCATGTAGTGTGTAGGTGTATTAACTAGGCAGATATGAAAAGACATCCTGTAGATAGAGTAGCATGGAGACCTTCCCCGAACCAGACTTCGAAATTTCGACAACAGCAAAAACAATTACTACTACTATTACTACTACTACTACCACTACCACTATTATTACTACTCCGGCGAAAGTAATGTCACTTTGTCAGCTCCTCTGTGGTGAGCGGGACAGGAAAAGAAATGAAGACAGTAGTGATATACTATCAAGCATACAGTGTCCAGTGACTTGAAGAGTGTTCATAAGTGGACGAACTTTTTAAACTTACATACACTTCTGATGACTATCACTCCGGTGAGCAGTCCGTGAACAGATATTGTAATACCACGCTCCCGATGAACTTGATACTGGCAGTGGGTCGGTACAATGATGGAAGGGCTCTATGTAGATGGGCGAAAGGAAAGGCCACGGAGATTGCAAAAACATAAAAACTGCGGTTTATACACGTATACTAGTATTTGGTAGCTTAGGATGATCAAATAGTCAGGAAGCCATAATGTGTGGTCATCAACTATTTAAACGACTCTTTCTGCTTCTAATCATTAAGAAATTAATGAACTTTTAATTCGTTTGGATCTCCGATTGAGAAGGCAATCGCGTTTTGTTATTGTTGACATGTATCTGTCCCCACGCAGGCACGCGCGCGCGTGCGTATACACACACACACACACACACACACACACACACACACACACACACACACACACACACACCATCTATCTGGAAATATTGTGTTGGAAGTAAAGACAGCTTTGTAATCATTGCGACGTACTGTTACATTCTTCGGTCCTCACTCTGAATCAAATGTTGTGAAAGAGGGTTGATACATGTTCCGCCCAGTGCGTTTATTCTCATGAGTTTCCAATACAATTAAGATTATCTGTGTCGCTGTTAAATATCAACTAGCAGAAATGTCGCGTTTAAATAGCAGCAAAATTCAGTTCCACTCATTGTATGCGAAATTTATCCTGTCATCAGAGACACATAAGTGTCCCATTAAGAGACCAGTTTGTCGAGGAGGAAGGTTAATGTCAGCGCGACAAGTTGTCGCTAGCTGTACGAAAGAAAAATTTTTCGAGGTTTGTATGACATTTACACAATAAGGCGCTGTGATAAATGTTCTTGTTTACAATAGCTGTGTTTCAAAACGCGCGGAATAAATTATGAATGTGTGCCAAGAGAAACTTTCTGTCACGGCAAAACTCCCGCACGTTACTGCCTACATATCTGCAGTCGTACATCACTGTAAATGTCATTTGTCTTCCACATTCACAACGTGGAAAACAAATGCCCCTAATCTCTAACACAGTCTCCCACGGCGACATCACTTGATGATAAAAACTGTCGCGTTTGTTGTCTCGTCAAAGGATGTAACATTTTTGTGTCCAGTATCTGCTGTGAGATCAAGCATTTTCCTAAGCGCAAATTTTTAAGACAGTTAAGTAAACATATTTCTTAATCCCTTGTTCCATATTGTTGAAGAATAAGAAGACCTAGAATATTCCACTCATTTTGTTTTTGTTGAAGAGTATCCGGCATACCGAGAAATCGCATACCAAATACTGACTAATGTCGGCGCTATGAAGTCGATAAACTTTTTAAAAACTTTTATTTTATTCCCAAAAGATTCCTGCAGGATACGAATAATCATTCAAAGTTCACTCGCGGCTGTAACACTGAAACATTAAGAAGAAAGGTCACAAATTAACGCCTGTACTGGTTACTGGCCGACACGTAGACGAGACAAGTCACACTGTACGTCAAAAAGTAAATTACGACTTATAACAGAGGACTCATCTACTGCCGTATTTTCAGAAGAATATCATTACAGAGAGTCGTTTAAGAATCTATTTTCCGAAATTCCACCCCTAAGGGAGTGAAATAGGGGATGAAAGGCTTTTTGAAAGTGTGTCAACATAGAGGTAATTTTGAAACTAGAACTTTGAAAACTAATATTTGGTTTCTCGATCAGAAATAAAAACACACGTTTCAGAATTTTAGGATATTCAGCCACTAAGGGGGCAAAAAGTGTATGAAAGTTTGTGTGAAAATAATTCCTTATTGAAGAAACTACAAATTTATTTTTAAAGGTGCATCTAGAAAAATTGGTATTCTATTTCTCGGTTACAAATAAAAAAATACGTTTTTCACTGTTTTCGGAAATCCAACGCCTAAGAGGGCGAAATTTGAGTTAAAAATTTTTAATAAAATATATATTCATATCAAAAATATTTAAAGCTAAATCTATGAGAACTGGTATTTCACTTTCCGGTTAGATATAAAAAATGTGTATTAAGGGATGAAAGTTTCTATGGAAATACCTCCACAAGAACACAAAAGGCATGATGAACGAAAATCTCGGACTCCAGCTACTTGAAACTCTTTTTGGTCAGAAGTAAATTCCGAAAATATCATGCTTCTATGGCCTTAATTAGCGTGAAAAGTTCAGAAGGCCTTGCAGTTTGCGAACAACATAAAAATTCGATTAAAGAAAAACAAACAAAAAACGAAAAATATGTGCAGGCCACACAGTGTGCGCTAGCGAAGCAGCGGGCGGTATGTTAGTAAGCATGTAATTAGATATTAACAAGATTTGCATAGGGACATAATAATGTATGGTATGCCCCAAATTGAAACTGTAACTAACCAATGATCTCGTAGGAAACACAAAGAGTAGTGGACTAGACATCGTGAGACGTGGTGTTAAAAGTGCGAGGCGTTGACATGAAGTTAAAAAGAGATAACAAGATTTGCACAAATTAGAAAGAGCTGTAGAACTAAATTACTCTAGCTGAAAAACAAATGGCTTAAAAAAAAGGGCAGGAGAGGAATGGTGAAAAGTTGGACTCCATAATCCAACATAAGCTTTCCCGTTCTTGGCAGGAAAGCTAAGTTTCACAATGTATCTAGCATGATTTGAACATAAATGTTATACGATATCTATTTACTTTTAAGAAGAAAAAAATTGTTACCAGACGATGATATCAGGTCGAGACAATAGGTTTCGGAAATAAAACAAGAGTAATCGACATTTTCAACAGGTCAGTATGTTTCCGCTTGGCACACATTCTGGTAAAGATTTAGATAGTTAATGTTTATCAGTTAGCTGTTTTCTGCAATAGCGAGATGTCGTATTAAATATCGCCGCAATGTGGAGTCCGGTCGTGACGCAAACGAAAGAGATGCAGTTCCTTGAAAAGAATGCAGGAGCAAATAAAATGCACGAGTCAGTGTCCCCAGACAAATATCTGATGAAGAATCCCCCGGCAAACACCGCTACGTGAAAAGGAAATCGCCTATTGATCATTGGCACATGGTTTTTGAGCATTTGAGAACAAACTCACTAGCGAGACCTGAGTTTCTCCTGGCGTATACAACTTTCAAATAACTTCCGGGAATTCAGCCAGGTAACACTTTCAGCGGCCGCACTGAACACTAGTGCCACCAAAGGTAACGAAAGTCAGAGCTATCGATAGTGAGACTATGAATTCGCAGGTGAGGCAGCATTGACTCTGTCCCTCTGTTTTTTGACAAGGGAGAGAGCCGGATTCCAAACAGATTTTAAACAAAAACCTGAAACCCTGTTAACGAGGGAATTTCGGCGGTCGTCGAAAGTGTTACCTGGCTGTATTCCCGGTAGTTACTTGAAACTCACAAGTGTTTCCACATGGAATTCAGCTAACTGAATATATAGTTCACGATTTGTGTAGAGCATGAACCGCATAGATAGCCGCGCGTCCGGAGTTGCTGCTTTCCCGAGAGGAGAGCAACGCTCCCGGATCGAATCCGCCCGACGTATTAAGGGGGGTAGGACGTCAAACGGGCCGACTTGGAGCAGGAGAGGCACCACAGGACATTTTAATTTCCACTGTCTATGATTTTACAAATAAATTCATAAAACTTCTTCAGCATGATCAGGAAGGATTCAAGATTCATACACATAGCAGTGGAAGCTCAAAAACGTAACAAAACACTTTTTTTTGCATGTCAAATTTCATCAGTTTTTCACTTACTATTGGCTGCATTTGTTGCTATAGGTACACTTTTCTTCCTAAGTAAGAGAGATTCTTCGATGACTTGCACAGCATACAAACCATAGTTACAGGTGTATGAAACTCTAAAAGTTATTTAATTTATGTGAAAATGAATGAACTGTTACATTTTAAACTTCATGTTTAGAAAAACTCAAGTTTTATAGTTAATTACCTCAATTTTTTCCACAGTTTTTTAATTGATTTGGAAAATTCTCGAGTTTCATACACCTGAAACTACTGTTTGTATGCTATGAAAAAGTCATCGAAGAATCTCTCTAACTTAGGAAGAAAAGTGTACCTATAGCAACAAATGCAGCCAGTAATAAGTGAAAAAATGATGAAATTTCACATGTAAAAAAAAAGGTATTTTGCTACGTTTTTGAATTTCCACAGCGATGAGTGTGAGTCCTCAATCATTCCTGGTCATGGTGACAAAGTTTTATGAATTTATTTGTAAAATTATAGACAGTAGAAATTAAAATGTCTTGTGGTGACTCTCCTGCTCCAAGTCGGCCCGTTTGACGTCCTACCCCCGTTAACGACTAGGGCCGTCGTGCTGGCGCGCCTGGATTCCCACATCCCAGTAAGTGAATTCCGGGCTGGTACCCAAGCCACATCTCAGTTACGCGATTCGCAAACATTTAGAGAACTTTCCACCTGCTTCACCAAAAAAACACCACACGAAGACGGTTTTGGGTTCATGTATTCCATCCTAGAGGGCACGGGGTGGCTGCAGGAAAGCCTATCGACCACAGCATAAAATAATCATGCCAAATTCGCTGATAACCACACCGACCCTGCGCTGGTGCGGGAAAAAGGCGAAAGCATAATAAAATCTGTAGAAAATATTCGTAATTATGGAGGAAACTGATTGTTTTATAAATTCTAAATTCAGAAAAATTTGGGCGTAATTAGTAAACCGCTCTATCAATTCAGACCTGTTATAAATAATTCAGGTACGCATATTCTAAGTCGTTTTCTACAGCTGCCCTATATATTAAACTCTTTTAAGTATTCTCCAAGATGTTTAGGTAGTTCTCTCACTGTTGTACCACTAACTGATGAACATAATGTAACTAAGTTGTCTGTCATCTGGTGCTCTATGATGCTACTATGGAGGCATAGAGCGAACCATTTCCTAAAGCCCACTCTCTAAATAGCCTCAGTCTATTCCAGACTCGCCATAGTCACATAAACATCGCTATTCTTTGGAACAAAATTTGAATCGCTCCATATGAACTGGCGGCGGTACCGTGATTCATCTGGTGGCAGAGCGGCACTAGGCGTAGGTGAAGTCGGCCTCGCGCCTGTGGGAGCCTTTGCCAAAATGTTGTTCAAATTGTTAAAATTTTAGCTCTTTAGTTATCCGTATTCACTTCCGGACGAGTGTAGTGGTATTTATCTAGGGTCGTATGGCAACGTTGCGAAAGTTAAACCCCTAATACGCGATGTACCTAGCGTTTTCACCTATGTAGCAGCGCCCCAAACGTACATGTATGGAACTACAGACTGCTTCAGTTAGATCTACTAGTATTACGCGATACACGCGAGATATACCTGTCGCCAATTCGCGCATGAGCACGAGACGTCAGTTGCGTACAAAATTCAGTATGCCAGACACTCACATGTACAAAACTTCTGGCTACGTTTTTTTCATTACACAGTGAAAAATTTGGTCTTTGTTTACTGTAAATATGTTAAAACTTATATTTTGATACATTTATCGTAGTTGTGCTATTTATTTCATAACTGTAAGGTAAGTCAGTATCTAAATGCATTTCTTGGCACATTTATTTGTCTGTAAAACGCTATTTATTTTGCTGAATTTTAATAAGTATTCTGTAAATAATTACTATATTTCAATATTTTTTATTCTGCCAGCAAACATGACACGATGATCGCGCATCTTGCTCCCTCTATACTGCAACTCTGAGTACTTCAACTACTGTACTTACCAACCTACTTAAATATTTTTTAGATCGTCGTGTCTGGTGGACACTAAGTTGACAGAGATATACGGAGGAAATGGGAATCCAGTGCATCGAAGAGAAGAAGCTTAAGTGAGCCGATTGTATTCACCCAAGCTAGAGTTAAAGTGTGATGAAATTTCTTAAAAAAACATTCTTCAGGCGTAACTGCTCCATAAGCCTCGTGGATCTCTTTAGTTTTTGAAACAGAACTAGCGTCAGTATCGAATGAATCTGTTACCCTTTGTGATACTGATACAACGTCAGAGCTATATGAAACTGCTGTGATCCAAGATTCTGAGTTGAATAAAAGAGATAAAAAGTGAAAAGATTACTGACTCAGAAAATCAGGAGCAAACTGTTCACATAAGAGAGACTTTTATTGAATTAGATACGGTGAAATGGGAACCAGAAGAATGGAAGTTGGCCGTAATATGCCCGATATACAAGACGGGAAGCAAAATGAAATCTACAAATACATCTACATCCATACTCCGCAAGCCATCTGGCGGAGGGTACCTTGAGTACCTCTGTCGGTTCTCCCTTCTATTCCAGTCTGGTATTGTTCGTTGAAACCTCTCGCCGGAGGTTCGAGTCCTCCCTCGAGCATAGATGTATCTGTTGTTCTTAGCATAAGTTAAAGTTCGTTTAAGTAGTGCGAAAGTCTAGACAATGATGAGCTCAGCAGTTTGTCCCTTAGTAATTCACACACATTTGAACATTTTACTCACCATGCGCGCCAAACAATCCATGACCAATAGCACACACACACACACACACACACACACACACACACACACACACACACACACACACACACTCTTTTCTATTCCTTCACTTGCCTTGTGCTGCGGGGCCATCCCTATTTCGCTCTGTGGTGACGCTGGCCTCACGTTATGTGACTTGCACCACTGGGAGACCTGTGGCAAAATGCTGCCGCACTTTAATTCATTACCAGCGAATAGTTACTATGTTACGTTAATTTATGTAGCTTGTTTTCAAGATGCGCAGAGCAGTGTATTAAAATGAATAATAATATCCGTGCATGGGAGTGCGCACGTCTACGTGTACTTTCCAAGGCCTTTCCTCATGATTAAACAAATCTATAGTAGAGTCATTATGTAATACACTAAACAAAACGAGAATTAATTGAAAAAAGGGCTAAAAGTTGTTCCTTTTACATGTTATTGGCTGACCACTAATACAAGTAGGGAAAGAGACAGCCACTGCGGGAACAAGTAAATATTGGGTAACTATTCTGTGCACGGATGTTAAAAGGGCTTATCTAAAAACTTGAGTCTCAGTTAAAAAAAATATATTGAAAGAGTAATGGACATGCGTTCAAAATTGAAACCTGATTAACATAATCGTGGGTGACAGTCTTAAAATAATGTACCCAATAATTTGGGCATGCGGTCAAATCAGAGAGCGGAACGTTGTCCTCGACTAAAAGAGCGCAGGCTGTCAACGTCGTATATCAGAGGTGAAACCACCGCATCGAGGTGTCACAGCAAGGCCTGCTTGCCCTTGACGGCGGCGTCAGATTCCCAGCGATAACACATGGCGGCGGCGGCGGCGGCGGCGGCGGCGGCAGTCCTGCGACCCCGTTGGCGCTCGCCCAACGAGGCTACGATAAATGGAAGCCCTCTCTCCGGTTCATTTTCCGCACAAAGGGGCAGTGATGCAACCTGCAATGCGAGAATCCATTCGTGTGCCATCACTCACGTGTCTCCCTGCCCTCTCTACTTTCTGCACGGAGCTCTGTGCATTCCTCGGGGAAGTCCAGGGATGCCGCCAAATGGAGTGTCGCCAAAAAGTGGTATTTGGTTTGCACCCAATACGTTAGTCACCTAAGTTCAGCGGATGAAGGGGAATCCTTACCTCTGATTAATGTTGTTGTCACGACCTAACAATTCTCAAAAATGGTTCAAATGGCTCTCAGCACTATGGGAATTAACGTCTGAGTTCATCAGTCACCTAGAACTTAGAACTACTTAAACCTAACTAACCTAAGGGCGTCACGCACATCCATGCCCGAGGCAGGATTCGAACCTGCGGCCGTACCGGTCGCTTGGTTCCTGACTGTAGCGCCTAGAATCTCTCGGCCACCCCGGCCGGCCTAACCACTCTCTACTCCAATACTGGGTAGACCATCTATTTCCCGGCAGCATAATATAACTTGAATCTATCGAACCTCCCCTAGTTGTAAGAGGCGTGCGTCAGTCAAAGAGATCAAGAAAAGCAACATCATTTCCGATATTCCCATACAACAGAACACAGTAGAGAGAAAAAGCCTATAGTGCTGTTTCCTATTACGCTTCGAAGCCAAAACATTATGACCAGTGTCTACCACTAGACCGAATGTCGCCTGATGGCGTCGCAGGCAGGTGACTCGGTACAGAACTATACAAGTGGAACAGAGACGGACTGGAAATTACTGTAGCGATGATACGGACTGCAAATGGGGAAATGCAGTGACAGAAGGCAAGTTGTAATGGTTCAGCGCGTGACAACGAGAACCTCAGAAACGGAGAAGTTGGTCAAGTATTTGGCGGGTATTCGCTTGCCACCTAGGAACCGATAAAGCTGGTCGGGTATTCGCGTGCTACTGTCGTCAGAGAGTATGGAAAGTGGTTGAAGGACGGTGAAATCACCAAGGTGACGCGGTGCTGGATATCCACCCGTCATCCCAGAACATGAAGGTCGGAGGATATACCGCTCTACAAAAGCAGAGTAAGCTGCGATCTGCGATAATCTGACGATACAGTCAGTGCTGCTGGACACATGTTTCGGAGCACATCGTTCAGCGCACATTATTGACCATGGGGCTCTTACGTGGACGATCGCTGTGTATCCTCATGTTGACTCCGAGGCTGAATGGTGTATCAGTGGAAACGAGTAGCCTGGCCAGATAAAATTTACTTCTTGTTACTGGAGACCGATGGTCGCTTCCAGAAACGCCGTCAACCAGGCGATGGCTGTACCGCGCTTTGAGACACAGACAAGTGGGGGCAGTGTTATCCTGTGGATGACATTCCCTGGGCTTCCATGGGACCTTTGGTGGTAATCAGAGGCACCACGTCAGCTGTGGACTACGTGAACATTGTTGCGGACGATTTGCATCCCATCAAGCTTGCTGTCATCCTCGACTGATGAAGTGCCACAATTCCAGACCCGTGTTACAGAGGCTTGAAGAGCATGATGGTCAACTGAAGCTGATGTGTTACCCATGAAGTGTAACTAATCTTAACCCGGTGGAACACACTTCAAACAACCGGCGTGATCTCTGAGGCCTTAAACCACCGGGCCGTCATTTACAGGAACTGCATGACCTTTGCATAGATGTCTGGGGCCATATTCCTTCGTAAAACACGAACAACAGCTGTTGTGTTGCGTTCCAAAGGTTGACAAATATACTGTTAAGCTGATAATGATGATGTTTTGGCACATCAGTGTAGATCAAGCACTAGACTGATTTGAGCCGAGTAGGAGGTGGGAGGCGCTTTGGGGCAAATCTAGATTGAGGACCCACAGCTTTGATTGGTCTCACTAGTAAGACGGGGGTGGGTGGTGGTGGTGGTGGTGGTGGTGGTGGTGGTGGTGGTGGTGGTGGTGGTGGTGGTGGTGGTGGTGGTGAGGGGGGGTTGGGGGGGGTTCAACTTCATGAAAGACTTTTAGCTGGTTTTCAACTAGATAATGGCAAGGATGGACAGGTGCAGAAAGATGATGCTGGTGCTTGTTCTACATGATGATCCTCTTTATGGCATTAGACAACGGACATGCATCATAAACCTATTGGTGTGCGACAAATAAAGGCTGAAAAGGACCTAACAAATTTGTGCAGTGTAGCAAGTACTACACTGAATTGGCTGAAGAAAATTAACTTCGTAGTGCCGAATCAACGGATCTTTCTTTTTGTCGTTACTAATATCTTGTCACAGATATCAATTTTTTTAATAAGAAAAAGATAACAGCACCAAATCTTATTTTAAGCGCTACGAAGATCAGTTATTAACCGGAAAGTAAATGTAAAAAATAAACGCTTCGCTCTGGCACATAATATTTATCCGAAGACTTCGTCTTCATAGAGCCAAAGGTAGTGAAACAGTCCACCAAATCTTGTCGATTTCATGCAAACTAAAACAGCTAGTCACAACTAAAAATTTTGGCGTTTAGTTTGCAGAAAAAAATCGCAGTTATTAGTGTGAGAGTTGACTGAACTATTCAGATGTGCCCATCGGACAGTTTTAAAATAAAATGTGGAGAAAATCTTGTGTAGCCCCCTTTAATCCACGAAGGACATATTTACAATACTATAAACATCACTTCTGAAAGTAGAGTGAAGACGACGATGGATCGATAAGGTCTTCTAACCGCCATTTGCTATTGATGTGTGTTTCTTAAATTACTGAGGTAACTGAATTCCTTTACAATTAGAGACTGTTTTGTTGGTTTCCTGGGTGATCATTTGAAGGCAGCGTTCTGCACCATGTTCTACGGTATACGGCACTAAGTTCCGCCGTGTGGACTCGGGATTTTCCCAGACGTTGGTGACCCGCACTTGACTGAGCATTCGTGTTTTAGTAGGTGTGCAAAGAACCACACATTTTCAGATATGTTTGCAGCAGATATCTATGCACTTAATGAAACACTAAAGTGTCACATCCTTTTGCGGCGAAAATCTTCAGATTCCGTTGTATTTTATGTTGTACTCTTTTCGAATAATATTTCAAACACTGACAGCTCTTGCCCTTGTATTGTAAGATTTCATAGTTTCTCAAGCAACGGCCTTTGCTCCATGCATTTTTACATCGCCAAGACGGTGGGAATGATTCTTTAGTTAAAACGAAGTAGATTATTCACTCCATTTCTATCAAGCGTGTCTTTAATTTCATGTATTTAAGAGATTACCATATTGGTGTCATGAGATACGCGCTTTTTAAAAATTATCTTGTTGTCAGGACTCTGTGTGTTTGCTCTTCGAATTTTCTAGTGGAATAAGATCCACCGAATAGCTACAGCTTTCTCTGTGAATTTTATTTGTGGTCCGGCTTCGGAAACATGTTTTCCCATTATCAGTGTAGGATAAATCTGTCTTTATGCATTTCCGCGTGCTGGATGCTTGGACTGCTTCAGCAGCTGCATAATCCATTTTGTACGGAGAGAAGATTCACCAAACAGTTACAATTTGTCTTTGAACTTTATATGTAAATAACATTAAAAATGTAGCCCTTCGGTGATCTTCTTCCCCTACAAAGCGGATTACACAGTCGCAAATCCAGTTCAGGCATCCAGCACGTGCAAATATAGCAAAATAAATTCAGGTTGGATTACGAGATTTTAAACCAACTGATAAATGTATTGAAAGCCTAGTATTGTAGAATGCGAGCTAGAGGTGACCAGGTTACTACTGGTCCCCGTGGTCCCATGTAGACCACGAGTAGACTGCCCTATGTCCCAGTTGTCTTCCTAAACAGGGAACTGTTAAAGGTTCGAGTTTTATTTCGGTAATTCCTTCTCCTCCAGACGGTCAGTGACAGTCTGGACAGCCTTGTTTCTTTCGTCGAATGTTGTCAGTTCGGTGGCACGAAAACTTGTCGTAGTCTACAGGAACACAGCAGCCTATAGATATTATGTGCTGGTCCAACAGACTGCCCACAGCTCCTGGTCAAGTGGCTAGCGTTGCTGCCTCTGGATCACTGGGTCTCTGTTTAGATTCCCAGGTGGATTGGGGACTTTATCAGCCATGGGACTTGGTGTTTGTGTTGTCCTTGTCATTTCATCATCATCATCCATGACAGTGGCGAGACTGGACTGGATGTGTAAAAATTGGACTGTGTAAAAATTGGACTGTGTAAAAATTGGACTGTGTAAAAATTGGACTGTGTAAAAATTGGACTGTGTAAAAATTGGACTGTGTAAAAATTGGACTGTGTAAAAATTGGACTGTGTAAAAATTGGACTGTGTAAAAATTGGACTGTGTAAAAATTGGACTGTGTAAAAATTGGACTGTGTAAAAATTGGACTGTGTAAAAATTGGGACTTTTGTACGGGCGCTGATGACTGGGCAGTTGAGCGTCCCGCAAACCAATGATCATCATCATCATCATCATCATGATCCAACAGACTGCCGGATATCTGACCGCTTGCAACAGTACACACAACATATTTGCTGGGGGAGGGGCCGTAAACTCCCAGCAGTTATTCAAATGGCTGCAACAACAAGACTAAAATGTCCATATCCACATCCGCTATTCTGCGCAAAAAAATATACCATGCTAATGTATTTCTGTGATGCATAAAATCACTGAAACTTACTGACGTTTGTTTGGTGAGCTCATCATAACTTTTTGTCTAGGTCAAAAGAGAACACAAGTATCTTGAAAACAGCAAAAGCTGTTTGAAATGGAGAAGGCGACAGCGTCATTCAGCTTTACCGTCGCAAAACAATGGGACAACTCTACATGTCGCCGATGGATAGATGATACAGGCTCAGATTTTTTATTCTATTTTCTTTGCAATGGTCCATAGTCATGGACCATTACACCAAGTAACACTTTCCAACCATCGTGTTCCACTTACTCAGTCTCGTCATTTCGAAGATGCTGTCCTGTCAGTAAAACTGACATTATAATGAAACCCTCATCTTTATTCCTTCCTTACATGTTTCGGCATTTCACCACTGTCAAAGGAACTCCTTCGACATTGGCAGAATGCAGAAATACGGAAGGAAGAAATAAAATAAATATTTTGTGGTCAAGGCGAAAGTTTCCTTATAAGCGCAGAACGTGACCACCATGTCTCCCAATTTACCTGCAACAGACATTCAAAAGTGATAGTGCTGATTTAAAAATGTATTCCAGTTTTTAAACATGTTTAAGCAGCACTTAGTGTCACAAAATCCATGGGAACTAAAAGGAGTCGATGAAGTCAATGAGATGACGTAGCTTTAGCATACAGGATCTTCGGACAACCAGGCTTCCACCCTCGTTCGCCAGCAGACTGCGCTTCCAACGAAGCAGAACAACCGGATCCGGACGAGGAGTATTACGTCGTTGGGAGCAGCTCCTCTGGGTAGCGGGCGCCACGCGGTTCCACGTAGCCAGAGGCAGCAGCAGCGGGAGCGCCGATAACCGATCTATTTCTGCCCGCCTTCTCGCCTCGTCTGGCCGGCTTGCGCAAACCGCGGCAGGCAGGGTTCACGGCTGGGTCCCCGTATCTGCCGCCGAATGCCTGCCAGTCATCAACCTCTGCCCACGCGCACTCTCTCCTCAGCCGCCCGTCAACTGCTGTTTCTAAAGAAACCTCGACTTCACTTTCAGGTGCCAGCCTTGTCCGGGTACCTTACGGACGGCGATAACTATAAGAATCTGCAAAAAGTTAGAAATACTAGTGCAGTAACGAGTTTGTTAAAAAGGTTTCGAGGATCGTTGTTTTAAGACATAATCAAGTTCCTTTAAGACGTAATCAAGGTCCTTCCACTACATCTACAGGGTGATAATGATTAAAGTTAAACTTTCAAACCGCTGTAGAAATAGCACCTCTTTTCAGAATGACGTCAGATTGCAACGAAATATTACCATAGAAGGGGGAAAGCGTGTGGTAGAAGAAAAATAAATAGTTACAAAATATAGCAATAGATGGCGCTTTAACCGGCCGGGATGACCGAGCGGTTCTAGGCGCTACATCTGGAACCGCGCGACCACGACGGTCGCAGGTTCGAATCCTGCTTCGGGCATGGATGTGTGTGATGTCCTTAGGTTAGTTATGTTTAAGTAGTTCTCAGTTCTAGGGGACTTTGACTTCAGCAGTTAAGTCCCATAGTGCTCAGAGCCCATAGATAGCGCTTCAAGCATCATGATTTTACATTGGTCGACCACAAATGACAAATGAATCACACAACAATGCCTAAGGTGTATGTTTGACGTTAAACAAACCGTGCTACTCAGTGTGCATGGTGTACAGGTGTGATACTGTTATTTACGTAAGCCGATCCATCACGGTAAGGTCACATTACATCGGTTGGGAAAAATCGGTTTTTAATTGTCCTGAGATCAAAAACCGCATAAAAAGCATCAATCACATCAGTTTATAATTGTGCTGAGAGCGAAAAAGCATAAAAAGCATTAATCAATATCAAATCGGATTACTAATTTCCATGTGACTGGCGCAAAACATGTTCAGTATGCTGTCCACCGTTTCCTGCAACAAGTTGAAATCGAGAAACAGCATGCTCTACAACTGATCGAAGTGTTTCCGGTGTCACGTTCAGAATGTGTTGCGCAATGCCTGCCTTCAATGCAGCTAAGTTTGCAGTCAGAACCCTGAACACAACATATTTCAGATAGCCCCACAGCCAGAAGTCACACGGATTAAGATCAGGTGATCGGGACGGCCAGGCTATAGGGAAATGGCGGCTGATAATTCCAATACTTCCGAAATAGCGCTTCAGCAGCCGCTTAACTGGATCTGCTATGTGCGGAAGTGCGCCATCTTGCACAAAAATGATCCCATCCACACATCCACGCTATTCGGGAGCTGGAATGACGTGGTTGCACAGAGGACACGCATAGCGCTTACCCTTCGAAAAAAATTTTAAAAAAAATGCTCCTATGATAAATGATGACGTAAACCCGCACCACACAGTGTCCTTTTCAGGTTGAAGTGGTACTGGTTGATTTGGGTGTGGGTTTTCCGTCGCCCATATTCCACAGTTATGTGTATTGATATATCCTGTCAGATGGGAGTGGGCTTCGTTTGTCCACAAGATCTTCCACGACCAGTCATTGTCCACTTCCATGCGAGCAAGAAATTTTAAAATAAAGGTTTCTGTTGCTTGCAGGTTAACAGGAAGCAACTCGTGCACATGGCTAATTTTGAATGGATAGCTAAGAAATGTTTCGTAGGATTTTACGCACAGTGTTCACGGGTATGTACAACGTTCGGGCAATTCTCCGTGCACTACACGTTTGCACACCACCACTCGTCTTCTCCCGCTCTGCTGTGGCCACTGCTTCCATTGACGTCGACTCAATTCGTTTCCTCCCTCTACCACGTTGCACACCAAAAGAACCTGTCTTTTCGAATATCCAAATCATTTTCTCCATACCCACGCCAGTCATCGCACCAGTGCCTTTTTTCAAACCCTCCAGTGTCCGGAACGTTCGCAGAGCGACGTGTGCACAGTCATCATTCTTCTAATACAGCTTTACAAGCAGAGTGCGATGCTGCATTGAGAAAGTCACGGCGAACGTCGCAGACGCGAAAGGAGGAAAAGCCGTGTACCCGGCGTGTTTATACCAACTTCATTGGGTCGTGTGCATGACCGGGGTTTTCATTTACGTATTCTGACACATACAACGCCATCTATTGGTCAATTTTCATACTTTTTCCATCTGTCATATATTTTACCCATTCTCCGATAGTATCCGTTGCAATTTGACGTCATTCTGACCAGTGGTGTTAATTCTACAGCGTTTTGGAAATTTAATTATAATCATCCTGTACATCTACATCTAGATGAACAATCTGGATTTCATATTTACATGTTTGACAGAGGTTTCGTATAACCACATTCAGATTAGTGCTTTACCGTCCCATTCTCGAATACCATTTGGGAAAAATGAACACTTGAACATTTCGTGCGTACTCAGATGTCTAGAAACAGTAAAAAACATGGAGTGTGCTGAGGAGATTATTGATACTAACCACAGATCCGTATATCCCAGCGTTTCTACTGATCATGTAGCTAATACTCATCTTAGGAATGGTAAACCAGACTACCGCATTCAGATATCTTTAACTAAAATATGCTAATCTCCTAAAGAGTGACTGAGCGATCTTTCTCAACAATTTAATCTAGAAGGACGGGGGAGGACAATGTCAGGTGCTCAAGTTGTAAAACTGCTGTCTTAGACGATATGAGAGTCCAATAAACAAAACATTTTGGTCCATAAAGTCACAATCGGCTGCTGTGCTTCTCAAATAACTGTCAGTAACTGACGGAGCCCAACTTTTCGCAGGAAGTCTCGTGTAGTCGCGATTGTGAAGCAAGCTGACGACCCAAGATGTTACAGACCAATCTCTCTTCATTCCACACTCGAACAGCGCGGGAGAAATGCACGCTTAAATCTTACTGTGCGAGCTCTGATTTCTCTTCCTTTGTTATGATGATCATTCCTCGCTATGTAGCCGAGCACTAATAAAATAGTTTCACACTCTGAGCAGAAAGAGTGAAGACCTTGCGTCTTTCTTTTGATGATTGTCACCCTAATTTACGTATTACACCCGTAGGGCTCTCTCTCCTATTTCGCGATAGTACGTAACGAGCTTCTCTTCTTTGAACTTTTTCGATGCCCTTCGTCGATCCTATCTAATGTAGAGCACACACATCGTGCAACAATGCTCCAAAAGAGGGCGTTCAATAGAAGTGTAGGCAGTCTATTTAGTGGACCTGTAGCATTTTCTATGTGATCCGGCAATAAAGCATAGTCTTCTGTTTGTTTTATCTTCAACATTACCTATGCGATCATTCCAACTTAAATGATACGTAATTGTAATTCCTTGGTATTTAGTTGAATTTTCAGCCTTTAGATTCGTGTGATTTATTGTGTAACCGAAGTTTAACAGATTCCTTTTAGCACTCATGTGGATGACCTCACACTTTTTATTATTTAGGATCAATTGCCAATTTTTGCACCTACACCTATCTTACCTAAATCGTTTTGCAATTGGTTTTTATCTCCTGATGACTTTACGGCACGATAAACTACAGCATCATGTTAAAACAACAAAAGACGGCTGCTCGGATTGTCTCTTAAATCGTTTATATATAGATAAGGAACAACAGAGTTCCTGTAACACTACCTTGTGGAACGCCAGAAATTACTTCTGTTTCACTTGATGGCTTTCATTCATCTACTACGAGCTGTGACTTTCCCGATAGGAAATCAAGAATTCAGTCACACAACTGAGTCGATAGTCCACAGGCATGTAATTTGATGAAAAGTCGTTTGTGAGGTTCGATGTCAAAAACCTTCTGGAAATCTAAAAATATGGAATCCATTTGACATCCTCTGTCAATAGTACACATTACTTCGTGACAATAAAGAGCTAGTTGTGTTTCAAAAGAACAATATTTTCTGAATCTGTGTTGGCTGTTCGTCAACATATCGTTTTTTTCGAGATACCTTATTATGCTCGAACACAGTATTTTTTCCAAAATCCTACTGCAAATCTACGTTAGCCATATGGGTCTGTAATTCATCAGAATAGTCCTATTTCCTTTCTTGGGTAGTGGCGTGATTTGTGCAACTTTCCAGTCCTTAGGTACAGTTCTTTTCATATAATTGCTAAATATATTGTATATTGCTATATATTGTATATTGCTATTGTATCAGCATACTCTGAGAGGAAACTGAACAGAAGCTTCGCCTTTACGACGCGATTTAAGCTGCCTTGTTACACCGAGGATATCCGTTTCTAAGTTACTCATGTTGGCAGTTGTTCTTAGTTAGAGTTCTGGGATATTTAATTCGTCGTCTTTGCAGAAGGAATTGCGGAAAACCGTATTTAGTAACTGTGCCTTAGTGGTGCTGTCTTCAGTGACATGAGCATTGTTATCGAACAGTGAAGGCATTGATCATGTCTTTCCACTGGTGTACTTTGCGTACCACCAAATCTCTCTGGGTTTTCTGACAGATTTAGACACGGAGTTTCGTTGTGGAAAGTATTAAAAGCATGTCGCATTGAAGTTCGCGCTACGTTTCAGGAATCTGTAAAACTTAGTTAATGTTAAGGGACTTGCGAACATATAAATTTGACATACTCTTTTCGTTGCTTCTGCAACAGTGTTCAGACCTTTTTTGTGTGCCATGGAGGATCAGTACCATTAATTTGGTAGATTTGTCTCTATAAATGTCGATACTGTTTCTCTGAACTTAAATCACGTCTTGTCTACGCTTACATATTCAGATTGGAAGGTGTGGAGACAGTCTCTTAGGAAAGCCTCAAGCGAATTTTATGTGCTATTTTAAGTAGACCTATTTTGTGTTTATTTTTGGTAGATTTGTATCTTGCGGTATTCATTCTCGCCACAACCACCTTGTGATGAAGAACACATGTATCCATTATGATGGTCCCTATTTCCTCAGGACTATTTATTGCTAAAGGGTCAGGTATGTTTTTGCAACCATTTACACCTCCAGTAGGCTCCTAAACTAATTACTGGAAATAACTTTCTGAGAACGCATTCAGAACGATTTCGGACATCATTTTATGCATAGCACCGACTTTGAACATGCATTTTCGCCAACATATCGAGGGTAGGTCGACGTCACCATCAACTATTAACTGTATGGGGGGGGGGGGGGGGGGGGTTGGTATCTATTTAAAATGAGACACAAGTTTTCTTTGAACTGTTCAGCAACTGCATCATCTAAGCCGAGTGGTCAGTAACACGAACCAGTTATTAATGCATTATGCGAGGGTTGGAACTTAAATAGTGGCAACTATTTGTTCACAACCAATACAAAAGAGTTACATGTTTGCACCTGCTACTGTCCTTCAAAGTAATCACCAGCGTCGTGTAGAACCCGTGCCAGCTATGTGGAAGACTTAGTATACCGTTAGCGGAACCCGTTCTGTTGATGGTGCGAATGGAGCGGTCTACTGCCTGTCGAGTCTCTGGAACAGTTCTGAAGCGAATGCCACGTAGTGCTTCCTTAATATTCGGAATCAGATCAAAGTTACAAGGACTTACGTCCGGGGAGTATGGTGGATGGTACAGTACTTCCCAGTTGACCGCTCCATTTGCACTATCAACAGAACAGGCTCTGCTAACGGTATACTACGCCTTCCACATCGCTGGCAACGGGTTATACACAACGCTGGTGCAAACATGTAACTCCTTTGTATCGGTTGTGGGTAAATATTTGCCACTATTTAAGTTCCGACTTGTGTATATATATGAGATATAAACTTCACCCATAATAACACACAGAAACAATCTACTTCAGTTTCATTACAAGCTCAGAAGCAGGTGTTATTGCCAATTACTGGGCTTAGTTTGTCATCTTTGTCGTTCTTTTGTTTAACGTTCTTTTAATGTGCGAGTATGCTGCTGTAGACTATGATCAATAACAGATAATCTTAAGTTTATATATACACTGAAGACCCAAAGAAACAGGTACACCTGCCTAACGTCATGTAGGGCGCCTGAGAACACACATAAGTGCCGCAATACGACGTGGCATAGAGTACACTGATGTCTGAAGTAGTGCTGGAGGGAACTGACACCAACAATCCCTTAGGGTTGTCTATAAATCCGTAAGAGTACGAGGAGCTGGAGATCTCTTCTGAATAGCACAAGGCATCCAAGATATGCTCAATAATGTTCACGTCTGGGAAGTCTGGTGGCCAGCGGATGTGTTTAAACTCAGAAGAGTTTTCCCGGAGCCACTCTGTAGCAGTTCTGGACGTTTGGGGTGTCACAGTGTCCTGGTGGAATTCGCCAAAACCGTTTGAATGCACGATGGACGTCAATAGATGCAGGTAATCAGACAGGATGCTTAAGTACCTGTTAGAGTCGTATCTAGACGTATCAGGGGTCCCAGATCACTCCACTGCGCACGCCCCAAACTATTACAGGGTCTCCACCAGCTTGAACAGCCCCTGCTGGCATGCAGAGTCCATGGATTCATGAGGTTGTCTGCATACCCGTGAACGTCCATCCACTCGACAGAATTTGAAACCAGACGTGGCCGATCAGGCAACATGTTTCCAGACGTCAACAGTCCAATGTCGGTATTGACGGGCCCAGGCGAGGCGTAATGCTTTGTGTCGTGCAGTCATCAAGAGCACACGAGTAGGCCTTCGGCTCAGAAAGCCTATATCTGTGATGTTCGTTGAATGGTTCGCAAGCTTACATTAGTAGCTGGCACAGCATCAAAATCTGCAGCAATTTACGGAACGGTTGCACTTGTCACGTTGAACTATTCTCTGCACTCGCCGTTGGTCCCGTTCTTGTAGGATGTTTTTCCGGCCTCAGCGATGTGGGAGATTTTACGTGTCACCGGACTCGTGATAGTCACGGCACACTTGCAATATGGTCGTATGCGAAAATCGCCACTTCATCGCTAACTCGGAGATGTTGTGTCCCATCGCTTTTGCACCGACTGTAACAGCACGTTAAAACTTATTTAAATCTTTATAACCTGCCATTGCAGGCTCATAATCGATCTAACTACTTCGTCAGACACGAGTTGCCTTAAATAGGCGTTGCCGACGGCAGCGCCACATTCTGCCCGTTTTACATGTATTTGAAATACGCATGCCTACGTGTGTGTGTGTGTGTGTGTGTGTGTGTGTGTGTGTGTGTGTGTGTTAGTGTGTTGTATGCTGAAGTTCCATGCTTTGACACAAGATTTTCGCATTTGGAGGAGGAAGCTGCTGGTTATTGAAATTTTGCTTTAATGTTTGCCTGCTCGACTCACGTATTATATCCGTGAAACTCAGTCCCTGATTCCGCTTTAATACCGTACGAAATGATCGACTTGTAATTTTTTCGATGTCGCATGCCAATTCGGGAGAGAAAATTGGCGACTTAAATTACGTGATAAGATTCCGCCGCATCGAGAAACGCCTTTTTTATAATGATGTCCACCTCAAATCCTGTATCTTGTCCGTGACAATCTTTCCCTTATTTTTCGTTATTACGAAACGTGCTGCTCTTCTTTCAACTTTGCCAATGCACTTTGCGCACCATATCTTCTCCGAATCGTTACACAATTCCTATCTTCTGATGAGTTTACTAGTTGGTAAGTGACACGCTCATCTGCAAACAATCCAAGAGGGCTGCTTAGATTGTCCTGTAAATGTTTTACATAGAATAGGAACAGCACAGGGTCTACAACACTTCCCTGGGGAATCGCATTTTACTGTATGACTTTTCGTCAATTACTATGAACGGTGACAGTTCTGGCAGAAAATCACGATTCATTTAGGACAAATGAAATTCAGTTAGAAGCCTCTTGTGAGCTGCCTTCAAGAAATTTAGAAATATAAAATCAACTTGATATGGCCTGTCGATAGTACTCATTACTTCGTGTGAATTAAGAGATAATTGTGTTTCACAACAACGACCTTTTCTGAATGTGTGCTGGTACTCCACAAGTTCCTACAACATCGTTACAGATCAGATTGTAGAAACCATGGTCTACCCAGTGGCACAATCTCTGGACAGGTGTTCCCCGTATTCCTCTAGTTTCACTTCCACACTCTCCTTATCGTGGTCCCCTGACCCCAATACCTATATCTGCTCTAATATCTATTTCTCCTGTCAGTTATAACTCTTTCCTCTCACGTCGACTCCATCGAACAAGAACCCACTACATGATAACCGTCTAGGGTACCCACATTCCAATTCTTCGTCGTGCGTAGCTATGGCGAGGAACAGCTTCATTATTTTCTAAGACACATGAGTCTCCATGCGTACATAAAACTTATTACGGCGGTAGAAAAGGGTTAACAGCTACTTTTTCTATACAGGGTGCTCCACTGATCGTGACCAGGTCAAATATCTCACGAAATAAGCATCAAACGAAAAAACTACAACGAACGAAACTTGCCTAGCTTGAAGGGGGAAACCAGATGGCGCTATGGTTGGCCCACTAGATTTCGCTGCCATAGGTCAAACGGATATCAACTGCGTTTTTTTTTCTTAAATAGGAACCTCCATTTTTTATTACATATTCGTTTAGTATGTAAGGAAACATCAATGTTTTAGCTGGACCACTTTTTTCGCTTTGTGATAGATGGCGCTGTAATAGCCAGAAACATACGCCTCACAATTTTAAACAAACAGTTGGTGACAGGTAGGTTTTTTAAATTAAAATACAGAACGTAGGTACATTTGAACATTGTATTTCGGTTGTTCCAATGTGAACATGTACCTTTGTGAACTTATCATTTCTGAGAACGCATGCTGTTACAGCGTGATTACCTGTAAATACCACATTAATGCAATAAATGCTCAAAATGATATCCGTTAACCTCAGTGCATTTGGCAATACATGTAACGACATTCCTCTTCGCCTTCCGTAATGTTCGCACATGCATGACAATGCGCTGACGCATGTTGTCAGACGTTGTCTGTGGATCACGATAGCAAATATCCTTCAACTTTCCCCACAGAAAGAATTCCGGGGACGTCAGATGCGGTGAACGTGCGGGCCGTAGTATGGTGCTTCGACGACCAATCCACCTGTCATGAAATATGCCATTCAATAACGCTTCAACCGCACGCGAGCTTATGTGCCGGACATCCATCATGCTGGAAGTACATCGCCATTCTGTCATGCAGTGAAACATCTTGTACTAACATCGGCAGAACATTACGTAGGAAATCAGCATACATTGAGCCATTTAAATTGTCATCGATAAAATGGGGGCCAATTATCCTTCCTCCCACATTAACTCGCCAAGGTCGCTGATGTTCGATTTGTCGCAACCATCGTGGATTTTCCGTTGGCCAATAGTGCATGTTATGCCGGTTTACGTTACCGCTCTTGGTGAATGACACTCCGTCGCTAAATAGAACGCTTGGAAAAAATCTGTCTCCGTCCCGCAATTTCTCTTGGGCCCAGTGGCAGAACGGTACACGACGTTCAAAGTCGTCGCCATGCGATTCCTGTGCATAGAAATATGGTACAAGTGCAATCGATGTTGGATGTTGATGTAGCATTCTCAACACCGACGTTTTTGAGATTCCCGATTCTGGTGCAATTTGTCTGCTACTAATGAGCAAATTAACCGCGACAACAGCTAAAACACTAACTTGGACATCATTTGTTGCAGGCCGTGGTTGACGTTTCACATGTGGTTGAACACTTCCTGTTTCCTTAAATAACGTAACTATCCGGCGAACGATCCGGACACTTGGATGTCATCCAGGATAACGAGCAGCATACATAGCACACTCCCGTTGCCCATTTTGATCACAATAGCCATACATCAACACGATATCGATCTTTTCCACAATTGGTAAACGGTTCATTTTAACACGGGTAATGTACCACGAAGGAAAAAAACGTTCGCAGTGGCGGAATGTTACGTGATACCACGTACTTATACGTTTGTGACTATTACAGCGCCATCTTATCACAACGCGAAAAAAGTTGTCCAACTAAAACATTCATTTTTTTAAGTACTACACGGATATGTAATAAAAAATTAGGGCTCCTGTTTAAAAAAAAACGCAGTTGATATCCGTTTGACCTATGGCAGCGCCATCTATCGGGCCACCCATAGCGCTATCTGGTTTCCTGTTTCAAGCTGTACGAGTTTCGTTCTTTAATGGTTTTTCGTTTGATGCTTATTTCGTGAGATATTTGTCCCGGTCACTATCAATGGACCACCCTGTATATGCTGGTTACAAGGAACGGTTAGAATCTGAAGCACAGCGTGTACAGAAAACCAACACTCACGCAGACCAAGATCAGCACAAACTGTCAATGTTGACCTGAGATAGAAAAGAGGAATAATTAATACACTCGCAACCTCGCGAAAGGAGTGCGAGAGGACTCAGCGCACCTGTTACATAATAAATATCTCAGAATCAAAGTCTCGGTGAAGCGACACATCGTAAAAAGAAATGTGTACGACGTTTTTGCCACGTGTACTCACGCTGACGGAGAGAATGTGATGTATATTATGAAGAGACCGCATAAAGACTATTTTTAATCGCACAAAGTAGATGAAAGAGTCTCTCAGCTCGGCAAAGCACGAATGGAATCAATCAGCAATCTGGGGAATATACTGCACATCGCGCACAAGAGAAAATTAGCCGCCACGAAAGTTCTCGCCGCAGTGAAAGGCTACGACGCACGCTTGTTCATGGTAGCAATAAAAATTAACAAAGAGGACAATAGTTTCAGCAAGAAAGCCTCAAAGTAAACGGTTCCGTGATCCCTGTGCTGTGGCGAACGACCGTTGCAGGAAGCAAGGCGAAAACCACAGCGGTAATGACGAGAGACAATGCCGGCGACGTTGGCGCAATAAGTACATACATTATCTCCGGCTGCCCGCTCGACTGCTGTCCACCACTAGCAGTTGAGGTTGGACCAATGACAATGCACGCCGTCGTCCTGGCGAGGAGTCACAAACTTTTAAGCAAACGTCGGTGAAGATCCCCGTACAGAAGCCATCAGGTAGTACGCCAACCAGTGGCCAGGAAAAACTCAACAGTTTTGTAACTTGAAACACAGCCGCGCGTTTCCTAAACTGCTGGCCAACGAAAATACAACACCCTGAAGGAAGCATCCAAATCAGGCGTAATTTGCAGCATGCGTTGCGGCGCCGAGATACGCACATGATTAGCGTTTCAGCTTAGGCCACAACACGGGCGGCAGTAGGGCTACCTGCAGTTGCTATATAAATGGGGAACAGCCGGTCGTGTGAATATGCTGGAGGCGTTCTTTCGTGAGGTTGCTTTGCGTAGGCAGGTTCAGTTTACCTCGTAGAAGACAGCGAGCGTCTTTAGAGCACGTTTCGGACTTCGACCGAGGAAGAATAGTTGCCTATAAGGGTTTCGAATTATCCTTTAGAGAAATCGGTGATCGTGTCGGAAGGAACCAAACAACTGTGATGCTGATCTGTAATTGCGGGATGCAGAAGGAAACGACGGACCGACGGGACTGACCGCAGACACCTCGTTGCATTACTACACGTTATGACTGGCATATTGAGCGCATGACAGTGATGGGTCTCTGCCACGTCACGAGACATATCAAAAGAAATTCGGTCTGTTGCGCAGCAAACAAGTGGACTGTCCCCAAGGTGTCCGTAGTTGCGTTTACCAATTACTGAACGCCACAGCCGAATGGAACGACATTGGTTTCACCAAGGAATCCTGATTCTGCTTGCACCACTACGATGGTCGGATTGGAGCCTGGAGACACCGTGGTGAGATACTGTCTGTGTCTTATACATCGCCTTACTGATCCTGCACCAGATATGATTTGGTGGTGGTGGTGGTGGTGGTGGTTAGTGTTTAACGTCCCGTCGACAACGAGGTCATTAAAGACGGAGCGCAAGCTCGGGTTAGGGAAGGATTTGGAAGGAAATCGGCCGTGCCCTTTCAAAGGAACCATCCCGGCATTTGCCTGAAGCGATTTAGGGAAATCAAGGAAAATTTAAATCAGGAAGGCCGGAGACGGGGTTGAACCGTCGTCCTGCCGAATGCGAGTCCAGTGTGCTAACCACTGCGCCACCTCGCTCGGGGATATGATTTGGGGTGGTACTGGATTCCACTCCAACACCCCCGTAGTATGCATTGCCAGAACACTGACCAGACAGCATTACTTCCCTGAATCGTTGGAGTCTGCTGTCTTACCATACCTACGGAGCTTGCCGATGACCGCATTACAGCATGATAAAGCGCGACCACACGTGGCACGCAATGTTCAAGACTTCTTCGTTGCACATCGGACTGGACTGTTGCCTTGGCCTTGCCGTTCTACCAATCGCTCGCCCATCTAAACCGTCTGGTCGATGACTGCAGAACGGCTGGCGCGGGATACACCACCCACTGCTACACCAAATCATCTTTGGCAATATGTGGAAGCATCATGGACTACTATATCCCAAAAATACACCCAGAGCCTGTTTGAGTCAATGCCGAGGCGTGTAGCAGCGGTTATAGCCAGCAATGGCGGCAACACCCAGTAGTGATTTCATCAGCTTCCTCACTTCCCATGGGGCTGTCCTTTCATTCATGTGATCTTTGTACAACGTGTTGTCCCCCAAATTAATTTGGCTGTGATATCTCTGCTTCTTATTGCTGCTGCGTTTTGGCTGGCCTGCAGTGTAGTTACTAATCTTTGTTTTTTGGTGCAATCGGTCCTTTTGTGTGTATGTTTGCCGTAATATTCTGTTTCGTAGCGAATAAGTAAGCACGATACAGAAAGCAGCAGTAGTATAAATTGAATATCACTAAGATTATCTTTCCTGAATTTCGGTTTTTTTACTTTATTAATAGTGATTAGAGGAGAAGTGTAGTGTAGTGCATTCATCAGCCGATAGAACATAGGAACTACAGTAGCGCTATAGTTATAGTATGGTAGTACCTAAATACACAACAACAAGAATTTTTCAAAAGCATTGTGACGCTGTGAAACAACTATCACTTATATGATAAAAGGTGAGTGCATTAGTTCAGTGCTAGGAACACTAGTTGGAATCCATTACAGAACGTAAGATTCTGCAGTCGCAGTTAATAGCTGGTTACTTCGTCATTTAAAATAAATTCTTTTACAAAGTTATTTTTACACTGTTACTATATGGACACAGACATGGCAACTAGATTCGTACCAGCAAACGTTATACGGAACACACTATAACCGCTTGTAACCAACCACCTACGTTGATAGAACATTGTATTTGGTAAATGCAAATCGTTCGGAGCACACTCAAATGATATCACAAGAGGCCGACAAAGAAACAAGTTAATTTTAGCCACGAAATTAAACACTTGAATTGCTAAAGCAATATTACTATTTGTATATTCTCCACATTATACTAAGCGCTCACAAAACCCAACATAAGCTTGATTCAGTTTAATGTTTGTATTGTTCTATATAAGAATGAAAAGAGATGGTTGTACATTCCACAAAAGTACTTGGCTGTGATTCTGCACATATCCATTTCGTAATACCACAGTTTGGAGAACATTGAGAAATAACTGGCATACTGAGAGCTAAACCATTTGCCTTTTCATTGTTTTAGCAGCACCTCCAATCTTTCTTTGTAGGCGATTGCATTCTCCGATTTAAGCAGTTACTAGAACATGCTGTTGCATTCTTGATATTTGCCTGCAACAGTGTCTTATAACATACATTTCTTTCTTCTCGCCAATGCTCAGTCAACAATTAAGTATCTCTAACATACAACATATAGCCAACTTTTCCAAAGTGCAACTGTCTCGTATCAGACGTTAACACGAATTTTACAATACATTCATTCATTTGATACTATACACTCTCCTGTGTATCTTATAACAGTTTTATTATTGAAATGTGGCTGACCACAGCTTCAAATTTTAACGGCAATGGATTTTCAGTGTTAACCCAGAATAAAAGTAGTTAAAAAAGCCACTAACAGCGGGCAATTGTGTGTAGTCTCTGTTACGTTTAGGAAATATATACCGAAATGTATAAAAATGTCTTTGTATCGAAATGGCAAAAAATGAAAGGAAAATAAGGAAAATACACTGAAATGTATAAAAATGTCTTGATATTGAAATGGAAAAAAGCGAAAAAAACATCTATAAGCAACTACTGTAATCACCGTGTCATTTAAAGCTTCTAAAGTTGCCATTGCAATATCTAAGATATCTATTTCCGCTCTCTCGACGCCAGGAGCTGTCTTGTTTCCCGTACTATGCTTCTCTGGGTGTTCTACGGGCGTTTCCAAACTCTTACCTCTATCCTTTTTTAATGATATTGCTCGCCTTAATAACACATCCGTCTCATAACTCAGTCGTCCTTTATCGATAATGAAATCCATAAAAAGATAGCCATTCGATGTAACCCAGTAACGTATTTCTCGACAATAGCCAATCATTCTCTGCGTCAGGATGAGTACGAAGTTATTATTTCATACTTGATTGAAGTATTTATCTCTCAGTGACCACAAACCTCATCCTTATTTACGTACTCTTGTTACCGCGTCCACAGTTAATAAAAATTATCAATCTGTGGTCAGTTACCCTAAATCCAACAAGAAATGTAGTCAATAGTCAAGGAAGGGAAAAACTCCATGTGTGTCCAAGTGGACGCTAAATTATAAACGTCTTCAGTTTCGTGAAGTTCCTACTTATAAAGATTGTAATAAAAACGTTTTCATACTCAAACCAATCTTGCCACACTTATTGAAACTATGTGTACAATTTTGTACTTTTTTCATCACATTTTTGGTGTACCAAACTATATAATGCAGAATAAAACAAAGCTCATATGTCCAGATGAAGCGTGGTGAAAGGAATGTAATTATAATATGTACGTATAGTCTAAGACGTAGATTACAGCGTCGTGAAAACATGTTATTCCCGAAACTGTGAAGCAAACAAAATAAATAAGACTCGCGCGTGAAAAGTCTCTCTTGGAACGGGAATTTATAACGTATTCCACGATGCCTGATTACAGATGCATAAAATTTAATAAAGAATGTAAGAAAGGCGTGAAACATCACTAACCGGTGGAGCATCTTTTACCTGTGCCACAGTCCGATATTTACGAGCCCTGTCTCGCATTTAATTCTGTCCCGACATGGTGCTGTTAGTTCTCTTGGATGCCAACAGAAACCGCTAGGATTAAGGAGGACCTAAAGTCCTCAATAAAGGAAGTAGCGCCGGCCCTTGGGGCTGAGCGGTTCTAGGCGCTTCAGTCCGGAACTGCGCTGCTGCTACGGTCGTAGGTTCGAATCCTGCCTCGAGCATGGATGTGTATCATGTCCTTAAGTTAGTTAGGTTTAAGTAGTTCTGCGACTAGTGGACTGATGACCTCAGATGTTAAGTCCCATAGTGCTTATCGCCATTTGAATTTGAAAGGAAGTAGCGGAAACCTGTTGTGTGTGGATTGCCGACAACTGAGCGTTGCCATTGGTAGCTGAACGCCACGTGGTACAAGGCAGCCGTTTTGGCCCCAAGTGGGATAATTGAACTAATTAGCTATTAACTTAGTGCACAGGGTGTTTTGGGAGATAAGGTCAGTAGTTTAAACAGTGACTGTATAAGTAATTCTGAACAAAATATGCTATATGAACACAGGTCCGCAAATGCTTCGTTAGAGAGATATGGGTACTGAAAGGAACTTTAATTCTGCAAAATTTGTGCGCACAACGTGAACGTATACGCAAAGCTACTGGACCTTAACGTGGTTTTCTTGCAAACAATGCACGGGTAACGCTATGCAACCTACCACGTGTTATGGCCATGTGACGTACGTACTACATAGTACAATCACACGTTGTTTGCGTAGTTGTGCCGTGTAAGCCGCATTGTGTTGTGTACTGGCGAAAGATCGGTTAGCTGTTCAAATGGTTCATATGGCTCTGAGCACTACAGGACTTAACATCCATGGTCATCAGTCTCCTAGAACTTAGAACTACTTAAAGCTAACTAACCTAAGGACATCACACAACACCCAGTCATCACTAGGCAGAGAAAATCCCTGACCCCGCCGGGAATCGAACCCGGGAAGCCGGGGGCGAGCTGCGGACATCGGTTAGCTGTGTAGTCTACTGTGTTAACTGTGTTTGTACAAGCGCTTCTAAAAATGCGACACGTCTACAGTAATGAGTAATACGCAGATCTGGTGTACGTTTACGGCTTTTGCGACGGTAGTTCTACCGCTGCAAGAGAAGAACACCACAGGCGATTTCCGACTCGACGATTATCTGATCGCAGGGTGTTTACAAAAGTGTTTATCACTTTGCGTGAAACATGCTCTCTTCCAGGTACACGCTTTTCGTCCGACATTGCACGTCAATAAACTTTGCAAGAACAGGAAGATATTATGGCAAGTGTTGAGGGAAGTCCCAGTACGAGCATACGAAGAATGTCCCTGTATGTGAATGTCCCACAGACACGTGAATGGGAAACGTTACATGCGGGAAACCTCTATCCATTTCACATACAGCGTGTCCAGGATCTCCACATTGGCCACAATGCCCAACGACTTCAATTCTGCCACTGGGTAATTGAGAATAATCATTTTCTTCCATACATACTATTCACTGACGAAGCCCAGTTTTCACGACATGGAATAAACAACACACCAGATAATCCTAGATGGTCACGGGAAAATAGACATACTTCAGTGGATAGCAATGTTCAAGTTCTCTTTGCCATAAATGTTTGGTGCGGCATGATCGGTAACCTTTTGATAGGTCCATTTATGATCAATCAGCGATTGACGAGAGAGAGGTATCTGCATTTTTTTTTTTTTTTTTTTGGAAAATTGACTTGTGGAACTATTGGAAGACGTTCCTTCAGCCAAGCGAACTTGAATGTACTTTCAACATGACGGTGACGCTCCCCATGTTACCTCAGTGTGAGGGACCATCTCAACCGCACCTACCCTAATCGCTGGATTGGCCGAAGCGGGGCAGTTAACTGGCCTCCAAGATCACTTGACCTTACACCTTTAGATTCCTGTTCGTGGTGTTGGATGGCATGAGAGGTGCCCAAAGTGATGATAATTACACGAGATGAACGGCTTCGTCGCATCATGGACTCTGCTGAACTGATTAGGAACCAACCCCATGCAGTTCAACAAGCAACACAACACGTTATCGCTAGAGCGCCAAAATGCATTGACGTTCATGGTGTGATATTCGAACCTGGTCTGTGAATTGTACAACATCTGTACGATAAGTATTAAAGCCGTTTGTAAAATACGTGGTACGTCTTTTTCAACTGAATACATGTGACATGTATGTTCTAATGCATTATCTACTAATGCAAAGTAAATAAACATATAAAAAGTGTAACATAACTGTACTTCTCTGTAACATTGTTTTCAAGAAAATTACGTTACGGTCTAGTTGTATGGCCTGTACGTTCATGTTGTGCAGAGCAGTTTTGCAGAATTAAAGTTCCTTTGAACACCCATACCTTCCCAACGAAGCATTTGCGGACCTAAGTCCATGTAACATTTTTTGTTCAGCATTACTTACACTACCACTATGAAAGATACTGACCTTTCCTCCGCAAACAACCTGTATAGGACTGTGTGGTGGAACAAACACTCATTTTTTATTAAATCACGAGGCTAATAACACGTCTCAAATTCCCTCTTGTGAGGACTGTAGCAGCGTTGTACAGTAAAGTGCTATTAGAGGACAGAGGCTGGCAGATGGTTTCTTCGTATTCCGCAGTGCGAAAGGATTGCGGAAAGATGCAGTGTATGGTTGCATCAGACTGAAAGGAGTGATATGTTACCCTATGAGTCTGCTAGACTATGTGAAATAAAGAAACATTTCTCTCATTGTAGATTACTTGGCAATGAATGTATGTATTCCATATTTAGTTCTTGTATTCCGTTACCACCGGTAGCGTAATTGTTAACGTGACGGATTAATACAATGTTCGCAAGATCGACACTCAATTTAAGTACTTTCTTTTCTTTCTCCTTCCTGCACTGTTCGTTTAAACTGTCATCTTAAGCTTAACGTATTCATAATAAAATTATGTAAGAGCTTTAAATTCCGTGTCATATTACATTTTTATATCTATTTTCATTTATTAGTTTTATTTCACATCTGGTCAGTTCGAGAAGAATCACGAGTATGGTGTTATAAAATTACATTTCCTGCCTAATGTAACACATATTCTGAAGAACCTGAGAAACCGTATAACAATTTACGACCGTTATTCTTCTCAAAAAAGTCGTTGACGACAATAATTTCCCACTTCCGATTGTCTTCAGTGGGCCTGTTGTAAAGCCGTATGCTTTCAGCAAAACGAAGAAAAGAATATTCGTTGGAACGTACGAGAAAATGTAATTGTACCAGGGCATTACTAAATGGTTCAAATGGCTCCAAGCACTATAGGACTTAATATCTGAGGTCATCAGTCCACTAGAACTTAGAACTACTTAAACCTAACTAACCTGAGACATCACGCACATCCATGCCTGAGGCAGGACTCGAACCTGCGACCGTAGTAGCAGCAGCGCGGTTCCTGACTGAAGCGTCTAGAATCACTCGACCACAGCGGCCGGCTAACCGCACAGTAACCCTGGGTTGGGTGTGGGGCGGCGGTGGGGTGAGTGGGCTGCTGTATGGGTTGTGAACCACTGGGGGCTACGGAGGGGACGAAGCCTCTCTGTCGTTTCTAGGTCCCCAGTTCAATACATACATACATACATACATAGGTACGAGGATTGGAACTTAAAAAGTGGCAACTATTTATTCACAACAGATATACTATGCACTTTTAAAGCATAAGGTTTCAGCAGCTGATAAGTATGCAGTTAAACAACAGATACCGGTGCTTTAAGGTTCTGCTGTGTCAGCTATGTATTTTATATTTGCTGGTGATTTAAATTATTCACCTGAAGGAATAGAAAAAACTGCCATGTGTAAAGTTGTTGAGGGCAAAAGCGATGATTCATTGCAATTCCCCACGAGTGTTCCTACACTGTTCGAAAATTTGAAAAAGAAGCACCTACAAAACTGTAGTAGTTCTGACAACAATTATAGCAATTAACAATCAGAATTAACTTTGAATGAAAAAGGTTTCCGTTGTGTTGTATTACGCAGGCTTTCACAAGATGTTCTAGGAAAACTTTTCGGCATGATTCGAATAAATAATCCCAGTTCCAGATTCCTTCAGTTTCAAGACAATTCTGCGGCTTATTGCTGTGTCACAGTATTTTCATCTCAATCGCCATGAAAGTTACTTTCGACGATTCACAAAGCAACAGCGATGCTGCCGTGGCTGTAACTTGTCAGTTATCTAGCTGGAAGAAGTGGAAAACAAGTTAAACAGAAATATATATTACGTGGTGTGCACAACGTTTAGTAGGCCAACAGCCTGAATGAGAAAAAGTTCGTAGATCAACCAAAATCAAATTACACGACCGACGACGGCTCAGAATATGCATCGGAAGCAATTTTAAACGTTATTCAACTGGCAGAAAAAATGTTCCGTGTCAGTGAAAAACAAATTTTGGAATCGGGTTATCGCTTAAAGTACTGGAGAAACACGTGGGGAGAGCAGTCAAGGAGTTCTCTCATACTATTCCATCTTGTGACACACTACGTATATTTTTGACAGAAGAGTGTATATGCCTTTGAGGAAATACATTCGCCAGGCAGAGGGGGACGCCGCTGCAAAATGTAGCAGTAAAAGCGTATGCATGAGAAATGTGGTAAGACTGTTTTCAGAATCGACACTAGGCTGATTTTTGTGCAAATAGAGCTATGCTCTGCAGTACAAACAGAAGCGTAAAAGACGTTAACCTATAAAGAGAAGTTTGCGTTTGTATTTAAATATGGCCTGCAGTTCACAAATATCTTTTTCACACAAACTGAGTGGTCATCATGTATAACGCTATTACTTCTGTGGTCAGTAATACGGGTATTAGATGCAAGTGCGAAGAGCTATTACCTCTGTAGTGACGAAAATAAAATACCATGATTTCATTACGTACTTTAGAAATTCGTCATTTTATTTTCTTTATATTTCCAGTTGACACCAGAAAATAGAAGCTGTAATTCATTGTTTACTTTACGCAGTAGGGTATCACTTGCACACATACTCCCGTTTACATCCTCATAAATGAGAGTTTAACAGTTGTGTCCATAGCGATGCTGTAGCTGCTTGGGTCCAAAATGGCGGCCGCCGACAAGTTGGTGGTACTTCCATTATTCAGGGCATTACAAGGACCTGGAAAAACACTCCGCATACGAATAACATTTTTATGTCTGTTGCAAGTTAATGGGAGGTTCTGTAGATGGAACATTAGGGAGACAACGAAAGAGGGAAAATTGTAAGTAGTTTTCTGTGCTAGAATTTTAAGGGACCACTGTTGTTGAAATTCTCTCTTGAGAACTGCAAAAGCTATAGTTAAGACTGCCCATCCAATATTATGCATGTATGCCAACTCAACATACAATTTAATACGTTTATTGCATGTAACTTGCCCTCTTGGATGTATTTTTGCCTTTATTTAACCTCTAAGCTGTATTCATGCAATGATCGATCTTATTTTTCGTGAGCGCATGCATTTAGCAGTTACTCGTACATTTCTGATATAGTAAATGCAGTTTCTAATGTTAGTTAAATGTTCTGTTCACTTAAAGTATTCGAAATTTACCAGTTTAAGCTGTAATTATAGTTTACCACATACATAATAAAAATTCCGTAGTTTGAAACTGAGTTTATTTGTTTATAGCAAACATGTTTCGCGTATAAATAATTTTTTACTGGTCTATAAATCAAAAAATTATGCAATTATATATTTCTTTACATGAGATTTGTAGTGATTCCTCGGTTGCTTATTTAAATCTACCATTATAGATGTACAACTGTGTGATTGTATTTTTTACTTATATTTATTTTTGTCCTATTTAATCATCCATTTGATGTTCTATAAGTGCTGGAAGCGCATAATATAGTTCTCTTCCAATAAAAATACGTTATAGCACACTGCACATGCTATAGAGCTGACTGAGGGATCATGGGAGCTGCAGAAGGGGAGAATAGAGTGGGGCGGTGCACTGTATATAAAATAATAAAACATAATGTGTGTGTGTGTGTGTGTGTGTGTGTGTGTGTGTGTGTGTGTGTGTGTCAGTGCGCTTTTGGTCATTGAGAATATTTTAAATTTTATTTATGGCCTTCTGTATGAAATATTCTTCTTACACAATGAGCATTTCCTTTCTTTTGTTATTATGACATACGACTGCATTGTCTGTTTTTGTTCCAGTGTGGTGGTAATTTTCTTTCATTAGGTATTCTGCTTACGTGGAGTGGGTATATTCACACTTCAATGACGTTATATTTCCTGGCACCTGATCAAATTTCTTTCAGTCGTTTCAATATAAATTATAATTAGAGTTGCAGCTATTACATGTTAATTCATATATTCCTGAACTGTTGTGTTTATTTTTTTTTCTTATTTCACAGATTTTAGCTTCCCCTGTGTGGCGCTGTTTGTCATGAAGGATGTATTAATTTTAAGTTTTTTGAATATGTTACTTTTTTTTGCCTGTGAGTTGGTTATGGTATATCATACTGTGTCTTTGTGTGTTCAGTGCATGTACCTAGACCTTACATTTCTAATCGCGTTTACGTAAGATAAACCCTTTTATATCAGGGGGTGGGCGGCTCCATACCATATTAATTGTATCATTGCCGCATCACGTTTCCAAGTTTGTTATGCCTCGGAAAATCAACTGTCAAAAGTGGCCTTATCTTTTCTCGCTGCATTTCAAGGTTTCTCTGTATGTAACGCATGGTCTGAAGTTGCTGGCCGTAAAAAAAATAAATTAAAAAACATTCCTTGAACCTGCTTTCTGTTTTTGTAGAGAACAAGTATACTTGCTGATATGGTATCAAGCAATGTTTTGGAAACATTGCACTCATTAAGACCAGTCTAACAAATGTTTTAGTTTTGCCCTGGATATTATGGGTAATTAATTAAATGACCTCTGATTTCGCTTGAAAGTACGCGATTGGTAGGACAAGATGAGAGAGGGAGAGAGAGAGAAAACAAATGCAACCCACGTGCTGCGCTGTCAGTTAACGCAGAGGTCCTATCACACATGAGGCCACCCCTTTCACGAGTCAGTTCCGTCTAAGGCTGCTACTAACCGCGGAAAAGTAGGGGCACTACATGTAACTATGGCCCCCATAGTTCCCAGAGGCTTCACGAACATGACAACGTTTGAACAACTGGTCACTCGTTATCCGGGAACAGTCAGCTGAGGAAGTATTAGCTTATGAGGGAATTTTTCTACTTGAACTTCTACTGAAAAAATAAAAAACTTGGGTTAAGAAAATGCGAAAGTATTTTGTGTATGTTGCTGGGCTGACATGAAGTGTATATTACGCACCGTTTAACGATTTAAGTGCAGACAACATTAAATTTTTCAGTTTTCCTCGACTGTCAAAAATGTCATTTACGAGTTCCTTGACTATATAAAAAAAGAGAGGAGAAGAATCGATACAGAACCAAAGTGTTTTTCTCTAGAAAAAAAATTGTTACCAAAATGAATTATTCATTCCATAGTCGTTATGTTGCTTTTCATTATGTATCTTATGAAAAGGTCTGTAATCTTGAAAAAGTATTAATAATGACTAGTAACAACAATTACTAGAAATGTACGGTACATGTGTACTTATTAACAAAAAGTACACGATAACATGTTAAAACACAGCATATTATTTGCTTTTTGCATATTTATTGAAGCAATGACCGCTGTCATAACGCACTGCCACAAGTATAGCGTTTGTTATATTGCAGAAGAAAAGCTGTTGAATCATGAGGCTGAGAACACATGCTAGGGTGACGTACTGAATGTGCGTGCTCCGCCATCGGGCGAGTAGTAGCCTGTGGCTAATTTGCTGCATTTACTGCGTGCTCTGTCACCGTTTTCGGCCACTCCTTGCTGGCGGGCTTGTGGCCGGACCCCGCAGCTATGCAGCAGCTGAGTGACGCCACGAGCTGCAATGGGCTCACGGATTCCATACGATACATTGCTCTGGAAACTCTAGTGACGCTGCTGGTTCACCTTGGCTAATTGCAACGTAAAGAGCGGGAGCTGTCGTGCTCTTCCTGTAACGCCTTCGCTGTCTATCACGCTATTAAAAAAAACACCAGGGCTTCTTAAAATGACAAACCGAGCGAAGTGGCGCAGTGGTTATCACACTTGAGTTCCATTCAGGACGACGAAGATTCGTATACGCTTTCGGCCATCCACATTTATGTTTTCGGTTATCTCCCTAAATCGCTCAAAGCAAAAGCTGGGAAGTTCCTCCACAAGGGCACCGCAAATTTCCTTGTCAATCCCTGAAAGATTCTGAGCTTGTCCTCCGTCTCTAGTGGCAGCGTTGTCGATGGGACGTTAAGCACTTATCTTTCTTCCTTCCTTTATTTATTTATTTATTTATTTATTTATTTATTTATTTGTTTTTTTAAGAGAGCATATCTGCGACTGTTGATGGCGACCCATCTTCTAGTGATGGAATTAGAATAGTTGTCTCGCACCAAGGTGCTACTTCTGATGCAATTAGCGCACGGTTTGCCCTTCTGTATTCTCCATGAACTGGAGAAACTCGGTATTAAAACACAAGCAGTTGGCGGTGTATTCTCACTAGTCACATATTTGACTTATATTTCGTTCGGGTGTGTTATCGGAAATACTCGAAATAACTAGATCTATGCTGTCGTTACGTGTGAGATAAACGTCAGTGTCTCCCACTATAGTCAACAGTCAATGATAGTATGTGACCTCTACAGAACCGGCTCCACCTTTCTCTCATCCACGCGCGCCTCAACTTCCCACTTCACACACACACACACACACACACACACACACACACACACACACACACACACACAAAACCACAGAATTCTGAATTCTGGGACGACAGAGTAACGGAGACGATCAGCACTAGAATTTAGGCAACACGGAGGAAGGCCATAAAACACGGGATCTGCTGCTCAGTTTGCTTGCGTATCACAAGGAAGCCTAACGTTTCGACGTAAGAAACTCCTCGGGGGGCGATAAGCAACGGGTCGACCACGGGAGAGATTAACTGGTATAAATGTGTTGCGGGCAGCCTGGCGTGAGGGGAAATAGGTATGATTCTAGCGTACGTAAGACAAGGACATGTTGGTGCCGACGGATGTTGCTTTCGTGACTAATACTGTACCAAAACCGCTACAGAAAATCCAGTTCCAAAATTGATTCAAGTATGATCCAAAAATGTGATAAAAGACATTAGCCGAAGTCAATCTCAAGCTTGTGAATAGTTGCTGAGGCTACATATCTGTTTGACAGTCATCCTGTGTATCTGAAACTTAGGTCGGAGTCCATACAGCGAATAACACAGATCTGCGGTCTATATCAGTGATCAGAAACAGAGGGAGCGCAAGTCTAATGTTGAAGGTTGCCTACATTAGAACTCAAAGGACATACATGTGCAACCATTCATGCGTGAATAATACACATATAAGTTTACATAAACATAAACAGAACACTGTTCAGTGCCAGCACAATAGTCATTAGATTGGTATATATACTACTGGCCATTAAAATTGCTACACAACGAAGAAATGCAGGTGATAAACGGGTATTCATTGGACAAATATATTATACTAGAACCGACATGTGAATACATTTCCACGCAATTTGGGTGCATAGATCCTGAGAAATCAGTACCAAGAACAACCACCTCTGGCCGTAAGAACGGCCTTGATGCGCCTGGGCATTGAGTCAAACAGATTGGATGTCGTGTACAGGTACAGCTGCCCACGCAGCTTCAACACGATACCACAGTTCATCAAGAGTAGTGACTGGCGTGTTGTGGCGAGCCAGTTGCTCGGTCACCATTGACCAGACGTTTTCAATTGGTTTAGAAATCTGAAGAATGTGCTGAAGGTTTATGGTGATTCTGGGGGTATGCCCTATGGATATCGCGTTACATCTACATGTGCATCATCATTGGTACTCTGCGACCACTAACTGATTTCCCGCTCCTCCATTCCCTGTTCCATTCTCGAATGGCGGACGGAAAGAATGATTGCCAGAAAGCAACTTTATTTTATTTTATTTGTTCATTTATTGATTTTTTTTGAGACTCCAGTCTTGTGACTGGTTTCATGCGATCCGCTATGTTCTGTATCCAGAAAGGCCCCTACAGAACCTGCCACATGCGGTCGTGCATTATCCTGCTGAAATGTAGGGTTTCGCAGGGATCGAATGAAGGATAGAGCCACAGGTCGTAACGCATCTGAAATGTAACGTCCACTGTTCAAAGTGCAGTCAATGCGAACAAGAGGTGACCCAGACGTGTAACCTATGGCACCCCATACCATCACGCCAGGTGATACGCCAGTCTGGCGATGACGAATGCACGCTTCCAATGTGCGTTCACCACGATGTCGCCAAACACGGATGCGACCATCATAATGCTGTAAACAGAACCCCGATTCATCCGAAAAAAATAACGGTTTGCCATTCGTGCACCCAGGTTCGTCGTTGAGTACACCACCGCAGGCGTTCCTGTCTGTGATGCAGCGTCAAGGGTAACCACAGCCATGGTCTCCAAGCTGATAGTCCATGCTGCTGCAAACGAGGTCGAACTGTTCATGGAGATGGTTGTTGTCTTGCAAACGTCCCCAGTCCCCATTTGTTGACTCAGGGATCGAGATGTGGCTGCACGATCCCTTACAGCCGTGCGGATAAGATGCCTGTCATCTAGCTTGCTAGTGATACGAGGCTGTTGGGATCCAGCACGGCGTTCTGTATTACCTCCTGAACCCACCGATTCCATATTCTGCTAAGTCATTGGATCTCGACGAATGCGAGCAGCAATGTCGCGATACGATAAACCGCAATCACGATAGGCTAGAATCCGACCTTTATCAAAGTCGGAAACGTGATGGTACGCACTTCTCTTCCTTACACGAGGCATAACAACGACGTTTCACCAGGTAACGCCGGTAAACTGCTGTTTGTGTAAGAGAAATCGGTTGGAAACTTTTCTCATGTCAGCACGTTGTAGGTGTCGCCACCGGCGCTAACCTTGTGTGAATGCTCTGAAAAGCTGATCATTTGCGTATCACAACATCTTCTTCCTGTCGGTTAAATTTTGCGTCTGTAGCAAGTCATTTTCATGGTGTAGCAATTTTAATGGCCAGTAGTGTAGTAAGCGTCAAGCACAGTGGTTTCAGATGTAGTGACAATGCCGCGTATCCTTGGTTATACCGGCGAACTCGTGGACACGTTTTCTTACCTACGCTAGTGTGGTCGACTTGTACCGGACAACCGACTCAAGTGACGGGTTTTTCGTGAAATGGGCAGTGGCGGACACAGGTGAGTCGAGTCTACTAGAGTACGGAGAGCGCGAGTTCAGAGATGTAGTCACAAGAGGAATACCGCACTGCAGCTCCATCTCTAAATCCTCGTACGATCGAAAAAATGGCTGACATCGAAGTAAGTGTCCAAGCAACTGAAATCACTCAGCAGAGGAAAGTCCACTGGACCTGACGGGATACCAATTCTATTCTACACAGAGTACGCGAGAGATCTTGCCCCCCTTCTAACAGCCGTGTACCGCAAGTCTCTGGAGGAACGGAAGGTTCCAAATGATTGGAAAAGAGCACAGGTAGTTGCAGTTTTCAAGAAGAGTCGTCGAGCAGATGCGCGAAACTACAGGCCTGTATCTCTGACATCGTTCTGTTGTAGAATTTAAGAACATGTTTTTTGCTCGCATATCATGTCATTTCTGGAAACCCATAATCTACTCCGCAGGAATCAACATGGATTCCGGAAACAGCGATCGTGTGAGACCCAACTCGCTTTATTTGTTCATGAGACCCAGAAAATATTACATACAGGCTCCCAGGTAGATGCCATTTTCCTTTACTTCCGGAAGGCGTTCGATACAGTTCCGCACTGTCGCTTGATAAACAAAGTAAGAGCCTACGGAATATCAGACCATCTGTGTAGCTGGATTGAAGAGTTTTTAGCAAACAGAACACAGCATGTTGTTCTCAATGGGGAGACGTCTACAGACGTTAAAGTATCCTCTGGCGTGCCACAGGGAAGTGTTATGGGACCATTGCTTTTCACAATATATGTAAATGACCTAGTAGATAGTGTCGGAAGTTCCATGCGGCTTTTCGCGGATGATGCTGTATTATACAGAGAAGCTGCGGCATTAGAGAATTGCAGCGAAATGCAGGAAGATCTGCAGCGGGTAGACGCTTGGTGCAGGGAGTGGCAACTGACCCTTAACATAGACAAATGTAATATGTTGCGGATACATAGAAAGAACGATTATTTATTGTATGATTATATGTTAGCCGAACAAACAGTGGTAGCAGCTACTTCTGTAAAATATCTGATAGTATGCGTACGGAACGATTTGAAGTGAAATGATCATATATAATTAATTGCTGGTAAGGCGGGTACCAGGTTGAGATTCATTGGGAGAGTCCTTAGAAAATGTAGTCCATCAACAAAGGAGGTGGCTTGCAAAACACTCGTTCGACCTATACTTGAGTATTGCTCATCAGTGTGGGATCCTTACCAGGTCGGGTTGACAGAGAAGATAGAGAAGATCCAAAGAAGAGCGGCGAGTTTCGTCACAGGGTTATTTGGTAACCGTGATAGCGTTACGGAGATGTTTAGCAAACTCAAGTGGCAGACTCTGCAAGAGAGGCGCTCTGCATCGCGGTGTAGCTTGTTGTCTAGGTTTCGAGAGAGTGCGTTTCTGGATGAGGTATCGAATATATTGCTTCCCGCTACTTATACCTTTTCACCAGTGAAAACTTAGAGACAATAGGGGGCTCACGGAGGCTTTCCGGCAGTCGTTCTTCCCGCGAGCCATACGCGACTGGAACAGGAAAGGGAGGGAATGACAGTGGCACGTAAAGTGCCCTCCGTCATACACCGTTGGGTGGCTTGCGGAGTATAAATGTAGATGTAGATGTAGATGACCGGTAGGCGAATTTACAGCGATTATGTTGAACACTTTTCTGATCTTTATTCTGGACACCTGACGGGAACAGGTAACTTGTAGGAACATCGTCTAAAATAAATAAAATAAACTTCGCTGCTCACCAGAAAATCTGGAGATCGTAGTTTCGCCGAAACATCTCGTGGACCTCACTGCTTTGCTACTACCCCTCTCCCATTTTCTGCCTGTTAATAAGACGAGTGAAATGCGCGCTCGCGGGGGAACGTATGCCGGCAGCTGAAGGTCAGGCCTCGTTACGCGGCTTGCCCCGGCGGCCTTAAGAAGCCCGCAGAAGGGACAGGCAGGCTGCGTGGCGATAAGACGGCGCAGAGCAGCTGCACGCCGATATGTGGGTCATCAGGGCGCAAGGCTGCGTGTGCACGCGAACGCCTGTATGCACGTCGCCGCCCGCAGCTCGGTCGTAGCGCTTCCGTTGCACACAGCTGCACACGGCGACACCCAACGGACGCGGGCTCACAAGCGCGAGAGACGCCGCCGTGAATACGTAACCCTGTTCTGATGACGTTCTCTGCCGGATCTGCACTGAAACCTAAGCAGACTTTTTTATGTATGTATGTCCGAAAGAACAGACACCGGAGATACACAGGATAATTTTTCCCACCGTGTACAAACTCTAGGGATTCATCAATGAGATGATTTACTTACTTTTCACTTTACATGTGGCAAGGGCCTTACAGACAATACGCCTGCTCTATGAGCCTCTTCCACTTCTGCCTGTCCAACGCGCTGATTGTCCAGTTGCTGCTGCTGTTCATCCTAGCTGTGTCCTCCCGAATGTTATCGCGCCATCTTATTCTGGGTCTTCCTCTTCCTCTCGTTCCATCTATTGTTCTGTTTAATGCCATTCTAGGTAGTCTATTCTGTGTCACTCTTGCTATATGGCCTGCCCAATTCAACCTTCTCCTCTTGAGCACTTCGACGATGTTACGGCGTTTGTACAGCCCTCTTAATTCTTCATTTCTTCTTACTCTCCATTCCATGTTATTTTCGTCGTATACAGGTCCAATAAGTTTCCTTCGTACTTTCCTTTCGAATGGAAACGTCCCCTTAGAAAAAATTATGAATGACTGAGCTGATAAACCTCTTACACTATTTGATTTTTCAAACAGCTGAGCAGAACTGAACGTACTCAGACATTTCGCTCCTTACCTAGTCTGATCAACACTAAACTGATACACAATATGTTTAGCGCAACGCAATCTGACTTTCAACAATCTCTACAAACGAATGACTAACAATAACCTATACTTTTCATGAATCACGTATCTCACAAAAATCTTCGTTACTCGAACTACTGCAATACAGAGACCGCCAATACTGCCAGATGAATAAAAGATTCAAACTACTGAAGGCACTAACTACTGATAGGCATGGTCAGCAAATGAAATATTTTGATAGAGAACAAACAATGTATTTACCTTAATAGTATTCAAAAGTCATAATATATATCAGTTCATGACATCCAGTTTTACAAATTTACTCTTTCTGGCGGACACACGTCCAGATCGTCCGCTCTTAAAATTCTTCTATCTTTCTCCCACATCCAGCACTGCTGGCGGCTCACCTCTAACTGCGCAACGGTACGCGCTGGTAACATCAATCCAACTGCCCGACACTACAATAGCAAATCCCAACAATGTAAACCAGCCACAGACTGCATACAGCACAGCCAGTGATGTTCATACAGAGCGCTAGGTGACGTTAGCAACATAAAAACCTAAACAGCCTACTTACAGAATGTTAAAGTTTTTCTTCATCTTTCTTTTTAAATATTGTTTCTCATCCATATAACATCACAGGTATAATGGTCGATTGATATAAGTGGATTTTGAAGTTACTGCTAAGTGATCTTTTTCTTAGAATTTTGATGAAACTAAAAAGTGTCTTTCCTTCGCCTGGGTTCCCGGGTTCGATTCCCGGCGGGGTCAAGGATTTTCTCTGCCTCGTGATGACTGGGTGTTGTGTGCTGTCCTTAGGTTAGTTAGGTTTAAGTAGTTCTAAATTCTAGGGGACTAATGACCATAGATGTTAAGTCCCATAGTGCTCAGAGCCATTTGAACCATTAAAAAGTATCTTGTTTGCTGTTGATAAACGGGCATGTATTTCTATATCTGTTCTGTTGTTATTACTAAAGAGACTTCCTAGGTACTTGAAGTGGTCAACAGTCTTGAAATTGAATCCATCTACAGTCAAAGGTGAATCTTTTTTGGTTTTCTTACTTATGGGCAGGTATTCTGTCTTTTCTTCATTAACATGTAATCCTGTTTTCTCGTAGTAATTTTCCATCATTCTGATTAATTCTCTTTCGGAAGTACTTAATAGTGCTACATCATCTGCATAGGCAAGTGTTGTGTGCTGTAGCTGGATCCCTTGAGGACTGCTTTTAGAAAATTCTCTATCGATCTTCTATAGGACAAGGTTAAATAAAATAGGTGAAATGATATCCCCATGGCATGATAGGCAACAAAAAATGTCTAATGAACTTACGTCCGGAAATGCATGGTTTCCATGTCAGAGACCATTATTCAGTCACACATTGTTACAGAGATTGCGGCCTAATTTGCGCTGCATCACGCAGACACAATTACAGTATGTGTTCAGAATGGTTTCGACATGCCTCAGCATATGCGTGTACGCACCGTAGCATGTTCTGTCTCACACGTTCACATCGCCCAGGCTGCCTCCAAACAGTGTCAAAGACAGCACGAATACGATGCTCCAGTGTCTCCACATCTGGAATGCGCTCTGCATACACGATACTTTTGAGATGGCCCCATAACCAGAAGTCTCACGGGTTGAAATCCTGTTAACGTACAGGCCATGCAACTAGGCGACCTCGTCCGATCCACTGCCCAGGGAAGACACGACTCAGAGGCGTCCAGAAGTTAACGGTGAAGTGGGCTGAAACACCATAATATAGCAGCCTTGTAACCCTTTGAATCATCAGTGGCTCTTCTCCCACTGACGACGACGAGGTCCCATACTCCGAGGAGCGTAGGGGACGATGCGGAAGACTCGCAGGTCCTAGCAGAGGTAGTTTGCCGTTGCCTTCCTCCGACCGTAATGGGGATGGTTTGGTTTGGTTGTTTGGGGAAGGAGACAAGACAGTTAGGTCATCGGTCTCATCGGATTAAGGAAGGACGGGGAAGGAAGTCGGCCGTGCCCTTTGAAAGGAACCATCCCGGCATTTGCCTGGAGCGATTTAGGGAAATCACGGGAAACCTAAATCAGGATGGCCGGACGTGGGATTGAACCATAGACCTCCCGAATGCGTAATGGGGATGGATGATGATAAAGAAGACGACACAACACCACCCAGTCATCTCGAGGCAGAAAAAATCCCTAACCCCCCCCCCCCCCCCCCCGGAAATCGAACCCGGGACCCCGTGCGCGGGAAGTCAGAACTCTACCACAAGACCACAAGCTGCGGACCTTCTTCCACTAGGGGAGACAAAGTCACCCGCAAGAAACTCCGATAGTTCCGTCCTGTTAGGCGACGTGGAAGGAAAACTGGTCCCAAATACTGTCGCCAATTATTGCAGGACCACACATTCCGGCTGCACCAATGCTGATGATTCGCTGTCCCACAGATGATTATTATGAAAGCTGAAGATACAACTCAGCGTAAAGGTGGCCTCATCTGTGAATAGAATGGATGACATAAATCCCTGAATAGTAGTTTCCTAGTGAATAAATCACTAACAGTACTGCTCCCGATGTGGTAAGTCTGTCGCTAGTAAGCCCTGCACACTCTGTAAGCGATAAGGGTAGTAACAATTGTCATGGATAATGTTCCACACTGTCGTCTGGCTTACCCTGTACTGGAGGACCAACTGTCTGCTACTGACACGACGGTCGCCTTCAACAGCGTTAATCAAGTTTTCCTCCAAGTCTGGTGTCCGAACATTTCGGGTACGTCCTTAATGATTTCCTGCTTCCTGAAACGACCCTGTATCAGACAAACGGCGAAACACTGCTGCAAACTTTGAATGCCGTGTTTGTTGTTGTCGGCGGAGATGGGTCTCCTGATACAATCTTCCTGGCCACCGCCCGTTGACATTTGCCTTTCCGTAAGTAAACTCCATATCGGCAAGCTCTCGTATCACGACCACTACGAGGTGAGTCAGCAAGAGAAGTGAATCGGACACAACATAACCAATTTCTATGGCATGGGAGGGCGCTAAGGCATGAGGTATGAGGAACAGTACCACCCTCTAGGGGGAAACCATGCATACTAAACCTGTGACTTAATGGTACTGCGCGTATCAGACCGCAGCATATGTTCAAAGAAAGACTGAATAAATAGTCTGTAGCATGGAAACCATGCATTTCCGCACATTAGACTTTTTTGTTCCGTATCTTCTTATAAATCAGTCCCAATAGTTTGTACACGGTGGAAAAAGTCATCCTTTATAAATATGTACATATATGCGTCTTGACGGCGAAGTGGCATCTTCTGAGCGGTTTATTCATTCGTCCGAACACTTGTGGGACTCAGCTGAATATGTACGAGCAAATAGAGGGTAATGGGCGGCGTCCACTACAGCTGTAGTGTGCGCCATGTGGAACATTGCGATGGACGGGAGGCGTGCTCTGGTAGCCAATGCGGTTTAGGCCACTGTTCTAGAGAAGCGGAGCGGCCGGGTTCTAGTCCCGTTCTGGCACATGCTTCCATGAGTGTCCGTTGCATTCAAGGCGAAGTGCACATACAGCTGAGATCTGAAATTTTCCATTTAATTACGCAGATCCGTCATATATTTTTTTTTTAAAAAAAAAGAAAAACTGGCTGCATAGTGCCAATAACGCTACCATAGTTTCATTCCACCTATAAGATTGCACGGAATTTCTCCTGCATTCCTGGAGAGCCTAGCACTTCCAGAAGGAAAGATATTGCGTAACATGGGTAGCACAACCTGGGGGATTGTTTCCAGAGTCAATTCTCATTCTGCAGCGAGCGGAGAGTGCGTTGATATGAAACTTCCAGGCAGGCTGTGGCTAAGCAGAGTCTGCGCAATATTCTTTCTTCCAGAAGTGCTAGAGCCGCAAGGTATGCAGGAAAACTTCTGCGTAGTTATGAAGGTAGGACACTGGCTACTGTCGGAACTAAGGTTACGAAGACGTACTGTGAGTCGCGCTTGGCTATCTCCGTCGGCAGAACACCGTGAAAGGCAAAGGTTCCAGGTTCGGACTCCCGTAAGGCACACAGTTTTACACCGCCAGGAAATCTCAAATCGAGACACGGTCCGCTGTAGATCATTCCGGGGCATTTAAAGTACCCTGATGCTGATCGAAAAAGGGGTGGGGCTCTCATAGTGTTCATACCATCTTCCTGCCCCGGTTCTCAGAAAAATTAGTAGAAGCTGTTTGTAATGTATCAGTTTCCAAATTTCACAGCTAACTCGACGGTACATTAGCGTGCAAACTGAGGGCCTCGAAACTGCCAAGAAATTCCAGAACTTACAAACTGAACATTTCCTAGTGTGAGGACAGAGAGCCTGCCAACGTGGATGAGCCTGCGACATCAGTGGTCACATTAAAGCCAGGTAAAAGTGAACACTCACCGCCTGAAAACACCTATTGTCAACAACAAGCCCAATACTATTGGTGAGTTCAGTCGTGGAATCGAAAAACCACAGGAGGTTAAGTAACGAAAGACTGCAGGTGGAATACTCTTAACTAAGAGAGATCATAAACAGAAACGCTAACTTACCGAACGTAGAAATTACTGAAAGAAATATCTTCTCCTCATTTACACACTCGTAGACCCTTAGTTTCCTGACCAGTGTTCACAGTCGCAGTGCTAGTGAACTACTGACACATGTGAGTGCACTCTGCCACATTATGTTGAGTAAATTATGACGTTTTAAAGTTATGAGTGTTTGTTGGTATTGCACACTGAGGAGGCAAAGAAACTGGTACACCCGCCTAATATCGCGCAGGGCCCCTGCGAGCACGCAGAATTCCGCAACACGACGTTGCATAAACTCGACTAATGTCTGAAGTAGTACTGAACGCAATTGACACTGTGAATCCTGCAGGGTTGCCAATCCGTGAGAGTACGAGAGGGGAGAGATCTCTTCTGAACAGCACATTGCAAAGCATCCCAGATAAGCTCCATAATCTTCATAACTGGGGAGTATGGTGACCAGCGGAAGTGTTTAAACTCAGAAGAGTGTTCTTGGAGCCAGTGTAGCAATTCTGGACGTATGGGGTGTCGCACTATCCTGATGGAACTGCCAAAGTCTGTCGCAATCCAGAGTGGAGGTGAATGGATGCAGGTGATCTGGCTGGATGCTGACGTACATTTCACCTGTCAGCGTCGTACCTAGATGTATCAGGGGTCCCATATCACTCCACCTGCACACGGCCTGCACCATTACAGCACTTCAATCAGCTTGAATAGTCTCCTGCCGACATGCAGGGTCCATAGATTCAAAGGGTGTCTCCATACCTGTGCACGTCGATCCGCTCGACACAATTTAAAACGAGACTCGTCCGACCAGGCAACATGTTTCCAGTCAGCAACAGTCCAATGCCGGTGTTGACGGGCCCAGGTGAAGCGTAAAGCTCAGTGTCGTGCAGTCCTGAAGGATGCACCAGTGAGTCCATATCATGATGATTCGCTGAATAGTTTGCACCCGGAACTTGCTGATGGACCAGCATTGAAATCTGCAGCAATTTGCATTTCTGTCACGTTGAACGATTCTCCTCAGTCGTCTTTGATCCCGTTCTTGTAGGATCTTTTTCCGGCCGCAGCGATGTCTGAGATTTTATGTTTTACGGGGTTCGTGACATTCACGATGCACACGTGAAATGGTCGTACGGGAAAATCCCCACTTCATCGCTACCTCGGAGATGCTGTGCCCTGTCGCTCACGCGCCGACTCTCACTTAAATCTCGGTAACATGCCATTGTAGCAGCAGTAACCGATCTAACAACTGCGCTATACACTTGTTGTCTTATATAGGCGTTGTCGACCGAAACGCCATACTGTGCTCGCCTACGTATCTCTCTATTTGAATAATCATGCCTGTACCAATTTGTCTGGCGCTTCATTGCAGTTCTTAAATTAACTGCGTGACTCAAATGATTATAAAATTTTCGGACGTATGGCTTTCAAAGAATATGTTTTTCTGAAATGGAATCCCTTTAATGTTATGCAATATCAGTGTACTATTTACCGGTATCAACAAACAGCTTGTTCCATTAAATAGCACCAAGAACACAGCTGCGTTATCGTCCCGACCCGACGAAGAACACATGACCATCGACAGTGTTTTGAGACATTACAGAGTCGCTTACAATTTAATCAGGACATTGACGAAAAGTCGGGTGCTCACGAATTTTCCTGCCCCGCCTCCCCTTGCGGGCCAGATCTGACCAACGAAAGTTCCTTCACTGGCCACCTTCGAATGGAGCGACACGGTACAGACATCCAATAGCGACCTCGCTTATTGCGCGATAATGCATGGCACTCATGAATCAAAACGTTACGACGGCAAACACAATAGTGTGACGGTCAGTCTTGGTCCCGCATAGACCTGTGACTTTCGTAATAGACTTTCTGAGAGTGTGCCTGTGCGAAACTGGAAATAAATGTAATCACTAAAGTCGCAAATTACAAGGGAAATTGCGGTGAGCTCTAATGTGGTACTCCATAACGTCCAGACGAAACAGATGTTTGGCGAATTAGGGAGTCAATACAGCAACTGGAGTTCACTCTCATGTTCTTTAAGCAGATGCAGCGCGATTCAGGACTTTTTACGAACACATTTGTCCGGCGAGCGTTCCTGTGTTGGTGGACCTGGTGTCTGTCATACAGAACTTCAGGCGGTCAGTAGTAAGTTTGGAAAGGACCACTCACTCTGTGGTGCCTGCTGTTACCACTATAGCTCCGACAATAACGAATGTCGTTAGAAGCATTTCCTATCAACTTCAAATGGAGAAAGCGTATAGTTGTAGTTTGATCTCTGTGACCAGTCTACGAGATGAGTTCATAACACAACAGCAGTTTTTGTTTGTGGGAAATAATTTCATTTATTTGTCTACATCATTGTTATCCCTTCATACACTGACTGACTTCTGCAATAAATTTCGATTAGTAATAGCGAATGCTTTGTTCAAGAATCGCAAGAGGAGGGAATATACTTGGGAAAGGCCAGGAGATACGGGAAGATTTCAGTTTTATTTCATCACTGTCAGAGATGGCTGATGCGGAAACAGGCCATCGTTAAAGTATTATTTTTGGGCAAAAAACCACGAAGTGTGAACCGATGCGTTATTGTTTGGCAACAAATCAGTTTGCTTTTTCGGACTGCTTCACGCAAACGACGTTGAAGATTACTTTTCTTCAATCGACAGTTCGACCTTGCGGCAGGAACTCACGGTGCACTGTGCTGTCAAAGTAGTACACAGTGTGCTTCACATTTGACTCTACTTGGGTAGCTGTTTTCGATCTTGACGATTCAGAATCCTTCCGCTGGAACGACTGAGCCGTAGTTTCGATGTCATATCTGTAAGCAGATGACAGAAACAAAATGACTGCCAGCAATATGTTGCAGTGAGACACATCTTTTTAGTTAGATTCCACACTACAACTTTGTTGTCTACAATAACGAATCACCCTCTATGTTTGCGATGTTTTTTTTTCTTCATATTTCTCCGTTTCAGTTTACTACTCGCTTCCAGTTGCTTTAATGGACTAATGAAGGGCTAAAGATAAGGTTCTGCTTACAGTTATACACTATTAATAGTCCTTATTCATTTAGATAAGAGGCGTTCGCTAGAGATATCTGGAAGAAACTCCTCAATATGTTGTAAGGTACACATTTAGATGTTAAATTTAGAACAACATTATGAAACATATTGAAAAACGAAAGGGTGAAGATAGAGATGAATGGGACGTTGTTTAAAGGTAAAATCAAAAAAGTGGTACGACAAAGTTGTTCTTTATCACTTTTTTTTATTCCTTTATTCAAGAAAGCTATGAAGATATTCAAAGAAAAGATATCTATTGTTAAGGTGAATAGAATTCCCAGTTACCGTAGACGGCGTAAGAATGACTTTGTTCTAATAGCTAATAGCACAAAACATTTTAAAAATAAACTATTAATTAGCTGCAATTCTGAAGAATTTCGAGTAATTATTAACTATAAAATATATAGCAGGAAGCAAATGAAAAATGGAAAGAAGAGCAGACATTAAATCGAAGAAAATATAATAGAGAATGTTGAAAAATGTACTTTATCTTTAATCAACGGAAGACCGCATACGCTGCATGAAAATCGGAATAAGTATTGCAACAGCAAATCGAGCTATCAGTTAAAGAAGACAATTCTTAGTAAACAAGTAGTGTAATGTTAGAAACAAAAATCAGTTTGTCAACTCTTTCATCTGGAGTGTGTTCCAGTATTGCTGTGAAAGTTGAGCACTGTAATCAACATACAGAAAACGCTTAGGAGGGACGTAAATGTGATTTTGGAAAAGTTGAACAAGGACCAGCTCAATAGAAAGAGACTCAAAGGAAGACGTTTTGAAAGGAATGAATGACTGAGGAAACGTTATACGAACTGTACGAAAAGGAAAGCTAAGCTTTATGGACATTTTCATTACAGTCTTTACTGCACGTCATCAAATAAAATACTAGAATATTAAAAGAACTGGCTTTTTAGTTGGGTAGCAACGAATTACATCATGACATTAATTGTTTTGACGGAGGATGAGTATTTCAGTACATTTTGTTACTATCGGTATAATAAAACGACCCTGGAAAACCACTGGTAGGTCGGCGAGCACAGGGAAGAGATGTACGGGAGACTGTCAGTAGACGCTGCAGCTCGTCGGCAGCTCACAATCCACTGTGACTGTACAAAAGATTGTGATGTCGTTTTTTCCGCGATTAGCAGCAAGGAGTCATTTGAGCACACGTAATCCGCAGCTCGTGGTCTCGCAGTAGCGTTCTAACTTCCCGAGCACAGGGTCCCGGGTTCGACTCCGGGCGGCGTCAGGGATTTTCACCTGCCTCGTTGTTGTGTCGTCATCATCATCATCATCATCATCTCCATCCATCCATCCATCCATCCATCCATCCATCCATCCATCCATCCAATACGGTCGGAGGACGGCAGCGGCAAACCATCTCCGCTAGGACCTTGCCTAGAACGACGGTGCGGGTCTCCCGCATCGTCCCCCGCGCTCTGTCAAGGAGTAAGGGACTTCATCATCATCATCATCATCAGAGCAGTTCCAATAAAATAGACAGGCGCCACAGAAGCGTAGATTTTTGGGCATATTTAAACACAAGATGTTGTTAACGAATAAGCACAGCAGGCAAAAATTGATCAACTCTAAGAGACACCGCTCTAACACCGTGTAACACCGCCTCTAACTTCGATAATGGCCTCAGTTTGCGAGGAATAGTGTACACTTGTTTCTTCTGGTATTCCATATCCAGCTGAAGCCACTCACTGGTGATCAGATCTCGAAGAACTGCCTAATTGAAGCGATGTTGACTGCTACATTCCACTCGAGGTTCCAAGTAGTCCCTGACGATCATGCTTACAGCAACCAGAATTACACGTAAACCACCCCTAAAACATGGCACAACTATCTCGTGCCGCCGGCCGGAGTGGCCGAGCGGTTCTAGGCGCTACAGTCTGGAACCGCGCTACCGCTACCGTCGCAGGTTCGAATCCTGCCTCGGGCTTTTGATATAAGGCTTTTTGTTGGCAATGCCCTAAAATTAAGGCCAGTCTCGTAAGCTTTATAAATTTGTTGGGGAGAATACTTTCCCTCTCTCATCATTTTTTTCAAACTGAACCAAGTATGCCTTCACTGCATCACGGTCAGAAGAAAGCTTGTCTCCAGTAATTGTTAGTTGACGGCTTCCATGACGTTTTTTTAATCTGTCCAACCACTCGTACTCGCACTAAAAGACTCTCACCATTCATTAACTTGTTCAGATAACAGCCTTCTCCTGAACTAATGCTCCACTCAAAGGAGTTCCTCTTTCTCTTTCCTGCGTTAACCAAAGGAAAAAAGCTTCGTCCATTTTATTGTACCGAGACTGTTTCAAAGTCTGCCGAATTTCGTGTGTTTCTCCCGAAGACGTTGCACAGGACTATTGAAGCTTCACTCAGTTCTTCTCCCAATCACAAAAGTTTGCTTTACCAACGCCTATTTCCGTTGCCAGTTTAGATACATTCTGCCACTGTCTATCCGCTTCAAGGCATTCAGCCGGCCGCTGTGACCTAGCGGTTCTAGGCGCTTCAGTCTGGAGCCGCGCGACCGCTACGGTCACAGGTCCGAATCCTGCCTCGGGCATGGATGTGTGTGATGTCCTTAAGTTAGTTAGGTTTAAGTAATTCTACGTTATAGGGGACTGATGACCTCAGAAGTCAAGTCCCATAGTGCTCAGAGCCAGAGCCATCTCGTGCCTGAACTAACCTCCCCTCACATTGCGGGTTAAATGGTTTGTTGGGCCATTGGAGCGCTGGTCGCCTTGCATCGTCTGCACCGCGACTCTTGGGACTTCACTACGCGTCTCTTTGACGGCAGCTGTCCCTTTTATGTGTTGTGTGGCTGACTGAAGATGTGTAGACTTCTATGCCGTTGTGACAGGTTCGTTGATTGACTTGGGGGAGGGACCAAACAGCGAGGTCATCGGTCCTATAGGATTGGAGAAGGATGGGGAAGCAAGTCGGACGTGCCCTTTAAAAGGAACGATTGTGGCATTTGCCTGGAGTGATTTAGAGAAATCATGGAAAACCTGGATCAGGATGGCTGAACGCGGGTTTGAACAGTCGTCCTCCCGAATGCCGTTGTGAACGACCTCTTGCGAGATATCTGACTCCAAATGTCTACGGCATGATCAGTTCGCAATGTTGGCTTGGAAACTGGTTGAGAAGGATCTACTTTCACTGAGAGCGGCACTATCTAGTGTCGCTGACAAGTCGTTATAAACGCGCCTCTGGTCCTCGTCGGTTAGGATCGTTAACGACCATTGTTCTTCCGCTGTGTTAAATGGCTGAGAGTGGTAAACCATTCCTTGGAGACACAATCGACAGTCCACGCTGATACATTTACATATCATGTAACGTAACTCACATTGTGGTCAACGGGACGGTAGCTCATTTGTGTCATTCTGTCATGTCCCTCCGTCACTGGCGCGCAAACACCAGCTGCCAGTACTTCACTTCCAGCAGCGGAGGGTGATTTCCCCCCCCCCCCTTTTTCCCCAGTATTGTGGGACGGTAGCTCATTTGTGTCATTCTGTCATGTCCCTACGTCACTGGCGCGCAAACACCAGCTGCCAGCACTTCACTTCCAGCAGCGGAGGGTGATCCCCCCCCCCCTTTTTCCCCAGTATTGTGGGACGGTAGCTCATTTGTGTCATTCTGTCATGTCCCTACGTCACTGGCGCGCAAACACCAGCTGCCAGCACTTCACTTCCAGCAGCGGAGGGTGATCCCCCCCCCCCTTTTTCCCCAGTATTGTGGGACGGTAGCTCATTTGTGTCATTCTGTCACGTCCCTACGTCACTGGCGCGCAAACACCAGCTGCCAGCACTTCACTTCCAGCAGCGGAGGGTGATCCCCCCCCCCCCCCTTTTTCCCCAGTATTGTGGGACGGTAGCTCATTTGTGTCATTCTGTCATGTCCCTACGTCACTGGCGCGCAAACACCAGCTGCCAGCACTTCACTTCCAGCAGCGGAGGGTGATCCCCCCCCCCCCCCCTTTTTCCCCAGTATTGTGGGACGGTAGCTCATTTGTGTCATTCTGTCATGTCCCTACGTCACTGGCGCGCAAACACCAGCTGCCAGCACTTCACTTCCAGCAGCGGAGGGTGATTCCCCCCCCCCCCCCTTTTTCCCCAGTATTGTGGGACGGTAGCTCATTTGTGTCATTCTGTCATGTCCCTACGTCACTGGCGCGCAAACACCAGCTGCCAGCACTTCACTTCCAGCAGCGGAGGGTGATCCCCCCCCCCCCTTTTTCCCCAGTATTGTGGGACGGTAGCTCATTTGTGTCATTCTGTCATGTCCCTACGTCACTGGCGCGCAAACACCAGCTGCCAGCACTTCACTTCCAGCAGCGGAGGGTGATCCCCCCCCCCCCCCTTTTTCCCCAGTATTGTGGGACGGTAGCTCATTTGTGTCATTCTGTCATGTCCCTACGTCACTGGCGCGCAAACACCAGCTGCCAGCACTTCACTTCCAGCAGCGGAGGGTGATTCCCCCCCCCCCCCTTTTTCCCCAGTATTGTGGGACGGTAGCTCATTTGTGTCATTCTGTCATGTCCCTACGTCACTGGCGCGCAAACACCAGCTGCCAGCACTTCACTTCCAGCAGCGGAGGGTGATCCCCCCCCCCCCTTTTTCCCCAGTATTGTGGGACGGTAGCTCATTTGTGTCATTCTGTCATGTCCCTACGTCACTGGCGCGCAAACACCAGCTGCCAGCACTTCACTTCCAGCAGCGGAGGGTGATCCCCCCCCCCCCTTTTTCCCCAGTATTGTGGGACGGTAGCTCATTTGTGTCATTCTGTCATGTCCCTACGTCACTGGCGCGCAAACACCAGCTGCCAGCACTTCACTTCCAGCAGCGGAGGGTGATCCCCCCCCCCCCCCCTTTTTCCCCAGTATTGTGGGACGGTAGCTCATTTGTGTCATTCTGTCATGTCCCTACGTCACTGGCGCGCAAACACCAGCTGCCAGCACTTCACTTCCAGCAGCGGAGGGTGATTCCCCCCCCCCCCCTTTTTCCCCAGTATTGTGGGACGGTAGCTCATTTGTGTCATTCTGTCATGTCCCTACGTCACTGGCGCGCAAACACCAGCTGCCAGCACTTCACTTCCAGCAGCGGAGGGTGATCCCCCCCCCCCCCTTTTTCCCCAGTATTGTGGGACGGTAGCTCATTTGTGTCATTCTGTCATGTCCCTACGTCACTGGCGCGCAAACACCAGCTGCCAGCACTTCACTTCCAGCAGCGGAGGGTGATCCCCCCCCCCCCTTTTTCCCCAGTATTGTGGGACGGTAGCTCATTTGTGTCATTCTGTCATGTCCCTACGTCACTGGCGCGCAAACACCAGCTGCCAGCACTTCACTTCCAGCAGCGGAGGGTGATTCCCCCCCCCCCCCTTTTTCCCCAGTATTGTGGGACGGTAGCTCATTTGTGTCATTCTGTCATGTCCCTACGTCACTGGCGCGCAAACACCAGCTGCCAGCACTTCACTTCCAGCAGCGGAGGGTGATCCCCCCCCCCCTTTTTCCCCAGTATTGTGGGACGGTAGCTCATTTGTGTCATTCTGTCATGTCCCTACGTCACTGGCGCGCAAACACCAGCTGCCAGCACTTCACTTCCAGCAGCGGAGGGTGATCCCCCCCCCCCCCCTTTTTCCCCAGTATTGTGGGACGGTAGCTCATTTGTGTCATTCTGTCATGTCCCTACGTCACTGGCGCGCAAACACCAGCTGCCAGCACTTCACTTCCAGCAGCGGAGGGTGATTCCCCCCCCCCCCTTTTTCCCCAGTATTGTGGGACGGTAGCTCATTTGTGTCATTCTGTCATGTCCCTACGTCACTGGCGCGCAAACACCAGCTGCCAGCACTTCACTTCCAGCAGCGGAGGGTGATCCCCCCCCCCCCCTTTTTCCCCAGTATTGTGGGACGGTAGCTCATTTGTGTCATTCTGTCATGTCCCTACGTCACTGGCGCGCAAACACCAGCTGCCAGCACTTCACTTCCAGCAGCGGAGGGTGATTCCCCCCCCCCCTTTTTCCCCAGTATTGTGGGACGGTAGCTCATTTGTGTCATTCTGTCATGTCCCTACGTCACTGGCGCGCAAACACCAGCTGCCAGCACTTCACTTCCAGCAGCGGAGGGTGATCCCCCCCCCCCCCTTTTTCCCCAGTATTGTGGGACGGTAGCTCATTTGTGTCATTCTGTCATGTCCCTACGTCACTGGCGCGCAAACACCAGCTGCCAGCACTTCACTTCCAGCAGCGGAGGGTGATTCCCCCCCCCCCCCCTTTTTCCCCAGTATTGTGGGACGGTAGCTCATTTGTGTCATTCTGTCATGTCCCTACGTCACTGGCGCGCAAACACCAGCTGCCAGCACTTCACTTCCAGCAGCGGAGGGTGATCCCCCCCCCCCCCCTTTTTCCCCAGTATTGTGGGACGGTAGCTCATTTGTGTCATTCTGTCATGTCCCTACGTCACTGGCGCGCAAACACCAGCTGCCAGCACTTCACTTCCAGCAGCGGAGGGTGATTCCCCCCCCCCCCCTTTTTCCCCAGTATTGTGGGACGGTAGCTCATTTGTGTCATTCTGTCATGTCCCTACGTCACTGGCGCGCAAACACCAGCTGCCAGCACTTCACTTCCAGCAGCGGAGGGTGATTCCCCCCCCCCCCCCCTTTTTCCCCAGTATTGTGGGACGGTAGCTCATTTGTGTCATTCTGTCATGTCCCTACGTCACTGGCGCGCAAACACCAGCTGCCAGCACTTCACTTCCAGCAGCGGAGGGTGATCCCCCCCCCCCTTTTTCCCCAGTATTGTGGGACGGTAGCTCATTTGTGTCATTCTGTCATGTCCCTACGTCACTGGCGCGCAAACACCAGCTGCCAGCACTTCACTTCCAGCAGCGGAGGGTGATCCCCCCCCCCCCCCTTTTTCCCCAGTATTGTGGGACGGTAGCTCATTTGTGTCATTCTGTCATGTCCCTACGTCACTGGCGCGCAAACACCAGCTGCCAGCACTTCACTTCCAGCAGCGGAGGGTGATTCCCCCCCCCCCCCTTTTTCCCCAGTATTGTGGGACGGTAGCTCATTTGTGTCATTCTGTCATGTCCCTACGTCACTGGCGCGCAAACACCAGCTGCCAGCACTTCACTTCCAGCAGCGGAGGGTGATCCCCCCCCCCCCTTTTTCCCCAGTATTGTGGGACGGTAGCTCATTTGTGTCATTCTGTCATGTCCCTACGTCACTGGCGCGCAAACACCAGCTGCCAGCACTTCACTTCCAGCAGCGGAGGGTGATTCCCCCCCCCCCCCTTTTTCCCCAGTATTGTGGGACGGTAGCTCATTTGTGTCATTCTGTCATGTCCCTACGTCACTGGCGCGCAAACACCAGCTGCCAGCACTTCACTTCCAGCAGCGGAGGGTGATCCCCCCCCCCCCCCCTTTTTCCCCAGTATTGTGGGACGGTAGCTCATTTGTGTCATTCTGTCATGTCCCTACGTCACTGGCGCGCAAACACCAGCTGCCAGCACTTCACTTCCAGCAGCGGAGGGTGATCCCCCCCCCCCCCTTTTTCCCCAGTATTGTGGGACGGTAGCTCATTTGTGTCATTCTGTCATGTCCCTACGTCACTGGCGCGCAAACACCAGCTGCCAGCACTTCACTTCCAGCAGCGGAGGGTGATCCCCCCCCCCCCCTTTTTCCCCAGTATTGTGGGACGGTAGCTCATTTGTGTCATTCTGTCATGTCCCTACGTCACTGGCGCGCAAACACCAGCTGCCAGCACTTCACTTCCAGCATCGAAGGGTGATCCCACCCCCCGGCCCCCCTTTCCACAGTATTGTTTCTGCGCCACAGCGACCAGTGTGCGCTTTTAAGGGGGTAACTATTACACTGTCCGGTGTTGTTATATTGGAACACTGAGAAACCGAACCACGAGGAGTCTAAGAAATAAAATGGATTTATTAGAGATAAAAAAAACATCGGCATTACCAATAAATGATATCACTATACAATAGAGAACAGTGGTCGTAGTGACAATGCATAGCTTTTAAAACTTGGTAATTATTGATGCACAAATAAAATGCGCCTGTCTAAGACTTTTAAGTTGTATGTCCCTCATTATCTTTTAATTAGACAGTCAAAGCTTATTATTATTCATTATATTTAGTTGGTTTCATTCTACATTCATTTGAACTATATTTATTACGTAATATTGCGCAGTATTGTCCGCGCTGCGCAGACAGTCTAGCTATATCTTCCGCGCAAAATGATTCAAATGGCTCTATGGACTTGACTTTTGAGGTCATCAGTCCCCTAGAACTTAGAACTACTTAAACCTAACTAACCTAAGGACAGCACACACATCCATTCCCGAGGCAGGATTCGAACCTGCGCCCGTAGCGGTCTCGCGGTTCCGTGCTGTATCGCCTAGAATCGAAATGGCATAGTCCAAAACATTAATAGCTTGGGTCCCTGTGGTAACTTGGTATGGAATTTTCAAAATATTTGAATAAAATGTGATAGCATTTTTTATTACGCATTACTTGACGATAAGTAGGAAATTTAGTAATAAACATGTTGATCGTTATAAATGAACGTAGTACCATAATGCAACTTTTGCCATTGTCTAACCTGACAACAAGATTCTCATGTAGTAATTGAATTAAACTTGTTTATCTACTGCGACCGTTAGGAGCGAAAAACGGAAAAGGGGAGCTTATAGACTCTCTACTAAGTTGAATAACTAACCAAAACTGTTTTGGACCGAGAGACGTGTATCCATATTTTGTTACACTACTAGTAGCCCCACTGACTCTGGACTAATCATGCTGTTACGGACTCCACATTGTTACCTAAGGGTGTAACGTTGGAATGAGTAAAAAGTCTATGAAGACAATTTGTAGCTGTGTGGACGAAGCCTTGAGGAATGCAGGTGCATGTTTGTTGCAGTGTAACCATTAAAAAGCCACTTCCGGGCGCATGCGTGAGAACCGCCCTGTGGTTTCCTGGCGCCAAGGTGATCCGCCCTCATCCGAGCGGGAGCTTCTGGCCCGGCGGCTGGCATGTCCAGTCTCCAGCCCCAAGGCCGCCGTGTCGGGCAGGCTTGTAAACAAACCGATGTCCGCACGCTGCTCACAGTCCGGTTCCGCTTCCCAGCTACTGCCTCCGTGTTTCCTTTCTGTGCATGCGGCAGGCGTTACTGCATTCTTACCCTGAGAAACACGTTTCAGAACACGAGAACCGATGTCCTTCTTTAGCTATTCACTTTTGCAGTATTTTTTTTTCCCATAATGCTGAACATTCTGAATACGTCAGTGTGGTTTACATCTACTTTTAACGAACATTTCCTCAGCCCGACCTCCCCCTTCCCCCAACCCAACTTTTCACTTTGTCCACGCAGTGGGCGAGGTATGATAGCAGTAAGTCACAAGCCTGCTTTATTTAGCAGGTGCGGCAATTGAGGTCAACGAAGGATTGACTTGCAGCCTCTCTCCCTCCCTTCTCCTTTTAAACCCGTTCCGTCGTATTTCTATCTCAGTCTCTTTGATATACAGTTTCTATTGTTACAAGATTACAGATGTGGTTGTAATTTGTAGGTCCTTCAACGTTTCTAGGTTCCAATGTTTCAGCTGCCTTTTCTTCATAGTTTTCAATGCCAGCTGGCATTTCGTAAGGACTAGGGCATGGTCGCTATCAACGTCTAAACATCTGAGTAGTTGTTATCGTTTTAACTTCATTGCTTCAAATGGCTCTGAGCGCTATGAGCCTTAACTTCTGAGGTCATCAGTCCCCTAGAACTTAGAACTACTTATACCTAACTAACCTAAGGACATCATATACATCCATGCCCGTGGCAGGATTCGACCCTACGACCGTAACGAACGCGCGGTTTCACACTGTAGCCTCATGAAGCGCTCGGCCGGCTAACTTCATTGCTAAATATTTGTTTTACCAAAACATGTTCCAGTACCTTATTTGTTCCCCGGACATATTCATTAAGAATTCAAATGGTTCAAATGTCTCTGAGCACTATGGGACTCAACTGCTGTGGTCATCAGTCCCCTAGAACTTAGAACTACTTAAACCTAACTAACCTAAGGACACCACACACATCCATGCCCGAGGCAGGATTCGAACCTGCGACCGTAGCAGTCTCACGGTTCCGGACTGCGCGCCTAGAACCGCGAGACCACCGCGGCCGGCCCATTAAGAATTCCTTCTAAAGGGAATTCATGAATATTCGCTATCAGCAGAAAAATTTTGGAAATTTGTGGTAAGGTATTTTGGGACCAAACTGCTGAGGTCATCGGTCCCTAACCGTACACACTACTTAATCTAACTTACGCTACGGACAACACACATACCCATGCCCGAGGGAGGCCTCCATCCCACGAAGAGGGGAGCCGCGCGAACCAAGGTTAAGGTGCCGCAGACCGCTCGGCCATCAGCACTGAAACAGGTCTATTGAGAGTCTGTTATTTGCAAGTCTGGAATTTGTACATATTGTGGCTCTCTCAAACGTTAAGCGACAGTGATGAATTGCTTATTATTTGCGCGAAGTCTTTAGTCAGAGTAGCTGTGTCGCTTGAAGATGTGCTTGTTTTTGTCATCGCTGCTCGGCAGCGAGGAGTGCGGGAGTTCTGTCGTTAGGGAAGTAGTGAGAGAGACGCTGAACAGAGTACTTGGGGCAATCTAGACGTAAAGTTAAGTGCATCTGTGTTTAAGTAAAAAGATTTGTGTTTGGACGTTGTGAAACGCAGGAGAAAGGTTCGTTTAGTGAATCAGAATTAAATGCGATGTAATGAGATTAGAGAAACGTGTGAAGAGGAATGAAGGCAATATTTTTTTTATTCAGTTACATTGCCGTCGCGCGTTGTTCTGAAAGCATTGTTGAATTAGACATCCATATCAGGACACTTTAAATTTTTAATTAAATTTTGTGTATTTTTTACAGTAAGGTATCTTTAATGCTAATCATTTATTTGTCTACCAATTGTGAGAGTAAGAGAGTGATCTCAACGTTACCGTTTATCAATGTTAATGATTGTTGCAATATGAATTTCGTGCAATTAAAAATATATCAGATAGTTTAAAAACCGTTGATTAAAGGAATATTTCATTTACGAGCAATGTTCACATCCTTGATCCAAGTAATTTTTATTTAAAGGAGTGTCTTACTGAATGATGGGTGTAAAATAATGTTGCTTGTAAATTGGAAAATTTGTGGTAAGATCGTATGGGACCAAACAACTGAGGCCATCGGTCGCTAGGCTTACACACTACTTAATCTAGCGTAAACTAAATTACGCCAAGGACAACACACACACACACACACACACACACACACACACACACACACACACACACACACACACACACACACACACACTGGCCCGAGGGACTCGAACCGTCGACGGGGGATGCCGTCCTGGCTGCGACAAGGCGCCTAAGACCGTGCAGCTACCCCGCTCGGCTTTACTTGCTGTCTAGAGCGTTACACTAAGCTCCCATCAACTGTAGTTAGGAATTTGCACCTGGCGCACAGAGAGCAGCAAGAACCGAATTTGCAAGCAATTACATTACGATGTAGGATATTTTCATTTTAAGATCAGTTTACTGTGAAAATCATCAGCTCATAGAGACCATTTCTTGAACAGCATTATCAGGCGGATCATTAACGCACAGGAACCACTTTTTTTAGTTAAATAGATTAATAGTAAAGTTTAGGATTTAATCAGTTTGTACATTTTTAGAGAGATTATAAAACAGTGCCAAATTCGTATCGTTTTCTCGCGGGCAGATATATTTGATTTCTCCCACATTTGGAAATGCACAGTCACTCAAGACTAAATAACTGTAAAGTCACAACCCACCAACCAAGCCACTACGAGTTCAAAATCAAATCAAACGAAATAAATTTTAAAAGGGAACGTACATCACTGAATTCTGTTTATTTCATTTCACGAAATCAAACTCACACATTATTTTCTGTCTCCTGTCCTCACGTACGATTGCATTCCAGCTCCCATTATGATTAATACGATATCATAGCAACAGGGAAGTCTCATATAACAATGACGAAAAATATAACTGAATTTTCAACAATCAATACTGAGAAACTGTTACACAATCTAGGAACACTGACGTCAACCACCAGAGATTATTTTTCAAATGTGAGACAGATTTGGGGAGAAAACGAGAAAACAATATTATAGTGGGCTAAAGACGCCACTCAACTAAGTACTTTGGCAATGAAGTTCGCTTCCCGAATTCCGTGCCATGGGCACGGAAATGCTTTATCTCAATGTTACAAGCTATTTTCTACAACGATTCGTATTACAGGTATCATGGGGAAAAAACACTCACTCTGAAATATGCTCTTGGTTACGTCTGACGTAACCTCTTATCTGGCCCATAATGGTGGTTACAAGCCAGCCGCTGTGGCCGTGCGGTTCTATGCACCTCAGTCTGGAACCGCGTGACCGCTACGGTCGCAGGTTCGAATCCTGCCTCGGGCATGGATGTGTGATTTCCTTAGGTTTGTTAGGTTTAAGTAGTTCTAAGTTCTAGGGGACTGATGACCTAAGATGTTAAGTCCCATAGTGCTCAGAGCCATTTGAACCATTTTGAATTTGGTGTTTACAAGTAATAAAATGTTTCAAATGGCTCTGAGCACTATGGGACTTAACATCTTAGGTCATCAGTCCCCTAGAACTTAGAACTAGTTAAACCTAACTAACCTAAGGACATCACACACATCCATGCCCGAGTCAGGATTCGAACCTGTGACCGTAGCAGTCCCGCGGTTCCGGACTGAAGCGCCTAGAACCGCATGGCCACCACGGCCGGCTTTACAAGTAATATACCAAGGATGTACACAGCATAGTAAATTTCTAAACGTACTCAGTAGTACATCACGAGAAATCGTCGTCTTAATTGTAACTCATGCCCTTTACTGCCTTTTCTACCTCCATACAAATACTGTTCTGACTAAATTGCCTTTCAGCATCTTCAGCTGTATGGCTGGAAACACTTTCCATCTCTTCCATCAGGAAGACTTCCTGAAGTTACCAACATTTGGAATTGAGTTTTCAGATGTTTATGTTAACTTGGCACTAGATTTAGAGGGAAAGAATGGTTTGTAAATAACATCCTGGCTGGGGAACCGTGAAATACTTTCGGCAGTGCTTAGCTATATAATTCAACTGCCTCTCCATGGCAGTATGGGTAGACGCTTCGGTGATAACTAAAATGTTTTAGTAATGATATTCGTAGAACATTGCAAGTGTAAATTTACCAAGGTGTTCTTCGCGTTAATGGCTTGTAGTACGGATCTGCTGTATTAAACTTTCGGCACATTTATGTTTTTAACTCTCTTACCGGATTGCCTTCTTGGTACCACACTCGCCATTTAGCTAAGAGATTGAAGTCATGTGCACCACCTGTCTGTGAATTGTGTAAACTTTCTTCTGTGTGTGATCATATTTCAGTTGTTGGAGATCATATTTCCTGACGCTGAGATTGTGGACCAACCAAGCATTTGCGTACACGGGCGCGGAAACCACATAAGACCACACTCACGCTGCCCAGTGCACCATTCGCGCTCGGTAATCATCCACGCGTATACAGTTCTTGTTTTGGCTCACATATCAGCCTTGCAGGCTGGCAGGTTGTAAATACACCACTACAATAAATGTCTAGCAAGTAGTAACTACTTGAGGGGCCAGTGTAATTAATCTTTCATTCGACCTTACTCTAACTGGTTTTACGTGCACACTAGAATTCATTTTGCACCGTAGCTTTGCTGGTAAAGGTGTAACTCATGTCACTGGGCTAGATGAGTATTCGCTAAATATTTCATCCTGTTAGTGGCCAATGCCCTGTGTTCATTCACATTTATGGCTGATTGCTATTCATCTACAAGAAATTTTGCTTTAGTCGCTCTCGATTTACTAAGGAATTTGTTACTTTCTCTCGGTGTTGTGGATACCGCTCCTTGAAAGGCGTTACAGACCAGATAAAATATACCAGTGAGTGGTCAAGTGTTTTTGTTTGTGTCTGCGGCGAGCCAAATAGGGACAGTTTTGCGCTGCGCAAGCACGCGGTCACGGACAACCGCACATTAGGCCAGCGCATTAAATACTCTGTGCAAAGGCATTTCGAATGCTCGCTCGTAATGCAGCGGCTGCCGGGAATTAGTGGGACGCAGTGGTGTGCTTTGCCGCCGTTACTCGTGCCGTAACAGTGCCAATGTGACGGCAGGCAGGCAGCCGGGCACTTCTTGCGGCGGCTGTCAGTCGCCGCGTGCCGGGCGCGTAATTGCGTGGAAAGAGTTACCGTGGCCGCTGGCGAAAGTGGTGGATCGCCGGCAAGCACTCGCTCAGTCTTACCCTCCGCTTCGTTTCAGCTCCGGAACGCAAAGTCTGAGGCAGACTTGCAGTCGAGAAGCCTGGGCCATCGCATCCTAAACACCTGATACACTACTTGTTTAGATGAAGTCGTTAGATTTTGCGGTCCACTATAAATTGGCAACCTTCTCCACCACCCTAATGCCTTTACTAACAGGCATGGAAGGTTCTCAGTTGTAAAACATAGTGGCGTATCATCTGCTTGTTATTTGTAGACGTGTTTGTTCGTAAATTACGCGCATAATGGTTTTAAATTGATGTTGTTGTTGTGGTCTTCAGTCCTGAGACTGGTTTGATGCAGCTCTCCATGCTACTCTATCCTGTGCAAGCTTCTTCATCTCCCAGTACCTACCGCAGCCTACATCCTTCTGAATCTGCTTTTGTGTATTCATCTCTTGGTCTCTCTCTACAATTCCTACCCTCCCCGCAGCCCTCCAGTACTAAATTCGTGATCCCTTGATGCCTCAGAATATGTCCTACCAACTGATCCCTTCTTCTAGTCAAGTTGTGCCACAAACTTCTCTTCTCCCCAATTCTGTTCAATACCTCCTCATTAGTTATGTGATCTACCCATCTAATCTTCAGCATTCTTCTGTAGCACCACATTTCGAAAGCTTCTATTCTCTTATTGTCCAAACTATTTATCGTCCACATTTCACTTCCACATATGGCTACACTCCATACAAATACTTTCAGAAACGACTTCCTGACACTTAAATCAATACTTAATTTTAACAAATTTCTCTTCTTCAGAAACGCTTTACTTGCCGTTGCCAGTCTACATTTTAAATCCTGTCTACTTCTACCATCATCAGTTATTTTGTTCCCCAAATACCAAAACTCCTTTACTAGTTTAAGTGTCTCATTTCCTAATGTAATTCCCTCAGCATCACCCGACTTAATTCGACTACATTTCATTATCCTCGTTTTGCTCATCTCATACCCTCCTTTCAAGACACTGTCCATTTCGTTCAACTGCTCTTCCAAGTCTTTTGCTGTCTCTGACAGAATTACAATGTCATCGGTGAACCTCAATGTTTTTATTTCTCTCCATGGATTTTAATACCTACTCCGTACTTTTCTTTTGTTTCCTTTACTGCTACTCAATATATAGATTGAATAGCATCGGGGACAGGCTACAACCCTGCCTCACTCCCTTCCCAACCACTGCTTCCCTTTCATGTCCCTCGACTCTTACAACTGCCATCTGCTTTCTGTACAAATTGTAAATAGCCTTTCGCTCCCTGTATTTTACCCCTGCCACCTTTAGAATTTGAAAGAGAATATTCCAGTCAACATTGTCAAAAGCTTTCTCTAAGTCTACAAATGCTAGAAACGTAGATTTGCTTTCTCTTAATCTATTCCCTGAGATAAGTGGTAGGGTCAGTATTGCCTCACGTGTTCCAATATGTCTACGGAATCCAAACTGATCTTCCCCGAGGTCGGCTTCTATCAGTTTGTAATTCGTCTGTAAATAATTCACGTTAGTATTTAGTAGCTGTGACTTATTAAAGTGATAGTTCGGTAATTTTCACATCTGCCAACATATGCTTTCCTTGAGATTGGAATTATTATATTCTTCTTGAAGTGTATGTGAACTGATATGATATTTAATTTATACATTGATAGCATTAAAGAACATAATCGCGTAAGTTGTTACTTTCAAAGTACCCGTATGAGCTTGGAATAAAGATCATGGCAACTGATACACAGCCTGACCTTAAGTTTGATCTAATGGCTCTTGATACGCAATCTAATATTGAAAGGCTAAACATTCTCGCAGTGCAATCTGGCTTCAAAGTAAATTAAACACTCAGAAACGCTGCCTAACTGTAAAGTTAAGTGGGAGCCTGTGATTGACTGTGCAACAGTAGCAAGCAATTAACTTAACGCAATGCGCAATCACAGGTGAATCTAATGAAAATGCATAGAACGAACTGTAGTTGAAATCAGGTCATTAGTAAATGCTAGTCTCAGTCTGGATTCTAAACTGGAATAAGTGAGGCTTATTGAGCACTGTTCGTCCAATGAAATTCTCTACACCATAATTGCTGCTGGTTCGGTCTCGCCATATTATCTGTTTACATGCTGAAGCGTGAGATGGCTGATGTGAAGTCATCGTCTCTGAAGACTGGGTTGCGGCACGGCGGTAGACAGCTATAGCAGGTGTCGCGGAGCGGCGCTTCTCCGACGAGGTCAGCGGCAATAGTCTTGCTCGGAAGCAAGAAGAAATCTTTCTGAAATATGAGATTTACTTTTTCGGTTCTGTTTGGGGGCGGGGGTGTAAGTCGCCTCACAAATTAGGTGGGGTGGGACTTCAGTTACAAACTTCAGTCTATTGTGGCTAACGACTACTTTTTCAGTGGGGCACAAATGTCCTCTCGAGTCCCACTTCGTCGTCTCCAGCCAGTGGTGGGATTCGCCTTAAGTTCTAACATTATCTTACGGACACCAAAACTGGATTCCACAACACTACCGCTACCCCAGGTGTATTTTGCTGACATACTAATTTTACCTTTTAGTATTTGTTTACTAACAGCCGCTCACACAGTTGCAGATTATATGATGTACGACAAGAAAAAACGGTAACAGAAAAAGCACAGAAAATACGCCTTAAACAGCGAGAATAATTCTTGAAAACATGCCATAACATACAATAAATAAGGTAGTATGAAAGTATCCATAGTAAACTATATTTCAGAAAACGAACAGTAAAAACGTAACAATTTGTTACTGTGTTTGTAAAACTATGCTATTTTCTGCATGTTTTAGATTGTTTTTAAAAGAGTGATGATCGTGATATCTGTCGCCGAAACTAGTTTGGGAAAAGTAAATAAGTGAACAAAAAAACAAGGCGTTTTGCATCAAGGCGGACTCAATTTCTGGTATTGTTGCCCATGCATCAGCATGGCTTTAGAAAGCATCGCTCCTGCGAAACGCAACTCGCCCTTTTTTCACACGATATCTTGCGAACCATGGATGAAGGGTATCAGACGGATGCCATATTCCATGACTTCCGGAAAACGTTCGACTCGGTGCCCCACTGCAGACTCCTAACCAAGGTACGAGCATATGGGATTGGTTCCCAGATACGTGAGTGGCTCGAAGACTTCTTAAGTGATAGAACCCAGTTCGTTGTCCTCGATGGTGAATGTTAATGGGAGGTGTGGGTATCGTCTGGAGTGTCCCAGGGAAGTGTGGTAGGTCCGCTGTTGTTTTCTATCTATATAAATGATCTTTTGAATAGGGTGGATAGCAATGTGCGGCTGTTTGCTGATGATGCTGTGGTGTACGGGAAGGTGTCGTCGTTGAGTGACTGTAGGAGGATACAAGATGTCTTGGACAGGATTTGTGATTGGTGTTTTGGCAGATAACTCTAAATATAGATAAATGTAAATTAATGCAGATCAATAGGAAAAAGAATCCCGTAATGTTTGAATACTCCATTAGTAATGTAGCGCTTGATACAGTCACGTCGATTAAATATTTGGACGTATCATTGCAGAGCGATTAGAAGTGGGACAAGCATGTAATGGCAGTTGTGGGGAAGGCGGATAGTCGTCTTCGATTCATTGGTAGAATTTTGGGAAGATGTGGTTCATCTGTGAAGGAGACCGTTTATAAAACACTAATACGACCTATTCTTGAGTACTGCTCGAGCGTTTGGGATCCCTATCACGTTGGATTGAGGGAGGACATTCAGAGGCGGGCTGCTAGATTTGTTACTGGTAGGTTTGATCATCACGCGAGTCTTATGGAAATGCTTCAGGAACTCGGGTGGGAGTCTCTAGAGGAAAGGAGGCGTTCTTTTCGTAAATCGCTACTGAGGAAATTTAGAGATCCAGCATTTGAGGCTGACTGCAGTACTATTTTACTGCCGCCAACTTACATTTCGCGAAAGACCACAAAGATAAGATAAGAGAGATAAGGGCTCGCACAGAGACATATAGGCAGTCATTTTTCGCTCGTTCTGTTTGAGTGGAACAGAGAGAAAAAGTGGTAGTTGTGGTACGAGGTACCCTCCGCCATGCACCGTATGGTGGATTGCGGAGAATGGATGTAGATGTAGACTAGTTGTGAACGCAATACCCAGCAGCTTGTAAATAGTGTAAAGGTACGAGGGTTAAACAAAAATGTGACCTTATTACTTCACCGCATACAGTTAATAGGTACTGTTATCTGCACTACGGTATAGGTCGTACGATGGTCATGCCGGAGTATGAGGAAGCGAGGGCTGGAGAGTGCGTCCAGCAGTTCAGCGACCCGTGCACCGGCTGCGACGCTGCGCCGCTGTTTGCCAGGCGCGTCGCGTCCCGCTAAATATTTTCCGCTGCACTGTGGGTCGCGAGATCCGGTTTCCCGGGGACCAGGCACTCCCCCCCCCTCCCCCCCTACACCTATTAAAGGCTTCGCCATGAATCGTGTGGTGGCAGCACTGTGGGCGTGTCTCCTTTTTTTTCCCTCTACGTACGTAAGAGTAGTTGCCCGTCGTGAGCGATCGTCTCTGCCGAAACGTACCAAAACTTTGATACCATCTCGTCTGAGCTGGAAGTAGAGAATCACACAAATTTCGGTTGCAGCAATATCCTCGTAAGTTTACCTAGGGCATACCGAAGCAAGTTGACGTTAAATCAGTAAACGAATCTCTCCAGGCCTATTGTGACCATGATAGCAGCGAAACGGTGGATGACAGAAGAAGATCGCATTGTAGTTCCTATTTTAATTCGCGGCATGAACGTCAAAATGAGATACGTAATAAGTGACTATGGGATAGAAAAGCAACAGAAATCGCTCACCACAGGGAAGAACACTGGACCTGACAGGATGCCGATGCGATTCTGCGTAGCGTATGGGAAAAAGCTAACTCCCTCTCCAGCATCAGTGTACCGTTGATCGCTGGAGGACCGAAGCGCTCCTAAAGATTCGGAAAAAGTGCAGATCGTTCCAGTTCTCATGAAGAGTCGTCAAACAGACGCACGAACGTGTACTTCTATACCTCTGACGTCGGGCTGTTGGATAATTTTGGAACATGTTTTATACTTGCGTGTTCTAGCAATTCCGGATACCGAATATCTCTTCTGTAGGAAGCAGCACGCGTTCCGAAAAGGATCACGTGAAACCTATTTCTTTATGTTCGTCCACGAGACCCAGAAAGCAGTATAGACCGGCGTGCAATTGATGCCGTATTCCTTGACTGCCGCCTGATGAACGAAAAGCTAGCGTTGGGAATATGAGACCAGCTGAGTGACTAGATTGAAAAATTTCTAGCGAACTGAACAAAGCATGACATTCTCAGCGGAGAGGGGTTATCTGACGTAAAGGTAGCATCGGCCATACCACAAAGGAGTATTGCAGGAGCAATACTTTCCGTGATATGTGTAAGCAGCGCGGGATTAGACGAGCGGTCCCAGGCGCTGCAGTCATGGACTATGCGGCTGGTCCCTGCGGAAGTTCGAGTCCTCCCTCGGGCATGGCTGTGTGTGTTTGTCATTAGGATAATTTAGGTTAAGTAGTGTGTAAGCTTAGTGACTGATTACCGTAGCAGCAGTTAAGTCCCGTTAGATTTCACACGCATTTGAACATTTTGATACGTATAAACAGCTTGGTGGATAACGCCGGAAATTTGATGAAGCTTTCATTGGATGACGCTATTGTATGCAGACAAGTCGCAACGCTGAGAATTGTAGCGGCATGCAGAGTATCGGCGCTTGGTCCATTGATTGCCAGCTGACGGTCAACATTTTCAAATGTAACATATTGTGCATAAATAGGCGAAAATAACTGGAAATAGTCACAACCATGAAATAGCTAGGAGCATGCGGACGGAGTGATTTAAAGGGAACGTCCACATGAAACTAACTGCAGGTAAAGCCAGGCAGATTCGTTGGAATAATTCACAAGAGATGTAGACCACCCATAAAGGAAGTAGCTGACAAATCCCTATTTCGATCAATACTTCAATATTGCTCGGAATTATGCTGAGTTAAAAGGAGGTAACAGTGTACAGACGTAATAGTGCTTGATCAGTAAGGGAGAGGGGTGAGTCAGCTTGCTCCAATCAACTCGGCACAGTTGAATATGTTAAGTTTGGCAACGCACCACACGTGCTCTAGAGTGTGACAAGACGGTTTCTGAGAAAATGAAAGAGGTGGCCAGAGGCCCATGTAGTGGACGAAAAACAAGCCAAAGAAACAACCCGAATGACAAACCGAGAATAATCAGAAGTGTGGAAGTCAAGAATCGTCAACAGCGTACAAAGCCACAGCAGCAAGCCGCGTGAAAAACAAAGGGCAACCGAATAACTGAGTGGGAAATGAACTTGGCGCTCAGAATGCTTTGGAAACGTCAGCGCAAGTCGACGAGAAAAGTGGTCGCACTTTCCTCATAGCTTACACTACTGGAGGGTCTTGTCAGATGACGTCAGCCAAGTCGGTACGACCAGCTTTGCGGACGGGAATCCAAAGAACTCAGGACGGCCAACGCTGCATTCATCACGCTCTCGATGTCCGAAACCAGTCAGGATACTAAATCAAGAGTCTTTAATTTTCGAGGAAAGATTAACAAGAATCATACACGAATAAATAGCAGACTGTGAAACGCAATTTATCTAACGTAGTCATATGTAGCAAAGAATAAACAAATATCTTAGCAGTTATTCAAGAAGGACTTGGGCTTTATGTCTTGAAAATTATACAACTTCAATCATTGTCCACGACAGTTACGTAACGTACACTGAAATTGTGCTGTGCGAGTTCTTAGTGCCTCACCTTGTGAAGTGTTAGTTGCATCCGTTTGAAGATGACAGCCACAAATATGGAGTTAAACTGAGTAATTAGTCTTTTCACCCTACTTTTTAACTGGCCCCGGTCTCCATCACATCACTGTATTAGTGGCGGAAACTAATATTATATCCTTCATGTGCCGCTAAATTTTCTGTAGGAGTGGGCCTAGTCATGGAAGTAAACCTCATGAGAGATCTAATTAGCCTACGCAGAGCAGATGCATCTTACATGGCACTCAGGACCTGTATTGTGGTTGACGGAATCACAGCTTGAGTTTATCATTGTCACTGATGGAGCCAAACTGCGCAGCTATGTGCATCGTTACTGCAATCGTGAGAAATAGGGGAATACATAAAAGCTATGTGCACCCTTTGAGTGCGAGGTTACAAGTTCAGTCTTCAGCAAGGCTCATTTCAAAGTTGTTTTGTTAACAATAATGACAGGAAACATGTTATCTGATAATGAATCACCATGCGCATCAGGAGGGCGACAGAAAACGATTGTCTGGGAGGTGCAGAGATCAACCTTCTATGTGGTGTGCGTATTACACTTCACAAAATGGACACTGTCGACGTGTAAGAAATGTTCGAAACAAAACTCTTAACTTGCACCACGAACACCGAATGAAAAATGCCACTACACAGTGGTCACAAAGGTTAGCACCGTCAAGATCGAAGGCCAACTCTACGCAAGCTACAAACCGTACAGGACGTTCAACTAGGTATCCACTTTTAAAGAATGCATATAGAATAACATTGGTCTAACGGGGTGATGAGAACTGAGGGAACGAATATCAAACAGTCTTATCGTGAAACTGGCTATACTTTACGGCGTAGCTCCACATAGTGCGATACCACGTTTTATAGACACGGAAAAACAAACGTCCACAGGCTCAATTTGCCCAGTGATTCCGGGTGGCTTTCAGGTGCGATAATTTGCTCTAATCCAATAAAATTTTAATACACAGGCAGTGAAACGAGCTAAAATAAGTTGTCATGACCAGTTATTGGCCAAAATCAGTGCTCATACCGTAGCTGTAGTTCTCTTTTCCAACTCCTGCTTGCCGTGACGTAAATATTCCCTACTACCCTTGCAAGATCTCGTACATGAGAAAGAATCGTAGGGGACAGAGCGTCTCCAGCTTCTCGCAGCACAGTAAGTTACTTTCCAGCCAGTTTACCATCCAGTTTAACAGTCGACATAATTGATAGTAGCTGATCTTGATACAGCTCGCTGGGTAGTCTAATTTCTAGGATTTCTTTCATATGCATTTCCTCTTCAAATGCCGATTGGTTGCAGTTGAAAACAAATTCCTTACTGAACGATCGTATAAATTTTTTTATCTCATCTAAAAATTGTTGGGCTGATTCCGCAGTTCTCTATGCATCGTCAAGTTGATACTTTGAAATTTCGTTACGTTACGCGTTTCAACTCTGTAAGCAATGTTGGAAGTTACGCAGCCATCCAGTGTTTGCCTTGAAACTACTGTAATCTGCGTCTCGCGGAATTTAATATTCATAGCTTAATAGCTATCACACACATCCTGTAAATTGTATCGAGTATCACTGTAACACGTAAACATCAGTTTTTGTAACAAGTTCGCCTTGTCCTCCCTTAAATATCGGTAGTTTTTCTTATGCACAACACGATCATATTGCTGGAAATCTATTCATAATGTTTTTCCTTCTTTTTTTTTGTACTATGCTGTGGATGATCTTCCATGTGCGTAACTATGCTTAGTACCCGCACCTTGGACAACAGCCGATACGGTCTCAGGTTCGAGTCCTGCCTCGGGCATGGATGAGTGTGATGTCCTTAGGTTAGGTAGGTTTAAGTAGTTCTAGGCTCTAGGGGACTGATGACCTCAGCAGTTAAGTCCCATAGTGCTCATTGCCATTTGAACCTCGGACAATAATTGTCCATTACTACGAGACGGGATTTGTGGCTTCCTGTCGCACAGGCATGATGAACTACATGGCTCGGCATCTGTTTCAATATCACTTCCACTTGTTGAGCGCTTACCATCATCATTGTCCTCCTCATGTACATTGTCAACTCAGTCAAGTGTACACGACACCACATATTTCATTGACTCACGTTGCAGAATCGCTAATATTTCATATCCCACTACTTTCTCACTGTGCGATGTTCCCTGAGTTCCTTTCTGACGAAATGTCAAGTTCGACAACTGTTGTTATAGATATATGCAATGTTTGCTTCGTTTATTGCTGCCATTGCTCTTCTTTGTACGAACACCACTACCGCTGTAGCACTGCTGTGAGTCACTAGCGGAGTAAGCAGTTCGACTAAGCACCGTAGCCTCATACTGTGTTCACCATTGGGTACCACAAGTATCGCCCTCTGTTGCCATTAGCAGCCAATATTGTGGTCGCGTGGTAGACAATATGCGGGGCGTCGAACGCCGTAAACACCATTGGCTTTTTTGCGACCTCGTAATCAAGGGAATCCTTGTTAGTGACACTCGTCCTCTGTTTTGTATTAACTGTCCCAGGATGTCAGTTCAGGTGAAACTGAGAGACATAGTAGTATTAATAGAATGTACGCTGATGAACCAAAATATTAGGACCACCTACTTAAAAGTGTGTTGGTCCACTTGCGAAACTCAACTGAGCAGCGGTTCTGCGTGCCGTGGGTTCGACAAGTACTTCATACGTTTCCAGAGACCTGTGGTACCAGATGCCTCAGCACAGGTCACACATTTCTTTTAGTTTTCGGGTGGCTGGTTAGTGGGAGTCCTATAGCGTCCCAGTTAGGTTTCGTCGGATTCAGAAAAGCCGAATTTGATGGCCAAGGGCTCATCTTCGAACCACTGCAGCACAATTCAGGCCTTGTGACACGCACATTTATCCAGCTGGAGGATGCTATCGCTAGTGGGGAAGACATAAAGCATAAAAGATTGGAGGTGGTCCCTAATAACGTTCACACGGTCACAGTTTTTATAGTACCTTCGATTACTGCCGCAGGTCCTATGGAAGCCCAGATGAATGTCCTCCATAACATAAAACTTCTCCCACCGAGCGGCGTCCGTGGCGCAGTGCATGTTTCGAGTAGCCTTTCGCTTAGATAATGGCGTATCTGAAGTCGACCATCGACTTGGTATGACAGCAAACGCGTCATCCGACCAGGCGACACAATTCCATTGAACCGTTGTCCAATCTCGATGATCCCATGCCCACTGTAATCATAACTGTCGATGTTGTTGGGTCACCAAAGGAACATCTAGAGGTCCTCTGTTGCGGAACACTTTGTTCAACAATGTGTGCTGAACGGTGTGCTTCAAAACACCTGGGCTTGCGCCAGCACCGAACTGTGTTGTCAGATCTGCTACAGATCGACGCCTATCCTGGTTTAGAGAGCGGGCAAGCCTCAGATCAATACGTTTTGAGATGAGACATGGACGTCCAACTTCTCATCTCCTGCTGTTGGTTTCAGCATTCTTCAACCACTTTCCAGACTCCCACGACAGAAGTGCGCGAACAGCCGACCAGATTCGCTGTTTCCGAGGTGCTCTCTCCCAGGCACTGAGCCATAACAATATGACTTTTGTCAAAGTCACTTAAGTCGGCGGATTTCCGCCTTTCCGCCACTTACCACAGCCAGAATGATTACCATTCGTCTCTGCTCCGCTCATATACACTGTGATCAAAAGCATCCAGACACCTGACTGAAAATGAATTAAAAGTTTGTGGCGCCTTCCATTGGCAATGCTGGAATTCAGTATGGTGTTGGCCCACCCTTAGCCTTGATGACAGCATCCACTCTCTCAGGCATACGTTCAAACGGGGACTGGAAGGTTTCTTGCGGAATGGCAGCCCATTCTTCACGGAGTGCGGCACTGAGGAGACGTATTGATGTCCGTCGGTGAGGCCTGGCACGATGTCGGCGTTCCACAACACCCCAAAGGTGTTCTATAGGGTTCAGGTCAGGACTCTGTCCAGGCCAGTCAATTACAGGGATGTTATTGTCGTGTAAGCTCTCCGCCACAGGCCGTGCATTATGAACAGGTGCTCGATCGTGTTGAAAAGTGCAATCGCCATCCCCGAATTGCTCTTCAACAGTGGGAACCAAGAAAATCCTTAAAACATCAATTTATGCTTCTCCTGTGATAATGCCACGCAAAACAACAAGGGCTGCAAGCCCCTCCATGAAAAACACGACCACACCATAACACCATCCCCTCCGAATTTTACTGTTGGCACTACACACACTCGCAGTTGACGTTCACCAGGCATTCGCCGTACCCACACCCTGGCGTCGGATAGCCACATTGTGTACCGTGATTCTTCACCCCACTCAACGTTTTTTCCACTGTTCAATCATCCAAGGTTAATGCTTCTTACACCAAGCGAGGTGTCGTTTGTCATTTACCGACGTGATGCATGGCTTATAAGCAGCCGCTTGACCATGAAATCCAAGTTTTCTGACCTCCCACCTAACTGTCATAGTACTTGCAGTGGATCCTGATGCAGTTTGGAATTCCTGTGTTATGGTCTAGATAGATGTCTGCCCATTACACTTTACGACCCACTTCATCTGTCGGCGGTCTCTGTCAGCCAAAAGACGAGGTCGGCCTGTACGCTTTAGTGTTGTACGTGCCCCTTCACGGTTCCACTTCACTGTCACATCGGAAACAATGGATCAAGGGATGTTACGAGTGTGGAAATATAGCGTAGAGACGTATTACACCGGTGACACCCAGACACCTGACCACGTTCGACGTCTGTGGGTTCCGCGGAGCGCCCCATTTTGCTCTCTCACGATGTCTGATGACAGCTGAAGTCGCTGATATGGAGTACCTGGCAGTAGGTGGCAACACAATGCACTTAATATGAAAAAGTATGTTTTTAGGGGTGTCCGGATACTTTTGACCATATAGTGTACTTCCCTTACCGCTTCAGGTGCCCTAGACGCCACCAGGCAGCATACAGTCTCGCGTCAGTGGTCATAATGTTTTGGCTCATCGGTGCATAGTCGCCTGATGACCTCAGATGTAGTGGGGCGCACGACAGGTCTAACAACGGTTCACTAGACCGACGAACTGTCCAGAATTTGTTGTTCATTATCTCCTAGTGGTACGAATTCGAGGCTTAATCTCTGACCTTTTGTAAGAAGTGCAGTGATAACAGAACCACTGAAAGTATAAAATTTTGACGTTTAAATTTGTTTTTTTGAACTAATTCTCCATTCGCCATTTCGATACTCTCCAGCTTATTGTGTCTCTCTCCTGTTTCAGGTAAGCACAGGCCAGTTCTGCCAGCTTCTCATTCGATCAACAGAGGTAAGATAGGTTTCCGTGCGGTTTTACGCTCTAGCTTCTATGTCTAAATGGGATTAAATTCATACAAATTGCACCAGACAAAAAGTACTCCAGAGGTCAGAGATTGAGTTCAGCGTTAACTTTTACTTATACCCTAACCTGCTGAGCAGTGTTGCAAAATCAAAATTTACATAGGTTTACAAGCAATCACTGGCACCTATGCAGGCGTGCAGAGAGAATATTCTTGCCCTCTTGACAGGGGCTACAGAGGCATTTAACAGCAAAAATGGTTTTTTTCGGAGTCATTTGTCCCATTGAAGGAGAGTTTTTAGTCCAAGTTGTTATTCCTTATTCGTCGAGTCCCTCTTTACTGATATGTACTACTTCCACACAGCAATTTCACTGTTGGTGTATGTCAAGTTCTGTCGCGACGGCCATGATTGCAGCATTTTGCAAATAATGAAATTAAGGGAAATCTCTCGTAGGGAAAAGCGTTATTACACTACTGGACATTAAAATTGCTACACCAAGAAGAAATTCATATATTCATATGATAAACGGGTAATCATTGGACAAATATGTTATACTTGAACTGACATGTGATTACATATTCACGCAATTTGGGGGCATAGATCCTGAGAAATCAGTACCCAGAACAACCACCTCTGGCTGTAATAACAGCCTTGATACGCCTGGACATTGAGTCAGAGCTTGGATAGCATGTACAGGTACAGCTGCCCATGCAGCTTCAACACGATACTACATGTCATGAAGAGTAGTGAATGGTGTATGGTGATGACTAGACGTTTTCAATTTGTGAGAGATCTGGAGAATGTGCTGCCAGGATAGCACCGAACATTTTCCGTATCCAGAAAGCTCCGTACAGGACCTTCAACATGCGGTCGTGCATTATCCTGCTGAAAAGTAGGATTTCACAGGGATCGAATGAAGGATAGAGCCACGGGTCGTAACACATCTGAAATGTAGCGTCCACTGTTCAGAGTGCCATCAATGTGAACAAGAGGTGACCGAGACGTGTAACCAATGGCACCCCACACGATCACGCCGGGTGATGGCGATGACGAATACACGCTTCCAATGTGCGTTTACCGCGATGTCGCCTAACACGGATGCGACTGTCATGATGCTGTAAACAGAATCTGGATTCATCCCAAAAAATGACGTTTTGTTATTCGTGCAGCCAGGTTCGTCGTTGAGTACACCATCGCAGGCGCTCCTGTCTGTGATGCAGCGTCAAGGGTAACCATAGCCATGGTCTCCAAGCTGATAGTCCATGCTGCTGCAAACGAACTGTTCGTGGAGATGGTTGTTGTCTTGCAAACGTCCCCGTCTGTTCACTCAGGGATCGAGACGTGGCTGCACCATCCGTTGCAGCCATGCGGATAAGATGCCTGTCATCTCGACTGCTAGTGACTCGAGGCCGTTGGGATCCACCACGGCGTTCCGTATTAGCCTCCTGAAGTCACCGATTCCATATTCTGCTAACAGTCATTGTATCTCGACCAACGCGAGTAGCAGAGTCGCGATACGATAACCCGCAATCGCGATAGGCTACAATCAGACCTTTATCAAAGTCGGAAACGTTATGGTACGCATTTCTCCTCGTTACGCGAAGCATCACAACAACGTTTCACAAGGCAACGCCGGTGAACTACTGTTTTGTGTATGAGAAATCGGTTGGCAACTTTCCTCATGTTAGCACGTTGAAGGTGTCGCCACCGGCGCCTATTGTTGTGTGAATGCTCTGAAAAGCTAATCATTTGCATATCACAGCATCTTCTTCCTGTCGATTAAATTTCGGGTCTGTAGCACGTCATCTTCGTGGTAAAGCAATTTTAATGACCAGTAGTGTATTTGGCACGATTATGTACCCTACTTCCTTATTGCGCTACTATGTCAGTAGGGGTAATTCTCATACCAAGATCACATATCAGTATTTTGTTTAATTTCTAGGTTACCAATATTTCTTGTTTTAAAATAATAATTTTGGGTTTATGAAGTCGGTAAATGGTTTCTAGTAACAAATAAAACAGAAAACACGAATGAAATATCTTTCCTCATATGTAAACGGCATTCGCCACAGCTTACGTCAACTGCTCTTTCAACGGAGGCGTCTTTCGAAATCGATCCAAGTCTTGATGTCCCACATTATTGGATATCCATCGAAATTTGACGCTGGTAGATATGCACTGACCTGTGATGTTTACTAATCCTACAATGGGTTGATCTGGCAGCTCCAGGTCTCATCTCATTTGATGACGTATTGGATAGGCGTCTCACTGAAATCTCTACACGTTTGAAATCTCCATCAGTATTTGTCCGCGATGCCTTGAGCTCGTAAATCAGAATGTAACGGTACTCCGTATCGTGATTCGACGCCAACTGGGGCGTGTCTGTTATCTAACAACTTTTGTGTTTATACAGGCACCAATTGAAACATTGGGACGGTTATGTCGGCTGAGAAACGTACACATAAATCGTTCAAAAATGGTTCAAATGTCTCTGAGCACTATGGGACTTAACTTTTGAGGTCATCAGTCCCATAGAACTTAGTACTACATAAACCTAACTAACCTAATGACATCACATACATCCATGCCCGAGTTAGGAGTCGAACTTGCGACCGAAGCGGTCTCGCGGTTCCCGACTATAGCGCCTAGAACCGCTCGACCACTCCGGCCCGCACATTAATCGTTTCGAGTGGGTTTGTTCCGCTTTGGGTTCAAGGGTATCGACTGCGCTCGTCGTAGAGTTCGGGCTTATTTATCAAGTGTGGCACGGCACGGGGGGGATAGGAATTACAAAATGGTTAGAATTAAAATTTAAGAGTTTGAATACTCGACTAAAACCAAGGGGTTAGTTAGCTACGTGCGCTACAGGTTTCTTTGCACGAAGGATATTAATGACGTAAAAACGAATTAGTTTACTTAGTGTAAATGTAAATGGTATTTAAATGAGGCTGCATATAAACCATTTACAAATGAGTTCACATAACAGAAAACAATATTTAGATTAGTAACACAAGTATGTACGTAACACTTTTTCAGACTATATGCTAGTAGTTTCTAAATAAACAAACTTTTGTGGACTAGGAGTAGTTATCTAGAAGGAAATTTTTCAGCTTACATTCAAATTAAGTTTTGCTATCTTCATCATTGCTTTCTAATATCGCTGGAAAAGTAATCAAAGATTTTCGTAGAAACATATTTAACTGCGAAGTCAATTCACTGAAACTGATGGTCATTTTTCTTCTCTTATTGCAAGTATAGATGTCAGTATTCCTTTTGAATTATTAACGTCCCGTTCCGACAGTCGGATTACTATCGACAGTGATACATGCCCTCATAATGAGACACATCGGAAAGGTATGGCATATAATCTAGGACATCATTGTGAAGTTAGTGATCAGCCACCTTTCCTCACCACTTCTCCTCCCCTTGCTGGCCAAATACTGGAGGTGAAACATTCGTCCACCACCGGGCTTCGAACCGGCTACCCGGAATCGACGCCTCCATACAGACTACATACATGGACGGTACTACGGAATTCTCACTCTTACAATATCTTTTTCCATTTTATTAATTTTGTGACCCAATTTTCTTCCGGAATTTCCAAGCTCAAAAATGGTTTAAATGTCTCTAAGCACTGTGGGACTTAACATCTAAGGTCATCAGTCCCCTAGACTTACAACTACGTAAACCTATCTAACCTAAGTACATACACTCACCCGTGCGCGAGGCAGGATTCGAACCTGCGACCGTAGCAGCAGCGCGGTTCCTGACTGTAGCACTTAGAACCGCTCGGCCACAGCGGCTGGCTTTCCAAGCTCAATTCTAAGATTGTTTGAGGCTTTTTAGTCTTTTTTTTTAGCTAGTAAGTCATACGAGAACCAAATTTTGAAATTACTTCAGGTGTTCCACAGGTTTTGCTCAGTAGTTAAACACACACACACACACGCACACACACACACACACACACACGACCATTCTGGTTTAGACATTCCATGGCTTCGTATGACGCAAATTTGACAAGTCTGTGATGATTTATGTCCAATTCTTGTCCTGCTTAGCTAATGTTCCGTGGATAACGAAGGCGCCATCTACATAAGGTCTAACCCAGCACAGAAAGAATTGTCGAAATCATGATACGTTAGTTGAATGAAGATCGACGTAAAGCGGTCTCATGAAATCAACGGAGTAGCAGGTTAATTTTATTTTCCCGCCTTTCATTTGTACAGGCTGAAAATTAAAAAAACTGAAAAACTGCAGGAAGGATTCTTGACTGGGAATGGAGAAAAACAGATCCTATGAGTATGTGTCCGGAAATACAGCGTGCGCGTGCAACGACAACAAATCGTCCCGGAACACTGCACAGAGTTGCGTAGCATCCACGTCACAGCAGATGTTCAAAGTGACTTCCATGGGGTACAATGTCATGCAGGACACTCACAATCGTACTTGCGCTTATATGATGTTGGTGGGCACTTGCCTGGAGCATGTATTACGGTTCGTCTCAATATCGTGTAGAACCCTGTCCTCCAAATCTGATGTACTCACAGTCCGCCGCCTTCTTGCACGTTCGTCTGTCTGAAAGGGCCTATGATTACAAAACACCCAAAAAGGGCTTGAAATATTGTGTGTTATGGTTAGTATCTGTGAGGGTACAGCAGAGACCCGCTAATCCGAACCCCGGTAATCCGAACGTTCGGTTAATCCGGACATGAAAAACGTTTGTCTAAGTATGGAAAACTGTGCGGTAAACTGCTGTACATGCACACTATTTTAATTTACACAGTACAGTAAACATGTATTAGAAAATTTGGCAAGAAAACATTAGGTTTAAACAATGCATAACAATGAAAGAAAAGCTTTCAAACTTACTAAAATACAGCGGATATTTTAGCCCTATTTCTTAGATGGCAAAAAATCAGTCATTGGTTTCTGGTGTAATGAAGACAGTCTGTTATATGAGGCATAGCTACACCACCGTCTCATAAGCATCAAATCAGCAGATGTAGCAGTGGGCTGTCCAAATAACGTTGCGCCAGGTCAAGGACTTCTGCTGCGTCACTGTGTGGCACCAGCTCTCCTTTGTCGCTCTGAGGCTCATTGTCACTTCCGTCACAGCAATCCACTTCTTCCTGGTCCTGAGTCACAGCAGCAACTAAATCAGCGTCAGTAAGGTTCTCCACATATGCCCCATTCGCTGCCATCCACTCATCTACGTCTTCTTCACTATCTTCTTCACATCCAGGGATTGTCTGTATAATTTGTACTAGATTTTCCTCTTCATTTTCAACTAAATTGTCCTGAAATTCAAGAGATGTCCAGTTTTCTCCACGATTTTCTCAGAGTATTTTCTGAAATATTCTGACGTGCCTCAGCGGCCCAATAAACAACATCCTTTGCATTGGTCTTTTTTATTTTGTCCACTAAAGGGATGCTATCATCTTGGACCTGCATTCTTAAACATTGTTTTCTGTAAATCAGATTCAATGTTTGGCTGTAGAATTGGTGTCACATTCGGAGGCAAAAACTTCGCCACAATTTCTCCACACATAATTCCTCCATGTTGGGATGAGATGGCGCGTTATCAATCAAAAGGATTGCACGGGGAGACAAATGATTTTCCTTAGAAAACCGTCGAACAGAGGGAACAAATTGGCCATGAAACCATTCTTTGAACAGCTTACCATCCAACCATGCTTTTTTCTTCTTGCGATAATATGCGGGCAGTGATTTGATGTTGCAGTTTTTAAAAGCTCTCTGGGCCTAGCAGATTTGCCGATCATCATTAAAGGCAGCTTGTGAATACCAGCAGCGTTGCTGTACGCTAATAAAGTCACGCGATCTTTGCAAATTTTAAAACCAGGAGCATGGCTTTTTGTTGGCAATGCCCTAAAATTAAGGCCAGTCTCGTCAGCGTTATAAATTTGTTGGGGAGAATAGTTTCCCTCTCTTATCATTTTTTTCAAACTCACACAAGTATTCCTTCACTGCATCACGGTCAGAAGAAAGCTTGTCTCCAGTAATTGTTAGTTGACGGATTCCATGACGTTTTTTTAATCTGTCCAACCACTCGTACTCGCACTACAAGACTCTCACCATTCATTAACTTGTTCAGGTAACAGCCTTCTCCTGAACTAATGCTCCACTCAAAGGATTTCCTCTTTCTCTTCCCTGCGTTACCCAAAGCAAAAAAACTTCATCCACTTTATTCTACTGAGACTGTTTCAAAGTCTGCCTAATTTCGTATGTTTTTCCCGAAGACGTTGCACAGTACTGTTGAAGCTTCACTCAGTTCTTCTCCCAATCACAAAAGTTTGCTTTACCAACGCCTATTTCCGTTGCCAGTTTAGATACATTCTGCCACTGTCTATCCGCTTCAAGGCATTCAGCCGGCCGCTGTGACCTAGTGGTTCTAGGCGCTTCAGTCTGGAGCAGCGCGACCGCTACGGTCACAGGACCGAATCCTGCCTCGGGCATGGATGTGTGTGATGTCCTTAAGTTAGTTAGGTTTAAGTAATTCTACGTTCTAGGGGACTGATGACCTCAGAAGTCAAGTCCCATAGTGCTTAGAACCATTTGAACCATTTTTTCAAAGCATACAGTTTTTGTTTGAGAGTTAACATTGTATGTTTCTGTTTACTCATAACGAAAATACGTGCACCATCACACCTGAATGAATACAACTGTTACGCGTGCCAGTGATCGATAACTAACATAACCAGGCGCTTTGCGAGCCAACTGGCAGTGCACTGAGCTCAGACACTACAAACATCTCAACAACACATAACAAGTGCAGGGAGTGAGAGTGAGTCATTGTTCCCACAGTTGTTCCCATTTGGTACCATGGTGTACGTACTTACATGCTTGGTATACTTCAGTCTAGAAACCCGCCACCGTAATTCCGGCTAATCCGAACAAATCGGTAATCCGAACAAGGTCCGTTACCAATTAGTTCGGATTAACGGGACTGTACTGTACTTGATTTGGTATAGTCGCGCTTGCCTCTTGACCGTTTCAATCTGCTTGGCTGTACACCATATCGACTTGTTCTCGACGTGAATACCGGACCATTCTGCCGCTTACATTACGCTACGTCACTCAACAGCTTGCAGCACGTTAGGAACACACGACACGTGGTCAGACAGTGGCGGCGATGCATTTCCGGATAGATGTTGACAGAACTTTTTTTCCTCCATGTCCGGTCAGCAATCCGTCCCTACCGTTTGTCGGGTTTATTAACACTATGCCGTCCGGCGGCACCACAGTGGTGTCGTACGCGAAATAGCGGTCAACTGTCTGCATACTGTCGCGCAGTGGCCGGCGAAAGCACTTTAGTATCGTTTGCATTCTGTTGGTGTTTTGTTTAGGTAACAATAAGTTACACACGCCAACAAGTTTTGTTTTGTTTTTATCAGTACTTGTGTCCTTTCATCATGGCGGACGAAAGAGACAATAGGATTACTTACGATGAATGCGCGGACGTCTTGTCTGACGTTCCGGACGACTTGGCCGACTGGGAACAAGACATTGGATATCAAAAAAATGAAAGTGAAGCAGAATCGTAGGAAGAGAGCCAAATATGGTGAACACTACGGTTGCCAACTGATTCGCCTGAATCAGACGAAGAAGACAGTCTGCCGGCCGCGGTGGTCTCGCGGTTCTAGGCGCGCAGTCCGGAACCGTGCGACTGCTACGGTCGCAGGTTCGAATCCTGCCTCGGGCATTGATGTGTGTGATGTCCTTAGGTTAGTTAGGTTTAAGTAGTTCTAAGCTGTAGGGGACTAATGACCACAGCAGTTGAGTCCCGTAGTGCTCAGAGCTATTTGAACTTTTTTTTTTTTTTGAGAAGACAGTGCACAGTGGTCAGACTTTGATTTACCGAGGACCAACAATAAATGTGAAGGATCCTCGGGTCCAAACATATTTCCCAAAGATACACAGAGCGTCGAGGATATCGTAGAATTATATATGGGGAACTGTCTATTTGAATATATTAGCAACGAAACCAACAAGTAATACATTCAAAATTGCAATAGAAGGAAACTGGATTAAAAGAATGCCAAATTTGTCGACGTTACTGGTGCCGAATTTAGAAAATGGTTTAGGCTTGCTATCCTTATAGGAATGGTAAAAAAAGCAAAGCTCGATGATTACTGGTCAACGAATCCGTTGATAGAGACACCGATATTTCGCAAAATGATGTCCCTCAACCAACTCAGATAAATATTATAATTTTTAAATTTTTCCGACAGCAACAATAAACCGGACTATACCAACCGACTGGTCAAAGTGCAATTCGTAATTGATTATTTTTCCAAAAAGTTTAAAGAAACGGTTAATCCAAGTCAAAACATCTCAACTGATGAAGGAATGATACCGTGGCGTGGACGGTTAAATTTTAAAGTTTACAATCCGTCGAAAATTACGAAATACGGCATACTCAATTGGATGCTGTGTGATTCGAGTACATTTCCTCATTCAAGATATATTCCGGCGCTGGACAGCCTTCAGCAAAAACAGTGATGGAACTATTGACACTTTCTGACGGAAAGTGGCATCAGCTCTGTTGTTATAACAGTGTAGAACTTGCAGGGAAGTTACTTGAAAAGAAAATTCGTGTTTGTGGAACTATACGGCAAAATAGAGGATTTCCAGAAAATTAAAGCGCGCTAAAGTCAATCTGTTTGAAGCTTGTCATCCACGGAAAGGTGACAAGCCAAGTAATCCGAATTAGCGCTGCTGGCGCCAGGCGAATAAATTTGTACGAGGCGTGCGGACGGCAAAATCTTAAATGTTCATCATGCATATATATAACACACAGCGAAAGAACGCACATTGAGTAAAGAGCTCTACAAAGTACGTGTGCCTTCGAATCTCAGGTGTTCTTACAATTCCGTACTGTAAGCATCTTACTGCCGGAATTCAGCTCAAAATTAGATGAATAAAAAAGTAAAAAGACTGTAGAAGACTTTGACAAGCGGATTTATTCAAAATTGTAAAGAGATTGTTTTGCTATGGATCTATATATGGCACACCAGCGGCACTCAACGACTAATCTGCAATCTGACTAAATAAGAGCTGAATTCATACACTGCAAAATGTAGCATTATATCGTCGGTTACTTCCCCTATCGTTCGTAAAAGCCGCTGGACGTATCTTCAATAACTTTCTCCTTTGGCCTTGGTAATACGTATGCTGTTCAAATATCACCCGTGGTCTCACCGCGATGAAAACGGATTTTTCAGTAAATTATTTCGTTCTCCTTTGATAACTTCTTTTTCCTTGCCACGCTCTCGGCTCGGCGTTCCCCCAGGGATTCAATATTTGGTCTCGCTGTGTAAGCATGCTGTGTAAACGGTAGTGAGCTAGTTTGTTTGCGCCCGCTTACTTCTGAAACTGTAACTCCCAACAATTTTGTTTGTTTGTTTTCCTTCCGGCGCGCTGTTTGGGGACTTTTATGATCTTCAGAATAATAAAGAGAGAGAGAAAAAAGATAATAAAAATAAACTACGGGAAAAGCTTCTATTCTTGGGCTTCATACGTGTTTTGAAGAGCTGCGGTATCTCATTAAGCAAGCAGAGATGTCAGATTTTTTGCAATGTACGTCCATTACATATTGCATTTATAACACACTTTTATGGTACGTAATTAAATGTTCTCGTGTGATACCAGTTAACTTAACAAAATACCTACCTACGCACACTGAGATGACCAAAGTCATGGGTTACCTTCTAATATCATGTCGGAACTTCTTTTGCAACTTAGTGCAGCTTCTTGGAGTGCCATGGACTCAACAAGGCGTTGGGAGCCTCTGCAGATCTACATCTACATTTACATCTACATATACATCCATACTCCGCAAGTCACCTGACGGTCTGTGGCGCAGGGTACTTTGAGTACCTATGTCGGTTCTCCCTCCTATTCCAGTCTCGTATTGTTCGTGGAAAGAAAGATTGTCGGTATGCATCTGTGTGAGCTCTAATCTCTCATGGTCTCTTCGAGAGATATACGTAGGAGGGAGCAATATCCTGGTCGACTCTTCGGTGAAGGTATGTTCTCGAAACTTCAACAAAGCCCGTAACGAGCTACTGAGCGTCTCTCCTGCAGAGTCTTCCACTGGAGTTTATCTATCATCTCCGTAACGCTTTCGCGGTTACTAAATGATCCTTTAACGAAGCGCGCTGTTCTCCGTTGGATCCTGTCTCTCTCATCTATCAATCCTATCTGGTACGGATCCCACACTGATGAGCAATATTCAAGCAATGGTCGAACAAGCGTAGTGTAACCTACTTCCTTTGTTTTCGGATTGCATTTCCTTAGGATTCTTCCAGTGAATCTCAGTCTGGCATCTGCTTTACCGACGATCAACTTTATATGATCATTCCATTTTAAATCACTCCTAATGCCTATTCCCAATAATTTATGGAATTAACTGCTTCCAGTTGCTGACCTGCTATTTTGTAGCTAAATGATAAAGGATCTTTCTTTCTATGTATTCGGAACACATTACACTTGTCTACATTGAGATTCAATTGCCATTCCCTGCACCATGCGTCAATTCGTTGCAGATCCTCCTTCATTTCAGTACAATTTTCCATTGTTACGACCTCTCGATACACTACAGCATCATCCGCAAAAAGCCTCAGTGAACTTCCGATGTTGTCCACATGTACTGAGTCCGCTGCCTCTATAGTCGTCCATAATTGAGAAAGTGTTGCCGGTGTACGATTTTGTTGGCGAACTGACCTCTCGATTGTGTCCATAAATGATCAATGAGATTTATTCGGGCCATCTGGGTGGCGAAATGATTTCTTCGAACTGTGCGGAATGTTCTTCAAGCCAATCGCGAGCAACTGTGGCCTAGTGACATGGCGCATAATAGTCCAATAAGATTTACATCGTTGTTTGAGAACACGAATTCTGTGAATGGCTGCGAATGGTCTTCAGGTAGCCGAACTTAAACATTTTCAGTCAGTGATAGGTTCAGTTGGACCAGAGGACCGTGTCCATTCCATGGAAACACAGTCCATACCATTATAGAGCCACCAGCTTGCACACTGCCCTGTTGACAACTTGGGGATCTGCGCCGCCCTCGAACCCTACCATCAGCTCTTACCACCTGAAATGTGGACTCATCTGACCAGACCAGAGTTTTTCCAATCGTCTAGGGTCCCACCAATATTGCCAAGAACCCAGGCCAGGAAAGCGCTACAGGCGATGTCTTGCAGTTAACAAAGGCACCCGTATAGGTCGTCTGCTGCCATTGCCCATTAACACCAAATTTCGCCGCCCTGTCCTAACGTTCGTCGTACGTCCCATATTGATTTCCGAGGTTATTTCACGCAGTGTTGCTTGTGTGTTATCCCTGACAAATCCACGCAAACGCCGCTGCTCTCGGCCGTAAAGTGAAGCGTGACGGCCACGGCATTCTTCGTGGTGAGTGGGAATGCATAAAATTTGGTATCCTCGGCTCACACTCGACACTGAGGGTCTCACAGTATTGAACTCCCTAACGACTTCCGAAACGGAATGTCCTCTGCATCTAGCTCCACTACCATTTCGGGTTCAAAATCTGTTGATTGCCGTCACGCGGCTATAATCACATTCGCACCCTCTTCATATCAATCAACTGAGTACGGTCCGCCTGCTTAGCTGGGTGCCGGCACGGTAACTCAGCGTCTTCGGTGAGAGGGTTTAGCTACCCTCTGTAATAAAAAAAAAAAAAAATGAGTGAACGGATTAACGAACACCTGCGAGTGTCACCGAACGTCCGCCACCAACAAGTTCAACGAACAATACAGAACAAAACGAGATCTAAAAAAAAATGGTAACGTGCTCGCCTCCCATGCAAGTGGGCCCGGGTTCGATTCCCGGCTGGGTTGAAGATTTTCTCCGCTCACGGACTGGGTGTTGTGTTGTCCTTATCATCATTGTATCATAATCACCGGTGCCCAAGTCGCTCCACGTGGCGTCTAATGAAATAAGACTTCCACTTGGCGGCCGAACGTCCACGGATAGGGGCCTCCCGGCCAACTATGCCATACGCTCCTTCCATTTACTGGAGTGCAGATAACAGCTACCCTTTTATACCTCGTGTATGAGATACTACCGCCATCCGTATATGTGCATATCGCTATCCCATTACATCTCAGTGCACTTTTATGTCGCTGTGACGTTTACTTTGGACGGAGACAGTTGTGTTTGGCCACGTAATCCAAAAGGCACAGATAAAAAAAATTGTATTTAAACAATTATTTACAATGATAGGATGTAGCGTAATGAAGCGAGCAAGACTCGTTCCTGACAATTGCAACTAGTTAGTGGAAGCCATTATGTGTGCTTTTTATTTAAGCTATGTTTTTATTTTGCGATGGTTAACAAAGCGTAAAGAACAGAGAACTACAAACTTTAAGGTGTAATTCATAATAAACACCATGTCTGAGTGACCATGTTTACAGCGACACGGGGCAACGAATTGCGTAAAGCGATTTCTAAAAGAAACAAGATGTCTGATAAAGAAATCGCAGATTTTTAGAGATTCACTTTGGCTCTATCATATCTCTTGTTCATTTCCCACCGTACGTCGGACGTAGAACATCTACAACTGTACTTCCATACCACTGTTTAGTGGATGTCAAGGGATGCATCCCATTGCAGTAGTTACTAAAAATTCTTCCCGTTCCATTCTCTTACGGAGCGCGGAACGAATAATTGTTAACCTGCAAGTAGTGTAATCTCGTCTATGTTACACCTTCGGGAGCGACACTGTGGGGGTTGCAGTATATTCCTAGATTCTTGATTTGCAACTTGTTCTCGCAACTTTGTTAGTACGATTTCACCGGATGTCTTATATTTTCAGCATCTCCGTGACGCTGTTCCAAGGATCAAAAAATCTGACTATTTGTGTTGCCCGCCCTTGTTTGTAAACATTCAGTATCTCTTGGTGGTACTATCTGGAACGGTTCCCACACATATGAGCAGTATTTTAGTATGTCTTGCACGAGTGTTTGGTAATCAATCTCCTTTGCAGAGTAATAGAATTTTCCTAGTATTCAACCAATAAAACGAAATCAGCCATTTTTTCACCTACGGCTGAGCATGTGTGATAGTTCCATTTCATGTCTCCACAAACTGTAGCACTCAGGTGTTTGTGTGAGTTGACTCATGCCAGTTGTCACTGACTGATATTGTAGACATAGGGTACTAAACTTTTTCGGTTTGTGAAGTGTACAATTTTATATTTTTGATCATTTGAAGGGCTTATTTCAATAGCGGTACAATTCCATTTTTGTTCATTCTGAGATACAGAGTCCTAAAGTTAAATGAGCGCTGAAAAACCTGCAGTTGAGATACCAAAAATATTCCAGTATATATACTTCAATATTTCTGGTATCTCAACTGCAGATTTTTCAGCGCTAATTTAACTTTAGGACTCTGTATCGCTGATGACCAAAAATGGACTTGTACCAATATTGAAATAAGCCCTTCATTTGAAGCATGTTTCCAATCTTTTCACCACTTTGAAATTTTATCAATACCGGACTGAATATTCATGTAGAGACGAGGGTAATCCCAAAAGTAAGGTCTCCTATTTTTTTTGTAAGTACATAGACCTGTTTATTTCTACAATGGTTTACATCAGTTTACAGCTTGAACATTTAGCTATTTTTCGACGTAATCAACATTTCTGTCGATGAATTTTTATAGACGCTGTGGCAGTTTATGTATGCCAATGTCATACCATTTCGCCACCATGCTGTTCAGAAAGTTATGATCCTCTTCTTTCGCCTCGTCATCGGAGCTAAATCGCTTTCTGGCCAAATGTTCTTTTAACCTAGAGAACAGATGATAGTCACTGGGCGCCAAGTCAGGACTATAGGGTGGATGGGTGATTATGATCCACTGAAACTGTTGCGTTAAAGCAACGGTTTGCCGAGCGATGTGTGGGAGAGCGTTGTCATGGATATTGTGTACGCCCTTGCTCAACATTCCTCTTCTCCGTTTGAGTTTTTTCAGAGTCTCACATTACCTGTCAGCGTTAATTGTGGTCCCAGCGTTTCAGCTCCGATGACGAGGTGAAAGAAGAGGTTCATAACTTTCTGAACAGCATGGCGGCGAGCTGGTATAACATGGGCACACAAAAACTGCCACAACGTCTACAAAAATGCACCGACAGAAATGGTGATTATGTCGAAAAATAGCTAAATGTTCAAGCTGTAAACTGATGTAAACCATTGTTGAAATAATCAGGTGTATGTTCTTCTAAAAAGTAGGAGACCTTACTTTTGGGATTACGCTCGTATTTTCAGACAGTTACAGAGGGGTAGCGGAGACATCAGTGCGTGAAGTCAGGGTAGCTGTTCGGCCACCGTGGCGGATTGCCGGCGAACAGGCGCGGTTCTTTCCAAACATGACGTGGTCTCCCGCTAGTTGCTGGAGTGTCGTCGCTCCCACTCCGAATTCTACAATCACCCTTGATGACCCATCCACGATATATCTGGTGTATGTAGTCGTGTGGTCTGTTGATCTCGTCCCTATCTCTGGTAGGGTTCGGCACCTGAAGGCGCCTGAATGCTGAAGATGAACATGGACCACAACAAGCCCTGTTACTGGCTTCTGGCAGCACCCTGCGATATGGTGTCGCCGGAAGATAGTCAATTCCTCCATCAGTAGAAAGTACGTGGTGAGCATAAATTTCATGACGTGAAGGCCATTATCTCAAGTACATCTTCGGCTAGTTCTTAGCCCGTGCTGGACTTCTAGGTCATCGATTCACTATAGTATCGTAATTATGGAATCGAGTGCTGTTACTGTGAATTCCATTCGTGCCCATGATGAACTCACGACGACAGCTGGAGCATTTAAAGAGAGCCAGCGTGGGGCTACGACACAAGGCTCCATTCGTTATACCCGACTATGTCCTCCTTATCCTGCTATATTCACTTAACAGGTTGTTAACTGCTGTTTCAGTTCCTCTCTTGTAAGTAGGCTGTTTAGGTTTTTTTTATTTGTAACACCACCTCTGTATGAAAATCACTGGCTGTGCTGTGTGCAGTCAGTGGCTGGTTGGCATTGTTGTAATACTCGCCATTGTAGTGTTGGGCAGATGGATGTGAACAGCGCGTAGCGTTGAGCAGTTGGAGGTGAGCCGCCAGTAGTGGTGGATGTGGGGAGAGAGATGGCGGAGTTTTGAAATTTGTAGGACTGGATGTCATGAATTGCTATATATATTATGACTATTAAGGTAAATACAGTGTTTGTTCTCTATTAAAATCTTTCATTTGCTAACTATACCTATCAGTAGTTAGTGCCTTCCGTAGTTTGAATCTTTTATTTAGCTGGCAGTAGTGGCGCTCGCTGTATAGCAGTAGTTAGAGTAACGAAGATTTTTGTGAGGTAAGTGATTTGTCAAAGGTATAGGGCCATTCTTTTGTAGGGATTATTGAAAGTCAGATTGCGTTGCGCAAAAAAATATTGTGTGCCAGTTTAAGCACAGTACTGTACAATTTTTCTAACGGGACGTTTCACTCTATGTGCTCTTGTGAAAGAGGTAGTAGGGTTCCTTGCAACATGTCTTACGAGCTAACGAACGTGCTTGTCTCGCTTCCTTTGGTTTTTTGTCGCTGTCTCATTTCTGTTGAATACACATATCCACTCGGCAGGCAGTGTCGCCGAGTGTCGACGTCCTGACCTACTTGTGACATACTGGATCGCTTCCTGTTTTGGGCTCTGTCTTTTTCGTGGCTTGATTTTGCCTGTGGCAATAGTTTTAATAATGTTTTACATTTTTATATGTTACTATACTTCGCTGTAACACATCACTTCAATATAGACAACTACATTATTGGTGAAAAGTCTGAGACTATATAATCGATATTTACTGGGATGTCACTGAACCACTTAATGAACAGCAAGTGTCCCAGCACACTTTCAAGTACAACTGAATTTACTTGTACGTTTGTCAACGACCCCCCCCCCCACCCCCACCCCCATCCCAGATTAGTTTCTGTGTCCTCCCAGCCTAGAAAACTTAACTCAGAAAATTCGCTTGAGACCTCATATGATCTCATTTTCAGTAAAAAGCGTTGTTATGGTACTGAGTCAAATGGCCTACCGGAAGCCAAGAAACACGGAATCTACCTGACTGCCTTTACCACGGCTTTCAGGATTTTATGTGAGAAATGTGCAAGTCTGAATTCCCATGGTCGATGTTATCGGAATTGATTGTGGTTGACATAGAAAAAACTATTCTGTTTGAGCTGAGAATGTGTTCCATGACTTTGTAGCAGGGAGACGTCGGGAATAGCTGACAATACTATCGTGAAACACTACTGCTACCCGTCTTGTAGGCGGCTGCGACTTGTGCTTTTGGGAACGTTTTTTTTTTTTTTTTGTTCGAAGGATCTACGGTATACCGTAGTTAAAAAGAGAGGCTAACATCCACGAATTGTTATAGCGTTTGAGAGTGATTCCACCGGACTCAGAAGTTTTGTTCAGTTTTTGAGATTTCAGCGCTTCCTCAGTTTCATTGACACTAAAACATATTTCACTCGTTTTTACAGTGGTGCGAGAATTAATAGGGGTAATATTTGATACTCATGCCGCGCGGAGTGGCCGTGCGGTTTGAGGCGCTATGTCACGGATTGCGCGCCCCTTCCCGCCGGAGGTTCAAGTCCTTTCGCGGGCATGGCTGTGTGTATTGTTCTTAGCGTAAGTTACTTTAAGTAGTGTGTACGTTAGGGACCGATGACCTCAGCAGTTTGGCCCCTTAGAAATTCACGCACATTTTAACATTTTCTGATACTCATTTTACTAAGGTTTCAAGCTCCTATTGATGTTTTTCCGTGTTTACGTTTTAAAAACTGGGTTGCCTTGAAAATCAACCTTTTGCAAACACAATTAAGTATTTTATTTTTATATTTACCCAGATGTGTTTTTGACAGCTATGTGCCCAGTTTTTATTTCATTAATTGTGTTTGCATAAGGCTGATTTTCAGAACAACCCAATTTGTAATGTCTGATATTAACTGATGAGTACATAGTGAGGTAGACCTGCTGGAAACAAAGACGCTAGGCACTAAGTGACTTTCGGGTAATAAAGGGAGTGTGGGTTGTGCGCGCTTTCTCATTTGTTCCGGACAGCTTATGGCCAGTTATCACTGAAAAGCCGTGAGCCAGCGATTGCTCATTATCGCAAGGACATAACATGTAAGTGGCGACGCGATAACACGGGGTCGCTTCAATATTAGCCTCTACTTGCACTATATGAGCTCATTTGGCGATCGCTGAGAGTCGGGACTGAGTGGAATATAGCTGAGCATTGGTCATGATGACCGGTCATTCTGGACATCGTCACGAGTAATTCTGTTAGTAAATGGCCCTCCTTCGGCCCACAGGACAGCTGCATTCGTGGTGGTGTTCCCGTATTTTGTAACTACTCGCTACGTGGTAAGAGGCAGGCAGTGCCGTATATCCAAACAGAAGAACGTTTCCCTACTTCCAATGATTTATAGGCAATAGAGTAATTGAACAGTACTGGATTTTTTCGCCTATTTTGAGCAGCCCGTCACATTTATTTACGCTGATGGACGACTGACGCTCCTTGCCCCAGCTCTGCAACTCGAACTGCCATTCGCTACTGTTTTTTGGCGCTGCAACTTACCTACAGACCTAGTGCGCGAAGGCTCTCAGGGAGCTTCTATTGTTACCCTCCACACCATTTACACTCTCGTACGGAATAGGAACGACCGTATTACACACTCTTGGGATACCGTAGCAGCAACTTTTCTATCTCTCGATTTCATTCCTCTAAAAACGTGTTGAGTTCCGTCACCTAGAAAATCCTGAAGCTAGTAACAAACGAAGTCCAATAGTTAGTAAAGTCTTCTCATTAGGTGGAAGGGTATGTGTAAAGAAATTGGTCATAACGTTTCAAAGAAATCCTTTACCTTACGAGTTTAGAGGTAATCACATAAGAGTCGAGCTTTTAAACAAATCAAAATCATTCAAGTGACTCTAAGCACTGTGAATCTTACCATCAGAGGTCATGAGTCCCCTAGACTTCGAACTACTTAAACCTAACTAAGCCAAAGACATCACACACATCCATGCCCGAGGAACCTGCGACCGTAGCAGCAGCACGGTTCTGGACTGGAGCGCCTAGAACCGCTCGGCCACAAGGACCGACTAGCTTTTAAACACACCATCATATTGCTCAGATTTTATCCACCGAGGAACTGAAGCATTTTTTCCCACTTACGTCGGGCGATGTGCTGATTCGGTGGCATTAGAAAGCTCTTGGGAAGGAGAATATAATATGCTTGTTAAAGTAAGTGTAGGACCATTTTTGAAAATGAGGTATGTGTGCAAAATATGATGACGACGAGCGATGCATAATTTTCATCCATTTAGACTAAAGCTGCATAGCATTCAACTAGATATTCCACTATCCCCATGGTGTTGTCTTTAATCTCATGTTTAATTTAGGGGGCAACATTTAACTGCAAAAATTAACAAGTCTTTTAAAAAAGTGGAAAACAAATGTGCACTCGACAACGAACGTAGCGCTGCATGGTACGCTGCTGACGGATATCTTTTGCTCAGGTGAAACGGTTAATACAGTACTAAGTACCACATTTGACAGTCTCTCTTCACTTCTGCGATGGAGAAACGTCTAAGAATGATGAACAGCCGTGTCCTGAGCGCGCTATAACAAGCGCAGTTTGTGGAATCGCACCGCTGTTCTTCCAAGCGCGCACACAGTATGGCTGGGCCGTGTATCCCTTTCTCTCTCCACAAGAGTAACCGAATAACGTGAAAAATGCGTAACAACTTTAAAATAGAAATTATTAACCACGCAAGTGTGTACTCTCTCTTTTTGGTGCTACTGTTGTGGTTTAGCCTCAGTTGCTGACAACGTCTCTTTATCGTCGGTGACGCGTTGTTGCTTCTTCCTTTGTCGAAAACTGGATTTAGTTTCAAATTTTCATGTCGCACGTTACGTTCAGTTAACGAACCGGCGGTAACAGTACAGAAGCCAAGAGCTTCTGCTTATCGCTGCCAGTTTCACGACTCCAGTTCTCCATATACTATTATTCCAATACCTTAGTCCATATTTCTGAGCATAATTCCTAAATACTTTTGCAGGCTAAATAATAATTTGTTCCTTATCCAGCAATTTCAGTTTCATAGATACGTCAAATTAACAACACAGTGAAGAAATACTTTCAGCATTTTCAGTTACATTGACACCCGCTTCTAACGATATTACCTTGAATGGATGTGTACCTTTCTAGTGCAGTAAGCTCCAATTTGAAACATCCTGAAATGTGTAAGCTATTTAAAATACCGGAACTAAAACATGCCTTGCCTTTCGTCGGCAATGCCTTCATTAACATATCCCAACAGGTCTAGTGACAGTTCTCGGGGCTTCAGTTCCGCCAATAACACATCCGAAACCTCGTAAAAGGTCACCTACATATCTTGCTGACTATCTTACCTGTAAGGTGCATACAATTTGTATAAAAACATGTGTCAGGAACTTCTTGGATTTATTCTTGACATCACAACATTACAAAAACACGTGAACGTGGGCCTGAATATCCTTTGTTAGGGAGGTATAAGAGGATTTATTATTGACGACACAGATATGTTACATTTACCAAACACATTTACATTTACACAAATTCTCGAAGTGACCAGCTACTTTCATGCATCCGCTGAGTTTGCGTTCCATATTTTGCCGTACTTGCGCTTCGTGTTTTGTCATATCCATTTTGGATTGGATATACTCCGTCAGAACATCGACACTGGGTCCGGGAGTTGAATAGACTAAGGGTTTTAAATGTTCTCAATGGAAAAAAATCGAATTCTGTCTATCAGGCAGACCAAGCAAAGGATCCCCGTGGAACAAGCCAGCTGTTCGGAATCTAGGCGCCGCTGAACTATTCGTACAAAGCGATGTGGAACACATTTGTTGTGTTAATCTACAGATACATCATCAAGTACATGAAAAAACTCATTTCCGATGGAACTGTAGTCCAGTAACAAGTTACAAAAAGATGTAGATGCCAATGATACGATTACGAATGATTCCACCCGACACGTTGAGATGGAACGCGTGTTAGTTTCTGTCTTGTTGCACTTGATCAGAATATTCGTACCCTAGATATGGTAACTGAAGTTCTCACGTGAAAAGCCAGCCTCACCAATGAGTAAGGCAAATGCCAAGGGCTGCAGAAACAAGACTCCACCGTAACATGCCATGACAGAAAGTTATTCTTGGGTGAAAGTCAGCCTCATTAGATACATGCACCCGTTGCAGTTGATACGGCTACAGAATATTTTCATGCATAACGTTCCAGATGGCCCTCCGATTAATGCTCTGCCTTCTAGCAATTCTTCTTGTAGTAATTGATGGAGTTTATCCACAGTACGAAGAACCCGTTTTCCAAGCTCAACGTTGGTACAACGAGTGGTCTCCCACCATTTGCAACTCCCTTCTCAGATGAGCCCCCCCCCCCCTCTCTCTCTCTCTCTCTCTCCCTCTCTCTCTCTCTCCCTCTCTCTCTCCCTCCCTCTCTCTCTCTCCCTCTCCCTCTCCCTCTCCCTCTCCCTCTCCCTCTCCCTCTCCCTCTCCCTCTCCCTCTCCCTCTCCCTCTCCCTCTCCCTCTCCCTCTCCCTCTCCCTCTCCCTCATATATATATATAATCTGTCACTCTTTTGCAAGTGTTAGTGAAGACGCTAAGTACAAGGAAATTAATTTAAAACAGAACAAATAAAACAAAGCAAACACCACGACAAACTATAAAAAAGTGAGAATAAATACATATTTGAGATAAATTATACAACCAGGAGTCACCAAGCGGTGCTACTGTCATTCTTCTCTAACGAAAAATTTTCGGGCCAATGTTCATTTGAATTTTTCCTAATGCTTTGAAGCCAAGAATAAATCTCTGAAGTTTCCGACATGTTTTAAACACCTTGTACACACAACTAACAGTTTTCAACGGAAGATCTTGTTTCAGAGAAGACTCAGATACAACTCAATTACATTTTACGACAAATCCTAGTTACATCACGTAATAATGATTCTCGATTCTCTTTGTCATGGCTTACTGAGCATTAAAGAAATAGTTTTCCATAGACCGCTTTCAACCGCAACCAACAGCAAACTTCTTTGTCGTTTAGAGATACAATACTTGCCTTTCCCAAACAAGAAACCGGTGAATGAAGTATTAAGCATCGTCGTTACATGTTATGGTATACAAAAAACCACAGAGTTCCTGCTTATCATTCATTAGCAGCTATGCATTGCAGTGGAACATTTCGGGTCGAAACTCAAATATTCCAATATGCGAAAACTTCCTGTTTCGTTAGCTCGGAGCAGTTGGTGAGCGTCTATGAGTCCGCTTTAGTTGTACACCCTATTTATTAACAGGAGATAGGTAGTACTTGAAGGGGATGCCCTGTATAGTATACACAGAAAGACGAGACCGCATAGCCAAAAGAGACTGCTGCCCGGTTGCTACCAACATATCAGCTGGCGCCAAAGGAGGACAGCGGCAGCAGGAAGAATATATCGGGACGAGTGCCTGTGGCACCGGCGAACGTAAACAAAGCGTCAGGAAGCGACCTGCCGCCTGGTTTGCATCTCCAGGCTGGAGGCGAGAGGCCGCAATCGCCTCGCGTTCCTGTTGGCGGACGTGGCTTGTTTATCCCGTGTCACCGATAAGTGTTTGGGGAAAGTTGTCTTCGTCGTCGTCGCTACTTCGAAAAATCCCTTCTGGACAGATTTAGCTACATACAAACGTACGTTCACTCCACGGTACGCCATCGTTCGAAATCAGTACAGTCTCTTTGTGTTAGACCACAGCACCCTCTGACTACCGCCCCCATCTGTCCTCTTAATGCACTATCAAAGGCCTTAGAACATATAGTCCATGACCAGCTCTCCAATTACCTAACTACTAACAACTACTAGACGAATACCAATCAGGTTTCCTTAAACATCGAAGCACAACGTCCGCACTGATAAAGGTGACAGATGACCTGAAACTTGTCATGGACAGACAAGAAGCGACTATCATTTGCTTCTTAGATTTCAGCAAAGCATTTGATACTGTCGACTTCGACATCTTGCTAGCCAAACCTATCGGTCTGGCCGTGAAGTTCTAGGCGCTACAGTCTGGAACCGCAGGACCGCTACGGTCTCAGGTTCGAATCCTGTCTCGGGCATGGGTGTGTGTGATGTCCTTAGGTTACTTAGGTTTAAAGTAGTTCTAAGTTCTAGGGGACTGATGACCTCAGAAGTTAAGTCCCATAGTGCTCAGAGCCATTTTTGAAACTTAGCGGTCTAAATTTCTCACCAAGTGCTCATACAAGACGTCTCGCCAGCAACGCGTCCTGTCCGGGAATATAAAATCACAATGGCGGCAGGTAGTGTCAGGCGTTCCCCACGGCTCAGTACTAGGTCCTGTACTCTTCTCTCTGTATGTCAATGATGTGTCATCGGTTCTGACCAATTGCAAATATCATATGTATGCTGATGACCTTCAGTTGTATCTAAGTGCAAAACCAAGCAATCCTAAGAAAGCTATTGAAAATTTCAGTACTGACCTAGATGCACTATCAAAATGAGCACAGGACATAGGACTAAAACTAAACCCATGTAAAACCCAAGCAGTACGTGGTCACTCTAAGCTCATTAGCCCAAAACATGTGGAATCCGTACCGTCTCTTATCCTGAATGGAACAAATATTAACTTCTCTCCCTCAGCAAAGAGTTTGGGAGTAATAATAGATGAAAATCTAAACTGGACAGGGCACGTAACTGCAGTGTGCAAAAAAGCATCAGCATACCTTCATGTCCTACAAAAATATAAAAAACTCTTTCCTTTCGATCCGAAAAAGAAATTAGTACAAACGCTTATACTCCCAATCATTGATTACAGCGATATTATCCTACAAGGCCTCTCTCAGGAAAATTCGCGATGTCTGGAACTGGTCATGAATGCCTGCGTCCGATATATGTGTGACGTTCGACTTTTGGATCACATTTCACCAGCATATGCTAAATTGTCCTGGCTGCGTGCAAACAAAAGCAGAAATTCCCAAACACTCTGTCTCATCTACTGCCTTATAAATGTACACTGTCCCTCATATCTCTCCTCGTCCTTAACGCTTATGTCGGAACAACATGACAGAAACACACGTTCAACTGCATGGCTCAGTCACCTTCTCCAAGTCCTTTACAGTAGTGGGAACCAGACTCTGGAATAACCTCCCTCGTTATGTTAGAGAACTTAAAAACATGTCCGGCTTCAAAAAACTGTTAATGACGTATCTACTTAAGCAACAGTAATGCCTTCCTCTGTACATGAATACACTTCACCTCATTACTTCCCTCTTTCGCCCTCCTTAAATCTCCCTTCCCCAAAATTCGCTATAGTAGTAAACATCTACTTTACACACCAAGATATTAATGTAGATCTGCACAAATCTTCATTGCTATTGCCAATTTTTCTCATGTTTATCAGTATTATTTGATTTCTTTCACTGTTATTATTATTGCTTTTATCATAATTTGTATGAATAGCATCTGTTGTAAAAATACTGCCAACATTTGCTTTATTAGGTCTTAGTCATTACTCTTCATTCATATTGTCACTAGAGTAATCTCATTTTCTTATTTAAACTATTGTCATGACGTAACTCTGATGTGTGAAATGCTGCATGTGTGGAACACACTGGATGTAAGTGAGGACCTGATTGCCCTAACCTGATCAGGTTAAATAAATAAAATAAAATAAATATATTGTTAGAAGTGTACAGGTTTGAGTACGGTAATCAAAACATACAGTGTGAAAACGCCTATAGGTCCTAACAATGACTTTCTGTCAAATGAAGTACTGCTTAGGATACTAGCAGTGAAAGGTACGGATTTACAGAGTTAATCTTTCACTTTTGAGCGAAGTATGCACTTTTTAGTAATCTCATAGCCGATGGTAACTTGTCGGAACGTCATTCGAACCAGGGATCCTTCCTTTGGCGGTCAGCGCTCTTCCCAACAGACATATTCAGGCTGGAATGAAGATTATCCCTCACCGCATAAACTCTGCTGCAGGGTGAACGATCAGCTTCTGTGATGTGTACTGTTTACTTCCCTCTCTCTCTATTGCACAAACAGCCCCCACCCCCCCCCCCCCCCCCCACTTTACATTTCCCTCTACATACTCCTTTCTTTCCTTTCTCTCACTGCCTAGTTCTCCTCGACCTGCCCTTCAGTCTACTACTTCCGTTTCTCTCAGTATTGCTTTCACCTCTGTGCTTATTCTTCCCCTCTTTGGTTAATGTGCTCTCCCATCTGGACATGTGGACCTCCCTCTTTGAATACCGAATCCACTATTATTGTTCCAATCTGCTTATTACTTCGCCCCTTGCCACCAAACTACTTTTCACCTGTTCACCTTCTCTCTCTCTCTCTCTCTCTCTCTCTCTTATGTTCTCTGCCTGTTAATTACTCCTCCATCCCACCTTCCTCTACGTCTCTCTTTCACGCGAACAAATGTTGACCAACTCTGGCTCAAGGAAATAGGTGGAACAGTAGTTAACCTATCAAATTCTGCAGGTATCGGATGCAAAGCTCAATTATTCATCGCTGTTTAACTTTTGTGTGCTGCCGTTGAATCACTTAAAATGAATTTTTTCATGTCTCGCTATGCAACGTAAAACTATGGAAATTTTCAGCATTCAGTTAGGTGGATTTGGAGCTGCATGTCCGTTATTCCACTGACGATCCGTTTAGGGGGAAGTGACTACATGTCATTTCATGAGTGTGACGCCACATATTGACGCTCCAAGATAAATGTGGATGATAAAACAAGATCGTTTCGATTTCTGCTTGACGAGAACTGTGAATAACGACACCATATCCGAACCTTTAAGTGCAATTACAATTTATTTTGTGTCGTTATTATCAGTTTGGTCAATGGCAAATACTTCTTCGATGGTGTTCTTGGGACGCTGTTTTATAATCTCCTGGTCGGAAGATGCGCAGCAGATCTTCGTGGAAAACGGCGAAAGTCTGTTTAATCATGTCCGTGGGTGTCCCTTTGTTTTCGTCTGTTAATTACGCTGAATCAAAAATCTTAATTATTCATTATAGATTATGATCTTCTTGCATCTTTTTTCAGGTGGTGGTTTCCCATTCCATAAATATCCATCCAGTCAGAGTATCTCTGTTTCTTGACCTTAATTTAGTAATGAAGGCTGACGTCAACTTGCGCTGAAGGCGTAGGCGGGCAGAAGAAAACTAATCAAAACTTTAATTTTGTTCGAGTCTTCATGGTATGGACTGCACAGAATTAATTATAGCCCCTCCAGTAATACAGTGCAAAGCAGAAACTTGGCGCTCTTGATTGCACTCTCTGCTAAGCAGTGAATGGTCTTCAGTGACTACAGTCCTGTCTCGTACCTTAAATTCAAACAATCAAGTTATCAGCAACGTTTACTTAATACGTGTACATTCATAGACTGTCATGATCAAAACTAATAAGCCATTAAGACGACAGGTTATTTTCATCATGGGTACAATGTCAACATACTTGTGACGTGAGCAGTTTTTCTACATGATATTGAGAACATTTTTAATGCAGAGTGAGGATGGTCAAATAGTATAGAAACTTTCGTGATTTTATGCTTAATTTCTTGCTGTTAATTAGCAATCCATCTTCTTGCAAATAAACGGTGCTCTATTGGTAAGAAAAGCCCGTAACTAACATTCACTGACACCATTACTGAATTAAAATCAACACTATGAATCAGTCACTACCAAGTTGCGAAACGGGTTCGGGCTGTGTAACTGTCCTGCAACTCGTAGACCCACACAGTGACAAACTTAGCCCATTGCTGGGAGAGAGCGTTTAGATATGTGGCTAATTCTGTCACTAAATCGCAGAATTGTGGCCATGAGAAAGATTAGACGAGTGTAATGTAATATAGCGAGTATTGGGGAATATCATGCAGAGGGTATGTAAAATCAGTAACAATAATTTAGAGCCGGCCGCTGTGGCTGAGTGGAATCGCGCTGCTGTGACGGTAGCAGATTCGAATCCTGCCTCGGACATGGATGTGTGTGATGTCCTTAGGTTAGTTAGGTTTAAGTAGTTCTACGTTTAGGGGACTGATGACATCAGATGTTAAGTCCTATAGTGCTTAGAGCCATTTGAGCCAATAATTTCGATTAAATCTACATTGACTCGAAAACAAGCAAAACAAGGAGAAATTTGATCATGAAATAAGCAGACACATGGATAAATACTAAAAGCACACAATGCATGACTACGTTTCTTCCAAAGTGAAATCCTCGCCAACTCTTACAATAATTACGTTTAAAAAATTCGTTGGAAAAACAAGAATGTATATAACACAACACAAACAAAGAATGTGTGTCAGAACAGGTGACGAATTACCGATTAGTACCTAGTACGCAAAGGCAACTAATCGAAATTCTGCGACCATAATACTCTCGCAATGTAGCTTAAATTTCGACTGAAAAGTGTTTCCTGTTTCAGAAATATCCACCCAGTCAGAGTCTCTCTGTTTCACCAAAGACTGTTCAGTAGCATAATAACTGGTTATTACTATTACAGTATGCACAGGCAAGACAACTTTCAGAGGTTTTTAGTACGGAGTGCTTTTAGAAAAGGACTGTTTAGCGTCTGGAGTGACAGTGCCATCTTAAATTATCATTTCGATGCTTTTGTGCTGAACTGTAATTAGAAGAAGAAAATCAAAATACAGCCTGTTCAAGTGAAAGTGATCCTTTATGTAATAGCGAAGAGTTTGATTTGTAAGGGAGGCTAGCACTCGTAGAGAAAGGAAGTGGATACGGTTGCAGCTCTAAAAGAAGCTGTCGTCTCGCTTTTCGGCTCTCTGTAAAATAGCCACACTCAAAAAAAGCCTCATACTTCCCTTATTGCACAAACATCCTTTCGGATGGTTATTTTATGGCCAAACTTCCCAGAAGCTGAAAAGGTTACCACCGAAGATATCATGGTTACAATGCTGTTTCGATTCTCTTCAGAGTACTACAGTGTTGCACATGCTCTTCATTTAGTTTGGTGTAATTGTAATGCCATTGATACGAGACTTGGTATCATTGTCTTAGCCTACATCTTCACAAGCTTTGCGCCCGCTGCTAATGTCGCGTAGACTGCACAGCCTACAGAGATTTTTTAGTTTTTATTTAATCGAATTTTTATGTTTGCAGATTGCAGTCCCTTCTAAGTTTTTCAGGCTAATTAAGTCCTTACAAGCATGACCTTTTCCGAATGTACTTCAGACCAAAAAGCGACTCTCGTAGCTGGAATCCAAAGGTTGTGTTAATCATATCTTTTAAGTTATTGTGGAGATATCTCCGTAGCACCTTCCATCCCCTAACCAATATTTCTTTATATCTAACCGAGAAGTAAAATACCAATTATCATAAATTTAGGTTTAATAATTTTCCAAAGGCGACGAAATATTTTCTTAAAAATGTTCATCCCCTATTGCACTCCTCTAGGGATTGATTTTCCAAAAACAGTGATACAAGTATTTTTTATTTCTAGCCGAGAACTCAAATAACAATTGTCATAGATGTTGCCTTTAAAATTCTTTAGCAACTCTATAGTATTTTTTTATTTTCAAAAGCACTTTCATCCACTATTTCCAAAAATGCTGAAACACGTATTTTTTATGACTTATAAACCAAATACCAGTTTTCGTAGTCCTAGCTTCAAAATTCCCTTAACAGCGACATACATTCAAAAAGACTTTCATCTCCTATTTCATCCCTTAGGAGTGGAGTTTCGGACAATCCCTTCTGAAACCATGCCTACAGTATGAGATCCATGACCTCTCCAAACTTCAAGTTTCTTTCCTTAGCGATTTCCGCTGGGCGATTATGAGTCAGTCAGTTAGCTAGTCAGGACATTGCCATTTATATACAGAGATATTAAGACGGTTGTAAGGTAGCAGCTCGATTCTTGGATATGAAGAGCGATAGTATGAAATACTACATTCTAGCTGGAACATGCGTATGTTAAAACAATTTTGAGTTTAGGATCGCATTGTTCCTGTGCTAAATCTCGTAATACAGTAGTTCGAGCACACTCTACCAACAAAGTAGAATAGACCACGTGTGTGCTTGTTAACCTAGGGTAGGTAACCCCGTAATCTACCTTAAGCTAGTTGCACTTCGCTGTCACTACCAACAATAGAACATGTTCGCACATTTTACCAGTAACAGTAATTTTTATCTGAAAATAAATAGTGTTGGGGAACAAACGCCACTATTCAAATGTAGTGTTGAACAGTCCCAAATAGAAACCGAAACTGCTAAAACTGAAATATTAATAAGCATCTTCATATTACAATCAAACTAGTCAAGTAAATATACTTTGAACAGAAATCAGTACAGTGCAGTGCAGTGCATCGTGACAGTTACTGCTGTTAGTAGTAAAAGAGTGTTAATTTTAGTTATGCTGTGGCTATGCAAATCAGCGCGATTCCAAGCAGTTAATGAAAAGCAGTTAATTAAAGTTACTGTTTGTAGTTGCAAATCTGTGATACACTGAAAGCACTACAATAACTTGTTACTGATTGTCTTCAGACGAAAGTGTCAAACCTGATGGTTCAGTAGCAAAGCACGTTCCTGGAAATCGGAAGGTTGCGGTATCGAGTCCAGGTCGGACCACGGGATGTTTCAGTAAGCCTTTAACGTAGCCTTCGCCTCTTCGCCATGTGCGGCACATGGTTCAAATGCCACGTTAAGCTGTAGGTCCTCTTCTACCGGTGGCGTTTTACGGTAGGTTAGCGATACTCAAGTCGCCGACTTGCCGTCCACTTGAAAGACTGGAGCCACACGAAATTATTATTGTTATATGACAGTGAACAACTGGCAGCGAATGGTGAACAGGCATAAATAATGTGCTTTTCACTGAAAGAATGTACTCCTGAAAAAAAATTATTTGCAGAAATTCATTCTAAAGAAATGAATGCATACACCTACAGTTTCGACGGAAGTCCAGATGATGGTAATTTAATTTGGCGCCTCCACGAAGCGAGACTCTTTGTGAATAACTATTTCATTTCCGTTCATCGTTCATTATTTACACACACACACACACACACACACACACACACACACACACACACACACACACACAAAATATTTGCAGTCCTCGCTTTAGACCAAGGTTTAGTAACGTTTCGCATGGTTACCAGGTGAATGTGGTTAACTAGAAATTTACCTCTAAAATTCCCCTCCCAAATAATCCCAATTGGGACTCTTCCTAACCAACCGTCAGCCTACTCCTTTATCTGGTTAAAATGACGAAACGTCAAAGATATCCCGATGAGGTCTTATCGGTAGGGAGTGAAAAACGTCAAAAAGTATCCACGAAATCTTTTTGGTCTTAAAGAGTGTTAATATTTTAATGTGTAAGAGATATCGATGTATGAAATGTGACTAAATTTCTATTTAATCTTCAATGGGAATCATGGGCAGGTTTCATTTTTGGAGCAGTCGCCACTAACAAACCGTATCACAAATTATCTACTGCAACGCAAATTAGTCTATATGATAACCTTCTCATACTATTAAATTTTTTGTAATGTCTATTTTGTATAAGCATTCATTGTTTCTTTAGACAAGCAGAAGTGACAGAGAATTAGTGATCGGCATAAAATTGAACCAAACGAGCGAATTTTGCCAAATTGCTTTAGTTTTAAGTTATGGTATTCCAAGAGTCCCACACAAAAGCATAATTATTTATGTACAAGCGTTTCAGTTTTAAAAACACAGCGAAACTTTTGTAGAGAATGAAACAGTAGAACAATGGGCATGCACAAATTTACTGCGTTAAGAACATACAATGTTGTTGAATATGTACCTTTATCAAGCTCTAGAGGAAACCAAAGAGAAATTGGGAAAGGCATTTAAAGTTCAAAGGGAACAGTGAAAACTTCTAGGTTTGCAGATGACACTGTAATTCTATGAGAGATGGGAAAGGACTTGGAAGACCGGATGGATGTAATGGGTAATGCCTTGAAATAAAATGAGTATCAACAAAGGCAAAATGTAGTTGAATTAAATCGGAATGTGCTGGGGAAACTATATTTTGAAACGAGAAACTACAATCATTAGATTAGTTTTGTTATGTGGGAAGCTTAATAACTGACGATGGATGAAGTTCACAGTACAAGAAAAGCGTTTTTGGTAGGTTGAAATTTGCTAACGTCGAATATAAATTTAAATGTTACAAAGTCTCTTTTGAAACCCGCCGGGGTAGCAGAGAGTGTTGAAGCGTCGCTTCTGTGACGCGCTTCTACCCTAGATCGAATCCGCCCGTCTGATTGAAAACGAGGCTCTCTGTGATTGCCAGCGTTTATTTGGTTTTTAGACGGTTTTCAGCAACACACTAGGTGAATACCGGGCTGGTACTCAAGTTCCGCCTCAGTTACACGATTCGCAGACATCAGAAAATTTTTGCTTATTTTCACATGAATAACACTACACACGGACAGTTGGGGTGCACATCTCCCGTCCCAGGGGCGTAACGTACTGGTGGCAGGAAAGGTATCCGGTAACCCAAAAAACTAACATGCCACATCCGTTGCCGACCCTGCTCCGATACGGGACAAAGGCACAGGAGGATGATGATGATGAAGAAGAACAAGGAAGTATTTTCTGAAGGTATTTATCTGGATGTAGCCTTGCAGGGAAGTGACACCTTTTTGAGAAACATTTCACACACGAGTAGAATACAAGGTTTCGACGTTTGGAGCTACTAAAGATTTCTGAGGGTTAGATGGGTAAACCCAGTAATCAATGAGGAGTTACTAAATCGAATTGGGTAGAAAGAAAATTTGTGGCACAGCTTGACCAAAATAACGAATAGGTTGATAGCACATACCCTGAGGCATCAAAGACGCGTCAGTTTTGTAATGGAAGGAAGAATGGGAGGTGCCAATTGTAGGCACTCACCAACACATGACTACAGTAAGAAGGTTTAAAAAGATAAATGTTGCAATAGATACTCACAGTTGAAGAATCTTCTCGGAATAGGCCGGTATAGAAAGCGGCATTGGACAGCAGAGTAGAGCTACATTAATAACGCAAGACATAACATAACGTGATAGTCCCGTAGCTTACAGCTGATAAAAACCGATTTTGCCTAAGTTGTGAATGAGCGAAGGAGCTATTTTATTTGTGACTTAGTTGTTCAACGAAGAAATACGCATATCGAATGAAACATCAAACTGTCGCACAATTTTCTCTACGTCACATGTCATCTACAGTTAATGAGGGACTCACTGTATAGCACGAATGTATTTTCTACTATTTGAGAAAAGTCGGATGCTGACCGCCACGAATTCTTCTCCTGTGCCAACGTCTCCAACTCAGATAGCTATTTCTTGTATGTATTCCAATCTATATCTTCCCTTATGGTTTTTAAGCTCTGCAGCTGCTTCTAATACCTTGGAGCTTATTCTCTGCTGCCTTCACACATGTCCTATCATCCAGCCGTTCTTCTTGTCAGTGTTTATCTTAACTTCATTTCTTCACTAATTCTGCCTCATTCCCTCTCTTATCAGTACACCCAATTTTCAACATCATTCTGTAGCATCACATCACAAACACTTCGATTCTCTTCTGTTTCAGTCTTTTCACAGTCATTGATTCACAACCTTACAAAGATCGAAACGCACGTTCTCAGAAATTTCTTTCTCGAATTACGGCCCATGTTTGATACCAGCGGACTTCTCTTAGCCAGGAACGCCATTTTGCCCTTGCTGGTCACCTTTTTATGCTCTCCTTGCTTAGGCCATCATGAGTTACTTTGCTGCCTAGTTAGCAGAATTCCTTAACTTCACAATCGTTGTTTCCAGTTTTGATAAGTTTCTCGCTGTTCTCATTTCCACTACTTCTCGTTACTTTTGTCTTTTATGGTTTACTCTCAAATCATATTCTGTGCTGATTAGACTGCTACCTCCACTCGTCAGGTACCGTAATTCTTCTTCACTTTCACTGACGATAGCAATGTTGTTAGCGAATCTTATCATTGACATTCTTTCGCCCTGAATTTTTATCCCACTATTGAATCTTTGCTTTATTTCCACCATTTCTTGTTTAGTGTGTAGATTGAACAGTAGGGATGAACCACTGCATCCCTGTTTTACACCCTTTTTAATCCGAGCACTTCGTTATTGTCAATTTTGGTTCTTGTGCATATTATATATTATCCGTCTTTTCCTACAGATTACTCCCATTTTTCTCAGAATTTCGAACAACCTGTAACATTTTACGTTGTCGAACGAATTTTATGCAAAGAAACGAGCAGAAAACCACCATATACATTTTTGATGCAATTTTAGATTTTAAGGCGAGGTGCCCGAGTGTGAAATGAAGTCTACTACTGGTCATAAATCGCACTGTACGCCTCTGTAACGATATGGGGAAAGCTTTGGACCTGGTCTCTTTCTGCGTGAGGTGCTTAGCAAACTCCGCAGACTTTCTCAAGCTGTCCCCCAACTTTCGCGACTCTGCCTATATTACCTACGACCTGCTCCTCGATTTTACTGCAATGCCATATACAGTACAATCCAGAGCCATGGAAGCCATGTAGTCTTTCTCCAGTATATGACATTTTATTGTTAGAATATTCAACGTACATACAGATACAGTAAAGGTAGTCAAATTTTCTATTCCCAGACCATCAAATTCTTTGATTTGCACTCGATGGGCTGCAAAGTATATGCAAAAAAAAAGGCAATGCTCGAAGCATTTCAACCCTACTTTAGCACAATATTGTTGAAGGACATGTTACGAAACCCAAAGAACTTCTGGTCATAAGTTAAGCTGTCAGTAGCACTAAAGTTAGTGTGCAGAACCTGATGGACGAGTCAGGAACTGAAAGTAAGGCTAGCAAAGGAAAAACCAAAATGCTTAATTCAGTTTTCAAACGTAGCTTCACAAAAGAAATTTGAGGACTATTGCCCCAGTTTAAGTCCCGCACAATTGCAAAGATGAATGACATAGATACTAGGGTCAGTAGCTTGAGAAACAGCTGAAGTCGTTCACACTTAACAAAGCTGCAGGGCTTCATGGAATCCCGGTTAGATTCTAAACCGAGTTTGGGATAGACTTGGCACCTCTTTTGCCCATAGTATGCTGTAGATACCTCGCATAGAAAACCGTGTCCCGTGGCTGGAAGAAAACACAGGTCACACCTATATAAAAGAAGGGTAACAGAAGTGATCTACGAAACTACCGTCTCATATCAGTAATATCTATTTGTTGTAGATTCTTAGAAAATATTCTGCGCTCAAACCATGAAGACGTATCTCGAACACAATGACCTCGTACGTGCCCGAAAACATCGGGCATGTGAAACCCAGTTCACGCTTTTCTCACATGACATCCGGGAAGCAATGCATGAAGGCAGTTAGATAGATGTAGTGTTTCTCGGTTCCCTTAAACCATTTGACTCGGTAGAACACCTACGCGTATTATCGAAGCTACGATTAGGTAGGGTATGAAGCGAAATTTGTGACTGGATTGCGGCTGTCTTGTTAGGAAGGACGTAGCATGTTATTATGGATGCAGAGTCATCGATATATGTAGAAGTAACTTTAGGTGCGCCACATGGAAGGGTAATAATATTGTATATCAATAACGTTACAGTAAATATTAAAAGTAACTTCAGAATTTTTGCGGATGCACAAATATTTATTCGAATCTTGATAAGATTTTACAGTGATGCAAAAGTGCTAACTTGCTTTCAATGTTTAGAAATGTAAAACTGTATACTTCTCAATATAAACAATTTGCAATTCCGACGGGCTACTGATATTAACATCTGGCTGTGACAATTTGTAGGGACACAAAATGGGACGATCACACAGTACCAATCGTAGGTTCAGTGTTGTAATACTGGGGAAATGGCATCAGTCTACGAATGGGACTTGTGCGACCCATCCTAGAATATTGCTCAAGTATGTGGGACCCATACCAAATACAACTAAGAGGGGACATTGAACAGATACACAAAAGAGCTGGAGGAATGTTCCAGGTTTGTTTGATACGAGGGAGAGAGTCACAAAGATGTTGAAAAAACTGAACTGACAGACACTTGAAAAGAGATGGAAAGTATCCAACGAAAACAACCTAGAAATTTTCTAGAAGTAACTGAAAAAGATGACACTAGGAATATACGGCAATCCCCTACATGTCGCCTCTGTAACGATCGTGATATTAAAATTAGATTAATTATAGCATGCGCAGAGGCGTTTAAATAGTCGTTCTTCTCGCAATCCATACGTGAATGGACTGGGAAAAAGTCTCAATAACTAGTAGAGTTGGAAGTACTCTCTGCCATGCATTTCACAGTGGTTTTCAGAGTATGGATTCAAATGTTACACGTCATCTGCAACAACAGTCATGCGTAAATTCTGAACTGTGTACGATAACGAGCTAATCTTACAAAGAAAAAACGAAAAATTCAATAATAAGCAGTCTGGAAGGATGAAAAATAGAGTGCGTATAATTGTATGTCTTTTGAAATCTGAAAACGATAGCTTGACAGGAGCGTAATCGAAGTTCACATAACAGATCATTTCAGCAACTCCCTAAAATACGCAAAAAAAGTTTTACGTTGTCTCTAGTGACGCTTAATAATAATGTCTTTAAATGACGAAGGATATGAAGAGAGTTGATGCGGGAATGGTTGTTGTTATTGTGGTCTTCAGTCCTGAGACTGGTTTGATGCAGCTCTCCATGCTACTCTATCCTGTACAAGCTCCTTCATCTCCCAGCACCTACTGCAGCCTATATCCTTCTGAATCTGCTTAGTGTATCCATCTCTTGGTCTCCCTCTATGATTTTTACCCTCCACGCTTCTTCTACTCAAGCTCTGCCACAAACTTCTCTTCTCCCCGATCCTATTCAATACCTCTTCATTAGTTACGTGATCTACCCACTTGGAACATTCTTTTGTAGCACCACATTTAGAAAGCTTCTATTCTCTTCCTGTTTAAACTATTTATCGTCCATATTTCACTTCCATACATGGCTACACTGCATACAAATACTTTCAGAAACGACTTCCTGACACTTAAATCTATACTCGATGTTAACAAATTTCTCTTCTTCAGAAACGCTTTCCTTGCCATTGCCAGTCTACATTTTTTATCCTCTCTACTTCGACCATCATCAGTTATTTTGCTCCCCAAATAGCAAATACCAAAAGTCCTTTACTACTTGAAGTGTCTCATTTCCTAATCTAATTCCCTCAGCATCACCCGATTTAATTCGAATACATTCCATTATCCTCGTTTTGATTTTGTTGATGTTCATTGTATATCCTCTTTTCAAGACACTGTCCATTCCGTTCAACTGCTCTTCCAAGTCCTTTGCCGTCTCTGACAGAATTACAATGTCATCGGCGAACCTCAAAATTTTTATTTCTTCTTCCTGGATTTTAATACTACTCCGAAATTTTCTTTTGTTTCCTTTACTGCTTGCTCAATATACAGATTGAATAACATCGGGGAGAGGCAACAACCCTGTCTCACTCCCTTCTCAACCACTGCTTCCCTTTGATGTCCCACGACTCTTACAACTGCCATCTGGTTTCTGTACAAATTGTAAATAGCCTTTCGCTCCCTGTATTTTACCCCTGCCATCTCTAGAATTTGAAAGAGAATATTCCAGTCAACATTGTCTAAAGCTTTCTCTAATCCTACAAATGCTAGAAACGTAGGTTTGCCTTTCCTTACGTCGTAGGGTCAGTACTGCGTCACGTGTTCCAACATTTTTACGGAATCCAAACTGATCTTCCCCGAGATCGCCTTCTACAATTTTTTCCATTCGTCTGTAAAGAATTCGCGGTAGTGACTTATTAAACTGATAGTTCGGTTATTTTCACATCTGTCAACACCTGCTTTCTTTGGGATTGGAATTATTATATTCTTCTTGAAGTCTGAGGGTATTTTGCCTGTCTCATACATATTGCTCACCAGATGGTAGGGTTTTGTCAGGAATGGCTCTCCCAAGGCCGTCAGTAGTTCTAATGGAATATTGTCTAATCCCGGGGCCTTGTTTCGACTCAGGTCTTTCAGTGTTCTGTCAAACTCATCACGCAGTATCGTATCTCCCATTTCGTCTTCATCTACATCCTCTTCCATTTCCATAATATTGTCCTGAAGTATATCGCTCTTGTATACAGGGTGTTGCAAAAAGGTACGGCCAAACTTGCAGGAAACATTCCTCGCACACCAAGAAAGAAAATATGTTATGTGGACATGTGTCCGGAAACGCTTACTTTCCATGTTAGAGCTCATTTTATTACTTCTCTTTAAATCACATTAACCATGGAATGGAAACACACAGCAACAGAACGTACTAGCGTGACTTCAAACACTTTGTTACAGGAAATGTTCAAAATGTTCCCCGTTAGCGAGGATACATGCATCCACCCTCCGTCGCGTGGAATCCCTGATGCGCTGATGCAGCCCTGGAGAATGGCGTATTGTATCACAGCCGTCCACAATACGAGCACGAAGAGTCTGTACATTTGGTACCGGGGTTGCGTAGACAAGAGTTTTCAAATGCCTCCATAAATAAAAGTCAAGAGGGTTGAGGTGAGGAGAGCGTGGAGGCCATGGAATTGGTCCGCCTCTACCAATCCATCGGTCACCGAATCTGTTTTTGAGAATCATACGAACCACTTCGACTGAAATGTGCAGGAGCTCCATCGTGCATGAGCCACATGTTGTGTTGTACTTGTAAAGGGACATGTTCTAGCAGCACAGGTAATCCCGTATGAAATCATGATAACGTACAGTACATACTGACGAAACTAAAATGAGCTCTAACATGGAAATTAAGCGTTTCCGGACACATGTCCACATAACATCTTTTCTTTATTTGTGTGTGAGGAATGTTTCGTGAAATTTTGGCCGTACCTTTTTGTAGCACCCTGTAGACCCTCTATATACTCCTTCCACCTTTCTGCTTTCCGTTCTTTGCTTAGAACTGTGTTTCCATCTGAGCTCTTGATATTCATACAAGTGGCTCTCTTTTCTCCAAAGATCTCTTTAACTTTCCTGTAGGCAGTATCTATCTTACCGCTAGTGAGATAAGCCTCTACATTCTTACATTTGTCCTCTAGCCATGCCTGCTTAGCCATTTTGCACTTCCTGTCGATCTAATGTTTGAGACGTTTGTATTCCTTTTTGCCTGCTTCATTTACTGCATTTTTGTATTTTCTCCTTTCAGCAATCAAATTCAATATTTCTTCTGTTACCCAAGGATTTCTACTAGCCCAGGTCCCACCTCCTTAAATTCCCATCTTTTTGCAGTTTCTTCAGTTTTAATCTACAGTTCATAGATTGTGGTCAAAGTCCACATCTGCCCCTCGAAATGTCTTAAAATTTAAAACCTGGTTCCTAAATCTTTATATTACCATTATATAAAACTATCTGATTCCTTCTAGTATCTCCAGGATTCTTCCATTTATACAACCTTCTTTCATGATTCTTAAACCAAGTGTTACTTATGACTAAGTTATGCTCTGTGCAAAAATCTACCAGACGGCTTCCGCTTTCATTTCTTACACCCAATCCATATTCACCTACTATGTTTCCTTCTCTCCCTTTTCCTACTCTCGAATTCCAGTCACCTATGACTATTAAATTTTCGTCTCCTTTCACTACCTGAATAATTTCTTTTATTTCATCATACATTTCATCAATTTCTTCGTCATCTGCTGAGCTAGTTGGCATATAAACTTGTACTACTGTATTAGGCATGGGCTTCGTGTCTATCTTGGCCACTATAATACGTTCACTATGCTGTTTGTAGTAGCTTACCCGCACTCCTATTTTTTTATTCATTATTAAACCTACTCCTGCATTACCCCTATTTGATTTTGTGTTTATAACCCTGTATTCACCTGACCAAAAGTCTTGTTCCTCCTGCCACCAAACTTCACTAATTCCCACTGTATCTGACTTTAACCTATCCATTTCCCTTTTTAAATTTTCTAACATACCTGCTCGATTAAGTGATCTGACATTCCATGCTCCGACCCGTAGAATGCCAGTTTTCTTTCTCCTGATAACGACGTCTTCTTGAGTAGTCCCCGCCCGGAGATCCGAATGGGGGACTATTTTACCTCGGGAATATTTTACCCAAGAGGACGCCATCATCATTTAACCAAACTGTAAAGCTGCATGCCCTCTTGAAAAATTATGGCTGTAGTTTCCCCTTGCTTCCAGCCGGAATGGTTAATGTGCCAGATTTCCACCTTCATTAACTGTTTTCTCGCTGAAACATCTACGACAATATCTTACAGTCTCTCGCCCACTTCAGGTCGCTCAGACGCGCAGCTTAGCTTTCAGTTAGTAATAATAGTCCTATCGTTATCTTCTTGTGGTAGCACCGGCATCTTGTTTTCACTTCTTACTAGAAGAAAGTGCCACAACATACTGTGTTACATAGGCCTACATAACATATCTCGTGTCGGTTATTGCTTCGGCTGTGGATATCGAATGTGAATAAACCCTGATTTTTATGTAGCTATTTGCAGTCTCTTCGCTGCCACGCAAGCGCCTATCGGAACTCTTATAATTATTGATGATACAAGTAGCAGCTTTGTGGCTGACAGGCTCTTGTAGTCTTCGTAGAGACGGTACTATATGTATAGCATCGTAAGTTGCCAGTGGGCTGAAAAGTTTGACACTGTGTAAATGCGTTATATTTCTCTTATATCTAGAATTGAGTTCTAGCAAAACCTATTATGTGCCTCAGACTCAAAGAGAAGTGCGGAAAGTTTGTTCTCAATCATTATGAATGGCGCAATGGACGCTATGAACAGTGTTTTGGGCGGCCAGAGTGGCCGAGTGGTTCTAGGCGCTTCAGTCAGGAACCGCGCGACCACTACCGTCGCAGGTTCGAATCCTGCCTCGGGCATGGATGTGTGTGATGTCCTTAGGTTAGTTAGGTTTAAGTAGTTCTAAGTTCTAGGGGACTGATGACCTCAGATGACGAGTCCCATAGTGCTCAGAGCCAACAGTGTTTTGAGACAGCCAGCAGACTCTTTCATAAAGAGAAGCCTTGTTTTTCTCAGAAGTGGTGCCTTGTTTGTTTTAGAGGAAGCAGAAATGTTAGCGTAAGAAGTGGAGGTTGTCAGTACGTTTGTTCCCTAAAAGGTGATTTGTTTATTTTAAAAGAGAGATGGCGTTATCCCGAAGGAGAAGTCGTGGTGTTCTAGCAGAGGAGCTTTATCTGTTCTAGACGGAGAAGAGAAGCTTGGTTTGTAAAAATTGTAGGGAGAGAGAATTTGTGTTAGACAAGGACGACTGTTGGTTTCAGAAGACGAGTGTTGCTTATTTTTAGGAGAGAAGTCGTCTTTGTTATAAAAGAGAAGTGTTACTGCTTGGGAAGAGGAATCTCACTTGCTCTACAAGAGAAGTTTCATCTGCATCGGAAGAGGAGGCCTCTTTGTTTTGCAAGACCTGACATGTTTGAGTTTTAAAAAGTTGTCTTGTTTGATGTTTAGAAGTGAAAGTGTAGTTGTTATGTTACGTTCCATAGGAGAATTACATATTACGCCTTAACAGAACATTGAAAAGTGAGACGAGAGAGAGAGAGAGGGGGAGGGTGGTTCGAAATCCTGTAAAAAAACCGAAAAGAAGAAGATAAAGCTCAGTAAATACTTGACTATTAATCTAATGGTCTGAGGTTCACTGTTCACTCCCACATTAGTGGAGGTACGAAGTTCGCGGTGTACTGCATAAATCAGTTCTAAGGTTACGTTAGTATCCCAGTCAGTTATATTTTATATGGGTCCCGCCTGTGTGACATATCTCAAGTGGCACACACGATTGCTTTGAAAGAAGTCTCCAACTTGGAAGTGGTTAATTTTTCATTTTGGGTCCTTCATTTCTGCGAAGGCTCCACTGTCTAATCTAAGACTCTCTACTTTATATAGCACCTCTTATTACTAGTGATGTGCTGGACTGTTTAACTGGAGACAAGTGAAGTCTCTCACGACTGTTGTCCTCCTTGAGGAACGAAAAAAAGCATAACGTTTCAAATCAAATGAATCACTTAGATCTTTACGACAAATAATGGTCTGGTGGCTGCGAGAAGTTTCGTGGAACCATTTAATGTGTGACGCACGTGTCTGAAAAATTGTGAAACTGTTTCAGCACATTGTTAGGAAATCCATGCTTAATATTACTTTGACGATGGCCCACAGGGCTTTGTACAGAATGCAAAGACTGCAGAGACATCATTCGTGCTTGACGTATAAACTGTCTTTCTTATATCATCATCAACGTGAGCCAATCAGCAGTACATGTGCAAGACCCAGCCATTGTCTCACAAAAGGCAGATATTTTCCGCATCCAAAAAATATTATCCTCTACCAGGCGCATTTCGTACTTAAAGGCTTGAGATGATAAACTTAAAAAATATATATTTGTCAGTAACGTTTAACAGAATTGAAGTTATCAGCAGGAAGCATTTAGAATATTACCAACAAGGTTTTACGCAATAACAATCAAAGTTTATTGAAGTGTTGATATCAAATGATGTTTTTCAAATAGGTGGTAGCTAGTCTTAGGGCTGCACCTTGAAACGCCGTTTAGCCCGTTGTAGCAGTAGCTTCCGGGCGTGGCTTCTACAGAGTACATCTCTCATGGTCTTCCAGGAGGCTCAACGAGCCGAGCCTCAGAGAGCTGTACCAACGTCCACATGACCTTAACTGCTTACAACAAGGGGGATCACTCTCCAATACATGTCTCCGTCTCCCACTGTTAGGCTTTGATACGTCATTAAGCGACGTTGAATATTAATGTTTTGATATTACACTACTGGCGATTAAAATTGCTACACCAAGAAGAAATGAAGATAATAAACGGGTATTCATTGGACAAATATATTATACTAGAACTGACATGTGATTACATTTTCACACAATTTTGGTGCATAGATCCTGAGAAATCAGTGCCCAGAATAATCACCTCTGGCCGTAATAACGGCCTTGATACGCCTGGGCATTGAGTCAAACAGAGCTTGGATGGCGTGTACAGGTACAGCTGCCCATGCAGCTTCAACATGATATCACAGTTCATCAAGAGTAGTGACTGGCGTATTGTGACGAGCCAGTTGCTCGGTCACCATTGACCAGATGTTTTCAGTTGGTGAGAGATCTGGAGAATGTGCTGGCCAGGGCAACAGTCGAACATTTTCTGTATTCAGAAAGGCCCGTACATGACCTGCAACATGCGGTCGTGCATTATCCTGCTGACATGTAGGGTTTCGCAGGGATCGAATGAATTGTAGTGCCACGGGTCGTAACACATCTGAAATGTAACGTCCACTGTTCAAAGTGATGTCAATGCGAACAAGAGGTGACCGAGACGTGTAACCAATGGCACCCCATACCATCACACCGGGTGATACGCCAGTATGGCGATGATGAATACACGCTTCCAATGTGCGTTCACCGCGATGTCGCCAAACACGGATGCGACCATCATGATGCTGTAAACAGAACCTGGATTCATCAGAAAATATGACGTTTTGCCTTTCGTGCACCCAGATTCGTCGTTGGGTACACTATCGCAGTCGCTCCTGTATGTAATGCAGCGTCGAGGCTAACCGCAGCCTTGGTGTCCGAGCTGATAGCCCATGCTGCTGCAAAAGTCGTCGAACTGTTCGTGCAGGTGGTTGTTGTCCTGGAAACGTCCCCATCTGTTGACTCAGGGATCGAGAAGTGGCTGCACGATCCGCTACAGCCATGCGGATAAGATCCCTGTCGTCTCCACTGCTAGTGATAGGAGGCCGTTGGGATGCAGAACGGTGTTCCGTATTACCCTCCTGATTCCATATTCTGCTAACAGTCATTGGACCTCGACCAACGCGAGCATCAATGTCGTGATATGATAAACCGCAATCGCGATAGGCTACAATCCGACCATTATCAAAGTCGTAAACATGATGGTACGCATTTCTAATTCTTGCGCGAGGCATCACAACAATGTATCACCAGGCAACGCCGGTCAGTTGCTGTTTGTGTATGAGAAATCGGATGGAAACTTTCCTCATGTCAGCACGTTGTAGGTGTCGCCACCGGCGCCAACCTTGAGTGAATGCTCTGAAAAGCTAATCATTTTCTTATCACATTATGTTCTTCCTGTCGGTTAAATTTCGGGTCTGTAGCACGTCATCTTCGTGGTGTAGCAATTTTAATGACCAGTAGTGTATTAAAGATTCTTTTCTGTTTCTGGTGCTGGCAGTTCTAAGGATTGTAGTAGAGGCATACGAATTCCGTAAATATCTCGCTATAGAATCCTGAGTGCTGCACTGTAATTGGCACCACCTGGCGAGAGTTAGATGAAATATGAGGGCGAAACATAGGTCGTGGCTTCCAACTGATAATAATTTCCTCGCTTGTTAAAGGCGTTTCCATGAGGAATTGCATTATTTCATTATTTAACACATACATTACTGCGTCTAACTGGGGCGCTTTTTGACGGTTTCCGCACCATGTTCCACAGCTGTATCTGCATAAAAAGTTATTTTTTACACTATAATTGAAGTCAACAAAAATCGTTAGGTCCATTGGACATTCGAAATTTTTTTTTCAGATCGGTAACAGGTTCGCTAGATTCTGTGCTGTAGGAACCACGGGCCACGACAACCCTTCACAGGAAGAGCTTCGCTGCTGCAAGATTTGCTATGGTGATTGTTTTACATAAGAATATACAATATCCTACTAACTCAAGTGTCATTTACACTGAAGGACTGTTAGCGTTTTGGGGAGTGCTGTTTTATAGACTGAAGTTTAAGGCATGTTTCTGCGTCTAACGTTCCGTCTGCCATTGCTCAAACGCTATGAAGACGGAATTTATTGACAGGACACATTCTGAGATATCAAAAAATCGCTAGTTTGGTAATGGAGTTAAGTGACAACAAAGGACTGCAGGGTGAGACCAAGGATTGACAACAGTAGGCAAGTTAAAGTGGATGTAGATTGCAGTAGTTCTGCTGAGGTGAAAACGCTCGCGAAGGGTGCTTTAGCAAGGAGAGGTGCTTCGGACTGAAGAGCACCATGATAACACAGTGACAAAGTAATACTTTTTGGCACTGCTGTCCATTAAAGTAAACACGACGACGTGGTGACCGCCATGCCATTACCGTCAGTGATCTATCGACAGAATTTGCTGAGGCTGTATAGAAGAAACCATTCTAGAATTCCCCTAAATTCCTAAAGCACGAACGATCGGATGTGGATGCCACTAATTCCGATATCGATTCTAACACCTACCGCACTCGCTACTGAAAATACAAACAAAATAGTTGTACACCATTGGTAGCTGGGAAAGCCCGAATGGTTTATTAGCCGTCTAGTGGGAAAGGGTTCTGTTGCTCCACTCACAATGTTCCCTTTCCACGCTAAGTATGAGTGTTGTGTTTCTTTATGTGAATCTGTTTACTTAGCTGACTGTAACATGTGTGTATGTAGCGTGGTACTATGTTCGTATTGTATAATGGAGCTGGTGCATAGGCTGCTCTCAAACAGTACCAAAGAACCTCCCGATTTGAGGTCGCGATCCAGCGCGCGCGTCGCTTGAATATTGTCGTATGCCCTTGTTCCAGTAGACGCAGCGGAGAGGTTTGGAATCTAACCCGCAACGTTGGAATCAGAAACTTTTCGTCAACACAATGCTTTCCTTCCAAATGTTGCCCGTTAAAGTTTCTAACCTCACCAGGATTCGAACCGGATACCTCCGAGTCAAGCGCTACTGCACAGGCAAGCGATAACTACCCTCTATACGTTAGCAAGTGCAGAGTATTTGTGTTACATAACACACTGTTACCAACAGAGAGAAGCAGTTTCAAAACTATTGCTTGATTATACAACACTACCTGGCGATACTCGACGGTGCCTGGTTACTGTCTTATGCCGGGGCTATATTTGATAGAAAAGAAAGAATGAAGATAAAGGTTTAACGTCACATCGACACTCTGGTAGTTAAAGACGATATTAGATAGGAAAGGATTCCAACTTTCTATTGTGATAAAATAAACTTATTGTATTTACATACTACATTTTTAATTAGGGTAGCGCATAATAACACGTTTTAGTAACGTTAGCTGAGTTTAAAGTTAACTATGAAGAGTGATTATTTAGGACTGTAACTTTACTCGAGTGAAAAATCACAATTTTTGTAATTTATGTACCAAGCGTTCCACGTTTATCTATAACATGTCGCTGTCAACCTCAGCTCCTGGAGACAAAACGTCGTCAGGAATGTCACCACTTTGCCAACTGAAACCATAAGCTGTGGATTCGACGCCTATGTCGTTTGCTTACTATTACTTTTACATGTCATACCTGCACCTCACACATGAGCATGATGTCTTACACTGATATTTTTTTAGGGTATAAGCCCCATCCGTAAGGTTGATATCACTGTCTTCCTCTAGCGTTTTTCAGGTAGTTGAGTCATATGTAAAAGAAGAGATCGGTTGATGGGACACAACCTGAGGCTTCAACAAATAATGTAATTGGTAGTGGAATGATGTGAGGGATACGGGTGAAAGTCGTAAAGGGACACCAAGGTTTGACTACAGAATTAGGCTGAAGTGGACGTACGTTCAATATTCAGGGTTATTCGTAAGTACCTCCGTGGTTTAAGAAGCCGACCGTGTAAAAACTACGAGACTTCCAGAAAACAGACACGTGTCAATGAATGGAAAATCTCTGTAAAATTTCAGCTAACATCATAAGCAGTCAATGTGGATACGATTTGTGACGCGGCCGACGTCAATACGAGGGTAGAGTTAATTGAAATCGCTGGGAAGGCGCCCATGGATGTACAGCGACAGTAGATCGCTCTGTATCTGTTCATCTGGTTGCCTATCTGCAGGCGCGATCCAAGTGGATGTGACCAAACGCAGCGGCTTATTTGTGCATGTCGTGGTTGTGCGCTCTGCAACTTCACAATGGCGTGTTTGCGCTTCGGAACTTGGGTAGACGCTTCATCCATTGATACATGCCATTTTCTGTATGTTTTGTGGTTTTCATATAGTCTTCTTTTGAAAGCCTCTATATGCTTGGATGAAAAGGCTTTCACTGGTAGACTATAGTAGACAGGTGCATCAAAAATAGAAAGGGAGGAAGATCAAGGTTTAACGTCCCCTCGATGACGATTTCATTAGAGACGGATCACGAGCTAGTGTTGGAGAAAGATGTGGTAGAAACAAGACCTTTGCCTTTCAGCGAAAGTATCCCGGCATTTGTCGTAATTGATTTACAGAAATCACGGAAGATATAACTGTAGATAGCGGACGGGGATTCGAACTGCCACACTTCGAAACTTGAGTTTTCGAAGTGAAGGGCACAGCAATAACAATATTTTGTCACATTCCTACCAAGTATTGTTTAAACTGCTCAAGGCGTTCCAGAGATAACTTACATCTCATCATTTCCACTCATGCTCCCACCTCTACCTATATGAGTGGTTGCCCGTTTTCTTTTACCTCAGATCGTAAGACGTATTGCGGCTGACACTACTGCAGGATTTTCAGAGCTACGCTGAGACACAGAAACATACATCCGTTCTTGTATCTATAGACAGAATATTATTTCGTTACCACCAATGCGAAATGGAAACTTACGTGTAACAACTTCGGGCCTGCAATTAATGTTTTATTCGGTACCTGCCAAATATGTAGTTCAGTACTCGTACGTGGCACATTGAATGTTAGTTCACATCAGCTCTAAATCAGATTTAAAAGCGTCAACATTTTAATACAGTGTCACTGGAGTACCATATCCTACAGAGTATACCATACCCGATAAAAAAGAAAAACTCTGCTCGCTCGCCTGAGTGGCCGTGCGGTTCTAGGCGCTGCAGTCTGGAACCGCGAGACCGCTACGGTCGCAGGTTCGAATCCTGCCTCGGGCATGGATGTGTGTGACTTCTTTAGGTTAGTTAGGTTTAAGTAGTTCTGAGTTCTATGGGATTGATAACCTCAGTAGTTGAGTCCCATAGTGCTCAGAGCCATTTGAACTGTTTGATCGTGCCGACTCGCATACAGTGATTCCTGTCAGACCACCCAAGTTAAGCACCGTGGGGCGTGGCCATTACTTGGATGAGTGACCGCCCAAGTACGGCTGCGCTGTTGACATTGTCCTCCTTTGCTTTACGGTAGAGGAGACAGTGGGGGTGGTGGCGTTAAGTCTCTGATCACTATTCCTTGCGCCAAATATCCTGGATTCTCGGCAATATCTCGTGAAGTGAGGACATGCAACACTGCTGATTGTGTTCCGTTCGTGGGAATGTTAGCCTCATTAGTGCTCTTCGAAAGGAGTAGGCTGCGTGGCGGTACCTGGTTTCAAACTCTGCCTCCTCTCCAACACAAACAAGACACTTCAATGCTCACACAGCCATCACAGTCATCTACACGTAACGATGCACTTACGTACACAGCTCGCATATTTCCCGAAGGAAAGGTGCCTACGGGCGCATAGGATTGGAATTACTCGGCTGAACCTGCCGTTCGGGGTCTCCCAGCCATTCGTGCCGTACAACTTTACTTGTGTAGTCAAGGGTCTACAGCTTGCCTGTCCCGTAGTACTAGAAACTGCAGAACGTGCTTTCGGATCGGCGCGCTACGCTGGCTCGTCTGGAAGAGAGATGGCAGCTCGGCGACTGGTTGAGAGTCGCGGCAGGTACGCCGGCAGCCGCGAAAGGCAGGCGGGCACGCAGGCCAGTACTTGCAGCGCTGCCGGAAGGGGACGCCCGCGGGCCGTGTCCGACAGAACAGCCGGCCCGGCCCAGCCGCGAGAGAAAGCCGGAGAGCCAGCCGCGGGTCAAGGCGACCGCACCGCACCGCACCGGAGGATCCCTGCGTCTTGCGTCAGCCCGACACTACGCGGAGCCACGCCGCACCGCGTCCTGGGATATTAAACCCACGTCTCAGCCACTCATCGCTGCCTCGGCGCTGCAGCTCGCTCACTTGCGCGTCTCTCATTCTGCCGTGTAGTGCACAAAGTAACGACTCAATTCCGTGCTGTACCTAATCGGCATTTTCGTGACACGTGTCCGGTTCTACACTGGTATCTATAACTGAAGGACAAAAGTAACTTCTGCATGAAATGTCACTGCCGAGTAACACAGGTCCATGGAACTTGTGCCGTACATAGATAGAACTACTACAGTATACACTGAAGAGCCAAAGAAACTGGTACATCTGCCTAATATCGTGTAGGGCTCCTACGAGTACGCATAAGTGCGGCAACATGACGTGGTATGGACTTCACTAGTTCTGGAGGGAAGTGACGCCTTGAATCCTGCAGGGCTCTCCATAAATCCGTAAGAGTACGAGGGGGGGGGGGGGGGGGGGGGGGAGAGATCTCTTCTGAACAGCACGTTGCAATGCATCCCAGATATACTCAATAATGTTCATGTCTGGGGTGTTTGGTCACCAGCGGAAGTGTTTAAACGCAGAAGTGACTTGCTGGAGCCATTCTGTAACAAATCTGGAAGTGCGGGGCGTCGCGTTGCCCTACTGGAATTCCCCACGTCCATCGGAATGCACAATGGACATGCATGGATGCAGGTAATCAGACAGGATGCGTGTCACCTGACATAGTCCTGTCTAGACCTATCAAGGTCCCATATTACTCCAACTGCACCCCCCCCCCCCTCCACCGCCATTACAGAGCTTCCACAAGTTTGAACAGTCCCTTGCTTACATGCAGAGTCCATGGATACATGAGGTTGTCTCCATACCCGTACACGTCCATCCGCTCTATACAATGTGAAACGAGACTCGTCCGATCAGGTGAGGTGTAAAGCCTTGTGTCGTTCAGTCATCAAAGGCTCCGAAAACACATATCGACGATGATTCGTTGAATGGTTTGCACGCTGACACTTGTTCATGGTCCAGCGTTGTAATTGTAGAGGATCGACACTTGGGTAGTTACATTTTTCTATTTAAAGTCCAACGGAATTTACTCAGGCCTATAAATACTGATGTTTTATAGTTGTTTATGTATCAAACATTATTTACCTACAATCCGTCTGTAGACGGAAACGAGGAAATGTGTGTGAAATCTTATGGAACTTAACTGCTAAGGTCATCAGTCCCTAAGCTCACACACTACTTAATCTGAGGACAAACGCACACACCCATGCCCGGGGGAGGACTCGAACCTCCGCCGGGGCCAGCCGCACAGTCCATGACTGCAGCGCCTTAGACCGCCCGGCTAATCCCGTGAGGCTAGACGGAAAGGGAGCAACAGAAAACGACATAATCAGCGGATCATTACTATCCACGTTCCGTGTATCGACACTTTCTGTAGTGGGTGGCAATTGATCATCAACATCCGTAAATGTAACACATTGCGAATGCACAGACAGAAAGACCCGTTAATTTATGATTACATAAGTGTAGAACGGCAGTCACTGGAGGCAGTTACATCCGTAAACTAGCTACTAGTATGAGATTTGAAATGCAAAGACGACAATAAATTTATCGCTGGTAATGCAGATGCCAGGCTGAGATTCACTGGTAGAATCCTCAGGAAATGCAATCCACCAACAAAGGAAGTAGCTGACTAAGCATCCGTTCGCCCAGTAGTTGAATATTGCTCGTCAGAATGAGATCTGTACCATATAACATTGATAGGGCAAACAGAGAAGATCGGAAAAGGTCGGCACGTTTCTTTATAATTTCATTTACTGGGCGCGAGCATCACGCAGGTGCTGAGGCAACTCCAGTAGCAGACGCTGCAGGCATTCTGCATCACGGCGTGCGTCACTATTAAAATTCCGAGATCGTATGTTCCTGGAAGAGTCAACCAATATATTGCTTCCTTCTATGTATATCTTGCAAAAATACCTTGAAGATAAAATACGAGACATTTGAGGCCATGCGGAGGCTTAGCAGGAGTCCTTCGCGACTGGAACTGGAAAAGGGGGAAGTCGCAGTGGTACACAGTGGCTTGAGCAATATGCGAGGGTAATCCCAAAAGTAAGTATGTTTTTTATAAATAAGTAGACCTGTTTATTTCTACAATGGTTTACATCAGTTTACAGCTTGAACATTTAGCTACACTCCTGGAAATGGAAAAAAGAACACATTGACACCGGTGTCTCAGACCCACCAAAGTTGCTCCGGACACTGCGAGAGGGCTGTACAAGCAATGATCACACTCACGGCACAGCGGACACACCAGGAACCGCGGTGTTGGCTGTCGAATGGCGCTAGCTGCGCAGCATTTGTGCACCACCGCCGTCAGTGTCAGCCAGTTTGCCGTGGCATACGGAGCTCCATCGCAGTCTTTAACACTGGTAGCATGCCGCGACAGCGTGGACGTGAACCGTATGTGCAGTTGACGGACTTTGAGCGAGGGCGTATAGTGGGCATGCGGGAGGCCGGGTGGACGTACCGCCGAATTGCTCAACACGTGGGGCATGAGGTCTCCACAGTACATCGATGTTGTCACCAGTGGTCGGCGGAATATGCACGTGCCCGTCGACCTGGGACCGGACCGCAGCGACGCACGGATGCACGCCAAGACCGTAGGATCCTACGCAGTGCCGTAGGGGACCGCACCGCCACTTCCCAGCAAATTAGGGACACTGTTGCTCCTGGGGTATCGGCGAGGACCATTCGCAACCGCCTCCATGAAGCTGGGCTACGGTCCCGCACACCGTTAGGCCGTCTTCCGCTCACGCCCCAACACCGTGCAGCCCGCCTCCAGTGGTGTCGCGACAGGCGTGAATGGAGGGACGAATGGAGACGTGTCGTCTTCAGCGATGAGAGTCGCTTCTGCCTTGGTGCCAATGATGGTCGTATGCGTGTTTGGCGCCGTGCAGGTGAGCGCCACAATCAGGACTGCATACGACCGAGGCACACAGGGCCAACACCCGGCATCATGGTGTGGGGAGCGATCTCCTACACTGGCCGTGCACCGCTGGTGATCGTCGAGGGGACACTGAATAGTGCACGGTACATCCAAACCGTCATCGAACCCATCGTTCTACCATTCCTAGACCGGCAAGGGAACTTGCTGTTCCAACAGGACAATGCACTTCCGCATGAATCCTGTGCCACCCAACGTGCTGTAGAAGGTGTAAGTCAACTACCCTGGCCAGCAAGATCTCCGGATCTGTCCCCCCTTGAGCATGTTTGGGACTGGATGAAGCGTCGTCTCACGCGGTCTGCACGTCCAGCACGAACGCTGGTCCAACTGAGTCGCCAGGTGGAAATGGCATGGCAAGCCGTTCCACAGGACTACATCCAGCATCTCTACGATCGTCTCCATGGGAGAATAACAGCCTGCATTGCTGCGAAAGGTGGATATACACTGTACTAGTGCCGACATTGTGCATGCTCTGTTGCCTGAGTCTATGTGCCTGTGGTTCTGTCAGTGTGATCATGTGATGTATCTGACCCCATGAATGTGTCAATAAAGTTTCCCCTTCCTGGGACAATGAATTCACGGTGTTCTTATTTCAATTTCCAGGAGTGTATTTTTCGACACAATCACCATTTCTGTCGATGCAGTTTTGTAGACACTATGGAAGCTTTTGTGTGCCAATGTCATACCTGCTCGCCGCCATGCTGTTCAGAAAGTTATGAACTTCTTCTTTCACCTCGTCGTCGGAGCTGAATCGCTTTCCGGTTAGATGTTGTTTTAACCTAGGGAACAGGTGACAGTAATTGGGCGCCAGGTCAGGACTATAGGGTGGGTGGGTGATTATGTTCCACTGAAACTGTTGCAGGAGAACAACGGTTTGCCGAGCGATGTGTGGGCGAGAGTTTTCATGTAGAATGTGTGCGCCCATGTTCAACATTTTTCTTCTCCGGTTCAGATTGCCCGTTTGAGTTCTTTCAGAGTTTTGAGTTTTTTCAGAGTATCACAGTATCTGTGGTCCCAGCGATTCAGCTCCGACGACGAGCTGAAAGAAGACCTTCATAACTTTCTGAACAGCATGGAGGCGAGCTGGTATGACATGGGCATACAAAAACTCCCACAGCGTCTACAAAAGTGCATTGACAGAAATGGTGATTATGTCGAAAAATGGCTAAATGTTCAAGCTGTAAACTGATGTAAACCACTGTAGAAGTAAACAGGTCTATGTACTTATAAAAAATAGGAGACCTTACTTTTGGGATTACCCTGGTAGATGTAGATGCAGTTGTCCTGTTCGGAGCCTGTTCCTTATGTTTGGCAATATGCTATATACACACCTTTCATAAAATGGAGGGGAAATGCAGGAGTATGTCTAATAATAAGAAAACAGATATGTTCAAATGGCTCTAAGAACTATGGGACTTAACATCTGAGGTCATCAGTCCCCTAGAACTTAGAACTACGTAAACCTAACCAACCGAAGGACATCACACACATCCATGCCCGAGGCAGGATTCGAACCTGCAACCGTAGCGGTCGCGCGGTTCCAGACTATAGCGCCTAGAACCGCTCGGCCACTCAGGCCGGCTATAGAAGGAGTTGTTGAGAAGAAATCAATTTAGGTTGGATTTAAAATTTGCTCTACTATCCGTCCGACGTCTTGTGTTACGGGACATATAATCAACCATTTGATTGTTAATGCATATTAAAATTCTTTCTGAGCCACTGACGACAACAGCAGTATTTTTTTCTTTTTTGCGGAACATAAATTCCTCGTAAACTGGCGGGTCAGCCGCCATGTGGGCCTCGGGTCTGCCCACAAGACTGACTTGTAAACTGTGCTATATTTCTCGGCTGTCTAAGCACACGTCACCCAATCGCGACTCCAGTGCTTCCGCCGTATGACAAGCGTGCGGACGCGGTCTCTCCGCTTCCGACAGGGAGGCCAAACGCGGTGCGGTCTTGGGCTAAATATAGACCCGACACTCGATCGCTAGGAGCTGCGCCGCCGGTGATCGGACACAGTATCGGGCAGTGTTCAGTCGCACGCCGACTGCTGTTAGTAAACAAAAGCGTTGCGTGATAAGCTAGCGCTGTTTGTAAGTGGGTGGGGGGTGTGGGGTCGCTCGGGGCCCTTGAACCGCGCCGCTCGTCTGGACGCCTCCGCCCGCGGCTGTCGCAACCGCAGGCCAGGGCATCTCACGTTCCGCATTAGCATAACGCGGCGCTGCGTGGCCTCGCCATTTGCAGCCGCCACCTGGCTCGTTTCCATGGTAACGGACGCCTATCCCGGTGGCGATCTCGTGACACAACCAACTGCCATAAGGACGGCTCCAAGTGGTGCAAGCTCCGTCACTCATTCGAAAGAAAAGAAAGTCATATGCCAGTGTTCGTTGGGCGATCACGGGGGATAAGTTTTGCCACGTAATCAGGCAGTTTTTTCTTCCTCCTCATGCAGCTATCACTTTTTTTGTGATGTGTGAGAGTTACATGTCCGTTGAGTGCAGGTATTTCAGCGCGGATCTAGAATTTGTGTGCGGAAGGGTGACAGTTTCTTACAGTGTTTCGCCGAGCGGGATTAGCCGAGCGGTCTGAGGGCGCTGCATTCATGAACTGTGCGTCTAGTCCCGGGGGAGGTTCGAGTCCTCCCTCGGGCATGGGTGTGTGTGTTTGTCCTTAGGATAATTTAAGTAGTGTGTAAGCTTAGGGACTGGTGACCTTAGCCGTGAAGTCCCACAAGATTTCACACACATTAGAACATTTTACAGTCTTTCCCTCCCCTCTCCCCTCCCCCTCCCGACCCACCAGTCAACACTAAATTCAGCTTGTTGTCAGCTCTACATTTAATGAGCCACTTACGTCTATGATGCTAACGTCTTGCCACAGTCATAACACCGGTTCCTGTCAGATTATCAAAGTTAAGCACTGTTATGCTTGGCTAGCACTTCAGTGGGTGAGCGTCTGGGCCTGCTGTGCGCTGTTGGTGAGCAGGATGTACTCGTACCTTGTGAGATAAATCGAGGAGCTACCTGACTGAGAAGTAGCGACTCTGGGTATGAAACCTGACAACAATCAGAAGAGCGTGTGCTGACCACATGTCCCTACACATCCGCATTCAGTGACGCTAACTTTAAAAAAAGGCGTAACTTGGCTTCTAAGACGATTTGTGGTCAAAAGGGGGATGTTGATGCCGTAGTTTGTCCAGTGTGAAAAACTGAATGAAAATGTTACGTATCGACGGAATTTTTTTGTACCCGTCTTTCGTTTGAAACGTTACAATAAAAAGATAAATATCTGGTAAACGGCCGGGAGAGAGATGTGTTGATCCCATGAGCCTCACGCAATTTTCTGAGGCTAATACGTCGTTCGGTCAGTTCCGATTGGCCCTTCTGTAGCCAGAGCTGCGGAGAAGTTTGACATCTAGTTTTTTTCTTAGACCCTAGTTTTTTTTCCGTAGGTTCCTTGAACTTCGAGCCATAGACGATTGTAGCACGTTGTCGATGTCATCTAAGTAACGAATCCATCAAGGACATCTTAACCCTTCTAAATCTACCCCAGTGGACTGCTGGTGATAGGACTTTGAAGTACAAACGCGAAGCAACTACCACAGCTAAACCGCGATAAGGCTGTCCTCATGTTCCTCCCTCCGGAGGTTCGAGACCCCCCCCAGTTATGGGTGTGTGTGCTGTTCTTAGATTAAGTTAGTTTAAGCAGTGAGTAAATCTCATTACCGATGACCTCAGCAGTTTGGACCCTTAAGAATTCACACTTTAGAACAGTTTTTGGTCCTCATGTGCTGACGGAAAAGGACTGTGGAGCACTGTGGATGGTGGTTGCAAAAAATCGCGTGAAATCAGCAAAAGGAATCACTCGTGAGTTTCCAAGTGCTGCCAGCAGTCCAGCTAGCACAATGATCGTTCGTAGGAAGTAAAAAGAAAAATGCGGTGCAGTGCTCGAGCAACTCCTAATACGCGATATGGTTGTATAGTCAATGGTAAGCGACTCTTGAAGTGGTATAATTAGCGACGGAAAACTATAAATGCGGAATGATATGAACATATTTTACAGCGTTTTGTTCTGCGCACTGTACAGCTAAACACTTAACATCTCGGAGACGATGGTTGGCTGTATGAAAATGCACCTTGTCATACAGCAGCATTTGCGAGCCAATGGTTAGATGACGTCAACATTATTCAAATGGACTGTCCGGCCTAGAGTCCCGTCCTGAATTCAAGGTAAGGCGTTTGGTATGTATTAGAACGTCTTTTTCTCTCCAGCCCCCGCATCCGACATCACTACCTTCATGATGTTGGCTCTTCAGGAAGAAAGGGCTGGCATTTCTTGGTAAAATTTGTGGTAAGCTTCTATGGAACGAAACTGCCGAGGTCATCGGTCTCTAGGCTTAAACGCTACTTAATCCAACTAACAGTAACTTAAGCGAGGGACAACACACACACACACACACACACACACACACACACACACACACACACACACACACACACACCCACACACACACACACACACACCCACACCCATGCCCGAGGGAGGACTCGAACCTCCGACAGGTGGAGCCGCGCGAACCATGACAAGGTGCCCTAGACCCCGCGATCATTTCTAAAGAGACGTTCATACACCTCACTGAAAGTATCACCGGTAGAGTTCAAACAGTCCTACAGGCTAAGGGATGACAAACCCCATATTAATGTCCACTCATGGTTGCCTGGATATTTATCAGACAGTTATTTCACTGAGTTCTCAGTTTCTTAGACATTAAGTGCCAGCAATGTAAATAAATAATAATTATTATTATTATTTAATGTGAATAGTCAATCTGACGACCACGTTCAAAGTTTCACTTCCATACGTGGCTACAGTCCATACGAATACTTTCAGAAACTACTTCCTGACACTTAAATCTATACTCGATGTGAACAAATTTCCCCTTCTTCAGAGACGCTTTGCTTACCATCGCCAGTCTACATTTTGTATCCTCTCTACTTCGACCATCATCAGTTATTTTGCTCACCAAATAGCAAAACTCCTTTACTACTTGAAGTGTCTCATTTCCTAATCTAATTCCCTCAGCATCACCCAAGTTAACTCGACTATATTCCATTATTCTCGTTTTGCTTTTGTTGATGTTCATCTTATACCCCCCCTTTCAAGACACTGTCCATTCCGTTCAACTGCTCTTCTGCTCTGACAGAATTACAGTATCATCGGCGAACTTTAAAGTTTTCATTTCTTCTCCATGGATTTTAATACCTACTCCGGATTTTTCTTTTGTTTCCTTTACTGCTTGTGTTCAGTATACAGATTGAATAACACCGGGGATAGGGTACAACCCTGTCTCACTCCCTTCCCAACCTCTGCTTTCCTTTCATGTCCCTCGACTCTTATAGCTGCTCAAATGGTTCAAATGGCTCTGAGCACTATGGGACTCAACATCGTAGGTCATAAGTCCCCTAGAACTTAGAACTACTTAAACCTAACTAACCTAAGGACATCACACACACCCATGCCCGAGGCAGGATTCGAACCTGCGACCGTAGCAGCCTCGCGGCTCCGGACTGCAGCGCCAGAACCGCACGGCCACCGCGGCCGGCTCTTATAGCTGCCATCTGGTTTCTGTACAAATTGGAAATAGCCTTTCGCTCCTTGTATTTTACCCCTGCCACCTTTAGAATTTGAAAGACAGTATTCCAGTCAACGTTGTCAAACGTTTTCTGTAAGTCTACAAATGCTAGAAACGTAGGTTTGCCTGTTCTTAATCTAGCTTCTAATATTAGCCGTAGGGTCAGTATTGCCTCACGTGTTCCAACATTTCTACAGAATCCAAACTGATCTTCCCCGAGGTCAGCTTCTACCAGTTTTTCCATTCGTCTGTAAAGAATTCGTGTTAGTATTTTTCAGCCGTGACTTATTAAACTGATAGTTCGGTAATTTTCACATCTGGCAACACCTGCTATCTTTGGGATTGGGATTACTATACTCTTCTTGAAGTCTGAGGGTATTTCGCCTGTCTCATACATTTTACTCACCAGATGGTAGAGATTTGTCAGGACTGGCTCTCCCATGGCTGTCAGTAGTTCTAATGGAATGTTGTCAACTCCCAGGGCCTTGTTTCGACTTAGGTCTTTCAGTGCTCTGTCAAACTCTTCACACAGTATCATATCTCCCATTTCATCTTCATGCACATCCTCTTCCATATCCATAATATTGCCCTCAAGTACATCGCCCTTGTATAGACCCTCTATATACTCCTCCCACCTTTGTGCTTTCCCTTCTTTGCTTAGTGCTGGGTTTCCATCTGAGCTATTGATATTCATACAAGTGTGCTTCTCTTTTCTCCAAAGGTCTCTTTAATTTTCCTGCAGGCAGTATCTATGTTACCTCTAGTGAGATAAGCCTTTACATCCTTACATTTGTCCTCTAGCCATCCCAGCTTAGCCATTTTGCACTTCCTGTCGATCTCGTTTTTGAGACGTTTGTATTCCTTTTTGCCTGCTTCATTTACTGCATTTTTGTATTTTCTCCTTTCATCAATTAAATTCAATATTTCTTCTGTCACCCAAGTATTTCTACTAGCCCTCGTCTTTTTACCTACTTGATCCTCTGCTGCCTTCACTACTTCATCCCTTAAAGCTACCCATTCTTCTTCTACTGTGTTTCTTTCCCCCATTCTTGTCAATTATTTCCTTATGCTCTCCCTGAAACTCTGTACAACCTCTGATTTAGTCTGTTTATCTCCTTAAATTCCCACCTTTTTGCAGTTTCGTCAGTTTTAATTTACAGTTTATAACCAATAGATCGTGGTCAGAGTCCACATCCGCCCCTGGAAATGTCTTTCAATTTAAAACTTGGTTCCTAAATCTTTGTTTTACCATTATATAATCTATCTGAAACCTGTCAGTATCTCCAGGTTTCTTCCATGTATACAACCTTCTTTTATGATTCTTGAACCAAGTGTTAGCTATGATTAAGTTATGCTCTGTGCAAAATTCTACCAGGCGTCTTCCTCTTTCATTTCTTACCCACAATCCGTATTCACCTACTACATTTATTTCTCTCCTTTTCCTACTATCGAATTCCAGTCACCCATGACTATTAAGTTTTCGTCTCCCTTCACTACCTGAATAATTTCTTTTATCTCATCATACATTTCTTCAACTTCTTCGTAATTTGCAGCCGAGTGGTCTAAGGCGCTTGCAGTCATGGACTGTTCGGCTAGTCCCGGCGGAGGTTCGAGTCCTCCCTCGGGCATGCGTGTGTGTGATTGTCCTTAGGATAATTTAGGTTAAGTACTTTGTAAGCTTAGGGACTGATGACCTTAGCAGTAAAGTCCCATAAGATTTTACACATATCTGAACGTTTTTCGTCATCTGGAGAGATAGTTGGCATATAAACTTGTACTACTGTAGTAGGTGTAGGCTTCGTGTCTATCTTGGCCACAATAAGGCGTTCACTATGCTGTTCGTAGTAGTTTACCGGCACTCCTATTTTTTATTCATTATTAAACCTACTCCCGCATTACCCCTATTTGATTTTGTATTTATAACCCTCTATTCACTTGACCAGAAGTCTTGTTCCTCCTGCCACCGAATTTCGCTAATTCCCACTGTATCTGACTTTAACCTATCCATTTCCCTTTTTAAATTTTCTGACCTACCTACCCGATTAAGGGATCTGACATTCCACGCTCCGATCCGTAGAACGGATTGCTTCAGTAAATATAACACATCAACGGAAGTCAGTAGACAGGGTAGAGCATGCTAAGTTTTTGGGTGTACATACAGATGAGAATCTTAATTGGAAAATTCATATTTTGGATCTTCTAAAGCGACTAGGTTCAGCAACTTTTGCAATCAGAATAATCGCCAATTTTGAGGATATAGAAATTAGAAAGCTAACATACTTTGCATACTTTCACTTTCTGATGTCATATGGAATAATATATTGGGGTAATTAACATTTAGACCAAAAGTATTCACTGCTCAAAAGAAAGTAGTTAGAATAATGTGTGGTGTTCATAGTCGCACATCTTGTAGGCACCTTTTAAATGATAGGGAATTCTTACAACCTCCTCACAGTACCTTTACTCCCTAATGAAACTTGTTCTCAAGAACATGGACCACTTTAATAAAAACAGTGACATTCACAATTATAATACCAGAAAAAAGAAAGACTTACACTATCCTTTGCTCATCTTTGGCACAGAAAGGGGTAAAATATGCCGCTATGAACATTTTCGACAGATTATCAGATGAAATAAAATGTCTGACAGACAGCAGAAATAGCTTCAAAAATAAATTGAAATCACATCTCCTTCACAACTCCTTCTACACCATAGATGAATTCTTAAATATGAATAAATAAATCTACAGATAAGTATATGCATTTTGTGCCATTTAAGATATATATATATATTAGCATACCATACAATTGATCAATGGCACACGCAACCAACTAACTAACTATATGCAACCTTTCCTCTACTGCAGATTTTACTAAAGCATTTTCTTGGACCATCTCTCTCAAATATTTTTTTCCCCTCTCTATTTGGCCAAATCTATTTACAGGACTTTTGGAGCATGCTTACCGTTTTTTACAAATTTTATTTGTTCTACGGAAATTGTTAAGCCAGTTCTTCTCGTTATTTCTTACAGATTTATTTGCGTTATAGCAGATGCCACGTTTTCGGAAAGTGTAGCACAATCATCTGCAAATCCAAGACCTAATATCCTTAGGCGATATGTTGAGTTCAATAGGTTTTTCGTTCCATATTCTCCCTGTTTTCTCTAATACACGATTAAAAATAAATAGGGATAGGTCGTCATCTTGTCGTACATCAGCTTTTATTTTGAAAGGCTGTGAAATTTCGCCCATCAATTTTACATTACAGACTGCATCTGTAAGTTAATTTTGCCAGTTTAGACTTAAGCCAAATTCTCGAATTATTTTATGCATAGTTTCTCTGGCAACGGAAATCCAAAAACTACAATGTCTTTTCAATTAAATAATCTGTGGCGAATTACTGACTTAAAAATTAAATATTTGTTCTGAGCATGACCATCCTTTCCTAAAATCACTCTGATATTCACATAAATGACTGTCTATTGTTACTTCTATTCCGCTTAATAAAATATTGCAAAATACTTCATACGCTACTGGCAGCGAAGAGATTCCTCTGTAGTTGTTCGCAAACTTTTTATTACTTTTTTGTGGGTTGGATGTATCAGGGCAACTTTCCATTGCTCTGGAATTTTTTCTGTTCTTCAGAATTATTATTACTAGCGGATTCTCCCATTAAATGGAAGACCTGAAACAGTAACTCAATCAATTTTTGTTTAGGTTTTTCTTGTCGTTCCAAGAGCCTTTCATTCTTTTTCAGAAGGCTTGTTTACAATCTTCCAACAACGTTCGTCTATACTGTTTTTGTTTTGGTTGCTCTGATGCAACTTTCAATTTGTCTACAGTGGGGCTGAAGGTATCTCTTTCTAAAATATCAGATGATTTATGTTCGCGTTTGTGAGGTCATTTGCTATTTCGGTCAGCCTAGGTGTTCAGTTCTTACGAGATGTTACATAGTCGATTAGCATTTTCATCAGTCACATTCCTGGTAGACTGTTGAGACGACGGAATAATTTCATTCACCTTCTCTTAATATCAGTTTCGATGTTTGAAAACTTTTCTGTTCTTTTGACTGATTGTAGCCAGGTCCAAACTTGGGTATGTCAAACTAGGAAAATTTTCCTAATTTGTCTTATTTTCTGATTTCTTCGTGTTTTCTATTAAGTATCAGTGGTTCACTTGCGTAGAGGACTTTCGGTTTCATGACTGTGTTGCAGTGCCGAATTTTTGTCTGTCTTGACATCGAATTTTTGTTGTAGAGGTTCTGGGCTAACTCTAATGCTTTCCTTTTTAACTTTTTGGAGACGATTTTGCTGTGAGATTTTTTCAAAATCAGTTGGTTCGACGAATTCTCCGATCCATTTAAAGTATAAGATTTTGTTCTTTTTACCATATTTTGTTTTCAGGCTCTCGATTTCTGTCGTTTAATATAAGAATTCAGTTATCTTGAAGACAAGACATGTGTAGTACGTTAAAGTGGTTCAAGTGGCTCTGAATACTATGCGACTTAACTTCTGAGGTCATCAGTCCCCTAGAAGTTAGAACTACTTAAACCTAACGAACCTAAGGACATCACACACATCCATCCCCGAGGCAGGATTCGAACCTGCAACCGTAGCGGCCGCTCGGCTCCAGACTGTAGCGCCTAGAATCGCACGGCCACTCCGGCCGGCTGTAGTACGTTAAAAGTCGTGGTGATGGTAAGCAGTTGCAAGTGATGAAGAGTGGCGTGAGGGGGGGGGGGGGGGGGGAGGAAGACGAGAAGTTGGGAAGTTACAGCCAGTAAAAGGTGAGAACGTTCCAAACCCCCCCCCCCCCCCCCATCCCCCTGCCCCACCCACTTTACGTCAGAACCCAATCGTAAGTCCGCGTCCGTCATGGGCACAGTGGAGCGGAGCAGTGGACTTGGATTAATCTACAAACTTGAACCTAGTGACGTTAAGATAACACTTGCCGAAAGAATATCTGCTCCGAACTCTCAGGATTAGGTGTATATATGCTAAAGGGGAAGAGGGCAGAATGAAATCAGCACTGTGGAGTTGTGAATGCTAAAATCGCATATACAGAATGACCTCACTTTATGGGTAGCCGCCTAACACACAGTGACCTTAGAAACGAGTTCCCAGGGAGGAGAACAGTGGGTCACGTCGGCAGTTGGCTTTTCCCCGGCTGCTGGTGGAGAAGCCGGGCCAGAGGCGCCTCTGCCGCGGGCGGCGGGCGTCGCCACCCTGGCAGGGCACGAGGTCAGTGGGAAGCGGGCTGCGTGCTGGGACAGAGGCGTGCCTGCCCAGGCGGGTTTCGCCAGCTCAGGCTTAGCTTTATCGGAATTGTCACTGCGGGCTCCCCGTACTGTTACTCGGTGCAGGAGCTGCTGAAAATCTTTCACCACTCGGGTTGTCCCAAACGTATTTGACAGTTTAGATTTGAGGGCAGACGTACGTGGTCAGTTATGTCGCGAGTTATAATAAAATGGAGCATTTAAAAATTGGGCTTAATCACATGGGTGGCCGAAGTGGCCGAGCGGTTCTAGGTGCTTCAGCCTGGAACCGCGCGACCTCTACGGTCGCAGGTTTGAATCCTGCTGGGGCATGGATGTGTGTGATGTCCTTAGGTTAGTTAGGTTTAAGTACTTCTAAGTTCTAGGGGACTGATGACCTCAGATGTAAAGTCCCATAGTGCTCAGAGCCACTGAAACCTTCCCGTCTCCTCTATACCTCTTTTTGTTACTGATAACCTTCCCTTTTACAGTACCCTATGTAACCTTCCCTCTAGGATTTCTATCTCTTGCTTAATAATAACAACAAATGAAATCTTCCCTTTGAACTTTATTCTCTTTCTCAATCATCGCATACAACTTTAAGTGCTGCTTTTTAAAAGTGATTTTTGGATTATTTCCACGAAACATATAATGTGTCGTCGTCGTGGCCCTCAGTCGTTATGTGCAATAACCCAAACCTCTTCCTTACCTTTTTTACTGTTACTGGATCGCCATCTGACCGCTACAGCGAACTGCGACGTGAATATACTTACTCTGGTTTACTATACTCTATTAACTGCTGGTATGCTGTCATAATAAGTGGATGTATTTATTACCAAAGCTGACGTTATTCTTTAATTAATTTGACTGAAGTTACGTAATTCATAGTTAAACTTTTCTTGACAACAATAAAATTTTTGCAAAGTTGATGGTTTTGCGATGCAGTAATGCAACATTGCTGGCAAAAATTAATTGTATTCTGAAAACGCTTCAAATATTTACTGTTGGTAATGAAATGAATTTACAAACGTTCAAATGGGACTTACTTTTTACAATAATCTTACAACTAGCAGTGCGCAATAATACCTTCAGTAGTCTTGAGTTTCGGAAAGAAAATAATTCAATAATATTAGTTCCTCGTATTATAAGAGTTATCTGATGTCTTTGTACATCTGTTTATCTGTTTATAATCTCTTGTAAATCATAGCTGGTGGCTGGCAGGCACACCGCTCCTCTCAACCTCTCGCTTCAGACCTGCTACCGACTCGCTTCACTTCTCGGTTACTACTGACTTCCTACGAACGCTGAAGTGCGGTACCTCCTGCGAACAATGCTTCTGCCAACAATGCTTTCTGGTGCAGTCAATCCCTGCTACCATTACAAAATGTATCAATGCGCGGTCTTTCCCGCTCTTTTCTTAAAATGTATCCATACGCGGTCTCTCTCACCCTTTTTAAAATTATGTCAATTTGCGGTCTCTCTTGTAAACAATACTTCGTGCAGACATTCCCTACTACCACATTTATATTTCCAACATCACCCAATTAATAAAGTATAAACATCTTTCATAAATTGTGGTTTGAAAATAGACAAAAAATGGCTCTGAGCACTATGGGACTCAACTGCTTTGGTCATTAGTCCCCTAGAACTTAGAACTACTTTCACCTAACCAACCTGAGGACATCACACACATCCATGCCCGGGGCTGGATTCGAACCTGCGACCGTAACAGTCACACGGTTCCGGACTGCGCGCCTAGAACCGCGAGACCACCGCGGCCGGCTGAAAATAGACAACAGAAATACACATGTCTTACACCATTTGAACCATTTAATCACCGGAATTGTCAGATGCAGAGTTAAATACTTCATTTACGGTCCGAGGATGGTCAGATTGTGACCAAAATATGTTAAAATTCAGCTATCGTATGATGCAGTACCCTGCCTTTATCACCGCTTCCGAAATGAACTGTCACGCTGCTGCGCAGTGTGCGCTGGCTTAAAACTTGATTGCATATTAAAACTGTGCATTGGATTCGGATTTGAAACTGGAATTTTTGCCTTTCGCGCACAACGACTGTACTGTCTTGTATTCATTGCTCTATCTGGCTGTTTCTTCGTCAGTTTCCGCTTCAGTTGTGTGCGACTGTCACGTGACACCTCGTAAGTACCACTCCGTCTTCAGGCCACGAGTGGCCTACCGGGACCATCTAACCGCCGTGTCGTCCTCAGCTGAGGATGCGGGTAGGAGGGGCGTGTGGTCAGCTCACCGCTCTCCCGGTCGGTATGATGGTTTTCTTTGACCGGAGCCACTACTATTCGGTCGTGTAGCTCCTCAGTTGGCATCACGAGGATGCGTGCACCCCGAAAAATGGCAACAGTGCATGGCGGCCTGGATGGTCACCAATCCAAGTGCCGACCACGCCCAACAGCGCTTAACTTCGTTGATCTCACAGGAACCGCTGTATCCAGTGCGGCAAGGCCGTTGCCACTCGTAAATATCATCGACACAAGGTTTTTTTTTTATCGTATAGGGTGGCCAGTCCCACGACCGACTATGATGAGCTATAGTTGCCGTATAAGATACCCAAACAGTACTCACGACCCCCGACCTCACACCTCTGCTTCCATATTTCCGACAGTACCTCATCTCCTATTTTGAGAGAGTTTCAAATCGGTGAACACTCCGCTGCACAATAAAAATGCATTATAGGAATAATGCCCTAGGCTGTGGCCAAGACAAATGTGTAAAATATATTTTTTTCCAGGAGTGCTACTCCAGCATGCCATGCGGAAAACCTTAATCATAGCGTTTAATGTCCCCTTGGCAACAAGGGTTTTGGTGGCGGAGTACCAGCTCGGATTGTTTAAGGATGAGATAGGAAATCGGCCATCCTCTTTCAAAGGAATCATCCTGGGATTTGGGTAGAGCTACTCTACTTGCCATTAAAATTGCTACACCACGAAGATCACGTGCTACAGACGCGAAATTTAACCGACAAGAAGAAGATGCTGTGATATGCAAATGATCAGCATTTCAGAGCATTCACACAAGGTTGGCGCCTGTGGCGACACCTACAACGTGCTGACATGAGGAAACTTTCCATCCGATTTCTCATACACAAACAGCAGTTAACCGGCGTTTCCTGGTGAAACGTTGTTGTGATGCCTCATGTAAGAAGGAGAAATGCGTACCATCAAGTTTCCGACTTTGATAAAGGTCGGATTGTAGCCTATCACAATTGTTGTTTATCGTATCGCGACATTGGTGCTCGCGTTGGTCGAGATCCAATGACTGATGGCGGAATATGGAATCGGTGGGTTCAGGAGGGTAATACGGAACGCCATTCTGGATCCCAATGGCCTCGTATCACTAGCAGTCGAGATGACAGGGATCTTATCCGCATGGCTGTAACGGATCGTGCAGCCACTTCTCTATCCCTCAGTCAACAGATGGGGACGTTTGCAAGACAACAACCATCTGCACGAACAGTTCGACGACGTTTGCATCAGCATGGACTATCAGCTCGGAGACCATGGCTGCGGTTACCCTTGACGCAGCATCACAGACAGGAGCGCCTGCGATGGTGTACTCAACGACGAACCTGGGTGCACGAATGGCAAAACGTCATTTTTCGGATGAATCCAGGTCCTGTTTACAGCATCATGATGGTCGCATCCGTGTTTGGCGATATCGCGGTGAACGCACATTGGAAGCGTGTGTTCGTCATCGCCATACTGGTGTATCACCCGGCGTGATGGTATGAGGTCCCATTGGTTACACGTCTCCGTCATGTCTTGTTCACACTGGCTGCACTTTAAACGGTGGGAGTTACATTTCAGATGTGTTACGACTCGTGGCTCTACGCTTCATTCGATCCCTGCGAAACCCTACATTTCAGCAGGAAAATGCACGACCGCATGTTGCAGGTCATGTACGGGCCTTTCTGGATACATAAATGTTTCACTGCTGCCCTGGCCAGCATATTCTCCAGATCTCTCACCAATTGAAAACGTCTGGTCAATGGTAGCAACTGGCTCGTCACAATACGCTAGTCACTGCTCTTGATGAACTGTGGTATCGTGTTGAATCTGCATGGGCAGCTTTACCTGCACACGCCATCCAAGCCCAATGTCCAGGCGTATTAATGCCGTTATTATGGCCAGGGGTGACTGTTCTGTGTACTCATTTCTCAGGATCTATGCGCCCAAATTGCGTGAGAAGGTAATCACATGTCAGTTCTAGTACAGTATATTTGTCCAATGAATACCCGTTTACCATCTGCATTTCTTTTTGGTGTAGCAATTTTAATGGCCATTAGTGTATTTAGGGGAATCGCTGAAAATCTAAATCTGGATGATAGGACACGGATTTAAACCGTCTTCCTCGGCAATGCAAGTCCAACAGGTAAAGAACAGCGCCATCTCACTGCCGGAAATAATGACAAAAAAACTAAGATACAAAATATAATCCCAACAGAGAAGGAAGATGCAAAACACACACACACACACACACACACACACACACACACACACACACGGCTCGCCGCTCTTTGGCGGGTTCGTGCTTGATTGCCTCAGAGCCCCACCTTTTGTATCATAATTTCCTTTCCTCACTGCATCCTCGTGCTGTTCTTTTTCTCCTCCCTTGGGGAATATGTGTGAGTTGTTTTTGGGAATGTGTTCTGCATTTCCAGTAGCCGATATCAGAACAGTCTGTCCACTGCTGTTCGTTCCTTTTTTTTTGTTTGTTTGTTCCCCTTCTCCTATTGATCCTCCTCTTTGGCGCCCCTGAAGGCCGTCTGACACGTAGCAGGTGACTGGGTAACGCGTAATTCCCATCCCTGGGACGACAGGTAGGACTCACACGTACCCGGTGGTACAGGCCAGGCCCAGGAGGGGTGATTGCCTGAGCTGCTTCCTTCGTAAATTGCCGAGCGCTCCCTCTGACAGATGTTCCGGAGGTGTGACGTGAGGTATGGCTATAGTACAGTAGGACATGTTTTTATAAAACGGATCTGAATATGGCCATTATTCACCGAAACCGGTAGTCTGATGGCAAAAAAATTTGTAACCATAGACGTAAAGAAAATTTAAATTCCTTCCCTGTAGTTATCGCCACATTTCTGTCTCCAGCTGTGTTTCCAAGGTGATGGGCCATTTTATTCGTGCCCGCAGTATGAATTTCGAGCGCTCCATTCTGCAGGTGATAATCTTGTCACTGTGTAGCCTTTGTGATGAATGGTTTTCTGCCGTATTACCAGGCTGTGGCCGTGTTTATCGATTTGGGATAAGCTTGCGACATTTGCTGGAGGACTGGTATCCTCTGTACTCTCCACACGTGGCGATTCTGTGGCCGAATGCCCCGTTTTCTTTAGGAGTTTTTAAATGACCGAGTTTTCAAGCTCCGTGTGGGTTCTACCTTGTCGACACCTTTATCCAGGAAAACGATGTGCCTCAGAGTTCCGTCCTGAGCATCGTTCCCTTTGCTATCACCATTAACCCTATTATGGTCTGTTTTCCGCCAGCCATCTCCTGCTCCCTTTTCATTGACGATTTTACAAACTACTGCTGTTCTCTGCAGTCTTGTCTCGTTGAGCAGCGTCTTCAGCATTGTGTCGATCGTCTTTACTCATGTAACATCGACAATGGCTTTCGTTTTTCCACTGTGTCCATTCGAAACTACGAATGTTTCGTTTATGCATCCGCACGTCCGTCCCTATTACACCGTCTCAGTACTATACACCATAGCGGCATATAGACCCGGTGAGAGTCTATATGTAGAAGCTGCAGAACTATCTCTGTCATATCGCCGTGATTTTCTCCTCAGCAGATATGCATTCCGTTTGTCTTCCATGCGAGACCACCTATCCTATACTTCTTCTTTTGATCGCCAGTATGTGGCGCATCCCACTTCTCTGTTACGTCGTGGCGTTCAATACCGGCTGTTGCTCCAGCAACTCAACTGCACACTACCTGCGACTTCCCCATTGGGTGTGATCCTTCAGCACCTTGGCTTCGTGCGGCTGCCCGCATTCTCCCTGTCCTTCATTTCCTTCATAAGGACACTACTCCAGTCTTGCTCTATCGCTGTAAGTTTCTCGATACTCGCACAGAACTTCACGGTAGTGCCTTTGTGTTCACTGATGGATCTCAGACTGACCGTGGTGTCGGGTGTGCCTTGGTCATTGGCACCGACGGTTTTCGGTATCGACTTCCGCAACCCTGCTCAGTATTTACAGCAGAGCTCTTCGCCGTGTATCAGTCCACGCAGTACATCCGGCGAAACAGACTTTTAAATTGCGTTATCTGCTCCGACATCCTCATTGCCCTTCAGAGCCTCAGTGTGCTGCACACCGTCCATCCCTTAGTGCAGCGGGTTCAAGAAAGCTGTCACTTGCCCAGTCTTGATGGAACCAACGTGATATTTATGTGATTCCTGATAACGTGGGTCTGACGGGAAACGAAGCCGCTGACCCTGTTGCCAAGGCTGCAGTCCTCGTGCCTCGGCCCGCTAGTTCTTCCATTGCCTTCGATGATCTCTGTGTTGCCATCTGTCAGCAGGTGGTGTAACTTTGGCATCACCACTGCTCCTCTTTCATGGGAACAAACGCCGGGGAATAAACCTCCTCTCATCCTCTCGACGTGTGGCGGTCATTTTAACTAGTTTGCGTATTGCGCCCTGTCTTTCTAGCCATCGCCATACATTTAAGTTGTGCTTCCCCACCACTTGGTGCTTATTGTCCTCAACCTTTGACGCTTTACCATTCCCTGGCGGAATGACCTTCTGTTTAACTACTTACATTCTCATTTATGTTTGCCGTCTTAGTTATCATGTTAGCGAACGACACGCGGGCTTTCGACGGCGTTTTACTTTTTATCCTTCGTAGCAATATGGCGAAGGACATCTAATCTTCAGTTCAGGACCTCCGTCTCTCTCCGGCTTATTTTATGGACTTTTCTCCACGTCCCTGTTCTTAGCTGTCTTTCCTTCCGTCGAATGGGCCTAACGTGTAGTCGTTTTTAACTCCTTTTTATCTTCATGGTCTAGGGTTCTGACATGGACGCATTTGACTCTAATTGTTTTTGCACCCTAAAAACAGAAAAAAGCAAACACACACACACACACACACACACACACACACACACACACACACACGAGACCATCCTAAACACCACAGAGGACCGTAACACAGACAATGACAACACGCAACACGTATCGAACAACAGAACAAGAATACCCCCACAAAACAAAAGGGCACTTCTTCTCTTATGACAATAACAATAATAGTAATAATAAAATAGTCCACATAACAGGCAAAACTTCAACATCGGCTAGAAATGGGATACAGAATAGACAATACGACACACAAAAAACACATTTCACTCGGCATACGTAGGACAGATAAGCAGAAATTGTAAAAACATCTAGTCTAAACGCCTCAGTCTTAGAAAATAATAGTTTATACTTGACACACTTTCTGAAAACGTAACAGCTGACAATCACCACCCACCTAAAGTATATACAGACTTTAAACTATGAAAAATTTCAGCCACAGCCTCTGCTACGAACATAAAAACAGCTGAGCGTCAACCGGAACATAACTGTACACACTGTGGCCTACGAAGTTCAAAGTTTAAATTCCCGAGTGTGGTTCACTAAAATCTTTTATCGGGTTTCCACGCTTACATCTATAAAAGACAAGAGCGCGAATGACGGCAGGAGACACGAAAATAACCGTACGTAAATGCAATATTTTCACGCAACAAAACTACGTTGACAGACAAGCTGATTCATTAGCTTATCCAGCTACATCACACTAAAATTATATCATTGCTGATTACGTAGTAATGTAATGGACATCCTACAGAAATAACTTCCTGGAGAATAAAGTGATAATCACAATAGACAAAAAATGTTTTAGGTCTAATTTTCGTTTTAGTAATTATTACTAAAATCTAGTTTGCATTTTCCAGAACCGAATAAAAATACCCACTGATGTCACAAAGTGTTTGCGTAACAGTCGGATCCGTATTCCTATACATATATAGAATGATTGTGCTACGAAATTTATCTATGGGGTAATAGTAGTTTACCAGTAATAAATCCTTTACGCTCCTCTTAATCTGTATATTCTTAGTAAGTAAACTTCCATACTTTCCGACAACCTACTGAAAATATGTATTCTTGAATAATGGAAACCTTCCTGGGTCAAAATGAGTGATTAACTGTAAGTCTTACTGAAATTTGTGGCCTATGATAAACTGACAGAAAAAATCTCAGCACCAAGTAGTAGTTTTGCGACACAAATGACAATTGGTTATTCGTATTTATACAGCTGAAAGATGAAGTCTGTTCAAAATTTGCGCCTGTTGCATAAGAATGGCGCTAGTAACATCACCATGAAGATGCAAATCAGGACCGCGCGACTGCTACGGTCGCAGGTTCGAATTCTGCCTCGGGCATGGATGTGTGTGATGTCCTTAGGTTAGTTAGGCTTAAGTAGTTCTAAGTTCTAGGGGACTGATGACCACAGATGTTGAGTCCCATGGTGCTCAGAGCCACTTGAACCATTTTTTTTGCAAATCAGGTTTGGTCAGATACACATTGTAACGGTCGTGACCGTTATTTTACCTTTGAGATTGGACGTGGTTGATGTTTGGTCTGTGGAGTGCTCAACCGCGCGGTCATCAGCGCCCATACGAAGTCCCAATTTTTAAACAGTCCAATTTTTTCTCAATCCAGTCTAGCCAATGTCACGAATGATTATATGATGACAACACAAACACCCAGTCCGTGGGCAGAGAAAATCCCCAACCCTCGCGGGAATCGAACCCGGGACCGCGTGACCCCGAGGCAGCAACGCTAGCCACTACGCTACATGCTGCGGACACTGGACGTGGTGAGGTGATGTTAGTCAAGGATGTCTTTAATGCTACGAAGACGTTATTATCGACACCCTACTGAGCTTGAACGAGATCATGTAATAGGGCTAGGTGAAGCTGGGTGTTCCTTCTGCGATACTGCGGAAAGACTTGGCGGGAACGTAGCCACTGTACATGATTGCTGGCAGCGGTGGCAATAAAAATGTACGGTCGCAAGTAGACTGGGCTCTGGATGACCACGTGGTTCCACCGAGAGTGAAGACTATCGTGCCCGGCAAATGGCTCTGGCGCATTGTACTGCATCTGCAGCAATAATCTGAGCGGCAGTTTGCACCATAGTGACACAACGAAATGTTACAAATAGGTTACTTATGGACAGCTCTGAGCCGGACGCCCTGTTGCGCGCATTCCACTAACCAGGCCATCACCATTTGCGACTTCAGTGGTATCAAGCGCGAGCTCAATGGAGGACTGGGTAGAGGCCTGTTATGTACTCTCATGAAAACTGGATCTGCCTCGGTGCCAGCGGTGGCCGTCTGTCGCTTAAAAGGAGGCCAGTTGAGGGCCTGCAACCAACCTGGCTGCGTGCTATAAGCACTGAACCTACACCTGGTGCTATGGTCAGGGATGCGATTTCGAATGAAAAAGGAGCCCTCTCGTCGTTATCCCAACTGACTGCTAATTTGTACGTCAATCTGATGATTCGACATGTTGTGCTGCCGTTCATGAACAGCTGGGGGGGGTGTTTTCCAGCAGGATAACGCTCAGCCGCGTACCGCTGTCGTAACATGTTCTGCAGTGTGTCGGCATGTTGCCTTGGCTGCTCTAAGGCCAGATCTGTCACCAATCATCGAACGACAACTTCAACGTTGTCTAGAAACAGCATTAACCGTCCCTGTTCTGAAAAACCAAGTGTAACAGGCATTGAGCCGTATCGCCAAACTAACAGCTGGCACCTGCACAACAACACAACGCATGTACGTTTGCATGCTTCAACGTTCTGGCGTTTAAACCGGTTGTTAATAGATATAAATAAATAATTGTGGTGTGACTAGGGCCTTCCGTCGGGTAGACCGTTCGCCGCGTGCAAGTCTTTCGAGTTACCACTTCGGCGACTTGCACGTCGATGGGAATGAAATGATGACGATTAGGACAACGAACACCCAGTCTCTGAGCGGAGAAAATCTCTGACCCAGCCGGGAATCGAACCTGGGCGCCTTTTTTAACGTTTATAAACTATTATTTACAAAATAACAATTTTCGTTTTACAAATACAGTTTTCGTTTTACTTGATCTGATGAGATAGTCCTTTCTGTGCTTTTATTTTTCTGTTATTGTCCAGGTAATTATTTCATTTGGCGGTTTCTTTTCCGAGTGGCTGTCAGACTGAGTTCGTTAGTAGTTCCTTAACCTGTTTATTATTTCAATTTAGCGTTTTCTGAGTTCTGATACACTACATTTGTACATGTGGCAGAAGGTATTTGGAAGAAACCATTGATTGCAAGATCTAGTTATTTACACAGAATAATTGGTAGATGAAAGGTATTTTAAGGAGTTTTTTACTTATTACTAGTTGGGTTATTAATATTTGTTTTATATATTTTGAGTTGTGGATGTTTTCTATGCATTTTTAATTAATGTTGTATTTTAACTAGTTTCTTATTAAATCTAATGTTGGAAACCAAAAATGGGAGACATTTTACGTTGCGCCTTAAAAACCAGACCGTAATGGAATATACACTAGACATGCAGTCAACTTGACAGAAATATCAACGAATGTATCAACTGTCAGACGTTATTTGGTGAGCAAATTGGTATCCACAGGAAAACACTCATGAATAACTGTCTTCACATAGAAGCAAAGAAAGCAAACCATGAAATAGTAAGTTAGAATTGACATTCTGTCGCAGTAATCACTCATCTAACGGGGCGGACACCGATTGTTAATGTACCAGAATGAGTCTGTTTATCCTGTGTGTGTTTCAAATGGCTCTGGGCACTATGGGACATAACATCTATGGTCATCAGTCCCCTGGAACTTAGAACTACTATAACCTAACTCACCTAAGGACAGCACACAACACTCAGTCATCACGAGGCAGAGAAAATCCCTGACCCCGCCGGGAATCGAACCCGGGAACTCTGGCGTGGGAAGCGAGAACGCTACCGCACGACCACGAGCTGCGGACCCCTATGTGTGTGTGTGGATACTTCCTTGTGGTATGCGTTCACAGCAGAATCTATTCGACACCAAACATTTGTTTGTCTCGCATTAAAAAAGAAAGTCCTTAACAGCGTGTTCACTGTTGCTTTCGCTGCCCCACAACTGAATTTCGCCCGGGAACAGGTGCTTTCTCCGCGCTTAGTTGCGGGAGCGTGGCTTGCAAGTGTCGGCGCTCTCGCCTGATCCGCTGTGTAGGTGCGGCGAAGTTGTTTCCTCCCGGCCGCCTGACAGAGACAGGCCAGGCGGTATGGATGGTCGTTTTGTTGCCGGCAGCGCCCGGGGCTCGGATGTGCCGACCTGATTCGATTATAATTGCCCCGCTGGCCGGCCGACCGGTTCCCAGGAGGGAAGAACGGAGGAGCGTGGCTGCCGCCCACGGCCGCGGGGCGCTAGCTAGCCCGGAACTCTAGCCAGCCACGCTCCAGAGCCGCGTGTCACAGGGAATCGATACACCGCACGGGTGGGAGAAACCGATACCGGTAATTTAGTCCGAATAATCGGTATAGAGGGTCTATACAAGGGCGAAGTACTTCAGGACAATATTATGGAAATGGAATAGGATGTAGATGAAATGGGAGATACGATATTGCGTGAAGAGTCTGACAGAGCACTGAAAGGCCTGAGTCCAAACAAGGCCCCGGGAGTAGACAACATTCCATTAGAGCTATTGACGGCCTCGGGAGAGCAAGTCCTGACAAAACTCTACCATCTGGTGAGCAAGATGTATGAGACAGGCGAAATACCCTCAGACTTCAAGAAGAATATAATAATTCCAGTCCCAAAGAAAGCACCGAACTACCAGTTTAATAACTCTCAGCTGCAAAATACTAACGCGAATTCCTTGCAGACGAATGGAAAAACTAGTAGAAGCCGACCTCGGGGAAGATCAGTTTGGATTTCGTAGAAATGTTAAAACACGTGAGGCAACACTGACCTTACGACTTGTCTTAGAAGAAAGATTAAGGAAAGGCAAACCTACGTTTCTAGCATTTATAGACCCTCCACACCCCCCACCACCACCATGCCACCGCTCTAATACAACGTTTGTTTATACTTTACTATGGCTCACACAGAAAAATTTAACTGCTCGTTTTTCCCGCGCGCCTTTCGAGAGTGGAACGGTAGTGAGACAACTTGAAGATGGTTCACTGAACCCTCTGCCAGGCACTTAATTGTGAATAACAGAGTAATCACATAGAGGTCGATGTAGAGGGAAATGTCGGCACTTCAGCATCAGAGGAGCTACAAGGTTCTCAAATTTTAATAATAAACCAGTGGCTTATCCTCTGAAGTAATGGTTTCCATACCTGTATTTCTCACTGATATCATACACAGAATATTCTTTAGTGTCAGTGTTGTTACCCAGTAGTTCACACATTTTAACTCCGAGCTTTCTTGTCATTCCCTATGTTTTGTTTGTACTCTCGTCTCTCTTTTTTTCTCCTCCGAGATTTCGTTAAAAGATTAATATAGTACCAGTAATTTAATTCTTATAATACACACCTTCAACAGTCTTTAACTGTTAGCTAGAAATATGTGTGTACACATCTTAAAGATGTGTGATTTATTATAGCAGAGGGTCTCGTAATCTTAACCTGACAAGAACAAACGAGAGATTAAACAATATAACAAATAACAGGAGTTACAGACTAACAAATTTCAGACTGACGTAGACATTAAAATAAATTATGGCGCTGCGCAGTGTCAACAGCTCTATGTTGAATGAAAGTACGAGCGTAGATCGACAGAACGGCACTGTTGTGGTGTCCCCTGCAGCGAGAGAATCATCAGATCTCTCGCCGTCATTTCGCATTGACGGAATCCAAACGTTCACCTTCGCTCATTGTTGGTAAGTCTACACTATTTGATCAAGATATCTGGGCACCCGTATGAAATGCGAAATTGATCACTAGATCCCTAAAGAGGTGGACTCGCCAGAATAAGAGGAGGCGGGGATTATTGTGTTGTAGTAAAAAAGTAACAGCAGCAGAATGGGTCAGTAAGTGCACTTACTGACTTCGAACATGACTAGTCGTTGGATATCACCTGAGTAGCATATAAATCAGGGACATTTCAAACCTTCCAAAGCAGCCCAAGGCAACTATTGGGGATGTATTTGTGAGCTGGAAGCGTGAAGGAACACGAAACCACAGCGTAACCAAGACCAGTGCAGCCGGCCGGGTTGGCCGAGCGGTTTTAGGCGCTACAGTCTGGAACCGCGAGACCGCTACAGTCGCAGGTTCGTATCCTGCCTCGGGCGTGGATGTGTGTGATGTCCTTAGGTTAGCTAGGCTTAAGTAGTTCAAAGTCTAGGGACTGATGACCTCAGATGTTAAGTCCCATAGTGCTCAGAGCTATTTGAACAATTGGAACCAAGACCAGTGCTGACAAACAGGGGCCGTCGAGGATTGGTGAGGGCAGTTACAAAAACTGACATGAAATCAGGAACGATTCGCTCATGAGATGCCAAGCGCTGCCACTAGTCCAGTTAGCAATAACTGTGCGTAGGGTGTTGAAAGAAATGAGTGGTGTACAGAGGTATTGCTGCTCCTCTTAAGCCACGCTTTCCTGCAGTCAGTGCCAAGCTACGCTTGTGATGGTGTTGTAAACAATGGCTCTACTGGACAGTGGCTATTGGAGTGATGTATTATGCTATACCTTTTGGAAAACTGATGAAAGCATTTGCGTTTGGCGAATGCCTCGAGAACGTGTCATAAAGTATAGTACCAACAGTCGTGTACATAGGAGGTGGTGTTACAGTAAAGGGGCGGTTTTAGTGGTTCGGGTGTAGTCCCCTTATTGCCCTTAAGATAATCATACAAACAGAAGCGTGCGAACACATTTTACAGCATAGGAGAGGGACATTTCGGGGACGACGATTGTATAAGCATGACAGTGCATCCTGTTATGAGCAGCATCTGTGATTCGATGGTTTGTGGGCAGTAACATTGCTACAATGGACTGGCCTGCCCAGAGTCCCGATATGAACTCAATGGACTTCTCCCCCGACCCCAGTGTCCAACGTCACTGCCTTCTCTGGTTTGGTGCTCTTCAGGAACAATGGGCTGCCATTCCTCCAGAGACTTTCAGACGCCTCACTGAAAGAGTCACCAGCAGAGTTCAAGCTGTAACTAAGGCGAAGGGTAGTCACACCTCATATTAATGTCTGCTAATTGGAGTCTAGATGCTTCTAATCAGATAGTGTACTCCCAATTTTTTTGATGTCCGCTCCACCCTACTCCCAGACTACTGGGATATTTGGCTGAAAAGAAGAAAGTTTGTTCTAAACAGCCCGCCCAACTCTCAGGAGTAGGGAATGGAAGATCTGGAAAAAAAGAAAGAAAACTGAGACAGTGTTGCCCGTCTTCAGTACGAGTGCTAGCGCGCAAATCATTTGTGCCGACGTTACACTGTCAGATAATTTAAATGGCGTTTTTGCGCTTCTCACGAAGATGTCGTGCTGCCTCTTAAATCCCCGCTAAGCTGTGTTATTTGCTTAGTTCTACGGGATTGGAAAACAAACTCGTTTACGATTACCCACACCAGCTTTTCATTAAATCTTCAGTCTTCCGTCTCAGGATTAAATTATTATACCTCTTACTAAAAAGCAGAAAAGGAGATTTTATAAATGACACACATATAGTAAAGGGCGATATATTGGTAATATATTTACATTTACAACCTTTCTTCATTCCCTAGTGCGAAAGAATTTCATCGAGTTATAATGTAATAGTAACAGAGTCAACTACAAATAGAAATGTAACAATTTTGTTACAGCCAAAGCGAAATTTTAAATGATGATGAAGTACCAGAGACACTGGTAGGTATTGTCGTGATATGGGTAGGTAATTTCGAGGTAGTTGTAAGCTGATTAGTAATACGCATCCAGTTCAACTATATCTGGAACGATATGCCAAGAGGCAACAAACCGAAATGGCGCATTGTTCTTCCAGCATGTGTGATTGCACATCAGTTAAAAAAGAAATATCTCGAAAAAAACACTCTAAGGTAAAAAAAAGAAACGACGCATCATGAAGAAATTATCAGAATGGGTAGAAGTCGGTAGTTGTGATGTACGTGTACATACACACAAATGATACAATTTCAGAAAAATCGGATGACTTATTCAACAGGAAGAGCTTGACAAAATGTGCAAGTCAATAACGCGTTGATCCACTTCCGCCCTAATGCAATTGGTATTCGGCTTGGCATTGATGGACAGAGTTGTTGGATGACCTCCAGTGGGATGTCGTGCCAGATTCAGTCCACTTGTTGGATCGTCCAAGTCCCGAGCTGGTTGGATGGCCTTGCCTATAATACTCCAAACACCAAACGATCTCATTTGGGGAGAGATTCGGCGACCTTGCTGATCAAGGTAGGGTTTGGTAAGCACGAAGTAAAGCAGTAGGGAAACTCTCGTCGTGTGCGGTCGGGTATTATCTTGCTGAAATGTAAGCCCAAGATGGATTACCATAAAGGGCAACGAAACATAGCATGGAATATTGTCGACGTACCTCTGTGCTGTAAGGATGCTGCGGATGACAACCAAAATGATCCTGCTATGAAAAAACTGGCACGACAGACAATCACTCGTAGCTGTCGGACAGAATGCCAGTTGTCAGTGAAACTGGTGTTCCACTGCTGTCCAGGGCGTCTCGCTGGTCATAGAGACCTGGAATCTCATTGACTGAAGTAGAATTGTTTTCAGTGATGATTCATGCTTCGAACTGAGCCCCGATGGCCAGCGAATATAAGCTCCAGAAAGAGTTGGGATATCAGCTTGACTATCGCCCGACATTGCATGAAACTACAAACGGAAGAAAAACCCTCAATAAAATTCAATAGGGTAGGAATGACAGCAAGTTCCGTACGAATGACGAGCGTACACTGCTTGCAAAGGAGTTTGACAAAGAGGGAAAACACACACACAGTCCTATGCACTATTTTACTGCCAGACAAAGACGTATTTCACGACGCACGCCTCATTAGTTCTTTTACATGCTTTCTGTATTGTTAAATATGTTTTCCTTTGACACAGTAACCTCTAATCAGTGATAACTCAAGTATGAACAGTGCACAGTACAGAGTTTTAGCGAACCATAGTGCGAGCCTTACGGAGAATATTTTTGTTACTCTGTTGGTTGCATACATAGCTGATCTCATAGATGGGACAATGAATTCACGGTGTTCTTATTTCAATTTCCAGGAGTGTATGTCTGATATTGCTGAACAACTTTCGCACTTATAAATTGTAACAGGAAACTCTCGCCTTTGATAATGATGATTAACGTTTTATTGAGTACAAAGTAACAATAATTATACGTATATTTTTGTGTTTGTGCATTTAAATTGTTACGCGACCTAATTCTTTTGTTGTTGTTGTTGTTTCTGCTGCTGCTGCTGCTGCTGCTGCTGCAGCAGCGATCTCCAGTCCGCAGACTGGTTTTTTGCAGCTCTCCATACTACTGTATCCTGTATAAGCTTCTTCATCTCCGAATAACTACCGCAATCTATAGCCTTCTTCATATGCTTATGTATTCATCTCTTTGTCTCCCTCTACGACTTTTAGCCCCCATATTCCCCTCCATTACTACGTTAGTTATCCCGTGATGTCTCAGAATGTGTCCTGTCAATCAATCCCTTCTTCTAGTCGGGTTGTGCCACAAATTACTTTTCTTCACATTTCTAAGCAGTATCCTCTCATTAATCGTATGATCGGCCGTCTAGTCTTCTTGTGTAGCGCGGCGTTTCAAGAGCTTGTACTCCTTTTTTGTGTAAATTGTTTACCCTCCACGTTTCACTTCCATACACGGCTACACATCATAGAAATACTTTCAGAAAAGACTTCCTAACACTTAAATACGTATTCGATATTAATAAACTTCTCTCCTTCACAAATGCTTTTCTTGCAATTGCCAGTTTACATTTTATATCCTCTCTACTTCGGCTATTATCAGTTACTTTACTGCCCAAATAGCACAACTCATCTCTTACTTTAGTATCTCGTTTTGTAATTTACGTCCCTTATTTAATTCGACAACAGTAAATTGTGCTTGTTTGGTTCTGCCGGCCGGAGTGGCCAAGCGGTTCTAGGCGCTACAGTGTCGAACCGCGAGACCGCTACGGTCGCAGGTTCGAATCCTGCCTCGGGAATAGATGTGTGTGATGTCCTTAGGTTAGTTAGGTTTAAGTAATTCTAAGTCTAGGGGATTGATGACCTCAGACGTTAAGTCCCATAGTGCTCAGTCTTTTTTTTTTTTTTTTTTTTAATTCCAAATTTTTCTTCCATTTCCTTTACTGCTTGCTCAACGTACAGACTGAATAACGTCTGGGCTACACTACAACCCTGTCTCACTCCCTTCTCAACCACTGTTTCCTGTCATATCCCTTGGCACTTACGATTGCCGATTGTTTTCTATAAAAGTTGTTAATAGCCTTTTATCTCTGTATTTTAGGTTTTCTACCTTCGGAGTATCAAAGACAGCATTCCAGTCAACACTGTCAGAAGATTTCTCTAAGTTTACAAATGCTATAAATGCGGGTTTGCCTTTCATTAACATATCCTTTAAGATAAGTGTAGGGTCAGTGTGCCCACATTTCTCCGGAATCCAAACTGAACTTCCTCGAGATAGGCTACTAAATTTTTTTTTCAATTATTCGGCAAAGAATTCGTGTTAGTGTTTACCAAAGATGAATTATTAAACTTCGGTAATTTTCACACCTGTCAGCACCTGCTTTCTTTGGAACTGGAATTACTACATTCTTCTTGAAGTCTGGGGGTATTTCACATGTCTTATACACTGATGCGCCAGAGAAACTGGTATAATCACGCGTTTTAAAATACAGAGATATGTAAACTGGCAGAATATGGCGCTGCGGTCGGCAATGCCTATGTAAGACAACAAGCGTCTGTCGCAGTTCTTGGCTTTGTTACTGCTGCTACAACGGCTGGTTATCAAGATTTAAATGAGTTTGAACGTGGTGTTAAGAGTCGACACACGAGCAATGGGGCACAGTATCTCCGAGGTTGTGACGAAGTGGGGATTTTCCCATAAGACCATTTCGCAAGTGTACCGTGAATACCACGAATCCGGTGAAACATCAAACCTTCGACATCGCTGGGGCCAGAGAAAGATCCTGCAAAAACGAGACCAATGATGACTGCACGTCCAGCAAGAACGCTGGTCCAACTGAGGCGCCAGGTGGAAATGGCATGGCAAGCCGTTCCACAGGACTACATCCAGCATCTCTACGATCGTCTCCATGGGAGAATAGCAGCCTGCATTGCTGCTAAAGGTGGATATACACTGTACTAGTGCCGACATTGTGCATGCTCTGTTGCCTGTGTCTATGTGCCTGTGGTTCTGTCAGTGTGATCATGTGATGTATCTGACCCCAGGAATGTGTCAATAAAGTTTCCCCTTCCTGGGACAATGAATTCACGGTGTTCTTATTTCAATTTCCAGGAGTGTATTTTCTGTACATATAAATAATCTGGCGGACAGGTTGAGGAGCAGTCTGTCGTTGTTATCTGAAGGCGCTGTGGTGTACGGGAAGGTGTCGAAGGCGTGTAACTGTAGGATGAGTCAAGATGACTTACACGAGATTTAAAGTTGGTCTGGTGAATAGCAGCTAGCTCTAGACTTACACAATTGTTACTTAATTACGAGGAGTAAATAAAACAAAGCCGTAACGTTCGGATACAGCATTAGTAATGTCGTGTTTGACACTGTCACGTAGCTTAAATATCTGATCGTTAACACTGCCAAATGGAATGTACTTTTGAAGATTGTGGTAGTGAAGGCGAATGGTTAATTTCAATGTATTTGGAGAATTTTGGGAAAATGTGGTTCATATGCTAAGAAGACCGCATGTAGGACGCTAAGGCGACCTATTATTGAGTATTTCTCGAGTGTTTCGGATCCGTAGCAGGTCGGATTAAAGGAATACTCCGAAGCAATAGAGAAGCGGACTGTTAGATTTGTTACTTCCATTTGAAGCCGACTGCAGAACCATCTCATTGCCGCCAACATATTTTTTTCGTGAGGACCAGGAAGGTAACGAGGAAATAGGGCTGAGATGGAGACACATAGAGAACCGTTTTTTTCTCGCTCTAACTGCTACTGCAACAGGAAAGGAAACGACAACTAATCGTACAGAGTATCCTCCGCCATGCAGTCTACAGTAGTTTGCGAAGTATGTATGTAGATGTAGACCTACTTCCATTCATACTTTTGAAACTATTTTCAACCAGTTTATGTAAGCATGAACGTTTATTGTAAGACTAGTGTGAGTTAACGAGCATTGCGCTCTCTTTTAAACATATGGCCGAAAGAGTCAACCTGCAGCAACTGTGAAACGGACCCTGTCGTCCAGCACCGCGTGCCACAAAGGGTGCAGACTCACCACGAGATGGGGAAATCACAGGCGTCTGTAGCCTGCTGAAGCCTAAACGCGGTAGTGTGCGAGTGAGACAGCCGAGAACCTACGTCATAGGGAAACCCAGTAGCAGCCTTTTGTGGCTAAGGAAACGTAGCAGTGTTAAATATGGCGGGCCTAAGATCGGCCATAAAGGAAAACATTCATGTAAACTATTTAATTCTGTACTAGTGCACGGAATCAAGCCACAGTAATTTTAATTTATCATCATCCATAAATTTTCATGGTGATCCCAATAAAACTTGAATATTGATCATATCTATAATAGTTTATGATTTGCTGTTAAAATGAAATTAAAGTTTTGTTATTTCACTGAAGAAATACGGCAACCAGCCACTTTTAAATGCGTTTTTTTTATTTACACCAATAGGCATTTCGGGTTTGCACCCATCTTCAGCTGGCAAATTACATGGATCTTCAGTTACTACAGTAGTACAATCTCTACAGCAGTTTGGATGCTGCAGCAGGCCTGTGCAAAAGCAACGACTCCAATTTCGCGAGTTTAAAGTCACACACTATCAGTTGTTCATTTTACTTACATTCTCCTCTCCTTGTTTTTTCTTGGCTTTTCTTCTTTTTTCCAACAACACAAACACTTTTTATCGCGTATTTTGCACAGGCGCACTGCGTTATCCGCCATGTTGTCGACTGACAGTTTTTGTTTACATACAAATGGTTTATCTATGGACAGAGTTATATTTTTACGAAATTTTTGAGGTTCTAAGATAAGCTATTGTTTTCTAAATATTGACTTGGCTGATAGAAGTATTCTAAGTACGATGTATACTTTTTTTGTAGTATTGAAGATAATAAACTAACATAACACATTTATACAAAGCAGTAATTCATACATTTACAATATAACAAATATAGAATTAAGATTTTAGAATTAAGATTTTTATGTTTTATATTATTACATGCCTTTGTTGGGTTTATAATAGATTATGTTATTTCTTGATTGTGCTTTGTAAGTGGTTTGGTAAGTAGACTGTGGAAGTTTTTTAGAAATATTCGGTTTGGCAGCTCTGTTTGGTCGTTAAGTATGTCAGAAGGGGATACATGTTTATGCGAATAAATTTCGATTTCTTCTAGGAGGTTCATTCTTTTTCCTTTGTTGGCTAAGTGGAGAACTTGTAGGTTATGGGATATGTTTGTTACTTGATGTTCTTCTTCTGCTACATGTTGGGCGAATGTGGATTTATTTAAGTTTTTAATCGAAGAGCATCCATGTGTTCTCGAAACCGTATGCTGAAGTTTCTCCCTGTTTGGCCTATGTATGTTTTTGGACATGAGTTGCAGTTAAGTTTCTATATTCCTGATTGATTGTACGGTTTGGTATTATTTTTAATGTTATGGATAGCTTTGTCCTTTATTTTGTTATTTGTATAGTAGCTGATTTTGATATCTGTTCCTCGGAACAAGCTTGCTATTTTATATGACAGCGTTCCTAGAAATGGCAAGCTTACATATTTTTCATTTGGCTGTGTTGTGGTATTCTTTAATGTAGTTTTGTTATTGTATTTGTTTATGTGGGGATTTATCTTAGAATTTAGTTCTCTATTAATTTTGGATCGTAACCATTATTGTAAGCAATTTCTTTGATGGTGTTTAGTTCTTCTATTTGGTCATCTGGTTCTAGCGGCATTTTGTGCATTCTGTTTAGCATTGCTCTGTATGAAGCCGTCTTATGTTTATCCAGGTGGCAGGATGTCTTATTAATTATGTTATCTGTGTATGTTGGTTTTCTGTATACTTGAAATTTGTGTTTGTTATTGGAGCTACTTCTGCAGAGATCCAGAAAATTTAAACCTACTTCTGTTTGGTGTTCTACAGTGAAGATGATGTTCTGATGCATTTTATTCATTTCTTTTGCAGGGTTATCAATTTCTTCTGCTGTGCCATCAAATAAGACTATTATATCATCAACATACCTTTTGTAATAAATTATCTTGTTTACCATCTGGGGGTTTTCTTTAAAAAATTTACATTCTAAGTTATTGATGAAAATATCTGCAAGCAAACTGGCAAGGCAGCTACCCATAGCCAGGCCCTCTTTCTGCTGGTATATTTTGTTATTAAAAGAAAAATAGTTGTGTGATAGTACTAGTGTTAATAGATCAATGAATTCATATATTTCTGGTAATGCCAAATTTTTATGTTTAAGTAAATTGTTTTTAATTATTTCTATTCTTTCTTTGACCGGTATGTTTGTGTAGAGGTTTGTGATGTCAAGTGATGCAAACCTAGCAGTATCAGGAATCTGAATTTCCTTTAGACAATTAATAAGTTCATCAGACTTAATTTCTACTATATTATTGTTACTGAAAAATTCATTGGTTTTTCTTACGTATTCACTTTCATACATTATAACAATAGCATTGCTTTTATCTGTTTTTACTACTAAAGCTTTACTGTCACTTAGTTTGTTATTAACACTTTTAAGTATTGTTCTGTCATGGTGCTTTATACTATTATTATTATTTGCTTTCTCTATTTGTTTGGTGATAAAATTGTTAACTTTGTGGCCTATGGCAATCTGATCATTCTGAGTTAGTTTTGCAGTATCACAGGCTATTTTGGTGCCTACTATTAATTCTTTCTAATTCTTTCTAAAAAACTTCCACACTCTACTTATCAAACCACTTACAAAGCACAATCAAGAAATAACATAATCTATTATAAACCCAACAAAGGCATGTAATAATATAAAACATAAAAATCTTAATTCTAAAATCTTAATTCTATATTTGTGATATTGTAAATGTATGAATTACTGCTTTGTATAAATGTGTTATGTTAGTTTATTATCTTCAATACTACAAAAAAAGTATACATCGTACTTAGAATACTTCTATCAGCCAAGTCAATATTTAGAAAACAATAGCTTATCTTAGACCCTCAAAAATTTCGTACTTAGAATACTTCTATCAGCCAAGTCAATATTTAGAAAACAATAGCTTATCTTAGAACCTCAAAAATTTCGTAAAAATATAACTCTGTCCATAGATAAACCATTTGTATGTAAACAAAAACTGTCAGTCGACAACATGGCGGATAACGCAGTGCGCCTGTGCAAAATACGCGATAAAAAGTGTTTGTGTTGTTGCAAAAAAGAAGAAAAGCCAAGAAAAAACAAGGAGAGGAGAATGTAAGTAAAATGAACAACTGATAGTGTGTGACTTTAAACTCGCGAAATTGGAGTCGTTGCTTTTGCACAGGCCTACTGCAGCATCCAAACTGCTGTAGAGATTGTACTACTGTAGTAACTGAAGATCCATGTAATTTGCCAGCTGAAGATGGGTGCAAACCCGAAATGCCTATTGGCGTAAATAAAAAAACGCATTAAAAAGTGGCTGGTTGCCGTATTTCTTCAGTGAAATATCATTATCCACGGCCACGGAGCTCAACAGTCCAAATAAAATGGACAAATTGTTATTAAAGTTTTTGGTCGGTCTTAGCGATCGACATTTCATATAGAAGCGCATCATTAAAATGACAAACGTTGTAAATATCAACTCTGTAATTTTATATGTTTAAAAGATATGGTAAATTTAAATTACCTCCACACAAAACACATTGAACGATGACAGCGTGGCACCTTATTGAATCATTAGGTAATATAATTATTGTTGTAAAGTTTAGTGCATAATATTTACTTTCGTTCTTTATTCATTTATCAGAAAGCACATTGGTGCAAGGCTACTGGCCGTGGTATTCAGCATTAAGAAGGAAATTGTATTGGTTTTATGTAAAAGACTTTAACGTTTATTATGTAATGGGTATTATGGTTACTTTACTTCGAACGTGAAAGAGGTCAAGCTTTCATTATTTAAATATGTTAAAATGTAAAGTAATGTAGAATAAGCTGTAGCCAATCATGTGGACGGCTTCAGGAAAGGGAACTGCCCTAGTCAGTTGAGAGATATTCAGCGTGCTGGAAACTCGGCTGGGGACGGGCAGAGGGCAGTGCTGGTGGAGACGCGAAAGCGGACATTTCGGCTGGAATGGGTAGAGTCCGGATTGAGACTCGAAAGCGGACAGTCTGTCTTCAGACAGCTAGGAAGTGAAATGACTTAGAAAATTTCGCGTTGTGTGTTGTAGCGGGACTTGGTCTCTGAGCTGTGAGCAGCCGCCCGCTGGGTGTGAACTCAACTTTTCGCATAGATAACTTGTATTTTGCGATGAGATTGTGAGTGATTGAACTATTAGATGGTAATGCTCTCGAGTGTAATAGTAATTCTAAATCGACCTCTTTCACTATTAGTTTACTTTCTGAATAAACACTGTTCTCACCAAATCGCAGCTGTGTGGCCTACATCGTTTGTGGGTCATTAATTTAGTTGCCGATATTACTGTTACTGTTATTATACGTTTTGTTAACTTTGTATGCCGCAAACTTGCCATCAGCCAGACAATTTAACCAAAGGGTCACAAGTATCTAATGTTGGCCGTGTAATGGGACACGTGCGGTTCAACCTCTAGACGAGTTTGAGCCAAGACATTTCGACGAAGAGGAAGTGCATGTGAGCCCGAACATCTTTGGGATGTTAACTCGCACTAGGTATAGATATGATTTAGTGTGGAATCACTTTTAATACTAAAACAAAGTAACAGCTTTCTTACGAGATGTTAGTTGTATACATTCTGAAGTATTTTCTTCATTAGCGATTCTCGACTTCGCCTATTTTCTGATACCCTACTTGAACAGTCCATGACGAGTGGGAAGCTCCTTGCCCTACTTGCTGTGACGTGAAGACGTCTGTTGGCAATCTCCAACCGTTGTACGCCGCCCAAATGGCATCTTAAATAATAATCAGACACAATCAAACATCTGTACTGGCACACAAAACCATATGTAATAACACGGACCTACTTATTATTTAAAACGTGCTCTCTAATATAACAGCAATTAACAACACAAGTAGTTGTTTATAAATGTCGAGGGTACAGCAAATTTCACACATCTGACTTTTATGGTAAAAAAATCCCGAATCTAACACAGCAGAAATTGTTTACCCTCACATAAATGGTTCAAAAGGCTCTGAGCACTATGCGATCATCAGCCCCTAGAACTTAGACCTACTTAAAGCTAACTAGCCTAAGAACGACACACACGTCCATGCCCGAGGCAGGACTTGAACCTGCGACCTTAGGGGTCGCGCGGCTCCGAACTGAAGCGCCTAGAACCGCTCGGCCACTCCGGCCGGCTTACACTCACATAACAACAATAAAATACCTAGGAGTAACCATATGGAGCGACCTAAAGTAGAATGACTACATGAAACAAATTGTAGCAAGGCTGAAATTCATTGGAAGAAACTTAAAGAAATGTAATTCGTCCACGGAGGAAGTTGCTTACAAAACATTTTTTCGACTGGTTCTTGAGTACTGTTTATCAGTCTGTGATACTTACCAAGTACGAATGACGGAGAAGATCCAACGTAAGTCGGCAAGTTTCCCCACGAAATCATTTAGTAACAGTGATGGCTTTACGGAAATTCTCCACAAACTCCAGTGGCGTAGCTACTCTGGAGGCATTGTGTGTCATGGAGAAGGTTACTCTTGAAATTCAAAGAGCGTATGCTCGAAGAAGAGTCGGCCAACATATTACTTCCTCCCACATGCGTCTCGTGAAGTGACCACGACGAGAAAGTTCCAGGGATCATAGCTCATACGAAAGTTAATAGACAGACGTTGTTCTATCGCATCATTCGAAAATGGAACAAGGAAGGAGAAAAATGATGATAATACGAAAAGTATCCACTGCCGCACATATTAACGTGGCTTGCGGAGTATATATGTAAATGTAGTCTGCTAAAATGGATGTCATACTAGCCAGTACTGTTTGTCGTATGTATATGCTGCCCTACGACCTTAGGCAATATGATCAACTCCCTCTCCGCGATAGGCAATAAGCTAGGTGTACACCCACCCTAGTGTTGGTCAGTACCGTAAATCGATACCGCCAGAATTAATCCCGACTTAATCAGGCTAACTTATCTGCATGCAAATCCTGCAGCTCTGGTCGGAACTGGTTACTACCTGATCTCGTAATTAATGACTGCGGCCATATATAGTAGTCGCGCCGGATAGCTCCGATACGTCACGTTCACTGCCGACAACTATGCATGAAACGCCCGCTTCTAGCTCACGAGATCTTATTTTACACCTTTTGACGTATCAAAATAACGCTGGCGTTCCAACCTGCCAGCTATTACCAACTTACTCATTGCATCTTACTTAACTGCTTAAATAAGTTTTGCACCATTTACACGACTGGAATATATTGTGGTTTTCTAACTGGAAACCCCATTGTCGATGCGCTTTTGACAGGAAATCGCTACGTCCAACCAGACACCTGTAATTATAATAGAGCTAAAAGAGAAACTGCTTTCTCAGTGCTATTCAGCAGAGCCCTTGTCTTTCCAATTGGACAATGTGGGCTTTGTACACTGTTCAGTCAGTTGACAACCTCGAAGCTTCGTATCCTCGTTAGTCTTCTTTATTACTTCTTAATTTTGGACGTGGCAGGTAAGTTCATTTCATTTTCAACATTGTACACTGATGCGTCAAAATGTGATGACTACTTATTTAAGGGGGGTAGGACGTCAATCGGTCCGACTTGGAGCAGGAGAGGCACCACAGGACATTTTAATTTCCACTGTCTATACTTTTACATATAAATTCATAAAACTTTGTCAGAATGACCAAGAAGGATTCATAATTCACACTCATAGTAGTGGAAGTTCGAAAACATAACGATATTTCATCATTTTTTTTTTCACTTACTAATGGCAGTATTTGTTGCTATAGGTACACTTTTCTTCACAAGTAAGAGAGGTTCTTAGATGAATTTTGCACAGCATACAAACCATACTTAAAGGTGTATGAAACTCTAGACTTTTCCAAATCTATTAAAAACTGTAGTAAAAATTGAGGTAGTTAACTATAAAATTTGTGTTTTTTCTAAACACGACGTTTAAAATATCACAGTTCATTCGTTTTTTCATAAATTAAATAAATTCTAGAGTTTCACACACCTGTGAGTATGGTATGTATGCTGTGCAAAATTCATCGAAGAATCTCTGTAACTTATGAAGAAATGTGTACCTATAGCAACAAATTTAGTCATTAGCAAATGAAGAAATGATGAAATTTCGCAGGTAAAAAGTTATTTTGTTATATTTTCGAACTTCCACTGCAATGAGTGTGAATCCTGAACCTTCCTGGTGATGCTGACAAAGTTTTATGAATTTATTTGTAAAAGTATAGACAGTGGAAATTAAAATGTCCTGTGATGCCACTCCCGCTCCAATCGGCCCGTTTGACGTCCTACCCCCCTTAACGGAGCGTTGGTCCACCTGTGAAACGCAATACAGCAGCGATCCTGCGTGGCATAGATTCTACAAGTTTTGTCGTAAACATGTCGTAGCAGATGTCTGCGCACAGGTTACGCAATAATCGTTAGCTACGGCCCGGTGATATATGGTCGCGGACTTGGCACCGGATAGCGTACCAAATGTCATCCATCGGATTCAGGTAATGTGGATTTGCTTAACAAGACATCATCGTGGGATTACTATTATGCCCTCAAACCACTGCAGCATGATTCTGGACTTGTGATATGTACAGTATTTCTTTTGGAAGATGCCATCGCCATCGACAAAGACATCAATAATGGAGAGACAGAGATGGTCCGCAGTAATGCTGACGTAGTCTACAGCTGTGTTGCTGCCTTCGATTACTACCCTACCAAAGATCCCATTGAAGAGAAGGTGAATGGTTCCCGTAGCATAGAGCCTCCGCCGCCCCCTCCCCAGCCTATCCAGACATGACCGTAGTCATGTAACAAACAATAAACGTGATTCAACCGATGAGATGACGCGTTTATATTGATCCATAGTCGAATCCCGATGATCCCGAGCGCACTGCATTGCGCAACAGCAGCGATGTTGTTGAGACAACATGCTAACAAAATGGCTCTGAGCACTATGGGACTTAACATCTGTTGTCATCAGTCCCCTAGAACTTAGAACTACTTAAACCTAACTAACCTAAGGACATCACACACATCCATGCCCGAGGCAGGATTCGAACCTGCGACCGTAGCAGTCACGCGGTTCCGGACTGAGCGCCTTAACAACATGCTAACGCGTACGAGTCTTCGTCAGCAGAGCCCCTGTCCAACAACGTACGTTGAATGGTGTGACGAAGAGTAGTATGCCCGGAGATATCGATAAGCTGAAATTCATTTCTATTAGTACAGTTCATACTGATTAGCGTTTTCGCTTTCATTTATATCTTATATTTGCGTGTTGTGTTTAACACACTAATCAGCATTAATATAGACTTAGACATGACTGAAAACAGTCTGACAAAGTTCGGATGCTTTTTCAATTTCACGCCTATGCATAGTATGTTGGTAGCACTTCGTCGCTTTGCCTGTTACGCTGTATAGCAGACTTTAAAGCTGTGCGGATCAGCATAACGAAAAGGCGAGGGGTCTCGCTCGTTTTGTCTACGACTGTACATTCTCCTTCAACAAATTTGAACCCCTTATACACCGAGGTGACAAAAATCATGGGATACCTTCCAGTATCATATCGGACCGCCTTTTGCTTGGTGCAGTGCAGCAACTGATGCGGTACTGTCTCAACAAGTCGCTGGAAGTCTGAGAGTGGCACGCTACTCTCTCACTTAACTACACTGTTGGTCAGATTAACATTCCAACAACTCCAGAGGACATGCATGAACGTATCTTGCTTGCTTGTAACTCTTTTCAGCAGACAACACTGGGAGCAGTAAATAATTCTTTCATTCAACGAATGCACCAGTGTATCGGTATCCAGGGTCACCACTTTGAGAAGCTTTGAATGATCTGCTCCTGGGCAATGGTACAGGAGAGTGAAAGTCAATTTTGTGTTATGTTTTTACTTGGTCTCCATTTGTTTCCTGACAACTCCAGCAAGTGGAAGAATTTGTGATCCCGGACTCAGTCAATTCTGTGTTGTCATTAACAACGCTGTGTTTCCTTGAATGGTACACTGTGATACTTTTTGAATAGGTCTTTAAGAGAGGAAATGAATTGCCGAATAAAAAGTACGGGGTGCCATTTAAAAAAGTAATACTGTTGTTCATATCTTTGTAAAAAATAAAACTACATGCTGATTGAAATACCTCTGACGGCTAGAGAACATTTACTTGCAACGTTTTGTAATTTTCATCTGGACAAACAGTTTTTTAGGGTAGTCTATATATATATATATATATATATATATATATATATATATATATATATATATATATATATTGTGTGTGTGTGTCGGGGGGGGGGGGGGGATAAAGCAAGCGACTTCAAGAGCCGTTATGCCTCATAAATGTTCTATTAGATTCATGTCGGGCGATCTGGGTGACCAAATCATTCATTCGAATTAACCCAAATGTTCTGACATAGCGCCATGTCATCCATAAAAATTTCATCGTTGTTTGGTTATTGCTGCAAATGGTCTGAGTAGACGAACATGACCATTTCCAGTCAGTGATAGCTTCAATTAGACCAGACCACGTAAATACAGCCCACATTACGGAGCCATCACCAGCTGGCACAGTGCCTTGTTGCAAGTTGGGTTCCTGGCCTCATGGGATGTTCGCTACACGCGAACCCTACCATCAGCTCTTACCAACTGCAATCGGGAATCATCTGACCAGGCCGCGGTTTTCCAGTAGTATAGGGTCCAACCCATATGAACAAAGGCGCTGCAGGCGATGTCATGCTATTGGCAAAGGTATTCTCGTCGGTTGTCTGCTGCTGTAGCTCATAAACGCCACCTTTCGTCACACTGTCCTGTCTGATATGTTTGTCGGACGTCCCACATTAATGCAGTGTTGCTTTTCTGTTAGCACTCAGAACTCTGCGGAAACATCGCTGCTCTCGGTCGTTACGCGAGGGCCGTCGGTGACTGCGTTGTCCGTGGTAAGAGGTGACGCCTGAAATATGGTATGCTTGGCACACTCGTGGCAGTGTGGAGCTCGTGATATTGAATTCCCTCATTATTTCCGAAAAGAAATGGCCTATGCGTGTACTTCCAAATCCCATTCCGTGTTCAGAAGTCTGTTAATTTCAGTCATGCGGCCATAATTACATAGGAAACGTTTTCAGATGAATTACCTGGGTAAAAATGCACTGCCCTTTTATAACTCGTGTACGCAATACTACCGCCATCTGTATATGTGCATATCCCATAATTCATGTCAGCTCAGTTTAAATCACGACGTACTATATAGTCCCCCGCCGCGTTCTTCAGTCTGTACGTGAAGGCTACTCTCGGGAACTACTGTAAGGATTTTAATTCGATTTGCACTCACAGACAGCATGATTTACTAGGAAGCGTATATAATTTATAGCCTCTACATTAGGCAAGTAGACAAAGATGACAAGGGAGATGACATTCTGCAAGAAGAATTTGACAGATCTCTAAAAGAACTACGGGTCAACAAAGCCATGGGTATTGATGACATCGCTGCAGAACTAATAAAGAATGCTAGTGACAGCTTGAACATAATACAGGAGCGATACCGACAGACTTCCAGAAATGTGTCATTGTTCCTATGCCAAAGAAGGCAGCAGCTACAAAATGCGAACAGTACCGAACTCTAAGCCTAATATCAAATGCATCATAAATTCTCATAAAAATAGTTCTGAAGACAATTGAAGAGGAGGTGGAGGATATGCTGAGTGAAGATCAGTTTGGTTTCAGAAGGGGATTGGGAACAAGAGAGGCGATTCTCGTACTGAGACTAGTTATCGAAAAAAATTGCAGAAAAATAAACCAACTTATATTGTCTTTGTAGACATGGAAAAGGCATTTGATAACGTTATCCGGCGAGAGATGTTCAGAGTGCTGAGGAAAAGTGGAATGAAGTACGAAGACATCCGTGTGATACTCAGTTTCTATAAGAATGATGGGGCAATGATTAGGAACTCTCGCCAGAAACAAGAAGCAAATATTAGAAAAGAGGTAAGACAAGGATGTGCTCTCTCTCGTCTTATATTCAAAGCTTACATCCAGGAAGCTTGAGACCAAGTTCGAGAATCTACTGAGGAGGGGATCAAAAGTAATGGGCAGAAGATAGACATGCTACGTTATGCAGATGATATTGCTATAGTCACGGAGACAAAAGGAGATCTAGAGAAACTCCTTAGAACAATGGAAAAAATCTATCCAATCAGTATGGGATGAGAATAAACAAGAAAAAGAATACAGTGATGGTAAGCAGTACAGGAGTAGAATATGAACCTCTGAGAATGAGAATTGGAAGAGATGAGCTGGAAGTGATAGAGGAATTCACTTACCTTGGAAGCAAAATCACAATAGATGGTAGAAGCCAGAAAGAAATTGCGACTAGAATACAAAGGGCCAAAATTGCATTTAATCGGAAAATGAACTTACTCACCAGCAACAACATCAGTGTGAAGATAAGGAAGCGTATCATGAAAGGTTTCGTTTGGACTGTGGCCCTATACGGATGTGAAAGTTGGGCAATTGGAAGAGAAGAGAGAATACGGCTAGAGGCCCTGGAGATGTGGTGCTGTAGAAGGATGATGAACATCTGCTGGAGAGAAAAAGTAACAAATGAAGAGGTGCTTAGAAGAGTACAGAAAACCAGATCTCTGTGGAGGCACATCCGAACAAGAAGAGACAAACTTGTAGGGTACAGCCTACGACACAACAACATCATTGGAACAATAGCAAAAGGAGCTATTGAGGGAAGAAATCGGCGGGGGCGACCAAGGGTATCATACATGCAAGATGTCATGAATTACGTTGGATTTAACACATACGTGAAAATGAAGAAGAAGGCAGACAGAAGAGAGGAATGGCGCTCTGCTGCAAACCTACCTCAGAGTTGGACACTAAAAGAAGGAAAGACATTAGGCAAGACGTCCAACCATACATTCTTACTGCTGTCTGCGCGAAGCCGGAGCGGATCACTAGAGCACGAGAGTCACTCCAAAAGAAATGCACACTATTTTCTTTTTAAATCCATCTTTTAGTCTACATGTTTGAAAGTATTACAGTATGTAGATACATCCTTTAGGAATAATATTTTCATTTCTCCACATAATTTCCATCTCTCTCAACTGCCTTACGCCGTCTTGGGACCAGCGCGTGTATACCCGCATAGTAAAATTCTGGACCAACCTGTTGAAGCCACTGTTAGGCAGCGTGCACAAGGGAGTCATCATCTTAAAACCTTCTTTCACAAAGACAGTCTTTCAGTTTCCCAAAGAGATGATAGTCACATGGAGTCAGGTCAGGTCTGCAAGGCAGGTGTTTCAGTGTTATCCATCCGAGTTTGGGAGACACTGTCAACTTCCTTGGGACCCATCTGGCACAAACCTTTTTTAATGGCAACACTTTCAGTATTCTGCGAACACTTCCTTCCCCTATCTCAACGTAGCGTGACAATTCGTTCACTGTGATGCGTCTGTCAGCAGTCACCTATTCGCTAACTCTCTGCACGTTGTCTGGAGTGTGTGCAGTACGAGTCCTGCCGCTGCGAGGACAACCCTCAGTATTGCCGTTCTCGCTAGCTGAGTGATAGCCGGCACGGTAGCTTAGCGTGTTCGGTCAGAGGGCTAGCTGCCCTCTGTAATAGTAATAATAATAATAAAAAACTGAGTTAATGGATCAACAACGAACAGAAACGGGTGTCTTTCGACGTCCGCCCCGAACAGATACAACGAACTAAAACGAACAAAATGAGATTAAAAAAATAAAAAGAAAAAAAGTTGTCAGCGCGACGGACTGTCAATCCTAAAGGCCCGGGTTCGATTCCCGGCTGGGTCGGAGATTTTCTCCGCTCAGGGACTGGGTGTTGTGTTGTCCTAATCATCATCATATCATCCCCATCGACGCGCAAGTCGCCGAAGTGGCGAATCGAAAGACTTGCACCAGGCGAGCGGTCTACCCGACGGGAGACCCTCGTCACACGCCATTATCACTGTCTCGTTTTCACAGCACAGGAATTCTATGTCAGCACGTTGCTTCTGACGAACGTCTAGTGTAGCAGCCATCTTGAAGACATGCTGTGACGGCGCCACTCACGGAAAGAGGTTGAACTAAGTTTGAAAACCAGTGGCAAGGATTTATCTACACACTGTAAAAGTTTCACTCATGCAGAATGAAAACTGTATTTTTACAAAAAGAGTGTGCATTTCTTTTGGAGTGACCCTCGTAAAATAAGCTTCACGGTGCAATGTGACATGCTCACTAATAGGACGGCAATTATTGACTATTAAGTAATCTGTTGTTGTTGTTGTCTTCAGTCCCGAGACTGGTTTGATGCAGCTCTCCATGCTACTCTATCCTGTGCAAGCTTCTTCATCTCCCAGCCTACATCCTTCTGAATCTGCTTAACGTATTCATCTCTTGGTCTCCCTCTACGATTTTTACCCTCCATGCTGCCCTCCAATACTAAATTGGTGATGCCTTGTTGCCTTAGAACATGTCCTACCAACCGGTCCCTTCTTCTTGTCAAGTTTTGCCACAAACATCTCTTCTCCCCAATCCTATTCAATACTTCCTCATTAGTTATGTGATCTACCCATCTGATCTTCAGCATTCTTCTGTAGCACCACATTTCGAAAGCTTCTATTCTCTTCTTGTCCAAACTATTTATCATCCATGTTTCACTTCCATACATGGCTACACTCCATACAAATACTTTCAGAAATGACTTCCTCACACTTAAATCAATACTCGATGTTAACAAATTTCTCTTCTTCAGAAACGCTTTCCTTGCCATTGCCAGTCTACATTTTATATCCTCTCTACTTCGACCATCATCAGTTATTTTGCTCCCCAAATAGCAAAATTCCTTTACTTCTTTAAGTGTCTCATTTGCTAATCTAATTCCCGCAGCATCACCCGACTTAATTCGACTACATTCCATTGTCCTCGTTTTGCTTTTGTTGATGTTCATCTTATATCCTCCTTTCAAGACACTATCCATTCCGTTCAACTGCTCTTCCAAGGTCTTTGCTGTCTCTGACAGAATTACAATATCATCGGTGGACCTCAAAGTTTTTATTTCTTATCCATGGATGTTAATACCTACTCCGAAATTTTCTTTCGTTTCCTTTACTGCTTGCTCAATATACAGACTGAATAACACCGGGGAGAGGCTGCACCCCGGTCTCATTCCCTTCCCAGCCACTGCTTCCCATTCACGCCCCTCGACTCTTATAACTGCAATCTGCTTATCAACTTGAAAAAGATTAGACAGAAGCGCGTTGACGCGGGAGAGCTGTAAGCGGAAAAATTGGCGCATTTTTGACATTGGAAACACAGTTTTTGGGTGCAAGGTGTGGGAGCTTTTCACTTTGTTCTCGTAGAACGAAGAGGCTTGGCCGCACACGGATGGTAGTGCGTCTGCCCAGAAGCAAAGGGCAGGTAATGGGAGCAGCTAGCAGCTAGCGGTGGCGGGCTCGCACCCGAGCTGCCGCGGGCAGCGGCGACATAATTCGCTTCCTGTTTGGGGACGGGGTGTCCGCCAAGGCCCCGCCCGCCGGCTCTGGCTGAGGGCCACACGTGCGTCCGCCCCCTACCCGGTGACGGCTATAAATGCAGCTCACCGTGCGTGGGAGTCGGCGTCACGTGCGAGAGCGCTTCCACGTCCATCTGGGGGCGACGGCCGTCCCAGCTCCCTGCTGCCTGCCCCTTGCCCACAACGCGACACGCCAGCGACACGCGCTCATCGGCCCGCGTGAACTACACTGGCGCAGCGGTCCTCAGGACACCCAATTAATACCTCAATATGCAGTCGCACGCTAAGGACAATGACAGAATTCTTCTCCCCCGTATTCGTCGCTTGTCACAAAAATAAAGACCGGTAGCCTAGAAATGATGCTCATCCGACTTCGCTACGAAATTCACTAACCCACGTTCATTTGATCATACACTACTGGCCATTAAAATTGCTACACCAAATGTAGACGATAAATGGGTATTCATTGGACAAATACATTCCTTGGACATTACCAGAACTAACGTGTGATTACATTTTCACGCAATTTGGGTTGATAGATCCTGAGGAATCAGTACCCACAACAACCACCTCTGGCCGTAATAACGGCCTTGATGCGTTTGGGCATTGAGTCAGACCTTGGATGGCCTGTACAGGTACAGCTGCCCATGCAGCTTCTACACGATACCACAGTTCATCAAGAGTAGTGACTGGCGTATTTGTAACGAGCCAGTTACTCAGCCACCATTGACCAGACGTTTTCAATTGGTGTGAGATCTGGAGAATGTGCTGGCCAGGGCAGCAGTCGAAAATTTTCTCTATCCAGAAAAGCCCGTACAGGACCTGAAACATGCGGTCCTGCATTATACTGCTGGAATGTAGGGTTTCGCAGGGATCGAATGAAGCGTAGAGCCACGAGTCGTAACACATCTGAAATGTAACTCACACTGTTCAAAGTGCAGCCAGTGTGAACAAGAGGTGACGGAGACGTGTAACCAATGGGACCTCATACCATCACTCCGGGTGATACACCAGTATGGCGATGACGAATACACGCTTCTAATGTGCGTTCACCGCGATATCGCCAAACACGGATGCGACCATCATGATACTGTAAACAGGACCTGGATTCGTCCGAAAAATGACGTTTTGCCATTCGTGCACCCAGGTTCGTCGTTGAGTACACCATCGCAGGCGCTCCTGTCTGTGATGCTGCGTCAAGGGTAACCGCAGCCATGGTCTCCGAGGTGATAGTCCATGCTGATGCAAACGTCGTCGAACTGTTCGTGCAGATGGTTGTTGTCTTGCAAACGTCCCCATCTGTTGACTCAGGGATCGAGACCTGGCTGCACAAGCCGTTAAAGCCATGCGAATAAGACGCCTGTCATCTCGACTGCTAGTGATACGAGGCCGTTGTGGTCCGGCACGGCGTTCCGTATTACCCTCCTGGACCCACAGATTCCACATTCTGCTAACAGTCATTGGATCTCGACCAACGCGAGCAGCAATGTAGCGATACAATAAACCGCAATCGCGATAGGCTACAATCCGACGTTTATCAAAGTCGGAAACCTGATGGTACGCATGTCTCCTCCTTACACGAGGCATCACAACAACGTTTCACTAGGCAAAGCCGGTCAACTGCTGTTTGTGTATGAGAAATCGGTTGGAGAGTTTCCTCATGTCAGCACGTTGTAGGTGTCGCCACCGGCGCCAACCTTGTGTGAATGCTCTGAAAAGGTAATCCTTTGCATATCACAGCATCTTCTTCCTGTCGGTTAAATTTCGCGTCTGTAGCACGTCATCTTCTGGTGTAGCAATTTTAATGGCCAGTAGCGCACAATGGAGCCTTTCACGACTGGATGTCCTAGTTGCTATTGAGTCTTCCGGGTTGTTCGGCTGTGGTCCACGAAACTTTCGCTCCTGTCGTTCGGTCCAGAGCTGCGCTGGATATCTTCGGTGGAGCTCCTGGCGAAATTAAGTCATGCCCACTAACAGAGTGCTTCATAAATGGAAAATGGGTGAAGTCGAGTTTACCCATCACCATCAGAGATAATCCTTTTCAGAGATAAGACTTAACCATCGACTGTCGGCCGTCAAGGGCAAAAATTTCGCTATAAATTCTGCAGAGCCACTCTCCGTATATCACTCAGTGTTTAGGCTCCTTCTTGCCTATTAAAAATTAATTTTCGATGTCTTCTCATTGTAGATATAGTTCTGGTTTCGGGAAACTTCACTGCATGATTTCCCAACTGAAGAGCATTCTCTGCTACAGCTGTCTTCCCTTCTTTCCCTAGTCTACAGAGACAGTTATGATGTTTCAGTCTTGTATTCACACTTCCTTGGTAGTTCCAGTGCAGAGTTTCCCACAAGTAAATGGAGTCTTATACACGCCACGTGTCGACGGATGGGGGCGTTTGTCCTTTACAGATCGAAGTGGTTGGTTGGTTGATTTGGGGGAGAGGACCAAACGGCGAGGTCATGGTCCTATCGGGTTCTACATTTACATCAACATTTATACTCGGCAAGCCACCCAACGGTGCGTGGCGGAGGGCACTTTACGTGCCGCTGTCATTACTTCCCTTTCCTGTTCCAAACGCGTATGGTTCGCGGGAAGAACGACTACCGGAAAGCCTCCGTGCTCGGTCGCATCTCTCTAATTTTGCATTCGTGACTTCCTCGGGAGGTATAAGTAGGGGGAAGTAATATATTCGATACCTTACCCAGAAACGCACCCTCTCGAAACCTGGACAGCAAGCTACACTGCGTTGCAGAGTCTGCCACTTGAGTTTGCTAAACATCTCCGTAACGCTTTCACGCTTACCAAATGACCCTGGGTTATAGAAGGATGGGGAAGGAAGACGGCCGTTCCCCTTCAAAGGAACCATCCTGGAATTTGCCTCAAGTGATTTAGAGAAATCACGGTAAATCTGAATCAGAATGGCTGGAAGCGGATTTGAACCGTCGTCCTCCCGAATGCGAGTTCAGTGTTCTAATCACTGCACTACCGTAGTCAGTACAGGTCGGAGTACTTGACATATTTTCTTAGTTGTTCTAAAACCTGGTCTGTAAAATCCTCCCGATCTTATGAGTTACTTTTTTGATAAAGGGGAGAAAAACCGTGTTCTTCCATTTCTATGTTTTATCGTTGTTCTATGGCCTAGTATTATTTGATCACGCACCATGTTTACGTATTGGTCCTTTACTTATTTGTCATGTGGAAACGAGGTGTTCCAGCATGAAAATTTTTTGGACGCTGTCAAGAACACTTTTAATGACAACTCTCATTTTTGTGCGTGATGATTGGATTTCTTATGGAAAGACCTTTCTGTATGCCTGACTTTCCGCAAGACCCTATGTTCGAACCTTCAATAAGTCTGTCTTGTAATCAAACCATCCGAGAAAGATAGTGCACTGTCATTTTCCATTTCCATGGTAAATTAGATTTTTAGATTCATTCCATGCAGACAGCAAATGATTTCTTCTAAACCCTTTTTACCATGTAAACAAACTGTGCCCTTACTGTAACGCACAGATTAATACGGGTTCTATGTTACAACATTTTTAACGGAGTTCAACCACCTTGACAAAGATAGGGTGGTTACCGCACGATTAGCGGCGGACGAGGAAGCACGGTGATGCAAGACAGGCGAGGAGCACAGTCTGCTACTCTACACTAGCTGAATGAGAGAGATAACACTCACCGGGAAAACAGACAAGTACAGCGACTAAGCAAAATATCACACACGCTCGTCCGCGCGGCGGAATGCCGCAAAAGGCAATAGCCACGACCAGGGAAAACCCTCACAGACCAATTTAACTAGCTGCTGAGAGAGAATTAAAGAAAGGGTAGCAGAATAACGAGGCCACATGCGGTCATCGCTAGTAAACCGCACGTCGCAGAACAACAGAGAGCTCTTTACATGCCCCAGCCCCAGCTTCAAGTAGAGAGAACGGTATGGGTCAATGGGAACGGTGGAGTCCGTGTCGACGACATACCGTTCCACGACCACGTTGTTTCAGTAAGTCTTACAAGGAGACGATACGACCGTGGGGTCGGGGATTTGCCCACCTCACGTGGTTAAAATATTAGGACGCACTACTCGAAAATCCCGAGAAAAATCGATCCAAAGTTTCTTAGGTGCGTTATGAGTATAAAATGTTAGTCCATTGGCCTAGATTGTAAGGGCTCGCACACTTACGCCAGAGGTCTCGGTTTCGATTCCTCGACTGGCACTCTTTTTTTCTTCTCACTCTTGGGCAGGTCAAACGAATCCCGCGAGATATGATACAATTTTTCATGATGAAAATATTCGACGTAGAATGGGATAGGAATGATGATGGAAATAGGATAACATTTGAGGAAGTGGAGAAAATGGTCAATAGATTGCAGTGCAATAAAGCAGCTAGTGTGGATAAAATTAAGTCGGAACTCATCAAATACAGTGGAATGTCAGGTCTTAAATGGCTACACAGGATAATTGAAATGGCCTGGGAGTCGGGACAAGTTCCATCAGACTGGACAAAAGCAGTAATCACACCAATCTTTAAACATGGAAACAGAAAAGATTGTGACAACTACAGAGGTATCTCTTTAATCAGCGTTGTGGGTAAAATCTTCTGAGGCATTGTTGAAAGAAAAGTGCGAGTATTAGTTGAGGACCAACTGGATGAAAATCAGTGTGCGTTTAGGCCTCTTAGATGTTGTCAGAACCAGATCTTTAGCTTACGGCAAATAATGGAGAAGTGTTATGAGTGGAACAGGGAATTGTATCTATGCTTTATAGATCTAGAAAAGGCATATGACCGGGTTCCTAGGAGGAAGTTATTGTCTGTTCTACGAGATTATGGAATAGGAGGCAAACTTTTGCAAGCAATTAAAGGTCTTTACATGGATAGTCAGGCAGCAGTTAGAGTTGACGGTAAATTGAGTTCATGGTTCAGAGTAGTTTCAGGGGTGAGACAAGGCTGCAACCTGTCTCCACTGTTGTTCATATTATTTGTGGATCATATGTTGAAAACAATAGACTGGCTGGGTGAGATCAAGATATGTGAACACAAAATAAGCAGTCTTGCATATGCGGATGACTTAGTTGTGATGGCAGATTCGATTGAAAGTTTGCAAAGTAATATTTCAGAGCTAGATCAGAAATGTAAGGACTGTGGTATGAAGATTAGCATCTCCAAAACGAAAGTAATGTCAGTGGGAAAGAAATATAAACGGTTTGAGTGCCAAATAGGAGGAACAAAATTAGAACAGGTGGACGGTTTGAAGTACTTAGGATGCATATTCTCACAGTATGGCAACATAGTGAAAGAACTGGAAGCAAGGTGTAGGAAAACCAATGCAGTGAGTGCTCAGCTGCGATCTATTCTCTTCTGCAAGAAGGAAGTCAGTACCAAGACTAAGTTATCTTTCGGTCAACTTTGTTGTATGGGAGCGAAAGGTGGGTGGATTTAGGTTACCTTATCAACAAGGTTGAGGTTACGGATATGAAAGTAGCTAGGATGATTGCAGGTACTAGTAGATGGGAACAATGGCAGAAAGGTGTCCACAATGAGGAAATCAAAGAAAAACTGGGAGTGAACTCTGTAGATGTAGCAGTCAGGATGAACAGGCTTAGATGGTGGGGTCATGTTACACGCATGGGAGAAGCAAGGTTACCCAAGAGACTCATGGGTTCAGTAGTAGGGGGTAGGAGTAGTCGGGGCAGACCAAGGAGAAGGTACCTGGATTCGGTTAAGATTGATTTTGAAGTAATAGGTTTAACATCAGAAGAGGCACCAATGGTAGCACTGGATAGGGGATCATGGAGGAATTTTATAAGGGGGCTATGCTCCAGACTGAACGCTGAAAGGTATAATCAGTCTTAAATGATGATGATGACGAAAATATGCCAACTTGGTCTGTAAAAGTCATACCTCCAAAATGCACTTCTTTGGTGCAACCTTGTGCCTTGTGATGTTTACTTTTACATGTAAGTTAAAAATTTCACAAAGCGCTTGCAGAATTGCAGAGCATTGTTACAGGAGAGTCGTGAAATTAATTCCCTGGAAGACTGTATAAAAATTCATTCTATGATTCACCATCAATTATCGTCACCAATATTCCGCGACATGATTCAGTATGCCTGGTTTGCTTCAAAATTAGCAGAAACTCAAAACATTTTCGTAAATGTTAATGGGGAATGTTTTTGTACAGATGTATTGCAAACGCCCTGTGACAGTAAAAAATCCGCTTTTATATGTTGCACAAGATGTCCCAAAAATTATTGCTTTGTTTGTTTTTACGATAATTACCACTGCGGTTCTTGTTCATAATTATTATATGCATAAAAATTGAATGTTTCCCAATCTACTTTCTTATACTGATTAAAAACTCAATGTTTCTCTTCATATACTTTACAATGAAAAATGGAAAACCCGCCGCCATGAAGTGTGTTGTTGGACAAAAAGAAAGTAATTTTTATTCAATAATGTAACTAATTTGTTAAAGATAATGTAGGTTTCGGAAACTTTCTGATTAATTGGTGGAATAACAAACGAAAATGAAACAGAAGAAAAAAGAAGTGCTAGAGGATGAATCGAACCCGAGACCTGCTGCGTAAGAAACCCAACCCCTAACCATCTAGGCCAGACGGGCGCCTCGGCAATGGACTAATATTTTATACTCACAACGCACCTAAGAAACTTTAGATCGATTTTTCCCGGGATTTTCCGGGTAGTGCGTCCTAATATTTTAAACCACGTGAGGTGTGAGGGGTCCTCTTTCACCACACACAATTTCGGGCAAATCCCCGACCCCACGGTCGTGCCGTCTCCTTGTTAGATCAACCAGCGCAGTACCAGCCAGCAGTGGAATGCCGCAGAGGCTGAACTCCACTGACGAACTTTATGCTGTGTCACACCAACCACTGCTGATGGGAAAGCTGATGGACTACCAGCAGCAATCTGGTACCAGGTGCTGTACTCCCTGAGTGTGGGACGGAAGACGACGGCCAAGGTTGCTGGCGGAGCACCGTCCCGTACGCCTAAGCGCATCCGGGTGCGGGGTCTACCAGGCCGGCAGTACTGGCTTCGACACCTGACGCCTACGCCACACCGCGGGTGGGGTGGTCCAGGGAAGAAGAGGCACGGAGTCTGATCGAGTACACTCCCTTAGCTGGTGTACCAGGCTGGGCTAAGCATCCCTATCGACATAAGAGGAATGACGTCTCGCTAGGACGCAGGTGCAAGGCCTGGCGCAGCATCCGACGCCGAGAGTCTGTCCGTGACCACAGCAAGAGGCAACTCAACTACAGCCAACAGTGCACCACCCTTTGTAAAGTTGTCACAGTGAACTGTTCACTGAATAATCATGTTTACTTAGCGCCACGAGCGCTTCGATTCCTGACATCGTGCAGAGGCGTCACATCTGCACTAACACTAAAAATTGATGAAACATGACCTAATCATATTTTCTTCAAAATATAATTATTCAGTTTCACCCTGCAACAGACGCATCGCTGCAAGCTCTTTTAAAAAAGGAAGATTTACCTCCAGGACAATGAATCGCAGATAGGCACAACAAAAGGACTGTCACAATTAAATAAAGCTTTCGGCCATTATGGCCCTCGTCGACAATAGACGTAGACACATACACACGAAGACACTACTCAACCACACGACTGCAGTCTCGTGTGTGTGTGTGTGTGTGTGTGTGTGTGTGTGTGTGTGTGTGTGTGTGTGTGTGTGTGTGTGTGTGTGTCTATTGTGGACGAAGTCCTTAATGGCCGAAAGCTGTACTTACTTGTGACAGTCCTTACGTTGTGCCTTTCTACGGGTCAGCATCTACGCTGTATGTTCAGTAGCAACTTTCCTTTTCATAATAATGTTACATTCCGTCGTGAATTTTCCATTGTTTGAACAGTTACTTTTGCTACAGACGGTCCTAGGAAAATAATATTTTTTAAAAAATAGAGCCTGACATATTTTCATTTAAAAGTTGTCATAAAATAAAATTTGAGATAGTTAGTTTAAAATAAAAAGCCCAACAAAAGCGTAGGTGTTTTAAAGTCATTTTTCCGAACTTTACAATAACAGAATCTTAAAAATAGTTTAATAGCATGGCAGCACAAATCTTTGCGAAGATAATAAGACTAAAACCGTTAATGTAGGACTGTCCCCTGATAAAATCTAACCAATTATCGATATATCACGAAGAAAATATTTTTTAATTTTTTAATAAGTACTATTTTGACTTTTCGCGGGCTGTACTTAGAGTAAATAGGTATGTGAGTGTTAACGAGTTAAAGAGAATCAGATTTAAACGTTTTTTTCCGATACATCTCGTAGTGTTGGAAAGCAATCGATTGATCTTTTTAAGCCCTACAACTTTCTTGCTTAACGTTTTTAGATCGGAGCTTTTCTTTTATTTATTTATTGTAACAAAAAGTTTTTTTGAAACTTTGCGTATTTTGTTGGCCATGTTTGTCGTCTTGGATCAAGTTTCATGAAAAAGAAATTCTATCTTAACTTTAATTTCCTGTATGGTCATATTTCTTCAGGAAATAACACTTATCCATAATGCATCGACTTTCTTACCAAATAATAACATTCACCATCAGTATCCGTCTAGCAGACGCTAAGATGGATACGAGGATGCGTGTCTCATTTCATCTATCTTTTCATTTTGTGTCCAAAACTCATCCATATTCCAGTTTATTTGAGGTTAACGTCCACTAGACGGAAGGATCGTCAGGTGAGTAACAGTGCATCGAACGGTAAAGATTATAGTCCATATTCTCCCATTTAAAATCGAACGAGATGATGCAGAGATTTCGCTAAGCAGGTGACCGGGTCTACACATCTTTCTTATCTTGTCCCTGATTTGCTGGTATTACTTAAATAGAATGCAGGAACGAATATACATAGGCAATTTCGTACCCAGAATTTCCCCGTTCGAAATGTTATCACTCATCTGATGGCCCTTCCATCTAGTGGACGTTAAACCCAAGAAAATTAGAATGTGATGATCGCGAAAGACAGGTCCAATGCGCTGATTCCCTCTGTACTGCAAGTTTCTGAATTGAGCCACCAAGAATGTAATGTCCGATGTGGAGTGAACGATATGTCGTCATTACGCGATAACGGCAGCTATCAGAAACTTTGAAGGACGATGTTCCTACTTGGAACATTGCCAGCTATCACGGTCTGAGGAAACGGCAACTGTGTTGATTCGTGCTCGTTTTATCGCTTTCTGGTATTGTTTATGCTGGATCCGTTTAGCAGCTTGTGATAACAGCTCTCTGATGCAGTTTTTACATAACTTTCGTCATCCATAGTAGGCGTGTCTAGTTCTGCTATCGTATGGCGCATACTGAACAAATAACTCATGACTAAGAAGCGATCAACATTTCAGTTGGGGAATGGAATATAATGATTCGTACTTAGAGCTGCAGACGCAACTGCACTTGTAGAGTTTTCTGAAATAATTTTCGGCGGAAGTAAAAATAATGTTACCTGTTTTTAGTAGATTCACTGATGAGATGATAGACGAAACAAAAATTGTTAGAACAAATAAAATTCATAGGTCTTGATCCTTGTTTGTAGGATTTTAGTTTAGGGTACGCCAGCTTATGATGGTCACAAAGGAGTAATAGTAAAGAAGTAAATCCAGTGAACTTGCTTTTTTTATACGTTTTTAACGTACGAAAACATTGCATAAAAAATGGCTCTGAGCACTATGGGACTTAACATCTGAGGTCATCAGTCCCCTAGAACTTAGAACTAGTTAAACCTAACTAACCTAAAGAGATAACACACATCCATGCCCGAGACAGGATTCGAACCTGCGACCGTAGCGGTCGCGCGGTTCCAGACTGAAGCGCCTAGAACCGCTCGGCCACACTGGCCGGCACCATTGCACAGAAAGCGATATTATTTCGCGAGCCTGCAGGTTCATTTTCCCACAGTTTTAATAAAGAATGCGGCTTTGGCACTTCCGGTACTAGCAGAACAAATACATTTGTATTATTTCTTTTGAACTCCGCGTCCTTGTGTGTGGAACAGTATTCCACAAAGGAAGACATGCACGAACATACGTCTAAAATTTCTTTCTTTCAGATTTAAATCAAAACACATCCAGAATCCTCTCATTACTTTTACCTAACCTAATTTATTTCACTGTACGTTCCATTACTGAGTCGTTATATGACTGGCAATTACTTTCCATAAAAAGTCACAACCGTTAAATGCCAGTGAATTTTCACCCAGTACGATGTGCAACCGTCACGTAAAAGGAGTTGAAGAAAAATTGTTGTTGTTGTTGTTGTTGTTGTCTTCAGTCCTGAGACTCGTTTGATGCAGTTCTCCATGCTACTCTATCCTGTGCAAGCTTCTTGATCTCCCAGTACCTAGTGCAGCCTACATCCTTCTAAATCTGCTCAGCGTATTCATCTCTTGGTCTCCCTCTACGATTTTTACCCTCCATGCTGCCCTCCAATACTAAATTGGTGATCCCTTGTTGCCTTAGAACATGTCCTACCAACCGGTCCCTTCTTCTTGTCAAGTTTTGCCACAAACTTCTTTTCTCCTCAATCCTATTCAATACTTCCTCATTAGTTATGTGATCTAACCATCTAATCTTCAGCATTCTTCTGTAGCACCTCATTTCGAAAGCTTCTATTCTCTTCTTGTCTAAACTTTTTGTCGTCCATGTTTCACTTCCATACATGGCTACACTCCATACAAATACTTTCAGAAACGACTTCCTGACACTTAAATCTATACTCGATGTTAACAAATTTCTGTTCTTCAGAAACGCTTTCCTTGCCATTGCCAGTCTACATTTTATATCCTCTCTACTTCGACCATCATCAGTTATTTTGTTCCCCAAATAGCAAAATTTCTTTTACTTCTTTAAGTGTTTCATTTCCTAATCGAATTCCCTCAGCATCGCTCGACTTACTTCGACTACATTCCATTATCCTCGTTTTGCTTTTGTTGATGTTAATCTTATATCCTCCTTTCAAGACACTGTCCATTCCGTTCAACTGCTCTTCCAGAAAAATTTGGTCTTGTAATAACTGTAAGGAAATGTCATTTACCAGCGGAAAAGTAGCTAACGAGACCTATTAATATACAGGATTATGAAAGGAACTGCAGAAGGTCCAAAGACGAGCAGCGTCTTTTGTCACGCAACCCAGATGATAAATGTTGCAATAGAGGCCTTGTACATAACAAGAGGACTCCCTGGTCGGTGAAGTATTAGGTAACATGTTGTATCTTTCCATATACTCTGTATCTCACGAAATGATCATGATAGTAAATTCAAAGACATTGATTATGCATTTTGGGTTACCGACTGTGATTCTTCCCGCGAAGTAGGCAGGAAAGGGGATTAAATGATCGCGGTACACTAAGTAACTTACGCTACATGCACTGTAAAATAGTTTGCGAAGTGTAGACATTAACATGGAGGTAGTATTGCACAAACCTACATTCTTCAACATCATGTCTTCTATAGCTTGTGCGTAATTTGCGTCACTGGTAGCTATAGAACACTATATGTACATTACAATTAAAGGTATGCAGGAAGGGCCAAAAACACTGCTATAGGCATGCTTATTCAAATACGGAGATACGTAAGCAGACAGAATATGGCGGTGCGGTCAGCAACGCCTATGTAAGACAAGTGTTTGGCACAGTTGTTAGATCTGTTACTGCTGCTGCAATGGCAGGTTATGAAGACTTAAATTAGTTTCAACGTGGTATTACAGTCTGCGCACGAGCGATGAGACACAGCATCTCTGAGGTAGCGATAAAGCGGGGATTTCCCCGTAAGACCATTTCATGAGTGTACCGTGAATATCCGGTAAAACATCAAATCTCAGACATCGCTGCGACCGGAAAAAAGATTCTGCAAGAATGCGACTGAAGAGAATCGTTCAACATGACAGAAATACAACCCTTCCGCAAATAGTGGAACCCTTCCGAAAATTGCCGCAGTTTCCAATGTTGGACCGTCAAGAAGTGTCAGCCTACGAAGCATTCAACGAAACATAATCGATATGGGCCCACTCGTGTATCCTTCACGACTGCACGACACAAAGCTTTACGCCTCACCTGGGCCCGTCAGCAGCACCATTGGACTGTTTATGACTGGAAACATGTTGCCTGATCGGATGAGTCTCGTTTCAACTTGTATCTAGCGTATGGGTGTGTACGGGTATGGAGGCAACCTCACGAATCCATGGACCCTGCATGTCAGCAGGAGGCTATTCAAGCTGGTGGAGGCTTTGTAATGGTATTGGTCGTTTGCAGTTGCAATGATATGGAACCCCTGTTACGTCTAGATACGACTCTGCAGGTGATACGTACTACAGCATCCATTCGTGTCCATTTGGCGTTCCGACGGACTTGGGCAATTCCAGTAGGACAATGCGACACCCCACACATCCAGAATTGCTACAGAGTGGCTCCAGGAACATTTTTCTGAGTTTAAACACTTTTTCTGGCCACCGAACTCCCCAGACATGAACACTGTTTATGGACAGCGCTCTAGTACTGATGGTGTCGGTTCCCTCTAGAATTATTTCACACATTAGCCGAGTGAATGGCACTTCGTGTTGCGGCATTTGTGCGCGGTCGCGGAGGCCCTGCACGATATTAGGCAGGTGAACTAGTGTCTTCGGCTCTTCAGCGTATGTCCTCCTGGATATGTATGACAACGGTTGGAATGCACGTTTATTCAAACTTTTGCATTTTAGCTGTTACGACATTCAGTCAATGATTTACTGGAACGCTTTGCCATACATTAACTTGTGTCTACACCGTCGCCGCTGTACTAAAATTAACAGTATATAGTTACGCTTTCATACTCTTGTGTATTGTTAGTTTTTATGTTTCGTATGAAGTGGTAAATAAGCTCTTGTTTTTCAAATTTACCCAAGATAAGTTATTTATCTCCAAATAATCGACCCTTAGGTACACAACCCACCTCCACTGGGCGTAGTTAAAGAAGGCCACGAGAGAGACAGCCCGTGGCGGGTACATCACAGCAAATGGTTCAAATGGCTCTGAGCACTATGGGACTTAACATCTATGGTCATCAGTCCCCTAGAACTTAAAACTACTTAAACATAACTAACCTAAGGACATCACACACACCCATGCGCGAGGCAGGATTCGAACCTGCGACCGCAGCAGTCACGCGGTTCCGGACTGAGCGCCTAGAACCGCGAGACAACCGCGGCCGGCACATCACAGCAACTGATAGTGCAGCTCTTAAGAGTTTGCAAAAACAGAAATAATGTCTGATGGGATACTGCAATCACTGGTTATACAATGTTACTTATAATCCGTCTTGATTGCAAAAATGTTTAATCACATGTCGGGTTTCGGTTAATCTAGAACCATCTTCAGATGTGCAGTTTCGGTTATAGGAGTAACCCGTCGACACACGGCAACCTTCACATGCTGCGTCACTTTCAAGCGAAGGTTGCGTGTGAAGGTTGCTGTGCGTGGACGGGTTACTTCCTGTAACCGAAATTGCTGATCTGAAGATGTTCTAGATGAACCGAAACCCGACATGTGATTAAACATTTTTGCAATCAAGGCGGATTATAACATTGCTCTTAAGAGTGCCAGCGGCTGTCTCCGGCGGGAAACGAGTAATTATTTCACAAAAGTTTAATCATTCTTGACTGCGTTTTTAATTGCATTAAAGTTCTCTATAGCGGACAACAAAATTAAGACATTTACTGAGTACCGTTTCTGTTAAATACTGGTTTGCCGTGGACCCTTGAAGGAGATGACTGTTGGCGCAGTGTGGCGGACAAGCTGACTAGTATGATGTCACAAGATTGTTGCAGCGCCCGTATATTTCGTTGGTACCAAAATGTTAACAGTGTTCGACCCGGAATCAGTTTGGTTCGAATCCTGGTGATGGCAGAAGTTTTAATTCACAAGATCATGCCGATAGAAGGGAGGAAGAGGATGGGGGTGTATATTTCCGAGACGTGGGTTGAAAAAAATCTTGACTATTTTGTGAAGCAGACGACAGTAAAAGATAATTTTTGTGAATGAAGCCACACACAAAATAGATATGCTTTCTTTTCATTTCAATTTATTCACTTTCAGTTCGTACCCATTGAGCCATTTTAGTAATGGAAAAGTAATACGACAGTGTACTGGAGACTATTTCCTTGTCAGTTATGACAATACGAACGTCAGGACAACACAACGCCCAGTGCCTGAACCGGAAAAATCTCCCGTCCGGCTGGAAGTCGAAGACGGGGTCCTTCTGTTAGCAATCTGCAGCGCTGACCTCGCAGATAAGGAGGCGGACTAACATATGTGCTTAACGTACATAGATTTGATTACCTTAAATTCCATTCAGCCTTTACATTGTGACATGGCGTGTTTTCGTCTACACGTTGCTCGTCAGCTCGGCATGCTCTGCCCCTTCAGAAGCATGCAGGAAGGAGACAGGTTTTGAATTACATACGCTTCAATCCTGGGCGATATGTGTCGCATTTTTACGTAATTTCATTTCGTCTACTAAGAAATGAGAAATCACTGCTGCTATCATATGAGGAAGTCGGGCATGCCCATTGACGAAGAATTCGTCGTATGTCATACAGACTAGCGTTACTTCAAGCAGCGGTATTGAATCACGTCTTTTTGTCCAGTGATAGGATATTGGAGCGTTAAGTTTCAACTGTTGTAGTCGATGCAACAACATACTATTTCTTCAATAGGACTTCACTAAATTTTCAGGTATGTGTATAGTACGACATAGCAATCCTTCACTGTCATTCCTAGTGATGCATTTATCTTTTATTTTACAGGTAAGCAGTACCCGGCGCCATCATTAGCTTCCCTTTCAACAAACGGAGGTAAGGACATGCTTCTGCGAAGCGTTAATTTCCAGTTTGTATGCTTGTCTTTTAACAGAAACGTAGATCGACTGCGATAACACAAGGTGAGACACCAAAGACGCCACCTGAATGACTCAGCCACATTTAGCCACAGAAAAAAATCTTTCGAACAAAAGCATCTAATGTAAGAATCCATAGTCTCACGGCGGTAACATTAAATGAAAAGTTCTTCGGTTTCCAGCCGCGTCAAGAGATCAAAATTACACAAGTTTTTGGAAAAGCACTCCTTGACCATTTTCAAGTGGTACTACTGCCAGTAGGCTGTTGATACGCCCTTATATACACTACCTTCCGGCTGTGACGTCACTAGTGCTCGCTGCATCGCCATAATGGGTTTACGTTGGTCGGCGTTCGATGTTCCCGCCGGCTGGCCGGTGTGGCCGTGCGGTTCTAGGCACTTCAGTCTGGAACCGCGTGACCGCTACGGTCGCAGGTTCGAATCCTGCCTCGGGCATGGATGTGTGTGATGTCCTTAGGTTAGTTATGTTTAAGTAGTTCAAGTTCTAGGGGACTGATGACCTCAGAAGTTAAGTCCCATAGGGCTCAGAGCCATTTGAACCATTTTTGATGTTCCCGCTTCAACCATGAAATTGCTGGATCCCACGCCGTACTGATCTGCAGGCCACCTTCTCTGTATAGTGTCTTTCAATGGTTCAAATGGCTCTCAGCACTATGGGACTTAACATCTATGGTCATCAGTCCCCTAGAACTTTGAACTACTTAAACCTAACTAACCGAAGGACAACACACAACACCCAGCCATCACGAGACAGAGAAAATTCCTGACCCCGCCGGGAATCGAACCCGGGAACCCAGGCGCGGGAAGCGAGAACGCTACCGCACGACCACGAGATGCAAGTGATTTCTCGGGGTAGTCGAGGCGATAAATATCTCATACCCATTCCTGCGATGATCCACAGTGGGTGCCGTTTGAAATAAAGACTCACCGGTGACATTCTAAATAGGGACGGTGGCCTGCAGCTCAGCACAGCTTGGGATCCAACGATTAGGCTGTTGAAGCAGCCACATCAAGCGTCGAGTCAACGTATGCCGGTACCGTGAACACCAGTGTCGTCACAACCGGCACCTCGTGTGCATTAGGGCGCAACAGCAGCCCACTAGCAGTCATACTTCCTGACAATGGCCAAGGAGTGCTTGACCGAAAGCTCGTGTAATTTTAGTCACTTGACACCGTTGGAAACACGAGAACTTTTTATTCAAAACCTGCTTAACTTGATGTGTGACATAGTTTGGTGTTCATCACTTTCTCTTATGTGGAAGAGTGGAGGAGATATGATAGTCAGCTATGTTAATCTAAATGGATTCGAATCTTATATTATTTTCCCTTTACTAATACGTTTGAAGAGGTGCACAACGCATTAGGCTGTACAGTAACTATGTTACGTCAGATCATGGTGTTGACCTTTTACAAGCGCATTTGCAAAAACATACATTAAGACTATGATAAAATGTACAGTAAGTAATGACGTCAGATAACGTTGTTACAACACATGTTCAAAATGGTGGCTATTAACAGTCATACGTGCTATAAAATGATTGGATATGGACAATGCTGCAAGATGTTCATCCTAGCAGGTAGGAGAACAAGCTCCTAGAATACGATTTCTTCATGCCTTCTTGAATGCTTAGAATTTCATAGTAAATTTGTAGCTCCAAATTACGCCACAAGTAACAGTCCATAGGCGTTTGGTCTGGGCGAAATGCAGGCCATTATGTGTGTTCAAAATATTAAAATGTGTGTGAAATCTTATGGGACTTGTCATCAGTCCCTAAGCTTACACACTACTTAACCTAAAGTAGCCTAAGGACAAACACACACACCCATGCCCGAGGGAGGACTCGAACCTCCGCAGTGACCACCCACACAGTCCATGACTGCAGCGCCTTAGACGCCTCGGCTAATCCCACGCGCTGCGACCATCGTGTTGGCACAACATGACCTGTCTTTTGTCCGGTGGGATGTAATAGTGGCAGTACCCCTGTTAACGAATCAAAATACATCGCACAGTTTAAGTTCCCATTAACCAAATAACAACTTGGTCGTGAACATGTCATTTGTTTGCATTTTCCTTAGTCCTCATTCGGAGAATTTTACTCTCTGTCGAAAGGCATTGTGATGGATCACCTGATGAAGCGATGTGTGGTACGGGCGAAATTTGTTACAATGTGATACTAACAGAACAGTTCGTTGACTGATTCCAACCTCGCGTTCGGGTTGTCTTTTACAATCATGTGGATTGTGTGCTACAGCTGCTAAGATGTCAACTGCATGTCGCTCGTCGGTTGCTGATTTGAGCGATAAAATGATGGGCACGACTCTAGTTGCTCTTGAAGCTAAGTAGATTTTGTCTGAAAGATTTTCTTCTATCACTAGTAGTGGCTCAGTTATTAAAGTGGCCTGTCTTAAGTGCCTCAACCTGTATAAAAATGAGCAGCAAATGAGCCGTAGAAGTGTGGTAATACATCTGAAACATAAATTATTGCAAACTGTTTGAGATAAAATGTGATTTTGGTTATAAGTAATACCTGTCGTTGTTATGCCTTGATGAGCTATCCAGCCTACTCATGAGGGAACACCGTTCATCTAGTCGCGGTTGTCAGCGCATAAAAGAAACTGTGTACCTGTCCACTACGCAGATAGTTTATCGGGGTAAGCAGTTAAAATTCTTTTATTGTATTTCTCAGCCTCACGTCACACAAATGGTATTGTGGCAGGTTTCGTCTTAATAAGTTATCAACAGATATTCCGTTTGAAAAAGAGAGAAAAAGTTGGATGGTAAATTAGTGGGAAACTAAATTACGAATCTGTATAAAACTGTACGCTGCAGTTTAACCTGTTACACAGTTTCTCGTGGTTTGAACATCCTCTGGGAAGCCTCACAGTGCGATGACATCTGCGCTCTAATTGCTAGAACTGAGGGCTACAATTAAATACGTATTAGTATCAATTAGGACATTCACAGATATAAGATTGAAAATATTCGCAGTTTAAAAGTGATTGTGAGATAAAGCTTTCTCAGTGTGAAAACTAGTAAAAAATTTACATAAGTGCGAGTGCAGGTAAGCTAGGCGAGCCTGAAGAGAGCAGCCATCTGACAGATGGCGATCGCAATTGTACGAAAGCAGACAGAATGAAACGAATGTTAAAAGAAGCTGCTGCTACACAAGTACGATCCGGGAGAGGCAAAGCCGTAAAACAGGGACTAGATGTATCATAATAGATCAAAAAATACTTTTAGAAAGACATTGTTACGGAAATCGCTTTGTTCTCTTAATAACTGCTGTAGCCTTTTTCTTAATATAAAAATAGTTTTCAGTAATTCGGTTGTATCGAAATGGCAAACTTGAGAAATTTTCGTTACAAGACCGTTACTGCATTTCGTTTAGACAGTATGCGTGTAGTTCGTTGTACCTCGAGTAAGTGAGCCGGGTAGCGTAAGTTGAGCATTGATTTTTAAAAGTCAACGAAAAATAACTTTAAAAAACTAATGTTGAAAAACTTTAAACAATCGGTATAAAAGTTGTGTATGTTGTTATTTGCAATGTTTCTGCAAAAAACCTACCTCGTGTAGCTACAGTCCACTAAAAATGAGAGTTAATGCCTGTAAGTTAACAGTTTAGTGTGCCTGCAGAAGTCCATGTGAGCAGAGGCCTTGAAACGGAGCGTGGAAGAGAGGAGCTTGAAGTTAATCTCGTTGCCGTCGCTACCGACGGAGAAAAAGCGCAAAAGATGGAGGAACAAATGGGCTGCAGCCTTCTTACAGGAGCCGCACCCACTATTCGTCTGCAAAGATAGAGGAAACCTGCGAACACGCTGATCGCCATGTGCGGAAAGCGATTTAAAACTCTTATCATCTTAAATAGTTCATCAATATGGCAAACACTGCGCCGCCATGCCTCGGTTCCCCGCAGTTAGTAAGACAGGTCACCTTCAGCAGGAGCCGTAGCCGTGGAGCACGCTGGGGGGGGGGGGGGGGCACAGAGAGACGCTCCGCCGTTCAAAGCACTCGTTATTTTCGCTTGCCTCACTTGCTCTACGCCAACTGGCGCGACCTCTGGCAGCCCATCAACTGGCGCGCCAGTAAACGGGTCAGTGCATCCGCCGGAAGCAGCGCTGACGTTGCTCCGCGAACAGGCACCTCACTGCCCATTGCTTTAGCAAGGAGAACGCAGCAGAACATACCGGGCATTTAGATCTGCGAGATGCTTACCTCCGACATGAGTTCATGTTCCAAATATTATTTCTTACACTACTGGCCATTAAAATTACTACACCAAGAAGAAATGCTGATGATAAACGGGTATTCATTGGACATATTTATTATAATAGTAATGACATGTGATTACATTTTCACGTAATTTGGGTACATGCATCCTCAGAAATCAGTACCCAGAACAACCACCTCTGGCCGTAATAACGGCCTTCATACGCCTGGGCATTGAGTCAAACAGAGCTTGGATTGCGTGTACAGGTACAACTGCCCATGCAGCTTCAACACGATACCACAGTTCATCAAGAGTAGTGACTGGCGTATTGTGACAAGCCAGTTGCTCGGTCACCATTGACCAGATGTTTTCAGTTGATGAGAGATCTGGAGAATGTGCTGGCCAGGGCAGCTGTCGAACATTTTCTGTATCCAGAAAGGCCCGTACAGGACCTGCAACATGCGGTCGTGCATTGTCCTGATTCACACGAAAACATGACGTTTTACAATTCGTGCACCCAAGTTCGTTGTTGAGTACACCATCGCAGGACCTCCTGTATGTGATGCAGCGTCAAGGGTAACCCTAGCCACGGTCTCCGAGCTGATAGTCCATGCTGATGCAAACGTCGTCGAACTGTTCGTGCAGATGGTTGTTGTCTTGCAAACGTGTCCATCTATTGACTCAGGGATCAACACGTGGGTGCACGATCAGTTACAGCCATGCGGATAAGATGCCTGTCATCTCGACTGCTAGTGATACGAGGCCGTTGGGATCCAGCACTGCATTCCGTATTACCCTCCTGAACCCACCGATTCCATGCCGGTCGGAGTGGCCGTGCGGATCTAGGCGCAACAGTCTGGAGCCGAACGACCGGTACGTTCGCAGGTTCGAATCCTGACTTGGGCATGGATGTGTGTGATGTCCTTAGGTTAGTTAGGTTTAATTAGTTCAAACTTCTAGGGGACTGATGACCTCAGACGTAAAGTCGCGTAGTGCTCAGAGCCATTTGAACCACCGATTCCATACTCCGCTGACAGTCATTGGATCTCGACCAACGCGATCACCAATGTCGCGATACGATAAACCGCAATCTCGATAGGCCACTATCCGACCTTTATCAAAGTCGGAAACGTGGTGGTACGCGTTTCTCCTCCTTACACGAGGCATCACATCAACGTTTCACCAGGCAACGCCGGTTAACTGCTGTTTGTGTACGAGAAATCGGTCGGAAACTTTCCTCAATTCAGCACGTTGTACGTGTCGCCACCGGCGCCAACCTTGTGTGAATGCCCTGAAAAGCTGATCATTTGCATATCACAGCATCTTCATCCTGTCGGTTAAATTTCGCGTCTGTAGCACGTCACTTACGTGTTGTAGCCAATTTTAATGGCTAGTAGTGTACGTAAGTTTGTACGGAAACGCCAGAGCGCGATACCTGCTCCTGTTTGTTGGGAAAGAAAGAAGGAAGGAAGGAAGGAAAGAAGGAAAGAAAGGGAGGCTCAATACCTGTCCGGGACGGCACGAAACGCTTGTGGATGGAAGAGCGCCGCGCATGGCAAGCTACGACCGCTTATAACGGACCGGCCAGCTGGAGAGGCAGAGGCCGACACGAAAGCTCGTCAGAGCCGCGCCGCCGCGTTGCGTAACGTGCGCGCTGTTCCGGAGGCTGCGGCCACGTCTGCGTGACGTGGCGTGACGACGCCGGCTGCCAGCAGCCTCGGCAGTCGGTCCCCGTTCTGCGCTGCCGAACTCAGCTGGTGGGCCTCCGGCTGCGTGTCGTCTCGTCGTATGCGCTGCTCACGCGGGAGTGACTCGAAAACAGACTCGCATGGAAAACGGGACCGACTCTGAGACCAATGTCGAAGTTTGATACCCTTTAATGCACTTCCTGTACTGACAGCTATAAAGCGAAAGCAAGAAGGGTGGTGACCTTTCATTGAAAGTAGAACATACACTACACCTATAATTACCCTACCTGACAAAAACTGTGAACCCACAGAAGTCATGGTCCTATGTCAGTGTAGATTCGTACACGTAAACACCATCATCGGATACGCTCATGGGCCGGCCGTGGTGGCCGAGCGGTTCTATGCACTTCAGTCTGGAACCGCGCAACCGCTATGGTCGCAGGTTCGAATCCTGCCTCGGGCATGGATGTTGTGATGTCCTTAGGTTAGTTAGTTTTAAGTGGTCCTAAGTTATAGGGGACTGATGATCTCAGATGTTGAGCCCCGTAGTGCTCAGAGGCATACGAACCATTTTTGATGCGTACGTGATTCGAGTTGAGATTCTGTGTCACTGGTAGAGCGACCACCAGAGTGCACTAGTGTTGTCCGTGTTCAGTACAGTTACCATGTTTGCTAAAATATATAACGCACGGCAGCAAAGTAGCGTCATTTGCTGACTGATCACTGTGAAGGACAATGTCAACAAGCGTTAGCACCAGGTGGCAAAGTTCAAAAGGGACCTCGTTGTGGACCTCAATTTCGCTGGCTGGTCTAGTCACGCAATATTCAATTTTTGGGGGCATTCGGATGTGACAGTGCTCTCATGTCTGACTGTGTAGGATTGTGAGGGCAGTTATACACCTCGCCAAGGTTCCAATCGATCACTTGTGACCCCCACGAGGGAGGATCGCCATATAGCGGAACAGGCACAACGTAATCCCTTCACAACTGCGCTTGCCATTGGAGAACAAGTGATAAATTTCTTTCAACGTTCTGCGTCGTCTTGTACCACTGGCCGCAGACAAGTACCAGCTGGATCGGGAATCACCGTCCATGAGCAGGCGCAGTTAACACTGCAACACAAATGGCTGCATTTGGAGTGTTGCCGGGACCAGGGAGAATCGACCGCCGATCAGTGATGTCACATTGTGGTCAGCGATGAATCTTACTTCTGCTATACCCCGTATGACTATCGTCGTTAACTATGGCGGGAATCCAGGGGCAGCTGCCACTCTTCCAATATTTTGGAGAGAAACACCGGCGTTGCCCGTGGTGTTGGGAGCCATCAGGTCAAGACTTCGGGTCGCAGCTGGTAGTGACTGTTATGCATCATAAAATGCACCAAACGTAAATTGGCCAGCGACTACATTCGTCACTGTAAACTTTTCAAAATATCTGGCAGGGTTTTACTTTACCTGGAAATATCACATCAATTGTGGGCAAGAACGAAAAGAAAATTAGTTCATCATCAAACTTTGATTTCACATTATGAAATGTGGAAAAATCATTTTTTTTTCCTCGAATAATTTCCTCAGAATCGGGTAAGAGAGACTGCACAGCGGAGAACGCGTGCGAATCCCAAAGCAGTGGTTTCTAATTTCTTTGCGCGTAAAATAAAAATGTTGCTGGGAAACTAACTACCGAGACTTCTGTAGCTTTGCTTCGTCTACGTAAAACAATTTTTTGAGGTATATCGGATGAGTTGAAATTTTTCACAGCATGTATCATACGATCCAAGTTGCGTGCAACAACCAGCATTCTGTGTTGCGCTGGGCAATACGACAGAGGTTAAGTGTAGGTGTTGTATTGCTGTGGCTCCAATGTGAACCAGCTAAGTCGCTTCCACCAGGTATGTTTATCTGTCCTTCGACGATGAACGTTGCTTCTGCGTCATATAGTGTATCGCATCGCAAGCTCGTATCGTCTCATCCGCCTGCTTAACCCTGGTCGATCTGAACTACATGATCGAGGGCGAAGAGCCCAATAGACTATTAGCATCTATCAAGCACGACAACCCCGCAACATCGTGGACAGCTCCACCCGACAATCCGCTGGACCATGGTGTGGCGAGCGTCCTCACCCCATACCTGCCACGTACGTTCTTTCCTTATGGTAAGTGCTGCTGGTTGGCAGATCAGTTACATCTCCATTCCATCCGTCTTACGGACGACCCTTTGTGCCCTCATTGCGCAGTTGTCGATTCAGACGCTCACCGCTTGACATGTACTGCGACTGGCAACTGCTGGGATCTTACACAACGTATGCAGGCGCTCCTGTTGCGACGACAGTCAGAGTCTATCACGCCGATGAACTCCTACGCCCAGATACTGTTTACTTTCCCACTGCCAGAACGGACGCCGTCAACTAGCTTAAGGGCATGGTGTTGTACTACATTATGTAAGCTGTGCCTGAAACCACTCTCGACTTGGGGTTCCGCCTGATGACGAGCCATGAGGCGTTCTGCCGCCATTGAATACGACTGTCGAATTATTTAGACGCATTCTTCGAAGATCCTCCTGCACATTGGGGCGTTCCGATTACTAGAAGACACACTAGAATATGATCCATGGATCATGATTGATCCTCCAAGAAAACGGTTTCGAGGGAATTCCCTCTCGATTAATTTGTGAGAAGACGACTCGGAAGTTTCTGGTGGCTGTAGTAGGATTCGATTACAAAAAATAAAGTAAAAATACAAAATAAATGAAAAATTAAAAAAGTGAAAATAAGCAAAATCTACAACATGTACTACAAATAACTAAATAAATTTTTTCAAGTAAAGCTCTCTTGTTCCTGTAACACCCCTTCTTTCCTTGTACGGCGGGAATGAAGCATTGACGCCAGGCCTCGGAAAGCGACCCCTGCACTTTTTGCCCCCGACCCTCCTTTCGCGCTTGTATAAAGAAAAGACAGCTCAAGTGTAACGTGTTTGCCTACCATGCACCTGTCCCGGGTTCGATTCCCGGCTTGGTTGGAGGTTTTACCCGCTCGTGGGCTGGGTATTGTGTTGTCCTCATCATCATTTCATCATCGCGGACACGCAAGTCTCCCAGTGTGGCGTCACCTGAATTAAGACCTGCAGCTCGACGGCCGAACTTCCCCGGATGGGGCCTCCCGGCCATCAAAGCCCCACGAACATTTCATGCCATTTTTTCGTATCGTCTCAGTGAGAACTGAAAAGCCAAAGGTCGCCTCAAGGCCTTGCGTGACTACCACATCAAACAACTTAATACGCCAATGACATAGTCGACACAAACTTAGAGAGATGGAACTTTATCTAACTTCAACGCGTGCACATCGAAAGGATGAGTTCGACTGTAAAAGGATAAGGTAAAACAGACTCATTTCCACGTCCTGTTGATGACTAGATCGTAAGAGGCGGAGCACAAGCTGCGATTGTAGAACAATGTGGAAGGAAATAGTCCGTGCTTTACTCAAAGTAAACCTTTTGGCACCTGCCTTAATCGATTTAGGCCAACTGTGGGAAACATAATTCTCGAATGGCGGGCAGGAATTTGAACCGCCGTCTTCTTGAATATTAGTCCAATGTGCTGTCGTTGTGCCACTTAACTTCATGCTTAGGAAGGGATTGTTCCAATTTTACGTTCATCGAAGTTCTGATTTCCTAAAGAGAGAAGGGAGCTGGGTGTATCGGGAAGCAGAAGAAAATGGAGAACCAAAAATGTGAACTTGTTTAGTCTGTGATTCTTCCACGGAAAAACTTGGCGCCCCGCAAAGGATGACAGCCGCAGGAAACGCCAGTGTGTCGCTATCAGCCGACGCGGAGGCAGTGTTCACGAAAAAGCGGCAGCGGCCATAACGAATCCGAGCCGGGAAGTTGTCGGAATTGGCGCGCCATGGTTCGTTTCTTTGTTAGCCGAACTGCTGGCCGGTTTTTCGTTCGGCGCAAACTGGGTGATCACTGCCAGACCAGTACAAGTTATCACACAGATGTTCCTCTTCACGCAACAGCTTCTTACAGCAAAGCTCAGACCGACCTTTTTTCTAATGTCTCTCCTTGTTTCTCGAAGCAGTTATAAGACCGACGGTAACCCGGTCGCTTGCATTGAAGAACATTTACAGATAACTCGTTTTCACTTCTAACTTCCATGATGTTAGTGTATTTTCTCAGACGGTAGCCCGAAAGTATTCTCGTCTCCGGTCTTAATGCATTGTAACCAAAGTAAGGCCAATGTAGGAGAGAAGCGTCCTGGACCAAAGGAAATTCCACATTGCTGTCATAGGCAGAGCTCGTTTTACGATGTGTTACGGGGTGCCAAGTGTGTGTGTGTGTGTGTGTGTGTGTGTGTGCCAAGTGTGTGTGTGTGTGTGTGTGTGTGTGTGTGTGTGTGTGGTGTGATACTTGAAACTCTCACTCTACAGCGGAGTGTGCGCGGACATCACTCTTTCTGGCAGAATAAAACCGTGTCCGGAACGGAGACTCGAATTAGGGAGCTCTGTCTTTCACGGGAAAGTGCTCTACCGGATGAGCACGACTCACGACCCATCCTGGAAGCTTCGCTTCCGCCAGTATCTCGTCTCCTACCAGTCAAACTTCACAGAAACTCTCCTGCAAAATATGCAAGACTAGCACTGATGGAAGAAAGGATACTGCGGAGACATAATTTAGCCATACGTGGGGGATGTTTTCTGCAGCGGAATGTACACTGATATGAATCTTCCTGGCAAATTAAAACTGTGTCAGACTCGAGCTTGGGACCTTTGCCTCTCACGGGCAAGTGTTCTACCAACCGCACTCTCGAAACTGAGAACATGCGCAAAAAATCAGACTGGGGTGATAAAAAAATACAATTCAGCTGAAAGTAATCAAAAACCATGCTCATCGCAAGAAAAAGGCGTTATCACTCATAAAAAATTAGCTTTACCCTTAAGAAAACAAAATTCGGTAGATAATTCTAAAAATCTCGTAACCATAACCGATATTACGTTTACAATCAACAAATATATTCAACACACAGTACATAGTCTTACGGTTTTGATTAATGCTCTCTCAAGATCAGATGAACTCAACTGTGCCTATGCAGTGACCCTGTAAGCGCTATTGATCACGTAATCGGTATGCTATTGGAGGGACCCTCCTCGGTATACAGTTACTGGAAAGCAACTTCTAAAGAAACAGAGACTACTGCATAGTAGGTGTGAAAGCACCGGACTGTATATATAGAGACCCTGAATAAAACGAGTTTGGCTGTCAAGAGAGCAATGCTTGAAGCCTTCAATGACTACCGTAGCAGCATATTGTCAAATGAGCTTCAAAAATGGTTCAAATGGCTCTGAGCACTATGGGACTTAACATCTATGGTAATCAGTCCCCTAGAACGTATAACTACTTAAACCTAACTAAGGTAAGGACATCACACAACACCCAGCCATTACGAGGCAGAGAAAATCCTTGACCCCGCCGGGAATCGAACCCGGGAACCCGGGCGTGCGAAGCGAGAACGCTATCGCACGACCACGAGATGCGGGCAAATGAGCTTCCATAAAACCCATACGTAAAGGCTGTTAGTGGCAACAAAGTATATGTCTCGTCTCTAGAGAATGAGACAGGAACTAGAATTGAAGGTATCAAAAGAAAAAAACAAAAAAAAAGTCTAATGGCTCTGAGCACTACGGGACTTAACATTTGAGGTCATCAGTCCCCTAGAACTTAGAACTACTTAAACCTAACTAACCCAAGGACATAACGCACATCCATGCCCGAGGCAGGGTTCGAACCTGCGACCGTAGCAGTCGCGCGGTTCCGGACTGAGCGCCTGGAACCGCTAGACCACCGCGGCCGGCCGAAGATAGCAAAGCAAAAGCTGAAATGCTTAACTCATTTTCTCAAATGTTCGTATACAAACGCAATTGCCTACAAGAGCAACTGTCTCAATTTAATTCTTGTACCACTGAAAAGATGAGTCAAAAACTTTTTACAGTCAGTGGTGTTAAGAAACAGCTGCAATCTTTAAAATTTAACAAAGCTCCAAGGGCTGATGAGATACCTGTCAGATCGTATACCGAATTTGCAGTTGGATTAGCCACTCTTCTAATTATAATCTATCGTAAATCCTCGAACAAAATACCGTGCCACGTAATTGGAAGAGACCACATGTCATGCCAGTCTGAAAGAAGGGCAGTAGAAGAGATCTACAAGAATACCGTCCAGTATACTTGACATCGTTTTATTGCAGGATCTTAGAACATATTCTGTGCTCAAACATGATGAGGTATCTTGAACAAAATTACCTCTCCGATGCCAACGCCGGCCGCTGTGGCCGAGCGGTTCTAGGCGCTTCAGTACGGAACCGCACTACTGCGACGGTCACAGGTTCGAATCCTGCCTCGGACACGGATGTGTGTGATGTTCTTAGGTTAGTTAGGTTTAAGTAGTTCTAAGTTTAGGGGACTGATGACATCAGATGTCAAGTTCCATAGTGCTCAGAGCCATTTGAGCCATTTTTGAACCCAGTGCTAACCATCAAGGATTCCGGAAAATCGATCATTTGAAACCAAACTCGCACTTTTCGGTTATGGTATACTGAAGCTTTGGATCAAGGCAATCAGGTAAATGCAGTATTTCTTGATTACCAAAGAGCGTCTGACGCAGTACCACACCTACGACGAATCAAAAGTCCGATCGTATGGCGTATCAAGTGAAATTTGCGACTGGACTGAAGACTTTGTGGCAGGGAGGACGCAGCATGTTATCTCAGATGGAGAGTCCTCATAAGATGTGGAAATAACTTCGGATGTGCCCCATGGAAGTGTGTTTGGACCATTGCAGTTCATGTTGCATATTAATGACCTGATGGACAACATTAACAGTAACTTCAACGAATTTGCAGAAGATGCAGTTATCTACAATGAATTGCTGTCTGAAAGAAGTTGCGTAAACATTGTCAGATCTTTGTAAGATTTCAATGAGGTGCAAAGACTGGGAATGTTCAGAAACGTAAAATTGTTCACTTCACAAAAAGAAGAAACATAGTATCCCATGACTGTAATGTCAGTGAGCCACAGTTGGAATCTACCAACTCATACAAGTATCAAGTTGTAACACTTTGTAAGGATATGAAGTGGAATGATCACATAGGCTAAGGTGTGGGTAAAGCAGACGTTAGACTTTGGTTTATTGGCAGAATACTGGGGAAGTGCCGTCTTTCTAAAACAAGAGAGATTGCTTTAAGATCACTCATACGCCTCATTCTAGAATATTAATCAAGTGTGTGGGACCCGTAGCAAATAGGACTGACGTGGAATACTGAATGTATACAGCGGACGAAAACACGAATGGTCGCACATATACTTTACACGTGGGAGAGTTTTTTAGAGATACTGAAGAAACTCAACTGGCTGGCTCTTGAAGATAGATGTAAAGTATTCCGAGGAAGTCTACTAACAAAGTTTCGAGAACCAGCTTAAAATGATAACACTAGGAATATACTACCACGCCATAGGTATTGCTCATATAAGAATCATGAGGACATTAGAATAATTACTGCATGCCTAAAGGCATTCAAAAATCGTTCTTGCCGCGTTCCAACGTGAATTGAACGGGAAAGAGTCCTAATTACTGCTATAATGAGACGTATTTTCTGCCGCGCACTTCACTGTGATTTCCAGAGCATAGATGTACAATAAATGACCAAATATTATAACATAGTCAAATCTAAAAACGCCAGACAGATAATACATGTCGCCCTACAATATAGAAGCTGGGATGGACGCAAATATACTACGTAGTGGATTCAGTAATATTAATATTAATTATGAACGCTAAGATTACCCAACAACTACATCTCGAATTGGATAATTGAATAATAGTCAAGCAGAACAATATGTCATTCAAAATACGGTTGAGTCAGTGAAAACTCTAACAAATAATCTCAGAGTCGGAGTAATAAACATTGACAGGAAGATAACGTTAGAATCGTTGCAAACTCTAAAGAATCGTAACTAGTTCAGTGAAGAAATACTACGCAAAATCAGAAGACTGCAGATGCACCTCGGGTAGATTCCGGTTAGTATAAAGCTGATACAGAGCTGTGGGGCAATTAGCCAGCTGATAATCTAAATAAGAGAACAGCGCTATCGCGGAAACCATTAAGCTACAGTAAAATACCCGTCAATGCAATAAAGAAAAGAAACTAAGAAAAGAGTTTAGAAACAACTGGGACACTGAGTGTCAACGAACTAAAAACGGGAGAAACGCACAATCGTATGTTCCTAAGATCCTCCAACATTAAATTATTAAGCTGCAACTGTCACCGTACTTAACAGCCATGTTAGCAGCCCATGCAAAACTGAAAGCCTATTATAAATTGTTCAAAATAATTGGTGATGCACTGTGCATGCAAGAGGCCAAACTATTGATCGCCTTCTTGTACACTGCAGTAATGTAACAATAGAGACGGACAATCTTAGGGAGCAGTTAACTGGAAAAGGACCACGATAGTCCCTCCGTAAATGAGGCTTAGTTCATAAATCAACATCATATTTTTACAACTTCTGTAATTCAGTAAGATACTCCATTCTAAGACTATAACTTCGGATATACTTTGAAAACCTGGACGAATGCTATCAGGCTAACAAATCAGTAGCTGTAACTGAAGGCGAATATCTGTACACGTATATATACATGCAGACTCTCAATAAATTTTTTAAGTCTTCATATACTATAACTTCATATTTGGAAAGAAATGTAACGATATCAGTCATATTATTTTCGTTCATTAAAATTATAAAGTTGTCATTTTAAGTCAACTTTCACACACGTAATCTTGCAGTGTAATGGAGCATGTTTAATAAGTAGTAAAAATAAATAATAGTTTCTATATAATGACGACCTTATGATAAACCCTACTATGGAATTTCGACAAAATACACTACTGGCCATTAAAGTTGCTACACCACGACGATGACGTGCTACAGACGCGAAATTTACCGACAGGAAGAAGATGCTGTGATATGCAAATGATCAGCTTTTCAGAGCATTCACACAAGGTTGGCGCCTGTGGCGACACCTACAACGTGATGAATTGAGGAAAGTTTCCAACCGATTTCTCATATACAAACAGCAGTTGACCGGCGTTGCCTGGTGAAACGTTGTTGTGATGCCTCGTGTAGGCGGAAACAGTAACAGATTTCAAGACAGTTGGCCCTTCTCCGAATTTTACATGTTTGTATTTCTTCTGATGACGTTCCTATCGACAGCATGTTCAAAACTAAATGTGAGAACGAGTAGTATTTTTAAACAATCACTGTAAGCTCGTGTCTTTGGGGTCCGAGTATTAATAGCCTACTGTCTGATGGCGACTTCACCCGTTAAGGCCACCCTCTTTCTCGATTTTCGCAGTTTTCCTCTAGTAACACACGCACACACACACACACGCACACACACACACACACACACACACACACACACACACACACACACACACACACTTATACGTGTCAGGACGACGGCTGAGAGTCCGCCTACAACAGCCCAGTTGCCGCGCTGGCATTGTGCAGTGTGGGCGCTACACTCTGTTGGACGGACTCCAGGTCACGCTTCGCCGGGCAGGCAGGCCACGAATCAGGCAGCTTGCAGTGCTCATTCAGTGGATGGGAGGTTTAATTCACCGTGCCACCTCGTGTCAACCTGCTGATATCGTGAGGTAAAAGCGTGGCCCACTGCCCAGCGCGCCGTGTGCAGACTCAAGTTTGGGTCAGTACTGTCAATCGAACGTAACCACACAAAAGGCTTTTCTCTACCCTTATGACATATAGTATCGTAGTGTCGCACGTGCCATAGAATTCCTCAGTCCGTCTTCTGTGCAGTGTTTGAATGGCAAGTTAACACATTCTGAACAGTGGACCTACTTGGAGATGCTGAGATGCTTGGAGAGTAGAAGTAACAGTAGTAGTAGTAGTAGTAGTATTAGTAGTAGTAATCCTTTATCATTTGTTCCACCTTTACCAATGTTTGTTACTGAAAAAAATATCTAGTTGCACAGAGGTGCAGAGCCACATTCATTTGTAGGTCCCATTGTAACAAGGTGGGTAAGTGAAGTCAGTGGCTCAAATGGTTCAAAGCACTGTGGGACTTAACTTCTGAGGTCATCGATCCCCTAGAACTTAGAACTACTTAAACCTAACTAACCTAAGGACATCACACACATCCATGTCCAAGGCAGGATTCGAACCTGCGACCGTAGCGGTCGCGCGGTTCCAGATTGGAGCGCTTAGAACCGCTCGGCCACTCCGGCCGGCCAAGTCAGTGGTCGGAGGAAGGTAATATCATACCATCTCCACTAATTCTGCATCTAGTTAAGCACTGTGGTTTTCACGTTAACCTTCGGGTTGATGAAATTTTACATTTCCAGTAGAAAAAGCTGATAGCAAACGAACAAGCCGAACCAGTATGTCGCGTCCGACTTTAGACTGATAGTACAATGCAGCACAGTAGGCTGAACATTACAATAGTTGAGAAAAAAGAACATGTGGATCTCAATGTTGTTATTCTAGGCGACAGCAGAATCGGTGAGAAATAATTGGAAGAGCTAAAAGGTAACAAATCCTGAAAATCGAGCTGCAGGGCTATGGCATGGAATAGTGAAAGTTGACACAGTACTTGATGGCAGAGTGGGTGCAGTGACGAAAGATTTTGGTCGATAATTGAAAATTACGGACTTCATTTAAACATCCATCTCCCAACAACAAAAGCCGCCTTGCGGTAATCCGTACACCTTATCCGCCGATACATTAGGAAGTCCTGGATACTTGGGAAATGTCCGACTATTGATAAAATAAGAAATCCAAGACAGAAAGCCCGCTTGCTTGCCGCGTTTATTGTTATATGTAAAAAAAAAAAATATTATCAATAACAACATGTGGAATAGAAGGGGGATGGAAGAGAGAGAGAGAGAGAGAGAGAGAGAGAGAGAGAGACAGTGAGTGAGTGAGTGAGTGAGTGAGTGAGTGAGAGAGAGAGAGAGAGAGGGAGGGAGAGAGAGGAGGAGGAGATCAGTGTTTAACGTCTCGTCGACAGCGAGGTCATTAGAGACGGAGCACAAGCTCGGATTAGGAAAGGATGGGGAAGGAAATCGGCCGTGCCCTTTCACAGGAACCATCCCGGAATTTGCCTGAAGTGATCTAGGAAAATCACGGAAAACCTAAATCAGGATGGCCGGTCGCGGGATTGAACCGTCGTCCTCCCGAATGCGAGTCCAGTGTGCTAACCGCTGCAGAGAGAGAGAAAAACGTGTGTTGTAGAGACCTGCTCCAGGCAAACACACACGACAAATATTTCTGTGGTACATTGCCATCGGTATCCGACGCAAGGAAACTCGGTTTCTTAACCCAGCTTCTAGTAAACAGTTCCGTGACGGCACTCTGCTTATAACATCTGCTCCAGGTTCAGCTGATTTTATCCCCGTATTCGCCAAAACCACTCGAACGGTCCTACGATCTCGTAGTGGTTTAGTCCTTCTGGAAAGGACCGCGCCTGTTCTTCTTGCCACACTATTGTCCTGAGTCCATATCGTCACCACTAATTTTGCGGTCACTGCACGACTATCTGTCTGCGCGATCTATCTATACTAACACTTTCCATTTCCGTCAGTGTAGCTTGTCTTGCATTTCCTGTCGTCTAGGAGGTTCTTCATCTATTCAGTTGCTTAAAATATTTAATTTCCTATCATAAAAAACCTTATTACGCCATATATAAGGCATTCGGAGCCTCTCTCTCTCTCTCTCTCTCTCTCTCTCTCTCTCTCTCTCTGTCCCTCCCATTTGCACTAGGAATCGTTTTCAGATAAAACCTGAATTGCCGAAGTAATCTTGGCATCGAATATCAGGTACCTCCAATTTAGGGCTTTTACATGTCGCTCCACGACCATATCCTTACAAGATCTACAGCTAAGCAAACAAATTTCCTGGCTGAGTGAAATGTATCGAGTTTTCAGCTCCAAGTCGACTGCTGTTCTTAAGACATTAGGATAGCCTCAGTCCCTAGTGAAACGGTTCAAACTGCGTGCGATTTTCTTTAACTCTCGAGCACTCCATACTCCACTGGGAGAAATTACAAGCAAATGACATAATAGCTCGAATCTCCGGGGACAAAATAAACCATGTACTTACATGACATGGTATCTGTTCTTTCAGACATGTCCGAAAGAACAGACACCATGTAAGTATATAGTTCTGGCAACACCGGCCATGGCCTTCTTCTTCTTCTGTGTGGATGCACACATATTCCCCGAACTCTTACGGGACTTGGTAAGAATGTCTTCCACGAGTAATGAGTCTGTTGGTGTGGGACACTACGAATGTAGTGTGTGGACATGCAAGGTGAGAATGTGTGTCTCACGGGAGGCGTGCGCGAGATAGTCCCTGCAGTCGCACTGTCCTCCGTGCCCTCGGTGGCTCAGATGGATAGAGCGTCTGCCAGGTAAGCAGGCGATCCCGGGTTCGAGTCCCCTCCGGGGCACCCATTTTCACCTGTCCCCGTTGATATATATCGACGCCCGTTAGCATCTGAAGGTATTAATATAATTGTAAAATAAACCATGCTCTCACGTTAGCTGTCAAACTGTCCGGCAACTGCGAAATGACTGCCTTTTCTGGTAAATTTAAATATATATGCCAGACATTGTACGTTATTAAACTACACTGTTTTCCGCCTGCTATTGTAAATATGTTTATCGTCCATAACTACAATTTCAGCTGTCCACCGCTGAAAAAACATGAATGATGAATTCTATCAGCAGGTTCTATTGCTCGCAGGTCATGAAGAAGAAACCTAGAACAGTTGTCGAATTATTGTAATGAAATTAAAGTCATGATATAGATGAATGCCTTTTTTAAGTTAGTTTTAATACCTGTGAAAACTATCGAGTTGACTTCCATTTTATATTGGCTTGACGTAAGTGTAGACACTCAGGAAAGTTTGAATGTAAGCAACAGTATCGAGAGGTCCTATCAGTAGGCAGTGCAAGCAAAGGAAATGAAAACTGCTGCCACGTCAGTTGATCTGAAGGCGTGCTAACAATCTCTCACTCTCGAAACAAAATGGAAACCACTGTATTCACGCTTTCAGTGCCAGTTCATTGGCCTGTCTGTTTTTATGTATTGTGCATTGTGTTCCAGCACGTTTCATTGACGGCCACCGCGGATGTGTACTGTCGGCATGAGAGTAGGCACCGCTTTGTTCTGCTTCAAAGCATTCCCTTCCACTGAGTTGTGGTGGTTTCTATATTCTGAACGGTCACCAGTCCCGCAGTTGGAATTCAGTCATGTCAGAATTTTGGTACGTCAGCTCTGCAACGACCGTCACGGGGCAACCTCCCAATGAGCAAATACCATTTATTATCATACAGTGATGGCTTTCACGACCGGTCGTCTTAGCCACTGTGAATCTGCCCGATTGTAAGGTCGTATCTTCCATGAAACTTTTCTGTTCTTAAACGTTTATTTCATAGCTTGCAGAGCAGCTTTATACGGAAGTTAGGAACAAAAAAAGTTTCTTGGACCACTACCATTCAACCCTGAATATTCACCAGCAACTATACACCAGTGAGCCTGCTAGCTGACGGGAGTGTTTGGGACCAAAGCGCTGCAGTCGCTATAGTGGTTCCTCATCGCACGTGGTTTACATCCCCTATACGTTCCAGTTGGGTACGAGGCAGTACATTTATTGGCGGAAAGTTGCTAATTGCGATATGCTTGCACAAAATACGATGATGACTAAATGGTGCCTGATAGATATGGCAAATTCAAACCAGCTCAATGCTCTCAACATCAAGAATATACAGAAATGCTAACATTTCCGACATCTTTCTGTAGGATATGAAAAGTGGCCCTGATCAATGGGATGAGTAGGATTTTATGTTTTCCTGTTGTTTCTTCTTTCATTTTATCCCTTCCTCTCTCCCGTCGACGCCCCCCCCCCTCTCTCTCTCTCTCTCTCTCTCTCTCTCTCTCTCTCTCTCTCTCTTTTCTTCCTTCTTCCTTCTTCCTTTTCCCTCTTTCACTCTTCCCCTGCTCCTTTTTTCTGCCTTCCTTTCTATTTCAAATGCCTCTAAGCACTATGGAACTTAACTTCTGAGGTCATCAGTCCCACTAGAACTTAGAACTACTTAAACCTTACTAACCTAAAGACATCACACACATCCATGCCCGAGGTAGGATTCGAACCTGCCACCGTAGCGGTCGCGTTGTTCCAGACTGAAGCGCCTAGAACCGCTCTTTCTTTTTCAGCCTTTGTGTTTTTCTTTCATTTCATTGTTTTCTAATAGACGATATAGTAGCGGTAAGAAACACCAAAGATTCACAAAAGCTGACACTGCTTTGATTGTCTGTTACCAAGTATAGCTGGTGTGTAAGGTTCTCAAGGAGAGAGTGCCAGTAAAGAGTTTCATTTGTGCAGAATAATTTGTGGATGCCAGAATGAGCCTATCCGTTGACATACTTCTGACTCCACTGTTCTTAGTATCTTGAGGCGCCATTACACTGATGCCTAGGTATGTGACTTACTGCACTCCGCCTAGAGCGCGTTAACCAATTCTTACAGCTGCGGATCTGTGAGTCGGTCTGATCTCCGTGGGCTTGGTGTACCGTTGTTTCCGGGTGAGAGGATTACGTTGACGGTGATGTCTAGATACATATCTTCGTTTCACTAATCACTAACATTAGCAACATAATTTTCTAATTCTTCCTTGATTATACAAATATACCAGAATACTTCTTAATTGATTTTTTTTTAAATTTCTGAACGTTTAATCGTCCGCAATTTGTAGTTCCAATGTGGTTTTAAATTCCACACTAATATTGGCTTTAAGTCCCAACAGTAAATGTCATTAATATTTGTAAATTATACAGCTGTTTTTACCTTCCAAACAAATCAAAAGCTTTGAGTTTTGCATTACAAATGTTACATGAGTAACATGAAGCAGTTACAGAGACTCTTAAAAGTTAGCACTCAAGAGAAAGGTAACGACAAATATAAAATTAAGTTCCCATCTTACATCTAAAGAGCATTTACGACCTTCTGAGTCGTGCACGCCCAAAGCAGCACCCATTCAGATTTAGTGCTACCATTATTTCCTTAAAACGTTTAAGGAAAAAGCTGGGTTCTTTAAACATGGCCTATTTCCTGCCCAATCCTTGTCATATCAGAGCTTTTGCTCCCTCTGAATACCTCTTAGTCGAAGAAAACTTAAAAACTAACACCCTTCCTTCCTTCTGATTCGAAAGGGCGGAAGCATCAGTTGGCGATCGTCTCATCATTTTGCAACTAAAGTAGAACAAGATACACACGGTGGACAAACTTTTACGTATAAGCTAATGGAACACTTAAATAGAAACGAGATAGGTACTGAAGCACTAAATTTAATTATCGAAAGTCACTGGAAAGAACTGTATAGAAACGCTGTGGACATAGAAGATAAATAATTGAAGGAGAAGGAGCGGATCACATCACAACATAGTACGGTGGGTTCAGTCACAATAGAAGAGGCAAGTAGGTTTAAAAAGTATATAAATTATATTATATTATATTGTTTTATTATATTATATAATATTAGTATAATAAAATTAAAAAGTATAAAAATACTCTAGCCCATTTTTTGTGAGTTTAGGTTATTACATTTATTTAATGAATGCTGACACTGGTGTGAAATCAGAAACTATTGAAGCACATACTAGTTTTTAAAGAAACGCCCAGAAAAACTATCTTGTGAACTATAGAGAAATTAGCGTCCCAAACTCAGCCTAGGAAATATTTACGATAACAATCATTAATCGTTTAAGCACCACAGCACAGACTCTCCTATTAGAAAAATAACGTGGATTTCAGAAAGGCCGTACATGTAGTGATAATATATTTACCATAAAAAGAAAATAGACAAACGACGAGAATTCAATTTTGAGACACACGTGACTTCTATTGACTTCGATTAAGTTTTTGGCAGTGTGAACAGAAAAAAACTATGGGACACAATGACGAATATTGAAACTGGCTATCCTAGACAATTTACTGACGCTATAAAAAAAGACTTACACATGGACAAAAAAAGCCGTAATAAACGTTAGTAACAATAAAACTGAAGAAATCGCTACAAATAAGGGACTCAAACAGTGCTGCAGCCTGTCACCAACGTTATTAAACGTATAAACATCAAATATACACAAATAAAACTAAAATCATGGCTCATCATTGGAAATACCCTACACGCGCAAAAGTAATAATAGACATTACACCGCTTGAGCAGGTCTCCAACTGTAATTTTTTACTGCGCGTCGTTGGCTATGAAATGGACAAGCACATAGAAAATAGAAAATGAGATTAACAAATATCAACCAGTATGAGGAATAATAAACAAAACATTCCAGAGCAAAATGCGGCAGGAAACAAATTTAAAGTTTATAGAACAATGATTACGCGTACGTTGCTACATGGAAACGTGTCATGTATCCCTAAAAACGTAATAAAAGCGAAGCACAAGCAGGGGAATTGAAATTTCTAGCGGTAGTGAGAGGTGCTACCGTATTTTCTCAACGAATTGCAGTCTGCTTGCAAGGTGCTGTTTAACAGCTGAAATCTACTCATAAGTAGTACTTCTAGTTTACAGCTATCGAGTCTGTAAATTATCGCATTAACATATTAGTACGACCAATAATTCTATCTGATTAGAGTACTGAATAAGAAAATCAGTGCTTAAATAATTCATACGGCCTTTTGTAGTGGAGGAAGTGCATAGGTCAGCAGAGGGCAGTAAAATGAGGCATCCGCCCATTCAGAAAAAAAATGGTTCAAATGGCTCTGAGAACTATGGGACTTAACATCGGAGGTCATCAGTCCCCTAGTACTTAGAACTACTTAAACCTAACTAACATAAGGACATCACACACATCCATGCCCGAGACAGGATTCGAACCTGCGATCGCTACAGACTGAAGAGCCTGGAACCCCCCATTATGAGTAAGGGGGAACTCCCCCAGCGCTGGAAAAGAGAATACGTTTCTGCACATGGGTCAAGTAATTGTGTGTGAGCCTAGTTTCCAAACTTCTGACTGACCAAACCATTTTTTCTTCGAATGAAACGATAATTAAAGACCCTAAGCTGTCGACAGGTGTTGATATACATCAACGGGGACAGTTGAAAATGTGTGCCTCGACCGCGACTCGAGCCCGGGACCTCCTGCTTACATGGAAGGCGCTCCATCCATCTCAGCCACCGAGCGCACAGAGGATTGTGCGACTGCAGGGATTTATCCCTTGCACGCTCCCTATGAGACTCACATTTCTAACTTAATGTAAATGTCGTGTGACTAGGACCTCCCGTCGGTCTTTCGATTTGATGCCACTTTGGCGACGTGCACGTCGATGTGAATGATATGATGATGATTAGGACAACGCAACACGCAATCCCTGGGCGGAGAAAATCTCCGACCCAGCCGGGAATCGAACCCGGCCCCTTAGGACTGACATTCTGTCGCACTGGCCACTTTTTTTTTTTATAGACACTAAGCAACAATTCTTCAAGGTACCAGTTAAACATATACAAATGAGTGTCAGGTAAACAAATTATTAGAATAACATTAAATACAACAAAATATAACACATCCTTTTTTTGTTTCTTTTTTTTAATAATTTGTATTGAAGAAACTAAAAGTACATATATATTCACTATGCAAGAGTTCTTCAAGGTACCATTCCATTTAAACATGTACAAATGACTGTTAGTTAAGCAAAAAAATAAATAAATACATTAAAAAGAAAAACATTAAATAGAACAAGATATAACATATTCTGTCTTCTTGCTTTTTTATTTTTTTTTTCCTATGCATGGGAACGTGGATAAGGGTGTTGCATCATGTGACAGGTATGCATGGTACACCCCAGCTTTGAGGGGGGTCAAGGAAGACGCTGCGGAGATAACCGGCAAAAGTTTGTCGGCAAGATGGTTTTCGGGTGAGGGTGCTATGCGAGATCACAACTTTGTACCAGAAGTCAAGGACTGTATGCAGACCATTTTGAAAGAGGTATTCTAAAGCCAGTCCTCGAAACCAGATGAGGGTATGGTGCTTAGCAAGAGGGTAGTGAAATGTCTGGGGCAACAACAGGAAATCCGGGGTTACCGTCGTTGGCGGGGCACGGAGGTAAAAGTCCACGATTCGTTGGATGAGGAGCCATACGTTTTGTTTCAGGGGGCAAGTAAGACGGTGCTCGTCGGTGTCTTCGAGCTGACAGTCAGGGCAGAGTGGGGAGGTGGCCAGTCCTATGCGATAAAGTCGACTGTTAGTCGGGAATTTTCCATAAACTAAAACATACCAGAGTGCAGACACAGACGACGGTAAAAAGGGTGCATGCACACACCCCCAAACCGTGCGCCAGTTAATGTCAGGGTGGCGTAGCACCATGGGGTCGCAAGGGTTGGACAGCATAAACAAACGATAATAATCTTTTGTACGGGGAAGACGGGTGACTGGAAGATCGGCCCGAACGTAGCTGAGTTCTATAAAACAATTGGTGACGTGGTACAATAATGGAGAAATAGGTGCCACATTGATCGATGGATCGAGAGAAGCTGGTCGGAGGATATCTAAGAGACTGCGTGTTAAGTACGGAACCGTCCCCTGCCAGTGTCGCAACAGAGTGTGGACAAAGAGTGTAGAAGATCGTGCCCGCACGTTGACGAGTCCGAGGCCACCTTTTGCAGGAAGCAATGTTAGAGTGTTGTAGCGGACTTTGAAAAGTGCCCCTTCTGAAACGAAATATCCAAAGGCTGATTGGATGCGGCGGCCAAGGAGTAACGGCATTGGGAGGATCTGTGCGATGTTTACCGGTTTAGGGGCTACATACATGTTGACATAGGACACACGTTGGAGTTGGTTTAAGTTACGGTGCGCTTGACCGCGGACATGGTGCCGCATCGACTGCAAAAGCCGCCGGTATGCCAGGGTCACTGTGCGGTGTGTGGAGCTCGTAAATTCGATACCCAAGTAACCAAGGGTGGTACTGACTGGGAGTGGGTTCGGCACCATAGCCGGGAGGCCGCGCCCAATGTGCATACCAGAAATACGTCCATACTGGTGGATCCATTGGATGGCGTCATTGAGTTCCGTGGAGGAGCAGGTGGGAAAGAGGAGATCGTCCGCATAAGCCCTACAGTGAAAAGTGTAGTCACGCAAAGTGAGGCCCTGCAGTCTAGAGGTAAGTCCAGTGATGAGGGGCTCAAGTGCAATGGCATATAGTAAAGTAGACATAGGGCATCCTTGACGTACAGAGCAGCGTATAGGAATAGGTCCTACAAGCCTCCCATTGACTTGTACCATCGAGACGGCGGGAAGTAGTAACCGGCGAATGGCATCGACAAAAAGTAATGGGAACCCCATACGTGTCGCCACCATGAGGAGGAATGGGTGTCGAACGCGATCAAAGGCACTCGTGAAATCGACGGATACCAGTGGTGCACGAAGGCGACAAACCGACGCCAGTGCGATGAGGTCACGGCATTCTCCTAGGGCTGTTTGTAAGGTGGCCCCACAACCACGTGCAGTCTGCTTAGGTGAAAGGACCGTAGGTAAGACGGTGCGCCTGCGCCTGCTAAGAGGCGTGCATAGATTTTATAGTCTGCATTCAGTAGTGTAAGGGGGATATATGCAGAGACATGAGACCCTCCCTTCGGTTTAGGCACAGGTAGAAGAATGCCAGTGACGAATTCAGGTGGAATTGGGAATGATGGAGTAAAGAGTTCCTGAATCATTTCCGTCCAGCGAGGAAGCATTAACGTGGTGAACGCCCGGTAAAACTCCACTGGGAGACTATCTGGTCCTGGTGATTTGTTCTTGGCCCCTCTGTTGATCGCATCTATTACCTCTTCTGCGGTAATTGCAGACATCATGGACGTTGACTCCGCTACGGTGAGGGTCCGGTCAGGGAAGGACGGAGATCATCAGGAATGGGCGTCGCCATCTGTTCATCATCATAAAATTGGCGATAATGTTCAGCAAAGGCAAACACCACCGCCGCCTGTGTTGTGTCGTGAACACCATCGGAGGTCGTGATGCTGGAGACGAAAAGTCGACGTCGACGACTATTGTCGGATGCGGCATGGATTGTGGATGGGGTTTCGTCGTGGAGGAGGTCTTGTCGTCGGGAACGCACCACGACACCATGCAGTCGTGCAGGTTGAAGAGAGAGGAGACGAGCTTTAGTACGTTGTCGATCCCTATGTGTGTCAGGTGATGGAGGGAGCGCATCGAGCTCACGGAGGACGGCGTAGTAAAAATTTGTGGTGTCTCGATGCCATGCTGCTGCTTCCTTGCCACATTGTATGAAGGCCTTCCTGATCTCAGGTTTGGCACATTTGAGCCACCAATTGAACGTGGATGTGTACTTCGGAAGGCGTCTTTCGCAAGACGCCCACGTAGTGGCAATACATTGTCGGCAGTGTGGATCATTAAGGAGGGAGGTATTAAGCTTCCAGTAACCTCTGCTGCGCCACCCTGACAGAGGTGGCAGAGCCAGGGAGCAAATGACGACGCAGTGGTCCGAAAATGCAAGGGGCCACCGTTCAGCTTGGGCGACGTCATTGCCAAGATGGGCAGAGACATATAACCGGTCCAGTCTGCTCGCAGAATGTACTGTATAATGGGTGAAACCGGGGGTATTGCCATGAATTTTCTCCCAAACGTCCACTAGATGAAAATCTTCGATTAAGGTGAGAAGCGCCGGGCATGGCGAATAACCAGGCATTTGGTCCTGCGGATGGAGGACACAGTTGAAATCGCCTCCCATGATAAGGCGATCATAGCGTCCAGAAAACAGGGGCGCCACGTCATGTCCGAAGAAAGTGGACCGCTGCCGACGGTTCGTGGAGCCAGACGGAGCGTAGATATTGATGACGCGCGTGTCGAAGATGGTAACAGCCATGCCTCTTCCACAGGGAAGGATTGTCGTGTCCTTGAGTGGGTTTCCTTCGCGTATGTAGAAAGCCACTCCACGCCCTGATTGATCACATGTGGACGTGTATGAGTCGTAGCCGTAGACTGGTGGTAGTGTGGCAACGCGTACTTCCTGAAGAAGGGCGACGTCGGCGTCAGAGGCCCGAAGCATGTCACATAGGAGTTGCAGCTTGGGTGCAGTGCCGATCATGTTGATGTTCAGCGTGGCAAACCGATACGTTTGTTTCAGTGGTGGTGGACGCGCATCTACCATCACCAAGGGAAGTAAGAGGAGGGCACCAACAGGAAGTCCCGTCCCATCAGCTGCAGGGCCTCGCTTTTGATGTTAACAGGCAGCCTTGTCCGGCGGAGGCAACTCATCCGGAGGAGGGGGCGTATCTTCCTCAATCTCGTCGGCCCATGCTCCTGTGCCATGGGTCCGTCCAATATCCATGGGAATTGCGTCGTGGTGAGAGAGATCTGGAGTTGTCAGCGGGGAGACAGGCGTCTCAACCGGCGCACCGATCGTTACATTGTGCGTGGCGACCTCCATAGTGGTCCCGTCCTGCGAAATGTCTTGATCATCGTGAAAGTTGTCCGCCGACCTCTGCATGGAAATGTCGGCTGGTTGGGTGTAGTCTTCGTCGTCGCGGGTGGCGACGCTTTGAGAGCCCGTGGGTGAACGGCGACGGCGTTTGCGCCTACGTGGCGAGCGTTGTTTGCGCACGTGTTCCTCAGTGTCGGACGGCAAAGAAGAGCGTCGACCTGGTTCGAATGCGTCGGTGGGTACAATGAAATTGTCAAACAGGTGTTGTGAAGAAGTACTGTTCTCCTCAGCGTCCGGTGCGGGAGCCTGTTCGGCGGCAAGGTTGTCAGGTGGGACGTCCGCACCGTCCATAGGTGACTGGGACGATGGGACGTGCCGATCGGAAGGACCGGGCGACGGACTGGACGAAACTGTAGACGTGGCAAGAGCCGCTGCGTAAGTGACCGGTAGGGCGGTCATCGTGGGTGTGACGGACGCTTCCGACAACGGGAGCTGCGCGACACGTCGTTGAATGCATTCAGACCGTAGGTGACCTTCTTTCCCGCAACCGGAACAGGTTCGAGGTTGGCCGTCGTACATTATAATGGCACGGCAGCCTCCGATACGTAGATACGAAGGCACGTGTTTCTGCAACTCGATGCGGACCTGTCTAACACCGTTTAAAACGGGATAGGTCTGAAATTGTACCTATCGTTCGTCAACATGTTCCAGAACGTTGCCATAGGGACGGAGCGCCTCGATGACGACGTCTGCAGGTAGTTCGAACGGCAGTTCGAAGTTCCTTATCGTCCGTGTGCCGAGACCTGCGTGATCGACGGTAACGGGTCCGACGTTGCCGTCGGAATGGCAGAAGCGCAGTTCACGTTTTGCCTCTTGAAGCACCTTGTCGCACGCCGCATCGTTGATCATTTTGACGTAGACGGTGTTGCTAACTATCGACAAGTGGATACCAGTTAGATCCGTTGGTGGTATCCTAACTTCATCGCGAATAAATCGTTCTACCTCCAGGGCCTTGGGTCAGGCAAAGTCGGAACAAAAGTTGAAACGTAATGTCTTCTTCCGATAGTTGTGCGCCATGGTGGTCTAGAAGGGAAAACGGCACTTACAGCGCTGCCGGCGGCAGACTGCCACTCAGCTACCGGGGTCGGACCGTAACTTAAATGTCCACACACTACATTCGTAGTGCCCCTGCCCATTACACTCATTACTCGCGGCAGACAATCTTACCGACTCCCGTAAGAGTTCGGGAAATGCGTGCTCATCCAGCACAGAAGAAGAAGAAGAAGAAGAAGAAGGAGAAGGTCAATGGCCGGTTAGCCTTAACTATGTGAAGATGGTATCTGTCCTTTCGAATAGGTCCGAAAGAACAGATACCATATTCATATATTTTTTCTAAGAGTTGTTCATAGAAGTGTACATTTCAGGATGGACAAAGAACTGTTGATAAAGAAAATGGTAGATTCTCAAGCACATTCGATGCAAGAGGAGCAAATCAAAGTCTGGGAGCTGAGACAACGGGTAAATAACGTTAAATATACACTCCAAGAAAAAAAAAAACACGTACTACGAAGGACTTATCCAAATAAGACGGCAATAGGTAGTTGAATAAATAAATGATTACAGTTTCAGAAAAAATGAATGACTTATTCAAGAAAAACAACTTCAGAAATGGAGCAAGTCAATAACGATTGGTCCACCTCTGGCCCTTGTGCAAGTAGTTCTTCGGCTTGACAGTGACTGACATAGTTATTGGGTATCAACAATGTTACAAACTTCCAGCCAATCGGTTGCAAACCGAATTTAAAATTATTTAACTAGTTTTCAACGCCACATAGGGGCACCTTCTTCAGAAGTAACTGTTACCTTATTTAACAATGTCAGTGGAAGGTATATTAATAGAAGGTAGGTATTAGAACAAATACTTAATTTTTACAAGTTAAATTGCATAAAAAGACTCACATGTGGTTAAAAGGAAAATTTGAGCGACATCGCTATAGTCAAGACGTTAAAATTACAACTAAAACATACTCCCAACTTTCTCAGTTGGGGAAAAATCCGCCTACCTTGCTGGCCGAGGTATGGTTCGGCAAGCACGGAAACAAGCCGTGTGCTGAAATGTCAGCTCAAGGTAGCTTGTCATAAAACTGTAGAGAAACGGGGCATAGAATATCATACACGTACCACTGCGCTGCATTTGTGCTACCGATGACAATCAGGGGTTCCTGCTATGAAATGAAATGGCACCCGAGACCATCGCCCCTGGTTGTTGGGCCACAGTCAGGTTGTTGTCCAACCACTGCCTGGGGCGTCCTCAGACAGGTCTTCGGTCTGGAATCTCATTGACGAGAATATAATTGTCTTTCGTGATAAGCCCTGCTTCGAAATGAACCCCGACGACCAGCGAATATGTGTTTGGAGACGTACCAGACAGTGGTTGGATAACAACCTGATTTTGCCCGCCATACCGTCCGACATCCATGAGTGCTGATCTGGAGTGCCATTTCTTTTCATAGCAGGATCCCTTTTATTGCCATCCGCGATACCCCTACATCGTGGCGGTACGTCGTCTATATTATACGTCCCATTATATTGCCCTTCAAGGCAAGCTATCCTGGGCTAATATTTCAGGAAGACAACGCCTACCTGCACACAGCGGGAGATAATTTGAGTATGTCTGGAGCTCTATGAGCAGCCCCTTGAACCAGCTCGGCAATTTGACCATGAATCGCGCTAATTGTACAGAATATGGAACAACATCGCTCTGGAGAACATCCAACAACTCTATCAGTCAGTGCTGAATAACTATTAGCATAACGACTAGCGGTGAACCAACGCGTTATTGGACCTAATTTTTCAAAAATTATCATTGTGTTTGTCTGTACGTGTACGTCACATCTACCTATTTCCGTCCCACTCCGATAATTCCTTCGTGGTCCTTTTTTTGTCTTAGAGTCCATGTTGGAAGAGCCAAATGAGGAAGCTCAGCAATCTTTCTCCGGCGGTGTGCAAGGTCACAACGGAATCCCAACCTGTACTACCTGCTTAATGCTGTACCCTGCTCAACTGGTCGTACCTCTTCCATCAATTCTGTTTTCTACCTGTGCTCATGCTAAATAGCCTGTTTTTCCAACGCAACTTCACCTCAACCCCAGTGCTGCACAAAGTCTAGAAATAGCAACCACTCAGTTGTGGGTGGCTGCGATCGTAATATCCAACTCCAGGTGGGAGGAGTAGTCTAGCGACTTTGTGGGGACAATTGATGTTTCCGTGAGAGTCTTGTCATTGACGCTTTCTGTTGAAGACATTGTAGGGGCGCTCGGCGAAAGCGCCACTCCTGTTCTCTGCATTCTGCACTTTCCCACGCATCTGCATTGCTCACCGCTGCCTCAATGCATGTGTATTTCATCAGTGCAATGAACCTTCCCACAGAAGGGCTCGGACAATTGAAAAGTCAAGGTTTAGAAGTACGATTTGTTGCAACAAGGACCCTGTTCACCAGACTTGCGCATTCTGTGACTTCGACTAATTCCGGGTGGGAAACACCTGAGTACAATGAACAGGTTATGGCAGCTGCAATAGGTACTTTGCACACATTCCAGACTCGCTTTTCAGAGATCTGCTAAACGCTGAACATAATGCTTTAGACCATAAGAGACTAGGTGAAGAAATAAAGGGATATGAAAAAGGCAGTCTTTACTCTTAGGCTAAGAATTCTTCTCCTCCTTGCCCTCGTACACACCGTACGTCTAGCCTAGGAAGTCGATACTCTGTAACTGGGTAGAAACAGACCACCTCCGCATCAGGTGTGCCACAACGAGCTTCTAGCGAGTGCGTGGGAGAGACCGGCACGTGTCCGCGGCTGGTGCTGTTTACTGCTTTAGACCTCCCCCCCTTTTCCCCTCCCCTCCCTTCCCCTCCCCACCACAGAGGTCGTTCGACTCGCCTCGCCTAGCGCACTGTCCGCCCGACGCGTGTCAAGGCAACTTGTACATAATGCCTGTACTGTTCTGTTTACCGTCTTGTTTGCTGTCACACGTGTTACTTATCTCTCAGCACATTGTCGAGAGCTTAATGACAAAGATTCGTTGATTCGCTTATATGTAGCATTAGCGCCAGTTGGCAAACAGTTCAGAAGTGTTTCGTGCGACACGCTAGCGTGACCTGCATACCGCAGCAAAAGAAACTGACTCACTAATCGTACCAATGTAATACATCAACTCTCTCTCTGACACATCACATTCGTCAGTTTACCCGCCACCGCATCCGAGGCCGATAACGCACGTGTCTACTGTGACGCTCAATTCGGATATAACCGAGTCGACTCCTTGTTTCGGAATAAAATTCTGTTACTCGTTTCAGGTTGGTAGCAGGGTGAAGTTCCTGTTAGTTCACACCGATTCTAAGCTCAGCAACGTCTCAAAGTGTAGATAGCTGCAACCTCCCTCCGGGTATATATTACTTGATTTTTAACTGAAACAGTTATCTTTGCTGCAATCAGAAATAGGTAGGGGGTGGTTTCACATTTGAGACGCTTCGTACGAAATCTGACCTTGTTACCAAAAACGAAACATTAAAGTTCTTCAGTTTGAAACGAATAAGGTTGACACAAAAGGATAACAGTTCATACTATCTACTTCGTTCTCTACTTTTGTAATACACTTCCTAGCAGTTCCCTGAACCAGCCATGCACATATTAGCAATTAAATTTAAGTTCACTTTCACACTGAAGACTGTCATTGCTGTGTTCCTTTTCCACATTAAACTGTCATGCTGTAACAGTTCACGGTAGCCTTAATAATTGTTCAAATAAACTTGCATGGTCCACCAACAGATGCTAGTGATTAAGAATGACGATACTGATTTGTTCACTGATTCTGTGTGCAATTACACGCACCGACCACGAATAAACCGATTAATCACTCACTGTTGCCATACTATTCACTGAAAAACATCCAATCTCTGCGGACTGTTCATATACGAGTGCAATTCGACTGCATGCGATCGTTCCACTCGAAACATAACTGGCTGGCTTCACCTAGCGTGAATGCGCGTGAGCAATAGCATTTGAGCGTTTGAACATTGTTGAATAGCAGGACAACGCCTCCTGTCGGAAAAGGCGTGTTCCAGGCAACCAGTGGTATGTAAAGGTGACGACAGAGTACATCATACCACCATCGACAGTAGTACCCCTTTCAAGGGACGCAAAAATATATCTGGAAGCGAGAGAGAAGTGCAAAACTGTAAAATCGCCGTTTATGGTATAAATGAGTCGCCAAGTGCCCTGTCACAAGAACTAAATTTTGTAGGTGAAACAAAAAACTTGAGAAGTGATGGTTATCCACTCAACATTTGTTACAAGTAGATGGCTTTGATACTTGAACATGTACAGATACTGCTAAAGCCATTGTAGCGTCTCACTGCGATCAGCCACGTAATGCCACAATTGGCTAAACGAGGAGTTCAGCGGAATCACGGGAATTCATTTCTAGAAGTGTATGAGAATTCTGTAAGGAATTGAAACTCTGTACTCCAGTTTACAGAAGGAAAGTGTATGGTAAGCAGTCCATGTTGCCCTACATGCCCCCATTCCCACACATCTCCCATTTCGCGGATGCCAATGATCGGTAGCTTAAGATCCCTCTTGGTGCTAGGTGCTGGCAATCGATTTTATTCTCTACGTTTTATCTCGTCGTTATCAACAAGAGAAATTTGGTATTAAACTTGTGTTCTTCACCGTGGTCTAAATTTATATCTTTTCGCCATAGCTGTCTAATGAGAGGTACAGACTCGACGCTTTCCACTTCCCTCTTTCGTGTTCCTCTGTTGGTGACACGATCCATTTTTGATCTTAATGGCACTATAAGCTTTCTTTTTCCTCTCACTCGCTTCCCTACAATCTTTCCTTCAGCGATTCTTCGTTGCAGGAAATGTCTTCGCAGTACACGTTATGTGATCGAAAGCATCACGACACGTTTAATGGACTTCAGTATGGGGTGTGTCCACCCTTCGCCTTTAGGTCGCCTTAAATACGCCTGTAGGAATTTTTGACGAGGTGTCTGAATGTCTGTGGCGGTATCTAAGCCATTTCCTCCTCAAGAGCGGAAACCAGAAAAAAATGGTTCAAATGGCTCTGAGCACTATGGGACTTAATATCTATGGTCATCAGTCCCCTAGAACTTAGAACTACTTAAACCTAACTAACCTAAGGACATCACACAACACCCAGCCATCACGAGGCAGAGAAAATCCCTGATCCCGCCGGGAATCGAACCGGGGAACCCGGGCGTGGGAAGCGAGAACGCTACCGCACGACCACGAGATGTGGGCAAACCAGAAAAAGGTAGTGATGTTGGGCACAGACGTCTAGGGCGAGGTCGATGTTCTGACTCATCCCAAAGGAGTTCCATTGGGTTCTGGTCGGACCTTTGGCCAAGTTGGCCAAGTTATACCATTTCAGGGAATGTAATTCTTAACAACCATTGTCTCACAGATACTGCTGTATGACGGCATGCATTGTCATGCTGACAGAATCATCATCTCCCTGAGCAGCAGGTCAAGTGTTGACGTGTGGACACCAAACGGGTAGTCTACACTGACAGCCGTAGTCCATTTAGTGGTGCAGTTACGACGATGTCGAAAACATCAGATCGTACAGTTTGTGAAGTTTTTGTGGAAACTGAAATATGTACAAGTACGTACAGGTATTAAGGTACCACTTAGAAAATTGTCTGCATACATATTCCACAACCACTGTAAGGTGCGAGGTGGAGGGTAGCCTGTACCACTATTAGAAATTTCCTTTTCAGTTTCACTCGCAAATAGAGCAAGGGAAGAACGACTGCCTGTATGCTTCCGAATGAACCCTAATTTCTCGTACGTTACCTTCGCGGTCTTTACGCGCAGTTTATGTCGGCAGCAGTCGTTTAGCATTCAGCTTTAAATGCTGATTTTCCAAATTTTCTCAATAGTGCTCCACTAAAAGAAGGTCGTCGTGCATCCAGTGATTCCCATCTGAGTTCCCGAAGCATCTGCTACGGATCCCAAACAGTCGAGCAGTACTCAGGAATAGATCGCACAAGCTTGCTGTATGCGGTCTCCTTTACAGGTCTTACCACTCATTCCTAAAATTCGCCCAATAAACCGAAGTCGATTAGTCACCTTCTCTACTACACTTCTCACATGTTCGTTCCATTTCATATCGCTTTTCAACGTTACACCCAATTATTTAAAGTGCTTCACTGTGTCAAGCAGGAAACTAGTATGTAACCGAACATTATAGGTGTATTATTCCTACTCATCCGCATTAACTTCCGTTTTTTTCCACGTTTAGAGCTAACTGATATTCATCACACCGACTGAAATTTGCCAGAATAACACAGACATCGAAATTTCACATTTATCTGCCGATACCGAGCAAGCGACTTTCAAATACAACCTCTGACCATTACGGGAATATACGTAATGGATGTACGAGCAGAGGTCGTAGACGCATGGTCGACGACTTATGGAACCTTGAATCTGGCCGTGATTTTTATGAGATTTGAACAAACAGCGGAAACAACACCGCAACGAGAAGACAGTCATCGAAAAATTCGCAGCGGGCTATAGTATGGAGCATCCTTTGTCGTAACGGGACGACTTCCTATTATTCTGTTTATGTAGCCGAAGAGGAACGGCCTTCCTTTTATACATTTGTATAAAAATAAAATGAAATAAAAGTAAAAAAAGCAGAAAAACAAAAAAAATGGTAAGGCGACCGCTAGCGATAAGCGGGAAATCCGGGTTCGAGTCCCGGTCCGGTACAAATTTTCGTTGTCATCATTTCATTCTACAGCTGATGATTGTCCTGATTTGCAATTGCGAATTCGTATAATATATAACTAGAAACTTTGTCTAAGTCGTCTTGGTTCTTCCTAAACTCACTCAACTTCGACACCTAACCATACACCACAACATCATCAGCAAACAACCATAGAATGCTGCTCACCCTGTACGTCAAATCATTCAGGTATATAGAGGGATACCCAGAACTCCTGAATATAGACGTTGAGTGTGGATACTGTATCATAGACATAGTCCCTTTGACTGTTTAGAGATGTCACTAAAGGCGCCCAAGGAGGTAAACAACCATGCATTAGCAGCGCCTATTAGACAGAGAGGGTCCGACAGCCGATCCGTTCGAGTCATTGCACCAGGAAGGAGTTACACGGCTCGTGTTGTTTGTAGTTCAACCACGCCTAGGCGGTCAATACCGCGGATCGATCGCGTCCGCATCGTTACTTTGGGCAGGAAGGGCTCTCAACAAGGGAGGTGTCCAGGCGTCTCAGAGTGAACCAAAGCGACGTTGTTCAGACATAGAGGAGAAACAGAGAGACAGGAACTGTCGGTGACATGCCTCGCTCAGGCCACGCAAGGGCTACTACTGTTGTGGATGACCCCTACCTACGGATTATGGTTTGGAGGAACCCTGACAGCAACGCCACCGTGCTGAATAAGCTTTTTGTGCAGATACCGGACGTCGTGTTAAAACTCGCACTGTGCACAATAGGCTGCATAATGCGTAACTTCACTCCCGACGTCCATAGCGAGGTCCATCCTTGCAACCACGACACCATGCAGCGCGGTACAGATAAGCCCAACAACATGCCGAATGGACCGCTCTCAATTGGCATCACGTTCTCTTCACCGATGAGAGTCACATATGCCTTCAAACAGACAGTCGTCGGAGACGTGTTTGGAGGTTACCCGGTGAAGCTGAACACCTTAGGCACACTGTCCAGCGAGTGCAGCAAGGTGGAGGTTCCCTGCTGCTTCGGGGTGGCATTATGTGGGGCCGACGTACGCCGCTGGTGGTCATGGAAGACGCCATAACAGCTGTAAGACATGTGAATGCAATCCTCCGACTGATATTGCAGCCATATCGGCAGCATATTGCCGAGGCATTCGTCTTCATGGACGACAATTCGCACATCTTCTGAGTGACTTCCTTCAGGATAACGATATCGCTCGACTAGAGTGGCCAGCATGTTCTCCAGACATGAACCCTATCGAAGATGCGTGGGGTAGATTGAAAAAGGCTGTTTATGGAAGACGTTACCCACTAACCACTCTGAGGAATCTAAGCCGAATTGTCGTTGAGGAGTGGGACAATCTGGACCAACAGTGCCTTGATGAACTTGAGGATAGTATGCCACGATGAATACAGGCTTGCATCAAAGCAAGAGGACGTGCTACTGGGTATTAGAGGAACCGGTGTGTACTGCTGTCTGGACCACCACCCGTGAAGGTCTCGCTGTATGGTGGTACAACATGCAATGTGCCGATTTCACGAGCAACAAAAAGGGCGGAAATGATGTTTATGCTGATCTCTATTCCAGTTTTCTGTACAGATTCCTGAACTCTCAGAACCGAGGTGATGCAAAATTTTTTGGATGTGTCTATTACTTAAGAGGCCTCATAACCACTCACATATCTGTGAACTTATCCCATATGTTCTTCGCTAACAGCCTGCAATGGGGCACCGTGTCACATGCTTTTCGGAAATCTAGAAGTATAGAATCTGCCTGTTGTCTTTCACCCATAGTTCGCAGTATATCATGTGAGAAAAGAGCAAGCTGAGTTTCGCACGAGCGCTGGTTTCTAAAACCGTGCTAATTCGTGAACATATGCTTCTTAGTTTCAACAAAGTTTATTATATTCGAATTGAGAATATGTTCAAGGATTCTACAGCAATTTTTCGGGTTCGCTGTTTTAGCCTTCTGATGTACAGGAGTCACCTGCGTTTGTTACACAGTCGATTGTGAATTTGTACTGGATGAGAGATCCAGGATAAATGCAAGCTAGGTAGGGGACCATTGCCGTAAGAGTACTCTTTGTAAAATCGAATTGGAATTCCATACGGACTTGGTGATTTATTTGCTTTCTAATCTTCCAGTTGTTTCTCAACGTCAGGGATGCTTACTACTATGTCGTCCATACGGGAGTCTTTCGGGTCGTCAAGTGACGGTATGTTCGTATGATTCTCCTTTGTGAATGATTTTTTGAACGTGAATTTTAAAACTGTACACGGTGTAAGAAAAACATACGGCACGAACTGCAGGACACATTCTTCAAACGTAGATGAAGAAATTATGTTATATAAACATGGATCTGGAAAAACTTTGTTTCCATCCTACAGTTCATTTCCTCCAACTCATTAATAACGGTAAACACAAACAGAACGCACTAGCGTGCCACACGCAACTCTTTCTCACAGGAAATGTTCCGTATGCTCCCTGTGACCATTGATACGTCTATCAACCCACTGTCGTAGTCACCCTCGGATGCGGTAATGTCCCCCTGGAGCATTGCGTAGGCTTTCGCACCCTTCCATAATACGGGCACGGATACTCTGAACATCTTTTACTGTGGTTCTACACATAAGAGCTTTCAAATTCCCGCACAAATAAATGTCCAGTGGGTTTAGGTCCGGAGAGGGTGCAGACTAGGCAATTGGTTCCTCAATACCTATCCATCCGTCACAGAATCTGTTATTTTGAAGCCGACAGTCACTAACACTAAAATGAGAAGGTGCTCCATCGTGAATGAAGTACATGTTTTGTATCTCATCTAAATGCACGGCTGCTAACAGATCAGGTAAAACATTCTCTGCAAAATTATCCTTACTCTCTTCCTACTAAAGAGCCACCAAAAGTGCTGGCCCAAATATTACAGTAAAATCTTCGTTGATGCCTGGCGGTGCGCAATATAACCAGATGTCACCAAGAGTGCATGATTCTAACGTTCTGTTCTTATGTGTTTCCCATGATTAATGAGTTGGAGAAAATGAGGTGTAACTTGGAAACAAAGCGTTTCTAGACCCATGTTCATATTACGTAATTTCTTCGTCTACGTGTGACGAATGTTTCTGCAATTGGTTCCTTACATTTTTGTTTCACTCTTCCGTTACAATAAAATATATAATATGTTTTAATACAACTATGACTTTAATAATAATAATTTGTTTAGATCAGTGTTTGGTACTCGCTTCACTATAATTGCCAAGAAATTGCAGTTCACGGAAATACAGTGTTCGAAAAACATTCGTCCAGAAATTTGGAAAGTACATGTGTGATTCAACTGATTTACGTACCACATATAATATCGACAAACCTTCACAGTTTTGACAGCGTCATTAATTATACAATATAAAATCGAATTTTGCACTAAATGCTACCAGTGTTACATTATATACTACGACTGTGGACACAGGTAAGACGAAAAAATTACGCTAACTTGTACAGGAGAGAACGCTCTTACTTTCAGTCGTTTCCGTCTACGTTAGGGGAGAATTTATCTTGGGATTTTTTTTTCTCTGGTTCTGCCTTCCTTCCCCCAACTTCCTGTAGTTTGTCTGTCTCACCTGCGCGCTCACAAACCGTCTTTGCTTCGACGCTTTTACGAGGATGAGATGTTGGCGGCAGGCCGTCAGCACGCAAGCCCGGCCTCGCGGACAGGTCTTCGTGGAAGCAGCTGAAAAGTGTCCCGTGTTAAGGAAAGCTTGTACTTTATAGAATTCTTTGATGTTTTCGAGCTTCTTATTTTTGAAAGTTTTTAGTTGAATTTGGACATTGATGTGTGAAAAATATAACCGCTTATACTATTTTTTCGTGAAGGGGGACGGGTTTGGGGCCATGACACCCTTAGGTCGATGACTGGACATACGTGGCTTTTACCGTCATCGACTCAAATGTTTACCTTTTCTCTTGAATCTTTATAACATGTGTCATAAAGTTCCCGATAGTCTACAAGTTTGGAATCATTCTTACTAGTGTTTATGGGTGTTGTGATTTTCACAGACTTACGTGTAAATCAGGGCCGGCCTCTGTGGCCGAGCGGTTCTAGGCCCTTCAGTGCGAAACCGCGCTGCTGCTACGGTCGCAGGTTCGAATCCTGCCTCCGGCATGGATGTGTGTGATGTCCTTAGGTTAGTTAGGTTTAAGCACTTCTAAGCCTAGGGGACTGATGACCTCTGATGTTAAGTCCCATTGTGCTTAGAGCCATTTGAACCATTTTTGTAAACCAGGAAAGAAACTGCTATTGGGTTCTACGCGTTAAGCTTATTGCAGATAGAGTATCTTTCACCAAAATTGTAATTCCCTGTAAAACTGACGTACAGTTTTTCCCATTCATTATAGTTTTATAAATAAATACTGTTTTTAATCCATAAATCCGGAACTGTACGAACAATTAGGTGTCCATAGCTCCAGAACGACCACGAAGATGCTTTAGAACCAAAAGCTAAGCGCGCGTGGTGAAAATTATTCTTTAATTATTTTCGGCAATAGTATTGGTCAGATGAGGAAAGAACTCGCACACTGAGCCTTCCGTACAAACTTACTTACGTGTATTGACAGTTCACCAATTCCGGGCATCGAAAAACTGGACAATTTTTGCCGATATTCTCATTAATACCGGCAAGAATCGGTCCCAGAGATTCCGAGACTTTAAAAAATGTTTTAATTTCGAATTTGAAGTCGGATAACAAATGACAAGAGAAATGAGTTTTCGTATGATATAATTACAATTAACAATTTCGGATTTTTCACTTTGCTTGTACAGTGAAACACTGCTTCTTACCAAATTGAATGACACGAGACCAACGGGACATACTATATAGCCTTTGATGATCGAGTTTGCGAGTATCGAAATATACGACATAAATGGCTCGATCTTTTGATTGCATTGACTTAGTAGCTAACTTTCGTTAAACCGCCACGGGTCCATAGAACTTAGTATGTATCATGAATTTCAACTTGACACGTGTACCTATTCCAAAGAAAGCGGGTGTCGACAGGTGTGAATATTACCGAAATATCAGTTTAATAAATCACGGTTGCAAAATATTAACGCAAAATCTATACAGATGTATGTAAAAACTGGTACAAGCCGGCCTTTTAGAAGGTCAGTTGGAATTCTGTACAAATGTAGGAACACGCGAGGCAATACTTAACCCACGACGTATCTTAGAACATAGGTTAAGAAAAGGCAAACCTACGTTTGTAGCATTAGAAGACTTAAAGAACGCTTTTGACAATGTTGACTGGAATATTCTCTTTCAAATTCCAGAGGTGGCAAGGATCAAATATAGGGCGCGAAAGGCTATTTTCAGTTTGTACAGAAACCAGATGGAAGTTACTAGAACCAAGGGGCACGAAAGGGAAGCAGTGGTTGAGAAGGGAGTGAGACAGGGTTGTAGCCTATCCCCGATGCTATTCAATCTCTATATTGAGCAAGCAATAAAGGAAACAAAAGAAAAATTCGGAGTAGGTATTAAAATCCATGGAGAAGAAACAAAAACTTTGAGGTTTGCCGATGGCGTTGTAATTCTGTCAGATACAGTAAAGAAATTGAAAGAGCTGTTGAACGGAATGAACAGTGCCTTCAAACGAGGATGTTAGATGAAAATTAACAAAAGCGAAACGACGATGCTGGAATGTAGTCGATTTAATCGGGTTATGCTGAGGTAATTAGATTAGGAAATGAGACACTTAAAAGCAGTAGATGATTTTTGCTATTTGGGCAGCAAAATAACTGATGATGGTCGAAGTATAGAGGATATAAAATGTAGACTGGCGATGGCAAGGAAAGCGTTTCTGAAGAAGAGAAATTTGTTAACATCGAGTATAAATTTAAGTGTGTCTAAGTCGTTTCTGAAAGTATTTGTATGGAGTGTAGCCATGTATGGAAGTGAACATGCACGATAAATAGTTTGGACAAGAAAGAATAGAAGCTTTCAAAATGTGGTGTTACAGACGAATGCCGAAGATGAGGTGGGCAGATCAGGTAACTAATGATGAGGTACTGAATAGAATTGGGGAGAAGAAGAATTTGTGGCACAACTTGACTAGAATAAGGAATTAGTTGGCAGGACACGTAATGAGGAATCAAGGGATCACCAATTTCTTATTGGAGGGAAGTGTGGAGGGTAAAAATCGTAGAGGGAGACCAATGGATGAATAGACTAAGCAGATTCAGAAGAATGTAGGATGGAGAGGCTTGCACAGGATACAGTAGTATAGAGAGCTGATCAAACCAGTCTTTGGACTGAACACCACCACAACAACAACAACAACACGTTAACCCTATCTAAGTTTTTAGCAGTCGAACAGGCATACAACAAAGTAATCCTATACTGGTTCCGTTTTTGCCGAATTAGTTACAGGACCCTGAAACAAATAATAATTGATTATAACAGCTGCTGCGGAAGCGGCCGGGCAAACAAATACGAGGGGAGTTCAATATATAATGCAACATATTCGTTTCTGAAAGCAGGTTAGTTTTACTTAGGATTCCAATACACCATATTATTCCCCTCTCCTTTCACTAGGAAACCATATTTCTAAACAAAGTCTCCGTTCAATGGGACGGTTTTACGTCATGTGACTGGGAGGACCTGTATGTATGCACAGTACCACTATTCTGCTCGACGTCGGACCCAGCGTCTTGCTGCATCAGTAGCCTCCCTATCTTCCACGTAACGCTTCCCGCGGAGCACATCCTTCACTGGGCCAAACAGACGGAAGTCGGAAGATGCGAGAACCTGGCTGTAGGATGGATGAGGAAGAACAGTACCCCAACTGGTGGATAAGTGTGACAGTACTACCAGCAGCGACGTCTAGCTGATCAGCGAGGTGTTTGAGTGTGATCCGTCGATCACCTGGGATGAGAGTGTCCGCACGTTCCAGCATTGCAGGAGTCACAGTCGAGTGCGGCGGGCCGGCATACAGAATATCGAACAGGTGACGATGATGACAGATGGCTCAACCAACGACCCACTCTGCTTTTGCTCACTGACAGGTCTGCGTTTACATTCTGCAAGGGCCTATGAATATTTACCATGCTCTGGTTTTCCGCCAAAGGAAACTAAATGACACAATCTTGAAGGCTTGTATAGCTGTACCATCTATCTGAAAAACATGCAACTATAGGGACTGAAGCGGGAATATTTAATCATGTCCCGCAACAAATTCTGCTTTTTTTTCAACTGAAATACCCTTCGTATATTACCGTCCGCAGCTCGTGGTCTCGCGGTCGCGTTCTCGCTTCCCGAGCACGGGGTCCCGGGTTCGATTCCCAGCGGGATCAGGGAGTTTTCACCTGCCTCGAGGTGACTGGGTATTTGTGTCGTCCTCATCATTTCATCATCATTCCTGAAAGTGGCGAGTTTGGACTGAGCAAAGGTTGAGAATTTGTATGGGCGCTGATAACCGCGCAATTGAGCGCCCCATTAACCAAACGTCATCAGAATCCTATATTATCTGTAGTACATCAGAATCTCTACAATTCATACCCACTTACAATACTCAAAACGAGTTGTCAGTATTAAAATTTTACTGATATCATGTTAGATCAGACTAACCACTGACGTCTGACCTTTGACATCTTTAACATTGGATTCTGCCGCAATAGGGAAGCAGCTTACATGCTTCCAGCCGCAGAAGGGCGACGACCACAGTGACCGACATTCGGAGCCTGGCCGCGCACTCTCACAGGTCAAGGGTCTGCCCGTGAATTACGATTCTCCGTGAAGCGTCTCCAGCCCAAAGAGACACGCAGAGCAGGTCACGCAGCCTCAGGTTTATGCTAATTAATGCGACGGCGCGCCCTTGCCAGGACGTGCGCTCGCCCACGCTCGTCGGCCGATTAGGTGAAAAGCCGGTCCGTGCCCTCCTACAAAGGCGTACCAGGTGTGACCAGCCGCCCGGCGACTCGAAAGACGACGGAGAGCTCAGTAATAACTTGGCAGACACCGTCTCGGATTTGCATAACAGAAGACTCCGTCACATACACCTCGTGTCCTACTTAGGAATATCGTTTACTGCAATAGCCGCCTCGATCATTGCTGTAGCGCCGTCTTAGTAGATACTACCTGTGGGCAGCATTCATTTACGCAAAAAATGATCCGTAACAGCTAGCGAAAGAGACCTTGTCTGCTTCATCAACTACCGAATGCCCACACATTTAACGTTTGTCGGTATATGTAAAATCCTGCACCGCTAAGGTTGCGCTGATTTTAATGCAGAATATCGTTAAGCTGTAAGGACTTAGAATTTCCTTCAATTCACAAAAATCGATAGATAAGTGTTGTAATGGTTCTCTGGCTAGACCTTGGCCGAGTGGTTCTAGGCACCACAGTCTGCAACCGCGCGACTGCTACGGTCGCAGGTTCGAATCCTGCCTTGGTCATGGATGTCTTTAGGTTAGTTAGGTTTAAGAACTTCTATGTTGTAGGGGACTGATGACCGTAGAAGTTAAGTCCTATAGTGCTCAGAGCCATTGAACCATGGCCCATTTGTCCACCTTATCTTCTCCAGACACCTCAGACTTCCAGAAGAAGGTAACGAAAATGGAATTGATGGTATGGCGGCAGTGGCCGGGAGTTCCGAAGCGGTAAGTTCGGCCGCCAAGTGCAACTCTTATTGAGTGCAACCACACATTGAGCGACTTGCGCATCTCCCCTGAGGGGAGAAAATCTCCGGCCCAGCTGGAAATCGAACCCGGGCCCCTGTGCGTGGCATTCTAACGCGCTGACCGTTCAGCTAATGGGCGGACCAAGAAGGTAACAATACTAGTTGTAGAGAAGGTAAGTGCTGACAAGTGTGACTGTTTAGTGTGTCATGGTTTCAAAATACTGTCACGAATTACTTTCAGAAAAATAGAAAAACTGGCAGAAGCCTACCTCGGGAAATATCAGTTTGTGTTTCGGATGTAGAAGCACACGAGGTAATACAGACCCAATGGGTTAGAAGACAGGCTGAAGAGAAGCGAGCGTGCTAGGGCCGTTCAGTAAGTAATGCAACTCCTTTTTTTTCTGAAAGAGGGTTGGTTTAGTTCAGGATTCCACGACACCGCACTGTTCCCACTTTTATTGCTTCAAAATCGTAGTTTTCAACATAATTATCGTTTAACGCGACGGCCTTTCGCCACCTTACTGGGAGAGTCTATATGCCCGCACTGTACTCCTCCACTGCTCGACGTCGTAACGAGCAAGAAATTCCGCACGGATGGTGCTTCGTTGCTCTTTATGGTCTCCTGCTAGGAGGAAAGAAACGCAGCGGGTAACATCATTCAGTATCTCAACTGTTGGACGAATGTGGCAGCAGTACCAAGTGCCAGTTGTGCAGCGGTATTTTGATTGTGACCCGTCCATCACCTCGAATGAGAGTGTCCACACGTTCCAACATTGCATGAATCACAGCTATGTGCCCCCGGCCCGCACGCGGGAGAGGGGGCAGCTTTTTCGTGACATCGTTGTGATCGTTACAGACGCCTCATCCAACGACCCACCATGCTTTTGTTCACTGCCATGTAACCATAGACATTCTGCCCATTTTGGAGGTTACTTATAGTGCCGTCACCTATCGGAACCGCAAGAAACTGTAGAGTTGGAAGCGGAAATATTCCACGATGTTCCACAACAAATTCCGCATTTTTCAGCATAAAATGTCCGAGAAAAAAGTGTGTTGCGTTATGTATTGAATGCACCTCGTACATTCAAGGTATTTGTACATTCAAAAAAGGCTTTGGACAGCGTTGACTGGTATACACTCTTCGAAATTCATAAGGTAGCACGTATAAAACAAAAGGAATGAAAGGTTACTCACAACCTGCACAGAAACCAGACAACAGTTCTAAGGGTCTCGGGACATATGAGGGAAGCAGTAGTTGCCAATGCGGTGATACAGGGTTGTAGATCATCCCCTATGTTATTTACTATGTACATTAAGTAAGCAGTAAGGGAAACCAAAGAGAAATCTGCAAAAGGAATGAAAGCTCATGTAGAAATGAAAAATTCTGATTTACCGATGCTGTAATAATTCTGTCATTGAGATATATGTATATATATCAGAGAAGCTTGTTACGCGACATAAACACAGTACTCAGTAGCAACATCTCTTTAATAAGCTGGACATAACAGTAAAAATCCACTTCAAACGGGCTACAAGATTCTTGACAGCTTGACATGAGGTTCAACCTAAAATGAACGAGTTCCGCAATAAAAAGATTTTTAAGACCTCAGGATGACAGCAAAGTATGTCGAAACCGGTTCTCTTAAATAAAGAAATATTTCATGCGATCTTGGCTGTTGAATGTTTTACAGCTAGTAAATACAGTATGCGCAAAATGAGAAATTTCAATCTATTGATGTTTATTCTGACTGAAATCAGTTCCCTTCACACAATTTCTTTTTACTTTTATTGCAGATTTTAGCTAAAAAGACTCAAAAGATTATATCACTAGTGGTGTTAGATGGTAACACATGTAAAATGACAAAAGGGACTCGTTGCTCTTCGCCGGCCTGACCGAAACTGTATCAGGAGCATTATTTATGTAAAAGTCATAGTACTATTATTACAGGCTTTCTTGCACAACGTGTTTCAGTGTGAATAATGCAATTATCCTTCAACAGTGTAAAAAGAAATAGATGTTAGCATATTTTTCAACTTACCTTAATTAAAGTCAATTTTTTTTAATGCTTTACTTCTGCACTCAATCTACTTCCACTAAAACCATTGCTTCTTCTAATTTATTAACTGTGTACTTGGCTGTTTAATACTAAAAACTCCCAGACTCTCTACGGTAATATATATATTCAGCTACCCATAAATATGGGTTTTATGTAATCCGCACCGCCTTCAAAAACGATACGTGACATTTTCATATTCTCTCGCTCGCCATGCGCAAACTATTAGTGCTACAGAAAAATCGAATAGGACCTCTTCGTAGGAAATTTAGTTTTGAACTGGAATACGTTTTCGTTATTAAAAATTGGCAAACGAAAGTCAGAATTTGGGTATAACAAAGCCTATGGCACCAGCGTATTGAGAAGTGGCATGTGCATAGCTCGTGATAGACTTTACGGAAAGAAGTTAGTTAGATAGCTTTTAGTTAAACATTTCCTCGACATAGAGGCGACTGAGATGGAATATTGCCTCTGTTGTTAAATGACGGCCATATGTTCTCCTGTGGATTTTCTGGAAAAGCTGCTGTGACATTCACCTTAAGGCGTGTAGTGAAATCACTGAAAGTCCTAGATCAAGATTTCCAGATGTACACCTTGCCCATCCCTTAATCCTTTTTTTCTTTTTATTAAACTGCCCACAGCCAAACATCCCACATTAGTGATTTGATTTTCACTTCGCGCAGTTACATTTCCTTACGTGCCCAACAATAAGTCAGCCCTTTGCTGTTCCTTATCTATATTAACGATTTTGCAGACAATCTGAGCAGCCGTCTTCGGTTGTTTGCAGATGGCGCTGTCATTTATCGATTAATAAAGTCATCAGAAGACCAAAACAATCTGCAAAACGATTTAGAAGATATATCGGAATGGTGCGATAAGTGGCAGTTGGCCCTAAATCACGAAAAGTGTGAGGTCATCCACATGAGTGCTAAAAGGAACTCGTTAAACTCTAAAAGCTGTAAATTCAACGAAATACCTAGGTATTACAATTACGAACGACTTAAATTGGAAGGAACACATACAAAATGTTGTGAGGAAGGCTAACCAAAAACTGCGTTTTATTGGCAGGACACTTAGAAAATGTAACAGACGTACTAAGGAGACTGCCTACACCAAGCTCGTTCGTCCTTGTTTAGAATACTGCTGCGCAGTGTGGGATCCAGACAAGACTGACGGAGCACATCGAAGAGGTTCAAAGAATGGCAGCGGGTTTTGTGGGGGTGGTGGTTAGTGTTTAACGTCCCGTCGACAACGGGGTCATTAGAGACGGAGCGCAAGCTCGGGTTAGGGAAGGATTGGGAAGGAAATCGGCCGTGCCCTTTCAAAGGAACCATCTCGGAATTTGCCTGAAGCGATTTAGGGAAATCAAGGAAAACCTAAATCAGGATGGCCAGGGGACGGGATTGAACCGTCGTCCTCCCGAATGCGAGTCCAGTGTGCTAACCAGTGCGCCACCTCGCTCGGTACGGGTTTTGTATTATCGCGAATCCTGCCTTGGGCATGGATGTGTGTGATGCCCTTAGGTTGTTAGTTAGGTTTACGTAGTTCAAAGTTCTAGGGGACTGATGACCTCAGCAGTTAAGTCCCATAGTGCTCAGAGCCATTTGAACCATTTTTTTTGTGACGCGTAAAGGACTGTGCTGGTTCTGTACTTAACGACTCACATACTGACAGATCTAGTTCTCCTTTTAGAATACTGCTGCGCGGTGTGGGATCCTTACTAGATAGGACTGACGGAGTACATCGAAAAAGTTCAAATAAGGTCAGCACGTTTTGTATATATGGGATAGAGAGAGAGAGTGTCATAGAAATGATACAGAATTTGGGCTGGACATCATTAAAAGAAAGACCTTTTTCGTTGCGACGGAATCTTCTCACAAAATTCAAATCACCAGCTTGCGAATACGAAAATACTTTGTTGAAACCGACCTACATTGGGAGAAACGATCACCACGATAAAATAAGGGAAATCAGAGCTCGTACGGAAAGACATAGTGTTCGCTCTTTCCGCGCGCTATACGAGATTGGAATAATAGAGAACTGTGAAGGTGGTTCGATGAACCCTCTGCCGGGCACTTAAATGTGATTTACAGGGTATCCATGTAGATGTAGATGTAGAGTTGATGAGATTTCACTAACGAAAGGTGAAGCCTGAAACACGTTTTACGTTATGATTGCTTTCTTCAAGTTGTAACAGTATTCTGGAGTTACTTTGATATTTACGTTTCTCCCTCCACAAGGAAGTCTTGTGGGTATGAGAGTAAAAACACTTTGTTCTCTGATACAGTTACCGGCTAAGACGGTGAGGAAGAGACATTTTCTTTCGTGGTGTTGGCTGTCAAAATGTTTGCAGCGCCGTGCGCACAGGAGTGGCCGAAGGCCGCGTACAGATGAAGGCGGAAGACGAGTGCACGTTCGGCAGCGGTGTTGGTGTCGGGAAGAGACGGGAAGGGGCGCGTGCACCGACTGCCAAGGCCCTGGGCTGGCCTTCGCGCGGGGGCCTCGTTCCTGCGTCTGAATTTTAAACCGGTCTCCGGACAAGGTCGGAAACACACGCTCCCACACACTGGCTCTCTCTGCTTCATAAATGTAGTAGCCCAAGACCCTCCTCCCAGTACGAATAAGTGCACTCACTCTTAAGATGGTGCAACATGAGAGCCAAGAAAAGAGGACTAAGAAATTAAGCAGTATTAAAATACGCTCTCATTTCCCATCAACAGGGGCTTGATGTTCATCCAAGAATAGAAGAAAAGGAAGGTTGAACGTCTCCGCCAGTGGCAGCTGGGCCGCGTGCCGTGGGTGTTTCCATGGAGGCGCAGTTTTGGAACAGACGGACGAAAGAGAGGAAGGGTAAAAGTAAATTGGAGAAGGAAGGGTGAAACAGAATAAGGGAATGGATTAGAGGACTTGCAGTACACTAATATGGGAAGGGGACCGATGTGTTTAAATGGATGAAAGGGAATCTTCAGCAGATTCGGACTGCAGTGCCTTGAACAGTAATTTCATATGACTTGCTCCTCTGATACAGAGTTGTTTATTCGTTGTTTTCAGCTACTAGATGAAACCACTGTCGTTATGACATATGACCCGGTCGTTGTGGCGGAGAGGTTCTAGGCGCTACAGTCTGGAACCGCGCGACCGCTACGGTCGTAGGTTCGAATCCTGCCTCGAGCATGGATGTGTGTGATGTCCTTAGGTTAGTTAGGTTTAAGTAGTTCTAAGTTCTAGGGGACTGATGACCTCAGAAGTTAAGTCCCATAGTGCTCAGAGCCATTTTGAACCTCTTCGGACACGGTGGTACACTGGCAAGAAACCGAACCTGTACTTTCAAATCGTTGGAGGATTGTTTAAATCTCCTTCCCCCTCCCCCCTACGACGACAATCCAAATTTATCAGATTTAGGTTTTGCGCGGTTTGCGCAGAACACTTAAAGCAAATCCCAAGATTGTTCCTTTGAGAAAGGCGACCGATTTTCTTTCCCTATCGTCCGATTTGAGTTCGTCTCCTCCTCTAATGACGTAGTTTTCCTGTGCCTTTCTCTGTAAACAGTGAGTAAACCAATTCAGCATTACGTTCTTTGTTCTGAATCGTACGCCATTGCAATTCGGGTATGATCGAGTAAATCACCAAAGTAAATAACGTATGCTATCTGTTCAGTAATTATGAAATGACTTCATTACTGCAGATGTCTTCGGACAGCGCTAGAATATTTAATAGCTGCCTCCTTACACACACACACACACACAGACAGACAGACAGACAGAGAGAGAGAGAGAGAGAGAGGGGGGGGGGGGGGGGTGAGGGGATAGAGTTCAGGCTCGCCCTCGATTCCTTAATGATTTGTTTGCAATATTTCCAGAAAAAAGTGTTTGTTGTTTATATACGTTCGTATTTTTGTGTAATTAGATTGATGCATAAAAGCACTAAAACGGAGCGACCTTACTTTATATGTTCTTCTTTAGCCGTTCTTCCATAGTCTCATTTGGACGAAGGTTTGTGAATTCTGGCCCGTTAACACCTATACGCCAAAGAATTTCTGCAGTGTGATTGACTTTTCCTGGTCGAATATTGTGGGAGGTAATTCATCCGGAGACGATTTCAGCACATAAACTGCTATTTCAAATTTGGGTTCTGTCAGAACTTTATTTAGCTATTCATTTCCAAACCAATTACTGCAGTGGTACTATCAATACTGGGATCACTAAATGTTAGAATTACGTAACTACGTTGTACCAGAATTGTGACAGTGTAAAAGAGTATGAGTAACTGGCTTCTGTTGTATCTTTTATCAGTGCCTCACATATGGACTTGATTTCCATACTCACGAGGGAATTACACACCGAATTGTTTCCCCTCATCTTTCGCACCATCGAAGCACATATTTAGATCTAACAAATTCTGCTCTGCGCTTCTCAATATTAGTCAAGAATTGAGGTTCAAGGTTTTACGAACTTGTTGAATACTTCATGAATATCTGACGAGCTCAACAACCATCCAGCAGAAGCGTTAACTTAACCAGGTAAGCTGGGGTAGCTTGCCCGCGTTGCACTCTGGTCTCGCACCTCCCCCCCCCCCCTCCCCAATGTTACATGAAAAACAGTTGTATCGCTACACTGAAACTGTTTCTTCGGAAGGGAACAATAATAATGGTGGTGATTATAGTCATCGTGGCATACTCGTGGCGAATTATATAATAACAAAAGACCATTTATTTATCGATACATTGACTCAACGTATCGCAGTGAAATCACACCGAGGTATATTTGATTTGATTATGTACACTGTATTTTCGACATACGCGTGAAAGCATCGGTAAATATATGTTCATGTCATCGCCATTTATTGCTGTACCCCCATTATACCTCGCCACGATTGCACTAGAATGCTTCCAAGCTTTATTATTTTTTCCTTCTGCAGAAAAGTAATATCGTTTCGTTATACAACTACACAAATGTTTCTACAATTAAATATAAACGTAGAAATTTGACAACAGTTCCAGAAAGCTTGGTGTTACTTGGCTTAGAATCCCCAGATCTTCGTCAAATGCTCGAAGTGGGCACTTCTTAACAATTTGTTCTATTATTTTCTGCTCTTCTCCGTAGTTGTAGTCAGCAGATCAAAATAGCTCCATCTTCTTCAGGGTGTTACCACAGCTCCATAACGCGGTTCAGCTTCGACCATGTGCGGCGCGAAAGTTGGAATCCCTCAACCTTCTCTGTTGGATCTTGAACCAGATGAGCATTGTTGGGTCGATGTTTGTTCCAACGCTGTCTCCACTTGGAGTTCACAATAAAAAAACTGAGTCTTTTTTAATCCACGGGGGGTGGTTTGAGTGATTTCAAATAAGGTGCATCTTGTAGGGCTTCGCACAAGGGAGTTCTTACGAAAAGTAAGCTTCAAGAACAAGTTTACCTTCGCTGCTTTTCTCGTTAGATTTTTGTGGGGAAGTATTAGGCGGGGAAGGTGACCACTGACTAAGATCTAGATCTAACAGTACCAGTGATAACTCTCATGGATTCATCAAGCTACACTTAATCTTCGCTGTGTGGGTGCTGTTTCCACACGTAGGAGTGCAGTATTCACCAGCAGAATACACAAGAGAGTACAGTAGAGCGTGGAGTATTGGCATTGGCACCGTACCTGTTTCCGGCAAACTTGCAAGTAGATTCACTCCTGTTCCAAGTTTTTTTTTTTTTAATTTGATGCACTGTTGTTCGGATATCAAGTACCGACCGAGAGTGATTCCTAGATACGTTAAATCGAAATTGCGATGTACTTCAGTTCCGTTGAAAATCACATGACTTTCCTTTGGGCTTATTTTTTTATCTAGGTGGAATGCTAACCCTTTTTCACTTGTGGAAGGCTGGCCCTTTCATTTATGGAATTAATCATTCAGTTTCGTCAGCTTCTCAGCACTCTGGAAGACTAATTCTAGGTCGACTGCATACTGGACTCTCATGGAGTAAGTGTCTGGCATGCCGCAGATACAACTTAAACTGGAAGGAACACACAGAAAATGTTGTGGGGAAGGCTAACCAAAGACTGCGTTTTATTGGCAGGACACTTAGAAAATGTAACAGATCTACTAAGGAGACTGCCTACACTACGCCCGTCCGTCCTCTTCTAGAATACTGCTGTATGGTGTGCGATCCTTACCAGATAGGACTGACGGAGTACCTCGGAAAAGTTCAAAGAAGGACAGCACGTTTTGTATTATCGCGAAATATGGAAGAGAGTGTCACAGAAATGATACAAGATTTGGGCTGGACATCATTAAAAAAAGGCGTTTTTCGCTGCGACGGAGTCTTCTCACGAAATTCCAATCAGCAAATTTCTCGTCCGAATGCGAAAATATTTTGTTGACACCGACCTACAGAGGGAGGAACGATGACCAAGAAAAATAAGGGAAATCAGAGCTCGTACGGAAAGAGGCAGGTGTTCATTCTTTCCTCGCGCTATACGAGACTGGAATAATACAGAATCGTGAAGGTGGTTCGATGAACCCTGTGCCAGGCACTTAAATGTGATTAGCAGAATATCCATGTAGATGTATATGTAGATTAGACGGAATGGGGGTCAGAAACAGATCCCTGAGGTAGGCCATTACTTTGAGTCCTTCATCTGCTACTTCGTCCGTTGAGGAGCATCTTAAAGCGCCCGTCAGAGAGCATTATGTCTGGTAGAAACATCGGATTTGACATGGGATTGTTTCAGTAAACTTCGACATCAATCACTCGCTCCTCACAGTACCATAAGCTGACAAAAGATCCACGAAAATTGCTAGTTATTTGGCACCACATAGAAATTTAAATCCTGCTAGAGGTTTCAATGTTAAAACGTGGTCACAGGAGCTCCTGTGTTTCCTAAAGCCACTTTGTTCGATGTGGATGATTTGAACAATGTCTCTGGGATACTATAGAAAATTGGTGAGGAGAAACACTGGTCGGTAGTGTGAAGCATCGTTTTGTATGGTTTCGGGATGGCAATGATTCGTTGCAGCTGTACAAATGGAAAGTGTGCAGTTAGAAAGAAAAGGACGAGGCTGTAATGCAGTACGGGAAGACAGCCGGATGCGCTGAAGCCGCTACTGGACCGCTGGCACTCTCGTGTGGCCCGCAACAGGCTCGGCAACTCTCTGACCTCGACTTCTCGAAAACTCTTCGGTACTTCATCGTACTGGGACAGCATTTGTTACCTCTAAGTTCTGCAAACCGTGCGAAAGGTAAGCAGAATCGATGACCAGTTGAATTTTGCTTCCCTTGTTAATCACGCGCCAAAATACTATTCATGTGACTATATACACTGATGGCCATTAAAATTGCTACACCAAGAAGAAATGCAGGTGATAAACGGGCATTAGCAGGACAAATATATTATACTAAAACTGACATGTGATTACATTTTCACGCAATTTGGGTGCGTAGATCCTGGGAAATCAGTACCCAGAACGACCTCCTCTGGCCGTAATAACGGCCTTGATACTCCTGGGCATTGAGTCAAACAGAGCTTGGGTGGCGTGTACAGGTACAGCTGTCCATGCAGCTTCAACACTATACCACACTTCATCAAGAGTAGTGACTGACGTATTGTGACGAGCCAGTTGCTCGACCACCATTGACCAGACATTTTCAGTTGGTGAGAGATCTGGAGAATGTGCTGGCCAGGGCAGCAGTCGAACATTTACTGTATCCAGAAAGGCCCATACAGGACCTGCAACATGCGGTCGTGCATTATCCTGCTGAAATGTAGGGTTTCGCAGCGATAGAAAAAAGGGTAGAGCCACAAGTCGTAACACATCTGAAGTGTAACGCCCACTGTTCAAAGTGCCGTCAATGCGGACAAAAGTTGACCGAGACGTGTAACCAATGGCACTCCCCTACCATCACGCCGGGTGATACGCCACTATGGCGATGACGAAAACACGCTTCCAATGTGCGATCACCGCGATGTCACCAAACACGGATGCTACCATCATGATGCTGTAAAAAGAACTTGCATTCATCCGCAAAAATTACGTTTTGCCATTCGTGCAACCAGGTTCGTCGTTGAGTACACCAACGCAGGCGATCCTGTCTATGATGCAGCGTCAAGGGTAACCGCAGCCACGGTCTCCGAGCTGATAGTCCATGCTACTGCAAACGTCGTCGAACTGTTCGTGCAGATGGTTGTTGACTCAGTAATCGAGACGTGGCTGCACGATCCGTTACAACCGTGTGGATAAGATGCCTGACATCTCGACTGGTAGTGATACGAGGCCGTTGGGATCCAGCACGGCGTTCCGTATTACCCTCCTGAACCCACCGATTCCATATTCCATATTCTGCTAAACAGTCATTGGATCTCGACCAACGCGAGCAGCAATGTCGCGATACGATAAACCGCAATCGCGATAGGCTACAATCCGACCTTTATCAAAGTCGGAAACGTGATGGTACGCATTTCTCCTCCTTACGCGAGGCTTCACAACAACGTTTCACCAGGCAACGCCGGTCAGCTGCTGTTACTGTATTAGAAATCGGTTGGAAACTTTCCTCATGTCAGCACGTTGTAGGTGTTGTCACCGCCGCCAAGCTTGTGTGAATGCTCTGAATATCTAATCATTTTCATATCACAGCATCTTCTTCCTGTCGGTTAAATTTCACGTCTCTAGCTCGTCATCTTCATGGTGTAGCAATTTTAATCGCCAGTAGTGTATTAGTGTCGTTGTATCCTGTTTGTTAAATACACCATAATGAATGTTTCCAGCGATCTCCGTTGCTAGTACTGAGTAGCGGCTTATTGCCCCTTCAGTGGAAGCCACCGCTGCATGGGTTTACCTTACCTAGTTAATATGTACAGCTGCTGACAATATTACGAGAATCGTACTGTCTCATATTAGCTACATCGTTCGCTTCCTAAGTTTCATTAAATTCAGAAAATACTACTCTGTTCTGAACGACCTCGGCGAAGTGAAGTAAATGGAAAGCGTGCTCCTTTTTTAGACTCACAGGTACAGTGTTTTATTCGTGGCGACTGACACTAACGTCGACGGGCTACGAGCTACGGCGCAGTTCCTGTTCGTTCCCAGATCGGCGCTGCTTGTTTGTAAACAAGTCCGTCGAGTCGCCACGTGTCGTCGCCCGACTTAGAGGCGATGTGGCTGCCTACCTGTCAACTGGCAGAAGGCCAGGAACCGCGTGTTGCGCGAACCACAGGTCGTTTAGCACACGCGTAAATTCTACCGTGGAGCCATGAGTTTTATATTCTCTCTTCTGTTTGTGGTACACCTTTTAATGTGGTTTACATCTTTCGCCAGGAGCAATGGTGCAAGTACTTGGAGCTAATCTATTACGCTAATAGACTCTCATTGATACCTGCTACCTCTCACAGATTTCCGTAATAAAAAATAAAAGAAATACTTCACAACGCTGTTAAAACTTAACCATGCGGTTCGTGGCACCTTTACCTAGTTGCCGCTCTGACAGGTATGAAATTTCTTCGTTATTTTTTATTGATTTATTGCTGATTAATCAGGAACAGCCCTCGAGAATTTCTATTGCAAGTCGTCTGACATATAAGTGGCACTATATTATAATCTATAACTGTTGAGGAAATATAAATATAGAAAGCTGGCACTAGTCACTTACGAAATATTTCATTATTTGCATGAACTAGTTTTCGAAAATCTGCAAAATGAAGTTTACAGATTTTTTACGTTCTTAGTTTGATAATCAACAAAAGCAAAACGAGGATAATGGAATGTAGTCGAATTAAGTCGGGTGATGCTGAGTGAATTAGATTAGGAAATGAGATACTTAAAGAAGTAAAGGAGTTTTGCTATTTGGGGAGCAAAATAACTGATGATGGTCGAAGTAGAGAGTATATAAAATATAGACTGGCAATTGCAAGGAAAGTGTTTCTGAAGAAGAGAAATTTGTTAATATCGAGTATGGATTTAAGTGTCAGGAAGTCATTTCTGAAAGTATTTGTATGGAGTGTAGCGATGTATGGAAGTGAAACGTGGACGATAAATAGTTTGGACAAGAAGAGAATAGAAGCTTTCGAAATGTGGTGCTACAGAAGAATGCTGAAGATTAGATGGGTAGATCACATAACTAATGAGGAGGTATTGAAAAGAATTGGGGATAAGAGGAGTTTGTGGCAAAACTTGACAAGAAGAAGGGACCGGTTGGTAGGACATGTTCTAAGGCATCAAGGGATCACCAATTTAGTATTGGAGGGCAGCATGGAGGGTAAAAATCGTAGAGGGAGACCAAGAGATGAATACGCTAAGCAGATTCAGAAGGATGTAGGCTGCAGTACGTACTGGGAGATGAAGAAGCTTGCACAGGATAGAGTAGCATGGAGAGCTGCATCAAACCAGTCTCGGGACTGAAGACCGCAACAACAATTACAAATGAAAAGTAGCAGCTGCAATAAACTGAATCAGCCAGCGTCACATGACATGACAATTTAAGATTTAGAGACACCGCAAACAGCTGTAATCTTGCTACCTCTATTTACTGTAAGGCTATTTTTTAACTTTCATGTTAGAACCTGTCTAGTTCACTGTATTTGCTCACACAACGATTTTTCTGTATACACAACAAAAACAAAGAACTGACACCAAGAGAAAAGTATTATATCTCTGAGCGAGGCTCTTTGTACTGTACATCAATTGTTCATATGCTGTTTGGATGTATGATGATTTCTGGCGCCAGTTAGAGTTTAGATAGTGAATTATAATGACTAACGTCTAACTTGGTTACTGATACGCAATGAAAACATAACTGCCAGTAGGATTTTAATACGATACTGCCCAAAGCGCCTCAGTAAGTAAGGAATTTAGTTTTACGACACAACTTGCCACATAGCTAACAGACAAGGCGATATTTAAAGTGTTTTCTATGTCCTCGCCATAGTGAAGCTACTTCCAGTAGACAGCATGAAGCTAGAAACATAAATATGTAAATTTCTGCTTGACTCATCTGAAGATGATTCTGAAAAGGTTCAGAAATCAGTTCATGAAAATACAGATTTCTTAAAAGACTGTCCGCAGCTCCATTAATTTTGATTCCTGGAATTCTAAAATACTGATAATCGATAAACGTAATTTGACCTTTCTTAAAGTATAATGATAAGCAAATTTGTCGCAAAACAGTTGCTCCGTTTCAAGGAGCCCACCGCAGCAACTGCCTTTAATCGACTTAGATAACTCACCAAAGCCCTTATCTAGAAGGCTCGACGACGATTTTGGAACCAGTGGGCTCCGGAGTGCCCAGTGTGGTAACCACGCTCCACAAAACTTTCCCAAAGATTGTTCTTGACCTAACATTTTCGTAGGTGCTTCTGTTGATGGACTCGGGGCTTGCTGGAGGGCCTAAGGTGATAAAGAAAATCACTAAATGTTGTCCCCAAGGATCAATGTGTGGACCAAGTATGGGAGCTGAAGATGGTCTTGAAGCCATTTTAGAAAATGAAGCTATTGCTGCACTAAGACGATTCTTTACGGCAACAGCTTTTAATGTTTTTAAATACATTGTTCGAGACTGAGTGGTTTACTCTCGAAATTAGTCTTGTTCTAAATAAAACGTATGGCGTTTTTTTAGAGATAATTTATATCATGTTTATGGAAAAAGAGAGATTTTTAGGAGGAAATATTTTTAGCTCTCTGATACAAAAAGATATTTGTGAGTGGGGAAACATTTTTAATTCAGCGTATTTCGCCGGCCATCCTCCATTACATCTAAGTATTGGTATCTTTTGACGTGAAAAGGTGCATCGGTCTGAAAGGGGGCTGTTGTTGTTACCGTTGTTCGTATTCCGAATATTGGTTTGGTACAGCCGTTCACGCTAATCTATCCTTTTCAACGCTCTTTCACGCTGCATAACTACGGCAACCTACATCCCTTTCTACCAGCTTTCAGTAATCAGTCCTTGGTCTTCTTTTACAATTTCTACCTCATCTCCTCCCCCCTCCCCATCACCAAACGAACTAATGTTTGGTATCTCAAAATGTGTCCTACTAACTGATTCCTTTGTTTAGTCAAGTTGTGCCATAGTTTTCTCTTCTCGCCAATTCGATTCAGTACCTCGTCGTTAATTGTTCCATCTACTCATCAAGTCGGCAGATTGCTTATGTAGCACCAGATTTCAAAAGCTTGTATTCTCTTCTTCCGGAAGTGGTCGTTGTCCAGGTTTCGCTTCTGTGCAAGTCTCCACACCAGACCTTCAGACAATAATGTATAAGAACGAAATTTTCACTCTACGGCGGAATGTGCGCGGATGTGAAGCTGCCGGACCGAGGCTCGAAGCCGCGACCCCCGTATTAGGCGGACTGGTGCTCTACCAACTGAGCTACCCAAGCACTATTTACGACACGCCCTCACAGCTTTACTTCCGCCAGTACTTTGTCTCCCGCCTTCCAAACTTCACAGAACACTTATTGCGAAATTTGCAGGACTGTCACTCCGGGGAAGAGAGGATATTGTGAAAACGTGGTTTAGTCACAGATAGGTAAGTTTACAGAATGAAATTCTCAATCTCCAGCTCAGTCCAAGGAACCATCACAAATCACGGCGACTACAGCGTAATTATTGTCTTTAAATGAACGTATCGTTTCCGTTCGTCTCATTGCGTATTTGATTCAGTTAGCTTCTTTGCTATACTGAGCAGTTCCTTCCATGCACAGCACAAGTTTCATGTTACTTGGCGAGAATCAACACGCGAAAGTTACTTTCGTTCATAAATTTGGTACACCAGTGTATTTTCTGTGTTTTGAGGTGTCCGTTGCAGTTGTTAACAATTGTAAGAACTGCGAAATTCGTATGAATTTTCCTGGTTCACATTTTCCATTTATTTTTTTGTCTTACAAAGAAGAAGTCTTTTGAAAAAGCAGCGTATTGCTAGGAGTTTGTGCGAAAATATTTACCAAAGTTACGACAGCGTCACGGCGCTTCTATAGGTACTCTCCAGTCTCCGCTGGGAGATCCGCATTACAGATAAAGAGAAATAGATATAGCACGTCTTTAAATCCGTACTTTTATTACGACATAGGTCATCGCTTTCAGAAATATGCTTCATCACATATTGCGTCTTTCTATCGTCGTCATTACTCTGCGCCTTTGCTGTATGTATGCTGCAGGAGTTATCTTGGCTAATTATTTACCTGCTGTAGAAGCTAGAGACTCGCTAGTGAAGTACTTTTATGGTGTGAGCTTTACATGCGAAATTTTATCGCAATACTCATTTGATTTATAATAATGGACGTATGTAGCCCCCTCCCCCTGCGGCCGGACCGTGTTTCTGGGATTCTGAGGAAACATGACAGAATAAATTATTATCTTCAGCTCGCTTGAGATAATTAAGCAACACAAGTTTCTAAACAGCTGTCATATTCAACAAATAGGATTTCTCTTTACCAGCAAGTTCATACTCAGTGGAGGCATAATTATTATCAGACCAATGTGCAACAATCGTTTTTCGTTTTATGACACTAATTTTGATGACGGACCTTCCCATATCTATACCTATATTTCACAAAGAACTTAACATTCGTGGCAGTTGATACTTCATGTATCACTGTTACTCCTTCCAATTTCCTGGTTCTGTTGCAAATGATACGAGGGGAGGTCGGTTGATAGATAGACTCTGAACGTAATCGAATCTCTCTTATCTTACCTTCAAGCGCTTTTCGGAATATATGTGCAGGAGAAAGCAACATATTGCATGAGGCTTCCAGGAACGTACCGTTTTGGAATTTTAACTGCACAATAGTTGGTGATGCACGATTACTCCTTTTATCTGCCTCTGAAACTGAATGCGTGTCTCCTTGGCGCTTTCGCGCTTATTATTCCAACCTCTGGCGGAATGCTCTCTCTTTCTTTGGATCTTCTCCATTTCCTCTATTAATCCTACCAGGATTTTCGTGAGATGACTCCCTCTACCTTGAATTCTTTGAATGAGCCTGTATGGAATCTCTAAATCCCGCAATTAGTCTTAAATCACCGTTCCACCGTAAATCATTCCACACATATACTCGCTAATAGCTAATGGATGTGACTGTCTGCAGTAAAAATAATGGTTCTTTCCCGTTTAACAATACACAGTATGTTGTACTGGTGTATGTTGAGGGTCAACAGCCAGTCCCTAAACCAAGCGTCGATCCTCAACGGGTCTTTTTGTTAGAATGTGACCTTTGTAAGTCCACCATCTTCATCTCGAGCATTCTCATGGAGTTTCCAGCGTTATACAGAACTTAATTTATATACCGGGTGATCAAAAAGTCAGTATAAATTTGAAAACTCAATAAGTCGCGGAATAATGTAGATAGAGAGGTACAAATTGACACACATGGTTGGAATGACATGGGGTTTTATTAGAACCAAAAAAATACAAACGTTCAAAAAATGTCCGACAGATGGCGCTTCATCTGATCAGAATAGCAATAATTAGCATAATAAAGTAAGACAAAGCAAAGACGATGTTCTTTACAGGAAATTCTCAATATGTCCATCATCACTCCTCAGCTATAGTTGTAGTCGAGGAATATTGTTGTGAACAGCACTGTAAAGCATGTCCGGAGTTATGGTGAGGCATTGGCGTCGGATGTTGTCTTTCAGCATCCCTAGAGATGTCGGTCGGTCACGATACACTTGCGACTTAGGTAACCCCAAAGCCAATAATCACACGGACTGAGGTCTGGGGAGCTGGGAGGCCAAGCATAAGCATGACGAAAGTGGCGGCCTGAGCACACGATCATCATGAAACGACGCGCGCAAGGGATCTTTCATGCGTCGAGCAATATGGGGTGTTTTTTTTTTTTTGTTCTAATAAAACCCCATGCATGTGTGTCAATGTCGCGATACGATAAACAGCAATCGCGATGGGCTACAATCCGACCTTTATCAAAGTCGGAAACTTGATAGCACGCATGCCTTACACGAGGCATCACAACAACGTTTCACCAGGCAACGCCGTTCAGCTGCTGTTTGTGTATGAGAAATAAGTTGGAAGCTTTTCTCATGTCATCACGTTGTAGGTGTCGCCACCGGCGCCAACCTTGTGTGAATGCTCTGAAAAGCTAATCGTTTGTATATCACAGCAAATTCTTCCTGTCGGTTAAATTTCGCGTCTGTAGCACGTTGACTTCGTGGTGTAGCAATTTTAATGGACAGTAGTGTATACATCATATGTGTTATAGACTTGAAACGGTCTCTGGGTCCATATACACTCCTGGAAATGGAAAAAAGAACACATTGACAACGGTGTGTCAGACCCACCATACTTGCTCCGGACACTGCGAGAGGGCTGTACAAGCAATGATCACACGCACGGCACAGCGGACACACCAGGAACCGCGGTGTTGGCCGTCGAATGGCGCTAGCTGCGCAGCATTTGTGCACCGCCGCCGTCAGTGTCAGCCAGTTTGCCGTGGCATACGGAGCTCCATCGCAGTCTTTAACACTGGTAGCATGCCGCGACAGCGTGGACGTGAACCGTATGTGCAGTTGACGGACTTTGAGCGAGGGCGTATAGTGGGCATGCGGGAGGCCGGGTGGACGTACCGCCGATTTTGCTCAACACGTGGGGCGTGAGGTCTCCACAGTACATCGATGTTGTCGCCAGTGGACGGCGGAAGGTGCACGTGCCCGTCGACCTGGGACCGGACCGCAGCGACGCACGGATGCATGCCAAGACCGTAGGATCCTACGCAGTGCCGTAGAGGACCGCACCGCCACTTCCCAGCAAATTAGGGACACTGTTGCTCCTGGGGTATCGGCGAGGACCATTCGCAACCGTCTCCATGAAGCTGGGCTACGGTCCCGCACACCGTTAGGCCGTCTTCCGCTCACGCCCCAACATCGTGCAGCCCGTCTTCAGCGGTGAGAGTCGCTTCTGCCTTGGTGCCAATGATTGTCGTATGCGTATTTGGCGCCGTGCAGGTGAGCGCCACAATCAGGACTGCATACGACCGAGGCACACAGGGCCAACACCCTGCATCATGGAGTGGGGAGCGATCTCCTACACTGGCCGTACACCTCTGGTGATCGTCGAGGGGACACTGAATAGTGCACGGTACATCCAAACCGTCATCGAACCCATCGTTCTACCATTCCTAGACCGGCAAGGGAACAGGACAATGCACGTCCGCATGTATCCCGTGCCACCCAACGTGCTCTAGAAGGTGTAAGTCAACTACCCTGGCCAGCAAGATCTCCGGATCTGTCCCCCATTGAGCATGTTTGGGACTGGATGAAGCGTCGTCTCACGCGGTCTGCACGTCCAGCACGAACGCTGGTCCAACTGAGGCGCCAGGTGGAAATGGCATGGCAAGCCGTTCCATAGGACTACATCCAGCATCTCTACGATCGTCTCCATGGGAGAGTAGCAGCCTGCATTGCTGCGAAAGGTGGATACACACTGTACTAGTGCCGACATTGTGCATGCTCTGTTGCCTGTGTCTATGTGCCTGTGGTTCTGTCAGTGTGATCATGTGATGTATCTGACCCCAGGAATGTGTCAATAAAGTTTCCCCTTCCTGGGACAATGAATTCCCGGTGTTCTTATTTCAATTTCCAGGAGTGTAGTTGCATTTGCTGGGCCCGGCCACCAGCGGTCGGCGAATCAGATGGTCATGATGTTTCGGCTCATCATTGTGAGTCGGCACACTCTTCATTGTAAAGCTGCAAACCAGGAGGAGATTGCTTTCTCTCCAGCTGTAACAGAAGAATAAGTCAGTAGCTCACCGACCGGCCTTGCTGTCGGTAGCGTTCGGAGGAGCGGCAGATGAAAGCAGCCGGGAAAGGAGTGGCGAGCGGGAGAGGGTCGGAGGACAGTGGCAGAGATTTACTGCGGCGGCGCTCCGTTGGCGCCAGGAGCCCCTCGGGCGGCGGGCCTCCACGGGCAGCCTCGCCGGCGCTCGCAGGCGAGGTCGCACTCCACACGACGCCGCATTTGCAGTGCTGACGCCTGTTTATCGCTCCGATCCGTGAGACCACTTTCCAGTCGCTCGCGGCTGCAACTCCTCGAGCGTCTTTCGCCCTCCGACGAGATCCGCATAACTACACCAGTCTCCATTACTCCACAAGGGCAGGACGAAAATTTGTCTGCTTGCCGGTGAAAGAATTTGTATTTCTTTAAATGAAAAACGAACATTAATTCCTCTACAGTGCAATAAAAGAAACGATACTTTCATTCAAATACAGTAATTACACTGAAGTCTTCGTGATTTGTTGTAGTTCCCAAGACGTTATAAAAACAGGACTTGATCATAACAGGGTGAAACGCCCTCTAAACCTGCTTCGCAGAACAAGCGATTAGGATTGTGGAAAGGGCCAAATAAGGTGTCGGTCAGGTTCACTTAAAATTGTAATTTATGGGAATTTAATAACAACCTTTAAACCAAAACGGCACACAGCCGAACATTTAGAACTACGAATTTCAAAAAGGCAGTTATTCCACGGCCGAAGGCCTCCAAAAAAGAAATTTTTAAAGTAACAAGATAAATCTCAAGTGGTAAAAAATGCAGTTAAAATTGCAAATAAAATAATTATTTATATATATACAGCGAGGCTGAGAGCCTCAAGGCAAGGGTGAATAGACAACATAAACATGATGGACAGCCACAGACCGACCGACCAAACGACTTGATTGCCACCAATCGATACATGAGAACTCAAACACCAAACGTTACGAACGTGATTATTCACAATGAAATGTGTATAATCTGTCAAAACGACACACCATGTTGGGCCGCGACTACAGGTGAGGAAAGGACGCGAGGGGTACAACCTCGTTGTAAACCAGACCCAGGAAGTTTAAGTTGAGTGGACCTTTATTCAAGCAGTGAAACCTCCACCATTGTGAGATTTCGCCATTTGCTTGCGTGATGCTACTCGTTGTTTCGCCGAGACGTAGAGCAGTGAGTGGAGCATTTGGGGAAGGTGAACCTAATTAGCCTTCCTCCACTTCTTATTATTGATTGTTGCATTCTATATATTATTATTTGTGAAGTCCAACCAGTGGTATTTTTCCTCCCTAGTGACCACTAATACCCCAGTTACCTGTCCTGGAGCTTAGTGTACGTTACACCGCTTCCTTGATTTGTGGGCCGGGTGGTGTGTGTGTGTGTGTGTGTGTGTGTGTGTGTGTGTGTGTTTTCCTTCTCTGGTAGTAGTGGTTCCTTTCTGCTTCCGGATGCTCTAAACACCGGAGTCTGACCTCCGGCTCCAGCTTGAGTGTGTTATTCCGTCGTTGCATTGGTCATCGGACGTTAGGCAGATTCGGCAAATGATTATTGGTCATGCGTTTAAACAGCCACTAGCCTGAGTTACCATCTCGTGAAGTGAATGCAACTCTTGTCTACCTGTTTCATGGCTTGCGAAGTTTTGATGGACTTTCCCAGGTCGATCCTTGGAGCAACGTCGGCGCCCTGGTTTGGTCAGATTTGATTATCGTTTTAAAAAAATTAATAACTGTAATTTCAGTTTTGGAGATTTTTAACTGCTTCTTAAAGGATTGCTATTGAGGCCTTCAGCCGTGAAACAGTTTTTAAATTATTACTTTGAATTTTTTGTCATTAAGGCCTTCAGCCGTGGAACACTTCTTAATTTATGGTTACCTTTTATTTGTTGTTGTTTCCAAATAAAGTGTACGTGACTGAAAAATAAATTAACCAACAGCAATTGATTACGGCCCCATTCACAATCGTAACCCAATCCTGCCTTCGTTGGTAGCAGGTCTCAACGATCATGTGCATTATGGTGTTTGAAGTGGGTCCCTTCTTGGCTGTTACACAATGTAGCGATCATCTGCTACTGTTGCTGTCTGTGGTCGACCAACTCCTCTACTTCGTTATTCGGAATACACCCCGTGCACATGAAACAATGCTGTGGGCAATACCAAAGTGCTGGGCTACACTCGTCATACTTTGCCTTTTCGCAATTTCTCGATGATTCTTCCTCCTGTGAAGTCACCCAAATTTTGATTCCGGGCCATGTAATGAGGAAAACCAACACAGTGCACCGTAACTGCTCCCTGATTGACACGCACTCTTTTCCCGTCCCTTCAACTGCCTCGCATTGCGGGGATTGCCTCATTTGGCCCTACAGTCTCTTTGACCCCACGTCGTGTGTCGTTCAAGTTCCTGTGTACGGCTGCGAGACCTCTGGCAATGTGCTATCGCTATCGCACTTTTATTCATTACTACGGAGTTGTTAATATGTTATGTTGCTTTATCTGTCACCTCCTGGAGTTTTGCAGAGAATTTTTTATTTGAATGCTTCTTGCAGCTTTCGTTAATTGTGAATACCATCCAATAAAGGACAATCGTATTACCATACACACATGGTAAAATAGTTATGAACATAAACGCAGGTGAAAAAGTCACAAGGAAGGAAGAAAGATTAGGATTTAGCTTCAAGTCGACGACGAGGTTATTAGGGACGGAGCACAACCTCGACACGGGGAAGGAGATAACTCTTGTGTGACTGAAAGGTGGCGGAATTTAGGGAGACGACGGAAATATTAGATTTGCATGGCCAGACATTTTAGCCGCCTTCTACTCGAATGCTAGGCCGGTGTCCGAGTAATGTGCTTCCTCAGGGTTGTCGAATCGATCTGCACTTCTGTTCTTCACACTAACGGCTGGTAAAATTTCAAAGCCTTGAAACAAAACACAAATGTTGAAGAACCTGTCAGTATGCCTCGTAGACATCAAATGGCACAACATAAGTGCGTGACTGATTTCGAACGTGGCAGAATGGCGGCCTTTACAAACTTGAGCCTAGTCCCAGCAAGTTCACACACATTCATTATTCGAGGGTTGACTGAAAAGTAATGCCTCCACCTTAGTAACTCTTCAATAGTATGGAACCCTGCGCAGACGGTCGGTCACCGCGATTTAAGCATCGTGCAGTCGTTGAATTCTTGACAGCAGAAGGTGACACCCCAAAGGAGATTCATCAGAGAATGAAAGCAGTTTATGGTGATTATGTTGATGTCAGTAGAGTTGTTGGCGAATTTGTGCGCCTTTGTTTCAGGCGTCAGCATCCAGGGTAGCCATCGTGCACAAGTCATCCGATAGCTAAGGAAAGCAATAATGCGACCCACACGTCCTTGAGAAATGCCGGTTGTGCTTGCAATTTCTCTCTGATACGCCGATCGTCCTGAATCAATGTGTCAACATTTTGCTTGTGAAACCGGCTGGTTGCTGTCACAGGACGTCCAACTCTGTATGTCACGCAGGTCAGATGCTCCCTCCTCAACAACCCCTCCCAGCGACGCACAGTACTCACATCAACACAATCACCATACAAACTGCTTTCACTCTCTGATGAATCTCCTTTGGGGTGACACCTTCTCCTGTCAAGAATTCAGTGAGTGCACGTTGCTTAAATCGCATTGACTGACCGTCTGCGCCGGCCGCTGTGGCCGAGCGGTTGTAGGGTCCTCAGTCCGGAACCGCGCTCCTGCTACGGTCGCAGGTGCGAATCCTGCCTTGGGCATGGATGTGAGTGATGTCCTTACGTTAGTTTGGTTTAAGTAGTTCTTAGACTAGGGGACTGATGACCTCGGATGCTAAATCCCATAGTGCTTAGAGCAATATGAACCATTTTGGACCGTCTGCGCAGGGTTCCATACTTTACACTATAACAACAAAACGATTGAATGCTAAGGCTTCCCTCCAACTTGAGCTGTAGAGAAGAGGCTACGGAACACGCCAGTACCTGCTGCATACCAATGCTGCCAACTGTTGAAGAGTTACGAAGGTGGAGGCATTACTTTTCAGTCAACTATCGTATGCATGTGGAACCAATTGACAGAAGAGTGCCGTATGCAAAGACGTGAAGTATGACGCTAGCTAAGGACTTTCCTCGTTCGCTGTCCAAACTGCTGTGACAAGTAGTCTTCCCAAAGTAGGAACACTACGGACGCTCAGCTGCTGTATCAACGGTTGGACTACTTCTACAGCGTGACAGCCTCATGGGGCGCATGCCATAGGAGAGTGGTTTAGTTAGAGACAGGATTACAGTGTTGGGGGGGGGGGGTTGGGAGGTACGCCAGTAGTCCGTGTCAGTAGAGACGATGGTAAGCAAATGAGTATTACAAGGTGATATTGCAAGTGACAGTGACTACGAACAAATGCTTTAATATACACTCCTGGAAATTGAAATAAGAACACCGGGAATTCATTGTCCCAGGAAGGGGAAACTTTATTGACACATTCCTGGGATCAGATACATCACATGATCACACTGACAGAACCACAGGCACATAGACACAGGCAACAGAGCATGCACAATGTCGGCACTAGTACAGTGTGTATCCACCTTTCGCAGCAATGCAGGCTGCTATTCTCCCATGGAGACGATCGTAGAGATGCTGGATGTAGTCCTGTGGAACGGCTTGCCATGCCATTTCCACCTGGCGCCTCAGTTGGACCAGCGTTCGTGCTGGACGTGCAGACCGCGTGAGACGACGCTTCATCCAGTCCCAAACATGCTCAATGGGGGACAGATCCGGAGATCTTGCTGGCCAGGGTAGTTGACTTACACCTTCTAGAGCACGTTGGGTGGCACGGGATACATGCGGACGTGCATTGTCCTGTTCCCTTGCCGGTCTAGGAATGGTAGAACGATGGGTTCGATGACGGTTTGGATGTACCGTGAACTATTCAGTGTCCCCTCGACGATCACCAGAGGTGTAAGGCCAGTGTAGGAGATCGCTCCCCACACCATGATGCCGGGTGTTGGCCCTGTGTGCCTCGGTCGTATGCAGTCCTGATTGTGGCGCTCACCTGCACGGCGCCAAACACGCATACGACCATCATTGGCACCAAGGCAGAAGCCACTCTCATGGCTGAAGACGACACGTCTCCATTCGTCCCTCCATTCACGCCTGTCGCGACACCACTGGAGGCGGGCTGCACGATGTTGGGGCGTGAGCGGAAGACGGCCTAACGGTGTGCGGGACCGTAGCCCAGCTTCATGGAGACGGTTGCGAATGGTCCTCGCCGATACCCCAGGAGCAACAGTGTCCCTAATTTGCTGGGAAGTGGCGGTGCGGTCCCCTACGGCACTGCGTAGGATCCTACGGTCTTGGCGTGCATCCGTGCGTCGCTGCGGTCCGGTCCCAGGTCGACGGGCACGTGCACCTTCCGCCGACCACTGGCGACAACATCGATGTACTGTGGAGACCTGACGCCCCACGTGTTGAGCAATTCGGCGGTACGTCCACCCGGCCTCCCGCATGCCCACTATACGCCCTCGCTCAAAGTCCGTCAACTGCACATACGGTTCACGTCCACGCTGTCGCGGCATGCTACCAGTGTTAAAGACTGCGATGGAGCTCCGTATGCCACGGCAAACTGGCTGACACTGACGGCGGCGGTGCACAAATGCTGCGCAGCTAGCGCCATTCGACGGCCAACACCGCGGTTCCTGGTGTGTCCGCTGTGCCGTGCGTGTGATCATTGCTTGTACAGCCCTCTCGCAGTGTCCGGAGCAAGTATGGTGGGTCTGACACACCGGTGTCAATGTGTTCTTTTTTCCATTTCCAGGAGTGTAGTTTAATAAGCAACCTAGAAGCTCTATGAGACAAGTGAGGCGTTGTGATTTATATAATAGCGTAAGCGTCTGTGATGTAGTTGCATCTAAGGGCATTATGTTCATCTGCAAAGATTTGTAATTTCTCAGGATTTTAACGAGTCGCTCGATATATGCACAGATAATTATTATTACAACGTATGTATGTGACGCGTTGCCGGCAGGAGTGGACGAGCGGTTCTAGGCGCTGCAGTCTGGAACCGCGCGACCGATATGGTCGCAGGTGCGAATCCTGCCTTGGGCATGGATGCGTGTGATGTCTTTAGGTTGTTAGTTAGGTTTAAGTAGTTCTAAGTTCTAGGGGACTGATGACCACAGCAGTTAAGTCCCATAGTGCTCAGAGCCATTGGAATCATTTTTTTGTGGCGCGTAATGGGCTGTGCTGGTTCTGTACTTAACGACTCACATACTGACAGATCTACTAAGGACGCTACCTACACTACGGTTGTCCGTCCCCTTTTAGAATACTGCTGAGCGGTGTGGGATCCTTACCAGATAGGACTGACGGAGTACATCGAAAATGTTCAAAGAAGGACAGCACGTTTTGTATTATCGCGAAATATGGGAGAGGATGTCACAGAAATGATACATGATTTGTGCTGGACATCATTAAAAGAAAGGCGTTTTTCGTTGCGACTGAATCTTTTCACGAAATTCCGATCACCAGATTTCTCCTCCGAATGCGAAAATATTTTGTTGACACCGACCTACATAGGAAGAAACCATCACCGCGATAAAATAAGGAAAATCAGAGCTCGTACGGAAAGATATAGGTGTTCGTTCTTTCCGCGCACTGTACGAGATTCGAATAATAGAGAATTGTGAAGGTGGGTCGATGAACCCTCTGTCAGGCAGTTAAATGTGATTTACACAGTATCCATGTAGATGTAGATGTAGGTGACCACGAGGCTACTAACATTACAGAATTCAAGTAATTTATATAGGGATAATATTTGTTGAAAAGTTCAGTTGGCTGTAAGATTACATTATTTTTGCACTCCGTTCAGCAAACCTCCAAGATATACCTTTGCAGCTCCAAAACAAAGGATGACAAAAGAAGTCCACGTAGTTGAAAATTTTAAAGGGAACGTAAGAGCGTTTGTATTTTTATTCCTTTTTTAATTTCCTTTTTAATCCTTATTAATCAATTACGAATTTTGTGTGTATTTGTTGTTATAATGCAGTGTATAAATTGATAATTATAGTATTGTTTGATTAAGACTAAGAATTTGAATATTCTCTACACAAATTTGTTCTCCGTGTTTCTCGTTTTGTACGACCTGATTTAGAAACACAAGACGTAATTTTTCCAGAAGGCATTAATAAATAAATGACATTGCATATTTGGTTTCCGTTGTCCGGATATCACAAACGTCTCAAACTGAAGTGGACACGTGGTCGTCTTTATGATCTGTTTGACAGCGTTCTTGGGAGCATTACGTACCCTCATACTGCGAGAACTGGATCACGTAATGCATCCAGGAACGCCGTCTACCTTGATGGTTCTGCTGGTCCTAATGTTATGATAATGAGATTGAGGGGGGGGGGGGGGGAGACATAATGTTGCTTCGGCGTACCGATCTCCAAATCTTTGAACGCTGGTCAACGTTATCGTGATGTTGCACTCCTTCCCCATCTGCGTCTTTTCAGGGGTACATTCAGCCTCCACTTCATTTTTGTGAATGATAGTGTGCGACCGAATCGAACTGTGAAAGTTGAGAAGCTGTTGGGACAAAGAGAGGATATTCGGCGAATAGACTGGCCTGCACGTTTCCCCACTTAAATTCCATCGGGAACGTTTGGGATGAAATGAAATGATCGTATGGCGTTGTTGACCGAGAGGCCCCATTCGGGGAGTTCGGCCGCCGAATTGCAAGTCCTTTTTAGTTTACGCCATTTCGGCGACTTGCGAGTCAATGATGATGAAGGACACACAAAACCCAGTGTTGGGGAGACGTATAACATCACTCCCACTTGTACCAACGAACACCCAGCGGTTGTGAGCTGCAGTGATGTAAGAATGGGACTTGCTGCTACATGACCTCTTTATCAGTCTCGTGGCTAGAGTGGGAGCGCGTTACAGAGCGTGTTGTACCGCCATTGGTGGTCACACACAGTATAAAGAACCATGTCCTGACGACAGTAATGTCCAAAGGACCATCACAAACCGCGGTGACTCCAGTGAAATTATTGTGTTTGAACAAAAGTGTCATTACTGTGCGTCTAATCGCGTATTTCTTTCAGTCAGCTTCTGTTTTACGCTACAGCGATTCCTTCTACTAAATGGTCCTAATTCCATCGACCTATCAAACTTGCAAAAGAGACATGGTTGGATAGTGTATTGACGTAGATACTCTGTGAGACTAGTGAAGTGTTTTGACTTACACAGTAGCATATGTGTTTTTACTGTACGAGCGTCGCTCCAAAAGAAATCACACTATTTCTTTTTAGTGCATCTTTTATTCTGCATGTTTGAAAGTTTTACAGTGTATAGATACATCCCTTAGGAGCAATATTTTCATTTCTCCACATAATTTCCATCTCTCTCAACTGCCTTACGTCATCTTGGAACCAGCACCTGTATACTCGCACGGTAAAATTCTGGACCAACCTCTTGGAGCCACTGTTTGGCACCGTGCACAAGGGAGTCATCATCTTCAAACCTTGTTCCACGAAGAGAGTCTTTCAGCTTCCCAAAGAGATTATAGTCACATGGAGCCAGGTCAGGACTGTAAGGCGAGTGTTTCAGTTTTGTCCTTCGGAGTTTTGTGATCGTTTCCATGGTTTTTGACTGACATGTGGCCGTGTGTTTTGGTGCAACAGCAAAACATCCTGCTTTTGCCGATGTGGTCGAACACGATTCAGTCGAGCTTGAAGTTTCTTCAGTGTCGTCACATATGTTTCAGAATTTATGGTAGTTCCACTTGGCATGATGTCCACAAGCAAGAGTCCTTCGGAATCGAAAAACACCGTAGCCATAACTTTTCCAGCAGAAGGTGTGGTTTTGAAATTTTTTTTCCTTCGGTGAATTTGCATGATGTCACGCCATTGATTGCCTCTTCGTCTCTGTTTAAAAATGATGGAGCGATGTTTCATCACCTGTCACAGTTCTTCCCATAAATTCATCTTCGCCATTCTCGTACTATTCCAAAAGTTCGCTGCATACCGTCTTTCTTATTTCTTTGTGAGCCACTCTCAACATCCTGGGAACCCACCTGGCACAAACAATTTTTAACGCCAACACTTTCAGTATTCTGCGAACACTTCGTTCCCTTATCCCAACGTAGCGTGACAATTCGTTCACTGTGATGCGTCTGTCAGCAGTCACCAATTCGTAAACTCTCGACGCATTGTCAGGAGTGTGTGCAGTACGAGGCCCGCCGCTGCGAGGACAATCCTCAATAATGCCGTGTCCGCTTTCATCACGTAACCTGCTTGCCCACGGACTAACTGTACTGCGATCGACAGCAGCATCTGCATACACTTTTTTCAACCTCTTGTGGATGTTTCCCACTGTCTCGTTTTCACAGCACAGGAATTCTATGACAGCATGTTGCTTCTGACGAATGTCAAGTGTAGCAGCCATCTTGAAGACATGCTGTGATGGCGCCACTCACGGGAACAGGTTGAACTAAGTTTGAAAACAAGCGGGAAGGATGTATCTACACACTGTAAAACTTTCACACATGCAGAATGAAAACTGTATTTTTACATAAGTAGTGTGCATTTCTTTTGGAGTGACCCTCGTAATTTCGCATAAAGGCATTACGTTTATCTGCAAAGAATTGTAATGACTCAGTGTCGCGACTACCCAGAGATTTAATTGAGAAATAAAACACAGCAGTGCGTCCCACGTTGTGTGTGTTAAGGTAGCATGCTCTTAGGGACCGCCCGTTATAAAGGAGTGAAAGACTTTTCACGTGAACTCCGTCTTTGCAAAAGCGTCAGCTGCGAGCCAGCGCAGCTGTATGGCGGTAGCTTTCACTGTTTCGCAGCTGCCGTTGGCACACACGAGTTCGCAAACATTTCAGCTTCACCATTTGCTGCTGATGCTGCCGTGGGAATTGACGTTGCGGTTAATAGCTGAAGAGCCTGGTACGTTCTCTTTCCTGCACTCGATCCTCCAAGCTAGTTTGTTTCCCAACCCAACAACTCTCATCTTGTTAGACTCTTAGTAATCCTTCTCAGACAACTTCACTGTAATCAGGACACGTGACTCTGAAAAATTTGGTTTCCAATTGAAATTTTAAAAAAAATCATTTATTCAAGTTTCCGAAGCTGTTGTAGGACCGTACGAGATTTCTGTCATCGTTAGCGTGTAAATACCGTAGTGAAGCGTCTATTTCGCTATTATGGTGACGTTGCTATTACATTTCGAATGGTATCTTGCTTATGCCGACTCCGTGTCGGCTCTGTTGCGTCGAACTTCGTTGCCTGCTTGTGTGTGCATCTAGATAACGAAATATATGGTCTTCCTTACTGATTGTTCATGTATTTTCTCCTCCTCAGAGTACGATACTGGTCAGTGTCTAAACAGCCCCTTTTAACATACACGGCTATAACGAACTCGTTATTCACGTATCTGGTCCACATGTCATCAAAAATTGGCTGGCACTATTGCACATTCATTTCTGCCAGGGAATTAAACGTCTTTCCGGTTTCCTATATCGCTCTTTAAGGAGATGGCAAGTATGTGGACCATCGCAGGCCATCTGAATTCGGCGCCTTCCTTTCGATGGCCGCATCCCCCTGTTACCATGGACGACACTCCTCGTTCCTCATTACGCACCGAGTAGAGGGGTTGGACAATAGTATGGTGAAACGCGAAGAATGCACGTTTGAATCGGAAACTAGCCAAGCTAGTTGGTTGCACCGTTGTATCTGACCGCGAACGCCACCTACACAATGTCCTCGACACTTTGCAAGCATCAGTTGTGATTAGAACAGTTCTCTGTGTAGTCGTGAGTGCGTGTTGTCGGAGCACTTCAGTACTGTTTGGCGTTACTACCGTGCTTCTGCCCATTGGCGGACAGTTTCCACCAACATGAGGTGACTGGAGCTCTTGCATTGACTGGACCGACCGTATCTTACGATTTATTGACACATAGTCAACACGGATTTAGAAAGTATGGTTCTTGCGAAACACAACTAGCACTTTAAACTCATGAAGTAATAAGTGCTATCTACAGGGGATGTCAAATTGATTCCATATTTTTCGATTTCCAGAAGACTTTCAACACCGTTCCTCACAAGCGTCTTCTAACGAAACTGCGCCGGCCGCGGTGGTCTCGCGGTTAAGGCGCTCAGTCCGGAACTGCGTGACTGCTACGGCAGCAGGTTCGAGTCCTGCCTCGGGCATGGATGTGTGTGATGTCCTTAGGTTAGTTAAGTTTAAGTAGTTCTAAGTTCTAGGGGACTGATGACCACAGATGTTAAGTCCCATAGTGCTCAGAGCCATTTGAACCATTTAACGAAACTGCGTGCCTACGGAGTATCGCCTCAGCTGTGCGACTGAATTCGTGATTTCCTGTCAGAAAGGTCACAATTCGCAGTAATAGACGGAAAGTCAGCGAGTAAAACAGAAAAAATATCCGGCGTTCCCCAAAGGAAGTGTTACAGGCCCTTTATTGTTCCTGATCTATATTAACGATATAGGAGACAATATTAGTAGCCCTCTAAGATTATTTGCAGATGATTCTGTCGTTTACCGTCTTGTAAAGTCATCAGATCATAAAAACGACTTGCAAATTGATTTAGATATCTGCATGGCGCTAAAAGTGGCAATTGACCCTGAATAAAGAAAACTGTGAAGTTATTGACATGAGTGCTAAAGGAAATCAGCTAAATTTCGATTACGCGGTAAGTCACACAAATCTGAGGGTTGTAAATTCAACTAAATACTTAGGGATTACAATTACAAATAACCTAAACTGGAACGATCACATAGATATTATTGTGGGTAGAGCAAACCAAAGTCTGCGATTCATTGGCGGAACACTTGGAAGGTGCAACAGGTCTACCAAAGAGACCGCTTACAACACGCCAGTCCGTCCTATTCTGGAGTATTGCTGTGCGGTGTCGCATTCGAATCAGGTATAACTGACGGCTGACATCGGAAAAGTACAAAGAAGGGGAGCTCGTTTTGTATTGTCGCGAAATAGGGGAGATAGTGTAACAGACATGATGCGTGAATTGGAGTGGAAATCATTAAAACAAAGGCGTTTTCCGTTGCGACGGGATCTTCTCATGAAATTTCAGTCACCAGTTTTCTCCTCCGATTGCGAAAACATTCTGCTGGCACCCACCTACATAGGGAGAAATGATCATCACGATAAAGTAAATCAGAGCTCGCACAGAAAAATTTAAGTGCTCGTTTTTTCCGCGTGCCGTCCGAGAGTGGACCGGTATAGAGACAGCTTGAAGGTGGTTCATTGAACACTCTGCCAGGAAATTTATTGTGAATAGCAGAGTAATCACGTAGATGTAGATCTTACCAAATAGTGTAATTTCGCACACCTGAAGATGGAATTTTAAAATGTCGATACCGGTCTTTGTTTGAAGATAACTGAAGCGGATCTCTCTAAATTAACTATCGATAGTCACGTGGATGCAGACGCAGATGTAAATGTGTTACCGTACTATTAGGCAGACTTTTCAATTGATTAACTGTTCGCAGTCACTGGTGTGCCTCATTACTGTTCCGCTGCAAGTACTGGTGTTGCCGGATGCAAAAAGGAACGCCCACAAGTTCAATGGCGTTCGGCCGGTGAATCGGCGTAGATCCCTTGAGTCCGTCGTAACGGACTACGAACCGACGAGTAGCGGTGGGGTCAACGTCATCGTAGAAGCCTTCTAGGCCTAGAGATTGCTGCCGACCCGTCATACCCGTGGACTGTGGGACGATTGCAGCTCTCCCACCGCCGTGGCCGATCGTGCGGGAGACGAGGTCTGTGGCGGCGGACGAGCCTCTCCGGTGCACGCAAGCTGGCGCCCGCGGCTGAACTGGCCGTCCAGTCCATTCCGGCAGAACCTGTTCGCTGGTAGCCGCCATAGCGACTCGTATCCGCAGCTCTCATCGCCCTTATTTGCTACCAGGCAGCACCACACGAGAAGTCCGTAACGAAATTACTGCCTCCTGACATTTACGACTCCCGTTAACGCCACTGTCACTGACATGCCTCGCTTACTGAGTCATACACTTAACCCACAGCAGTACATCATCTTCGTGGGGATGTAAATTACTGTTGACGTTTTTTTCATCTTAAGAATTAAATTTTGTTTTTTAGCTTTTTTACTGCCGAGCACATGGCATTCATTTTTAGGACCCCTTATAGGGTTACTCTGTTGTCCCGTCTCTGTGTTAACACCCGCTTTTATCAGGAACCGAAATACTTATCAAGTTGAAAATTATATCGCATATTAAGGTATACAGTTCCTTGGCGGTGTAATACACCGGGTGATGAAAAAGTCAGTGTAAATTTGAAAACTTAATAAACCACAGAATAATGTAGGTTGAGAGATGAAAATTGACACACGTGCTGGGAATGACAAGAGGTTTTATTAGAACCACTCATATTGTTAGACGCATGGAAGATCTCTTGCGCGTGTCTTTTTGGCGATGATAGTGTGTTCAGCCGCCACTTTCGTCATACTTGCCTCAAAAGGTTCAAATGGCTCTGAGCATTATGCGACTTAACTTCTGAGGTCATCAGTCGCCTAGAACTTAGAACTAATTAAACCTAACTAACCTAAGGACATCACTCGCATCCATGCCCGAGGCAGGATTCGAACCTGCTACCGTAGCCGTCGCTCGGCTCCAGACTGTAGCTCCTAGAACCGCACAGCCACACCGGCCGGCTGTCATGCTTGGCCTCCCAGGTCCCCAGACCTCAGTCCGTGCGATTATTGGCTTTGGGGTTACCTGAAGTCGCAAGTGTATCGTGACCGACCGACATCGCTAGGGATGCTGAAAGACAACATCTGACGCCAATGCCTCACTATAACTCCGAACATGCCTTACAGTGCTGTTCACAACATTATTCCTCGACTACAGCTATTGTTGAGGAATGATGGTAGACATATTGAGCATTTCCTGTAAAGAACATAGTCTTTGCTTTGTCTTAGTGTGTTATGGCAACTATTGCTGTTCTGTTCAGATGAAGCGCCATCTGTCGGACATTATTTGAACTTTTTTTTTTGTTCTTATAAAACCTAATGTCATTCCAAGCATGTGTGTCAATTTGTACCGCTCTATCTACATCGTTCCGTGATTTATTCAGTTTTCAAACTTATACTGACTTTTTGATCACCCGGTATATATAAGCTTCATAGCCAATGCAAGTCATGCAATAGATACAGTCATTTACATCACATACTTTGACACTCTCAAACTCACTGGTCATAACCTATAGAGTAGCTCCCATTGACATAGAATCATGAAATTTGACCTGAAGTAACGTTTCACAATACATATAACGGGAAAAACCCGAAAACGGTTAATCTGTAGCTATATCACACGAAAAAAGTTATTATTCTTCCCCTGTCGAAATGACTATCAGTCAAAAATCGTCGATATTCGTGATTCCCGTGTTGGATGAACTGTCTATATACATAATAAGTTTGTAGGGAGCTCTGGGTGCGCGACTCCTAATCGCGTCTATCCGGATTTTATTATTTTTATATTTACCCAAACATGCTTCACACCTGTGTGTCATATTCTGTGTGCCTCGATTTATTTTTGTTCAAATGGCTCTGAGCACTACGGGACTTAACATCTATGGTCATCAGTCCCCTAGAACTTAGAACTACTTAAACCTAACTAACCTAAGGACAACACACAACACCCAGCCATCACGAGGCAGAGAAAATCCTTGACCCCGCCGGGAATCGAACCCGGGAACCCGGCGCGGGAAGGGAGAACGCTACCGAACGACCACGAGATGCGGACATTTTTTTTGTAACAATGTTATAAAATTGGTGGTTATTTATCTACTGTAATCCTATAACAAGTAAGACATGTGCATTATTAATTTTGTTTTCATTGCTCACTTGCAACGACCCTAATTTTGAAAGTGTTTATGTATTTAATAACAATAAAAAATGTTCAAATATGTGGGGAAACTTACGGGACTTAGCTGCTAAGGTCATCAGTCCCTAAGCATACACACCACTTAACCTAAATTTTCCTAAGGACGAACACACACACCCATGACCGAGGGAGGACTCGAACCTCCGCCAGGACCAGCCGCACAGTCCATGACTGCAGCGCTTAGACCGCTCGGCTAATCCCGAGGACGCAGACGCAGCAACACCTCTCCAAACAAATATTTCAGACTAATAATTCTTTAAGCAAGTTCTTCACGACTACTTTGCAATGGCATAAAAAACGAACAATAGCAAGCCGACCTGTATAGGTCAGCATTCACAGTTAACTCAGTTTCAGATGAGCAATCAAAACAAAAGTGGCACAGGTTACCGTTTTTAAGTCTAAATAGAAAAGAACACGAACTTTTTATAATATTTTTACAGAAATAAATTGAGCCACAGAAGATGACACACATGGATCGAGGTGGCGCAGTGGGAGGACGACGGTTCAAAGCCGCTTCCGGCCACCTTGATTTAGCTTTTCCTGATTTTCCTAAAGCACTTTAGGCAAATGCCGGTACGGTTCCTTTGAAAGGACACGGCCGACTTCCTTCCCCTTCCTTCCGTAACCCAAGTGACCGATGCCTCGCTGTTTGGTCTTCTCCCCCAGATCAACCAACCACCAAAACGATGCACAAGTACTGAAATATGTTTCAGTAAATAGAAAAAAAAAACATTGCTTTTTGCAGAAGAGAGGGTTTCAAAACCCAATCGTAGTAGTATACTTGCACACAGATGATGCAGAGACCGGATGTTTCTTGTCCAGGAAAGGAGGTGCAACGTTTCACTCTAATTCAAATAGAAACTGAATAATCATCTTGGTGTTGAAGCTCTTTTTTCCGTGTTTGCTTTAACAGTACTTATGTTTTTGGATAGGATTCGTCTTTAGCAAAACACAATTTTGTTTTTTAACCGAAACATGTTTCACTGCAGCTGCAGCATCTTCAGTGGGATATTATTTTCCATCTGTTAAAGATAAACATTGTTCTATACTGTTTGTAGAAATGTAACTATTAACTTTAAATGCGAACATTTTTAGGTTAGGCTTTACCGTGACTGTTACCGACATTAAATGAAACAACAAGTTCACTGTGACCAGTTACCGTTTTATTTATTTCCACGACGCGTCGAAGGTTTAAACCTCCATCATCGGGTGGATTTACATTAGTAAGTATTACATTTGTGTGTGTTGTGTTACGATTTTTGGAGGAACTTGTGACACTGCCTAGTGGAGAAAACAAGACACTGTTTCAGAATATGGTTTAGGATTACTTTTGACAAAAAAATTAAACTGATATCTAATGGTAAACATTAAATAAGCGAACTACAGTACCTTCAGTGGTCACAGGTTCCCTTTGCTGTCGTGACACATCACATGTATACTGCCACATTTGTAAACAAATATTATTAATTCATTAATCCCAATCAAAGAGTGTAATGTATGTATGTATGATGTAAGATGATAGTATAAATTTCCTAGACCTTACCATTAGAATAAAGAACAACAGACATCAGTTTGAAATTTATCGGAAGCCTACCACAATCCACAACTCCTCTTGCCACCCCGCAGCACACAAAATGGCAGCATTCCGGTACATGATTAATAGAGCTATCCAACTACCACTCTCAGAAGATAAATGAGATCAAGAAATTGAAATAATAAAACAAACAGCTATTGAAAATGGTTGTAACAGCTCCATAGTAGACACCCTAAAACACTCAATAATGGCAAAGGAATCACAACACAAAAAACAAAAAGAAAATAACATCTTCCATTCAATCCCCTTTCTGGGTAACATTTCATACCAGATTGCCAATGTCTTCAATTGGAAAGGCATAAGCATATCCTTTACAACAGACAACAAGATTGGACAGAAGTTACCCACAACATCGGCACACTAAACCCACTTCATCACACAGGTGTGTACAAAATTGCATGTTTGGACTGTGCCTGCTTCTACATAGGCCAGACAGGCAGATCATTTGACATTAGGTTCAAGAAACACATGGCAGCACTAAAAAGAAAAAAAAATCACACATCAGCAATAGCTACCCACCTGCATGAAACAAAACACCATGTTAACAACACAAGTATTAGCATCCTACACATCCAACAAAAGGGCAGAAAACTAGACATCCTTGAAACACTCCAAATATACAAACATCAAATGAAACAAACAGAATCCATCTAAAATGACTAAAATGACAATATTTACAATAGTATCATCTCCGTTTTCAGCAACTGCCTACATTCTTAAAAATGCGCACGCACGCACACACACACACACACACCTAATATTTACCATAAATATTTACAGCTACCAAGAGTACAAGAGATTTACCTCATTCACAGATAATTCAACACACCAACAGCTCGTACCCCTAGTCAGCTTAAAACTGTATGTACATCAACTACTGGCACAAGTGTATATCTTTTTGCATAATTTAGAACACTAACCGATGTATTACCCCAACCTTTATGCAGTTAATGTATGCAACATGCAATCTTCAGACTCCTTGCATGTAAATGTTTGCTCTCATAATCTCTCTCTCTCTCTGTCTCTCTCCATCTCCTTCTGCCTCCAGCCCCTCACTTCACATCTGTTTATTAATCCCAGTTAAAGAATGTAATGTATGTATGACTTTACTGTTGTAGCCAATATAATCATTGTAATTTAAGTTTGTAACATTTCACGTAATTGTTATCAAGAAGTATGAAGTTTAAGCCATTTTAACATTACACCTGATTGTATAACGCGTATGAATGTTTAGCGGTTTTAACTTGTCAGAATTGGATTTATATACCACCTGAAGTACACACACTCATATACACTCCTGGAAATGGAAAAAAGACACCGGTGTGTCAGACCCACCATACTTGCTCCGGACACTGCGAGAGGGCTGTACAAGCAATGATCACACGCACGGCACAGCGGACACACCAGGAACCGCGGTGTTGGCCGTCGAATGGCGCTAGCTGCGCAGCATTTGTGCACCGCCGCCGTCAGTGTCAGCCAGTTTGCCGTGGCATACGGAGCTCCATCGCAGTCTTTAACACTGGTAGCATGCCGCGACAGCATGGACGTGAACCGTATGTGCAGTTGACGGACTTTGAGCGAGGGCGTATAGTGGGCATGCGGGAGGCCGGGTGGACGTACCGCCGAATTGCTCAACACGTGGGGCGTGAAGTCTCCACAGTACATCGATGTTGTCGCCAGTGGTCGGCGGAAGGTGCACGTGCCCGTCGACCTGGGACCGGACCGCAGCGACGCACGGATGCACACCAAGACCGTAGGATCCTATGCAGTGAGGTAGAGGACCGCACCGCCACTTCCCAGCAAATTAGGGACACTGTTGCTCCTGGAGTATCGGCGAGGACCATTCGCAACCGTCTCCATGAAGCTGGGTTACGGTCCTGCACACCGTTAGGCCGTCTTCCGCTCACGCCCCAACATCGTGCAGCCCGCCTCCAGTGGTGTCGCGACAGGCGTGAATGGAGGGACGAATGGAGACGTATCGTCTTCAGCCATGAGAGTCGCTTCTGCCTTGGTGCCAATGATGGTCGTATGCGTGTTTGGCGCCGTGCAGGTGAGCGCCACAATCAGGACTGCATACGACCGAGGCACACAGGGCCAACACCCGGCATCATGGTGTGGGGAGCGATCTCCTACACTGGCCGTACACCTCTAGTGATCGTCGAGGGGACACTGAATAGTGCACGGTACATCCAAACCGTCGTCGAACCCATCGTTCTACCATTCCTAGACCGGCAAGGGAACTTGCTGTTCCAACAGGACAATGCATGTCCGCATGTATCCCGTGCCACCCAACGTGCTCTAAAAGGTGTAAGTCAACTACCCTGGCCAGCAAGATCTCCGGATCTGTCCCCCATTGAGCATGTTTGGGACTGGATGAAGCGTCGTCTCATGCGGTCTGCACGTCCAGCACGAACGCTGGTCCAACTGAGGCGCCAGGTGGAAATGGCATGGCAAGCCGTTCCACAGGACTACATCCAGCATCTCTACGATCGTCTCCATGGGAGAATAGCAGGCTGCATTGCTGCGAAAGGTGGATATACACTGTACTAGTGCCGACATTGTTCATGCTCTGTTGCCTGTGTCTATGTGCCTGTGGTGCTGTCAGTGTGATCATGTGATGTATCTGACCCCAGGAATGTGTCAATAAAGTTTCCCCTTCCTGGGACAATGAATTCACGGTGTTCTTATTTCAATTTCCAGGAGTGTATTTGACACCTCAAAACAGACACCGCCAAATGCTTAAAGCAATTATTCTGTAATAATGTTGTTACGATGTATACTCTTTGCACTTTGCGATTATGTCTTCTCTTCTGCTATACGATCCTTACACCCAGCTGATTTCTGACGCCATATTTGTTTACAAATGTGGCAGTATACATGTGATGTGTTACGACAGCAAAAGGAACCTGTGACCACTAATGGTACTGTAGTTCGCTTATTTAATGTTTACCATTAGATATCAGTTTAATTTTTTTGTCAAAAGTAATCCTAAACCATGTTCTGAAATAGTGTCTTGTTTTCTCCACTAGGCAAAGTCACAAGTTCCTTCAAAAACCGTAACACAACACACACACAAATGTAATACTTACTAATGTAAATCCACCCGATGATGGAGGTTTAAACCTTCGAAACGCGTCGTGGAAATAAATAAAACGTAACTGGTCACAGTGAACTTGTTGTTTTATTTAATGTAACTATTAGTTTTTAAATCGTAATTACAGATATTTGAAAAACACATAAGTTATGAATTATTACGTTTTTACCTCATGGTGTGGTTTTCCTGATGTGTTGGTTTTTTACAGTTACTGTTTTGCTGCACAGTTTGTCATCTGCAACCACTTATACCTTAATGTACTTTAAGTACACATGACAAACTGTGCAGCAAAACAGTCACTGTAGGAAACCCAACACATCAGAAAAACCACATCATGTGGTAAAAAGGTATGAATTCATAATTTATGTGTTTTTCATATATCGGTAATTACGATTTAAAAACTAATAGTTACATTTATACAAACAGTAGAGAACAATGTTTATCTTTAACAGATGGAAAATAAAATCCCACTGAAGATGCTGCAACTGCATCGAAACATGTTTGGGTTAAAAAATGAAATTGTGTTTTGCTAAAGGCGGATCCTATTCAAAAACATACGTACAGAAAATTAGTACATTCCGCCAGTCTTCCTATGCTTTTTTCTTTCTGCATTTGTTCCGACGGTATTAGAGTCTGGTATAATGAGCAGTCGCCCTTCTACGATTTGACAAGAATTTATATGTTCACCATGTGGTCTGCTACCTTTCCTGTTGCCTCAAACGTCAGTTACCGTAAAAGTCGTCTGATTAATGCATTCCTAAATCACGTAAACATTGCTCTGTGTTTTGATACTTACGTGAGACAGCCAACAAAGACAGTGAGACATCTACAAAAAGATAAAACAGTAACAAGTTTATTTACAATACGGGTAATTAATAAATGAGTTATACATAACTTTGAAGTGTGGTAGGTCCTCCCGTGGTGCTGACTCGAATACGATGATAGTAATATTCTTGATACAGATTAATAGTCTTGAATGCTGATACAAGCAGATAACTCACTGACACATAGACGTGCTTAGTAGCATCGTGCTGCTTCGACACAATTTCCTCACAGCGATCTCTGCACTACGGTTGTTAAGTCTGTATATTCACTGCGTCTGGGTGATCTCAGTAAGACTGCTTCAAAAGGCGTGTCGACCAACAGAGTCGCAAGCAGTGAGATCACTTGGATAGCGTGTCCTCTAGCGGCGTGTATGAGTAGCGTCTCGAATGTAGACACCTAGCGACGGTAGAGCGAGCTCGCGACTGAATCGCTGGTGGGAGGTTTAAAAGTGCCGTCTCCCACGTAGCTGTGTGTAGCGCGTGGCACGCATGGTGCGGTCGATGAAGATTCTGATACCACATTAACTGTTTTGTGTAGTGTTTGTCATCTGGAGATAGGGAAAACCTGTTGAATACAAATCGCAGTGCTCGGAAATTAGGCATGCGTATTAAATCTGGGTCATATTTACGTTCTAGCCCCTCAAGCAAGTGAGCTGTGCATTCAACTACACGTTTCAGAAATGAAATTAATATTGGGGTTGAAATGATACGAGTGATAAGTTCCGCTGACGACACTGTTGTCCACGGTGAATCTGAGAAATATTAAACGATCTATTGCACGAAACGGATAGCCTACTGAGATCAAAATACGGATTTACAGTATGTTGAAGAAACATATACACATTTACGAGTAACAGATACGACATTAACTACACTACTCGCCATTAATATTGCTACACCACGAACATGACGTGCTACAGACGCGAAATTTAACCGACAGGAAGAAGATGCTGTGATATGCAAATGATCAGCTTTTCACAGCATTCACACAAGGTTGACACCGGTGGCGAAACCTACAACGTGCTGACATGAGGAAAGTTTCCAACCGATTTCTCATACACAAACAGCAGTTGACCGGCGTTGGTCGATATCCAATGACTGTTAACAGAATATGGAATCGACAGGTTCAGGAGGGTAATAAGGAACTACGTGCTGGATCCCAACGGCCTCGCACCACTAGCGGTCGAGACGACAGGCATCTTATACGCATGGCTGTAACGGATCGTGCAGCCACGTCTCGATCCCTGAGTCAACAGATGGGGACGTTTGCAAGACAATAACCATGGCTGCGGTTACCCTTGACGGTGCATCAGAGACAGGAGCGCCTGAAATGGTGTACTCAACGACGAATCTGGGTGCACGAATGGCAAAACGTCATTTTTTCGGATGAATCCAGGTTCTGTTCACAGCATCATGATATTCGCATCCGTGGTTGGCGACATCGCGCAGAACGCACATTGGAAGCGTGTACTCGTCATCGCCATACTGGCGTATCACCCGGCGTGATGGTATGGGGTGCCATTGGTTACACGTCTCGGTCACCTCTTGTTCGCATTGACGGCACTTAGAACAGTGGACGTTACATTTCAGATGTGTTACGACCCGTGGCTCTACCCTTCACTCGATCGATCAGGAGGATAACGCACCGCATTTTGCAGGTCCCGAACGGGCCTTTCTGGATACAGAAAATGTTCTACTGCTGCCCTGGCCAGCACATTCTCCAGATCTCTCACCAATTGAAAACGTCTGGTCAATGGTAGCCGAGCAACTGGCTCGTCTCAATACGTCAGCCATTGCTCTTGATTAACTGTGGTATCGTGTTGAAGCTGCATGGGTAGCTGTACCTGTACACGCCATCCAAGCTCTGTTTGACTCAATGCCCAGGCGTATGAAGGCCGTTATTACGGCCAGAGGTGGTTGTTCTGGGTACTGATTCCTCAGGACCTATGCACTCAAATTGCGTGAAAATGTAATCACATGTCAGTTCTAGTATAATATATTTGTCCAATGAATACCCGTTTATCATCTGCATTTCTTCTTGGTGTAGCATTTTTAATGGCCAGTAGTGTAAAATCTTAACATACAGCGTCCAGTCGCACTAAAGTGACCACTACCTATGTTCGACGTCAACATGCAATAGACACTCACAGACGGCAGGTGGCAGAACTAGTATTGAAGGGTATATAAAGATTGTCTGGGTCACAATGAACAGTGCAGTAGTTGTCGTAAAGTGGAAGCGGATTGATATATTTTACGTTCAAATGGGTATGATCATCCGCTGTCGGGCCAAGGATGGGTGGAAGCATTTCCGAAACGGCTAAGTTTGCGTACCGCCATGGTTAAAGTATACCGTGCATGGCAAAATGTCGCTATCCCAAATCGGTGTGATGCACCATGCGTCATAGATGACACGGGCGAACAACTGCTGCGGAGATGTGGACGGATGAATAGACGTGCTAATCTTCAGCTGCTGACCGCCAGATGAATCAAGAGGCTATCAATATTTTCTCTTCAACTAACGTTTAGTGAACGTCGCTGTGTCCTATGGACGTCCTCGACAGGCGCCTGGTTTACGGATCCGTGCTGACTGCTGTTCGTCGGCGACGAAGGCTGGAATTTGTACACCAGTACCGCAGCTGAACGTCTACGGAGTAGCGATAAATGGACTTTTCAGATGCATCATGTTGCATGGCTACTAGACAGACGGCAGTTGGCGTATAGGCCGTGAAATCTCTAAAAGTAAAGGGTTCAGGTTCTGGAAGGCACACTGGATCGGCCCAAGTGTGCTTCTATCCTAGAGTACCACGTCCACTCCTGAATGCAGTTTGTGTTTTACTCGGCGCGGTGAATTCAGGGGAATGCAACGTGTCACACAGCTCTCAATGTTCGTGCATGTTTGAAAAAGCACCAGGATGAGTTTACCTTATCGCCGTGGCCATCAACCCCCCCCCGGATTTAAACCCAATTGAGAATCTTTGGGACCATCTCGACCGGGTTGTTCGTGTCGCGGTTCCTCAACCGAGAAACCTAGTAGATATGGCCACGGCATTGGAATCGGTGTGGCTTCGCATCCCTGTCGTTGATAAGACGTATCCGCCCGCATCTCGTGGTCGTTCGGTAGCGTTCTCGCTTCCCGCGCCCGGGTTCCCGGGTTCTATTCCCGGCGGGGTCAGGGATTTTCTATGCCTCGTGATGGCTGGGTGTTGTGTGTTGTCCTTAGGTTAGTTAGGTTTAAGTAGTTCTAAGTTCTAGGGGACTGATGACCTCAGATGTTAAGTCCCATAGTGTTCAGAGCAATTTGAACCATTTTTGAACTCAACGCTGCAAAACTCTACGAAAAACAAGTACACAGAAACAATGAAAAACAGCCCACCCAACTCCATCGAACAAAAACATCTGAACATCAAATGTAAAAGGGTGTGGAGGAAAATTAACAACTCTATCTTACAATTCAGTGCAGCGTGAGTATGCTACAAAGTGGGTAATGATACCTTACGAGCTAAAGATACACATAAGAGCTTCATATGACGCAAATAGCCTTGTGCAACGAATGCCAAGTGGTTGACACACAGTCCCAGAGATTTGTATACAAGAAATAGTTCGCAACACGGAAATTGGAGAGGAAAACATGTGGTCAATATCCTCGGCATGAGTCATTCATTAATTACAAGAGCCTTTTTCACCAAACTGGAGTCCATCCAAGAGCTAAAACAATAGTCACTTGTTTACTAAGACAATTCGTGCATTACACATCAGAAAGTAAATATGTCTTATACCTAGACTGCATGCGATTTTTAACCACAAAATAATCCAAGTTAAAAATCTGGAATACGAAGAGTGGCCTTGACACAACATTCAGATATTAAAAGTTTTCAAGAATAGGTAATCTGCTTCGGAAATAATCAACGAAAGAGCAGAGGTACTGTAGATAATAAATAACTGGGCCCCACACACCGAATCGGTCGTAACCAACAGGGATCGGAAGAGGCCTTATTTGCAGCGATTCAACAAGTCCCATCTTCGTCTGTGAAGCATCATTCTCATGTAGGAGAAAATGTTAAGTTATTTTTTTTAATTTTAAGAAGTGTGTCCTTGTTTAATCAACTTGTAAAAAAGATTTGATTTCCCAGCTATTTTTCTGGCTCTACATTTTTTTCTTCACTATTCAAGAAAATAGTCTCCAAACTCATGTTAACTGTGGAAAATCCAGTATGTGGATAGTTCCATGAAAAACTACAATTGTCTAAAAATTAGATTTAAGTAACTACCTTGGACTTCGAAAGGACTTATAAAGAAGTCGAAGAAGAACTCAAAGAAATTTGTTTCACTGAGAAAACTAATTCTTCATTTAAATGACAGAGAAGCCAGACCAGAGAGGGCGATGGTTGGTGGGTGAAAGCAACGGTGTGAGGGGAGAAGGGACGCTCTTCAAAAAACGTAAGAACATAATAGAGCCAATCATTAAGAGTAACAAGCCTTTCATCCATGATTTGATCTGGGTATGCGTTCGACAGACATACTGAACACGTCTACTCCTTCCATTCTCTTTGTCCGCTTCATCCTCCCCCTCTCTGATAGTATCTTCCTCCAGCTCCCTCTAACCCCACCATGTATGTTTCTTTTCTACCTGCCCACTACCCATCTATATCTTCCACCTACTTCATGCATCCCCCCATCCCCCATCCTCCATTCTCTCTGGCCACTTCCTCCTCCCTCTTGCTTTGTCGATCCCCTCCCCTATCCATCTCAACCCCAGACGTGCTCATCGGCATGTGTATCCCCTGCAATACAGTTCGGTAAATCATACTGATGCTCCTCCCACAACATGCCTGTCTTTCAGGGCATGCTTTGCATTGGGGGCTTGAAAACCATTTGTTTGCCCCCTCATGTACATGGCGCCTTGCAAAGCAGGTCAATAAAACAGGCCGATACTACTCCAAAACAACATACCTGTCTCGCAAGGCAGCCTATACTTCCGGGGTTGGGAGAAACACATTTTTGTTCACATCTCTGCTCCTATTGGAACTATATGGTTACAAAAACCACAGTGCCAGCCTACTGTTTCTGTGCCTAATTTGGTTGAAATCGATCCAGGTGTATAGGAGATTCCAAACATACATACACACATTGAGTATAAGAGAGAGAGAGAGAAAGGGTGAGAGAGGGAAAGGTAAGGAAAATGGAAAAATCTTGAGACAAAACTATGACAATGAGAAATGGCAATTAAAAAGTAATAACACATTTCATGAATTAATAGAATAAATATTAGATATAATGAGGAAGATAGTAGTTGTGCCTACTAAGAAGGCTAGGTAAGGCAAGTACAACAAAAGTAATTTTTAACTTTTCGTCAGAAACCCAAAAAAAATCGATATTACGGATCTCAGATGTCACAGCAGACCTGAGCGAAATGGAAATAACAGAGAAAGACACGGGGAAAAGAGAAAGCTTAGAGCAAAAGTAAAACATTTCAAGGGCTTCCAGGAGAAAACAATAAAAATGTCAGTTGCAGTATGGAGTCAGTAACAGCATGGACAGAATAAAATAACAGAACGTAGAGAAAGAATGAAAAATTAATTGAAAGATGGAAAGGAAAAAAGAAATAAGACGTAAGTTATCATGGTCCTCGGTAGCCCAGCCAGGCCGGGGTGGCCCTAGCGAGCGGTCGCAGGTTCGAATCCTACCTCGGACATGTATGTGTGTGATATTCTTAGGTTAGTTAGGTTTAAGTAGTTCTATGTTATAGGGGACTGATGACCCCAGATGTTAAGTCCCATTTTGCTCAGAGCCATTTAAGCCTCGGTAGCCTAAAACAATTCGAAATAAAAAGCTCAGTCAATAGAGCACTTTCTCACGAAAGACAAAGGTCCGAGTTTCGAGCCCTAGCCTGATACACAGTTTTACTGTGCCAGAAAGTTTCAAATCACTGTGCACTCCACTGCAGAGTGCAAATTTATTCGTCGTAATCTCTCCTGCGTACCTCACTGGACTCTACCCCCAGGCACACGAAGTGTCACTTGTTGATGACAGCATGACAAATGGATTGGGCAGAGCATTGCCGACACCATAAGACACACACATTCTTCGTCCTCCGGCGCTTGGTGGGCAGTACGTTGACCGCAGGCGCCGGCTGTTGTCGACGCCGATGACCTTAATGTGCGCTCTGAGGTGAGGCCCCACGTCCTGTATGAGGCGGCGCCTAGCCGCCAGATATAGCAGCTGTGGCGGCGTGCCCATTTGGAGGCGAGCCACCAGCAGCCCGGCAGGTAGGGCGCCACAAAAGCCGCCTTCTCTGACATGTGAAACAAGCACTTCCCTCGCTATTTGCTTCCCAGCATTTCAGGCCGTACATAAAGTCTTACTGGCAAAGTTAACGGGATGAGTACTCATCATATGGTGTGCGAGTACACTAGAAGTTCAGACGTTTCTGGACGCCTGTATGTAGTGCGGAATTGGCTATTAGATGTCAAGAGAGTCGGGCCCTCCAGTATAAAAAGAGGCTGGGAATTTGTATGGTCAATAGAGAATCAGTAACAGCATAGTGGATCGGTCATGAGAGGCCACTGACTTCGTTTGTGGAGTAGTCCTTCGGTGTCTCCTATGTGACATATCAGTCGGACGCATTCCACCCTACCAAAGCTGCCGTTCTTGATGTAATTGTGAACTGGAAACTCGAAGAAACAACCACAGTTAAAACAAGCTCAGGAGTCCAGCTGCACTCACAGACATGCACCGTCAGGCATTGCGGAGGGTGGTTGTAACAAAGTGCATCGAATCAGCGGAAGAAATCATTCTTGAGTTCCAACGTGCTACGAACAACGCGGAGTATGGAGTTAAAAAGAATGGGCTACACTCGTTGAACAGCTTCTCGTAAACGGCCGGCCGCTGTGACCGAGTGGTTCTAGGCGCTTCAGTCCAGAACCACGCGGCCGCTACGGGCGCAGGTTCGCATCCTGCCTCGGGCACGGATGTGTGTGATGTCCTTAGGTTAGTTAGGTTTAAGTAGTTCTGAGTCTATGGGACTGATGACCTCAGATGTTAAGTCCAATAGTGCTTGGAGCCATTTGAACCATTTTTCTCATAAACCATACATTTCTGTAGTCTTTGCTAATGTGAGATGGCGTATAGAGTGACGCCACCTAACAGTGGATGACTGGAGACGAGTGATTTGATGTCATGAATAACGCTGTAGCCTGTCATCATCCGATGGAAGGGTGTGGTTTGGCGAATGCCAGAACGTACCTACAATCATGTGTAGTGCCAACAGTAAAGTACAGAGAAAGTGGTGTTACGTTAAGGGAGTAATACACGTGGTTATGTTATGACACCTTAATTCGCTTAAGAAAACGCTTAAGTAAAGTAAGAAGGGTACGACCACCTTTCATGGTGTTGATATGACCGTGTACTGCACACAGTAGAGGACCATTTCAAAGGCGATGATTGATTGTCAGTGTAACAATGCACTGTGTCGTAAAGCAGTACCTGTGAGGCAGTCCCTTGCGAGCAATAACTTTTCTAAAATGAATTTGTCTGCTCGCAGTCCCGACCTGAACACAACGGAACACCTTGGGGATGAAATATAAAATCAAATTCGATCCAGACCCCTACGTCCAACATCACTACCTTCTTTGGTTTCGACTCTTGAGAGAGAGCGGACTGCGATTCCTAATAGATGACTAGGTACTTCTGACCGGATACTGCATTTACTCTGCAACCTAATGTACACGTTTAGTATCGCTTGTCATGTGTACAGTAAGCGCCAAGAGCAGCTGAAGTTCGACAAAGGAACAATCAAATCTTTCCAAGCTCGATTATAATTTTTAATCACGAACAGATTTTATTTTTATTTATCCGTGCGAGAAATAAAAACAGAAAGAAGGCCGAGCTTTAGGTCTTGTTGACACCGAGGTCTATCGTGTAAGTTGACGGCCATTGCCAAGATGTCAAGAAGCTATGTTGTAAACACGAGAGAGGCACTTCAAAGAGCAGAATTGTCACCGGCAGCAGCTGTCGTACAGATAGGTTTGCTCAGGACGCCAAATGGGCTTGTTCAGACCATTGGAATGAAAAGGGAAACGCTTGAATTATCGCTGGAGTTACATCACAGGAACGTACTAGCAGAAATACAAACTGAACAGGGTGATCTCGTCAGTCAGCTCCCTACATTGCCACTTGAATGGTACATATTCCCCAGAACTTACTATAGAAGTTATACTGGCACAATTTTATGAATACACGGAGATAAATCTTTCAACGTTAATAGTTAGCAAAGGCATTGAGCAATAATTACAGCGAGATGTCTGATAATAGCTAAAGGAGTCGTCTGTAGTCACTGATAGTCAAGCATTGCTAACTAATACACCGTCTGAATTATAGCATATTTCAATGACAAACGACGACTGTTCCACACATACATTCATAATGAATGGAACATTTTGTACCCTTAACTTATCCCTACTATGCAGTATGTCTATGTCACTAACAATTCATTTAAAATCGCCTAATTTACGTATTTGTGACACCATTTTTCCATGGAAAGCAGCATGCAAAGTCTCAGAGTGAGTTAATGTTTTCACTACCAGCTGGTTATTAATATTGACTATCGGTAACTTTCGATAATGATCATTTTTCGTTGTGTGGTATCGCCAGCTTTTTACAGTGTATGTTGTCTCTCTGAATATACTGCATTGTCGCTCCTGATCTGCGTGGCTGACACTACACAGGGGTGTACGTTTCTACACGCAGCGCTCTCTCGTTGCGTTTGTGCCTCGAAAACGATGGATTGTTCACCTGACGAAATTTCAGAAGTCGTTAAGAACCTAACGTCCTTGCTGACAATGATCCTAATACTGTACCGAAGAGCAAAATTGAGCAACCTGTGATCCCTCCCTGAAATCGTTACTACAGTGAAGCTCAAAACATTTAACGTACGGTTAAATTTTCTCTTTTCTGCCATTCCTGCGTCTCCTACTGGGCATGCAAAATCCGAGGATTGTCGAGTGGTCGCCTGCCAGTGGGTGCCTAGGACTCTTGCACAGTATGTCTCTGTACATTTACTTTCGTAAAATGCTCGACAAAGGCAGGTTGTGGGCACAAAGGGTGTTGCCGCATTGGGAGGTGGGGGGGGGGGGGGTTCATAGAGGGACCCTTTGCTGTTTTATTCACGCAAGTATCAATGTCACACCCCTCCGTGATCACAAAACAGGATGGCGGGAAACAGGAGGTCTGAAAACACATAAGCGCCCCTTACTCCTTGCATCACTTTCAAATTTCGTCGAATGGTTTTGAACGCTCTCTAGTGGTTCCACAGACTAAAAACTGCGGTTGCACTGCCCACCGCGGGACAAAATTTCGACGTTTGGGAAAAGTTGAGTCTCCAACTGTGTTGCGCCCTGAAGTGTGTGGGCCCCCTCGTTATCTTGACGTCTCGATCCGTTGTGGCATGGAATCCACCAGTCCAGTCGACCCGTTTTGATGCCAGATGTCCAACATTATTCAGTCTGCAGTAACTGAAGTAGGGTGATAGAGTGAGGAAGTGCTTCGACTACCTCACTGGACTGTCATTTGAGGTGCACATGCGGATTTAGATTTTCCTTATTTTTCTTAAAACCCTTAAGGCCAATTCTGGGATGGGTTCTTTGGGAGGCATGCCGCCTTCCCATCCTTTCCCAACCGTGTGTCCCGTGTCTAACGATCTCGTTGTTGAGAGGAAGTCGTATCCTAATTTTCCATTTTTCTGTCCTCCTTTCGTTCCTCTCTTGAAGTAGACTCCGAGGCAAAGTCCTACTTTCTGAGTCTATAACATGAGCACCTTTCAGAACGGGAGTCGTATGGTATCGAAGATGTATTTTATCCTCTCGCGACTGTGTGAAATTTATCGACCAACTCTGACGAATTTCAGAAGCGCCTACTTGGTTTGTTTTACTCAGTATAGAGATCTCCAAGCACAATGAACATGTTTCTTAAGTATTCTTCGTAGTGTGTACCACAAACACAGATTTTTCAACAACAAAAAATGGGTCTGAGCACTATGGGACTTAACATCTATGGTCATCAGTCCCCTAGAACTTAGAACTACTTAAACCTAACTAACCTAAGGACATCACACAACACCCAGTCATCACGAGGCAGAGAAAATCCCTGACCCCTTTCAACGAAAAAACCGAACTAAAAAACGAAAGGTGTCTGCAATTTCACTCATATTCTGCTTACGCCCAATCAAAACCAAAGTAGCAGTACCATGTTGGCAGGTATGATTACTCAAATCGTGTGTATAGTATGCGAAATGTTTTAAAATTTTCTAGTTTTCTCTTTTGCTAAACTACATCTTCTTGACAGTTTAATTTTCATTTCTGTTACTTTTGTTACATTCAATCTTTAGGTATATGTATTATTATACGTGAATACATCTTTGAATTTATTACTTGACCCTCACTTGCATTTGTTTGTCAGTATTATGTCTCTGAACATTCTCATCTTATATGCACGAATATTCTGTCGAACTATCAAGAATAGTACAATTTGCAGACCAAAACGAACAGAAACAACCTATGTGAATATGTTACCAGTTTCATAAGCGTGACACCTTGTTGTAGGTAAACAGCTTTCTGTTAAATTACGTCGACATCGTGTTCCCGTTTCTGGCAGTAATGTAATTTACTTTTTTACTACTACTTAAATACTGGCTCAAGAAGTCAAAATAGATACAGCTTCAGTGTGAGTCTTAAGTATTCCAGTTCCGGTTTTCGAAAAACATCGTTATACTAAAACATAATATCGACTTTCAGATTCTAAATACTATAACAGGTGTTAAAATATACCACGTCATTTTATTTTAAATATACTGTCTGCTTAAGTATGTAGGCAGTACTAAATGACGAAATAGAATAACAAATTAAAAGTAAGTTGCATGAACACATTGTGGTCGTATTGAAGCTAAAAAGTACCTGTTATGCAATACATTTTATACATTGAAGGATTAATCAGCTAAAACAGAGTAGGGGTTTGATAAAAAAAAAGTTATACAAATAAATAATAATAATAATAATGATTATAAAATGTCCACCATTCCACATAACACCTTCACATTATGTTTTTTCCTTCTTTTTTTCCTGTCTAGAAATACTTACCCCCAAGCTATGCATAGCACAGTACTAACACCTCTTCCTCTTTCAGAGCTCAACATCTCACTCATTATGGAGGGGTGCTGACTCAATTTTTCAGGATAGCGAATGGGAAGTTGCGGTACAGAAAATGGCCCAGAGATCACCGATGTGTGTGTGTGTGTGTGTGTGTGTGTGAGTGTGTGTGTGTGTGTGTGTGTGTGTTTGTAGTGAGTGAAGTGTCATGAAACGATGTTTGTATAGTGTGTGCAGTGACTGATAGTGAGATATGAGTGAACACTGTGGCATTACATTATTTAACAAGTTATTTTTAAAAATAAAGTATTGTATACCAGGTGTAAATCTAATGATTGTCTCTAATTAGAAGTCTGTAAATATATATGTATACGAATTAGCTTCTTTCAAATTGATCTTAATTTGTAAATACTTCGACATATCCTTTATCCTTGTAAAAAGAGATCTACGGATGAATAAAGCTACTACTACTACTACTACTACTACTATACTACTCGGGGTGGGGGGAGGGGAGGGGAGCAGTTGGGCGGACAGTAATCTTACATCACACATCTTCATGCAAGGGGAGACATGCAGCCCTTTGATGTTTAGCGGAAGCTTCTTTCCGATTGCAGCCTATTTAGGAGCGAAGTTAAGAGCAGCAGTGAGGCAGGATCGTGCTCAGCCTGGAAGACACTCTCCCGTCTCCCCGCTCCACGATTCAGATGGCGCACTGGTAAGACACATGACTAGCATTTGGAACGAACGAAGTTCAGGATTTCATCTGACATCAGGTTTAAATTTTTGTAATTTCCCTAAATACTTTAAGACAAATACCAAGACGATTCCTTCGAGATGGGCACAGCCAATTTCCTTCCCCACCGAAGCCCAACCCGAGATTTTGGACCGCCTTGTATGAGCACGTCGGCAACGGAGCGTTGAAGCCGTATTCGTTTTTCTTTCCGTCTTTCTTTGGACCAATGATGGTACCAGAGACATCAGTTTAATATGTCATGGTTGCAGAAAACTGGCAGGAATTATTTACAGAAGAATGGAATAATGTTAGGAGCCGGCCTCCTCAGGTATCCGTTTTGGTTCTGGAGAACTGTAGGGACACGCAAGGATATTGTGACTCACAGCTTCTCTTAGAAGGTAACTGCAAGAATGGCTAACGTACTTTTCTAGCATTTAGATAAAGCTATTGGCAATGACAATGACTTTTTTCAAATTCTGAAGGTAGCAATAATCAAGTAAAGGCAGTGACAGGTAATTTATAAATTGTGCCGTGACTTTCTGCCGACGTATCCAATGTCCAGATAACTGCAGCGACTGAAGTAGACGACAGCCGCTGATATTTCGATAAGAGCACGCCCTGACATTTTCAAGGTAAAACTGCAGCAAGTCAGTGCAGAATTTAAAATCTCATTTTTCAGAGAAATTCCGGAAAGATCGCACACACACACACACACACACACACACACACACACACACACACACACACAAACGCGCGCGAGCGCTTACGCTCTCTAATCGTGATTCGTCACTCTAAATGACTCGTTTCCAGTTACCCATTGTCCACTGATTTCGCACAAGATGTCCGCCGAGCCTCCAGTTGTTTCTTCGACGGAGAAACTCGACCACTTTACTCTTTCTCACTCTCTCTCTCTCTCTCTCACTTCCGTTTGCTTCTGTATCTTGATTTTTTTTTTTTTTTTTTTTTTGTTACAATCGGGTTCATCACGATTTGTCTTCTGTGTTCCTCCTCTCTGAGGACTATTTCCTGCGCCATACATGTGTGATGGAGGGACCGATGACCTCGTAGTTTGGTCACTTTAACCCCAACCATCCAGTCCAGTCCAGTGGTGTCGGTATTTAGATCGTCGCAAGCGCGCTTAGCATCGACTGGAGAAACGGGTGGCTTACGCGGAGGTGCTCAGCCATTATACCCCATATCCCATTCTATTTAACTCCTTACTCACAGCCATTGTAGTAGCTCTACTGCTGTCAGTACTTTGTAATTCCGCTGATTTCATGCGATGATTTACAGCCACCCTCTGCAACGCTCAACGCTCCCTTTTCATCAGTACGTAAAGTCTGGCTATGGCTGTCCTTCATGTTTCCACTACACAATCACATCTCCAACCGCCGACTTGGGCAGCTTTAGAAGGTTGAATTATCCCTAATGGCTGTGTTGCTCAGCTGACATTCAATGACTAGCCCATGTTGGAAGTCACCACAGAGTTCCCACCAACCCATTCTGCTGTCATTGTATTACTGCTGACAACACAAGAATCCCTGCTACTTTTGTATTGGCGGGTCCACGTCAAGTAAGATCCAGTGGTTAATTACATTCGGAGATCCAGATATTACTGATAAAATGTAATTGTGTGTGTGTGTGTGTGTGTGTGTGTGTGTGTGTGTGTGTGTGTGTGTGTGTGTGTGGGTGGGTGGGTGGGTGGGTGGGTGGGGGGATGTGAATATCTAAGAGATCAAACTGCACAGGTCGTCAGTCCCTAGACTTCCACACTACTTTAAACTAATTTACGCTAAGGACCACACACACACACACACACACACACACACACACACACACACACACACACACACACCCATGCTCGATGGAGGTTTCTAACCGCCGGCGGGAGGGGCCGCGCAGTTCGTGACATGGCGCCTCTAACTGCGCGGCGCTATTGATCAGACGGTGTATATCTACACAGATGAGCGAAAGCGTTACAACCATTGCCAACCGCGCGCTTGAATGCTTCCTGATTTTATTGCGAGGCACGTGGCGTGGTAAGAAAAGATACATTTTGCGATCAGAAGTAACCGGACACCCCCGAAAACATACGTTTTTCATATTAGGTGTTTTGTGCTGCCACCTACTGCCAGGTACTCCATATCAGCGACCTCAGTAGTCATTAGACATCGGGAAAGAGCAGAATGGGACGCTCCGCGGAACTCTCGGACTTCTAACGTGGTCAGGTGATCGCGTGTCACTAGTGTCATATGACTGTTCACGAGATTTCTACACTTCTAAATATCCCTAGGTCCACTGTTTCCGATGTGATAGTGAAGTTGAAACGTGAAGGGACACGCACAGCACAAAAGGGTACAGGCCGACCTCGTCTGATGACTGACCGACAGTTGAAAAGGGTCATAGGCAGACATCTATCCAGACAATCACACAGGAATTCCATACTGCATCAGGATCCACTGCAAGTACTGTGACAGTGCGGGAGGTGAGAAAACTTCAATTTCGTGGTCGAGCGGCTGCTCATAAGCCACACATCACGCCGGTAAATGCCAGATGACGCCTCGCTTGGTGTAAGAAGCATAAACATCGGACGACTGAACAGAGGAAAAACGTTGTGCGGAGTGACGAATCACGGTACACAATATGGCAATCGGATGGCAGGATGTGGGTATGGCAAATTCCCGGTGAACGTCATTTGCCAGCATGTGTAGTGCCAACAGTAAAATTCGGAGGCGGTGGTGTAATGGTGGGCTCGTGTTTTTCATGGAGGGGCTTGCACCCGCTGTTGTTTTGCGTGGCACTATCACAGCATAGGTCCATGTTTTAAGCACCTTCTTGCTTCCCACTGTTGAAGAGCAGTTCGGAGATGGCGATTGCATCTTTCAACACTATCGAGCACCTGTTCAAAATGCACGGCCTATGGCGGAGTTGCTACACGGCGCTAACATCCCTGTGATGGATGGGCCTGCACAGAGTCCTGACCTGAGTCCTGTAGAACACCTTTGGGATATTTTGGAACGCCGACTTCGTGCCAGGCCTCACTGACAGACATCGATACTTCTCCTCAGTGCAGGACGCCGTGAAGAATGGGCTGCCATTCCCCAAGAAAACTTCCAGCACTTAAGTGAACGAATGCCTGCGAGAGTGGAACCTGTCATATAGCAAAGGGTGGACCAACATCATATTAAGTCCCAGCATTACCGATGGAGGGCGCCACGAACTTGTAAGCAATTTTCAGCCAGATGTCCCTATGCTTTTGATCACATAGTGTATAAGCGGAGCGGAATAGAACGATGAATGATGAAACGATAAGGTCCGCAGATGGCGGAATTCACAGACATAAACATCGTAGACAAATGACAGAATATAGTGACGCCACGCCTTGGAAAGAGCATCTCGCAAACAGTGGAGGTCGTCTGCTGTTCGCGTGCTACTGTTGTGAGCATCTATGAAAAGTGGCTGACGGGCAGGGGAATCACGAGTAGGCTACAAGGTGTTATACGTACACACCGCATCATACTACATAGAGGTTGAAAGCTTGCCGCTCTATAAATAAAGGAAGGCGGTGATCTGTGTCACATTCTGACGACAGAATAAAATGATGGCGCAGGCACGATTCTTTTAGAGTACACCATTCAACTCACATTGTTCAACATGGAGCCCCGCAGCCGAAGCCTCGTACGCGCTCCAATGTTGTCTCGACGACTTCGTCAGTTACGATTGCAGACTGCGCGGGATCATCGAGACTGAACTGTCGATCATTGTAAACATGTCGCCTCGCCGGATGAATCCCGTTTTTTGTTCTACTATGTCGATGATGGTGTCCGGATATGCCGTCATCCAGGCAGGCTGCAGTTAGAAAGCATGCACAGCATCACGGAGGCAGCCGGTGGGTGCCTTCTTCTGTTATGGATGACATTCACCTGAGCTTCCGTGGCAACAGTAGTAGCAGTAATTAAAGGAACTGCCATGATCTTCGCAGATCACCTGCATCGCTTGATGTTTGATGACTTCCGCGACGGCGACGGCATCTTCCTGCACCATAGCTACCCACGTCAGAAGACGGGAATTGTTGTTCAGCGGTTTGAGGAACATGATACTGAACTCAAGCTGATGTCTTGTGCATCAATATCGCCTGATCTGAAACCTGAGGAACACTTCTGTGACGTTATTGGGTGCCAGCTCCGTATCCACAAACCGCAGGCCTATAATTTACGGGAATTGCGTAACCTGTGCGTAAACATCGGGTGCCACACACCTCTAGGAACCTACCCAGGACTAGTTAAATCCATACCACGCAGAACCGCTGTTGTATTGCGTTCCAAAGGTATACCAAAACGCTAGTAAATCGGTTGTCACAATGAACAGCACTCTTGGGTAAATCAGCCAAGTTACTCCGCTTTCATTCCTTCGAAATTATGGTCCGCCTATTATGGTACAAGTTCTGTTGGTAGCTTTCGGCGTTTGGAGGGAACGGTAAACAACGCCGAAGATTTTTTTTCAGGCTTGAAGGTATACTTGATTACATTAAACCTAACATCACTGCTCACGCCAAACAGGTAATCCAGGTTCCAGTTCTGGCAATGGGAACAGTTTTCAGCTGTCACTTCAGATGCATTAAATGTACTTGACTAAAAAGTCGTGCAGCAAGTGCTGGGGCTGGTTTTTGTGTGTCTCCTTGGCAGACCGAGGTCCAGTTAGCGGCTCCAGCTTGCGCTGTGCACGTGTCGCAGAGTCCTGCCTGCCTGCCGGCCATTGATCTTCATCAGGGGCGGCCTTGGTGCCGTTTAATCTCTGTTAGAGAGGAGCGCCCCACTTACGGGGCTGAACTTGATGGGGCAATACGGTCTATGTGGCTCTTGAGTTGGCTCTGCTGCCTCGACCAATTGCACTTTCAAGACCAGCGGTTGACTTCGCTCTCGTTTAGGAAAATCATTCTTTAGTCTGCCAATAGAGTTTCTACTAGTAACAGACCTGTGGATTCGAAAGAGGGAAGCCGTTTACTGGCTACGAAGAGGAACACAGATAGAATGTGGTCAATAACTGGGTAGACCAAACTGGTAATATACTAGGTTGATGTATGAGTTGGCAGTGTTTCTTTCCATGTTGGAACTCTCGTTGCTACAGATTTACTTATCGATTTTCAGTTTTGTTTGTAGTTCATTGGTGCTGTTTGAGTTTACATATTGTCATTTGGAGATTAGTGGAGCAGTGAACGCTAGAAAACGGAGTGCTAAATGGAGAAAACTGAACATTTCTTTTTGAGTTCAGTAGAGCGGAGTCAGCCAGAGATGTCTACGCCATGCATAGGGATCCTGTCATTGGACGAACACGGCGAGAAAATTGTTTCCTCATTTTAAGGAGTAGCGTTTTGACATTACTGGCTCTCTACGTTCAGGAAGACGTTCGTCGTTTGACGAAGATCGTTTAAACGTGTTAATTCACAATGACCCTCGTCAGTGTACTCGAAAACTGCCAAAGGTGAGGAACCGTATCATTCCACAAGCGTGCTATATTTGTATGCATTGGGGAAGGTTAAAAAATCGGATGTGTGTTGACCGCGTGTTGTAATCCAAAATCAGCGGGTGGTCATATGAGCATCTCCGCTTGCTCGTCATGAATTGGCTTTCGTACAGCACTGACCATTCCTATCCCGTATCCTTACTGGAGTACGAGGAAAAGAAAGGAATGACTGAGCCCGAAAACAAAGCAGCAACTCCCCGTGGAAAGATCTGCCCACATCAAAAAAAAAAAAAAAAAAAGCAAGCATCTGGCGGGACAGCGACGGTGTGGTGTACTACTAATTGCATCCCCAGGTCCAGCTATCACTGCTGACATTTATTATCGACAACTGAAACTTCTTGCAGAACCAGTCCAAGAACAACGACCAGGAAAAACGCTTGCATTGATGCTAGTGTACGATAATCCCGGCAGCATTCTGCTACACTGGCAATAAACAGTATACAGGAGCTGGGGTAGGGAGACATTCCGCAGCCACCTTGTTCACCTGGTCCTGCTCCAGCAGATTTTCATCTCTTTTGCTGTCTACCGAACAGTCTTCAAGGAACTTCCTTTCCAGGTGAAAATGCGCTCCGAACGTGGCTAGACGAGTCCTTCGCATAAAAACTAAATAATTTCTATAGTCGCGGATACGAAAAGTTGTTCCAGCGTTGGCAGGCATCTAAAATAGTGAAACAGAATATCTTGTTGATGACTGTTGTCTCATGTGTATCTGTTGTGCTTGTTAATCTTAGGGAAAGAGCTTATGCGCCCATTCAATGTGTGAACAAATAAATGCCGGCTGATGTGGCCGAGTGGTTCTAGGCGCTCTCAGTCCGGAACCACGGTGTTGCTACGGTCGCAGGTTCGAATCCTGCCTCGGGCATGGATGTTTGTGATGTCCGCAGGTTAGTTAGGTTTAAGTAGTTCTAAGTTCTAGGGGACTGATGACCTCAGATATTAAGTCACATAGTGCTTAGAGCCATGTGAACCATTTTTGAACAAATAAATCTAGTGGGAATTCGATGCGTTCAGTTCTGCCAAAAGGAAAATATCAGTGTACAATGTAACTTTTAGTTTCCACAAGAGATTTCGTCCACTTCATTTCGGAGTCTGGATCCTATCCCTCGTATTTTTGTAGATTTAAACGTAAAGAACATGACAGGTGTGCGTGGGGGGGGGGGGGGGGGGGGGGGCGGCGGCTACATTTTAACCCTGGAACACGTAATCATTCGTTGTAGGAGCGCCAGTCATGAGACAGAGCCTTGCAGATAGGTCGATGCAGGAAGTGCTGTGACGCAGAGCGGTGTGTGGAGGTTTGAAGTGCCTTGCAGTGACAACTGACGAAACCAACTGCAGGCTATGTACTGAAAGACGACAATGATCGTCGGCGTCAGAATATCCGAGTATTTGTTACTGCAAGGACAGTACACGTGCAGGTCTCGTACAAGTAGAGCACAAGGCTTAAAGTGATATATATTTTCTCCCTGGGTCGTCTCAAGCAACAACCCGCGATGCTGGACACTATCTGCCGAAGGTTAGGGATTCTGTCTCCGAAGCATAAGGTGATTCATATGGTTCAAATGACTCTGAGCGCTATGGGGCTTAACATCTGAGGTCATCAGTCCTCTAGAACTTAGAACTATTTAAACCTAACCAAACTTAGAACAAACACACACACACTCATTCCCGAGGCAGGATTCGAACCTGCGACTGCAGCGTCTTAGACCGCTCGGATAATACCGCGCGGCACACGTTGATTTTAATGGGTGTCTTTTGCACATGCCATTTTAATGGTTCACTAATGCTCTGGTATCTGTCGACATTGTTCGAAACTTTGCTCACATGCAGAAATATTAAATTCAAAGTACTTTATTTAAGACAAAGTCTAGTTATGTGAAGAGCATTCCGAAACGGAGTCACTTCGACAGCCTAAAAATTGTGACAGACACGTGCGTTGGAAGACGATCTAAGAACTTTTCCTTTCGTGCCCCCTTTACCCAGTACTGCCTCGAGAACGCCGCTCAGCGATGACGAGTGCTGCTATTCATTCAGCCTCACGAGGTTGACTAAACTCAGATACAATCGCTCTAGTAGAGGCTAGGCCAGTCACCAGGAATCAAACGTGAGATTTCCGTCGCTGTTGGCAATGTTACCGACCGAGTGAAAGTTTTAAAAATAAAATGATTAGTGTTATTAATTACAAAAAAGAGCGAAAGAAGTCGGTGCTTTAGGCCACACTCAAGGTATTTCTCTCTGTTACGAGAGTCTTTAAGTTTGTAAACAAGCGCCGTCTTATGAAATGACCTTCTCTCTACAGAGGAGTATCTTTTTGCTTTATTGCAGCTAAGTTCACTGCAGTGTATGCTGCCCGCGCAACACAAGAGTCTGTTCTGTTGCCTTCCGCAGAAATTACAGGCTTTCCCCGTTAAGATAGACGGTGTCTTGCAGATACAGCGATGGCGACATGACATTCATCTTGTGTCTGTAAATTATGTGACAATTAGAGCGCAAGACATGAAATGCGTGCAATTTTAGCTGTCATGATTCGATATGTGGATTGTTGCGACATATCGATAGGAGACAGACATAAGTTAAGAAACTTGGAGCACTTCAAGGTACAAGAACGCATTCTTTAACATTACTAATTTAACATTACTATCCAAATGGCGAAAGTCTGGTAGCTGCGATTCAGAAGAAAAAAATGTTCCAGACCTGTCAGCTTCGAAAAGAATAATCGAAAAACTCGAAAATACTGGCTGGTTGTTCAAATACAAAAGACGACACGAGACGATACCGGTGGTCGTTCGGAAGCAAATACTGCGGCTCTTTGTGAGAGTGTGGCCGAGAGACCAGCTACATCGATTCGTCATCGTGCATAAAAACTGGACACTTCAACTGCCATTTTCCACACTATTCTCGATACGGATTTGCATCTCCCTGCTTACAAAGTCCAATTGACTCAACAAATTCTGTCAATTGTCTGTGCAAAGCAAGGAGAGTTCAGCGACTGGATCACTGAGCAACAAGAATTTAATGCTGATTGTGTGGGCAAAATCATCCTCAGCGACAAGTCCAATTTTCATCTCGATATCTTCATTATTGGAAATTGGAAATTTGTGCTAAGGTCTTATGGGACCAAACTGCTGAGGTCATCGGTCCCTTCGCTCAGGCACTACTTAATCTAAATTAAACTAACTTATGCTAAGGACAACACACCCACGCCCGAGGAAGGACTCGAACCTCCCTTCGGGGACAGCAGCGCGGACCGTTTCAAGGCGCCCGAGACCGCGCGGCTACCTCGCGTGGCGCTTCATTATTACCATGTCCAATAAGGTGTAGTAAAATCGTTTGCGTTTAAAAGAGCTTCCAGTCGTTTCGGAATAGATAAATATAGGTCTCCTGTGATTTTTTGAGGAAATCTTACACCATTCTTCCTGCAAAATTGTGGCAAGTTTAGGTAACGATGAAGGAGATCGACAGCGATCACACACCCTTCTCTCCAAAGCAGACCACAAAGGCTCATGACTGGTGGACAGGGGAGATGCGGCAATTCTTGTTCGTACTCATAAAACCCGTCATGGACGATGCGCGCTGTGTAACGGGGGCATTTTTGTCTCAGTATTACCATTGGGGAACAAACAGTCTACCATGAGATGAACCTGATCAGACAAAATGGTCCATCAGGCCTATGCTTCACTGATGAGTGACATTAGAATTTCATCTCGCCCTGCAATTCTCATCTTAAGGAGCTTCCTTCGTGCTGTTTTTGTGCTGAAAGGGTTCGTGAACGCGAGATTTAGTTTCGCAGTGACTTTTGGAGCTGTCGTCCGGTTAATTTTTCGCGACAATGGTCTTCAATGACAGACTGTGGCGATCACTTAGTACATACTTTCGTCCGCATTGTGACTTAGCGGATTGTTTCTCCGCTTTGCCTGTATACGGTATAAATCTTCGATATGCTGCAACATCAGATACTTCGGCTACCTTGTTTGGAGAACCTACCATATGAGGAGGAGGAGGAGGGGGAGATAAGTGTTTAACGTCCCGTCGACAACGAGGTCATTAGAGACGGAGAACATTGCACGGGTTAGGGAAGGATGGGGAAGGAAATCGGCAGTGCCCTTTCAAAGGAACCATCGCGGCATTTGCCTGACGTGGTCTAGGGAAATCACGGAAAACCTAAATCAGGATAGCCGGACAGGGGATTGAACCGTCGTCCTCCCGAACCTACCATATGAGCACAAACAATTCGCCCACGTTTGAATATACTTTGTTGCACGTAATGCACTCCCGATTACACAGAACCCTGTTACAGCCACGACTCTCCCTTGCAACGTATTGGGCATATTTCACAGGTACCTTCCTGGTAAAGTGCGACAACGCCACCTATAGGCTTGGCTAGCATCTGCATTTATGCTCAGTGTTTCCATATTTTTGTCCATCTTTGTACTCAAGAAGTGTGAAGAACCAGTATCATGTGAAGAATCTTCAGATAGCTACGGATCGCTCCCGATGTGACCGAGAAGGCATGATTTAGATCGATTTCTACGCGCTCATAAGAATTTAAGAAGTAGTTCTTTCCACGCTCCAGAAGCGAATGGAGAGGGGTGAATACGTGTACAATGGGAAGTACCACCTAAAGATCAGAAATGAGCTCCGTATACACGTTGTAAACTCGCCAGCGAGTCTTGTGACATCATGTCCGAACTTGCCGTCTTCGTGTGCCCGTAGACTCAACTGGCGAGTGTTCGCCGCAGTCTACTCGTCACATGACTCTGTTCTCGTGTACCAGTGGACTCGATTCGCTCAGAAAGGGCAGCGAGTACACAAATTCTAAAGTGTAATTGCGGATTCGCTGCATTCCCACCATTAAACTGTAAATTACCATACATCTATTTCACACATTCGTGATTTAGGCTTTATAGCCATTCTCAAGAGCAAGTTGAAATATTACAAATTTTCCGAAGTGCCCATATGACAGAAGCATATAATACACCAATATAACGACTGACTGGTTTTCGGTGATTATTGTTCTGTTTATTCACACATTTATGTAGGGAAAACTTTTTGTAAGACTACTGTAAATTCACAGAAAGTCTACCAATTACATATACACACTGTGGTGGCGTTACTGAGTCTGTAACGACAGTACCAGGAAACATGACATGAGGATGAAGTGCAATCTCTAAATGGCAATTGATTTTAAAAGTGTATTGCAGGGATGAATGACCAGTTACACAATTCGCTGTTAGCCCATAAACACAAGTCGCCATGACCAAATGAATACAGAAATAGCGTGATTTTTTGGCGTAGAATTATGACAGTGACGTTGCTCTGTGCTCATTTTTCGTTTGATACAGCACATACGTTTTTCCGTGGTGGGGATGAAATAAACGAGAATACAACAAATGTTTCTCCTCTGAAGTGTGGAGCGCAACGTGAAATTTACTCCACATTTCATTACTTCTCTTTGGAATATTCTTGCAATTGTGTAATTTCCATGAATTAATTTTCGTCTTACACACTCCACAGTTTCACAAAACAAGGGTCCGTTAAAAGCCATCTTATCTGGACAATCGACTATTCAGCCTTGCCAGTGTGTCGCAGTAGCTTTACTCCCCTGCATGCTTCAGTAAGAGAGAGCTAGTCGACGAGTATGAAGCTGTCGTAGTCCCACTGTTCTCAGACTCGTCATACCCGCGGCATTACAGCGGAACTGAAGGAAGATCGTTAGCACGTCACTAAAGATATTCGGATTTAGGTTATCACACGTTCGATATGCCAGTCATCACTGGCAATGATGTGGCGGAATTCTGCATGACCCGCTGAAGTGTCGGAGCATCGACGCTGACGATGACCTGAATGGCTGTTCTCAGCTCAATCGTAGTTTTATGGTTATTGCTGCAATCCTTGTCTTTAATATAGCCTCACAAAAAGGATTCGCATTTGTTCAGATCTGGAGAATATGGTGGCCAATCCAGACCTATGCCAGTGTCTCCTGGGTACCCCAGAGCCAGAATACGCTCCCCAAAGAGCTTCTCCAGGACATCACTCTCCTGCTTCGATGGGGTCGACCTCCGTCTTACTTGAAGCACAGCTTGTCGAAATCAGGGTCACTTTTGATAAAGGGGATAAAATCATCTCCCAGCACCTTCAGGTACCGTTCGGTACTCACCGTGCCATCAAGGAATACCGCATCGATTACAACCCTTGCTGGACATTGCACACTACACAGTCATTCGTTGAGGGTGAAGAGACTTCTCGATCGCGAATGCGGGTTCTCAGTCCCCAAAATGCGCCAATTTTCCTTATTGACGAACCGGTCCAAATGAAAGTAGGCTTCGTCGCTAAACCAAACCATGCATTCATATACTAATTCCCATCATTCCCCGCGGCCAACAATGTAGTTAGAACGTCCTAACTCAAAAGCCGGCCGCGGTAGTCGTGCGGTTCTAGGCGCTCCAGTCCGGAGCCGCGCTGCTGCTACGGTCGCAGGTTCGAATCCTGCCTCGGGCATGGGTGTGTGTGATGTCCTTAGGTTAGTTAGGTTTAAAGAGTTCTCAGTTCTAGGGGACTGATGACCACAGCAGTAGAGCCCCATAGTGCTCAGAGCCATTTGAACCATTTTGAACCTAACTCAAACCGTTCAGAAGTAATGACGACTTGATTTCATGTATTTCAATAATATTGTCGCCTATAACAACGGTCGCTTGATTCATGACGTATGCAGGCGTGAGGTGGCTCGCAGACTCCAAATAAGCTATACTACGCGGAGAAGACAGCTCCCTTCACCAGACCTTTATCTGGCCACATTGGGTCCTTTGGTTTTCCTTCATTTGCAGTACTTTTCTAAAGTACTACTTTATTGTCTAGTGTCAGTGTTTTGGAAAAGGTAACGAATATCATTGTTTTATAAATTGTTCGATGCGTGATATTTAGAACAATTGCACAAAGCCTGGCGCAAAACATCGTCGTTGACTGTATATATGTCACTGACTATGACATGGGAGCGTTAAAGAAAGCTCTGGAGAATGAACATCCTGAGTAACTTGTTGGATCTTTCTGCCTTACATACAACCTGATATAACGGCGATTTCAGCTTCTGAATGATACACTACTGGCCATTAAAATTGCTACTCCACGAAGATGACGTGCTGTAGACTCGAAATTTAACCGACAGGAAGAAGATGCAGTGATACGAAAAAGATTAGCTTTTCACAGCATTTACACAAGGTTGGCACCGGTGGCGACACCTACAACGTGCTGACACTAGCAAACTTTCCAATCGATTTCTCATACACAAACAGCAGTTGACCGGCGTTGCCTAGTGACACGTTGTTGTAATGCCTGGTGGAAGGAGGAGAAATGCGTACCATCACATTTCCGACTTTGATAAAGGTCGGATTTTAGTCTATCGCGATTGCGGTGTATTGTATCGCGACTTTGCTGCTCGGTTGGTCGAGATCCAATGACTGTTAGCAGAATATGGAATCGGTGAGTTCAGGAGGATAATACAGAACGCTGTGCTGGGTCCCAACGGTCTCGTATCACTAGCAGTCGAGATGACAGGCATCTTATCCGTATGGCTGTAACGGATCGTGCAGCCACGTCTCGATCCCTGAGTCCACAAATGGGGACGTTCGCAAGACAACAACCATCTGCACGAACAGTTCGACGACGTTTGCAGCAGCATGAACTATCAGCTCGGAGACCATGGCTGCGGTTACCATTGACGCTGCATCAGAGACAGGAGCGCCAGCGATGGTGTACTCAACGACGAACCTGGGTGCACGAATGGCAAAACATAATTTTTTTCGGATTAATCAGGTTCTGTTAACAAAAATGGTTCAAATGGCTCTGAGCTCTATGGGACTTAACTTCTGAGGTCATCAGTCCCTTAGAACTCAGAACTACTTAAGCCTAAGTAACCTAAGGACTTCACACACAACCATGCCTGAGGCAGGTTTCGAATCTGTGACAGCAGCGGTCGCGCGGCTCCAGACCGTAGCGCCTAGAACCGCTCGGCCACCCAGGCCGGCCGTTATGTTTACAGCATCATGATGGTCGCATCCGTGGTTGGCGACATCACGGTTCACGCACATTGGAAGTGTGTATTCGTCATCGCCATACTGGAGTATCACCCGGCGTGATAGTATGGGGTGCCATTGTTTACACGCCTCGGTCACCTCTTGTTGGCACTGACGGCACTTTAAATAGTGGACGTTACATTTCAGATGTGTTACGACCCGAGGCTCTACCCTTCATTCGATTCCTGCGAAACTATACATTTCATCAGGATAATGCACGACTGCAGGTTGCAGGTTCTGTACGGGCCTTTCTGGATACAGCAAATGTTCGACTGCTGCCCTGGCCAGCACATTCTCCAGATCTCTCACCAATTGAAAAAGTCTGGTCAATAGTAGCCGAGCAACTGGCTCGTCATAAGACGCCAGTCACTACTCTTGATGAACTGTGGTATCGTGACGAAGATGCATGGGCAGCTGTACCTGTACGCGCCATCCAAGGTCTGATTCAATGCCCAGGCGTATCAAGGCCGTTATTACGGCCAGAGGTGGTTTTCCTGTGTACTGATTTCTCAGGATCTATGTACCCAAATTGGGTGAAAATGTAATCACACGTCAGTTCTAGTATAACGAATACCCGTTTATCATCTGCATTTCTTCTTGGTGTAGCAATTTTAATGGCCAGAAGTGTAGCTTCCAGCGCACATAATTTCTGTAATGAAATCTGTAGAATCGGGGTACCATTAATTTGCTGCAGGTAACTTCCCACGTATTCTAGTACACGCTATGCAGGCGACACATCGCGATATTGCGAGGACGAAGGAAATGTCGATACCGCCGAGAGGCTCGCATAACACCGTTACTGTGCGCAGCAACCTGTTTTTTTGTTGGAAAATTTCTTTTGTAATCTGTGCTAGAGAATACAGCATATATTGTCACATTTAACAGCGCCTCCGGGAACGTTGTTTCTTCTTAAACTACATATTGAGCCTGAGGTCTCTCTGTTTCCCTACGGCAGCGCTCCTATTCTGCCATTGTTACTGTCCAAAGCCTAACTAATAATTGTGGCTCCGTACTGTACGTGATTGCCACATTACGTAGTGTGGGTGGAGAGATGCTGGTTATCAAAGCAAGATTCAGAAGTTCATATACACTGGTGTGCAAAACTTAAGGACGAAAGTAACTTTCACGTGATTTTTCGATGAAACCTATAGCATACACAGAAAGAGCTGCTAAAGTATAGTCCAGAAGATAATTGAAATACCCTAGCGGTGTCTTATCATACGTTAGTTACTTCCGTAGTTTCTAGACAACAATCATTTCATTTTTCACTCCAGTTTATATACGTGGAGTGTTAAAAATAATGGGCTTTTTGTTATTTATGTATTATTCTACTTATTCTTCTACGTAAATGTTAACCCCCTTCAAAACATTCCCATCAGATCCTGAAAACTTATGCCAGCGCTTTCCCCAATTCGAGAAGCACTTCTGGAACCCCATGCTTGGGACACCTTTAAGTTCTCTGAACGATGCTTTTTTGATCTTTTCTATGCTTGAAAAACGACAGCTTTTTAAAATTTTCTCTATTTTTTTGGGAACATAAAAAAGTGACATTGGCTCATGTCTGGCGATAATGAACCCTGGGGCATCATTACAGGATTGTCTCTGGTAAAAAAAGAAGTAAAGTTCAAGAAGAAGCAACAAAGGGTGAAGAGGGGCATTGTCGTGGTGGAAAAGTCATGTGTTGTTTCGACACAAACTCCGGCGGTTTTTTATTTACGGAAATTTAAGTTGTAAGTAGTACAATTTCTTGATCGTGACAAGAATTAATAGTGAACGGTGCTGTTGTAATCGAAGAACACAGGCAGAGTAACCTTTATATCTAAACGCACTTGATGATTTTTCTCGGTCTTGGCCATCCAGACTGCTTACACTGGGTCGATTAAGCCTTGTTTTCGACATCATATCCATAAACCCATTTTTCATCACCTGTTATGACCCGTTTCAGGTGTCCCCTTCGTTGTAGACTTCTTGTAGCTACTCCTGCAGAACTTCCATTCATCTTTTTTTTTTATTTAGTATTCAACAATTTTGGAACAAATTTTTCCATCTCACGTTTATTACCCAAAACATCCGAAAAATTCCATGCCATGCTCCTACTGATATGCCAGCACCATTAGTGACTTCTCTGTTTGCGATTCAGCGATCGTTAGTTTTCATTTATTTTATTTTTCCACGATTCCATCGTTCTATGATATGCTGGGGTGTCCAGGGCGTTCAGATTTTTAATTTTCTTAGTGTGTCGTCTTCTGAAGACTTACGACCGTCGTAGCCCTCATTTTACCCATAGCAAACTCAGCAGAAGCGGTATTTAATGTTTCTAAAATTTTGCTGCATCTCATTCCCTGCTTATAGTGGAAGTTAAAACAAAATTTCTGATACTACCAAACGACATGTAATTTTTTTACAGTTGATTGCAGACAAGATACCCGATATGGTTAACGCTGCAGAGATATTTTGCACAAATACGGAACATGTGCCTGAAATGGACTAATTGAACACATGAAATTATAAAAATAACACACCTTGTATAAACTCGTTGTCGTCAGTGACGAGAAAGTAGTGAATTCGCTACTAAAGAAAATCTGACTGTTGTTCATCGCCTTCCAACGTGTCACTCCACGACACAATTACCCAAGGTGGGTTGCAGTAAATGGCAGGATAAGTCATGAGAAAACGCGCGAACACACACACACACACACACACACACACACACACACACACACACACACACACGCGCGCGCGCTATATGTATATATATACTCCTGGAAATTGAAATAAGAACACCGTGAATTCATTGTCCCAGGAAGGGGAAACTTTATTGACACATTCCTGGGGTCAGATACATCACATGATCACACTGACAGAACCACAGGCACGTAGACACAGGCAACAGAGCATGCACAATGTCGGCACTAGTACAGTGTATATCCACCTTTCGCAGCAATGCAGGCTGCTAATCTCCCATGGAGACGATCGTAGAGATGCTGGATGTAGTCCTGTGGAACGGCTTGCCATGCCATGCCATTTCCACCTGGCGCCTCAGTTGGACCAGCGTTCGTGCTGGACGTGCAGACCGCGTGAGACGGCGCTTCATCCAGTCCCAAACATGCTCAATGGGGGACAGATCCGGAGATGTGGCTGGTCAGGGTAGTTGACTTACACCTTCTACAGCACGTTGGGTGGCACGGGATACATGCGGACGTGCATTGTCCTGTTGGAACAGCAAGTTCCCTTGCCGGTCTAGGAATGGTAGAACGATGGGTTCGATGACGGTTTGGATGTACCGTGCATTATTCAGTGTCCCCTCGACGATCACCAGAGGTGTACGGCCAGTGTAGGAGATCGCTCCCTACACCATGATGCCGGGTGTTGGCCCTGTGTGCCTCGGTCGTATGCAGTCCTGATTGTGGCGCTCACCTGCACGGCGCCAAACACGCATACGACCATCATTGGCACCAAGGCAGAAGCGACTCTCATCGCTGAAGACGACACGTCTCCATTCGTCCCTCCATTCAGGCCTGTCGCGACACCACTGGAGGTGGGCTGCACGATGTTGGGGCGTGAGCGGAAGACGGCCTAACGGTGTGCGGGACCGTAGCCCAGCTTCATGGAGACGGTTGCGAATGGTCCTCGCCGATACCCCAGGAGCAAGTGTCCCTAATTTGCTGGGCAGTGGCGGTGCGGTCCCCTACGGCACTGCGTAGGATCCTATGGTCTTGGCGTGCATCCGTGCGTCGCTGCGGTCCGCTCCCAGGTCGACGGGCACGTGCACCTTCCGCCGACCACTGGCGACAACATCGATGTACTGTGGAGACCTCACGCCCCACGTGTTGAGCAATTCGGCCGTACGTCCACCCGGCCTCCCGCATGCCCACTATACGCCCTCGCTCAAAGTCCGTCAACTGCACATACGGTTCACGTCCACGCTGTCGCGGCATGCTACCAGTGTTAAAGACTGCGATGGAGCTCCGTATGCCACGGCAAACTGGCTGACACTGACGGCGGCGGTGCACAAATGCTGCGCAGCTAGCACCATTCGACGGCCAACACCGCGGTTCCTGGTGAGTCCGCTGTGCCGTGCGTGTGATCATTGCTTGTACAGTCCTCTCGCAGTGTCCGGAGCAAGTATGGTGGGTCTGACACACCGGTGTCAATGTGTTCTTTTTTTCCATTTCCAGGAGTGTATATGTGTGTGTGTATAATACGATTTTCCATACAATTCTCACGGCCAGATGCGCCCACCTAAGCGTTGCATCATGTTCTTCAACAAATTACTTCATAAAACCTTATTCCACAATTCCATACGTCAACGAGGGATATATGTAACGATTCATCCATTTGGTACACTCTAGGGATGGGCAGTTCCAATCGTCTGTAATGGAATTCAGTGCTACTGCGACATTTGCGCTTCAGAATAGCTTCCAACACTTATCTGGCTTCATGCAACTGTATTACGGAGCACCCACGCGCCTGGGGTGCTACACTGATGCTCCATCCAACTCGTTCTTTGCTGTCCGTGTATTCAATGTCGCAAGAAACGTGTATATAACACTGACACAATTGCTTCACTTGTATACTACCGGCTCCATACTGTTGTTGCGTAGATAATGCGTTTAGTAAGTGACCGGCGTGCTTTGGTCACGTGATATATGTCTAAACCTGATACATGTTTGGTGACGAGTGCGCATTCGTTAATGGATACAGACGATGTCGCAACATGCGAGGAATCATCTTTGTCTGTACAAAATTCCTTTTGTCTTTCTTTCTTGCCATCTGAGACAACGATGCTGTTTTCAAACTTTAGTGCAGTATTTTATTTTACTAGTAGGGGTCATCATCTACGAGCTCAATCACCTTACCTGCAAACGGAACTCGAGCGGCACTTACAGATGAAAGCCGTGGCGAAGCGTCTATTAAGGCCCCAAGGCTAAGCCTATCCAAAAAAATTCCAAAATAATGCGTCCAAACTGAATATAATCTGATCTGATTACGTACCCTTATAAATGTTTTCAAATATTCATCGTCTGAACTTCGCGTATGCACCCACCAGTATAGCGCATCACTCCTCTAGCTTCGCAACCACTAGCAGCTCGGAATTCCGTGCTTGTGACGGGCATGCTCAAGAAGCGCGTTTTTTTTTTTTTTTTTTTTTTTCAAATGGCGGACTCGGGTTTCTCCAGCGTGGATACGGTTTTTGAAAGTTGGCATTTGATTAGTTCTTCCTCTCACCATCATTCAGCAGTTCTGCAACAGATAGTACTACTTCGTATCGTCTAGCACACTAGCAAGGAGCTGGGGAGAATGAGAAATCATAACTCTTAATTTAAGTGCTTATTCAAAACACAAAGAACATGAAGACATTCATAATTCACTGAAAATCAGTGTGGATGCATCATTGTTATTGCAAAGTGATAGGAAGGAGTCTATGTATTTTCATTGTTCGCCATATTAAAATTTAGTAGTCTTACTTATTTCAAAAGTCAGTAGTTTTGGAGCGTGCTTGTAGGTTTTCGTATCAACAATATGGTGAAACATGGAACATGAATTTCATACTTAAAATGTAGGAAGCTAGGGTTATGATTAACAGATTAGCGAAGTATATTTCGGCGTGTCCTGTCACGTATGAGGCTTTATCGTCAATTTGTCTTGTCATTGTCGAAAGGAAAACAGTGAGTTGTCTAACATTTAAATCATTACACTGTAACGAATGGTATTGCTGACTACCTCGAATTGCTGTGGATGCGTTTATTTTATACCAAGAATTTTTTAATTGAAAACCCTGCATTCTTCTCTTGTACTTCTGTGGAAGATAAACTGTTGATGAAAGGACGAAAGCCGGCGCCAAGTCTGTTTATTAAAAGGTCGTATGGAAAATTTGTAAGACATTTCGAAATACAACGGTACAATTCAAAATTGCGGTTAAATGGTATCATTGTGAGTGACAAACTTTTTTGTTTTTGCTGTGTTCTATTTGGAATGGGTAGTGAAGATTTTGAATTGCGTAGACGACGAGTGTCTCCAAAATTTCCATTCGAGAGCTAAAAATCATAATTGTTTCATTTCACAAATCACAGCAGCTTTTAAATACAGTCAGCTAGGTACAGTAAAAATTGATCATATTCTTTCAGAAGCAGCATGCCTAGAAACTTTAAAACGTAACGAAAAGGTTGATCGAAACAAAAGTATAATGACGAGACTTATTTCGGCTATCTGCTTTTTTAGCACGGCAAGATTTAGCTCTTAGACGTCATGATGAATCTGAGGGGTCAGTAAACAATAGAAATTATTTAGAACTTTTGGATTCCTTGGCAGAAGAAGAACCATTTAGCATCCGATGGACTATTTAAAGGCACTTCCCCCGCCACACACAATGAATTAATAGCTTCTATTACGGATGTTTGCTAAAGAACAAACTTCAAGCGAAGTTAAAAATAGTCCTTTTAAACGAGCATAGGCCGACGAAACAAATTGCGGTTCCTACCAAATAAGTGTAATTTTTCGTTTTGCAAATAACACACCAGGTGAGATCCAAAGACCACAGTGCACCAGATATAGCCACTGTTTTGTTCCAAGTGGTAAGGAGTTGGAATATTGATAAAAACAAATTACTATCGCAAATATACGACGGCTGCACGCAGTGGCAGAGAAAAATTATGGTGTCCGTTCTATTGTGAAACATGCATATCCTTATGTTCTCTTTACCCACTGCTACAAATATCTGCTGAATCTAGTCCTTCTGTATGCTTGTAAAAATTACATAAGTGACCTTCATTGAGAAGGGGATTGATAGTAACAAGTCATTGTGAAACCTATTATTCTTCGCTATGCACATCTGAGAGCAGCATTCAATGATGTGACAAATAGTGAAGGGTGCGATGATAATTCTTTACGTCAAACAACTGTTGTAAATATTATGGATGATCAAACTTTTCTTTCCTACCGCAGCTGTACAATACGATTTTTCCAGGACACAACTATCTTGTTTGACATCTTGCAAAGTAAAATTGTGGACATAATACGCCGCAAGTTCGGCACTAAAAACAGCTTTAAAGCTATTGAAAGACTTAGCTGTGAAGAAATTATTTTGAAATGCGGAGAGGAAGTTAAGAGCCTTATAAATTAAGCAGGAGCATCTGAAATTAATTTTAACGGAACAGAATCAAGTTTTCAATAATTGAGAAGGCTATCATTCGAAATAATTGACACTGTAGTAGTAAGCATGGAAACTAGATCCCAGGACTTTCATGAAACAGATTTTACAGAACTTACAAATGAGAAAAAGTTCTCAGGTGATGTTCAAACAATTTACCGATACATTAAGTTGAAAAACTGCTTAAAATAAATCCTTTTTTTTACAGCAGAAAACTGAAAAGAGACGTTACTTTTATTTACAGCAGGAAGGGTAAATGTCTACAGCCTCTTGACGTTCTTAAATACATTACAAACAATGGATTAGAAAACATCTTATCTGAATGTGTGAAATTACTGTCGTTGGTTCTTGCAATTCCAGCAGTCACCGCGTCTTGTGAAAGAAGCACATTAAAACGCGTTAAAATATCCCTTCGCAACACAATGACAAACTGCAAACTTTCAAACTTGGCGACAGAGAAGGGAGTGTGAAATCTTCAACAAAACGGCAGGAGTTCGTATCTCGTATTATCGACGTCTGCGCCCAGAAAAAAGACTGGACTATAAAAATATTTATAAAAAGATGGATGTGTTATTTTTTTATTCATGTGTAGCTGTTTAATATCTTTCTGCATTTATTTGCAACCATTTCTGTAGTGGTTTCAGTCTCAGTAGAAAGAAATATGAACTAAGGTAATTTTGTAGTGTTTCTATTTTACAAGTTATTGTTTCAAGATTTTCCCTTTTTCGAAATTCGTAATTATCAGGCTACCCTGCAAATAATGCCACACTCGGCCACTGGTTGAAAGTGAACATCAAGAAACGAAGTGTGCTACGGTTTGTGCTCATGGACGTGTGAGATGAAAACACGAAAAGGTAAAACAAATACCATCTTAAAATATGTAGGCGGTTTGCGGAATAATGATAGTATCGGAAGAAGAAGGTACGAAAACTAGGATACGCGACCGATTCGACTGTTTCATTATAGATCACTCCACGGCCTTGTGTGCGATTCACTTTGCAGAGTAATACGCATTCAGTTAGGTCTGCACATTTGTTTTTTCTTCTTGCTCTAGGTGTCCAACTTTTCAGCCAGCAAAGACATGTGTAGTACGTTAAAGTGGTTCAAATGGCTCTGAGCACTATGGGACTTAACATCTGAGGCCATCAGTCCTCTAGAACTTAGAACTATTTAAACCTAACTAACCTAAGGACGTCACACACATCCATGCTCCAGACAGGATTCGAACCTGCGACCGTAGCGGTCCCGCGGTTCTAGACTGAAGCGCCTAGAACGCACGGCCACACCGGCCGGCTATGTTTAGAAACTACTTAATTATTTTGTGTGTTAACTGTCAGTTTCCCACGTATCGATGTCACCGTTTTTAATTACATATCACTCAGAATAACACGAACATTATTAACTTTTCTTTCATTGACGGAACTACGTTTACTGTGACTGGTTAAGGATGTTCACAATTCAAATTCATATGGAAGTCGGAGTAAATTTTGTGACGTTCGTCGTTCGAGACAAGGAACAACAGCGACTGGGGTTATCACTGTGAAAATAATAACTAGCTAGTGTATAAATTATTGCAAACGTTCTCGTTTCGGCCATCAACTGACCGGCGTGCACAGCTCTTCGGGTCAGCCAAAGAATGAGATTGCTGTGGCTCCGTTTCTTCCCGACTCACACATCTACGAAATGTATTGCTCAATGGGACGCAGATTTTTAGCTATCGAGCACGGTTCCTGACGCTTGTGAAGAAGAGTTCGTATTTTGACTCTAATCTTATGCAGTTTGCTGAGTTGTCCCCATTAAATTTTGGTTTTATTGAGGCAGAACGAAGATGATTTTGCAAGTGGGTGACAGTGAGCGCGTGGCCAGACAGAGCTGGCAGTGAGTCAGGGTCGGGAGGCGTGGCGCTGACGCGCCAGATACTGCAGCTGCGGTGTCAGCGGGCCGTCAGCGCGCTGACCCGTCGTCAGTGGAGCGCGGCCTCTGCTTCAGCAGGCACAACGCCTAATTTCTCTGTCATGCTGCGACTTCTCGGTCGGCAGCCTGCGGTGTGCTCCAATTCCGGATTTCTAGTCCTGGCAGAAATTGTATCTCCATCTTATTCCTTCCCCTCTTCCTATTCCTCCTCCTCCTCCTCCTCCTGTCTCTTGACGTATGAAACCTCTCTTCACTCTCACTCCTCTCCTTCTTCCCCACCCCTCTCCAACTACCCCTTTTCAACTGAGGTTTAGGCTGTAGCTGTTTTCAAATTCCAGTTCAGCCATCCTGACGTTGATTCTGTAGTTTTCCCAAATCCCTTGGCAGCTAATGCGGGTATTCATTTTTCAAGAACGCTGCGAGTCGTTTCTTCCTTCCATCTTGCGTAATCCTCCGGGAAAGTGGTTTTTATTCTCAGTTTTAAGGTTTTTTTTTTTAATCTGTCTCTGGTGTTGGGACAGGGCGGTAAGTGTTGGGGTATCTCCCATTGTAAGCCGTGTTTGGAGATTCCCGACTCCCCTCCCTGACCGAGATCCTCTTTTCTTCCCCTTTTACTTTGTGGTGTTTTTTAGGATTGGCTAGTCTCCTTTACCCATACGTACTACCACATTCTAGCGGTTGCACCTTTTAAGTCGCAGGTGGTCTTGCCTCTGCTGCTTCAGAAGTGGGATATTTGCTGCCTGTAGCATATCGATGGGTTCGCTCTTTTGTTTTTACCATTGACAACGTGACTGCCTTTTTACATTTTTTAGCATTTTCCCTTTTATTGTTCTGACTTTTCTGAGACGTCACACTATCGGAATGGACCACATTTAAAACAAGGGACTGATGACCTTGCTGCTTGGTCCCTTTAAACCCCAACCAACCAACCATCCAACCATCTTGCTTGACCGATTTAATGTACTGTGGCTTTGTATTGAACTGGATTTTAACAGGACGTTAAACTTTATTTCAACCATTATTTAGTTGGCGTAGTGAAGCTCAATGTTTTTTAACTTTACTTGCAGACAGATGAAACGTCTCTGTGAAGTCGTTTCATAACACACTTGTCGAATTCAGTACAACTTGTTCACTTTACTACCTGATTTTAGCTCAATAAATTATGAATAATCCGCCTCGTTTGCGAAAATTCCCGATATTTACCCAGGTTTCAACGTGGATAACCACGCCTTCTTCAGAACAAAATAAAAAACAGCTTGCCTAACTGGGCATAGTCAATTTCTAAATGATTTTAGAAATTGACTATGCCCAGTTAGGCAAGCTGTTTTTTATTTTGTTCTGAAGAAGGCGTGGTTATCCTCGTTGAAACCTGGGTAAACACCGTGAATTTTCGCAATCGAGGCGGATTATTCATAATTTATTTAGATAATTACGATTGCTGACGCGCTGCAATGCTGAAAGTTCTTTGATTTTAGCTCAATTTATGAACTCTTCCAGAAAGACTGAGCGCTCAAATCGCCTATTGAATATTGATACTATATGTGTGTTTTAATGTGGGGTTTCGCTTTTGTTTTGTGGGAAACGCTTAGTTGGTCATCGTCTGCTGGGAGCAGACGATGCTGCTTCTCGTTTGAACGAGAGCACAGGATGACCAACTTAGGTTTACAATGCGCGAACAGAAACGTTTACTCGTCTTAGTCGAAGACTGTTTTTGTGTGTGAGGTAGGTGACGGAGGGCTACCCCTCTGGTAGCTTCCGCTGCACGGTGAGCTAGGTAATCTAGAAAGAGAAAGGGTCACTCTTCGGTGAACGCTTGGTGAGTACGGATCATAGCTCTTAAGGGGGTTTCAGGTGATAGGAATCAGGTTGAGTTAAGACTTCGTTATGTTTAACTGGTGAAATACTTAAGAACTTCAGCTTAACTGAAGCGTGTGAAACCAATTATTTTTTTAATGATTTTTAATCTTACATTTTGTGGAAATTGCTTTTGTCTTTGTGTGTCGATTTTGTGCCACGTATCTGGTAATCAATGACCCTTCTGGTCCACCACAGCACCGCAATAGGCTTTGTTTTAACAGTCTGATTGTTTAATGAGCTACAATTTCTGCAAGAATATCTGTTCTTTCGTGCGCGTTCTACAAAGCAGCAAAACAGTTTGAGTCACAATGCACCACGTGCTTTAGTTCGGCCGTTTGCAGGCAGCAGACGCAGTTAGTATGTTGAATAATTATCGCACAGCCTTGTGTATTGGTTAAACTTCTGTCCAGAATAGTGCATGCGTAGAATCATAATGCAAACCCCACTGAGATATTTTTATGGTATTAATGCAAAGGAGATGACAGTATAATGATCTCCCACTCCCGTCTTCTGTGTTTCTTCTTGCAGTAGTTAAACTGTGCTCTGTTTCATTCTCACGTATATCTTACTTAAATATTTCGAGTCAGGCACCATTTATGTTTAGTTACGATGTGCAACCAAATATTTATTTACAATAAATAATTTACGTGAAAGATAAATTCATTGGTGTCGATCCTACCCCTTTACTCCGATTTCCAATCCTGAATTAACCAAGTTGCTTCATGCACGACATGGAGTGTTATTTATCTGGCTGCTTAAAGAAATTTGCGTACTTGTAATTACATTATTAAAGTACTTACACTAACAATTTTCCAGCTCCGATATTTTCTAAATGGTTAGGAAGGGCTCGGGCTGGTGGCGACCCTGAATTTCTGAATTTTTATCGTTAATTGTGTGAGAGAAGCAGCTAGAAATGCGAGATAACGTATATGGCTCGATGAGCAACGTCGTAAACATAGTAATACGTTACACAGACTTAAGAGACATAGAATTCCGCTATCAGTACCGTCTAAAGAAAATAATATTTGTTGTATCAATAACAGACACTAAATCGGACAGCCTCTGCAGATGGCCTCGCACTTCGAGTATCCAGTGTAGAGGTAACTGACTTCGCACCCCTCCTCCTCTCTTGTAACGTCTGCCAATGGAGTCTCTAGAGCGTCTCGTTAGCGCTCTGATGCCGTCTGAACGATCGCGTAACGCAATTCACGGCTCTTCGTTGGATCTTCTCTCTCACTTCTATCAGTCCTACCGGGTAAGGATACCATATTGATGAACAGTACCGAAGAATCAGTCGAACAAATGACTTCCTTCGTGGATGAATTACATTTCCTTAAGAATTTTCCCGTGAATCTCAGTCTGGCATCTGCTTTCCTATTATTTGTTTTATGTAATCATTCCACTTCAGGTCGCTTCGGAGAGTTACTTCGAGATTATTACGGTAGATGCTGTTTCCAACAGTTTCTCAGAAATAGTATAGTTGTACAGTAGTGGCTTTCTTTTCCTATGCATGCGTAATGTGTTACATTTATTTACGTTCGGGCCCAACTACCAGAGCCTGCACCTCACAAATCCTCAACAGGTCATTCTAAAAATCGATACTGTCTTCTGGCGTTGCAACTTTGTTATAAACAACCGCGCCATCTGTGAACAGTCTTACAGAGCTTCCGACGCGTTCTACAAGATCATTTATTTACAATGTAAACAGTTACAGTCCTATCACACTTCCTTTGGGTACTCGGGAAATTACTTCCGCAATTGTCGATTTATTCCGTTAAGAGTGACGTATTGAGTTCTAACTGGAAGTAAGTCTTGAATCCAGTCGCAGATCTGGTCCGATAATTAATTATCTGGTATTTTTATCTCTAAGCGGCAGTGCAGGAGGGTTTCAAATAACTTTCTGAAGTCAAGGAACACGTCATCAACCTGAGCACCATTGTCTACGGTAATGTGGATCTCATGGAAGAACAGAGTGAGCTGAGTTTCACAAGATCTCTGTTAGGGGAAACCATATTGATTTTTGTAGAGGAGATTTTCTTTCTGCGAAACTCTTTACTATAGAACGTGTTCCATGATTCTGCAACTGAGTGACATCAATGATATAAGTCTATAATGTAGTACGTCTATTCTATGGCCTTTCTTGAAAACAGTAGCGACTTGCATTTCTTCCCAGTCGCTAGATACCCTTCGTTGTTAAAGCGATCTACGATAAACTGCAGCTAGAATGGAAGCAAGTTCTTTCGCATAATCTCTATTGAATCTTATAGATATCTCATCTGGTTCTGACGTCTTTCCTCTCACTGCTAAGCGATTGAAGGTGCTTTCCTGTTGCGCAATCGGTTATCTCAATACCTTCCATTTCGACATTCATCCGGAGATAGAAAGGAGGGACCGTGTTACAATCTTCCGCGCTGAAACGGTTTCGGAAGATCGGATTCAGCATAACGGTATAGTTTCCCTTCAAAGCCAGTGGCTGGCGTCCTCTATTACTGTACAGCTCTTTCTCTAATGATCACTACGTTGTCAGGATGTTGCACTGTAGCATTCCTGCGCGTGGCTGTAGACTTTCCGTTATATACTCCCATGTATCCATCCGTTTGGCAGTATTGAGATATCGCCACATTTCCATGAATATCATACACGTCATCTTCTGACGAAATTCGGGTGATACATTTATAGCACATTTCGCTTTTTGTAGTGGAGTTTGATATCCAGACGACATTGAGGTTTCGTGACTTCTTTCCTTTTTTGTTATTAAAAGCGTACAAATTTTGTAAATTAACACTTAGACAAGCGATCACTATCGTATATATTATGGATGAATGTACGAAAAGATACGAGTCAGATGGTGTTGCTAGTTGGGAGTTCATGAAGTGTAGGTTTAGTAGCTTAATCGGGAATTGTTTTATTTCTCCACTTATTTTTGTCAATGCTCACATCATTTTTTAATTCCTAAAGCAGTGTCAACTGTCTAGTCATTTTCAATAGCCCTATAAAAAATAAGAAACCGTATACAAGAAGACTTGTCAAGACATTACATTAATAAACTAAACAAATAAAAAAATATACTACTTAAAATTCAAAAGTGATGTAAATTATTCTTAGTCGATGGCTTTGTCAGAACATGGAGAGTGTCAACATTTCCATGAGGCTCCTGATGGTGGATTGACTGGAACTAACAAATGTTCCTCACTGTATGGCAAGACGTGACTGCAGGAGCTATTATAGTTTGGTTTTGTATGTAAAAGTAAGTTAACGTAGAACAAACGCCTTATGATTGCAGCCAACTGCTTACAGAATTTTGGGATAGCATATAAAGGAAACAGTCAATGGCACAGGCAGAGATGTTATTGGTTGGTTAACGATTTAGTACGGAGGTGAACCCTTAATTCACCGACAGAATTTCCGAGGCTGATCTGGCGTATTTTCAGCGTATTTTGTTAAAGAGGCACCTGGTTTCCGCTACAGAAGAATGCAGCTAGTTTGGTATCTTATCCCTATTTGTTCTTATGTCTATATCGTCTGAAATGTTGATATACATCTACATCTAAATGGATACTCTGTAAATCACATTTAATTGTCTGGCAGAGGGTTCATCGAACCACTTTCACAATAATTCTCTGTTTCTCCAATTTCGAGCAACGGACGGAAAAAATGAACACCTAAATGTTTCAGTGCGAGCTGTGATTTCCCTTATTTTATGATGATGATGAACGTTCCTCCCTATGTAGGTCGGTATCAACAAAATATTTTCGCATTCGGAGGAGAAAGTTGGTCACTGAAATTCCGAGAGAAGATTCCGCTGCAACGAAAAACACCTTTGTTTTAATGATGTCCAACCCAAATCCTGCATCATTTCAGTGACTCTCTCTCCCCTGTTTCGCGATAATACAAAACATGCTGCCCTTATTTGAACTTTTTCGATGTACTCCGTCAATCCTATCTGGTAAGGATCACACACCGCTCAGCAGTAGTCTAAAAGAGGACGGATAAGCGTAGTGCAGGCAATCTACTTAGTAGATCTGTTACATTTTCTAAGTGACCTGCCAATAAAACGCAATCTTTGATTAGCTTTCCCCTCAACATTTTCTACGTGGTATTTCCAATTTAAGTTGTTCGTAATTGTAATTGCTAGGTGTTTCGTTGAATTTACGGCCTTTAGATTTCACTGATTTATCGTGTAACCGAAGAACAAAGGATTACTTATAGCACTCATGTAGATGACCTCACAATTTTCGATATGAGGATCAACTGAAAATTTTTGCAGTATACAGATATCTTTTCTATACTGTTTGTACCGTTTTGCAATTTGTTTTAATCTTCTGATGACTTTACTAGTCGATAAATGACAGCATCATTTGCAAACAACGTAACAAGGCTGTTCAGATTGCCTCTCAAATCATTATATAGACAAGGAACAGCAAAGGGCCTATAACACTACCTTTGGCAACGCTAGAACTCATTTCTGTTTTACTCGATGACTTTCCACCAATTACTATTAACTGTGACCTCTTTGACAGGAAATCACGGATCCAGTCACATAATAGAGACGATAGTCCATAAACAAGAAATTTCACTACGAGCCGCATGTGTGGTGTAGTGTCAAAAGCCTCATGGAAATCTGGAGATACAAAATACACTACTGGCCATTAAAATTGGTGCAAAATGCGTACCATCACGTTTCCGTCTTTGATAAAGGTCGGATTGTAGCCTATCGCGATTGCGGTGTATCGTATCGCCACGTTGCTGCTCGCGTTGATCGAGATGTTAGCAGAATATGGAATCGGTGGGTTCAGGAGGGTGATACGGAACGCCGTGCTGGATCCCAACGGCCTCGTATCGCTACCAGTAGAGATTACAGGCATCTTATCCGCATGGCTGTAACGGATCGTGCAGCCACGTCTCGATCCCTGAGTCAACAGATGGGGACGTTTGCAAGACGACAACCATCTGCACGAACAGATCGACGACGTTTGCATCAGCATGGAGTATCAGCTCGGAGACCAGGGCTGCGGTTACCCTTGACGCTGCATCACAGACAGGAGCGCCTGCGATGGTGTACTCTACGACGAACCTGGGTGCACGAATGGCAAAACGTCATTTTTTCGGATGAATCCAGTTTCTGTTTACAGCGTCATGATGGTCGCATCCGTGTTTGGCGACATCACGGTGAACGCACATTGGAAGCATGTATTCGTTATCGCCATACTGGCGTACCATCCGGCGTGAAAATGTAGTTATATGTCAGTTCTAGTATAATGTATTTGTCCAATGAATACCCGTTTATCTGCATTTCTTCTTGGTGTAGCTACTTTAATGGCCAGTAGTGTAAATTCGAAATCTCTTGTCAGTAGCACTCAACATTTCGTGCGTGTAAATTGTTAGTTGTGTTTCGCTCGAACAATGTTTTCTAAATTGTGTTGACTGTGTGTTTTTCTTCGAGGTAATTCATAATGTTCGAACGCAATGTATGTTCCAAAATCCTGCTGTATATCGATGTTAATGATATGGACCTGTAATTTAGTGGATTACTCCTGCTACTTTGTTTGAATATCGATGTGACTTGTGCTACTTTCCAATCTTCATATACGAATATTTCGTCGAGCGAATGGTTGTATATGATGGTTAAGTATGGACCTAGTATATTAGCATACTCTGATATACAGTCTGGACCTGCAGACCTGCGTTTGTTATGTGACTAAAGTTGCTTCACTACTCCGAGAATATCTACTTCTACGTTACCCATGTTGGCAGCTGTGCGTTTCGCGTACTGTTTGAGAACATACCTATTCCATTCAGTCCCAGACTCTTGGTGAAGCAGCAGCAGCAGTAGCAGTAGAGATGGATACGTGAAGGAACTGATTGGCTGGACCATCAAACCGTAAGACAAGGCGAATGCTGTGTCAATGAGAGAAAATACTCTTCCCCTAAATTCAGGTTGAAGATCAAGTCAAAATGCAGCTTACTTCAGAGGAAAGGTACTCAATACAAGCACCACAAAAGCTATACAGAGACTGGTGGTTACACTTTTAGGCTATGGAAAAACACACCTGCTGGGGTGACCTACACGTTCTCATAGAGTACACCACGAACATTATTGCTGACCATTTTCCAACTCTGAGGGTGGCGGGTACACGTAAGACAAAGCGTTTTCGACACTATAACTAACACTCATTCGACAATGATTCGATAAGATACCGAACTTTCGTTGGCGTGTTGACGTCCAGAGTAGCCGGATGAAAAATAGCGGCTGTGGGATAGAAACACGTCAGTGCTCACAATCCGCCCGTTTTCTTCATTTGATATCGAATCGACTTAATGCCAGATCGTCACATTGGCCGCTTTTCTCTATGAAACGGTTGCACCTATCGTCTGCAAAGTTGTGGCACAACTTGACCAGAAGAAGGGATCGGTTGGCAGGACATGTTCTGAGGCATCAAGGGATCACCAATTTAGTATTGGAGGGCAGCAATCGTAGAGGGAGACCAAGAGATGACTACACTACGCAGATTCAGAAGGATGTAGGTTGCAGTGGGTACTGGAGACAAAGCGTTTTCGACACTATAACTAACACTCATTCGACAGTGATTCGATAGGATACCGAACTCTCGTTGGCGTGTTGACATCCAGAGTAGCCGGATGAAAAATAGTGGCTGTGGGATAGAAACACGTCAGTGCTCACAATCCACATCCGCAGAAACTACGGAAATTTCGCGTGTGAACATCTTCATTTTGCATCAGTTCATCAGGTCAGTTACCGGACATGCCATAACAAACTAGGAGTTGTAAGCTACCCAAGACTTGACGCTAGTAATATTCTGTCTTTTACTGTACGTATCCTTGTTTCACCGTTCCGTCCTTAAAACAACAAGGTGAAGCATCTTGAATCTTGTGCAAAAGGACAAAGTTAGGATCCAATATGCGCAGGTGCCAAAGGCATCGGTCGTCGTTAGTCGTGTCCCACATAGTGTTTCCCCACGACACGTGCTGAGCGCGCCGAGTGCGATGAGAGGCAGCCTTGTGCAGCAGAAAGAGCCTTTGTGTCCTGCCGTTGCCACCACTTCGCGCCTCAGACAGGTGAGATTTACGGCGAACGCCAGGTAACGCTATACCAGCACTGCTACTGCTGCTGTCTCGTCGTCGCACTTCTCTCGTCTTGCGTCAGGGTGGTGTGTTCCTTTATTACTCTTTCCTCTCAGCGTACAACGTAACACCGAGAGAATTACCTTGTGAGATGGAAGGCTAGCCAAACACCAGATCGATCCGTACACTCAATTCCAAGGTTATGTTAGACTGAGTTTTATAATCTGACATTACCATGTCTTCATACACTGCCGGCAATCGACAGACATATGTAAACAGGCAGTGGGCAACGCCTATATAAGACGACGAGTGTCTGGCGCAGTTGTTAGATCGGTTACTGCTGCTACAATGGCACATTATCAAGATGTGAGTTTCAGCGTGGTGTTATAGTCGGTGCACGAGCCGTGGGCACAGCATCAACGAGGTAGTAGCGATGAAGTGGGGATTTTAGTGTATGACCATTTTGCGACTGTACCGTGAATATCAGGGATCCGGTGAACATCAAATCTTCGACATCGCTTCGGCCAGAAAAAGATCCTGCAAGAATGGGACCAACGACGACTGAAGAAAATCTTTCAACGTGACAGAAGCGCAACCCTTCCTCAAATTGCTGCAGATTTCATTGCTGGGCTATCAACAACTGTCAGCGTGCGAACCATTCAACGAAACATCATCGATGTGGGCTTTTGGGCTCCGAAAGCCCACTCGTGTACCCTTGATGACTGCACGACACAAAGCTTTACTCCTTGCCTAGGCCCGTCAACACCGACATTGGACTGTTGATGACTGGAAGCATGTTGCCTTGTCTGACGGGTCACGTTTCAAATTGTACCGAGCGGATGGACATGTACGGGTATGGAGAAATCCTCATGAATCCATGGACCATGCGTGTCAGTAGAGGCTGTTCAAACTGGTGGATGCTCTCTAATGGTGTTCGGCGTGTGCAGCTGGAGTGATAGTTGACCCCTGATACCTTTAGATACGACTCTGACAGGTGACACGTACGTAAGCATCCTATCTGTTTACCTGCATCCGTTCATGTTCATTGTGCATTCCGACGGACTTGGGCAATGTCAGCAGGACAGTGCGACGCCCCATACGTCAGAATTGCTACAGAGTGGCTTCAGGTACACTATTCTGAGTTTAAACACTTACACTGACCACCAAACTCCCCAGACATGAGCATTATTGAGCATATCTGGGATGCCTTGCAACGTGCTGTTGAGAAGAGATGTCCACCCCCTCGTACACTTCCGGATTTATGTACTGCCCTGCAGGATTCTTAGTGCGAATTCCTGCCAGCACTACTTCATACATTAGTCTCGTAAATGTCATGTTGCGGCACTTCTGCGTACTCGCGGGAACCATACACGATATTAGGCAGGTGGGACAGTTTCCTTAGCTCTTCAGTGGATTTTTCATTTGTTATTATTAGAACAATGAGAGCTCAGAAGCAGCGTACCGAGAGAAGTAGCACAGTGGTTAGCTTACTGGACTCAGAGTCTTGAGGACGATGTTTCAAATCCCTGTCCGACCAGGCATTTCCAGGTTTCCCAAAAATTCTCCAAATCGCTCCAGGCAAATGCCAGGATGATTCCTTCATAAGGGCACGGCGGATTTCCTCCCTTGCCTAACAATCGAATCTTGCGATCCATCTCTAGTGACCTCGATGTCGACGGTACGTTAAACCCTAACTTGTCTTCTTATCTTCCTTCCTTCCTACCTTACACACAGCGTTTGTAGAAAACGTTGTGAAAAAATGGAAATATCACATGAAAATTGTCGTTGGATTTCTTCTCGGTCGTGTTTGTGTCAGCGATGAAATTTGCTGAAGGTCGACCAAAACTGATGATTATTCAAAACAAAAAATGTGTTGTATGTAACGTGGTTGAGGAGAATGAGCATGCGGGTTACCATAACACAGAGGCGTCTGTAGGTATATAGAAGACTACAGTACATTCATCTTTGGAAGAATATGTATCTGCGAAAAACATTAGATTCCAGAAGATTACGCGCACTTTACACGAAGCTTAGTAACAGGCTCTCGTCGGCAGGTTTAAGGAAATATCCCAATAATTCGAGCGGGGAAATGCAGAATCTCTATACAACATTGTAACATTAGACGAAATTTGGTTATATTCGTACGAGCTGGGAACTATGTAAGATCAAAAGATAACTACAGAAGTGGTTCGCTTGCAAAACACAGGAAAAATGAAACTTCCTGACAGATTAAAACTGTGTGCCGAACCGAGACTCGAACTCGGGACCTTTGCCTTTCGCGGGCAAGTGCTCTACCAACTGAGCTACCCAGGCACGACTCACGCTCTGTCCTCACAGCTTTACTTCTGACAGTATCTCGCCTCCTACCTTCCAAACTTTACAGAAGCTCTCCTGCCTCTCGGTTCGGCAGACAGTTTTAATCTGTCAGGAAGTTTCATATCAGCGCACACTTCGCTGCAGAGTGAAAATCTCATTCTGGAAACATCTCCAAGGTTGTGGCTAAGCCATGTCTCCGCAATATCCTTTCTTTCAGGATTGCTAGTTCTGCAAGGTTAGCAGGAGAGCTCAGTTGGTCAGTCTGCGTTTGGCAGGGCAGCAGTGCGCACCGCGCTCGGCCGGCCACGCCGCTGCGCGCGCGGAGTGTTTTGTTTACATCGTCGTCACAGCGATTCTCAGTCGACCACGCTCTAATGGCCAACTCTTACAGGAAGAACACTCTTAAGTTCACCTTCTCAAATGAATACACTCGGCCCAAAGCACTGGCCGTCGAACGCTTCCTACGCGAAGACGTGAAGATCCCCCGTGACGAACTCATCGGCATACACCTATCGATCATTAGCTGCGTCGTTTATGTTAAGATGACTTCCGACGCTGCCTGCAACGAGATTATTCAAAGGACGCGACACGGACTAAAATTTCGGCACTCCGACGGAAACGTCGGGCCTGTGGATGTTGACCATGCAGGACTTGGCCTTCGGACGATCCGTGTATTCGAACTGCCTTTCGAGGTGATTGAAGATGAAGTAATCGCGGCGCTAAGCCCGTCCGGAAAAGTCCAGAGCCACGTAGCCCAGACATGGGCACAGTTCAGGACGTATCCGGTGCTTAATGGTGTGAGACAAGTCTGAATCGATCTCAAACGTCACGTTCCATCGTACATTTCTATCGGCGGCTGCCGTGCCATGGTCATTTACGACGGACAACCTCGAACATGTTCCGGTTGTGGCAAAGAAGGCCACGTCCGTAATGAATGCCTGCAACGCCGCATCACACAATTAAGGCCCGACGATACGAACACCGACAGAACCACGATCACCCTTCCCGTTACCTATGCGGCGACACTGAACGTCCAGGCCACACAAGGCGCCGTTCATGAGCGTCTCTCCTGTCCGATACCCCCGGAGACGTCCCAGCACCTTGACACCGACGATGCCGCCCGTGAACATGTCCAACAGACGGACACACCCACGCTAGAAGATCACAAGGATGCCAGTGAGAGTGTTCTGGGGAATGACGACCGCATCATAGCACCCGCGGCTTTTGTACGGGAACGACGTGAATCTCTTCCTTCCTCAGACACCGAAACTCATTGTTGAAAGCAGAAGTCGCCCAAACGACGAAAAAAAAAAATAACCGCCGCAAGACATCAGAATCGATCATTGAGCCCCTTCCACAGGACGAAGAGATGGCATATCACTCTGACGGAGAACATAATAACACTTTCTCCTCTGCCACGGAGACGCGTCATCCACAAGACGGTGAACCGTCCAACAGAGATCGTGTGCAAGCCCCGCGCTCAGACGCCATGGAACACAGCACGCCTGTTGTCACCGACGCAATTGAGCCGACTCGGCCAGCGGTGCCTCCTCTCGCCGATGTCAAACCTGTCGGACATTTTTCATGGGCGGATGACACGGATATCCCACCTCCATCTGATGAGCAAATGAGATCTGTTCCTCCGTTAGACCAACACTAAAGTGGGGGAAGTTTCTACGGCGACTCCTGCGACTTCTATGGACTTCCAGCATCCACCACAACAATCTTCACCAGCTACGCACCTATCGGCAGCACGGATCTCCCATCAGGCGTACCGATTAGCTTCTATCAATACTAATAATATCGGCTCCCCCGCTAAACTTCAACTGCTCCGTGACACGCTAAGAGCAGCGGACATCGACATCTCCCTGTTACAAGAACTGAGGACAGCAACTTGGACTGGGTGTTATGGATATGAGGCGTACGCCGCCCCTGCAGCTATCGAACACACAGGCACAGCCATCCTCCTCCGAGAAGGGATTGCAGTTTCCGATGTCGCATACCTCCCAGCAGCGCGAGGGGTGGCCATAACAGTTGAAGGACTCAAAATCATAAATCTCTACCCCCCATCGGGCACTGATAATCGGAGGGATCGCTCCCACTTCTACGCAGAAGATATCACACCTTTATTCCTCGGCCGATACGATCATCTCATCGTAGGCGGAGATTTCAACTGTGTTCTCGAGCGCAGAGACCAATACCCCCATTTCACCACATGTCCGGAACTTCGCTTCCTCGTCCGCCGCCTTCGTCTTCTCGACACTTGGCGAGTGGTACACGGCGACCGCCCGGGGTATACACACATCACAAACCACTCCGCCAGCCGACTTGATAGAATATACATCTCTAACGCTCTAAAATCAGTCCTCCTCGACGCGGAACTTTGGCCGTCTGCCTTTTCGGATCATGACATCTACATCTGTACCATGAACCTAAGTCGACAATCTATATGGCTCAGTGCAGGACCTTGGAAACTCAATGTCGCGCTACTGCGGGACCCTGAATGTCGACAACAGGTCACCGACACGTGGCGCACCTGTGTTCAACGAATTATGGGTTACGAGACCACACTGCAGTGGTGGTTGCTGTGCGCCAAACCGGCCATCCGACGCACATTGACACACTATGGCAGAGCCAAAGCCAGGTGGAATCACCATACAACTGATTTCTACTATAGCGCTCTACGTGAACTAATGGATCAACCTCCACCCCGGATCGTCCAAAATAAGCTCAACGCATCAAGGCAAAGATTTTAACCTTGACCAGATACCGTCCAGAGGGAGCTATTGTATGAGCACGCAGCCAAGATAGAATTAACGGTGAAGAATCTTCTATGCAACATATTATTCAAAATGTTCGTCGACGCCGACAGACATTAATGACAACTTTAGACTTACCTGATGGACGACGGCTGACTTCGCAAGCTACCATTGCGGATGCATTCACAACGCACTATAGACTTTTCTATCAAGAAGTACGTGCCGGTGCAGAGGCCATTGCAGAGGTTGCCCAGGAGACACTTGGTACCCTAAACGCAGCAGCTGCAAACCTCCTGACTTCTGAAGTGGCCACCGACGACGTCCAAGGCGCTGTGGCCAAAGGGTCTCTGAACCGATCTCCCAGCCCGGATGGTTTATCTCCCGAATTTTACAGAACCTTCCAAAATTTGATGATGCCACGATTTAGGGACACGTACTGGGAACTTTTGTCCGGCGCGGCGAACCCGCCACCAATGTTCATGGAAGGCTTAGTTATACCAGTCCCGAAACCCGCAGGAGGAACACGACTCGACAGTTATCGGCCGATCACGTTACTCAATTCCGACTTCAAGATTTTCACACGCCTTCTAGCAGTGCGACTCAAACATGTCTTACGAGACATTGTTTCCCACGAACAAACATCTTTAGGCGGCGATCGTAATATACAGACAGCCCTCAGTGAATATTGAGATGTGATCGCTGTGGCAACACACTCGCGACTGCCAGGCGCTTTAATCTCCATCGACTTCAAACAAGCGTTTGACCGCGTCAATCATGCATTCCTCAACGCATTGATGAACCGAATGGCAATTCCCCCGACCTTCACACAAGTGATTATGCGGCTCCTTCGTGGAGCAACGTCCAGTCTTCTCGTCAACGGCAGACTTACAAAACCTATACGGATTGAACGCTCAGAACGGCAGGGTTGTCCTTTATCGACGGTGCTTTATGCCATTGCGATGGAACCACTCATTTGCGGATTACGGCGACGTTTGACACGTATTCCACTCCGGGATCATATATTCCGCTGCCTAGCTTACGCGGACGACTTGGCCCTCGTCATACGTTCAGCGGCCGACGTACAAGCTGCGATGCAGTGGATTACCCGTTACAGTGCAGGGGCAGGGAGCGCTATGAACGTGGCAAAATCATGCGCCATGAAGATCGGCCGCGGCCTTCCCGCCTCCCATTTCAACTGGTGGAAACCCTTCGCTGTCTCGGGTTGGTGTACACGCGAGACATTCGCCGCACCTCGGCGATTAATTTTCGGGCGCTACTGCAACGCATTCGGGCCAACATACAAAATCACATACTACGCCCGCTGAATGTGTGCCAGAGAGTCACCTTCGTCAATACCCATTTGGCAGCCAGGATACCCCATATAGCGCAGATTCTGCCCATCACTGCGACAATGGCGGCCAGATTACAGGTGGCTTTTGGCTATTTCATTTGCACTGGACACATCTTCAAAGTCCAGTATGAAGCCCTCACCTTACCGAAGCGGGATGGTGGCCCCGATCTGGTTAATTTGAGAGCCATGACTACGGCACTTTACACCAATACTATGCTCCGGTTATGGAAAAGCCAAAATGCTAGTTTTACTGGAATGTTGACCACCGAGCTCGCACATGTTTCGAGACGCCCACCGACGTCTTTGGCACACATCCCCCCTCCGATGTCACATATCGGCGGTTTCTTTTTGGAGTACAGCTACATTTGCACCGAGCTCCCCAGGACCAGGAAGACGACCACCCGCGACATCTACCGCCCTCTCCGAAAGTCTCCACCCCGCAACCCCGTCGAAACACGTCACGCCCAGGTTTCATGGCCTACAGTTTGGAAAACGATGAACCAACCATATCACACCACTGACACCACCTCTATGTGGTACCTTCTCGTCAACGGCAAGTATAGTACAAGACAGAAACTGCATCGCATCGCACTGGTGGACTCACCCCTGTGCCTCGAGTTCAATGTCGAAGATACAGATTTACATCGTTTGGAGTGTGGGCCAGCAGCAGCTGTCTGGACCCTCGTACAGAAGATTGTGGCTTTGTACCTCTGAGTACCACCACATCACGTTTCTCCTACCATGATGATATATCCCGACACGACCCACTTTCAATCGGCTAAGTGGCACGCCATCACATGGATCAGTGGCATGGCTGTCAACTACATCTTCCGGGACGACATCGTCGATCCGGCGGACTTTTGGACACGCCTCCAAGTACATCACCACACCCTTCGCCGACAGCGACACTATCGGGCCATTTTCGCGAAATATTTACAGAGTATTTTCACCAACCTGCCTCAAAGCTGGAATCTCAACGAACAGTGCCAGCCAAGACTGGACGATCCCACGTTCCCCTTCAATGGTCAATGATAGAATGCATTTTGTTCTGATGGCGCGCCAAAGTGGAGCATGGCGCGGAAAGTATTCCTATTTTATTTCACTTCTCTTTTCTCGTCCTCTTCTAAGTTTTTTTTCTCCTTACACCTGTTTATCCTTTTCACACATAGCTCTCTATCTGCAGCCTATTTGTTTCCTTTCTCCTTTGCTCGTAAAAAAAAAGGTTGCTGCTGGTGGTGAGACTGTATACTCATTTATGTTAACAAAGAAAATAAAAATAAAAAAGAATAAAAAAAGGCCGTTGCGGAAATATAGCTACCTTTTATGTTTTCCGTTTTCAAAGGATATTGGTTATTTTATGAAGAACGTAGTCTTTTATTTTCATAAACAAGAGGTTTTTGTTTGTTTTCTTATAAGCTGCAAAATAAAAAAAGATGGTAAAAATTAAATAAAAAAACAAAAAATAAAATAAAAGTTAAAGTTGGTAGAGCACTTTCCCGCGAAAGGCAAAAGGTTCCGAGTTCGAGTCTCGGTTCGGCGCACAGTTTTAATCTGTCAGGAAGTTTCCTATCAGCGCACACTCCGCTGAACAGTGAAAATCTCAATCTTTTCACAAGAAAAATGGTTCAAATGGCTTTGATCATTATGGGACTTAACATCTGAGGTCATCAGTCCCATAGAACTTAGAACTATTTAAACTTAACCAAACTAAGGACATCACAAAACATCCATGCCCGAAGCAGGATTCGAACCTGCGACCGTAGCGGTCGCGCGTTTCCGGACTGAAGCGCCTAGAACAGCTCGGCCACCGCGGTCGGCAAAACATAAGAAAATGATCCCTTGTTTCTTCGGTGACATTGGACATGCTACGACCATTAATTCAGAGGGTTAAAAGACAGCTAATATTGAATTGTGACCAACAAAATGTTATCCACATGTCATCGACGAAATCAGTAAATCCAAACGAACACATCGCATCGTTCTCCATGCTGTGGCAATGCCTCGTTTTACACAGCACATGTAAGAACTGAATATTTTACAAGAAATATCTCACTGTACGTTTTCACCTCATTTATTGCAATGACTGTAAATGGGAGAGTTTTTTGCCGTACATGAAAAAGCACGTTGAGAGGTCCAAATGATCATTTCATTTAGCTTTAAAAGAAGGGAATATGAAGTATTTAATTAATTTAAAATCCAAACGCAGATTAGAATTTTAAAAGAGATGACGAATCAAACGACTGACAGCGTGCATAATTATTGAGCTAGTAAATTTGATACTCAAATCTCAACCTTCCCAGCGATTTCGCACCAACTGACAGGTTCCCAAGGAAAAGGACCAAAGGATAGGAAGGTGCGCGTAGTTTCTACATTTCTGGAAATCAGATCACTGAAATACTCCCAAGATGGCGTGGAAGTTAAGAGCCACTGAGTTCAAACTCGTATCGCAGATACGCTTCCGCAGATGGAGACTATTTTTCGCGAGGGCGCTGCTCTGGCGCTACCGCAGAATGTCCAACCTAATCATCAGGAGTCAGGAGTCCTCTCACCACTCCGCATGAAATGCCGAACGATGGTCAGTCAGCATTTCTCGTTGGTAACGTTGGCAGTATGAAACAACTTTTTCCCAGAGTAACCACACCACTGCGTCACCATCAAGGAAATAAAACCAAGAGACAAACGCTCCGACTCCACGGTCGTTGGATTTCGGTACGTAGATAAGACTGGCGTGCAAGTCAGTTGACACCTTAGTTGTAACGAGTTCTGTACTTCATTACCTTGAGGTTAGGTGTGCAAAGAAAATTCATGTTGCGAATCTGGACACACAAGTTACGAAGATGAAAGTTAAGGCTGCGATCGTGGTAACGACACGGGTTCGTTTTAACACTAGCATCAGTGTTATTTGTCTGTAGGACTTCCTTCTGTTCCTAAGTAATTCAAATACGGTATGTATGAGATGTGTTTCCGTGTGCGACTACTGATACTGAATGGTCAAGGAGACAGGCAGTTTTGCAGATAAGGCCTAATTTACCTGTAAAATTGAAGGAAGTAGTGACAGGCTTGCAGGTAAGTTTGTGGTCGATCGTACACCATCTTTTCCTTTAATTAATCTCGCCACGAGTGGGAACGAAACAACGATCTAATCCTTTAACGGGCTTCACAGATAAGGATTTTTGTATTCCTAGCAAGAGGGTTATATATCGATTTCGTTTTGTGCCCTCGCTTCAAACTTTAGAGAGGCAGACTATATAAATATCATCTTTCTTGCTGCAACGGTCAGGCGGCTGTTTACATATCCGTTTGAGGTGAATACCAAGCTCGAATTCCATTTCTGAAATTGCGAATCGACGAATCCTCAGCATGTGTGGGCCCTTCAGTTTTTGTAAGGTGATGGAAAACAGAAACAATCCCACTTCTGTCTATTGTTGAGACAGAGTCACGAAATCTGAGTTCCTCCAAGTGTGTTCTCATACTTCATACTACGCTATTATTCGACGTATCTGAAGATGGTGATACTTTATTCACAGCTATACAGAGTCCTGTGTTTCCACGTCTTTAAAAAATTATGAATTGAAAAATAAAATTGATGCCTAGCATATAATAAAATCTCTCAAATTCCTGAATAAAAAACCTTCAAGTTGCACAGCGAAAATTTTTCTTTTTGCCCAATAAAAGTCTGCAGTTAAAGGCTAATAATGAAATTTGACGGAAACATCGACAAACGACAGATATTGGTGCAGGGATACCGAAGAGAGAGATAATTACCTGATGGAGACGGCAGGTGCTCTTGTTCACAGTGAAATGAGACAGACGAAAATAATGAACGATATCACGTTATCAGTAAAATCTAGGATTGGGGTCGATTGTTTGGGGGGAAAGAGACCAAACAGCGAGGTCATCGGTCTCATCGGATTAGGGAAGGACGGGAAAGGACGTCAGCTGTGCCCTTTCAAAGGAATCATCCCAGAACTTGCCTGGAGCGATTTAGGGAAATCACGGAAAACCTAAATCAGGATGGCCGAGCGCGAGATTGAACCGTCGTTCTTCCGAATGCGAGTCCAGTGTGCTAACCACTGCGCCACCTCGCTCGGCAAAATCTAGTATTGCACTCCAGTTAGAGAAATAGTATAATCTGATAAAAAAATTTAGAAATCGTTTGTCTCTGGCAATAAGAAAGAGATGATTTGGGTGAACAGGGCTAAGGCGTTTCATGTATCATAATTCCATACACATACCTAAATACCTATATTTTGTGCAGTGCCCAGTTATATCATATCCGTCTGCTGTTGGTGTTCCTTTAATAAAAATAAGGCATGACGTTGCACCCTTCAAAATTTTGGTGCCCTGTTCGTCAGAAGGTGTTACGAAAGGTAAGCGGCAAGTTATCACATTTCTGCATCAAGTTTTTTCACGTGCAGAGCCAAGAAAAGCTACTCCCACACCCAAGTCCGCCAGATCATATTTAAGCAGCACGGAAATAAACTGCAGACCGCTGCTGTAGACGGCTTTGAAGGCCGTCACCTTGCCTCAGGATTTCGTGACATGTCTCCTCTTTTATTGCTCCTGTTGCTACCACAGGACACATCACCCACCTGCAGCGTCCTTGCTCATATCAAATATTTCGTGTCGTATAGGCACCGTAACTATACATCGTTTGATTGATAACTCAGGTGGCTGATTTTTCATATCTGTAGAAGCTACACTGTCAGTCCTTTCAGCGATCATAATTAAGTCATCTCAAAGCATATAACGCTTAATTAAAGTACCATGACATTGCAAATTTTCGTACTCTTTCGTAACGTTATGTTTTCAACCACTTACATAAACGGAAAAACTGGTTGCAGCCGACATCGGGGAACATCATTTTAGATTCCGGAGAAATACAGGGGCACGCGAGGCAAAATTCACCCTACTATTGATCTTAGAACATAGGTTAAGCGAAGATAGACCTATGTTTATAGCACTTGTAGACTTAGAGAAAGATTTTGACGATATTAACTGGAATACCATCTTCGAAATTTTGAAGTTAGTAGGGGTAAAATACAAGCAGCGAAAGGCTGTTTGCAACTTGTACAGAAATCAGACGGCAGTTACGAGGGGGACGAAAGGGAAGTAGTGGTTGAGAACGGAGTGCTGCGGATGTATATTACCGCGTCGCCCGCCGTGCCTCTGCTTCCGTATTCTTCGACACGCCTGGTAATTCGAATCGCTCTTCCCTATTGTTTAACCCATAGTACAGGGGTCAGCTGTCTTCATGATATGGTAAATTGTGTTTCATTTTATCTTCGCGGCTAGATGCCCCTCCTGTCGCCGCAGTCGTCTGTTATTCGTGTGCGCCACGTGTCCGCGATTTTCCCTTGATGACAGAGGAGGACCGCCTAAACACGACAGTCGGTCTGGCCGGTGTACCAGACCAGCGGTCATTAACTAGCCGTATGTATTCGACACGGTTGAGGCTCACCTCCCTGTCTCGCGAGCCAGCGTGCTCCGCGTTACGCTGTACGAGTAAGTTTTCGCAGTTTTCATTGTATCCTAAAAACGGTTATTTACTAGCCGCGCAGAGTGGCCACGTGGTTTGAGGCGCCATGTCAGGGATTGCACGGCCCCTCCCGCCGGAGGTTCGAGTCCTCCCTCGGGCATGGGTGTGTGTGTTGTTCTTAGCATAAGTTACTTCAAGTAGTGTGAAAGCCTAGAGACCGATGACCTCAGCAGTTGGGTACCTCAGGAATTCACACACATTTGAACGTCCGGTTATTGACTATTGTTGATCCAATTTTTTTCTTCATTTTTGTTTGTGCTGTGGAGCGCTACGAAGTGCGAAAAATCAAAGAGATTTGCACACCATTCTTCGCAAAATAAGTTTGTTTGGAGCGCCATTTTTGGGAGAGGAGGGAGTGGGAACACAGTAGAGCACTGAAAGTGGCGAAATTCCAGTGACAGCACTGATACTGGGAACTCAGTTACTTATATAGTCCATTCGTCATTTACACGATATATTGTAATGACTTAGAACGAATAAGTTCATAGGTTATTAACTTAGTTTAAATTCAAATGTGGGTGCACCGTGACTATTTGCAGAAGAAGATATCCAATGGTTTGCACTAAATGTATAACATAATTCTAAATAAAAATTATTATGCGAAACAAAATGAGATGCCCAGAAGGCACACTCTGAGTTTACTTTTTAGTTAAGCTAGGCAGATAATATTGTTGGACAGGTGAACAAATATTTGGGTAAATGCAGATTCCTTTTCGTCTAATGTTGTAGTAATAAACATCATTAATCCGATTGAACTGTAATTGAGTATTTACGGCGAAGTCCACGGAGGAAAATGTAAAGATACCTAATTCCTTAAATCGTTACCTACAAGTCACTCGAGCTCACAGCGACATATTATTCTACTGACAGTCGTCAATGAACAGAAATCTTTCGTTCTGAGAGGCGAACTGTCTCAAAACATATGTCCAAATCACATTATCGATTAAAAATAATGAAATTTGCCTAGCTTAGTGATTTCTTTTTCGGCTGGGCGTACAATGACCCGAGGTGCAAAATTAGCTGAACTGAGATGTTTGAGACGCTTTAAAATCTATAAATGTTTTCAGCTTACATTCTCATCAGGCGTAAACATTGTTCAGGCCTTTCTAGCTGCGTCCTTTGCTTAATATTTGTCATTTGTTTTCTTTCCATTGGTGTATAGAATTGAATATCCTGTCATTTTCGCTCTTTGTTCTTGTTAAGATGGAGATCATTTGTTGAAAAGAAGTCGATAACTTTTTTGATCACCTTTATATTTTGCTATGTCACCGTACGTCTATTTGGATTGATTAGAGTACTTGTGTCATCTGCTACATTTCCTTGATGTGTCTGAAGTGGAAGATAATTCAAGTATATGCGCTGTAACTTTAAACGCTGTATTTGCGGTTTAAATCTTGTGTCATCGCACGTGATCTTTCGTAATAGTTAATCAAACCGTAATCTTCCATAAATACTATGACAAAGCGTTGTTAGAATCCACCTGCAGCACTGCCATCTAACGGACTCCTCAGCTACGTGACTCACAGCTTTACGTCTGCGAGTATCTCGTCTCCTACCTTCCAAACTGTGAGTACCGGGCGTGAGTCGTGCTTGGGTAGCTCAGTTGGTAGAGCAGTTGCCCGCGAAAGACAAAGGTCTCGAGTTCGATTCTCGGTCCGGCACACAGTTTTAATCTGCCAGGAAGTTTCATATCAGCGCACACTCCGCTGCAGAGTGAAAATCTCATTCTGGATAAATTTAAATGTTAGGAAGTTATGTCTGGAGAGCAGCGTTTTGGAGAGGTGGAATGTAAACAATACGCAGCTGAAACAAAGAAAAGTAGAAGTTTCAGAAATGTGTTGCTATAGAAGAATGTCGAAGATTAGTTGCGCAGATCGAATAACCAACCATAAGTTACTGAATTGATTGGGGAAAGAACATATTTTTGGTACAACCTGACTAAAAGAATGCGATCTTGGCTGATACGAAGCATTCTGAGGCTTCAGAAGCATTCTGAGGCTTCAAGGAATCATCAGTTTGCTAGTGGACGGGAGAGAGAGAGAGAGAGAGAGAGAGAGAGAGAGAGAGAGAGAGAGAGAGAGAGGGGGGGGGGGGGGGGAGGGGGCGGGAGTGGACGGAGGGAGGAATAAAAATTATTGAAGGACTCCAAAGATGGAATAGACCAAGCGAGTTCAAATGGATATGGGTTGAAGTAATTATGAAGAGATGAAAAGGCTTGCAAAGAATGGGCTAGGGTGGAGAGATGTGTCAGACCAGTCTGCTGACCAAAGTCCACGAGAACACCTGTAATATCAATATATTTAGTTGAATCGACAGCCTTTACAGTTGGATGATTTATCGTGGAACGAAAAGTCAAGAATTTTTTTTCTTTTATGTGGACCAAATAGTTTTTTTTTTTTTTTTTTCAGGGTCGTTTCAGATGTCCTGTCTAAATTGATCAGTAACTCGTTTTGATCACTTGATGGCCTTATTGCTCGGCAAAGGAAAGCATCGTCTTTAGACAATCCAAGAAGCTATTCTGCTCAGATTTTCTCCTAAATCGTTTATACAAAGAATGGTTACAAACAGTCTTGAAAGCCTGTACGGCTGTTGAAGTGGACGTTGTGCTGAGAAACAATAGACCAGAAAAAATAAAATTCGATACGTTGAGCCGTACCACAATTATTTATCATTGAAGTCAGTCATCCAGGTCGCTCAGCGCGCAAATTTAAGCACTTGCACTTTCTATAAATACGGTAATACACATTCAAAAGTAATACCGTAAGTTACCACTTGTTGAAATGCTCATTACCAGTTAAGATATGCCTTTTTTGGAAGTTAAAGATTTGAGCTAGGTGAGCAAGAACTGCGTTTGTTCGGTTTGAGGAAACCAAACGAAGAACGCGTTTGTCGACACTGCCTCTGGCAGGCTTCTTGAATTTGCGACTCGATTGGCTAACTTTAGGGCAAGCTAACTCGGAAACGGCGCAACGTATCGAACTGTTTTCTTAAATTAATAGCAAAACAGTCTAGATAGCAAAGGCCTTTTATTTGTTCAAAAATTGTTCAAATGGCTCTGAGCACTATGGGGCTTAACTGCTGTGGTCATCAGTCCCATAGAACGTAGAACTACCTAAACCTAACTAACCTAAGGATATCACACAAATCCATGCCCGAGGCAGGATTCGAACCCGCGAGTCTAGCGATCGCGCGGTACCAGACTGTAGCGCCTAGAAACGCTCGGCCACTCCGGCCGGCTGTTTATTTGTAGGTGAGCTGTTTCAATCATCACATGATCAGCTTCATACCTTCAAAACTGCAATATGATGTAGGATATAAATTAGAGTGATATATAAAAAGAACTTGAAATTAGCTAAAAATTACAAAACATGGATATGTACAAGGAGCAGGAACTACTTCCATAATAACCAATTACTTTGTACATCTACATCTGCTGTAAATCACATGCCGATACTCACAGACATTTCTTTGGAAATTGCTCTGCTGTTGCAATTTTGGAACGGAGGCCACATTCTCCATAGGAACTAACAACATCGTCATTATATTTTCAGGGTGGCCCTGATGGTAACCTGTACATAATGAATGCGATATTTCTTTTAAAAAGTTTTAAGGATATATATGTGACAGCAGCTGCATTAACAAACTGTTTCAACTTTGTTGTAAAATTGTTCTACATAATTTTGGCTTTCTGTTTACTGATGAGTACATCTTTTTGCACATAATCTTTTTGACTTACACCTGGCCGGCCAGAGTGGCCTAGCGGTTCTAGGCGCTACAGTCTGGAACCCCACGACCGCTACGGTCGCAGGTTCGAATCCTGCCTCGGGCATGGATGTGTGTGGTGTCCTTAGGTTAGTTAGGTTTAAGCAGTTCTAAGTTCTAGGGGACTGATGACCTCAGAAGTTAAGTCCCATAGTGCTCAGAGCCATTTGAACTTACACCTGATCGTCTAAAGGTGATTCCGTGCTGTGAGCTGAACGCAGAGCATCCAATATTTAAGAAATAGCTATGCTGCTCTCTCCAGCAGTTGTCTATCGTCATTCAGCTGTTCCTGCTCAGTGGACAACCAATATCCCTGAATAGGGGCATATCTATGTTTTGTGATTTTATAGCTAATTTGAAGTTCTTTTTATATATCCCTCTAATTTACAGCCTGTATGAGTTACATTTGTGAAGGTCTGAAGATGATCATGTGGTGATTGAAACCGGTCGCCTTGTAATAAACGTGGCTTTGCGATCTAGATTGTTTTATAATTAATTTCAAGTATTCTATGTAGAGCGCTGACTTTCTCCAGAAAAGTTTTCAGGCAGGTGTTCCTCAGGAAAACCTCCCCTGTAACAACTTTACACCCTTTCCAGACTCTTTCAGACCATCCTCTATATTAAGAAAAAACTCCCTCTATATTAAGAATATCGGTGGGCCTATAACGCTTCCTTGGGGAGCCGCAGGCATAACTTTGGTTTCGCTAAATGACTTATCGACAAGTACTGTCAACTGTGACTTTTGTAACAGGAATTGTCTCAAATGGCTCTGAGCACTATGGGACTTAACTTCTGAGGTCACCAGTCCCCTAGAACTATGAACTACTTAAACCTAACTAACCTAAGGACATCACACACATCCATGCCCGAGGCAGAATTCGAACCTGCGACCGTGCGGTTCCAGATTGTAGTGCCTAGAACCGATCGGCCACCATGGCCGGCTAACAGGAATTCCAGTGGGGCATTCGTCAATAGTTATACCCCTAGATTGATTTGCCATTTGCAGTACCGCCATTATGGCGAAGTGCTTGTTTTAGTTCTCCAGGCCTAAGACCGTCGTTCCATCAAGACTCCACTATTTCGTCTTACGGCCTCAGGAAGTTGTAACTGTAATCGGTACTGCCCATATCGGTTTGGACAAGTGAGTAAGGACGACACCCGCCCTGCCCGTATGCGCGGGGCAGTTGCGACAGAGCGGCTGACAGTGATAATGACGTGAAAGTAGATCAGTGAAACCCGGCAGCCAGCCGTGGACCGGCAACGGGGTCAAGAGCGGCGGGCTTTCACTGGTCTTCACCAGCTGTCCACGGCTCATCCTGCCCCGCGCCGCGCCGACCGCGGCTCACTCCGGAACACGATTTCACCCGCCGGCGGCCGGGCGACGCCTCCTTCACCTGCACCAGGCACTGCGCCTGCGCGCCATCCACTGCGTCCAGTGGCTGCGACATCCGACTCTGCCAAGTGCCGCGTGACGTGCAAGTTGATTCTGTTACGTCATCCGTAGCGGCCGGTTCTGGGCAGTAGGCACGTATAGGAAGGAAGGTTAGAGTTCAGTGATTTGATGGGTGGTGTCTTTTAAAGATGGACAAACTCGTTGATCTTTGGGAACTAGTTCATTGCTGACGGGTCATTTCCGACACCTGTTTGTTTATACTCATCCACCAATACTTTTTAAATCTAATTGTATAATGCTGTATGGGTTAAAATACTTCAAACTGGAAGTGCTGAACCCAATAAAAAGAGTGTCCCCAGGATCCGAGCTGGTGGGAGGGTGGAAGGCTTTTCACATTAATTTCGCAATCAACAACGAGGAAGTTTTTGTTTAGAATTTGCGAAAAATGTAGTGCGCAGCCTGTACAGCACAGCCTTGTGCGGTTCGCACGATGTTTCGCATACATCGAACCGTCGCCTTTGGTAGGGCTTAGAAATACTCAAATTTTCGACAAAAAGTGAGGAGAAATTTAATACTTGTTCGTAAAGGAGCATAGAGGCTGCATAATGTCGTTAAGAAGCAATAACTACGTCTTTTCTGAGCTATATTAAAATGTATGCATACTTAAAGAACGTAACATTATTTAATTTGATCATAGTACTGACATGGTGTTCATTAACTATCGTATATCGGTGAAACAAATGTGCATTACTATTGCTCATTAGTGCATAACATTGATAGGTTAGTTTTCATCACATTTCACGAACAGTCGTAGCGTTCCTGTAAATACAACCAGATCTTGTTTATAACAAAGCAATATTTATTTATCGTGTGGCAGTACGTATACAAAGGTGTCAAAATGTGAACACACCTCTCCGGAATAAAACAAAAGAAATGACAACGGCTATATAGAGATATCAAGGCCTTTCATGTATTTTATCACACCACCCATCGCTCTCAGGAAATCTTCGGAAACATCCTTGTACTCACGGCGCCAAACGGCATTGGCCGCACGGTCTTGGTGCTGCAGTCATGGAGTGTGCGGCTGGTCCCGGCAGAGGTTCGAGTTCTCCCTCGGGCATGGGTGTGTGTGTGTGTGTGTGTGTGTGTGTGTGTGTGTGTGTGTGTGTGTGTCTTTGTCTTTAGGATAATTTAGGTTAAGTAGTGTGTAGCTTAGGGACTGATGACCTTAGCAGTTAAGTCCCATACGATTTCACACACATTTTTTTGTACACACGGCAGGATATATTGATACAACATGAGGAACACTGCCGGCCGCGGTAGTCTCGCGGTTAAGGCGCTCAGTCCGGAACCGCGTGACTGCTACGGTCGCAGGTTCGAATCCTGCCTCGGGCATGGCTGTGTGTGATGTCCTTATGTTAGTTAGGTTTAAGTAGTTCTAAGTTCTAGGGGACTGATGACCACAGATGTTAAGTCCCATAGTGCTCAGAGACATTTTTTTGAGCAACACTGTCTGTCGTTCCGCTCCAAAGCCACAAGATGGTGATGAAGGTTTTCCCCACGTGTAGAAAGTCTCTGTACATCTTTCATGGCCCGTTCGGATGTGGTTCAGGGTAGTCCAAATTAACTGAGGCTAGTCAAATCCTCGAGGTTTCTTCTGAATGCAGGACAGTTTCAGGCATTGGGGAGGACAGTTTTGTTGCTAGTAGCCCTTACATGGTATTGAATTCAATTTCCATGAATGTCTGGCTGTGACAAGAACGGAATGTCGTGATCTTAGTATTTTTCTTCCCGCACGGAATACATCGTTCAACATTGTGAGGTAGGTGTTGTCAGCAATCTTCTTGCATTCACGCAGTAGCGCGCTCCTCCGCCTAATATCAAGATGATATCAGGGGTACAATAACTGTTTGCGTCCGTGACGTTCCCTAACTCACATATGTCCTCTGGGTGGTACTAAGGGGAATATCCAAAGTCGACAAGCAGAGGTAGCCGGATAATCTCAACAACCTCCTATATATATATCCCACCGGCCATTCACAATTATCTTCTGTACGGAAGCACAAACAGTGGCGGAATTCTTACGGGAATCGGCAAAAAGCCGCGAGTAACGAGTATAATGGGCAGGGGCACTATGAAAATAGTGCGGGACAACAAGTTGGGAATGTGGGTCTCACGGGAGGCGTGCCGGAGTTAAGTCCCTGCAGTCGCACTATCCTATGTGTTCTCGGTGGCTTAGATGGGTAGAGCGTCTGCCAAGTAGGCACGAGATCTTGGGCTCGAGTCCTGGTCGGAGCACACATTTTCAACTGTCCACGTTGACTTACATCAACGCCTGTATGTAGCTAGGGGTATTCATTTCATTGAAATGAATTTGTCACAAGACATGGACTCACACAGTTCTTCTCAATACACTCCAGCTATTAACTTTAGACCGGTTATCAAGATGTGTCATATCAATGTTTAAGGTATAAGTAAATCAAAATGCCAAGTCAAGTAAAGCAATGGAAATAAATATACGAAGGATTCTCAAAATGTCTTCCTGCCCAGTTATTTTACTTTTTAAATATAATCGACATTTCACTCAGTGAATCTCTTCGTCTTTCGAAACAGCTCGTCTTACCATTTTTCCCAAACTTGGTTCAGATAGAGAGCCACATTCTTCTTCATGCGCTTACGGCAGCTGTTCATCAGTAGAAATTTACTGTCTTTTCAGCAGTCAGGTCCAAGAATCCAGACAAAGTCACATGTAGGCAGTTGAAAGCTACAGGGGATTGGGACTGCCTTTCACACAGTGTGAAGAGTCCTTCAGCTTGTGAATCAGTACGGATGTGGGACCGATGCATTACATCAATGCCATGGCGTAACTTGCAGCTATGAGATCTCGAGTTGGATTTTTTTAGCGGCTGTCTGCTTTCAGGGAGACATAGCTTCGCAGAAAACTTCCAAATTACTATTTCTTGATAACAAGTCACGTCATTTTTCGAAACTTTGTTCGTAGAGGGAAAAGAAAGAACAATATCTTCTGGACAGAAGAGTATTTTCGCGTTGCGAAATGTCTTCCAATACATACTTTTTGTGCTGTACTTTCAAAGTTATAGAAGCAAAGAAAAATGTTACTCAGATTGCGAGTAACGCAGCTTTGGGATGATTTTAGCACTATCCGTGCAGAGAGACGCCATATGTCATCTTTCCTAGTCTTTCCGACTGCAGAGTGATATTCTCGAAAGGTATGGGTGGTAGATAAACTTCAGGTCCAAGTATTCCTGTGTGAAATAATACTTCACGCACCTTGTTTCCTACAATAATTTCTTTTCAGTGACTGAAATGTTGCACAAGCAGAGAGAGTAATTTAGATTGGACCGAACCTTCTAACACACTGAATCTATGGACCAGCAGCACATGGTACAACGGTGTGACTCTCCACACGATTAAGACATCTATCAGAGAAGAGATCCCCTTAATAAAACTGAACTCTGATTTAGCGACTGCTTCTCTTCTGTACCCCATTGCCACATATCTCGATTCAAGCTGTAACGTTACACGCACGTAGACGAGTTACTCAGCGCCTGGAACTGGCAGTAGGTGGGATGTTTGCACACCTGGACGCTAACCAGCGGGCAGAGGGCGCGGCGAGGCTGGTCCAGCGGAGCGAACGTTGTCGGTCAGTCGAGGTACAGAGACTGTCGGTGTATCTGAAAATGGGTAAACTCCAGAGCATGTGGACAGCGTTAACTCGCTTACCGGAGGACAGACGGTGCATCAGCAATGGCAGAGTGTAAGACAGTCTGAAATATGGCTACTTACAGCTCTGAGAAATTCTCTAATGAATCACAGTTAAATAACAGAACAAATCTGAGTACATCTGCTATCTCAGAGAAATGAGGTACATCCAGTGAAACAATAATAATTTCAATCACTTCAAAATTACAGAAGTTTGTATTTTACAGGCACAAAACATATTCACAATGAACCTCGGAATTAACAACTTTCAAATGCTTCGTGGAATTTCAACAAACGATGTATCAGATGATAGCATTGCGCTATAGCTATCACCCCTGAAAGCTACAGATATGAAACTGTTCCTTATTTGTTGATTTATTAAATTTTTGTATTATTTTCATTATCAAAATATTTGTCAGAATATAATCCTCCACAATAACGCAGCATCTGAGTAGAGCATGAATATCTCTTATCTTGTCACACTTGTGTAGTTACATTATGTGATCGAAAGTATCCGGATACCCCCAAAACATACGTTTTTCATATAAGGTGCATTGTGTTGCCACCTACTGCCAGGTACTCCATATCAGCGGCCTCAGTAGTTTTTAGCCATCGTGAGAGAGCAGAATATACTCACTTGTGTCATACGTCTATACACTAGATTTCCACACTCCTAAACATCACTAGGTTCACTGTTTCCGATGTGATACTGAAGTGGAAACGTGAAGGGACACAGACAGCACAAAAGCGTAGCGGCCGACCTCGTCTGTTGACTGACAGAGACCGCCGACAGTTGAAGATGGTCATAATGTGTAATAGTCAGACATCTATCCAGATCACCACACAGGAATTCCAAACTGCATCAGGATCCACTCCAATTTGCTATGACAGTTAAGTGGGAGGTGAGAAAACTTGGATTTCATGGCCGAGCGGGTGCTCATAAGCCACACGTCACGCCGGTAAATGCCAAACGACACCTCTCTTACTGTAAGGCGCGTAAACATTGAACGACTGAACAGTTACGTGGAGTGACAAGTCACGATACACAATGTGGCGATCCGATGGCAGGGTGTGGGTATGGCGAACGCTCGGTGAACGTCACCTGCCAACGTGTGTAGTGCCAACAGTAAAATTCGGAGTCGGTGGTGTTATGACGTGGTCGTGTTTCTCATGGAGGGGGCTTGCACCCCTTAATTTTTTGCGTAGCACTATCACAGCAGAGGCCTATATTGATGTTTTAAGCACCTTCTTGGTTCCCACTGTTGAAGAGCAATTCGGGGATGGCGATTGCATCTTTCAACATGATCGAGCGCCTGTTCATAATGCACGGCCTGTGACGGATTGATATAATGACAATAACATACCTGTAATGGACTGGCTTGCACAGAATCATGACCTGAATCCTACAGAACACATTTGGGATGATTTGGAACGCCTACTTCCTGCCAGGCCTCACCTACCGACATCGATACCTCTCCTTAGCGCAGCACTCCATGAAGAATAGGCTGCCATTCTCCAAGAAACATTCCAGCAGCTGACTGAACATCTGCCTGCGAGAGTGGAAGCTGTCATCAAGGCTAAGGGTGGGCCAACACCATACTGAATTCCAGCATTACCAATGGAGGGCGCCACGAACTTGTAAGTCATTTTCAGCCAGGTGTCCGGATACTTTCGATCACATAGTGTGTTTCAGGAATATGTTACTATTTTTTCCAATTGCGTTGTTTAAATATGATTACAGTCGATATAAAAAAAATAGTGTGATTTAAAAGTGGTCAATCGCATGTGTTAGCTGACAAGAAAAAGAGCCAAAAAGTTTCTCTCAAGCAGACATAAATAATTGTGTAAACAATATTTAACAACAATTTGCTACCAAATAACGTGAGTACACTTGGTAGCTTATTTACTAATGAACAAATATTTATTTATATTTTTTGTGGATGACCTGTGTGTGACGGAATGTATATAAAACTTTTTTTAAATGTTGTTGTAATATATTAGACAGGAATATGTTACTATTTTTTCCAATTGCGTTGTTTAAATATGATTACAGTCGATATAAAAAAAATAGTGTGATTTAAAAGTGGTCAATCGCATGTGTTAGCTGACAAGAAAAAGAGCCAAAAAGTTTCTCTCAAGCAGACATAAATAATTGTGTAAACAATATTTAACAACAATTTGCTACCAAATAACGTGAGTACACTTGCTAGCTTATTTACTAATGAACAAATATTTATTTATATTTTTTGTGGATGACCTGTGTGTGACGGAATGTATATAACACTTTTTTTAAATGTTGTTGTAATATATTAGACAGGAAACCTGTCACATCGAGTAAAAATCATGTTTGTAGAACATAACAGCTAGGTAGTTTTGGTAGCGATGACCTTCATTCGGTGGACAAGTAAGCAGTGGCAGAACACCACTGGAGTCAAGTGGAGACATACACTTCTTGAGTGGTGTGTGCAAGGGAGCTATTGTGGATACATCTATGTTAAAGCTGAAAGAAGGCAGGCCTGTCTGTGATAACGTGTGTTATTTGACTGTGTAGGTGATTGATTCTGGGCAGTGTGGGACCGCTACAGTACTTTAACTTTCGAAGGAGCTCTTAAGTTTCGTGAAGTCTGGATGTGCTCTAGTGCAGAACTTTAACATTTTCGCTTGCATTACGGAACTGAGAAGAGAGCTGTAGATTATCTTCGTACATTTTGACTACAAAATTGATTTTGTTTTTCGTGCGTCTTGGACGAATGTTTGGCTTGGGGATTCTGCTGCCATTCTCGTAACGATATCAACGCAGCTTTATTTGAACTTAAGTAGGTTATTTTCTGTCAGTACGACAAGTGATTATTGTAGGATCAGTTTCGGTATATTTGTGATTTATCTGCTTCAATAAAAATTATTCAACATAATTCTCAGGTTGTCATCTACATCAATTATGTGTGTTTTAGAACCATTTTTATCAATTAATCATTTACATTTTAAATAATATTTTGTTTATTTTCACGATTCTAGCCAGTGCGTAGACTTTTTGACTACACGATCACAGCTATAGGTTATTGTTTGTGAGCTAGCTCCTTAGAACGTTATCGAGCTATTCAGTTAAATACAGCCGTGCATAGCCAGATTACCTAAGGTGCGAGCAACATCAGCTAAAATGCCAGTTGGTTTGCTCGTGTGGAACGCTGGTTACAGAAGCTACTACTCAGCATATAATCCATCGGATAACGCCGCAAAGCCCATCCAACAGGAGTGGACCAGCATGCATTCTTACTAATCCTTCTCCGTCTTGAGCCTCATGCGCAAACTTTCCCACCTTGTTTATCACTTACGTGTTGTAATTTTCCTCAGAAAATTATGAGTTCTACTGGTATGTCTGATCGAAACGTTATAAAACTGTCATTATGTAAATCGCAAAGTACTGAAACTTCATTTCGTACATTTTCGCCTACTCTGAATGCCTCCGGTTTTTCTTGTGAAATCAACATTTATCATGTGGCATGTCTTATACACAGTGTTCCTGTCTTTTGTTGCAGGTAAGTGGCCGGTGAGCAGTGCGTCCTGGAGAGTTCCCTCACAAACGCTGCAGGTCAGATCTCTGTTATTTTCAATGTTGTCATTTCACTTCTCGAGTCTGCAGTGGCTCTGAGAAGGCGGGTCTGTGTCTGTGAACTCACTCCCTCCATAGTCGTCTTGGTGCAAGTGGTTCCTTCGACTCGGACATTTACGGATACTTTCTGAAAGATTAATAATATGTGCCGACGATCGACATGAAACCGAGCTACATGCTTTCCTGGCCGATTTAAAATTACTATCTGCCAGGCGAGAGAGGTGTTCCAGTAGTTAAGACACTGGACTGGCATTCGAGATAACAAAGATTCAAATCTCTGTCCGTCTAACCACGTTTAGGTTTCCATGGACTTCTCTTCAGTTCGACTAACAAGAACAGCGGGATGGTTCTTTGAAAAGCAGACTCACAAGTTTCTTCCTGAGCCTTCAAAACTGACAAATGTCGATATAATTGAAACGCCACCCAAAATTTATGAGTGGTAATTAACGTATCACCATTAAAAATGCATTTGAAATTATTACACTTTTTAAAAATAAAATACTGTTTAATGTAATTCACATTTTAAGTAGCTTTGGTAGCCCTTTCATAAACAAAATAAAATTATTTGTAATTTGATTGGTAATACTTTAGGTCATTAGCTTTGTTTCAAAGTTGTTATAATTTTTAAAACAATTAATACAACAAAATGAAATCGAGCTTGTAGGAAGGATCGAAGTCGGATCGGCCGTATAATATTCTAGCACAGTACTGACTGAGCTATTTCACCTGTATGCTTGATTGCTGCTCTGATTGTATGTGTAGTACGTATGAGTTACGCTTAAATCTTTAGAGCCCTTTTTCTCGGAGTTTTCTGGATAGAGCTCTTTAAGAGTTACATGAGTGGACATCCTTGGGATATACTACCAACCTGCGAAGTCCCATCACGAACTGGATTTCCGAGACCGGAAGGCCCTTTTATGAGTGTAATCAGATTTACTGCACAGAAAATGAGATGGCTGATGAACGTGCCAGTGTTCGATAAGCAGACTGACCGTGCGAAGTACTGTCTTATAGAGTGGTTTAAATCTGAATCGCACATCGTACTAAAAAGATGATGGTTCTGTTTGTAATAGAATGCCCAAAGAGTAACACGGGATCCGCGATCCGTCTGATAACTTTCATACAACGTTCCCGACACACCGTCTCTAAAACAGAAAATACGCAGCATAAAAACACGTGAGGAATCCGTAGGTGAGAACATTAATGGTAGGCACTTTTGCTGATTATGCCAAGCTAATATTGAGAATGATATAAAGTGCAGGATTTACTAGTTGTACATACCAACGTCTGTATTGCAAGACCGAATAAGCAAGAGCGACTAACTGGAAGAAGCTGCTTCCCTCAACAAATTTCTACTGTGTTGACAACTAAGAGAGAGTTTTTAACAAATCGATACATTTATCTGTTCATTGTCTTACATAAATAGTCGTTGCATGTGTACTCTTATTGAAGCGCCTGCAGAAGCTGACCATCCCAGAGTTTTCAGAGCTGGCCCATCTCCTTGAACTAGTACTATCCCATAACCACTTTTTATGATAAAATATAACAACAGAAAGACGGATTAGGTGTGGTTAACAACTTATCAAGCCTCCTGGCTGACATATTCATCAACCACTTAAAAAATAAATTTTTTCAAGGTAAAAATGAACGTGCTGAAAAAATTGTATACGAGGGTTGTCCAGAAATTAAGGTCCGAGCGGCAGCGAAATGGAAACCACTAGGAAAATCCGGTAAAGCTTTGCACAGATGTGTTGGGCAGTGTCCGTAGTATGCCCATCGACCGTGTCGCGTCACTCTTTTTCAGTTTTGAGTGTACAGTGAGCACGTAAAGATGCATAGGGAATAGCGTCTCCCGCCAAGTATGAAGGCCTGGTTAGAGATATCCCCTGTGTCACGCAGCCCACGTAACATAACTTTCGAGCAGTTCCTTCTTCATGCCAGTTCTTGGCCGCACACTGAACGGCAATGAAGACGCTCCTGCAGCGTTTCTGATGAGAAGTGTTTGATCACCCACAGTACAATCCGTAATTAGCTCCCCCTGAGTCTCATCTCTGCTCACAAAAATCGCCGGGTCTGAAGACAAAATTTTTCCACAGACAGCGAGCTGCAGATCAGTGCAGATAACTGGCCGAATGCACAGGCAGCTGCTTTCTAAGACCAGGATATTGGAAAGTTGGTACAACACTACGACAAAACTTGAAGTTGGAGCGGCGACTATGTAGAGAAGTAGGTGGGAGGTGTACCTAACTGTTACAAATGAAACGTTTCTGGTTTTCACTGTGGTTTCCATTTCGCGATCGATCGAAAATTACTTTCTGCACAACCCTCGTGTTACAGAAGACATTCGGATGCCCCTCTATAACTATTTCATGGCATAAACGATGAAATTGATGAGATTGTTACATTATTCGGTTCACTCCATAGTTAAATGAAGTTCACAACTGAACATGAAACAAACCAGTCCATAAATTTCTTAGGCCTCACAGTTGATAATGAACAACAAGAACATAAGTTTTCATTTTTACAGGAAACCAACTTACACTGACATCGCAATACATGAATCATCAAACCAATCAAACACACACAAGTATGCTGCCTTTATATCCATGTTGAACGAGACATAAACATTACCTCTGAAACCCAAAGCATTAACACAAGAAATTTATATGATCAAAGCAATTGCAGTGAATAATGAGTATTTGGAAAATCAATTGACGAACTATCTAACAAAATACAGGTCAACATTAGTACCGCTACAAGAATAACAGCTTGCACAACACACTTCTTCACAAGCATTCCCTATTTAGACACAGTATCCCAAAGATTGCTAACACCAATATTAAAATATCATTCTCCACAAAACACAAACTTGCATACCACTTATCTCACACAGTAAACACGAACACCCAAATAACAGAACATAGTAGAATATGTAAATTACAAAGTAACAGCTCTCCTGCATTTTACAAAGGCAAAACAGTAAGGGCTATCCACACGTGATACTGAGACACACTGATGGTTTTTATCTACTTTGACAAAGCCATAACAGCCACCCCATGTATCTTATCAGAGACAAAGTGACATCCACAACAGCTTATTTGTACTCCACACAGAAAACCATGGAAAAAACTTTATCTAACGCCACACAAAGAAAAATCTTGTGAAAACATACTGAATGAACAAATTGGGTTTTACAGCCACAGTTTTTTTATTACTTTTAAAAGTTTGTTTTTCCTAAAGAAACAAATATTTATTAGTGCAACCATATGATAACATAATCCACATTTGACATACTCAGAAATATTTATTCTGTAAATGATATCCTCTATAACCAATAATACGGCTTTGCATTTCCTTTAACATAATAACACGTGTGTGTTTGTAGAAATGCAGGATCCTTACATTTGTAATTCTTTGGCTTGTGTTTACAATATGTTCTGTAGAACTAAAAGTGTATATATGTACATAAACATGTTTACTCATACTGTGCTTCAAAAACCATGTATCCACCAGTGGAAACAGTAACCTACAGTATTTTTCGATTTGTATTAGCTTTGAAAACCTATATTCACAATGTACCTGTTTTTTAACGTACCGTTTGTATGGTCTCTCCGTTGAAATATTTATTCTAAATAGTGAGATATGAAAACTGTTAATTTTTGTTGACTTGAACATTGCATTTGGACTACAATATACTAAATAATCACGCAAGAATAGAAGCGACACAGATGCTTTAATTTTTTATCGTGATATGTTACAATACAGCATCACTGGTGTTTTGCCGTCTAACTGTGTTGGTGAAGCAGTAAATTTATCCACAGGTCAGTGACATTGCGTCACTACAATACATTTTGGAGATGTCGTCGTACGACCTGGAGTCACGTACCACTCTCTGACGGTGACAGTACTACATCAGTCAGGCAGAAAAATTTAGCCCAACGTGTGCAGATAGGGTGGCAAAGTATTGGACGTAGAATGGGGGCTAGTCCCGCCAAAGGATGCACCCGTGGTGGGCGTGTGAGGCCTCTTGTTAGTCATGGTCGGAATCCGATTCCTCTAGGATGTCGATGCCAGCGGCGTGGAAGTGTGATCCCAATATGGCGTAACCCATGGACAGTGTCCCACAGTACATCCACTTTCTCGTAGAGCCGCCGCGTTATTGCGTATGGTCGTCTTGAGGGGGATGATATCCACTTCCTCGTGGAGAATGACAATTCTCGTGAGTGACGGGGCGTGCAAGCTCCACCTGAGCTCTGCAGGCGCTGCAACGTCCGCATCCTGGTGACACTAATCGTGGCCCATGCAGCGGAGCCATACGTAAAGGCAGGCAGAACTGTTCGATAGATGGGTAGATGCGGAGCATGGTATGCAGGTTAAGTTCCATACTGCGGAAAAATGGGTACAAAGCCCTGGTCAGCTTTTGCCCCTTGTTGGCGACATATTCCGCATGATAGTGGAAGAGCAACTTGAGGTCCATCTGGGCCGCGAGATAGGTGGTTGTCGGGGACCAGGGCACCTGCACGCCAGCATTCGAAATATTGCGGCGGAGGACTGGGCACCGTTTCGTTAAATAGACTGCCGTAGTTTGGCGGCATTGAGAGCTATTTTGTTTGTCCGGCACCAGGTGATGATGGCGTTCACCTGGCGCTGGAGGCTGGCGACGTCGGCGTCAGTAATGCGGCTAATGGTATATAGTGCTGTTTCGTGAGCATATTGTGCTAGGTGGCACTCGGGGATGACTGGCACATTATTTACATGTATATTAAAAAGGATGGGAGATAACACCGATCCTTGTGGAGTGCCTGCCGACAATTGGCGAATGCTGGAACGTATTCCCCGTTGAGCCACTAGGAAAGTCATACCCATAAATATCTGGTATAAGAGTCTGTGTCAGCATCTTATGTACCAGGTTGTCTTGCCAGATCTTGTCGTAGGCGTTCTGCAAGTCCAGAAAAATGGCAGCTGTCGAGTTGGCGGTGCTGAAGCCTTTTCTGACGTGTTCAGTGGTCCGTAGGGACTGAAGTTACGCAGGTAGGTGCGAGGTGAATCCAAGCTGTTCAGAACGGGTCGTCCCAGCCGCCGCAAGGGGTTGGGAAAGAAGGTGAAGGGTCGCAGATTCAAGGGCCTTCGCCATAGTATGTACGAGGCTGATGGGCCTGATTCAAGGACCTTCGCCATAGTATTAGGAGACTGATGGGCCTGTTGCTCCTGGTATTGTTGGCCGGGATGTCTGAGACGGGTTCGGCCGCCAAGTGCATTTCAGTCGGCGCCACATTGGCCGACTTGCAGTCGGTGATGAGGGTGAAATGATGCTAGGCACAACACATCACCCAGTCCCCGACCGGAGAAAATCTCCAACACGGCCGGGAATCGAGCCCGGGCCCAGTGCGTGGGAGGCAAGCAGATTACCACCCAACTGAGCAGGCGCACAGGAGGAAAGAAGTAACTTGAAAAAAATTGAAATTACAAACGTATGCCCATCCACCCAAGCTTAGTATAGAATGATCAGATGTAGTTCTCCTACTCGTCACTATTAACTGCAGCTACTACTCATAATCCGATCAGGCCACTTTGTAAATTTTCCTATTTTTTTTCCTTTTATTTCAGTTACTATAATTTTTCCTGCACTGTTAAAAATTTTGCTGTATATAATTATAGCTGCTTCACTTACTGCTTCACTTACCTACTTAATCTCACTAGTATGTCTTAGTTGTTCGTAATTTAGGAACTATTTTAGACAAGATTATTTCGTTCAGGCACTCCTTTGAATCATGTCATCAAAATTTTATTTTCTTCTAAAACAATTATCGTAATTTATTGTAAAGTTCTTTAGTTAATGTGTCACAAATTTCATCTTGGTTAAATAATCTTACATCGCATTTTCACTAAAATAATTCCTCTCGTGTTATTCCTAATTCTAAAATTGACAAATTCCGTCTTTGTAAACAGAGATACTCTGTAGCAGCACTAGCTTAAAATTTTCGATTCTACAGAAAAAATGCTCCCCACATATTTATCTTTGTACCTAATGATGCCATAACAGCCGCAAACGGTTTGTCGAATAAATAATAAATATTGTGGAATATTACACTAGCGCCGAGTGTGTTTTCATTCATAATATAAACCGTTTACCCTCTTTTTTTTCGTGGGCTATAATGTTTCATTCACATTGACATCGTTAAAGAAGAAACCTTGACCTGACACGTCAAGGATTAAGGAAACTATCAGTCTGAAACATATAGAACTCTTCAAGGATTCGTCTTCAGTAATTTACGGAAATCTCGTGAGTCGTTAATCCTAAGCGCCACACAGCCACTTTGATCTTTCTTTTTCACTGGCAACTGCCTCCGTATCCGAATTGTTACCTTCGACGCCGTCGATGCAGGACGACCCGGGTTAGATTATCTACCTCAGTTTACGAGGGTCAGTCAAAAAGTAATGCCTCCTATTTTTTTTTTCTACGTTTAATTGTCAGAAAATTTAAATGCAATTACATAGGTTGAAAACCACAACATTGAGGATCATTTTGTCATTTTTCAATGTAATCTCCGCCCATCTCTACAGTTTTGGTCCATCTTTGAACAAGGGCATGTATCCCAGCACGGTAAAAATCACAGCTCTGCTTCCTAAGCCATTGACGCACGGATGTTTTGACGGCCTCCTCATCTTCAAAATGAATCCCACGATGAGCTTCTTTTAGTGGCCCGAACAGATGGAAGTGTGATGGTGCTAGGTCAGGGCTGTATGGGGGATGAGGCAAAACTTCCCATCCAATTTTGACAATCTCGTCAGAGGTGTGACGACTGGTGTGTGGTCTTGCATTGTCATGCAAAAGAAGAACATCTGCCATTGATTTTGTTGGGCGAACTCGCTGAAGACGTGCTTTAAGTTTTTTGAGGGTTGTGACGTATTGAACAGAATTTATTGTGCATCCCTGCTCCAAAAAATCAACCAGAATCGCACCCTCTGTATCCCAGAAAACTGTTGCCATAACTTCCCCTGCCGATCGCACAGTTTTGAATTTTTTCTTCCTCGGCGAGCTTGTGTGACGCCACTCCATTGACTGCCTCTTTGATTCGGGTTCAAAAAAATGCACCCATGTTTCGTCCCCGGTCACAATTTTTTTTCAGAAACTCATCTCCCTCCAAACGGAAGCGCTGCAAGTGTTGGGAGGCTCTTGTTTTCCTTGCCTCTTTATTCTGATCGGTTAACATTCTTGGAACCCACCGTGCACAAACTTTTGAGTACCCCAATTGTTTAATAATCGTGATCACACTGCCTTTACTAAGAGAAATAATGCGACACACTTCATCTGCAGTCACCCGACGGTCACCACGAATGATGTCATCAACTTGCTGAATGTTGTGTGGAGTCACTGCACTCACCGGCCTGCCGCTCCGCTTTTCGTCAGTCAACGGTGTTTGCCCTTCAGCTTCCTTACAACGACGAACCCATCGTCTAACAGTGATGACATCCACTGTCACAACACCATACACCTTCTTCAGTCTTTCATGAATGCGTATGGGCGTTTCACCTTCTGCATTCAAGAATTCAATCACACAACGCTGGCTCAAACGAACATCGATGTCGGTCATCTTACAAACTTCTGCTGTGCTGCCGCCTGTTGACACAGAAAGTTACTACTGCAGTGGATTGCAGAAGAAGGTTTGAGGAATGGCGCCAAATTCAAATTTTTCACTTAACTTAATTTTTTTAAGTAGAAATAAAATGGGAGGCATTACTTTTTGACCGACCCTCGTATATATGAAAACAGTAACTGTTCTCGAAAGAACAGAATACTGTTGATGACCGAGCAGCTTTTCCCTGGAATAAATGATGATTAACTGAAACCCTCAGCTGCCGACAGGTGTTGTTGATATACACCGATGTGGACAGCTGAAGGTGTGTGCCCCGACCGGGACTCGAACCCGGGATCTCCTGCTTACATGGCAGACGCTCTATCCATCTGAGCCACCGAGGGCACAGAGGAGTAGCGCGACTGCAGGGTCTTATCCCTTCCACGCTTCCCGTGAGACTCACATTCCCATCTGTCCACAATTCTACGTATGTAATGTACCTTATAGACATTTGCCCATTCACTCATTACTCGCGCACGCTTTGGCGATTCCCGTAAGAGTTTGGGCAACCTGTGCGCATTCACACAGTCCCGGTCGGGGCACACATTTTCAGCTGTCCACATCGAGGTATATCAACAACACCTGTCGGCAGCTGAGGCTTTCAGTTAGTCATCATTTACCTCAGATTATTTATGAGGTAGGGAAGGCTGGTACGGGGTCCACTCAGAATCGTCAAGTCATCTTGGTAGCTGATTGAACAAAGAAGCAGCGGCACAATCCTCATTCACGTTCTGGCAATAACGGCTGGAGGAATTGGCGACCTATTGGTCACATGTCCCACGACTACAGATCGCTCCTCGTACTGTCTGATAGCCACCAATCGGCAAGTCGCGACAGTCCCAAGGCCTAATCCTTGAGTACTGTTTACATTTTACGTGCTTATTTTTTCATTAAATGTTTTTTGAAGTGGGTAGGTTTTCTTTCCGTGTTAAACGATGGGGGTTAAGTTTTGTTTAACTGTTGATACCAGTTAATACATTTTTAACACTGTTTTCTCAGTTGTACACTCCTGGAAATGGAAAAAAGAACACATTGACACCGGTGTGTCAGACCCACCATACTTGCTCCGGACACTGCGAGAGGGCTGTACAAGCAATGATCACACGCACGGCACAGCGGACACACCAGGAACCGCGGTGTTGGCCGTCGAATGGCGCTAGCTGCGCAGCATTTGTGCACCGCCGCCGTCAGTGTCAGCCAGTTTGCCGTGGCATACGGAGCTCCATCGCAGTCTTTAACACTGGTAGCATGCCGCGACAGCGTGGACGTGAACCGTATGTGCAGTTGACGGACTTTGAGCGAGGGCGTATAGTGGGCATGCGGGAGGCCGGGTGGACGTACCGCCGAATTGCTCAACACGTGGGGCGTGAGGTCTCCACAGTACATCGATGTTGTCGCCAGTGGTCGGCGGAAGGTGCACGTGCCTGTCGACCTGGGACCGGACCGCAGCGACGCACGGATGCACGCCAAGACCGTAGGATCCTACGCAGTGCCGTAGGGGACCACACCGCCACTTCCCAGCAAATTAGGGACACTGTTGCTCCTGGGGTATCGGCGAGGACCATTCGCAACCGTCTCCTTGAAGCTGGGCTACGGTCCCGCACACCGTTAGGCCGTCTTCCGCTTACGCCCCAACATCGTGCAGCCCGCCTCCAGTGGTGTCGCGACAGGCGTGAATGGAGGGACGAATGGAGACGTGTCGTCTTCAGCGAAGAGAGTCGCTTCTGCCTTGGTTCCAATGATGGTCGTATGCGTGTTTGGCGCCGTGCAGGTGAGCGCCACAATCAGGACTGCATAGAACTGAGGCACACAGGGCCAACCAAACCCGGCATCATGGTGTGGGGAGCGATCTCCTACACTGGCCGTACACCTCTGGTGATCGTCGAGGGGACACTGAATAGTGCACGGTACATCCAAACCGTCATCGAACCCATCGTTCTACCATTCCTAGACCGGCAAGGGAACTTGCTGTTCCAACAGGACAATGCACGTCCGCATGTATCCCGTGCCACCCAACGTGCTCTAGAAGGTGTAAGTCAACTACCCTGGCCAGCAAGATCTCCGGATCTGTCCCCCATTGAGCATGTTTGGGACTGGATGAAGCATCGTCTCACGCGATCTGCACGTCCAGCTCGAACGCTGGTCCAACTGAGGCGCCAGGTGGAAATGGCATGGCAAGCCGTTCCACAGGACTGCATCCAGCATCTCTACGATCGTCTCCATGGGAGAATAGCAGCCTGCATTGCTGCGAAAGGTGGATATACACTGTACTAGTACAGACATTGTGCATGCTCTGTTGCCTGTGTCTATGTGCCTGTGGTTCTGTCAGTGTGATCATGTGATGTATCTGACCCCAGGAATGTGTCAATATAGTTTCCCCTTCCTGGGACAATGAATTCACGGTGTTCTTATTTCAATTTCCAGGCGTGTATTATCTCTAAACTCACTATTTACGGTAGTTATTTCTGTACCTATACCAAATAAGTTACGTAACTGAAAGTAATGAAGCCTTTAAAACAAGATCTTGACTTCTTACAACATGTAATAAGATCAGTCACGGAGTTCCAAGTCTGGACGTGTATTAAGAGAGGGAGGTGCTCACTAAACTACCGCCAGCATCAAAGTGTATGTGAGAGTAACAGGACCGGCTGCTCGTCAGCTTTAACTTAAAACTTGATCTGATGCGAGAAATGTCAGCTACAAGGGCAGTCAGCGCATTAAACCAGACGCACAACCCTGGTCCCTTTCTAACATCATATCGACGCGTCATATTATTGCGACGAAAGTCGAAGCGTGTTTCTTTATAGTTCCTGTCGTCCTTCGTCCAACAAGCTTGAGATACTGTTGCACACAATAAGAGCACGAGTTAGTTAGCATGGAAACAATTTCTCAAGTTTAACGCCGGAAAAGGGGGGAAAAACGAGACAGATGATGAACAGAGTGGGTCAGCCGCTATAGGCTGGTAGCGATTAACGAGAGAATCATATTTTTGCAGTTTGAGACTTCCTGCTGTAGTAAGTCTTGCCAGTGAAGCTCTGAAACAATTTGCACGATTGTCGAAATCGTTCATTTTACTGCTTTGTAGCCGAATATGTAACCATTACGAGGAAACGGTGCTCCTGAAGGGATATTCCTGTTAACAGAAATTGGTAACCTTAAAAATTAAAAAAATAATAAGAAGAACAAGAAGCAAAAAACCAGATGATTGTTGGTGCATGGTAGCCTACATTTTGTGCGTGAGGTGAATTAAAATTTGTCTAGAATGCAATAAGTACTCGTGAGTCTCTTACTCTGTGCTAGAAAATTTTAGACTTATGTTCTGCTTATATCAACCACTACCAGTCTTCACTTTTTACACTAACTGTTAAGAAAAGCAAGAATGATTTTCGGGAGAGACTGTGATGTAGTCTCAGTGACTGCCTGCGACAGATTTTTTAATTTAAAACTATAAAAAATTTTGTTGAATGAAACAAAAATTCGCTCATAGCGTATTTCGAAAACTTATACGAGTGTTGGAACTTTAATAGTGCCAACTACTTATTTACAGCTCGTACGAAATAGATACACCTTTCAAAGTTTTACTGACCTTCAAAGTACTCGCCAGCATTGTGTATAAACCGTTCCCAGCGTTTTGGAAGTCGTAGAATACCATTAGCAGTTCCAGTTGTGTTGACAGTTGGAACAGCGCGGTCTATTGCCCGACAAATTTGTAGCACTTCTGAAGCGAACGCCGCGAAGTGTTTCCTTCAGTTTAGAAACCGAGTTGAATTCACGAGTACTTAAGTCAGGGGAGTGCAGTAGGTGGTATAGCACTTAGCAGCCCCATCAGTCAGACAAATGAGTAACAGCTTTCACTGTACGTGCTTGAGCATTGTCCTGCAAAATGATAGTCAGGTCCCGCAGAAAGTGTCATCACTTGTGTCTCTAAACTGGTCGTAGGTTATATTAAAAAAATGAACAGCTTAGAGACAGAAGTGGTGGCACTTTCTGCAGGACCTGACCATCATTTTGCAGGACAATGCTCAAAGACGTACAGTGCAATCTGTTACTGATTTGTCTGACTGATGGGGCTGCTAAGTGCTATACCACCTACTGCACTTCCCCGACTTAAGCCCTCGTGAGCTCAACTCGATTTCTAAACTGAACGAAACACTTTACGGCATTCGCTTCAGAAGTGCTACAAATTCGTCTTGCAATAGACCGCGCCGCTCGAACTCTCAACATAGTTTGCACTGTTAATAGTGGCAAGGGGTTATACACAATGCTGATGACTGCTTTGAAGATCAGAAAAACTCTGCAACAAGCATCTATTTTTACAATCTGTAAGTAAACAGATGCCACTATTAAAGATCTCACCCTCGTATCTTCTGTACGTCTTAACAGACACAGGTTTATAACTCAGCACTCGAAGAACAATTGTCTGCTCAGTATTAGGGACAACATCAGTACACTTAAGCAGTTGAACGCTGGTGTCGAACCCCAGCAAGAGAGGTCAGGTGCGCTTAATAACCACATACATCGCACCTTGGAATGAAGTTTTGATTTGCATATTTGATTTGTGAATCGATGCGATGTGTTGAAAATAAATTAGATAACTGGTGAAGAACACGTACTAAATGGTGGTCACACTCATTGCGAGTATGTAGCAGTGCTGCAACTAAACTTTTGAATGTGTGCAGCACGCAAACACTTTGTACTAAAGTATTTATGTTTAACAGTTACCTGCGGTAATAGTCACTGCCTATAAGGCGTTGAACTACATCACAGTACTGTACAACGTTTTGTCTCTGGAACATACGTTCGGTACTTTTCGCAGAGAATTTTCGGAGGCGTCTTCTAAATCACTTAACGCGAATACCAACATAGGTACTCTGAAAAGGAAGAAAAAGGTCTGTGACATTCTCCATCCATACGTGGTGTAAGAAAGTGCTCCGTCTGTATCAGTGTCATTACGGCAACCATTTGGGATGTGTACGGTTTTGTATCATCATGATGCTAGTAATGTGCGTAAAGCAAAACTAATGTATCGTGGCTCGATCGAAATATAGTCTATCCGACGCTCTGGCATTCTCAGAAACTCTACGTATAGACCGTCAAATATCTTAGGAATCAATTAGAGCGGCCGGATATTTAACAAGAAAGATGCCGTCCAAACTAAAAGATACGGTAAACACACAACGGAAAAAGTCGCAACACCCAAAAAATAATTAGTGTAGAGTAATAAAATTTCGGGAATACATTTGTCTTGGTAACATTTCAGGTAAGCTATTGCAAGTGTGACATGCTGGTACATTAATAACCCGTGTAACCACCAGAGCCGGCCGCGTTGGCCGAGCGGTTCTAGGCGTTTCAGTCCGGAACCTCGTTGCTGCTGCTACGGTCGCAAGTTCAAATCCTGCCTTGGGCATGTATGTGTGTAATGTGCTTAGGTTAGTTAGGTTTAATTAGTTCTAAATCTAGGGGACTGATGACAGATCTTTATCTCATAGTTCTCAGAGCCATTTGAACCATTTTGAACCTCCAGACTGATGAATGCAAGCACTCAAATATGCATGTATTGTGTTGCTCAGGTGCCGGATGCCAGTTTATGGCTTACAGTTCCTTGCCTGTTGCTCTTGGACCTTCGATACTGGGACAGTTAATGCCTTTAGTGGATGGCGCTGGAGTTGTTGTCCGATGACGTGCTTGATTCGAGACATATCTGATGATCGAGCAGGCCAGAGCAACACATCGACACTCTGTTGAGCATGTTGGGCGAGCATTATCCCGTTGGGAAACTCCCTCTGGAATGCTGTTCATGAATGACAGAGTAACACCTCGAATCACCGGATTTACATACATGTTTGCAATCAGGCTGCGTGGGATAACCACGAGAATGCTTCAGCTGTTATATGAAATCGCGCCCAAGACCTTAACTCCAGGTGTAGATGCAGTGTGTCTTGCACGCAGCCAGGCTGTTTGCGGGCTGCCAAATGGCATTCTCCAAATCAACACTGGCAACACTAATCCATCACTGGCACTGAGGCAGGACCAGCTTCATAAGAAAACAGACCTCCATCCTGCCCTCCAATGAGCTCTCACTAGACGCCACCGAAGTCGCAACTGGCGGTGCTTTGGGGTACGTGGAATGCATGGTACCGGGCTTCCGGCTCGGAGCTGTCCTTGAAGTAACCGATTTATAACAGTGATGAATTCTTCTCGGGTTATCAGCCGAGTGGTGGCGTCGTCTTGTTGCGACGTTTCAAGAGTTTCGTACCCATCATCTTTCTTGCGACCGCACGTTCTCGTGATCACCGCTGCCAGCAATCGTGTACAGTGGCTACCAAGTCTTTCTGCAGATCGCAGAACATAGAGGCAGCTTCTCGTAACCCTATTACACTACCTCGTTAATATAGGCGTCTTTGTCCCATAAAAGACATTCTCGACTGACATCAACTCACCTCATCCAGCCTGAAAGCTAACTAACGCTCATGACCGTTACAGCACGTATTTAAAGCAAACCTGATCTACATCCACATAAGGTCACTACTAGTGTTATTCTTATGCGACTGGTGCGAAATTTTAATACATACACCTCCTTCTTGATGTTGTGATTTTTTTAAGTCAGTGAATAACTGTAGGTATATTAATATTTTTCTTTTAAGTAATACTTTTTTATATAATCTTAATTTTGTAGGGCAACAAATTTGCATGTAGACTAAAAACGTCGAAAGTCGCAAACAAACGGTGGGAGATGTTAAGGGTGCGGTGGCGAGAGGGGGAGAGGGAGAAGATGTACGTACATCTACATCTACGTGATTACTCTGCTGTTCACAATAAAATGCCTGGCAGAGGGCTCAATGAATCACCTTCATGCTGTTTCTCTACCGTTCCACTCTCGAACGGCACACGGGAAAAACTAGCACTTAACTTTTTCTGTGCGAGCCATCATTTCTCTTATTTTATCGTGATGATCATTTCTCCGTATGTAGGTGGGTGCCAACAGAATGTTTTCACCATCGGAGGAGAAAACTTGTGATTGAAATTTCATGAGAAGATCCCGTCGCAAAGAAAAACGCTTTTGTTTTAATGATCGCCACTCCAATTCACGTATCATGTCTGTGACACTATCTCCCCTATTTCGCGATAATACAAAACGAGCATCCCTTACTTGTACTTTTTCGATGTCATCCGTCAGTCCCACCTGATGCGGATCCCACAGCGTACAGCAATACTGCAGTTGGTCGGACAAGCGTGGTGTAAGCAGTCTCTTTAGTAGACCTGTTGCACCTTCTAAGTGTTCTGCCAATGAATCGCAGTCTTTCGTTTGCTCTACCCGCAACATTATCTATGTGGTCGTTCCAATTTAGGTTATTTGTAATTGTAATCCCTAAGTATTTAGTTGAATTTACAGCCCTCAGATTTGTGTGACTTATCGCATAATCGAAATTTAGCCGATTTCTTTTAGTACTCATGTGAATAACTTGGCACTTTTCTTTATTCCGAGTCAATTGCCACTTTTCGAACCATACAGATATCTTATCTAAATAATTTTGCAAGTCGTTTTGACCATCTGACGACTTTACAAGACGGTAAATGACAGGATCATCTGCAAACAATCTAAAACGGCTACTCAGATTGTCTCCTATGTCGTTAATATAGATCAGGAACAATGGAGGGCCTATAGCACTTCCTTGAGGATATTACTTCTGTTTTACTCGATGACTTTTCATCTATTACTACGAACTATGACCTTTCTGACAGGAAATCACGAATCCAGTCGCACAGCTGATGCGATACTCCGTAGACACGCAGTTTGATTAGAAGACGGCTGTGAGGAACGGTGTCGAAAGCCTTCTGGAAATCTAAAAATATGGAATCAATTTGACAGCGATGATGTGAGGCTGTATTAAATGACAGGTGGCAGACCTCAGTGTCGCGGAGCTGCCTCCGCCGCACCTGCGCGCCAGCTTCTCGGAAATACAGCCGTAACAAGAGCGGAGGCGAGGAAGCGCGTGGGTCGCCTCGAGAAGCTGTGTTGTGTTGTTTGCGCTGACGTCAGCGTTACGTAAGGTGCTCCTCCATCAGCTGAGCTGAGCAGGGAGCCAGGCGGGCTCGCCGGGTTCTCGAGACAACTGTATTCCCGGTCTGGCCGGTGGTGGGTAAGGGAAGGGGGGTAAGGGTAATGGAGCCCGCGCCCGCCTTCGTAAAAGCCAGACAACGGCAGCGAACAGCAAGCGCCGGACGCTGCAACGCGACTGCCTTGAGTAATGGCCACAAGAGGTCAGACTCAATACGCTGCGGTGCGTGTTCCTGCCTTACCTCAGACAAGTATGTCTTGTATTCTCGACGGTAGTGGGGTGAAACACTAATGGAACCAGTTTATTCAAATACGGGAGAGCTCCCAGAATGAATTTTCATTCGGAATGTGCGCTGATTTGAAACTACCTGAGAGATAAAAACCGTATGTTAGATCGGAACTCGAACCTGGGACCTTCACCTTTCGTGGGCAAGTGCTCTACCGGCTTAACTATCAGAGCTCGAATCACGACCCGCCCTGACAACTGCGTCGTGAACCCTGCTTGGGTAGTTCAGTTGGAAGAGCACTTAACCGAAAAGGGTGGATGTACCGGGTTCGATTCCCGATGTGACACACAATTTTGATCTACCATGAACTTTCAGCAGCACAGCTCATGGACAGCATTGTAACTAGGGTATTGCAAATGGGGTACATGCCATTTCCATGGCGGCACGGATAGATGACGTGGGAAGAGTGTAGGTGACAGAGGAGGGGCAAGAATACGAATAAGGGGAATGATTGCCGGCCACTAAATTTGGAACGGGGATGGATGTGTACGAAACGAAATTGTTATAATGTTGGATGGGGCTGTGGTGAGCAGCAGTTCCGTGAGAGTTACAGTGACTCTCGGAAGTACAGAGGCACAGGCTTCTTGTTTATGGCTACTAAGTGTTTACTTGTTCATTTTTTCTTCTTGTCAAAACAAGTGTAAATATTGTTATTACTATCGCTATTATTAGTATTAATCATTAATTTTTTTATAATCGTATTGATCAACTGGGATCACGTTAACAACTTCAGTTCCTCTTCTTCCTTTGTTGTTGTTTCCTATTTTTCCAGTATTCCCTCATTTTCTCCCCATGAAGTCTCTTCCTTTCTTCTGTCCATGTTGTTCCCGATTTTTTTATTTCTTCTGCTTTGAAAGCCTTCCAAATTTAGTATTTTGTTATTAAAACGGTTTCTTTCTGCTATTTCTGATTCTTTGATGTTGTTTCTTTCAAGATCTTTTCTTACTTCTGTAATCCATACTTTTGTCGATTTCTTCTTCCAGAAATATAGGAGTATTTGTTTTGTTAGTCTATTTCCATCCATTCGGTAGAGATGTCCAAAAACAGTTAATCTTCGTTTGGCCATTACTTCAGATATTTTCTCTATATTTTGGTAGATCTCCTCATTATTTCTTATTTTCCAACCATCTGCAGTTTTCAGTGCACCCATTATTTTTCTAATAATCCTTCTTTCAAGTACCTCTGGTTTGTCCATCTTATAGTTCATCGTTAGGCATTCAGATCCATATGAACATTATGGTAGTACCACTGTGGTGTAGTGTTCTAGTTTTGTTTTTTTAGATGCACATTTCTTGTTGTAAATATTTTTGGTCAAACGATATGCTCTTTCTATTTTGTTAATTCTTACATCTATTGCAATTTTTTCTAGTCCATTCTGTTGTATAGTTTGTCCAAGATATTTAAATTTGTTTATTCGCTCTATTTTACCTATTTGTGTTTTTATGTATTTTGGTGCATTTTTTATATTTGTCATGAATTTTGTTTTTTCAGATGAAATATTGAGACCAGTTATGTTTGCTAATTTTTTCAGAATGTTTATTTGAGTAACTGCTTCTGTCAGGTTTTCTGAAAGAATTGCGAAATCATCCGCAAAAGCCAAGCAGTTCACCTTAATTCCATTTGTTTTCCTTCCCAGAGTTATTGGTTCAATTTTGTGATTTTTTTTAGCTCCGATTTCCAGATCCTTACAAATTTTCTAGAACACAGTTAAACAGTAAAGATGATAAACCGTCACCTTGTCTAACACCAGTTTTTATTTGAAGAGGCTGAGATACTTCTCCCATAAATTTGACTTTAGATACTGTACTTGTTAGTGTTTCACGAATTATGTTTCCTAGTTTTGATTCATTAATGATTAATTATAATAATTAATATATTATTATTATTATTATTACGTGCGGCACGATGGTCAGGTACAAATATTTCAACTGGACGCCACTTCAGCGACTTACCTGTCCCTAATGTATACAACTTATCCAACTGGGGAAAGGGGGCCTACAATTTTAAGTGGAATCCGAACCATGTGGCGTTCTGTCAGTGTATCTGGAGTAGTAGCAACGATGTTTCTAAAGGTAGATCTTCTGGTAGCGCAAGCAAATACACAACTGTTCATGAACCCCAACGATGGCATTGGCCCGTGTGTGAACTTGAAGACCATGCAAAACAAGCTGTTACCATCCGGCCCCTTGTGGGCAATCGAGCAGTCAAGTACCCCGTCGCTTAACCATTCACTTACTGAGCTATCACAGCGAGGCAGCGCACACTCTTGCTGCCAAAAAAAGTTCTGCTTCTAGTTCAAAAAAAAAAATAGCTATAGTTCTAACGCATCTAGATAAGAAACACTATTTACAGTTCTTTCACCAAAAATGAAAGGCCCATAAACTTTCTGCCGGGATATGGTACAAGAAACATTCAATTAGGGGAGTCTCGTTGCAACTGTACCATCTCGTGGGGATCTGCTGACCCCCAGATGCGCACACTGCGTGTGTTCGCGTTTCCACTTAGCTGGAAATGTCGGTCCGTGAGCGAAGATGACCGATACAGAAAATCTTCATCGCCATGCAGCAACGTTAGGTTTGCAACCCTTGTCTGTAGACTTTAGAAGGTGCAAAAACTGCGAATTATAAGGATGCAGTTGCAAGGGTCTCCCTAAAAGACCCCACACAGACGTCATTGGAATTACTAGTCCACTATTAGACTTCTGAACTGATTTCTTGGGGCTAAAAGACTCTTTCATTCGTTCAAAATGTTCTGCACTTACTCTTGATCGTTCCATACTCTTCCCTTTGATCACAGGTACACAAACAAAACTGTTTGAGTTGCTCGGCCATTTGATGTATTATTTACAATTGTAAGGAGAATGTTATAAATAAGACACAGTCTTAAATCTCGTATATTCATTTTGAAACACACTGTACTTTCTACAACTTAAAATATCATAAAATCTAGATGAGTTTACCTTGTATTACAATTCAGTGTGAGACTATGAGTTTAAAATCTTTCGGCTTGATCCCCAATCAATCCAACGATTTTTTTCTGTCATATCACTTGTTTCTCCTATGGCAATGTTTGATAATGTGGAAAATACTGAGTAGCACCGTGCTGTGGAGTCAGCATTAAGCCGTAGATCTTACCATAGCTGGAAGTTACTCGACCTCACAAGTTTCTGTGTTGCAAAAGGAAATCAGAAATTTAAAAAAAAATTCTATTGTGTAAAAGTTTGAATTTTCTTTGTATGTCATTTGTGTTAAATGGCTACAAAAGGTTGATTTAAAAAAATTAATTTGATTATTTTCCTCCTATACGAAGATAAGTTTAGTCTTAAGATTTCTTATTACCAAAGAACGAAATAACTACGGATTTCTAGGAGGCAAACCATAGCCATACTTACTGATTTCTCATTGGCTCATTGCACTTTCGTAGTTATTTAAAAAATTAGGCCGTTTGTTCGTTTGGAATTTAGAATTGGAAGTTTTTTGACTTCTAGTTGAAACAAATAATCAAAGACTTGTGGACCAGTGATCAGTTGTTTCTGGAGAGTCTGTTACTATCGAGATTGCTACGGTCGCAGGTTCGAATCCTGCCTCGGGCATGGATGTGTGTGATGTCCGTAGGTTAGTTAGGTTTAAGTATTTCTAAGTTCTAGGGAACTGCTGACCACAGATGTTAAGTCCCATAGTGCTCAGAGCCACTTGAACCACTTTTTTGTTACTGTCGACAAAGTTTATAATCTCGCCTTATCTCAAATTTCGTAGTGGTGTATAGAGACAATGATCATTTTCAACAGTACGATACATCTGCAGTGCTGTCCCGGGCAAAGGCTTCGTGTATATGACCATAAAAGTAATTCTGCCCTTGATCAGGCCGCTGTAGCATCCTGGACTAGAGCTGTCATTGGATGTGATATGGAAGGGACACGTGTGGTCAGTACTCTTTCTCCCAGCCTTCAACAGCTTTTCGAGCCGGGTGGACGCTGCTTCTCGTTCCAGTAACTCCTCAGTTGGCCTCAAAGGGCTGCGTGCACTCGATCCCAACCATCAGGGAAAAATCTCTGGCATTATTGGGAATTTTAGAACGTCCTTGATTTTACTAAGATTTTGATTTCAAATGATCAGTTCTCTCTCTCTCTTTCTGTCTCGTGAAGATTTGTTTGCAAATGTGATAAATGTATTAAAGAGAGTTGACGTATAGCACTCATCACCACATATTAAAGCCAATGTCTTGCTGATGTAGCCATTTTTCTCTGCCCTCCTTATCTTTATGTTTTGTTTTTAGATGCTGCTGTTCGTTCTGCTGATAGCAGTAATAAGGGTGTTCTGGTACTACCTCTTGATTCCATCCCCCCACCAAAGCCCCAACCCTTCGCCGCACTATGACTCCCTCCACCTCGCCCCACACTTCCAGGATTTTTCTTTCTAAGACACATTTTACGAAGCTGCTAATTCGAATTAGGTATCCAATAATTTAGCTTTTCCTGCCTATATCATTTTAATCAGTGCCCTGTTCTCTTTAATGTCTTCTAATATGTGTTAAGTGGATTTTCTTTCAGACCAAGATACTTTTCTGACTGCTCTAGATATCCACATCTCTGTTACTGTTAATTTCTTCTTTTCTTTTCTTCGCAGACTGCATAACCGTAGCTTAAAATGCTCCAAGTAAATGTCTTCGTGATTTTCTTTCTTGTTTCTATATTAAGGGAAGCAGGACGGATCCTCAAAATTACAGGGCAATTTCCTTAACATATTCTCAGTTAGAATATAATGAATTTCTTTGAGACAGAGAAGTTGTTGACCATGCATCAGCACGGCTTTAGAAAGCATCGCTCCTGCGAAACGCAACTCGCCATTTTTGCACATGATATTTTGCGAACCATGGATGAAGGGTGTCAGACGGATGCCATATTCCTTGACTTCCGGAAAGCGTTTGACTCGGTGCCCCACTGCAGACTTCTCCTAACTAAGGTACGAGCATATGGGATTGGTTCCCAAATATGTGATTGGCTCGAAGACTTATTAAGTAATGGAACCCAGTACGTTGTCTTCGATGGTGAGGTGAGGGTATCATCTGGAGTGTCCCAGGGAAGTGTGGTAGGTCCGCTGTTGTTTTCTATCTATATAAATGATCTTTTGAATAGGGTGGATAGCAATGTGCGGCTGTTTGCTGATGATGCTGTGGTCTACGGGAAGATGTCGTCGTTGAGTGGCTGTAGAAGGATACAAGATGACTTGGACAGGATTTGTGATTGGTGTAAAGAGTGGCAGCTAACTCTAAATATAGATAAATGTAAATTAATGCAGATGAAGAGGAAAAAGAATCCCGTAATGTTTGAATACTCCATTAGTAGTGTAGCGCTTGACACACATCGATTAAATGTTTGGGCGTAACATTTCAGAGCGATATGAAGTGGGACAAGCATGTAATGACAGTTGTGGGGAAGGCGGATAGTCTTCTTCGGTTCATTGGTAGAATTTTGGGGAGATGTGGTTCATCTGTAAAGGAGACCGCTTATAAAACACTAATACAACCTATTCTTGAGTACTGCTCGAGCGTTTGGGATCCCTATCAGGTCGGATTGAGGGAGGACATAGAAGCAATTCAGAGGCGGGCTGCTAGATTTGTTACTGGTAGGTTTGATCATCACGCGAGTGTTACGGAAATGCTTCAGGGACTCGGGTGGGAGTCTCTGCAGGAAAGGAGGCGTTCTTTTCGTGAATCACTACTAAGGAAATATAGAGAACCAGTATTTGAGGCTGATTGCAATACTACTGCCGCCAACTTATATTTCGCGGAAAGACCACAAAGATAAGATAAGAGAGATAAGGGCTCGCACAGAGGCATATAGGCAGTCATTTTTCCCTCGTTCTGTTGGAGTGGAACAGAGAGAGAAGGTGGTAGTTGTGGTACGAGGTACCCTCCGCCACGCACCGTATGGTGGATTGCGGAGTATATACGTAGATGTAGGTGTAGAAGAAAAGAACAAACAGAAAGCACTGACAAGAAGAAGTGACAGAATGGTAAGTCGTGTTTTAAGTCACCCTTATCACGCTTGGAACTGTGAATGGCATGTCTGTCAGCACCCTAAGTGTGGGCACCTGGTGGCCACACAACCGAACACCTGTTCTCTACCGAGGTTCGCCTCGGTGCAGCTTCGTAGACGTCATGTAACTTCCATCATTTGCACGGGGCTGGGACACGGATGTTTTCCGCGCCCCTATATCGGTTGAAGGTTACCCTGTCTGGACACTGTGATAAGAAGACAGCGGCTGTAGCGGATCTTAACCACATCATAGTAACATGTTCCAAGTACATGACTGCACAATCAAACTTGTAGCAGTCGCACAGTTCCGGACTGCGCGCCTAGAACCGCGAGACCACCCCGGCCGGCTAGTTGCCATTATACTTGGGTTATTATCTATTGCTGAACTTCCCAAGTAGCAATATTCATTAATTTGAGTTAGTATTTTATCTCGTGTCTTAATATTACCCATAACTTGTTGATTCGATTTATATATCACTATTTCATTCTTGTTTGTGTTTATTTTCAGTTTAAATTTGTCCAAGGTATCAGGCAAAAATTTTAGCATGTAGTTCATGTCCGTTTCAGAATATACACTTACGCATTTAATTCAGCGTGCCACATTGACATACATTAATGTTATATTGAAGGCTTATATCGTTTTCTGTCTAGTAGCAAGTAGAGAAGATTTTGAAATTTGTCTATGGTTTTCTGATATCTGAAATTTGTAAAATGTTTCTTGATTCTTAGGTATAAAACGAAGGAATGTAGGACATACATTTCATAGAATTTTTTTCAATTGTTTTCATCTGAAGAATCCTCACTTCCCACCTCCCCCCCCCCCCCCCCCCCCCCCCCCCGCCAGAACCCAGAATTTGTGAAACTATTTGTTTGTGACACTCTATGTGTATTAAATTACGGCAAGAGACATCCTGCGTAGCAGACGGTAACTGAGAAATTTGTGGAAACATACAGAAAGCAAGACGATGGCGGAAAATTCGGGAGATTGTCATGAAGAAGTAGTCTTTGTCGTAAACAGTGGAACAATAGAAGTAGAGGGAGAAGTTTGTCATCGCACTTGGAGCTGCTTACAGTGTTGCAAGCAGTGACAGGTGAAACCTTGTCACACCGGATATACCGCTCAGTCAGTGAAGTGGCCTGTAGAACGATGGTGATGGAGAGGGGGGAGAGGGGGGAGGGGGGGGGGGACGAGCGGTTACTGTCAGCCGCGGCTAAGGGCAGACGGGGCAGCACCAGAGAGGTGATTAATCGGTGGCCGCTTGCTGTCAGCTGTTTCGGACGCTGTTGTCACCTAACCAGTTGTCTGACCGTCCCCAGTGACGTAATGTGTGCCGCTGTCGCGCTCGCATACCAGGCACGTAATTGCTTCCGTGCGGACACAATGCTTGTTGCGCCCAGTCTCATTCACATGTTTTCATTTCGACGTACACAGTAACCATTACGTAGCTCGTGTTGTTGTCCTCTGTATCAGAAAATCTCGGAAATGGGACACTGATACAGTAGCTGTGATGAGAGAGAGATGACATGCTGCGGTATTTTATCCGTGCCGGCTATCTCTTAACAACGTGTTCGTGTGTGTTGTCGTCTCCAGTCAGAAGACTGGTGTAACGCAGCTTTCCATGCCAGTTAATCCTCCGCAAGGTTCTTCATCTTTGATTAACTACTTCAACCTACCTACCGCATACTTGTTTTCGCAGTTCGATTCTGTATCGCCTCATTAGTTACTCGATCTACACATCTAATCTTCAACATTGTTCTGTACCACATTTCAGGTTTTCTGTTCTCTTTTTGCCTGAGTTTTTATCGCCCGATTTTCACTTAATTACAAGGCCACAGTGCGGATGAATACCCACAGGTAACACTTCCTGACATTTAAATTTTTATGCGATCTTAACAAATTTTCTGTTTGAGGAATACTTGTTCTGCCGTTTCCCGTCTATACTTTATTTCGCCTTTCTTTCAGTCATCGTCAGTTAGTTTACTGCCCAAATAACCCAACTTAATTTCTAAATTCAGCATCTTAGTTCCTATCGTCATTGCTTCAGTATTGCCTGATTTAGTTCGACTACATTCCATTATCCTAGTTCGACTTCCGTTCATTTTATCTTATTGTCAATTTTCAACTTACTATCTCTTCCACTCAATTGCTCTTGCAGTTTCTTTACCGGCTCTAAGAGACAATTTCATAGGCGGGAAAAATCGCAGTTCTATATCTGTTCCTGTATTTTAATTCCCTGTCCAGATTTCTTGTTAGTTCATTTCATTGCATTTTCTACATCTACGTCGATACTCTCTAAATCACATTTAAGTTCCTGGCAGAGGGCTCAACGAACCACCTTCACAATTCTCTATTATTCCAATATCGTATAGCGCGCGCAATAAACGAACACATATATATTTCCGTATGAGCTATGATTTCTTTTCTTTTATCGGGGTGATCGTTTCTCCCTATGTAGGTCGGTGTCAACAAAATATTTTCGCATTCGGAGGAGAAAGTTGCAGATTGGTTTTTCGTGAGAGAATTCCGTCGAAACGAAAAACGCCTTTCTTTTAATGACGTCCAGCTCAAGTCCTGTATCATTTCAGTACTACTCTCTCCATTATTTTACGATAATACAAAACGAGCTGCCCTTCTTTGAACTTTTTCGATATGCTCCGTCAGTCCTATCTGGTAAGGATCCCACACCGCGGAGCAGTATTTTAAAAGAGGACGGACAAGCATAGTGGAGGCAGTCTCCTCTGTAGATCTATTACATTTTTTCTGTGTCCTGCCAATAAAACGCAGTCTTCCGTTAACCTTCTCCACGACATTTTCTATGTTTTACTTCCAATTTAAGTTGTTCGTAACTGTAATTCCTAGGTATTTAATTGAATTTACGGCCTTTAGATTTGACTAATTTATCGTGTAACCGAAGTTTAACGAATTCCTTTTAGCGCTCATGTTGATGATCTCATACTTCTCGTTATCTAGGGCCAACTGCCAATTTTCGCACCATTCAGGTGTCTTATCTCAAAATGGTTCAAATGGCTCTGATCACTATCTGAGGTCATCAGTCCCCTAGAACTTAGAACTACTTAAACCTAACTAACCTAAGGACATCACACACATCCATGCCCGAGGCACGATTCGAACCTGCGACCGTAGCTGTCGTGCGGCTTAGGACTGAAATGCCTAGAACTGCACGGCCATCATCTTATCTAAATCGTTTTGCAATTTGTTTTGATGTTTTAATGACTTTGTTATTCTACGTACAAATTGAAAAACATTAGAAATACTCTACTCTTTTTTTTTTCAAACCATTCTCAACCTTTCACATCCTACGACACTCTTTTAACAGAAATCTGGTTTATGTAGAAGTTCAAAACAATCTTTCGCTACCTTCATAACTTCAAATTCTGTATTCTAGTTAACTTTCTTAGAAGCTTCCTTTAAATCTACAATTTCTGTCGATGTAGATTTGCCTTTCTTCATCCTGTCTTCTAAGGTCAATGATACCTTGTGTGTTTCTACATTTCTCTAGAACTCAAATGACCTTCCCTGAAGTTGGCCTCCACCAGTTTTTCCATCCATCTCTAATTAAATCGTGTCTATACTTTTCATCCGTGAATTATAACACTAATGGTTCAATAGTGTTCACATTTGCCATCACGTGCTTTCTTTGGAATGGTAGTTATAACATTCTTCTTGAAACCCGGACGTATGTCGCCTGTCTCATCCATTTCGCACGCCAGATACAATAGTTTTGTCAAGGCTGGTTGTCTCAAGGATCTAGATCATTCTGACGGAATGTCATCTTCTCCAGGAGTCCTGTGTCCACGGAGGTCTTTGAATGTTCTGTCAAATTCTTCTCGAAGTATCACATCTTCCTTCTTATCTTCATGTACTTCCTCTTCCCTTTCTGTAATATCGCCTTCAAGTTTATTACACAAGTAGAGCCCTTGTGTAAATTCCTTTCGCTTTAGCATTTTCCCTTCCTCGCGTAGTACAAGCTTGCCATCTGAACTCCTTGTATTAAAACAGCTGCTTCCCTTCCCTCCGAAGATCATTTAAATTTTCCTATAGACGCCATCTGTCTTTCACATAGTTATGCGCTCTTCTTCTACAGCATTGCATTGATATCCTGAAACAATTTTTTTCGTGCTGTAAATATCAATTCACTGTGTTCCCTGATTCACATACCATGACGATTGCAGAACAACACTGTGTATACAGCACTACTACTTCTTGGTAGTACGTGTCCATCTGTTTACTTTGCGCACTGTTGATTAGGGGCGGCTCTGTCGTGCTTGCGAACTTAGAGGTACCGAACGTCAGATACCTTTGCTTTATGACTATCTCATAGAGTTGCCGCAACTCTAGCTTAGAGCTCATAATTCTCCCCCCGAGAATCCGCCGGAGGTCGCACAGTAGAGAATCTTTCCCACACCGCGTAATAACGTCAGGGTAATAGGGGAAGGGCGCATGTGTAGAGTGTCGGAGCCAAGCTAGTTAAGCACAATGTGAGGTGACGTGCCTCTGGCTCCTATCCAGGTAGGCGACCAGTTGACCTTGCTACAGAAACGACGGCCGTAAGCTCCACGCCATTTCACTTACGTCTCCACGCTCCCGCCCGGGAAGACAATGAATGCAAACGTCTTTGTCAGGGACAGGACCTGTTTCCTCATTACGTTTCCAGTAAAAAAAAAAGAAACGGAATGCGAACGCGGCGGAACGCTGGCAACAACAGCAGCGATGACAATCTTCATTACCACTTGGCGTGAGCGAAATAATTAGCTCCGCTAGACAGCGCGCCCTCACGAACAGTGTTAGTAAATTTTCAGAGGGCTGTTATGGTTGAAGGATCATTAACGCACTGTTGACCAGCATACCGTTATTTTTCTCACAGATAGTTTTACTCCAAAGACTGGAAGGTTCCTACCATGAATCTGGTATTGTTATTCCATCAAAATATAATGTTTTAAGCTTAGTACAAACGTTAGAATCCACAAATGCAATACAAAGCTGCACTTACTTTCATTTTAACAGTCTATGGTGGTCACAATCTAGCACGCTCGAGATACCTATACGAAAGGAGAGCAACTATATATCCAAGTGGGAATAATAATTGTACTTGTATATACAAGGAATATACATAAAGAGTCTCGTTTTACTATGCGTTACACAGTTTCAATAAATGTTCAGTTGAAAATACCACCTGCGGGTCGTGGAGGGGAGGGGAAGGGGAGTTAGAATAGACCCGAGATATTCCTGCCTGTCTTAAGAGGCGACTAGAAAGAGTCTCATATTTTCGGCCCTATGAGCTCAGGTCCCAATCTATGGTTTGACCTGCTACATTCAAAATTCTACAGAAGTGAGGGCCATTTGGGTAAGGACGCGTTACATCGTGCACGAGTTATCCATAGTGTCAGATTCATTCTCCTGACTCTCTTGTCAAGGCTCTGCATCCCCACCTGCGATTTAACTATTTGGGTGAGGACGCTTTCTGGGGTATGTCATCTTCTTCCGTTGTCTCCAGTCCTCTTTCACCCCCACGACAATAGTGGAGTCCCCTGCACCCAATATCGAACGCAGTAGATAGTCCATTAGGTTGGAGCCATCATGTACGCATTTGGTGGTAGCCCAAGGACAACACAGCGACCACACTGCTGATGCCTGAGCTGATAACTCCTCATGTATCTGCATCTACATCCATACTCCGCAAGTCACCTGACGGTGTGTGACGGAGGGTACTTTGAGCACCTCTATCGGTTCTCCCTTCTATTCCAGTCTCGTATTGTTCGTGGAGAGGAGGATTGTCGGTATGACTCTGTGTGGGCTCTAATCTCTCTGGTTTTAGCCTCGTGGTCTCTTCGCGAGATATATGTAGGAGAGAACAATACACTGCTTGACTCCTCGGTGAAGGTATATTCTCGAAACTTCAACAAAAGCCCGTACCGAGCTACCGAGCCTCTCTCCGGCAGAGTCCTCCACTGGAGTTTATCTATCACCTCCGTAACGCTTTCGCCATTACTAAATGATCCTGTAACGAAGTGCGCTGCTCTCCGTTGGATCTTCTCTCTCTCTTCTATCAACCCTATGTGGTACGGATCCCACACTGCTGAGCAGTAGTCAAGCAATGTGCGAACAAGCGTACTGTAACCTACTTCCTTTGTTTTCGGATTGCATTTCCTTAGGAGTCTTCCAATGAATCTGAGTCTGGCATCTGCTTGACCGACGATCAACTTTATATGATCATTCAATTTTAAATCACTCCTAAAGCCTACTCCCAGATAATTTATGGGATTAACTGCTTCCAGTTGCCGACCTGCTATTTTGTAGCTAAATGATAAGGGATCTATCTTTCTATGTATTCGCAGCACATTACACTTGTCTACATTGAGATTCAATTGCCATTCCCTGCACCATGCGTCAAGTCGCTGCAGATCCTCCTGCATTTCAGTACAATTTTCCATTGTTACAACCTCTCGATATACCACAGCATCATCCGCAAAAAGCCTCAATGAACTTCCGATGTCATCCACAAGGTCATTTATGTATATTGTGAATAGCAACGGTCCTACGACACTCCCATGCGGCACACCTGAAATCACTCTTACTTCGGAAGACTTCTCTCCATTGAGAATGACATGCTGCGTTCTGTTATCTAGGAACTCTTCAATCCAGTCACACAATTGATCTGATAGTCCATATGTTCTTACTTTGTTCATTAAACGACTGTGGGAAACTGTATCAAACGCCTTGCGGAAGTCAAGAAACACACGGCATCTACCTGGGAACCCGTGTCTTTGGCTCTCTGAGTCTCGTGGACGAATAGCGCGAGCTGGGTTTCACACGGTCGTCTTTTTCTAAACCCATGCTGATTCCTACAGAGTAGATTTCTAGTCTCCAGAAAAGTCATTATACTCGAACATAATACGTGTACCAAAATTCTACAACTGATAGACGTTAGAGATGTTGTTGTTGTTGTTGTTGTTGTTGTTGTTGTTGTTGTCTTCAGTCCTGAGACTGGTTTGATGCAGCTGTCCATGCTACTCTATCCTGTGCAAGCTTCTTCATCTCCCAGTACCTACTGCAACCTGCATCCTTCTGAATCTGCTTACTGTATTCATCTCTTGGTCTCCCTCTGCGATTTTTACCCTCCACGTTGCCCTCCAATACTAAATTGGTGATCCCTTGGTGCCTCAGAACATGTCCTACCAACCGATCCCTTCTTCTGGTCAAGTTGTGCCACTAACTTCTCTTCTCCCCAATCCTATTCAGTACCTTCTCATTAGTTATGTGATCTACCCATCTAATCTTCAGCATTCTTCTGTAGCACCACATTTCGAAAGCTTCTATTCTCTTCTTGTCCAAACTATTTATCGTCCATGTTTCACTTCCATACATGGCTACACTCCATACAAACACTTTCAAGAATGTCTTCCTGGCACTTAAATCTACACTCGATGTTAACAAATTTCTCTTCTTCAGAAACGTTTTCCTTGCCATTGCCAGTCCACATTTTATATCCTCTCTACTTCGACAATTATCTGTCATTTTGCTCCCCAAATAGCAAAACTCATCTACTATTTTAAGTATCTCATTTCCAAATCTAATACCCTCAGCATCACCCGATTTAATTTGACTACATTCCATTATCCTCGTTTTGCTCTTGTTATTGTTGTTCCAAGACACTGTCCATTCCATTCAGCTGCTCTTCCAGGTCCTTTGTTGCCTCTGACAGAATTACAATGTCATCGGCGAACCTCAAAGTTTTTTTTTCTTCTCCATGGATTTTAATACCTACTCCAAATTTTTCTTTTGTTTCCTTCAGTGCTTGCTGAATATACAGATTGAATAACATCGGGGAAAGGTTGCAGCCCTGTCTCACTCCCTTCCCAACCACTGTCTCCCTTTCATGTCCCTCGACTCTTATAACTGCCATCTGGTTTCTGTACAAATTGTAAATAGCCTTTCGCTCTCTGTATTTTATCCATGCCACCTTCAGAATTTGAAAGAGAGTATTCCAGTCAACATTGTCAAAAGCTTTCTCTAAGTCTATAAATTCTAGAAACGTAGGTTTGCCCTTCCTTAATCTAGCTTCTAAGATAAGTCGTAGGGTCAGAATTGCCTCACGTGTTCCAACATTTCTACGGAATCCAAACTGATCTTTCCCGAGGTCGGATTCTACTAGTTATTCCATTCGTCTGTAAAGAATTCGATTTAGTATTTTGCAGCTGTGTCTTATTAAACTGACAGTTCGGTAATTTTCACATCTGTCAACACCTGCTTTCTTTGGGGTTGGAATTATTATATTCTTCTTGAAGTCGGAGGGTAGTTCACCTGTCTCATACATCTTGCTCACCAGATGGTAGAGTTTTGTCAGGACTGCCTCTCCCAAGGCAGTCAGTAGTTCTAATGGAATGTTGTCTACTCCCGGGGCCTTGTTTCGACTCAGGTCTTTCAGTGCTCTGTCAAACTCTTCCCGCAGTATCGTATCTCCCATTTCATCTTCATCCTCTTCCATTTCCATGATATTGTCCTCAAGTACATCGCCCTTGTATAGACCCTCTATATACTCCTTCCACCTTTCTGCTTTCCCTTCTTTGCTTAGAACTGGGTTTCCATCTGAGCTCTTGATGTTCATACAAGTGGTTCTCTTATCTCCAAAGATCTCTTTAATTTTCCTGTAGGCAGTATCTATCTTACTCCTAGTGAGATAAGCCTCTACATCCTGACATTTGTCCTCTAGCCATCCCTGCTTAGCCATTTTGCACTTCCTGTCGATCTCATTTTTGAGGCGTCTATATTCCTTTCTGCCTGCTTCATTTACTACATTTTTATATTTTCTCCTTTCATCAATTAAATGCAATATTTCTTCTGTTACCCAAGTATTTCTACTAGCCCTCGTCTTTTTACCTACTTGATCCTATGCTGCCTTCACTACTTCATCCCTCAAAGCTACCCATTCTTCTTCTACTGTATTTCTTTCCTCCGTTCCTGTCAATAGTTCCCTTATGCTCTCCCTGAAACTCTATACAACCTCTGGTTTAATCAGTTTATCCAGGTCCCATCTCCTTAAATTCCCACCTTTTTGCAGTTTCTGCAGTTTTAATCTACAGTTCATAACCAATAGATTGTGGTCGGAGTCCACATCTGCCCCTGGAAATGTCTTACAATTTAAAACCTGGTTCCTAAATCTCTGTCTTACCATTATATAATCTATCTGAAACCTGTCAGTATGTCCAGGCTTCTTCCATGTATACAGCCTTCTTTTATGATTCTTGGACCAAGTGTTACCTATGATTAAGTTGTGCTCTGTGCAAAATTCTACCAGGCGGCTTCCTATTTCATTTCTTTGTCCCAGTCCATATTCGCCTACTACGTTTCTTTATCTCCCTTTTTCTACTACCGAATTCCAGTCACCCATAACTATTGAATTTTCACCTCACTTCACTATCTGAATAATTTCTTTTATTTCATCATACATTTCTTAAATTTCTTCGTCATCTGCAGAGCTAGTTGGCATATAAACTTTTACGACTGTAGTAGGTGTGGGCTTCGTGTCTATCTTGGCCACAATAATACGTTCACTATGCTGTTTGTAGTAGCTTACCCGCATTCCTATTTTCCTATTCATTATTAAACCTATTCCTGCATTACCCCTATTTGATTTTGTATTTATAACCTTGTATTCACCTGACCAAAAGTCTTGTTCCTCCTGCCACCGAACTTCGCTAATTCCCACTATATCTAACTTTAACCTATCCATTTCCCTTTTCAAATTTTCTAACCTACCTGCCCGATTAAGGGATCTGACATTCCACGCTCCGATCCGTAGAACGCGTTTTCTTTCTCCTGATAACGACATCCTCTTGAGTAGTCCCCGCCCAGAGATCCGAATGGGGAACTATTTTACCTCCGGAATATTTTACCCAAGAGGACGCCATCATCATTTAATCGTACAGTAAAGCTGCAAGGGCTCGGGAAAAATTACGGCCGTAGTTTCCCCTTGCTTTCAGCCGTTCGCAGTACCAGCACAGCAAGGCCGTTTTGGTCAATGTTACAAGGCCAGATCAGTCAATCATCCAGACTGTTGCCCCTGCAACTACTGAAAAGGCTGCTGCCCCTCTTCAGGAACCACACGTTTGTCTGGCCTCTCAACAGAGACCCCTCCGTTATGGTTGCACCTACGGTACGGCTATCTGTATGGCTGAGGCAAGCAAGCCTCCCCACCAACGGCAAGGTCCATGGTTCATGAGGGGAGATATAGGTCTATAGTTCTGCACATCTCTTCGACGTCCCTTTTTGAAAACGGGGTGACCTGTGCCCTTTTACAATCCTTGGGAACGCTACGCTCTTCTTGAGACCTACGGTACACCGCTGCAAGAAGTGGGGCAAGTTCCTTCGCATACAGTGTGTAAAATCGAACTGGTTTCCCATCGGGTCCAGCGGCCTTTCCTCTTCTGAGCGATTTTAATTGTTTCTCTATCCATCTGTCGTCTATTTCCATATCTACCATTTTGTCATCTGTGCGACAATCTAGAGAAGGAACTACAGGGCAGTCTTCCTCTGTGAAACAGCTTTGGAAAAAGACATTTAGTATTTCGGCCTTTAGTCTGTCATCCTCTGTTTCAGTACCATTTTGGCCACAGAGTGTCTGAACATTTTGTTTTGATCCTCCTACCGCTTTGACAGTTGGCCTTTGCTGTTGCTGGGTGGCTCAAGTGGTTCAATTGGCTCTGAGCACTATGGGACTTAACATCTGAGGCCATCAGTCCCCTAGAACTTAGAACTACTTAAACCTAACTAACCTAAGGACTGACACACATCTATGCCCAAGGCAGGAGTCGAACTTGCGACAGTAGAAGTCTCGCGGTTCCGGACTGGAGCGCCTAGAACCGCTCGGCCACCGCGGCCGGCGGTGTTCATTTCATCTTGCGTGTTTACAGGGGACCCAAAGACAACAGGGTTGCTACTGGTGCCATCATCTTGGCCTTTGAGGGTGATTCATTGCCTAAAATAGGTCAAGGTGATGGTTTACCACTGTGATATTAAACCCCCTCCCCTATGCAGTGCTTTACGGGCTATAAATTCAGGCACATGTCTTCCCACTGCACCGAGATTCTCCGTGAGCGCGCCTCCTCCCTTCTCCCACTTTCATCAACTGTGGAGAGCACCACTCCCCCTGCTCGCCACACTGCCCAGTGCTCCAAAAGTAGTAAAAAATCATGGAGTATCGGACCCTGGATCAGTTTACTTATACAGAAGCTAAACATAAATTTGAAAGATTGTACTCCATTCGGTTGACATCAACATTCGCAAGTCACCATCGGCATCCCACGTGCCAGTGGATCCTCACTCTATACCACCAACAGTGGCCGGCCGCTGTGGTCTAGCGGTTCTAGGCGCGCAGTCAGGAACCGCGCGACTGCTACAGTCGCAGGTTCGAATCCTGCCTCGGGCATGGATGTGTGTGGTGTCCTTAGGTTAGTTAGGTTTAATTAGTACTAAGTTCTAGGCGACTGATGACCTCAGATGTTAAGTCGCATAGTGCTCAGAGCCATTTGAACCATTTTGAACCACTAACAGTGGGCCCTCCAGGCCACCAGAATACATCCACCCACCCAAATGCTGGGGACATTGGTCCTCTCCCCCAGCCAGAGAAGCAACAGCCTGCTCTGACTCCTCTCGTGTTAAAGGTGTCCCTTGGGGCCCTCTCTCCCAAGGCCTTCACTAACGCCATGGCGGACATTCGCCATTGGCTCAAGGAGCCAAAAGCTGCTGGACGAAGAGCTTCATGGTCTTCCTTTGTGCCTGTAGCTGCTTTGGAGCAATATTCCCAGCAAGCCCCTAAAGAGAAGTGAGAGAGCAAGCAAACTAAGAAGAAGCCTGCTAAGAAACAGGACCCTCTGTGGCCCCAACGCTACCACTCGCTATCAGTTCTGCATCTGAGGATGTGGTGGAGATTTTAGCGTTCGCTGCGGACCTGGATCTCACTGATGTCTCATCCACCATAGAAATGGCTACAAATGCTCAGGCAGTGGCAGCAGAAGACCCTGAGGCATAACCTGCCTCCTTGCACACATCGTGGTTTTCCAGCCTCACGATAGCGTCATCCCCCAGTGGAACTGTGGTGTTTTTTTCCGCCACCTGGCTGAGCTATGGCAGCTCTTAAGCTTTACACTTATTTTCTGCATTGCCATTCAGGCAACCTGGTTCCCGGAAATGCAGACCCCTGCCCTCCACGGCTATAGGGGATATTAAAAGAACTGTAAAGACTATAATATAGTGTCAGGTGGGGTCTGTGTCCTTAAGTGAGTCCTGAACTCAGTATGCAGTGAACCTGTGTCCTTTCAAACCCCTCTTGAAGCTGTGGTTGTCAGGATAAGGACGGCACAGGAAATAACTGTCTGCCATGTGTATCTTCCTCCAGATGCTGCAGTACCCCTGAACCCATTGGCTGCACTGATTGATCAACTCCCTAAACTTTCCTATTTTTGGGAGATTTTAACGCCCATAACCCCTTGTGGGCTGGCACCTTGCTTACTGGCCGAGGCAGAGATGTCGAAAATATACCGCCACAACTCGACCTCGACCTCTGCCTCTTAAATATACGTGCCCCCACACATTTCATTGTGGCACATGGCACGTATTGGGCCATTGATCTCTCGGTTTGCAGTCCTGACCTTCTCCCATCTATACACTGGAGAGCACATGACTACCTGTTTGGTAATGACCACTTCCCCATCTTCCTTTCACTGCCCCAGCGTCACGCCCAAGGATGCCTGTCCAGCTAAGCTTTAAACAAGGTTTTCACCTCTGTTGACACCGTTGAATCTCCTCCATATGGTAACACGGATCTGGTGGTTTAGCAGGTAACTACAACGATAGTTTCTGCGGCGGAAAACGCGATCCCTCGTTCTTTAGGGTGCCCCCGGCGAAAGATAGTCCATTGATCGTCGCCGGAAGTCGCTGAGGTAATTAAGGAGCGTCGGCGAGCTCTACAGCGGCATGACAAGCACCCTCCCCTGGAGCACCATATAGCCTTTAGCCTTTAAGCGGCCCTGTGTCCGCTTTCGCCAGATTATCAAAAGAAGGAAACAGGAGTGTTGGGAGAGATAGGTCTTGACCATTGGCTGCCATACCTCACCTTCCCATGTTCGGGCAAAGATCAACCGAGTTTTTGGCTATCAGACCCCCAACAGGTGTTCCTGGTGTTAACATGGATGGCGTGTTATCTACCGACGCAAACGCGATTGCCGAACACTTTGCTGATCACTATGCTCGCGCCTCTGTGATGGAGAATTACCCCCTAGCATTTCGCATTCTCAAACGGCGGCTGGAGGGGAAAGTCCTCTCGTTCATACACGCCACAGTGAACACTATAACGCCCCATTTACAGAGTGGGAGCTCCTCAGTGCTCTTGCACATTTCCCCGACGCAGCTCCTGGGCCAGATCGGATCCACAGTCAGATGATTAAACATCTCTCATCTGACTACTAGTGACGTCTTTTCATCTTCTTCAACCTGATCTAGTGCGATGGCGTCTTTCCATCGCAACGGCGGGAGAACACCATCATACCAGTGCTCAGACCCGCCAAAAACCCGCTTGATGTTCTTTGTAAGCTGCTGGAGTGGTGTGTCGGCGGTTGGATTGGGTCCTGGAGTCACGTGGCCCACTGGCTCCGTGCCAAGGCTGTTTCCACATGGGTAGCTCTACCATTGATAAGCTTGTGTCCCTTGAGTCTGCCACCCGAACAGCTTTTTCCAGACGCCAACACCTTGTTGCCGTCTTTTTTGATTTACTTAAAGCATACGACACCACCTGGCGACATCATACCCTTGCCACATTATATGAGTGGGGTCTCCGAGGCCCACTCCCGATTTTTATCCAGAGTTTCCTGTTTGTTCGTACTTTCCATGCCCAAGTTGGTGCCTCCCATAGTTCCCCTCCCTCCCCCACCCCCCCCTTATCCAGGAGAATGCGGTCCTGCAGGGCTCTGTATTGAGTGTATCTCTATTTTTAGTGGCCATTAACTGTCTAGCAGCAGTTGTAGGGCCGTCCGTCTTACCTCTCTGTATGCAGACGACTTCTGCATTTCGTTCTGCTTCACCAGTACTGGTGTTGCAGAGCGGCGCCTACAGGGAGCCATCCACAAGGCGCAGTCATGGGCTCTAGCCCCTCTCTTTAGTGGAGGACTGGTTTTCGACGCCCAGTTGACTTGGCTTCCTCACCTTCGTCATCTTAAGCGGAAGTGCTGGTAGCACCTTAATGCCCTACGCTTCCTGAGCAACACCAACTGGGGTGCAGATCGTTCTACACTGCTGCAGCTCTACAGAGCGCTTGTTCAATCCCGCCTTGGGAGTCTCGTTTATGGTTCGGCGGCGCCCTCAGCGTTGCGTTTACTCGAACCAGTGCAGCACTGTGGCGTTCGACTAGCGACAGGAGCGTTTAGGACGAGTCCTGTGACCAGTGCCCTGGGTGGAGGCTGGAGCCCCTCCATTGCAGGTCAGGCGTGCACAAATACTCGCCAGTTACGTTGCATACGTTCTCAGTTCTTCTGCGCACCCGAATTACCGTCTCCTTTTTCCACCCACGGCGGTTTATCTCCCGCATCGGCGACCCATGTCAGGGCTTACAATTGCAGTTCGCGTCCGATCCCTTCTATCTGAACTGGAGCCTTGCCTTCACTACCTCTACTCGAGACCCATTCGCGTACACCTCCATGGTGTACACCTAGGCTGCTGCTTCAGCTGGACCTTTCACATGGCCCAAAGGACTCAGTTATTCCCAAGGCTCTCGCTGTCACTTCCTCTCGATTCTTGACATGTACCGAAGCCATGAAGTGGTTTATACCAACGGCTCGATGGGTTATGGTCACGTCGGCTTCGCGTATGTCCATGGGGGATATATTGAACAGCATTCCTTGCCCGACGGCTGCAGTATTTTGACTGCAGAGCTGGTGGCTATATCTCGTACTCTTCAGCACATCCGTTCATGCCCTGGCGAGTCGTCTCTTCTGTGTACTGACTCCTTGAGCAGCCTGGAAGCTATCGACCTCGTCATCCATTGGTAGCGACCATGTGTGCAGAGTGCTGCAGAGTGGCTGGCTTCTCCTTTTTATTCTCATGGTCAGCCAGCCATGGTAATCTGTTTTCTCGTTATAATCTCTTCTACCTGCTTCTTGCATTTTTGTGGTTTTCTTCTCCCCTTTTGTCCATGTAAGTGTTTGTTGCCGTTCCGTCGTTCTTGTGATTTTTCCTTTCCCTCCGTTTTTCGTTTTCAGCTTCACCTGTTTTATTCTCACCCTTGCGTCATTGTTTTATTGGGGACAGACGAGCTAGCAGTTTGGTCCCTTCCCCCCTCTTTTAAACAACCTACCAATCAGTTGAGAATAGTGACTGACATCTGTTTAACAAAGTAGGTTAGTGTACTTTGATATGCTTTAATTAGCATACAATTTGGTGTACCGAATTAAAACAGCGAGAACTAGAAACTGTAATTACATAGATCCTACTGTGCATGGTGTATGTGTTCGTAACCTGAAAAGAAAATAGTCACACAACACACACACCATTATAAATTTAGCGCGAAGTAAGGAAATGAGCCTGCGTACCTAATACTTGTGTGTCGCACAATTAGTGTTAAATTTCTTAAAGGCAACGGATTGAGTTGAAAACATGTTAGCTTTCTGCTCAAAGCGTCCACTGAGTCTGCCTTCTCATTCACGTAAACATAGATTTGGAATACAGAAAAGAAGTTAACCTGAGTAAAACATTAAATTGTGACTTCTTCCATATAACATCGTAATTGTGAGATGATGCTGTCTTACAAACAGTTGTCAATACAGTAGCAGACGTCGACGTACCTTTATCACCACCTGAAAGTTAATTTCTTGCCGAGAACAATTGCTTAATACCAGTCTTGCTTAGTGGCGGTTCAACAGGTGATCCCGTACGCATCAGGGTACTTGTGAAACGTGTAGTTAGCTTGCGTAAATAACAAGATGACTCCCAAACAACGTGGCATGCACAAGTGGCTGAAAACAAAGAATAATAAGATTCATGGTAAAAAACCGAGAGAAGTGAATTAACAAGCATTACAGTATCACTGAAAACTACAAAATATCGTATAATCCCGTAGGGATATTGCAATGTGCATTTAAAGTTTTAGACGACAAAGTTTTAGATAGCAAAAATCATGGGATACCTCCTAATATCGTGTGGAAACTCCTTTTTCCCATCGTAGTGCAGCAACTCTACGTGGCATGGACCAACAGGCCGTCGGAAGTCCTCTGCAGAAATATTGAACCGTGCTGCCATTATAGCCGTCCATAATTGCGAAAGTGTTGCCGATGCAGGATTTTGTCCATGAACCGACCTCTGGATTATGTCCCATAAATATTCGATGAGTTTCAAGTCGGGCAATCTGAGCGACCAAGCTATTTGCAAGAAAAGTCCAGAATGTTCTTCAATCAATCGGGAACAGTTGTGGCCCGTTTATATCGGGAATTGTCATACATAAAAATTCCATCTTTACTTGCTAACATGAGCATTTAAATGGCTATAAATGGTCCCCAACTAGCCGAACATAATCGTTTCCATTCGATGATGTGTTCAGTTGGACCAGAGGATTCACTTCATTCGATGAAAACACAGCGCACATCATTATGGAGCCACCAGCAATTTGCACCGTGCGTTGTTGACAAGTTGGGTCCATGAATTCGTGGGGTCTGCACCATACTCAAACCCTACCATCAGCTCTTACCAACTGAAATAGGGTCTCATTTGACCAGGCCAAGATTTCCAGTCTTCTAGAGTCCAACCGCCATGGTCACGATCCCAGAGAGGCACTCGCGTCGGTTGTCTACTGCGGCAGCTCATTAACGCCAAATTTCGCAGGACTGTCCTAATGGATACGCATTGATGCTTGTCCATTAGCACTGACAACTCTACCCAAACGCCGCTGATGTCACTCGGTAAGTACGTTGTCTGTGGTGATAAGTAACGCCTGAAATTTAATATTCTTGGCACCATCGTACACTGTGGATCGTGGAATATTCAATTCCTTAACGATTTTCGTAATGGAATGTTCCTTACGTCTAGCGTTAACTACCATCTCGCGTTCTAAGCTTGTTAATTCCCATCGTGCAGTCATAATCACGTAGGAAACCTTTACCCATGAATCACTTGAGTACAAAGACAGTACTGCCACTGCACTGCCATTTTATAACTTGTGTGCTCGATTCTACCGCCATCTGTATATGTGCATATCGCCGTCCCATGACTTCTTGTATAAGTAGAAGTAACGTCATCTTCACAGCTCTTAATTCTGAGTGAAAAATTAGTCCTTACACTTCAGGAGAGAGTAATATCTTCGAATTTACAATAAGTGAACTAAAATAATAACCGATGTTATAATCATCTTCCACTCAGTTACGTTTAAGTAACACATGAGCTCGTATTTCACTGCGCGCAAGAATGTGACCCGATACATGCTCGCGGAATGATCTTCAACAAACAATGTCTAGAAAACTAATCTTCATTACAGCTAATAAACTGCTATGGTCTCCACATCAGAAGACATCACAGATTGTACTCGTCGACTGCACAACACAGCATCTGAACACAGAAAATGAAATGGTTGTAAGTACTCTTCAAACGAACAGAAGCTCATGGGAAGTAACCCGCCAGCGGCTCTCACTGGTCGAAAGCAAGAGCTGACTGCAAAGACATGAAACTGCAGCAGTGACGAAGTAAAGAGGTTGCTGCAGATTTTGTATCGATTAATCGAAAGTAATTTCAGCGTACTGGCATAGAGTATAGCAAAAATAAAAATCGCTGTCTACTAGAAAGAACGTATAAAGGCAAGAGATGAAGGCGGTGAATAAATAGGCACCTTTCAGCTAGTAATGCTAATAATAAAGTGAAAATCCTTCAATATTGTTCCTCAGTGGGAATTCTGTTGTCCTTATAAGTACATCGTCAGATGCCTAAATACTTAGTTTCTGTTTAGTTAAGTTTGTATTGTCTGTTTTTATAGTTGTACTTACTGATGAGTTACTTTTATTACTTTAATGCATTTACATTTGTATATTTAAATTTTTTGTAGATGGTATTATAACAATTTAGTTTGGGTAATTATTACTACCTAATGAAACAATAATTAATATAAAACCTAGTTCTTGTTATGGTATACAGAATTTTAGAGTCATGTTGTGAGTCAGAACACATCGATAGCCGGCCGCGGTGGTCTCGCGGTTCTAGGCGCGCAGTCCGGAACCGCGCGACTGCTACGGTCGCAGGTTCGAATCCTGCGTCGGGCATGGATGTGTGTGATGTCCTTAGGTTAGTTAGGTTTAAGTAGTTCTAAGTTGTAGGGGACTGATGACCAAAGATGTTAAGTCCCATAGTGCTCAGAGCCATTTGAACCATTTGAGAACACATCGATAGTCAAAATGTCTGGAGTATCTAGAGCCTGTAAGAAGAGATCTGCGGGTAGTTGTTGCATGTATTCGGGTTGTTCCAGGCGTTTTGATAGTGGACACACGGAGACTGAAGTACACAACTGTGATATCACAAGTTATACCAGAATGGAGCATTTCAAAAGTGGTTGATTATTGCACTTGTGGGAAATGCAGTTACATTTGACTTTGTAAGTATTTTCTCTGTATAATTGACGCAGTATGTATAGCGCACTATACTCAATGAAAAATGTTTCATGAGGCGCCATATGCAGTTATTGTATGCACTTTATGTATAGTTGTTCTAGTGTGCTATAGATGGCCCTAGGGTAGCCAGAATGTGACCGAAATCGACTGTGCAAGCAAAAATAAGCACAGATATGTACTGCGGGATGTCATTCGTAATCTTTATGGGAGCTATTCAGCACCGCATACACAAAGCATTTGTCATAAAAAGTTTTTCTTACCTTGTAGCGAGTGAGGACTAATACGATACAGTGACAAGGCAGAAGTTTACTCTTTAGAAAAATGTGCGCTTTTTGTCATAAGCTAAGACTGTTTGGCAAGATTCGAACTCTGAACCACATTCGTAGAGTGTTAGTAATCGCGCTATAAGATCACACGTCACGAACCATCTAAACAGTACAATTTGTCACTAAGTATGATATGCGATATTTCGCAGTTCGTTGGGTAACTAATGGAAATACCTTCGACAAATACAGAACACACGGGTTTCAACAACCACTTCATGCCTATTGCACAGCTTACATTCATAACCCAAAGGTTAGGTTGCATACTGCAGTGACCTACTAGGCGTCGCCCTATCGGAGACAGCATGTGTGTGAATTTGTCTTCCGCCAACCTTCGAAGTGACATGCCTAGACAGTTGTAGCGGGATAACAGGTTAATGTACGCTCCTAGATGCAGTATTCCAAACTGTAGCGATGTAAATAGAATTCATTTTCAGGGTGGGAGAAGTGATAAGCGACAGCAGGAAATGTGCTTGTGTTCACTGACGATTGATTAACTCACTCACTCACTCACACACACACACACACACACACACACACAGAGAGAGAGAGAGAGAGAGAGAGAGAGAGAGAGAGAGAGAGAGAGAGAGAGAGAGAGAGAGAGTCACTAGCCAAACATGTACTATGTACACATCGCCTGAACTGTTCGCAGAGTATTTAAGTTCCGGGAGGAATGAAAGGATGCCAGAAAAGCCCGACACCATACGCAGAAGACACAGTGTTTTTACACTCTGCCGATCCCGTGAGTTACATACATATTTTAAGGCGCAAAACCACAAATATTATTAACGAATTAAGTTTCCACTATCCAGCAGTGTGAGCATGGATGTGAAATTTTCTGAGAGGTGAAAACTGTGTCCCACGTCTGAACTCGAACTTGAAAGTTTTCCTTCGCTGCCAATGCTCTTACCTACTGAACTACCCAGACATAACTCACCACACCCGCCCACCTTTCACATCTTTACTGTCGACATATTCTTTCCTCCTTCGCACGAACTTCATTTCCTGTTACTACCTTATTCACATAAATCCCTCTGAACCATGTAGGCCTTTGACAATCACAATTTCAGCTAATTGCAGCACAAAGCGAGTAAAATATCAGATTTCGATAATAGGACAATGAAAACAGGTAGGCCTTGATTAGTAAGAGTTTCAGCTGTCGCAAATTATGAAATAGCTCTTGACTTAATTAAAAGGAAATGGGCTGGCCTTCAGTAATAACACCTTCAATTAACTAAAATTACCAAATAAAAAATAGGAGGCCTTCAATAATAACAGTTTCAGTTAAGTAAAATTACCAAATACCGACAGGCAGGTCTTTCTTAATAACAGCTTCAGTTAAGTACGAGTACCAAATATAAAACAGGTAGGCCTTCATGAATAACTGCTTCAGTTAAGTAACCAAGTGTTTGAATTGCCTCCTCACAAAGGGTGCAGTAGAAGGCTTATAAGCAAGGAGCACAAGACTACACCAAATAGGAAGACCACGAAAGGTTTCAGCGAGAGGATCGGCCTTCCAAGGTGATTTTCGTTGGGTACATACCGGCAAAACAAATATTAACACAGCAACGTTAATTACTTGAAAGCAACAATAACTAGCCAAATAGTATACTCGTGTCACTGCCAGATACCGCCTCTACAACTATGGCGAAACGCCCGAAAGGAAACTAGACTGCGAAACCCAATTACATAGCCTCAGCAATTGCAAATTTTGAGACGTCTGCAATGTCCGAAGGTATCTCAAAACCGGCACCCGGCCTTATTACCAGAGAAAGGTACTTACCTGGTGTTAGAAGACGTTTCTCAGGGTGGTTGGCTGAAACCCAAACATCTAAGTATTACGTGACTACGGGGGGTCCGGCCACAGCAGAGAAGAAACATATTATCGCTCCGGCTCAGGAAACAACATCGGCTCACACAGTTTAAGATATCCTGTTAACAAACAACCAAAGCGAGTTCGACCCAGAAAAAGCAAACTACAGCCAAACTACAAGATCAGTTAAGAAATCGTCATGGTCGCAATACATCTTTATGTATCAATAATAAAATAACATTTACGACCTCAAAATCCAATTCTTAACTGAAGTTCACGAATCGAAGCTGCAGCTGCCTGTTCCCTAGTGGGCCCGGAATTGAGCACATCGGTGTGCCATATCCCAGAGCTAGGCAGCCAGACTACGCACGAAGACGGCACTCGAATTCAGCCATGGATTCAAATGGGCCCACAAATACGCCCAGCAACAACTCGCCAGACTCGGTGCCCAAGACGCTTGCGCAAGTGCTCCCCTTATTGTAGTAGCCTCAAAGCATGTTTACATCACACGACAGATGGAGCTAGTGGCCACAGGAATTCGAAAGGCGACGCCAGCAAGCTCGCCAGGCTCACATTACTGCACTAGAATTGCGGAATGTAGGGACACTAGAGCGGATTGAAACTATTTAAAATATATCTGGCCGATTATTCGGTGAAACTATCGCTTGCAAGGGGATCTTATAGACCGGACCTTTTTCATTTTATTCATACTCACATGGTTTGAAGGTCAGAACCATCATCATCATCATCATCATCATCATCATCATCATCATCATCATCATCATCATCATTTAAGGCTGATTATGCCTTTCAGCGTTCAGTCTGGAGCATAGTCCCCCTTTAAAATTCTTCCATGATCCCCTATTCAGTGCTAACATTGGTGCCTCTTCTGATGTTAAACCTATTACTTCGAAATCATTCTTAACCGAATCCAGGTACCTTCTCTTTGGTGAACCCCGACTTCTCCTACCCTCTGTGGCTGAACCCATGAGTCTCTTGGGTAACCTTGCTTCTCCCATGCGTGTAACATGTCCCCACCATCTAAGCCTGTTCGCCCTGACTGCTACATTTATAGAGTTCATTCTCAGTTTTTTCTTTGATTTCCATATTGTGGACACCCTCCTTCTATTGTTCCCATCTACTAGTACCTGCAATCATCCTAGCTACTTTCATATCCGTAACCTCAACCTTATTGATAAAGTAACCTGAATCCACCCAGCTTTCGCTCCCATACAACAAAGCTGGTCGCAAGATTGAACGATGCTCAGATAACAGCCTTGGTACTGACTTCCTTCTTGCAAAAGAGAGTGGATCGTAGCGGAGCGCTCTCTGCATTACCTTTACTGCATCTCACTTCCAGTTCTTTCACTACGTTGCCTTCCTGATCTAGCTCTGAAATATTACTTTGCAAACTTTCAATCGAATCTGCCACCACAACTAAGTCATCCGCATATGCGAGAGTACTTATTTTGTATTCACATATCTCAATCTCCCCCAGCCAGTCTATTGCTTTCAACATATGATCCGTAAATAATATGAACAACAGTGGAGACAGGTTGCAGCCTTGTCTTACCCCTGAAACTGCTCTGAACCATGAACTCAATTTACGGTCAACCCTAACCGCTGCCTGACTATCTATGTAAAGACCTTCAATTGCTTGCAAACGTTTGCCTGCTATTCCATAATCTCGTAGAACAGACAATAACTTCCTTCTAGAAACCCAGTCATATGCCTTTTCTAGATCTATAAAGCATAGATACAATTCCCTGTTCCACTCGTAACACTTCTCCATTATTTGCCGTAAGCTAAAGATCTGGTCCTGACAACCTCTAAGAGGCCTAAGGGGTCAGAACCTTGAGATCAAATTCCTAAAGGAAAAGGACACAATTCTCACAATAAAAACTAATACATTTGAACATTATGATACCGAGCGCTGGCAAGTAGAAACTAATTCGACACCCCTAGGTAACGAACACTGGTATCGCATTCGGGAAGACGATGGTTCAAACCTGCAACCGGCCATCCTGATTTAGGTTTTCCGTGATTTTCTCCAAATGGCCTCAGGCAAATGCCGACTTCCATCCCCACCCTTCCGTAAACCGATGGTACCTTTGACCTCGCTGTCTGATATCCTCCCGCAAAGCAACGAACCAGCCTACCTATGTAATGCGGATTTGACCACTAGATGTCACTGGAGGCAGGCCTGCCAGTGTATAAGGAGGCGGGGAGTATTGTTGTCAGTAGAGAAGCAATAGAAGAAGGGCCGGCCAGGACAGCTCGCTCGGTGACTTTGAACGTGAACTATTCATTGGATGTCACCTGAGTAACAAATCTGCCAGGGACAGTTCGACCCTTCTATAGTCACCCAAGACGATAACTGGTGATGTGATTGTGAAGTTGAAACTAGAAGGAACTACAGAGCTAAACAAAGATCACACAGACCTCGTGTACTGATGGTCAGGAACCACCAGGAATTGCGCAGGATTGTTGTAAAAAGTCGCGAGTTGCAAAATGATCTCAGCAGTCCAGCTAGCACTATGGTTGTGTGCAGGGAGTTACGAAGAATGGCAGACGGTGATCGAGCAGTTCTTCGTGAGGCACACATTTGTGCAGTCACCGCTAAGCGACGCTTGAGGGCGTGTGAAGAGCGTTGTCACTGGACAATGGATGACTGTCCACCAGTGTTTTAGAATGGTGAATCACGCTCTACCGTGTAGCATTCCGATTTGTGTTTGGCGAATGTCTTTAGAATACTAAATGTTTAGTGCTAACAGTGAAGTACAAGAGGCGGTGTGACAATATGGGAGTGTTTTCCGTGGTTCGGGTGTGTCCCCTTGTTGCGGTTATGAAATCGGTAAATACAGTAGGATATGAAAATGTTTCACAGGATTGCGTATTGCTTACAGTGGAAGAGCAGTTCGGAGACGATGATTATTCGTATCAGCATGAGGAAGAATGGGGTGCCATTCTTGCACAGATATTCAGACACCTCATCTAAAGTGTCCTTAGCAGAGTTCAAAAAGTCATAAAGGCGGAGGGAGGACAAACACACTATTAATGTCCTCCAACAGGTGTCTGGCCTCTTTCGATCAGATGCTGCCTTCGTCAGTAGTTCCGTGCGTCGAGTAATAGCTTTATAATTGTGAAGTTACTGATGCGAAACAAAATGAACACTGCTGCAGTCTACTACTACTACTACTACTACTACTACTACTATTATTATTATTATTATTATTATTATTATTATTATTATTATTATTATTGATATTCTTATTTCCTCCCTCAGTAAAGGAAATTTGAAGAATACTGATAATGGTTAGCTATGCATCAACATATCTGAAACGATGTAATTCACTGTATTTCAGTACAATAAAAGGTTTTAGTAAAAAAAAGAGTATGTCGCAAAGCAGAAAATTTTTACCTTCACTTTTTAATAAACGGAAATATTACTTAACAAATACTGAACCATATGTTTTAATAAAAGTAACACATTTGCCGGCCGGAGTGGCCGAGCGGTTCTAGGCGCTAGAGTCAGGAACCGCGCGATCGCTACGGTCGCAGGTTCGAATCCTGCCTCGGGCATGGATGTGTCTGATGTCCTTAGGTTAGTTAGGTTTAAGTAGTTCTAAGTTCTAGGGGACTGATGACCTCAGAAGTTAAGTACCATAGTGGTCAGAGCCATTTTACCACATATTTAATTACTGGCAGTATGACAGCAAATTAAAATTTCACAGAGTCATGCAAAATAACGTTTTGTAAATTGAAAAACTTCTACACCTAAATAATACTCGTAGATCTCCAGAAATAATAAAAAATTTACGATCCACTTGAATTTTCTCATTTCTGAACCTAATTTCAATTAACAGTGAATATTCGCAGTTTCATGGAATTGGTTGTTAAAAAGAAAAAGATCTATTTTTTTTAAATTGTATTGTTCAGTATTTGTTCATTTCCATTTTAAAATAAAATTGGAATTTAAAAAAGTAAATGAATGGTACGCTTCTAGTAAGGTTCCAAATAGGGACTTCACGATTGCAATTCTACTGCGCTACTCATTCACTTACCGCCAAATTAGATATCATGCCAAAAAGCTCGGAAATCTAATAATATTGAAGGGAATCATTTCCGGATTTTTTTTCATAAATTCGTCCTATTGAGATGGGAAAACTACGTCCGCGCAAATCCTATGAGTGCCAGTCCTTGGCGTTTCCTTGTTAGTTGTTCTTTTTATTGACGTGAACCTGCTGCCTTTTCTCTCGGAAAAAATACCGACCAAGTCGACTTTGTAAAACTAAAGGCACAGGTTTATGTTGAAGTCTGATGTTACTTAGGAAGCGGGTGCATGAAGTAAAAGACTTCGAGGCGTGCATGTTGAAACAATGAGGCACTTTCGGAGGCAGGTTCAATAGCCATTTCTGCATTGCTGCAGACGCAGACCGCTTATCCGCGCTCAAGTTGTACAGCCAGCACCGAAGACAGCCCACCTGGCGCTGTGGGATCAGCTCTCTTACACATAAGTTTAGCCCAGGGAATGAATCACTTTGATGGTCCACCTGTTGCAGTCGAGCGCCTTGGCACAGAATTCTCAGCCACCTGTCCCCTCTCCTCTCCGTGCTCGGCATTCCCAGGTGTGCTTGTCCACCATTCCTCCATGAATCGAGAATCTATTTTCACGGCACTCAACTGTTTTACACCTGTCTGTTTAATTTAATTGAGACCACTATTTAGCAGAGACCCTTCTGGCGTCGTGCTATTTTACTTGCTGCTCAAGAGTTTTATATCTTGCACTTAAATTTAAATAAGCTTTCTGTTTATTAGTTACCCTTCCCATGTATTCCGTTGACAGAAATATTTCCAATGTGAGCTTTGTCCATTGATGATTTAAACTCCACATAAAATGTTGCGTTGTTACAAACGAAGTTTGAGATTTTGTATTAACTGACTGGTACTAGTCCACGTTTTTGAAAGAACAGAACAAAGAACTGTAGAACGATAATCGCTTGCAGCACAGTAATATGGTACGAGTACTTAGTAACAACAAATGACAACTCTCTGTTAGATTCGTTTCATACTACCTAACTTGTGTTTCTTGCTGCCACGCTCAATCAGTTGTAATTCAATGTTTTACTGCTTATGTCCCCTTTCAGTGGTACATAGTTACATTAAAGTATCAATTTTTCCAGTGAACACCTAATCCTAAATGCATTACCTACATATTGTACTCCCAAATTTCCTTTCTCTTTTTATCATCTGTATGAGTGAATGAGTGAGTGAGTGTGTATCCTAATTTGTCTTACATGTGGTAGCAGTACAGTATCTGGCTGTCTTCTGTGGTAGCAACAGTGTAGCCAATGTAGTTCTCTCAGTCAAGGCAGAGAGATTTGTACCTGCTCGGTAGTCACTCGACAGTAGTTCAGGTGGTGGCGGGAAAGAGCCCTCTGGTCTCTTCCGGCAACCTAGGGAAGTTGAAGGGAGAGCTTGCTCTCAGCATTTGGGACTAGACCTTTGGTGAGTGAAGACGGCACTCTTAAGAGCGACTTGGCTGTGGTGAGTGTGTTAATGTCTGATGGCATTTAGATCTTCTAACTGATGTACAGGTTAGATCTGCTGGTTCACGTTCAAGTTGGACAGTCGAATTCTTATATTTTTCAGAGTGTGGTCACTAGTATATTTTTCTCTGTGTAGTAACGTTTTTCTGAACCTCGCTTTTTGTAAGCAGAACAAATAGTATAGGAAGTTCGTTACTCCAGCACAGGTTTAAAATTCAGTTGACTGACGTCTCTTTTAACTGAAATGTATTTGTGAACTTTTCTCGTGTGTATTTTATTTCTTCTACTTATCATTTCATTTCAGTTTTAAAATTGTGTAGCTTTCTTAAGACCACGTGGTGGTGATTCCACAGTGAGAAATTTCAGTGCCATCTTGATAAGTTTATTCTTAATTCCGCATGATATTTTATTGCTGTCTGTTTCTGTACGGTTTACCTATGTGTTCTTGAAGTTTTCACGAATCTTAGTAATTGTGCTTTGTTCATGAATATTCAACGGCATTTAAACATGTTTCACGCCAGCGTAGCCCAGTTTCATATGCAAAGCGGTGCAGTTACATTTATTTTTCGGAAAGCGTTGCATAGTATTCGTGTTAACAATAATTCAGTAGTAGCGAAAGGGATGAGCCTCTGAGCCTTCAACTTACTGTGACGGGAAAAATTATTTTTATCTCTCTTCTCGTGTGTATGAATATAGTATATTTGTGTGAACCTTTCCCAAGAGCACCTAAGATTTCTTTTTCATTCATCACCGCAGTGTACCTCAGCATTCAATATAGTAATACACACGTCAAAAAAAAAAAAAAAAAAAAGAGTTTTGCATCCCCTCGGTTCCGAGAGTTTCGGAAACTGTACAGCAAACTGGAATAGGGATCAACATAAACATCATTTCTGTCCTTTTTATTGTTCATGAGAACCACACATTGCATGTTGTACCACCGTACAGCGAGACCTTCATAGGTGGTGGTTCAGATTGCTGTACACACCGGTACCTCTAATACCCAGTAGCACGTCCTCTTGCGTTGATGCGTGCCTGTATTCGTCGTGGCATACTATCCACAAGTTCATTAAGGCACTGTTGGTCCAGATTGTCCCTCTCCTCAACGGCGATTCGGCTTAGATCCCTCAGAGTGGTTGGTGGGTCACGTTGTCCATAAACACCCTTTTCAATCTATCCCAGGCGTCTTCGATAGGATTCATGCCCGGAGAACATGCTGGCCGCTCTAGTCGAGCGATGTCGTTATCCTAAAGGATGTCATTCACAAGACGTGCACGATGGGGGTGCGAATTTTCGTCCGTGAAGACGAATCCCTCGCCCACATGTTGCCGATATTGTTGCACTAACGGTCGGAGGATGGCATTCACATGTAGTACAGCCGTTACGGTGTCTTCCATGACCACCAGCGGCGTACTTCGGCCCCTCATAATGCCTCTCCAAAACAGCAGGGAACCTCCACCTTACTGCACTCGCTGGACAGTGTGTCTAAGGCGTTCAGCCTGACCGGTTTGCCTCCAAACACGTCTCCGACGATTGTCTGGTTGAAGGCATAAGTGACACTCATCGGCGAAGAAAACCTGATGCCAATCATGAGTGGTCCGTTTGGCATGTTGTTCGGCCCATGTGTACCACGCTGCAATGGTGTCGTAGTTGCAAAGATGGACCTCACCATGGACGCCGGGAGTGAAGTTGCACATCATGCAACCTATTGCGGACAGTTTGAGTCGTAACACGACGTCCTGTGGCTGCACAAAAAGCATTGCTCAACATGGTGGCGTTGCTGTCCGGTTTCCTCTGAGCCATAATCCGTAGGTAGCGGTCTTCCACTTCAGTAGTAGCCTGTATCTCCTCGATGTCCAAACAACATCGCTTCCCTTGTTGAGAGCCTTTCCTGGTACAAGGTAACAATGCGGACGCGATCGAACCGCAGTATTGACCGTCTAGGCTTGGGTGAACTACAGACAACACGAGCCGTGTACCTCCTTCCTGGTGGAATGACTGGAACTGACAGGCTGTCTGATCCCCTCCGTTTAATAGGCGCTGCTGATGCGTGGTTGTTTACATATTTGGGCGGGCTTAGTGAAATCTTTGGACAGTCAAAGGGACTGTGTCTGCGATGCAATATCCACAGCCAACGTCTATCTTCAGGAGCTCTGGGAACCGTGGTGATGGAAAACATTTTTTGATATGTCTAACATGAGTGAGTTAATTAATTAAATAACAGGCAACGAGATATCATAGCAGAGAATTACTTTGTGAATTTAATATTATGTTTATTTTATTAATGTTATACTCTGATAACTGTTTCTCAGACAAACCCGTCCCATTTTATAAGACAATTTTTAATACATCCCACTTGATGTTTCTGAAGCGCAAAAGGCAGGCTTTATATCTGTAGAATTTCGTTTGATTATCTTACTGTTTCTGTTGAAGCTGAGGTTCCTGCCTGCTCTTAATTACTTAATTTTACGTTTTTATTTAAATTATTCCCATATTCTCATTCCATACATTCGCTAGCATCTTTTTATTTTTATTAGCACCTTAGTTATGGTTAGCAATTCAGTGACTGAGTTCTTATATTAAATTTTTTCAATTTTAATTAAATTGGATGCCGAAGAGACTTACAGTAGACTGCAGCCTTCCAGACTGACAAACGTCCCCTAGTTTCTTTTAGCAAATAGCTTTCCAGATAACCGTTCACCCACTTACAACAGTTTGTAATATGTTATTGTGCCACGTCTGTCGGTCACCACCTGAGTTTAATAAATGTCTCGTGGCACAGACTACGCCTCTACTGCTGAAATAATTATATAAAATATGTTTCCCATATTAATGTAAATGTAAAAAAATGGAGTAGGAATTAAAATTCAGAGAGAAGAAATTAAAACTGTGAACTTTACCGATGGCACTGTAATTCTACCAAAGACAGCTAAGGACTTGGAAGAGCTGTTGAACGTCATGGACACTGCCTTGAAAGGGAGATATATGATGAAAATCAACAAAATCAAAACAAGGGTAATGGATTGTAGCCGATGTAAATCGGGTGATTCAAATGGCTCTGAGCACTATGAGACTTAACATCTGTGGTCCTCGGTCCCCTACAACTTAGAACTATTTAAACCTAACTAACCTAAGGACATCACACACATCCATGCCCGAGGCAGGATTCGAACCTGCGACCGTAGCAGTCTCGCGGTTCCGGACTGAGCGCCTAGAACCGCTAGACCACCGCGGCCGGCAAATCGGGTGACGCTGAGCGAATTAAATTAGGAAACGAGACACTAAAAGTATTAGATGTGTTTTGCTATTTGGGCAGCAGTGTAACTGATGATGGCCGAAGGAGAGAGGAGATGAAAAGTAGACGGGCAATGGCGAGAAAAGGCTTCCCCGAAGAAGATAAATTTGTTAACATCGAGTATAAAGTAAAGTGTCAGTAAGTTTTTTTCCGAAGTATTTGCCCGGAGTGTAGCTTTGCATGGAAGTGAAAAGTGGACGATAAACAGTCTAGACAAGAAAAGAATAGAGGCTTTTGAAGTGCAGTGCGGCAGATGAATGCTGAAGATTAGATGGGTAGATCACGTAACTATTGAGGAGCTAATGAGTAGCACTGAGGAGAAAAGAAGTTTGTGGCACAATCTGACGGGAAGAAGGATAGAACACATTCTGAGGCATCAAGGGATCGAAGGGAAGTGTGGGAGGGAAAAAACGTAGTTGAAGACGGAGAAATGACTACAGTAAGCAGGTTCAGAACGATGTACGCTGCAGTACTTATTCGAAGATGAAGAAACTTGTACAGGATACAATAGTATGGAGAGCTGCAACAAACCAGTCTTGGTGCTGAAGACCATAACAACAACAACAACAACAACAACGCGATTCCTGTGGAAATCCTAAACTCAGATTGGAATGTATACCGCAGAGACAGGCTGGACAGTGAAGGGGGAGACGTGTTTATAGCGATAAGAAGTGCAATAGCATCGAAGGAAATTGACGGAGATCCGAAATGTGAAATAATTTGGGTGAAGGTCACGGTTAAAGCAGTCTCAGACATGGTAACTGAATGTCTCTATAGGCCCCATGGCTCAGCACCTGTTGTGGCTGAGCACCTGAAGGATAATTTGGATAATATTTGGAGTATATTTCCCTACCAAGTTATTGTTCTGGGTGGAGATTTTAATTTGCCGCATATAGACTGGGAGACTCAAACGTTCATAACGGGTGGCAGGGACAAAGAATCCAATGAAATTTTTTTAAGTGCTTTATCTGAAAACTACCTTGAGCAGTTAAACAGAGAACCGACTCGTGGCGACAACATATTAGACCTTCTGGTGACAAACAGACCCGAACTACTTGAAACAGTTAACTCAGAACAGGGAATCAGCGATCGTAACGCAGTTACTGCATCGGTGATTCCAGCCGTAAATAGAAATATTAAAAAAGGTAGGAAGATTTTTCTGTTTAGCAAAAGCGACAAAAAGCAGATTACAGAGTACCTGACGGCTCAACACAGAACTTTTGTCTCAAGTACAGATAGTGTTGAGGATCAGTGGACAAAGTTCAAAACCATGGTACAATATGCGTTAGTGAGTATGTGCCAAGCAAGATCATAAGAGATGGAAAAGAGCCACCGTGGTACAACAACAGATTTAGGAAACTGCTGCGGAAGCAAAGGGAACTTCACAGCAAACATAAACATAGCCAAAGGCTTGCAGACAAACAAAAATTACGCGAAGCGAAATGTAGTGTCAGGAGGGCTATGCGAGAGGCGTTCAACGAATTCGAAAGTAATGTTCTATGTACTGACTTTGCAGAAAATCCTAAGAAATTTTGGTCTTACGTCAAAGCGGTAGGTGGATCAAAACAAAATATCCAGACACTCTGTGACCAAAATGGTACTGAAACATAGGATGAGAGACTAAAGGTTGAGATAATAAAGGTCTTTTTTCAAAGCTGTTTCACAGAGGGACTTGACTGTAGTTCCTTCTCTAGTTTGTCGCACAGATGACTAAATGGTAGATATCGAAATAGACAACAGAGGGATAGAGGAACAATTAAAATCGCTCAAAATAGGAATGGCCGTTGGACCAGATAGGATACCAGTTCGATTTTACACAGAGTATGCGAAGGAACTTGCCCCTTCTTGCAGCGGTGTACCGTAGGTCTCTAGAAGAGCGTAGCGTTCCAAAGGATTGGAAAAGGGCACAGGTCATCCCCGTTTTCAAGATGGGACTTCGAAGAGATGTGCAGAACTATAGACCTATATCTCTAACGTAGATCAGTAATAGAATTTTGGAACACGTTTTATGTTCGAGTATAATGACTTTTCTGGAGACTATAAATCTATTCTGTAGGAATGAGCATGGGATTCGAAAAAGACGGTCGTGTGAAACCCAGCTCGCGCTATTCGTCCACGAGACTCAGAGAGCCATAGACACGGGTCCACAGGTAGATGCCGTGCTTCTTGACTTCCGCAAGGCGTTCGATACAGTTTCCCACAGTCGTTTAATGAACAAAGTAAGAGCATATGGACTATCAGACCAATTGTGTGATTGGATTGAAGAGTTTCTAGATAACAGAAAGCAGCATGTCATTCTCAATGGCGAGAAGTCTTCCGAAGTAAGAATGATTTCAGGTGAGCCGCAGGGGAGTGTCGTAGGAACGTTGCTATTCACAATATACATAAATGACCTTGTAGGTAACATCGGAAGTTCACTGATGCTTTTTGCAGATGATGCTGTGGTTTATCGAGAGGTTGTAACAATAGAAAATTGTACTGAAATGCACAAGGATCTGTAGCGAATTGACGCATGGTGCAGGGAATGGCAATTGAATCGCAATGTAGACAAGTGTAATGTGCTGCGAATACATAGTAAGATAGATCCCTTATCATTTACAAAATAGCAGGTCAGCAACTGGAAGCAGTTAATTCCATAAATTATCTGGGAGTACGCATTAGGAGTGATTTAAAATGGAATGATCATATAAAGTTGATCGTCGGTAAAGCAGATGCCAGACTGAGATTCATTGGAAGAATCCTAAGGAAATGCAATCCGACAACAAAGGAAGTAGGTTACAGTACGCTTGTTCGCCCAATGCTTGAATACTGCTCAGCAGTGTGGGATCCGCACCAGGTAGGGTTGATAGAAGAGATAGAGAAGATCCAACGGAGAGCAGCGCGCTTCGTTACAGGATCATTTAGTTATCGCGAAAGCGTTGCGGAGATGATAGATAAACTACAGTGGAAGACTCTGCAGGAGAGACGCTCAGTAGGTCGGAACGGGATTTTGTTAAAGTTTCGAGGACATACCTTCACCGAAGAGTCAAGCGGTATCTTGCTCCCTCCTACGTATATCTCGCGAAGAGACCATGAGGATAAAATCAGGGAGATTAGAGCCCACACAGAAGCATACCGACAATCCTTCTATGCACGAACAATACGAGACTGGAATAGAAGGGAGAACCGATAGAGGTACTTAGGGTACACTCCGCCACGCACCATCAGGTGGCTTGCGGAGTAGGGATGTAGATGTAGATGTAGATGTAGAAGTGTACCTGCGGACATTAATCGAAACTGAAATGCTTCGGATCAGAGGTGATTGTTTCCGCCTTCCTTGCACGGTTGGGCAGCAGTATTGTGACCGATGATCGATAACAATTCTGCAAGAGGGGTGGACTAGCAACACAGTATATTTAATTTGAACTGGTCATGTAAAGGAATTCGTAAAGGCATAAATCCTGGTAAAACGAATTTCAATGTATCAGTTACAATGGTAAAGATGCACACACATCCGATGAGCATGAGGGGAACAGTTACGTCAGGGTTTGGCTACACATGGAGGATTTACCTTCACACTGCAACGTGGGCTTCTTCGGCGACAATGACCTCAGTGTCTCGCAGATCCGGCTTGGGAAGCAGAAGCTCATCCATCATGTAGGCAGCCGCATGGCACGTCCCCTTTCTGATACCGTCCGCCTACAAATGTTCTCTTGTTTCACCTCGTAAAGCATTTCACTTTTTTCCGCTGTTGCCTTCAGAAAATTTCCTGCCGAAGCTCCAGTACAATTGGTGCCGTAGACAGATGACTCGCTCATGAACGTCAATATAATTTTTCTCTGTTAAGTTTTCCTGTTAAGGTATATTTTGCACGAAGCCTGAGAATGACATCATATCTATCTCCTCCACCACATTTGGACGTAACGACTTTGCTCTCACTCCCTGTCCCAAAAAGCGGCTGTTGTACAAAATGAACCAAACACGCGACGATGACAACGTATCGAAAAAAGCGCGCCATGCTGTTCGTCTTATAAACCCATCGCTCACTGCACAGAGGTGTTTGTAAAATACACTGGAGAACCAAAGAAACTGGTACACCTGCCTATTATCTTGTAGCGCCCGCGAGTACGCAGGAGTGACGGTAAACGACGTGGCATGGTCTCGACTGATGTCTGAAGTAGTGTTGGAGGGAAATGACACCATGAATACTGCAGGGCTGTCCGTAAATCCGTAAGAGTACCATGGGCTGAAGATTTCTTCTGAACAGCAAGTTGCATGGTATCCCACATACACTCAACAATGTTCATGTCTCGGTAGTTTGGTGTCCAGCGAAAGATTTTAAACGCAGAAGATTGTTCCTGGAGTCACTCTGTAACAACTCTGGACGTGTCGGGTGTCGCATTGTCCTGCTGGAACTGCCGAAGTCCGTCGGAATGCACAATGGACATAATGGATCCAGGTGATCAGACAGCAAGCTTACTTACGCGTCACCTGTCAGAGTCGTCCCAGAGGGGTTCCATATCACTCCAGAAGGACACGCCCCACACCATTACAGAGCCTCCACCTGCTTGAACAGTCCGCTGTTCACATGAAGGGTCCATGGTTTCATGAGGTTGTCTCCATACCCGTACACGTCCATCCGCTTGATACAATTTGAAACGAGACTCGTCCGACCAGGTAACATGTTCTCAGACACCAACTGTCCAGTGTTAGTGTTGACAGGCTCAGGCGAGGCGTAAAGCTTTGTGTCGTGCAGTTATCAAGGATACACTAGTGGGCCTTCGGCTCCGAAAGCCCATATGGATCATGTTCCGTTGAATGGTTCTCACAATGGCAATTTTTCATGACCCAGCAGTTTGCAGAAGGGTTGCAGTCCTGTCACGTTGAACTATTCTTTTAACTCGTTCTTAGTCCTGTTCTTGCTGGATTCTTTTCGGCCACAGCGATGTCGGAGATTTGATGTTGTAGCGGATTCCTGATATTCACGGTACACTCGTGAAATGGTCGTTCGAAAACGTCCCCACTACATCGCGACCTCGGAAATTTTGTACTTCATCGCTCGTGCGCTGACTATAACACCACGTTCAAACTCATTGATAACCTGCAATTGTAGCAGCAGTAACTCATCTAACAACTGCGTCAGACCTTTGTCGTCTTATAACGGCGGTGCCGACCGCAGCGCAGTATTTTTCCTGTTTACATATCTCTGTATTTGGATACGTTGCCTATAATAGTTTCTTTGGCGCTTCAGTGTATATCTATAAATACATATCATGTTCTCAATGTCAGACCCTCAGATTCCTGGTGACGAATGAAACTATCCATATCACTACAGATAGATAATGAAATACAGTTTTCTACTATGTAAATGCGTGTACACTACCGATTAAGATATTTTATTGCTTGACCATGCTACTAATTGCAGCAACCGGAGGAAAAGTGATAAGCCGCCCAGAACACAAGGGAAAGCTGTCGTCGAACATGTGGACAGCTCCTAAGATCGACACCTCAGACTGTGGTCGAAACTGCAGACGAACAGTAAACCGGTCACAGTCGTCGATGGTGCACAACCTAATCAGGGTTGGTGGAATGATCTCTCGCGTCCGCCCATTAGTGGCAATAGATTGCCTTTAGCGTTCCAAGCTCCAAACTCGATTCATCTGCTAAAGTGCGCTGAAGCGCGAAGAATTATGAAGAAGACCGACGATTATTTCACTTATTAGTACATCAGCGCTCCCTTGATAGCCGGACTCATTAAAGAGTGTACCGTAGTATATTGGTTACGGAAAGGAAGATTATGACTTGACGATCTGTCCGTGACGAGGTTATTAGAAACTTCGGACCGCTCACAATTCGGGAAGGATGGAAACGGAAATCGACCGTGCTCTTTCAAAGAAATCATGCTGGCAGTTGCAGTAAGCGACTCAGAGAATCACTAAATAAATATACCTGGATTTCCAGAAAGAGAGTTGACCCGTTGCACGCCCGAATATCAGTGTATCACCTTGGTCGGTAAATTGGTCACGATTTTTAGCTTCGTGGTACATGTAGGTGTGGACTTTGATATATGTGTGTGTAATCTTTGTGTTGTCACACGTTACCAACTTCCTAATAGCAGTGTCAGTGCGTGTGTGTGCTACCATTTTACACGTCTCTGTGAGATGCATTGCACTTGCATCGAGCATTCAAGTAACAGCAACGCTCTCCCCGTTGCACGAGATTGTCGTATTTATATATGAACACAATGAGCGGGTGTGCGTGGTTCCTTGCGGCTATATCTTGCAGTTCGTATTCTGTGGTCTAATACTTTTATTAATTGTGGGTTCTGCAATAACCACGTACTGGGAGTGGGGTAAGATCACTGTTGCACCTCGCTGTACAACATCGTACGTATTGTATCTATTTTGTACTTACTTTCGGCTGTCAGTCATCTCCAAGCCGTACATGCTGTTAAACAAGCACAAGTCGTATATGTCGTTCTAGCATCGTATAGACAGTGAGTTAATAAGACAAATATGCCAAGTACACAGGATATTTGTACAGCTTGAAAATTGCTAGTGGTCGAATCTAGTTTCGAAACTAAACTAAACTCCGACCGAACAGGACATGAAGGCCAACGGTACTAACCGGCCGCTGTGTCATCCTCAGCCTACAGGCGTCACTGGATGCGGATATGGAGAGGTATGTAGTCAGCACACAGCTGTCCCGACCGTGTAGCTGTTTACGAGATAGGAGGTGCTACATCTCAATCAAGTAGCTCCTCAAAATGGTTCAAATGGCTCTGAGCACTGTGGGACTTAACATCTGACGTCATCAGTCCCCTAGAACTTAGAACTGCTTAAACCTAACTAACCTAAGGACATCACACACATCCATGCCTGAGGCAGGATTAGAACCTGCGACCGTAGCAGTCACGCGGTTCTGGACTACAGCGCCTAAAACCGCTCGGCCACCGCTGCTGGCCTAGTACTCCTCAATTTGCCCCACAAGGGCTGAGTGCACCCCGCTTGCCAACAGCGCTTGGTAAACCGGATGGTCACCCATCCAAGTGCAAGCACAGCCCCACAGCGCTTGATTTCGGTGATCTGACGGGAACCGGTGCTACCAGTGCGACAAGGCCGTCGGAAATCTAGCTTCGAAGTAAATATAATAATGACAGTGTTGTGCAGTGGAGAAGGAACATTGGTGAGATCGTTCTAACAGACTCAAGTGTAGAACAGAGAAAGGAGAATTTCTTGTTATTATTATTATTATTATTATTATTATTATTATTATTATTATACTTTCCGTGGCCTTCTAGAATGTGCGATGAGTTTTAACACAGACTGAAGACGTAGCCTGTTAAATTTTCACATGTATTTCAAAAATGAGGCAGCCAACATATTCCCAGCAAATGCTAGTGTACATACGTTCCCACTGGACAACTCGTTGAATTCGCAGAAGATAGTCTTAGACTGTGAAAGGACGATCAGAGCCATATGCTGTATCTGTTCTTGAAAAAGTGTAGCCGCGCGGGATTAGCCGACCGGTCTCAGCCGCTGCAGTCATGGACTGTGCGGCTGGTCCCGGCGGAGGTTCGAGTCCTCTCTCGGGCATGGGTATGTGTTTGTCCTTAGGATAATTTAGGTTAAGCAGTGTGTAAGCTTAGGGACTGATGACCTTAGCAGTTAAGTCCCTTAAGATTTCACACACATTTGAACATTTTTGAAAAAGTGTAGGTCGTTACTGAAGCATCTCAGAACTCTATCTACGCAATGCTCGTACATCAACTCACGCATATGAATTGTCTTAATAATTGGAAGTCATTGTAAAGGACCTGCGGCATTCGTTTACGGAATATTAAACTGAAGAACGATTTGCTCTCGTTGAAAATCTCGTCGGCACTTGACTGTAAGAGAGTGTACTCCTCCGCAGATACCATTCCAAGCAGCTTCCAACAAAACTAAAAAAATGTGCATGATGAAATTAAATTTCGAAATACAAGCTGAAAAGTTAAATAATTAATGGAGATGCACTGCGTTACATCCTCAGCAACCAGCGACCTGTCGAGAGGTGAATACCAGTCATTTATCAAGGCATTAATACAGTAGATGGCTATGCATGTCAGTTCCAACTCTCTGTGGCACGGGCTGCGCCGACGTGGAAACCAGAACAAGGTGTATGCCGGAAAACATCACACACAGTAAGCAACTAACGGTGACACACGACGTCAGAAGATATCGATAATGGTACATTAACCAACAACAGGTAAGCATGCAGCTCTAAATATTTGTTTCATTTATTTAGACTGGACAACAGTAGGATTCCAAACAGAATTTAGGAAGAACGTCCTCCATTTATAAGGTCACTTCCTAGCTTTATCGCAACAGCTTCCTGAATAGCAGTATCTCACTAGCCGCAGTTTGATAGCAGAGTGTGGCGTTACATCCTATAGGATGATTGGTATCAAGGCAATGATCTGCAGTCGCAGATTTGTCGGACTGTTGTAAGCTTGTGTTCGTGACGCTTTTGTTTTGTACAACGATCCTTTGCGCCCCTAATGGTCTTCCTAACGTGTATATGTCACACCTACAGAGTATGAGTTAGAACTCTGCCTTGCACAAAACATATTTGTCCCTTACGGACTCTAAAAGTGGCTTAATCTTCGGAAGTGAGCGAAAAAACAAATTTCACACCATATTTATTAAGATTACGAGAAAAAAGTTGGAAATTCAAGGTAAAAAAAGACGTAGACTTGCTCATAACCTATGTTTCGCCTGCTTGATAATACTGCATTTTTATATTTTCTCCTTTCATCAACTAAATTCAATATGTTTGTCTTATCCAAGGAATTCTACTTGGACTTGTCTTTTTACCTATTTGATCGTTTGTTGCTTTCACTATTTCATCTCTTAAAGCTACCCATTCGTCTTGTACTGCATTCCTTTCCCTGTTCTTGTCAGTCGTTGCCTAATACTGCCTCTGACACTGCCAACAACTTCTGATTCTTTCAAATTATCCAGGACCCATCTCCTTAAATTCTTACCTCTTCGCAAATTCTTCAGCTTTAATCTACAGTTCATAGCCAACAAATTGTGCTCAGACTTCCAGTATATACACCTATAGAATATACAGAATGTTTCTACAGCCATAGGACAGGTGTTCAAATTGCTCTCAGCACTATGGGACTTAACATCTGTGGTCATCAGTCCCCTAGAACTTAGAACTACTTAAACCTAACTAACCTAAGGACATCACACTTATCCATGCCCGAGGCAGGATTCGAACCTGCGACCGTATCGGTAGCGCAGATCCAAACTGAAGCGCCTAGGACCGCTCGGCCACTCTGGCCGGCTGGGACAGAGCGTCGGCTGTGGCCTTGCTGAGCTATTTCCCTTAACTGATTAAAGAAAACCACGGACAACCTAAACAGGAAGGCCGAACAGGAGAAACTCGATTCACCCGAGAAGTAGTCATTCTCTTGACAACTACACTGCTTCACTCCGTAGGTCCGATTGTTCAATTTTCTTTCGATCATCACAATTCGAACAGAATACTTTATGACATAAAACACAATTTGCACTGCTCAAATATACACAATGCACACCCAGTGGTGGCTCCATGACAAAGAACACGCACGTCAACATATTCTCCCTTCAGCCCGTCAGGTAATCTGAGGTAGCATCCCCGTTGTTGATTGAGATACTGAAACTCAGGTCACAGTCCCCGGTAAGCCAATCTGCACCGACCGACCACCATGTCATCCTCTTCCAGCGGCGTCACTGTATGCGGTACGCCGGGGCGATGGGTCAGCACGCTGCTTCTCCGGCCGTTGTCATTTTTCATGACCTGGGCCCGCTACTTCTCGGTGAAGTGGCGTCTCAAAAATGTCCAAATGTGTGTGAAATCTTACGGGACTTAACTCATAAGGTCATCAGTTCCTAAGCTTACGCACTACTTAACCTAAATTATCCTAAGGACAAACACACATACCCATGCCCGAGGGAGGACTTGAACATCCGCCGGAGTGACGTCTCAGTCGGCTTTTCGAGGCTGAATGCACCTAAACACAGACCTCGTACCAATGAAAAATGCTTGACAGCAGAGGGCATCGAACCCCGGTCCTCCGCATGTGTCAGTCATTTGCACTGGCGACTCAGCTACAGAGGTTCCGGAAAGCTGCAACGTATGAATGTCATGTTCTATAGATCTCGAGACATTTGCTTGTAAAAGCATTACAGTGAGATTATGTATTGTAGTGTTAAAGAGAGCTGTAGTTGTCAACTTCTGTGATTAGTTCTGCTCTTAACTTCGTAGTAGTGAGAAGCAAGGGTGTCAATCCTTATTTAGACTGATTTTATAGTGAAACGGGGGATTGAACTAGGTTCGCCAATAAACGTTTCCGCGGAGTAGTACGTCGCGCTTCAGTCCGGAAGCACTCGGCTGCTAGGGTCGCAGGTTCGAATCTTGCCTCGGGCATGGATGTGTGTGATGTTCTTAGGTTAGTTAGGTTGAAGTAGTTCTAAGTTTATGGGACTGATGACCTCAGATGTTAAGGCCGATGTGCTTAGAGCCATTTGAACCAGTAGTACGTCGCGTAATTTGTCTCGCGCGCCACACACCAATTGGAGTTCGTAGAATCTGCCCGCGGCAAGTGTGCCTACGCTGGACGCCACGGAAGCCCCGAGTAATGGAATGTCCCGATACGTTCACCACGAAGACTGTTGGGAGCGGACGAACAGAGAGAGGAGTTGGCCGGCGCGTATGACACCTTGCGGTGGTGCTTGCCGGCGTTGCCTATGCTGTCGGCGTCCAGAGGCAGGGGCGCGGCCATTGTGGGCCTGCGCCCGCCGGCATACAGATGCGGCGAACAATGGCGCATGAATAGGAATGTTGTTATTGTGCTCGCTACGGATTACACGGCTTATTTACATTCGTAATGGCTGCCGCACCGCATTATCGCTGTTAAAGGGACTTCCCGCCTGCGAAAAGCAGCCCGCCGTGGGAAGTCTGTTATCTTTGAGAAACGCGGCTACCAAAGACTGTCCTGTCCCCATACGCTACTGTGTGAATGGTTTGAGGCCGCCGGAGGTGTGTCTGCAACGCGGCGCGCTCAAGGCCGTCAACAGGATGTCCTCGCCCGCGAGAACGCGCCGCCGTCAATATTAATCTCCGTGCACAAACATGTTTATCGCACGCTCTGTTGTTCGCTTGATATCTCTGCGAGCTGCATGCCACGATTGTTAATATCGCTTGAGGTGACGTCGTCGAGTGCTCTACTACTCCCAGCTAAAGAGAGGGGCTCAGTGGTTGGCGTCATGGTTGCATCGACAGCGTCGACGAGTAACTTATCTTCAACCTCGAGATAGCCTGGAAGGAAGACACGCTTGTTAACAGTGGACAAAAAGGAGCTGCTATTCAGTGAGCCCTAAAATTGTTCCCAACCTATGGGCCAGATCACTCCCTCTCCTGAAAAGGGCCAGTAACTTCATCACGACCAGATTCACTGATACTGTGCATGTTTTCCATCCTGCACTAGTGTCGTGCATGCAACGTGTGTAAGTTCGTTATATTAAACTTCTTTTAAAATGATTCAAATGGCTCTATGGCTCTGAGCACTATGGGACTTAACATCTGAGGTCATCATTCCCCTAATTCCCCTAGACTTAGAACTACTTAAACCTAACTAACCTAAGGACATCACACACATCCATGCCCGAGGCAGGATTCGAACCTGCGAAAACTTATTTTACCACGATGACTAGAAGCGTTCTCTCTCTCTCTCTCTCTCTCTCTCTCTCTCTCTCTCTCTCTCTCTCCTTCTCTCTCTCCCAGCAGTTACTTCAGATTAAATTGATGTTTTCCACCGTATACCTTTAAGATTTCAGAGAGTTGTGCAGAGTGACCTGGAATTCCATACAAATGCCGGTGTTAATACGTATTCACATGAACATGTAACCACCCTGATGAATGGAATTTATTCAAGCACATGTGATGTTTTCATGTTGTACCTTCTTTGAACGCAAATGAATTTCTCGTGAAACACAGTAGTAAATATTGACGGACGAAACAAAGAATTACTGATGTTCTTCCATCCAGTCACCTCAGACACATGGAGTACCTGCAGGTCTCCTCATCGCCAGTTCTAGAACATTCCCATCCCCAGAGTCATACGCCTCTGTACCAAGTTAATTTTCAGATGCAATTTATGTTGGCTAACCTTTCTTAAGATACAGATTCTGAAAGCAAGGGAACATGACTGAAAGTGAAGATGAAGCAAGGTGGTGTCACCTGTCGTAGTAACTGCTGTGGCTGGAAGGACCACACCATTAGTCCTTATTAAGCTTAAATGGATTCAGAGTGTTTCCTTTCTATATCGCGGAAATGATGAAAAGGACGCACTTCACTTTATCGTTATAATCCTCATACACAGTTGGATCAGCATTAAAATCCTATTCCGACGATAGGTCGTGCATTTGTCGTCCAACCTTTTAAGAATTGGTAGCTCCAAACGAGCCTTGAAGGGTCTAAATTCGGAGAGCGGTGTCACAACCGAGAGTGCCCTGATCACGGTGACGAATGGGGTAATATTAATTCTCTGGTGAAATCGCTTTCATTACAGAATACGTAATTTTTCTGCCAACACGTCTATGATAGTGGCACAACTTGATAATCTTCTCACAAGATAGTTAATAGTTGCCGGGTACAAATCAAAATCATGGCAGTAGAAAGTGAACTTACAGCAGGAGCTGCTTGTGACATAATCAGCGCGCAAATCAACTACTGATTATAAGAGTCGTCGGGTACGCCGATCTTCAATACACAGTCTTTTGTAGTCACTTATCCCACAATCAAGCTAATAAGGTAAAAGGAGTAAAACATTTATGGTGTATCTAATTTTGCACTTTAAAAAAATGCCGGCCCTAGTGGCCGAGCGGTTCTAGGAGCTTCAGTCTGGAACCGCGCGACCGCTACAGTCGCGGGTTCGAATCCTTCCACGGGCATGGATGTGTATGATGTCCTTAGGTTAGTTAGGTTTAAATAGTTCTAAGTTCTAGGGGACTGATGACCTCATAAGTTAAGTCCCATAGTGCTCAGAGCCATTTGAACCATTTTTGAACTTAAAAAAAATACTCTCTTTACTTGTAACTTTGATACTTACTAGTGATTGTTTCCCAGCATGTTTAAAAATGAGAAAAAATAAGAAATTTTTTGGTAAGTTCCTGTGGGACCGAACTGTTGAGCTCATTGGACCATAAGCTTTCACACTACTTAATCTAACTTAAACTAACTTATGCTAAGGACAACACCTACATCCATGCCTGAAGGAGGACTCGAACCTGCGACGGGGGAAACAGCGCGTACCATGGCAAGGCGCCCTATACCGCGCGGCTACAAATGAGAGTGTTCACGCCACAATACAAAAAAGAACGTAGTTCATGTCCAAGTAAGTATCGACGTATTTCTCTAGTACTCATTCTATCGAAAGTACTAGAGTACTGCATGAAATTCCAAATCCATAAGAATCTATCTGTCAGCGATGTTGTTAGTAATTCTCAGTGTGAGTTCATAAGTGGCTTATCAGTTGTGAAGGCAGTGGAAAATATTATTTCTTTCAGTTTACCTGCGTTCGAATCCAGACTTTCTCCAAGTGTCACACCTGAAGATCGGGGTAAACTTTTCACTACATAACCGGTTTTCGGTTATACCAGTTTTTTTTCAGCATATGTTTAATCTGACGAATAAAACCACTCTAAATAACTGTTTTCTGAATTTTCGGTTTTTTATTGCAGTTATTTCAAGCAATAACCGTAGATGTGGAACGAAGATGGAGCAATTCTAAGACTTCATCCGATTTCAGCATTATACGTCAATACATTCAATAGAAATATCAAGTAAAATAGGTAACTGAAAGGAAACTTAGTCTGCCCACTCTCGAAAAGTAATAAGATGATGAACACCGTAGTAATTCACCAATATTCTCCTACTGATTCTAATTTTTGAATCTCGGCTCAGACATCATGTTGTAATCGAGGATCATTACGAATAGTCAGTGCTAAAGGGTGAAAATCGTTTCGAAGGACTATAAGCAGATAAAGGCGTTTTACATGGACACTGTCGGCCGATAAGCTACTTTCTATTTTTGCTGTAAACTGTGAATGAATTGTTAAGATTTCAGTTTTTTACTGTTGTCATAACTCCCATTGTAGCCGACCGCAGTGGTCAAGCGGTTCTAGGCGCGCAGTCCGGAACCGCGCGACTGATACGATCGCAGGTTCGAATCCTGCCTCGGGCATGGATGTGTGTGATGTCCTTAGGTTAGTTAGGTTTAAGTAGTTCTAAGTTCTAGGGGACTGATGACCTCAGATGTTGTGTCCCATTGTGCCGACAATACATACCAGTAATGTTGTCCAGCAACATTTAGGCCGCACGCATTGCAGCGACATGACGGCAACATTACCAGCCACAGCTGCCCAGTAATGTCAGCAGCAGTACATTTCCGGGCCAACAGTTTTCAGAAGGAGCCGAACGACTGGCACAGCTAGTGAGAGTGCTGCAGTTTTCTTGGAAAAAGTTAAAAGTGCTCGCGTGAGTGAGTGCGGCTCTCCTGCTTTTACATCAGACAGAGACTGATTTTCGAAAGAACAAGAGAAATCGGTATTTGTAAATACGTTCTGTTTTAAGTAATTGAAATCATTGAGAAAATTTAACTAGTGAAGTGATGAAGGTTACATATTTGTCCCAGAATTTTACTTGAATATCGAAACACGACTTCGATTATCTCGCACAAACTATACATGCGCGAACTGCTGAAATCCTTACAGAAGTTAGAGACTGTATGCCAATCACAAGCCGATTCACGACCACACCTCGGCTTTTAGCTACTGGTGATTCGTACAGAAGTATAACGCACCTTTCAAAATCCGCTATTCATCGACAAGCCTCTTGGTAACAGAAGTATGTATTGCTTTGGTTGAAGAACAGAAAGATTTCATTAGGTGAGGTTTGAAATAAGAAAACAATTATCATTTTTATTTTATTTTTGTAAATCTGCACGCATTAATATTTACACTATCAATTAATGTTTCACGTACGTCTCACTGTGCTATGAAACTCATGATACCAAATGCAAACTATGCAAATAAAAAGCCATCTGCACATCCACTTTTTTTCTGTGCAACCCTTTTGGCTCGCATTTGGCATAAGTTCGAAGACAACGGAATTTTGTTTTTGTTTCGTCAAGAGTGATTCCGAGATTGTGCTGCAGCTTTCCAATTGGTTTTCCACATTGAGATCTTTGTATACCCGACACCTCTCATCGTAGAAGAATCGCATTTAAAAAAATCCATTCATCTTTCTTTTGTCCACTGCTCCTGCGCTGTACACGACGACTAGTCGAAACGAACAACACCCCACTACATGTGGCTACATACACGAGTGAACTTTCGAACAAAAGCGAAACGGTCTTGTTTTCGTTCAGGTAAGTGACAGCAGCGCTTTCAGTAATAGAAGTAGTACGCAACGGTGACAGCGAGAGGGAAGCGTTCACAGACAGGAACAGAGATAGATACTACCCTGTAATACCAAACATTCTCCACCCTTGGTGGACAACGCCGGCAACCGCTCGTCAACACATGGGAAACTACCTGCAACAGCAGCAATACTGCCCAGCCATACCGGAAAATTGCCATATATTGCAGCCATATGGCCATGAACCATGGACCTTGCCGTTGGTGGGGAGGCTTGCGTGCCGCTAGGTGCAACCACAGCGGAGGGGTATCTGTTGAGAGGCCAGATAAACGTGTGGTTCCAGAAGAAGGGCAGCAGCCTTTTCAGTAGTTGCAGAGGCAACAGTCTGGATGATTGACTGATCTGGCCTTGTAACATTAACCTAATGGTCTTGCTGTTCTGGTACTGCGAACGGCTGAAGGCAAGGGGAAACTACAGCCGTAATTTTTCCCGAGGGCATGCAGCTTTACTGTATGATTAAATGATGATGGCGTCCTCTTGGGTAAAATATTTCGGAGGTAAAATAGTCCCCCATTCGGATCTCCGGGCGGGGAATAGTCAAGAGGACGTCATTATCAGGAGAAAGAAAACTGGCGTTCTACGGACCGTGCGTGGAATGTCAAATCCCTTAATCGGGCAGGTAGGTTAGAAAATTTAAAAAGGGAAATGGATAGCTTAAAGTGAGATATAGTGGGAATTAGTGAAGTTCGGTGGCAGGAGGAACAAGACTTTTGGTCAGGTGAATACAGGGTTATAAATACAAAATCAAATAGGGGTAATGCAGGAGTAGGTTTAATAATGAATAAAAAAATAGGTGTACAGGTAAGCTACTACAAACAGCATAGTGAACGAATTATTGTGGCCAAGATAGACACAAAGCCCACGCCTACTACAGTAGTACAAGTTTATATGCCAACTAGCTCTGCAGATGATGAAGAAATTGAGGAAATGTATGATGAGATAAAAGAAATTATTCAGGTAGTGAAGGGAGACGAAAATTTAATAGTCATGGGTGACTGGAATTCATCAGTAAGAAAAGGGAGAGAAGGAAACATAGTAGGTGAATCTCGGTTGGGGTTAAGAAATGAAAGAGGAAGCCGTCTAGGAGAATTTTGCACAGAGCATAACTTAATCATAGCTAACACTTGGTTCAAGAATCATAAAAGAAGGTTGTATACATGGAAGAATCCTGGAGATACTAAAAGGTATCAGATAGATTATATAGTGGTAAGACAGAGATTTAGGAACCAGGTTTTAAATTGTAAGACATTTCCAGGGGCAGATGTGGACTCTGACCACAATCTATTGGTTATGAACTGTAGATTAAAACTGCAGAAACTGCAAAAAGGTGGGAATTTAAGGAGATGGGACCTGCATAAACTGAAAGAACCAGAGGTTGTACAGAGTTTCAGGTAGAGCATAAGGGAACAATTGACAGGAATAGGGGAAAGAAATACAGTAGAAGAAGAATGGGTAGCTCTGAGGGATGAAATAGTGAAGTCAGCAGAGGATCAAATAGGTTAAAAGACGAGGCTAGTAGAAACCCTTGGGTAACAGAAGAAATATTGAATTTAATTGATGAAAGGAGAAAATATAAAAATGCAGTAAATGAAGCGGGCAAAAAGGAATACAGACGTCTCAAAAATGATATTGACAGGAAGTGCAAAATGGCTAAGCAGGGATGGCTAGAGGACAAATGTAAGGGTGTAGAGGTTTACCTCACTAGGGGTAAGATAGATACTGCCTACAGGAAAATTAAAGAGACCTTTGGAGAAAGGAGAACCACTTGCATGAATATCAAGAGCTTTGATGGAAACCCAGTTCTAAGCAAAGAAGGGAAAGCAGAAATAGGAAGGAGGATACAGAGGGTCTATACCAGGGCGATGTACTTGAGGACAATATTATGGAAGCGGAAGTGGATGTAGATGAAGATGAAATGGGAGATATGATATTGCTTGAAGAGTATGACAGAGCACTGAAAGAGCTGAGTCGAAACAAGGCCCCTGGAGTAGACAACATTCCATTAGACCTACTGACAACCTTGGGAGAGCCAGTCCTGACAAAACTTTACCATCTGGTGAGAAAGATGTATGAGACAGGCGAAATACCCTCAGACTTCACGAAGACTATAATAACCGCAATCCCAAAGATAGCAGGTGTTGACAGATGTGAAAATTACCGAACTATCAGTTTAATAAGTCATAGCTGCAAAATACTAACGCGAGTGTGATGTCCTTAGGTTAGTTAGGTTTAAGTAGTTCTGAGTTCTAGGGGACTTATGACCTAAGATGTTGAGTCCCATAGTGCTCAGAGACATTTTATATATATATATATATATATATATATATATATATATATATATATATATATATATATATTGTAATTCTGTCAGAGACAGCAAAGGACTTGGAAGAGCAGTTGAACGGAATGGATGGTGTCTTCAAAGGAGGATATAAGGTGAACATCAACAAAAGCAAAACGAGGATAATGGAATGTAGTCGAATTAAGTCAGGTGATGCTGAGGGAATTAGATTAGGAAATGAGACACTTAAAGTAGTAAAGGAGTTTTGCTATTTGGGGAGCAAAATAACTGATGATAGTCGAAGTAGAGAGGATATAAAATGTAGACTGGCAATGGCAAGGAAAGCGTTTCTGAAGAAGAGAAATTTGTTAACATCGAGTATTGATTTAAGTGTCAGGAAGTCGTTTCTGAAAGTATTTGTATGGAGTGTAGCCATGTGTGGAAGTGAAATGTGGACGATAAATAGTTTGGACAATAAGAGAATAGAAGCTTTCGAAATGTGATGCTACAGAAGAATGCTGAAGATTAGATGGGTTGATCACATAACTAATGCGGAGGTATTGAATAGAATTGGGCAGAAGAGGAGCTTGTGGCACAACTTGTCTAGAAGAAGGGATCGGTTGGTAGGACATGTTCTAAGACATCGAGGGAACACCAATTTAGTACTGGAGGGCAGCGTGGAGGGTAAAAATTGTAGAGCGATACCAAGAGATGAATACACTAAACAGATTCAGAAGGATGTAGGTTGCAGTAGGTACTGGGAGAAGAAGGAGCTTGCACATGATAAAGTAGCATGGAGAGCTGCATCAAACCTGTCTCAGGAATGAAGGCCACAACAACAATAACATATTGACGGCCCCACTATTGTTAACAAATATATGGCCCATCTGAAAGTACCTTTGGCATCCTGCAGAGCACGGGATGAACTACGCGGTTCATTGCTCGGCAGACTTCCTCGATAACATCTGTTGGTGGCTACAGATTATTTTTGTGAATTGCGACACACATTATACCAAGATGATGAAGGTCGTCAGCCTCGCTTTGAAGTCCGAGAAAGAATTAAAATCTCATATACCACCAATCAATGTCCCGTTGCAGTTCATCCACTTTCAAAAGACCGACTGGATTGGAATACGAGCACCTCAAGCAGTCACTACACTATCTCCAAATACGGATTTACAGTACCTCCTGCATTTACAACACTTGGTAACAGTGTAAAGTTAAAAGTGAGGACAGACGTAATCATCATAAATTTCAACTGAACAGATGGGATAGAAGTCTTCTTTAAAACAGCTCCAAGTCCGCCTCGCTGTTGTCAAATTCTACCTCTACGTAGCTGACATACTGGTTCGCGCCAGATGAAAACCGGGCGATAATCACTGTTCAGGCTACACCTGGACTCGTCCGTGAACATAATCTACGACCACTGTTCCAATGACCATGTACTGTGTTCTTGACACCAGGCTTTACGGGCTCTCCTGTGAGCAGGGGTCAGTGGAATGCACCTTGAAGGTCTGCGGGTGAATAAACCATGTCAGTTCAGTCGTCTGTAAACTGTGGAAACAAGTGTTCCAGTGGCTGCGGTAAGGTCCCGAGCAAGGCTACCTGCAGTACTCCGTGGCCGTCTGAGGGCACTGATGAGGAGATATTGGTCTTCTTGTGGTGTTGTACACTGTGGACATCCCGTACTGTAGCGCCTCGACACGTTTCCTGTCTACTGGAATCGTTTCCATAATCTTGATATCACACTTTGTGGCACACAGAGGGCCCTTGCTACGACCTGCTGTGTTTTACCAGCCTCCAGTCTCCCTATTATTCTACCCCTCATAACGTCATCAATATATGATCTTTGAGTAATTTTCAGCACACAGTCACCATTAGCATGTCTGAAAACGTCTGCACACTCACTCGCTGCACCATACTCTGACATGCACCAACACATCTCTGCGTGTGTGGACTGGTGCCAGCGCCACCGTGCGACGACCGCAGGTCAAATGTACCGCATGGTCATACCTCGAAGTGATTTAAACCCGCAAACCGCCCATTAGAACGCTGTTTCACCATGTATCAGCATTATCCTTAATTTATGAGCATGAGTGTAGTATGAGACGTCGGTCCACGCAACAAATGCTCGCTCATTAAGACACACCCTATCTCACCAAAATCGAAAAAGAACTATACTGATCGGCAAGCGTCGTTCTCTCCCGGCCTCATAGAAGCAACACTTTTAAAAGCTCAGCTCCGCCCCCACACTGCCTGCGATTCTTGTCCTAACTCCGCGACAGCTAACGCCTGACTCTTGATTTCGCTAGCTACCAAAAACCCCGATTGACGAAATTATTTTACTATGCAGACGTTTCGGTCAATCAGCCTCGAGAGCGGAACGTTGGCACTTCAATTGGTTATTTCCTGCCAACGCTCATAGTACTTGCTGTAAGATGCTGCTTATTACCAATTTGTGAGAATTTTCAAAGCTGTTTATCAAACATGAAACATCCTGTGGTAATCACTCGCCCTTGAAAACACCAGGGTCAGGCACAACCACCTGTGCCTGGTGTCCCAGCCCATTATCTCCACGTTGGAGAATAGCCCCGTCGTCCGGAAACCGGAAAATCGGTTCTGGCTTTCACACAGTAGCGACAACCACCAGCCTATGGGCGAATCCAGGATCTGATACCTTACAAAACGATACTATTTTTGTGAGAACTGCAATTTCATTGTAATTCTTACAAAGACAGACACAGGCTCTGCAATACCGTATTTATCCACCAATACAAGACTGGCGACTTTCGATTAAATGTCTCGCGTCTACGAAAATTTCAGCAAGTGTACGAGTGCAGGTTAATGACAAATGGCCGTGAAGCGTACACGGATAGCCGAAATGGTTAAGGCGACGTTTGCTAAAAGCGGGAAATCCGGGTTAGAGTCTCAGTGCGGCGTAGATTTTCAACGTGCTCATTTCATTGTACAGCTGGAAGTTGTCCGTATTCGAAACTGCGAATACATTTCCCAACATCTTACAGTCCACCCCAAATGATTTGAGGAAATCCTAGATACCTAAATGAGGATTGCTGAATGGGAATTTGAAATCTATTTCTCCTGAATAAGAGTACAGTGATCTAGTTTTTTAGACTTTCACGGTGATTCGGTAGTATGTGGTTAAATAGGGTGCCCTGTCAGTGGTCTGCGTCTCTCCAACACAATATTTCGACGCCGAGCTACGACACCCGTTTTTACGATACGACGAGAGTCTAGTTGTTCCAACAGGGGCCGTTTCTCGAGAAGCTCGGCTCAAATCCAAGTCCAATTATGTTGACCTTCTCTCCCTGTCTCATGTCGCTTTCGATTCTGCGACCACTACTAGAAGTTAATACACGGTGGCCACAAACTCCCACTTTCTTTTTAAGTAATTGACTTGGGAACTATTGTAGATAGGTCATCGTGGTTTGGTGTAAAAGTTTAGCAGATTTCAGAGCTTTTTTATGTGTTTCAGATTTTCAATATGTGCACCGCACGCCACTCGTAGAATATAAAAAATTAAAATTCTGCCCAATTCAGTAGATTGCTTCACCATACACGAAGAGCTGTAATGTCATTGACTGATGTTGTGAGCAACCGAGGCTTGGCAAAGAGAAGTCAAGTGGCGTGACATGGGAGAAGCGCGGGGGCCATGCGATGGTACCATCACGACCCGTTCACCTAACAGGAAATTTCTCATTCAGCCCATCCTGCACGTTCAAACTCCTACGTGCGGGTGCACCATCATGCTGGAAGTCGATGGATGGCTGCAGTCCTTCTGCCGGTGATAGCAGGAACTGTTAGATCATGTCCAGGTAAACATTTCTCGTCATAATTTTTGTCTGCGAAGAAAAATGGCCTTTAATCGTGCAGTAGGCAACATGTAACATGTAGCTTAGGGCAGTCACAGCTGTGTTGAAGTTTGTTCTGTGGATTTTCGTAGCTTTGAATCCTAATGTTGTGGCGATGGATACGTATAGAAAGGTGGAACCTTGCTTCATCTGAAAACAGGCGCTTCACAGGTACTCACTATCATGATCTATCGAACCCAGCATGGAACACAAGAATGCGTATCGCAAAGGACGATTTTTTGGCTGCATTGCTTGGCCGATTTGCTCTTTCTACGCAGTAAGATGTAACCAATTACGTAACAATTTATTGACAGAATGAGATTTTCTCTCTTCATTGGAGTGTACGCTGATATGAAACTTCCTGGCACATGAAAACTGTGTGCCGAACCGAGACTCGAACTCGGGACCTTTGCCTTTTGCAGGCAAGTGCTCTACCAACTGAGGTACCCGAGCACGACTCAGACTCACGTCCCGTCCATAACAGCTTTACTTCTGTTAATACCTCGTCTCCTACTTTCCAAACTTTACAGAAACTCTCCTGCGAACCTTGTCTTCCTTCCTTCATTTGGCGCACGACGAACTGACTTTTGCGAGCTGCGCGGAAATGCAGCTAGCTCTCTGTCAACACAGTTAGTTGTATGTTCCATGAATCATAAATCGTAATGATATGTAACGAGTCATTTTACATTCACACTTCAAATTAATTTGTACTTTTGGTTATATGCTGAACGTTTCCAAGGATTTTTTTTATGTGAGTTAGTAGCTCTTACCCACCACCTTTTGCACATTAAAATAACAGAAATTCTTCCACGGAGTAAGAGGAATTTCCAAGGAGAAACTGTCTGTTTGATTTCAAATACTACTTTTCTGCCTGTCAGGCATCATTGTGTATGTGACCAAAAATATTTGTTACAGAACAGTGTAGCCCTTTCTGTGCTAAATACAAACTTCATGTGGAGTAATGGATCTAATTTTCCTTCTGATACTGTAATTATGTTCATCATTGTTCGCTTTGAAATGTATTGTTATTTATAACAAAACTTACGAGGGTATAAATATGCTGTGAAGCAGTAGTTAGAATGTCAAAAAAAATGTTCAAATGTGTCTAAGTACTATGGGACTTAACATCTGAGGCCATCAGTCCCCTAGACGTAGAACTACTTAAATCTAACTAACCTAAGGACATCACTCACATCCATGCACCAAACAGGATTCGAACCTACGACCATAGCAGCAGCGCGGTTCCGGACTGAAGCGCCTAGAACCGCTCGGCCACAGCGGCCGTCTTAGAATGTCAATCTCCATAAACAAATGTCTACAAGATGAGCTTGGGTGAGCACATATTTTTGTTAGAGTACATTTTTTGCCAATGAAGATTTTCATTCGTAAACATGAATTACACATGAACGTTATTCCATATGACGTTAAGGTATGAAAATCTGCAGAATATGTCAACTCACTGATCTGTCTCTCCCTAAGAGTTGCAATGTGTATATGTGCAAATGTGGGTGAACTAAGTTGTTTTAGGAGTTCAGAAGTGTGCTTTTTCCAGTTTAAATTTTCATCAACATGGGCACCTAAGAATTTTGAGGTTTCCACTCTATTATTTCCTCATCGTTTGTGACACTTACCGTTGGTGTAGTACACCTGGATGTACAGAACAGAATATATTGTCTCTTTTTTTCTTAAATTTGTGAGTGAGACCATTTGCAGGAAAACGGTCAGTGATACTTTTAAAAACAGTGGTTACCATTTCCTTCGTTTCTGTGTGTATTCTTGCACAGCTAATGTCATGTGCAAAAAGAACTAATTTCGTTTGATGAATATTAGACAGAAGGTCGTTTACATGTATGAGGCATAATAGCGAGTCTAAGACTTAGCCTAGACAGAATTACATCCCGGGACTATATTGGTTGCATTACTAAATACAACTATCTGCATTCTTTTGGTTAGATATGAGATTATCCATTGTATGAACACACTATCAGCTCCATAAACAATATCCTCTCAAACGCATTCGGCTTGTCGTAGAAAATACCAACCAGTGCTGTTTTATTATTTAAAAATTTTATAAATGTGGTAAGTGAACTTGTAAACGACATTCTCAGTAGAGCAACACCTATGGGACCCAAACTGTGATTTGTGTGAGGATATTATTGTTGCTAAGGTGAGATACTCTTCTAGAGTACATTACCTTTTCAAAAATTTCGGGAAATGATGTCACCAATGAAACAGGTCTGCAGTTATTGACATATCTCTTATCTCCTTTGTTAAACAGGGATTTAACAGTGGCATATTTCAGTTTCAGACCCAGAGGAAAGTGCATTTTGAGGAGTGTTGTTGACATTGGCTGTTACTTTAAAGTTTTCGAATCACCTTATTATACTTGGTTTCACTGAGGGAAGGCATTGCAAATGTAACTTTCGTGTGTCGAGGGCCTCCCCTCGGGTAGACCGTTAGCCGGGTGCAAGTCTTTAGATCTGACGTCACTTCGGCGACTTGCGAGTCGATGGCGATGAAATGATAATAATTAGGACAACACAACACCCAGTCCCTGAGCGGAAAAAATCTCTTACCCAGCAGGGAATCGAATCCGGGCCCTTAGGATTGACATTCTGTCGCTCTGACAACTCAGCTACCTGGGGCGGACAGAGAAGGCATTGCCCTGCGTACATTAGTTTCATTTTTTTTAAGTAAACGCTTTATTTCATGTATTGTAGCTATTAGCTAATTTCGCCCTCTTGGGTATTTTCAAGCTGCCTGAGAGCGAAACAAACGACATAAGTTACAGCAGCTTCGTTATTTTAGTTGCTTAATTTCGGTCACTGAAAGTAAATTATAACGTTATTTGACGGTAATACCAATATACGTCATTCATATTCTCACTTTTTTGCGTGAACTGTACTAAGTAATGATGTAAAAGCAGGTTGTGCTCGTTACTTCCATGTTCGCAAGTAACGTTTGTTAGGGATACCATTAGGTGTTGCTTCCGAGAGACTAATACGAGGACGGTAAGATAGGTGGCTACAGTTTTTCAATGTGAGTTACGTGTGTAACAAGATTCCAAGTACCTTTCTGACTTTATTTTTCTACTCTTGAACCTGCTCTAACTTCTGTCATTTGTTCCATTACAAGGTAACCTGAAAACTGTCAAGGGGGTGAAATTAGCTAATAATGAAAAAGCATGAAATCAAGCGTTTATTTTAAAAATACGAACATCCTAAGCAAGACAATGGCTTCCCTCAACACGTCTGCAACGGCTGTGGACCCTTACATACAAAACACCATGGATGTTTCGTTTTGCCAGTGGTGTCCTCCCATATTGGCGTCGATGAGCCACAATACCGTTGTTACAGATGTGGGTTTTGGACACCAGGTGACACATGCTCTTCTACTGGTATATGTCACCGTTATGATGAATTCCAAGTAAAATCTGCAACAAAGGACAAAGAAGAAAATCATTTTACAACAAACCACGATGGTCTATCCTTAATAGTTTCCAAGTAACAATGTCTTGAAACGATGATATGACCTTATGCAGACCCCCTGCACTACGGAGAATTTGGATGAGACACTAGCTAATAGTGTTCCGAACGCCCGTTTGCCACGGTGACGACGTTGACGGGTCACGATGCGTATGATGAGTGCTCACAAGATGCCGGGTGTGTTGTGCACCATCTCGATTCATGAACCGAGCGAGGTGGCGCAGTGGTTAGCACACTCCAGGCAAATTCTGGGATGGCTCCTTTGAAAGGGCACGGTCGACTTCCTTTCCTAATCCGATGAGACCGATGACCTCGCTGTTTGGTCCCTTCCCCCAAACAATCCAATCCAAAATCCTAATCGATCCATGACCGCTCATCGCCACTCAAAACTCGCAGAGATAGGTCAGTGCTGGGTGCAAAGGTGCGCCCATCTCGCAAGACAACGTATCGGCGGTGTTCAGACCATCTGCCTGAAAGGTGCAACCGGTGCAACTCTTTCCACTGGCGGCCGTAGTGACTCCCAAACGGAGACACACACACACACACACACACACACACACACACACACACGGACAGAGAGAGAGAGAGAGAGAGAGAGAGAGAGAGAGAGAGAGAGAGAGTGTACTACTTTGCGGTGTTGCCAGTGCGCTCGCGGTCTCCGTCCCACGCCACACGCTCCAGGCGTTGCCTAGCGTGCCAACTGGCAACTCTGGGGTTAGCGTCACATTGGCCCACTATTTCTGCTTCTGACTCTCCCTAGATGAAATTACCCGTTCATAAAATAATCGCTGTTGCTTGTTAACAAATATTTGTCGTCTTTCGTTTATGCCACCTAGAATAAACATTACAGTACCTTCGCTAAAGTGAAAGTGTCTACGCTCCGCCAAGTGCACGCGACCTATGGGCGTGGCGGAACGATGCTATTGGTTGGTGCGTACCTTGGTACACTGCTCCTTGCTACTTCCCCTCTCCCCACCACCCAGCATCTCGCGTATTCATCAATATAATTTGAAATGTTTCACTTGTTTGGCACTAACTATTTGGCCGCGTTCAAATTCGCGGATACTGCGATATCCAGTACACGTTCTCAGGGCGCCCATCTCAAGTAACAAGTTCAACAATTCCATTAGCCTTGCCGCCCTATGTGCTGCCTATATTACCAGCGCTTCCTCGAGTTCTCTTTGCAGTTCACCGCTTTTCCTCGAAGGATGTCTCACGTAGTCGGCGACGAAACGTCGGTGGAGAGTTTCATACATCGACCACGGCCTGTCAGCCTGGAAGTTTTAAGTGAAGAAATAAGGTGACAAGTAGTTCATCATTGTAGGCGTACAAGATAACAAATTAAGTCCAAATGGAAGACACGTGTCACAGTACAGTGTGCCCAGGCAGTCGCACCAAAACACAGTGTGCCCACCTATGACGACAACATACGCCTCTATTCTCGAATGCAAACGATCACACAGGTGCCAAATAGCATCGCGCGATAGAGTGTTCCAAGCATCTTGCGCGTTTTGTTGCAATTCATCAGTAATTCATGCAGGCTCTCGACAACGAGTAAGTTCTCACTTCATACCACTCCACACGTGTTCAGTAGGCGAGAGATACGATGATCTTGCTGGCCAGGGGAGCTGTACACCACGAACAACATGTTACGTCACAGCATTCGGCTGAATGTTAACGTGTATTGGCCTGCTGAACAACACGTCAACTTTCTATCGAAGAAATGGCAGCAGCATAACAGCCTGTCTGACGTAGCGAGCACTGGTTACTTTGCCCTGCTCAAACACCAAATGTGACTGCGAGCTGTAACTGATGGTACCGCAAACGTGCTGCTTCGGCGAGTGCACTCGGCAATAGGCAGCTCACAAGGTGTATACACGTGTACGTCCATCACTCGCACACACATGCAAAACCTCATCATTGAGGACATTAAGCGCCATTCCACTCTCCAGTCAGCTGTTTCACGGCAACGGAGTAGCCAAGCTAGACGATGTTGTTGTGTTGGCAGTAGCCTGGACAGTGGCATACGTGATCTCAATCCTACTACAAGTCCCCAATAGTTCCTGATGACACAGAAGCTGCGCCGTGTTCCCAGATTTCGTCCTTCACGGTGTACGGCCGGACACCACCGCTCGCACAAAGCGTCGATCGTGAAGTGCGTCTGCGCTACGAGGATGTCTAGAACTTGGTGTACAGGTTTGGGAATGTTCCACAGACCACTGTTGAAAGAAGTGACACACCACCGATACATTGTGCCCAACACGCGCAGCAGTCCGTCGATAAGTCGTTCTAGCATTCCACACTCCTAAAATGCGACCCGGTTCAAGTGGCTGAAGCCGTTCAACAGTAGTACTTACTCGTCGGTGGGGGATCGTTATACCCTACAATGGAGTTGCAAACACTGTTGACCTGTCAGCATAGTTACTGTTGGCAGTCCAAACAGGGTGTGCATAGACAAGCCCCCAGGGCCGACAACTATGACAAAAGAATCAAAAACACTAAAACCCCTCAGTATGCACATCTCATTTTTCCCGGAGGTGTAATTGCGATCTCGTCTGTACATTAAAATAAAATAGTTACAAGCGCATTCTAATCAAAATGCTTGCGTATGGAATCCTGTGTGTTTATAAGGTTATGTACAGTATGTGATCAAAAGTATACGGACACCTGGCTGAAAATGTCCTACAAGTTCGTGGCGCCCTCCACAGGTAATACGGGAAATCAATATGGTTTGGCCCACTCTTGGCGTTGATGGCAGCTTCCACTCTCGCAGGCATACGTTTAGTCAGGTGCTGGAAGGTTTCTTCGAGAATGGCAGCCCCATCTTCACGGAGTGCTGTACTGGGGATAAGTACCGATGTCGGCTGGTGAGGCCTGGCACGAAGTCGGCGTTCCAGAATATGCCAAAGACGTTTTATAGGATTCAGGTTAGAACTCTGTGCAGGACAGTTGATTACAGGGATGTTATTGTCTTGTAACCACTCCGGCAAAGGCCGTGCATTATGAACAGGCGCTCCATCGCGTTGATAGATGCAATCGCTATCCCCGAATTGCTTTTCAACAGTGGGAAGCAAGAAGGTGCCTAAAGCAACAACAATGTAGGCCTGTGCTGTGATAGTGCCACGCAAAACAACAAGGAGTGCAAGACCCCTCCATGAAAAGCACGAGAACATCATAACACCACCGCCTCCAAATTTTACTGCTGGCGCCGGCCGCGGTGGTCTCGCGGTTCTAGGTGCCCAGTCCGGAACCGTGCGACTGCTACGGTCGCAGGTTCGCTTAGGTTAGTTAGGTTTAAGTAGTTCTAAGTTCTAGGGGACTAATGACCACAGCAGTTGAGTCCCATAGTGCTCAGAGCCATTTGAACCATTTTTTTTTTACTGTTGGCACTACACACGCTGGCAGATGACGTTCACCTGGCATTCGCCATACGCACACCCTGCCATCGGATTCCCACATTATGTACCGTGATTCGTCACTCCACGCAACGTTTTTCCACTGTTCAGTTCCCACTGTTGCCATTTACCGGCGCAGTGTCTGGCTTACGAGCAGCCGCTCGACCATGAAATCCCAATTTTCTCCCCTCCCGCCTAACTGTCATCGTACTTGCAGTGGATCCTGGTGCAGTTTGGAATTCCTGTGTGATGGTCTACCTATGACACATTACGACCCTCTTCAACTGTCGGCGGTCACTGTCAGTCAACAGACGAGGTCGGCTTGTGCGCTTTTGTGCTGTACGTGTCCCTTCACGTTTCTACTTCACTATCAGATCGGAAACAGTGGACCTAAGGATGTTAAGGAGTGTGGAATTCTCGCGTACAGACGTATGACACAAGTGACACCCAATCACCTGACGCCGTTCGAAGTCCGTGAGTTCCGCGGAGCGCCTCATTCTGCTCTCTCACGATGTCTAATGACTACTGATGTCACTGATAAGGAGTAGCTGGCAATACGTGGCAGCACACCTAATATGAAAAACGTATGTTTTTGGGGTGTCCGGATACTTTTGATCACATAGCTTATATTTTGATCGAATGATCACATATGGAAATTAGGTCGGTACTATTCGGCGGTGCATTCTGAGGCTCTAAGCTCTGTGGAACTTAACTTCTCAAGTCATCAGTCCCCTAGACTTACAACTACTTAAACCTAACTAACCTAAGGACATCACAAACATCCATGCCCGAAGCAGGATTCGAACCTGCGACCATAGCGGATCAGCGGTTCCGGACTGAAGTGCCTAAACCGCTCGGCCACAGCGGCCGGCGTCGGCGGTGCAGTTCATTCCTTCATGCATCTGAGATTTCACTACTGTACATTAAAATTGCTACACCAAGAAGAAATGCAGATGATAAACTGGTATTCATTGGACAAATATATTATACTAGAACTGACATGTGATTACATTTTCACGCAATTTGGGAACATAGATCCTGAGATATCAGTACCCAAAACAACCACCTCTGGCCGTAATAACGGCCTTGACACGCCTGGGCATTGAATCAAACAGAGCTTGGATGGAGGTGCAGGTACAACTGCCCATGCAGCTTCAACACGATACCACAGTTCATCAAGAGTAGTGACTGGCGTATTGTGACGAGCCAGTTGCTCGGCCACCATTGACCAGACGTTTTCTATTGGTGAAAGATCTGGAGAATGTGCTGGCCAGGTCAGCAGTCGAACATTTTCTGTATCCAGAAAGGGGCGTAACACATCTGAAATGTAACGTCCACTGTTCAGAGTGCTGTCAGTGCGAACGAGAGATGACCGAGACGTGTAACCAGTGGCACCCCATACCATCATGCCGGGTGATACGCCAGTATGGCAATGACGAATACACGCTTCCAATATGCGTTCACCGCGATGTCACCAATCACGGATGCGACCATCATGATGCTATAAACAGAACCTGGATTCATCCAAAAATATGACGTTTTGCAATTCGTGCACCCAGGTTCGTCGCCGAGTACACCATCGCAGACGCTCCTGTCTGTGACGCGGCGTCAAGGGTAACCGCAGCCATGGACTCCGAGCTGATAGCCCATGCTACTGCAAACGTCGCCGAATTGTTCGTGCAGATGGTTATTGTCGGGCAGACGTCCTCATCTGTTGACAGGGATCGAGACGTGGCTGCACGATCCGCTACAGCCATGCGGATAAGATGCCTGTCATCTCGACTGCTAGTGATACGAGGCCGTTGGGATACAGAATGGCGTTCCGTATTACCCTCCTGAACCCACCGATTCCATATTCTGCTAATAGTCATTGGATCTCGACCAACGCGAGCAGCAATGTCGCGATACGATAAACCGAAATCGCGATAGGCTACAATCCGACCTTTATCAAAGTCGGAAACGCGATGGTACGCATTTCTCCTCCTTACACGAGGCATCACAACAACGTTTCACCAGGCAACGCCGGTCAACTGCTGTTTGTGTATGAGAAATCGGTTGGAAACTCTCGTCATGTCAACACGTTGTAGGTGTCGCCACCGGCGCCAACCGTGTGTGAATGCTCTGAAAAGCTAATCATTTGCGTATCACAGCATCTTCTTCCTGTCGGTTAAATTTCGCGCCTGTAGCACGTCATCTTCGTGGTGTAGCAGTGTTAATGGCCAGTAGTGTAATTGCCTGTTCGAGTATTTGTACGATTATAAGTGTGTTATTCTAGTATTTAGGACCATTGATACCTCCTCTACTCCTCCTCCCGGTAACAGTGCCAAGAAGTAAGAGGTCTCCGATCCGGTAAGCGATGCTTAGTGGCTGAGTATCCTCGTCGCGTACTGTTCCTAATAGAGTGGATACACCTAGGGGAGAGGGACGGTAATGCGGTGATGGGCTGGGCGTGAGGCGTGGGCGACCTGTCTACGAGCCCGGGAGCCCGGCGGCGTCCTTGTTGGCGAGCACCAGCACGCCGCCGGTGTGAGCCGGGCGCTTCCGTCAATATTTGGGACTCACTTAGCGGCCATGCCCCGCCGCCGCTCGCTAGCCGAGTGCGTCGTACCTACCCACATTGATACGTATCCCAAACATGGTAACGCCGAGACGTCTCCATATTTGGCGTGAATAACGTCAATCATTGTGTCCACACACTGCTCAGGGAAGATGGCTAACAGGCTTCGTTTGCCTTTTGATTCTTGGTTCCACACGAATCCAGTAATTTCGGTTAGTCTTCTGCTAATGATTTATCTTAGCGAGACTCCCTCAGACGTCAGAAAAAGTGCGAGAAATGTTACTTATATACGAATAGGTTTCACAACAGGCTTCACCAAACGAAGCGGAACGTGTTGCGTTTCTTTCTGCCGCCGGTCCTTCTAGCAAGTAAAGTTTTTATGAACTGCAGAGTTGATTGAAACGTTATACTGCTTTATTACACGCGGTGCTTCTAGGGTACACTCTTGGTGCAAGCAGTATACAGTCAATACCGTACGCACCATCAACATTGGAAAACAAAACAGAGCGCTTACAATCACCAAAATGAAAACGGGATATTATTGCCTGGTAAGCGAGGGCACTGCTCTAAAAAGACTGCAATAACATCTCGTCCTCTATGGTTAGTAACCAACAGTTTAATCTCGAGGTGGATCGGAAACTGCAGACTGGCAAGTGAGAATGGGAAAAAAATTTGAGACTTCTCTGTGACAGAAACATAAATTTGAAACTATTTAAAAAATGGTTCAAATGGCTCTGAGCACTAAAGGACTTAACATCTGATGTCTTCAGTCCCCTAGACTTAGAACTACTTAAACCTAACCAACCTAAGGACTTCACACACATCCATGTCCGAGGCAGGATTCGAACCTGCGACCGAAGCGGTCGCGCGGTTCCACACTGAAGCGCCTAGAACCGCTCGGCCACTGAAACCATTTAAAGCCACATCGACTGTAAATCGACCGTAAATGAGAAGATTCTACAGATATCTCTACCAGTCACGACATCTGTTGACTATTTAAATTATTTAATTTGGAACATGTTTCAAGATTAGACCGTCATCTGGCTAGAGTACGTGTGCAAAGACAAGTGCACAGAGATATTGAAATACTGTACGGTCTTGGCATTTCTGCGGTCCTCCTGTGAGAAAGGGAAGGATAACGTAATAATAGGCTATTTATATCACTATATTGCTCTGATGTTCACGTAATGACCCGCGTTCTTCGTGTGGAGCAAATTCAATTCTCTTAAAATAGAAAATACATAAAAATTAAGATTATACGTGAATCTGCGTACCAACAATATCTTCGTGGTTCTTTAAACAAAATTTTATACTGTCGTATTTAACATAAAATTGTTACAGTCTCTCGTTTTATAATATATTTCGTCGACTACAATCAGTAATGGGACAACAAGCCAACAAGACGTACAGAAGACATAGCAATGGACTGACAGCATTAGGATTGACATCTCGATAGTGAAATCGAAACAAGCTTTGGTTTGGCCGCTATCTTGTTCTTTTGTACTGTTGAGCTGTTAGTGATAGCGTGTTTCATGTTACCTCTAGAAGTTTGTGAACGTACACTAAAAAGTATAATTGAACCATATAAAAGAATGTATCTGAACACAATATAAGTGGACAGCAGCTGCGTAAGAACGAAGTGCACTAAAAAGAAAAAAGCACTCCGTCGTCAGGCCACGAGTGGCCTACCGGGACCATTCGACCGCCGTGTCATCCTCAATGGAGGATGCGGATAGGAGGGGCGTGGGGTCAGCACACCGCTCTCCTGGTCGTTGTGATGGTATTCTTGACCGAAGCCGCTACTATTCGGTCGAATAGCTCCTCAATTGGCATCACAAGCTTGAGTGCACCCCGAAAAATGGCAACAGCACATAGCGGCCTGGATGGTCACCCATCCAACTGCCGACGACGCCAGACAGCGCTTAACTTGGGTTATCTCACGGGAACTGATGTATCCACTGCGGCAAGGCCGTTGCCAAGAACGAAGTGCGGTGTTACTGAAATTTTTCACCTGAAGAAGCGGCCAACATACAAAGAAAAATCGCAACTCCTTCGATATCCTTCTATTTCTCCACAGGACGGCCCCATGACATATATATACACGTGTTTTAAATGTTTTTGTACAGCCACTGCTGAGTGAAGACACAGTATAACTTACAAACACGCTGCTAATAAACTAATTGAAGTAGTTAACAACTTTTGTGCCTGGTAGCGGTATTTTAAAAACCATTTCATAAAAAGACAAGGGAAGGGCGTTTATGACAGTATGTCAACATTGCTGTACGTAACGGAGACGTGGGCAACCACTAGGCTGCTAAATGCAGCCGAGGTTAAGATGTTGAAACAGTAGCGAAGAGACAGAACAGGAAGAAGTCTGAAATCGAAAACTGCGAGTACGTTTTCAACTTATTGATTTGCCCAAGAAAGTCAAGCAGAAAAGGCACCAGTGACATGAGAACATCTCAGAACCACACTGTATGAACAACACAGGCCTCCGTAGGCGAGGTCGCTACCGCAGGTAGAGGTCGCCTCGGAGGTAGCTGGTTTGAGAGTAGCTGACAGTGGAAATTTTCAGCCATTATTTGGCAAGCAAGGAAAGGAGAGGTAGTGTCACAAAGTCCCTGATTACCAGCCTTTGCACCACTGTCATGGATTAAATTCACAGTATTTCATGCGGCGAGGGCATGGACAGTATGGGTGGTAACCCGTCTATCCGATATGAACATTAAGTCGGGGATTCCCTGGCACTGTTTGAGAGAAAAAGGCTGCTTGTCGCTACAAGGATCACATCTTACAACGCAAACATGACCAGACACTTTACATGTACACTCAACGAATATGGTTTGGATAGAACTCCCTCACAGTGCAAGCGAAGGTGCCACTACGAGCGGAGGAAGACAGTCCTTTTTCATTTGGCGGCCCTCTTGGTCTTTTAGCCAACGCTTTCGTACTACTACTTCTCTTCCCATGTCTAGTACAGCACTTAGCAGCAAAAGGCTTAAGGGAATGAGGAAGATTGGAGAAGACATTGCAGGAGAAAAGGCTAGAAATGGGCGCACGCGTGCACGCGCGCGCGCACACACACACACACACACACACACACACACACACACACGCGCGCGTACTTCCATGAGTCAGAGGAACGAAAAACAAATAGGGCGCGCGCAGCTTGTACTTAAGTACAGCACTGACTTACGAAGGAAAGTGAATTGAATTGAACAAGTGTTAGCTTTCTGCTTATAGCATCCAGCGCTCCAGTGACGACATTTCCTCGATTTTGTAACAGTTCTCTGAAAACAGAATCAATCTGTAAGCAATTTGATTCAAAAAGTAATTCGTGCATGTCATTTTCACGTAGCACAAGAAAAATGTGAGCTAAATCTAATCATGCGATATATAGCCAATATTAGTCGCCGAAGCATTCCCGCTCACCTTCTTTGACTGGACCTGAAATCTGATAGCATGCAAGGAAAAGCCGCTTGATATCAACTTGTGAGATCGGATTTCGGTAACTGATTTCTGGTACACCCTGAGTGATTGTTAGAACAAGATAGCGCCCATGCAACGTGGCACGCTCCAGGGGATTAATACAAAGAATGATAAGGCATATTTTGCCATACATAAGCAATTACATTGCGACGGAACACGAGGACATTATTTTTCAACCCCTCAGGGATGCTTAAGGCCACAAATACAAAATTAGGATTCACGGCAAGCTCTAGAAACATCATAACTCATCTCATGTGTTTTGAATAAGTAAGAGGATGAAAAAAACCCTAAAAAGACTGCTTGCACTACGCTCGTCTTTCCTATGCCAGAGTGTTGCTGTGCGGTATGGGATCCTTACCAGATAATACTGAAGGACTACATCTAAGAGGTTCAATGAAGGGCTGCTCGTTTTGCCCTAACGCGAAATAGGGGGGAGAGTGGTGGGTAGTGTACACCCATAAAAACCGACGCGTTCTTCGATACGGCGAATCTCCTCACGAAATTTCAGTCAACAGCCTTCTCCTTCTTGATGCCTAACTATATAGCGAGGAATAATCATCGCAACAAAATAAGAGAAATCAGAGCTCGTCCAGAAAGATATAAGTGTTCTATTTTCCCTCGCGCTGTTCGAGAGTGGAACGGTAGAGAATTACAGATAGTGCGGAAATTGGTTCGATGAATGTGTGCCAGGTCAGAATGGCTGCGCTCACCTCCTTAACCCAAACCTGCGTCTTCTCTAGTACGGGACAAGATCAAATTCTACCAAAGTTGACGTCACAGCCGTATACATTTAGCAGCATTGGCGATAATACGACGACCCCCAGGTCCACATCCCACGTCCATGGCGGCAGTGCGCTATCAGTATCCAAGCCATAGTCGTAAACAGTGCAACGTGGCTCTGGGCGTAGCGTTCATGGTGGGCAAGCACCTGGCGCGGCTAATAGTGCTGGCGACGCAGTCGCACCTCATAGCCGAAGAGTCGTCAAATCGAGAGACTTGCCCCTGGCGAACGGTCTACCCTGCGGGAGGCCCTAGTCACACGGCATTTACATTTATTTTGCCCAACGGCGGCCGTGTCCGATTGGGCGAGGACTGCGGCGAAGACGGTGTCATCGACGGAGAAAACACCATTCGCTGTTAAGGTCCTAGCACGATCCTCCGGTTGCTAAGTGCAGAACCGTATGGCAACTCGTCCCTAGCGCTGATGACTGCGCCAGCGGACGGTGATTGAGCGACTGTGCTTCTCGAGACCTCTAGGTGGTTGCCAGCTCAAGTTCAGTCGCTGACTCGATGGCCTTTGCTGACTGGGTGGGCGCTATTTATACGCACTTGCAGCTGGCGTGTTTTTGTGTGGACGCATCAGGCGTCACGTAGTCCCTCCGTCGAAACGCTAAAGTAGCGTCCTGGTTTTCGGTAACATAGCTGGTTGCTGAACAGAGTTCAAACATTTTGTACCATTAACCATTAGTTGCTACTCACAAGTGAAAACTCCCCATTGCACTAAGGCAATATTCTCTCTCTCTCTCTCTCTCTCTCTCTCTCTCTCTCTCTCTCTCTCTCTCTCTCTCTCCAACTCCATCCGTAGAGGCCTTGAAGGCCCAGTGATACCGACTCGTCGCCTTCTTATCCTCAGCCCACAGGTGAGAGTATATGGAAGGACATGTAGTCAGCACACCTCTCTCGCGGCCGATGTCAGTTCTCGTGACCGGAGACGCTACTTCTCAGTTCAGTCAAGTAGCTCCCCAGGTTTCCTCACAAGGGCTGAGTGCACCCCGCTTGCCAGCAGTGCTCCGCTGACCAGACGGTGACCCGTCCAAGTGCTAGCCCAGCTCGACAGCGCTTAACTTCGGTGATGTGAGTGGAACCGGTGTTACGACTGCAGCAAGGTCATTGGCGGCACCAAGGGAGGGGGCCTCATATTTACCGCCATCTCATGACACATAAGGTTCGAATTATGCTACACTACTTGTGAATGAGTTAGAATCTCAATTCGTTTACACCCCTGATCAGGGAAGTACGCAGGAAGTTGCGTTGCAATATTTTAGCGTTTTTCCTTGTTAGGGCGTGATTCCGTACTGTAGTCAGAAAGACGCTATATGCGGAAGGATGTGAATACATTCTACAGCATTGAGTACAGCGTTCAGTCAAGTAACAGTGCGGAAGCTATGACGGTCTCACCAAGACACTGCAATCTTAATAAAGCAGCTTCTGTAAAATTGGTTTGTGAATAATAACATTCTTGAAATGAAATTCTAGAAACAAAATACGGTTTAAAGAACGCAACTACTTCGCCACGCTGAACGTTAACTCCTTGCTCAAGATGGGCAGGTTGAAGCATCTGACAGACACTCTGACACAACACAAGATTCTTATCACAGCGGTACAAGAGACCAGGTATGCAGATGAACATGCCTTGGAATCTCAGGGTTATCGAATCTTCAAGGGCAAAGTGGGACGTAGAAAGATGAAGAACGTCCCTCACCTGGAAACTGGATTCATTGTCAGTAACAAAATACTTGATTCAGTCATCGACTTCCATTCAGCTAACAGTGGAGTGTCTCTATTATCATTTCGATGCTACAATAAGGTCTACGCCATTGTGAATATACATGCACCTATTAACCAGAAACTGGAGGACACTATCGGCAACATCCCAGAGCGGAACATAGACATATTATTGGACGATTTTAACGCTCAGTTAGGGAAAGAGCTGAAGTATAAATATATAGTGGGGGAATACCCAGCCCACATGCGCGCTAACGGAAATGGAGAACGACTTGTGGGACTTTGTAAAGCATTTAACTTAGTAATGAAATCAACGGCCTTTAAGCATCTACTAAGAAAACAGAAGACACAGACTTCACCCAATAAACCCCTAAAAGAGTTTCAAATAGATCAAGTGGCAATTTCAAGAAAGTCCTCTAGAGAAGTCCAGAATGAGAGTGTGTTAAGAGGGGCGAACTTGGACTCAGACCACTATCTCTCAAAAATAAAGTTCCGATTTCTACTTAGGAATACAAGAAAGTCTCAGACTCCCAAACTTACCAAGTTTGACTTGGAAAAATTGAAAACCTGCAATATGCTTACAGAGAGAATGCAAACACTAGATCATAAATGCAACAACTGGTACCAACTAAGGGACAAATTAGTAAAAGCCGCAACAGAAGTCGCCCCACTAAAGAAATAAAAAAAAAAGTGAGTGGTGGTCAAGTACCTGCGACCAAACGATCGCAAAGAGATAAGCAGCTTGGCTGAGATTGAGCTCGCAGAGGTCTGAAACAAATAAGGAGAAGTTCATGAAACAGCGCCGGCTAACTGCCAAAACCATCAGGCAGGTTAAACATCAGTACACTCACGACCAATTGACTCAATTAGATGAAGACTTCAAGAAGAATAACAGGCGAAATTTTCACCAAACTTTCAAGCGAAACCTTAGAATTATGCCCCACCCAGTTTACACTTCAAAGGACCAGATGGAAACATAGCCTATAATGACAAGACAACCGGCGCATCTTGGCCAAATATTTTCAGAATATCCTCAACTGTGAGTCCCCTAAAACCTCCTTTATCTATCAAGACAGTCGCAGACAACCCAACTCCCACCCTCCAACAGAAGAAGAAGTCAAAAACATCATTCAGTTCTTGAAGAATAACAAAGCACCAGGAGAAGACGCTATTGTTGCAGAGCTGTGGAAGCAGGCTGGAGAAAAAGCAGTCAGCAAGTTGACCGAGATCCTACGGAACATTTGGGATACTGAGAAGTAACCAGATGACTGGACATCTGCTCTGCTCCACCCTTTACACAAGAAGGATGATTTAACTGACATCAACAATTATAGAGGGATCTCATTGATACCTGTCACCTGTAAGACATTATCTAAGGCGTTATTAAACAGAACCGAACCTCAACTGGACTCAAAACTTGGAGATTATCAGGGTGGTTTTAGAAAAGGACGTTCTTGTGCTGAACAGATCCTTAACTTGAAGTTAGTATTAAGCCAAATTAAACTAGCGAATAAACAGTATATAATTAACATCTTGGATATTCGGGAATCCAGCCGGATGTTCGCGTCGTCCTCGCACGATATTTCAACAGCGTGCTTCGCTGTCTTCTTCAGGTGCTACCTGAGACTGGTCCTTGGGTCGATCGAGTCCAGTATTTATGCCTGGAAGAAGCTGGGCGTTCCGTATTCGGTCCGCGCCGAGTCGAGTGTTCCATCTGTGGTCCGCGCCCGACAGACTCGGCTTCAACGGACCCCTCCAGTCACGGATGTTCCGACTGCCGTCGGCGCCGGTTTTGGCTGTCCTCAAGGGTTGTGGTTGTCATCTGAGGTGTGTCAGACCCGATCTGAGATGGTGGGTGCTCTATCTCATGACTGTTACTATGATTTCCACTTCTGTTTCGTGCTGAAGAATTACAGTATGTAATTACTTTCGTTGACTTCAAGAAAGCAAACGATCGAATCGACAGATATACTCTTATGAGAATTTTGCAAGAAATGGGCCTGGACCAGTAAACTCACAGCCTTATCCAAAAGACCCTGAGTAACACTAGACCACGAGTAAAGTTCAGGGGGGCATTTTCGGAAAGCTTTGATATAAAGACAGGAGTTAGAAAGGGAGGTGGACTTTCACCTCATCCCTTCAACTGTGCACTGGACAAGGTGATCAGAGAGTTTCGAAAATAAATGGAAGTACAAAATGTACCGAGCGGTATTTACCATGGACACAAACGGAAGGGACTAGTAGTAGACTGTTAAGCTTTCGCATATGATCTACCACTAATACAAAGCACAGTGGAAGTACCAGTAAAGCAGCTCAAACTCCGGGCTGTCAAGGAAGGACTTCAGTTGTCACTAGAAAAGACAAAATACCTCACCAACATCAGAGATACTCCCAGTGAACTACAGCTGGAACAAGGTCAAATTGAAAATTGTAGAGTGGTTGAAACCTAATGTATTAGAAGGAATAGCACTAACAACTCGAATTAACAAGTTACAATTAGCATACAACTTAACAAAGAACATCTACAATAAGGAATGCCTATCTCGCAATTCCAAACTAAAACACTACCAAACTGTTGTCCGCCCTGAAGCCCTATATGCCTCAGAATGCTTGAATCTAAACAGGAAAGGCTTTACAGATAAACTAGAGATTCAGGAGAGGAAGATCCTGAGAAAAATTTTGGGACCGATCAAAAGAGACGGAAGACAATCAAACCAGGAGCTATACAATCATACTGAGAAAATCACAGATGTAGCAAAGAAGAGACGTCTCGCTTTCTACGGATATATCACAAGGATGGACCAAGCAAGACTGACCAACCGACTTCATAGCTACTGGAAGAGCAGGAAGACCGCGACACCATGGGTGATAGAAGTCAATAAATAAATCCAGGAACTGAACATAACTGAAAGTGATATTAGAAACTGAGTACTTCTCAGAATCAGACTAAAGGAAAAGAGGTTTCAGTACAGATCACCCCGTTAAAAGACTGGCGCTCTTTGGACAAAGAAGAGAAACATAGCCAGAGAATGTGGGATTACTGGGCAAACATCAAGTACTTCTCCTGGCTGAAAAGTGGTTTATCGTGGTCCTTAGCTGGCCCATCCGAAAGAAGAAGAAGAAGAAGAAGAAGAAAAAATGAAACTCTATGGTTCCAGATATCTTTTCAAGTCTCAAGCACCTCTGATGTAAATGTGCAGACTGAAGCGACGAATGAAAATATTTACCAAGGCGGGGACCCAAACCCGGTCTCCTGCACATCAGGCAAGTACGATAACCACTACGCTTCCCTGGCACTGTGGCTTTGCACAACTGCACGGACTAACCTAGCGCGCCTCCCTCCTGAATGCAAAATCGCATTCACACCTCAACCCACTTGCGTTCCCCCTAAACTCTTACTGCATTGCAGATGCTCTCCAACTATGTGGGGATAACATCTCAACGTCGTTCGAAACGGGGGATCCTGCCTGAAACCCAGGCAAAGCTGCTACAATAAAATAAAACGATATGGTTCTCGAGAACTTTTGCCGTATCAAATATATGTGATGCATATACACTGAAGCGCCAAAGACTATATTACATGCATGCGTATTCAAATTTAGAGATACGTAAACAGGCAGAATACGGCTGTGCTGTCGGCGACGCCTATATAACAAGTGTGGTAGTGATGAAGTGCTGATTTTCCTGTACGACTATTTCACGAGTGTACCGCAAATATCAGGAATGCGGTAAAACATCAAGTCTCCGACATCGCTGCGGCCGGAAAAAGATCCTGCAAGAACGGGACCAACGACGACTGAAGAGAATCGTTCAACGGGAAATAAGTGCAACACTTCTGCAAATTGCAGCAGATTTCAATGCTGGACCATCAGCAACTGTCGGCGTGCGAAACATTCAACGAAACATCATCGATAGGGGCCCTCGGAGCCAAAGGCCCACTCGTGTACCCTTGATGACTGCACAACACGAAGCTTTACGCCTCTCCTGGACCCGTCAACACTGACATTGAACTGGTGATGACTGGAAACATGATGTCTAGTCGGACGAGTCTCGTTTCAAATTGTATCGAGCGGATGGACGTGTATGGGTATGGAGACATCCTCATGAATACATGGACCGTGCATGTCAGCAGGGTACTGTTCAAGCCGCTGAAGGCTCTGCAATGGTGTTGGGCGTGTATAGTTGGAGTGATACGACTCTGACAGGTGACACGTTCGTAAGCATTCTGTCTGATAACCTGCATCCATTCATGTCCATTGTGCATTTCGACGGACTTGGGAATTCCAGCAAGATAATGTGACATCCCACACGCCCAGAATGCTGCAGAATGGATCCAGGAGCACAGTTACGAGTTTGAGCACGTCCGCTGGCCACCAAACTCCCCAGATATGAACATTATTGAGCACATCTGTGCTGTTCAATAGAGATCTCTACCTTATGATTTTTTGGACAGCCCTGCAGGCTTCGTGGTGTCAAGCCCCTCCAGCACTACTTCAGACAGCTATAGAGTCGTTGCCACGTGGTGTTGCGGCACTTCTGCGTGCTCGCGGTGGCCCTTCACGATATTAGGCAGGTGTTCCAGTTTCTTTGGCTCTTCGGTGTATATGTAGATTGGAGCGACTAATGGATATTCGTACCAAGGCCAGGATTCGAACCTAGGTCTCCTGCTTCGTCTGTTGCTTCTGGCTGCATATAGACAGAGACTTGCAAGCTCTGTAGAACCATTTTATTTGCACCTATGCTGCGTTTCAGGCAGGAACCACAGTTTCATTTGATGCGGAGGTGGTATTCCAATAAAGCTGGAGAACCTCTGCAACTCTGTTAGAGTTTAGGGGACCACTAAGTGGGTGTAGGCGTGAATAGGAATTTGTGTCGGAGAGGGGGGTGGCGAACTAGGATAGTCCGTGCATGTTGAGCAAAACCACTGTGCCAAGGTAGATCAGTAGGTAGCGCATCTGCCTAGTAAACAAGACAGAAGACGCAGCTTCTAATACCGATCTTGGTACAAATTTCCGTTTGTCGCTTCAGTCTTCACGTATACATACCTAAAATGGATTGGCCTGCTCGGAGTCTCTACCTGAACTCAATGGAACATATTGGTTAAATCGTCGTCTTCGCCGCAGACCCTAGCGTGCAACATCACTACCTTCTCTGTTTTCGGCTCTTGTGGAAGAATGGGCTGTCATTCCTGTACAGACATTCATACACGTCACTGGAAGTGTCCGCAGCAGATTGCAAGTCGTCACAAAGTCGAGTGGTGGACACACCCCATGTTAATGTCCACCAGTACGTGTCCGTATACTTCTGATCGTATAGCGCATACTCTGAGATACCAGCTGCGCTCCGACTAAGTGAGGCTTGTCAGGTGGCGGTCTACTATGACTGTTGTCAGCCGGAGGTGGTTCAGAAGCAGCTCTAGCCGCCCTCAGTGCGTGACCCGTCAGCGCTGGGCGCGCTGACGTTCCCGTGACGGTCGCACGAGGCAGGCAGCAGGTAGCGACTAGCGAGCACCGCTCCGCTCCGACACGCGCTGTCGCCGCGGCAAGGGGAGCGCGGAAAGGCGGCCAGCCCTGCTGCTGACGTCACGAGACGAGATGCGTCCATCCAGGCTCCAGCGTCTACCTCCTCTGCAGCCGATTCGCCTCGGTACGCAGTAGACATGCCTGGTAGGAAACAGTTCAGAGTTGTATTCTATTGGTATACTTAGTTACTTTTTTCTTTCTTGAATTAATATTGTCTATGGTTGTTGAACTACGTAAACTTGTGTGTATGTAAGTTTATTATTACGTGGCTGCTACGCCTAGAGAGGTTAGTATTTGTATAAAATCAGAGAAACGGATAGATTTAGAGGGTGGGTTCAAATGGCTCTGAGCACTACGGGACTTAACTTCTGAGTTCATCAGTCCCCTAGAACTTAGAACTACTGAAACCTAACTAACCTAAGGACATCACACACACCCATGCCCGAGGCAGGATTCGAACCTGCGACCGTAGCGGTCGCGCGGTTCCAGACCGTAGCGCCTAGAACCGCTCGGCCACCCCGGCCGGCGGAAGGTAGGGGGAAACAGTTGGAGTATTATTTCCTGAAAATCGAGTGCATCAAAATGAAGATGTGGGATTGGAGGAGTAATACTTAGTAAAAGATACGTGTAGAGGTGGAGTGAAGTACTTGTGTGTCAAGTCATTTAAGATGTTGAGATTCCCCGAGCTATTTCTGAGTATAGAGGAGCTGATGTATAAGCTGTAATTGATGGGAAAAAGTGGATTTTATTGAAGTACTCTGAGGCATGATTGATTACTAAATAATACTTTTGTAATGGCTTAGCGCATCCAGTTGTTTTATTTGTCTTAGCTGTTCGATAAAGAATGACACCTCTACAAGTATATATCGGCCGTTGCGATGGATATTCCCTCAGATACTGCTTCGAATTTATTTGTACTATTCAGAAAGGCTCTTGGATTCAAGCGAATTTGTCGACCAAGAGTGTCAATAAGAATTGAGGCATTGAGAAGTGTGTGTGTGTGTGTGTGTGTGTGTGTGTGTGTGTGTGTGTCTGTCTGTCCAGTCTTCAGTCCAGAGACTGGTTTGATACAGCTCTCCATGCTACACTATCCTGTGCAAGCTTCTTCATCTCCCAGTACCTACTGCAACCTACATCCTTCTGAATCTCTTTAGTGCATTCATCTCTTGGTCTCCCTCTACGGTTTTTACCCTCCACGCTGCCCTCCAATACTAAATTGGTGATCCCTTGATGCCTCAGGATATGCCCTACCAACCGATCCCTTCTTCTAGTCAAATTGTGCCACAAATTTCTCTTCTCTCCAATAATAAGACCCCAAAATAAAATGTTTTGAGAGAAATATAGGTTTATTAAAATCAGATCCGTAGATAAGCCACTTGTCTCACAGGTCTGAATTGCTTCTAACAGAGTCTTAACAGCCTATACTTGCTGTGAACAAATAATGTATCCAGTTGGTTTTATGAAATATTAATTAATATCTACGATTATATTCATTATTAATGTTAATTCACATAATTTCCATATGTCGGCTACTGACAGTAATGTGTTTTGGCAGCTGTAAAGTTTGTAAGTAATCAGAAACTAGAACTGGAACATAGTTATGGCCTATTCCAACACTTCGTGGTGCTTGTTGTCATCATTTCATTAAACTCATTCTGTTGCTTGAGGTTCAGACAAAATTGCCGATATATGCTTATTATTATGAAATACTGCTACTGTGTATACAATGAATATACTAAATTATGCTGGCAAGCATAGATAACAATTCAGCAGCAAAGAGCAACATAACTATGCCTTGAGCTTTGGGCCCATATGGACATGCATATCCGGGAAATCAGTGAATTAGGTTTTCGTGATTGTTAGTATAAACAATGTGTGCCTACAGATACAGATAAAATTAGTTCATCATAAGGTTAACAGATATCAGGAGCGTGCATACGTGCCACAATATCACAATCGGTCACGTAGTACATTAGACTCTTATGGTTGTCAGCGCCTCAACTATTTAAGTGTATATTCTTACACTATCAAGAAACGGGGCATCCTAATTTAAGAAAATCAGATTACAGAGTCACTCACCATCTCCATATGTCAGGAGGTAGGAGAGGGTTCTTTGACACCGGGTGAGGTGGCGCAATGGTTAACACAATGGACTCGCATTCGGGAGGACGACGGTTGAAACCCGCGTCCGGCCATTCTGATTTAGGTTTTCCGTGACTTTCCTAAATCACTGCAATAACTGCAGGCAAAGAACAAACGGCATCAACGCGAGCTGGCTACAGCTCAACATACACAGTAGGGTAAGAAATCAAAGAAAATGTCATTACAGAACTGTGTGACGTTCCACTGGAGACCATGAATCCGTTGTAACAAAACACACACAGCAGCATAACAAAATTTTCCGTAAGTACTAAGAAACAGAAGGATTGATGAAAAGCACTGGAGAGACAGAATGATGTGATGAACGAAACGATTCTTGGTGCATTTGTAAGTAGCCTGTTTGTACGATGGAAGCGCTATAGACTGTGTTAATATCGCTGACAGCAAGAGATTCTGTGGTTGGACGGACTAGCAGTTATCAAGTGGCTAGAGAAGTGTATGGACGTGTTTTTCTTAGTGGAGACTCTGTGTTGGTAGGACACGCAATGTAAAGTGAGATGAAATTTCTTATAAGAAAATACGCAAGGAAAGGTATGATATGGGATGTGTGGTTGATAATGTTTAGGTAGGGGAACGAACTATTGACAACTATATAATTTCTGGAACTGGATGCCACATAAGTAAGGTAAAATTTTCTAAATACATTGTTTACTCTTCAACAAAATCTTTCTTTTGCTAACCATATGCCTCCTAGTGGTTAGAGTCTATAGTAGTTGGGTTCCCTTTATTTAGGTGGCTGTTGTTGCTACTTGATGTAATTGCTGTAGTTCGTGTTACGAAGGTTTTCTGTGAAGTAAGTGACTCACGAAAAAGAATGGAGTTTCCACTATCGGGATTCGTGATAGAAATGAATTTAGGCAATTAACAGAGTTGGAGGTAGTTGCTTGTTTCTTTAATTTCATTTTTTTTGTGAATTTATATTATTGTTAGGATTTCTTGTAATTCAGGGCTATTCTTTTGTGTTAATTATTGGAAGTCATGTTGTCAATGTATAGCAGTCAGATTGCGTTGGGCTTGTGTATCGTGGGTAATAATTGAATAGGTAACAATCCTGAAGACTATAGACCCATTGCACTTCTAAGTGTCTGCTATAAACTGCTAGAGAGAGTACTCTAAAAATAGAATTGCACCAACTATCCTGAAACAACATTGTAGCCAGCGTCGGAGCAGAATGTGCACTGCTGGTCTTGATGATCAAACATCCTACTAAGGAAAACGTCACACCTTCTGTAACGTCCAGGGGACTATCATTAATCGCGGTGACTTCAGTGTAACTATCATCTTCGAATAAAGTGTCACTTTTGTTAGTCTCATTGCATATTTCTTTCGGTTACGTTCCGTACTATACTGTATCGGGGCTTTCTATGAATGATTCAGGTTCATCGAAATATGTTACTTGGCGATGACACATCATGGGAAAGCTACTGGCGTCCTTAATTTTTGCGCGCTAGTGTCGACTTACGTATGTTGGGCTAGGACTTACTGCCGGGGCTAGGACTTGGATGGGTGACCATCCGGTCTGCCGAGCGCTGTCGGCAAGCGGGGTGCACTCAGCCCTTGTGAGGCAAACTGAGGAGTTACTTAACTGAGAAGTAGCGGCTCCGGTCTCGTAAACTGACATATAGCCGGGAGAGTGGTGTAATGACCACATGCCCCTCCGTATCCGCACTCAGTGACGCCTATGAGCTGAGAATGAGACGGAGACCGGTAGGTAGCGTTGGACCTTCATGGGCTGTTCGGGAGGAGTTTACTTTAGTTTTAGAGAAGATTATTACTGTCAACTCCTCTCTTACATCTAACTTGGGCTCCTAGTGAATCAGCTTCACAATTTATATAGTACACCAACAATAATAAATAATAATAATATAGCAATGAACATATGGAATTCGACATACCACCCGTATATATTGTTAAGAAATTTTCCACTTCCTGCCGTACCTGCTGTGATGACACGCAACAGAAGCATGTGTCAGCAGTACAGAAGAGGTCAGTGTTCACAAGTTAACTGCTTAGAGAAAGAGCGAGAAATAATGCGGTAAGATTCGCAGGCGAGATTGAAGGAAGAAGACAGAAATATAAAGTGTAAGTAGGCTGTTTCGGTTTTTATGTTGGTAACGCCACGTAACGCTCTATATGAAAATCACTGACTGTGATGTGTGCAGTCTGTGGCTGGTTTACATTGTTGGAATTTTTCCTATTGTATTGTTGCGCGGTTGGGTGTGAACAGCGCGTAGCGTTGCGCAGTTCGAGGTGAGCCGCCAGCAGTGGTGGATGTGGGGAGAGAGATGGCAGAATTTTGAGCGGACAATCTGGACGTGTGTCAATCAGAAAGAGTAAAGTTGTAGTGCTGGATATCATTAACTGATTATATATAATGTCTTTTGAACATTATTAAGGTAAATACATAGATTGTTCCATATCAAAATCTTTCATTTGCTAACTATGCCTATCAGTAGTTAGTGCCTTCAGTAGTTAGAATCTTTTATTTAGCTAGCAGTATTGGCCCTCGCTGTATTGCAGTAGTTCGAATAACGAAGATTTTTGTGAGGTAAGTGATTCATAAAGAATATAGGTTATTGTTAGTCAGGGCCATTCTTTTGTAGGGATTATTGAAAGTCAGATTGCGTTCCGCTAAAAATATTGTGTGCCAGTTTAGTAACGATCATAACAAGTAAAGAGTGAAATGTCTGAGTACGGTCAGTTCTGCTCAGCTCTTTGAAAATCAGGTAACACAAGAGGTTTTCCAGCACTGTCATTTACAAAAAATTTCTAAGGGGACGTTTCAAAAGTGATGATAAAAGTACAGATAACTTACAATGAGACAGTTCCGTGGTAGACAGAAAGCAAACATCTAGGACATGTAGAGAGGAAAGTTACGCAGGTGATAATAGATAAAGCTTTAATCTCGGCTTGAATTCAGAGTGGTTTCGCCTAAGACGTAGGTTACTGGCTGGTTTGTACCACAGTCGTATGGCTGGGATGGAGAAAGATCTATTGTTTCGCAAAGATTCAGCCAAGTCGTTGGACGTATACGATTTGATATTGCAGTTACGGAACATTTACAGGTACTTGTTACGTGAAGAAAGGTATTGAGGAGAACAGTGACTAAGAAACTGATTAAGAAAAGAGAGCACTTGAAACACGCGCCTGCTATCCGACGGCAGCCAACCTGAATATGTGTGTGATCAAACAACTGAATGTTGTTAAATGCATCTTACACATACGTTGACAGCAAGCTCGGTTCGTCCGGAGCTACACATTGCGCATCATGAAAAAACTTACTGTTTTAATTCGTAGTGTGTGTATTCCAAGACGAATCAAGAAACATCTGCAAACATAGATCTTGCGAGACTCACCTCGCTCTGTTCCTCAACAGGATCCACAGTACTATGCACAACAGCGTTCAGGTTGACTCCTTGTTCCTATACTTCACAACGTCCGCACTGTTGTCAAGTGAAATAAATAGAAGCTAAGCGAATATCGGACCAGATTTGCCACTGAATTCAAGACAAGATCGACAGATGTAAAGGTGATTCCGGGATTTGCCCAATAAAGGGTCCTAGGATCGTTACTGTTTACAGTATGTGTAAATGATCCATTAGAAAATCTCTGAAGCTCCAAAAGGCTTTTCACAGACGATGCGATTGTCTACAGAAAGATATCAACGCCAGAAGACTTGCAAAAGTACCCACAAAGCATTGATGAATGATGAGTCTCTGCCAATTCAACCTGAACGTAAGTAAATGTAACATATTGCGTATAGGTAGGAGAAGAAATTCACTACTGAACAACTACGCCATTTTTGGGAGCAATATCTACCGTAAAATACGTAGGAGTAGCAGAATGACCACACAAGATAGAGAGGAGGAAAAGCAGATCCCACACCGAGATTCGTAGAGAGAATATTAAGGAAATATAATTCGTCCATTAAAAAAGTGGCTTGCAAAGCGTTTGTTCGACCGATTCTTGTGTTGCTCATCACCCTGGAACCCTTTTCAGGTAGGACTAATAGAAGAGAGAGAGAAGATCCAACGGAGAAAGGCGCGTTTCATCACGGGATCATTTAGTCAGCATGAGAGAGTAAGAGAGATTCTGCACGAACTCCACTGGCAGACGCCATGAGAGAGGCGTTGAGCATCACGGAGTTACTTACTACTGAAATTCCGAGAGAGCACGTTCCGGGAAGGGTCGTACAACACATTACTTCCTCTCACATGCGTCTCGCTAAATGAACACAACGAGAAAATTCGAGTAACAAGAGCTAACGTAGAGGTTTACCGATGATCATTATTCCCCACGAGCCTTTCGCAAATGGAGAAGTGGAAGCAGACATACCCTCCGTCATCGTCAGGTGACTTGTGAAATATTGATGTTGATGTATTTCTGTCTGCCGCACACGCCTTGAGTAATGATTATGTTCGAGAAATACGGCTTGTTTAGAGCCATGACGGCAGCTGTTTTCGTCTGCTGAACACCCACAAACAATGGAGTAGTAGGGAGGGAAACTTATACTATCACACACTGATCCCTCCGCCACATACCTCTGCTTGCAGAGGAAAGTTGTAGGTGAATGAGATTTTCGCTCTGTAGCGGAGTGTGCGCTGATATGATACTTCCTGGCAGATTAAAACTGTGTGCCGGGTCGACATAGCCATAGCCTAGGAGATATTTCCAGAATGAGATTATCACTCTGCAGCGGAGTGTGCGCTGATATGAGCAGATGGTAGATAGTTTACCTGCGAGAGGCAAAGGTCCCGAGTTAGAGTCTCCGTCCGGCACATAGTTTTAAGCTGCCAGGAAGTTTCATATCAGCGCACACTCCGCTGCAGAGTGAAAATTTTATTCAAGGTTCAAATGGTTCAAATGTCTCTGAACACTATGGTACTTAACATATGAGGTCATCAGTCCCCTAGAACTTACAACTACTTAAATTAAGGACATAACACACATCTACACCCCAGGCAGGATTCGAACCTGCGACCGTAGCGGTCGTACGTTTCGAGACCGAAGCGCCTAGAACCACTCGGCCACAACGGCCGGTTAATAGTAAGGAAATACAATTTGTCCACTAAAGATGTGGCTTGCAAAGCTCTTGTTCGACCGATTCTTGAGTGTTGCTCATCATTCTGGAACCCTTATCATGTAGGAATTATAGAAGAGACAGAGAAGATCCAACAAAGAAGGGCGCTTTCCGTCATGGGATCATGAGAGAGTAACAGAGATTCTGAACGAACTCCACTGGCAGACGCTACGAGAGAGGCGATGTGGATCACGGAGTTATTTACTATTGAAATTCTGTTGAAATTCTGAGAGTACGGTCCAGGAAGAGTCGGACAACAAAACGTTCAAACGTGTGTGAAATCTTATGGGACTTAACTGCTAAGTCATCAGTCCCTAAGCTTACACACTACTTAATCTAAATAATCCTACACACACACACACACACACACACACACACACACACACACACACACATGCCCGAGGGAGGAGGTCGTGGTGGTTGCTTTGCTGGGATGTTTAAGGGGGACTAAACAACTAAGGTCATCAGTCCCCCCCCGAGGGAGGACTCTAACCTCTGCCAGACAACACATTACTTCCTCTCACACACGTCTCGCGAAATGAACACAGCGAGAATATTCGAGTAACAAGAGGAATGTAGAGGTCTATCGACGTCCATTCTTCCAACGTGCCTTTCGCGAATGGAGTGGAAGCATACGTACTCTCCGTCGCGAAATTTTGATGTAGATGTATTTCTGCCTTCCGCACACGCCTTGCGTAATGATTATGTTCGAGAAATATGGGTAGTTTCGAGCTGTGACGGCTGCTGTTTTCGTCTTCTGAACACCCACAAACAATGGAGTAATTGAATGGTAGGAAGGGAACCTGATAATACCACACACTGAACCCTCCACCACATACCGTCCGCTTGCAGAGTAAAGTTGTAGGTGCAGTAATCAGAATGAGATTTTCACTCTGTAGCGGAGTGCACGGTGATAAGAAAGTTCATGGCAGGCTGAAACTGTGTTCAGGACCGAGACTCGAAATCGAGACCTTTACCTTTCCCGGGCAAGTGCTTTACCACTAAGCTATCCAAGCACGACTCACGCCCCGTCCTCAGCTCAGTTGGTAGAGCACTTGCCCGCGAAAGGCAAAGGTCCCGATTTCGAGTCTCGGTCCGGCACACAGTTTTAGCCTGCCAGGAAGTTTCATATCAGTCCACACTCAGCTGCACAGTGAAAATCTCATTCTGGAAACATCCCTCAGGCTGTGGCTAAGCCATGTATCCTTTCTTTCGGGAGTGCTAGTTCTGCTGGGTTGGCAGAAGAGCTTCTGCTAAGTTTGGAAGGCAGGAGACGAGGTACTGGTAGAATTAAAGCTGTTTTAGGTGCAATAATGTTTGTCGCTGACTTAGTACCAAATTCCTGTATTCTGTCTTTAATTACGACATTGTTTACGGATCTTTCATTTATTGTAAACTGAGTGGGATTACCAATATATTCGTTAATGACATGAATGAGGAAAAGTATATATTGGTCCATTACAGTCTTCCAATGGACTGGGCACTGTTCAGAGGCGACAAACGTCCAAGGCGACGGAATCACCTACGTCGACGTGGCGCCAGTGAGGCGACTTCTTATCTGGGAGCAGCGGCAGCGGCAGGTAATGGAGCCAGATTCCTGCTATCGCGCGATGGGCGCGCTTTCTCCGGCATTACTTATTCAAGGCGGCTCGGCGGGCCTCAGCGCCCCCTGGCCACTTCCTGTTCCCGCTTCTTTTTCTCTTAACACCAGCACGTAACGACGCCAGGGCAGGGCCCTTGCTGGGCAACAACTAAAAAGAGTTAACAGCTCGCTAGACAGTGCAATAGGCTCAAATGATGCACGCAGGCTTGTACATGCAGGGCCAGTCCAGAACGCAAGGTTAAGGTGTCGCAAACTGCATTAGATAAGCACTCGCAAGTACAGTCATGAAGTGACGAAAATGGAAAGTTCAAAATGGGACTTAACATCTGAGGTCATCAGTCCCCTAGAACTTAGAACTACTTAAACTTAACTAACTTAAGGACATAACATACATCGATGCCCGAGGCAGGATTCGAACCTGCTACCGTAAAATGGAAAGTGTTACACCATGAAGCACAAATCTGGTACTATGCTAAGTTGTAGATCAAACTATGTGGGGACGTTCATCACATAAGACTATGTGATAAGGAAGAAAACAGCCATCTAGTGTTTTGTTGAGAACTTTCTTGCCATTCCTGAAACATAGGCTGTGCCTGTTTATACATACATATACTGGCTTTCGGGACGTGCCCATTCAGCCATCTCAAAAGTAGAAAGAGGATACAACAGAAGATTCATTAGGGTCAAGCCGTACCCTAGGTTCAGACTTATCATGTGACGCCATGCAGGCGATTTTCGTGTCACTTCCGACAATACGAAGAATAGGACAACACCACACCCAGTACCCGAGCGGAGAAAGTCTGCGACCCGACCGGGAATCGAACCCGGGTTCATTGCAGTGTCTGATCATGACAAATGCTGGCTCGAGGCTCGTATGACGGTATATGGTTTCATTACACATCTCAGACATCCTTTATAGTTGACGAATGAGGAAACCAGTCAGTATGTTCCTCAAGGCGTCTGTGGTGTGAAGTGCGGCGATGGTCTTGCGTTATCACGCTGGAAAATGCCATTTTGTATCCTCACCGTGAAGGGTATGACAACAGGGTCTACTATTCTTGCACATAGTGGCTAGCATTCAGCCTACCATCAGAGTTATAAATCACTTCTGTTGTCGTTTCCAAAGCTCTATACTCAACGATAATAGACGTTGGAGAGAGACGGTTCTCAAGAATCGCTGCTTCCTGTCATCTCACCGTGTTATCTGTGGACAACATAGCGTCGATCTGAACGCCACAAACGGAATCCACACTCATCGCTGATCATCGTAGAATGCCACTCATTGTCCCAGTAGACTCTGGCTTTGCACCACGCGACTCCGTGTTCTCTGGGTATGGTGTAAAAATGGCGTAAGGCAGCTAGAGATCTAAACATAGCTTCCATTAATTTCTTCCCGAAAGCTCGTGGTGATACTCTGCCTGCTACATCTGCTCGGATTTCAGCTGTTGTCACAAGTCTGTTCGTCAGAGTCATTTCAAAAAATCTTTGAACTTTTTGTGTTATACTCCACCTGGAATGATCTGAGCCTATTCTTGTTGTCTGTTACCGTGACTCCAACTCGGCGCCACTCTTCGACAGCCATTACATTAGAGCCAGGTGTCGGTATGCTGCCCCCATATCACACATCCTCATGATTTAGCCAGTCGCAAAGTCGAAAAGATGATGATTAGCTGCACGAGCCCGTCCTCTGGTCATGCACTGCTGCGGTCTCCACCTGAAAAGTTTCAGTAATGTTAGACACAACCAATGTTCTTATTATTGTTTCCTTGAAATCCTCGTCATCTCTGTTAATATTGAATCTTTTTCCGTTTCCGATTTTGTTTTCTGTAAATGCTTTTGGTAAATAACCATCCGTTTTGTTTTTTATCATTTTTCGTTTCCAAGTTGCTGAACTTATTACTAAATTTAACTTCATGTCCTAGCTACTAAATAAATTCTTATTACCCTATGTTTCTGTTTTCCTACTTTGTGAGTTTGCTTCTTTCTAACTTAGGATCTATTATTACACCATCCATTATATCATTACCACCTGCAGTCACGTGGAAACTGCTTTATGTTCTAAATCAAAAAATCAAGAATATTAACTTTCAAGATAAATTATTTATTAGACCATTGTTTTAGGCGTAGTTATAGGAGAACTGAGGTCTGATAATCTTTGGTTTAATCTTTTCGCAAGAATGAAGAATGATAATAATAATTTTAACTTTCATTTACTTTAAAACTGCGAAAAGAGCTACTGTCCAGTTTGCTTGGAAACAGTTCAGTGGATATTCGACTGACCGTGAAAAGAAATGAACCTTAGTTTCGTAATAATCGCGGTCAGAAAAATAATCAGGCTTCGAGAAAAATAAATGACTGCAATTTCCAAAGAATGTAGTATTTAAATTGTAATTAGACACACAATGGTTTTTGAAACAATGGTGAACCAAATGAGAAGCAACCATATTTAATTTACTCATTTTTTGTGAAGTCATCCATTTTTTTTCTTTTCGACAAAATGAAAGAGGATTTTCAAATAACTTCATCGTAATACGCAGTTTACTTTTTATGCTTTACCTAATAATCAGCCTCCACACGTTAATAAAATTTATCATTAAAGCTCAGCAACAAAGACCTAATTCTATCGACAACCTGATAACAAGAGCGCAAAACAAAGCTAACGGATAAAATGGCAGCTAAAGAGCAGGAAGGAAGGGAGACAAGACCAAAGGGAGAATTTCACACTCGTTCATGTCCTTTTATTGTATTCTGACCTTGTTACTTTTGCGTATTTTTTGTCTCGGTACTAGTTGCTAAGTTCATGTATCGCTGCATTACATAGATATTTTTAAAGAAAATAAATATTGTTACACATAAGCGCACTAGACGCTGTCGTTTGATACGGGGGAAAATTCGTTAAGTGTGACTGTGGAGCCATGATGTTACAGTTGTACGATCATTTAGAAATTTGAAAATGTTTCAGGACTCTCACATCCCGTACAAGTTCTTTTTTATTTGATAAACTATAATCTATCTCGTTTGTAGTTTCGTTTGGTTTTCACAAAGTCTGTTACCTTAAGTAAGATTATGACACGAACAGTTCTTCTGTCCTGTGTTTTTTTGGCGACATATCTGAAGTGTACGGATGTGGAGACAACCTCATGAATCCATGGACCCTGCATTTAAGTAGGGTGCTGTTCAAACTGGTGAAGGCTCTGTAACGATGTGTGAGATGTGCAGTTGGATTGATATGGGCCCCTGATACGTCTAGATACGACTCTGACAGCTCACACGTATGCTAGCATCCTGGCTGTTCACCTGCATCCGTTCATGTCCATTGTGCATTCCGACGGACTTCGGCAATACGAACAGGACAATGCGACACACCACACGTCCGGAATTGATACAGAGTGAAATTAGAATTTTTTATTAATACTTTCAGCTGCTGACGGGCGTTGATACATATCAACGGGGACACGTTAAAATGTGTGCCCCGACTGGGACTCGAACCTGGGATCTCCTGCTTACATGGCAGACGCTCTATCCATCTTTTTTTTTTCGGGGCGGACGTCGTATGACATCCGGTTAAGTTGGTTGTTGATCGATTAACTCAGTTTTTTTATTACAGAGAGAAGCTAACCCTCTGACCGAACACGTTGAGCTACCATGCTGGCCCTATCCATCTGAGCCACCGAGGGCACAGAGGATAGGGCGACTACAGTGACTATCTCCCACACGCCTCGCGCGAGAACCACATTCTCACCTTATATGCAGACACACTACATTCGTGGTGCCCCAAGTGTCTGTTCATTCGGGAATGTGGGTCTCACGGGGAGCGTGCAAGGGATAAGTCCCTGCAGTCGCGCTATCTTCTGTGCCGTCGGTGGCTCAGATGGATAGAGCGTCTGCCATGTAAGCAGAAGATTCAGGGTTCGAGACCCGGTCGGGGCACACATTTTCACCTGTCCCAGTTGATGTGTATCGACACCCGTCATCAGCTGAAGATGTTAATATATAATTCTAATTTCGTTGTAGACGGCTGCAAGTCATCAATGGTGTCTATTACAAACACAGTATCCATACAGGTATATTGCTGCAGAGTGGCTCCAGGAACAGTCTTCTGAGTTTAAACACTTCCGCTGGTCACCAGACTCCCCAGACACGACCATTATTGGGCATATCTAGGATGCCTTGCAACGTGCTGTTCAGAAGAGATCTGCGTGTTCGTGGGGTCCCTACACAATATTATGTAGGTGTACCAGTTTCTTTGGCTCTTTCGTGAAATATGCATTAAGTACATTATATAATTCAGTTTGTATTTTTATCACCGTTTGCTTCTGTTAAGAGTAAGTGAACAAATAAATACTATTAAATCCATTACCAGCGATAAATTCTTCCAGAAACAATTAACGTCAGATACCTTCTGCATAATGTTGACTGGAATACTCTCTTTCAAATTCGAAAGTTGGCAGGGGTAAAATACAGGGAGACAAAGGCTATTTACAATTTGTACAGAAACCAGATGGCAGTTCTAAGAGCAGAGGAACATGAAACGGAAGCAGTAGTTGGGAAGGGAGTGAGACAGGGTTGTAGCCTCTACCCGATGTTATTAAATCTGTATATTGAGCAAGCAGTAAAGGAAACAAAAGAAAAGTTCGGAGTAGGTATTAAAATCCATGGAGAAGAAATAAAAACTTTGAGGTTCGCCGATGACATTGTAATTCTGTCAGAGACAGCAAAGGAATTGGAAGAGCAGTTGAACGGGATGGACAGTGTCTTGAAAGGAGGATATAAGATGAACATCAACAAAAGCAAAACGAGGATAATGGAATGTAGTCGAATTAAGTCGGGTAATGCTGAGGAATTGGATTAGGAAGTGAGACACTTAAAGTAGTAAAGGAGTTTTGCTATTTGGGGAGCAAAATAACTGATGGTGGTCGAAGTAGAGAGGATATAAAATGTAGAGTGGCAATGGCAAGGAAAGCGTTTCTGAAGAAGAGAAATTTGTTAACATCGAGTGTAGATTTAAGTGCCAGGAAGATATTTCTGAAAGTATTTGTATGGAGTGTAGCCATGTATGGAAGTGAAACATGGACGATAAATAGTTTGGACAAGAAGAGAATAGAAGCTTTCGAAATGTGGTGCTACAGAAGAATGCTGAAGATAAGGTGGATAGATCACGTAACTAATGAGGAGGTAGTGAATAGGATTGGGGAGAAGAGAAGTTTGTGGCACAACTTGACTAGAAGAAGGGATCGGTTAGTAGGACATATCCTGAGGCATCAAGGGATCACAAATTTAGCATTGGAGGGCAGCGTGGAGGGTAAAAATCGTAGAGGGAGACCAAGAGATGAATACAGTAAGCAGATTCAGAAGGATGTAGGTTGCAGTAGGTACTGGGAGAAGAAGCAGCTTGCACAGGATAGAGCAGCATGGAGAGCTGCTTCAAACCAGTCTCAGGACTGAAGACAACAACAACAACAACAACCACCTTCTGCGTAAATTATATTATTTCAATATCATCGACTCGAGCACGCCGCTCGCCTCCGTCCCCGGTACCACTCCATACACAGTATACAGTGTTAACTCAAACAATGTCTATAGTCAGCAGTGCCCTTGCTGCAACTCAAAGGGAACAAAGGGCGGAAAAAAGGATGTGGCGCCCGTGGCTGAGGTGATCGTTACACTTACTGGTTGACGGTCTGTGTCGGTAGCGCCATTTCAAATGGTGGAATGTTTTGACGTTCTGTGTGAATCAACATGTAAGGCAATAGATCGTTTATCCATCGTCAGTTGAGAGGACCCGTAAAAACCTCGGAGGGATGTTCGTTACTTTCTGAGCGGCCTTTGAAGACGAGCAGTAAAGGGGCGAGGTGGCGGCCGTCGGAAACTCGACGGCAGACGAAGTGGGCGGCAAGCAGTGTGGGGGAGGGCCAGAGGCGACGGCCTGCATGCTGATGAGCCGCCTGCCGGAAGGCGCGCCGCAGCCACAGCGGCTACCGTGCTGCCGCCTGCCGGCTGCCTAAGCGCACCACCGGCAGTCGCTGGTTAGTGTCGAGGTGTGCGTCCCCTTCTATCACCAACAGTTCTTTCATAACTTAGTAGCTCTACTTATCTGCTATGGAGCTCTTGACACTGCTGGCCATTAAAATTGCTCCACCACGAAGACGACGTGCTACAGATGCGAAATTTAACCGACAGGAAGAAGATGCTGTGATATGATTAGCTGCAAATGATTAGCTTTTTTTGTTTGTTTGTTTGTTTTTTGTTTATTTAGCCTTTGAGTGTGTACTCAATTTAGCCATCGGCAACACAATAGTGACAATGTACACATAATTGAATAAACAAATACAGAAATGCATATTTACAAGAATAAAAAGCTTAACTGTTACAGTTTTGTACATAATGTTTTAAAAATTGAATTCAATTGCATTGGAAAATAATTACAAGTGTCTTGGCTTACAATTCACACCAATTCTGAAATATCTTCATCGGCAAGACATATTTATAATTTACGTACACCATTAAAACCACCAGTACTCTTGATGAAGTTAACTATCACTTTATATAGACGAACGTCTTTAGTACACAAAAGAGAGAAAGCTGATTGAGGAAGTTGGTAGCCCATACTCAGCAATGTCTTCAGAAAGACCAACCGTTCAAGGTCAAATTTGGGGCACATAAATAAGATGTGGCTGACATCAGCTTCCGACTCAGGATCACACTCGCATGCTAGTGAACTGTAAACGTTGATCCGATGTAGATGTTGTGGGAAAGAGGCATGATGATGGTAGAAATCGTGGATCGGCCCAGATGCGTCCTCATGAACCACGGCTGTGAAGGAATCCGAGAGCACTGCGTAATAACCGCCTTTTGTCTGTTGAGAAACGTTCCACATTTCCTGCCATTGTTGTCTTGCGTGATCCTTGACTTCACGTAAGTAGTGTGTATAAGGAAGGTGCAGATCCAGGACGGTGCCTAAGGTTGTCGCTTGTTTGGCTAACGCATCAACATCATTATAGAGGATACCAGAGTGGCAAAGTACCCACAACAAATGGATCGTCCGGCCCGTTCGTGTGCTGCGAATATATTCAGATATCACATCCAAGATATAACTGTTGGTTGTTTCGTTCCATCGACAGTACTGAATGTTTTTAAGAACGCTTTGCGAGTCAGATACTATCAATATCTTGGGGAACGAAGTGCTAGAGACGAACTTAAGTGCTTCCAAAACTGCCACTGTCTCCGCCGTAAAAATAGAAGTGCTCGTAGGCAGTTTGAAGGTTTTGCGGATGTGGATCTGAGGGCAGAAAAAAGCGCATCCTGTACACTCTTCTTGCGGAATTTTCGAGCCATCGGTTTACACACAGAGAAAACCAGGCCATTGTGGTTGAACGAGACGACTGAAGCCAACGTTGACATTAGTGCTGTCCAGCTAGGTCGTACTTAAATAATGGACTGGGATCTGGGAGCAGAGCGTTTGAAGATCATATTCAAAAACAGGTAGATGCGCTGAACGCCGTATAGAATATATGACAGGTGACCAAGTGTCAAAGCTGGCACAAACGGCTGGCACTTTATTCCTTCTGTGGGATGCAATCCACAGTCGATAAATGCAGTCTCTACTTTGATAGACGGAACTGTCCATAATGACCATGCCTTGAATGTAGAATTTTTCCGATAGCATTTGGCGCCTAATGCTTAAGGGCATATCCCCTACTTCTATTAAAAGGGTGTTGGTGGGCGTCGATCGCATGGCTCCAAGACAGACAGGTACGAATGGCTCTGTATTGAAGAGTATCTAATTTGGAGAGATGAATCTTTGAAGCAGTGTGGTAGAATTGACAGCCATAGTCGAATCGAGATCGAATTTTCCCTCGGTACATGGTGAGTAAAACACTCTGGTGCGCTCCCCACCAGACACGAGTGAGTGATCTGATTACATTTAAACCTTCTTCACACTTGGTAACGGTGGATCGAATGTGAGGCGCCCAGCTTAACCGAGAGTAAAAAATCATCCCCAGAAACCTAACGTGAGATTTTATTTCGAAGGTGTACTTGCCACAGGTAATGTGATCTTCAGTGCGAGCTGTCGTCGACTTGGAGGAGGGAACGACTGCTGATTTCTCAGCCGAGATCTCCAGCCCAGCCCGCATCTCGTGGTCGTGCGGTAGCGTTCTCGCTTCCCACGCCCGGGTTCCCGGGTTCGATTCCCGGCGGGGTCAGAAATTTTCTCTGCCTCGTGATGGCTGGGTGTTGTGTGATGTCCTTAGGTTAGTTAGGTTTAAGTAGTTCTAAGTTCTAGGGGTCTGATGACCATAGATGTTAAGCCACATAGTGCTCAGAGCCATTTGAACCATTTTTCTCCAGCCCATTGATAGAGAGACACTCATCGCTGTGTGAGATGGTTGTGGTTAATGCCGTTTTGGCCTGAAGATATGAAGCAGCAGTAGAATAAACACATATACTATCAGCATACTGTAGGATTTTTGTGGGGGGAGTAAGTATGCGTTCTAGGTCGTGCGTATATACAGTATACAGGAGAGGACTTAAAATTGCACCTTGCGGCAAGCCCTGGGAGACATAAAAAGGTCCGACCATGGTACCTTTGAAACGGATGTAGATCGTTCTTTGAGTAATCAGGGTACTGATACCGTAGATCATCCGTGAAGAAATTTCAAATCCTGCCAGCTTGTCCAAGAGTATCGGTATTTGTACGTGGTCATATTGTAAGTAGGCTGTTTACATTTTCTTATTGGTAACGCCACGTACGCTCTGTATGAAAAATCACTGGCTGTGCTGTGCGCAGTCTGTGGCTAGTTTGCATTGTTGTCTGCCATTGTAGTGTCGGGCAGTGGCAGCTGGATGGTAACAGCGTGTAGCGTTGCGCAGTTGGAGGTGAGCCGCCAGCAGTGGTGGACGTGGGGAGAGAGATGGCGGAGTTTTGAAATTTGTAAGAATTGGTGTCATGAGCTGATATATGTATTATGACTATTAAGGTAAATACATTGTTTGTACTCTATTAAAATCTTTCATTTGCTAAATATGCCTATCAGTAGTTAGTGCCTTCAGTAGTTTGAATCTTTTATTTAGCTGGCAGTAGTGGTGCTCGCTGTATTGCAGTAGTTCGAGTAACGAAGATTTTTTGTGAGGTAAGTGATTTGTGAAAGGTATAGGTTAATGTCAGTCAGGGCCATTCTTTTGTAGGGATTATTGAAAGTCAGATTGGGTTGCGCTAAAAACTATTGTGTGTCAGTTTAAGCACAGTCTTGTATAATTGTTCAATGGGGACGTTTCAATATGCTCCCTTAACGTCAAGAAAAGCTGCCACTACTGTCTCTTTCGTTTGAAAGGCTGACGTGATATCCATAGTAAGCAAAAACAGGTTATCCATGGTCCCTTTGCCTTTTCTGAAGCCGTATTGACTCCGAGGCAACAAATTACATTTTTCAAGCCACCATTCTAGTCTCCTTTTTACCATTCGTTCCAGTATTTTTGCAACACACGACGACAAGGCAATAGGTCCATAATTAGTACCAACATTTGGATCTTTACCATTTTTGAGAATTTGAATTATTACTTGCGTCTTCCATGTTGATATGAGGTCTTTCTTCATCCAGTAATCATTAAAAATGTTCAAGAGAATGTCTTTCGCTTCTATAGGCAGGTATGCGAGCATAGAGTAGTGTATATGATCAGTGCCAGGGCAACTGTCGCTCGATACTTTAATAGCTTCATTGAGTTCTTCTTTAGAGAAAGTACGGAGGAGAACATGATAGCGATCTTCTTCAGCAGGGAACCGATGGTTTATAAATGGCACCGTGGGAGGAGCGATTGTATCTATGAATTCCTCTAACCAGGCCGTGCTAGCAGGGGGGCGCAATTGGCTTCCTTGATTTTCCACGTACTATTAGAGTAACAGATGTGCGTAGTATTTACGTTGATGTTAATGTGAAACTCTATTGGGAGATGATCGGATCCCACTGAATCCTTTTTAACGCACCAATTAGATATTTCAGTAAAGCAGGGGGTGCAAAGAGTTACATCAACTGCGGAGGGTCTAAGGAGAGGTGAAGTTATCATAGTAGGAGAGCCATCTTTGAGTATCACTAGGTTATTATCTTCGATAACGCTTATCAAGGTCCTGCCGTTCCCTCTGTCACGTCTCCTCCCCACGCTACATGGTGGGCATTCACGTCTCCAGCTACAATAAAGGGAGGACGAAGCTGACTTATTAATTGTCTCCAGTCATCTTCCACGATACTGTGGTGGGGAGCGTTATACAACGAGATAACTGTAAAGGTTTTGTGGGCAGTTCGTATCTCCACAGCAACTAATTCAAGGTTGGTGACAGCGAAGTTTTTACCGGTATAGATACGCCGCCCCACCCATCGAGACGGTCTTCCCTTACCATAGAATAATTTTGAAAGCGAACAGTTCGTTCGAATTTGAACCAAGTTTCACATAACAGAACGATATCAGGCTGACTTACGAACAGTTCTCGTTGCAAGCTTTCTCTATTAGAATTAGCCGATCTCGCATTCCACTGAAATACTTTTAAAGCCGCCATAATTTAGGGAGAGAGGGATTGAAATATGCCAGTAACGAGGTGCCGGATATCGGAATTGTTCATAGCACTATTTTGTCTCATGTCCAATCACATCTATTATCTTATAGATAAGTTCAGCATGACCTTGAGGCTGTCGTTGATTCGGCGCTTGTGGGGTTGCTAATCTGTGAGCAGCAGGCTGGTATGGATTTTGACTGATTGGAGTGAAAGAATGTTGCTTGGGATATAACAGGCTGCGGTACTGAGACCACTCACGAACGTTGCTTTGGTTGTTTACTTGCGCCTGCCGCCGGGGAGGCCGGTAAGCGACTTGTGTCTGCTGGGGCACAGTTGCACACTGAGTTGCGTCCCCACTTCCGCGTTGTTGACTCTGCATGCTTGCGGCGGGCAGCTGCGGGAAGAGTTGTGGGTTTTGAAAAGTTCGGAGAGCTCAAATCTGTTGGAGCAGGAATGATAGGAGCCGGCAAGTGATGTTGTTGAACCCCGGTGACGGATGCATAGGTTGGCATACGAGCAATAGACAGCGCATCCCTGAAGTCAATGTTGTTGAACGTGGCTAATTCTTGAGCTCGTCGCCGTATATGGTATTCCGGGCAGGAACGGTCCGTGGATGCGTGTTGTCCCCCGCAATGAGCGCAAATAGTGATAGGTGAGACACAGGATTCAACATTATGTGGACCACTACATTTAATACATCTCATCTAAGATCGACATTGTTTGCTGATGTGCCCGTAACGAAGACAATTAAAGCACTCCCTGACAGTTGGTACATAAAGGTCTACGGGACATATTGTTCCGTGAGTAGACACAGCTTCCGGTAACGTTTGAGAGTCGAAGGTTAACAAACAGGGCTGCATTTTAACGATTTGGTCTTTACCATATCTCTTGGTAAACCTCCGAACGCGTACAACAGGGAAGGGAGATGGTACGACTTCCAAAATCTCCGATTCTTCAAGGTTGGTGTCTACTTTCCTGATTACTCCCAGCTTATGGCCAACAAAGGAAGGAATGTAAGCTTCTATATGTTTCTGACTTTAATACATCACTGGTAACTAGCAAATTAGCCTTCTCTGGGGTTTTCAGTTCCATCTTAACTTTTGTTTTTCCTGCTGAAGAGATGTTAAGTGGGAAAGTGGCAAGGAAATATGCAATAATTTCCCTAGTGCCACAGGGTGCAAGCGGCCTAAGTTTTTGTCCAAACATTCCATGTAAACTACGAATGGTGACTTATCTGTACGTTTGTAAAAGTTGAGAGACCTCGGAGTAGGTGCAGGTCCCACAGGAGGGGTGTTAGTTGCAGCATGTTGGTTAGGAGTGAGCCCAGAAGCAGTTGCTACAGGGGGTCAGTTACATTTGAAATGTCAGTCACAGGTAAGAGATGATTAAAGTCTGCTATGAAGGTTTTGGAATTTCTTAAATCCAGACTGACCTCACTTTGTCGCTTGTTTCTCGTAGCGGAGAAGCTGGAAGAATCCTGTTCCGATAAATCCATATGCACTTCTGCCGGCTGTATTCCAGATTCTCCCCGAACAACTGCTATCGAGTGTCTGATCAAAGCCGTCGTGTTGTCCAGTGTAGGTCCTGGAACAGCTGGTAAGGGTGCTGCATCTGGATGTAGCCGCTGGGCAGGTGGTTGTTGTCCCATAGGGCGTCGAAGTCACCACCTCCTTCTCCATACAACCTACCATACATGGCGGGGCTTGCCGTCACCGATAGTAATGCAGGTGTTAATGTGCCTAACAGAAAACCGTACCAAACGAAAGCTGTTACGCGCGTGCACTAGTAGGTAAACACAAGGTGTCACACGGAAGAGCGACCGCGTAGCACGTCTTAACACTTCCTCGTCTGCAAGTGAACTGAAATGATTAGCTTTTCAGAGCATTCACGCAAGGTTGGCGCCGGTGGCGACACCTACAACGTGCTGACATGAGGAAAGTTTCCAACCGATTTCTCATACACAAACAGCAGTTGACCGGCGTTGCCTGGTGAAACGTTATTGTGATGTTTCGTGTAAGGAGGAGAAATGCGTACCATCACGTTTACGACTTTGACAAAGATCAGATTGTAGCCTATCGCGATTGCGGTTTATCGTATTACGACATTGCTGCTCGCGTTGGTCGAGATCCAATAACTGTTGGCAGAATATGGAATCGGTGTGTTCAGGAGGCTAATACGGAACGCCGTGCAGCATCCCAACGGCCTCGTATCACTAGCAGTCGAGATGACAGGCACCTTATCCGCATGGCTGTAGCGGATCGTGCAGCCACGTCTCGATCCCTGAGTCAACAGATGGGGACGGTTTGCAGCAGCATGGACTATCAGCTCGGAGACCATGGCTGCGGTTATACTCGACGCTGCATCACAGACAGGAGTGCCTGCGATGGTGTACTCAACGGCGAACATGGGTGCACGAATGGCAAAACGTCATTTTTTCTAATGAATCCAGTTCGGTTTACAGCATCATGATGGTCGCATCCGTGTTTGGTGCATCGCGTGAACGCACATTGGAAGCGTGTATTCGTCATCGTCATACTGGCGTATCACCCGGCGTGATGGTATGGGGTGCCATTGGTTACACGCTCGGTCACCTCTTGTTCGCAATGACGGCACTTTGTACAGTGGACGTTACATTTCAGATGTGTCTCGACCCGTATCTCTACCCTTCATTTGATCCCTGCGAAACCCTACATTTCAGCAGGATAATGCACGACCGTATGTTGCAGGTCCTGTACGGGCCTTTCTGGATACAGAAAATGTTCGACTGCTGCCCTGGCCAGCACATTCTCCAGATCTCTCACCAATAGAAAACGTCTGTTCAATGGTGGCCGAGCAACTGGCTCGTCACAATACGCCAGTCACTACTCTTGATGAACTGTGGTATCGTGTTGAAGCTGCATGGGCAGCTGTACCTGTACACGCCATCCAAGCTCTGCTTGCCCAGGCTATCAAGGCCGTTATCACAGCCAGGGGTGGTTGTTTTGGGTACTGATTTCCCAGGCTCTACGCACCCAAATTGCGTGAAAATATAATAACATGTCAGTTCTAGTATAATATATTTGTCTAATGAATAACTGTTTATCATCTGCATTTCTTCTTGGTGTAGCAAATTTAATGGCCAGCAATGCAATAAATTTCCTAGAGAGAGAGAAAACAACTATTGTCCACAAATGGGACTGATGTATGAAGTGTCGCTAGTGCGCAGCTCAGCTTGCCCCTGCCAATTCTCTGCAAATCGTAGACTAAGAGCAACACACACATCCCATATTCCTAGATTTCCGGAAAACATTTCACCGGCTCCCCACTGCAGACTGTTCGCGGAGGTCTGAGCATGCGGAGTAGGGTTCTCAGATATGTGAGTAGCTCATATACTCTTTTTTAGGTAATTAGACCCAGTACATTGTCATGGACGGCGAGTGTTCACCAGAGACAAAGGAATCATTAGGAGTGCCCCGGGGAAGTGAGATAGAACCGCTGTTGTCGATACATGCTGAGGCGACAAAAGTCATTGTATGCATCGTTCTATCGTGTCAGACCTGCATTTGTCCGGCATATTGAGGCTTACCAACTGAAAGTGGGGCTCATATGACCACACCACGGTTTTCCAATCGCCTAGGTTGCACAGGGTGCAGCCAGCTGCAGGTGGTGGCACATGTCGGCACTAATGACGTGTGTCGCTTTGGATCTGAGGAAATTCTCTCTGGATTCCAGCTTCTATCTGATTTGGTGAAGGCTGCCGGTTTTGCTTACGAGATGAAGGCAGAGCTCACCATCTGCAGCATCGTTGACAGAACCGACTGCGGACCTTTGGTGCAGAGCCGGGTGGAGGGTCTGAATCAGAGGCTCAGACGGTTTTGCGACCGTATTGGCTGCAGATTCCTTGACTTGCGCCATAGGGTGGTGGGGTTTCGGGTTCCGATGAATAGGTCAGGAGTTCACTACACTCAGCTGGCGGCTACACGGGTAGCGGAGGCTGTGTGGCGTGGACTGGGCGGTTTTTTAGGTTAGAAGGCCTCGGGAAAGTACGGGGTGGGCTGCAATGTCAAAGGGTGCATGGCAATTACAGGACGTGCTTGGATCAAGGACCAGTCGGAATTATAGTTGTAAATTGTTGTAGTTGCGCAGGAAAAGTCCCTGAGCTTCAAGCGCTAATAGAAAGCACAGAAGCTGATATCGTTATAGGTACAGAAAGCTGGCTAAAGCCTGAAATAAGTTCTGCAGAAATTTTTACGAAGTCTCAGACGGTGTTCAGGAAAGATAGATTAGGCAGAATTGGTGGTGGAGTGTTTGTGTCTGTCAGTAGTGGTTTATCTTGTAGTGAAGTCGAAGTAGATACTCCGTGGGAATTGGTTTAGGGGGAGGTTATACTTAGCAGCCGAATTAAGTTAATAATTGGCTCCTTCTACCGACCCCCAGACTCCGATGATACAGTTGCGGAACAGTTCAGAGAAAGTTTGAGTCTCGTAACAAATAAATACCCCACTCATACGGTTATAGTTGGTGGGGACTTCAACCTACCCTCGGTATGTTGGCAAAAATACTTGTTCAAAACCGGTGGTAGGCAGATAACGTCTTCCGAGATTGTCCTAAATGCTTTCTCCGAAAATTATTTCGAGCAGTTAGTCCACGAACCCACGCGAATTGTAAATGGTTGCGAAAACACACTTGACCTCTTAGCCACAAACAATCCAGAGCTGATAGAGAGCATCATGACTGACACAGGGATTAGTGATCACAAGGTCGTTGTAGCTAGGTTCAATACAGTTTCTTCCAAATCCATCAGAAACAAACGCAAAATAATTTTATTTAAAAAAGCGGATAAAGTGTCACTAGAAGCCTTCCTAAAAGACAATTTCCATTCCTTCCGAACTGACTATGCGAATGTAGACGAGATGTGGGTCAAATTCAAAGATACAGTAGCAACAGCAATTGAGATATTCATACCTCATAAATTGGTAAGAGATGGAACGGATCCCCCGTGGTACACAAAAAAGGTCCGAACGCTGTTGCAGAGGCGACGGAAAAAGCATGCGAAGTTCAGAAGAACGCGAAATCCCGAAGATGGGCTAAAACTTACAGACGCGCGAAATTTGGCACGTACTTCGATGCGAGATGCCTTTAATAGGTTCCACAACGAAACATTGTCTCGAAATTTGGTAGAAAATCCGAAGAAATTCTGGTCGTATGTAAAGTACACAAGCGGCAAGACGCAGTCAATACCTTCGCTGCGCAGTGCCGATGGTACTGTTACCGACGACTGTGCCGCTAAAGCGGAGTTATTGAACGCAGTTTTCCGAAATTCCTTCACCAGGGAAGACGAATGGAATATTCCAGAATTTGAAACACAAACATCTGCTAGCATGAGTTTCTTAGAAGTAGATACCTTAGGGGTTGTGAAGCAACTCAAATCGCTTGATACGGGCAAGTCTTCAGGTCCAGATTGTATACCGATTAGGTTCCTTTCAGATTACGCTGATACTATAGTTCCCTACTTAGCACTCGTATACAACCGCTCGCTCACCGATAGATCTGTACCTACAGATTGGAAAATTGCGCAGGTCGCACCAGTGTTTAAGAAGGGTAGTAGGAGTAATCCATTTAACTACATCCTATATCATTGACGTCGGTTTGCAGTAGGGTTTTGGAGCAGATACTGTATTCAAACATTATGAATCACCTCGAAGGGAACGATCTATTGACACGTAATCAGCATGGCTTCAGAAAACATCGCTCTTGTGCAACGCAGCTAGCTCTTTATTCGCACGAAGTAATGGCCGCTATCGACAGGGGATCTCAAGTTGATTCCGTATTTCTAGATTTCCGGAAAGCTTTTGACACCGTTCCTCACAAGGGACTTCCAATCAAGATGCGGAGCTATGGGGTATCGTCTCAGTTGTGCGACTGGATTCGTGATTTCCTGTCAGGAAGGTCGCAGTTCGTAGTAATAGACGGCAAATCATCGAGTAAAACTGAAGTGATATCAGGTGTTCCCCAGGGAAGCGTCCTGGGACCTCTACTGTTCCTGATCTATATAAATGACCTGGGTGACAATCTGAGCAGTTCTCTTAGTTTGTTCGCCGATGATGCTGTTATTTACCGTCTAGTAAGGTCATCCGAAGACCAGTATCAGTTGCAAAGCGATTTAGAAAAGATTGCTGTATGATGTGTCAGGTGGCAGTTGACGCTAAATAACGAAAAGTGTGAGATGATCCACATGAGTTCCAAAAGAAATCCGTTGGAATTCGATTACTCGATAAATAGTACAATTCTCAAGGCTGTCAATTCAACTAAGTACCTGGGTGTTAAAATTACGAACAACTTCAGTTGGAAGGACCACATAGATAATATTGTCGGGAAGGCGAGCCAAAGGTTGCGTTTCATTGGCAGGACCCTTAGAAGATGCAACAAGTCCACTAAAGAGACAGCTTACACTACACTCGTTCGTCCTCTGTTAGAATATTGCTGCGCGGTGTGGGATCCTTACCAGGTGGGATTGACGGAGGACATCGAAAGGGTGCAAAAAAGGGCAGCTCGTTTTGTATTATCACGTTATAGGGGAGAGAGTGTGGCAGATACGATACACGAGTTGGGATGGAAGTCATTACAGCATAGACGTTTTTCGTCGCGGCGAGACCTTTTTACGAAATTTCAGTCACTAACTTTCTCTTCCGAATGTGAAAATATTTTGTTGAGCCCAACCTACATAGGTAGGAATGATCATCAAAATAAAATAAGAGAAATCAGAGCTCGAACAGAAAGGTTTGGGTGTTCGTTTTTCCCGCTCGCTGTTCGGGAGTGGAATAGTAGAGAGATAGTATGATTGTGGTTCGATGAACCCTCTGCCAAGCACTTAAATGTGAATTGCAGAGTAGTCATGTAGATGTAGATGTAGGGTCCAACACATATGGCCAGAAGCTCTGTAAAGGAGCAGCAGGCGATGTCGTTCTATTAGCAAAAGCACTCGCGTCGGTTGCCTGCTGCCATAGCCCATTACCGCCAGATATCGCCGCACTGTCCTTACGGAAACGTTCGTCATACGTCTCTCATTCATTTCTTTGGTTGTTTCACGCAGTGTTGCTTGTCTGTTAGCAGTAAAACTCTACATAAACGCACATTCTTACACCATAGATCTCGGAATAGTGATTTCCCTAACGATATCCGAAATCGAATGTCACACGCGTCTAGCTCCAACTTCCATTCCGCTTTCAAAGTCTGTTAATTTACGTCGTGCGACCATTATAAAGTTGGAGACCTATCCACATGGACCACCTGAGTACAAATGGCAGCACCGCCAATGAACTGCTCTTTTACAGCTTGTGTACGTGATACTAGCGTCATCTGTTTGTGAGCGTACCGCTACTCCGTGACTTTGGTCACCTCAGTTACATTAATCGATCTGGTGGATTGGGGGAGCAACAACCTGCGACTGTTTGCTGATGACCCTGTAGCATTCGGGAAAGTTACGTCGTTGTGTGACTGTAGAAGGATACAGATTGACTTCGACAGAATTTCTGTTTGGTGTGATGGATGTACGAGGTGTTAAAAAAGTCTCTCCGCAGTGCCGTATGATTGTTCACCTGCCTGGGTGACTTCCCTTCAAGTGGACTCTCCCAACATTCCACTGTTTCGTTTGTCTCAGCCAGCGTCAGTAGTGTCGTTGGTGTGTGTCGTTAAGTGTTGACGTGAACGCTTAAGTTTAGTTCCTTTGTTCATTTGTTTCGTTTTTGTCATTGTTAAAATGCTAACCATTCAAGAACGTGTGTTTTTAGTCGAGCAAATGTTCAAAGATAGCGGTGAATACACAATTTCAGCTCGTCAAACATTTAATTCAGTTTTTCCAGAGACAACACTCCCACACCGAGATTCCGTGCGAGATTTGATTAACAAATTTCGAAGTACGGGTTCAGTGACAGATGCACCGAGAAGTGGTCGTCCTAGCCTTTTGTCTGAGGATAAACTATTCGATATTTCCGATGAAATGTCCATGAGTACGAACAAGTCAGTATGAAAACTCGCCCAGGGATTCTATGTTAGTGTCGAAACGGCCCCCACAGATGTAGGGAAAAAGTTAGAACTTTTCCCATTCAAAGTGATAGTCGTTCAAGAACTGAAAAATACTGATCATGGCAAGAGGGTGCATTATTGCCAATGGTTCAAAAATTTCGTTCAACAAAATGGAAGAGATATTCTTAATGTATGGTTTTTACTAATGAGGCGTGGTTTTATTTATCCGGGTATATGTACTCGCTAAATTCTCGTATGTGGAGTACTGCAAATCCTTTCTGTATTCATGAGGAACCACTTCATTCTGTGATAATAGGAGTTCGGATTGCAATTTCTAGATGTGTGATTGTGGGTACCATATCTTTCAACGAAATAATAAACACACATCGATACTGCATTGATATTCTGTACCCATTCATAGGAGAACTTGTGTAAAGTGAAATACTGAACGGTTATTTTCAACAAGATGGTGCAACCGCGCATACAGCTCGCGTTTCAGTGTCGCTGCTTTCTGATGTTTTCGGTGATCGCATAATGTCACAGGAACTTTGGCCTCCACGATCGCCTGACCTAACACCACCTGACTTTTTCTTCTAGGCGCAGCGAAAGCAACTGTCTATAAAAACCGTCCAAAATCCATCGATGAACTGAAAACTGCAATATCCACTTTCACTGCTTCTGTTACAGCTTCTGTCTGGAAACATGAGTCTCGCGGTTCTAGGCGCGCAGTCCGGAGCCGCGCGACTGCTACGGTCGCAGGTTCGAATCCTGCCTCGGGCATGGATGTGTGTGATGTCCTTAGGTTAGTTAGGTTTAAGAAGTTCTAAGTTCTAGGGGACTGATGACCACAGATGTTAAGTCCCATAGTGCTCAGAGCCATTTTTTCTGGAAACATGATTAGACGAATTCAACAACGACACTTTCAATTTTTAATGTGAAAATTTGTAAGTAAAACTGAATATTCAATAAATTAATAACTTCTATTTCACCGAGTTCCATTTCGGTGTATTCAGTACTGCATACGGCACTCACGGTTAACAATCATACGGCACTGCGGAGAGACTTTTTGAACACCCAGTAGAAATATCTAAATTAATGGTAGTGAGTCGGAAATAAACCCTGTAATTTTAGAATATGGTGTTAGTGTTGTGCTGCTGGAAAGAGACACTTCGCTCGAATATCCAAGCATTTAGTTGCAAAGCCATAAGAAATGGACAGAGCACGTAATTACGGTGCTTGGTGAAGCCGAACGGTCGAATTCGGTTTGTAGGGAGAACTCTAGGAAACTTTGTCTGATCTGTAAAGTAGACAGCGTATAGGATACATATATGACCCATTCTTGAGTAGCCCTCGAGTGTTTAGCATCACTATATGGTCGTTTTAAAGAACGCCATTGAAGCAGTTCAGATGCATGTTGCTACGTTAGTTACCGGTAGTTTCGATATGCACGCGAGTATTACGAAAACTCTATGTGATCGCAACTGGGTGCCTCTGGAAGGAAGATGGTGATCTTTTCGGATAACACTATTGAGAAAGTTTCGAAAACCGGAATTTGCGACGGACAGGAGAACCTATTTTACTGTAGCCAACGCACATTTCATTTAAAAACTAGCAAGACAAGATAAGAGAGATTGGGGTACATACTGGGGAATGTAACAAGTCGACTTCACTCGGTGTATTTGCGAATGAAACAGGAAAGGGAGTGGCTGGTATCCCTTGCCTGCCACCGTATGTTGGCTTCCAGAGTATGTAAGTAGGTTTAGATATATTAAGAGGTCTTTTTGTTTTCACTGTTCTGGCTACCTTGCTTTGTGTCAATTAAAGTTTTTCTACGCTTGTAGTAATGACAGAGGGGGTCTTAATGAGAATGACCAGGACTTTCACAGCTCCATAGTGTTTTCCGAGTTCACGTTCCCCGATAGCTGCAGAGCATGCTTCGTTAAGCCAGAGCGCAGCGCAGCTTCAATCTGCTTAAAGAGTGGCTTGATGACGCCACCAAAAATTGCTGTAATGTTTATTTATTCACAGTCAATCAATTTATGATGCGTCTTTGATCATGCAGTATGGCGAAGACTACAATGGTCTATTACAGATGTTGCAACTGAAAATACTTACCTATTTGAGCCAAAGAACGTTTCTTTAAAGTGATTTAGTACTAATCCGTGCGTTAAGGGTGGGTGATGTAACCACTTTACAGAACTAGTTATCTACGAATGAATAGACGCGAAAGTAGCTTAGAGATTCCATGATGCTGTTCGAAAAGGAGGAGGAGGAGAATTTCCCGATCAACCTCTCCATCGTTCACATGCTACAGTAGCCAGTTGCAGTACTACAGTCGATCAGTAGAATCTGAATGAGTCAGACAATGCGCTGGCATTACTTCAGTATCCTTCAGTCTGCGTTTGCACACCGTTCTGTGAACAATTTAAGTTTACCTGCTACGAAGTTCTAGAACCTGTGGCTATGTTTTGAGTATAAATACAGAAAATTATTACAACCAGTCACGTTTCTGTAATACTTGTTTGTATCCATAAACTAGTTTCCAAACCTTCTGAGGCTCAGTGTTGGTTGATTTGTTCCCGAAGGGAGAGTTGGGAGAGAGTTCTTCGTCAGAAACGGCAAACATTGCAACAGTATTGGCTGGAGTGCCGCAGATTTAAGTTCTGGGACCCGTGCTGTTTTATGTCTGCACCAACGACAAGCTTCCTGGAGGGGAAATCGACATGTACGACGATGATACGTCGCTATTCAAACGCTACCACAACCCCACTTACATTGCTAGGCATCTCCAGAGACGTCTGGGCAAAGTCACCCAATGTTGTACTGTCCGTAAGGTGAAAACCAGTCCTAACAAGAGCCAAACAAGCTCAGATTTCCTAAGCGCCACCTCACAACTGATGGCACGGATTTGGTGTGACTCGGTGAAATAGATTGATGTTACCATAGATAAGAGATTGACTTTTAGGTCTCGCATAACCATTGCAGCCAATAACGATTGTGGGTTATCCAACAACTTGTACACACTCTTAAAGAGCGACTCGATTTTTGACAACCGAAACTATTTAACATGCTATCACATTTCGGGATACCTTGAGAGGTTCGGCACTGTGGCAAATGGCGGCCGATACATACTTAAAACCACTGCAGACTCTTCAGAACAAGATATTCAGGGTTATAACGAACGCTCCCCACTACACTCTAAAAATACACATTGCGCAACTCTTAGAGCACTGATTTATCTAATCATCAAGAAGACATCAGTGAGTTGCTATGTGAAATATGCTACTTCGCCCCGCGACCTCGTCAATGCATTAGGCCACGAACTCCCAAATTCGCTTCATAGAGTCAGAAGATGACTCTCACACAACTCTTCATGGACTAGACTATAGACTATGCAGCCAGTGACACTCTGTAGAGTCATTTTTCCTCATTTAATACTCATCCATAGCACAGTCCGATGTCGAATCCTATGGAGGTACAGTTAGTGCTTTCTGACCATTACGTTTGGCAGTTTCTCAATTTCCTGCGTAAAAACTCGAGTGAAGATGATTGAATGGTTGTCAATCGACATATCGCGGCAAGATGGCGATGTCAACCAGCTGCAAGTCCAAAATCTCATGGAATACTTATTACACTGATACAACTTTAGGAATTTTTTCCATTTTTTGTTTTGTTTTTATTTTATTATTATTTTCATAATACCACAGGGCATGTTTCTCTAAGGAGAACACCACGGGAAGAATATAATCCTGACTGCCTTCTCCCAGCATAGTATGTTTATGTGACCGTTAACTTATTCTTGCTCAGTCACCATTACAGAAGACTGCTTGTGTCTACGTCAACAGTATCGCCTCCCTCCCCGTGTCACGTTCAGCAACTGTGAATTCTTTTCCGCAGAGTTTCATAGTCCGCCGCCTACCTCGGTGAAAGCCGAGCAGCAGCGGCATCGCTTTTTACGGTCCACAACAGACGGAGCATAAATGGCATCTTGCAAGGCGGCTATGCCTCCTATAGCTAGGCGCCCTACGCTGGTCAGTCGGAACTTTCTTTCTGCGAACAGAGCCGCCAACCGGGCCCAACACGAGTTTCTTCGACGCGGAAACGCGACTCGGATCGATTCGCTGCGGTCCGCAGGCGTTACGGTGCGTTTCTTGCGCGCATGCCCCGTTTTGTCTGCGAGTAGTATTGCCTTTGTGTCTGTGAATGTGTTCAAATGTCACCGCGGCCGACACGGCTGTCTGATGCAATGACGAGGCGTTGAACCCGCCGCTTGAAACGGGATCCATGGATGCGGTTATCGTTCTCCCCCCCCCCCCCCCCCCCCTCTCTCTCTCTCTCTCTCTCTCTCTCTCTCTCCCTCCCTCTCTCCCCCTCCCTCTCACACACACACACACACACACACACATTATTTTTCTCTTTTTGTCTTTACCGGTTAGTGGAAAGGGCTTATTGGCACATCCAGCGGAAGGGACAGTGAGAAGGAATGACGGAGAGCACGTGCAGGAGGAAATCCGAGGCACAAAGAGGAAAATAAAGGAGAATTTAATTAATCTCCTGTTGTCTGGCGAACCGACATTTCTTTTGTCGGAGGATATTGCAAACTGGTTGCTGCGGTGAGGCCTGGATGAGTAGTTCGTCATTTTGTTGTGAAATTTGTCGAATCCTGCAACACCGTAGCGTGATTTCTGGAGGACGAATCTCCAGATTTCGGCGAAGACATCGGTTTGTTGCAGGATTCTCGAACATATTCTCAGTTCGAATGTAATGAATTTCCTTGAGACAGAGAAGTTGCTGTCCATGCATCAGCACGGCTTTAGGAAGCATCGCTCCTGCGAAACGCAATTCGCCCTTTTTTCACATGATATCTTGCGAACCATGGATGAAGAGTATCAGACGGATGCCATATTCCTTGACTTCCGGAAAGCGTTTGACTCGGTGCCCCACTGCAGACTCCTAACTAAAGTACAAGCATAAGGGATTGGTTCTCAAGTATGTGAGTGGCTCGAAGACTTCTTAATAGAACCCAGTACGTTGTGCTCGATGGTGAGTGTTCATCGGAGGTGGGGGTATCATCTGGAGTGCCCCAGGAAAGTGTGGTAGAGGCGCGGTTGTTTTCTATCTACATAAATAAATTTTTGGATAGGGTGGATAGCAATGTGCGGCTGCTTGCTGATGATGCTGTGGTCTACGGGAAGGTGCCGTCGTTGAGTGGCTGTAGAAGGGTACAAGATGACTTGGACAGGATTTGTGATTGGTGTAAAGAATGACAGCTAACTCTAAATATAGATAAATGTAAATCAATGCAGATAAATAGGAAAAAGAATCATGTAATGTTTGAATACTCCACTAGTAGTGTAGCGCTTGACATACTCACGTCGATTAAATATTTGGGGCGTAACATTTCAGAGCGATATGAAGTGGGACAAGCATGTAATGGCAGTTGAGGGGAAGGCGGATGGTCGCCTTTGGTTCATTGGTAGAATTTTGGAAAGATGTGGTTCATCTGTAAAGGAGACCGCTTATAAAACACTAATACGACCTATTCTTGAGTACTGCTCGAGCGTTTGGGATCCCTATCAGGTCGGATTGAGGGAGGGCATAGAAGCAATTCAGAGGCGGGCTGCTAGATTTGTTACTGGTAGGTGTGATCATCGCGCGAGTGTTACGGAAATGCTTCAGGAACTCGGGTGGGAGTCTCTGCAGGAAAGGAGGCGTTCTTTTCGAGAATCACTACTAAGGAAATATAGAGAACCAGTATTTGAGGCTGACTGCAATACGATTTTACTGCCGCCAACTTATATTTCGCGGAAAGACCACAAAGATAACATAAGAGAGATTAAGGCTCGTACAAAGGCATATAGGCGGTCATTTTTCCCTCGTTCTGTTTGGGAGTGGAACAGGGAGAGAAGATGCTAGTTGTGGTACGAGGTACCCTCCGTCAGTCACCGTATGGTGGATTGCGGAGTATATACGTAGATGTAGGTGTAGAAGAAAAGAACAAACAGAAAGCACTGACAAGAAGAAGTGACAGAATGATAAGTCGTGTTTTAAGTCACCCTTATCACGCTTGGAACTGTGAATGGGATGTCTGTCAGCACCCTAAGTGTGGGCACCTGGTGGCCACACAACCGAACACCTGTTCTCGACCGAGGTTCGCCTCGGTGCAGCTTCGTAGACGTCATGTAACTTCCATCATTTGCATGGGGCTGGGACACGGATGTTTTCCGCGCCCCTATATCGGTTGAAGGTTACCCTGTCTGGACACTGTGATAAGAAGACAGCGGCTGTAGCGGATCTTAACCACATCATAGTAACATGTTCCAAGTACATGACTGCACAATCAAACTTGTATAAGAAATCTACTGCAAGAGGTTACCCCCACCCCAACAGTGTTCTTGTTTTTTTCTCCACCGTTTTGATAAATAACCGTATATTTTTCTCACAGAGTATTGGAAAGCCACTGGCATCCATTTGAGTTGCCGAAGTTATTATTTTCAAATGGCATCAGCCCGGTTCGCGTAATTTTGTGTGTTAATTTGCGTTCGGACCTCTGTTTGTACACTAAATTTTCATTCTTGCTCTTTCCTGCATTTCATGTCACTGTTTTACTGGCACTATTGTACATACCGTTGGTTGTACTGCGTTTATCATTTTGGTATGGTTATTTATTTATTTATTTATTTTAAGTACGTCTATCTGTATGCGTCAATTCTCCCATGTAATTCTAGTTTTTAGTTATTGTTGACGTTGTTGTATGATGTACGGTATATGTCCTCTAATGTTTTGTCTTTTTATGAGAGCGTATGTACCGTATGTTTGTCATAATGTTGCTGTATAGTGCAATTTTAAATCCTGCTCTAGTGTCATTGTCGGCTCTCTGGTGTTCGTCTAGTTGTACTTTTATTATGCATTAAGGGTGTCTTTATATGTTAATTTCGTAATTTTTTGCTAATTCGCTTATTTACGATTATGTTTTTTTGGCACTTTATAGCAGTTCTTGGCTTTATGGTCCTTGTAACCCAAAGCCAAAATAAAGAATCTCCTAATTTCGTGCGCCAACTTTCGGCTCGCGGCTCAGGAAGTTATTTAAGAACGTCGTCTTACATATCACGACGACGCCTACAATCATTCAGGAACAAACACGTTTATGGTTCGTGGATAATTATTGTACAGGTCGCCCACCCAGACTCATATTCTTTCGAATTTTTCATTGTAATATTTTCTTGTAGGTTCAGATGTAATTCATTGTGGCCTACGTGCCAAGTGGGTCGTCGCTTCAGTATTAGCTGTCTGACTTTATTCTCATGAAACACGAAGTACTGACAATCGGCTTTCTATGGATTCGATGCGTTTAGTCAACAGTGATCGTGGGAGAGGAATCCCGTGTTGACAGCTGATCGCTGCCGGATAGGGCTGCCTCCTACCCACAAGCCCACCCTGGTACCGACTGCCAGCCTTCTAGGACATGTTTTACACCTGACAAATTTGCGAACTTAAGCTCTCTCATTCACTAACCACCAAGCCTAAAATGGAAAAAAATGTCATTATCGTTTGGTGCCTTAAACCTACTTTATACAGGCTTCATTACAGACAACCCAAAAAAAATACTTCGCTGTGCAAAACTCAAGGACAAGATAGACAAGGAAACGTAACATACTAACAACTCGATGGAAATGAATGAAAATCGGTGAAAATTTTGGCAGTGGTTCAAAAAATGATCCAAATGGCTCTGAACACTATAAGACTTTTCTGAGGCCATCAGTCCCCTAGAACTTAGAACTACTTAAACCTAACTAAGCTAAGGACATGCCACACATCCACGTCCGAGGCAGGATTCGAACCTGCGACCGTAGCGGTCGCGCGGTTCCAGACTGTAGCGCCTAGAACCGCTCGGCCACTCAGGCCGGCTTTGACAGAGGTCTCTTAGTCGTGCACGGAAGGTGGGACGTAACATGGTGTAAGGTCAGCGTGACTATAGCCCCAAATGTGGTTGACCCTGCAGCAACAATCAATTGAAGGAACGGGAAAAGACAGCGTATGTCTATCGGAAGACCAGTTACGGTGAACTATGGTGGTGTTCTTCATTACAACACAGCCCGGAATTGAATGCATATGGGGAAGAATCATCGGGAAATTAGACGAAGGTGGACGTTTGACGAATGTAGTGCAGGAGTTTGTTACCGGTCACAGCATTAACTTCGAAATCTTTCATTTGGTCCGTCTTTGCATAGAAACACAACAGTATGAGAATTGTGGGTCCGCCTTGATGCAAAACGCTTTTTGTTATTTATTTACTTATTTATTACATCATGTTATCTGCAACATCATGTCACATGCACCATCAGCGACGACGTTTGCGGTGGTGTCAAGGACGTAGGGCTTGGACCAACGAAGAGTGGGGTCGCTTGCTCTTTTCAGATGAGAGAAGATTCAGTCTGAGTGGTGAGTTCGGACTTAACATCAAAAGATGAGAGGTAGAAACACGTAGTTCACCCAGAAACATTGTAGAACATGATGGTTATGATAGTCCAAGTGTTATGGTGTGCTGTGGCACAATGTCGCATGGTTCCTCTGACCTCCAGATATTTGAACACAGTAAGCTCACCGGTGTATGATTCTGTGACGCTACACTCTTTCGTCTTGTGCATCTTTTCTCAGGAGTGTATTCGGCCTGCCTTCATTTTTGTGGATGACAGTGCGCGACCGCGTTATTAGCGCAGCTGGAGGAGCTCTTGGAACGAGAGGATATTCTGTGAATAGACTAGCCTGCCTGTTGGTGCGACTTAAATCATATCGAGCACGTGTGGCAGACATACTGCGGCACGTTCACACGCAGCATCGACCATCAACCAGTTGTCAACGGGGCTGGTGGGTGAATGGAATCAAAAATGGTTCAAATGGCTCTGAGCACTATGGGACTCAACTGCTGTGGTCATTAGTCCCCTAGAACTTAGAACTACTTAAACCTAACTAACCTAAGGACATCACACACATCCATGCCCGAGGCAGGATTCGAACATGCGACCGTAGCACTCGCGCGGTACCAGACTGAAGCGCCTAGAACCGCTCAGCCACACCGGCCGGCTCATCATGAATCGCGGCGACTTCAGTGTAATTATTGCCTTTGACGAAAAGCGTCACCTATGGTCCTCTTATTGCATATTTATTCCAGTTACTTTTTGTGTATTACTGTAAACAGTTTTTTCTGTGGTCCAAGTTCCATCTAAATATGGTACTTGGCAGTGACAAACCATGCAGAACTTACATTTGTCCTTGGTTTTGGCACACCAGTGTATTTTAGAGCAATAGGGAGTTGTCTTCACTTGAGGACTGTGAGAACAAAAACGACATCTTTCATAAAACTTTTAGTAGTACTGAGGTTGCCCAGAAAAAAATGCACAGCACCTTTATCTTAAACAATTCTTTACTGAACATGGAGTTACACACAGTAAGGTTTTGAAATCAGAACAACTGTGGAAGCTGTAAATATTTTTTGGTTTAATGTTGCAATCTTATCTCAGAAATACACCCATTTACACAGTATACAATGTGTCAATGTTACGGCAGTTGTCAAATGAACGCATCTCGTTCTGAGAAAATGAAATAATCCTAAACACAACAATGGTAAATTTTAACTAGGAGTTTCCTTACAAAATTATTCTTATGACTACGTCATGATGTAAGCCAGTACTACGATATATCATCCGATTCCGGTTTAAAGTTCGGTACTATTTAGGACGACAATCAAGTCTATGGAGGATGGTTAGTTTCGTGACAAGTTGAGCAAAAGATTACCCAAGGTTGCTCGAGTTTACAGAGAACGCAAGATGGTGAACCAGCAAGTTTATGCCTCTATGCCTCTTCTCGTGGTATTTACCTTGGCTGTGATGAGCTGTCGTCTCCATGGCTGCTTTCAGCCACTGAAATTCCTATAAAAGCTAATTAAGCCTTTGCTGATTTTTTTTCAGTAGAAACTCTCCCTATGTTTCTCGTGATGCGAGAAAACATGTACTCATCCCTAGTCTTGGAATATGGCGATACGCATGCGCATGGCTTGAGCAGCGTGCATATTAAAATGCCCTCTCAGTCCTCGCAAGGACAATTAACTAACTGGCTGGTTGGTTTCTCCACAGTTAGAGCTCAACGACGCTACAGCTAATATCTAGCTGAATGTCAGACGCAATAAACACAGTGTTCTTTCAAATTTCTCCTCTGCGTTGTACAGAGAGTTATGCGCCCCATTCTGCACTTGACACCAGTTCAGAGAATAGTCCTCGAAATTTTCGCTCTTGTCTTTATCGTAGCCAAACTGTTTCCCCACATGGGTTGTTTCGTTCTCCACGTCATGGCTTTTTTCGACCAAGAGTAGTGTTCATCTTATTTTGTGGAAACCTCCTGAACTGCATCGAAATCTCGGCACTTTACTCCTTCCTAGTTCGTTTCCGCCAATCGAACGTTTTGTGTCCCCTCCAGACACCTAAAAGTTACATGCGTACAACGCGTGTACAATTCGCTGTCCACATGATCAACTGCGTCACTGGTTTTGTTCGTATCCATTTGGAATTCCGAAACACAGTTGTCTAAAGCTTCTTTGTGTCCTACTTTTGGTGGCCCTTTACTTGCTCTCCAGTACGCGTCACCTTTCTGATCGCTGACTGGCCTCTGCTTCTGCCCGTGCTTGCTTCCACACAAAACGTTTCCTCTCGCTGCTTGTTTCATCTTCTGCTCATTGACATGCATTATACAGAAGTCGATTGAGTGTCATCCCTTTTGCATTACATACTTACAGGCAAATCTGCTCAGTACCACCAAAGTAAGTTAGGTGTCGTATTCACCTTCTTGTTACGATCTATAAAACTCTTATGTAAGGTGCGAAATTGACCTTTTATTCTGTCACCTTACAACACACGAAAGAATGGTGTCTTACCGACACACCCTATTTTTCCACGTGATCTCCATCCCATTCTATGGGCTTCCTGCAACGCAAAACAAGGGTGTGTATGCCTGTCGGTACCAATCCTTGTCCTGGTGGCGGAGCCACTGTTTTAGTGTGTTGATCACCTGCTCATCGTCTTCAAAATGTCTCCCACAAATGGCATCCTTTAATGGCCAAAACTAATGGAAGTCCGAGGTAGCTATGTCAAGGCTGTCAGGTGTGACAGCTGCGGATGATCTCGCCGACTGCTACTGTTGATAGCAGATGCTCCAGAGAATAGCCGAGCGCGCTAACGCGCTGCTTCCTGGACTCTGGTAGGCGCGCCGGCCCCGGATCGAATCCGCCCGGCGGATTAACGGCGACGACCGGTGTGCCGTCCAGCCTGGATATGGTTTTTAGGTGGTTTTCCATATCCTACTAGGTGAATACCGGGCTGGTCCCCACGTCCCGCCTCAGTTACACGACTCGCAGACATTTGAAACACATTCACGTTATTTCACGATTTACACTAGACACAGACAACTGCGGTACACTACTTCCGTCCCGGGGGGTATGGGGTGGTGGCAGGAAGGGCATTCGGCCACCCCTTAGAACTAACCATGCCAAATCCGTCCTTAACCGTGCCGACCCTGTGCACAATGCGGGATAAAGGCAGTAGCAAAAAGAAAGAAAGAAACAAAAGAAAAGCAGATGCTCCATAGACTTTGCACAAGCATTTGTGAATATTCTCTGCAGTGAGAAATTCAGTGGCGGCACGTTGCTTGTAAAGTACATCATGTAAGGACGCCATTTTGAAACTGTCCTGTCCTGTCGGAAATAACGGAAACTTGGCGCGCTCACTCAGGAGACTTCAAATAATACATAAGTAATGTTTTGCATTCGTAGCATTGTTTTCGGCTGAGAAATCCACCATGGAATCGTAATTCACTGGATATGGAATGACAGGCTCTCTTCTTCGAATGCCTTGTGTCAACCTATATTTTCCTTGTAATGTCTGCTCTCCCCTTGTATATTATCCCAGAGGTCACTATACATTTGAATGTTCAAAAAAATGGCTCTGAGCACAATGGGACTTAACTGCTGTGGTCATCAGTCCCCTAGAATATAGAACTTCTTAAACCTAACTAACCTAAGAACATCACACACATCCATGCCCGAGGCAGGATTCGAACCTGCGACCGTAGCAGTCGCGTGGTTCCGGACTGAGCGCCTTAACCGCTAGACCACCGCGGCCGGCCATTTGAATGTTAATAGATCCATATTTACTTCTCCATTTACCTTACAGACAATCCAAACATTTACTGCATCTGATATAAAATCCTCGTGTTATACTTATTGTTTCTAGTGTCATTCCTATGTAGGACAAGTAGAGAATCCATCAAGTCAAGCGTTGCCTTGTGTTTACATCCCACTACAACGTGATTTTTTGAACTGTTGAAACTTTTGTCTTCTTACTAAAGTGTTTAACAGTCCCTTCCGGCTCTGCTCCTGCACATTATGGTAGAATAATTACAAGTGATCAGCCAGTACATCTAGTGACAGTAACGCCTTCCGCTGATATTGCTCCTGTATGACGGCCGTGTCCGTACTTTCGTAATTATTTACTTTTCTTTAATTTCCATTCTGTTCCCTGCAGACTGTTGTTATAAATTATATCAACATACCATACGTTTAACTACTTCAGGTTTAATACTAGTGTTACTGAAGAGATTATCAGCGTAAACCTTGTGGATAGTTCCATGAATGTACCGTACACAAGTAAAATTAATTTTTTGAGATTTGGGTAATACTCCTAGCTGCATTTAGCATATTTGAGAAATGACTGAGTCTTACGTACGATAAAATACTGTATCACAAACGCATAATGGGAAATAAAAAAAATGCGTGAAAACTGAAGACTGTAATGGAGAGTTGTCTTGGTAGATAATGTCCTCATGTGAGAACACAAGTGATTATTACAATAATTAATATTCATATGTTTCAGACATCCACGAAGGCTAGCAGTGTCGGCAAAAGAATTGCAACATGTATCTATACGAAAACTGAAGTACTTTCCCACGGATTGAGGTAAAAGTTTCGCAACTAAGCATCAGTGCTACAACAGAATGCACCGACAAAACTACGACGTTTTCGGCAATCGACTCAGCGTCGATCTTGATTTCCACACGCTGCGTGATTAGCGAATGTGAGGTGCATAGTTTGTGTCAGAATACGACACAAAAGATACCATTCATCACAGTCTACGCTTTTTAGAACGAAAAAGTGTCCAAAAATAAGGTGTTTCAAATGCAAAAAGTAGACTCAAAAATGTCGCACAGGATAACATAATACATTTGTTTGGATTTTACCTGATAATACCAATTTTCTGTTAATGAGATGCAATTTAAAGATTCTCACAAATATCTTTATAACTTGGAAACTCTTAGACAAGGCATCGGAAAGTGTTAGGCAAGGCATCATGTTTTATTCCAACACATTTAGCAGCTCTCCAAGTTTTTCCTGTTGCGCCAGAATTACAATATGTGCCCCATTCGTCGCTCGTGGAACATGAAGGTGATATTCGACAGCTGTTCATGCACGGGTCAACAGTGCTGATTGCTTAATTTATTCGTGCAGGCCATTGACTCATGTTGTGTACAAGCTGTTCTTGTCGTAACCGCACAGAACGGAGTCCGACGGCGTTACATCACGAGAGCGTGGGGTCTAGGCGCTGGCACCATCACGACCCGTCCACCTCTCAGGAAATGTCTCATTCAAGCATTTCCCGCACGTTAAAACTCGAATGTGGGTGCGTTCTAGGGAACTGATGACCTCAGATGTTAAGTCCCATAGTGCTCAGAGCCATTTGAACCAAATGAACAACGAGGCCATCAGAGACAGAGCGCAGACTCAGATTAGGGAAGGGTGGGGAAATAAATCGGCTAAGCCCCTTCAAAGAAAGGAACAATCCAGGCATTTGGCTCGAACAATTTAGGGACATCACGGAAATCGTAAATCTGGTTAATCGGTTGGGAATTTCAACCGTCGTCCTCCAGAAAGCGAGTGAAGTGTGCTGGGCACTGCACCACATCGCTCAGTAGACATTGGGATTCTGGCCTGTGGCAATTTTTGCACACTCCATGTCACATATGGAACACAGGACAAAGGAAAAAGCTTTGAGGACTGCTAAATGTGTTACAACACATAACGATTTCCCATCTCTAATATTTTTCAAGTAATTTTTTAAGTGTAATGAAACGTAAGGCGTTACTGTATTTTATTATGAAATTATGTAGTTCGTGCTTTAACTCTGTTTCTTGTTAGTTAATACACTTTTATAAAACAAGTAAATCAATTTTGACTGAGATCTCCGTTGTCCATTTCATAAAACTGCCCTAAGATGAACGTTTAAGTTGCCTCACACCGAAACATCCGAGTTCTCTCACAACAGTTGCTAGCATCTTTACTTAAAGCAAATTCTCCAGCAGTCAGTTATGTTGTAGGTCTATTCTCACGGCTAATTTCGACTGAATTCCTAGTCCAACGTACTAAATGGTGAATTTTTATTGCGGGTGACGACGACGCATCTAGCCCAGACTTACACATCTTATGATGTGACAGCAGTGTCCAAGGCGTAAACTTTAATACACCTGAGAATTACTCCTGATTGAGTCGAAATCGCATGTGAGAATAACAGTGCAACGTAATTGGAAAAATACTTCATAAAATCCAAGCTTATCAGAGAGGTAAGATAATCCACCATCTCACTTTCCACTAAACTTATCTGTCTATAATATATGACATTAACATGAATAGATAAAAGATTTATTTCCTGTTGTTTATAATTCTCCCGGGTTATATGGCCGTGGACCATGGAATACCTCTGTTCCTAACGTTTCGTCCAATACTACGTTGGACATCCTCAGAGGTATGGCTGGTCCTGCTGAGTCCTGCCGACTGACGAGTCGGGCGTCGGAGAGCGGCCTAAATACCGAGGAAAGTGGGCGTGGTCTAGCTTGCATATAGTAGCAGAGAGAAAACTAGTCAAGGATAAAATGTAACTATCAATAATAGTCCGTCATAGATAAAAATCACTTATCGATTCTGTAACGCCACTGTCCATATCTCGCTTAATTTCAAGGCCTCTTCTTTTCTATTAAAATTATCTTCATGTTTATAAATTTCAATAGCCACCCTATACAGTCGTGGATAATAGTTCGTAGTAGCACTTAAAACTGTAGTTTCAGAAAACTTAACTACATGGTCACCGGACGGAAGTGCATGTTCCGCAACGGCCGATTTATCTATTTTACCCAGTCGGCAAAGACTTCTGTGCTGCTTTGCCCTCATATTCACACTTCTTTTCGTAGTACCAATATAGGCCTTGCCACAGGTACATTGGTTTTTAATATGAGACTTTCATTCCTTCTCGAAAGAATTCACGAAATTACGAAAGGAAATTCACAACCCAAGTGAAACTTTTTCTTGAAAGAATATACTAACTCGAACTTCCTGTCTCATATATGAATGAAAAATTTCAAGCTCTACGATTCCATTGATCTGTTGCTAAAACCATCTACAAACAGAACCGACAAAAACTGTTGCTTGAAGCGTTCTAAATTTTTAAATCGTGTTCAAAAGTATTCACTTTTATTCAAAAGATTTGTATTAAGTGTGGAGCAACTGGAGCAGGCTAATCACCCTGGCTCGGGACATGTCAGTGTAGACGTGCATTAAATTGGAAGCACTTTCTTTTTGTGTGAACAGGGACAGCATTTGCAGCCATAACCCTCATAATTATGTTTATTGATCGTGAATAAATAAAATGGAACAGACCTAATTACCGAATTCATCGCCGCTGCCACGACGTCGAGCGTTGTCATTTTAATTACAAATGACGACCGCATTAGGACTGGCAGTGTATCATTTGTTTGATAAACGTGACGTGGACATGGAGTGACTCGTTAATATGATGATACTGTAATAACCGTTACTGTTAATTACCATGCGCATAATAAATAACAGTGGCGAGAAAGTAGTTACTTAGTTGCACGCAGAGAGTTTGTCAAATTCTGGTAGCTTCGGAAATGTGGGGATACGCATACGATACCGTAATGCGGAACTGAAGTTGTGAAAATTAAAACAATTTACAAACCACCGTTGATAAGGTGATTTACATGTACAGTAAAATTCGTAAACCAGTCTTTGCTTGCACTCTTCCTTGAGACAAACCATCCAAAAGATAGATAAGCAAGGAAACAACACATATATTCGCCGTGCGTGCAAATGCCAAATCAGCCTTGTACTTTAACAAGCAAAACACGCGCAAAAGCCTTGAAGTGAGAGCATACTATTAACAAACTTAATCTACAAATAGTAAGCCTGCCGCTGTTGCCGGCGGTTCGAAGTGCTTCAGTCCGGAACCGCGCTGCTTCTACGGTCGCAAGTTCGAATCCTGCCTCGGGTATGGATATGTGTGATGTCCTTAAGTTAGTTAGGTTTAAGTAGTTCTAAGTCTAGGAGACTGATGACCTCAGATGTTAAGTCTCTTAGTGCTCAGAGCCTTTTTTTTTTTTTTTTTTTTTTTTTTTTTTTTTTTTTTTTTTACAAATTGGAGACACAATCATGTTCTATACTACGGTCTGAAAGAGAAGTAACATTAGCGAACAGTTATGATGCTTCAAAAAGCAAATTACTCATGTTAGCACATACCAATTAGTCTTTTATCCATCTTGAGCTTATTGCAACCAAGTTTATTTGGAAACCAAACTCCGCTAACAACGAGGGAAAAGGCAGTGCACCTCAAAACATGTAAACAAGAGGAAAAACACCAGTGATCACTGGAAATTCTTTGTAAATAAAAGCGCAGTGCATCTGGTGAGAAAAAAAAAACAGTAACTGACATGTAGCAGATGCTGCGGAAGATGGTCATGCAAACAAATATTACGTATACGCTATCACAATGAGCAATCGTAGTCAAATTCTCTTAGAAGTATAGCATGAAATCACTGCAACAAAAATCGTAACAAACAAAAAACACTCTAAAATGTTAAGAAAATTGTGCGTTACTATGGGTAAGTTACCACTACAATGAACTTCATAGTATTTAAATGCGAAAGTTACTCAAATTGCACGTGAGCAACACAGCCAACTACAAAAATGCTCCCAAAATGCCAATAAGCTGAGTAAATCATCGCTATGCGGTTTCTGTTTGAGCGTGGTGTCATTGAAGGAACTGCGCGAATAATTCTAATATTCGCATGTCGATGTACAAAACGGCTCGGAGCACTGTGCTCTGTTGGCTGCATTTGAGTTATCGCGCATACCCGCTAGAACTTTCTTCCTCCATGTCGGCAGGCTCATGACATTACTTTAACACCCCAAGTAACCAATCAACATTCACACTACCTTCCTACGGCTAAACAGACCCTCACAGATGGGGACTTTGTCTCATGGCACTACCGTACATGGAGCTAGTCTTTCGCAATTTGATTGTGTGTTTTGCACTTTTTTTTTCCTGTTTATATTTAATATCAACTCATGCGTCAACTGTAGGATTTGTATCTGCCTGACAAAGTATAACGTAATGAGAAATTTAAAGCATAAATTTCGTTTGCTGGATACCTGAGCCATCTTCTTTTTAATTAAAAAAAAATTTTAATTTAGAAGGTATATTCATAAAATTTTCTGGTTATCACTATTTCCACTACAGTCGATTTTATAAAATTATTATTTACATATTTTAAACTACATACATACGACTGGCAAGTTACGTGGCGAGAGCCGTCATGGGCGGAAGTACATAACTTCATTCCAAGGTGTAGCACTCCGACAATTCTGAGGACCTCTGGCGTTCAGTCTTCCCGAAATTGCATAAATTATGGGTTATATGAGTTCGTAATTTTTATCCATTCGTTTTACATATTTTCCCTGGTTCTGGTATTCCTGTATTTTTTCTGTTACAGTATTAAAAATCTAAAGTTCTTTCTGTTACCATGTCTTATACGGAGCCTTTCGAGGCAGCCCTTTTCTACGTTTGCGTTTCTCCTGCATGGATTTGAGATTCATATATCAGACTTAGGAATTATGTCTCACACCCTTCCAACAGACGCGTCGTTTTGTAAAATGTATTGCATTTCCTTTCAGCAGTGCTGTCCCAAACTCGTGTAAATTGTGAGAAACATTCTAGAGTAAATTGTTACCCGGAGTTCAATGTTTCAGCTATGTTAGCGGGCGATACCAGGGGTAAGATTTCCAATCAAAAAACCGGTTTAATATGACGGTGTCGATACAGATTGTCTATCGAATAGAGTATTTTTTCGGAAGTTTGTAGTGTTGGTTTTTGTAGTTGTGATTTTACATTTATTTGCTCTAGAAATGTTGTATAGCATGTGACCAGATAAAATCTGGATTTCCTGGTCGCAGGTTATTGGTCAGTTATAAGCCCTGATAAGTTTTGAAGGTCTACCAGCAGCCGTGTATGCAGGCTAAATTGTGAGTATCCAGGTCTGCCTGTTATGAAAAAACAACTGTTACTTCTAAATGCTTAAACAGGTGCTATCATCAGTTCAGTTCCCTAAAAGGCAAACAGTTTTAAGTACTAATTATGATAAAGAAATTAGGTCTACATCAGTTTCTCTGTTGTCGGCCCCCGGTAGCTGAGTGGCGCCGCGCGGGATTAGCCGAGCGGTCTCAGGCGCTGCAGTCATGGACTGTGCGGCTGGTCCCAGCGGGCATGGGTGTGTGTGTTTGTCCTTAGGATAGTTTAGGTTAAGTAGTGTGTAAACTTAGGGACTGATGGCCTTAGCAGTTAAGTCCCATAAGATTACACACACATTAACGTGTTAACAGCCGGCGTGGTAGCTCAGCGTGTTCGGTCAGAGGGTTAGCTGCCCTCTGTAATAAAGAAACTGAGTTAATCGATCAACAACAAACTTAAACGGATGTCTTACGACGTCCACCTCGAGCAGATGGAACGTACAAAAGCAAACAAAGTGAGATTTAAAAAAAAGATGGTCAGCGCCATAGAATGTCAATTCTAAGTATCTGGGTTCGATTCCCGACTGGTGCGTAAATTTTCTCCTCTCAGGGACTAGGCGTTGTCTTGTCTTGATCATCATCCTTTCATCGCCATCGTCGCGCAAGTCGCCGAAGTGGCGTCAAATCGAAAGACTTGCACCCGGCGAACGGTCTACCCGACGGGAGGCCCTAGTGACACGACATTTACATTTATTTAGTTCGTCTGTTGCAGTTATAACCTTATTTTCTACGTTTTTGGGTTCTGTAGAACCTGCTTTACTGATGTAAATTCTCTCTCTCTCTCTCTCTCTCTCTCTCTCTCTCTCTCTCTCTCTCTCTGTGTGTGTGTGTGTGTGTGTGTGTGTGTGTGTGTGTGTGTGTGTGTGTTTTATCTGTCTGTGACTTCTGTTTCGCATTTTTTAATGTGTCAGTTAATGTGCCTCTAGCCGGCCTCGGTGGCCGTGCCGTTCTAGGCGCTTCAGTCCGGAACCGCGGGACTGCTACAGTCGCAGGTTCGAATCCTGCCTCGGGCATGGATGTGTGTGATGTCCTTAGGTTAGTTAGGTTTAAGTACTTCTAAGTTCTAGGGGACTGATTACCTAAGATGTTAAGTCCCATAGTGCTCAGAGCCATTTGAACCATTTGAATGTGCCTCTAAATAGTGTATCATAGCCATTTATAGTGTTTTCCCGGTTATAAAGCCTTCTGTATGAGAAAATTTTCTTCTGTTGTAAGATTTTGTTATAGGCTGTGGCTGGACTTTAGCATATTTAAATATATCTATTTTAGTTGACTCCCAAAATTTAAGTAGATATTTCGTATAGTTTACAGATTTATCTGGAACCTAAATTTTTCTTTGGTTTCTTAAGACTTGGAGAACCTTCATAAAAATGTTACGTGCCTGTTTTTGTCCTGCAATGGGACTCCCGTTCACGTCGTCTGGCGGAACAAGAGAACGCGGGTGGGGCTACACCAGCCATTGCGGAAGAGGCGGCCAAGTTTTTCGCCGCGGACGCCGGCGCTGACAGGCCGGCGGGCGGGCCGCCGTGCTCCGGCTGTCTCCACACCGCCAGCGGCACTTGTCCCATTTCCTCCGTCCGTTCCATAACGGGGTGGGGCGACCCGCTGTCTCACGGGATGACAGGTTTCCGGCGACTCGAGCCCAGAAAGTACTCTCTCTGTCTGCATAGTTGCTGCGGGGAACGCAGAGAAAGGCTTGGCTAATGAAACTCACTTTAAGCGTCATGCAGAGCAGCAATCACTGGGATGGAGCACAGTGCCGTTTACAAAAAAAGGCACAATATTTTAACAAAACACTCTCCAATAATCGCAAAATGTATCTTTGGCTTTAGAAATACGTTTCGCTCCATACCCCACCAATGTTTATTAACAGAAGTACGATCATATGAGACATAGAACGAAATATCTGACAGTTCAAATGTCTCTGAGCACTATAGGACTTAACATCTGAGGTCATCAGTCCCATAGAACTTAGAACTACTTAAACCTAACTAACCTAAGGACATCACACACATCCATGCCCGAGGTAGGATTCGAACCTGCTACCGTAGCGGTCGCGCGGCTCCAGACTGCAGTGCCTAGAACCGCTCGGCCACTTCGGTCGGCTATCTGACAGTCTTCAGGACTTCTGATAGGGGGAATGCGGCATTGACTGCACAAGACTGGGCAGCTAGGACAATCTATATCGTTAACCCACAGCCATCGTGTAGGTATCTCCAAAAGTAGTTCGGCATTTTAATTCACTTCCACCTAGATGTGTTGCTGTTGAGTTCTCAAGGCGAAGAACTGGCCCAATACAGCCCTTTACGCAATTACATCTTTGCAAGCCTTTTCATATCTCCAGAATGAGATTTTCACCCTGCAGCGGAGTGTGCGCTGATATGAAACTTCTACCATCAGCTCATATCAGCGCACACTCCCCTGCAGAGTGAAAATCTCATTCTGGAAACATCCCCTAGGCTGTGGCTAAGCCATGTCTCCGCAATATCCTTTCATTCAGGAGTGCTGGTTTTGCAAGGTTCGCAGGAGAGCTTCTCTAAAGTTTGGAAGGTAGGAGACGAGGTACTGGCAGAAGTGAAGCTGTTAGGACGGGGCGTGAGTCGTCCTTGGGTGGCTCAGTTGGTACAGCACTTGCCCGCGAAAGGCAAAGGTCCCGAGTTCGAGTCTCGGTCCGGCACACAGTTTTAATCTGCCAGGAATTTTTTTTTTCATCTCTAACTGCTGCATCATACACCCATTTAGACTTCCATCATCCGTTTGTCTCCCTCTATAGTTCTTACCTCTCACACTTTCCTTCAATACCATATAGACAAATCATTGATACCTAGAATATTCACTACAAACCAAGCCCTTCTTTTGGTCAGATTGTACCATAACATTTTTTGTCTCCACCATTCGGTTCACTACCTTCTCGTTACTTATGTGTTCCAGCCACCTAATCTTTACCATTCTCCTGTAGCACCATATTTCAAAGGATTCTGTACACAACATACAAACATTTTCAGCAGAGACTTTGTAACGCGTAAACCTATATTAGACGCTAACAATCTTCTCTTCATCAGAAATGCTGTTCTTGCCATTGCCAGTCTACATTTATAGCCTCACTACTTCATACATCATTGTGCTGCTCAAATAGCAAAACTCATCTCCGTAAGTCAAACTGATTTTCCCTGATGTCGACTTCTACCAATTTTCCATTCTTCTGTGTCCGCCTCCGTAGCGCAGATTCTGGACTTGTTGGTGTCATTGAAGGATAATTTGTTATTGGAAGGCGGAAATTTACAAAATGCCTTGCCAGTATGGTATGGCCTATATAGAACAAAAAAGACACACAGTGAAAGAACGCAGCATAGAACATAAAGTCTGCAATTGCGGAACATTGTATCTCCAGCGAACATCCACTGAAGTATGGAAAAATATTACTTTTGTTACTGACCAATAATCTGTGACCAGGAAAAGCAGCTTTTGTATGGTGTCCTGCTGTACAAAATTTCTAGTGCATACAAGTGTAAAATCACAGCAACAGAAACCAACATTACAACCTTCCAAAAAAAAAAAAAAAAAAAGAAAAGAAAAGAAAAGAAAAAAACCACCTCCCTTCGATAGATAATCTGTATCGACACTGTCATATTAAACAGGTTCTTTGATTGCAATATCTTACTCCTGATATCGCCCACTAACATGGCTGAAACATTGACATTGCAGGTTGAGGCAGTTGGAGAAATCGGCCGTGGCAGAGCACGCACTGACTGAGACCACCCACGTAATAAAATTCGCCGACACGGAACTTCTGGCTGTAGAGGAGCACCATCACACGCGCTTGTTGAGAGAAGCTGTAGAAATACAAAAACACCCGAACAGTTTTAACAAGAAAGAGGAAAGCCTTGAAGTAAACGGGTCCTTGTTTCCTGTACAGCTGCGTACGACCGTCGCAGATAGCAAGAGGAGAACCGCATCGGAAATGCCCGCGGAGAATGCCTCGGACGTTGGCGCGCCAGGTACATATAGTCTGCGGCCGCGAGCTCGGCTCCAGTTCACCACCGGCAATGGAGGGGTGAGTCTCTGGCAATGCCAGCCACTCGTGCAGGCGATACGTCAGTAAAATCATTAGATGAACGTCGGCCGAAGAACCCGAGACGGAAGCCAATAGGCAGTTTGTCAACAAGTGGCCACGAAAGCCTTAACAATTTTGTATTACTGTGCATGGCTGGGAGACCTGTGGCAATACGCTTCCGCACTATCATTCATTTCCACTAGTAGTTCTAATGTTATGTTACTTTATCTGTTTCATCCTTAAATTTGCAGAACAGTCTAGTTGGTACATGACGCCAATACTCTGTGTCGTTGCTAGTCCTTCATTCCAATTTTTTGAAATAGGCATGACTGGCTTTTAGAGGCTGTACATGCACGGGGAGAGAATGGCCACACTGTGGTGGTCGTGACTCTAGGATGAAGATTTCAGTTCGGTAGTTGCGTACTTGTTAATTACGATTCCGGATGGAGAGTTGTCTAGAATGTTCGAAAAATTGTTCAAATACTGTAGGCACTATGGAACTTACCATCTAAGGTCATCAGTCCCCTAGACTTAGAACTACCTAAACCTAACTAATCTAAGGACATCACACTCATCCATGCCCGAGGCAGGATTCGAACCTGCGACCGTAGCAGCAGCGCGGTTCCGGACTGAAGCGTGTAGAACTGCTTGGCCACAGTGGCCGGCTTAGAATGTTCGAGAAGAGTATGGTGAGTTATAGTGGAATTATAGTTTTGAGTAGCTCCTGACGCTACACCATTTCACTGTCTGGAAATAGGGCGCTGGCACAGTCCAGTATGTTGACATCTTCTGTCACGCAGCTACTTAGTCTCACTGTAAGATAGATCGTGAGGTGTAGCACCAGCCAGTCACAGGGATGTCAGCGCCGTCCGTTGCCAGTTTTCTTCGGTCTCTCGAGGAACAGCAGAGCTGAGCCGACTGGGCAACCTTTAACTGTGCTGGTCGTAAATCTTTGGGAGAAAAGCGGAAAACGTGTTGTGGCTGGCGGCCGTACGGCCGAAAATGATGGACGATAGCGACCGGGCAGGGTCGGGCTGCGCTCTGGAGGCCAGTGATTTACCGTGGAGGGTGCGTGTCGGAGAGGGGCGAGGGGGCGTGCTGACGGGACGGGCACCGAATTGCGGCGCGGTGGCGGCCGTGCATCATGAGCGCGCCCCTAATCAGTCAGGGCAGCCCGCGGGGCACGAATTAGGAACGGCAGAGGAGAGGAACCTGTTCCTCCGATAGTGCCACGCAACGGGATACGGGCAGGAAGCTACTCCAGGTGTCCTTCGAATGAGCAGATCGTAGTCATCTTCTTCCTAGAGCCTTCCAATTGGGAAGGGGTCCATTTTCTGGATCAGTTCAGGCCATTTTTTACGATCTAAGGCATCACGTGAATTTAGGCTTCTTCATCTTTGCGTTTATAGTGCCCAGCCGCCGTAATTTAGGTTTTCCTCGCTTTCTGTGACCTTCGACACTGAGATGATAGGCTGCAAAATAATAACCACTACCAGCCGCAGTAGAATGCGGTCTTGTTTAACACCGATTTCGGGCTTTGCCCATCTTCAAGTAGTTAACATTCATTTTCATGTTTCCATACTTAACGTTGGGGTTCACTACTCTTTAGCTGAATTGCCTACACCTGAAACAGCAAATAGTGTCATGATGACTGAACAGGCATAACTGTAGTAATTGGTAGTGACTAACCAACATTAGTTGCAAAATATTCGTGTACTTAGAGAGGGGTGGAGGGGGGCGTAGCAGGAGTATTCATATCGTTCCCCCGTTACATGTACCACATTTTTATAAACTTATTTAGATCTTTACTCGTTAGCTGTATATTGGAAAGCCGGCCGTTGTGATTGAGCGGTTCTAGGCGCTTCAGTTTGTAACCACGCGACTGCTACGGTCGCAGGTTCGAATCCTGTCTCAGGCACGGATGTGTGTGATGTCCTTAGGTTAGTTAGGTTGAAGTAGTTCTAGGGAACTGATGACCTCAGATGTTAAGTCCGTTAGTGCTCAGAGCCATTTGTATATTAGACATCTTAGTTATTATTGGAACTTCCATATTTTGCTTCTGATATAGTAGTGGCACTCTCGATGTTTGTTTAACTTCAGAAACACACGCACTTACAACAACGAACGTATTTGACGATAATCTCTATTTTCCAATGTAAACACATTGGATATTGTGAGTGCATGTGCTTCTGAAGTTACTAACGTCTAATGTGCCACTACTGCATCAAAGGAAAAATACGGAAATTCCGATAATTGCCATGGTAGCTAACATAAAGTTAATGTGTGAAAAATTTGACAAATGAAGTGTGGATACGATATTTGGATATTTCAGCTATGCACAAAGGGGACAAAAGTCATAAGACAGAGCTATGCACATATACAGATGGCTTTAAGTATCTCGTGTGCAAGGTATAGAAGGGTAGAATTGGCGGAGCCGTCATTTGTACTTAGGGGATTCATGTGGAAAGATTTCCGACGTGATTATGTCCGCATGACGGGAATTAACAGCCTCTGAATGCGGAATGGTAGTTAGACCTGGACTCACTGGATATTTCATTTCTGAAACCGTTGGGGAATTCGGTATTCTGAGATCCGCAGGGTCAAGAGTGTGCCGAGAATAGCCCATTTGAAACATTACGTCCCACCACGGACAAAGCTGTGGCCGACGACCTTCACTTGACGACTGAGAGCAACGGCATTTGCGTAGAGTCGCACGGCATTGCCTGAAATGCTTCTCCTGGGCTCGCGACCACATCAATGGGACTAGACGACTACAAAACCGTGGCCTCGTCACATGAGTCACGATTTGAGTTGGTAAGGGCTGACAGTAGGGTTCTAGTGTGGTGGAAATCAACGAAACCATAGACCGAAATTCTCGACAAGGCACTGTGCAAGCTGGAGATGGCTACGTAATGGCGTAGTCTGTGTTCACATGAAGTAGACTGGGTTCCGTGGTCCAACTGAACCGATCGTTGACTGGAAATTATTATGTTCAGCTACTCGGAGACCATCTGCAGCTGTTCATGGATTTTCCCCAAAACACGATGTCATGTCACCGGACCACAATAGTTCACTATCTGTTTGAGGAACATTCTGGGTGATTTGAGCGAATGATTTTGCCACCCAAATCGCCTGACGTGAGTCCCATCGAAACATTTATGGGACATAATCGAGAGCTCAGTTCGTGCACAAAATCCTGCGCCGGCAACACTTTCGGAGTTACGGATGGTTATAGTGGCAGCATGGCTCAGATATCTGCAGGGGACTTCCAACGACTTGAGTACATGTCCCGTCGAGTTACTGCACTACACCGGTCAGGAGGAAATTCGACACGATATTATGGGGTATCCCATGATTTTTGTCGCTTCAGTGTATGTGCGTACAAAAATGTTCTCAAAATATATCGGTTAGCCGCTTCCACTAGCTACAGTTGTGTCTGTTTAGTCATCATCACATTATTTAATATTTATTAAAATAGCGAACTCTAACACTGAATGTGGAAACATGTATATCAATGTAAACCACATGAATTTGAGCACGAGCCCAAAAGTTGACATGTGATAAATAAAATCACCTTCTACTGCCACTGCTGTCGGTCATTATTCTTTATCCTATAAAAGAACAGACATGTAGTTCAACAGCATTTAATATGAATAAAATTCACTCAGATAATAACCTTAGCTGGTGACCGAACATACCAGTGCCCATACGATGTGTACATACCAACCCAGTCTCCATGCTTGCTTGCGCGTTTCCATAACACGTATAAAGTGCTCAGTATTTCTACTGGGTGTTTCAAAAATGTCCGGTATATTTGAAACGCCAATAAAAACTAAACGAGCAGCGATAGAAATACACCGTTTGTTGCAATATGCTTGGGACAACAGTACATTTTCAGGCAGACAAACTTTCGAAATTACAGTAGTTACAATTTTCAACAACAGATGTCGCTGCAAGTGATGTGAAAGATACAGAAGACAACGCAGTCTGTGGGTGCGCCATTCTGTATGTCGTCTTTCTGCTGTAAGCGTGTGCTGTTCACAACGTGCAAGTGTGCTGTGGACAACATGGTTTATTCCTTAGAACAGAGGATTTTTCTGGTGTTGGAATTCCACCGCCTAGAACACAGTGTTGTTGCAACAAGACCAAGTTTTCAACGGAGGTTTAATGTAACCAAAGGACCGAAAAGCGATACAATAAAGGATCTGTTTGAAAAATTTCAACGGACTGGGGACGTGACGATGAACATGCTGGAAAGGTAGGGCGACCGCGTACGGCAACCACAGAGGGCAACGCGCAGCTAGTGCAGCAGGTGATCCAACAGCGGCCTCGGGTTTCCGTTCGCCGTGTTGCAGCTGCGGTCCAAATGAAGCCAACGTCCACGTATCGTCTCATGCGCCAGAGTTTACACCTCTATCCATACAAAATTCAAACGCGGCAACCCCTCAGCGCCGCTACCATTGCTGCACGAGAGACATTCGCTAACGATATAGTGCACAGAATTGATGACGGCGATATGCATGTGGGCAGCATTTGGTTCACTGACGAAGCTTATTTTTACCTGGACGGCTTCGTTAATAAACAGAACTGGCGCATATGGGGAACCAAAAAGCCCCATGTTGCAGTCCCATCGTCCCTGCGTCCTCAAAAAGTACTGGTCTGGGCCGCCATTTCTTCCAAAGGAATCATTGGCCCATTTTTCAAATCCGAAACGATTACTGCTATCTGGACATTCTTCGTGAATTTGTGGCGGTACAAACTGCCTTAGACGACACTGCGAACACCTCGTGGTTTATGCAAGATGGTGCCCGGCCACATCGCACGGCCGACGTCTTTAAGTTCCTGAATGAATATTTCGATGATCGTGTGATTGCTTTGGGCTATCCGAAACATACAGGAGGCGGCGTGGATTGGCATCCCTATTCGCCAGACATGAACCCCTGTGACTTCTTTCTGTGGGGACACTTGAAAGACCAGGTGTACCGCCAGAATCCAGAAACAATTGAACAGCTGAAGCAGTACATCTCATCTGCGTGTGAAGCCATTCCGCCAGACACGTTGTCAAAGGTTTCGGGTAATTTCATTCAGAGACTACGCCATATTATTGCTACGCATGGTGGATATGTGGAAAATATCGTACTACAGAGTTTCCGAGACCGCAGCGCCATTTGACAATTGTAACTACTGTAATTTCGAAAGTTTGTCTGCCTGAAAATGTACTGTTGTCCCAAGCATATTGCAACAGTGTATTTCTATCGCTGCTCGTTTAGTTTGTATTGCCATTTCAAATATACCGGTCATTTTTGAAACACCCTGTATATACTTAGTAGATTAATCTGCCACGAGTAATGAGTATGATGGGCAAACATACTTGGTAGATTAATCTGCCACGGGTAATGAGTATGATGGGCAAACATCTCTTAGGCGCACTACGAATGTAGTGGTGTGGACATGTTGGGAATGTGGGTCTCACGAGGAGCGTGCAAGGGATAGGTCCCTGCAGTCGCGCTATCCTCTGTGCCCTCGGTGGCTCAGATGGATAGAGCGTCTGCCATGTAAGCAGGAGATCCCGGGTTCGAGTCCCGATCAGGGCACACATTTTCAACATGCCCCTAATGAAGTGCATCAGCGCCTGTTTGCAGCTAGGGTGTCCATTCAATTATCATTTCACACCTCAAAAGACTCGGAGGACAAATATGACTGCACTTTCTGAAAACGCAAGCGTAAAGTATAGCCGGCTTGACGTCCAAGGCAGCATCTATTCATTGGATAAACCTGTCTAGTGTTAAGTTACTCCTTGCTGACTAAAGCCATTACCTTCGAAACAAAGTTAGTGTATGGCATAGCCTTACCAAGGCAGTAATAAAATTTGCCACCCGTGAAATTGCGCTATTAATGAAAATTACTCTATATGCAATGCCCTTTCTGTTGACCCTGCTTGCAACATAAAAACAACAGAAACAGAGTGTTTAAACTACGGCCTAAAAGCTTTTACATGTTTGCGTAACAAAATTCTCTGTATGGGCAAGAGCTTACACTGAATCCTCTAAAAGTCGGCGTTCCATTCGCTCAATTTACGATAATGGTCTTCGCAGATTAATGGTCCGTTCTGTCGGCAGTGTTCGGGTCCTGTGTGCAGTATTTTACGATCAAACGACCTATCATTTCCGGCTATTTTGTTAGACTATTGCTGTCCGGTTGCTCAGATTTTCTTCGTATTTGCTTTGCGAGATATAAATTTCGCATTAACACTGCAGGGCTTGGAAACTGCACAGCGATGTTTCAATTTGTAAAATGTCATTGAACGATACAAATCGATACATACACTTTGTTCATGGCTCTGTTTCGTACAGTATATTCCAGTATATACAGTATATTGTAGTATTACTGAAGAGACAGGCAATTACGTCTCAAACACAAACGTCTTGGTTTACTTGTCCCTTCAGAAAGAACTGTCATCGCAAGATGATTAGCCTACTGCAATCTTTACTTTCTTCAGAGTTTGTCAGAGAAGGTATTCAATTCGTTTTCCATCCACCAAGACAATTAGAGAGATTGTGGACCAGTAAAAGGTAACCACAATCTTGTTATGAAATACTGAGAATTGCTTGTAAATAGGTTGGCAGTTTCATTCGTCAGTCAGTACGTACAATTTCAGAATGCAGCGCGGAGTATACAAACTTCATTAAATATTGTGGTTTTAAGAATCTGCTTGCGCTAAACACAGCCTCACAAACAAATATACGATTAATATAGTTTAAACGCATGGAAACGGGAACATGCAACATTGCAACTAAGAGTTTTCCATAACAGACATTGACGTAATATCTGGTAGCACCAGGAAATTCCGTGTCGTCCCTATGACATAATTCTGTCATCAATATGCGAAAGTACCACACAGTCTGTTAGTACATCAGTTAACTCCATTCGATAACGACAGAGGAATCTGTTGAAAGATTGAGTAAACATTTATCGCATTGTAAGAACGTCGCTGCGAATAACAACGTTCTCGAGTCCCAATACATCCCACAAGTACTCTTTGTTACAAGCAATGTGAAACTGTCGATAACTCACAGGAATGTTGACAGTGAGAACATTACGTTCCCATAAAGCGAAAAGCGTTATGATGAAACATATCGGCTGCAAGTAAGCGATGTAATATTTACTCACACACTAGCACTGACGTCTTCGTAATGTTTACGAAGAGTAGCTGTCGACGAGAGTTATTAACAACTCCTGATATGTGGAACGTAGGGTGGTGGGACGTAGGTTGTTCGGGAGACTTAGTGTAATTTCGCGTTGTTCTCTTTTGCAGTTGCCAACGCCTTACGGTATTGAAGCTCTGATCATAAGTAGGAATATTATGTAACGTAACGACATAAATTGTAATTTTTTTCTAAGACTATGCATTCTATTGAACGTCTATGTTAATATGATCGATAGTAACCTGGAAGAAACAATGTAACACTGTTCAGCAATGTATAGGGAGTAATAGTCATGTGAGGGATAGTGTTTTAACTTCAGTTTTTTGGAAGAATATAGTTTACTAATTTTGGGTAACTGTTTGTATTAATAGTATCTACAAACAGTTCTTTTCCTGTTTCCTCCATCAATTTGAAAAGAACTTCTTTATCAGCTAAGTTTTCATCGAAAATTTTTAATCGTAACGACAATAACAACACGTCACGTACAAAACGAAGTGAATATTTAAGTTGCCTGTAAAAAATGAGGCCATAGTTTCAGTGGTCACATTTCCATGATTAGTTTCGCCATACATTCAGATTTTCAGGTTCATAGTGAATGATCTTTATTAATTATTCCAGATTATTTTTTTCTCAAACACAGTAGCAAGAAAGCTACGTCGTAGTGGCCTTGCTTGCATCCATAACATTTTCAGCTGAATCTGCTGTACTGAAACAAAAACTGCCAATCATATTTTTCATTTAACTACAAAAATAAAGAATTTGTCCCTTCAGGATTGGTGACCTTTATCTTTTAGTTTTACTTTTTATTTCGGTTAGAAATGCTAAGAGTAAATCAGTTGCTGCTCTCATCTCAGTGCTGAATATGTGAATTGCTATATGGATATCGCTAAGTTATCTGAAAGACAATTCAGACGGGAAGTATGCTGAAGTGTTTTCTGACTGTATTTTGTATGGAAGGGACTGGACCCTACTCGTATATCCACCCATAGTTTCGTTTCTAACACGATAGCCTTCTGCGGCAGTTCAGGCTGAGGTCTAAACACCTTGCGTTATGCGACAATTGTTAGTAGTAATGTTGAAACGGGGCTGCTGAGCATCCTCAATATTTGTTGTTTTTGGGAATCTCTCCAGCTCACAGGGATTGTCTGGGTTTGCATTTTCATCCGTCTACGTCACATCTATACCCTACATGCCAATCAGATTAAGAAAGTTGGCGTTAGAGAACCGGTCCAATAATTAAAATTATTTTATTGTTATTACACACAGTTAAAAGTAGCTTATTCTACGATAGCCATATCAAGGAGGAAGAGGCAGGTGACGTTACGGACGATAAGAGACTTCCAAATTCAGTAAATTTCTTCATCATCATTGGCTCTTTCTTTATTTTCAAAATCTCAGATACGTAATGTGCACATGAGCACCTTGAGGGCAATGACGTAGATTAAGGAATGAAGTGGTGTAACATGGCGTGCTAATAGCAAAAGCACTTCTCTCCATAAAATATCATACACTTACATGAACAAAACTTTCGCTTTTCAAGAAAAACCTGAACACTATAGTCAAACTTTCCATAAATAGTCAGTGAATAAGCACTCGAGTAACGTAAATCGGTAACACAATCGAACGAAACTATCGCAGCCCAAATTCAGGAAGTGTACAGCAGCACTATGTGATCAAAAGTATCCGGACACTTGGTTGAAAATGACGTACAAGTTCGCGACACCCTCCATCGGTAATGCTAGAATTCAGTATGGTGTTGGCCCACCCTTAGCCTTTATGATAGCTTCCACTCTTGCAGGCATGCGTTCAATCAGGTGTTGGAAGGTTTCTTGGGGAATGACAGTCCATTCTTCACGGAGTCCTGCACTGACGAGAGGTATGGATGTCGATCGGTGAGACATGTCACGAAGTCGGCGTTCCAAAACATCCCAAAGGATCCTTATAGGATTCAGGTCAGGACTGTGTGCAGCCAGACCATTACAGGGATGTTATTGTCGTGTAACCACTCCGCTACAGGCCATGCATTATGAACAGGTGCTCGATCGTGTTGAAAGATGCAAGCGCCATCCCCAATTGCTCTTCAAATGGGAAGCAAGAAGGTGCTTAAAACATCAATGTATGCCTGTGCTGTGATAGTACCACGCTAAACAACAAGGGGTGCAAGCCCCCTCCATGAAAATAACGACCACACCATAGCACCACCACCTCCGAATTTTACTGTTGGCACTACTCACTCTGGCAGATGATGTTCACCGAGCTTCGCCATACGCACACCCCACCGTCGGATCGCCACATTGTGTACCGTGATTCGTCACTCCACATAACGTTTTTCCACTGTTCAATCGTCCAATGTGTACCCTCCTTACACAAAGCGAAGCGTGTTTGACATCTACAGGCGTGATGTGTGGCTCATGAGCAGCCGCTCGACCATGAAATCCAAGTTTTCTCACATCTTGCCTAACTGTCATAGTACTGTCAGTGGATCCTTATGCAGTTTGGAATTCCTGTGTGACCGTCTGGGTAGATGCCTGCCTATTACACATTACGAACCTGTTCAACTGTCAGCGGTCTCTGTCAGTCAACAGACGAGGTCGGCCTGTACGCTTTTGTGCTGTATGTGTCCCTTGACGTTTCCACTTCATATCACATCAGAAACAGAGGACATAGGCATGTTTAGGAGTGTGGAAATCTCGCATACAGACGTATGACACAAGTGACACGCAATCACCTGACCACGTTTGAGGTCCATTCTGTTCTCTCACGATAGCTAATGATTACTGAGGTCGCTGATACGGAGTACCTGGCAGTAGGTAGCAGCAAAATACACCTAATAAAGAAAACGTATGTTTCTGGGGGTGTCCGGATACTTTTGATCACATAGTGTACATAATAAGAGGAACAGAGAGCGGTCAAATCAAATCACTTGCAGGTGCAAGAGTGCAGCAGCCCTTATTTGAATGGTAAGAGAGGAATCAGGAGCGTTGGGGCGTGACTTGGGCCAGTGGACGCGTATCAACGCAAAACGGAAGAAAAATTCTTAAACCAGCAGCTGAAAGAATTTTTTTTCACACAGATAGGTGGTCATCTTACTCAGGATTAAGTACGTAACAAAGCGATTGGCAACACGGATTCGAAATGGGAGGACGCAAGACACGTAGTGGGCTAAAAGCCCCGATTCCCACCATCTCAGATAAATTCAAAAATGCAGGAACTAAGTGAAATTCAACGTAGATGTAGATATACATTCAATTCTATGTTTTATAATCTGTAGTTTGAGAGCTACCCTTCAATCACAGCAAACAATTTTCAAGCACACAGGCAACATAATAGTCAGATGTGGCCCTGCCAGACACGATGATACGCATCTCTAGATGTTCGAAAATCACCCCTCACAGATTAACTCGCAGATCATGAAAAGATAAAATTCCATTATCACGTTAGGAGTACTTCAATAGCATAGGGCAAAAGCGCCCGTCCAGTCACTTTACTGTCAGAATAAAGGTTATCATTTCAAGTTCATACAAACGCACGAAATTATGCGAAAGTATGCAAGGAAGAAGATGTCGCGGAGTGCATGGCTAATCACTGTGCCTGAAATAAATGAAATCAACCACCATTGAAAGTTAAACTTAAGTGACACTAAAACCGCTGTCCATACATCAGCAGAACGCTAGTCCAAGCGCCCAATGCTTGCGGGGTCCACGGGAAGAACAGAACTGAGGAAAGATTCTTCGTTCGGACCGTCCTCCCTGCAATCAGTAGTGCCAGGAGGATGTTACCTTCAGCAGCGGCTGCGTACCAACTGTGTTTCAGCGATGTACGTACAAGACTCACCCTCGCCCTGTAACCGACGAAAACACTGAGTGTTCTCTGCCCTTTCCCATCCACAAAGTTGGGATGGTAATAAAAAGCCATATATCTATGTAATTTTAGCCGTATTAGAGACATCTTCAAAACTCTCACTTTCCCGTTCGTTCACACACACACACACACACACACACACACACACATTCACAAATCAGAGTTAATAAAAAGGGTTGTGATGAGGTGAATGAACGAAACAAAAATGCTACACCCTTTTTCAGAGGCTACTGTACTTGAAGCTGCGCCAGTGTGAAATGCTAACCGGACTACACACTGCCAGTATGCTAAGGCGTCAGATGTGCATAATATTCATGAAACGGTTTCAGCTGACTCGTTTCAGTGTCCATTACAATTTAGTAGCAAGTTCTATGTCAAGGTCACACGAACACACGCGAGTGTCACTGGAAACGTAACAGTTACACGACAGGATCGAGCTAATAATTTTTAGATGATATAAGCAATAAGTGGCTGAGGCTACAAACGCCCCACGTTTCTTACTGTTATACTTTCATTTCGCTGTTTTGGTGTTCCTAACATGGCCATGGATCGCATAGAAGGTACATAGAGAACGCAGTACCTGATTTTTTCTTATGATGAGAGATTGTTGTTTTACAGAACAAACGGCATCTGTTACATGCCGATGGACATGTGTAGTGCATCTAGGGAGCTATTTATGTTTGAAGTAGGGCCTGTATATTCCCAGCACTGCCGGCTTTCTTCATGTTGGAGTAGTCTGCAACAAAAAGACGAAGGTGCTCTCTCTCTCTCTCTCTCTCTCTCTCTCTCTCTCTCACACACACACACACACACACACACACACACACACACACACACACACACATCGCCAGTTCTCCCTTACTTCTTACTTTTGCATATTCCTTCTTTAAAAAAAAAAATGTGGTGCTTTTCTATGGGACAAAACTGCTAAGGTCATCTGTCCCTAGGCTTGCACACTACTTCATATAACTTAAGCTAACAACAATAAAAACACACACACACACACACACACACACACACACACACACACACACACACCTGCCCAAGGGAGGACGCTAAAACTCCGACGAGGAAGCCGTGCGAACCGTGGCAATGTCCCTAAACAACGCGTCCACCCCGCGCGGCTTACTTTTGCACACAAGGAACAAATTCCGCAACTGTATAAATATTTGACTATTTGTCTTATGTATTAGACGTGATATCAGACGCTGAAAATGTGTTAAAAGTAATTTTAAGTGATTTCTGTTTCACAACTTCAGATCGGTAGACGAATTTCTGAGTAGATCTTATTTGTGAGATAAGTCACCTCGAAAGAACGAAAACACGGTGATAATCGTCACTAGATGATAAAACTATTGCAGTTCTTCCCATCTTCGGAGATACGTCAAGTATACTACACGGAGTTTTGGGCTGACAAAGTTTTCAGTTCATTTGCTGACAATCCAAGAAAATGAAGGAGATACTGCGCCCATGAAAATACAGCCTTTGTCTCAGACTTCCTTGAATATATAAAATTCCTTGTGGGTGAAGTTTTAATTTACATTAATATTAAAGTATAAGTAGGAATCCAATAATGTAAATGACCAGCATGTAGCCATTTTTTCAGTAAGAAAATGTATCGTATTTGTAAACTTACAGACATGTCCCACAGCGTAGCGAGCTGTTGGTATCATTCACGGGACAGGCAAAAAGTAACGAACTAATAACTCTGCTGTAATTTTGCAAGTAAAATCGGGGATTATTTGTCTGGAGAACAGGATTGAGGACTTAATCTACAGCCTAGTGCATATTTTAGTGTGTCTGCTGCAAACCCCCATATTCCCGTGACGAACTGGAGACCTAGTAGATCGCTTCCTATACGTAACTCCATTATGCCTTCCGTGCACTACGCTCAACTGTGGCTACAGAAAAGGCAGACTGTAAATGTGACGCCGTAGCGAAATGGTTGCTTCAAGTACATAGCAGCTATTGCAGCCTTGCATATACAGTAACAATGTCCTTACGGTGTCTTTTACATTCTTTTTACATTACTGGTTACTTTCTCGATGAGAATATAAGACAACAAGCTGATATAATTTCTTCATATTACAAAACTGCTTATGCTAGATGGGGGTCCCTAACATGGCTTTAATAGGTAATGCTCTCACAGCTTTAATAATTCAAGCGTGGATCACACCCAGATTCGTAGCTTCGATCTGCAAGTACTTCTGTCACCGTCATCTTCGAATATAGTAATTAGTGAACTCGGTAATGCTTCATAATTGCTAAATAGGCATGGGAACTAGATACATTTCCTAACCTCCTTCTGCCCCTCACTCTATTCATCTCCTTTTCCCCCTTAGCTTTGTTCTCTTCCTCCTCCTCCACCACCTTCTATCTGTCTGTTACCTCCACAGCCCATCTCTCTGTCCACGCCCTCCTTCCCATCTCTCTCTCTCTCTCTCTCTCTCTCTCTCTCTCTCTCTCTCTCTCCATCTCCTCTTTCCCCCCACTCCTCTCTATCCATCTTACCTCCTCCCCCCTCTCTGACCTTGATCTTTGTTTATTGTTATTCCAAAAGGAACCTTGATTAGGCATTAAACCGCTTAGATATCTGGATCTGTGAGCGTAGTAGCTTCAATGAGAGCATGTCACATAGCTTTAATCTACGAACGGGTAGGGTTACAAAGTTTCCGACGATTCAGATTCCGCAGAATTATTCTAATCATAAGCCGATAACTCGAGAATATAGATTTCCTGTTTCCTGTTAAAACCAACTGCGAGGAAGGAAAAGAAACAGCACATTGCTATGTTACAACTTTTGTTTAAAATTAATTATCAGGAAAAGAATATATATAGGAGATACAATTCGTCTAATGATCTAATTGCCCTGTAGTCATAGTTAAAACCGCCCATTTCCGCAGCGCTTTCACGCAGTCATTTATAACAGAAACATTGTTGTTTAAAAGTGCAGACAGCCTGTATACGTCCTAACGTTAGAGTATCGTGTAAAAACTCTGAAGTAAATTGGTCGACAAATTTTCGAGATTTTATCGAGCAACATTTCGCCTTCATATAATACATACTCTATAAATTTATGTACCATATACATTAAATTATCTAGTCTGTGTCCTTCCGGACATTGGTTATAACATCGTGTAAAAATTTGAAGTAAGTCAATGGGAAACTTTTCGAGACTTTTGATAACAACGTTTCACCACTGTTATATGTTTTTATGTACCATATATACTCAGAATGATATGTAGCCTAGGTCCGTCCGAACATTTCTTAGATATATTGTGTAAAAATTTGATGTATCTGCGTCAAGATCTTTTCAACATTTTTGGTAATAACGTCAAACAAGGTTTTGTCTTCATACAATAGTATCGATTATAATAATGTTCAATTTACAGGAAAGATTCGACACGCTTTAACGTCCAGCCGATATCGATATGACAACAGATGGAGAACGAGCACATTAGGATAATATTATAGAATTCAATACGTATATCTGGATAGTCGCACGGAAATTGCAATGATCACGTATAAGAGCTTGCTGAATTCAGTCATTTTTGCAGATCAGTGATTATGTATTGAAACGAAACATGCTAGCGAAGTAATTAGATGCTGGATACCATTCTTTATGAGTAAAAAATGAAACATAGATACTACATTTGTATTTCACAAGGACGCAATAAAACCAGTAACGAAATATGTAAAAGTTTGAAGTGGAATTACACTGAAGTGCCATTTCGGTGCGGCAAGTTCCACTTTATTTCCTCAACGTGCTCTCGAATTAGTACACGCATGCGTTTTTCTGTCTGCTTGTGTTTGTGTGGGAGCGCACATGTATGTGGGTGAGACAGAGAGAGAGAGAGAGAGAGAGAGAGAGAGAGAGAGAGAGAGAGAGAGAGAGACGGTTGGCTTCATTATGAAGAAAGATACCCGCCGAGTCATGGGACGCGTAATAACAAAAAAACGCTGTATAATGTTAATGAAGGTATAATTAGTGTGTCGGTAGGGGAGGAAATGAATGCCTCTGGGAGAAACAAAGGCTTGCTCACCCTCACAACGTTTATGTGTTCCATTCATGGTATTAGGTTTTCGTCTATAAACAACGTTCCTTTCGCCGAGACGAGATTACTGACTGTGTCAGAGCAAAGTAAAAGAGGAAAGCAAATCTGGCAATGATCACAGCCACAGCCACGAAGCAAGCTCAGTAATCTTTGTATTCTGGGTTGAGCACAGTGCAGCACACGTACTCAATAACAGGAGGTTAATGAACTCGTGCGTCTGATACCGCTATCAAACGTACTTTGAAATTGTATCTGTGTGTCATAAAAATATAATACCTTTCAGAAATATCTCATTTAGATGGTCTCCACGCAACTATTCACACAATTCCTTTCTCTCTCTCTCTCTCTCTCTCTCTCTCTCTCTCTCTCTCTCTCTCCCTTTTTCGTCTCTCTAATAAACTTTCAACCGAACGTTTTTATCGTTCCATAAGACAGAATATTATGTCTAATGCAACTGTTAAGAGATCTATGGACATACCAAATAAATTTTAAGGAGGTAAATGGAAATCGTGTACGAGGGTATCGTGTGGACTGTTTTTAGGTACTGATCGACTTCCTCGTATTGCACAAAGACATGTTAAATAAAGAGGTATAATGCTCATATTAAACTGTCAAATATATTCGATCAATTTTTACTACGTCTAGGATCACGCTCCAGCTGTTATAACAGATAGGATAAAAGCATCTCAGTTCACCGTCAAATATTTTATTAAAGGTCTCTGTCAGTGTTGCTTAGAGGTGTCACATGGGCCTAAAGAACGCAGAGGCGCGCTACTAGATTCGTAATTGACCGGTGACGAAGTATGAGAGAGTCACGCAAATGCTCAGTGAGCGTAAATGGAAATTTTTTAGGAGGAAAGGTGACACATATTTCGTGGTCTGTTGCAAAAGTATGTACTGCTTTCATCCCACATTCCGCGGGAAAGTAAACACTAAAAATAAAGTAAGAGAGACCCGAGTAAGCACAGAAGAAGAGAATAGAATGTTGAACAAGCGTCGCTGAACAAATATTCTTACACTCAAAACAACTTCTGGAGGGGAGAGAGTTCCATTCCTCGGTAAGTCATACGCAGAGTGATCCCGTAAGGTAATGTACGGGATAAAGGATACAACGGAAACAAAACGTTAACTTTACTGACACTTCTAGAAGTTCAGTTAAAGGGAATGAAAGAGTAGGGGAAGATATTTCTCAGACAGGAGGCAGCAAGAAAGTGCACCTAGAAGCAGATATGGAGACCCTTTTGATGTGGCGACTGCAAGAGGACCCTTGCAGGGAGATACAACAAACGCATTACTAAACGACTAACCCGGTGCAAGGTCACCCAACGGCTGTTGAAGATTACCTAACTAACGACTTCAAGGAGAAACAAAAATTTTATTTTCAATATTTCATGTAATTATTTACCGAATCTGACAAATTAAAATGCTTTTTAATGTACTCGTGAAGAGGTGTAATCTTATGTCAAAGGTTTAACAAAGTAAAGAAAGTATTACCGTTAGAAACTGAATATGACTTGAGGGCGCACACCTCGTGACGGGCTTATTACCCAGACTATATTCATCCATTATTTTAGAATGAGAGCATTTAGAGACTTGCAACCAGCTTTGCACGTTGTTTCAAACCCGTACGTAACACTTTCTCGCTGACTCCCTACCCCCACAAAATAATGAAAGAAAAAAAGTTTATCGCTTGATACAGCTCTTTTTTCATGCAGCAAACCTGCTCATCAGGGATGTCGTTTGTATTGATTACTTCTTTAATACCAACTCTACTCAAAACGTATTTTTCAGTTACTACTATTCACTGTACCTGCAAAATTATATCATTGTACGACACAAGTTCGGGAGATATGACGTTTTACACGTGGGACTTCGATTGTTTAAAGGATCTGCGATGGGGTTTTACTGGTATGTGGTAATGTTACTTCATTACAACACCCTCATGAACTAGTATATGTTGCTCTCGGGATAGCTAAAAGCAATTCTGGTAATCTCCTTGCCCTGCCGACGCTTTCCAGCACCCACTTCTTAGCATCTCATCGTCCTAACGTAAACGGTGCGTTCACGAGCGTACCACAAGCCCACCTACATCCATGATTAGTGTGCTACCAACTTAAACTACTGTCGAGAATGGCAGGAACGTTGTACCTTGTACCGTCTGAAAATGTAATTAGAAAATTTGCGGAAGCATTAAAAGTCGCCATTCTTGTCACTAGTTCGATACGCCACGTTACAGTGTCCTCTCCAATTCCAAGTTCATCACCTTATATTCAATATCCTCAGTTATTAGTTGGATCTATTCCAGTTCCTACATTCCAGTGCTGCTTTTGCCCTCAGCGAGTACTAAAGTTCCTTGATGTTATTCCTTGATGTCTTGAGATATGTCATTGTCACTTCTTCTATAGCCGTTAGCGTTTTCCTCATATTTCTTTCATGTATGATTCTGCTTAGAATCACCTCATTTCGTTTCTTATCAGGCCATTTAATTCTCATCACTGTTCTGTAACACCACATCACAACTGCTCCAGTTTCCTACTTTTTCGATGTATCCACTTTCCATGATTTGCATCTGTTAGGTGCTGTATTCCAGACGTATATTCTCAGAAATTTGTTTCTCAGTTTGAAACTTGTTTGATACTTCTTTTGACAAAGTACGTTCTCTCCTCTTCTGCATTATATCTTCTTTGATTTGTTCACATGCGTTATTTTGTTTCTGATATAGGAGAATTCCTTTCCTTCGTGCCTACATGGTTTCCAAGTTAAGTTCTGCCTGCTCCTTCATACATTCGCCTTTATTTGGTGCACTCTCGATCAAAATTTTGTGCCGAGCAAACTCTTCATTCCCTTCAACACGTCCTGTAATTCTTCCTTTTGTCCCCAAATAATAGCACTATCATTAGTGTATCTTACCATTGACATTCTTTTGGCCTGAATTTTAGTCCCATTTCTGTTCCATCTGAGTAATGTGGATGGCCCTAGCTAAAGATCGTAATAGACGACGAAGTCCAGAGGAAGTCTTTGTCCAGCAACAGTTTATGTAAAATGGCTGACTACACAAACAAAAAAGCCCACGCAGTCTGAGTGGAACAGGTATGTACTGCCTGCTGAACCTCTTATGTATAAAGGAAAGTTATTAAATAAGTTACAGATCTTGTTGTTTCTTTATTTATAACACAGTAACCCAGTTTATCAGCAAACTCATTCCGCTTGTCCACTCCTTTCTACTGTCCTCCAGTTATTAAAAGAAATTACACAGACTATGCGTACTGTCTAACCGGAACACCATGACTATTATATAACTGATTGCTTTTATTGTACATTTTAGCTTCGGGTCACACAAAACTGTGTGATCTGAAGCTGAAAAATACAATAAAAGAAGAAAAACTTGTTTGTCGTGGCTTGTAACTACTTTCCCATTACCTTCGTGACCCAAGCCGCACCTCTAAGCCTTTGCCCCGAGAAATGTCCTTTCAGAGGACCAAACAACTTATTATCTGTTGGCGTCATGTTCAAAAAGTATGACCTGTATTTAAACAGCTTGTGTTTCAGATGACATGGTGTATACTTGTGATACATAGGAATCAGGCAGTGCGTTGCCTTGGAGGAGCAGCAGCGTCTGTTGTGAAAGGAATCTACAACTTCTTGATCGTATGACAAGCTTCAACTGCTTTACCAGCATGTTCCTGTAGCAAGAACGCGTTATAGTTATACCCTTTTAATTGCAATGCACCGGCACACCCAAAACATCGTCATAACGAATTTCCTATTGCAGGCACATGTACTGAACTTATTGTTAACCCGAGATGTTCTATGTTCAAATGCGTGAATTTTCTGTATTTCAGGTTCATATAGTTACACTAAGGCTTTCAACGCCTGCACCCTCTCTGCGGGCATAACTGCAGTAGTTTCTGAGGTACTGTCTACGATGCACCCTTGTAATCGTCCGACAGCCATCTTGGTACCCATTGGTCACACGTTTTACTGTAATCAGTGCCATCATGTGCAGAGCTCTGGTTCTCGCTGGATTAACACGAAATTCCATAAATAATGGCGCGCCTGTGGGGACGATCTCTCCGGTCGAGTACCGTGCGAGGTGGCGCAGTGGTTAGCACACTGGACTCGCGTTCAGGAGGACGACGGTTCAATTCCGCGTCCGGCCATCATGATTTAGTTTTTCCATGATTTCCCTAAATCACTCCAGGCAAATGCTGGGATGGTTCCTTTGAAAGGGCACAGCCGACTTCCTTCCCCATCCTTTCGTAATCCGATGAGACCGATGACCTCGCCTTTTGGTCTCTTCCCCCAAACAACCCAACCCCAATCTCTGGTTGATCTGCTATTCTTCCCTCACAGGTCGTAAGCACGCTATACTGGCTTTCCACTCCCATTTTCGTCGCTGACATTGTGTCTTCCGTTTGTGAACCTTTCCACCCAAAGCGCTTCACTTAGACTGTTATTCTTGTAATTGATCCCAGTTCTGTAGCAGGTTTAAAGTTCAGGTCGTTTTCTACCCTGTGACGACGAAAAAATGCACTGACAGAAATGGAGTATGTTGCACAATGGTCACCTTGAACGATTCTCACCAACTTAATACTCAAGTATTTCCATACCTGTGGTATATGTCAATTAAATTTTCAATTTTATGGCAACTTACGTGCAATAATTTCGGCGAATTCTTCAACTGAAGAAGAATAGTGCGAATATAATATGTTAGTAGGGTGTATTCGCAACACAGGACGTTCGTGGGATGTGTAAGTGCAGCTTATCGCCCGTTTGCAGAGTATGAGTAATATCGAATCATTGACATGAGGAACATGGCATTAGCATGCCGGCAAGTCGCACAGGCCCCTGACTGTAGTACAGCGGCTGTAGACCAGTGGCGAGGAGGTGGACTTAGGACAAACGTGTGGCAGGAAGAATAGGAACGAGTCCCCACAGAAGGACTACACGACGAGAAGATCGTAGGGCTGTTCGACTGCCTCTTCAAAACGTACGGGTGACAACAGCTGAAATCGGGCAGTGTGTCAACACTAATCTTTGAGAACGGATTATTGGAAACAGGGTCGAGATTTCCAATAGCCATCGGGCATTTGCCGCTGATACCAACTGCATTTGGCCTGACGCGAGACGAGAAGCTGTGGCACGAATAACGTTATCAGTAGACTTTACTCCAATGTCCTGGAATAAATTCCATACTTTCCCGTATTGTCTCATAAAGTGAGGGCTTGTGATACTATTTTATGGTGATCCGTCTATCTGATGGGAGTCAGTTGGGACACTGAGTAGCGTTCTGTGATGTGGAGCGACGAGTCTCACTTCTGCACTGTGCGAAAGAATTACAGGGTCCCTTTTCTGAAACCTCGTCAGTTTCCCCCATGGCGACGTACGAGTGTAAAACTTGGCTCAAAGATAGGGGCTGTCTACGGCTGTAATGGAGCAAAAGCGTGGCGCTCTGCGACGTTACTCCTGGGACTCGGCAACGCTTCAAATGGTAGGGTGTCGATGTTTGGAAAACGGAAAGGCAAGAGCTCAGAAGTTCATGCAAGGTGTAAGGTCGTCGCCTCGCCCCCCCCCCCCCCCCCCTCCCCTTCCCGTCCTCGCTCCTGCCTACCCACGCTTTAACGATTTTCGAGATGGCGCTGTGATGGAGATTAGTGCCGCGACACACAGCGTTGACATCACGCTACTTTCCCTCCAAACATGGTTCCGCTCAGAATATACAGGAAAAGATCAAGAAAAGTGACATAATGGGCGTCAATGAAACCATTCCTTCCCTAGGGTCGCTCGTTATAACACATATCGCGATCGAAAATGACAGCTCGCAGTGCGACGTCCAACAGAACGACGTTCTTGATAACTTTTGACACTGCTCACATCTCCGAACGATTGAACCCTTCTCTAAGGACATTGTGGGGCTGCAGCCACATTATACATGTTCGGACACTTTTGGAGTGTAGGACGATTGCAATATTTGCTTTAGTATACAGGGTGGAACCACTAAGAACTGCAAAGAACTATTTGAGGATATTTGAAATGATTTTGACACCTCCCGTTTTTTGGCCTCTTGTACCTAATTAGGGGTGCCGGGGGAAGAGGTTGCGACATTAACATGTGCGTGATTACAACGGAAAGGCTCCCTGTAATACACCCCAGTTCAGCGACACCCTTAGCTGCCAACTGTGCACTTCCGTGGTATTCCAATGCGCCTGTCCTTATGTTGGTTAGGTTTAAGTAGTTCTAAGTTCTACGGGACTGATGACCTCATGTGTTACGTCCCATAGAGCTTAGAGCCATTTAAACCAACCCAGGCGCCTGCACCGGGCCAAGCACTCATCATCCTTAACTGGGTGCTGCTTGCAGTCATGCAGACTGAGTTGCGTCGATGGCGTTCTCTGCCTGCAGTCGCTTAGCAATCAGCTAAGTGTTGTCTCTGCACAGGCATATTTTTAGACTGCTCACCAGAGGTGCACAGGTTGCATTGATTGCGTTACTGAACTGGGGAGATCTTAGATGGATCCTTTGCCATTTTATTCACACACATGTCAGTTTCACATCCCCCCCCCCCCAGCCCCACCCCCCATGATTACGCCACAGATGGGTGCAAAATAGGAGGCATGAAAAAGACTAAACAACCTTTCCCGTTTCATATCGCGTTCAAATTTTTCTGAATGGTTTGCGCGGTTCTTATATACTACAGCGAAAGCTGCTGCTACGCTACACTCCAAAGGGTACAGATCACGTTCAGTTGTGCTGTAGCACCATGATGTCCTAAAACAAAGATTAAATCATTCCGGGGGGGGGGGGGGGGGGGTTTGGGCAGGGTGGCATGTGTCAGAGGACTGTCAAGATGCCGTTCTGTTGCACATCGAGCCATCGAACTGTTAACTGTAGTATACGGTCAGAAAATGTGTGTGTAAATAAAAGCCGCAAGAAAGGGGGTGGTATCATTGACACCATTTGTCCTACCTCCTGAGACTTTTTCACGTCGTTCCTTGGCTGAGGTATGTTTGAAATATTTTCCTCGGCCACCTAGAAGAAAAGCATATGACTTCAATGGTGGGTGTTGCGGTTTTGACCTCCATCGCAGAGCCGTCAAGAGAAGAGCTGAGACGTGACTAAGTGGGTGGAAACGACCTTCCCTCGTGTGCCATGTCTGCGGTGGCGTTGGACAGCATTGTGATGGAGGTTGGTGCCAATGTAAAATCATTTACCCACCTTGCATCTCAGGCGAACTTACAGTCACTCGCCTTTTTTTTTTATGTGTCGACACTTTGCTGTTTCAAGCGGCGTGCCGGCCAGAGTGGCCGAGCGGTTCTAGGCGCTACAGTGTGCAACAGCGCGACCGCTACGGTCGCAGGTTCGAATCCTGCCTCGGGCATGGATGTATGTAAAGTCCTTAGGTTAGTTAGGTTTAAGTAGTTCTACGTTCTAGGGGAGTAATAACCTCAGACGTTAAGTCCCATGGTGCTCAGAGTCATTTCTCAATCAACGGCGGTGAATGAGAAATGGAGGGTGACGTCGCAGTGCGTCATCCTTTTGCATCACTACAGAGGAAGGTTGAAAGCACCTTTGTCAAATTTATAACTTCCGTGTCGCATTGGGTGAATATGACATGGTTTCAAAAAAATGACCCTTTAATTCTTTGGCGCAGTGTGTTTTTGACGATCAGATGGGCGCTAACATGTTCGCAGACAACTTGTTGAAGGATGCAGTGGTTGTTGAGATCCATACCTCTCCAACACCTCGATTAATGATATAACCAGCTATTGGATATGACAGCAGGACTGGTTTGGTAATTGTTGGAAAAAGAGTGTATGCTGGTCAGTATGTGGTAAGAATGGTAATGCACTTCATGGTAAGTCTAACAAATGGCACATTCCAGTAGAGTGATGCTAGACTCCCACTGCAGTTCAGACCACAAACGCATTGAGGTATGTACGACCGTTCACTGGCCTGCTTAATTCACTCTTTTGTCACACACAGAGGATGTTTGGGATGCGCTGTGGAGACACACATTTTCATACTAGCCCCCTGGCAGCAGTCTTCATGATCTGACACAGCATGCGTTTCAGGTGTTGTAACAAATTCCTCAATGTGACTTTTGGCGCTGTTTTCTCCCGTGCCACAATGCATACAAGTGTTTGTTCTTTAACATGGAAGTCACACGTCATACTGTTGGTGGTGATGGTCGTCAGTTCTGAATTGAATGGAAGTTGAATCATGTAAGATACGTCATGTGATGGACATCTCCGCAAAATATGATATTGGATTAGTTTTCCATGGTGTAACATCTTTGATCACCGTATTTGTAATATAATGTTAGTGGTGCGGCCACGTTATATCCATTAGATCTGAAGCGCACACAACTCCATCGTGGGTTTGTGTCACACTATTAGAACCAGCGTTACTTCTATAATACAATTTTTTTTGAGCACGTTTCTATAAGAAACTTGTAATACATTTCATGCTGTTTAATGACTGATTCTTGGAGGTGAAGGTGCAGATGTAGATGGACTATTCATATAAATGTCGGAAAAGAAAAGATTATGCCGCGCCAGTAAATGATTAGGAGCCCCAGTGATGCCACCCATGAACTGGAAAGAGCAACACAACAACAGAGCAGGCAAACTATTCCTTAATGGACGCTAACCGCCTAGGGCAAGTGGAAGACGCGTGCTCAGAACCGACTGAGTAAGAAGCGGACACCGTACGATCCAACGTCTCGACATTAAATTTAGTGGAAGCAGAACAAAGCCACTGCAATTACGCAGGAATTTCCACCAAGCGAAGAACTGGCGGAGGTCTTCAAACAGAGGCGGTTAGCGACAGCCATCTGTTGTCGTCTCTCAATGGCCGTTTTTGTGAATCGGACTGTTTTCGAACCAGATGGTACGGTTCTGAATGGAGCAGAAGACTTGATATCTGCAGGGTCACCTTGCGTCGAAAACACAAAAACATCTCCTACTGACAGAGTGTTGCAAACAATTCCATCAAAGGAAGTCTAGAAGCAAATTGAGAATAATTGTAGACGAAGCAGCAACGAGGCAATGTTGTTTCTGGATTTTTTTTTGTTTTTCCGTTAACTATTTTGCAGGTTACAGTAGGCTCCTCATTTTTAAATTAATGATTTTTGGCTCGTTGCCTGTCACTACAGACGAAGTTGCATGGTGCTATTCGAGAGGTCATGTGCCAGCGAAGAGTATCATCCTCTCCCTTTTCTCGCCATTATGAAGCACTAACACACTCAATGCAGACAGTTACGCTCAGCGATTGGAAGAGACGGTTTTTTGCGGAGGAACAAAACCGTTTGCGATTAGGCATCTGAACAACCCCATGAATTTTCTCCTACTCAGTGTCATCTTGACGTACTACGGGGTCAATAACGCACTGACATAGCGCGATTGTTCGCTAGACACCAGATACGAAGAATCACTTCTTCGGTTACCGTGGAATCACAGATGAAGAAGTGCCAACAACACGTTTATTTGGCAGAAGTCATACAGCCGATGCAGACAATGTCACAGTGGCGTGCGATGACTGGACGGAGACATGGGGTGTTTTTTACTTCATGTGACATTGCAGTAAAACCGTTGCCAAATACTGATCCAAATAGTTTCATGTGAGTTTATTGAATTGTGCTAGGAAAGTGGTAAAGAGGTTTCTAGTTTCTAACAATTTTGTCAATGTCTAAGCGTCACTTTTCAAAAGAGAGTTTTTACATTTACATCTCAGTGAAACCTACAAAAGTTAACATGAATGTGTACGTGATGTAACTTTATGCTCACTAGTGAACGATATTAACTTCCAACTGTTGAGGTGACTTTTCGGTAACATATACTACGAGGTGGGGTCTCTGGACCCCTGAGTTTAGCCCAACATTTAAGACGCAAATCATTTGAAATTTTTATTTTAAGTTACGTAATAATTATTTTTACAATTATTTAAGTGTTCATTAAATCCTCCTTGTTAATTTAATTGCAATAAATAATTCCCGCGGTATTTTCCTTTTATCATACAAAATAGTTCGTATAATCGCTCTGTTAGACAACTGAATTTTACGCTCTGAAAAATTGTAGTATATCTGTAGCAACTAAATGTTCACATGAAACTAAATAACAGGGTTGAAACTTGCTGTAAAAGTTATACTCTACGGCCATAAAAAGAAACCGCAAAACTGGCATTCAGTGCTGTGATTTACATTTTTTTTATCATCACTCAGGACATATTTGATTTTAATTGACTTTTCAGCTACTTTATTGAAGAAACAAAAATATCCCCATCACAGTTGTTCTTAAGTTCTTCCTCTGGGTGAACTTCCTGTAAGCCAGCAGAACTGTGTTCACTGACTATTATAGAATCTTCGCCTATTTCGTCTGTTTATTGATCTACTGACATCTAGGTCCATCAGCGGAATAACCTGTCATCAAACTTAGGATTGTTAAAACTGACTTGCTACAGCCAACACATTCTGTGCTACACTGAAGAAACAAGGTACGTAGTTCACTAGCGCGGTGTAAGCGACCCCGTCACGTGTCAATAACACGTGTCAACAACAAACAAAGAAGGCAACAATGTAACCTACAGCAAAACATTACAGGATAGGTAATTTAAGGAGGGTAGGAGAGGTTTAAAATTATTCCGGTAGAACTGAACTTGCAGAGGGAGATCGCAAATATTCGCGCGGTTTGAGAGACCACAACTCGCTTTTAAGGGGCGATAAATTCTAGGTTGTCGCAACAGCATTCGAAAATTAGGCATCGGTACCAGTACAGTCTGCTTCCAAACGCACTCAACACCTCTCTTCTCACGCGGAAACGCGGGCTGGCTACTTCACAGCAAAAAAATGGTTGAAATGACTATGAGCATTATGGGAGGTCATCAGTCCCCTAAAATTTAGAACTGCTTAAACCTAACTAACCTAAGGACATCAGCCGGCCGGTGTGGCCGAGCGGTTGTAGGCGCTACAGTCTGGAACCGCGCGACCGCTACGGTCGCAGGTTCGAATTCTGCCTGGGGCATGGATGTGTGTGATGTTTTTAGGTTAGTTAGGTTTAAGTAGTTCTAAGTTCTAGGGGACTGATCACCTCAGATGTCAAGTCCTGTAGTGCTCAGAGCCATTTCAACCATTTTTAAGCACATCACACACATCCATGCCCGAGGCAGGATTCGAACCTGCGACCGTAGCGGTCGCTCGGTTCCAGACTGAAGCGCCTAGAACGCTCGGCCACAACGGCTGGCACTTCACAACAGCATAAACTTTTAAATCCAGAGACTCTGCTTCATACCTGCACTCAGGAAAAGCGTTATATGTGGCCAGTATTGCATACAAAATTACCACTTCTCATACTGTAACAACTTTTCAATAGTTACACTGTAAGCATAATTCATGTGTTGACTCCGTTGCCGTACAGTGCCTGATGATCAGGCGATCTAAACGGTAGTTGACATAGATTTATTTCATCAGCAGCCCATGGCGGTTCTGAAATAACAGGTTGTTTACTTTTTTTCAAATACTGACATGCTGTCAGGGCACAAAATGTAGAAAATATGTTGGGAACAAAATCGATGCCAAGATCTTTTTTTGGCTCTTCGTTTTCCTTTCCGCATCTCTTGTGCTGCATCGCGTGTTCTCCCCCATGCCTTGAGCTTTACGAAATGCGACGGTGAAAATTTTGAGTCGTCGCTGCTTTAGTGATTTTCATCGATTTATGGAAAGTAGGTGTGTTTTACAGCTGGCAGACCCTGGTACTGGCCGTAAACTCCCAGTCGCAAAGGCAAGCGACTCCAGTAGGAAACGGCGCTGGCGTCGTAAAGCGAGCGAGGTGCGCGTCGAGCCGCCCTCCCCCACTGGTTGCGTGTTACAGGGCCCAGCGTGGCGTGTGTAAACGGCCCGGCCTCTGGGACGTTGTCCCCCTTCTGCAGCGGCCGGTCGTTACACACGCCAATTGATGCTCGCCCGCCGCTTTGCCAGACACTCGCTGCTGCTTTTATCTGTCCACTCCACGCGGTTGGTAGCTCCGTATATACAGCGGCAAGCAAGACTAGCTACCTCGCCCAGAGCTAAAGAGTCTGCCATGTTCCTAGTAACGGGCAACGAGTGAGGTGGCTCAGTGGCTTCCATTCAGCAGGAAAGAATTTCATATCACTCCAGTTATTTAAGAACTGTACCACTTTCGATTAACTATACGACGGTATTAATAACCCATAGACACCTCTTACCCGATGACAGCGGCGAAGCGTGCTAGGGAACAACACTTCTGTTAGACTGTTACTGGACAGAGGCTTATGAGTGGGCTCAGGAAAAATTGGTCTCTCTCTGATATATTGTGTGTGTGTGTGTGTGTGTGTGTGTGTGTGTGTGTGTGTGTGTGTGTGAGAGAGAGAGAGAGAGAGAGAGAGAGAGAGAGAGAGAGAGAGAGAGAGAGAGAGACATAACTAACCGGGGACCTTTACCAATAGCACATAGTGTGGCGAAATTTCCTAACCCAGTCTTTTCTCAGCTATGCTTTACCTAAAATTGGAAGTCTGAAGTACAACAGGCGAGCCTACTTAATTGGTATATTGTATGAAAATATTTATCTGCACCTCACTCTTTTTGTAGTTTTTCTGTAATACTTGGGAACATTTTTATTACTGATTTTAAAAAAGTTACTTATCCTGTTGAAACGTCCCCATAGAAAAATTAATGAATTTTTGTGCTGATAAACCCCTCTTACATTATTTGATTTTCAAACAGCTGAGCAGAACTGAAACGTACTCAGACATTTCGCTCTTTACCTATTCTGATCAACACTAAACTGACACACAATTTTTTTTTAGCGCAACGCAATCTGACTTTCAATAATCCCTACAAAAGAATGGCCCTGACTTAACATTAACCTATACCTTTCACAAATCACTTACCTCACAAAAATCTTAGTTACTCGAACCACTGCAATACAGCGAGCGAAACTACTGCCAGCTAAATAAAAGATTCAAACTACTGAAGGCACTAATTGCTGATAGGGATAGTTAGCAAATGATAGATTTTGATAGACAACAAACAATGTATTTACCTTAATAGTGTTCAAAAGTCACAATATATATAGCAGTTCATGACATCCAGTCTTACAAATGTACTGTCTCTGATGGACACACGTCCAGACCATCCGCTCTCAAAACTCCGCCATTTCTCTCCCCACATCCACCACTGTCGGCGACTCACCTCCAAGTGCGCAGCGCTACGCGCTGTTAACAGCCAATTGCCCAACGCTACAATGGCGAGTATTCCAACAATGCTAACCAGCCACAGACTTCACACAGCACAGTCAGTGATTTTCATATAGAGCGCTACATGGCGTTACCAACATAAAAACCTAAACAGCCTACTTACACTGTAAATTCTATTTGTTTCATTTGACCTAAAATAGCATACATTTCGCTCTTTGCAATATTTTGGTTACGAAAATTCTCGTAATCCCTGCAGTTGGTTGACAGCCTGCTGGATTTCGGACAGTTGTTCTTCCAGAAAATTTCGAAGAGCTACGCCCGTTGGAGTAGCGGTGCTGTAGACGGGTTTGCGGTGGGCTACAACCCCTCTTCAAAATTTCCGTAGATTCCACGGAACATGACGGCTTGTTGACGGGGCGGGAAAGCTAGTTGAATGACGTACTAAAAGTATAAAATTTTGGTTTGAGGAACACAGTGTTCCTTACTGAGGAAGGACTCGACACTTCTTGCAGCCCGAAAGGAATTAAGTCGCTGACCGTGCTCAGGAGTGACCCACACTCCAGCAGTTCTTTAGTTACTTTATGACCATTACGGCAGCGAAATTCAATACCGACTCCAGTAGACCTGTCCGCACTTGTAGTCTCGCGGTCGCGTTCTCAATTCCCGAGCACATGGTCCCGGGTTCGATTCCCGGCGGGATCAGGGATTTTCGCCAGCCTCGAGATGACTGGGTGTAAAACTAGATCGCCGCTTTTGTCAGGAGACAATTTTTTTAAAATCGGTAGCTTACTGACCAATGTGTACGTTGCTTCTCGTAACCCCTGCCCACCTCCATAGTCTTTTCATTAATCAATTTAGAGCATCGTGCAAAGTAGGAATGAATTCGATCTCCTTGCACGGCCAATAACGAGACCGGATATCTTAATTTTGCCATGGACAGGGCACAAGTTTGAGACAGTGCCCTCCCCCCAGTTGAAAGCAGTCACTTTCAATAAACACCAGTTATATCATCTCAACTTCTACTAACAGTTCTTGCTAGTGGAGCATCGCATTAGGAACGCTGGCTTCACTGTGTACTTGTTATTTTATTTGAAAGGCTGGGCACATCTTTGCCCCTGTCTTCCAAGTCGTAACCTCATGTGTTCAAAGGAATTAACATCAAACAGCTAGATATGTAATCGTAATCCAGTATTTTCCCTTCGAAGAAACACTGGCTTATTCACGTGCTGAATCATACTGCATGCAAAAGTGGACAACACCATGGAAGCACCAAAAACACAACACATTCCCATGGCTGATACGATGCAGGGAAACCGCTGGCATTCGAACAGCTTCCAGTCGTCTCGCAATTCATAAATATAGATCCTGTATGGTTTTCAAGGTAACCTAACACTATTCTTCCTGCAAAACTGTGCCTAGTTCGGGAAAAGACCATTCTTGTGGATAGCGATCGCACACTCTTCTCTCCAGAGTAGACCAAAAAGGCTCCCTAATATTGATCCCGCCCTGGTTGCGGATTTTCTCCGCCCGGGGACTGGGTTTTCGTTTTCTCCTCGTCATTTCATCATTATCGTCATCATTCACGACAGTGGATACATTGGATTGTGTAAAAATTCAACTGTTTAAGACTTTGTACGGTCGCTGATGAAAGGGCACTTGAGAGCCCAACAAACCAGACATCATCATCATCAGTAATATTGAGACCTGGTGACTGCGGTCGCCAGGGATGATCCGACAATTCTTCCTCATGCTCAGAAAGCCACTCCCGGACGACTCGAGTGCCATGAACAGGAGCCCTCTTGTATTCCAGCAAAGCGTCACCACTGGTGCAAACATTGTACCATGGGATGGACCTGATCAGCCAAAATGGTCGCATAATCCTTGGCACTAATACCAGTTTGCAGAGTAACCAAGGGGCCTATGGATCACCCCGATATGGCTGTCCAAACCATCATCGAACCACCGCCCTGTTCCACTTTTGGGACGTAAACTCGGCCAGAAGTTAGAAACGGTGTGAAACACTCATCCGACCAAATGTCATTCTTCCATTGCACCATAGTTCAGGCGTTATGGCTTCGGCAGCACGTTCCCTACTAAGGGTATTTTCCATCAGTGACGAGTGATTTTAGAAATAGAGCCCGCCCTGCAATTCCCTGCTTATGGAGCTCCTTTCGCGTTGTTATGGTGCTAACAAAGTTCGCGATTGTGATATTCAGTTGTGTAATGGCTTCTGCAGCCGTCATCCTCTTCCAGCGCTCTTTATTTACCGTCGGTCACGGTCACTCAACCCACACCTCCGTCCGCATAGTGACTTAGCGGATGATACTTTTCCGCTCTCCCTGTATGCGTTATAAATTTTCGATACGGTGCCTCCTGGAGAACCAAACACATCGACTGCGGTGGTGCAGGAACACCCGCCATACGAGCACCAAAAATTGGCCCATGCTTCAGTTCACTTAGCTCTGACACAAAGGACTCTCAACTACACAGATCACCGTCCAAAACCTATACCTCCAATACATACATTTTGGCTTGCCTTGTTTCCTTACGCTGCGCGCGGTAGGTGCTGTAGGGTAACGCGGCGACATGCTGAGCGCCGCCCTGCACAGGCGTCCCTGAGATGACGGATGTGGGGGCGGTCGGCGTACTTGACACGTGGCACCTGTGTCAACATACGTGTCACTGCCCCCGGGCGGGCCGGAAGGAATGTAGCGCCCTGTGGTGACAGCACGCTCGCAGCTAACGTGTCCTGCTCCTCTTCCGCCACAACTTTGTGTGACAGGCCCCTAAAAGCTAGATGTAGAAGCCGTTGGTTATAAACATTAGATGTCAAAAAGGCGAATGGATATGTGTAACACCGACAGTTCCAAAACACAATGTTTGATACGGCAGAAGGAGGGTTAATAGAGCTGCTAATAATCTCAATTTACGTAATGGATTTATGATACAGAGTCAGCAATACTTTTAGCTTGTTCGGTGACGATGCCCACAAGAAAGTATGAAGTATATTGTCGCTGCGCGATAGTAATGAAATGTATTATGACTCAAAACTATTTTTCCTTGAATAAGAAACATTAAATGCAAGACAGTATCCGCAACAAAGAGAAAATCGGATCAGAGGAATAGTACTAATCTTACAGAACCTGACCTATCGGATTAATACCTAAGGAGAGCAGTATGAAGCTACAAGAATCGTAAAAGAAAAAAAAAGTGGAAGGTGAATCAAAGCAAAGGATTTTTTTATCTACATCTGCATCTACATGGATACTCTGCAAATCACATTTAAGTGCCTGGTAGAGGGTTCATAGAACCACCTTCACAATTCTCTGTTATTCCGATCTCGTATAGCGCAACGAAAAACGCCTTTCTTTTAACGATTTCCAGCAAAAATCCTGTATCACATACTGTGACACTCTGTCTCATATTTCGCGATAATACGAACCTTGCTGCCTTTCTTTGAACTTTTTCAATGTACTCTGCCAGTCCTATCTGGTGAGGATCCCACACTGCGCATCAGTATTCTAAAAGAGGACGGATAAGCGTAGTGTAGGCAGTCTCCTTAGTAGGTCTGTTAAATTTCTAAGTGTCCTGCCAATAAAACGCAGTCTTTGGCTAGCTTTCCCCACAACTTTTTCTGTGTGTTGCTTCCAATTTAAGTTCGTAATTGTAATATCTAGGTATTTAGTTGAATTTACGGCTTTTAGATTAGAATTAATTATCGTGTAGCCGAAGTTTAACGAGTTCCTTTTAGCACTCATGTAGATGACCCTACACTTTTCGTTATTCATGGTCAACTGCCACTTTTTTCACCATTCAGATATTTTTTGTAAATCGTTTTGCAGTTTATTTTGATCTTCTGATGACTTTATCAGTCGATAAACGACAGCGTCATCTGCAAACAAACGAAGACGGCTGCTCAAATTGTCTCCCAAATCGTATATATAGATAAGGAACAGCAAAGGGCCTATAACACTACCTTGGGAAACCCAGAAATCACTTCTGTTTTACTCGATGACTTCCCGTCAGTTACTACAAACTGTGACACCTCTGACAGGAAATCACAAATCCAGTCACATTGTAATGCTGGTAATGTGCAGATGATCTGTTAATGAAGCTGCACACAAGCCGTTAATGCATCCTATTCTCGCTCTTAAAAGTGAGCCTAATAGAAGCAAAGCACAGCTCGATAGAGACCGACCGACCGCCCGCCACCTCATCATCTGCCAGTGGTGTCTTTGCCTCTCCAGGCCGTTTTCAGCGTTCTTGTTCTTTGATCCGCCACATCTCTCTTAAGTAGCTCCTCAAACTGTTTGACGAGGCGGAGTTCACCCGGTACCAATCGCCTCAACGAGGAAAAATTCCTAACAGTACCGGAAAACGAACTTGGGTCCTCCACATAGGATCCAGATTCGCTTGTGACCGAACTAGAAAGTCTGACAGAAGACGTCGGAAAAATTGCGAGGCGCGCTCCTAGAATCCTAACAGGTCCGTATACTCGACAGAAAGCGTAACAGAGATTCTCAGTGCACTTAAATGAGATCCTCTGGGAGTAAGGAGACGGTTTTCTCTCGAAAATCTGTAGTGTTAAATTGTAGAGCTAGGATTGGAAAGAAAGCGTAGAACAGTTTACTGCCTGTGTCATTTTTCCATTGCTCGATCCGCGAAGAGAATAGGATAGGGATCGGCTGATACTTGCACAAAATGCTCATCATCACGTAATGTACAACGGTCCCTGAAGAAAATTTACTACTCTAGAATCATTCGAAGATAGCGATTGTGCACTTAAGTCTTACAGAATGTCAACATTCATCATTCTTACCAAAATATTTTGAGAAATACCTTCTAAGGCAAAAATAACACAACTAAGGAATTGCCAGAATGGATTGGAAATCGTTAGATGTGATGTTCATGTACAGACAAACAAATGCCGAAGTACATTCTCAATGTAGATTTCTTACTGAGAGATCAGTCTGAATTTTTCAGGCATATAAATGCGATTTATAGGAGGTGTTGTTCACAAGGAGTAGGGTTGTGTTGGCGCAGTTTTTGCCCTCTCCTTTCTCTGACACTGATCATCAAAACTACAGCGCGGAAGTACACTCTATATGCAGTAGTCAAACGATACTACAGTTACTCACCTGAGACGACTAACATGCAACTCGCCGACATGAAAGGCTTTCAGTAGGTACAGGTAGATGCGATCAAGTGCATGAAAAGGTATCATAAAATTCTACTGTACTCCTACATCCATTGCGACCATTCGATCTATTATAAATAGATTTCTTCATATGAAAAGTGGTTTGTGAAATATAACCTACATTCTTCGCAATAAGATTTGGTTAAGACACAACATAATAAACACTTTCAGCCACAACGTGGAATTGCTTGAAATTATCCGTCCCTTTCCATGTCAGTCTTGTTACTTGTATTTAACGTTACAATCTATCTTGTAGTGGTTCAAGTTTTCGTATTTGGTTTCCTTTCTAGACATTATCCTCCGCTTCACTAACATCCACCTCTTATTCATACTGACGTAATATATGAAAGCAGTGCACGTTTTAATGTTGACATGTTTTTAGGAAAACCTTTCAAGAAATTCAGGTATTTCCATTTAATCAAGTGGTCAAAATACCTTGATTGTGATAAGCCGCTTTACTAACAAGATGCATTAATTAACTAAAACAGCCATATTCTCGTAATATTATGCCTCCAAAAAATCGGATTTCAATTTCGTAATCGCCCGAACGAACGAAACATACATCACAATATCAATGTTCAAATTTTATTTTGTCATTCTTCTAGCGATTTTCGTTTCCGGATGGTTTTAGCCCTTCCAACCCAACTTTGCGGTTCAACCAGTCAATACTACTAAATAAAGACAAGTATTTCTATAATCTTTTTAACAAAAATCTCTAAAAATAGACACTGAAGAGCCAAAGAAACTGGTGCACCTGCCTAACACCGTGTAGAGTCCCCGCGAGCACGCATAGTTCCGCAACAAAACATGTAATGGACTCGACTAATATCTGAAGTACTGCTGAAGGGATTTGACACCATGAATCCTGCAGGAGTGCCCATTAGTCCGTAAAAGCGCGAGGGGGTGGAGATCTCTTCTGAAGAGCACGTTGCAAAGCATCCCAGATATACTCAATAATGTTCATATCTGTGGTGTTTGGTGGCCAGGGGAAATGTTTAAACTCAGAAGATTGTTCCTGGAGCCACTCTCTAGCAATTCTGGACATGTGGGGCATCGCATTGTCCTGTTGGAATCGCCCAAGACCGTCGGAATGCACAATGGACAGGAATGGATGCAATTGGTCGGACAGGATGCTTACGTACGTGTCACGTATCAGAACCGTATCTGGGGTTCCATATAATTCCAACTGCACACGTCCCACACCATCACAGAGTCTACACAGGCCTGTCCCGTGCTGACATGCAGGGCCCGTGGATTCATGAGGTTGTCTCCATACCCGTACTCGTCCATCAGCTAGATACAATTTGAAACGAAACTCGTCCGACCCGGCAACATGGTTCCAGTCATCAACAGTCCAATGTCGGTGATGACGGGCCCAGGAGAGGCATAGAGCTTTGTGTCGTACACTCACCAAGGGAACACGGGTGGGCTTCGGCTCCGAAAGCCCATATCGATGATGTTTCGTTGAATGGTTCGCGCGCTGACACTTGTTGGTGGCCCTGAATTGAAATCTGCAGCAATTTTCGAAAGGATTGGACTTCTGCCAAGTTGAACGATTCTTTTCAGCCGTGGTTGGTTCCGCTCTCACAGTACCTTTTTCCGGCCGCAGCGACATGGGAGACTTGACGTTTTAATGGATTCCTGATTTTCGCGAAACAGTCTTACGGGAAAGTTCCCACACCATCGCTACCTCGAAGCTGCTGTGTCCCATCACTCTTGCGCCGACTATAACACCTTCCAACTGACTAAAATCTTGATACCCTGCCATTGTAGCAGCAGTAGTCTGTCTAACAACTGCGGCAGACACTTGTTGTCTTATATAGGCGTTGCCTACAGCAGCGACGTATTCTGCCTGTTTCATGTCTCTGTATTTGAATATGCATGCCTATACCGGTTTCTTTTGTGCTTCAGTGTATGTGTGTAATATACAAGAGAAATGGTCAGTATTCGGGGACATGACAAGAACGATCATTCGAAACAAAAATGTCCAATTATCATGGGCTCTAAAATAGATTCCTTAAAATCTGCGAGCACTTGTTCACGAAAAGAGATGTGTTTCGCAGTAGCGAAGGTGAACAAGTGGTCATAGCTGTTAAGGGATGCACTTTAGAGCCCATTCTTGCGGGACAATTTTTTCCATATTTTTGATCCACATACGAAAAGCAAATAACTTGCAGTGGAAGAGGTTTTTTTTGTTGTGTCATAGATGATGTAGTGCTCAAAGTTCTTAAGGTATACGTTTTAGAGCCCATGTTTTCTAGGCTTTTCTGCTTAGCGTCATCGTTCCTCTCATATCCATGAATATTCACTATTCCTACTGGAATACCCTGTGTAAAGGGGAAACGTCGTTACCAAAAATCTCGCAAGGTTCTCGATCGATATATATTTTTAAAATATACATGTAATATATAAAGGGGGAAATGTTGTTAACAAACTCTCGAAAAGCTCTTGACCGATTTGTTTCAAATTTTACATGATATGCTAATAAACATTCAGACGGACTTAGTACCTCTATTTTTTTTAAACGACAATGTACAGTTTTTTGTTAAAACCGACTGCGACAAAGAAAATGCTGAAGTTTGTAAAAGTGCACTTTCATTTTCTTCCACTCTGAAAATTTCAGCCAGAATAGTAGGAAATGTAAACAATCGGAAAAATTGTTTCTCCCTCAGACAAACATCAAAGAAAGATGTGCGTCACCTCGGTTCTCAGAACTCCTGAAGCGTTGACTGTGGATATTGTAACACAGACACAGTCCCTTTCACTGTTCAGAGATGTCGCTAAACCCGCCCAAAGACGTAAACAACCATGGATATTAGATGGAGGGTATCCGACAGCCGATCAGTTCCAGTCATTCCACCAGGAAGGAGGTACACGGCTCGTCTTATCTGTAGTTCAACCATGCCTAGACGGTCAATACCGCGGTTCGATCGCGTCCTCATTGTTACACTGTGCCAGGAAGGGCTCTCAACAGGGGAAGTGTCCATGCGTCTCGGAGTGAGCGGAAGCAATGTTGTTCGGACATGGAGGAGATACAGAGAGACAGGAACTGTCAATGACATGCCTCTTTCAGGTCGCCCAAGGGCTACTACTGCAGTGAATGACCGCTACCTACGGATTATGGCTCGGAGGAACCCTGACAGTAACGCCACCATGCTGAATAATGCTTTTCGGGCAGCCACAGGACGTCGCGTTACGACTTAAACTGTGCGCAATAGAGTGCATGATTAGCAACTTCACTCCCGACGTCCATGGCGAGGTCCATCTTTGCTACCGAGACACCATGAAGCGCGGTAGAGATGGGCCCACCAACATGCCGAATGGACCGCTCAGGTTTGGCATTGCGTTCCGTTCACCGATGAGTGTCGCACCTGCCTTCAACCAGACAAACGTCGGAGACGTGTTTGGAGGCAACCCTGTCAGAATAAACGCCTTAGATACGCTGTCCAGCGAGTGCAACAACTTGGAGGTTCGCTGCTGTTTTGGGGTGGCATTATGTGGGGCCGACGTGCGCCGCTGATTGTCATGGAAGGCGCCGTAACGGCTGTACGATACGTGAATGCCATCCTCGGATCGATAGTGCAACCATATCGGCAGCATATTGGCGAGGTATTCGTCTTCATGGACCACAATTTGCGTCTCCATCGTGCAGATCTTGTGAATGACTTCCTTGAGGATAACGACATAGCTCGATTACAGCGGCCATCATGTCCTCCCGACATGAACCCTAACGAACATGCCCGGGATAGATTGAAAAGGGCTGTTTATGGAGGACGTGACCCACCAAACGCACTGAGGGATCTAAGCCGAATCGTCGTTGAGTAGTGGGACATTCTGGACCACCAGTGCTTTGATGAACTTGAGGATAGTATGCCGGGACGAATACAGGCATGAAACAATGCAAGAGGACGTGCTACTGGGTATTTTAGGCACCGCTGTGTACGGCAATCTGGACCACCACCTCTGGAGGTCTCGCTGAATGGTAATACAACATGCAATGTGTGGTTTTCATGAGCAATAAAAAGATCGGAAACGTTGTTTATGTTGATCTGTGTTCCAATTTTCTCTACAGGTTTCGGAACTTCCGGAACTGATGTGATACAAAACGTTGTTTGATGTGTATAAATTCTTTCTCCTTATATAAAATATCGAAGTAAAATTGTATGCAGAACTAGTTGCTGTTTTCTTTTATTCCTCGACATCCGTTTTATCAAACCAAGAAAGTTATATTTGTGGCTTATCGGCTTGCGATCAGAACACTACTACAAAATGTGAACCGTCACAAACTTCGTAATGTTGCTTATTGCCAAATTAAAACCTTACAAAACATTGTGACTGAAACTAGCAACCTCATAGATCCAGCGGATGTAGAAGTCTCTCTCGTATTCCGTACACAAGTGATCCCAACCACGTACCCTCTCATTTCAAGCGATTTCAGTAAAAATGAACGAGGCGAGGCGCAACGTCAAAGAGAGGGGTAAGAGGACAGGGAGGGGTGAGAGGTAAGGGTTATAGAGAGGGTGGGAGAAGGAGATGGACAGATGGACAGAGTGACGGGGGAGAGAGAGAGAGAGAGAGAGGGAGGGAGAGAGAGAGAGAGAGAGAGAGAGAGAGAGAGAGAGAGAGAGAGATAGGGGGGGGGGGGGGGTGAAGTAGATTGATAGACACAGTGCGAAGGAGTTTAGGATATATATTCAGTGCCCATAGATATTTGGAAATAGCGAAACATTGATGCGTTTGCTAGTGTCGTGTAAACACTATTTGCATGTAAACAACTGGCAATTCGTGAAGGACTGAATTGCCCATATAACTTAATATTTTACGAAACTTTGTTTGATTCATAAGATACGCCGTAATTCTGACAAAGGGTTGTGTGACGCTTTGGGAATGACGCCACAAGCCATCAGAACAGAAGGGGTATCCTGCGCTGAGGGCAGCAGCTGCAGGGAGTCGTGGCACGAAATCGACTACTGAAGCAAGCGGCCGCTTCGATGCTGCAGCCGTGCATGTTGTTGAAGATGGCGCTGTAATGCTTCTACCTAGTGTAAGCACGTACACGGACATATTTTAGTACGTTTCTCCTCTGTTACTATTTTTGTATGAACAATAAAGAACAATCATTACTCATTGCTGCTGTTCGTTACTTCATAAAGTTACGATCTTGTGGATCCATAGTCCTGCAACGGTGTACAACCAGTAACCACAGGATAAGTTCACTATGTGATAAAAGTATCCGTAAACCCCCAAAAACATACGTTTTTCATATTAGGTGCCTTGTGCTGCCACCTACTGCCAGGTACTCCATATCAGCCACCTCAGTAGACATAAGCCATTGTGAGAGAGCAGAATGGGGCGCTCCGCGGAACTCACGGAGTTCGAACGTAGTCAGATGACTGGGTGTCACTTGCGTCATACGTCTGTACGCGAAATTTCCACACTCCTAGACATCCCTACGTCCTCTGTTTCTGATGTGACAGCGAAGTGGAAACGTGAAGGGACACGTACAGCGCAAGAGTACAGGTCGACCTCGTCTGTTGACTGACATGGAAAGGCGACAGTTGCAGAGGGTCGTAATATGCAATAGGCAGACGTCTACCCGCATCATCACACAGGAATTCCAAACTGCATCAGAATCCACTCCAAATATTATGAGAGTTAGGCGGGTGGTGAGAAAACTTGGATTTCACAATCGAGCGGCTGCTCATAAGCCACGAATCACGCCGGTATATGCCAAACGACGCCTCGCTTGGTATAAGGAGTGCACAGATTAGACGGTTGAACAGTGGAAAACCGTTGTGTGCAGTGACGATTCACGGTACACAATGCGGCGATCCGATGGCAGGATGTGGGTATAGCGAGTGTCCGGTGAACCTCATCTGCCAGCGTGTGTAGTGCCATGAGTAAAGTTCTGAGGCTGTGGTCGTATGGTGTGGTCGAGTTGTCCATGGAGGGGGCTTGCATCATTTGTAGTTTTCCGAGGCATTATCACAGCACAGGCCTACACTCGTGTTTTTAATCACCTTCTTGCTTCGCACTGTTGAAGAGTAATTCGGGAATGGCGATAGTATCTTTAAACACGATCGAGCAGCTGTTCATAATGCACGGCCTGTGGCGTTGTCGTTACACAACAATAACATCGTCGCAATGGACTGCCCAGCACGGAGTCCTGACCTGAAACCTATAGAACACCTTTGGAATGCCTACTTCGCGCCAGGCCTCACCGACCCACATCGATACCTCTCCTCAGTGCAGCGCTAAGAATGGGCTGCAATTCCCCAAGAAACCTTCCGGCACCTGATTGAATGTATGGCTGCGAGAGTGAAAACTGCGATCAAAGCTAAGGGTGGGCCAACACCATATTAAATTCCAGCGCTACCGATGGAGGACGCCACGAACTTGTAGGTCATTTTCAGCCAGGTGTCCGGATACTTTTGATCACATAGTGTATATCCACAGGAGTCATTGGTTTCAGATTTTTCAATACTAGGGTGATCTGTTTTAAATTAATACGGGTAGATCTCAAAGGCAAGCGGCGAGTCTTACTGACTAGTGGAAGACTTATGAATTATTATTGTCTTTACAAAGGGGAGTACAGTTTGTGTCCGGTTTACCTGTGCGTCGACGTTCACTAATGCCGGTGGAAGAAGTGTTTTTTTTTTTTTTATGTGAAGGGTTTCACAGGAAATTTGACCTGCTCTTTAGAGATTGGAATATTTTGTGAGGATCGTCAGCCTGTTAGCTGCAGAATTGTACAGTTTGCACGTAAATCTGACACCGGCTGCTGTGGTTTCGGTCACGAGAGCGCAGCACGTGCGGCGTTTCTGTCCTCTGAGGGCAGTTTTTGTGGACACTGGCGGTAACAGAGCTCTCAGGCTAATTCGGCCACCGGGGCGCACGCGCCTCGCGTGTCTGTGGAGATGTCTGGAGCACTTAGCCGCCTGCCGTCATGGGCGGAACCCGCGCTCCTAATGGCTTGACAGTGAGTGCCTCTTTGCGTGGCAGCCGCTCTAACAGTGCAGTGGAAAAAACGTTAAACACAGCCAAATTACGAGGCGCTGGGCGACCGGGGCGTCTCGTCTAGAACAGAGACCACGACAGGCAGCTTTGATCGTGTTAGTCACGACTCTACGACAATTTTCATCTCTCTGACTACCATGTCTCACTTATTTTCCTCCCTTTTTTTTTTTACTTTTTTCTTTTATGAATGCGGCAGGGCCCTAGAGGGAATAAACGCGACTGTCCGTGTTGTAGTTCAGCGGCAGTGGTTCGAACCACATCGAAGGGCGAGTAGCTACTTGCCCAGTTCATTAGCCATGAGGAAGGTCCACCTCCGACAACGTTGCTGACTACAGGGCAGAGGACCCGACTTCGATTACCGGTAGAGCCAACGATTTGCTCTGAAAACGGAGAATTGTGAGGACAATAGAGAAGCTGCCTAAACGAGAAGCGGTGCAGGGTACAGGGTAGGGCTGAACGGTCAGGAGAGTGATATGGCGGTCACACGGCTCCCAACGGAGGGGAAAGTGATGCTGTTGTCAGATGGACGCCTCAGCGGTCGGTTTGCAGAACGTGGCACACTATGTCACCTCCAGGAACATACATTCACCACCTATAGCAACGAGAGAGAGAATTTTGGCGGTGTCAGAATATAGTCGACGTTGAAGCGTCAGAGTACACTGATCTTGCATTCGTGGTTGTCTGCCTTGGTTCGTCCTTACATTGCTTGTGGAGGGTACTGACGCATAGTCGCTCGAAAATGGTATCTAAATTGACAGTAGATCAGCGCAATAATCTCAATTCCCGCCCGAAATGGAAATGTCTCGTAAGAAAAGTTTTGAGCCATTAACGGAAGCTTTCAGTAATAATGAATTATCACGTACGTAAATATCTGAAAGACCTAAATTTTTTGTCTAAAGATCAGAAAGGGAGTGAAGATGATGATCATCAAGGTCACCATGCTAATACGTAAACGTTTAGAAAATTTGTACATTTTATGGGAAGATCGACGTCTGTTAATTTGAAAGATCAGACTTTTCTTGACGACTTCAATAAAAAGAAAGTAAACGCAATGTTCACTGAAACAAAAGAACCATCGAAAAAACTTCCGATGTGACATAACTTTATCGCGTACTGTTTTTCTGTACCACACTAAAATAAGTTGAGAAGACGTGACATAATCAAACGGAATAATATGAATGAGCGGAAAGAAATTGAAGCAATACTGATGATATGTGAGTGGGTACCTCAGGGCCAAATACTGTCAGGGAGTACTAAGTGAGGCTCTGTCTGTCCCAACTGAGGGAACGCGACGCCCGAAATAACTTTTGTGCGAAACTGTTTTACCAGAAGAGCGCTGGAATCAGTTTGATGAAGTTTCTTATTCGCCAAATTTTGCTTCCCAAAACTTTTAACTCTTCACGAAAGAGCACTTCTTGGCTGCAAAAGAAAGAAAGGAAGGGTGGGGTATGCCAAAGAAATAGGCCATGTGCTTTTCAAAGAAACGGCGAGAAACGTACATCTGACGAGCCGTGGAGGGATTCGCGCCCCTTTTTCGGAACTGTTTGCCCAATATCTTAATGACAGCATCATCTTTCTGGGTGCCCGTGGGAGAGGCGAAAGCGAAAACAAGTTTGGTACAAAGGGTAACAGTGATGGACCGCAACATTACTTTAATACACGAACGAAGTATTGTATATTTAACACAAGCGTGGAGTGTGCTGAATGAAATATGAGTTAACTGTTTGTTATTACCCACAGTTCACGCACAGACTCGTTATTTCTGATGCTGTGAACGCTGTTTCACTATCTGAGAACCATTGCGTCATCGATATGATATGTATTTGTTCGATAAAAATATTAGCACATCACAGTGGGGGAAAGTGAGATGATGATAAATGGTCAACAGCTCTGGAGTGTGGCCGAAAATCATTTTGTTCGGGCACTAAACAATAGTGTCATAAGTCACTTCTGTAATTATTTTGTAATGAGAAGAAGTTGAAGTTGTACTTAACAGTGAATTTGAAACTGCATTGTTAATTCGTGGAACTATAAAATATAGTCTTGATGTTTGTACGGCGTATCACGTATGTACACCTGTTGAATGACATATTGCCTGAGTGAACGACCCTATTGTTACCTATCATTACCTGTTATGTTTTAGGTCGGCTGGCGGCCGTGTTAATTTGCTAAAACTGCTGGCGATTGGCAGCTGGGTCCAGTGTGGGGCTTTCTTTGCAGAATAATATCATCGCTGGAACAGTTACGCAGCACAGAATAGTGGAGGGCGAGGACAGTGGCTTCAGCAGACTAACGTAATAAGAAGTCAGACGTTTGGAAAACAACATAGTTAGATTGCTCAATCAATGGTCAGATTTATAAATAAAGGAAATCACTGTAAAAAAAATGTACTGCCCCGTAATGGTTCATGGGAATCATTTACAGAAGTTCTAATCAGCAAAGTGAAATACATCTTACCACAATCAAGGTGGTAAGCACACATACTCTGACTTTAGTCAGCTAGTGACTTAAGGACACGATGTGAGACTATTACCGAAGGCCGAAGTATCGTTGGCAATAGCAAATAGGCGTACCAAGGATGAGAACTCTTGCGGAAAACTGACTTCCGGGCGTAAGTTCATTACCTGGCTTGGATGCAAATTTTTGACGGGAGGTAGTAGCATCTGGCATTGCGGAAGCAACGGCGGCGGTGAAGCTAACAACATCGAGAAGTGGTTCGTGAAATTAAAAGTCTGCAAAACATAGCTTAAAGCACAGAGGAATGTTTACCTTCTTCGTCTCGCCAATACTTGCTAACATGTCCGTATCAGAAAACAGACTAAGAAGGGCGACCTTTGCTAGCGGCTGTTCTTCTGACGGTTCATTTTCTTTGTTTTATACTGAGCATCTCGTCTCCGTCAAGATCTGATCCGGCGGAAGGTTGCAGTTTTGTCAGTTCGGATTCCGAAAAAAAAAAAGGAGACTGCCTAATAGGAATGGTGGTTATCACGAAAACAACTGGTTGTCTGTTACACCGGTTCTTTTAGCCTACAGTTTAACTGTTAAAACCGATCAAATAACCGGTTTCTGATATAACCGATCTCGATTTTATTCTGTTACTTCCAGTAATAAAAGTAAACATCGAACAAAGATGACAGTGAAGGATAATAGTTCACGATCGATGTGCGGTTGACGTCGCAGCAAAGACTGCGAAGATGAAGGTGACAGGAGCGGTGACTGTGAGAGCGAAATGTCACATGTTGATGTCATACCTTCACTATCACTTTTGGGTGGTATCAGTTTTTCACCCTGGTGCAATCACAAAATTAAGGTTTCACTTACTATCCCAAGTTTACAGCAAGTCAATAAAATTACAGGTTCAAAAATGTTCAAATGTGTGTGAAATCCTATGGGACTTAATTGCTAAGGTTACCGGTCCCTAAGCTTACACGCTACTTAACCTAAATTATCCTAAGGACAAACACACACAACCATGCCCAAGGGAGGACTCAAACCTCCGCCGGGACCAGCCGCACAGTCCATGATTGTAGCGCCGTGACCGCTCGGCTAATCCCGCGCGGCAAATTACAGCTATATCAATAAAATTTAGCTTCTGTTCCAAGAAATGTTGTGGGTGTTTTCTCCTTATATGATGTTGCGGGTTTGTTGTTTCCCTCCTCTTTTTAAAATTCTAAGGCGAACGGAGAATTGTACGTTATTGCTACAACTGTTCGTAAAATACATCTGAAACTTACGTCTATGACGATAGTGAGAAGCTACCCTATAGACAAGGTGGAGGCTGTCCTACCGCCTAATAGACCATGCCACACGGCTTCAGGAACATTTTTATTTCTGCAGTGCTGTACTTCTAACTGTAGGTGTTAATATTAAAATAGTGCTGATCTATGTCCCCGATTCCTATTGTAACCCATATTTCAAATCACTGGAAATTTTACTAATGAACATTACTCGTTTATAAAAAAAGTTTTAATTAAATGCTAAAAAATTTAGCACTGCCGCTGTGGCAAACAGTCAGTTATTAGTTAAAAGTGAAAGAAAATCTGTTACAACAGAGACCAGAAATGTGTCGAAAAAAATCGGTTATTCAGAATTAAAATGCCGGTTTCGATTTTAGCCGATCAGTTTTTCCGACCCCTACTTCCTAAATTTGCATTTTACCAACGTTCCAGAGACGATGGTGCCAGCACCTGTAGACACCTCCTTCAACCTTGGAGAGACCGTTGGTACAGCATCCAGTTTGCAGGTTGTGTGTCGAGGAGAGGCGCTTTTAACGAAGTAGACGTGTTCGAACAGTTCCTCCTAGTTGGTCACAGTCTTGTGAGTTTCAGTAATGCAATTAAAGTCTAATGCTACCAGGCTGAAACCTTGGGCACGGTAACTCCTTTATGTGGGAAAGTTGCTGAGAGCCGTCCTTGCTCAATACAACTCAACGAGACATATTAAATTCAATGAATCTGAACTAATTTCTGTAACAAAAATCAAATTACATTAATCGTTACTGATTAAAGATACAATAATCTACAGCAAGTTCTTAATATTTGAGGCTTGGGATGCTACAGGATGTGAGAGTCCTTGTACTGACCATTGTCTTGACACTCCACTTTGACAAAACTTGCGATTTTCTTCTCGGCCAGAGATTGGCGGCAATCATCTAGGCAATTACATATTGACGTCAAGGATACCATCGACAACTGCGGATTGTAAAAACATGTATTCCTCCAGTCTATCAGATATTTCATTCAGCATTGGAGGACAACAAATGGTAAGCACCCTTACCGTCAGAACCATTTTTCTGCATTAGGGAACAGAAGCCTCTACAGTACACATTCACTTCTGCTCACCGTACGTCACCGGACACAAAAATCAATTTGACTGAAGAAATACCATTTGATACTCGAACCATGGAGAGATGCCTCCCGAAGTACCTGGATACACGCCAGTACAAGCAAGTGACGGAATACGAATACGTGGAAAACCACAAGAGGCTGTGTGTCCCGCGCTTACTAAAAGAACACCGTTCAGCCTGGTTGTGAAGATATTCGCGTCTGAGGGCAGTTTAGACAGGGTGAAAAGGGACTCTCGGTATGTTCGTCATTGTCTCTTACCGGTGAACAATACAGAAAACTACCTACCGAATATGTGTAGTCATTAGTTTGCTTGAAGTACCTTGCAGACTATCTGCACCTTCGGGAAGATCCAGCACTACCGGATTGTGTCAGAATGGTCTAACACTTCACGCATTTAAGAGTGCTTATCAGGCTCCCACAAATCACGTGGCTCCTTTGTTATCTGGGACGCCACCGAGTGCCCCCTGTGATCCACGTGAGGTCACCTCAGTGAGTTGTGGGCAGGGGTGCTGAAGGGTTGCAGAGGAAAGTGGCTGCCGAAAGCAGACAGTGTCTCGTGGAGTCCACGCCACGATGTACAGTCCTGTCACGATGTTTCTTTTGTGGCGTTATATAACTTGGCATTTCCATAATATACATAATTTCGTCTCAATAGGCAAAGAAGTCTAATAATTCAGTTGAACGTAAGCCCTGTTTCCGAACAAACGCGCTTTTGTTTAATATGTGGGCCACTGAATAAAAGTGTAATTTGAAAAAACAGTATTTCAAGTTCTCTTATCACCAACACGAGGACGAAAATTCCTTAGAAGAATAGCGTGGATGACGGCAGCATTACTTTCTGAAATTAAAACTACGGCACCATCAATTAACCTAAACATCCGTCAATGAGCGGCAAAGAGGTTGTATATTCAGATCTAGAAACTGTAAATAAAGTTCTTCAGTGACGTAACAGTGTACTCAGACACTTCAGTAAACATCACTCTCGAGATCCGTAACACATATCCAAACAAAAATGTTATGACGGACAAAACGTCAAAGTATTGACCGTGTAACTCCTTACTGAATAACGTCAATCCAAGCAGAAAAATTACTATAATTCAAAATTTGGGAGTGATTTATCGTGTAAACTGTACGATGAAAAGTATCCGGTCACATGTATGTAATGGGGACCTGCCCACTAGATGTCACGAGAGGCAGACCATCCTCTATAAAAACAGGTTGGCAGTAATGTGTTGTCAGTAGAGATGCAGTAAGAAACGGGAAAATGCAAGGAGAGGGAAAAAGATGGAGGAGGAGGAGAAAGAGGAAGAGAAGCAGCATTGAGAGCAGAAAGGGTGGTCTGGAGAGATCAGTGACTTCAGACGTTCACTGTCACTGGATATCTTCGGAGTAACAAATCCACATTTCAACCCTTCTGAATCTGCCCAACTCGACTGCTGGTGATGGGACTGCGAAGCGAAATAGCGAAAGAACAACAATAGTTAATTCAAGACAAGGCGGACCTCATCTCATGACCGACAGGGACCGTCAAACAATGGTACGTGTGGTTGTAAGAAATCGCAGGCAATCGGCAGTTCACTCCAGCAGTCCAGTAAGCACAACGACGGTGCGTGGGTAGTTACGAAGATTGGAGTACAATGGTCGGCCGGCCGCTGTGGCCGAATGGTTCTAGGCGCTTTAGTCTGGAACCGCGTGACCGCGACGCTCGCAGGTTCGAATCCTACATCGGGGATGGATGTGTGTGATGTCCTTAGGTTAGTTAGGTTTAAGTAGTTCTAAGTCTAGGGGTCTGATGACCTCAGATGTTAAGTCCCATAGTGCTCAGAACCATCTGAACCATTTTGTAAACACTGCCAAGTGACGCTTTATCTGGTGTAAAGAACGACGCCACACTGTACAGGAGCTAATTTTAAACGAGTGATGTGAAGTGATGAATCACGCTTTAGCTCGTGGCAGTCCGATGGAGGGGCTTTGGATCTGGCGAATGGCGTCATGTGTAGTGCTAACAGTGCTGTACAGATGAAGTGGTTTTACGGCATGGGAGTGTTTCTCGTGGTAAGGGTGTGGTCGTCTTATTGTCCCTAAGGAATCGCTAAACGGGAAGAATGGGAATACATTTTATAGCGTAGTGTGTCTGCATCTACATCTACATTGATACTCTGCAAATCACATTTAAGTGCCTGGCAGAGAGTTCATCGAACCTCCTTCACAATTCTCTATTATTCCAATCTCGTATAGCGCGCAGAAAGAATGAACACCTATTTCTTTCCGTCTGAGCTCTGATTTCCCTTATTTTATCTTGGTGATCGGTCCTCCCTATGTAGGTCGGGGTCAACAAAATATTTTCGCATTCGGAGGAGAAAGTTGGTGACTGGAATTTCGCGAGAAGATTCCATCGCCTTTCTTTTAATGAGTTCCAGCCCAAATCCTGTATCATATCTGTGACACTCTCTCCCATATTTCGCGATAATACAAAACGTGCTGCCTTTTGTGAACTTTTTCGATGTACTCCGTCAGTCCTACCTGGTAAGGATCCCACACCGCGCAGCAATATTCTAAAAGAGGATGGACAAGCGTAGTGTAGGCAGTCTCCTTAATAGGTCTGTTACATTTTCTAAGTGTCCTGCCAATAAAACGCAGCCTTTGGTTAGCCTTCCCCACAATATTTTCTGTGTGTTCTTTCCAATTCAAGTTGTTCGTAATTGTAATACGGTGGACGCGCCAAATATTAATGTCTCTTAATAAGTGTCCGAATGTTTTTTATTCAATAGTGTATGGTGCAATGACTCAACAAGACACGTCGTACATTCTGTGGTTTCTAGACAGCGAACTGGCTGATTCTTCGCAGGCGCTTAATGCGTATTTGATTCGCTGTTCAGAAGTAAGGACAGACGCCGTTCAGAGCGGTGTGCGCCTGTTTTAATAGACAGGTGCGGCCACGCGTCGTGTAATTTGGCGGCATTTGAGAGGCCGCGCCCTGGGGGCCTGATGATGGTTCCTCGCCCCTCGCGTCTCCCGCCAGCTGATTTATCAGCGCCTTTCCCTTTGTTACGCACGAGAAATATAACCTCTTGTCCCCGGTGGCAGGCGTCGCTTTTTCTCCCCTGCTGGCAGCTGGGGTGTAGATTGATTGATCGATGCAACGAAGGGGCATCGTTTCTCAAAGCGAACAGGTATTCGGCGTATACTCAGCTCGGACAGCGGAAACTTTTCTAGAAAAATATTGACTGATTCATTACAGTCTGACGTCTCCTGATCCGCTGAGCGCGAAACAGGAACTTGGAACGTTGATAGCTAGTCAGTATTTTCACAGATATTGTACATAGATAGTGATAGATTTCATTGACACGATGCTCAGAGTTTCTATTGCACGAATAATAACTTTCGTTTTTCCCTTCTTCCGCCCTGCCGAAAACTTCCTGTAGCTGCTTTCCTTACGATAGCGACGCGATGAGGTTGCACACATGGTCATTTGTAGTTACTTTGTGGTATAGATCACGTAGCCAATTTTTGTGTGTGTTTGCAAAAATGGTTCAAATGGCTCTGAGCACTATGGGACTGAACTTCAGAGGTCATCAGTCCCCTAGAACTTAGAACTACTTAAACCTAACTAACCTGAGGACATCACACACATCCATGCCCGAGGCAGGATTCGAAACTACGAGCGTAGCGGTTGTGCGGTTCCAGACTGAAGCGCCTAGAACCGCTCGGCCACGCCGACCGAGTGTGTGTTTGCAAGCTTGACGCATATATTTAATACTTATGCTGTGTTGTAGATGTATATGGTGGGTGAGTCAGATGTAACATGCATGTATCAGAAATCTTGAAAGTATTGCCACAAGCGCTATGCTATTTTCATGCAAATGTCCAGAAATACGTTACTAGATTAATGTTCTGTTAGATTAATTAAATTTTTCTTCGATTGTTTATGGTCTGCATATCTGGGACAGCTGGGTTGAATCTGATACCAACGTCGACTTTGACCTATGACGTAATGAGGTGGTACGTGGCGTCATATGTTTGCAAACAGCTATCGAACAGAACGCTGACAATATTTATTTTACGCGTATATTATTATTATTATTATTATTATTATTATTATTATTATTATTATTTGGGAAACAAATTGTAACAACAAATTGATCTGTTGTGTAGCGTGATATTTAGGTTAAATTGAGACAGACAGTCGTGTTGAGAAATGGCGAACCTAAAGCATGTGATGCCATATTGTAATGACAGGTATGTTACACAAATTGGATTCTGTTAAAAGGTTTATGCCCGCCATTTGATGATGATACGGGAAAAGGGAGACGGGTTTTATCGGTATGTTCACTATTCCCCTCGATTTACTGAGCGTCATTATTTAAGCAGTTTTCCTATCTGTGCAGCGTTTGCGTTTCGGTATGCACTATTTATTTTTCATGTTTCTGCAATTTACCCCATTACGAAGTCCTATTTTGTTTGATTTTAATCTGCTGTTGAAGATGAGATAATTAGACACGCGGACAATGTGCTAGAATTTGGAAAAAATGTTGACGATATCCGGCCGTGTATTTTTCAAGAGACCCATCACACCATTTATCTTAAGCGACTTACGGACGAAACGCCTAAATATGGATGGCCGGACGAGGATTTCAACCATCGTCCTGAACGTGAGTCTAGTGTCTCAACTACTGAGCCACCTCGTCCACACATCAGACACTAAACCCACAGGATTTAATTTTTGCTCTTGTTTCCGGTAAGGAACTGCCACTCGTTACAAGAAATTCATACAACACATTTAAGTAAAACATTACAAAAAGTCCAGACTATGAAAACTGAGTACCTTAACTGAACTGTAAAGCTGAAGTCCGAGAGAAGCTTGTGCAGAGGGAGAGCCCTACGCCAACGTTTATGAAAATTATAACATACTGTTATAACAGTTAGGACAAGCTCACTTACCAAAAAGCGACAGACGAAGCTGAGGCTTGAAAAGGCGTCTACGCAAGGTAGCCAAAATATAACAGGACCGGAAAATAGTTAAAAGGCCGGTACGAAGTAAATTGAAGTAGCTGTCGAGCAACAAAAACGACCTTTACAAAACATGTTGGGAATGACCAACGTAAACTTCAACATTTAATCACTGGGCTATTTACATTATTGCGTCGTGAAATCCAGAAAACACTTGTAGGCGAGTTTCATTTTGGTAGTACAGTATATTTATCATTTCTGCTTGTATCGATCATGCTGCTACTAAAGTAATGGCTGGGAGGAATAAGTGAATATAAGAGGGTCGCCACATGACCTACTACACGTCATGACCACGACTCTATCCACATCGTCTTAACGGCCTTACGGCTTCGTCCACAGATTTAGTTGGCCATTGGAGCACTGCATCGCTGCTGACGTACTCTGCGGACGTACGTAGCTTTTTCTACTTCAAACTATTTCACAGTTATGACTGTTCAGGTGTAAGACGCCGCTGTCATGGCCGCAGCGACGAGACGAGTATGGTAGCTCTTTAAAATTTTGCCTAGTATACGGATTCAAGCCTAAGCTTTTAAGTTGGAGGTATTAAAATCTTGCGTAGGGGCTGGATTATCCCAGTGATCGTCCAGTAACATATGCCTGTAGGAATATCTTAGACTGTCGATGTTAGGGTCTTTCCATAATTTACTTGTTGAAGTGTTACAGTTTTAAAACCTTTAACACACTGGTCTCGTCAATGATTTTAGTGTGAGCGCTAGAGGTATGGCTGCCATGCGACAAAATTATGATATGACCTTAATCATCATGGACATCGTCATCGTCTTCATCATCATCATCATCATCATCATCATCATCATCATCATGCGCAGCAGCTGCAGCAGCACTGTGTTAGCGTGTATTGCTGAGAGACAAAACGGACAAACGCCAAGTGTGATTATTGGATCATCGTTACCTTATCATATTTCGCAATTCTGTTTTACTACTTCTTTGGCTTGTGCTTTTGCGTAACACGTTGCGCATCGAACACATGTGGGATATGGGTGGCCGTCTACTTATTTGTCACAGCTCCAAAAATCGCTGTCGACCCTTTTGCGAAGCCAGAAACAAACTGCGTGGAGAGAGATTACTCCGGAATAAATCCAGCTTGTGTTGGATTGTATCTGGGACCATGACGGTGGCACGTGGTGGGATCATGCCACACCGAATTCTCCAAATCAGATATCATATTCATTTCTGTAATCTTACTCATGTATTTTTTAACGTGCATCAGATTTAAAACATAAAGTTCATGTTAGTCGTATGTATCATTACTGACGTTGCAGTTTTCAAACTCGTTAGTGTATACAACACATTGCTTTGGAGATCGTTGCATCGGTCGTTTGAGAAACAAAAAATGGCCTGCTCGCTCACCACACTTCACGCCTCTGTACTTTTACCTGTGAGGCATGCTTGAACATAACTGCAGGTGTTAACCAAGCCTGCAGGTTGCGCTGTTGTATTTGACCAAGAACAGCAGTTGGACGATGTTCTCCATACATTGCAAATGTTAGACGTGGTTGGAACAGTGTTCTGTGTAGTTGTGAGTGCATTATGCCAGAAAAAAGTGAATACGAAAGTAAGTAAATTGCTGATGCTCCTATGGTGGATGCTTCCGTGACCAAGGTAGCCGAAGTATCTGGCGTTTCAAAAGGCATCATATTGAAGATTTGTACTGCGTACAGAAAAGCGGAAAACATCACCTGCTACGTCACAGCGCGGACGATAATGTGTGTCAAGTAGTCGTGACAGGTGGTCACTGAAAAGGATTGTAAAAAAAAAGTAAGAGGACGTCAGCTGCAAAAGGCACTGTAGGACTCAGTGTTGCGTCACGAACCCTGTTACTATCGAAACAACACGAAGGAAGCTCAATAAGCAGGGATCTGCAGGAGGAAGCTTGAATTCCAGCAGGGAATTGCAGGAGCGAGCTGGATTCCAAAATCACTCATCAGTGACGCAAACGCACGTAACAAGAAAACAACTAGGCGAAGCAATGAAAACTGGACTGTGGAGCAATGAAGAATGTCATTGGGTGGGATGAGTCTTGTGAAAGACTGTCTCCAAAATCTGGCCGAGTGTACGTCCCAAGAGTGAAATATGGCGACGGTTCGGAGATGATTCGGGCAACCATATCGTGGTATTCCATGGGCTCCGTTCGTACTCTTTCCCAAGTCGCATTACTCCCAAGGTCTGTGTGATCGTTTTTGGCTAATCAGGTACATCCCCGTGCTGTGAGGGATATTCGGAAAGTAAAGCCCAGTCAGGCGAGAAATGGAAACGACAGCGAAAATCCGATTAAGTTTTGCACAGATGTGTTGGGCAGTGCCTCTTGTATGCCCTTCGATCGCGTCGCATTTCTCTTTCCAGTTCTCACTGCACAGAGAACAAGTGAAGATGCCTATAAAATAATGCCTCCCACAAAGTATGTGCGCCTGCAGTGAGATTTCGACTGATTTCATGCATACCACGTAATGTATCTGTCATACATTTTCTTCTTCATGACAATTCCCTCGGCAGTTCACTACAGGGTAAACAAGATGCTACTACAGGGTTTTCGATGTCAAGTGTCTGATCGGCCACCAAACAGCACGTTGTGATTTTCGTCTCCGATCACATGTGCCGCAGTGATCGGCTAGCTTTGAAGACAACACTTCGACACGGATAACTAGCTGCAGACCAGCGTAGTCAATTGGTGCAAAGCACAGGCGGCTGCCTTCTATGAGGAGGGTATTGGAAAGTTGGTACGAGGCAGCTGTCGAAGGCGGAGCGACGACTGTGTAGAGAAGTAGCTGGAAGTTGTAGCGGTGTAGCAAACTGCCGCAAATGAAATATTTTTGATCTTCACATTGGTTTCCACCTCGCGACACATTGTCCGTATTTATCTCGAACAATGTTCGTTCCCCAGTGGTAATGCTGTGTCCAATGACGGCAGGGCTCCTTTTCACACGGCCAGGACCGGTTTTGTGAGCACATGGATGAAGTGTCGCGTCTTACCTGGCCAACATAATCACCAAATCCAATATTATTGAGCCCTTGTGGTCTACTTTGGAGAGAAGGGTGCATGATCGCTGTCCAACGCCATCAACGTTACCTAAACTTGCCAATATTTTTCAGGAACTGTGGTATAAGGCTTCCTCTAAAACCGTATAGGATCTGTATGGACCCATTCCGAGAAGAACTGGAAACTGTCGTGAATGCCGAAGAGTTTCCTGCGTCTTCTTAGTCATAGTAATGTGTTGTGCCTTTGGTCTTCCCAGGTTTTTGAATAACACCTGTAATCATAAACGCATGAACCGTTTCTGGGTTACGTCTTTGCTCACGTTTGGCACCGCATGGCAGACGTTCGCGGGACTGATTCTCTTGACAGCGGGACAGTGCTTTCTGGAACTGACTATAGGCTCTTCACACCCTGAGATCAAATTATTTTACACAGAGTACACGAAGGAACTTGCCCTCTTCTTGCAACGGTGTACCGTAGGTCTCTAGAAGAACGTAACGTTCCAAAACATTGGAAAAGGGCACAGGTCATCCCCGTTTTCAAAAAGGGACGTCGAACAGATGTGCAGAACTATAGACGTATATCTCTAACGTTGATCAGTTGTAGAATTTTCGAACACGTATTATGTTAGAGTATAATAACTTTTCTGGAGACTAGAAATCTACTCTGTAGGAATCAGCATGGATTTCGAAAAAAACGATCATGTGAAACCCAGCTCGCGCTATTCGTCCACGAGACTCAGAGAGCCATAGACACGGGTTCCCAGGTAGATGCCGTGTTTCCTGACTTCCGCAAGGCGTTTGATACAGTTCCCCTCAGTCGTTTAATGAACAAAGTAAGAGCATATGGACTATCAGACGAATTGTGTGATTGGGTTGAAGAGTTCCTAGATAACAGAACGCAGCATGTCATTCTCAATGGAGAGAAGTCTTCCGAAGTAAGAGTGATTTCAGGTGTGCCGCAGGGGAGTGTCGTAGGGCCGTTGCTATTCACAATATATGTAAATGACCTTGTGGATAACATTGGAAGTTCGCTGAGACTTTTTGCGGATGATGCTGTAGTATACAGAGAGGTTGTAACAACGGAAAATTGTACTGAAATGTTGGTGGATCTACGACGAATTGACGCATGGTGCGAGGAATGACAATTGAATCTCAATGTAGGCAAGTGTAATGTGCTGCTGATACATAGAAAGAAAGATCCCTTATCATTTAGCTACAATATAGCAGGTCAGCAACTGGAAGCAGTTAATTCCATAAATTATCTGCGAGTAGGCATTAGGAGTGATTTAAGATGAAATGACTACATAAAATTAATCGTCGGTAAGGCAGATGGCAGACTGGGATTCATTGGAAGAACCCTAAGGAGATACCGAGCGAGGTGGCGCAGTGGTTAGGACACTGGACTCGCATTCGGGAGGACGACGCTTAAATCCCGCGTCCGGCCATCCTGATTTAGGTTTTCCGTGATTTGCCTAAATCGCTCCAGGCAAGTGCTGGGATGGTTCCTTTGAAAGGGCATTGCCGACTTCCTTCCCTAATCGATGAGACCGATGACCTCGCTGTTTGGTCTCTTCCCCAAACAACCCAACCAACCCCTAAGGAGATGCAGTCCGAAAACAAAGCGAGTAGGTTACAATACACTTGTTCGCCCACTGCTTGAATACTGTTCACCGGTGTGGGATCCGTACCAGACAGAGTTGATAGAAAACAGAGAGAAGATCCAACCGAGAGCAGCGCTCTTCGGTACAGGATCATTTAGTAATCGCGAAAGCGTTACAGAGATGATAGAGAGACGCTCAGTAGCTCGGTACGGGCTTTTGCTGAAGTTTCGAGAACATACCTACACCGCGGAGTCAAGTAGTATATTGCTCCCTCCTACGTATATCTCGCGAAATGACCATGAGGATAAAACCAGAGAGATTAGAGCGCACACAGAGGCATACCGACAATCTTTCTTTCCACGAACAATACGATACGGGAATAGAAGGGAGAACCGATAGCGGTACTCAAGGTACCCTCCGCCACACATCGTCAAATGGCTTACGGAGTATGGATGTAGATGTAGATTCTGCAACGTGGCAACGATTCGTGTGTGCTACGTTTCGTGTGCGCTGGTATCACCTGAGCTTGTACAAATTAAGTAGCTTTTGCTCCATAACAGATCCCACATACGATTCGTCATAAAAAGAAAGAAAATCTTCAATCCGCAGAGACAAATAATAAAACCTTTATCCCCACATACTGAGGGTCAAATTGGTTAATATACACTCCTGGAAATTGAAATAAGAACACCGTGAATTCATTGTCCCAGGAAGGGGAAACTTTATTGACACATTTCTGGGGTCAGATACATCACATGATCACACTGACAGAACCACAGGCACATAGACACAGGCAACAGAGCATGCACAATGTCGGCACTAGTACAGTGTATATCCACCTTTCGCAGCAATGCAGGCTGCTATTCTCCCATGGAGACGATCGTAGAGATGCTGGATGTAGTCCTGTGGAACGGCTTGCCATGCCATTTCCACCTGGCGCCTCAGTTGGACCAGCGTTCGTGCTGGACGTGCAGACCGCGTGAGACGACGCTTCATCCAGTCCCAAACATGCTCAATGGGGGACAGATCCGGAGATGTTGCTGGCCAGGGTAGTTGACTTACACCTTCTAGAGCACGTTGGGTGGCACGGGATACATGCGGACGTGCATTGTCCTGTTGGAACAGCAAGTTCCCTTGCCGGTCTAGGAATGGTAGAACGATGGGGTCGATGACGGTTTGGATGTACCGTGCACTATTCAGTGTCCCCTCGATGATCACCAGAGGTGTACGGCCAGTGTAGGAGATCGCTCCCCACACCATGATGCCGGGTGTTGGCCCTGTGTGCCTCGGTCGTATGCAGTCCTGATTGTGGCGCTCACCTGCACAGCGCCAAACACGCATACGACCATCATTGGCACCAAGGCAGAAGCGACTCTCATCGCTGAAGACGACACGTCTCCATTCGTCCCTCCGTTCACGCCTGTCGCGACACCACTGGAGGCGGGCTGCACGATGTTGGGGCGTGAGCGGAAGACGGCCTAACGGTGTGCGGGACCGTAGCCCAGCTTCATGGAGACGGTTGCGAATGGTCCTCGCCGATACCCCAGGAGCGACAGTGTCCCTAATTTGCTGGGAAGTGGCGGTGCGGTCCCCTACGGCACTGCGTAGGATCCTACGGTCTTGGCGTGCATCCGTGCATCGCTGCTGTCCGGTCCCAGGTCGACGGGCACGTGCACCTTCCGCCGACCACTGGCGACAACATCGATGTACTGTGGAGACCTGACGCCCCACGTGTTGAGCAATTCGGCGGTACGTCCACCCGGCCTCCCGCATGCCCACTATACGCCCTCGCTCAAAGTCCGTCAACTGCACATACGGTTCACGTCCACGCTGTCGCGGCATGCTACCAGTGTTAAAGAGTGCGATGGAGCTCCGTATGCCACGGCAAACTTGCTGACACAGACGGCGGCGGTGCACAAATGCTGCGCAGCTAGCGCCATTCGACGGCCAACACCGCGGTTCCTGGTGTGTCCGATGTGCCGTGCGTGTGATCATTGCTTGTACAGCCCTCTCGCAGTGTCCGGAGCAAGTGGGTCTGACACACCGGTGTCAATGTGTTCTTTTTTCCATTTCCAGGAGTGTATATAGCGAATTCCTTCTGATTCACTTACTGCAGCACAGGACAACAGTGAATACCCAGCGTTACTCGCAAGCCCTGAGTACCCTTCGCCCAGCAGTCAAATCAAAACGACCAGACAGCCTCACCTGTGTGGTCACTGCTCCACGACAATGCATAGCCTCATGCGGCCAACACAGTCGCGGCACTCCTGCAAAAATACAAATGGGAGGTTCTCGGCTATCCTCCACATCAGTCTGGACCTGTCTCCCAGTGATTACGCCATTTTTGGTTCTCTTAAAAAGGCTCTGAGGGGCAAACGATTCATCTCGGACGACGATGTTCAGCTGTACGTGTGAAACTGGTTAACATCGCAGTCCCGGGAATTTTATCAGTCAGTCATTCACCGTCTTGGGTCACAGTGGGACGAGTGTGTCAACAGCCAGGGTCAATACTTCTAACATAGAGGTACTGGTTTCTGTAATTATGCTTCCAGCTCGTTTCTTTTTTAACGCCCCTTATACATCCGAAGTGTAGTAAACTCAACTATCACTGATAACAATCACTTAATCATTACATAGGAGCCAGAGTGTAGCATGATGCGAGTGCGTAATATTTGTCATTGACTCGTGGAATGAGAGTGTGTTTCGTTAAGTTCCGTAGTGATTTATCTTTTGTTTTATCGCCAGATCTTGACACGCTTGTGTGTCTGTTAGCGTAATGTCCTTGGAGGGATTTAAAACACTGGACTCGTATTCGGAGGACAAATCCTTGTCGGGCCATTCTGAATTGTAATTCTGCGATTCGCTTAAGTTACACAGTCCTGTCCATTCGGAGCTTGTGCTCAGTTTTTCTAAAATATGTTGTCAATGGAATTCTAAGACCGCAATTTTCCTTCCTCATTTCCTTATTTGCATTCTTTCTGATAAACTCTTCATTCTCTCCCTGCTACCGCTGCACTCTTCCTGAAGATCTTAGACGCTCGGTTTCATTTTAAACCTATGTGAGAGTAAGTTTGGCTACAGGCCGTTCCCTGTGTTTTGTGAATCTCTAAATAAAAAAAATTGTTTTATCTTAAGGTTCCTTTTCGCTATGCCAAGAAGAGATAAGGTTCAGTAGCTCTCAAAAATATTCGAAAATTAGCAGAAACTGGTTTGTCCAGTTATGTTCCCGTTATTTCGACAGTTAATAAGGCACCCTGTCCGGCTAGCCAGTTGAGACTGGCTCACGTCTAATTAAAGATGAGGTCAGCAGAGACGCAAAACAACGACTGCTCTAGATTGCCTCCCCACACTGTGTATAAATTCATGTCTTCTTCCTCTCTGTCATCAGTCATCCTCAATTTCCTTTTTTAATGTAATAACTATTCTCATCTGCATACTTAACCACGTAATATGTCCTCCTTCTTCCTCCCCTTCTTCTTCTTCTTCTTCTTCTTCTTTTCCTTTTCCTTTTTGCCTTAAGGCTTTCTAGAGACCACGTTCCTCCCAGTATTTCTTCACTTTTTCGCTATGTTTCTTTATCCTGTCTTCGGACCCTTTTGTGGCAGTTTCCTTCTCCCTGCTGCTGTGAAATCTTTCAGGTTACCATGTCGTCACATGCATTTGCTACATATATGACAACATTCTTCGTCTCTCACATTGCTTCCCTCTCTGATCCCACATCCATTTCTGATTATTTTGTTCCTGCAGTGTATTTCTGTTGTTGTTGTTGTTGTTGTCTTCAGTCCTGAGACTGGTTTGATGCAGCTCTCCATGCTACTCTATCCTGCGCAAGCTGCTTCATCTCCCAGTACCTACTGCAACCTACATCCTTCTGAATCTGCTTAGTGTACTCATCTCTCGGTCTCCCTCTACGATTTTTACCCTCCACACTGCCCTCCAATGCTAAATTTGTGATCCCTTGATGCCTCAAAACATGTCCTACCAACCGATCCCTTCTTCTAGTCAAGTTGTGCCACAAACTTCTCTTCTCCCCAATCCTATTCAATACCTCCTCATTAGATACGTGATCTATCCACCTTATCTTCAGTATTCTTCTGTAGCACCACATTTCGAAAGCTTCTATTCTCTTCTTGTCCAAACTAGTTATCGTCCATGTTTCACTTCCATACATGGCTACACTCCAAACAAATACTTTCAGAAACGACTTCCTGATACATAAATCTATATTCGATGTTAACAGATTTCTCTGCTTCAGAAACGCTTTCCTTGCCATTGCCAGTCTACATTTTATATCCTCTCTACTTCGACCATCATCAGTTATTTTACTTCCTAAATAGAAAAACTCCTTTACTACTTTAAGTGTCTCATTTCCTAATCTAATTCCCTCAGCATCACCCGATTTAATTTGACTACATTCCATTATCCTCGTTTTGCTTTTGTTAATGTTCATCTTATATCCTCCTTTCAAGACACTGTCCATTCCGTTCAACTGCTCTTCCAAGTCCTTTGCCGTCTCTGACAGAATTACAATGTCATCGGCGAACCTCAAAGTTTTTACTTCGTCTCCATGAATTTTAATACCTACTCCAAATTTTTCTTTTGTTTCCTTTACTGCTTGCTCAATATACAGATTGAATAACATCGGGGAGAGGCTACAACCCTGTCTCACTCCTTTCCCAACCACTGCTTCCCTTTCATGCCCCTCGACTCTTATTACTGCCATCTGGTTTCTGTACAAATTATAAATAGCCTTTCGCTCCCTGTATTTTACCCCTGCCACCTTTAGAATTTGAAAAAGAGTATTCCAGTCAACATTGTCAAAAGCTTTCTCTAAGTCTACAAATGCTAGAAACGTAGGTTTGCCTTTTCTTAATCTTTCTTCTAAGATAAGTCGTAAGGTCAGTATTGCCTCACGTGTTCCAACATTTCGACGGAATCCAAACTGATCCTCCCCGAGGTCTGCATCTACCAGTTTTTCCATTCGTCTGTAAAGAATTCGCGTTAGTATTTTGCAGCCGTGGCTTATTAAACTGATAGTTCGGTAATTTTCACATCTGTCAACACCTGATTTCTTTGGGATTGGAATTATTATATTCTTCTTGAAGTCTGAGGGTATTTCGCCTGTCTCATACATCTTGCTCACCAGCTGGTAGAGTTTTGTCATGACTGGCTCTCCCAAGGCCGTCAGTAGTTCTAATGGAATGTTGTCTACTCCGGGGGCCTTGTTTTGACTCAGGTCTTTCAGTGCTCTGTCAAACTCTTCACGCAGTATCGTATCTCCCATTTCGTCTTCATCTACATCCTCTTCTATTTCCATAATATTGTCCTCAAGTACATCGCCCTTGTATAAACCTTCTATATACTCCTTCCACCTTTCTGCCTTCCCTTCTTTGCTTAGAACTGGGCTGCCATCTGAGCTCTTGATATTCATACACGTGGTTCTCTTCTCTCCAAAGGTCTCTTTAATTTTCCTGTAGGCAGTATCTATCTTACCCCTAGTGAGATAAGCTTCTACATCCTTACATTTGTCCTCTAGCCATCCCTGTTTAGCCATTTTGCACTTCCTGTCGATCTCATTTTTCAGACGTTTGTATTCCTTTTTGCCTGCTTCATTTACTGCATTTTTATATTTTCTCCTTTCATCAATTAAATTCAATATTTCTTCTGTTACCCAAGGATTTCTAGCAGCCCTCGTCTTTGTACCTACTTTATCCTCTGCTGCCTTCACTACTACATCCCTCAGAGCTACCCATTCTTCTTCTACTGTACTTCTTTCCCCTATTCCTGTCAATTGTTCCCTTATGCTCTCTCTGAAACTCTGTACAACCTCTGGTTCTTTCAGTTTATCCAGGTCCCATCTCCTTAATTTCCCACCTTTTTGCAGTTTCTTCAGTTTTAATCTACAGGTCATAACCAATAGATTGTGGTCAGAGTCCACATCTGCCCCTGGAAATGTCTTACAACTTAAAACCTGGTTCCTAAATCTCTGTCTTACCATTATATAATCTATCTGATACCTTTTAGTATCTCCAGGGTTCTTCCACGTATACAACCTTCTTTCATGATTCTTAAACCACGTGTTAGCTACGATTAAGTTGTGCTCTGTGCAAAATTCTATTAGGCGGCTTCCTCTTTCATTTCTTAGCCCCAATCCATATTCACCTATTATGTTTCCTTCTCTCCCTTTTCCTACACTCGAATTCCAGTCACCCATTACTATTAAATTTTCTATAGAACTATATTTCAGATAACCCGAGGTGCGTCTTTTGCACTTTTTCAGCAGTTTTCTTTTCACGTCTACCGCACACAATTAATTTCAAACATTTATGCATCAGGTTGAAGGTAATAGTTGGCATCACTAAATTTATTTATTTCGGAATTACTTTCTTACCCAGTTCAAGTTTTCTCTTCATAAATGTATTTCCAAATTATTCTCCTAAGATATTCATGACATGTGTAGAGGATAGAGGTTAAATAACGGTTTGAACAAGAAGCTGTATGCTTAGACGAAATGTTAAGTCATTTAGGCAAAATAACTGAAACAAAATTCCAGTATAGTTTCTTATATATTTCCACAAATGGTTCTTGCTGTATTTCTGAAGTCTGCTTCACTGTTGTTCAGTCTCAAGTTCATGTTTGTGAGGACTGCGCTTCAAATTCTTATGTGATTGATCAGATTTTAAGATTTCACGTTATCCCAAAATAATGTTTTGCAGTTGTGTGGATATAAAAGCTTCTGCTTCAGCGAGAATGACCACAATTTCTACATATTATGAAACGCTAACCTTCCATTTCCACTTCCTCTTTCGCGTACTTTTCCACATTCCACTCCCCTTCCTCTTACTCTTCCATGTTTCTTCCCTACCCATTCACCTTCCCTGTCCTCATCGTCTTCCCTTCCTCTTCCATTTTCCACTTCCCTTTCAAGTCACATTTTTCTTCTAGTTTCCACTTAGTCTCCAGCCACCCCTTCGTGTTTAATCCTACTCCTTTTTACCATTCTCAACATAACTTACACCAAATTATAGCCAGTCGGTGTAGCCGTGCGGTTCTAGGCACTTCAGTCTGGAACCGCGTGACCGCTACGGTTGCAGGTTCGGATCCTGCCTCGGGCATGGATGTGTGTGATGTCCTTAGGTTAGTTAGGTTTAATTAGTTCTAAGTTCTAGGGGACTGATGACCATAGCAGTTGAGTCCCATAGTGCTCAGAGCCATTTGAACCAAATTATAGGATGGTTCCTTGCTGCTTCTGAACCTGTGCTACCTGTGCTGCACCACTGGTCATTTCGCTTTTCTCTATCTTCCTTCCCTGTTTTCATTTCTCCTTCCCCCTTTCCCGTATCCCCTTTCCAGTTTCCTTTTCCGTTTCCAGTTTCCCACTTCTCGTTTTTTTCAGTTCCTTTCCTCGTTTCCTGTTTCTCTTTTCCCACACCCACTTTCCCCTCTCCATCTCCCACTTTCCCCTCTCCATTTGTCAACTTTCTCCTGTCAGTTTTCCACTTTTCCGGTTAGCAATACATTTGTTCTTACCCTTTCTCTCAACCCATTGTCTTCCAGATTCGTCATCATCTTTCCGCCTACACCTTCAAACTTCCCCGTCACATCTCTACTCACATTTTATAGTCATAGATGCAGATATTCCGACATTCGGCCGGGAGAGCGGTGTGCTGACCACGTGCCCTTCCATATTTGCATCTAATGACGTCAATCGACTGCGGATGACATGGCGGCCGGTCGGTACCATTGGGCATTCATGGCATGTTCCGGTGGAGTTTAGTGCTAGATGCAGATTGTAGTAAAATTATGCCGTACTTCGTGAGCTCTTCTTTTCCCTATTGTCGCATATCGCTAAAAGCGTACAGACTGTTTTGTAGCACAGCACGCCACTTAATTTATTTCAGTTGCTTGGTACTAGTTTACAGTCCCACCGTGTCAGTCGTCATTGACGCTGTGTTAATGAAATGAATATGATCTCAAACTCAACAGATAAAAGTTATTTACCAGGCCACTGATGATAAAAAGAAATACCGACAGTTGACATTGTAATAAAGTTCGCCGTAGAAGCAGAAATAGCAACCAGAAAACCAAATTAAATGAAACGAATTTTGTGGCAGTTTGATGGTGAGCGAGAAGGTAAATGTAAATGATCCAATAAAACTCTCACGCTGAAATTAGTTTGTTCTTTCTCCTTCTCCATCTCCTACTCCTCCTCCTCCTCCTCCTCCTCATCCCTTGTCCCCACAGGGCAGGCACGTAATTGCGGGTTTGCCACTGTTAGTGGTAGTGGTGGCCAGATATCCTTCCTAACGCCCCTAATCCCCCACCGTCGAGTCGCATTTCGTGCACCCTAATTGTCACCCTCTAGCGTTTGTGTAAGTTTGAGACCGTAACCTAAATGTTTGCTAATTGTGTAGCGGAGGCTGGACACGGGTACCAGCCCGGTATTCACCTAGTCGGATGTGGGAAAGGGACTAAAAACGCTGCCCTGTCCGCCCTACACGCTGGCCCTCTGCCGGGAGGAATCTATCTGAGGCCGGCGTACCTGCGCATGTTCCAGAGGCTGCAGCTTTAACGTCTCGTCTCTCCAGGTCCATTTCCTGCTTTTCATCATTGTAAGCCAATAAACCTTACATTGTTTTCTACAAACATGGACTAACATAGAGAAGAGCAAACAGTTTATGTTGCACTTACCAGTAATGTCAACGGCAAAGACGTTACCTCTATTTCATTTTAGCGGTTGACAGAACGAGAGTATTCTGGTCCGAAAACAAAGCTGTACCCACTGAGCAGACGTTACGGATGGTAAAAACTGACCGGTTAAAATCGATACCGGTATCTTGGCTGTGAGTAAAAAAATAAACGTTCTTTTAAAAGGAGGGTAATTTTCATTCTTAAAATTTGAATTGGTTTGATACAGTGATCTCTATACAACCTGGATGTAGAAGTCTGGTCTCTGAATATAGAACTGCAGCGTGTCTGCAAATACACGTGCTTTGCATCGTCCGCCATATTGTAGTTTGGCAAACAAATTTCCATCGTTCTACATGTGACAAAGAGTTGCAGACTGATTTCTTGCTTTGAACTTCATGTCAACATATGAAGTAATAGGCTTATGAGGGAGAGGAATTTAAAAGTATTTTCTTTTCGTGTTCTAGTGACATTTCCTAGCAGCCATGTTGTAGTTTGACAAGAAACGAACTGTGAGCATCTATGGCTGGCACGATAGATGGCTGAAGTTCAACATCCAGGTAGCATAGAGATCACTGGTTTGAAATAACGCGTTATTATAGAAAATGGGAAAAGCAATCACTGCTATTTTAATAACTTCGACAGAAACAAGCAACCAACACATGGCAAAAAATTTGGTACAGCATTGTTGAGACTATAATACCACTGTTGCCGTGTGTCGTGCCTGAACGTCCGCATGTGCGTGTGTGTGCAAGACATAATCCCACGTGTCCTGTACGGTAGTTTCTCCCTGTCGTCGCTGGGGACCCGTTCTATTTGCAGAACGTCGCCAATCCTAGTCTCCAAATATTTTTAGCGAATGACGTAATAATGAAATAAAATGCTTCATTCGTCTGCCGTTCCTGTGAAATAATAAAACCACGAATCGTGGGTCTTGCCGTTGGAGGGGAGGCTTGCGTGCCTAACGATACCGATAGCCGTACCGTAGGTGCAACCACAACGGAGGGGTGTCTGTTGAGAGGCCAGACAAACTTGTGGTTCCTGAAGAGGGGCAGCAGCCTTTTCAGTATTTGCAGGGGCAACAGTCTCGATAATTGACGGATCCGGCCTTGCAACATCCACCATAACGGCCTTGCTGTGCTGCTACTGTGAATGCCTGAAAGCAAGGGCAAACTACAGCCGAGGGCATGCAGCTTTACTGTATGATTAAATGATGATGGTGTCCTCTTGGGTAAAATATTCTGGAGGTAAAATAGTGCCCCATTCGGATCTCGGGACGATGCCTACTCAGGAGGACGTCGTTATCAGCAGAAACGAAACGGCGTTCTACGGAACGGGGCGTGGAATATCAGATCCGTTAATCCTGCAGGTAGGTTAAAAAATTTAAAAAGGGAAATGCATAGGTTAAAGTTAAATATAGTGGATATTAGTGAAGTTCAGTGCCAGGAGGGACAAGGTTTGTGCTCAGATGAATATAGGGTTATAAATACAAAAACAATTCAGGGTAATGCAGAGGTAGGTTTAATAGAGAATAAAAACATAGGAACGCGGATATAGTTACTATGAACAGCATAGCGAACACATTATTGTCGCCAAGTTAGACAAGAAGCCCACGCCTGTCACAGTAATACAAGTTTAGATGCAAACTAGCAGCGCAGATGATGAAGAGATTGAAGAAAGCTAAGGGAGACGAAAATTTAATAGTCATGGGGGACTGGAATTCGATAGTAGGAAAAGGAAGAGAAGGGAAAGTAGTAGGTGAATATGGAATGGGGGCAAGGCATGAAAAAGGAAGCCGTCTGGTAGAATTTTCCACAGATCATAACTTAATCACAGCTAACACTTGGTTTAAGAATCATGACAAAAGGCTGTATACGTCGAAGAGACCTGGAGACACCGGAAGGCAGAGATTTAGGAACCAGGTTTTAAATTGTAAGACATTTCCAGCTGCAGATGTGGACGCTGACCACAGTTTATTGGTTATGAACTGTAGACTAAAATTGAAGAAACTACAGAAAGGTAGGAATTTAAGGAGATAGGACGTGGATAACGGGAAAGAAACAGAGGTTGTAGAGAGTTTCAGAGAGAGCATTAAAGAACGATTGACAAGAACAAAGAAAAGAGATACAGAAGAAGAAAAATGGGTAGCATTGAGAGATTAAATAGCGAAGGCAACGGAGGATCAACTATTTTAAAAGATGAGGGCTAGTAGAAATCGATGGGTAACAGAAGAGATAATGAATTTAATTGATGAAAGGAGAAGACATAAAATAGCAGTAAATGAATGAGATCAACAGGAAGTGCAAAATGGCAAAGTTGGAATGGCTAGAGGACAAATGAAAGGATGTGGAAGCATGTATCACTAGGGAAAGCTAAATACTGCCTACAGGAAAATTAAAGAGACCGTTAGAGAAAAGAGAACCACTCGTATGAATACGAAGAGCTGAGATGGGAAACCAGTTACAAGCAAAGAAGAGAAGGTAGAAAGGTGGAACGAGTATATAGAGGGTCTATACAATGGCGATGTACTTGAGGGTTATATTATCGAAATTGGGAGAGGACGTAATTGAAGATGAAATGGGAGATATGATACTACGTGAAAAATTGGACAGAGCACTGAAAGACCTAATTCGAAACAAGGTCACGACTGCAGACAACTTTACATTAGAATTAATCATAGCCTTGGGAGAGCCAGCCGTGACAAAACTCTTCCATCTGGTGAACAAGATGTATGAGACTGGCGAAATACCCCCACCCTCTAAGAAAAATATAATAATTCCTATTCCAAAGAAAGCAGGTATTGACAGGTGTGAAAATTACCGAACTATCAGTTTAATAAGTCACGGTTGCAAAATAATAACACGAATTCATTACAGACGAATGGAAAAACTGATAGAAGTTGATCTCGGGGAAGATCAGTTTCCATTCCGTAAAAATGTTGGAACACGCGAGGCAGTACTGACTTATCTTAGAAGATAGTTTAAGGAAAGACAAATCTACGTTTCCAGCATTTGTAGACTGAGACAGAGCTTTTGACACTGTTGACTGGAACAATCTTTTTCAAATTCCAAAGGTGTCAAAGGTAAAATACGGAGAGCGAAAGGCTATTTACGATTTGTACAGATACAAGAAGGCATTCATAAGAGTCGAGAGGCATGAAAGGGAAGCAGTGGTTGACAAGGGACTGAGCTGGGTTGTAGCCCATCCCCGATGTTACACAATCTGTATATTGAGCAAACAGTAAAGGAAACAAAAGAAAAATTTGGAGTAGGAAGTAAAATCCATGGAGAAGAAATAAAAGCTTTGTTTGCCGATGACAATGCAATTCTGTCGGAGACAGAAAAGGACCTAGAAGAGCAGTTGAACGGAATGGACAGTGTCTTGAAAGGAGTATATAAGCCGGGCGCTTATAACTCTTAATAAAAGTATGTATCCCTTTCCCACTAATGCCGGTCTTTATGGCCGAGCGGTTCTAGGCGCTTCAGTCTGGACCGCGCGACCGCTACGGTCACAGGTTCGAATCCTTCCTCGGGCATGGATATATGTGTGCTGTCCTTCGGTTAGTTAGGTGTAAGTAGTTCTAAGTTCTAGGGGTCTGATGACCTCAGATGTTAAGACCCATAGTGGTCAGAGCCAATGGAACCATTTTTTTTTTAAATATATGAGATGAACATCAAAACTAGGATAATGGGATATAGTTGAATTAAATCAGGTGATGCTGAGATAATTAGATTAGGAAATGAGAAACTTAAAGCAGTAGATGAGTTATGCTATTTGCTGAATACAATAACTGATGATGGTCAAAGTAGAGAGGATATAAAATGCAGACTATGGCAAGGGAAGCGTTACTGAAGAAGCCAAATTTGTTAACATCGAGTATAGATTTAGGTGTAACAAAATCTTTTCTGAAAGTATTTGTATGGAGTGCAGCCATGTATGGAAGTGAAACACGGACGATAAATAGATTAGACAAGAAGAGAATAGAAACTTTCGAAATGTGGTACTACAGAAGAATGCTGAAGATTAGATAAGTACATCACATAACTAATGAGGAGGTACTGAATAGAATTGAGGAGTAGAGGAATCTGTGGCACAACTTGACAAGACGAAGGTTCGGTTGGCAGGACACGTTCTGAGGCATCGAGGGATCACCAATTTAGTGGGGGGTAAGCAGATCCAGAAGAGTGTAGGTTGCATAGGATAGAGTAGCTTGGAGAACTGCATCAAACCAGTCCCTTGACTGAAGGCCACGACAACAACAACAGAGGAATGAAATCATTGTGACAGTGATAAATTACAAATTTAACAATAATTCATCCATAGTATACAATAAAAATACGAAGTATCTGTGCTGCCTGGCTCTACATAACATGTCTTCATCTGATTGCAACCCTTGCAAATGGATACTTTAAGACGAAAAATATTCTTGAACCTCAGTTTCTACTATTTAGCAGTGTCTACTCGTAATGCGCAGATAGTGGCATGATCCACGATTACAAAAGTATTTTTGAGCAGAGTTGCAGGAAATTGGCATCGCTAGGAGAATACTGGTGAATTGTTCTAGTATTCAGGAGCTTACCACTTTTCGAAGGAAGCAGCGAGCACTGGATGGAGTAAGTTTTCCTTTATTTGCATGTTTAGTATAATATTCTGATTCTATGTATCTTCAGACTGAGAGATTGTACATTTTTCAGTGTTTGTCGATTTCTACGTTTTAACAGGAAATAATAAAGAATCGAAAATCGTTTATTTCAGAAACCGGTTGTTTTGAGCGGCTGTAACAGTCAGGTAAAACTGGCGTCAAAGGTAAAGAAAGATATCTACATCTACATGCATACTCCGCAATCCACCATACGATACGTGGCGGAGGGTACCTCGTACCACAACTGCATCTTCTCTCCCTGATCTACTCCCAAACAGTAAGAGGGAAAAATGACTGCCTATATGCCTATGTACGAGCCCTAATCACTCTTATCTTATCTTTGTGGTCTTTCCGCGAAATGTAAGTTGGCGGCAACTCAATTGTACTGCAGTCAGCCTCAAATGCTGGTTCTCTAAATTTCCTCAGTAGCGATTCACAAAAAGAACGCCTCCTTTCCTCTAGAGACTCCCACCCGAGTTCCTGAAGCATTGTTCCTGAAGCATTTCCGTAACACTCGCGTGATGATCTAACCTGTTATTGTTGTTGTGGTCTTCAGTCCTCAGACTGGTTTGATGCAGCTCTCCATGCTACTCTATCCTGTGCAAGCTTCTTCATCTCCCAGTACTTACTGCAATCTACATCGTTCTGAATCTGCTTAGTGTATTCATCTCTTGGTCTCCCTCTACGATTTTTACCCTCCACGCTGCCCTCCAATGCTAAATTTGTTATCCCTTGATGCCTCAAAACATGTCCTACCAACCGGTCCCTTCTTTTTGTCAAGTTGTGCAATTCTATTCAATACCTCCTCATTAGTTATGTGATCTACCCATCTAATCTTCAGCATTCTTCTGTAGCACCACATTTCGAAAGCTTCTATTCTCTTCTTGTCCAAACTAGTTATCGTCCATGTTTCACTTCCATACATGGCTACACTCCATACAAATACTTTCAGGAACGACTTCCTGACGTTTAAATCTATACTCGATGTTAACAAATTTCTCTTCTTCAGAAACGCTTTCCTTGCCATTGCCAGTCTACATTTTATATCATCTCTACTTCGACCATCATCAGTTATTTTGCTTCCCATATATCAAAACTCCTTTACTACTTTCAGTGTCTCATTTCCTAATCTAATACCCTCAGCATCACCCGACTTAATTCTACTACATTCCATTATCCTTGTTTTGCTTTTGTCGATGTTCATCTCATATCCTCCTTTCAAGACACTGCCCATTCCATTCAACTGCTCTTCCAAGTCCTTTGCTGTCTCTGACAGAATTACAATGTCATCGGCGAACCTCAAAGTTTTTATTTCTTCTCCATGAATTTTAATACCTACCCCAAATTTCTCTTTTGTTTCCTTTATTGCCTGCTCAATATACAGATTAAATAACATCGGGGAGAGGCTACAACCCTGTCTCACTCCCTTCCCAACCACTGCTTCCCTTTCATGTCCCTCGACTCTTATAATTGCCATCTGGTTTCTGTACAAATTGTAAATAGCCTTACGCTCCCTGTATTTTACCCCTGCCACCTTTAGAGTTTGAAAGAGAGTATTCCAGTCAACATAGTCAAAAGCTTTCTCTACGTCTACAAATGTTAGAAACGTAGGTTTGCCTTTTCTTAATCTTTCTTCTAAGATAAGTCGTAAGGTTAGTATTGCCTCACGTTTTCCAACATTTCTGCGGAATCCAAACTGATCTTCCCCAAGGTCCGCATCTACCAGTTTTTCCATTCGTCTGTAAAAAATTCGCGTTACTATTTTGCAGCTGTGACTTATTAAACTGATAGTTCGGTAATTTTCACATCTGTCAACACCTGCTTTCTTTGGGATTGAAATTATTATATTCTTCTTGAAGTCTGAGGGTATTTAGCCTGTCTCATACATTTTGCTCAACAGATGGTAGAATTTTGTCATGACTGGCTCTCCCAAGGCCGTCAGTAGTTCCAATGGAATGTTGTCTACTCCCGGGCCTTGTTTCGACTCAGCTCTTCCAGTGCTCTGTCCAACTCTTCCCGCAGTATCGTATCTCCCATTTCATCTGCATCCTCTTCCATTTACAGTACATCGCCCTTGTATAAACCTTCTATATACTCCCTCCACATTTCCGCCTTCCCTTCTTTGCTTAGAACTGGGTTTCCATCTGAGCTCTTGATATTCATACAAGTGGCTCTCTTTTCTCCAAAGGTCTCCTTAATTTTCCTGTAGGCAGTACCCTAGTGAGACAAGCCTCTACATCCTTACATTTGTCCTCTAGCCATCCCTGCTTAGCCATTTTGCACTTCCTGTCGATCTCATTTTTGAGACGTTTGTATTCCTTTTTGCCTGCTTCATTTGCTGCATTTTTATATTTTCTCCTTTCCTCAATTAAATTCAATATTTCTTCTGTTACCCACGGATTTATATTAGCCCTCGTCTTTTTATCTACTTTATCTTCTGCTGCCTTCACTACTTCATCCCTCAGAGCTACCCATTCTTCTACTGTATTTCTTTCCTCCATTCCTGTCAATTGTTCCCTTATGCTCTCCCTGAAACTGTCTACAACCTCTGGTTCTTTCAGTTTATCGAGGTCCCATCTCCTTAAATTAGCACCTTTTTGTAGTTTCTTCAGTTTTAATCTACAGTTCATAACCAATAGATGGTGGTCAGAGTCCACATCTGCCCCTGGAAATATCTTACAATTTAAAACCTGATTCCTAAATCTCTGTCTTACCATTATATAATCTATCTGATACCTTTTAGTATCTCCAGGATTCTTCCATGTATACAACCTTCTTTTATGATTCTTGAACCAAGTATTAGCCATGATTAAGTTATGCTCTGTGCAAAATTCTACCAGACTGCTTCCTCTTTCATTTATTCCCCCCATCCATATTCAACTACAATGTTTCCTTCTCTCCCTTTTCCTACTGACGAATTCCAGTCACCCATGACTATTAAATTTTCGTCTCCCTTCACTACCTGAATAACTTCTTTTATCTCATCACACATTTCCTCAATTTATTCGTCATCTGCAGAGCTAGTTGGCATATAAACTTTTACGACTGTAGTAGGTGTAGGCTTCGTATCTATCTTGGCCACAATAATGCATTCACTATGCTGTTTGTAGTAGCTTACCCGCACCCCTATTTTTTTATTCATTATTAAATCTACTCCTGCATTATCCCTATTTGATTTTGTATTTATAACCCTGTATTCACCTGACCAAAAGTCTTGTTCCTCCTGCCACCGAACTTCGCTAATTCCCACTATATCTAACTTTAACCTATCCATTTCCCTTTTTAAATTTTCTAACCTACCTGCCCGATTAAGGGATCTGACATTCCACGCTCCGATCCGTAGAACGCCAGTTTTCTTTCTCCTGATAACGACGTCCTCTTGACTAGTCCCCGCCCGGAGATCCGTATGGGGGACTATTTTACCTCAGGAATATTTTACCCAAGAGGACGAAATCGCCATTTAATCATACAGTAAAGCTGCATGCCCACGGGAAAAATTACGTCTGTAGTTTCCCCTTGCTTTCAGCCGTTCGCAGTACCAGCACAACAACGCCGTTTTGGTTAGTGTTGCAAGGTCATATCAGTCAATCATCCAGACTGTTGCCCCTGAAACTACTGAAAAGGCTGCTGCCCCTCTTCAGGAACCACACGTTTGTCTGGCCTCTCAACAGATACCCCTCCGTTGTGGTTGCACCTACGGTACGGCCATCTGTATCGCTGAGGCACGCAAGCCTCCCCACCAACGGCAAGGTCCATGGTTCAAATCTAGCAGCCCGCCTCTCAATTGCTTCCATGTCCTCCCTGAATCCGACCTGATATGGATCCCAAACGCTCGAGCAGTACTCAAGAATAGGTCGTATTAGAGTTTCATAAGTGGTCTTCTTTACAGATGAACCACATCTTCCCAAAATTCTACCAATGAACCGAAGACGACTATCCGCCTTCCCGCCAACTGCCATTACATGCTTGTCCCACTTCATATCGCTCTGCTATGTTACGCCCAAATATTTAATCGACGTGACTGTGTCAAGCGCTACACTTCTAATGGAGTATTCAAACATTAAGGGATTCTTTTTCCTTTTCATCTGCATTAATTTACATTCATCTATATTTACAGTATCCTGCCATTCTTTACACCAATCGCAAATCTTGTCAAAGACATCTTGTATCCTCCTACAGTCACTCAACGACGACACCTTCCCGTACACCACAGCATCATCAGCAAACAGCCGCACATTGCTATCCACCCTATGCAAAAGATCATTTATGTAGATAGAAAACAACGGCCGACCTACCATACTTCCCTGGGGCACTCCAGATGATACCCTCACCTTCGATAAACACTCACCATCGAGGACAACGTACTGGATTCTATTACTTAAGAAGTATTCTATTACTATTACTTAAGAAGTATAACCGATATAATCGAAAAACGGTTGTGTCAGGGATAGGAGAAGATGGAACGCAGTGCTCGCTTGGGAGGGACAACTGCAGGCAGCGGCGGCGGTGTCCAGCAACAGCAGTGGCTTTGTGTACGGGGACGCGTCTCCTCGCCTCGCCTCGCCTAGCAACAGCGGCAATCGATCCGCGAGGGGGAATCCACCTGCTGGCAGCAGCGGATGGCCGGGCGTGCCCCCGCGCGCCTGCGTTTCCTGACAGCACACGGCCTACCGGCTTGTCGGATCCTCCTAGCACGCCGCAGCAACCACTGTGCTCACCTACCCACAGCAGTGATCGAAGCATCCACGCAGTGCCGGAAACCGCTTAACTCTCCGTGTCACCATGGGGCCGTAACAGTTCATTAACTAATGCTGTGTTCAGAGTCCACATCTACGTACGTACTTAGCAAGCTACTGTGGAGTGCGTGTCACAGGAGACTGTGTAGCAGTATTACCGATTTTGTGCCTTATTCCATTCGAGTACTGGGCGAGGGAGACAGGAGTGTCTATATATCTCTGAAAGCGTTGTAGTCTTTCATATCTCTCGACCCTACACGAGGTCAATCATGTAGTCAACAGAAATGACGTACATTCTTCCTCGAATATCGGTTCTCTACGTGCTGGGTGGTACTGGGAGATGAAGAAGCTTGCACAGGTTAGAGTAGCATGGAGAGCTGCATCAAACCAGTCTCAGAACTGAAAGACCACAACAACAACAACGTGCTGGGTGCCCGACGAAGAATGGTAGATATTCAGAGGTATGACAAGAACGCTCAACTGACGCAAAAAAAACTTCTGATGGACATATGCCCTGTTCAGAGTGGTTTACGAGCTAGAAGAGATTAATAAAAAATACAAGTGGACCTAAAACTGAAACCTGCGGGACACCCTTCGTAATTTCTCTGCAGTAAAAGTAACTGACCATCAAAAGATCACTATATTTTACGTCATTAGATTTTTGTCTATGCGGTTAGTTGAAATCTGAGATGTGCAGGTGAAAGATGAGTACGCGAGATAAACTGCTTGGTCGTATCACAAACGCTACTGCTCTTATTAGGAACGTGCAGAACCATTCACACAAGCAATACATGTTCTCTCGAAAGTGCACAAATGCGTAGGAGATGAAGATGGAATATATGAACCTTCAATGTGAACTGTACAAAAGCTGTAATGTGATGTGAACGAAAATGAGTTGATACTTTGTAAGCCGCATGTTCTAAGGCTTACCAACTGTTGTGCATGTGTAAACCTGAAAATGTATTGAACAACACAGAAAATTAGTAACAGTGCACTGCAAATGTATTTCATCACGGAAATCATTCGTCATACACTGAGGTGACAAAAGTCATGGGATAGCGATATGCTGATGGTACTAGTATAGCGTACACGATGAACAAAAGTGCAGTGCATTGGCAGAGCTTTCATTTGGACTCAGGTGACTCATGTGAGAAGGTGTCTGATTCGGTTATGACCGCACGACGGGAATTACCATACTCTGAACGCGAAATGGTAGATGGAGTTAGACGCATGGGACATTCCATTTCGAAAATCGTTAGGGAATTCAATATTCAGATATCCCCAGTGTCATAAGACAGCCGACAGTACTACATTTCAGGCATTATTTCTCACCACTGGTAACGCAGTGGCCGACGGCCTTCACTCAACGACCGAGAGCAGTGGCGTTTGCGTGGAGTTGTCAGTGCTAGATGACAAACAACACTGCCTGAATTAATCGCAGAAATCAACGTGGGACGTACGACGAACGTATACGTTAGGACAGTGCTGCGAAATTTGGCGTTAATGGGCGCTGACAGCAGACGACCGACGCGATTGTCTTTGCTAATAGCATGACATCGTAGGATTTCCCGTTTAAAAGGTCTTGAAAGTCTCTTCTGGTTTACTGCCGCATCCAAAAATCAACTCGATTCGATATTTCGGCGATCCAGTTGGTCGCCATCTTCAGCAGAACGCGCATCTGTTGATAAGTACCGCAGAACTAGCATTCTCCTGAAGATGGCGACCAATTGGATCGCCGAAACATCTAATCGAGTTGATTGTAAGATCTGGCAATAAACCCGTAGAGACTTTCAAGCATGACATCGCTTGCAGCGCCTCTTCTGGGCTCGTGGGAAACCGTGGCCTGATCAGAGAAGTTCCGATTTTAATTAGCAAGAGCTGGTAGATGGATTCGACTGTGGCGCAGACCCCAAGAACCCTTCGACCCAAATATTCAATAAGACACCATGCAAACTGTTGTGATTCGATTGTAGTGTCAGCTGTGTTTACACCTAATGAACTGGGCCGTATAGTCCAGCTGAACCAATCATTGAAGGGAAATGGTTAAGTTCAGCTGCTCGGAGACCATCTGCAGCCATTCATGGACTTCATGGTCCCGGACATGTCACCTGGCCACAGTTCGGAACTTGTGTGAAGCACATTCTGGATCATTGTAGCCAATGATTTGGTCACCCATCCCCCTTATGAATCCCATCAAACATGATCGAGAGGTCTTTTCCTACACAAAATCTTGCAACGGTAACAGTTTCGCTATTATTGGGGGCTATAGAGACAACATGATTAATTTTTCTGCAGGGGACTTGTTGAGTCCATGCCACGTCGAGCTGCTTGACTACGCCGGGCAAAAGGATGTCTGTCAATATTTTAGGAATTATCCTAAGACTACTGCAACCTCAGTGTAGACCGCAATTTGCATGAAAATGCCGAGAGACGACGCAGCCACATGGGTGCACTTACTTTTCATCAACCTTACGCGTTTCGATTTTCCGTGTTTTCAAAGGCATTGATGTGTCAGTCACATAAAAAATTAGATATATTGCATCACGTCAACATTCTCGAGCACGAGACAAGTGCAAACTGAATAACACAGAAAATAAATAAAAAACTACAGTAAAGGTGTTTTACCCCGGGAATCATTACAAATACAGCATATATCTACATGAAGTTTTTTTACATCAAAAGATCGTTCCTGTCATACCTCTGAATACTGACCAGTCCTTCTGGGACACACTGTATACCCAGCAGGATTTCGCGAGTAGAACGTCTCCTTTCTTGGAAAGATTCCGAGTTCATTGTTTGTGCTACATACATTGATTAGCCGAAACCTTACGATCACTAGCCATCGGGAGGCTGAATCCTGACTGTGGCGTTGCGGGCATGCGAAGGCGGTAATGTAGATGTATAAACGGAGCACAGACCAATGGGGAGTCTTTCTAGAGACGATATTAGCCTAAATGAGTAGTACCCTCACCCAAATAAGCGTCTTTTTCGGAATGCATACTGTCATGGCCTGTCACCTAGGAAGTAGCATCGCTGCAACGACGAAGCTAGTCGGCTGTTGACGTGCTAATGTTGTGATCGTCTAGGGAGAATGGCTGAAGGACAGTGAAACCACGTGCAGACGAGAAGGTTTTGAACGTCCAACCCTCATCAAAGAACGTCGAAGTCGGAGGCTTGCCCTCTTTGTAACACAGGATAGGTGGCGATCTGTAGCGGAACTGTTGACAGAGTACGACTATGGCGCAGACACAAGTGTTTTGGAGCACACTGTCCAGTGCTCACTGATGAATCTGCGATTCATCAGCACACTACCACCAGGTGTTCCGCTCTTGATCCAACGACATAGCCAATTACCACTGAGTGTGCTGGGGTCATCGGGATTGGACCGTGGATCAGTGGAAACGTGTGGCCTGCTCGAATGAATCATGTTCGTTGCTACATCAGCAGATAACGTTCAGATGGTTCAAATGGCTCTAAGCACTATGGGACTTAACATCTGAGGTCGTCAGTCCCCTAGAGCTAGAACTAATTAAATCTAACTAACCTAAGGACATCACACACATCCATGCCCGATGCAGGATTCGAACCTGCGACCGTAGCAGCAGCGTAGTTCCGGACTGAAGCGCTTAGAACCGCTTGGCCACAGCGGCCGGCAGACAACGTTCAGATGTACTACTTTGATAAGATAGATTATTAAGTTTTGCTGGCTGCTAGTTAACAGTACTGTTCTTGGGGACTGTTGTCCTTTAGAAATGTGTCTGGCTGATGTCGAAATTCTGTTTCGTGTATTCCGTATTTAAGTATATCGTTATTCGCATTTCTGCGTGTGTTAACAATTAACAGTCTACTGCTCAATTATGCCAGTCGCAGTAAGAAGAGGTACTGACGCAGATGTCATCAAAAGAATTCCCGACGCACATACGGGACATCTCGTTCCGATAAACTTGAATGTGTAGTAGCTAGGACAATTAAACCACACATACTTAATAAATGTCCAGTGTTTGAAACTGCATCAAAATATCAACTCTCCTTGCCCTGTGCTCAGATCTGCCATGATGAAATTGTCCTCCTGATTTTTTTGTGTTTTTTTGTACACTGAGGTGACAAAGGTCGTTCGATAGCAATATGCACATATGCAGATGGCTGTGGTATCGCATACACCGGGCATAATAGATAGCGCATTGGCGGAGCCGTGGTTTGTGCTCAGGTGATTCTTGTGAAAAGGTTTCCGACTTTATTATAGTCGCACGACAGGAACTGAGACTTTGAACGCGGAATAGCAGTTGGAAATAGACGCATGGGACATTCCATTTCGGTTAATCGTTAGGGGAATTCATTATTACGAGGTCCACAAGGTGAAGAGCGTTCCGAGAGTATCGGTTTTTGGGCATTACCTGTCACCATGGACAACTCAGTGGCTGGTGGCCTTCACTGAACGACGGAGACCACCGGATTTTGCGAAGAATTGTCATTTCAAACAGAGACGTAACTCCGAGTGAAAGAGCCGCAAAAATCAATGTGAGACGTACGACAAACTTATCAATTAGGACACTGCAGCAAAATTGGGTGTTACTGGGCTATGGCAGCAAACGACCGACACGAGTGCCTTTGCTAATAGAGCGTTATCGCCCGCGGGACCAATCATAGGCTCGTGACCGTAATGGTTGGACCCTAGAAGACTAGCAAATAGTGGCGTGGTCAGATGAAACGCCTCAAAGGACTATGGGACGTAACATCTGAGGTCATCAGTCCCCTAGAACTTAGAACTACTTAAACCTAACTAACCCAACAACATCACACACACCCATGCCCGAGGCGGGATTCGAAGCTGCGACTATAGGAGCAGCGCGGTTCCAGATTGACGTGGTCAGATGAGTCCCGATTTCAATCAGGGACAGCTGATGGTAGGGTTCGACTGTGATGTAAACTCCACGAACCCATGGACCCAACTTGTCAGCAAGGCACTGCGCAAGCTGGCGTTGGCTCCATAATGGCGTGTGCTGTGTTTACATGGAATATTCTAGGTCCTCTGGTCCAAATGAATTGATCATTGACTGGAAATGGTTACGTTCGCTACTTGGAGGCCATTTGTAGCTATTTGCGATGGAATTTTTGTCGCTGACAAATTGCTATGTCACTGGGCCACAATTATTTGCGTTTGGTTTGAAGAACGTTTTGGACTATTCGAGTAACCGATTTGCCCACCACAATCGCCCGATGTGAATCCACTCGAACATTTATGAGACATAATCGAGAGGTAAGTTCGTGCACAAAATTCTGCACCGGTAACACTTCCGCAATTATGGACTTCTACATAGGCAGCATGTCTCATTATTTCTGCAAGGGACTTGTAAAACCTCGTTGAGTCCAGGTCACGTCGAGATGCTGCACTACGAGCTGGCAGACGGAACTGCGACGCGATATTGGGAGGGATATATCTACATGAAAGTCCATAGAAAATATCTAGCAAATTCTTTACGTTCTGTTGCTTATACGAAGCATATGTATTACTATTGACGGAACCGAAACCAGTATACTCTTAAAATATCGATTTGGTTCCTAAAACGGTATTTTGTTTACTATCCTTTGCCTCGTAAATGATTCTTCTAGATAATACATCTGTTCTTCTTCGGAAAAAGTACAGACTTAAAAATGTGGCACTGACTACTTTTTGCTTATATTCCCTGTCCCAGTTGACAAGGTGGGCTTCTTTATATCTCAACCCGTTGTAGAACTGGGATGTTTCCAGTAGATTGCACCAGCGAGCGTAGCACGTAGCAGAGGTTTTCGTTTAGAGATGACTGGAATGGGCTTTCCAGTTCCGGCATTTGCTTCCCGAAAACCTACATTAGAACAGGGGACTGAAACTTTAATTAGTTGTTAGTGTTGGAACAATACTGCCCTAGTGAAACCTAAGTTAGCCGCCGGCCGTGGTGGTCTAGCGGTTCTAGGCGCTCAGTCCGGAAACGCGCGACTGCTGCGGTCGCAGGTTCGAATCCTGCCTCGGGCATGAATGTGTGTGATGTCCTTAGGTTAGTTAGATTTAAGTAGTTCTAAGTTCTAGGGGACTTACGACCACAGATGTTAAGTCCCATAGTGTTCAGAGCCATTTGAACCTAAGTTAGTCTAATTGGTGTGTGTGTGTGTGTGTGTGTGTGTGTGTGTGTGTGTGTAGCGTGCGCTAGTTGTTTATGCGTGCAAAATGTACAGTTGCCGATTTTTCCGACAAGTACTAATCTACATGTACTTATTATGATTTATTTTTAATTTTTTAAATTATGTTTAAATGTTCAAATGTTTGTGAAATCTTATCGGACTTAACTGCTAAGGTCATCAGTCTACACACTACTTAACCTAAATTATCCTAAGGACAAACACACACACCCACGCCCAAGGGAGGACTCGAACCTCCGCAGGGACCAGCAGCACAATCCATGACTGCAGCGCCCCAGACCGCACGGCTAATCCCACGCGGCTTTAAATATATTTCATTCCCTGTCTCAAATGCGTCACATTTCAGTGCTCAGTTCGTTTGAACCAGGTCCTAGCAAACCTAGTATGTAGTCTCTGATTTGTTTTGGTAAGGCTTAGTGGATAATATTCACGACACCCTTTCAGTCTGACTGTTAGCAAGTAGCTAAGTTAAATATGTCTATTGTGATTTGGAATTAAATGAATTACTCATCATATGATTTCTTTCTTTCAGGTAAGCCAGGATCAACCCCCGATGTCATTCTTCGTCTAACGCGTGTCGCCATGTACGTATGCTCCATTAGCATTTTCTCCGTTAAGGGCGTTATCTGCAAACTAACGAATATGTGTGTGTGTGTGTGTGTGTGTGTGTGTGTGTGTGCGTGTGCGCATGTCCACGTCCGTGATCCAAACTACAACTGAAACAAAGATAAACTTACAGATTGAGCTTATTTTCACCAATTCCAATTAACAAACACCATATAAGGAGAGGGCGTCGATCTGTAAGCACACTTGGTGGCTTGAAAGCGTACTTCCTTGTTCGTCTTTAAGGCAACAAACACACAAATAAATAAGTAAATAAATAAGTACATAAATAACTTCGCTCCAGTTGGCATACATGGAAGGTCTTGGAATATATAATGTGTGTTCGTTCACTGCTTCATCCCTCCTTAATTACGCTATGAAGGGTCACGATAATTTTCAACTACTCCATCAAGTCGTTAAAAGAATAAAGTATTGGTTGGGCACATTTACGAGTCTCTAATCGACATTTTAAAAATGATTTCATAGAATTCGAACCGACTTTCCATTGTATCATTACGTATACTCTATCATCAAAGTCGTATCATAAATCATTTTATGTTAAGACAGTAGGTGGAATAGTACAGTGTACTATCAATTTGTGCAATAAGTAATGAATAGTAAAATTTATAACACAGTGGACGCATGCGTAAGTAACAGATGTCGGAATAGAAAATAATTCCGTACTTGTATACAAAAAATATTCCTTTCTGATACTCACTTGATTGAAACTTCTTGTCAACAAATACACACACATTAAAGCAGCTTCCGATGGTTTCGTGAAGCCGTTTTCTTATATACACTGAAGTTCTGCAGCACTGTTTATGGAAAAACTTACCAACACATCTTCAATACAAGTGCAGTTGAAGCCAAGAAAATATTCATTATATAGAAATGCATAGTACGAATATTATGTGAAAGAGGATAACCTGACGTCTTCCATAAACATCTTCAGGTAATTCACGATTCTTACGCTTCATGATAACATCTTAAATGTGTAATAGTATTTGTCGTTAATAATAATACTGAATATTGGATAAACTATGAAATTCACAAGCGTAATATTTGGAAGCAAAAATACCGTTCAAATAGGTTATGTGGATGTTGCTGACACTGTAATTTTTATGCTGCAACGCTACATACTACACACAGAACGTTATAAACATTTGGTGGTTACCTTTCTAAAAAGAGCAGGCCCTTTTTTAGCTTCCAATTCCGAGTGCTAATGCAAGTTTGTTCTTAGCAGTAGACGTAGTCTGAAGCAAATTTCAAGTTCATAAGACGCATACGAAAGAAGGACTGACTATTTTAGAAAGAAGCCTAATTTGTTTCTGTTTTTAAAAGAAATCAGATAGTGTTTCATGCAATGCGTCTTGCGTAATGACGACTCTTCCATACCTCCTCCACCGTACCAGACAAGTTTCATGGGTCCCCACAAGGGGTTCGCCACTCTTTGGCGGGTTCGTACTTGGCTCCCACGGGGCCCCAGCCTGTGCATCATTTTTCCTTTCCGTGCTGCATGTCTGTCCTCTTGTTACTCTTTTTCCCCTCCCTTGGAGGACATGGGCTGTTATGGGGAATGTTCTGCTTTGTCGCTGACGTAAAAACAGTATCATCTTTATTTTTCGCTCCCTCTTCCTTTCTTTGTTGCCCTTCTCCTCTCGTTCCTCCGATTCAGCTTTTGAGGCTTCGGCTTTAAGGTTCGCAACGTACTCCTGATAGAGACCAGGCCCAGGGAGGTGTGATTGCCTGAGCTGCAACCTTCCCAAATTGCCGATTGGTCACTCTGTCAGGTGTTCGGGAGGTGTGATCTGAGTTGTGAACAATCACCTAAGGTGGGTGTGCCTCCTTGTGAAGGGGCCCCCCAGTCGGAAGGAGCGCGCCATAGGAGGCGCTGGCAATCATGGAGGATTTTCTCACAATGAGGGAATCATCTTCCCAATGAACGTCTACGAGACGTACACATAATGAGGCTAATGATTCAAAGACCCTTCCCACTGCACCACGGTTCCTCGTGGTCTCACATACTGGAGACAGTCAGCCCTTCGCCATGTTAAATCCGTCTATTATTCACAAAGGTGTTGATGCAGTTGCCAGCCCTGAGAAATCCTACTGTCTTTTACAGTATGGCACTTTGCTTTTGCAGAATACTTCTGATTCTCAAGCACAACAACTGCTTGCTGCCTCACTTCTCCTCGGCTGCCTTGTTTGTGTTGAGGCACATAGAATTTTGAATTCTTCCCGTGGTGTCATTTACACTAGGCTGCTCGACGGTCTGAGTCCGAAATCGAATGTTACGTCTCTTATCAGGGTGTCATTGACATCCATCGAGTAAGGAAAAAGGTAGCTTCCTCCTTAGTGCCCACCCTCACTCTTTTTCTCACTTTTGATAGAGTGGTCCCTCCGTCAAAGATAAAAGGAGGCTATGAAATTATCACGGTCCGGCCGTACATCCTGAACCCGATGAGTTGCTATCAGTGTCACCGTTTCAACCACTCTACCATGTCTTGTCAACACCCACATCCGTTTGCCGACCGGGGTGGCCGAGCGGTCCTAGGCGCTACAGTCTGGAACCGCGCGACCGATACTGTTAGATAGTTCTAAGTTATAGGGGACTGATGACCTTAAAAGTTAAGTCCCATAGTGCTCAGAGCCAACCCACATCTGTTTGCTGATTCCTACCCAGTCTGCATGCACACTCAAATGACAGCTTACTAAAGCTGACTGTCAGCTTTACTCCTCCCTGGGGACCTTCGAAGAAAAATATTTCCTCAGTTGTGATTACCAGGTGGAATATCTCACAAACGTTATCGTTACTGCTGCAGAACGTTCCATTCCTCGCACTTCCTCTTTACCGCGTCGTGTCCCAGTCCATTGGTGGACTGAGGCATGACGCGACGCAAATTCGCGCACGGAGACGTGCTCTCCGCGTTTTTAACCGTCATCCTAAGATGGCAAACTGCGCGTTCACTTTGAACAGATGCGTGTAAAGTGCCGCCGCGTTCTTCGGGATAGCAAAAGAGCTAGCTGCTTTTCATTCACTACTTCTTCCACCCCTTCCTCTGTCGTGTGGGCCAATTTCCGACGGCTCTCTGGAATAAAGATCCATTGCCCAATTACCGGCCTGACAGTAGCAGACGACGTCATCGTGGACCCTATTGCCATCTCTAACACCTTGGGATTGGAGAGAAGAGAAGTTTGTGGCACAACTTGACTAGAAGAAGGGATCGGTTGGTAGGACATGTTTTGAGGCATCAAGGGATCACAAATTTAGCATTGGAGGGCAGCCTGGAGGGTAAAAATCGTAGAGGGAGACCGAGAGATGAGTACACTAAGCAGATTCAGAAGGATGTAGGTTGCAGTAGGTACTGGGAGATGAAGCAGTTTGCACAGGATAGAGTAGCATGGAGAGCTGCATCAAACCAGTCTCAGGACTGAAGACAACAACAACAACAACAACAACAACAACACCTTGGGCCGCCTTTATGCGGACATTTCGAGCTCTTCCCACTATCACCCTGCCTTCCTCCATCGGAAAGGAGCGGAGGAGTCTCGGGCGATACCATTCTGTTCTCCGAATCGTGTTACAATTCCGCCTTTACTATGAGGGAGCTAGGTCATGCTCTCAGTTCATCTCGATCCTCCACCCCAGGGCCAGACGCTGTCCACACACTGATATTGCAGCACATTTCTCTTGCCGGAAATCACTTTCTGCTAACACATACAAACGGGTCTGGGCAGAGGGCACATTTCCCGAACGTTGGCATGAAGCCACCGTCATACCCATACCTAAACCCAGTAAGGACAAAAACCTTTCTTCTAGCTACCGCCCCATCTCTCTTAATAGCTGCGTTTGCAAGGTGATGGAACGAATGATTCATGCCAGACTGGTATGGCGGCTCGTGTCTCGAAATTCACTGATGAATGAACAGTTTGGATTTCGAGCATTGCGCTCTGCAGTTTACTATCTCATTACTTTGTCCACCCATGCCACGAATGGTTTTCTGCGGAGATCCCAGACTGTGGCCGTGTTTGTCGATTTGGAGAATGCCTACGAGAGCTGCTGAAGAACTGGTATCCTCCGTACTATTTAGACGTAGGGCTTGGGTGGTCGCTTGCCCTGTTTCCTTCAGGAATTTGTAAAAGACCGAGTTTTCAAGGTGCTTGTGGGTTCTGCCATATCGGACAGCTTTATCCAGGAAAACGGTGTGCCTCATGCTTCCGTCCTGAGCGTCGTCCTCTTTGCTATCGCCATTAACCTTATAACAGCCTGTCTCCCACCGAACATCTCAGGATCCCTTTTTGTTGACGATTTGCCATGTATTGCACTTCTCCATGGGTCTGTCTCACTGAGGGGCGTCTTCAGCGATGTCTTAATCGTCTTTATTCCTGGAGCATCGACAGTGGCGTTCGTTTTTCCATTGACAAAACCGTCTGTATGAGTTCCTGGCAGCGCAAATGATTTCTCCCACCATCTTTACATCTTGGGCCTGTTTCCCTCCTGTTCGTTGAAACTACGAAATTCCTGGGGCTAATGCTCGATAGGGAACTCTCTTGGTCCTCCCATGTGTCTTACCTGGCAGCCCGCTGGACGCGGTTCCTCAATGTCCTACATGTCCTCAATGGTACTTTCTGGGGTGCCGATCGAACCACCCTCCTCCGTTGGTACCGGTCCCTTGTCCGATCGGAACTGTACTATGGGTGCTTTGTTTATTCGTCTTCGCGTCCATCCCTCTTACGGCGTCTCAACACTACCCATCATCGTGGCATCCGTTTGGCCACTGGCGCGCTTTACACAAGCCTGGTTGAGAGTGTGTATGCTGAGGCTGCTGAACTACCACTGTCCTACCGTCGCGACTTTCTCCTCAGTAAATATGCATGCCATGCGTGACCACCCATCCTATGCCTCCTTCTTTGATAATTCCTTTGATCGCCAGTATGGGGCGCATCCCTCTTCGCTTTTACGTCCTGGAGTCCGCATTCGGCACTTTTTACGGCGGCTTAACTTCACACTAAGTGCTACTTTCCTGGAGGGTGTGAAACCTTCACCACCTTTGCTTCGTGAAGCGGCCCTTGTTAATCTTGGCCTTCATTCGCTTCCTAAGGACAATAATCCAGCCTCGTTCTATCACCTTCAATTTCACGGCCTTTGCATGGAACTTCGCAATAGTACCTTTGTATACACTGATGGCTCTCGGACTGACCTTGGGGTCGGTTGTGCCTTCATCATTAGCACCCATGTCTTTCGATATTGGCTTCCGGCACACTGCTCAGTGTTTACAGCCGAGCTCTTCGCCTTTTTCACGCCACGGTATACATCCGGCGACACGGCCTTCTCGATTGTGTCCTCTGCTCAGACTCACTCAGCGCCCTTCAAAGTTTATCTCCACTGAACACCGACCATCTCTTAGCGCAGCGGATCCAGGAATACTGTCACTTGCTCACTCTTGGTGGAACCAGTGTGACGTTTCTGTGGCTTACCGGCCATGTCGGTCTGCCAGGAAACGAGGCTGCTGACGCTGCTGCCAAGGCTCCAGTTCTCGTACCTCAGCCTGCGAGTACCTATATTCCCTCCGATGATCTCTGCGTTGCCGTCTGTCAGGAGGTGGTGTCCCTTTGGCATCGCCAATGATCCTCCCTTCACAGGAATAAGCTTCGGCAAATTAAGGATCTCCCAGTGGCTTAGACGACCACCTCTCGGCCCTTCGGCCGGGAGGAGACCATTTTAACTACGGTGCGTATTGGGCACTGCCCTTTTGGCCATCGTCATTTGACAAGTGGCCCAACCCCACCGCTTTGTACACATTGTGCGCAAGTTTTAACTGTCCGCCACTTCCTGGTGGAATACCCATTTTTTAACCGTTTACGTTCCCGCTTCGGTTTGCCGTCTGAGTTATCGGCCGATTTAGCAAATGACCCGTGGCTATCGACCAAGTTTTACTTTTTAATCGCCAAAGCAATATGGTGAAAGCCATTTAATTTTTAGTTTTGGACCTCCGTTTCTGTATGGTGTCATTTTTAGCCCTTTCTCCACTGCTCTGTTTTTAACTGTCGTCTCGTATATCAGTTGGGACTGATGTATAGTCGTTATTGAACTCCTCTCTGTCTTCGTGTTCATAGTTTTGACTTAGGCGCGTATCACCCCAATTCTTTTTTGCAACCATAATCAATCCAAATCCAAAACCAAAAAGTTTCATGGGTATTCCACTGACCGAAACGCAGTGCTGTGCGGTGACTCGGATGTTCTTTGTAGCAAACCTACAACATTTATTTTACAAAACTCTTAATGAAAGCATTTATCCCTTTCCCACTAATCGCCCTTCCCCAAATTACTCAGCAACTGTTTGAGGTTCGTTATCTTTCTATGACCCTGCCAATTCAATACGCGGTTATTCATAAGTACTCCGGGGATTTAGAAGACGACTGTGCGTAAACAGAAAGTAGATACATATTAGTGGATAGAGCATCAACTCACTTTACACATGGTCAGTACGGGCCCCTCTGTGACACCGGAAACGTCAATACATGCATGTGATTCACTGAAGTCACTGACACGAATTGCCTAGGAAGGCGAAACAGCACCCCGTTTTGGAAAACTGTATATTTGGTTGCCTATCCGCAGGCGCAAAATAATTCGAAGCTGCAGTACGGAGCCAATGTTTAACACTGAAGAGGCAAAGAAGCTGGTCCACTTGCCTAATATCTTGCAGGGCCCTCGCGAGCACGCAGAAGTGCCGGAACACGACGTGGCAAGGACTTGACTAATGTCTGAAGTAGTGCTGGAGGGAACTGACACCATGAATCCTGCAAGGCTGTCAGTAAATCCGTAAAGTGTTTAAACTCAGACGTGTGTTCCTGGAGCCACTCTGTAGCATTTCTGGACGTGTGGGGCGTCGCACTGCCCTGCTGGAATTGCCGAAGTCTGTCGGAATGCGCAATGGACATGAGTGGATGCAGGTGATCAGACGGGGTGGTTACGTACGCGTCAAAGTCGTATCTACTCCTGTCAGGGGTCCCATATCACTCCAACTGCATACGCTCCACACCATTACAGAGCCTCCACTAGCTTGAAGAGACCCCTGCCGACATGCAGGGTCCATGGATCTAAGATTCAAGAGGTTGTCTCCATACACGTACACGTCCATCCACTCGATACATGAGGCTCATCCGTAGAGGCAACAAGTTTCCAATCATCAATATTCCAGTGTCTGTGTTGATGGGCCCAGGCGAGGCGTAAATCTTCGTGTCGTCCAGTCATCAAGGGTACACGTGTGGACCTATGGTTCCGAAAGCTCATATCGATGATGTTTCGGAAGGGTTGCACTTCTGTCATGTTGAACGATTCTCTACAGCTGTCGTTGGTTCCGTTCTCGCATAATAATTTTCCGGCCACAGCGATATGGCAGACTTGATGTTTTACCGGGTCCTGACATTCACGGTACACTCATGAAATGGTCGCACGGGAAAATCCCCACTTCATACCTACCTCGGGGATGCTGTGTCCCATCGCTAGTGCTCCGACTGTACGCCACTTTCAAACCCGCTTCAATCTTTATACCATGCCATTGTAGTAACAGTATCCGATCTAACAACTGCGCCAGACACTTATTGTCTTATACAGACGTTGCGGCTTGCAGCGCCACATTCTGCTTGTTTATATATCTCTGTATTTGAATACGCATGCCTGAACCAGTTTCTTTGGTGCTTCAGTATATCTACACAGCGAGTTGATAAAAGTCATAAAGTACTTCCTAATATCGTATCGGAGCTCCGTTTTCCCAGTGCAGTGCAACAACTCGACGTGGCATGGAATCAATAAGTCGTTGCATGTCCCCTGCAGAAATATTGAGCCATGCTGCCTGTATAGCCGTGCGTAATTACGGAAGTGTTGCCGATGCAGGATTTTGTGCACGAATTGATCTCTCGATTACGTCCCATAAATGTTCTGTGGGTGTCATTCCGAGCGATCGGGTAGACAAATTGTTCGCTCGAACTGTCCAGAATGTTCTTCAAACCAGTCGCCGATAGTTGTGACTCGGTGACATGTCGCATTGTCATCCATAAGAATTCCGTCATTTTTCGGGGACACGAAGTCAATTGGCTGCAAACTGTTTGCTAGTAGTCGAACATGACCATGTACAATCAATGATCGGTCCAGATGGAGGCTGAGGACCCGGTTAATTTCATGTAAAGACAGCCCACACTATAATCGAGTCACCATCAGTTTGCACAGAGCCTTGTTGACAACTTAAGTCCATGGCTTCGTGGGGTCTGCGCTTCACTCGAAGCCTACCATCGACTGTTACGAAGTGAAATCAGGACTTAACTGACCAGGCAATGGTTTTCCAGTGATCTGAGCCAGGAGCCGAGATCAGGCGTTGCAGGCGATAAAGTGGTGTTAGCAGAGGCACTCGCGTCGGTCGTCTGCTGCCATAGCCTGCGAACACCAAATTTGCCGCACTGTCCTAAGGGATACGTTAGTCGTACGATCCACGTTGATTTCTGCGGTTATTTGACGCATCATTGCTCGTCAGTTTAATCTGGCATCTCTTGGCAAACGCCGGTGCTCTTTCACGTCAAACGGAGGCCGTCAGCCTCTTTGTTGGCCATGATGAGAGGTAATGCCTGAAACATAGTATTCTTGGCAGTCTCTTGACCCTATAGATATCTGATTATTGAATTCCGTAAGGATTTCCGAAATGGAACGTCGCAAGCGTCTAGCTCCATCTAGCATACCACATTCGATATCTTGTAATTCCCGTCGTGCGACCATAATGACTTCGGAAAGGTTTTCACAAGAATCAGCTGCATACAAGTGACAGCCCCGCCAATGCACTGCCCTTTTACACAATGTATACGGCATACTACCACCATCTGTTGAGGCACATATCGCTATCCCATGACTGGCGTCAACTCACTGTGTGTTCTGCCACGCCTGCCCCCTAATACAACTCCGCCACGACGCATATTATGAATCGAAATCTGGAAAGATGCTCCATTCGTTGACATGTATCACTTTCCTGTACGTCTTTTAGGTTTCAGTCAGTCGTCTCTTGACATCCCACAGGTACTTACGAATAACCGTGTACCAGGGGGGGGGGGGGGGAGGATGGCTGGAATAAAAACTAGTAACTAGTAACTGGACCAGCACTACTTTACGACAAAATACAAATATCCCCCAGGGTGTGACTAAGCCATATCTCCACAACATTTTGTAGGGAGCACATTGTGCTCATGTGGGAGCGATCTAGATGCTTGTAAAACAATAAACTGGTAGCCTAGATCGAAGGAATTCTTTGTATTCCATGATTACCGGTTTCGGCGAAACTAAAGCCGCCATCATCGGATCGTAGAACACATACAGGTTACAACATCAAGGCAAAGAATCGTGATATTAGTAGTTGCCTATAACACGCAGGCCTTACAAAATTGCCGTAAGTAGCAGATATGCGTCCAAGAGGGCTGACATTATAAATGTTAAGTGTCTCTATGTGATAGAGGCACCTAACATTTATAATGTAATCTCTCTTTGACGCATATGTGCTACTTATGACAATTTTGTAAGGTCTGTGTGTTATAGGCGACTATTGTTTGTGAAATGTGTGAAATGTTATGGGGCTTTACTGCTGAGGTCATCAGTCCCTAAGCTTAGACACTACTTAACCTAAATTATCCTAAGGACAAACACAAACACATACACACCCATGCCCTAGGGAGGACTCGAAACTCCGCTGGGACCAGCCGCTTAGTCCATGACTGTAGCGCCCAAGACCGCTCGGCTAATCCCACGCGGCTATGGGCAACTATTAATATCACTATTGTTTGCCTCGGTGTAGTAACCTGTATGTGTCCTAAGATCCGATTATGGCGACTTTTATTTCGCCGGAACCGGTAATCATGGAATAAAAAGAATTCCTGCAATCTTGGCTACCAGTTTATTGTTTTATCTCCACAATATCCTTTCTTCTAGGAGTGCTGGTTCTGCAAGGTTCGCAGGAGTGCTTCTCTCAAGTTTGGAAGGCAGAAGACGAGGTACTGGCAGGAGTAAAGCTGTGAGGACGGGGCGCGAGTCGTGCTTGGGTCGCTCAGATGGTAGAGCACTTGCCCGTAAAAGGCAAAGGTCCCGAGTTCGAGTCACGGTCCGGCACACATTTTTAATCTGCCAGGAAGTTTCATATCAGCGCACACTCCGCTGCAGAGTGAAAATATCGTTTGGAAACAAAATACAGTCAAAAATAGTAACGTGCAAAAATAGACGAAGCATGACATTAGCGTAACGGTCGCAAATCAAACTACGGCCGCGAACGGGAGTAAATAAACGGTGACCCCGCATTCGACACCCGTTCGTTAGCGGACATTACCGCAGCCGGGCCGGTCGTTTTTCGCCTCTGGCGCCGCGCAATGCTCGCCGCTTGCGTCACAGCGGGACGTCGAGTTGCAATTACGGGGCCATGGGCGGCGGGTGAGCCGCTGAATGGCGCTCTGATTGCGAACCGCGGGCTGTTGGGCGCGGAGTGGCGGCGTGCCACGGCAATTACCGCCGCGCCGTCCGCTGCCTCAATGGACGCGTGGGCGGCGCTACGGCGCTACTGTGCTACGCGGCGCTGGCGGCCTCGCGGTGTACGCCTCGTCAAAGTACGGTACACGCATCTGGTCACGCCCACGGTGCTGCTTTGTTCAGTCGACGGTACCATATTCTTCAGGTGAGGTCGGATGCTCGAATTAGATGCAGAACTGCTACAGAGTCAAACAAGCTTGATAATATGGAAACTGAAGGTGGAGGCGAGAGGAAGGAAAGGGGAAGGAAGAAACTGATAATGTCAGCTGCACCGGGACTTTATGCAGAATCAGCAGCGGCGAGCGAAAATACAGGGTGTCCCAAAAGTCTTTCCCTGATTACATAAATTGGTAACTCAGGCTAGAAGTAAAATACGAATATGAAACTGGTGTCTAATTGTTTACAAACTATCAAAGTTTTTTTTTCACACATCAGTAAACTTCCACATGAGCACCCTTGGTAGCACGTAGCACATCCAGGCGATATTCAATTTCCGTTCACATATTAGCCAACATCACTAGAGGGATCGATTCAACGACTATGGTTATCCGTTGCCGCAGGGTTTCAAGATCAGGTACACGTGTTCGGTAGACTTCGTCCTTGACATGACCCCATAAAAAGATGTCTAATGGGGTTACGTCAGGAGAGCGTGGAGGCCAAACCGTTGGCCCATCACGACCAATCCATCGCCCAGGAAAGGTCGTATCGAGATAGGCACGGACGTCCAAACCCAAGTGAGGCGGTGCACCATCTTGCTGAAACAACTCATCGGGATGATACTGAAGCAGCTGAGGAACAGCATACAGTTGTAACATGTCCAGATACACTGCAGATGTGATGGTAGCCTCAGCGAAGAAGAATGGCCCGACAATCCGATCGTGCAATAGCGCGCACCAAACATTCGCCTTTGGACTGCCTCTGGTGCACTCCATGACCTCGCCAGGGGGTTGTGAACTCCAAATGCGCACATTATGGCGATTCACTACTCCACTGACAAAAAAGGTCGCTTTGTCGGAAAAGGGAATTCGTCTGAGATAACCATCATCGTCCTCAATACGTGATAGCATTTCGAAAGCAAAGTCATATCGACGTGGACTGCCGTTGGGCAACAAGGCCTGAACGATTTGCACTTTGTATGCATGAAACAATAAACGTTTGTGTAAAATGTCATGGAGAGCTTTTTGGCATCTGCAATTCACGTCAGGCCCTGCGCACCGATTCCTTCGGACTTCTCAGAAAAGACTGCCTTACAGCTTCCACCCTGTCTGCTGAGGTTCTTGATCGACCAGACCTCGGAAGGTCAGCAACCGATCCTGTGTTCTTGAACATCTCATACCAGGCTTTAATACTCTTGACATCAGGTGGATTCCTTCCAAATGTTGTCTGGAAGTGTGTCTGCACTGTGGTTGGTAATCGTGTCTCATGGTACCACAGGACACACTGTGCCTTCTCCTGATTGGTTAACATGCCTTCTTGGGCACTGCTCCTCATCCGCTACTTACGTACTGCGAACCTAAAACAGAAAAAAACTTTGATAGTTGTAAACAATTCGACGGTAACCAGAATGACAGGGCCCAACTCATGTTACGAAGAACACCGATAAAATATTATGGAACCACTTCTCACGTGAACTGCCCCCTCTACAGTCTACACACTGCGTATTAAACGAGTCATTCAGCCGTCTCTGTACTTGACTCGCAGCATAATTTGAAAAGAAGGAAAACCCCGACCTTTCGAAACACGCTGCATGCTTCCAGTGAGCAACTGCTCAGTTAGTCGAGATTAGAATTATATTAATATCTTCAGCTGCTGACGGGCATTGATATATATCAACGTGGACAGGTGAAAATGTGTGCCCCGACCGTGACCCGAACCCGGCATCTCCTGATTACATGGCAGACGCTCCATCCATCTTTTTTTTTTTTTCATTTTGATCGTTGTTGATAGTTGTGTTTGGTCGTTGCGGACGTCACATGACATCCGTCCAAGTTCGTTTGTTGATCCTTCCACTCAGTGTTTTTATTACAGAGGCCAACCAGCTCTCTGACCGAACACGCTGAGCTACCGTGCCGGCTAATCCATCTGAGCCACCGAGGGCATAGAATATAGTGAGACTGCAGGGACTATGTCGCGCACGCCTCCCGAGAGACCCACATTCTCACCTTGTTATGTCCACACACTACATTCGTAGCGTCCCACCCCAACACACTCATTACTTGTGGAAGACATTCTTACCAAGTCCCGTAAGAGTTCGGGGAATATGTGTGCATCCGACAGGAGGAGGAGGTCATAGCCGGTATTGCCAGAACTATATACTTATATGGATATGGTGTCTGTTGCCGGCCTGGGTGGCCGAGCGGCTCTAAGTGCTACAGTTTGGAACCGCCAGACCGACCATTCCTCGGGCATGGGTGTGTGTGATGTCCTTAGGTTAGTTAGGTTTAAGTAGTTCTAAGTTCTAGGGGACTGATGACCTCAGATGTTAAGTCCCATAGTGATCAGATCCATTTGAACCATTTGAATTGGCAAAACAAGTAGTACACTGGTTTGTTTTACATGGGAGCGCTACTAATGTCAGGTAATGCTGTGACTGTAGTTCGTATTGGGGTTGTTGAGGACGTTGTGAATTGCATGTTAATGAATAAACAAGTTTAATGATCTGAACAAAAGATAAGTTTCTTATTCTCTTAGTCATCCAGAACTTAAAGATTAGATTTGGTAGCCCTAGTAACGAGCTTAAAGATTTTATTTGGTTGCCTTGCTAAAGAATTTAAATGGTGATCAAAAATTACGTGAACTTTACTTTCTTATGAATACGTTTTCCTTTTGATACTTGCTGTTTTCTAGAGCGAACGAGGAGCAAAATGAAAGTACAGGATTATTTAAAATCCCTGTTCTTGACTTATGGGAGTTGTAGAGGGGTCTTAGTAGATTAAGTCTGGATAAGGAATCCGTGTCCTGAAATATACCGTTTGGCACATTTAATATCAGTTTGACGATCGGATTATTTTCAAATGTCCCACTGGACGGTACACACGCAGGAGACAATGGACTCTGACCTGTGTACTCTAGGAGCACATACGCACAGTGTCTCCAGACTAGACACTGGATTCTCTTCTTCGTGATGGAGGCGGTCCTCTTCAAAGTCGTCCGAGCTCCACCGCAGCTAATCCTCCTAATTTATAACGTACTGATTTCTCGCACCCATTGCTGTAATCAGGCGAATGGGTTATGTGCTGTCATAATTAAAACAGGGATTGATGACGGCGCCCTCACCTCCGCTTGTGTGCGTACCGTGAAGTGGGAGAATTGAAAGTGATCCGATATTCGAAGTCAATTTATATCGAAACAGGAAATATGCGGGCATTGGTTCATCATTAAAATTTCATCTGTTAAGTCCCCTCTACGGTTCCAGACGTCTATAAAAGGAATTTTCAATCACTCCGTATTACCACTGCGAGAATAATAGTAGGGGATTTCAGAAAGTAAGTTACACGTTAATATGAAGGCCAGGTAGCTTTTATTGAATGGTGCACTGCATTTGAAAATGACACAGGTACATGGTACTATTTTCCAATAGTCACCAGTTCAGTGTAAATCATGGTCAGAACGTTCAGCCAATAGTTCAGTCCCTGGACAACAGAAATCCGCGCGATGGTCACAGAGCTATTCTAGAGCCGTTATATGTTCGTCCTCCCCGTTGGAAAATCAGCTGTTACTGCCATTCGGTTTGTCGACAACCTGGACATGGCGATGGCCTTCCTTCCCGATAAACATTACCCAAGTCTTTGCGGCCTTGGCCAAATTGTTAGTACCATCCCTCTAGAGCTATAATCGATAGTACATATGATCCGTATACCGCAGAATTTTACTGTGAATCTCTGTGCAATTTAGCCGTTTTGCGCATAAGAATGGTACTGTGCCGTATACTCCAACTTTAGTGTAGGTGTCCAGCTGACGTGCCATTTCGCTCCCACACTGTGTTGCACGTATTGTCTGTACCGCAGCAAAACTCTGTCTGCAGCACACCCGAAACATGTACTTTCTTCTGACAAGGAGCTGTTCTTGTTGCGAAAGGCCTTATCGTGGAACGACGTGTGTAATTCAACTTTTTGAACTATCTACATTATATTGGTATACCTGGTGATCAAAAAGTCAGTATAAATTTGAAAACTGAATAAATCACTGAATAATTTAGATAGAGAGGTACAAATTGACACACATGCTTGGACTGACATGAGGTTTTATTAGAACCACAAAAATACAGACGTTAAAAAATGTCCGACAGATAGCGCTTCATCTGATCACAATAGCAATAACTAGCGTAACACAGTAAGACAAAGCAAAGATAATGTTCTTTACAGGAAATGCTCAATATGTCCACCGTCATTCCTCACTAATGGCTGTAGTCGAGGTATAATGTTGTGAACAGCACTGTAAACCATGTCCGGAGTTATGGTGAGACATTGGCGTCAGATGTTGTCTTTCAGCATCCCTAGAGATGTCGGTCGATCACGATACACTTGCGACTTCAGGTAACCCCAAAGCCAATAATCGCACGGACTGAGGTCTGGGGACCTGGGTGGCCAAGCGTGACGAAAGTGGCGGCTGAGCACACGATCATCACCAAAAACCACGCGCAAAAGAGATCTTTCACGCGTCTAGCATTATGGGGTGGAGCACCATCCTGCATAAACATCGTACGTTCCAGCAGATGTTTATCAGCCAAGCTGGGGATGATGCGATTCTGTAATTTATCGGCGTACCTCTGTCCAGTGCCATCTGTCGGACATTTTGTGAACTTTTTTTGTTCTAGTAAAACCCCATGTCATTCCAAGCATGTGTGTCAATTTGTACCTATCTATATTATTCCGTGGTTTATTAAGTTTTCAAATTTATACTGACTTTTTGATCACCCAGGTGAAATATGAAAAGCTGATACTTCGACGATGACGATGCACGTAAATCCGCAGACAGATCACTTCAAATAATTTCTGAATGCTGTAACGTACAGAGAAGGGAAGGCAACATTAATAAAGGAAAGTAATTGACCGAAGTACATCATAACTAGCTGAGATCGAGACGGAGAACAATACTGATGTTCGTTTCGCCTTAGTGTGTACCATTTCACATTTGGTATCAAGTATTACTGCAGCCTTCAGCTGTTGCACTTGTATTTTTCCGTAATACTATTAGAATTAGCAGTTGAGTTCAGGTAAACCCTTCTTTTTGAAGTCGCAATTTTTTCGCTTCTCGATTGGTATTGAGATGGATAGTTGAGCAGTGTAGGTCAACCGATGCTTTCTTAATTGCTGATTGCTTGCCTTCCATTATTGGTATCAGGCTTTTCAGTTGAGATATATAGGGTAAGTGATGTTTTCGATACCATGTTTCGTCGATTACTGACATTCTGGTTTTCTATGTTAACCCTCTAACGGTAAGGTGAAGTTTCCTGACATAAACGGTAAGGTGGGGTTGGATCAGACCCCACCCTCAAAATATCGATTTTTTGGGGTAAAATAAAAAATGAATAGTGGGGAAAAGTTTTATTATAAATTAAACACATAAAATATTTGTTATAACAATATGTTTTTTTTTACTTTTACAGTCAATAAGTACGAATATAAAGTTCTTTGGAAAAAAAATAGGAACTTGATTACAGAAAAATTCCTTAATAGAAACACTCTATATAAAATTATTGAAAACACAGTAAAAATCAATAGATTCGGTCATCAGCTAGGAAAGTCAGTGCTTTAGAAATTCTAAAGATGGGAACTAAATGAGAAACATCTCTTACTAATTGTAGAAAATAATTATATTTTTGAAATATAAAGTTCTCAGTAATAAATGTCTTTGTACACATAATGTAATAGGAACAAATAATAAATGTATAATGTTATCCTGGAAACGATCACATACAGCCCTGAAAAATTTATCACATCTCAATTTCTTTACAGGCAGGGCATATAACAACTTTATGCTCCCCACATATAGAACGATTACACTTACTACAAAAAGCATTGCCCTTCCTATCTTTTGATCTGTCACAAAAATCACATCTTCTTTTCTTTAGTGGCTGTTCTTGGGTAGGCTTGTCTAATTCGACTGGTTTATTTTCTAAAAGTTTTCCAATAGACGAACGGAGCTCACGGGGAAGACGTGCGTTATTCAACCTCTTTTCCATAAGAGGTTTTGTCAAAGAGAGCGCAAGTTTTTTGAGAAATAATATTCTCGTGTCATTTGAAAAGCTGTCCATATTGCTATTGCTCTTGTAAATTATAAAACTATTTATAGCAGCGATGTCTAAAATAGCATAAAAGTACCGCATGGGCCATCTTCTCGATTTTCATTTTGTGGTCCTGCTGTGGCAAAGCATATCTAATACATCGACCCCTCCTTTAGTTAGATCGTAGAACTCCACAATTTCAGGATTATGTGTTTTTTCATTTATCTCTCCAGAGAAGTGCATAGACGATATCTGTGGTGTCACCGCCAGACACCACACTTGCTAGGTGGTAGCCTTTAAATCGGCCGCGGTCCGGTAGTATACGTCGGACCCGCGTGTCGCCACTATCAGTGATTGCAGACCGAGCGCCGCCACACGGCAGGTCTAGAGAGACTTCCTAGCACTCGCCCCAGTTGTACAGCCGACTTTGCTAGCGATGGTTCACTGCCTACTTACGTTTTCATTTGCCGAGAAGATAGTTTAGCATAGCCTTCAGCTACGTCATTTGCTACGACCTAGCATGGCGCCATTATCAGTTACTATTGATATTGTGAACTATGTACCGTCAAAACCGACGTTCGTCATTAATGGTTTCAAGTTAAGTATTCCACCAGCTACGTCCATTTTTCTAAATTCTAATTTCCTTGTCCTGTTCCAGACCTCACTCCAGCCTACGTGAGTCAAAACTCGTGCATTTCGGCCTCCTCTAGTAACACGGTGTTGGCTCTCCTGCCAACCACAACAATATCAGTACAACTTTTTTATTTTTCTTTGGCGTAAATGACACCAAAGTTTTGTCGTCCTGATACATAAACGTTGAAGAGCCTACTGGAGGGGAAAGCAGCATTGATGGTGGTATTTGCGGTTTGTTCCTCCTCAATGTACCTAGAAATGTGAGTTTCTCTTGGAGGAGGGCGCCAGTCACCTCCAGTGATGAGAACCAATTGTCCGCTGTAATGTTTCTATTAGAACCCCTGATAGATTCCGTCAGGCGTAAAGCATACTGGACAGGTAAAGGCAAAACTCCAGGTCTCCTCTTTATTCTGTTGTCCTTGCCAGTGTATGGAATGCCACGCAAAAAATAGAATGTCCTTGCGTCGCATAGTGACATTAGTTTCAACCTATATTTGTCGAGTTTCGATGGGATATACGTTTCTTGAATGGACAGGCACCCCGAAAACTCAGTAGAGTCTCATCTACTGTGAAATGTTCAGATGGACTATAATTCGTTTCACTGTTAGATTCAAACATGTTCCACATTTCTCTGAAAGCCGTAAATTTGTCGTTGATTTTTCTGGCCTCTCTGGTGGCTTTATCATCGAAGCGGAGGTTTTCTAGAAGAAATGCAAACCTTTTCTTGCACATAGTGCAACGAAACACCGGAGGTCCATAGGTTGCTGAGAACATCTCATCTACATTGAGCATAGAATTTTTTAGGACACCACTCATGAAGAGAAGGCCCATCAACCCTTTTATTTCAACGCTCTCTGTTGGTGAATGAAATCATTGGACCGTATTGTACTTTTGCCTGCATTTCTCGATTTCAAGATTTGTTTACAAAACAATTTTTTCTATAATTTTAGAATCTATGAATAATGAAAATATTTCCAATTCACTAGTGACCCCCCTTGCTTCCCCACGTGAACCAGGAAGACGAGTAATAATATTGGCGCTGGTGTCCTAGAAAATTTTGAATGGATGGGTTTGTTCGTCCATATTGTCTCTAAGTCTTTACCTAGCTCAAAATTTCTCTCATCATCTATATCTGACTGAGAATTATCAAACTCGACTGCTCCTGCCGCACAATGAAATACATCATCCTCGTCATCAGTATTAGATAATACATCATCCACGGTTTCTGAACAGTTTTCTGCATCTATATTGTCTCCATCCTCTGACTCAGCCTCCTGTCGGAGAAACTCGTTGTATATCTCCTCAGGAGTTCCGAGGAGTTGATGCGTCATTTTAGTAAGATACTAGAAGACAAAACAAAACTTACATGTAATATTAACATCAATATGGGGTTGAATCCTTCCCACAAAAGAAACTGATAAGTGTGACTTAAACAGTAAGGTGGGGTCGGATCCAACCCGAGCGCGGGTAATGTAGGTTTCGGATAGAGAGGGTAGCTACAGGTCACTCGCGAGACTGACATGGTCTCCTCGGCCTGGAAGGGTAACTGGAACCACAGCGCTCTCAGAAAAGGGAGTGGGGAGTTATAAACAAAACAGACTCGTTGGGGTCGGATCCAACCCCAACCTTACCGTTGTTAGAGGGTTAAGGCAGAAAAGTCGAGAGATGTTTACGACACGAGTCATAGTTGATTCGCGCTACATTTTCTTTCTTTCTTTTCGTTTTTCATGTTTACCAACTGTTGTATCAATTTTTTGGACAATATTGATTTGTTTATTTTTCTATTTTCGTGACTTAGTAGCTGTCTCCAACTAAAACAACAGTTTTCCTCTGTTGTCTTTGTAGGTTCAATATTTAGTATTCAGAACTTCTACGTTCCAGTAGTTAGTGTGTGTTTTGTATTTCGCACCATGGGAACGGGTGCGTATGACGTTATACTCACCATTTTGAAGGGGTGTCGGTGTTGCATTTCGGGGCTTGTGAGGACTCTCTTTAGTAAAAAGCAACGGGCGGTATCGAAGGCTATGGCGCATCCGAATGATTGGGTAGCACCGTTGCCGTGGCCGAGACGGCGTAAGCAACTCACTGACGGCTCGCAGCGCTGTTGCCACATTTCATCTGCGAAGCTCTAACTCCTGCAAGCAAAGACAGTAGCCGTCTACTGAGCTGTGGCAACACTGAGGCGTCATTATAGAGACATTTGCAGAATAGCGTTACGGAATTAGTTGACGCAGGCCCGCGAAGCGCATCCCACACATACCGACTCAGCTATAGGTGGCTGTGGTAGTGAAGCGTCTCGGTTCTACACCTCCGTAACTACTGCGCGACATCGCGCCATTCCTCTACGAGAGAGATTAAGTTACCTGAACGGCAGTGTGTTTGCCTGGAGAACGCGCAGCGCCACAAAACCCTCGAGCAGCGAACGCCCGGGATTACGGTCGGGCACAAAGGGCGGTGGCCCATTAGCGCCTAGGCCGCGCCGAGCCGCCCGCTGCGCTCCTAATTGCGTTATGCGCTCCTAAACAATGGAGCGCGCCCCGCGACCCGCCGTAGAGGGCCTTGCCTCCTTAAATGGGTTTCCACTTTCTCGCCGCGAAGCGGGCTTACTTCTCAGCGCCTTCCCCGTTAACGCGACTCGCGGGAACCTAACGGCGCGGCGAAACGTTCATTAAGCACGAGTTATCCGCGCACCGGGTCAGGGACATTAGCCTACTAGATGGTGGGTGCTAAACAACGGACACAGCTCCTTCCCAACACACTGTCTAAATAAATAAATGCGACGCTCTCAGAGACCTTTGGAAATTTCGCTTCATGGGCAGTAGGCCGTGGCCCAAAGCATATTTCCGTGCCTGACGTTTCGTGTCCTAATTCTGGAGACATCATCATAGGCTAAAAACTTAAACAAGCTCAACAAACCTAAATGTTGATATGTATCCACGTAACTGTCGGTTCGTGACGTCATCAGACCGCTGTTCGACAAACAGCTATAACAGAAACGGAAGAGGATTGAAATTAGGTAGGATGTGATGATGATGATGATGTCCCGTAGTCCGAGGAGCGTAGGGGACGATGCGGGAGACCCTCACCGCCGACTAGGAAAGGTCCTGGCGGAGGTGGTTTGCCGTTGCCTTCCTCCGACCGTAATGAGGATGAATGATGATGATGATGATGATGATGATGAAAACGTCACAAAACACCCAGTCATCTCGAGGCAGGGAAAATCCCTACGCCAACTCATTTTCCATTGCAAGCTCCATACCATAAGTCGGAGTAAGTCCGCAATCTTAGACAGGAGGCCGATTACTTACGCCCCGACTGTTGTGTGGCTACGTATAGACTATACAGTTCGGCTTGCTGGGTTTGTTTCAAAAGTGCTTTCTGAGTCTTTATAGCCTATATGTCTCAAACATTAGGAGACAAAACGTTAGGTAGGTAAATATGCCTTGGACTAGACCCAAATGTCCATAGAACAAAATTCGCAAGGAATACATGCACTGGCCATAAATGTCTACGTTGTATTTTGAAAGACTGTTTCAGTTCAGTTGTCGTTCTAGTCGAATAATACAATGATTGAAAATTACTTATTATTATTTATTGATTTACTTATCCTGGATAGGTTAGTAACATCAGGCCATCTCTTACATATGCCCAGACATTCTACATCGTGTATCTGTAATTCCATCTTGTGTAAATGGAATGGGACTGTGGACGGTCCTGAAGAAAATAGATACTGACATCCGTAATTTTATTTAACAATTTTGTTTAGCTACCGGTTTCGGTGTCTTATTGGCACCACCTTCAGGCCCCTATATATGAAACTAGGGATATCATCTAGTCGTTTGTGCTATTAAAAGGATCTCTATATCCAACTCGTTTCCGTAGACTCCTAAACACTTCTCGGTCTACGCGGACTCTTCGCACCTCTAACGACACAGCTGAAAAGTGTGAAGTCTTAACTAAAGGAATTTTCATCTTTTCCATTTACGTACATCTTATTCCATCCGTAGAAAGTTTTTATTTCGTAGATGTGGTCACCTATATGTCATTACTCTATGATAAATGCCCAATCACTAAAAACAAAGTCTTTAACCTAACCTGAAGGAGACGAGAACATGGACATTAACACTTTCATTGGAAAATGGTAATCATATGCTCATATTCACGTATTCACAATACAGTATTACGCATTCACTATCACACTTCAATAGTGTACACCATGCACTGCTTAATCTCTGCCGTCTTACACGCTGGCAGTCTCACTTTATAACAGCATGTTATTCAAGGCAACTGAGAAAAGAGCAAGCAGCAGCAGGATCATTCTTATGTTGTAAGATAGTACATGCATTTTGTATTTGTGCTTATTGGTTGATGAACACACATTTTATGATGGCGTCCCGACTTCAACAAGATCATCTCTACTGTTTAACTTGTAGATATTCGTTCGCACTATATACACCTAAGGAAATTAAATAACATTTTAATTTGTTTCTGGAAACAGATGTGTTTTCAATACTTTTCGTTCTCGGTGGCAAATTATTGTTGGAAATGCACCCATCAGTTATAGGATATTTTCAGGATAACTTGAGTCGCTTCCTGTGTGGATCATAATCATCTCTATTTCTCGTATTGTAATTGTGTATAACTGCGTTCAGCTGGATAGTGCTATTTGTTCTCGAATGGATAATATTGTTTCAAATACACTGTCATGAAATTAAATTCCCTGAATTTATTTCTGCAGGACTGTCTTGGAGTCATATTTGCAATGCATCTAACACCCTTCCTTCGAAGCCTCACTAGCCTATAGATATGCATTTATGCAGCATTTCCTCAGACTAAAAAGCAGTATTTTAAGCGGGTGTAGCCTAGACCATAGTACATTGTCAATAGCGTGTCTGTATTTACTGTCCTACACAGCTTCCTCGTTGAGAATACGTTGGTGATTACTTTTGAGTATTCTTTGTTGATATGGTCCTCTCTTGTCAGATGCTTGTTATCGATGACACCCAAGACTACTTCTTACTTCTTTGACACCTGCATTATTCAGTTTAGGGGAAATATTGTCAGTCTCTGCAGCTTTATTCGCTTGTAGTCGCATGTATCTCGACTTGTTCCTAAAACTTTCCGGTGTGCAACCCTATAAATTTCACTTCTTCTTATTCTGATATTTCGGCTGCGTAACGACCAGATTTCTTCAGAGCCAGCCAGGTGATTGACGATCCAGCACCTGCTCCGTCGTCCAAACACGCGGACCGCACCTCTGCGCATGTGGCCGCAGACACACAAGGCGCCAGAGACGTTGATCGGCGGCAAAGATGTACAACATATGCATGAAATTAGATCTATGGCTGTAAGGTCGATCTACACGGTAATATCGGTGTATCACTTCGCGTTGCTTCGTTGCGACGTCTTCGTGAGTTTATTTCAAAAAGAGCCCGATTCCATGATTTGTCCAAGCTGATGCGGCTATCTCGATTAATTAAGTTCGCCGCCAAACGAATTTCAGTTGCTTCTTTCACTTCTGGATCCCAGAAAGATGAAGTCGAGGCTAAGATTTTGACGTTTACGTGCATCATAGACTGCCCATTGTCAGTTCAGTGCTCTTCCACCGCCAACTTACTGGGTTGCAGACGCCGGGTGTACCTGCGGTGCTATCTGTATCTCTCATGAACTGTACGTGTCGTCTGTCCGAACGGCCACAATGACCGGGAATATTGCAAACCCCAGGCTTCCGAAGCACCAAATCATCTTTAACCCAGGCGTGCTGGTGTCTTTGTGGAGGCCGAAAATTCACTTTCACTTTGTGTTTGCTAAGGATCCGTACTATTTTTGTCGATAGGCTTCCTAGGTATGGTAGAAAAGCCATGGATTTAAAACTCTCCGTGTTTTCTTCTGAATCCCTTGTGTCCGCTGTTGGCTTCATTCGTAGTCATACAATGAAGGCTTTCACAACCGGATGTTCCAGCTAACGAGAAATCTTCCGGGTTGTATGGTCGTGGTCCATGTAACTCTTCTATCCCTGACGTTTCGTCCAATACTACTTTGGACATCCTCGAAGGTGCCCCTGGTTGTGCTGAGTCCTGCCGACTGACGAGTCGAACGTCAAAGAACGGCATAAATACTGTGGAAAGTGGGCGTGGATAGTGGCGCTACAGAATCGATGAGAAGTTTTTATCTTTGACGTACTATGATATGTAGCTATATTTTATCCGTGACAAGGTTTATCTCTGCTATCACGTGAAATGTAGACTACGCCCTCTTTCCACGGTATTTAGGCCGTTCTTCGACGACCGACTCGACAGTCCCCTGGACTCATCACAACCAGGGGCACCTCCGAAGATGTCCAACTTAGCTTTGGACGAAACGTCAGGGATAGAAGAGTTATATGGACCATGTTCATTCGTAGTGCCTCACGTATCTGCAGTGGAGAGTGCCCATTGGCTTCAAAAACTTCTCTCTCTAGAAGCTCGTCCTCCAGACCGTTCCCGGCAGCAATGACGTGTGCTCTGTGTACCAGAGTTCTGCGGACATTCATCTTCTGAAAAGGATGTGGCAGCTATGTGCACGTAAATATAAATCTTTATGGGCCGGTTTTTAGATGTGCTGCGTGTCCCAAAGTGCCATCAACTTTTCGTCGTACCAAAACATCCAAAAATGGAAGATATCCGTCTTTGTCGATTTCAGCTGTGAACTGAATTTGTCTGTGGATGGAATTCAGTTGATTTAAAAAAATCTTTTCATTTATCTTCACCATGGGACCACACCACAAACGTATCATCAGCGTATCTCCAAAATACTGTGCGCTTCAAGCTAGCGGATACCTAAGGACATCACACACATCCATGCCCGAGGCAGGATTCGAACCTGCGACCGTAGCAGCAGTGCGGTTCCGGACTGAAGCGCCTACAACCGCTCTGCCACAGCGGCCGGCTCTTACGAGGATTCTTGCTCGCGTTTTATTACAGGATCTTCCAGACATTTCATCACGTTTTTCGACATTCTAGAGCACTTTTTAACAAAGTCTAAGCCTGTACAGAATTCGTCGAAGACGTTTAGCTCAAGTCCTTGTTTGCAGAGTTCCACAGCTGAATCATGCTCGTAGCACACAACTCCACAGTCACAAACATTTAAATCAGATGTTCTGTGCACATAACAATCTGTACGACACCATTTTTACATTATAGCACATATTCTAACACCTCTTATCACTTTCTCCCGACATATAACACATTTTGCTAACATCATGTACGTATTTGTTACGGAGCGATTCACAAGGACTTGTAAACACGCCACCATCTTACTACTTTTTCTAAGTGGGGCTGTAGAATCCCATTACATTGCTGCCCCCTTAATACCATACGTTTTCAGCTCGAGACGGATTTGTAGGTCTTGCCCATCAGTGTCTTTTTGTGAACTATGTGTAGCTCGTTACTTTGCAGCATCAATCTGTGGAATCTCATTGAACTACTGAAACAACAACAAAGGCAGCAACAGGGGATGATCATTTCTTTTGCTATAGCGAGCAATACCTTACTTCCCCATAGAAAAACCAAAGATGAAGACGACTTACAGCAGATGGCCGCAACACTAGACAGCGAGGTGTGACTTTGCCCCGTCGAGGAATGCGTTATGTGCGAGGATTCTGACTAATCCTAGATGGTATGTTCGCATAATAGTTACTCCCACCGCTGAAGACAGACGACTCTGTGAGAACACCAAAGGAGCTGTATACAACCATGTAGTGATGTAGGAACGTGCTTCGACAGAGGCACAAGTGAGATTGTAGTTCTGTTGCTACCAGATCGTTCCCAGTGGTGCCCTTGTGCGCCAGGTAATACACGAGCCCAGATCTCTCCCCTGGACGCTGTTCGGCGGACAGCACCGGTCGTACATCACGGCCACGCTGACGTCCTCCCTTACGGCCGTACAGCTCCTGGACTGCGGGTGTTAATCGTTCCGTAGGCCGCTACTGAAAGCAGCCGCGGGTCTGTTATGCATTGTGGCCAACATGGAGAGCAATCCAAGGAAAGATCCATCCGGTTTCCTACAGTCTGGCAACTAAACCCCTTCAAAAAGACCAGTTAACGCAGCGTCGCGTACCTAATATGTTACAAAACGCCGTGCATAAGAACGAGATTTTCAGATTGTCATACCTCGGGTTCTATTGGCGACTTAATGGTAGGGTCAGACGTTTTGAATAGCCCTTGGGCTAAGGACCATTTGCATACCCATCCGAAGGACCAACCTAGGGTCAGAGTATGAATATTGCAGACATCCTTCTGCTCACACAAATGGAGCAAATCAGTTGGCTCTTTTTGCGTTTGTTGTGTCCTACGGTGGGATTGATGGAATTTATTGAGACACTATTAGGTCATGGGCATTTCCTCGGAAAAACCCCGAAAAAAGAGTTTTTATTACATTTTCGCCATTACCAGCGAACCAAAACCCAGCCATTGATTCCAAGACGGCTATGCACAGAAGACGGCTAAAATTTGTACGATACGTTCCTGAGATCCCGATCTCGAACAGCCTTAAAATTTTCTCAATATTTTTTATCTATTTCCAAGATACAAAAGTTCAGAGTTATCCTACTTGTACATGTGAAATACGCACGTAAAATCTGGCGTGAGACGGTAACGTAAATTAGTGATGCAGCATGGAGATTAGAGCTGTAAAGTGTCTCCATTATCATCTGGGACCCCGACGTTGTCGTACTGAAGAACATGAATAGTTTTTTTACACGTAAAATCCGGTCTGAGGAGTAAAAATAGGTTTGCGTTATTTAAATTTCACCTAAGAAAACTACGTAAATTTTATTGGGCGATTCGGTGGAAAATGCTCCTTTCGGAGCACAAACAATGCCAATATGTTCCTGTTTATTTAAATGCCTGTGACTGAAAAGTAGAATACCAGCAGCCTAATTATACCTTCTTCGGCAACTTTAAAAAATTCCCTAAAAATGTTGACATGCGAATATATTGTGTGTCTTGTGCTGAGAGAGAAGAAGACAGTGACAGTGGTAAAATGACGGAAAAGTAATAAACACTCGAAGTTTGTAAACGGTGGTTGTGTTACAGAAAGAGCGAAAAAGATAATGGCAGTTTGAGAGAAAGAGAGTGACACAGCGGCAGTGGAACGTAATTAACAGTGACAGAACAGTGTTAGGGAAACAGTGAAGGATGCAGTGCCAGGAAGGGAAGGAGGAATAAAAAGAAGGGGAAAGTGGAAAGTGGAAGTGGGTGAGAGTCAGTGATAATTTGAGACAGTATATGACATTGACAACGAAGAGGAAGAGAGGGGTTGTGACAAAGCAAAGAGACAGCTGCAGTTAGAAGGAAATAGGAGAGAGCAAGAGGGAGACAGTGACAGTGAGAGGAGACCGCAGTGATGGGACAGAACGAAGAGGACCGTGACACAGGAGACAATGACAGAGAGACACAAAGAAATAATGACAATGTGTTGGACTGAATGAGTGAGTGAGAAAAGACAACTGGGAAGGGGCGCGTACGAGCTACTTACGGCGGTGGACTAGGCTTGCTGTTCTTGGATAGCCCTTTTCCACAGGCGACTGCTTTTGAGCCTCATTTATAATTGTCACTTTTAATGGCACTGTCTGTGTGCACTTTTTGTATTATACGCTCCACAGCGGAGCTATTCTGAAGTAAAGCATATGCCATAGGGTCTGGATAAAAATATGGAAACACGGTGAGAAACAGATGCCTAAACGTAAGTGCAGATGCTAGCTAATCTGTGAGGTTGAGCTGTCACATTTGAACAAAGTGCGATGTTCTCAATACGTAGCAAATGTTAGTCGTCATCAGAACATTGTTCTGTGTAGCTGTAAGTGCATTATGTTGGAACTCAGAGCATTCGAACGTCAGCAGTTTTTTGGTGCCCTTAGGGTGGGTGATTCCGTAACCAAGGAAGCCGATATGTTTGGTGTTTCTAGAGAGACCGTATCGAAGATTTATACCGAAAAAGGGAAATGGAAAAACATCATCTGCAAAGTCACAACACGGACGAAAGAGTTTGTGTGTGTGTGTGTGTGTGTGTGTGTGAGTGTGTGTGTGTGTGTGTGTGTGTGTGTGTGTGTGTGTGCTGTTCATGGCAGACGATCATTGAAGAGGATTGTCACGAAAAATAAAAAGACGACAGTTGTAAAAGTCACTGCAGAAATCTATGTCGTACACGCGAACCCTCTCAGCACCAACACAACACGAACGGAGCTCTATAAGCAATGAATACGAGGCCGAGCTGGAATTCCAAATCCACTCCTCAGTGATGCAGACTTGGTGCTGAAACCATAAAATCTGGGCTGTGGAACTAAGTCATTTGGTCGGATGATTCTTATTTCAAACTGGTTCCAACTCCTGGCCGAGTTCACACGTCCAGAGAGTGAAACATACGCGGGTTCGGGTGATGATTTGGGCACCCATATAGTGGTATTCCATACGCCGCACGCTTACTCTCCACGGTGGAACTACTGTCAAGGATTATGGTGACTACTATGGATGATCAGGCCCATTCCATTGTACAATGTTTATGCCTGTGTTCCACGTCGACAAGGCCCTTGTTCACACAGTTTTCATCGTCCAGGACTGGTATAGTGAACACGGGGGTGAACTGCAACCACAGTCACCAGATGTACTATTATTGGTAGTGTACTCTGAAGAGAAGGGTGCATGGTCGCAGTTTTGAATGCCAAAAAATTTCCTACACCGTATTGGGTAAGGTAAAGGCTTGTTTCCATATTTTTATCCACTCCTCCCCCCACCCCACCCCACCCCCACCCACGCCCCCTTCGACAATGTCAGACTACGGTGCAATATAATGGCCTCCATGACGAATATAGCGACGTTCTAATCACCCTCCAGCCACCCTGCTTAATGGTTACCTCGGTTTCCCTACACTGATTAAGGCTAATACCGGTATGGTGCCTTTGGAAGGGATCAGCACAATCCCTTTCCATTCCTTGCTGTATCCACAAATGATGACAGAGTAGTAGATGGGACATTACACCGTAATCATCCTTTCTTTCACGTGGACGGTGTGTTAATTTCTAATCTTCATTGCTTCATAGAAACAACTCCATTCCAGGAACTGCTCACAACCTGGGACTTGTGTTAATCTATAATACATTACAAATTATATTTGTGCCTCATCAGACAGTTCCTGATTGAAATGTGAAGCAGCGAACTTAACTGTCAGTTCAGCAACCAGCAACTGATTTTTGTATTGTAATAAATATCTGTTTTGATATTCATCTAGAAGGTGAGCCCGAACACCACCGCTAACATTACTGAGGTTGTTGAAAGATATTTTTTGAGTGTTTTGGTATGAGAGAGAGGCGGTCACCAATATCTCGTCACAAAGTAATAAAATAGTTATGATTTATTGGTTCATAACCACCGTTACGTTTGTGTCTCTTAAAGTTCGTGGGCTATTCATAAATTAACCCCCGTTTCGCTATATTTCTTTTTAAAGAAAAAGACTTGTTATTTTTTTTATGGACGGTGCATACTTAAATGTTGACACTTAACCACACAGCCGCCACCCAAATACAAGCACCTGTCTTCCCATGACATCAGATTCCTCAATCTTTCGTCAAAGAACAGTGCCTCCTTGTACTTCAGCCGGTTGTTGGCAGCATCTTTGAGCTCATCGTCGGTCGTCTACGTCTGGGTAGCCGGCTAGGGCTTCATCTTGGGGAAGAGATGAAAGTTGCCCGGTGCAATTTCCGGGCTATAGTGTGGACATTGAAAAGTCTCAAGTCCAAAACATCTGAGTTTTTTCTTCGTTCGGTACGCAATATGAGGGTCATACTTTGTCGTGAAGGAGAATAATACTTTTGGTAATCATCCCATGCCGTTTTCTTTGGGATTGACCTGCGGAGAGTTTTATAAGAGTCTCACAATAACCCTGTGATGTCACAGTATTCTCAAGTACTATTCTCCTGAAATCTATTACGAAAATTCCTTTGCCACCCCAAAAACATAGTAGCCATTATTTTGTGGTTCGGCAGCGTTTGCTTGAGTTTTTTTATTTTTTTTGTTTTTGGGAAAATGAGTATGCTTTGGTGTTTGCACTGATTTTTAAGTTCATAATTCACATAGTACTCTTGTGTCTCATACCCAGACATTAGTCTGTCGAGAAATTCAACGCCCTCTTCTTTGTAGACTTTGGTACCCACCGCGCGCAAAAGTTACCGGAACCTAATCTCTCTATGACAATGTTGAAGAGTGTTCTTCTTTAAATCTCAGGCTGATCTTCAGAAGTTCAGAAATTTTGAACCGAGTCTTGCACGCAAAATTTCGTCCCATCGATGAAAAAGCATGTAATATATTCAATCACCAAAACGTACGGTAAAAAAACGGAGTAATGCAACAATCCTAAGGCGAAATACCTTTTTTTACAGCGTCTCCAGTCTGTTCAGTCGCTGATCAGTGTACAGTACAGAATGCAACAAATGCAGGACTGTCCCCTTCCAAGTACTGCTGAAGATGTCGGTCACCATGATAAGGGCAGAATGTACACTCCTGGAAATGGAAAAAAGAACACATTGACACCGGTGTGTCAGACCCACCATACTTGCTCCGGACACTGCGAGAGGGCTGTACAAGCAATGATCACACGCACGGCACAGCGGACACACCAGGAACCGCGGTGTTGGTCGTCGAATGGCGCTAGCTGCGCAGCATTTGTGCACCGCCGCCGTCAGTGTCAGCCAGTTTGCCGTGGCTTACGGAGCTCCATCGCAGTCTTTAACACTGGTAGCATGCCGCGACAGCGTGGACGTGAACCGTATGTGCAGTTGACGGACTTTGAGCGAGGGCGTATAGTGGGCATGCGGGAGGCCGGGTGGACGTACCGCCGAATTGCTCAACACGTGGGGCGTGCGGTCTCCACAGTACATCGATGTTGTCGCCAGTGGTCGGCGGAAGGTGCACGTGCCCGTCGACCTGGGACCGGACCGCAGCGACGAACGGATGCACGCCAAGACCGTAGGATCCTACGCAGTGCCGTAGGGGACCGCACCGCCACTTCCCAGCAAATTAGGGACACTGTTGCTCCTGGGGTATCGGTGAGGACCATTCGCAACCGTCTCCATGAAGCTCGGCTACGGTCCCGCACACCGTTAGACCGTTTTCCGCTCACGCCCCAACATCGTGCAGCCTGCCTCCAGTGGTGTCGCGACAGGCGTGAATGGAGGGACGAATGGAGACGTGTCGTCTTCAGCGATGAGAGTCGCTTCTGCCTTGGTGCCAATAATGGTCGTATGCGTGTTTGGCGCCGTGCACGTGAGCGCCACAATCAGGACTGCATACGACCGAGGCACACAGGGCCAACACCCAGCATCATGGTGTGGGGAGCGATCTCCTACACTGGCCGTACACCTCTGGTGATCGTCGAGGGGACACTGAATAGTGCACGGTACATCCAACCCCCCCCCCCCCCCATGAACCATGGACCTTGCCGTTGGTGGGGAGGCTTGCGTGCCTCAGCGATACAGATGGCCGTACAGTAGGTGCAACCACAACGGAGGGGTATCTGTTGAGAGGCCAGACAAACGTGTGGTTCCTGAAGAGGGGCAGCAGCCTTTTCAGTAGTTGCAGCGGCAACAGTCTGGATGATTGACTGATCTGGCCTTGCAACATTAACCAAAACGGCCTTACTGTGCTGGTACTGCGAACGGCTGAAAGCAAGGGGAAACTACAGCCGTAATTTTTCCCGAGGACATGCAGCTTTACTGTATGATTAAATGATGATGGCATCCTCTTGGGTAAAATATTCCGGAGGTAAAATAGTCCCCCATTCGGATCTCCGGGCGGGGACTACTCAGGAGGATGTCGTTATCAGGAGAAAGAAAACTGGCGTTCTACGGATCGGAGCGTGGAATGTCAGATCCCTTAATCGGGCAGGTAGGTTAGAAAATTTAAAAAGGGAAATGGATAGGTTAAAGTTAGATATAGTGGGAATTAGTGAAGTTCGGTGGCAGGAGGAACAAGACTTCTGGTCAGGTGACTACAGGGTTATAAACACAAAATCAAATAGGGGTAATGCAGGAGTAGGTTTAATAATGAATAGGAAAATAGGAATGCGGGTAAGCTACTACAAACAGCATAGTGAACGCATTATTGTGGCCAAGATAGATACGAAGCCCACACCTACTACAATAGTACAAGTTTATATGCCAACTAGCTCTGCAGATGATGAAGAAATTGAAGAAATGTACGATGAAATAAAAGAAATTATTCAGATAGTGAAGGGAGACGAAAATTTAATAGTAATGGGTGACTGGAATTCGAGTGTAGGAAAAGGGAGAGAAGGAAACATAGTAGGTGAATATGGATTGGGGCTAAGAAATGAAAGAGGAAGCCGCCTAGTAGAATTTTGCACAGAGCACAACTTAATCATAGCTAACACTTGGTTCAAGAATCATGAAAGAAGGTTGTATACGTGGAAGAACCCTGGAGATACTAAAAGGTATCAGATAGATTATATAATGGTAAGACAGAGATTTAGGAACCAGGTTTTAAGTTGTAAGACATTTCCAGGGGCAGATGTGGACTCTGACCACAATCTATTGGTTATGACCTGTAGATTAAAACTGAAGAAACTGTAAAAATGTGGGAAATTAAGGAGATGGGACCTGGATAAACTGAAAGAACCAGGGGTTGTACAGAGTTTCAGAGAGAGCATAAGGGAACAATTGACAGGAATAGGGGAAAGAAATACAGTAGAAGAAGAATGGGTAGCTCTGAGGGATGTAGTAGTGAAGGCAGCAGAGGATAAAGTAGGTACAAAGACGAGGGCTGCTAGAAATCCTTGGGTAACAGAAGAAATATTGAATTTAATTGATGAAAGGAGAAAATATAAAAATACAGTAAATGAAGCAGGCAAAAAGGAATACAAACGTCTCAAAAATGAGATCGACAGGAAGTGCAAAATGGCTAAACAGGGATGGCTAGAGGACAAATGTAAGGATGTAGAAGCTTATCTCACTAGGGGTAAGATAGATACTGCCTACAGGAAAATTAAAGAGACCTTTGGAGAGAAGAGAACCACGTGTATGAATATCAAGAGCTCAGATGGCAGCCCAGTTCTAAGCAAAGAAGGGAAGGCAGAAAGGTGGAAGGAGTATATAGAAGGTTTATACAAGGGCGATGTACTTGAGGACAATATTATGGAAATAGAAGAGGATGTAGATGAAGACGAAATGGGAGATACGATACTGCGTGAAGAGTTTGACAGAGCACTGAAAGACCTGAGTCGAAACAAGGCCCCCGGAGTAGACAACATTCCATTAGAACTACTGACGGCCTTGGGAGAGCCAGTCATGACAAAACTCTACCAGCTGGTGAGCAAGATGTATGAGACAGGCGAAATACCCTCAGACTTCAAGAAGAATATAATAATTCCAATCCCAAAGAAAGCAGGTGCTGACAGATGTGAAAATTACCGAACTATCAGTTTAATAAGCCACGGCTGCAAAATACTAACGCGAATTCTTTACAGACGAATGGAAAAACTGGTAGATGCAGACCTCGGGGAAGATCAGTTTGGATTCCGTCGAAATGTTGGAACACGTGAGGCAATACTGACCTTACGACTTATCTTAGAAGAAAGATTAAGAAAAGGCAAACCTACGTTTCTAGCATTTGTAGACTTAGAGAAAGCTTTTGACAATGTTGACTGGAATACTCTTTTTCAAATTCTAAAGGTGGCAGGGGTAAAATACAGGGAGCGAAAGGCTATTTATAATTTGTACAGAAACCAGATGGCAGTAATAAGAGTCGAGGTGCATGAAAGGGAAGCAGTGGTTGGGAAAGGAGTGAGACAGGGTTGTAGCCTCTCCCCGATGTTATTCAATCTGTATATTGAGCAAGCAGTAAAGGAAACAAAAGAAAAATTTGGAGTAGGTATTAAAATTCATGGAGACGAAGTAAAAACTTTGAGGTTCGCCGATGACATTGTAATTCTGTCAGACACGGCAAAGGACTTGGAAGAGCAGTTGAACGGAATGGACAGTGTCTTGAAAGGAGGATATAAGATGAACATTAACAAAAGCAAAACGAGGATAATGGAATGTAGTCAAATTAAATCGGGTGATGCTGAGGGAATTAGATTAGGAAATGAGACACTTAAAGTAGTAAAGGAGTTTTGCTATTTAGGAAGTAAAATAACTGATGATGGTCGAAGTAGAGAGGATATAAAATGTAGACTGGCAATGGCAAGGAAAGCGTTTCTGAAGAAGAGAAATTTGTTAACATCTAATATAGATTTATGTATCAGGAAGTCGTTTCTGAAAGTATTTGTTTGGAGTGTAGCCATGTATGGAAGTGAAACATGGGCGATAACTAGTTTGGACAAGAAGAGAATAGAAGCTTTCGAAATGTGGTGCTACAGAAGAATACTGAAGATAAGGTGGATAGATCACGTAACTAATGAGGAGGTATTGAATAGGATTGGGGAGAAGAGAAGTTTGTGGCACAACTTGACTAGAAGAAGGGATCGGTTGGTAGGACATGTTTTGAGGCATCAAGGGATCACAAATTTAGCGTTGGAGGGCAGCGTTGAGGGTAAAAATCGTAGAGGGAGACCGAGAGATGAGTACACTAAGCAGATTCAGAAGGATGTAGGTTGCAGTAGGTACTGGGAGATGAAGCAGCTTGCACAGGATAGAGTAGCATGTAGAGCTGCATGAAACCAGTCTCAGGACTGAAGACAACAACAACAACAACAACACATCCAAACCGTCATCGAACCCATCGTTCTACCATTCCTAGACCGGCAAGGGAACTTGCTGTTCCAACAGGACAATGCACGTCCGCATGTATCCCGTGCCACCCAACGTGCTCTAGAAGGTGTAAGTCAACTACACTGGCCAGCAAGATCTCCGGATCTGTCCCCCATTGAGCATGTTTGGGACTGGATGAAGCGTCGTCTCACGCGGTCTGCACGTCCAGCACGAACGCTGGTCCAACTGAGGCGCCAGGTGGAAATGGCATGGCAAGCCGTTCCACAGGACTACATCCAGCATCTCTACGATCGTCTCCATGGGAGAATAGCAGCCTGCATTGCTGCGAAAGGTGGATATACACTGTACTAGTGCCGACATTGTGCATGCTCTGTTGCCTGTGTCTATGTGCCTGTGGTTCTGTCAGTGTGATCATGTGATGTATCTGACCCCAGGAATGTGTCAATAAAGTTTCCCCTTCCTGGGACAATGAATTCACGGTGTTCTTATTTCAATTTTCAGGAGTGTATTACTGTTAACGTACAAGTAGTTTTGCCAGAAAAACAGACACAAGACAGAAGTGGTACTGAATTCCAGCTCTGGGCGGAGAGTAAAGTAGGCATTACTCTACTCAGCAGCAAGTACCGTGAGTGAGTGGAAAAACTTTATTTTCAGACAAGACACAGCGAATACGTCGACATCTGCACTCTAGACAGATATTTTCAGTGTAATGCAGATACAAAAACAAACGGGAGTAAAAATTCAAACAAAATTCAGTTGATATGTAATGAGCTATCGGAGACAGCGGATTAGCTGCACCAAAGTACTCTATGAACAAATATTAAAGTTTTGTCGGTGGGGTAGAGTTCATCCTGTATAACGTAATTGTCTGTTAAACACATTAGCTTCAAACGTTTTTTGTGATTTTTGTTTGAGTAATTTACTTGTAATTTGAATGAACTGATATGGTTTTTCTTCTTTTTGGCGGGTGTCTTTATATATCCCTTGCACGTTATTGTCCACTGTTTACATCGTATTGGGTAATTCAGTGCTACATACGTTGTGCATAAGTGAATGCCTCGAGGGTCGGATCCCCTCTGTACAATCTAGTAACGTCCTCACCCGTGTCACCAAAGCCAATAATTGATGAACCACGTCAGCTTTCCAGAGGGACGATATTGACGGAATGTAAGATGAGTCAGGAAAGCCGGCACCGCTATTGACCAGCAATTGTATTAAGTCTGAGAAAGGAGGCTGAACTGCCGTGCTAAGTCTCTCTCTCTCTTTGCTGCTAACGGGCTACCTCCTCCCCTACTGACGTATTCGATAACACATTCTGACGTCAAATTAAAAAGTAGTTATAAAGAGGCGGTCCTTTCACATAAGTTGTATTTGTGTCTGTTAATACTCAAAAACATGAAATGCGTTTTAGTTAAAATACATTACACATTGCTTCATTTCTTGCCTAAATGTTGGCGATTTCCACTTGGGTTGGTAATCATCTCCTATATGGCTTGCCATCATTCCAGCAGATCAACAACGGATGCCAAGTTGTGTCATACAACAAGTGCTCCTCCAACAGGACGACTATGTATAACATAGGCCTAAGAAAATTTAAAAACGCCGTACGACTACTGTTCGTTAAAAGATTCTAGAAAATACTTTTCCGTACTATTTTAACGACACTGTTGCAAATAATAGACAAGACAAAACATTTGCTATCGTGTTCCAAAAACAAACCAAATTTTGAATAAAAACTGTTTTCTGTTGTAGACCAAAACATTAACGGTGAACCAGTAACTCTTGGTTGATTGACATGTGCATGTCTTTGAGGATCTGCATGCAATTTTTCATCAGCATAATCTTGACCCATTTTTTCCACTGTTCAATAAAAACCTTTTGCAGACTTTCCTACTCACTACTATTTTCTGGTTTACACGTCCATTTATGTTCTGCTCATTTCCTGATGTAGTATACATATACGCAACTAACTCGTTGTGTGGCAGTCGCTTACCTCGAGAAATTCACACCATAGTCGTCTAGCCCATCTTCATTTTAGTTTCAAATAAATATCTCTTAAGTTTTCTCAAACCTTCTAGTGCGTACTGAAAAGTAATTCTTCCGAACACTTTATGTGAAAGCTCTTAAAACTTTTTTAAATCAAACAAACGATATTAAAATTCTACACCTTTGTTATTCATTCAGCCTTGTTGTAGTTCCCTGTAGACCTTTTTTCCAGTATTTGTTACCACCCTTTCCCAGTTGGAGTAAGTCATCTGCAAATCGAAGAAGGCTTAAATAATAGCAGAGGAACCGTATTGCCAATATTTATTTCTCCCTTTCAGTGCCACCGAAAACAGTTTCTCTAAAATCCAGTTTCTTCAGTTCTACGATTCTAGTCCTTGGATATAATATAGTTACAGATGTTTATTATTGTAGATATTACGTAAGAAAATTATATATGTCGATTCCATTACTCCTTTATCATCTACTGTCGGCACTTAATTGTTCGAAACTATCTCGAAAAGTTTACTTCCTTACAAAATAGTAGGATGGGTGAGGAAGAACGGTCTAATGAAGTTTTGTGAGTTCCTCGCAGGTGCGTAAACTTGTCAGACTCTGCATTGTCGTGGAGAAGAACAAGATGGTTTGTATTTTTGTCGTGACGAGCACGATGCAGCTGTATCTTCAATGTTCTGAAGGCACTACTATACACTTCCGAGTTGATCGTTGCACCACGAGCGAAGACATCAAACAGAATAACCCGTACAGAATCCCAGGAGACTGTCGTCATTAATTTACCGGCTGAAGGTGGTCCTTTTTCTTCGGAGGAGATATGGTGTGGCGCCACCCCATTTTGTTTCCGGTGCGATGTGATGAACCCAGGTTCGCCTCTTGAGACGATGTTCCACAAAAAGTTGTCACGATCAGCCTCGTAACGCTTAACGAACTCCGCACATATGGTCCATCGTAGCTGTCTATGATTTTCTGTTAGGCGACGAGGAAACCAGCGGGTACATATCTTTGAATACCCGAAGCGACAGACTGGCGTGTCAGCCTACCAACAGAGACGTCTTGTTCTCCAGTGAGCTGTTTGATTGTGATGCGTCGATCACATCGAATACGAGTGTAGGCGCGTTCCAACATTCCAGTAGTCACAGGCTGTGTGCGTCCGGGCGGCACACGGAAGATTGGACAGATTTGCGCGATGCTAGACTTGCGATGATGCCACACGCCTCACCCAACGACTCATCACGCTTTTTTTCACTGCTAGGTCACCGTAGACATTTTGCAAGCGCCTATGAATATCTGCAATGGTCTGGTCTTCCGCCAAAAGAAACTCGATGGTAGCTCTCCACTTGGAACGGAGCTCCGTTACAGACGTCATTTTTAAGACTACATATAACACCGAGACTAATCGGAACTTCATGATTCTTTTGGGGGCTGAAGCGGAAATATTCCACGATGTTCCACAGCATATCTCGCCTTTTATCAACCGAAACTGATCGAGAGAAAAAGTGCTCCACTCCTTATTGAACGCCTCTCGTACCTGTATTACAGCGTAACAAGGACGTCGGCATGAACGATCGAAAGTATTGTTAATTGATGATGGCGTAACATGACCGAAATATGTGAGAGTAAAACGGAGAACAACTAGAAATTGAGTTTTTTTCAAGGATGACTCGTTAAAGTATTTTTATTGTTCGTACAGTGAGCTTTTTCTGAAGAAGACCACCTCAAAATGATTAATGAATTATGTATCTTTATTTTAATGTAACGTTGTTTTGGCATAAACGATTTGATAACTTCCGCCTGATGTTAACGTCAGGAGTCTACGTTGCAGTCGCTTAGTTACGCTGTTAGCGGTGGGATTTAAGTACTTGTGTCAGCGGAGCGTGTGATGCATCGGCTACATTTCTCAACTGGAAACTACATAGTGGCTTCAGGAGCACACGCCAGTGCTTCAGTCTTGGAAACCCGCCACTACGCGCCGTGTCACGTATCTCACCTCCTGCACTGTCAAGCTGGTCTATTTAACGTCTACAGTCCGTGACCAGGCGCAACTTTGCGGGCGGAGAATGTTCTGTCGTGCGGGAACATTGGGAAGTCTGCCATTACTTGTCTGGAGGTATATGGATGACAATTTTTTTCTTTCATATAATTATATTGTGATTACATACATTGTGGTTCATGAAATTGTAGCGTGATGATATACATGAGCGGTATTCGAAAATACAACAGTGTACGGCGATACCGAGGGACAGTTTATTTTTCTCAGGAGGAACTACTTCACTTAGTATGGCGTAGAATAAATTTGCTTTAAGGTATATGAATTTTATATCATAGTTTGCCTCAGGATTCGGAAAATAGTTATGATGTTCCAATCTTATTCTTGATGTGTAAACTTAACATTTACTGCTTCAGTCTTAACCTAAAAGCTTGTTATTGCCACAACCGAAAGTTCCCTCTAAGCAATTCCCTTATTCAAGTTTATAACGTAGAACTGAAGTCTCAGTTATTAATGTGTCAAAACTTCCTAAAGGTTTCCTGCGTTTCCTGTACGTTACATTGTTCTAATGTTGTTCATAGCCGGCCGCGGTGGCCGTGCGGTTCTAGCGCTGCAGTCCGGAACCGCGGGGCTGCTACGGTCGCGGGTTCGAATCCTGCCTCGGGCATGGATGTGTGTGATGTCCTTGGATTAGTTAGGTTTAAGTAGTTCTAAGTTCTAGGGGACTGATGACCTAAGATGTTAAGTCCCATAGTGCTCAGAGCCATTTTTGTTGTTCATACAGACACGTTAGGAACAAGACTTAGATCATATGATGAAAGTTGCGAGAGTCTCCCTGCACGCATTCGCTACTCGCTTGCTGTACGGATATGGTTAGAACCCTCTCTGAACAGACGTCCCTACTGTTAGGCGCTGAATGTTATGAGCTGAATTCCTACGCTATTCCATTTGCGACTAATTTGCCATTTCAGTCAATACTCACATAAACTGTTCGATGGTTTCACAGGATTCGACTGTCTAGTCATTATCAAGTGTCTAAAAATATTGCTCGGGCCGATGGCTGTGAGGAAGCATACTGGGAGTCAACATTTAATTGAGGCTCCTTTGGAGGACATGTTGCCTCGTAACACGCCACCGACCAAGAAATAGTTCTACGCAAGTCTGCCCCACACATTCATCCTCAAAGCTGAGTACTTCTGTTGGCTACTTACGTACTCTGCAGTTTCTCTACTCTCACTCTTGGCAACCAAAAATATTTTCCTACTTTGTTCAACATTCCTTGTAAACGCGTACTCATTCATATTATCACACCCTTACGATCACGAACTCCCTCCTCGACATTAAATAATTAGAAAATTTCATGTATATTACTTACTACAAGGTCTAAGATATAGCCCTCGCGTGTTGGATCTTTAACTATCTGCATGAATTAATTTTAAACATGAACAATCAAGATCGCAATAATATTTCTATTTCTTTATTAATCGGCTTCGGCATATATACAAGCCATCGTCAGAATTTTTTGGCCCACTATGGTTGGTGCTGGCGGCTCCTTGGATTTCTCGTGATACGACGATCGTATGCACGATGGTGGTATCACGAGAAATCTGAGGGGCCGTCAGCACCAACAATAGGGGCCAAAAATTCTGAAGATGTCTTGCATATATGCCGAAACCTGTTAATAAAGAAATGTTACTGCCATCTCGACTGTACATTTTAACTTAAATATAACATCAGGTCGCTGCTCTCCGTAGATTATGTCGCCAAAATTTATGCACAGCGCGTCTATTTGAAAAAAGGAAATAAAAATTAGCTTGACACCTTCCTAAGAGAGAGTCTCCTCTCCGAATCTCACTGTTTAAACGGAGGTCAAATGCGGTTTACATTAAGAGAAATACACTCCTGGAAATGGAAAAAAGAACACATTGACACCGGTGTGTCAGACCCACCATACTTGCTCTGGACACTGCGAGAGGGCTGTACAAGCAATGATCACACGCACGGCACAGCGGACACACCAGGAACCGCGGTGTTGGCCGTCGAATGGCGCTAGCTGCGCAGCATTTGTGCACCGCCGCCGTCAGTGTCAGCCAGTTTGCCGTGGCATACGGAGCTCCATCGCAGTCTTTAACACTGGTAGCACGCCACGACAGCGTGGACGTGAACCTTATGTGCAGTTGACGGACTTTGAGCGAGGGCGTATAGTGGGCATGCGGGAGGCCGGGTGGACGTACCGCCGAATTGCTCAACACGTGGGGCGTGCGGTCTCCACAGTACATCGATGTTGTCGCCAGTGGTCGGCGGAAGGTGCACGTGCCCGTCGACCTGGGACCGGACCGCAGCGACGAACGGATGCACGCCAAGACCGTAGGATCCTACGCAGTGCCGCAGGGGACCGCACCGCCACTTCCCAGCAAATTAGGGACACTGTTGCTCCTGGGGTATTGGCGAGGACCATTCGCAACCGTCTCCATGAAGCTGGGCTACCGTCCCGCACACCGTTAGGCCGTCTTCCGCTCACGCCCCAACATCGTGCAGCCTGCCTCCAGTGGTGTCGCGACAGGCGTGAATGGAGGGACGAATGGAGACGTGTCGTCTTCAGCGATGAAAGTCGCTTGTGCCTTGGTGACAGTGATGGTCGTGTGCGTGTTTGGCGCCGTGTAGGTGAGCGCCACAATCAGGACTGCATACGACCGAGGCACACAGGGACAACACCCGGCATTATGGTGTGGGGAGCGATCTCCTACACTGGCCGTACACCTCTGGTGATCGTCGAGTGAACACAGAATAGTGCACGGTACATCCAAACCGTCATCGAACCCATCGTTCTACCATTCCTAGACCGGCAAGGGAACTTGCTGTTCCAACAGGACAATGCACGTCCGCATGTATCCCGTGCCACCCAACGTGCTCTAGAAGGAGTAAGTCAACTACCCTGGCCAGCAAGATCTCCGGATGTGTCCCCCATTGAGCATGTTTGGGACTGGATGAAGCGTCGTCTCACGCGGTCTGCACGTCCAGCACGAACGCTGGTCCAACTGAGGCGCCAGGTGGAAATGGCATGGCAAGCCGTTCCACAGGACTACATCCAGCATCTCTACGATCGTCTCCATGGGAGAATAGCAGCCTGCATTGCTGCGAAAGGTGGATATACACTGTACTAGGCCTACATTGTGCATGCTCTGTTGCCTGTGTCTATGTGCCTGTGGTTCTGTCAGTGTGATCATGTGATGTATCTGACCCCAGGAATGTGTCAATAAAGTTTCCCCTTCCTGGGACAATGAATTCCCGGTGTTCTTATTTCAATTTCCAGGAGTGTAGTACCAGCCATAATTGAAAGATATACACCAAATAAGTTAATAAGACATGGTACTGACTCCGCATGTTACACAAAACAAGTCAGAACACTATTGCAGAAGAAATGAAAAAAACATGTGAAATTTAAAAAAAACGCCAAATCCTCAAGATCGGCGAAGTTTTACAGGAGCTATTAATTTAGCGCCAACTTCAAATCGAGATGCTTTCGACAGTTTCCACATCGAAATTCTGTGTAGAAATCTGGCGGAAAACCGAAAGAGATTCTGGTCGTACGTAAAGAACGTCATTGGCAAGACGCAATCAGTACCGTCACTGCGCGATAAAAATGATCATGACATTGGTGACAGTACCACCAAAGCAGAGTTAATGAACACAGTTTTCTAAAATTCCTTCACAAAATGAGACGAAGTAAATCTTCCAGAATTCGAATCAAGAACTGCCAATCGATATCCTCGGAGTAGTGAAACCTCTTAAAACACTTCAGAAAGACAAGGACTCCGGTCCAATATCAGTCAGGTTTCTTTCACAGTATGCTTATACAGTAGCCCCGTATTTAGCAGTCGTATACAACTGCTCGCCCGTAGAAAGAATCGTACCCAAAACTGCAAAGTTGCACAAGTCACACACCTAACATGCTGTCATTTACCGTCAAGTCACCAGATGACGAAAACGAATTCGAAAATGATTTACACAAGATATCTGTACGGTCTAAAAAGTGGCAATTGACTAAATAATGAAAAAAATGAGAATTCTTCCAAATGAGTACCAAAAGGAATCTGCTAAAATTAAGTTACATGATAAATCACACAAATCTAAATGTTGTTAACTAAATACGTAGGGGTTACAGTTATGAATAAGTTAAATAGAAATGACCACACAGATAATGCTGTGAAGAAAGCAGACCGTAGACTGTCATTTATTGACAGGGCACCTACAAAATGTAAGGGCTTTGCTGGAGAGATTGCTCACACTACGCTTGTTTCCCCTCTTTTGCAGTGTGGGATTCGCATCTGATAGGAGTGACAGAGGACATCTAAGAAATCCAGAGATGGGCAACTCGTTTTATATTAAACGGAAATAAGAGAGTGCCACGGATATGATACACGGATTGGGAGTGGGAGCCATTAAAACAAAGAAGTTTTTCACTGCTGCAGGACCTTCTCACTAAATATGAATCACTAACTTTCTCGTCAGTGTGTAAAAATATTTAAAGTTAGCACCCATCTACAGAAGGAGAAATGACCATCATAATAAAATTTTAAAAAATTTGAGCGCACAAGGTAAGATTTTCATTTCCCGCACGCTGTTATAAAACAGAAGGCAGAGAAGAAGCTTAAAGATGGTTCGATGTACCCCTGCCAGGCAATTTTAGCTGTGAACTGCAGAGTAATCATGTAGATGCAGACGCAGACTCACAACCGTGTTGACTAACAGCATTCCATAGAGTGACTGTATACAATTCAAAATTATACATCATGTCCTTTTCTTTCCAAAAGTCGTCGTCGTCGGCTGGAGTCGACGCGCGAGGAATGTTCCCCGCGGCTGTCGGTTGGATGGCGAATTCGACACACACTCATACGGCTGACTGAGTGGGCGAAGACTACCGTCATAGTCGATTCCTTCCTGCGTCGGCCACCTAACGTAACGAAAAAAAACATCGTTAGTAGAACACCAGATAAACAAACGTCTAACAGTCCACAAACAAGAAAATCAGTAACAGCTACACTTAACCTGTTACGATCCGCTTATACTTTGCGCGGACCGAGAAAGCTATTGAGGAATCATCTTGTCCCATTACACCTATCATCCAGTTCCTTCTTCTTGTCAGTGTTTTCCATATATACCTTTCCTCGCCGATTCTGCAGAGAACGTCTTCATTCCCTACCTTATTAGATCACCCCTTGCCCAGCACTCTTACCAAGATTCATAAAAGAAATAGAGAAGATGCAACAAAGAGGGGCGACTTTCGTCAACGGATCGTTTATTCGGCGGGAAGGCGTTACCAGAAATTTTCAAGAAACTTCAATAGTAGACGTGACAAAAAGAGGCGTTGTTAGTAGTTCGTTAGTGTTGGGTCTTGCCCACTCGTCTCGTATAGGGTCCCTAAGGGCTGCTGCGTTCTCGGAATGCTATACTACAATTCAAGCAAATAAAATTAGTACTTTTATTTCCATAAAACTGATTTAACAATACTTAACGTGAAAGTACAAAATGTTGTCGCAAGCGATGGGCGATATGCAATATAATTCAGAGTCCTTGGCTATATGCAATGTTCCTACAGGTTGACACACGTTGCTAATATTGTTTTCGTAGCACTCTGTGCAAGGCAGTGCTAATACACCGCGAATACTGTCCACCAAGGTCCGGCCGAGGCTGGCAGGAGCGGTGCTTGTATTCACTTCTTGCAGGCGGCGCCCCTGTCGTGGCGCGGTCCTAATCAGCGCAGCGTTGGCCGACGTCGTTTCACCACCTCCTCTGATCTTGCGTTCTTCGTCGTCCTTCTGGCGCTTGTGGCTACGCCAGAAAAGCTAGTCACGTGTTTCATAGATCGTTTTAACGATTCTCTTAACCAAAATGATATGCAACGAGTCATTTACAGGGTATGTTTATATGTTTAGTGTTAACTTTAATGGACGGATCGCTTTTTAGTTGTACTTAAAGCCATTAAAAAAATGGTTCAAATGGCTCTGAGCACTATGGGACTCAACTGCTGTTGTCATCAGCCCCCTAGAACTTAGAACTACTTAAACCTAACTAACCCAAGGAGATCACACACATCCATGCCCGAGGCAGGATTCGAACCTGCGACCGTAGCAGTCGCACGGTTCCGGACTGCGCGCCTAGAACCGCGAGACCACCGCGGCCGGCACTTAAAGCCATTATTTTTGTTTTTCTAATTATTTACAGGCTATCAGTTATTATGTAGAAATTCGTGCGTGGAACAGGAGGAGTGGTCCAGGAGAAACGATCGTAATTTCGATTTAAAACTTAATTTGCTACCGGTGAGACGTTTTATTTTACCAGGAAGACGAACAAAAAGTTTTGATGCGACGTATTGAACTCCTTTCTGAGCTACTGACCGTTTTATTAATCGTAGTAATGAAGTTTACTGTTGAAATTTTGAGAGCTTAGTTGGAAGAAGAGCCGGGCAACATATAGCCTATTTCCACACACGTCTCGCGAAATATTCGTGATTAAAAAAAATCAGGCAAATTAGATGTCATATGGAGCTTCACCGACATTTTTCCCACTCGCCATTCGTGGTCTGGAACAGGGAATAGGGATTAGAGATGGTGGTAGCAGAAGTTCTCTACACCACACATCTTCGTGTGGCCTGCGGGATGCAGATGCAGATGGAGGCAGACAATGACTAAGCGACTGAACCAAACTTCGTAATGACGTTCTTACAAAACATTAAAAATGTAATAAATGAGGTGTAATAAATAATTAAAATGTAATGTTTTCGCTAGAAGATTAGTTGCGATCTCTAACAAGCCTGTGGACACGAGTCGTGGCATGTACTAAATGAATCAGTTAAGAAACTGATTTAAAGCAAGTAAAGCGTAAGTTACATTTCACAGACGTCACTTCTACTGAATGTCTTTCCCTGTCACTTGCGCATCGTTGTATTTCACAGTTCTGGAGAGCGGCCACCTCGTGACGTGTGTGGCTTTTTATTCCTCCTGGAAGTGAGGCTGTTATAATACTAGCGGGCCAGAAGCGAACAGGCAGCGCGCTGGCAGCGTGACAAGAAATTGCAAGTCAGCTGGTCACTTCGCAGACTTTTCAGAATGACTAAGCAGCGAAATGTCTGTAAGACAGGAACAGCGCCAAAGCGAGTCCTACTGTCATCTATTCTTTCTGTATCTACATGTAAGTTCTGCAAGTAACTGCAACTTCCGAAGCAGAAAAACGTTTTTTTTTATTTTTCCACACAGTAAGGTTTCCTCACATTCGCATCATGCATGGAGATTGCGAAGATGCTGATGATGAGATCCCACACTCCGAGGAGAGTAGAGGACGATGCAGGAAACCCGCACCGCCGTCCTAGGCGAGGTCCTAGAGGAGGTGGTTTGCCGTTGCCTTCCTCCGACCGTTATGGGGATGAATGATGGTGATGAAGACGACACAACACCCAGTCATCTCGAGGCAGGGAAAATCCCTGACCCCTCCGGGAATCGAACCCAGAACCCCGTGCGCGAGAAGCGAGAACGCTACATCAAGACCACGAGCTGCAGAGAACGATTGCTTAAAGGCCTCCGAGTGATCTGCCATTGGTTTAATTTAGCTTCATATTATCTACTGCAAAGGAAGGAGCGGAGAAGAATATTTGTAGGTGTCTTTCACCAAGAACACTTGTATCCCACAAAAGGGCAGTTGGCGTATTGGCGGTGTCTGTTCGATAGCTTCGATAAAGTCTTTGTTCAGGGCTCTCGGTATTCAAACTCTCCCATCCCTATACATACGTGCCTGTACATATTGCCAGGAAGAATAGTAAATGTACTTCCTGAAAGAAAGAACGATATGATACTTGCCGAGCTGAGAGGGTATGTGAAGTTATTTGCGATGATCGGTCAAATTTCCAAAGAATTGGCAGTAACAGCCCAATTATCAACAGGACGTAGCATCCTTTCTAGCATGGAAGCATGCACTGGTGTGGTCGGGATGCTGTTCTATCTGCTGCTGAGGCAAGCTGCCCTACGACTTTTGTAACTGGTCCTTGATGCTCTGGATACTGGCACAGGGACAGATTGAGATGCGATGTGGTCCCACAACTATGACACATGGGGCGGATCTGCAGATCTTGTCGGCCACCTCTACGTCGCACAGGGAATTCGTAGACACACGTGTTGCTCGTGGACGATTGGTTGGTTGGTTGATTTGGGGGGAAGGACCAAACAGCGAGGTCATCGGTCCCATCGGATTATGGAAGGACGGGGAAGGAAGTCGGCTGTGCCCTTTCAAAGGAACCGTCGCGTCATATGTCTGAACCGATTTAGGGAAACCACGGATAACTTATATCAGGATAGCCTGTGAGGTAGCAGACGAGTTGTGGCGCCTTGAAAATGTTTGAATTTCGACGTTGGCGTGGCCAAGCTGTGACCACTTGGTGGGTCGCGGCCCGGCAGCAACCATGTGGTGCCGGACGTTAGCTTAGCAACCGCGTGATGCAGCAGAAAGGCCAGTGCAACCGCGTGGCTGGGAATTCCATGATGACACTGTGTCGATGAAGGAGACATGACGGGAGTGCCAAAGATGGCGGACTTCGTGAAACCTTAGTGGCAGAGGTTTCAGCGTTCGTATAGAAATTAATAGTAGCCAGATGAATCTTGATACCTCAAAAAGAAATATGTATATTATTATTATTATTATTTGCACGAGAATTCTGATTGTGTAAACAGATTTTCAATATCTTTATTAGTTTAAAGTTTAGTATCTGACGGTAAATTATACAAGTAACACCGAGCAACAAATTTCCAAAATATAAGCGCTTCATCCAATTTTGTCGATCGCGATTCGCCATTGGTATGAATTACAGGCATGTAACTTGAATAGTACCTGAGTTATTGGAGGTCAAAGTGACCGATTACTATCGATCGCGTTAGGCCATAAATACTCCACAGTTACACGAAAAAACGGTAGCAGCAGGCTTATAAATATATTTATTCATCTATGTCTTTGTTTATATTCGATATATACTACAGTATTCATGAAGAAATTGGTTAATATTTATTGTGTGTTAGAAAGCACAGAGACATTAGGCTCCTGGCCTACCTCTTGCTTCTTTTCTTTTAATATATGTTTATTTACTTGTTAATGTATTTAATAATGTGTGTTAGAGCGTGTTTATGGTCCAGCGGTAGGAATATTTATTTAATTTCAAGTATTTCAATGTAAATCTAGTATTTCGAATATGTTCCCTTATGTTTGTGAGTGTGCGTTGGCTTGAAAACAGGGCGGAAGTACTCTAGCCAATCACAGCGATCGTTGCAAAAAGGACACGTAAAGAGACTGTATGGAAGTGGAGAGGAGCATCGTTTCGGGAGTGCTGGACAGGACGGCACATGACACGAGGAGTTCGGAGCAGTGTGGCGCTAGGGAGAGTCGCACGGTCGCGAGACAGACTTTGAGTGTGGAGGGGTTTGCGCGTGGTCGCGGCAGATTGAAAAACTACGGAGTGCCGACTTGGGCACTTTTGAGATTTCCGTGGCTTCTACAGTGAAGACGTAGTGTGCGCTTAGAAGTGAATATCTCGCGAGCTATGTTATTGTTCATGAATAGTTACGTGCAGTAGGAATCTATTGTTTCCCTGTTATTCAACTTATATTTTATTTAATTGCTGGACCATCGACACCAATAAGTGTTTTGCAGAAATATACCGCATTCTGAAAAGTACTTCTACTATCGTACTCGTCATTTAAAGTTGTTAAGATAATACCTGCAGATTTTATTTAATTGCAAATCTTTCACTTATAAATTTATACGTTACTTTCATAATTCGAAACTGCCGAGTGATATAAACCTTCGACCATTCGATTCATGTGTGTATTCTTAAAGTATACTGTAGACGCAGCAGTATTTGGCCTGTTATGCGACAACTACGTATCCCAGCTCCTAGACAACGAAACTAGCCATAACTTTTAATATTGCAACTTTGAGTGTGAGGGTACGTAGTTGAGGGCCACCACCTCACATTCATTATTTCTATTTGAAAGCCCACAATCTGGACGTGGGCCAGTGTGCTAACCACTGTGCCACTCGGTCAGTTGTGTTTCCACCAGCCGTGGCTTGAGGTCATGTCCATTGGCTCCAGTGGCTACCAGGAGTAACACCGCTTTGCCTCTCCAAAACATCACAAGAATGAGACCTCTCCCCAGGTCGCCACTATTTTCGCATGGATGATCAAAACAGGAGTCATCACTAAATACGTCATACATTGGCAAGTTCACGCTTCTCAGCGACGGAACCACTCCAAATGGAGCCGTTTGTGTTGCGATATTAACGGCAGCCTGAGCATGGGGTTATGATTCCGTAGTCCGGCTGCTTCTGGGAGACATAGAATGAGCATAGGCAGGGACTCCATTACTTGTTCTCAGAAGACAGACGCAGATGTGAATGGACTACCATGCGCCTCGTGCACAACACAGCGGTCTGTTTTCCCTTGTTGTGGTCAGAAGTCTTCTTCCGGATCACTGACGATACACATCCCCTTATGATCCCACACAGTTCAACATTAGGCCACTGTCAAACCCCTATGCCCATTTTCCATATTGATCGATTTCTGGACAAATGGAGACCCAAAATGAGGCGCTTATAAAGATCTGTCAGCTGCTGATAATCCTGTCTCACGCGAGTACGCGGCATCTGCGTGTCCTTCAGTGATCGCACATCAACTGACGCTGTTCACTTCACGTACATACCTTAGCAATCCTGCTTGCTACACTGAACACTACCAACAATAACGCACTCTGTTCTACCTGTCACAGTTGCAACTCTCATCATTTACGCGTCCGCCGTTGGTGTGTACTTGCAGGAAATTTCACTGACAACCGACCGTACCTTGTGGCTGCTTCGCTTTTCTTTCCAGCCAACGTGTTTTAAGTGCTTGTAGTATAGTTTACATCGAATGAAGAATTCAGTATAATATGTGTCCAATTTTTTTCGCTTCCTTGACACACAAAATTTGTTTATTTCCGCCGGCCGCGGTGGTCTAGCGGTTCAGGCGCTCAGTCCGGAACCGCGCGACTGCTACGGTCGCAGGTTCGAATCCTGCCTCGGGCATGGATGTGAGTGATGTCCTTAGGTTGGTTAGGTTTAAGTAGTTCTAAGTTCTAGGGGACAGATGACCTCAGATGTTAAGTCCCCTAGTGCTCAGAGCGATTTTTTTTTGTTTATTTCCTGTCTGTTGACCCTTCCCCGTTTAGTATAACGTACTGTACTCTAGCGGATAAAATTCTTTGAGCCAGTCGTATATCGGCGAAGATATTCTGTACAATGGTATCCTTGTTTTAGGCTTACGATGTATTAGTCTCGAATTTATGTCGGAATTCTAGTAAGACAGAATCTACTTTCCAGCCGCGTTACTGTTGGCAAGAGATAGTCGAGCATCTAGATACATAGAATCGTTCACTCTGTAGCAGAGTGAGAGTTGTTCGAAACCTTGTGAGAGATTAAAAATGTGTCCCACTCCCCACCGTGCCTCTGAGTTCGTTTGTCATGATTGGTTTTAGGTGATGGTCCCATTTCACATCGCTTCTTAGTATTACCCCCCCCCCCCCCCCCATATTTATGTGACGTGACATGTTCAAGATTTTGACCGCCAATCTAGTACTCATACACTATTGGGTTCTCTTTTCTTTTTGTTACCGGGGTTCCTCCCCTTCTTCTTCTTCTTCTTCTTCTTCTACAATTCAAAGCGCGGGCGATATGGGTGCTCCAGCTTCACATAATTAATTCCCTCTCTTCGTCAGCCGTCCAGCATCTCTTTTTCCTGGGGGTATGTACCTGTTTACACCGGCTGGAATCCTGTGTTCATCCGGCCGCTGGAGGTGCTCTCCCCGTTCTTCCACGTGTTCTTCAGTTGTCTCATAATTTCCAAATCACCAATTCAACATGGATGACATTATTTTTTATGTGATTCCTCCTCGAGAAACCTTTGACAGTGGTAAAAAATCTCATTTCTGCTGACGTTTGTTATTTTGTCCTCTTTTACTCGCAGTCCAGGACTCACTGCCATAAAACAGCACAGACACTGTCATTGTTTCATAGAATTTCAATTTTGTGGCATTACTGTCTTTAAAAAATAAAGTTTTCTTTATAGTTCCACATATATCTTCAAATCTGTGGGTTTTCTTTTCCGTCTCTTTGTTTGTGTTCAGACTTTTTTCGCTGCCAAAATAACTAAAACTGGGGACTTCCTCAAGAACCTTTTTTTGCGATAACAATCTTAGATCAGACAGGGAATTTTCCATAGTGGGCCATAACTTTTGTTTTAGTAGCTGATATTTGTACGTTGTAATGTTTTTTCCCAATTCGTTTAACTTATACGCAGAGAGTAACATGTAACGATTCACCACCAGACACAGAAGCATTATCTGCGAGGATGAGTGGCTGGAAGTGACTGACAATAAGCTCCGTATAGTCAAGCCCACAGCGCGTGTGTGGTGTACTTCCTTTCAGCCCCATCGACGGGACGAGGTTCTCCTCACTCGGCTTCGAATTGGCCACAGCCCTATGACGCATGGCTACGTGCTCCGGCGAGAGGACCCTCCACTGTGTGGTGCTTGCGGCGTCCAGGTCACTGTGCGCCACGTTTTATTGGATTGCGTTTTATTTTCTGACCAGCGGGCCGCAGCTGACTTGCCAGCGGGCCTGCCATCTCTTTTAGACAGCACTCTGACGAATGTGGCTAAAGTTTTAAAGTTCTGTGACATATCAAATGTTTTTACAAATATTTTAGGGAGACTATTTTAATTTGCTCACTGTGTGACAAGTTAGCCCATATTTTATGTCAGTGGGCAGCCAATAACAATTTCCTGTGACATTCTTGTTGCTATGTTTCCCCTTTCCTTAGGTTTTACTTTCTTATGTAGCATTTTCCTTCTTTTCCTGCTTTCTTTGAGTGTGTGCTTTAGTTTTCTTAGGTCTGTCCACGTTCGTTCCTTTTAATGTGTGTCAGGGCGCTGATGACCTCGATGTTGAGCGCCCATAAGCGCCAACACATCCACCCAGAAGCATTATCCTGAGTACTGCCTGGTGATTTACAATGTCTGTGCATATCATCATCTACTGATTCACTGAGATCAGCAGCTGAAGATGCTGTTGGCTCCTCCACTTCTGGTACTGGACAAATACCTGCTCGAGTTTGGGAGCAGGTAGCTTCACTTGGTCCAGCGTCATCAACTTGTCCTTGCATTGCTGTTTCTTCTGCACCTATCACTAGACTCTCAAGTGGAGGTCCCAGGCGGTCACCCACTCCATACTCATCACTGCTTGCACTAAGAGCACCATTGGTGGCTGTGATACGTTGTCGTTTAGAATGGGCAGTTGGCCATGAGTATTCAATGCGTGGCAGACTAGCTGCAACATTGCTACTTGCATTCTCCATGTCAGATGATAGGAAAACAGCACTCTCGGCCCTTGTATCAGTATCACTGGCCACCCCGGCACCTGCAGACCTGCGCGCTGCCAATCCTGCAGCATGGCGACGCTGTTTCCGAAAAAACTTTCTCGCTACAGTGCTGTGACGTGGATTGTAGAACATCTCAGTATTTTCATTAATGCCACCTGGAGGATCACTTGCTGCTCCGGCTGCTATAACATATTGGGCTGGCTGCCTTGGCAATAAGACGACATTAACACTTGCCAATCCTCGCTTGTTGCCTGTTCGAGCAAGAGTCTGTGCAGCAACGCCATTGGCTTCTATTCTATTTTGCAATACAACTACATCATTTGCTGCATTATCTTACTTGTGTCGGCATTTACAAAGAATTGCCTTTCATTACAAAATGGTTCAAATGGCTCTGAGCACTATGGGACTCCACTGCTGTGGTCATTAGTCCCCTAGAACTTAGAACTACTTAAACCTAACTAACCTAAGGACATCACACACATCCACGCCCGAGGCAGCATTCGAACCTGCGACCGTAGCAGTCGCACGGTTCCGCACTGCGCGCCTAGAACCGCGAGACCATCGCGGCCGGCGCCTTTCATTAATCGAATTAAACATTTTGTTAAAGTCTTTCTGCATTTTCTTAAGATTGCCTAACAAATATATTTTCCTGTACTCAACTGCATCGTCAGCGAACAAATTACAGTGTTGTTCATCACGTCTCATAAGTCGTTTATGTTTACTGAAAACGTCAGACGTCTGTTACGCTTCCATGGGGCACACTCAATGTTAGTCTAGTTTCTCCGCAACCTTCGGCGTACTGGGTTCTGTAAGTCAAATATTCCTGTGTCTAGACACATATTTAAGAAAACACTTTGTGTGATGGTATCGTGGTTAGTATTGAACACAGTGTTGAACATCTTTCCGAAAAGTGGGATGATGAAATCTGCTTTCCACCTGCACTACTGTTTGTAAGATGTGCTTAAAGCGAATTTCCCAGATTGCATCGGGCAGTCTGCAGCAAAGTACACGTTCATTTGAAAATTACAGACAGACTAAAATTGTAAACCGCTGTCGGACACTAACCAGGAAGTTGCCCATGTAGTTGTATTCCTTCGCGATGCTTTTCTTGCAGAAATGTAATCCACCTGACTATGCAGGCGGGTTTCTGAGGTGTTCGGAAAATAGTCGAGACATGCCGTCATTACTAAAGTGGGCGGTTCATGTCACCCGCTAAAGGTGTGGTTCCGTGTTCGAACCCTGGGCAGTCTCAATGTATTACGAGATTTCAAAGCGACGTGTCCTTCGCACGAACGGGTTTTCCTGAACCCGTGTTGGTCTTGTATGGATACACGCACTGTCCAGCACGATACTGTACACAGTTGGGACTCGTTTGCAAACTGTCTGATCAAGCTAAATAACTGCAATAATATGTTTGCCCACCGAATGTGCTGCTTGATAATCTCTCGGGCATGCAGCTGTCTATGTATCGTGCCATCATCATCGGGTTACTCCTGGTGACTGACATCGTGGACCAACAGGTGCGATGTGTATACCTGTCGTCTCCCTCCGGTTCCGCTCCCCACTCCCAAAAGGCACCATGTCTGGATTGCGCCATGAGCCAGCCGCGGTGGTGGGGGTAGCTCGCGCTCGGGAATCGAGTGACGACCCTCAACTCTGCGCTCCTACTTCGCCGTGCTCGGTGTTTCCGCTGCTGTTGGAGAATTCTCAGTGCCGGAGTCTATGCTTGACTAAGTTGAAATGGGCTCCCGCACTGAGAATTCTCCAACAGCAGCGGAAACACCGAGCACGGCGAAGGCGGAGCGCAGACTTGAGGGCCACCGGTCGATTCTGAAACACGAGCTACCCCCACCACTGCGGCTAACACATGGCGCAGTCGATACAGATGGTCAGTGGAGGGTGGAGACGCCCGGTATGTATATATCTCACCCACTACACCAGGATGTCGGTCAGCATAAGTAACGTCATGACGATAGCAAGTTACTCCCCCAAAAATGTGCTGCGTATCTGAGAGCCTTTCATAGTTGCGGCGACGGCGTCGAGCGCCACCTGTTGGTGACATTTGTAATTAAATGTGAAATTTTTATGTCTGATTGTTACGCTGTTTCCAACAAAGAGATCATTAGCCCTTCGCAAAGCGTTTCGCTTGGAAGTTGTGGATTCATTTTTCATCTACATCTAAATCACACTCCGCAATCTACATAATAGTGTGTGGCGGAGGGTATTTTGGTACCACTATCTGATCCCTCCAACCCTGTTCCACTCGCGAATAGCATTTTGGAAGAACGATTGTCGGTAAGCCTCTGTATTGGCTCTAATTTCTCGAATATTCTGCTCGTGGTCAATACGCGGGATGTATAGGGGGGGGGGGGGGGGGGGGGGAGTGATATGTTGTCCGACTCCTCCTGAAATTTCAGTAGTAAATCTCTCTGCGATCCACAACGCCTCTCTTGTAACGTCTGCCAATGGGGTTTGTTTTTCATTTCCGTAACGCTCTCTCGCCAGCTAAACGAACCCGTGACGAAAAGCGCCGCTCTTCGTTGGATTTTCTCTGTCTCCTCTACCTGATAGAGATCCCAGATATATAAGCAACACTGAAGAATCTGGCGAACAGGCGCCTTATAAGCCACTTCTCTCGTGTATGAGTAACATTTGCTTAATATTCTTCAGATGGATCTGAGTCTGTTGTCTGCTTTTCCCACTATCTGTTTTATGTGGTCACTTCACATAAGGTTGCTCTGGGTAGTTATTCCTAGTTATTTTACGGCAGACTCTGTCTCCAGTTGTTTGTCATCGATAGTGTACAGTAGTGGATTTCTTTTCCTATGTATGCGCAATATGTTACATTTATTTACATTCAGGGTCAGTTGCCAGAGCCTCCACCATTCATCAATTCTCTGCACCTCGTTCTGCAAATTCTCACTATCTTCTGGCGTTGCTACTTTGGAGTAGACAGCTGCATCATCTACGAATAGCCTTAAACAGTATCCGACGCTTTCTACTAGACCATTTATATTTATTGTAAACAGCAATGATCCTACCACACTTCGCTGTGGTACTCCGGATACCACCTTTACATCTGTCGATTTTGTTCCGTTAAGAGCGACACGTCGAGTTCTATCGGGAAGAAATTCTTGAATCCAATCGCAAGTATGCTCCGATACTCCCTAAACTAGTTTTTTTTTCATTAAACGGCAATGCGGGACCGTTTCAAATACCTTGCTCAAATCAAGGAACACGTCATCAACCAAAGCGCCGTTGTCCACTGCGAGATGAGTTCGCAGGATCTCTGTTTGCGGAATCCATGTTGATTTTTATAGAGAAGATGTTCATTTTCCGAAAACGTCATAATTCTTGAGCATAAACGTATCCCATAATTCTACAACAGATTGAAGTCATCGATATAGGTCTATAATTGTGTAGATTTGTCTTACGGCCTTTCTTAAAATCGGTAATGACTTGCGAATTTCTCCAGTCGTTAGGTACCTTTCGTTGCTCAAGCGATCTACGATAAATTACTGCTAGAAGGCGGTCTAATGCGCTGCAGTCATGGACTGTGCGGCTGGTCCCGGCGGAGGATCGAGTCCTCCCTCGGTCATGGGTGTGTGTGTGTGTGTGTGTGTGTGTGTGTGTGTGTGTGTGTGTGTGTTTGTTTGGCTTCAAAATGGTTCAAATGGCTCTGAGGACTATGGGTCTTAACATCTGAGGTCATCAGTCCCCTAGAACTTAGAACTACTTAAATCTAACTAACCTAAGGACGACACACACATCCATGCCCGAAGCAGGATTCGAACCTGCGACTGTAGCGTTCGCGCGGTTCCGGACTAAAGCGCCTAGAACCGCTCGGCCACTCCGGCCGGCGTATGTGTTTGTCTTTAGGATAATTTAGGTTAAGTAGTGTGTAAGCTTAGGGACTGATTACCTTAGCAGTTAAGTCCCATAAGGTTTCACATACATTTGAACTGCTAGAAGGGGAGCAAGTTCTATTGCATGGTCTTTATAGAGTCTTATAGGTATCTAATCTGGTCCGGACGCCTTTCCGCTACTAAGCGATTGTAGCTGCTTTTCAGTTCCGCGATCGGTTATCTCAATATCTGTCTCCTGTGAGGGGGTGACGTACGAGACGCGGCGCACCTGATCGCTGTTAAGTACGTGGCAGCGGCAGCTGCGCGCCGTGCGTATCTCACGAGGCTGGAGGGCGTCCAGCTGGGGCCAGAGGCAGGCTGATGTATCGGCCACCAGCCGTCACCAAGAGCCGTGCCGCTGTCGCCGCCGCCGCCTGAGAAACCGGCCGCGTCGCTCGCGTTTGTCACCGCTTTGTGAGCGCGCGCCGCGACCTAGCAAATCTGTCGCTGGCTCTAAACTTAGCCTCCGCCCTGCGACGTCCGTCCCAAATATTTGCCCGCTGGGACCGTCAGCTGGCCGCACTCGTACAGTCTCTCTCTCCAGACCGCCGCCTCCGCTTCCAGCGGCGGTGACGAGCGGGGCCGGGCGCTGGAGAGCTGCCAATACGCGACGAATTAACGGAGAGTCTCGGCTGGGCAGGTCGTGCGGTGTTGTCTGCCGCTCCGCCCACTGAAAGAACGGATTAATTAACCGCGGCGTACAGGCGTTTGTTTTAGTCGCAGGCCCCGCTGTGCGTCTGTCCATTGTAGCCGGTACAAAGGGCTCTGCTAGCACCGATTAATGATACATCACGGCCGATTGAAACACAACAACCCGTACGCTTATGATGTGTTATTTTCTAATATTTCCACTTTTGCAAGGCCAGCGCTTAATACAACGCTGCTCATTAATACTGCAATACAGTGAAGGTGGGAAAACTTGCTTCGATGTGCAAGTGATAAGCATTTCAACGCAACAGCACAAAGTTCACTACTGGCCATTAAAATTGCTACACCACGAAGACGCGAAATTTAACCAACAGGAAGAAGATGCTGTTACATGCAAATGATTAGCTTTTCAGAGCATTCACACAAGGTTGGCGCCGGTGGTGACACCTACAACGTGCTGACATGAGGAAAATTTACAAACGACTTATCATACCAAACAGCAGTTGACCATCGTTGCCTGATGAAACGTTGTTGTGATGCCTCGTGTAAGGAGGACAAATGCGTACCATCATGTTTCCGTCTTTGATAAAGGTCGGATTGTAGCCTATCGCGACATTGCTGTTCGCGTTGGTCGAGATCCAATGATTGTTAGCAGAATATGGAATACGGAACACCATGCTGGATCTCAACGGCCTCGTATCACTAGCAGTCGAGATGACAGGCATCTTATCCCCATGGCTGTAACGGATCGCGCAGCCACGTCTCGATCACTGAGTCAACAGATGGGGACCATCTGCACGAACAGTTCGACGACATTTTTAGCAATATGGACTATTAGCTCGGAAACCATGGCCGCGGTTACCCTTGACGCTGCATCACACACAGGAACCCCTGCGATGGTGGATTCATGAATGGCAAAACGTCATTTTTTCGGATAAATCCAGGTTCTGTTTACCTCATTATGATGGTCGAATCCGTATTTGGCGACATCGCGGTGAACGCACATTGGAACCGTGTATTCGTCATCGCCATACTGGCGAATCACCCGGCGTGATGGTATGGGGTGCCATTGGTTACACGTCTCGGACTCCTCTTGTTCGCATTGACGGCACTTTGAACAATGGACGTTACATTTAAGATGTGTTACGACCCGTGGCTCTACCCTTCATTCGATCCCTGCGAAATCCTACATTTCAGCAGGATAATTATCGACCGCATGTTGCAGGTCCTGTACGGGCCTTTCTGGATACAGAAACTGTCCGACTGCTGCCCTGGCCAACACATTCTCCAGATCTCTCACCAATTGAAAACGTCTGGTCAATGGTGGCCGAGCAACTGGCTCGTCACAATACGCCAGTCACTTCTGTTGATGAATTGTGGTATCGTTTTGAAGCTGCATGGGCAGCTGGTCCTGTACACGCCATGCCCAGGCGTATGAAGGTCGTTATTCCGGCCAGAGGTGGTTGTTCTGGGTACTGATTTCTCAGGATCTATCCCCCAAATTGCGTGAAAATGTAATCACATGTCAGTTCTAATATAATATTTTTGTCCAATGAATACTCGTTTATCATCTTCATTTCTTCTTGGTGTAGCAATTTTAATGGCCAGTATTGTAGGTTGGAGTCTACATTCCCTCTTCACTGAGGTGACAGAAAAATGGGATACCTCCTAATGTCGTGTCGGATCTTCTTTTGCCTCGTGTACTTCAACAGTTTAATGAGACAGATACTCAACAAGTAGTTAGATGTCTCGTATAGAAAAATGATCCATGTTGCCTCTATTGCCATTCATTATTGCGAAAGTGTTGCGGTGCACGATTTCGTGTACGAACTGACGCCTCGATTATATCCTGTAAATCTTCGATGTCATTCATGTCGGACGATATAGATGGCTAAACCATTCCCTTGAATATGAATGATGGTATCTGTTCTTTCGAACATGTCCGAAAGAACAGATACCATTGGTGTACTTGCACCTCTCGAAGTATGAAATTACAATGAAATCCAGACCTTTAGCTGTTCACAGGCGTTGATAAATATCAACGGGGACCGTTGAAAATGCGTGCCCCGACCGGGACTGGAACCAGGGATCTCCTGCTTACATGGCAGACGCTCCAACCGTCTGAGCCACCGAGGACGCAGAGAATAGTGCGACAGCAGGGAATTACCTCTGATACGCTCCCCGTTAGACCCATATTTCCAACTTACTGTCCACACACTGCATTTGTAGTGCCCCTGCCCTCTATAATCATTACTCGCGGCAGTCAATCTACCGACTGCCGTAAGAGTTTCAGCAATGTGAGTGCATCCGCACTCAAGAAGATCATTGGCCGGTAAGCCTTATTTACACTCCTGGAAATGGAAAAAAGAACACATTGACACCGGTGTGTCAGATCCACCATACTTGCTCCGGACACTGGGAGAGGGCTGTACAAGCAATGATCACACGCACGGCACAGCGGACACACCAGGAACCGCGGTGTTGGCCGTCGAATGGCGCTAGCTGCGCAGCATTTCTGCACCGCCGCCGTCAGTGTCAGCCAGTTTGCCGTGGCATACGGAGCTCCATCGCAGTCTTTAACACTGGTAGCATGCCGCGACAGCGTGGACGTGAACCGTATGTGCAGTTGACGGACTTTGAGCGAGGGCGTATAGTGGGCATGCGGGAGGCCGGGTGGACGTACCGCCGAATTGCTCAACACGTGGGGCGTGAGGTCTCCACAGTACATCGATGTTGTCGCCAGTGGTCGGCGGAAGGTGCACGTGCCCGTCGACCTGGGACCGGATCGCAGCGACGCACAGATGCACCCCAAGACCGTAGGATCCTACGCAGTGCCGCAGGGGACCGCACCGCCACTTCCCAGCAAATTAGGGACACTGTTGCTCCTGGGGTATTAGCGAGGACCATTCGCAACCGTCTCCATGAAGCTGGGCTACGGTCCCGCACACCGTTAGGCCGTCGTCCGCTCACGCCCCAACATCGTGCAGCCCGCCTCCAGTGGTGTCGCGACAGGCGTGAATGGAGGGACGAATGGAGACGTGTCGTCTTCAGCGATGAGAGTCGCTTCTGCCTTGGTGCCAATGATGGTCGTATGCGTGTTTGGTGCCGTGCAGGTGAGCGCCACAATACGACCGAGGCACACAGGGCCAACACCCGGCACCATGGTGTGGGGAGCGATCTCCTACACTGGCCGTACACCTCTGGTGATCGTCGAGGGGACACTGAATAGTGCACGGTACATCCAAACCGTCATCGAACCCATCGTTCTACCATTCCTAGACCGGCAAGGGAACTTGCTGTTCCAACAGGACAATGCACGTCCGCATGTATCCCGTGCCACCCAACGTGCTCTAGAAGGTGTAAGTCAACTACCCTGGCCAGCAACATCTCCGGATCTGTCCCCCATTGAGCATGTTTGGGACTGGATGAAGCGTCGTCTCACGCGGTCTGCACGTCCAGCACGAACGCTGGTCCAACTGAGGCGCCAGGTGGAAATGGCATGGCAAGCTGTTCCACAGGACTACATCCAGCATCTCTACGATCGTCTCCATGGGAGAATAGCAGCCTGCATTGCTGCTAAAGGTGGATATACACTGTACTAGTGCCGACATTGTGCATGCTCTGTTGCCTGTGTCTATGTGCCTGTGGTTCTGTCAGTGTGATCATGTGATGTATCTGACCCCAGGAATGTGTCAATAAAGTTTCCCCTTCCTGGGACAATGAATTCACGGTGTTCTTATTTCAATTTCCAGGAGTGTATATGAAGATGCTATCTGTTCTTTCGGATCCCAAAGTATTTTTGCTAATCGTAATCAGAATTAAGATAATTTGCTGCTGCACTTGACATTTCAAATTGATGCGCTATTTGTATCCATCTGTTGATGGTGCCTAAAGCACCGCAATCTGTCGTGTTTTACGAAAAATATTTTGCCATTAAGAAAGAAAATCTTTTGTTTATGTGTGTACCAGAAAGCGGCGAATAAGTCAAAAGCCGGTCTACACTATAGGGAAAAATCCATCAATTCCAGAATCTACTTTCCCGTTCATATGGACCCACCAGTCATGATAGTAGAAGTCCGTTTCTTGGTTTATCGCGTTTTCGTACCACGGATTTTGTTCCGTCTAGGACAAAATTCACACTACATAGAAACCATCCTGCATTTTCATACCGGAACGTAAAGTGATAGGTATCTTCTTTCGTCTCATATATTAATGTATTGTTGCTCATATTCATTTGGTTTCCGTTATAGAAAAATACTTCATCCATATTGATAATTATGGGTACTTCCTTCAAACTCTGCGTTTATGCGTACAGAGGTATTTAAGACATGTAACAGTGGTATATCTGGTTCAGACAGCGTGTTCTCACTTTAGTGCTCTTCTCAGTTTCTCGTCGAGCTACCCGGAACCTTCATTGCGCAATATTTCTAGAGGTAAGGACAATGATAGTTTTATCATTTTCTTTCTTTACGAAACAATGATAAATATTGTCTTAAAACACCATTCGTTCGTTTCCAGAGATGATTTTAATTTAACGACGACATTAACAACAATTACTCTGTGTTTAATTATGTGCTGTGAGTTGGACGTTTTCTTCCTTTTCATAATACAGACTGGCAGTGGGAATTTTGTAATACTCTTCTCATAATTCGTGGAAGAGGGAAAGGTACGTGTTTTGCACTTCTGCTCTCGCGAGGTGCTTACAGTCATCAATGTGGTGTTCTGCATATGGTGTGGTCATCAAAAAATGGTTCAAATGGCTTTAAGCACTGTGGGACTTAACTGCTGTGGTCATCAGTCCCCTAGAACTTAGACCTACTTAAACTAACCTAAGGACATCACACATATCCATGCCCGAGGCAGGATTCGAACCTGCGACCGTATTTGTCACGCGGCTCCAGACTGTAGCGCCTAGAACCGCACGGCCACTCCGGCCGGCGTGTGGTTACCAAAATGGCTTTTTTTTCTTTTTTAACTGTCGGTTTGCTTACACATCACCAGTCCTGTTCTCTGAAAGAATAATAAATTCCGGTCCTGGTGAGACCATCTGCCGCCAGGGGAGCCTAATTTTAAATCCCGAGAATGACACGTAACCGTTTCTTAGATTGTGTCCCGAAAAATATTATATACGATGCGCCGTATTTTCTCGTGCCTGTTTTGAATACTTCTGTTCAAATTAAATTGCAGTAACGTGCCGTGGCTTGGCGCAACGTAAATAATTCATCCCAGTGAATCAGAAATATATACGCGAGGCTGGCGATATATAATTTAATTTCTCATTTATTCAAAAATGGTTCAAATGGCTCTGAGCACTATGAGACTTAACTTCTGAGGTCATCAGTCCCCTAGAACTTAGAACTACTTAAACCTAACTAACCTAAGGTCATTACACACATCCATGCCCGAGGCAGGATTCGAACCTGCGACCGTAGCGGTCGCGCGGTGCCAGACTGAAGCGCCTAGAACCGCTGGGCCACCAGCGGCCGGCTCTCATTTATTCTTCAGTAGGAGCGGCGTCCCGACGTTCTATGACTGCCGCAGTATTTTCACCGTGGCGTCGTTGATCATTCATTCTAGGCCAGGGACTTTTACCTCCACCGGCGCTTCCGGATACCCCGTGGTTTCGCTAAAATGCTCTTTCTGGAACGTGTTTTTGTACACACTATCACGACACATACTCTACTTGTAGCGTCATATGGGCGCTCAACGGTGTTCTTTAAAATACTGTCCTCTTCTTCTTCGTCTTCTTCTGAACGTTTATCCCGCTTTAGGAGGATCCTCTTGTTGACTCATCATCTGCCTGCATTTGGGTGTGTCAAGGGCATCATCAGTGCCACCTATGAGGATGCCCTTGTCAGACCCAAATGGAGGGAGATGTGTAAACAAGCGGATCCCCCTTGCAGCGGACAAACGCAAAGAAGAAGAAGAAGAAGAAGAAGAAGAAGTGTCGGTAGAACTAGAGTATGTGTCATGCTAATGTGGGTATAAACGTATTTCAGAAAGAAAGTTTTTAGCGTTTGTCCAATTCTCAGTTATTTACGCAACGAGTAAAATTATGTGCATACGGTCGTTACGCGTGTAAGTGACCTACTCTTAAAACAAAAGCATCACAGTAATGTTTCCCCCATTGTTACTCTCAAATAGATTGTTCTTACTGAGAGTGCTCAAAATGAGTTTTGCGAGATTGTTCCAGAAGTTGAACGGAACAGTTGCTGACCCCCGCAAAGGTTGACGTCATAGCCGCGCGGAGTCATTCATCTTGACTCCTTGCAAGTTCCGTGTTCATCCCAGCCGCTTTGATCAGTTCGCACGTCGTGAACTGCAGCGCGTTGTCAAATATACTGCAGTTGACAGCTGAGCCTGTCGTTTACATCGTCAGTTCTCGCGTAGACTGGACCTGCTGAGTCCGAAGCTAGTGCACGTACTCAAAGCAGTTCAGTGGTCGGCCAATGAAACGATTTTCTCGGTTTAGAGCGGTATGTAGATCCTATTGTCGTATCCGAAATCGAAATACACAGTCACTCAGCGAGTCATCCTTTGTCAACGCGGGAAATGCAATCTGTGTGCAAATAAAAAATTTGTCGGTGCACAGTATAACACTGTGTTGGTTTTCGGTCAAAAAACGAATGTATTTTTCTACGTGGTCTCATTTGACGTCAGTCCACTTCAGCTGATTTTTGTTGAATGAGTAGATTCAATCCCTGAAACGCTATTCTATAACGTGTGCAGAAAACCTACCTATGTTTGCCATAGCCTCTTGGACGGACTCAAGTAATTCACTTACCAATACTTTATATATTGGAGTAGGTGGAAGTCTGAGGGTTTTCCATCGTATGAATACATCAGTTTTTCCTTTGCCATAGCATCTTTATAGGAAAGGGAATTTTCCTGTCGAAAGGTTACTTCATCATTATTTGTATTTCTCTATTTTTTTTTCAGTGTAGTCATTTCGAGAGGCTTACGTGGAAGGAACTAATGTGTTGCCCGACCATAACCAAAACGTACTGTGTCGGAATTTCAACAGTAAACATCTCAGAGATGTGCAGCTCCCCTCTTGCAGCGTCTGCCACTGGTAGTTGATTCGTATCTCCGTAACGCTCTCGCGCTGACAGAACTACCCCGTGACAAAACGCGCCACTCTTTTTTGGATCTTGCCTAAATCTCCTACAAACACAACCCAGTAAAGGTCTCAGACTGATGAGCAATAATCGAGAATAGGTCAGACGAGTGTTTTCTAAGCCATTATTTTCGTGAAGGAATTAAATTTCCTTGAGATTCCTCCGATGAATCTCAGCCTGGCGTCTGCTTTCCAGACAGTTTGTGTTACAAGCTCACGCCACTTTAGGCCGCCCCTGTTGGATATTGCTAGTTATTTTACAATAGTTGCTGTTGCCTATATTTCATCTTCAGTGGTGTAATAGAACGGTAGTGAAGTTCCTCGCCTATTTAAGGCCTTCTTGTATCTCGCTACAGTCTTCACCTATATCTCCATCTACATGACTACTCTGCAATTCACATTTAAGTGCTTGGCAGAGGGTTCATCGAACCACAATCATACTATCTCTCTACTATTCCACTCCCGAACAGCGAGCGGGAAAAACGAACACCTAAATCTTTCTGTTCGAGCTCTGATTTCTCTTATTTTATTTTGATGATTATTCCTACTTATGTAGGTTGGGCTCAACAAAATATTTTCGCATTCAGAAGAGAAAGATGGTGACTGAAATTTCGTAAATAGATCTCGCTGCGACGAAAAACGTCTTTGCTTTAATGACTTCCATCCCAATTTGCGTATCATATCTGCCACGCTCTGTCCCCTATTACGTGATAATACAAAGCGAGCTGCCCTTTTTTGCACCCTTTCGATGTCCTCCGTCAATCCCACCTCGTAAGGATCCCATACCGCGCAGCAATAGTCTAACAGAGGACGAACGAGTGTAGTGTAAGCTGTCTCTTTAGTGGACTTGTTGCATCTTCTAAGTGTCCTGCCAATGAAACGCAACCTTTGGCTCGCCTTCCCCACAATATTATCTATGTGGTCTTTCCAACTGAAGTTGTTCGTAATTTTAACACCCAGGTACTTAGTTGAATTGACAGCCTTGAGAATTGTACTATTTATCGAGTAATCAAATTCCAACGGATTTATTTTGGAACTCATGTGAATCACCTCACACTTTTCGTTATTTAGCGTCAACTGCCACCTGACACACCATACAGCAATCTTTTCTAAATCGCTTTGCAACTGATACTGGTCCTCGGATGACCTTACTAGACGGTAAATTACAGCATCATGTGCGAACAATCTAAGAGAACTGCTCAGATTGTCACCCAGGTCATTTATATAGGTCAGGGACAGCAGAGGTCCCAGGACGCTTCCCTGGGGAACACCTGATATCACTTCAGTTTTACTCGATGATTTGCCGTCTATTACCACGAACTGCGACCTTCCTGACAGGAAATCACGAATCCAGTCGCACAACTGAGACGATACCCCATAGGCCTGCAGCTTGATTGGAAGTCCCTTGTGAGAAACGGTGTCAAAAGCTTTCCGGAAATCTAGAAATACGGAATCAACTTGAGATCCCCTGTCGATAGCGGCCATTACTTCGTGTGAATAAAGAGCTAGCTGCGTTGCACAAGAACGATGTTTTCTGAAACCATGCTGATTACGTATCAATAGATCGTTCCCTTCGAGGTGATTCATAATGTTTGAATACAGTATATGTTCCAAAACACTACTGCAAACCTACATCAATGATATAGGTCTGTAGTTCGATGGATTTCTCCTACCACCCTTCTTAAACTCTGGTGCGACCTGCGCAATTTTCCAATCTGTAGGTACAGATCTATCTGTGAGCGAGCGGTTGTATATGATTGATAAGTAGGGAGCTATTGTATCAGCGTAATCTGAAAGGAACCTAATCGGTATACAATCTGGACCTGAAGACTTGCCTGTATCAAGCGATTTGAGTTGGTTCGCACACCTAAGACAGCTACTTCTAAGAAACTCATGCCAGCAGCTGTTCGTGTTTCAAATTCTGGAATATTCCATTCGTCTTCCCTGTTGAAGGAATTTCGGGAAATTGCGTTCAATAACTCCGCTTTAGCGGCACAGTCGTCGGTAACAGTACCATCGGCACTGGGCAGTGAAGGTATTGACTGCGTCTTGTCGCTTGTGTACTTTACATACGACCAGAATTTCTTCGGATTTTCTATCAAATTTCGAGACAATGATTCGTTGTGGAACCTATTAAAGGCAACTCGCATTGAAGTCCGCGCCAAATTTCGCGCGTCTGTAAATTTTAGCCAATCTTCGAGATTTTGCGTTCTCAGACTGATGAGCGGTAATCGAAAATAGGTCAGATAAGCGTTTTGTAAGCCATTATTTTCGTGAAGGAATTATATTTCCTTAAGATTCTTCCGATGAATCTCAGCCTGGCGTCTGCTTTTCAGACAGTTTGTGTTTCAAGCTCACGCCACTTTAGGTCACCTCTGTTGGGTACAGCTAGTTATTTTACAGTAGTTACTGTTGCCTATATTTCATCTTCAGTGGTGTAATAGAAAGGCAGTGAAGTTCCTCCCCTATTTAAGGCCTTCGTGCATCTCGCTACAGTCTTCTGGCGGCGCTACCTTTCTCCACACAACCGTCGTCTAGAGAAAAGCACAGCATATCGTTATCAGATGCCATAAGCTCTCCGCTCCCCGCGTATCATATACGACACACGCAACTGTTAACCTTTATGAGCATAAGGAAGCCATGTAAAGCCGAAGATACACCCAGCAGTATGTTATTCACCTTCCGCGATGTATCGTTACCTATCGGAACAAGTTTCAGCGTAATGCGCCACCAGTTACAATTATTAGAAAATAAACATACTTTTCTACTGGTGGAACTGAAGAGGTTAATCGCGGGTATTCGTATTAGCAATTGCTGCGTGGAAATTCTGGACTGCAGTGCTTTAATGTATTCGAAGAGAACAATGCACGTCCAATACTTAAAAGCCAGTTTCAAGACTCGCTCACCGAATTGTATATTGTCATTTAGCGCCCTAATTTACGGAATATTTCGGTAGTTGAACATGTCCGTACTTCGTTCATCTGCCACACGAGTAATGCATACATCATTAGGTGATTCGTTGTGTAGAAACTCACATCACACTGCGTGGCAACCCTACTACCAAATGCTGCATCGATGTTTCTAATATTGTTTTACTATTTTATGCTACTAATCTGTTCCGTGTGTCATTATAGGTTACATGTGTGCCAAATTTCACTCATCTGTGACATGGGTATCTTTTGCGTTTTTCGCATACTGTTATTTAGCTCTTTTACCGCAAATATGTTTAGCTACCTTAAGGTTAATAGTACTAAGTTATAAACGACGTGAATAGCAACAAGAAAATCGTAAAACTTTGACCACTGTGTTTTCTAGGCCTTGATAACACTAGAGACTTACGTCATTTATTCAAATAGATTGGAGAGAAATTACGTCTAAAGCAAAGCATCGTTTAATGAGTTATATTTTAGACAAACATATTTGAGCACTTTCTGTGCTGCCTTCAGGGGGTTTATATTCATGACGCTATCGTTTATGTATATTGGTGGTTTTACACTGAAGTGCAAAAGACTGGTGTGGGCATGCGTATTCAAATACAGAGATGTGTAAACCGGCAGAATATGGCGCTGCAGTCGGCAACGCCTGTATATTCGTAAGAGAACAACTGTCTCCCTCAGTTCTTAGATCGGTTACTGCTTCTACAATGGCAGGTTACCAAGATTTAAGTGGATATGAACATGGTGTTATATTCGGCGCACGAGCGATGGGACACAGCGTCTCCGAGGTAGCGATGAAGTGTGGATTTTCCCGTACGACCATTTCCGAGTGTACCATGAATATCAGGAATCAGATAAAACATCAAATATGCGACATCGCTGCTGCCGGAAAAAGTTCCTGCAAGAACGGAACGGACGACATCCGAAGTGAATCATTCAACGTGACAAAAGTGCAACCCTTCAATGCTGGGTCATCGACACGTGTCAGCGTGTGAACCATTCAACGAAACATCATCGATATTGCCTTTCGGAGCCGAAGGTCCACTCGTGTACCCTTGACGACTGCACGACACAAAGCTTTACGCCTTCCCTGGGCCTGTCAACACCGACATTGAACTGTTGATGACTGAAAACATGTTGCTGGTCGGACGAGTCTCATTCCAAATTGTATCAAGCCGGTGGACGGGTACCGGTATGGAGACAATCTCATGAATCCATGGAGAGTGCATGTAAGCAGGGGACTGTTCAAGCTGGTGCAGGCTCTGTAATTGTGTGGTGGGAGTGCAGTTGGAGTGATATGGGACTCCTAATGTGTCTAGATACGACTCTGACAGGTGATACGTACGTTAGCATCATTCACGTCCATTGGGCATTCCGATAGACTTGGGCGATTCCAGCAGGATAAAGCGACACCCCACACGCCCAGAACTGCTACAGAGTGGCTCCAGGAATACTCGTCTGAGTTTAAACACTTCCTATGGCCACCAGACTCTCCAGACATGAATGTTATTGAGCATATCTGGAATGCCTTGTGAAGTGCTGTTCACAAGAGACCCCCATCACCTCGTACTCTTATGGGTTTATGGACGGCCTTGCGGGATTCATGACATCAGTTCCCTCCAGCACTACACTAGTCGAATGCATGCCATGTCGCGTTGCGGCTCTTCTGCGTGCTCGTGGAGGCCCTACGCGATATTTGGCAGGTGTACCAGTTTGTTTGGCTCTTCAGTTTACATCTACCATGTACTCTACACTGTGTCATAATGTTTTGATGCTGTAGTCTGCTCGCCTTGTTTTTGTCGTACTTGAGGACTTGTGTCATTCTCTATTGCATTTTTTAAATGTACACACGCTTTCGTTATATTCTTGCATCATAAAAACAAAATACTTTTTTTTGTTTTTGATAAAACTTGTCAAATCCTAAAAAATAGAATCTAAATAAAAGAACAGACAGTGGTTGGACATGTTTCAGTAAAACAAAACAAATCAGACGGACTCTTGCAAAGACGGAATTCCTCCCAGAGTTTTCTTAGCTAACACGAAAGGAAAGGAGGAGCTCTAACTAGCAAAAGATGTTTCGCTTCAAATAAAATTACGCTGTTTTTGTGCGTACAACCCATTTCTCGATTAGACAAACTGAACAGCTGCAGTGCGCGACTAAAAAAAATAACACACACATTAACAGTTGTGCAGAATCGTTTTCAAATGCTTATTACTTCGTAAATTATATTAGTTACTGAACGAGTTTCTGAAATGAAGAGTTGGTTAACTTGTGATTAATTTATACAGGGTGGTCCATTGATAGTGACCGGGCCAAATACCTCACGAAATAAGCATCAAACGAAAAAACTACAAAGAACGAAACTCCTCTAGCGTGAAGGGGGAAACCAGATGGCTCTATGGTTGGCCCGGTAGATGGCGCTGCCATAGGTCAAACGGATATCAACAGCGTTTTTTTTTATGCGAACCCCCGTTTTTATTACATATTCGTGTAGTGCGTAAAAAAAATATGAATTATTTACTTGGACCACTTTATTCGCTTTGTGATAGACAGCGCTCTAATAGTCACAAATGTATAAGTACGTGGTAATACCCATGTTAAAAAGGACCATTTACCAATTGCGGAAAAGGTCGATATCACGTTGATGTATGGCTATTGTGATCAAAATGCCCAACGGGCGTGTGCTATGTACGCTGCTCGATATCCTGGACGACATCATCCAAGTGTCCGGGCCGTTCACCGGATAGCTACGTTATTTAAGGAAACAGGAAGAGTTCAGCCACGTGTGAAACGTCAACCACGACCTGCAACAAATATTGATGCCCAAGTAGGTGTTTTAGCTGCTGTCGTGGTTAATCCGCTTATCAGTAGCATACAAATTGCGCGAGAATTAGGAATCTCATAAACGTCGGTGTAGAGAATGCTACATCTACATCGATTGCACCCGTACCATATTTCTATGCACCAGGAATTGCATGGCGACGACTTTGAACGTAGTGTACAGTTCTGCCACTGGGCACAAGAGAAATTACGGGACGATGACAGATTTTTTGCACGCATTCTATTTAGTGACGAAGCGTCATTCACCATCAGCGGTAACGGAAACCGGCATAATATGCACTACTGGGCAACGGAAAATCCACGATGGCTGCGACAAGTGGAACATCAGCGACCTTGGCGGGTTAATGTAAGGTGCGGCATTATGGGAGGGAGGATAATTGGCCCCCATTTTATCGATGGCAATCTAAATGGTGCAATGTCTGCTTATTTCCTACGTAATGTTCTACCGATGTTACTACAAGATGTTTCACTGCATGACAGAATGGCGGTGTACTTCCAAGATGATGGATGTCCGGCACATAGCTAGAGAGCTTTTAAAGCAGTATTGAATAGCATATTTCATGACAGGTGGATTGGTCGTCGAAGCACCATACCACGGCCCGCACGGTCACCGGATCTGATGTCCCCGGATTTCTTTCTGTGAGGAAAGTTGAAGGATTGTGCTATCGTGATCCACCGACAACGCCTGACAACTTTCGTCAGCGCATTGCCAATGCATGTGGAAACGTTACGGAATGCGAAATACTCGCTGTTGAGGGGAATGTCGTTATTTTTATTGCCAAATGCATTTAGGTTGACGGACATGATTTTGAGCATTTATTGCATTAATGTCGTGTTTACAGGTAATCACGCTGCAACAACATGCGTTCTCAGAAATGATAAACTCACAAAGGTACATGTATCACATTGGAACAACCGAAATAAAATGTTCAAACGTACCTACGTTCTGTATTTTAATTTAAAAAACCTACCTGCTAACAACTGTTCGTCTAAAATTGTGAGCTATATGTTTGTGACTATTAGAGCGCCATCTTTCACAAAGCGAAAAAAGTGGTCCAACTAAAACATTCATATTTCTTTACGTACTACGCGAATATGTAATAAAAATGGGGGTTCCTATTAAAAACAAACGCAGTTGATATCCGTTTGACCTATGGCAGCGCCATCTAGTGGGCAAACCATAGTACCATCTGGTTTCCCCCTTCAAGCTAGACAAGTTTCATGCTTTGTAGTTTTTTCGTTTGACGCTTATTTTGTGAGATATTTGGCCCGGTCACGAACAATGGCCCACCCTGTATACACAGATACTGTAATGCATCAAAAACCACATAACGCTATGTAACCGAGTGTAATTCCTCAAAATATGTTAAACGCTAAAACAAGATAATATTAGATTAATATTTAAAAGTTGCCCTAATGATTCTAGTTACTAACAAGCATTTCATTACTAGTGTCAAACGCCCCCACGGATATCTGGGGACAGATAAGAATTTTGCAACCTTTCTATCTGTTAGATGACAGTTGCTAGCGGTGTAAAATGTTCCGAAAACTGCTCATTAATTCGGTCAAAAAATTGATACACATCCCGTAGAGCGAGCCATAGTTCTATTCCGTTGACTCACATTTCCTGTCAGAGTTGTATAAATTTCGTCTGAAGTCTGCCTAACAAATGACAGAAAAAGAGGTTAAATTTGTCTTGTAAAACTGTTACTGTGGTTGAAAAAATGCTAGCGTAATTTCACTTTGGGCATTGAATAATTAATGCAACACTTTTTTTCTCGGCCAGTTTTGGTTGATAAAATAAAGGCATTGTTCTGGAACATGCTGGAATATTGCCTCTTTAGCCCGCATATTTTCATGGAGTTCCGATCGGTGGCGGGACTATGTGTAGCCTTCAAAGCGACCTATGCAACTGGGGTGAGTTCCAAGCAGAGATTTCTAAATGAATTTCTTCTGACGGAAAACCAGAGCATTGCTGATATCCATAGGCGCTTTTTGAGGACTCATCTGCACGCGAAAGCGATAATATAATTTTTTCGCCCTGTCAAAGACGTGATACGAAGCGCTTTCGATAAACAATACGTAGTTGCGGTAAAAAAAAAAAGTTTAAACCTTGTACTTCAGCTCTGACTCCTCTCGCGCTACTCAGACTGGTGGGATAACCTGTTTATGTACAGATGCAGTTTTTCATTACTCTGTAACTCCAGACATTTTGTTAGATACTGAAAATAGGCAGATTCAAAGAGACGCATCGACGTACTCATTTATATTAATACACTGCCAGGCAATTGTTATTTATATGTAAGTGTCTATTCATAATTTATGTGCATATGTTAGTTTTGAAATATATATTTTATTAATCTCTATGTCTTTTTTTCATTTTAGTAGTTTTAACAATGATGTAAGCGGCTGCGACATGCAGAGGCTTGTGTGCAGTCTGATGGAAAATTATGAAGTCCTAACATAAAAGAACCATAAGTCAATCTTAACGGCAATTTTACTGCAAGAAGTCCGGTATTTTGTTTTGATAACTTGCGAGTCACACTGTAATGCAAAAAATACTTAGCAGACGCATGACCTCAGCCACCAATGCCACTGTTCTCAGGCCAGACAATGTGTGAGGAAACAATATTGTTTAATCTTAATACTTTGAAATATTATTAGTTATCTGGTCTGTATTCTCATCCTCACACGCAGAAGTACGGTATATTATTTATATTATTTATAGCTTGCAAACGTTTTACAGGGACATGGAAGTGTACAAAAGCACGGTGAGTCGTTGGCGAGGCGTCTTTCACTATCGCCACTAGGTCGCGCAAACCTGTCCGATTTCCCGCCAGCGTCCGCACTCACCTGCGATTCCAGCCTGATGGAACGTGCGGACACTCTCATTCGAGGTGATGGACAGATCACAAAAAACACCTCGCTGCACAGCTGGACGTCTCTGTTGGTAGTGCCGTCACACCCGTCCGCCAGTTGTGTTACTCAAACGTCAGTGCCCGCTGGGTTCTTCACCGCGTAACAGAACACAGAAAAAAGGAAGGACTATCTGAGCGTAATTCCCTGCCTGAGTGGCCGTGCGGTTCCAGGCGCTACAGTCTGGAACCGAGCGACCGCTACGGTCGCAGGTTCGAATCCTGCCTCGGGCATGGATGTGTGTGATGTCCTTAGGTTAGTTAGGTTTAATTAGTTCTAAGTTCTAGGCGACTGATGACCTCAGAAGTTAAGTCGCATAGTGCTCAGAGCTATTTGAACCAATTTTTTTCAGTGTAATTTTTTGCTTCTTACGAGGCTGATCGCGATAATTTTTTGTCGAACATCGCACAGACGATGAAACATGGGTTCATCACCTCAACCGGAAATAAAATGGCAATCCATGGATTGGAGATACACCATGTCTCCTCCTCCGAAGAAAAAGTTCAAAGCCGCATCTTCAGCCGGTAAAGTGGTGGCGACTTTCTTCTGGGACTCTGAAGGGGTTATTCTGCTTGATGCCTCCCTCATGGTGCAACCATCAACTGTGAAGTGCATTGAGGTATCTCCAGGAAATTGAGGCGTGTTGGTCGCCATAAAACTGCAAACGAACTTCATCTTCCCCATGGCAACGCAAAGCCTCATGCAAGTCCGTGCAGCCGAGAGCAGCTCAAAAAACTTCACTGCGGTGTTCTTCCTCATCCACACTACAGCCCGAATATCGCACCTTCCCACGTCGAACTGTAAATACCACCGTAACTGGTTTCAACTGACAAGTTTATCGTCAGAAGGCTGTTCACAAGATTTACAAGATGCACTTTACATAATCGCCAGTTTTCGATTTTTATTCTTCCACTATAGCGAAATATTCTTGGTGCACTGGTGCCCTACGGTAGAAAACTGTTAGAAGTGCTCTATGTGAACATAACTAACCTCCAAACGATGAAATACAGAGTAAACAAATATGTGAGGTTAAGTGGTTATAGTACATACATAGAAAATTCCGCGCAAATTTTTTTGCGAATTTGCAGGATTTTATTCTTTCACTATTGCAAAATGCATTTATCTCTGAATTATATGTGGCTAAGTAAATACTTGGACGTCCGCCCCCGGTAGCTGAATGGACCGGCTGGGTCGGAGATTTTCTCCGCTCAGGGAATGGGTGTTCTATTGCCCTAATCATCGTCATAGCCGACACGGTAGCTCAGCGTGTTCGGTCCGACGGTTAGCTGCCCTCTGTAATTAAAAAAAAACTGAGTTGATGGATCAACGATGAACTTGAACAAGTGTCATAGGACGTCCGCCCCGAACAAATACAACGATCAATTACGAACAAAATGAGATTTAAAAAACAAAAACAAAAAAACAAATAAAGTGGCCAGCGCGACAGAATGTCAATCCTAAGGGCCCGGGTTCGACTCCCGGCTGGGTCGGAGACTTTCTTCGCTCAGGGATTGGGTGTTGTGTTGTCCTAATCATCATGATTTCACCTCCATCGACGCGCAAGTCGCCGAAGTGGCGTCAAATCGAAAGACTTGCACCAGGCGAACGGTCTACCCGACGGGAGGCCCCAGCCACACGACATTTATTTATTATAATACTTGGACCACTTCCTGATGATTATTTTGCAGCCGTTGGTCTAGGTCTCTAGCTGAAAACAAATAACCAATATTTTAAGGCGAAAGTTACGTGACACAAAGAACAACATCCTACCAGCGTTGCCTGAAGACTGCACATATAATTCTTGTAGGTGTGTGGATTTCTCGCTTCCTGCTCGACCGGTTTTTCAGGGCAAGCGTAGCAGGGTAACGTAAGGTGTATTGGCCCTTCACTGAAAGTGCCTGTTACTGTTTTTATTGGTCTTTCGGACTCTGAGTCAATTACAATTAATTTTCTCTGCACGAAAACCCTGGATTTCAGATGGACTAACGCTGTTACCTGGTGCCAGATGGCCCGTCAGGTAGCGTTCCGCAGCTGCTAACTCTCACGGCGAATTAAACTTTACGGCAGTAGAGACACTCACGGATGTGGCAATCCGAGCGTTTCGCACCGCGATTTTCTTTCCCCTTCTCGCAGTCGTCCTTGCTTCAGTTGGTTTGCATATTAAACTGCTACATCAGGTAGACACCACTCATAAAGCGTCAGTAAGCAAAATACTGCGTGGCTGCTACGTGGGTAAGATCGTAACGCAATTCAAGCGCAGAGGTAGCACCAGGGGCTTATCTGAAGCGTTGGGTACCCGCAAATGAGTATCCTCCCCCTCCTTCATGCCTCTTGCGTGCCTTCCCCATTCCCAACAAAACAAAATGTAGACCGCATATCGTTTGTCACCACTGCAGCATGATGAAACGAAACATTTTATAGAAGTTGTCAACCTTTCCAAAATACAGGGCTGCTTGTTGATTAGCCTCTTAGCCTCTGCAGCGCCTTTAAATGGACCACACCCAGCCTATCTAACCTATGTTAATTTAGGTACCCGCGCGGGATTAGCCGAGAGGCCTCGGGCGCTGCAGTCATGGACTATGCGGCTTGTCCCGGCGGAGGTTCGAGTCCTCCCTCGGCCATGGTGGTGTGTGTTTGTCCTTAGGATAATTTAGGTTAAGTAGTGTGTAAGCTTAGGGACTGATGACCTTAGCAGTTAAGTCCCATAAGATTTCACACACATTTGAACATTTGATTTTTTAATTTAGGTAGGTATTTGGCCCATTTCTGAAAAAACTATTTGATGCAGGACCTTAATATTTTTACTGTATGTTACATGCTAACAGAGTCAACTGTACTAAAATCTACTTTATCCATTTTATAGTTTTTAAGACATACTTTTTTAAATTTATTAACAAAAAATATCAAGTTTTTTTCTGCAAAAAATATTTTTTGTGGGCTTCATAATGGCGGAATATTAATGAATGTAGTATCAGAGGTGGCTTTTTGTGTTATGCAAAGTCTCTGATAATTTCATTCATTTATCTATGATAGTTTCTGATATAATGAGGCCTATGTACTGAAAATTATAGTCAGCTGGAAACTGACTTTAAAGAAAAAACTTCTGAAATTTTTTACGTACAGTTAATTAGAACTGTCTTGCTGCATATGATGGCTCTTCTTTGACCTCTAGCAGGTCTTCCACCTTCTTTTTCACCTTCCTGGATGTTTGTCTTGTTATCTTGGCCATATTAGATGCAGACGTGTGTGCATCGGCTATCCTCATTTTATCGCAATGTTGCAGCCCAGTGATCATATTTTCACCAGGATGATTCCCAGCTTTCTTAGTACCCAAAACTTTCCATTATTACCACAGTTGAATGTAATAACAGCATCATGAACTCCTAGTTTCGTTGTATGCATGCCTACAAATACAGTTTTAGGAAGGCGGTCCCAAATTATGCTGTTGAAACATTCATTTGGGTTCTGTGTCTGCCCTTGCAGACATTTCCTTAGAAGGTCAGGATGAGCCAAGTCTCTTAAAATAGGTTTAATTGCTGTAATAACAGAAGCAGGAAGAGGATGCTCGTGAGAGCAAGATTCTCCAGTTACCTGAGCCCCACTGTATTTGCACCACTACTTGCAAGCAGCTCTCCACCGTAATCAGTCCTGTGCACGCCTCTTCAAATGCATTATCAGAAAGCTTTCTAAACTTGTTTCCTCTAAATTGTCATTTCTTGAAAATGTCTTTACATTTCGTCATCTTCAATAAAAACAACAAAACATACCTAAACTAGCACAGCAAACGTAAGTATAACAACTACTCGCAATCACACTTGAACAAAACTAACCGCTTGTTTGAAAGCGTGTTGTTTGCAAACAGCAGAAACAAAAGAATAACGACCGTTGCATTCCAAGGATAGCCAACACACTCGGGAGTAAAAAAAATTTCTAACGTGTAATGTAGGGGATATAAAGAACTAAATATATATGCAGAAAAGTGGGCGGTAGAAAAGCGGGCGACAGAAAATTGGGCGTGGCACATAAACACACGTCGTAGAAAAATGCTATTTAAATGCTCAAAAAAAACTTTTTTCAGCAGGATCCTTCTCAGAGTCCTTAAATAAAACCTTGATCTATCGAAATATGATGAAAACCGAAAATCGATTTTTTTCGACCTGAACCACGGTGTAGTCACCTTAAGGATTAGATTAGAGTTGTAACTGAATTCTTTTTTGCACACCTCTGTACACGCCACTCATGATAAGAGCTCCGTCATAGACTTCCTCACATTATGTTGTTTTCTTTCTACAGACTCGGTTAACTCGTGTTTGAGACTGAATTATGACTTGGGCAAAAGGGGTAAATGAATCTGAAAGACTATCCGATCAAAAATATCCAGAGACCTTATGTAGTGCGAAAGTGACCACCAGCCGTCACTAGTGGCGAACCATCCATTGTAAAAGGAGGCGGAGAGTAATGTGTTACCGGCAGAGAAGCAGCAACAACAAAAAGTGTCAGTCAGGAGAACTTAGTCAACTTCGAACATCGACTAATCATTGGATGTGAACTCAATAACAAATTCATCACACACATTTCGATTCTTCTAAAGCTACCCACGTTGACTGTCGGTGATTGATTGTGAAGCAGTAACGCGAAGGAACAACCACAGTTAAACTAACATCAGACAGATCTCAAATACTGACGAGTCCGCAGCTCGTGGTCTTACGGTCGCCTTCTCGCTTCCCGAGCACGGGGTGTCGGATTCGACCTTCCTCGAGATGACTGAGTATTTGTGTTGTCCTCATCATTTCATCATCATTCATGAAAGTGGCCAATTTTGACTAACCAAAGGTTGGGAATTTGTAAGGGCGCTGATAACCGCGCAAAGGGATCATCGAGCATTGCGAAGGGTAGTTGTAAAAAATTCGCGTCAGATGAGCTTAAGGAATCACTTGTGAATTCCAAAATGCTACCAGCAGTCCATCTAACGCAGTGACTGTGCGTAGAGAGTTAAAAAGTGTGGGATATAATGGTCGCGCAGGGCCTAACATTTCTTTAGTCAATACTAAGTGACGCTTGATGAGGTGGGTACCCTATTACCTGTGGCAACCAGATAGAACGTTCTGGGTTTCTTTCATCATCCAGAGCACCAGCAGTTAAGTATGGGAGGATGCGATGTTATTTGGTGTGGGGGTTTTTTGTGGTAAGCTTGTGATCTCCTTATTGCCCTCAAGGAGACACAATTTACAGCATTGTGTACGACTTACAGTGGACGAACAGTCCGCAGATGATGATTGATTGTATCAGCATGACAATGCATTTTCTCATAAAGGAGCATCTGAGACGAAATTGTTTGTGGACAACAACATGCCTGAAGGGGAATGGCCTGCTCGACCTGAACCCAAATTAACGCCTTTGGGACGAGACTGTCGACTTCTCTCTAGTTCTCTTTCGGAAAAATGGGCTGCAGTCCCTCCATAGACGTTCAGAAATCTCATTGAAAGTGTCCCCAGTAGAGTTCCAACCATCATAAAGACGAGAGGTGAATACATGCCAGATTGATGTCTAGTAATAATTGTCTGGATACGTTTGATCCGATAGAGTATCTTATCCTCAAAATGACTTTCAAAACAGTCTTTGATTATGTTGACATAGCAAAGCGCTTGTCTTGACTGGTCAGTTCTTCCAATTTTCTCACTTTCTTTGCAGTTTTAATTTTTCGTTATTTCTTTCCTTTCTTCCGTACGGTTGCCAGGGGCTCCTTATTCTCGTCCATACTAATCTCCCTAGAGAACTTTCTTTACGCTTATCTCCTTAGACTCTTATAGAAAAGCCTGCCGGAGTGGCCGAGCGGTTCTAGGTGCTACAGTCTGGAGCCGCGTGACCACTACGGTCACAGGTTTGCATCCTGCCTCGGGCATGGATGTGTGTGATGTCCTTAGGTTAGTTAGGTTTAAGTAGTTCTAAGTTCTAGGGGACTGATGACCTCAGAAGCTAAGTCCCATAGTGCTCAGAGCCAAAATCTTAGAGAAAACAACGCAAATCGTGGCGTGACATAGTTCGCAACAATACAGGAGTCTCTCCAATGACACAGGCCGTTGCGTAGCAACAGTGTGAGACGAGGCGAATGGCGAGCAACACGAATGTTCCAGTCTCCAGTCAGCAAAATCTTAAGAACGCCGTGAAATGCAGTAAGGGCACGGAGCAACGATGGAATTCAGAAGGTAAGCAGTCTATCAGCATCTGATTTCTGCCAGTCCCTGACACGTAAAACACAGTTGTAAAGTCAATTCCGCCTTTCTGTGGACGCATGCCATACATAATCACAAGCATATATGTATAATGAATCTGGAGATATTCAACACAGCAGTTACATTAACGGCAGTCTGATTTTACAAACCAGTGAGACTATTTACCGTAAGTTGACTGAGGCAGTTTGTGTTGGAGAAACATGAATTTCGTGAACTGGAAGAATACTGGAACATTGTTCCCTTGTACAGAGAATAGCCGAAAAGTTGCGTATATTATCATTGTGTTTTCAAACACGTTTTTACGAAAATATTGTAAGAAACAGTGCGTCTTTTTTTTAATTTCTGACGCATTATAGGCGGAATTTATGCATTAAGCTATCATTTTATCAGAAATCTAGTTTACCCTTTATATCATAAATCTCTTATTAACGAAAAGCAGTTTGAAACTGTTGTTTCTGCTTTCGTTAGAAACCGTCAGCAAACGCAGCGTATTGAGGAATAGCTCGAAGCACGTTGGTCACGAGCAACGTCTGCGAAGCGTTAAGCCGTTCAGGGATAATTTAAGGCGGGAAAACAGAAAGAAGTATGACGGCGCTAGATCTGGAGAGTGAGGAAGATGAACAACACTATGTTTGCACTGAGCGTGAAATGTGGGAACGCAGACGTTGTGGATATCCAACAAGCGGGACTACGGTGCCGCGAGCGATTCCACGAGAAACGTTTGCTGAAGGTGGCCGACAACTTCATAACTGATGTCAAAAGAGTGTTGTAGCTAATGGTGACCACTCTGAAGTTCGGTAAAGTATTATGCTTATAACTCTTGTTTCCATTATTTTCAGAGACCATTAACCAAATTTTTCAGACGCTCAGCGCAAAATAAGGTGAGCCAGTTTTATGTTTTTGTGCCAGTCTAGTTCGTATCCTGATTACCAGTACAGTGCGCCTACATACTCCGCACCTCTCGCCTCCACAGTGCTGAATCGGAAAGGTCGTTGAAATCCGAACTGCTAACATGATGATTCCAATCGCTGCCGCCTTTGCCAATGAAGTCACGTTGTGTACCATACGCCTAACGCTACAGGAGTCATTGATTAATGCTGTGTCTCATTTCGGTTATACCTAATTTGCAGCAGCGATCCCCTGCGCCATTGCGTGCCCCCTGATCTGACATAGTAAATAGTTCCGATGACGACGGGCCCATGAAGTGCTGCACACGCGAGCCATGTATTGCTGGCAATGCCGCGAGCGATTATCTCCTGCAGTCGGTTACACGTTATTGGTTTACCAAGCTCACCGAGCGTTTTTAACTAATATTGCGAACCACACTGTGTTCCCTTATTGAAAATTATCTGCTACGTTTAACCAAATTGCCTACGTCGGCTAATACTCTTTGAAATGTATCAACATTGTCTTGGAATGTTTCTGGTTGTAAACGTAAGTGAAAGAATACTGACAGTCAGCCTGAAACTGAGAAGAGGCAACGCTACTATTTTAAAGATGAATGCAGCAGGAGTAGGAAATAAGGATGAGCTTATAGCCTTATATGAAGAATTACACAAGACTCTGAAAAAATACACTGCTGCTAATCACATTATTATGAAGGATGATTTCAATGCCAGAACAGGAAACATCCCAGTAGCGAATATTACATGGCCATTTGGAGAACCGGTCTATAATGAAAGTAGAAAAAAAAAATACTAAAAGATTTTATCACTTACAATAATCTAAAAACGATGAACTCATTTTTAAAGAAAAGAGATATACGTAAGTTTACTTGGGCTAGTAGAAGTCTAAGGTCAATAATTGTAGTATAAGCCAGAGGGTCAAGAGGGATATGAGGTTTAGGAGCAGATCATTTTCTACTTATCTCAGGAGTAGAGCTTTTTGCCCAATGAAAGAAAATGACAAAACAAATAACTAGCAAACTTGCAAAGTAAAGATAATAGAGGAGAATAACAACAATATCTAAAGAATGTGACATACAGAGCAGCATGAGAAGTTCCTGTTTAAAAAAAAAAAAGTAAGGAAAAGAAAGAGCATAAAAATTTTGAATGAGGATATAAGGAAAGCTGTTAAAGGGAAACAGGATGCATATCTAAAATACTTAAGCAGCTCCACAGCTGAAAAGATGCAGTCCTGTAAGGAAAGAAGACATACTGCTAAACGATCAGCAAGAAAGCACACCTAGAATATTTGGATAAATTTATTCCTAATATCGACGATGGTGTTGACGGGAGATAGCAAAAATCCCATAAGGTTTTAAAAACTTTAAACTGAACAGAAAAAGAGAATATACAAATAAACAGAAAAGCGGCAGGAAGAGCTGGTATTAATGCTGAATCGCTAAAATATGGAAAAGTGCTGCTACATCTACGACTGTTACATCGCTTAAAGGAATGCTGGAAGAGCAAGAGTATCCCCAAAGACTGCAAGATCGCTAGGATGATATAAATTTCTTTAAAAAAAAAAAAACGACGAAATCCTATGCAGTAATCACAGAGGAATGAGTTTACTAGACTCGGCATACAAGATATAAGTTTAAACACAGGGCTTAAGAATATAACAGAAGTAGGGCTCCTTGAAAAACAAATGGGTTTTAGATAAGGACACACTACGATAGATGCAGTTTTTACTTTACAACACATAATACAAATACGCAGAGAACAAAAGAAACACACAGCTTTTACCGATTTTAAAAAAGGTTTTGATAATGTCAGTAGAAACTTTGGAAGTAAATGACGAATCGCGGATATCTGAAACATCTAATAAACAATATTGAAAAGTTTGTATCAGGACACAACTGTCACTCTAGATCTCAACGAGAAAATGACTAATGAGATACCAGGAGTACGACAAGGCTGCTGCATCTCCCCAACTTTGTTTAACATTTACATACATGTCCGACTGCTTAGCCGGGTGGTACCATATTTGTCTACTGTGCAGCGGGCCCGGGTTAGATTGCTTGCAGGGTTGGAGATTTTCTCCGCTCGTGGACTGGGTGATGTGTTGTCCTCATCATCATTTCATCGTCACTGACACGCAAGTAGCCCAATGTGGCGTCACTTGAAGATACGTAACCCGGTGGCCAACGTCCCCGGGTGGGGTTTCCCGGCCATCAGTGCCACACGATCATTACATTTCATTTATATACATGAAATAAAGCATATACGGAAAATAGAATTTCAAAAAGATATGTACCTAGGCAGGAGGCCTCTTTTAAAAAACATACTGTATGCCGAGGATGCAGTGATCCTAGCAGATAAAGGAGAGGACCTCCAGAAGGGACTTACTAAAACAAATAAGTGCGAAATTTGACTTGGAGACCTCAACAAAAAATCTAAGATAATAGCCTTCTTGGTGAAAGAACACATTAGAGCAAGTAAACTACTTCCGTTATCTAGCGTGTGATGCTACATATAGCTACAGCAAAGATACAGAAATTAAGCTTAGTAAATTAAGGAAAATACTCGAATGAAATACTACGAGACAGTTTCAGTCCCCACACTGCTCTATGGAAGCGAGGTCTAGGCAGTTATCAAAATGCAGAAAAGCAGTAGTAAGGCACAAGAAATGAAATTGATCTGATGAGTTAAAGGTTGCAAAATAGAAGACAGACTAAGGAACCAAGATATTAGACAAAAAATTTTAGTCTAAGTGATAAAATTCTAGAGTATAGAGGAAAATGGAACGAATACTTAGAAAGAATTGAAAGTGACAGACTCCCCTTAAAGTTTAGAGAGAGAGGAAGACCCCAGCAACGATGGGTACTGTAACAGGCAATTCGCCTATTCGTCTAATAGCTGAAGGAGGAGAAGAAATGTAGCGTAAAATTATATGCTACTTATGTAAGAAAAACGTATTGACAATTTCCACAATTTTAATAATATCATTGATCGGTTCATCACTAACCTAAAAAATTACTTCATTTTGCTGATTCCACTTTCTTGCTTCACTTTTTACAGTGTTCCATACAGTTTCTATATTGTTGCTGAAATAATTTATTCTTTGCTCTAAATATATACAGTGATAAAACACTCTACTCGTATTCGGGAGAACGAGAGTTCAAATGCCTAACTGACCTCAGGCATCTACATTTTCTCTAAATCGCTTAAGACGAATGCCGGGTGGTTCCTATTAAATGACATGACCGATTTTCTTCCCTATTCTTCCCCAATTCGACCTCGTGCCTCAACTCTAATGACCTCGTCGTGGACGAGAAAATACCTACATTTTGATTCTACGATGATTTTGCTTAGAATTTTTCAGTTCCGTTTGTAATATGATTTAAGTTGATACACTGTGTCTCTTGATGCCTACTCTGCGTGATTTATTGATTCTAACTGTTTACCCGGGATTTTGGTGCATTTAATTTACACGTCTCAAATTTTAGGACAACTCATTTCAAACAGGCTCACAGGATACATTATATTATTGATTTACACCGAATCTATTGTGTACATCGTTCCAAAATGAATTTCGAAAATACGCCTTGAAGTCCTCGATTCCGTAGTAGCTTTAGCCGCAATATTTGCTCGCGTCTAGTTCCTTTGAGTCTACAGATCTAATTAATTGATATATAATTGTATAATTGTAATATAAATTGATCTTCGGCCTGGGTAAAGAAGTTATATGCTTCTCATATCCTTACATCTGAAGGATTCCTAAAATCAACTTTTATTATTTTAGTTCAGTGAAATAAAGATGATGGACAAAAATATGAAAATGCCACAAACACAACGTGCTACCATGTCTAATAGGCTGTAGGAAAACCGCTGGCATTTATAACAGCTTCCAGCTGTCTTGGATAGACAAATACAGGTCCTATATGGTTTTCAAGGCAATCGTATACCATTCTTCCTGTGTAGACCACAAAGTCTCAACAATACTGAGATTTAGTGACTATGGTGGCTAGGGAATTGCACTTATGAATGAAGTGCAGAGCAGTCATGTAGATGTAAATGGAACCATGGCACCGACGGAATACCACAATATGGCTGCCCCCCCCCCCCCCCTCCCTTCCCCTCCCGCAGTGTTCAACTATCAGAACGTAAACTCGGCCGGAACTGGGAAACAGTTTGAAACGAGACTCATTGATCCATTGCTCCATGCTCCACATTTTCCTGTTACAGGAGTTTGCATATCTGATGAGTCGTTTCAGAATTCCAGCTTTCCTTGCAATTGCTTGCTCATGGAGCTCCGTTCGTATAGTTCTGATGCTAACAGGGTTCGCGAGAACAGCTTTTAACTCTTGAGTAACACGAAAACCGCTGCATCTACCTAAAGTGTTTCCCCGTATCAAGCTACATAAAATTTCCTACAAAAACGCCCTATCATTTTTTTCTGTACGACTAATATTTTCTGCGTTGCAAAGAATGCAAAAATGACATATGACTAAAACTAGCGTTTTAATGGAATAAAATTGATTTATGTTGTTAAATGACTTGGCTTATGAACGAATATTAAATTTTGTGTTCCAAATGTAAGAGCAGAAGAATCGTATTAAGAGATAAATTGTGTTCTCGGGTTGTAACAGAGTGGAAACGTGGGGTGGAGGTTAGAAACTTGAGGGAAGGTAGGTCTCCGGATTGTGGTCATGTACTTCTCTCCTTCACAAGACTGCAAAATGAAGAGCCAGCAGGCTATTCCCCTTTCCCTCTACCTTACTACGTAACATAAAGCAGCTACAGGGTGTTTCACTATGTTAAACCGACCCTTCCGCAGTTTGAGTTGTGAATCATTGGCGACACAGTGTACAGATAAGACCAGGGTTGTTTGTTTTCCACAAAGTGCGCTAACACTAAATGGAATAGATACGAATTACTTACAACATCAGCGCAAGAAACGTAACTCTCACACTGCCGGCCGTCGTGGCCAAACGGTTCTAGGCGCTTCAGTCTGGAACCGCGCAACCGCTGCGGTCGCAGGTTCGAATCCTGCCTCGGGCATGGATGTGTGTGATGTCCTTAGGTTAGTTAGATTTAAGTAGTTCTAGCTCTAGGGGACTGATGACCATAGCAGTTGAGTCCCATAGTGCTCAGAACCATTTGAACCATCAATCGAGAAAACAGGAAGAAACTGTGTGGAACTATGAAAAAATAAGCAAAATATACAAACTGAGTAGACCATGCGCAAGATATGCAACGTCAAGAATAGTGTGAGCTCAGCAGTGCAGTGGTCCCGTGGTTAGCGTGAGCAGCTACGGAACGTGAGGTCCTTGGTTCAAGTCTTCCCTCGAGTAAAAGATTTACTTTCTTTATTTTCGCAAAGTTATGATCTGTCCGTTCGTTCATTGACGTCTCTGTTCACTGTAATAAGTTTAGCGTCTGTGTTTCGCGACCGCACCGCAAAATCGTGCGTCTAGTAGACGAAACGACGTGCCTCTCCAATGGGAAACGAAAACATTTGATCGCAAGGTCATAGGTCAACCGATTCCTCCACAGGAAAACACGTCCGATATATTGTATACGACACTGGTGACGGCATGTGTGTCATACTTGTACACTTGGCGGATGGGTAAAAAGATTCTTCTACCTTACCCGATTTAGGTTTTCTTGTGGATGTGATAATCACTCCCAAAAAGTGTTGTCTTTCTTGCGCATGGATTGCTCCGATTGTATATTTTTCTTATTTTTTCATAGTTTCACACAACTTCTTCCTGTTTTCTCGATTGTCTGTGTTCAGTTATTCAAGGCCTATCCACAGTGCCAACTTATAACTAAATCTGAGGGGATTGCGATGGGGAGGTTCCCTTGTCAGATGTTGATATGTTCATGCACTCATCAGTAGGAACATTTGTAAATAAGCTAGTAACGTCCAACAGTAGTACACTACTTGCCATTAAAATTGTTACACCAAGAAGAAATGCAGATGATAAACGGGTATTCATTGGACAAATATATTATACTAGAATTGACATGTGATTACATTTTCATGCTATTAGGGTGCAAATATCCTGAGAAATCAGTACCCAGAACAACCACCTCTGACCGTAATAACGACCTTGATACGCCCGGGCATTGATTCAAACAGAGCTCAGATGGCGTGTACAGGTACAGTTGCCGATGCAGCTTCAACACGATACCACAGTTCATCAAGAGTAGTGACTGGCGTATTGTGTTTAGCCAGTTGCTCGGCCACCATTGATCATACGTTTTCAATTGGTGAGAGATCTGAAGAATGTGCTGGCCAGGGTAGCAATCGAACATTTTCTGTATCCAGAGAGACCCGTACAGGACCTGCAACATGCGGTCGTGCATTATCCTGCTGAAATGTAGGGTTTCGTAGGGACCGAGTCCTGGGTAGAGCCACGGGTCGTACACAACAGAAATGTAACGTCCACTGTTCAAAGTGCCGTCAATGCGAACAAGAGGTGACCGAGACGTGTAACTAATGGCACCCCATGCTATCACGCCGGATGATTCGCCAGTATGGCGTTGACGAATACACACTTCCAATTTACGTTCACCGCTATTTCGCCATACACGGATGCGACCATCATGATGCTGTAAACAGAACCTGTATTCATCCGAAAAAATGACGATTTGCCATTCGTGCAACCAGGTTCGTCGTTGAGTACAACATCGCAAGCGATCCTGTCAATGATGCAGCGTCAAGGGTAACCGCAGCCATGGTCTCCGAGCTGATAGTCCATGCTGCTGCTAAAGTCGTCGAACTTTTCGTGCAAATGATTGTTGTCATGGAAACGTCCCCATCTGTTGACTCAGGGATCGGGACGTAGCTGCAAGATCCGTTACAGCCATGCGGATAAGACGCCTGTCATCTCGACTGCTAGTGATACGAGGCTTTTGGGATCCAGCACGGCATTCCGTATTACCCTTCTGAACCCACCGATTTCATATTCTGCTAACAGTCCTTGCATCTCGACCAACAGGAGCAGCAATGTCGCGATACGATAAACCGCAGTTGCAATAGGTTACAATCCGACCTTTATGAAAGTCGGAAACGTGAAAGTACGCATTTATCCTCCTTACACGAGGCATCAACAACGTTTCACCAGGAAACGCCGGTGAGCTGCTGTTTGTGTATGAGAAAGCGATTGGCAACTTTCCTCATATCAGCACGTTCTAGATGTCGCCACGGGTGCCAACCTTGTGTGGATGCTCTGAAAAGCTAATCATTTACATATCACAGGATCTTCTTCCTGTCGGTTAAATTTCGCACGTCATCTCCGTGGTGTAGCAATTTTAATGGCCAGTAGTGTAGTTTAGAACTGGCTGGGACTTTTTATTGCTTTAATTTCATTAACAAGAGCCAAGCCATATAGAATTTTTAAAGCAAACATCATAATGATGTAACCTAGCGTTTAGGTTAGTGGGTAATAAATAGCAGAAAAGGATGACGCTACTGGAGGTATGAGAATGCCATCTGCCACTTTTATGAAATTTGGGTAAGCTATAAAATCTGGGAGCTATACGACTCCTATTAACAAACATACGACTATTGGTTTCAAATATAATACTTCACACAAGATATGATGGTGGTTTATACTTGTTCATTTTAAGCCGGAGTTCGATATTTGTGTAGATGTTGATGGACAGAACGATTTGGTTTCACTTTGAGAACGTAATTTCTTTCGTTCAAAAGAGTTTTTTGTTTGCTTTGGTAGCAATGACATAGTTGGACTTATTCTCCTCTTAAATTTGCGTAACATACTAATTTCACATTGCGAGAACGTATCAGTACCAACAACTGCACTTTTTAAACCGTGGGCTGCTAAATGTTTCTACGAAACATCATCGCCTAATGTGTGTGCAACATCTACTTTTAGTGCGTCTAGTTGTTTATCAGAAGCTGTGCATGGTGGAGCATATTTAGTACCTCTATTTAACACTTTGAGCTGATCCGCGGTTACTGCTATATTTGAGAAGTTCGTAAATCGATCAGCAAACTGCTGACTGAGAGCGGGTCTTGTTCACTGTATTGGTTCAGATTAGTTGGATGATGTGCTGTTTATGTGGACCGGCACTACGAGTCAGTTGGATACGTTACTAGTTTATTTAAACTACCAAAATAAGAGAATGGGGCTGGAAGGCTCTTCTACAACTTTCTTGTCCTCAATACTGTTAGCTCAAGACACACTTATTTAGCATTTTACAGAGGAACTGTTGCTACACATGCGGTAGTCCCTGTAAGCTTCCAGCACACACACAGTCACGAATATAAAGCTTTTCATTCAGTGACGTATCGCTTCATATCTCTTTAATCACCTGAATCTGCCTTTCAAACAGAACTGCACGCCATATGACATATTGCTTCCAGTAACGGCTATACGTCTCCCTGATTGACAAAGTAAATTGAAAAAAGGAAAATACGCGAAATTACACAACCTCTGTAGCTGGGCAATAGCAACCAGTCAGTAGTTACAAAAACTTGTGCACCGTCCTATATATCACCAAAATTTCATATATCCGCACAAAAAATTGAAGTCTCTCAACTACACATCTGATTTTTATAATGTAGTAACATCAGAATTTATATTCGATGGTCAAGATAAACTGCACTCTTTATCTCAGAGAGGTATGTGTAAAAGAATGTGCAACCACTATTGAAAAGTATATAACTATTATTCATGGCGAGCTTTGGGAGTCATGTTATTTGAACACGAGAGGAGATGTAGGTTAGCAAAGAAAAAGAGTCAACATTTGCCGATTATCTTTCAACAGAAAAACACTGATAAGATGCAGCACGTAAAGTTTTACGCTGCGTTAAGAAAATCTGAAAGTCCACCCTATGGGAAATGCTGGAAATCGATTAACAAATGACAAACAGTGTATTACACGACAGAACCCAGTTTCCTTTTGCGTCTTCTATAATTAAGTTTCCTATGTAAATGTAAACACTCTATATGTCATGATTTTTGTACTTTGTGTGACTGCTACGGTCGCAGGTTCGAATCTTTGCCTTTTACAGGCAAGTGCTCTACCAACAGAGCTACCCAAGCACGACTCACGACCCATCCTCACAGCTTTACTTCTGCCAGTACGTACCTCGTCTCCTACTTTCCAAACTTTACAGAAGCTCTTCTGCGAAACTTGATTAACTAGCACTCCTGAAAGAAAGGATATTGCGGAGACATGGCTTAGCCACAGCCTGGGGGATGTTTCCAGAATGGGATTTTCACTCTGCCGTGGGGTGCGCGCTGATATGAAACTTCCAGGCAGATTAAAAAAGTTTTAATCTGCCAGGAAGTTTCAAATTTGTATGTTAATTAAAAGAAACGGTGTACTAATGAGATGATGTATTTATAATTATTCGTGAATAATATTACAAAAGAAGTATTTACGGGTTAAAATGTGTAAACAAAACTCTGTGAAACAAAACACAGTAAGTACCTTCGTTTGTTTAACGATATAAGAATGCGGAACCGCCCAAGAGCTCTCTCTCTCTCTCTCTCTCTCTCTCTCTCTCTCTCTCTCTCTCTCTCTCTCTCTCTCTCTCTCTCGTCCTCTGCTATCGAGATAATCTGTGTGTCACTTGTTCGCTTTTCCTGAGCAATTACGTTAATTTCATGTTATGTAGCCGTGTTTCATTTGAAGATCCCTTTCCTTACTGTTCTCGTTATATGTGATTTTATTATGTATTTTTTTAGTCGAGTATCAGGCTGCATCGAAGGGAAAGTGTTTGTGCATTGTTCGGTGGCCAAGGCCGAATACTGTTAGCGTTAATTCGCCCTTTAATTCATCAGATTATAATCAGTACGCCCCTGAGATCATTTTTACCATTTTTTTTTCTCTCGAAATCCGGGCAAGGTTATTACACGAACCGCGTAATATTCAGATCGGCCATTGGCCTCCAAAAAATGTCGTCTACCAATGCACTAGCCGGTCAGATGCACTGACGATGCTGAAAGGCAGTGTCTAGCTTAATTAGAAAAGGAAGTAAAATTTTTCTTGTCATGTTTTATTACTGCAATGGTGTCACTTCCAGAAAAGCAGGAAACATTCATGCAGAGTTCCCAACCAGTACCAATTATTCAGTGCTTCCTGAAACTGCAGTCATGGACTGTTCGGCTCGTCCCGGAGGAGATTCGAGTCCTCCCTCGGGCATGGGTGTATGTGTTTGTCGTTAGGATAATTTAGGTTAAGTAGTGTGTAAGCTTGGGGACTGATGACCTTAGCAGTTAAATCCCATAAGATTTCACATACATTTGAACGTTTCTTTTTTTTTTTTTTTTTTTTTTTTTGCTTCCTGAAAGTCATATACACTAGCAGAGTTAAAATCAAATCAACACTCCATTTTAATTAATTCGTATCTATCTAACCAATAATAATAACAATATTATAAATTTTTTTTTTAAATTGAGAAACGTTACAGGTTCTCCCGAATGTGTGTCCAGGATGCACTGCACTCGGTACGGAACATTGAGTAAGTCGAACAGACTTAACGGCGCGTGTTAGTGGACATGTGGCATAGTCTAGTCAACGAGGGGGAAACAGAGTGAAAAAAGTCGTGAAGTGTGGAATTGAATAAAACGTTCTCGGTTTTCAAGCCGCGCCACTTCGAATAAAATCCTCGAGCTTTCGATGACCATCTTTGCCATCGTCGTCAGGAATTCACTGACTGCCGGAGCTGCTAAGGTATCTCGCTTGTATAGGCATTATATCAGCAGCAGCCAATCACATAGACCCAATGTGGCGCGCGAGCGTAAGTCGACCCGGGCAGCTAGCGGAGCTATTGTCCGAGGCAGCACCGGTAACGTCAGGTGGCGCCAGGGGCAGGCGAAACGTTTGAAACTGCCGCTCCCGCGTCTCGTATCTGTCTTTGCTTTCTTTCGATGTCCAATGTTGTTTAAACGTCATCTTTCTATGTTTTTCTTGACCATCTCGAAAATCGCAGCTCCTATCGAAAATGTTTCCCCATACATAATTAAACCGCATTAAATTTCGTACAAAAAAATGTCCTATTCACTTTTTCTCTGTTACTAATAGTTTCCGCGTTGAAGGGTATGGAGAAGTCGCAGATTATTAAAGTGGTGTTTCATGGTGTGAAATGGATATTATTGTTAACTGATGTGGGATTCGAACAAATATTAAATTTGTGTACCGCATCTAAGTCCATCGGAACCGTATTAAGGGATTAATCGTGCACTGTGTGTGTCACAGGATGGAATAGTGGGTGGGGAGAGAAATGAGAAGTGTGAGAGAAAGCAGGTCTCCGGATTGTCGTCATGTACTTCTCTCGTTCATAGATCAGCAAAGTGAAGTGTGAGCACGCAGTTCCCCGTTCGCTCTGCCGAACTACGTAACGAAAAGCAACTACAAGGTATACGAATGAAAGGGGGATCACTTCAGTCAACTGCAGCGGGAAATTTAGCGGAATCAGCGGCGGCGAGTGAACGTTTATAGCGGACTGAGATTTTTTTTGGTTGATCTCATTTTGTTCTATATTGTTCGTTGTATTTGTTCGTGGCGGACGTCCGATGACACATGTTCAGGCTGTTCGATGATCCGTTCACTCAGTTTTTTACTACAGAGTGTAGCGAAACCCTACGACAGAACACGCTGAGCTACCGTGCCGGCACTTACAGTGATGATGAAGATAACACAACACCCAGTCCCAAAGCGAGAAAAACCCCAACCCAGTCGGGAATCGAATCAGGGGCTCTTAGGACGATTCGAACACATGATCTCCTGCTTCGAGGCAGGTGCGGTAACCACTGGGCCATCCAACCTAACTAACCTAAGGACATCACACGCATCCACGGCCGAGGCAGGATTTGAACCTGCGACCGTAGCGGTTGCGCTCCTAGAACCGCGAGACCACCGCGGTCGGTACGCCTCACGGGCTACCCACATCCTCACAGAGCGCCACCTATCAGCAGTTCATTACTGTGGCAGTCCCTGGTCCGGTACACATTTTCGCTAGTCGTCGCTGATTCCGCTTAATGCCCTTCTGCAGCTGGCAGCAGTGATATCCATTCCATTTGCATATAGTGTTTCATAGCTGCGGGATCTGCATCGTGTCTGTTCTTTCGAAGGAACAGACACCATGCAATCATATATACAATTACAAGGTGTTTTACGAAGTTAAACAGATCCTTTCGCAGCTCGCATATGTGAATCACTGATGATACATTGCGCAGACGTAGCCAGAGGTGTTTATTTTCCCCAAGGGCACTACGTGGAATACAGATATGAATTACTATTCATTTAAAGCAAGAAACTTATATGGATAGAATCTACTTAAATCTCTACACATTGTGCTTCGATGCTAAAGGGAATCCGAGTCTTTGTCATCCTAGACGAAAGCTTCCGGAAATGGCAAATCCAGCCTCCCTCCCCCATCGCCACTACCACCAACACGGGCATTGAACAGACTACACCTCTCCAGAATTTCCTGTACTGTTCTCTTCCATGGCTCTGAGCACTATGGGACTTAACTTCTGAGGTCATCAGTCCCCTAGAACTTACAACTACTTAAACCTAACTAACCTAAGGACGTCACACGCATCCATGCCCGAGGCAGGATTTGAACCTGCGACCGTAGCGGTTGCGCGCCTAGAACCGCGAGACCACCGCGGCCGGATTTCTCGATTGATCTCTGTTCAGTTTTTCAAGGCCTATCCACATTGCCAACTTAAAACTAAATCTGTGGGGGGTGCGATGGGGAGATTCCCTTGTGAGTTGCACAAATACAAGTTAAATCCTGTAGCGACACAATAGTTGCTACTCAAATGTGTGTAAAACAGAATTATTTCCATAATCTCAAAGACTATCAAACAATTTAAAATCAGAGATAGTAAAAAAGTTTATATTAATAGTAGTGAAAGTCCAAATCTGCAATAGCTGTTTATTGTATTTTCGATGTGTGACGACCGGTTTCATACCCTGGAAGTATATCTTCAGGCGATATCTTCATATAAAATGAAACTGCATAAGTAAAAGTACTAGTACTCAACATAACCTACCGAACAAAATACACGGTAAAGCGATCATAAAACTAATACTTCATGTACCACTAATTCCAAGGTACAAGTGCGCGTAAAAACATGTCGCTCCTCGGAAAAATCGTGGACGAAACGGCAGATGTGCATCCGATCCGAATATGCATGATCACTAATACATTCCAAAACACAGTCGAAAGACGAACCCGGGCAGCACATGACAATCCACGTATGATAGGATAAAACCGACGAGCACAAAATATTGCAGAATGAACCCAGCGTGAATTAAACACAGCTCGCGGTCAGAAATGTATAAAACAGAAGAAACCTACCATTGCCAAAATCCACGGGATAAGCAAAGAAGCTAGAGACACACAATCCTTGGGAGTCATCAACATACTAAAATATATTGGCATGCATCAAACAGAGCTACACGTTCCAACACCACACACTAAATTCTGTGAAGCCAAGCACACGCCACCCTTTCGCGAGTCGGAGATCGCGACATCTAACGGTACAAACTAAATTAAAAGGACTCGTAGACTGGACATTGGAAATCGCAATAACAAAATGGATGTCACTGTTAAATAAAAATCCTGTACAAAAGACAGAAAATGTTAACCATTACACTTACGAGAAATAAGATACAAATAAAATTACTTAAAGCTAAAGAAACTAAACTACATGGTTTCATATCCAACAATAGAACCCGGCTGAAGTCCTAGTACTTGGTGGCAAACTATATTAAACCAATGAAACTATAAAAATATAAGAAAACAGAAATAAAAAAATCAAAACTTAATATCTAAAATGATGCTACAAGTAATGCTAGATAAAGTTAACTTAAAAACCGCTCCCTACGAGTTTTTAACTAAAGCAAATTAACATGGTGAATATACAGACCATATGATGGAACTTGTTGGCAGCCCGTAGTCTTGCGGTAGCGTTCTCGCTTCCCGCCCACCGGGTCCCGGCTTCCATTCCCGGTGGGGTCAGGGATTTTCCTTGCCTCGAGATGACTGGGTGTTGTGTCGTTTTCATCATCACCATTCATCCCCATTACGGTCGGAGGAAAGCAATGGCAAGCCACCTCCGCTAGGACCTTCCCTAGTCAGCGGTGCGGGTCTCTCGCATCGTCCCCTACACTCCTCGGAGTATGGGACCTGATCATCATCATCATGGTAGAACGTAGTGAAACTAGACCCGAGCTCAAAATGATAAATTCAAGGACCGCACTTACGCTGTGGTTTGGTGAAGTGCAAAATGCTTTACGACCGTATTTGTCAAAATATATGCCATATTTAGGTGTGCTTCACAACACCTCATCAGGATTCTGAGAAAAAAAGAGCTTGTCACTCAAAACCGTGACTAGCTACCTGCAGTAAATAACACAAGTGGTCCTGAAAAACGGTGCAAACTGAGTGTAAAGATCAAAGAAAACAGAAACCCACTGACGATGGCACAGAGGTGCTTAAACATTTTTGGAAACTTGTAAATTAACTGCTTTATATTCAAGCATGCATTTCTTGAAGTGCTTCCATATTTTAGACACCGCTCGTCCACTTCCACAGTGGTGATCGCTTTCGGCCGTATTTGTCACATCACAAGGCTACAATTCGAGGCCAATAACAGGTGCAAACTAATACGCAACAAAAAACAGTTCTGCAGTAATGCATTCAATTTAAATTTTATTACACATTCATATAATCATATATGCTGCAGTATTCTGCAATGCGCAGACTGTGGTTGATGTGTCAAACACAAGCTCGAGACAGTAGCTATTATGCAGTTCTACATTATAACTTAACGAAAATCGATTTGTGTCGAAAATCGAAATCTAGCTGTTCTACACTACTGGCCATTAAAATTGCTACACCAAAAAGAAATGCAGATGACAAACGGGTATTCACTGGACAAACGTACTATACTAGAACTGACGTATGATTATATTTTCACGCAATTTGGGTGCATAGATCCTGAGAAATCAATGCCCAGAACAACCACCTCGGGCCGTAATAACGGCTTTGATACGCCTGGGCATTGAGTCAAACAGAGCTCGGATGGAGAGTACAGGTACAGCTGCCCATGCAGCTTCAACACGATACCACAGTTCATCAACATTAGTGACTGGCGTATTGTGACGAGCCAGTTGCTCGGCCACCATTGACCAGACGTTTCCAGTTGGTGAGAGATCTGGAGAATGTGCTGGCCAGGGCAGCAGTCGAACATTTTCTGTATCCAGAAAGGCCCGTACAGAACCCGCAACATGCGGTCGTGCATTATCGTACTGAAATGTAGGGTTTCGCAGGGATCGAATGAAGGGTAGAGACACGGGTCGTAACACATCTGAAATGTAACGTCCACTGTTCAAAGTGCCGCCAATGCGAACAAGATGTGACCGAGACGTGTAACCAATGGTGACCCATACCATCAAGCTGTGTGATACGCCAGTATGGCGATGACGAATACTCGCTTGTTATGTCCGTTCACCGCGATGTCGCCAGACAGGGATGCGACCATCATGATGCTGTAAACAGAACTTGGATTCGTCTGAAAAAATGACGTTTTGCCATTCGTGCACCCAGGTTCGTCGCTGAGTACACCATCGCAGGCACTCCTGTCTGTGATGCAGCGTCAAGGTTTACCGCAGCCATAGTCTCCGAGCTGATAGTCCATACTGCTGCAAACGTCGTCGAACTGTTCGTGCACATGGTTGTTGTCTTGCAAACGTCCCCATCTGTTGACTCAGGGATAGAGACGTGTCTGCTCCATCCGTTACAGCCATGCGAATAAGATGACTCTCATCTCGACTGCTAGTTATACGAGGCCGTTGGGATCCAGCACAGCGTTCCGTATTTCCCTCCTGAATCCACTGATTCCATATGCTGATAACAGTCATAGGATCTCGACAAACGCGTGCAGCAATGTCGCGATCCGATAAACCGCAATCGCGATAGGCTATAATCCGACCTTTATCAAAGTCGGAAATATGATGGTACGCATTTCTCCTCCTTACACTTGGCATCACAACAACGTTTCACCAGGCTATGCCGGTCAACTGCTGTTTGTGTATGAGAAATCGGTAGGAAAGCTTCCTAATGTCAACATGTTGTATGTGTCGCCACCGGCGCCAACCTTGTGTGAATGCTTTGAAAAGCTAATCAAATGGTTGAAATGGCTCTGAGCTCTATAGGACTCAACATCTGAGGTCATCAGTTCCCTAGAACTTAGAATTACTTAAACCTAACTAACCCAAGGACATCACACACATCCATGCCCGAGGCAGGATTCGAACCTGCGACCGTAGCGTTCGCGCGGTTCCGGACTGTTGCGCCTAGAACCGTTCGGCCACACCGGCCGGCAAAAGTTAATCATTTGCATGTCACAGCATCTTCTTCCTGTCGGTTAATTTTCGCGTCTGTAGCACGTCATCTTCATGGTGTAGCAATTTTAATGGGCAGTAGTGTAGTCGGATCCACGAAAGATGGCGGTTCGCGCAGCTCGAGATGCGGACGGGGATTGGATTGTCGCCGGTTCCAAGCGACGGTTGCGTTAAGTTCATACATGTGGTCTGCCCTTGAAGAGAGCGTGTGCACTGCGAATTATGTCTCTCGCTTGTTTATTCAGAATTTGTCGTTCACCACCATTCGCCGTGACAGTTGGCAATAAACGGAATAAAAATTCACTAAATAACCCGCTACGATCACGTTTAATGCTCGCATCGTCTTCGACATCCACAGCAGAGCGGTGAAAACACGTAGCTCATTGGGTGTCAGAGAATGTGTGACGTAGTTGCACAGAACATGCTTAAACTCGACCGCCATCGTTCATGACTCTAACTACAGTGATAGTGTGTACGGATACATCTGGAGAAGGTAAAACGTGTCTCCTCTTTTTTTGATTTGAACTGTATAGTCGTAATGACAATATTTAAAGAGTGGTCTGTTGTTTAACAGTAAGGAGTCGAGCGGTGCGGCAACGTGCGGCAGCGTGCTGTGTTCATCGGCCACGACTGCCCCGCACAGCCGGGGTATCGTAGGTCGAGTTCTGGCGCGGGGCGCACATAACTCAGAGGCCGGCCCTTGTGCGGCTGTCGGGCCGGGGGCTGCTCGGCCACGTGGGTGGTCCACCAGCCCAGGGCGCGCGTATAACGCCGATTCGTCCTGGTGGCGCACACGCTCGCAAACGGACACGGTACTGAATGTGAAGTATCGATACTTGTTCCACGAGCATTGTCGCAGGAAAACTATGCTACTCATAAAAATATCGGAATAATACTATCGATATGATAAGATACTGATTCTTACCTTTGATAAAAGTATTCACAGATAATTACTCCGTCTGATTATGTTGATAGCAGCCGATCACTTTGCTGAGATATGATTTTGATTTCCTAGGATAGCTTTTTAATACGGTAACTTTTGAAACACCATTTTTTACGTACATCATTGTTGTGTCTAATGTGAGTCACCCACAAGGGACGGTAGAATGTCAACGTAAGTTCGGTCACGTACGCACCACAGGCGAATGTGCATCTGTTAAGAGTTGCAGCATTCTGTGATAGGCAGAATGGCAACCAGAGTGTTTTCAGTGAAAGCGTCATTTAATGTGACTCAGATTTCACCGATGGCCTGCCTTAACAAGAAATAATATAATATTTCAGCACGTCACATGACAGAATTTACTGAACGCTCCTGTATCTAGAGACAAGTTTTCTAGGTGTCGTGATCGCATTCGGACGCAATATTTCTATCGTCTCTGCAATGTATTCATCCACACGCACCCAGACCGTCAGCTGAATTTTGAAAGAGACTGGAAAATTCGCTATTCTCGTTCTTCGAGGCGTGAATGGGAACGCTGTACACTTGCCACCTCACACAGAAAATTCGAGAGGACTGAGGTGATCTTGTAGGACAAGTTACGCTCCCTACTCAGTGTATCCATCCCGGACGATCTAGACGCCTTAGAGATCGTCTCACATTAGCCAAATGTGCCAGTGTCCCGCCTAGCATGTACCACCTTCATCAAGCGTGGTCCAGTATTAAAATCGGAGACCAATCGAAAAGTTTAGATTAAAAAAAAAACATTTGTAGCATACTAACTTGGACAGTACATCATACTGCAGTCAGCGCTGACTCGTAAGCAGACATTCTCGATTATCTCGCAAACGTCTCGTTATCGGTCCCACGGTTAGCGGAACGTCTTGTTTTCGTATGTTATCTTATTCTTTCAGCTGTGTCGGTTTTCGCTATTAATTATGACACACCATGTTTGTAAAGAAGAGCTGGCAAAATTGATTATGACACAGTCAACAGCTGTCGGAATTAACTGGTGTGTTAAATACATCTCTTCACTCTCCGCTGTTCTCTTTATCGAATGTGGCCAGAAAGCACTCCATGAATCGCGAGAGAAATAGAGCGAAACAGTGGATATATGCAAGACTAAAGCGACAAATGAAAATTGTACCAAGCCAGGATTCGAACCTGGTTCTCCTGCAGCCTAGGCAGATGCGCTAATCACTACCACAACCTGCCACAGTAGCTTTGAACAACTACACAGACCACCCATATACGCTTCCCTCTTCAAATTTCCATTCACGCGTCAGCCCTTGGTGCTCCAACAAAATGCAAAAAGCATAGCCGAGGCTCTACAACTGATTGAGGATGCAGGCGTGGTGGGGTAGTTCGAACAATTGTGCAAAGCCACTGTGCCAGGGTGCCGCGGTGGTTAGCGCATATACCTAGCGAGCAGGAGACCGGGGTTTGAAACCCGAACTTGGTAAACATTTTTATTCGTTGCTTCAGTCTACATACATAAATCTATGATATTTGGGACTTGATAAGATCTCTGGAATCATACAGTTTCATTTGATCAAAAGAATGGAGTCAGAGTACAGGGAGAGACTGTGGCTATACTGTGACTTGAAGATGCTACAGATATCTTAGCTGAAAACAAAACAGAAAATATTCTTGCTGCCCGGTCTTGCTATGTCTTGGGGAACAACTTCATATCTTGTTTATCAACCCTAGCGACGGCGCAGCACTAAAATTACGGATATAGACGATCGTAGGGGTATCACCGTCGTAGTTGTCCGTTACTCACTACTTCCATCTGCAGTTGCAATTGGTAACCTCGTAGCGCAGGGCGTCGCGAATTCGCGTCTTACCTGTACGACTCTAGTACGTGTAAGGTTAACAGTTTTCGAGCGCCAATGGTGGTAGATGCAGATTCTACGCGAAGTACCAACGCTTCTGCCATATGTTGCCACGTCCTAAGTGTTTCGGGTACTTTTAGAGCGACATATTTTTTATATTTTTTCCTTCCGTGAAGGAATTTATTCAGGCATTAAGGGGTTAATGCCTACGGGAACATTCGCCGTAACTCCTTGTCGTGCTGTTTTGGAATATCCCCTTTGGCAGCAGGAGAAGCGTTTACACGCGCGTTTCTCCACTGCAAGAGAACATCTCCCTGACGATGTGCGAACGGCTACATTGTGGGCCGGAAGATGTTTTGAATGTGTCCTGAACTATATGATCTTTCCTCCAATGAACACTACAGGTATACTGCCATATCAGCAACCACTCACGTAACTTGAAAACCACTGTCTAGTACCTCACGAAAATTACATTACACCACATGTTAGACTATCTTCCCGTTGAAGCGTGGGACGAATGACTGCTGAAGTGCCTCTAAACGCCATGTAACGTGTCTAACCTTGTTTTCACGGTGGTTACGGAAGCTTTATTTTATAGGTCCGTCTTGATCACATAACATTTTACACTTCAATATCACCGGTTTCGGATCTGCCATCTTCAGATTTGTTACAAACAAAAACACTGTGTAACCAACTAGTTTCAGTTTGCTGACGCAAAATCTATACTGGCTTTTATACAATTGTATGTTAAAGACGAATGGAAAGAACTGGTAGCAGCCGACGTCGGGGATGTTATTTAATCTGTATATTGGACAAGCAGTAAAGGAAGCAAAATAAAAATTTGGCGTGGGAATAAAAAACAATCAGAAGAAATAAAACTTTGTGGTTTGCCGATGACATTGTAATTCTGACGGAGACAGTAAAGGAACCGGCAGAGCAATTGAACGAGATGGACAGTATCCTGAAATGACGATTTAAGATGAACATCAACAAAAGCAAAGCGAGGACAATGGAACGAAGTCAAATTAAATCACGGAATTAGATTAGGAAATGAGACACTTAAAGTAATAAGTGAGTTTTGCCATTTGGGAAGCAAAATAACAATGATGGTCGAAGTAGAGAGGATATAAAATGTAGACTGTCAATGGTAAGAAAAGTGTTTCTGAAGAAGAGAAAGTTGTTAACATTGAGTATAGATTTAAGTGTGAGGAAGACTTTTCAGAAAGTATTTGTATGGAACTGAAACGTGAACGACAAATAATTTAGACAAGAAGAGATTAGAAGCTTTCGAAATGTTGTGCTGCAGAAGAATGCTGAAGATTAGATGGATAGATAACGTAACTAATGAGGAGGTACTGAATAGATTGGGGAGAAGAGGAATTTGTGGCAAAACTTGACTAGAAGAGATTGGTTGGTAGGAGATGTCGGAGGCATCAAGGCATCACCAGTTTAGTATTGGAGGGCAGCGTGTAGGGCAAAACTGGTATAGGGAGACCAAGAGATGAATATGCTAAGCAGATTCAGAAAGATGTAGGTTGCAGTAGGTACTGGGAGATGTAGTTTGCACAGGATAGAGTAGCATGAAGAGCTGCATCAAACCAGTCTCTGGACTGAAGACCACAACAACATCAATGTTTTACCTTGCCAGGTTAGGAGCTTCACATTATTAGTATTTGTATTTTTTATGTGGATTGTAAGTATGGATGTGATTCCACGTATAGTATGTCAGTACATGTTTTATTGTCAGACGCTCGTTTTGCCATGTGGAGTAATTTTAATTAATTAATTTGAATACCAGACTCTAACCATTACGTTTACGATATTGGTTAATCGTGTACCCTAGTTGTTGTGCCCTCTGCCGGTGTAATTTTTTTTTTGTATAAATACCATACTCACTCAGATCATCACCAGGACTTGTTGAGAAATACACATCTCAACTGTGAACTGTAAACAAATGGTGTATAATATTTTGCAACAGTTATTCATTCACAATTGTAAATATTTTGTACCGAAAGTTTCTCTAAATGTTAATATGTAACAACAGTTTTATGGTAAGAAAATAAAATAGCCCACTGAAGATAGCACAAAAAGTCCTGAAACATGTCTGGGTAAAACGAAACTGAAAAGGTGTCTTGCATAAGGCGGAATCCCTCGTCCTACAGTAGTGAATAAATTTTCGAATAATATAATTATGAGACAGTGCAGACAGAAACGATAGTAAATATTATTACATTGCGGTCATCGAGAGTTGCAGATTTGCTGAAAATGTTTTTCTTAAAATTCGAATTACGTGCAAAATGTCCTAAACAGTGTTATATGGAAGCAATGTGTGCAGAACAATTGTTACTGTAGTGTTGAAAGTAAAACGTTACACTGGTATAATATTGGTCCTAGATGAATAATTATTTCTTTTCTTTTGCTTGTGCTGTTTTACCTGCGGATACGCAGGGTCGGCATGGTTAATCGGATGTGGCAATGTTAGTTGAAGGGATGGCCGGATGCCCTTCCTGCCGCCACCCCATAACCCCCGGGAAGGAATCAGTGTACCGCAACTGTCTGCGACTAGTGTAATCCATGGAATTGTGCGAAAGTGTTGAGATGTCTGCGAGCTGTGTAGCTGAGGCGGGACGTGGGGACCAGCCGGGTATTCAGCTAGTAGGATGTGCAAAACCGCCTAAAAACCACATCCAGGCTGGCCGGCACACCGGCCCTCGTCGTTAATCCGCCGGGCGGATTCGATCCGTGTCCGGCGCGCCTACCCGAGTCCAGGAAGCAGCGTGTTACCGCGCTCGGCTAACATGGCGGGTTTCTAGATCAATAATCTACTTCTAAATAAACGAAAGGAACAATACAGGAAAAGGAGAGAGAGGAGAAACATAGCCAGAGAATGAGGGATTACTGGGCAAACATCAAGACCCTCTCCAGGCTGAATAGTTTAATATCTTGGTCCTTTGCTGATCCATTCGAATGAAGAAGAAGAGTGCTGGAGCGCTCAGAAATTGCAGGGATACGCCAGCCCGGTATTCACCTAGGGGGATGTGGAAAACCGCCTAAAAACCACGTTCCGGCTGGCCAGCACACCGGCCCTCGTCGACAATCCGCCGGGCAGATTCGATCCAGGGCCGGCGCGCCTACCCGAGTCCAGGAAGCAGCGTGTTACCGCGCTCGGCTAACATGGCGGGTTTCTAGATCAATAATCTACTTCTAAATAAACGAAAGGAACAATACAGGAAAAGGAGAGAGAGGAGAAACATAGCCAGAGAATGAGGGATTACTGGGCAAACATCAAGACCCTCTCCAGGCTGAATAGTTTAATATCTTGGTCCTTTGCTGATCCATTCGAATGAAGAAGAAGAGTGCTGGAGCGCTCAGAAATTGCAGGGATACGCCAGCCCGGTATTCACCTAGGGGGATGTGGAAAACCGCCTAAAAACCACGTTCCGGCTGGCCAGCACACCGGCTCTCGTCGTCAATCCGCCGGGCAGATTCGATCCAGGGCCGGCGCGCCTACCCGAGTCCAGGAAGCAGCGTGTTACCGCGCTCGGCTAACAAGGCGGGTTTCTAGATCAATAATCTACTTCTAAATAAACGAAAGGAACAATACAGTAAAAGGAGAGAGAGGAGAAACATAGCCAGAGAATGAGGGATTACTGGGCAAACATCAAGACCCTCTCCAGGTTGAATAGTTTAATATCTTGGTCCTTTGCCGATCCATTCGAATGAAGAAGAAGAGTGCTGGAGCGCTCAGAAATTGCAGGGATACGCCAGCCCGGTATTCACCTAGGGGGATGTGGAAAACCGCCTAAAAACCACGTTCCGGCTGGCCAGCACACCGGCTCTCGTCGTCAATCCGCCGGGCAGATTCGATCCAGGGCCGGCGCGCCTACCCGAGTCCAGGAAGCAGCGCGTTAGCGCGCTCGGCTAAACTGGCGGGTTCCTAGATGAAGAATCTATTTCTAAATAAACGAAAGGAACAATACGGGAAAAGGAGAAACATAGCCAGAGAATGAGGGATTGCTGGGCAAACATCAAGTCCCTCTCCAGGCTAAAAAGTTGAACATCGTGGTCCTTTGCTGGCGCATTCGAAAGAAGAAGAAGAGTGCTGGAGCGCTCAGAAATTGCAGGGATATGCCTTGAGTAAACAATACGTTTGTTTCAAACACGATGGCCTGTTGAGTTACAAGCGATAGTGGACCAGAAGCTGGTCGTCCCGCCTACGATGGTTAATGTCGATTACGCAACAGCCGACTCGACAGTTCCGATTACTGAATGCAGTGTCGTGAAGCCACGAAGTTGCGTTTTACGGGATATTACTTCTAGAATTATACTCAAAACTACGACTGTAAGAAGCGTTTTTTATCACCGCTTAACATGTGACACTAATTATGTATGCCAGAAAGCCAGGGGACACAAACGCCCAAACCCACTGTGTCTGACAGCAGTGGGATCGAGCCAGCGTATTCTATACCCGCTCCGGAGCCTCGTTCGTTATTAGTGCCCGACCCTCCAGACTCGGCCACGACGGCCTGAACTTTTACAGAGGGCCGTGCTTCCTCGGAGTGGCGTCCTACTTGCCGCGCCGGGCGTAAATAATGAGTTTAGGACAGGCGTTAGAGCAGTGGCGGCGGCCGGCGTGTCCAGATAAAGCGACTTGTTTACGTCTGGCGCCGAGCGCTGGGCGGTGTCGCGTGGCCTGTGTGCGATGTGGTCGGGCTGCTTTCTCACTGGCTGACCCACATCGCCCCGGTCGCGATGGTAACGCGCCCACTCGCCGCGGACTCTCTTTACGAGCGCCGTCGCTAAGCACAGCACGCGGGCGCTCGCGGCTGGATCGGCCGCGTGACGGCTTTACGGTGGCGTTCACCTTCGGAGCGCCAGCGCTGTCCGGCTGTGTAGGCCAGGCCCGTTTGTCTTGTCACGGCTGTCAGTGTGAGGGGTGCCGGGACGCGTGTAGCAGCGCTGCGGACAAGACTCGTACTGCGCTCGCCGAAGACAGGGTTACGATGTTCCGGAGCGGGCGGCCGCTTGCTTGTCACCGCGCGTTAACGTCAGGCACCGCGGGAGGCCGAAGGACAGAGGCTGAGGTCCTGCTTCGACTTTCTCTTACTTTTATCACCTCCCTCACTACAGAGCGAATGCTACTCGTCACCTAGCGCTTCACTTCCTCGACTCTACCGCGCTAAATAGCTTAGTACAGGGTGGTTATAATTAAACTTTTGCTTGTTGAGCCGGTGTAGAAGGAAAACTATTTGCTCTACAGGTACCCACCTTCATGGGAAAGATGTTCAGACTGTGCACTAAAGGATGTGCGTTCTTAGTAGTGTTAGTGTCATGAAATCTCAATGAATTACAAACATCAGCTGCGTACGGCACGTTGATAGAAATCAACAGAGAGAGTTGAAAATGTGTGCCCGGCCCGGATTCGAACCCCGCATCCCCTGCTTACTAAGCAGAGGCTCTAATCCCCCTCCCTTTTTTTCGCGCTGGCCACTTTATTCCCTAGTAAATTTCCTTTTTTATTTTATTTTCTTTTTTGAAGCAGGAATCATATCTTTTATGTAGATATTACAAAGAACAATTGCTTTACAAGGTCATATTTACAACCTTTGCTGACATACAGTATGTTATACTACCGCATAAATAGTGTCTACAATGTCCAAATGTTGACAAATAGTGGCTAATTACAAAATTAATTAGGTAAGGAAATGAATAAAATTGAAAATGTCCTAATGAAAAAGACATGAAGACATCGCTGATAGTACAAATACAAAAGAAACATGCTCCTCTAGCAATGAAATGAAATTGATGTCGGGGGCGACATCTGATCACCACCCGACGTGCGATAGAACAATAGACCCGTTCTCCAGTCGTTGGCGTAAGACAGGGTCGTCTTCTCGAAAATAACTAAGGTTCTGTTAAATGTGATGGATGTCTGTCTTGGCTTACTTCGTCTATCTCATCTCTCAGCCGTCACTCCCCATCTTGCCGGCGGGTCGGTAAATGTCCGTCGCAGGTAATTAGCGAAGTCTTGCCTATATTTCTTATGCTGTTGCAGCTTCGCGTGTCCATCCAGGAGAAAATGCCAAAATCCATTTTGTCCTTTTCCGATTCGTTGTAGACGTAGCCCACAACCATTCCCCGTACCCATGTCACTGCATTGGTTTTTTTGGACCGGATAATAAGATTCTTGGGGAAATAAGTGCGTCTGATGAAATTGTGTGAGGGGCGGAGCGTAACAGGAACGCCAATATATGTTGTGCCAAGTGCCACACGGGAGCCGTCCCACTACATGCTAAACGATGTTCATCAGTGTCCACTGTTGCAAAGCTTAAACGTAGTGGAGTGTTTGCCAAATGAATCGCATGCCGCCGTTGATTCGTTGCGAACGTCCTATTTACAACCACATACCATGTTGAGCGTACCGACGTTGGGAGGTAAACGTTCTGTATACCGCGCCATGTATGTCACCAGTTCTAGTCTGGGTACTTCTTTTCCAGAGTATTCCTGGGGCACCGGCGCAGTAAGACTTGGTATACATCTCCCGTCGTCGGTAGTCGTGTTGTTGGGAAGGCTCCTGTGACATAGCTAAGGTCCAAAAAGAAAGAATTGAAATGTGACAACTTCGGTGAGATATGGCCCACATTGACTGCGGGCAGCATTGAAGTGGGCGCTAGTACATCGGCCAACGCACCCGAGATACTGCGAAAGTGACCGCGCCACGGTCGAAAAATCGTACTGCCGAATACGCCTGTGCCTTTTCATATACATTCACCAGACAAGTCCACCCTCTCCAGGTGGTAGCGTAAACGTTGCGTATTGGATCTTAAACAGGTGTCCCACACTCACGTAAGCTCTGAAAGTTGCTTGTATCCGTGTTGCCATTGTGTGCGTTAAAGGCAGGACATGCGCTACGTGAGTGAGTCTCGGTGGTAGGTACACGTTAACATAGGTCACCCTCTGAATCATATCCAACGCTCTTAATTTCTGTAACAGCACCATTCTCCGCATCAGCTTCAATATGCGTCGGTAGTTATCCGCTGCTGTCCGCTGCACACGCGTGTGGAACGTAACACGTAAACATTCTATGGTGTTAACTAACATGAGCGGGCCTTTATCCCCCGGTTGTAATCCTCGACCGACATTCATACAGCGTGACTTGTGTAGATTAAGCACGCTTCCCGCCGCCATCCCGCATCGCTGTATCCATGCCAACGCCGCCGTACTACGTCCCCTGTCCGTGCCATCGGCATCAAATCGTCAACATAAGCGCGTCAATGAAAGGTCAGTTGTGGCAACGGCACTCCCTCCAGCCGTCTTCGGAGACCATATAAGCAGGGTCTAACGTCATCGCATACAAAATATGGAAAGGGGGCAACCTTGACGAACTGACCGTGAAATGGCAATCTAGTCAGTGCCCCGCCCATTCACTGAGACCTTTGGTCGGACGCCGTGTAACAAACAGTCGCATGATCACTAGAATGACGGCCTGTAACCCATGAGCCACCGAGGACACAAGAATCAACGCGGCTGCTCTGACTTATCCCAAGCACGTCCCCCTCCCCAGCAGACCCACATTCTCAGTTCAACAAACACATTCAACACATACTGGGCATGCACACATCCGTTCGAACTCACGCGGGAATAGACCTTGCCACGTTATTGAGATTAATGGGGAGGGAGCACTACTTCCACTGTGGGGAGTAATTCCAGAATGTGGGTCTGCTGGGGGGTTTGCTTGTGATAAGTCCGCGCAGCCGCGCTGATTCCTGTGTTCTCGGTGGCTCAGGGGTTAGAGCGCCTGCCTAGTATTTGTTGAAGGCTTATGTCGTTGGTGCATTGTTAATTGATATTTTACGATAATAGTGACATGTCTGTGATACATTTTCAGTGCGCCGTTGCTTTCAAACTGCACACGACAACTTACGGTACAAGGGTGTTTCATGTTTAATTTGTAAATTATGAACTATAAGAGCTCAGTCGTGAGGGAGCGCTGTTATATGAAAGCTTAACCATCGATAAATCATTAAGTGACGTTTAATTATAACAATAATTACAATAAATCGTACCAAAGACGATGTGTTCTTACGTAGCTCCGATAGGCGTGCAGTAAGTCTTGCGAGAGGCCTGTATCGATCGCTAAGGAATGTTGACAGCAATTCCTGCGGTTGTCGATACTGCGCATGACTTCAGAATGACGTCACACTTGCAGAAAGTCTTCCGATATGAACGTCACCCTGTACTCCTGATGGTCCTTCCACTTTGTCTTTGGTTCCACTACTGCGTTCTATATGCGATTTTCATAACCGACGCCTACGCCGTTTCCAGTCGTCATTCACACATTGTTCCGTCTTCGTCTGAAAACGTTAAGCAACTTATTAATCGTCACTTACATTGGCAGCCGTTCCCACTGCGATTCTAATAAGCTGACAAGAGGAAAATGCAAATAAAAATTCTTACATTGGAGCTACGTATATCTAACCCAAGGACCGAACCGATGGGATGGTGAAATTCGCTGCTGCAAGGGCGTGCGCAGAAAGGACGCAAAAATTGACCAAAAAAATAAGAAAGACAGTTTAAGAATTAATCGGAATAACTACTGCCTACGAGAAGGAGCCTCGCTCTTGGCCCTTATTGTAAACACACGGTGTTGTCATTGAGCCACCAGCATTATACAGAAACGGCTGTTCAGTGAACAGACGTCTATAGGAAGCATGTGGAAACCAGTGCGCGGTTAACACAGCTGCCGTCTACACACCTCGTTCTTGTTAAAGAACTTAGTTCCTGCACGTACGTCGTTACGGAAATGTAGAAAATCAAACGGATTTTTTCTTTTTTTAAAAAAAAATAAAAATAAAGGGGGGTTGTAGATAGAACGAGACGCAGTGGTGGAGTGGCCGGGATTTCACCACCTACTTCTTTACCACCCGGGACCACGTCCTTGGTCAGTATAATAATGCTCACAGTATTACTGAATCTGTCAGAGTAAACGCAGCTTAATGTGCACAAACAGATACCCCCTCCCCTTAAAAGGCGAATGCATCAAGTACACAACACCACCATCTTAATTCACAGGTCTGTTTAACTATCTGCAAAAAAGTAATTTCCTGTTCGCCTGAATCCACTTATTTTATTTACTTATTTATTTGAAATGGGGCTTACAGAAGTGTAAATGCAATTAAGTTGAAACAGGATGAAGTAAAATGATATATATCAGTACAACTGTAAGTAGACTCTTTAGGTTTTCTTATTGGTAACGCCACGTAGCACTCGGTATGAAAATCACTGGCTGTGCTGTGTGCAGTCTGTGACTAGTTTACATTGTTGTCTGCCATTGTAGTGTTGGGCAGTTGGCTATTAACAGCGCGTAGCGTTGCGCAGTTGGAGGTGAGCCGCCAGCATTGGTGGATGTGGGGTCGTGAGATGGCGGATTTTTGAGAGCGAATGATCTGGACGTGTGTCCATCAGAAACAGTACATTTGTAAGAATGGATGTCATGAACGATATACTTTTGAACACTATTAAGGTAAATACATTGTTTGTTTTCTATCAAAATCTTTCATTTGCTAACTATGCCTATCGGTAGTTAGTGCCTTCAGTAGTTTGAATCTTTTATTTAGCTGGCAGTAGTGGCGCTCGCTGTATTGCAGTAGTTCGAGTAAGATTTTTGTGCGGTAATGATTTGTGAAACGTATAGTTTAATGTTAGTCAGGGCCATTCTTTTGTAGGGATTTTTGAAAGTCAGATTGGGTTCGCCAAAAATATTGTGTCAGTTAAAGCACAGTCATGTATAATTTTGCAAAGGGGACGTTTCACAACCATATATATATTACTAGGTCTGTGTCGGCCACAGTTTCTTAAGGAATGAGTGAACAAAATATTCTGTATCTTTTGATTTCCAATGTTTCGCACTGGATGATTAAATGCGACGCGGTTTCCTTCCCACACACCACTGTCTGCTCATTGGGCCTCCCTTTTCTATAGTCATTTTGTGCAGGTGTTTCTTACAGTTTCTATGGTCAGTCATTAGTCCTACCATACGTTTAGTCTGTCTCCTGTTCAAGCCCAGGAGTGCAGAATTTTGCTTAAAACAGTTTCAGCCTCATTAACTTGTCTTGTTCTCTTTTTCGTTTTTTTTTAAATCTTAGACCATTATTTCGGACGGCTATTACTATATCTTTATATAGTAGAGATGACACCCTCAGCTATATTTGTAGGTCTTCTTTTATTTGCAGTTCATTTCTGTGTTATATTACACCATCTTCATACTCCTCTACGGTACTAGGTGATCATGTGGGTGCAGCGTAACCATCTTTACACGTCTGAAAGAGGGTGAAAAAAAATCGATATCCGCCATGCTGAGCCCTCTTTCGTGCTTACTGTGTGAAAGGAGGCAGCACACCAAGAAGACTGCTTCCCCTTTTTCTACTGCAGCTGGGTCCCTACACGGAAATACACACGGTAACCTATTCTATAGCATGCGACTGGCCATTATAGTATTCTCTCCGTCGTGCATCCTAAATATAGCACTGTTTGCACAGCGTTCGTAATTCTTCCATTTCTCTTGATCCTTAGTTACTGGACGCACTGATAAACAGCTATAAAAATATACGTTTCCTTGTAAAGTTCTTTCAGATGCAACTCCTTTGTCTTGATCTTCTTTGAAAGTTACTGTCTTACATCCATGTAGCAGCACTGGCGAAACGATGACTGATAGAAGGAAATTAAATTTTGGAAAGTGATCTTTCTCTCGGAGCTTCCGAAAAGCTACAAATTGTTCTGTTTGTAACCGTTAAGTATGTACTAATTTCTGTTACTTTTGGTTCCCTTCCGAAAGACGGGTTGTCACACTGGACTCGCATACGGTAGGACACCAGTTTAAGTCCTTGTGCGAAATGCAGATTTATGCTTTTTGTGGGTTCCCTAAATCAGTCGAAGAAACTGTCAGGACGGTTACTTCAAAAAAGGACAGGGCCAATTTCCTTCCTCATCCTACCTCAATCTGAGCCTATGCTTCATCTCTAATGACGTCATAGTCGCCGTCGTCGTCGTCGTCGTCGTCGTCGTCCTCGTCAGGATAATGAACCACATTCTTGCTTTCTTCCTCCGTCGCAGAAATGTAATCTGTTTATCTGATGGCTTCAGTAAATCTTCCAATCATTTAGTTTCAAGTTATTGTCACCAACTCGAATTTGATATCAATAAGATCTCAGTTTGCAACTATTTCTAACTGCAGTCCAGTACACGTGAAGAGAGAGAAGGCAAACAACCGCTCGCGGAAGACAAACGAATCCACACCTATCTGTGTAAACAACGCACCACTTAAGATATGTCTTGTGATAACGATGGAATAAATAAACGCCAGCTCATATTAACCGTTCTGAAGACAAAACATGATCAACTGAGTGCTTACACGCTTTATCTAGAATGATGACACTGAGATGCACGGAACAAAACATCGTGTGGCAACAGAATTGTGAGAATCCACCCTACAGCGTCTGGGACCACCCACTGCTTTTATGGCGACTGGTATCCTATGTGATATGAAGTAAAATCTTCTTGAGGTTGTGCTCCAGTCCAACGCTCACATGAAACATCTTTTTATGTATGACACGACTGTTGTTGTTGTTGTTGTTGTTGTCTTCAGTCCTGAGACTGGTTTGATGCAGCTCTCCATGCTACTCTATCCTGTGCAAGCTGCTTCATCTCCCAGTACCTACTGCAACCTATATCCTTCTGAATCTGCTTAGTGTACTCATCTCTCGGTCTCCCTCTACGATTTTTACCCTCCACGCTGCCCTCCAATGCTAAATTTGTGATCCCTTGATGCCTCAAAACATGTCCTACCAACCGATCCCTTCTTCTAGTCAAGTTGTGCCACAAACTTCTCTTCTCCCCAATCCTATTCAATACCTCCTCATTAGTTACGTGATCTATCCACCTGATCTTCAGTATTCTTCTGTAGCACCACATTTCGAAAGCTTCTATTCTCTTCTTGTCCAAACTAGTTATCGTCCATGTTTCACTTCCATACATGGCTACACTCCAAACAAATACTTTCAGAAACGACTTCCTGATACATAAATCTATATTCGATGTTAACAAATTTCTCTTCTTCAGAAACGCTTTCCTTGCCATTGCCAGTCTACATTTTATATCCTCTCTACTTCGACCATCATCAGTTATTTTGCTCCCCAAATAGCAAAACTCCTTTACTACTTTAAGTGTCTCATTTCCTAATCTAATTCCCTCAGCATCACCCGATTTAATTTGACTACATTCCATTATCCTCGTTTTGCTTTTGTTAATGTTCATCTTATATCCTCCTTTCAAGACACTTTCCATTCCGTTCAACTGCTCTTCCAAGTCCTTTGCTGTCTCTGACAGAATTACAATGTTTTTACTTCGTCTCCATGAATTTTAATACCTACTCCAAATTTTTCTTTTGTTTCCTTTACTGCTTGCTCAATATACAGATTGAATAACATCGGGGAGAGGCTACAACCCTGTCTCACTCCTTTCCCAACCACTGCTTCCCTTTCATGCCCCTCGACTCTTATTACTGCCATCTGGTTTCTGTACAAATTGTAAATAGCCTTTCGCTCCCTGTATTTTACCCCTGCCACCTTTAGAATTTGAAAAAGAGTATTCCAATCAACATTGTCAAAAGCTTTCTCTAAGTCTACAAATGCTAGAAACGTAGGTTTCCCTTTTCTTAATCTTTCTTCTAAGATAAGTCGTAAGGTCAGTATTGCCTCACGTGTTCCAACATTTCGACGGAATCCAAACTGATCCTCCCCGAGGTCTGCATCTACCAGTTTTTCCATTCGTCTGTAAAGAATTCGCGTTAGTATTTTGCAGCCGTGGCTTATTAAACTGATAGTTCGGTAATTTTCACATCTGTCAGCACCTGCTTTCTTTGGGATTGGAATTATTATATTCTTCTTGAAGTCTGAGGGTATTTCGCCCGTCTCATACATCTTGCTCACCAGCTGGTAGAGTTTTGTCATGACTGGCTCTCCCAAGGCCGTCAGTAGTTCTAATGGAATGTTGTCTACTCCGGGGGCCTTGTTTCGACTCAGGTCTTTCAGTGCTCTGTCAAACTCTTCACGCAGTATCTTATCTCCCATTTCGTCTTCATCTACATCCTCTTCTATTTCCATAATATTGTCCTCAAGTACATCGCCCTTGTATAAGCCTTCTATATACTCCTTCCACCTTTGTGCCTTCCCTTCTTTGCTTAGAACTGGGCTGCCATCTGAGCTCTTGATATTCATACACGTGGTTCTCGTCTCTCCAAAGGTCTCTTTAATTTTCCTGTAGGCAGTATTTATCTTACCCCTAGTGAGATAAGCTTCTACATCCTTACAGTTGTCGTCTAGCCATCCATGTTTAGCCATTTTGCACTTCCTGTCGATCTCATTTTTGAGACGTTTGTATTCCTTTTTGCCCGCTTCATTTACTGCATTTTTATATTTTCTCCTTTCATCAATTAAATTCAATATTTCTTCTGTTACCCAAGGATTTCTAGCAGCCCTCGTCTTTGTACCTACTTTATCCTCTGCTGCCTTCACTACTACATCCCTCAGAGCTACCCATTCCTCTTCTACTGTATTTCTTTCCCCTATTCCTGTCAATTGTTCCCTTATGCTCTCTCTGAAACTCTGTACAACCTCTGGTTCTTTCAGTTTATCCAGGTCCCATCTCCTTAATTTCTCACATTTTTGCAGTTTCTTCAGTTTTAATCTACAGGTCATAACCAATAGATTGTGGTCATAGTCCACATCTGCCCCTGGAAATGTCTTACAACTTAAAACCTGGTTCCTAAATCTCTGTCTTACCATTATATAATCTATCTGATACCTTTTAGTATCTCCAGGGTTCTTCCACGTATACAACCTTCTTTCATGATTCTTAAACCAAGTGTTAGCTACGATTAAGTTGTGCTCTGTGCAAAATTCTACTAGGCGGCTTCCTCTTTCATTTCTTAGCCCCAATCCATATTCACCTACTATGTTTCCTTCTCTCCCTTTTCCTACACTCAAATTCCAGTCACCCATTACTATTAAATTTTCGTCTCCCTTCACTATCTGAATAATTTCTTTTATTTCATCGTACATTTCTTCAATTTCTTCATCATCTACAGAGCTAGTTGGCATATAAACTTGTACTACTGTAGTAGGTGTGGGCTTCGTATCTATCTTGGCCACAATAATGCGTTCACTATGCTGTTTGTAGTAGCTTACCCGCATTCCTATTTTCCTATTCATTATTAAACCTACTCCTGCATTACCCCTATTTGATTTTGTGTTTATAACCCTGTAGTCACCTGACCAGAAGTCTTGTTCCTCCTGCCACCGAACTTCACTAATTCCCACTATATCTAACTTTAACCTATCCATTTCCCTTTTTAAATTTTCTAACCTACCTGCCCGATTAAGGGATCTGACATTCCACGCTCCGATCCGTAGAATGCCAGTTTTCTTTCTCCTGATAACGACATCCTCCTGAGTAGTCCCCGCCCGTAGATCCGAATGGGGGACTATTTTACCTCCGGAATATTTTACCCAAGAGAATGCCATCATCATTTAATCATACAGCAAAGCTGCATGTCCTCGGGAAAAATTACGGCTGTAGTTTCCCCTTGCTTTCAGCCGTTCGCAGTACCAGCTCAGCAAGGCCGTTTTGGTTAATGTTGCAAGGCCAGATCAGTCAATCATCCAGACTGTTGCCCCTGCAACTACTGAAAAGGCTGCTGCCCCTCTTCAGGAACCACACGTTTGTCTGGCCTCTCAACAGATACCCCTCCGTTGTGGTTGCACCTACGGTACGGCCATCTGTATCGTTGAGGCACGCAAGCCTCCCCACCAACGGCAAGGTCCATGGTTCATGGGGGGAGGCTCGACTAATCTGCAAAAATCTTTATTCAGTACTGTGTCTAACTTCAACGTTTGTCATTATCTGACAAGCTTCATAGTTTTTAGAATATGTCCATAATATTAAAATAAAATACATGTGTAGCTAATGCTTAACCCATTGTAAAATAACAGTTGTGTGTTACATAACTTCCAATTCTAAAGTCTGCCAGATAATGTCGAAACTAGTTTAATAATAATAATAATAATAATAATAATAATAATAATAATAATAATAATCCCTGTGGAGGCCCGGGAAAAGAATAGGCCTCCGGTATGTTCTGCCAGTCGTAAAAGGCGACGAAAATAACAAACCACTAATTGGGCTAACCCCTCTTTTAGTGTCATTAGTTGGTTCAGGACACAACTAAAGAAGCCTCGGACAAGCGCCGTCATGGGCGGGGACGACGCTTGAACCCTATGTCCGCCCACAATGGTTTACGACACAGCTAGCCAATTGGAAAATGATTTAAATCCAAATAGAGGTGTTTTGCAGGATATGCTTCCCGCAACCACCCTAGAAGGAAAACAAAGACAGAGGATGAGATGGTCAGATGAAGTTAATCGACACCTCATGTTCTGTTATTACCAAGCAACAAACTTAGTAACCAACACAACTGGATACCGATCACAAGTATACACAACATTTATTACCAGATACCCAGAATAAAATTTTTTAACAGAACAACGATTAGCTGATCAGATCTGTGTAATAATCAAAAATAACAGGATACCCCAGTCTGAATTAGAAAACATCGAAAAACAGGTACAACAAATACTGGAACAAAATAATGTGCAATCAGAAGAAGAAGAAAATACAGTAATGGACTCAAACATCCCAGAGCAAACAAACAAAGAACAACACACATCAATTAAACAATCAGAGAAAAACGAAATCTTAAGACTGCCACCAGAACAAGAACAAATAGAACACGAAGTGACAAACATGTTAGATATAGAAGAAAAATTTCAGCTGACATATATAGAATACAAAGACACAAATACAGACATTAGACCATTCTTGCATAGACCGCCAAATAACTCACAAGTCGAAACAACAATAAAAACTATCAACACAATCATACACAACAAAATAAATGAAAACACAACTATGGAAGAGTTACAACTACTGGTTCATATAGGAGCACTCACTACATTAAATATACGCACTAGGCAGAGATCAGAACCAACCAACACACAGAAGAAACCCACAAAACCAGCATGGCAACACAGGCTACAGATCAGAATAGAAAAACTGAGAAAAGACATTGGACATCTAACACAATTTATAAGACATCAAATGTCAGAAAAAAAAGAAAAGGTTAGGTAAAATCTCACAACAAGAAGCGATAGAGCAATTAGATGAAAAGAAGCAGAAGTTACAAGCATTGGCCAAACGACTTAGAAGATACAAAAAAAGTGAAAATAGAAGGAAACAAAACCAAACATTCAACACAAACCAAAAGAAATTTTAGCAGATAATAGATAACACACACATTACAATAGACAATCCACCAAACATAACAGACATGGAACACTTCTGGAGCAACATATGGTCAAACCCGGTACAACATAACAGGCATGCACGGTGGATAGAAGCAGAAACAGACACATACGAGATGATACCACAAATGCCTGAAGTGATAATTTTGCAACATGAAGTCAACAAAGCAATTAATTCTTCTCACAATTGGAAAGCCCCTGGAAAAGATAAAATAGCAAATTTCTGGCTAAAGAAGTTCACCTCAACACATTCACATATAACTAAATTATTTAACAGTCACATTGCAGACCCATACACATTCCTTGATACACTTACACATGGAATAACTTATATGAAACCTAAAGATCAAGCAGACACAGCAAACCCAGCTAAATACCGCCCCATAACATGCCTACCAACAATATACAAAATGTTAACTTCAGTCATTACACAGAAATTAATGACACATACAACACAGAACAAAATTATAAATGAAGAACAAAAGGCTGTTGCAAAGGAGCACGAGGATGTAAAGAGCAACTGATAATAGATGCAGAGGTGACATATCAAGCTAAAACTAAACAAAGATCGCTACACTACTCATACATTGATTACCGAAAAGCTTTGGATAGTGTACCCCACTCATGGTTACTACAAATATTGGAAATATACAAAGTAGATCCTAAATTGATACAGTTCCTAAACATAGTAATTAAAAATCGGTAAACCACTCTTCATATCCAAACAAATTCAAATAATATCACATCACAGCCAATACAGATTAAGTGTGGAATATACCAAGGAGACTCATTAAGTCCCTTCTGGTTCTGCCTTGCTCTGAACCCACTATCCAACATGCTAAATAATACAAATTATGGATACAATATTACTGGAACATACCCACACAAAATCACACATTTGCTTTACATGGATGATCTAAAACTACTGGCTGCAACAAATCAACAACTCAACCAATTACTAAAGGTAACAGAAGTATTCAGCAATGATATAAATATGGCATTTGGAACAGACAAATGTAAGAAAAATAGCATAGTCAAGGGAAAACACACTAAACAAGAAGATTACATATTGGATAACCACAGCGACTGCATAGAAGCGATGGAAAAAACAGATGCCTATAAATATCTAGGATACAGACAAAAAATAGGAATAGATAATACAAATATTAAAGAAGAACTGAAAGAAAAATATAGACAAAGACTAACAAAAACAGAATTGACAGCAAGAAACAAAACAAAAGCTATAAATACTTATGCTATACCAATATTGACCTACTCATCTGGAGTAGTGAAATGGAGTAACACAGACCTAGAAGCACTCAATACACTTACATGATCACAATGCCACAAATATAGAATACATCACATACATTCAGCAACAGAAAGATTCACATTAAACAGAAAGGAAGGAGGAAGGGGATTTATCGACATAAAAAACCTACATTATGGACAGGTAGACAATTTAAGAAAATTCTTTCTAGAACGAGCAGAAACTAGCAAAATACACGAAGCAATCACTCATATAAATACATCGGCTACACCACTGCAATTTCATAATCACTCCTACAACCCTTTAGATCACATAACATCAACAGATATGAAGAAAATAAATTGGAAAAAGATAACACTACATGGCAAGCACCCGTATCATCTAACACAGCCACACATCGATCAAGACGCATTTAACACATGGCTAAGAAAAGGCTATATATACAGTGAGACGGAAGGATTCATGATTGCAATACAGGATCAAACAATAAACAGCAGACATTACAGCAAGCATATTATTAAAGATCCCAATACCACAACAGATAAATGCAGACTTTGCAAACAACAAATAGAAACAGTAGATCACATCACAAGCGGATGTACAATACTAGCAAATACAGAATACCCCAGAAGACATGACAGTGTAGCAAAAATAATACATCAACAGCTTGCCTTACAACATAAACTAATAAAACAACACGTTCCCACATACAAGTATGCACCACAAAATGTACTGGAGAATGATGAATACAAATTATACTGGAACAGTACCATTATAACAGATAAAACACCACCACATAACAAACCTGACATCATACGCACCAATAAAAATAAGAAATTAACACAACTAATAGAAATATCCATACCCAATACAACAAATATACAAAAGAAAACAGGAGAAAAAATTGAAAAATACATCCAACTGGCTAGGAAGTCACGGATATGTGGCATCAGGATAAAGTTGACATTATACCAATTATACTATCAACTACAGGAGTCATACCACACAATATCCATCAGTATATCAATGCAATATAGCTACATCCAAACTTATATATACGACTACAGAAATCCGTAAATATTGATACATGTTCAATTACCCGAAAGTTCCTAAATGCAATGTAACATATACCATACAGTTAAAAGGAATTCATGCTTGATCAAGGTCCGCGTCACTTCCCATTTTTAACCAGACGTAACGTCTGAGAAAGAAAAGAAATAATAATAATAATAATAATAATAATAATAATAATAATAATAATAATAATAATAATAATAATAAACTACAGAAAGCATAAAAACTAAAGTGGAACTATTATAACAAAAAGTCCATATCCATTTACGCAAAATTGAAGAACAACAACACTGTCGTACTTCCGGAGGCACTGTATGCATCTGAAACAACACAAATAGGTGGGCAAACTAAAATCAAAGAAATAGAGAAACAAGAAAGGAAAATTCTCAGGAAAATTTTTGGCTCGATACAAGAGCAAGGAATCTGGAACAAGAGACCAACATCATAATTATATAAATACACAGACAAGATTACGGATACAATAAGGAAAAGAAGAATGCAGTTCTACGGACATATCCACAGGACGAATGAAAACAGAATTTCAAAGTGAATTCTTAAAGTCATCAACTCAGGCAGGGGAAAAACAAAAGGGATAAAAGAAGTTGACGAGGACCTCAAACAAGCACACATAACAGTAAACGATGCAGAAAATAGAACTGAATTCAGGAGCATCATCAAAAACATAAATTTGACACCACAACACAGAAGAGACCAGGATGCATATGGACAGCGGAGCGAAAGAAACAACACAGTGAACACATGAAGAAAATTTGGGCTCAGAAAAAACATAAACAATCATCATAAAGGAATTCAAGTTTAAACGCTCTCTTAAATGGGAATAATCGAAAATAATAATAATAATGATGATGATGAAGATAATAATAATAGTAATAATAATGATGATGATGATGATGATGATGATGATGATGATGATGATGATGATGATGATTATGATGATAGCAGCTTTGTAGTGGTATACGTGTAAATGTGTGGTACGATGTGAACCAGATATTTACCATGTGCCCTGTGCAACCATATTGCCAGAACTAACGTGACTGGCGGGTCCTATTCACATACCTCTGTACATCCTTAAAGCGATTTAAATCTCGTTTATTATCGTATTTGGGAACTCGGATAAATGTCGTCGAAAAAACCCTGTATGAAGTATCATGGCGTATTTATTAGAGCTGTCACAAAAATTATCAACGTAGCAGTATATTCTCTAGTTGACAGTTGGCGATGACCATTGTATGAAATCAATATTTCTTCTAAGAACGTGCCCTGCTCTTTACGGCGATCAGGCTTCCATTTCACTTTCATGTTTTTACAGGGTGAGACGAAGGTACTCCTAACAATATGATGAATATTCCTTAGTCCTGTGAGGGGAACATTTTAACGACAGGTCGGGGAAAAACTTCGTTCCCTACACAGAAATAATCACCAGAAGAGACAGCAGTACGGCTCTGATCTATGAAATGTGGTTAACTGGTCGCTGCTGGTACACCTCTTAAAGGAGCCCCATGATACTTGCTTGTTCTTAGAAACTTCCAGATCCTATCACGCAACTAACTTCCAGATCCTATCACGCAACTGGGTGTTATGCACCACCAGTTAAATACAGACTCGTTAGTGAATGTCCTTGAATCCCCAGGGAGAAACGTCTTGGAATCTTTTATTTATCGTATGAACGAATCTATCCGATTCGGTTCCCTAGAGAAGTGATTGCTCTTATCCATACGGTCCCACTCACTGTTGCCAAGAGAAAAGTCATATAGTTCTTACACCTTACCACACGCAACGTTTATAGAGTTCTGCCGACTACACAGCGTACTCCTTGGCTAAATCTGAAGCCTGCCCTTCCAGGGACAACTTCTACCTCTGCTGTCCGTCAGATAAATAGAAACAGCGATTTCTAGTTCACTCCTCGCTCTTTCACCGTCACTGCACAAGTTGATCTACATTTACTATCGCCTTAAATACATGATCTCTTCCATTCCATTTGCACGTTGCAGGCAGCAGTTGGTTCGAAAAAAGCCAGAGTAACTGATTGCTCAACCTCCGAGCACAATCCAAATACTGTAAAGCGTTCAACTTTCCAACCAATCATAGTTGATTCACTGGCTGTTGCTTAAGTAGGGAACACTCTCATTTTAATGTTTAATCGGATAATCGTAATACAGCCACGTCTCCCAACATGTCAACATTTGACAGGATAGCATTCTCACTTGTACTGCGTGCTATTACGCTAGCTCTTTGTACTTGACGCTGATGGTTGCTAGGATCAGCGGTTGCCTAATATTATGGAAAGCTTCCACTGACGCCACGCAAAATCATCCGACACGGACAGAGGTCAGAAAACTTTCAAGGAGCGCCAAAAACTGGAACCCATCTCCTAATAATGGTCTACAAGAAGACATGACTATACATGTAGCATCTGAAAGTGCATTGCTGGTCATTCATCAGAGCCAGAAGTGGTTTTCTGATGCGACAGTTTTCTACATCTTGCCTAAACCCCATCATAGAATTAAAATGTGCATCAGGTGTGACTTGCATGACTGATTATGCTATACAATACTATCTATAAGTTGCTAACTTTTCCTTCGCTTTCCGTAAAGCGAAACTTGTAATGACTTTTAAATATCAAACCACATGATAACAAGACCTTGGAGGAAACTGATTCCTTCTTGCACATCAATACTGAAACAATATCGTTCACGTACATTAGTGCCGGGAGTTATACTTTCGAATAGCGATCCACATTATTTGGCCGGAAAGGAAAAGAAACGCGGTCGCATTAATTTTTCGATAACTAGACTTTGCACCTAAATCGCTGGTTAAGCCGAAACATATATCCAGTTAACGAGGATATCTACATCGGGTGGGGACGGCATGCTTAGCGATCCTACAGGTATAGTATCTCTCATGTTATTCCCATTATACCTGCGCGAGATACACGATCATGACTGCACAGTGGTCTCACGCTCTTTTTCAAACATAAGTTCTGTAAATCATTCATTACGGTTCTTCCTTAAAGGCTTCCCATTTAATCCTCCGAGCATTAATGTTACACTTTCGTGCGAGCAAGGTAGTACCAAGGTAATCTTGCTTCCCCAGCAGAGCTAAGATATGCTGCCCCCTCCCCCAATGGAAGTTACCTTTCTGCAACTGTTTCTACGCAGATTTAGAAAATTATAGATCGTGTAAGAACGTTTAATAAAATAAAACATTACTGAAAATTAGCTATAGTGAAGCAAAAAAATGCAGACAATAAATTAAATAAATAAATAAAAATAAATAAAATAAAATAAAACATTACTGAAAATTAGCTATAGTGAAGCAAAAAAATGCAGACAATAAATTAAATGTATTATTATAGTAAATAAATTACTTATGGCATAAAGTTTCTAAAAAAGCTGAAAGTAAAGCAAAATGTATATCTTATTTCTTGTGACGTTAGTTTTAGTACTATTTACAATACAGAACATATTTTATTTGCTCCTTATGAACTATTAATAGTACATAAACTATGAGTTAGAAATAAAGAAAAATATTGTTTTGCAGTAATTATATTACTTATATAATTATAATTTTACTTTGCATTTTGTTGGTTTGAGTTAAGAAAACGCTTTGATTATGGCAGTGAAGTTAATTTTAGCAGCTGAATAACAGCAAAATACCTAAAACGTTAAGAAAGGCCTGCTTCAATTGATTTTAAAACGCCCTACTGTTGAGCTATGTCGCTGATGACCAGTAGCAGAGCGTATCTTTGGCTACGCGATCTTCAGCTTACATGAGCAGGGCTCAGCTGTCTACAGGCACAACGACTAACAACTCCCGTAATATTTTTAATCATCTTAGAAGACGACTTCTCCTCGAATACATTTTTATTTACTCAGCGGATCGTACCAACTCAAACTTGGGAACACCAAATGCTCTGACTGGAGGGACAAGTAGATTACACGTACCTATAGTTACCGATGCTGGTCAAATCAGGCCAAACATCAGTCTATAAGATCATCAAAAAGAAACCATACGGTCTCTGAAGGATGTATTACGCTTCCACGATGAACTAATACCTTAGCTAGAATCTCATTACGCCATTGCCTTCAGACAAATGCGCAGAACCCTCCACATGCATCTGATACATTTGAATATTACATTGTATACAGAGAAATTATCATGCAATTGTGTTACCATCTAGATTTTAAAAATTCATCTACCATAAAAAGAAACGCTGTGTTATTTCTTCAACGTAAGGTAGATTTTCGGGACTCCTTGGTAGAAGTGTTGTTAGAAAGCTAACTCACCTTACATTTAATGTAACAGTACATCCTGTACATGGTCGATGTTGCTTTTGCGAAAATGATTTACCAGTCCTCTGTTAGCAGGTAAAATAATTCTCAGATGCCAATCTTCTGTCCGCTGGGCGTGGAGACATATTCTTTTACTGCTGCAGTTTCTGTTACTAGAATTAATTATAAAAAGAAACGGAGAGACAGAGAGAAAACTACAGAAAATGAACAAAAGGCAATTTTTTAAAAAATCAAAAAATGTTGTACGTCTAGAACAAAATAAATGCCAGGTACTTCTGTTACATAATTAGAAAAAAATAAACTCACAGTACTTGACTAGAAGAAAGGATCGGTTGTAGGACATATTCTGAGGCATCAAGGGATCACCAATTTAGTATTGGAGGGTAGCGTGGAGGGTGAAAATCGTAGGGGGAGACCAAGACATGTATAAACTAATCAGATTCAGAAGGATGTAGCTTGCAGTGGGTACTGGGAGCAGAGGATAGAGTAGCATGCAGAGCTGCATCCAACTAGTCTCTGGTCTGAAGACCACAACAACAACAAACTCACAGTTCTGAATTGTTTAGCACGCAGCTTTTTCAGCAGGGAGAGAGAAATACAAGGAGCACTATAAAATACAAATGATAAATTGTTCAGTCACTAGAGAGTGATATTCAGATGAAGGTCTCTTAAATTTAAATAATGAGAGAGAATGTGATTAGCCATGAAGAGCTCTCACAGTTCTGAATTATTTGGCACGCAGCGTTTTCAGCAGTGAGGGGAAAAATACAAGGATCACTACGAAAAGGAAATTATAAATTGTTCAGTCACTAGAGAGTAATATTCAGATAAAGGTCTCTAAAATTTAAATAATGAGGGAAAATGTGATTAGACATGAGGAGCTACGGATACGAACGCAAAAACTGAGGCATCAGTGAGGTCCTGATGTCCATTCAGTCATCTTGATTCAGTAAATTAATCAGTTAGGATTCCTTCAACGAAGTCACCTGTGTTTGTAGGCTACTATGCCAGCGCTCCATATCTAATGATTTCAGTGACGGTGTCGTGTTCCGTCTTTCCTAACAACGCTTCCACGATATGTCAAAAATATGCACAACGGTAACCATAGCACTTCCAAGCTAGTCTTCGTCTGCTGGCGATGCGGAAAATACACTTGGTCTGGAGAACTCATAACTGCAGGCAGTTGGTGAGCGATTTAATGTCTGAATATTTGTAACTCAGTTAACGCTGCACTTAATATGACATTAAACATGAGCAAAAATGCAACAGCTGTTTAAGCTGAAACCTTCGTGTTATGGCACAGAACGTGTTACAAGTCATTCGTCTGTGTCACACTATTTTGATTATCGGTTGCCTTTGAACAGAGATTCTACACCAGTAATAAATCCCATTCTCGTTTTTCTTTAGTGATATCATCCCAGAAATAAAATGGCTTGTAAACGTGGATCAACTAGAAAATGTAATTATTTTACCCAAATTATTGTTAATATTGTCTCAAAATGCGAAGTTGTTGCTCTGTTGCAGTATTCTTTCGTTGCTCTGTGGCACCTATTTCAGTGTGATAGGTAGAACGCTCGATACTAATGGATGTATAGACGCAGAAGAAAGAAAGAAATAGGGAGAGGGAGAGGGAGAGGGAGAGGGAGAGGGAGAGGGAGAGGGAGAGAGGGAGAGGGAGAGGGAGAGAGGGAGAGAGAGAGAGAGAGAGAGAGAGAGAGAGAGAGAGAGAGAACCAACGATGAACACAACTAGGTTACAGTAGTATTCCTGAGATAGGCCAAACTCAGTTCAATAAAGTACTGATTACAGACAAGGAGGTCAGTGTGAAACAAGTAAGTTCGTTAGTTCGTACTAGTTTATTTAGTTTGTTGATTGATATTCGCGCTATTAGTCTTTTTGTCGTTATCAAAGACATACTGGTGGACACCGTCAGGAAAGGTACAACAAACGTGTTGCTTGTTGCAGAAATAAGAGAATAATAGCTGATTTTGACAGTGAAACACACTCAAAACAGAAACGTTAAAAATAAACACGAAAGGAGTGAGATAAACTGTATTTTAATATCTTTGTTGATTTAAGGAAAGCTTAAGGTAGTGTTGACCTAAATACAGTCTTTAAAGATAGCAGAGATAAAACACATGAAGAGAAAGGCTATCTACAATTTGAAATTTGGCAGTTAAATCGTCAGAATGACACGAAAGCTTGAGTACGATAAGCTAGTTCAAATTGATGTAGGTATTGTAGTTATGCAGACATTAATAGTCTTGTACTGGATAGTCTATCATGGTGAACAACCGAGCGGGGTGGCGCAGTGGTTAGACACTGGACTCGCATTCGGGAGGACGACGGTTCAATCCCGCGTCCGACCATCCTGATTTAGGTTTTCCGTGATTTCCCTAAATCACTCCAGGCACATGCCGGGATGGTTCCTCTGAAAGGGCACGGCCGAATTCCTTCCCCATCCTTCCCTAATCCGATGAGACCGATGACCACGCTGTCTGGTCTCCTTCCCCGAACAACCATCCAACCACCACGGTGAACATCAAACCTGTCTCCGGATTGAAAACAACAGCAACGCCAACTTTCCTCTACTACCCTGCTGAATCACCCATCGCTCATCCAATAAAAATGCTTAGTACTAGTGCGAACACAGGAAGAAACGTAATTCAAAAATTATGACGCTTTTCGAAAATGAACATCTCCTCTATAAAAATCAACTGGATTCCGCAAACAGAGATCCTGCGAAACTCAGCTCGCTCTGATCCTCCATGAGATCCGTAGTGCAGTCTGACAACGGCGCTCAAGTTGATGCCGTGTTTCTTGATTTCAGTAAGGCATTTGACACCGTCCCGCGCTGCCGTTTAATGAAAAAATACGACCTTACGGACTATCGGAGCAGACCTGCGATTGGATTCAAGACCTTCTTGCAGATAGAACTCAACACGTCGCTCTTAACGGAACTAAATCGACAGATGTAAAGGTAATATCCGGAGTACCACAGGGAAGTGTGATAGGACAGTTGCTGTTTACAATATATAGGGTGTTACAAAAAGGTACGGCGAAACTTTCAGGAAAATGTCCCACACAGAAATAAAGAAAAGATGTTATGTGGACATGTGTCCAGAAACACTTAATTTCCGTGTTAGAGCTCATTTTAGTTCCGTCACGTGATCAAATTGTAAATTTTCACTATCAACATGTGTGGGCTGACGAGAATCCGCACGCATTTGTATAGTCACGTCATCAACAGAGATTTTCTGTGAACGTTTGGGCAGGCAGTGTTAGTGATGTCTTCATTGGGCCCCATGTTCTTCCACCTACGCTCAATGGAGGACGTTATCATGATTTCATACGTGATACTCTACCTGTGCTGCTAGAACATGTGCCTTTACAAGTAAGACACAACATGTGGTTCATGTACGATGGAGCTCCTGCACATTTTAGTCGAAGTGTTCGTACGCTTCTCAACAACAGATTCGGTGCCGATGGATTGGTAGAGGCGGACCAATTGCATGGTCTCCATGCTCTCCTGACCTCAACCCTCTTGACTTTCATTTATGGGGGCATTTGAAAGCTCTTGTCTACGCAACCCCTGTACCAAATGTAGAGACTCTTCGTGCTCGTATTGTGGACGGCTGTGATACAATATGCCATTCTACAGAGCCGCATCCGTGCATCAGGGATTCCATGCTTCGGAGGGTGGATACACGTATCCTCGCCAACGGAGGACATTTTGAACATTTCCTGTAACAAAGTGTTTGAAGTCACTCTGGTACGTTCTGTTGCTGTGTGTTTCCATTCCATGATTAATGTGATTTGAGGAGAAGTAATAAAATGAGCTCTAACATGGAAAGTAAGCGTTTCCGGACACATGTCCACATAACATATTTTCTTTCTTTGTGTGTGAGGAATGTTTCCTGGAAGTTTGGCCATACCTTTTTGTAACACCCTGTATATAAATGATCTAGTAGAAAGTTTCGGATGCTCTTTAAGACTATACGCAAATGATGCAGTTGTCTATGCCAAAGTAGCAGCGCCAGAAGATTATAAGAATTTGCAGAGAATTGATGACTGGTGCAGACTCTGGAAGTTGACCCTGAACGTAAATAAATGTAACATATTGCGTATACATAGGAAAAGAAATCCACTACTGTACAGTTACACTATAGATGAAAAACAGCTAGAGACAGCGTCTGCCGTAAAATATCTAGGCGTAACTATCCAGAGCGACCTTAAGTGAAATGAACGTATAAAACACATAGTGGAGAAAGCAGTCACTACACTCAGATTCATTGGAAGAATTTTAAGGGAATGTAACTCATCCACGAAAGAATTGGCTTATACGGCGCTTGTTCGCCCGCTTCTTGAGTATTGTTCATCTATCTCGGTTCCCTATCAGGTAGAACTGATAGAGGAGAACGAGAAGATCCAAAGAAGAGGGTTTCGTCACGGGATCGTTTAGCTGTCGAGAGAGCGTTACGGAGATGCTCAACAAACTCAACTTGCAGACGTTACAGTAGAGGCGTTATGCATCAGAGAGAGATTTACTACTGAAATTATGGGATAGCACTTTTGAGGCGGAGTATAACAACAATTGCTTCCCGCCACATACATCTCGCGTATTGACCACGAGGAGAAAATTCGAGAAGTTAGAGACAATACAGAGGCTTACCAACTATCATTTTTCCGACACACTATTCGCGAGTGGAAAAGGGTTGGAGGGATCAGATGGTGGCACCGAAAGTACCCTCCGCCACACACAATTAGGTGGCTTGCAGAGTATGATGTAGATGTAGATGTAGATGTATCTGTATTAGTCTACACACACACCTCCCTTCCCCCTCCCCCATTTGGTAGTGCAGCGAAATACAATGATCAATGAAAAACTTTAGCTTCACGTGGCATATCTGAAGAACTTCTGGATTCTGTTCTTCACCTAATTGTTGTCATTATCAAGGCTTGAGACGATGTTACAAGGGATTAGCATGTTATACCCTGGTGGTGCACTAATATATATGAAAACGACAACGTTAAAGTAAACATCTCAGTAACTAAAAACATAATTGGAGTAGTTACCTAACTATCGATCTACCTGACTGAACGGAGAGTATTTGCTTCGCGTATTAGTAACAAGAAGCCAAACATTTAATATTTCATGTTACTGGAGAGTGCGGCTTCCGTAGACGTTCCGATCGTCACCCGGAAACCGATAGCGCATCTCACAAGGCCACTGCGATGCTGCTGCCCGCTTAACACCTCTGTATGGCGGGTTGATAGCATTGTAGGCGCATAATATGTGGCAGCCAACTTGAGTTTAGCACAACTGGAACTACCGATGATGTTATCGCCAAGAGAATTAATACTGTGGACGAACTATTCACGATGTAACAGTGAAGCAGTCAATCTTCTGCTTTTCGGTAGTCTACTCACTTGATTAACAAGATTTGCGAAGCCCCGTCAATGCAGCAAACATGCAGATAATCAAATCCATTGCTTGTAACTTCTGTTCTGTCCCCTCGTTGTTTCATCCGGGGATGCAGGTACACTGATTTCTTCAGCTGTTGAGTTTTGAATTCATATGTTCCCACAGAGGAGGCGTGTTGGCTTACGTATTATTTCGAAACAAATCGTTAGTGGTGATACAGTAGGAAAATTTTGAACGTGGTTAAAAATCAATGTTACACTAATAATACTCGTATATGTCGCTTATATAGCACGTCAACCTTTAAGTGCTTGGCTTCAGTCGAGGGAGTTCACGCTTGACGTGCTATTTTGTAAGGAAGATTAGGGTTTAACATATCGCTGATGAAGAGGTCATTAGAGACGGACAAGCTCGAAGTGGGGAAGGATTTAAAAAAATACCTTCGACTTTTGGCCGAACTATCCGGGCAATCGCCTTAAATAATTTAAAGAAGTGGTAAGAAAATTTGAATCTCAATGGTCAAATGGGGATATGAGCCCCCGTCCTTACGAATACGAGTGCAGTGCCTGTGTCAGCGTTCACAACAACGGTGTGACTTAGAATTCGTGAATTATAAGTTAATTATTATTTAATGCATTACTTACTGAATTTGGGCTGGAAGAGTACTACTGCTCTGACCAGAAATCCTGTTCTTCCAAGCACCGCACCTCAGTAATTCCCACTACCTCTAACACCGACCCATCCATTTACTTTCTCAAGTTCTCTAACCTTCCTACCTGATTAAGGGACCTAACAGTAACAACAGTGTGCTGGATGTTCGTCAGACCAAGAAAGTAACAGTGGAGTCCTGTCAATTCGGCTGTTGTCATCTTGGAAGACGTGACTGTCCACACTATATTAATCACCAATATGCAAAATAAAGAATAACAGTCGGTCACCCAGGATGTTGGAATAAATATACAGGTTGATGTTAACGGTAACCTGAATGAGAGGGCCCAAGTCACATTGTAAAAAACCTCTCATAACATCTCAGAACCACCTCCGGCCTGAATACACCTCCCGCACAATGCGGTTAAACGACTCACTGAGATGTCAGTTTACTCGACGCTTTGCGTCCTTTGAAAACAGGTAAAAACGCGACTCGTCGAACGTCACTACAGATCACACCTCTGCTATTGTCTGGTTTCTGTATTGTTTAGTCCGCAGACGACGTACAGCTTTTTGTGCCCCCGTGAGCAGCTACCACTGCACGTAGTTCGCTCGGAAACTGGTTGAGATAGTTCTGCATTCACTGACAGCAACGATTGCCTTGTCATTGACAAGGAGTGAATGTCAGCTCTGGTCCGTGTAGGTTAGGATATTTTTACGAACATTGTTCTTACGTCGTGTTTAAAGGTCGAGCATCATCGTCCATCATAAGAAGTCTTGGTACACAGAACATTGCAACAACTGCGCATGAGATTCCAAGATCTCCTCACGGTAACTGATAGCAGTTAAATCCTGTTGATTATGCCCGTACAATTTCATGAAGTGGTGTACGAGTGGTCCATATAATCTCTGCCCACACACATTTGAGATTCTCCTCGATACTGGAATCTTTTCACAATGTTTGAGTCCCGAAATCCTATTCCATGTTCCCTCTAGATGCGAATCCCTTGAGACTCACTCTCTAGATCAAACAGGGCTAATCTGTTAAAACAGTGGCCCACCGCTCCACCGCCCAGGTGGCATGTTGACGGCTCCACCCTAGACGTTCCCATCTGTGAAGACACACTAGAGGTAAATAGATAACAAGTCTCCAACAGTAAAGGCCACTCCGTTGCAGCCTTCTGTACGCCGTTTGCTCGATACAAAACGTCCAGGAGATGCTGCGAGGTTAGATGCCAGTTGCAGTGCAGTACTAAGGCGGTACTGTCGTGCCCTTACAGCCAAATAAAGGTCAACTCTTTGTGATGTCTGACGTGATTGGCCCTCTCCAGATCTCCGGGATACAGTTTAGGTCTCTATGAACGGTCGCCTCATCCGAGAAACAAAAATATGATTCAGACGAAGCCATTGGGCCACATGAATTTGCGACTGTCCTGCTTCCATTCTTCCTATGGATCTCCCCAGCAAAGAGTCTGTAGGCGTCTTCTCTGTGCCATACTGCACCGTCTGTGACTGTGTACACAGCGATTGTGAATGTGGGAGCATCAGGAGAACACACTCCCGTTTGATAAGTTCAAATGGTTCAAATGGCTCTGAGCACTATGGGACTTAACATCTATGGTCATCAGTCCCCTAGAACTTAGAACTACTTAAACCTAAGTAACCTAAGGACAACACACAACACCCAGCTATCACGAGACAGAGAAAATCCCTGACTCCGCCGGGAATCGAACCCGGGCGTGGGAAGCGAGAACGCTACCACACGACCACGAGATGCGGGAGTTTGATAAGTGCCTTGACGTCTTCGTTGAGGTGGTTGTGCGGTGACCGGAATCGTGCAAGACACGATCGTAATGACATCTGTTGACAATTTGTATGACTATATCGTGAATTAGCCACAGGACGGTGAAATATCAGTTAGGTGCTTTAATTTTGGACACCAGTGTACATCTACAATGCCGGTAAGAAATGCAGCATCTTTAACGCCTGTGTTCAGTTGCACCAGAATATAATGTTCATAATGAGGGGTTGTAGTGCTAGTGATTTATTTGTCAAAGTTATAAGCGACCAGATGGTGCTCTATAGGTCTGTCTCTGAGCCCTCTGTTCTGACTCTACAGACATTAACTGGCCTGAATTTAGAGGCGAACAGTGTTTGCAACATGCCCCGCTGTCGAGTACATGCCCCTGTTAAACTTCACGCTTTTGAACGTGGGCGCATTTAGGCCTGTTGGGAGCTGGATGGGCGTATCGCCGGGTTCGCGCACGTGTTGGGCACAGTATGTCTGAGGTGTTTCGCTACACTCAACGGTAGTCTTTGGAACATTCCCACACACGTAGACCAGGTTCTGTACGTCAGCTTAGTAGAGACGCATGTCAAGATCGACACATTGTGCTAGCAGTGGTTGCCGACCAAACCCCGGGAAGAAATTCGGGCACATGTTGCATCTGCTGTCATCAGCGACCATTGCGAACCGTCTGCTTGCAACGGATTAAGAAAACGTGTGCCTCTGCCCGTACTACCCCTGAAAATACTGCCAGGCATGGCTACTCTGCTGCCTTGGAAGAGTTGACAGTGGAATGGCATTCTGTCGTCTTCAGTGATGAAAGTATGTTCTAGCTGTTGCAAGGGATGGACGTATACGTGTGTGGCGTAGATCTGGTGAGGGCCTATACCACGGTGCTTCAGCCCACGACACATAGTTACCATACGAGGATTCGTTATGTGAGGGCCAACAGTTACAACTCGCGGGCACATCTGGAGCTTCTGCACAGTAAAACAACTACTGCCCGCTACACTGGATAAGCTGGTATCCCCGCACAACTGCCATTTCTTCGACAGGAAGGTGATGTGTTTTGTCGTCAGGATAACGTACGTTCGCATACGTCTGCTATGACACAACATGGTCTTCATGGTATACAACAACTGTTCTAGCCAGCAAGATTACCAGATCTCTTCCCAACTGAACACCTATGGGACAGGTTGAAGCGGAATTTTGTCACTCTAAAATGTCTGTAGGAACGATTGCCGAAGTGCATCAAAAGGTGCAAGGTGATTGGGACAATCTGTCGCAGAATGCTATTCGGATTCTTTGCAGTCATTAGCAATCGAGAATACACGCCTCCGTTGCCGCCAGAGGTGCGTACACTGTGTATTGATGCCACTGCTTGGGCACTGTTTACCGTGACATGTTTTTTCCCTGGTCTGAATTTGTTACTGTATATTGCTACGCTGATGAACTACGTGTCGCCTCACTTGTCAATAAAATAACCTTGTCCTGGAGGATGCTGAATTTTTTTTTTTTCGACATTGTAAAAAAAATGGCTCTGAGCACTATGGGGCTCAACTGCTGTGGTCATCAGTCCCCTAGAACTTATAACTACTTAAACCTAACTAACCTAAGGACATCACACACATCCATACCCGAGGCAGGATTCGAACCTGCGACCGCAGCAGTCGCACGGTTCCGGACTGCGCGCGTAGAACCGTGAGACCACCGCGGCCGGCCCGACATTTTATTTAGCAATATTTGGTATTTGCGTGTATGAGACGTAAACACACAAAAAGCAAAGATCGGCAAGTCTATCAGCAAATTTTCAAAATTGTTAGGAACTTTCGTCACTTGTTTTATAACCGTGTATACAATTTCTATTGTACACAGCTCGTAAATGTACGTAGCACCCAAGAAATTAAAGTTCTCTAGGTTGCCTCCGTAGCTATCGACATATCGGCAACTAGTAACATCCACGGCTTCGACTACACTTCTCCAAGTCATCTTGTAAAGAGTGGAGGAGGGCACTGTGTGTACCGACGGCCATTCTCAACTTTCCTGTTCCAGTCAGGAATGGTTCTCGGAAACATTGATTGCCAGTAAACGTCCGTGTTAAAATTTCATAATCCGGCACTTTAAAAGGAAATTTTACTTAATACTCGTCGTAGTTTGGCAACGGCCTTGCCGCAATGGTTACACCGGATCCCGTCAGATCACCGAAGTTAAGCGCTGTCGGGCTAGCACTTGGATGGGTGACCATCGGGTTTGCCGAGCGCTCCTGGAATGTGGGGTGCACTGAACCCTTGTGAGGGAAACTGAAGAGCTACTTGACTGAGAAGTAGCACCTCCGGTCTAGTAAACTGACGTACGGTCGGGAGAGCGGTTTGTTAACCACATGCCCCTCCATATCCGCAACCTGTGACGCCTGTAGGCTGAGGATGACACGGCGGCCGGTCAGTCCGCTTTGGCCTTCTTGGCCTGTTCGGACGGAGTTAGTTAGTTAATCGTCGTACTTATCTGTTTATTGACAAATTTCTTGTTATTAAAGCGTCACACTGTTTACTACTTTTAAAACTGCTTTCAAATTGAAAACTTTATCATTTTTTAAAATTTCTGGCTTCATTTCTGTAGAGATGCACACTTTTGGGTATGTATAAGTTACTAAAAATATGCTAAAACTATTTCGCGTAAAATTATCAGCGAAACCTTTGCGCGAAGAAGAATGGTTGGATTGTTTCGTCGCTAAGTACATAGTTTCATCAACAGCGCGCAAAATACTAATTCTTCTCAAAAATGAAAAAAAAACGAATCTGAATCTCTCCGAAAATGTGAAATACTGATTATTTTTGTTTTTATTCAATGTCAAAGTAGAAACGATACCTTCGTGTGTCCTATGCACCGCGATAACGTTGCCTGATTACTCTTGAAACGTACGCTCTCGGAATTTTAACATCAAATCTCCCCGTTACGCACGTCTCTTTCATAGCTTGCGCTTTTGGACTTGGATGAGCATTATCTCACCCGATCAGAAACGTGCTGATCCTATTTGGATCTCCGTATCGCCCATTCATCTGCCATGAAATGGTTCAAATGGCTCTGAGCACTATGGGACTCAAATTCTGAGGTTATTAGTCCCCTAGAACTTAGAACTAGTTACACATAACTAACCTAAGGACATCACACACATCCATGCCCGAGGCAGGAAACGAACCTGCGACCGTAGCGGTCTTGCGGTTCCAGACTGCAGCGCCTAGAACCGCACGGCCACGTTGGCCGGCCATCCGCCACAGTAATGGTCCTAGACTGACGAATAGTATCATCGTTTGAGAGAGACTATTGTATGCTAAGTCCTTCGTGAGTGTGTTGTTTTTACTTAGTAGGATTCTGGCGAGGAATCTTAGCCGGTCATGTATTTTCCCACGAATCATTTTCAAGCGATCGTTCCATTTTATGCCTCTCGTGACACATTCTCCTAGATATGTTGCAGCTGGCACTGTGGCTAGTGACTGATTGTCAATCGTATATTCGAACAATGGTGGATTTTTCAAACTAATTATGCAACCTGGATTACATCTATTGTTTTGAGGGTCAAAGTACGATCCTTACACCGATCGTCAAAGTTCTGCATGTTTTCCTGCATTCCGTTTCCAGTTTCTGGCTACACGACTCTCGACGATGCTTATCTCTCCTGTACCATTTCTTCCTCTACCCCCCCCCCCCCCCCCGCCCCCACCCTCCCACACACACACACTACTTCTAGTCAATTCAGGTCTAAAATTTCTTTTCTTCCCCATTCGATTTAGTACCCGTCCTTACTTACGCGATCTATCCATCTAACGTTCAGCATTCTTCTGTTGCGTCAAATTTCAAAAGCTTCTATTCTCCTCTTGTCTGAACTGCTTATTGTCCACATTCACTTCCGTACAAGGTAATACTACACACACACACACACACACACACACACACACACACACACACACACACACACATATACCATCAAAACAGTCTTCCTGACACTTAAATTCATTTTATATGTTATGTCAGTATATATCTCTTTTTCCAGAAATGTTTTTCTTTCTGTAGCTAGTTTAAATTTTATTCCTCTTTACATCGACCATCATTTGTTTGGTACACAAATAGCGAAACTCACATATTTCTTTTCTTGTAATTCCTTCATCTTGGTTTGATGTAATTCGACTACTCTCCACCACCTTTGCTTCACATTTGTTGATATCTGGCCTGTAATCTCTTTTATGGCCCCTATACATTCCGTTCCGCTTATCTACCAAGTCCTTAGCCGTCTCTGACAGAATTACAAAATCGTCGGCAAAGCGCGAAGTTTTATTTCTTTTCCCTGAACTTTAATTCTGTTTTTCCGTTCTCCTCGGTTGCTTCAGTAGTTTCTCCACAGACTGAAGAGCCTCGGGGATACGCTACAACCCTTTTTCACGTCTTTAACTATTTCTCCCCTTTCATGTCCCTCGACTCCTAAAACGGCAGTCTCGTCCCTGTACGAGTTATTCATAACTTTCCGCTCTTTGTATTTTATCCCTGCGACCTTTAGAATTTCAAGGACTGTTTTCAAGTAAATATTGTCAGAAGCTTTCTGTAAATTTAAGAATGATGAAATCGTAGGCTTGCCCTTCTTCGTTCTATCTTCTAAGATAAGTCGTAAAGGCTACCTGGTGCATCCCCAAATTCCTCCGGAGCTGATATTCCCTGAGATCGGGGTCTACCATTTTTTCCCATTCTTAGTTCGATAATTTTTATATACGCGAGCACCTTTTCGTACAGCTAACGTAGTACAGTAACCTTCACGAACATCCTCACTTGAGTTCCGATATCATTTTCCCTTTAAGAAGCGGTTTGACGAAATCATTTCTGGCTAATGCTAAGATGTTTCGCTAAGTCCACCTAGTTTCTGTTCCTTCCGAGATCTTTATAATTTTTCTTTCTCCTTTTTCGGTCTCGTGATGTGTATTTCATTTGGGTCTCCTAGTAGCGATACCCCCTTTACCGTAGAAGAATGATGACAAGTATTAGCCAAACAAATCCTGTAACATGCGTCACTTTTTGTAAGTGTGTTTAGGAAATGTAGCTATTGATAAAGAATTTAATACAGGTGGAAAACGGGAATCAGGAGAAGACACTCTGATTTTAAGATTTGCATCTGTCATATTTATGTATATACAGTGATCCATCGTAATTTTCTCGGAAAGAAGCTGTGACCATCATTAATCACTGCGTTACGTTTCTCAAGTAACAGTGAAATGTTTTGTGCAGTTCGTGTAACTGACCTGCCCCTAGTGGGTAAATACTGTGGCCGCCCACTGGAGGGTGATCCAGCTGCCCTGGAATGCACTTTGGCCACAGCAGGCGCTGCGCATTGTTTCCGCGTGCAGCCGCCAGGATTAATTTTAGCGCCACGGTGCAGCGCGCGCTCCCGGCTGCACTTCAGCCGTCGTCGCCGCTGGACGGCGTTCAACACCGTCAAGGATACAGGCCCGGCTGGCAGCGGGCTGCTTCCGCCATAGGCCAGACCCCGCGTCCTAGACGCCGTCTCCAGTTACACGGCGAGTTCTGGCCATTCTCCTGTCCCTGCCGACACGTGAAACTTCGTACTTGTTCCCGTCGCAAACATTTGCAAAACAACAGGCACTGACCTTTGGCATACTCTGGCCTGTTCCAAATTTAAGTGTCGGGAGGTCACTGTCAGATCCGTGTGAAAGATGTGATTCAATTTTCGTTGTTGATTGTTCTGCGTGCCTCACTGCTCTACGGAGGATCCGGTTAGATTCATGGAGCGCCAGAGTTCGAGATCAATCTCCGCGATAATATGCGTTTCCAGTTCTTGGAGGGAACCTAACCCTTGTGGGCTCTTGCTTGAGACGTTCATGTTAGCCCTATCCTTTTGATAATCATCTCTGGTGTCGGTCTGGAACAAATCACAATGTAATATTATCCCGTGGGTCTCAGAAATTCCCCAACCTGTACCTGCGACTCAAAATCAGAACGTATTACGAATCACCTGTAGTTTTTGTGTGAGCAGTACTTAGATGAAAAAATCATTTTCTAAAAGAGGCTAGGCAACTTGTAACAATGATTTGCCTCTAACGCCAACGTCATTTTTCATTACGAAATACAACTTATAGAGTCATCGTGGACATTTTAAGAGGTATAGTTTGCACAATTGGGTGCCTGGTGTTATGAAGAGCTTCTGTACCACCACACGGACTGCCACGTGGTAGCGTCTTATCTGCTTATCACAGAAAGAGGGATTGGGGGGGGGGGGGGGGGGAGGGCAGGGAAGGAGAATGGGAGTATACGAGCGTCCAACTGTTGGTTGAAGTAGAAGAGAGACAAACAGTCGTATAAACAGAATACTACGTCGCAACATCACTTCAGAACAAATTAGTAATCTAAAACAATTGTATTTATTGCCAATTTTCCCGGCATTATCCGGTGTATTACTCTGATCCATTATGAGCTATTGTGTACTCTGTATTTCTTTACTCATTTTTTAAATTGAGAGGTCTCCCACTTGGATAATAAGGTGCTGGCTGCATTTTATGTACATCAGTTGGCAATAAAAAGTAAAAATATGTACGACACGAATGGAAGAATGGACGAGTGGCGAGCGACGAGATCTTCTTCGATAAACTGTTTTATAAGCAACAGATTGCTGCTTGTAGGAAACAGAAGCAAACGGAACATCACTTAACTGACTCCTATGAAGAACAGCGTTAAAAAACAACATCGTAAATGAATCATGTCCAATAGTCATAGTAGGTAGTTTTCCATCACAATACCTTTCTTCTACTTCAACCAACAGTTGGACGCTCGTTTACTCTCATTCTCTTTCCCTCCCCCCCCCCCCTACCCCCTCCCTCCTCTCTCTCTCTCTCTCTCTCTCTCTCTCTCTCACACACACACACACACACACACACACACACACACACACACACACACACTTACACCTTTCCCGCTAGGATGCTGGGATAGTATGAGATATCGAAAAATAGTAAAAAAGGGCACCTCGTTTTCTATTGTCTTCAAGTAGAGGGGAGAGTGATAGGGATGTCATACGCGAGCTAGGGTGGCACTAACTGAAAGGCCTTTTTCATTGTGCCAGATATTTTTACGAAATTTAAATCACCTGCTTCTTCCTCCGAATTCGAAAATATGTTACGTAGCCGCACCAAAATTGAGACAAATGACCATGGTAATAAAGAGAGAGAAATGAATTCTTGGGTGGAAAGATATAAATGTTTATTTTTCTCATGTACTTTTCGGGATAGAAGGCTGGAGAAATAGTCTGAAAGTGAGTCTATGAACCCTTCGCCCCTAACAAATGTAAATTTCAGAGTAATAGTATAGATGTAGAAGCATCTACCGCGAAGGCTTAGTTATAAACACCCAACAATGATTGGAAGATGAAGTATAGCACATGCAATTACTTTCCTGTTAATTTCTTAGATTTAGATCAGATTCATCACATATTTCACTTTTTATATGAAATAGGGTAATGGAAAAGAAAACGAAAAGGTTGGTGGGAAACTAGTGACTTGCAGCCACACAGTACACAGTCGAAATTCAATACCGAAAGTTGAAAATTTGAACTACAGCGGGACTCGAACCCAGATTTATCGTTTCTCACGAGCGGTAGCCTTAACCACTTCGGCCATCCGAACACGTTGCCCGACCGATTGAAATTTCCCAACTCCTCGCAAGCTACAGTGCAGCGTCCCTCGTTCATTAACCCCTTACTCGCAAACTGTTGATTCCCATAGGAGTTCGGACGATATTAGTGCACCGGCACATCCGCACTGAAGGAAATATCAAGGGTTCGTCATCCTATCACAGAAGCTGTGATAATTGTGGGTATCTTATTCAGGCAGTCCTGCCGTTTCTTGGTGTTCCCACTCGCACTTAATTAATGTTTCATCTGCTGGACCTAAGTGCGTGCGGTGACTGCATGTTTCGTGCACGGTAATGGAGATGGTACTCGGAGGCGGCTTGTCGGGAGAGTATATATAGGAGTGAGTGCGAGGGAACGTTGTTTACGGGTTGGCGCGCCGCAGATGGGTCCCCGGCGCCGGCGCCAAGGCCCTCGGTCGCTGCTTTGCATTGCATAGTGCCCCGCTCAGCGGAATGGCAGTGACCAAGGCTGTTCGCTCTGGCATCACCGCTTACTACTGGCAACCAGGCAACCAGCAACAGTGGATACAACTGGAAGACGCCACAAGGCGACATCCTCCTAAATAGCTTAGTGCCTCCGCAATTACCCCAGAGCAATACCTCTCTCGCACCTAGACTCTTTCTTTCTTTCTTTCGCTTACGCCATAGTCCCGCAGCGATCGCAGCGTCGGCGTGGTTACAACGGATTTGGCAGTGTTAGTGTTAGGGATGGCCGAATGCCCTTCATGCCGCCACCCCGCCCCCCCCCCCCCCCCCCCCCCCCCAGGACGGAATCAGTGCTCCCATACTGTCTGCGTCTACTGAAATAGAGCGGACGTGTTTCAAATTGCTGCGACGCGTGTAACTGAGGCGAACGTGGGGACCAGCCCAGTATTCACCTAGTGGGATGTGGAAAACCGCAAAAACCACATCCAGGCTAGCTGGCACACCGGCCCTAGTCGTTAGTCCGCCGGGCGGATTCGATCCAGGAAACAGCGCGTGAGCGCTCTCGGTTACCCTGGTGGGTTCTCACACCTAGACCCTAACATCGCTCAAATGAAACTATATGGTTCCTGAGAACTTTTCAAATGTCAAACATCTATTATGTGTGTACGTGGACTGAAACTCGAATGAAAATCGGTACCATTGCCGGGATTCGAACGCTGGTCTCTTGCTTCGTTCGATGCTGAGGCGCTATTCAAATACAGTTGGAGCGCATCTATAATGCTGTTCGAGCTTAGGGGGGAATATCTGTTGGTCTGAGCCTTGAATGGGTATTTGGATTGAGAAGGGAGACGTGCTACAATGCCCGGCTGGCGTAGTGATTAGCTCTCGTGCCTAGTGAGGAGGAGACCCCGGTTCGAATTCCAGCCTTGGTGCAAATTTTCATTCGTCGCTTCATTCTGCTTATATAAACCTGTTGTTGTGGTCTTCAGTTCAGAGACTGGTTTGATGCAACTCTCCATGCTACTCTATCCTGTGCAAGCTTTTTCATCTCCCAGTACCTACTGCAACCTACATCCTTCTGAATCTGCTTGGTGTATTCATCTCTTGATCTCCCTCAACGACTTTTACCCTCCGCGCTGCCCTCAAATACTAAATTGGTGATCCCTTGATGCCTCAGAATATGCCCTACCAACCGATTCCTTCTTCTAGTCAAGTTGTGCCACAAATTTCCCTTCTCCACAATTCTGTTCAATACCTCCTCATTAGTTATGTGATCTACCCATCTAACATTCAGCGTTCTTCTGCAGCACCACATTTCGAAAGCTTTCATTCTCTTCTTGTCCAAACTATTTATCGTCCACGTTTCACTTCCATAAATGGCTACACTCCATACAAATACTTTCAGAAACGACTTACTGGCACTTAAATCTATGCTCGATGTTAACAAATTTCTTTTCTTCAGAAACGCTTTCCTTGCCATTGCCAGTCTACATTTTATATCCTCTCTACTTCGACCATTATCTGTCATTTTTCTCCCCAAATAGCAAAACTCATCTACTATTTTAAGTATCTCATTTCCAAATCTAATACCCTGAGCATCACCCGATTTAATTCGACTACATTCCATTATCCTCGTTTTGCTTTTGTTATTGTTCTTCCAAGACACTGTCCATTCCATTCAGCTGCTCTTCCAGGTCCTTTGCTGTCTCTGACAAAATTACAATGTCATCGGTGAACCTCAAAGTTTTTATTTCTTCTCCATGGATTTTAATACCTACTCCGAACTTTTCTTTTGTTTCCTTTACTGCTTGCTCAATATACAGATTGAATAACATCGGGAAGAGGCTGCAACCCTGTCTTACTCCCTTCCTAACCACTGCTTCCCTTTCATGTCCCTCGAGTCTTATAACTGCCATATGGTTTCTGTACAAATTGTAAATAGCGTTTGGCTCCCTGTATTTTACCCGTGCCACCTTCAGAATTTGAATGAGAGTATTCCAGACAGCACTGTCAAAAGCTTTCTCTAAGTCTACAATTGCTGGAAACGTTGGTTTGCCTTTCCTTCATCTAATTTCTAAGATAAATCGTAGGGTCAGTATTGCCTCACATGTTCCAACATTTCTACGGAATCCAAACTTATCTTCCCCGAGGTCGGCTTCTACCAGTTTTTTCCATTCGTCTGTAAAATTCGTGTTAGTACATAAACCTAACATCGCTTTTTAGAAGCACACGCTTCGCCTATGAGTAGTGATCTTGGTACCGTATAGATACGCAGGGCAAAGAACTTTCACATAAGGGGGCAAGATTTGCTACGGAAATCCTCAGAGAGTTCGAACTATAATAAATTTCCCTGAAACAGAAAAGTTTCTGTCCATAAATTAGCACGCACTTAGAAAGAAACGATCTTGCGAAACCCAGCTTGCCCTTTTCTCACACCATACAAAAAATGGATGAAGGGGAACAGGATACCACATTCCTAGATTTTCAGAAAACGTTTGGCACAGTTCGACGCCACAGACGAAATCACTAGCATACGGAATAGGTCCTCGGATACATGAATGGTTCAAATGGCTCTGAGCGCTATGGGACTTAACATCTATGGTCATCAGTCCCCTAGAACTTAGAACTACTTAAACCTAACTAACCTAAGGACATCACACAACACTCAGTCATCACGAGGCGGAGAAAATCCCTGACCCCGCCGGGAATCGAACCGGGGAGATACGTGAATGGCTTGACGACTTATTGAATGCAGTTGGAAAAACAGTAAGTAAACTTATTCTTTAAGTAATCGCTGTAACTGGTACTACATTTATCCTACTGTGAGACAAGGCGGTCAATGCCTTCGTGGAAAAACTTTTGCGCTTGACTACGTAGCCATGATTGTACCAAAACTTGCACCTCTTCGCCCGAAGCAAATCGACGGACATGTGTTGGCAAGGTTGTTTCGAGTGCACTGCAGAAGTTTCTCTGGGAATCCGTGACACATCCTCCATACCGTCTCGATCTCTCCCTGCCCGATTTTCATATTTCTGGAGCCCTGAAGAAAGACATTCGTGGCCGTCGATATGCTTCGAACGGAGAGGTGCAGGTGTGGGTCCGATCATTATTCGGAAGTTCATCGCAGATATTATTCCGTGGAGTCATTGACCGTCTTTTCTCACAGTTAGAGCGATTACTTTTGAAATAATAAACAGTGTACTTACAGTGTTTCCCGTTTGTCTCGTTTTCATTAGATGGCCCCGTGTAATAGAACTCAGTGCGTTGTCATGGACGCCGAGTGTTTATCAGAGACAAGGGAAAACGGCAGGAGTTCCCCAGGGAAGTGTGGTAGGACAGCTGTTGTTCTCTCTATGCATAAATGGTCTGAAGGATAGCGTGAGCAGCAGTCTATGAGTGTTCCTTGATGGCTTTGTGGTGTACAGCAGTCTCGTCGCTGACTGACTGTAGAAAGGCTACAAGATGAGTTGCACAGAATCTCTATTTGGGTGGCAAATAGTAGTGCGACAATGTTTCTGCATGCGTTAGTGCTCTGTGTTCCCATGTCTCGTCATATGAGGGCACGACAAACATTGCTGGACAAGACCGTTTTGGTGGTCCAGGTGTTACGGTGTGAGGGAGGCATAATGTTGCATGGAAGCACTGATCTGAAAAATCTTTGAACACGGTACACCCGCTCGTCGACGTCACTGTGACGCTGTACTTCTTCCTCCGTGTGCGTCTTTCCAGTGATGCACTCAGCCCTGACTTCGTTTTTATGGATGAGTGCGCGCGACCGCATCTATCTGCGCAGGAAGAGGTGCGCTTGGGACGAGGATATTCCCTCGATGTAAATCCCATTGAGCACGTGTGGGTTGCGTTTGGGATACGTATTGCCGCATGACCTCAGGTACCAACGACCATCGAGCAGTTCTCAACAGTCCTGGTTGGAGGAATGAAACGCCCTATCACAGAAGACGTTACCAATCTTATGGCCAGCATGGGAGAACGTTGGTTAGCAAACGCTGCCTTCCGTGGTGATCACGCATCCCGTTAAAAACCATGTCCCGCCTTTTGTAACGTCCAGGGTCCCCTCATGAATCTCGGTGACTTCATTGTAATTATTGTCTTTGGACGAAAGGCTGATTTCTGCTCGTCTCATTGCGAATTGCATTGAGATACCTCTTCTGTGCTATACGGTGGCAGATCTTTCTATATGTGCACAAAGTTTCATCGAGCTATATTACTTGGTGGTGACACATCATGTGAAAGTTATGGCCGGCCTTAACTTTCGCTCACCAGTTTATTCGGAAGAAGTTCTTGACACTGTTTGGAGTGTGACCTTATATGAAAGTGAAAGATCTACATTTACATCACACTCCGCAAGCCATCTAATGGTGTGTGGCGGAGGATGCTTTCGGTACCGCTATCTGATCTTCTACCCTGTTCCACTTGCGAATAGTGCGTGAGAAGAGTGACTGTCGCCGAGCCTCTGTATTGGCTCTAATTTCTCGATTTTTCTGCTCGTAGTCAATACGCGAGATGTATGTGGCGGAAGGTAATACGTTGCCCGACTCCTCCTGAAAAGTACTGTCCCGAAATTTCAATAGTAATCATGCACAACGCCTCTCTTGTAACGTCCGCCAGAGGAGTATGTTTAGCATCTCCGTAACGCTCTCTCGACAGGGAACGATCACATGACGAAACGCACCGTTCTTCGTTGGATCTTCTCCATCTCCTTTAACAGCCTTACCTGATAGGGATCCCAGATAGATGAACAATACTCAAGAATCGGGTGAACAAGTGTCTTATAAGCCACTACTTTTATGGATGAGTTACATTTCCTGAGTCTGGTGTCTGCTTCCCCCACTATCTGTTTTATATGGTCATTCCGCTTAAGATCGCACTGGATAGTTACACCCAGATATTTTACGGCAGACGCTGTCTCCAGCTGTTTGTCTTCAATAGTGTAGCTGTACAGTAGTGAATCTCTTTTCCTATGTATGCGCAATATTTTACATTTATTTACATTCAGTGTCAGTTGCCAGAGTCTGCGCCATTCATCGATTCTATGCAGTTCGTTCTGCAAATTCTTACTATCTTCTGGCGTTGCTACTTTGGTATAAACAACTACATCATCTGCGAATAGCCTTAAAGAGCATCCGACGCTTTCTGCTTGATCATTTATATATATTGTGAACAGCAACGGTCCTATCAACCTTCCCCGTGGTACTATGGATATTACCTTCACATCTGTCGATTTAGTTCCGTTAAGAGCGATGTGTTGAGTTATATCTGCAAGAAGAATGTAATCGCAAGTCTGCTCTGATACTCCGTAAGGTCGTATTTTTTTCATTAAACGGCAATGCGGTACGGAGTCAAATGCCCTACTGAAATCAAGGAACACGGCGTCAGCCTGAGCGCCGTTGTCCACTGCGCTGTGAATCTCATGGAGGAACAGGGCGAGCTGAGTTTCGCGGAATCTCTGTTTGCGAAATCCATGTTGATTTTTATAGAGGAGATGTTGATTTTCCAAAAACGTTACAATTCTTGAGTGTAAAGATGGCCTATAAAAACTGCTGCCAAGAAGAGAACAGAAGCTCTTGAAATATGGTATTAGAGAAGAATGCTAGAAAGTTAGATGAGTAGATCGGATAAACTTTGAAGAGGTACTGAACTGAATTGAGGGTATAAGGGCACGTTGATAGGAAACATCGAGCATCAAGAACTAGTTAAGCGGTAATGGGTTGATGTTAAGAGAGAAAAAATTGTAAAGGAATAACATGGTATGATTACAGTACGCAGTTTCAGGAGGATGTTGGCTACCGTAGTTACGTAGAGGTTGAGCGATGTAGAGATACGCAGGATAGAATAGGGTGGAGAACTGTATCGAACCATACTGAAGATTATAACTATTCAAAGAGCGCTAAGGAAGATAAAAATAATGAGGATCAAGTTCCAACTCATCGAAATCTAATTTGGAGTGCAGTAGAAAGGGTTCGAGCGATGCGTGACTCACAGAACTAGCTGCCGCTGCAGGTGATCTGAATTTTGCATTCGTCTAGGTAGCTGGTCATGTGAATTCCTGCAAGACATCACAAAACATCGGAATGTGAGATATTGCAGAAATGTTGAGAGATTACTTTTAGTTTAGACGTGACTGTGAGGTCACATTTCATTGTTTTGATGGAGACGTTTAGTTTGGATTAGATTCAACAGCATTTCCTAGACCTCACATCACAGCTGCAGCTCTTAGTACAGCATGTTTTGTCATCCCACAGTCATAAATTGTTGCGGTCTAGTGTCGCACATAAGGTTATGTTTACTTTGGCCGGCCGGAGTGGCCGTGCGGTTCTAGGCGCTGCAGTCTGGAACCGAGCGACCGCTACGGTCGCAGGTTCGAATCCTGCCTCGGACATGGATGTGTGTGATGTCCTTAGGTTAGTTAGGTTTAATTAGTTCTAAGTTCTAGGCGACTGATGACCTCAGAAGTTAAGTCGCATAGTGCTCAGAGGCATTTTGTTTACTTTGTAGAATTAAGCTAAGTGTCAGGAATAAAAGATTATATTATCAAATAAAAACTATTGATTCCAATAGAATATAGCTTCCTTCGTCTTAAAAGAAAACACTATTGCAAGAAAAAAAAGAAATGTAGACTGCACAGCCTATAATCTAATATTTGGTTTTCATATGTAATTAACTATATGTGAATCTTTATTGCGAACGTGAAAACACATTTCCGCTTCAACTTTCAGGCGATGCGTGAGATGTTGGGGTTCTGTATGCACTAGACGAACGTTAAGACAGTTTCTTGCGATAGATATTGCAGACTTCGTTTGATTTTGTCTTTATGATTTGAGGAAGCTGAAAAACGTCTCCTTTTCGAGAGGCAGGGCTGCAGCCAACAGGTTTAGTGAGGTACATGGCAGGCTACAAGCTGCCATAACGCCGTAGTTACGTTGCTCCCGCCGTTGTAAGTGCTAACCTTGGGCGGCGCTGACTCACTGTTGACAGCCAACGTTATGATCCTACTAACTGTAGGCCCGTTACTCATGTGTAATAAACTTACGGAAAACCATTAGAGCTTAATCACTTAGCTCCGTATCGTTCGTACGTACGTAATGTTTGTTTAGAATCTTAATTTACTGCGACGCGGAAACCGGGTAGCCACTAAAATACAGGGTTTTGTGGAACAAGAGTTCCATTCCCTGACAGTCTTGATGTCGATGTTCATACACATGCTAGTACAAACACATGAAGCAGAAATGCCATGTGTCAATCCATGCATTACAACACGAATATGAAAGTAAGTTCTATAGAAGTTATAGAATTTATTACAAACATTTCATCAGTATCATTAAATGTCAGTTAATAATGCATCACCAATATACACCTTCAATAAATAGTATACTAACTTTAACAGAAGACAAATATCATATGATGAAGTGCTAGAGTATTGAATGATGTAATGGTTAATGGAGCTGAAGGATGTGGGTCGCATCTATTTTTTTCTTTCCTCTTGGCGTTGTCAACACATACTCATGACTGTAGTAAAAGTACGTTCTGCAATATTCTATGTTATTTACATTTCCTTCTGGTTAGAGAGCGCAGGATGAAATAATTACTTGGCGATTTCCAAGTGTTTAGTAGACAGGAACATAAGAGGTCAGCAAAAACTGCTGCGAGTGAAACGAGAAGCAATAACATACAAATTCTTCCACCTCACAAACATTTCACTGTTTATTTCCAAATATTTGGCGATTTCCGAGTTTGTGATTATGCGAAAACCAAAGAAGACAGTTTTAATTGCTGCGATAAATATCTGGATCTTCATTTCTAATTATGTGGTGATTCCCGAGTGTGTGGTTAGAGAGAAACCTAAAAGGACAGTTTTAATTGCTCCAAGTGAAACGACCAGCAGTAAAATCCAAATTCCTTCTTTTAACAAATGACGTCACGTTTGCAGCAAGTCTTGTGAAATGAGTGTTACCCGGTTGGATTCTTTGGTGGCTACCCGCCCGTCCGTCGGCCGCTGCTACTGACCAGCTACTCAGTTCACTGATTGTTTAGCTGTAGCGTCGCCATATTACTGATAGCAATCTTTCTGTAACAGTTTACAATTCCCAGTAGTACAAAAACACACCGTCTCCTATTTCGGACAGGGGCTGCACCTTCTCAGTTGCCTTTACAATGTCGTATGCCAACATGCCGATTCCGCGTGAACTCTTTGAGTGTTAGAATTAAAGACGGCTGATATACAGTACTGGCCATTAAAATTGCTACACCAAGAAGAAATGATGATAAACGGGTATTAATCGGACAAATATGTAATACTAGAACTGAGATGTGATTACATTTTCACGCAATTGGGATGCATAGATCCTGCGAAATGAGTACCCAAAACAACCACCTCTGCCCGTAATAACGGCCTTGATACGCCTGGGCATTGAGTCAAACAGAGCGTGTAAGGCGTGTACAGGTACAGCTGCTCATGCAGCTTCAACACGATACCACAGTTCATCAAGAGTAGTGACTGGCGAATTGTAACGGAACCAGTTGCTCGGCCACCATTGACCAGGCGATTTCAATTGTGGAGAGATCTGGAGAATGTGCTGGCCAGGGCAGACGTAGAACATTTTCTGTACCCAGAAATGCCCGTACAGGATCAGCAACATGCAGTCGTGCATTATCCTGCTGAAATGTACTGTTTCGCAGAGACCGAAGGAAGGGCAGAGCCACGGGTCGTAACACATCTGAAATGTAACGTCCACTGTTCAAAGTGCCGTCAATGCGAACAAGAGGTGACCGAGACGTGTAACCAATGGCACCCCATCTATCACGCCGGGTGATAAGTCAGTATGGCGATGACGAATACACGCTTGCAATGTGCGCCAAACACGGATGCGAACATCATGATGCTATAAACAGGACCTGGATTCATCCGAAAAAATGACGTTTTGCCATTCGTGCACCCAGGTTCGTCGTTGAGAGCACCATCGCAGGCGCTCCTGTATATGATGCAGCGTCAAAGGTAAGCGCAGCCATGGTCTCCGAGCTGATAGTCCATGTTGCTGCAAACGTTGTCGAACTGTACGTGCACATGATTGTTGTCTTGCAAACGTCCTCATCTGTTGACTCAGGGATCGAGACGTGGCTGCGCGATCCGTTACAGTCATGCAGATAAGATGCATGTCGTCTCGACTGCTAGTGATACGAAGCCGTTGGATCCAGCACGGCGTTCCGTATTACCCTCTTGAATCCACCGATTTCATATTCTGCTAACAGTCATTGGATCTCGACCAACGCGAGCAGTAATGTCGCGATACGATAAACGGCAATCGCGATAAGCTACAATCCGACCTTTATCAAAGTTGGAAACGTGATGGTACGCATTTCTCCTCCTTACACGAGGCATCACAACAACGTTTCACCAGGCTATGCCGGTCAACTACTGTTTGTGTATGAGAAATCGGTTGGAAACTTTCCTCAACTCAGCACGTTGTAGGTGCCGCCACCGGTGCCAACCTTGTGTGAAATCTCTGAACAGCTAATCATTTGCATATCTCAGCATCTTCTTCCTCTCCGTTAAATTTCGCGTCTGTAGCACTTCATCTTAGTGGGTTAGCAATTTTAATGGCCAGTAGAGTATTTGGACCGCCATAACGTCGTAGGGTCAGTAAGGCATCGCGTACTAGTACACTTCCGGGAACCCAAGCTTATCTTAGCCGATATCGCCATTAAACGTCTAATTTAAACGTAGTGCCGGCCGCGGTGGTCTCGCGGTTCTAGGCGCGCAGTCCGGAACCGTGCGACTGCTACGGTCGCAGGTTCGAATCCTGCCTCGGGAATGGATGTGTGTGATGTCCTTAGGTTAGTTAGGTTTAAATAGTTCTAAGTTCTAGGGGACTAATGACCACAGCAGTTGAGTCCCATAGTGCTCAGAGCCATGTAAACGTAGTAGTGTGAGCACTACGCTAACTTCTGCTTAGTTTGAATTTTTGTCACCTAATTTTAGTTCAGTTCCTCTCCACTCCGTCGTCAAAATGAACGTCATTTCCCGCTGCAGCCTCAGCTCAAAATAGAATGCCCCGAGAGGAAACCTCGGCGTTAAGAGCTGCTGATAAGATAGCTGTGCCACGGCGCCTGCGTCATCTGCATATAAATTATGAATTCTGCATCTGACACAAAGGCACACTTGTGAAAGGATAGACGGGCATATTTCAACCAAGCGGGAATGCATTTATTTTGGGCTGTATAATCTGAATTACATTCACTGTAATGAAGTACTTGGGGATCAGATCAGTTAAAGTGTGGTTATATGAAACGATACTAGAGAAATTTGGTGAGAAATCCTGGACCAACAGCATAACGTCATACGAAATGAAAATTTGAAGCAGACTGGAGGCCTGGAGCCACATCTAGTCATTGCGATCATTCACTTTAAAATATTGGCCATACAATTACGCACTACTATCGCAAAAGATTCGTTTCTTTGCAATTGCAACGTTCTTTTATTGATTTCGTTGATGCCATTTCGTCTAATTTCATCTTCATTGATTTCAAACCAATTGTATCAAGCCATATCATTTTACTGAATTAAATAGAATTAATTAAGCTACATTGACCTGCTGCTTTCTAATTTATTCTCGACCCAATGACGACACCGAAGATCAACAAGTTCCTTTAAAAAATAGATGCGAAGATATTAAAAAATGTTAATGATTTTTTAAGTTAAATGTCGGAATCCCTTCCTTAACTGAAACTGAACGTTTAAAAATGTCAATAATTAAGTCACGAATGCTGTTGACACAAGCGTAAAATTTATTCGTGTTCTACACGGCGCTACAGAGAGAAAGAAAAATGTGGAAGTCTATGAAGTATCGTCGAGGACCCGTAGGGTAAATAAGAACAAGAATGTGAAATTTCAAGAGGGAGACCAGTTAAGGGAATATTAAAAAACAAGAAAAAACCCGTTAAGCAATTACACAGAGGCGAAAGAAATTAAACAGACGCTAAATAGATCTGAAAGTGTAAATGCTGGGATAATTCGAAAAGGGAAAAAATGTTGCTTGAAAATGTGGAATACTTTGAAGAGAAACTGAAAATCAGCTGAGACAAAAAATAGAGATTCGCAAAAACATCAACAAAAAAAGTGGCACAGCGAGTGAAAAAAAGTTAACAAACAGGACTTGTAACTGTGAAAGATGGGATAATGTTAGAACTTATGAAATACGGTAGTCAACCCTTAATACATGGCCGGCCGCGGTGGTCTCGCGGTTCTAGGCGCGCTGTCCGGAACCGTGCGACTGCTAAGGTCGCAGGTTCGAATCCTGCCTCGGGCATGGATGTGTGTGATGTCCTTAGGTTAGTTAGGTTTAAGTAGTTCTAAGTTCTAGGGGACTAATGACCGCAGCAGTTGAGTCCCATAGTGCTCAGAGCCATTTGAACCTTAATACATGAAATACATGCATTAATAAGTAACATAACACAAATTGAAAGCACTCCCGAGGATTGGAAAACTGAAGTAATATTGCCAGTATGTAAGACGGGAGAAAAGTTATCCGATAAGGACTTAAGAGACATAACATTAATGATTGCGACCTACAGCGATTGATAGGGTTACTGAATTTAAGGTTAAAAATTTGCTCGTCGGCGTTGGAACCAGTGCCTTTTTGTATGAAATAGAGACATTCAGACTAGTTGTTTGTCATTAGCTAAATAATGGAAAAAATCACGAAAATGACATAGATGTGCAATTTCTAGTTTCCGATTTTTAGCGTGTTTACAGGGAAGAATGTGTAAGGCATTAATAGATTTTGGTATCCTAGACGAATTAAGAAGACTAGTTGGGATGACAGCGATTGACCAAAAGGCATTACTCTTACAGGGAGCTAACATCCTTAAGCAAATATGGGAAGTAATGGAGCAGCCCACTGTAAATGGAAATAAGACAAAGTAGATATTATGTCGACTTACAAGACCAGAACAACACGAAATCACAGAAAGGCCTCTAAATGCTTTATTAAATACGACAGCTGCTTTAGATATACAGCTGTCTATTTAAACAGTGATGATACAATGTTTTACCGAATGTGTAGTAGCAAGAAATAAATACTATTTTTCAAACTCAAATGTATTGCATAAAGAAAAGATATGGTCACATTTATGAATCGCAGAGATTACACTGGCAAGACGATACAGAGAGGATGGGAGATGAAAGAATATCGTCCCACCAGAAGGAAAGAACGACTTAGAACGAGATAGGAAGACAAAGTTGGTTGGTTGGTTGGTTGGTTGGTTTGAGGAAGGAGACCAGACAGTGTGGTCATCGGTCTCATCGGATAATGGAAGGTTGGGGAAGGAAGGTGGCCGTGCCCTTTCAAAGGAACCATCCCGGCATTTACCTGGATCGATTTAGATTGTTTTTGTCCACTGTAGTTTAATCATACGCCATAAATGATTGTCCTTGTTTTATTGATAAGTAGTAGTTCTGAAAATTCTGTAGGCCACAGTGGTGTCTCAATTCAAATTTCAGAATGTTTGTTCCAAGACTGCAACAGCGGTGTTGTGAATATGCACGTTCAAGCTGCAGCTCCACTTCATCCAAAAAAGAGTCTCTGTTTGGTGCGCCATCAGAGCACAATGCACTATTTGTCTCATTTTTATTGAGGAGCCTGCCTCAGAAGACAAATACCGACAAGTTCAAAATGGTTAAGATGGCTCTGAGCACTATGAGACTTAACATCTGAGGTCATCACTCCCCTAGAACTTAGAATGACTTAAAGTTAACTAACCTAAGGACATCACACACATCCATGCTCGAGGCAGGATTCGAACCTGCGATCGCAGCGGCCCCAGACTGTAGCGCCTAGAAGCGTTCGGCCACTCCGGTCGGCTGATCATCAAGGGCTGTGTGCGAAATAACAAAGTAATACGTTCTGTAACACTGAAACTTACCATGTCACCACACGACGAAAATACAGAAATTTCGATTGTACGGTTGCAAGTCTCGCAGTGATAGAAACCAGCGACGTCAGAACCGCCACGTAAGAACTGCACCGTCAAGACCGACGAACCGCAGCTACGATTTGTCACTGGTCCGAGAGGACTCAGTAGTAAGATCGTGGTCTCTGAAATAAATGATGCGTTTAGAAGCCCAAAGAGTGTCCTTCATTACCTGTAGTCGTGCTGCACAATCCAGTCACAGTCTGCAACACTACTTGTTTGTAGATAAGAGCTTTCTTTGTACTAGCACGTTCCCCCAATGGTCTGATAAATTCCCTGGTAAAATGAGTGACAAAAGGAAGAACACTATGACAAAGGTACTGTTAACGCTCGGTTTTATTCCATCAACTGAAGTGTAATCGACGTGGTTAGTGGCTCCAGGTGAGGAAGGCGACAGTATGAAGTGAAGAACTCCCCGTGAAACAGTCGGCTTGGTGGCAGGCACAGAGCTGGTTATCACATTGCAAGGCAGCGGCGAGAGTTGAATGTCTTTCGGGGGCCCCGACTAGGCAATGGCAGCTGATTTTGTCGCAGCGTAAACAAGCGGCAGCGATAGAAGCGGCCTATCGCCGCGTCACGCCTTCCGTGGATTATTTCTAGAGCCTTTCCGCCTCGGTGCGTTGCGTAAGCACGCCGCCACCGGATCGCTTTAAATGGTGTGCGGCAGATCACAGAGAGCTTTCCAATGTAGTTATGAGTGCTTGTATTATCCCCGCAGAACTTTGTAGACTTCTCTCACGTACTCGGGATAACATCTACATACATACTCCGCAATCCACCATATGGTGGAGGGTACCTCTCCCTGTTCCACTTCCAAACAGAACGAGGGAAAAATGACTGCCTATATGCCTCTGTACGAGCCCTAATCCCTCCTATCTTATCTTTGTGGTCTTTCCGCGAAATGTAAGTTGGTGGCAGTAAAATTGTACTGCAGTCAGCCTCAAATACTGGTTCTCTAAATTTCCTCAGTAGCGATTCACGAAAAGAATGCCTCCTTTCCTCTAGAGACTCCCACCCGAGTTCCTGATGCATTTCCGTAACACTCGCGTGATGATCAAACCTAACAGTAACAAATCTAGCAGCCCGCCTCTGAATCACTTCTATGTCCTCCCTCAATCCGAACTCATAGGGATCCCAAACGCTCGAGCAGTACTCAAGAATAGGTCGTATAGGTCGTATTGGTGTTTAATAAGCGGTCTCCTTTACAGATGAACCACATCGTCCCAAAATTCTACCAATGAAGCGAAGACGACTATCCGCCTTCCCCACAACTACCATTACATGCTTGTACCACTTCATATCGCTCTGCAATGTCTCGCCCAAACAATTAATAGACGTGACTGTGTCAAGCGCTACACTACTAATGGAGTATTCATATATTACGGGATTCTTTTTCCTATTCATCTGCATTGATTTACATTTATCTATATTTAGAGTTAGCTGCCATTCTTTACACCAATCGCAAATCCTGTCCAAGTAATCTTGTATCCTCCTACAGTCACTCAACGACGACACCTTCCCGTACACCACAGCATCATTAGCAAACAGTCGCACATTGCTGTTCACCGTATCTAAAAGATCGTTTATGTAGATAGAAACCAACAGCGGACCTACCACACTTCCCTGGGGCACTCACCATCGAGGACAACGTACTGGGTTCTATTACTGAACACTTTCAACACTGCCCTCTTTACACCCGGCATTTGGCTGTGAACTGGCATATTTAATGAATGTTTGAAATTAGATTGCAAAGAACAGGAAATCGATAGGAATATGGTTCTTGCATCATTTAAAAGGAAAAAGTAAGAGTTTTACATGATAGTGAGTTTATTTTACAATATAAAATACAAATGAGTGTTATAATTAAAAAAGAAAACACAAAAATGTCGTGGATAAAAAAGTTTTACATGATCTCTCTCTTGAGTAATGCCATTATTACTGAATCTAAATTTAAAACAAAATATCACTTGACTGTCTAACTGCCGGTACCTGTAAACTAGAATATTTTAATAGTTCAGATGTAGTTAGCCTTCGTGTGAAAATCCTGGAAACACTGTGGAACGCAAAGGCCAACGCCATAGTCCTTGCACCACCATCTACTTCCTTCCCCCTGTCTGAACATACTTTGCCGTACCTGGTAGTATTCACCTTGTTTGCAGTGGGTGGGACCTTCACTGGAAAGTGCCTTGCAAACGTCCTCTCAATTTGTGAGGATGAAGCGGCTTGTTGCTGAAAAATATTTCCGCCCTTTTCAGCCAATTTCGTCCCCACTCTGTGAATAAAGTCTACTAGGAATACATTCTACCTTGTGTTCTCTTTATATGAAATAAAGCTGTTGACAGTTGACACTTCAGACAAGTGGAAAAACAGGTTTTACCACCACTCAAAGTTTTTCGGGCAAACGGGCTCTTCACTTTATGAACAATTGAGCCATATACATACCTGAATCGTCACTTGTACTTTCGTCTGGAGAGTACGAATCTCCTTTGTCAGAATCATCAACTTCAGATCCTTCATCTCCATAAAGAATGTCTAAGATCTCTGCCTCCGTCAACTCGCTGCGCGATATTTTCACGATCGTAACACCCGTGAATTAACTGCAGGTAACTTCGACTTTGCAGTGCTCACAGCCGCTCCCAGGATGAGATAGCCGATAAGTGCTTGCCTCTTGCGGAAGAAGAACGAAATACGTCCACATTAGTTGACGAAACTGCTTCGGAGACGCGCTAAACGCGCTTACGGAGCCAAATGAAGGCTCACCCGTACGGCATACGGGCGGCGTCGCCAACGTCAGGGCGACCGCGCCCGTATGACGTACGGGCACCGTGCTGTAAGTGTTACGAAGTCTTCGAGCCACTCACATATTTGTGAACCAATCCCATATGCTCGTACCTTAGTTAGGAGTCTGCAGTGGGGCACGGAGTCAAACGTTTTCCGGAAGTCAAGGAATATGGCATCCGTCTGATACCCTTCATCCATAGTTCGCAAGGTATCATGTGAAAAAAGGGCGAGTTGCGTTTCGCAGGAGCGATGCTTTCTACAGCCGTGCTGATGCATGGACAGCAACTTCTCTGTCTCAAGGAAATTCATTATATTCGAACTGAGAACATGTTCGAGAATCCTGCAACAAGCCAATGTTAAGGATATTGGTATGTAATTTTGAGGATGCGTCCTTCTACCCTTCTTGTATACAGGCGTCACCTGCGCTTTTTTCCAGTCGCTCGGGACTTTACGTTGGGCAAGAGATTCGCGATAAATGCAAGCTAAGTAAGGAGCCAATGCAGTAGAGTACTCTCTGTAAAACCGAACTGGAATACCATCAAGAGCGTGGGGCAGCGGAGAGGGTAGGCTCCAAACTTCCCAACTATTCTTCGCACGCGGTTCTCTGTGAGTTCCAAGCGACTGTCAGTTTTTTTTATTCCAGCGTTAGGCGAGGTGATGTCGATTTTCATCCCTGCAGTGTCAGCTTCAGACACAGCAATCGTCGCACTGGGACGATGAGTATCCGCTATATCTTCAGTGCAAGCTCATAGACGTGCCTCCTAATCTCGTGTCAGACCTCATTTTGCCCAACATAGTCCAGCAGCTACACATGGCAATGACTGAATAAGTCGTTGGAAGACCCCTACAGAAATATTAAGTCAGGCTGCTTCTATAGCCGTCCATAACTGCCTTTGTAGGGTTTTTTTGCACGAACTGACCTGTTGATTATGTCCCATAAATGTTCGATTGGTTCATTCGAACAACTGTGGCCCGACGACATGGCCCATTGTCACCCGTAAAAATTCCATCGTTTTTTGGGAAGATGAAGTCAACGAATCGCTGCAAATGGTCTCCAAGCAGATGAACGCAATCGTTTATAGTCGGTGATTGGTTCAGTTGGACCAGAGGACCCAACCCATTCCGTGTAAACGCAACCCAGCACCAGACTGCACCGTGTCTTGTTGACAACTTGGGTCCGAGGCCTCGCGAGGTCTGCGCCACACTCGAACCCTACCATCAACTCTTACCGACTGAAATCGGGACTCATCTGACGGGGCCACGATTTTCCAATCGTCTAGGATCCAACCACATGGCCACGAGACCGGGAGAGCCGTTGTCGTGCTGTTAACAAAGGTTCTCTTGTCGTTCGTCTGCTGCCATAGCCCATTACCACCAAATTCACCACAGTGTCCTAATGGTACGTTTGTCTCACGTCTCACGTTGATTTCTGCGTTTGTTTCTCTGAATATTACTTGTCTGTTGGCACCGACAATTCTTCGCAAACGCCGCTGCTCTCGGCCGTCCGCGACTGCGTTGTCCGTGGTGTGAGGTAAGGCCTGAAATTCGCTATTCTCGGTACACTTGTGACGCTGTGGATCTCCGAATTTTGAATTTCCTAATCCGAAATGGAATGTCCCCTTATGCACGCAGTATTACATGTGCATATCGGTATCAGATGACTTTTGTCACGTAAGTGTAACGGTTGGCGTGATTCATAAAAGATACGACTTCTGGCGTCAACGTGCACAGTTAAGGCGAAACACTATTACCAGCACCATCTGGAACGGAAAGCGGGAGCAATTCTGCGTGGCATGGATTCGAAAATCCCGTAGTTACTTTCCGAACGTATGTGGCAGCAGATGTTACCTCACTGGTCACGCAATTCCCGTAAATTACTGGCTTCTTGTTTATGCGAGCGGAGCTGGCGATGAGTAGCATGCCAGCTGTGTGCCGTCGACTTCAGTTCAGGCGAATTTGGTAGCCAAGACATCAACTTGAGTCCACTCTCATGCTTCTGAAACCACTGTAGCACGATTCTGGCCCTGTGACACGGACAATTATGCCTTCGGGGAATAACATAATACTGCCCCCCCCCCCCCCCCCCCCTCCCGGCTGCGTCGTCCTGTTTTGAGGCATGGACGTCCAAGACCTTAACGACAACTAGTGATTTCACCGTCGCTGAAATCATTTTCAATAGAATCTCACGATGCGGCACGCAGACACCGACCGTTACGCCATTTCCCAGGTGCCCGTTTCCAGGCGTCGAGCTTTAACAATCTGCTCTTTGTCAAACTCGTTTGCGTCAGTGAATCTCCACATTTGCGGCCAGTGTCGTCGCTAGAATGGTACCTATTCGTCGCAGCTCCGCTTATATACTTCCCTCACTGCCTTACGTGCCCGAAACGCCAACAGGCGGCGTGTAATCTTGCTGTAGGCAATGGTTATAATGCTTTGCCTCGTCACTGTAGGTTCACGAAACGATTTCTAAGCACAATATTTCGACGACTGCCTTCCACCATCGTCAGGTATTTAGAGCGTTTACCTTAGATTTTTTCCGGTTTGGTGGTGCCCCTCCACGCCCACGACGGCATGATGGCCAACAGAGAAGGTCTACTGTCATCTCTGCATATTGGTTACGTTTCATTATGTGAGGTTTCGCAGGACTGCGATGTTTGCGTACGCCTGGTTTTAATTAACCATTAATACACACTCATCTGGATATAGATTGTGTCGAAAGTTGAACGAAGAGTAGCGGTTTGAAAGCAGAGGATAAAAAGTGCCAAATCAAGAGCGAAGGGGAAAAAACCTCTGCGATAGGTAAGTCGAGCTGCAAGAGCAGTAACAGTTTCCTTGCTGCCTGCAACAGCGCATGCAAGGATAAGCTTTGTTAGTAGTGGGCATCATGCAGATGTATGCACACCTTTGACGTTGTGTAGCTGTGTTACTCGTCGGCTGCAGCTGGGTAGCCGCGCGGTCAAAAGTGCCTTGCCACGGTTCGTGCGGCTCCTCCCGTCGGAGGTTTGAGTCCTCCCTCGGGCATGGTTATGTGTGTGTTGTCCTTAGCGTAAGTTAATTTAAGATAGATTAAGTAATGTGTAAGCCTAGGGAGCGATGACCTCAGCAGTTTGGTCCCTCAGGAACCTACCACAAATTTCCAAGTTTTTGAAGCTGGGTACCGGTGTTAGTTTCTCTGTCAGTGTCAGCATACATGCAACAGATGGGATCATCATCGTTCATTTTCCGATAGGTCATATATCGGATTCGCAGTGTAGGGGCGGTTTGTTTGTACGTTAGTGTGCGAGCCTGTCGGCTTCCCTACTGTAGCCTGTTTCTCGGCATTGGTAGCAGCTGGTATAACCAGTCAATGTTGGTGATTTGCAGGGGTTATGCCATAGCTAGCAGTGTCGTTGGCCGCTTATGCTGCCACCTGTGGTTGTGGTCATAGTTTCCCAGAGTAAGGATGAAATGGTTTTTCGAATGTCTCGAGTTCCTGTATAGCCGTGTTACCAGTTTTCTGAATACTTCCTTGAGAGTTTCAAGGCGGTATTCATTGTGAAGAGCCACTGTGCGGGTATAGCGAGGGGCGTTGCTAACGATGCGTAGTACTTTGTTCTGTGTGCTATGCAGAGTCTACACACTCGTATTCAGTGTACTTTCCCTGCTGAGCACTGAGTGGAGTTGTTTGAGCCTCACGTGCGACCTGTTGGCAACGTATTCTACACAGTCCCCCAATGTAAGTTTCTGGTCCAGCCAGACACCGAGGTATCTAATTTTCTCTCGGAAACTGATTTGGCGTGCATGTAGTGTTACCTGTCTACATTGTTGCTTGCGCAGTAGCTTCGGGCTGCGTGTGAACAGAACTGTTTCGCAATTGTCTACGTTTACTTTAATTCGCCATCTCTCCAACCAAGACTCGGCAGTTCTGAGTGCCGTCTTACTTGTGAATTTATGTTCGACTGTTTCCTTTCTTGCGCAAGGGTGGCTGTGCTACCCGCGTAAATGGCTAACGTCGTGTTTTGTGTTGATAGAAAATCATTAATTTAGAGGTTCAGCAATATGGGTCCCATAATGCTTCCCTGGGGTACTCCAGCTTGGTTACCGTGTTTTGTCGATTGTTTGCCCTGCACGTCAGTGTTGAAACATCTGTTTGTGAGATATGAGTGTACGAGATGTAAGAGTTCGCCGAGGAAACCAGCGTCCCTTGATTTGCGTAAAATGTCGTTGTTCTAGAGATGGCTTTTTCGATGTCCAGGAACACGGTTCCTGTGGCTTTTCTCGTGTTGTAGTCGTGTGTTGTATGTTCGACTAAACGGAGGAGTTTTGTGTTTTTGAGTGGTGAATCCTGAAGTCGAACTGCCCCGGTCTTAGGGAGTCATTGGCGATGCATTGCCTAGTGACGCGTGTTAGTATCACTTTCTCAACAATCTCGTACAGAGAGCGCAGCAGACTGATGGGTCGGTAATTTTGCGGGAGGGAGCAGTCTTTCCATGGCTTCCTGGACATCAGGACCTTGGCCGCTTCCAAATGACGGGGAAGTGTTGGCGTTTTAAGATGGCATTCGTCTACCTTCGATGTGTTCACTGTCAGAACTCCACTCACTAGTATTGGCTGGTCATACACCGCAGTTCGTATCCGTGCTCGGCGCAATGGTCATAACTTTCACAATCTCCCTCATGGTTGGAGCTGTTATCTCCACGAGGATACCATCTCTAAAGGTTTCCTTGCATTCTTTCTCATTATGTAGTTATTTGTTTTCGTTGATGTACAGCAACTTGGCGGCATTCTGTTCCTCATTTCTTGTCAGTGACAAAGTATAGTCGTTACCTGTTCACAGAGATAAAAAGCAGACGTAAGTACAATAATAGATTTATCTGCTTAATCGAGACAAATGAAAACGCCGTATAGACCTCTCGCGAGAGTTTCGATGGAGAGTTCGTAACTAGTAACTAATAGCATGCTGCTGTCGTTGTAACTGGTTTTTGTGAAATTACTACAGGGTATTTCGAAATTTCTCCAACATACTACCAAAATATGTAAAGTATTCCAAGAGAATAGTAATAATCTGAACAGTGACCGTTGTTCGGAGTTTTCGAACTGTATGCCTAATAAGAAAAATGAATCTTTTCTACTCTCCCACGTTTTCTGAATATTCAGATATTTACTGAGTCATACTAGTGAGAGTGTGATCTTGGGTGTCTGGAGGGTACAGCACTAGACTCACGCCCTGGCGGTCCCGGTTTCAACCACTGACAGGGACATGTTGGAGGGATTTTTCCTCGTTCTAGCCCAACCACATAGTCACAGGTCCACTTGGCCTGCTATTAAATGAATTGCTCTCTATCTACAGCCAGGGCAAGAGCCAGGTCACGGGCTTGCACAACAGGAATTACTTATTTTAAAAAGTTAAGAGTACTCATGTGGTAAGATACAATCTAACTCTTCTTACATTTATGGTCCACATTTTGATCCTGCGCTAGAACTGCGGTTGAAAGAAAGAGTCGTTTGGCGTCATTGACTGGGAGATCCCGAGGGGTAGGTTCAGTCGCCTAACGGGACAGACTTTTTCTCCTCTTCCCACAAACGCCTTTTTCCTCTTCGCATGTGACGGTCGTCTCTTAAACGCATCTGTTAAGTGTAGGTGTCTGTAACGAATTGCCGTCCGTTGTGGCCGAGCGGTCCTAGGCGCTTCAGTCCGGAATCGCGCTGCTGCTACGGTCGCAGGTTCGAATCCTGCCTCGGGCATCGATGTGTGTGTTGTCCTTAGGTTAGTTAGGTTTAAGTAGTTCTAAGTTGTAGGGGCCTAATGACCTTAGAAGTTAAGTCCCACGGCGCTTAGAGCCATTTGAACAATTTTCTTTTTTTAACGGATTTGTGTGCAGTGTGATGTTATGTTTGTGTTTTATGAAGATGAGAGGAGTGAGAGGGTGGAACGCTGTGCCGGCACATTGCCTTTTCCTTTCTAATAGATCCGAAGTCACCACCAGACTTAACGTCCCTATCCGAGGGCCTGTTCACCACAACAGCGCCACCTACCGTCACTCCTTGAGATACTGCGGAGGGGAATGGAATTTAACCGAGGACATTGGTGCAAAGTCTGGTAATCAGGAACTTTACACCGTTACCTCTCCTTACTTTGCTGTCATACACAGGCGGTGAAGACTTATCCATCACCGGGATTTTAACCGGCAACCACAGAACTGAACAGCTCTGCTCAGGCGCTTACCAACCTCGGCTTCGAAGGTGGGTAGGACGGCAGATAGCATTTCACACTTTGACCACTTCAGCAAGCTGGTTAAAAATTTAATAATCATCCGTGCCACAGGATTTTAATATCACCCTATCAACAGTCGGCATGGCCGAAACCAAGGAAAAATAATAAATTAAATCATATTCACCCGGTAGTAGTAACTAAATCAGACTGCGCACGGCAGTACACGGTACCAGTATATTCCAAAACGCCGCGAGCGAAAATCCGAATTCACTGTTGATCACAGAGATAAAATCGTAACCGTTGTGGATAGCAGTCGTCCTAATGAGCGTTCGTATACCTGTCGGAAGAACTGGCGTACTGTAGCTAAGCTACAGTACAGGGTCCAAATTTGCTCATTATCCACTTCGTCCAGCCTAGACGAATTGACTGAATCGGTTGTGGTCTAGGTTGATGCTTAGGCGGATTATAAAAGCACGATTTATTCATGGGTGATACCTAAGAAAACCCGAGAAACCATGATTTTTGTGTACTAAAAGTACCACTAGCAGGAATGACCAGTTCTGTGATATCTGCTTATGACAACTCGTGAAAATTTTTACCGTTTGTTCTTAAGATCATTTCTCGGGGAACTTCGAAAAGTTTTTCGATATCATTATCCATCACAGAGATCCAGAGGTTCAACGTTACCGTACTTAAGTACGTATAATATTCACCCATTATCCATGAATGTATTTTGGCGAATGTAGTGTACACATGGCAAGAGTTCTGGGGTCATCGGAATGGTTATGGGGTCACCAAACTACGTTTTCAGTCGTCATACTTTCACCAATAAAACATTATGTCGCGGTGTCTCTCTATAATGAGCACGTCATCCCTATAAATGCTACCTTGGCAAGGAAATGACTCGATTTTGCCACCTGCCGGCTTAAGCACCTTAAAAGCATTGTTTTGTGAAATGAAATTCCTTGTGCTGGCAAATCAGACAAAGTATTTTTGGTACACTGTACGTGTAGCCTATCGATGCTGTCTTTTTTTATATACAACAAGTAGGACTTGAGTCGGATGGTAGATGATTTTGTGTTAACGTACTTACTTACGGTTTAAATGTGTCAAAGTATGTAAATGCGTCGAAGTGTATAAACAAACTGTCAAAATATTACTGATCTATAAGCAGCAGGCGCTGCTGTAACACGAAAACAAGGGAACCAACTAGAAGACGCCTATTTCGAAGCACAGAAAGGGCGAATACGCTCCTCTTCAAAAGATTCTGATAGAAAGTGGGGAACCACCTGCCTCGTTCCGCATTCCTCACCAAAAAGTTTGGCGTGCTAACATATTAGCACATTTTTGTGCTGAAAGAGGGTAGCAGAGAGAAAGTTACAGAGGAAGAGTGAAGAGAGAGTTCCAGCGGGATAGAAAGAGAGAGGAGACACTGATGGTGGCAAACAGAAGGATTTGAAATTTGTGATCATCTTCTATGCGACCAAACTGCTGAGGTCATCCGTCCCTAGGCTTACACTCTTAATGTAATTGAAACCAACTTACGCTAAGGAAGACACACAGACACGCGTGCCCGAGGGAGGGCTCGAACCCCCGACGGGGGGAGGCGCGGGAACCCTGACAGGAGCTTCAGACCACGTGACTACCCCGCGTGGCACCAACAGAAATTGGTAGTGAAAGAGAGAGAGACATGGACGAAGACAACAGCAGTGGGAGACAAAGAGAGAAGAGTTAACTAGAGACAGTGGCAGTAAATATGGCAGTAAAAGAGAAAGATATATGAATGGAGATACAAATAGTAGGAGCAAAAGAGACAGGTGACAGTGGAAATGGAAAAGAGAGATGAGTGCAGGCAATATATAGGCTTGGGAGGACTCGACACGCCACTCCCCTCCTCCCAACCCTCCCTCCCTCCCTCCCTCCCTCCCTCCCTCCCTCCCCATAATACGGGGAAACGAAAAATTTGCCAACGCTTTCCCCCATCCCCTGTACCCACGTGTTGAAGTTTTCAGGTCTAGTGGTCAAAACTCTGAGCATACCATTCTCAAGGACATGGGTGGAGAGAATACAGTGGTGGTTGAAGAGAAAGACAACAGATTGTAAGCATTAAAGAAAGAGATAGTGGCAATGGGAAAGAAAAAAGTGGGGTAAATACAATGGGCAGTGGGACAGAGAGACAGAGAAATTAGCAAAGAAGGAAACATTGGAACGGAAAAGCGAAAGAAAGAAACGAAGACAGTGGCATTGGGAGACACAGAAGAAAGTGCCTTAGGGGGGAAAGAAAAGACAGTGGAAGAGAGACACACGTAGACAGTAGAAGGAGAGGCAGATACTGAGTTGAAGGCTTCACAACGGAGAGAGACAAAGAGTAAGGGACTTACAATGTTCCGTGTTAAAAGAGCGCAAATACGTTCGCATGCCAAAATTTTCGCTGAGAAAGACGTTATGACTATTGAGACAGACTCTTTTTAAGGACGAGAATATTTGCCTTGTGCGCCAACAGGTACATTTCTCAGCTGATAGTTTCCTGTATTTGTACTCAACATCTGGATGTGGCTGTCATACGGACACTTCCCCTTGAGATATAACATACCATCACCAGTGACATTGCTAAAGATGAGTTAAAATTATTTATATTATCGCTTGTATGCGTACTGTAAGTTCACTGTTAGAATCGCAAAGGTTGTATTGGAGAAACAACTAATAATTTTGACTAACGTGAGAGTCGCAACTTTTGCGTAGTAAACACAGAAATTTATCAATTGTTTCCCTCCAAGCTACCGCGAACTTAAAATTTGCGAACAGGACAGTGCACGATCTACTTCACGCTAAAGTAACTGTAACGTATGCATCAAACTACAATGTCCCTAAGATTGCTAATAAGTGGCGCGTAACAACCCAGACGTTACGAAACAATGGGCATGACACAGTTTTCCTCCGCGTTCTGCCGTAGGCTACCAAATGTCACGGTAAGATAACTGTCTCAGTGCCGTGTCGGCAAAAAGACCAGGTGACTCATAAATAGTAACAACATTACTAAGGCTATGTGACAGTTACATTCTATTGTTTTATGGAATGTCGTATTACGAGACACGTCTTGTAATCAAGAGAAAGGTTTACGCCAGCGCCGGCCGGTGTGGCAGAGCGGTTCTAGGCGATTCAGTCTGCAACCGAGCGACCACTACGGTCGCAGGTTCGAATCCTGCCTCGGGCATGGATGTCTGTGATGTCCTTAGGTCAGTTAGGTTTAAGTAGTTCTAAGTTCTAGGGGACTGATGACCTCAGCAGTTGAGTCCCATAGTGCTCAGAGTCATTGGAATCATTTCTTTCTCCCAAGGCTATCAATAGTTCTAATGGAACATTGTCTACTCCCAGGGCCTTGTTTCGACTTTCAGTGCTCTTTCAGACTCCTCCCATATCATCTTCATCTACTTTCTCTTTTATTTCAAATACTAACAAAGAGATAGAGGGGCTGGCCAGTACTTACCTCAGCTCAGTACAGCCGATAGATACACAAAAAACAACTGAAAATTTACGTTCCTAGCTTTCGTAATAAATGTTCCTTCATCAGGGGGGAGAGAGGGGAAAGAAAGGGAAGAAGGGAAAGTGGATTTAGTTACTCACAACCCAGGTTATGAAGCAACAGGGAAAGGAAAACAGGGAGGGTAGCAAGGGTGGAGGCATGGTTGTCAGAGGGAAGCCAAAGATATTCTACTGTAAGTACTGTGCCAGCTTCAAACCAAAGAGGATGCATACAGAAGTAAAGAGGTATATAGTATAAAGATAAACACAACTATGTAGGATGAAAAGATGCGTGAATGGCTAAAGAGGAAAGGGAAAGAGGAGAAGACTGAAGAGTAAATGGGAGTGAGGTTGTTTAACGTAGGTTCAGTCCAGGGGGATGGCGGGATGAAAGGATGTGTTGGAGTGCAAATTCCCATCTCCGCAGTTCAGAGGGACTGGTGTTGGGTGGGAGACGCCAAATGGCACATACGGCGTAGCAGGTTCCTAGGTCCCTAGAATTATGCTGGAGGGCATGCTCCGCTGCTGGGTATTGGACATCTCCATAATATTGCCATCAAGTACATGGCCCTTGTATCGACCCTCTATATACTCCTTCCATCTCTCTGCTTTCCCTTTTTTTCTTAGGACTGGTTTTCCATCTGAGCCTTTGGCATTCATACGAGTGGTTCTCTTTTCTCCAAAAGTCTCTTTAATTTTCCAGTAGGCAGTATCTATTTTACACCTAGTGAGATATGCATTCTACATCCTTACATTTGTCTTCTAGCTATTCCTGCTTAGCCTTTTGCACTTTCTGTCGATCTTATTTTTGAGACGTTTGCATTCCTTTTTGCCTGCTTCATTTACTGCATTTTTACATTTTCTCCTTTCATCAATTAAATTCAATATCTCTTCTGTTACCCAAAGATTTATTCTAGCCCTCGTCTTTTTATCTGCTTGATCCTCTGCTGTCTTCACTATTTCATCTCTCAATGCTACCCATTCTTCTTCTAATGTATTTCTTTCCCTCGTTCTTGTGAATCGTTCCCTAATGCTCTCTCAGAAACTCTCTACAGCTTCTGGTTCTTTCGGTTTATCCAGATCCCATCTCCTTAAATTGCCACCCTTTTGCAGTTTCTTCAGTTTTAATCTACAGTTCATAACCATTGCATATTCACCTACTACTTTTCCTTCCCTTCGTTTTCCTAATGACTATTAAATTTTCGTCTCCCTTCACTGTCTGAGAAATCTCTTTTATCTCATCACACATTTCTTCATCAGCTGTGGATGCAGTAGGCATATAAACTTGTACTGCTGGGGTGGACGTTGGTTTCGAGGCTACCTTGGCTACAATAATGCGTTCACTATGCTGTTCGTAGTAGCTCACCCGCGCTCCTACTTTTTATTCATTATTACACCTACTCCTGCATTACCCCTATTTGATTTTGTATTTATAGCCCTGTATTCACCTGACTAGAACTCTTGTTCCTCCTGCCACCGAACTTCACTAATTCCCACAATATCTAACTTTAACCTATGCATTTCCATTTTTAAATTTTCTAACCTACATGCCCGATTAAGGGATCTGACATTCCACGCTCCGATCCGTAGAACGCCAGTTTTCTTTCTCCTGATAACGACGTCCTCTTGAGTAGTCCCCGCCCAGAGATCCGAATGGGGGACTATTTTACCGCCTAAAATATTTTGCCCTAGAGGTAGTCATCACCATTAAGCCATACAGTAAATCTGCATGGCCTCGGGAAAAATTACGGCTGTAGTTTCCTCTTGCTTTCAGCCGTTCGCAGTACCAGCACAGCAAGGCCGTTTTTGGTTAGTGTTACAAGGCCAGATCAGTCAGTCATCCATACTGTTGCCCCTGCAACTACTGAAAAGGTTGCTGCCCCTCTTCACGAACCTCACGTTTGTCTGGCCTCTCTACAGATACCCCTCCGTTGTGGTTTGTTCCTATGGTACGGCTATCTGTATTGCTGAGGCACGCAAGCCTCCCCACCAACGGCAATGTCTGTGGTTCATGGGGGTGTCCCACGAGATTATGCATTATATCGTTAGGGAATTCAATATTCCGAGATCCATAGTCTCATGAGTGTGCCGAGAATATCAAATTTCTGGCATTTCCTCTTACCAATGACAATACGGTGACCGACGGCCTTCACTTAACGACCGTGAACGGTGGCGTGTGCGTAGATTTGTCAGTGCTAACAGACAAGCAACACTGCGCGAAATAACGACAAAAATCAATGTGAGACGAACGACGAACATATCCGTTACAACAGTGCAGCTATGTTTGGCGTTTATGGGCTATGCCAGCAGATGACCGAATCGGACTTCTTTGCTAACAGCACGACATCGCCTGTTGCGCCCTTTCTTGCGCTCGTGGCCACATCGGTTGAACTCTAGACGACTTGGAGCCTTGGCCTGGTCAGAAGCTGTCCCCATTTCAGTTGGTAAATGCTGACAGTGGATGCGTGTGTAGAACAGCCTCCAGGAAGCCATTAGAACCAGGCTGTCAACAATGCGCTGTGCAAGCAGGCTGTTGCTGCGCAATGGTGTAGTTTGTGTTTGTATGGAATGGACTGGGTCCTCTGGTCTAATTGAACCGTTCATTGACTGGAGATGCTTATAATCGGCTACTTGGAGAGCATTCGCAGTCATTCATGGCCTTCATGTTCCCAGAAAACGATGGAAATTTTACGGATGACAGTGCACTATGGCACCGGGCCATAATTGTTCGCGACTGGTTTGAAGAACAGTCTGGACAATCCGAGCAAATGGTTTGGCCACCCAGATAGACCAATATGAACCGCATCGAACAGTTACGGGACATAATCGAGAATGGAGTTCGTGCAAAAAATCCTGCTCCAGCAACACCATCGCAGCTGTCGACGGCCATTGAGGCAAGATGGCTCAGTATTTCTGCAAGAGACATGCAGCGACTTGTTGAGTCCATGCCACGTCGACTTGCAGCACTTTTTTTCTCTTTTGTCATCAGTCTTCTGACCGGTTTGATATGGCCCGTCTTGAATTCCTCTCCTGTGCCAACCTCTTCATCCCTGAGCATCACTTGCAATCTTCGTCCTCAGTTGTTTGCTGTATGTATTCCGATCTCTGTCTTTCTCTACAGTTTTTGCCCTCTACAGCTCCCTCTAGTACCATGAAAGTAATTTCCTGTTTTCTTAACATGATGACGAGTCATCCTGTCCCTTCTCCTTGACAGTGTTTTCCACATATTTCTTTCCTCTCCGATTCTCCACAGAACCACCTCCTTCCTTATCGTATCAGTCCACCTGATTTTCAACGTTCATCTGCAGCACCATATCTCAAACGCTTCGATTCTCTTATGTTCCGGTTTTCCCGCAGTCCATGTTTCACTACCGTACAATACTGTTCTCCAAACGCACATTCTCAGAAATTTCTTCCTGAAATTTATGTTTGGTACTAATATTCCCTTAACCAGTAATGCTCTTTTTGCTAGTGCTAAACTGCTTTTGATGTCCTCCTCTCTCCATTCGTCATTCGTTATTGTGCTGCCTAGGTAGTAAAATTTCGTAACTTCATGTACTTCTTTACCATCAATTCTGATGTTAAGCTTCTCGCTGTCCTCGTTTCTGCTACTTCTCATCGCTTTCGTCTTTCTTCGACTTAGCCTCAATCCATATTCTGTACTCAGCAGACTATTCATTGCATTGTCCGGCCCCTGGTAGCTGAGTGGTCAGCGCTACGGAATGTCAAACCTAACGGCCCGAGCTCAATTCCTGGCTGGGTCGGAGATTTTCTCCTCTCAGGGACTGGGTGTTGTGTTCTCCTTATCATCCTCATTTCATCCCATCGACACGCAAGTCGCCGAAATGGCGTCAACTCGAAAGACTTGCACCAGGCGAACAGTCTACCCGACGTGAGGACCTAGCCATACGGCATTTCCATTTCCATTGTATTCAGCAGATCCTGTAATTCTTCTTCTCTTTCACTGAGGATAGCTGTGTCACCATCGAATTGTATCATTGAATTGTAATTCCAATACTGAACCTCCCTTTTATTTCCATCATTGCTTCTTCGATGTTCAGATCGAACAGTACGGACGAAATATTGCATCCCTGTCTTACACCTTTTTTAATCCGAGCATTTCGTTCTTGGTTGTCCATTCTTATTATTTCCCCTTGGCTCCTGCACATATTGTATATTACCCGTCTCTCCGTATAGCTTACGCCTATTTTTCTCAGAATTTCGAACATCTTGCACCATTTTACATTGTCGAGAGCTTTTTCCATGTCGACAAATCCTTTGAAAGCGTACTTATTTTTCTTTACTTTTGCTTCCATTATCAATCGTACCGTCAGAATTGCGTCTTTGGTTCATTTACTCTCCTAAAGCGAAACTGATCGTCATCTAACCCATCCTTAAGTTTCTTTTCCAGTCTTCTGCGTATTATTCTTGTCAGAAACTTGGATGCCTGAGCCGTTTAGCTTATTGTGTGACCATTCTCGCACTTGTCGGCTCTTGAAGTCTTCGGAATAGCGTGGATGAATTTTTTCCGAAAGACAGGTGGTATGTCGCCGAACTCATACATTCTACACAGCAACATGAATTGTCGCTTTGTTGCCGCTTCCCCCAATGATTTTAAAAATTCTAGTGGAAAATTCTCTATCCCTACTGTTTTATTTGATATTAAGTCCTCCAAAGCTATTCTAAATTTTAATTCTAATACTAGATCCCCTATCTCTTCTAAATCAACGCCTGTTCCTTCTTCAATCACGTCAGACAAATCTTCCCCCACAGAAGCCTTCAGTGTACTCTTTTGCACCTATCCGCTCTCTCCTCTGCATTTAACAGAGGCATTCCCGTTTTACGCTTAATGTTGCCACCATTGTTTTATAATACGCTGAGTCAGTCCTTCCGAGAATCATTTCTTTTTCGATTTCTTCACTTTTTTCATGTAGCCATTTCGTCTTAGTTTTCCTCCGCTTCTATTTATTTCATTCCTGAGCGGCTTGTATTTCTGTATTCCTGAATTTCTATGAACATTTTTGTACTTTCTTCTTTCATCGATCAACGAAAATATTCCTTCTGTTACCCATGGCTTCTTCGGAGTTACTTTCTTTGTACCTAAGTTTTCCTTTCCAACTTCTGTGATTGCCCTTTTGAGAGTTATCCATTCCTCTTCAAATGTACTGCCTACTGAGCTCTTCTTTATTGCTGCAACTACAACCTTAGTGAACTTCAAGCGTATCTCGTAATTATCTAGCACTTTCGTATCCCACTACCTGATTATACACACACACACACACACACACACACACACACACACACACACACACACAGAGAGAGAGAGAGAGAGAGAGAGAGAGAGAGAGCGCGGAGGTAATGAGGGAAGTAAGGACAAGTGTAAGGTGGAGGGGTTGTAGAAGAGGGAATAAGATAGGAATAGCTGCGTATATATGTCGCTTGGAATGCAGCGGTGGAGCATTCATCTGATTTGCTTTAGAAGGGTGTCAGAGTTTCTTTTGTACCCACTGCATCTCCCCTAAGCATTGGTCACTCGGTTATAGATCATTCTGAGGACTACAGCATCTACCAAAATGCAGTTACAAATAAGAGTTTCTCAAGCAGTTGGGATCCTGTTATACGTAAATATACTTCGTGGTGTCACAATAATTTAGCCGAAATACTCGGCAAGAAACTGAGTAGAATTTCTCCTTCAAGAGACAGAATGTGTGGAGTTGCGCAGAATCACTGTCGTCCTTGATGCAGCTGAAACATCCCTCGCGCCGGAGTTCCTTGCAAGTTGCAGTGCATGTAGAGCTGCATAAACAAAGGACACGGAAGAAATTGCACTTTCACAATCCGTGGACTGATGCCCTCATAATAAATTAATGAAATGCTGCTTGCGCTCGATAGTGGTATGTCACTGCAACCCTTTACGTCTCTAACGCAAGCCACTACTCCCTCGGTCATATTTAACTCTCATTCTGTAACAGTTATCGGTGTATTTATGGAGGCTGCAGACACGCATTATAAGAAGTTAACTAATGAAATACTAAACAGTTATTGGTACTTAATGGACATCTACTTCATGTAACTGGTATACACTCCTGGAAATGGAAAAAAGAACACATTGACACCGGTGTGTCAGACCCACCATACCTGCTCCGGACACTGCGAGAGGGCTGTACGAGCAATGATCACACGCACGGCACAGCGGACACACCAGGGACCGCGGTGTTGGCGGTCGAATGGCGCTAGCTGCGCAGCATTTGTGCACCGCCGCCGTCAGTGTCAGCCAGTTTGCCGTGGCATACGGAGCTCCATCGCTGTCTTTAACACTGGTAGCATGCCGCGACAGCGTGGACGTGAACCGTATGTGCAGTTGACAGACTTTGAGCGAGGGCGTATAGTGGGCGTGCGGGAGGCCGGGTGGACGTACCGCCGAATTGCTCAACACGTGGGGCGTGAGGTCTCCACAGTACATCGATGTTGTCGCCAGTGGTCGGCGGAAGGTGCACGTGCCCGTCGACCTGGTACCGGACCGCAGCGACGCACGGATGCACGCCAAGACCGTAGGATCCTACGCAGTGCCGTAGGGGACCGCACCGCTACTTCCCAGCAAATTAGGGACACTGTTGCTCCTGGGGTATCGGCGAGGACCATTCTCAACCGTCTCCATGAAGCTGGGCTACGGTCCCGCACACCGTTAGGCCGTCTTCCGCTCACGCCCCAACATCGTGCAGCCCGCCTCCAGTGGTGTCGCGACAGCCGTGAATGGAGGGACGAATGGAGACGTGTCGTCTTCAGCGATGAGAGTCGCTTCTGCCTTGGTGCCAATGATGGTCGTATGCGTGTATGGCGCCGTGCAGGTGAGCGCCACAATCAGGACTGCATACGACCGAGGCACACAGGGCCAACACCCGGCAGTGGGGCCGTACACCTCTGGTGATCGTCGAGGGGACACTGAATAGTGCACGGTACATCCAAACCGTCATCGAACCCATCGTTCTACCATTCCTAGACCGGCAAGGGAACTTGCTGTTCCAACAGGACAATGCACGTCCGCATGTATCCCGTGCCACCCAACGTGCTCTAGAAGGTGTAAGTCAACTACCCTGGCCAGCAAGATCTCCGGATCTGTCCCCCATTGAGTATGTTTGGGACTGGATGAAGCGTCGTCTCACGCGGTCTGCACGTCCAGCACGAACGCTGGCCCAACTGAGGCGACAGGTGGAAATGGCGTGGCAAGCCGTTCCACAGGACTACATCCAGCATCTCTACGATCGTCTCCATGGGAGAATAGCAGCCTGCATTGCTGCGAACTGTACTAGTGCCGACATTGTGCATGCTCTGTTGCCTGTGTCTATGTGCCTGTGGTTCTGTCAGTGTGATCATGTGATGTATCTGACCCCAGGAATGTGTCAATAAAGTTTCCCCTTCCTGGGACAATGAATTCACGCTGTTCTTATTTCAATTTCGAGGAGTGTAGAATCATCCTTTGCTGATAACAGTGCTATTTTCACTTGTAGTGTTCCAAAGCACAGATAATCTATCATTTCAGTAATAATTGCAAATGTAGCTTGCAGAAGGAGCTGTTGGTGTGAACCTTGACACTTTATATTACTAGAAACTCTCCTTCATTATTTGATTTAAGAAACATGTTTTTGAAAAGAGAGGTAAGTTTGAGATCAATACACTTTTTGCAGATAAGGTTCTTCTGTCTTCAAGTAACTGTGCTATGAGTAGAGTTGTGTGTTAGCGCTTCCTTTAACGCAGCCTCTTTTCACGTTGGAGAAAGGCGTATTTATAAACGATGACTTAGTGCTAAACTTTCACGTTAGATGGTGCGCGTTGCAGGGAGCACGCTGCACTTGAACTTTGATCTGAAGGTCACAGGGGAAGTCGAGGGCAGGGCATGCGCCGGCCGTGCTCTCTTCGACAACCTCCATCCCACTTGTTAATACTACAGGGAGTCAAGCGCAACATTATTAGTGTTTAGTAATCAAACTCTGAAATCAGTAAAAACTGAGTAACAAAAATAACGGTAAAATTTCATCTGCTAGTATAACTTAACTTGCAGCACGCTAACTTATGAGGCAGGGAAGTGAGACGGCGCGCTATCGAATCTGCAAAGCGGATTAACGACATCAAAGTGGTTACGCGTGGTTCTCGCGTTATTTTACGCAATGCTGGGCTATACAAATTACAATGTAGACAACTTACAATGATTCTGTTAAAAAAATTTGTCCATTTTATGCTTATTGTTATTTCAATCCTGTTTATCTGTAGCACGTTAAATGTGGGTGTGCCAGGAAAATTGTATGTATGTGTGTGTGTGTGTGTGTGTGTGTGTGTGTGTGTGTGTGAAAGAGAGAGAGAGAGAGAGATAGAGAGAGAGAGAGAGAGAGAGAGAGAGAGAGAGGGGGGGGGGGGAGGGAAAGGAAGGGGGGAGGGGGCAGGAATTGCAGCCGGCCGGAGTGGCCGAGCGGTTCTAGGCGCTGCAGCCTGGAACCACGCGACCGCTACGGTCGCAGGTTCGAATTCTGTGTCGGGCATGGATGTGTGTGATGTCCTTAGGTTAGTTAGGTTTAAGTAGTTCTAAGTTCTAGGGGACTGATGACCTTAGAAATTAAGTCCCATAGTGCTCATAGCCATTTGAACCATTTTTTGTTTTTGTTTTTTTTTTTGTTTTAGGAATGCAGAGTCAGTGAAAAACTGTAAAACCCTTCCACAAAAAAATCCTGGATCTGCGCCTTGTAGCGAAGAGAGAGAGAAAGAGAGAGAGAGAGAGAGAGAGAGAGAAATAACGCAAATTTATCAAAACAAATTTCTGTGTTAACATGTGGAAAAACGTGATTCATAACTCATGGTGCGTGTTTTCCTATAAATTTGTTGCACGCGAACATTTCTTCCATCGTAAGAGACAGAAAAGAGAATGATCAGTGTTGAAGATTGCAGTAACTCGTAATTACGTAGAACGTTCTTGATTTTTCTTGTGAGAATATCGTAGTTTTCCTAAGATTTGTGTCATTTAATACAGAAAAACAAGTAACAAAGATTGATAGAAAAAATCCAAGTTCAAGAAATAACCAAAATAAAGTAACGTAATTTTGGGAATACATTTGTCTGGGCAACATATTTAAGTGATTAATGTTGCAAGATCACAGGTTAATGTAAGCACGAGAAAAGCCATCGTAAATGTGAAATTCTGGTACATTAATAACTGGTGTAACCGCCAGAATGTTGAATACAAACAAGCAGACGTGACTGCATTGTGTCGTACACCAGTGCGTGAGAGAATGTTCCATACCTGTTTCACTTAGTTGGTCAAAGCAGGGATAGTTAATGCTAGTTGTCGATGACACTGAAGTTGTCGTCTGATGTGTCATACGTGTGCGATTGGAGACAGGTCTGGTGTGATCGAGCAGACCAAGCTAACATGTCGACATACTGTAGAGCATGTTGGGTTACAACAGCGGTATGTTTGCGAGCGTTATCTTGATGGAAAACACCCCCTGGAATACTGTTCACGAATGGCAGCACAACAAGTGGAATCAACAGACGGACGTGCAGATTTGCATAACCACGAGAATGGTCCTGCTATCATACGAAATCGCCCACAAGACCGTAGCACCAGGTGTACGATCAGTGTGTGTAGGCCAAAGGCAGGTTGGTTGCAGGCGCTCACCTGGCGTCCTTCCAACTAACACACGGTCATCACTGGCACCGAGGTAGAACCGGCTTTCATCAAAAGCACAACAAATCTGCAATCTGCAAACCAATGAGTTGTCGCTTGACACAGCTGAAGTCGCAAACGGCTGTGGTTGGCGATCAGTGAAATGCACACTAAGCGCGTCTGGCTCGGGGCAGTCCTTGACGTAACTGATGTGTAACTGTTCGTTGTGTCACTGTAGTGCCAACTGCTTCTCGAATTGCTGCTGCAGACACAGTACGATGCGCCAGAGCCAAACGCCAAACACGATGGTCTTCATTCTCGGTAGTGCCAGATGATCATCTGGAATAATCGTCTTGTGGAGCAGTTCTTCTTGTTGTCCCCGTGCTTGCTAAGAAAATGGGATGAGAAGTTCCGCTCATCTTGTGCTATCGTCAGTGGGTTCTATTTTATTTTTATTTTTAACTATAAATCAGTAGTTACTGCCTTGAGCATGGGCGTACCTAGCGAGGGGCAGGGGGGGGGGGCAGCTGACCCCCCCCCCCCCCCAGAAGATATTCTTAGTTTTTCACTAGTTTACTGTTTTATTTACTAAGAAGTGCTGTATGTTGTCTGGAGTTCTTGTTTCCTGAGACTAGTATGACCTGCCCCCCCCCCCCCCCCCCCGTTCAGATCCTGGGTACGCCCTTGGCCTTGAGTAGTTAGAACCTTTTATATAGCTGGCAGTAGTGGCGCTCGCTGTATTGCAGTAGTTCGAGTAACTAAGATTTTTGTGAGGTGATTCATGAAAGGTATAGGTTATTGTTAGTCAGGGCCATTTTTTGTATTGTGTGTCAGATTAGTGATGATCAGAATAAGTAAAGACGAAACTGTTTCAGTACGTTGAGTTTTGCTCAGCTGTTTGAAAATCAAATAACGTAGAAGATTACGATCACAGTCATTAATAGTTTCCCAAATGGGACGTTTCAAACGTTCTACGATTTGTGCCTAATGCCTTGCCATATTTTCATTTACCCTTTCTGATCTCACATAACATAGCTTCTTATTGTGGAAATTTTATCCATACTTTTTCTAGATATCTCTAGTGTCCTCTAGTGTCGGGGCAGGTCGAAGAAAATGTTTTGAGTTGAGCAAGTGGCCATGAGCTGATTTTTGATAGTTGCCTTTGTAAGAAAATGGTAGGAAAAATGCATACAAGTGGTGATGCAATTGTTTGTAGAAACGAACTATGTAGATGTAGAACAGGCGTTCCACAATGAGACATTCAAGAGGAAGCTGTTGTATCGTCGTTGAGATCACGTTACGCAGTATAGCACAAAAAGGATAACCTGCAAAATTGCTTAGATTTATTTTATGTGGTTCAAAATAATAATAACATCAATGAGTTCACGTTTATGTTTTCGTCTTGCAAAAATGTAGGATAGCAGCAACCTATTATCCCCGTTAATGTAGCTACAAAATTCAGGCCTATGCAACTCAGCAGTCATTTGCCACAGCCGTACTGCCACGAGAACGAGCTGTTGATAAGAATATGTGCAGTATAATCAGTGCAGGTATTGCGTTAAGCATGAGAATGCTGGCATACATACGGCTCAGTGGACAAATATTGCGCTGGGGGGGGGGGGGGGGGGGGAGGTATTTAACGCTCACTCTTCTATTGCTGCAGTCATCTGGGATGCAGGGATAAAAGACTTGGATCCCACGGTATGACAAGTTACTGTGTAGAGTAAAAAATGTATTGAGAATTAGCTCAACGATTACTGCACCTGCTGCACTGTACGTTTCTTGGTAACTATGGTTTTTTCCTGTTTATGGTGCTATGGACTTTCACTTTCTGGATGTATCCATCATTTACATATAAAGCACTGAGAGGAAGATGCTACTAATTACAGTAGGGTAACCACTGAGTATATTTCAAAATGAGGTATTACAAAACTTAATTTATGTATAAATCCCCTAAACATTAATTCTGTTTAAATACAGTTACGAACACCACCACTCGCAATCATGTCTAGCTAAAATAATTATTAGTAAACTGAAGTAAAGCTTCGTCTACGACAAAACTTCTTTTGCTCTTCCCGAAAAATGGATGTTGCTCAGAAAGTAGCCGAATCCACCTATCAGAATGCACTGATCTGCAATGTACGTCACTAGTTTCACAATCCTAATTTTTCTCGATATTGGTTTGATTCAATTTTCATAAGGGAGCCGTAAGACAATTGAAAACGCAAAACGATTTAATACTTGGAAAAAATTATTCGAAAAGTATCGACGTTAGCCTTCCCCCCTACCCTTCCCCTTCTCTCTCTCTCTCTCTCTCTCTCTCTCTCTCTCTCTCTCTCTCTCTCTCTCTCTTTCATTCTCTCTTTCTTTCTCTCTCAACGCTTCGTGGTGACACAAAGGGTTGCCTCATTGAAATTCAGCTTTCTCGGAGCGCATAGAGTTGAGTGCACTCCCAATTTCTCATGGACATGGAGATCTAATGGAAATCAACAGCACCGTAACAATACGTAGTATCCGCTTTGAACACTATAACTATTCTAGTCGGTCACTACGAAATGTTTAGTGTCAAAATTCGGTACCTTCCGCACAGAACTAAATAGTACGAGGCGTTTCACGAAGCAGATTCATACTTGAGGCGTTGTCTTATTCAAGTCACCATTTATGGATATGAAAGGCTGAATGTAGTCTTGACTTTCACGCAGGGTCACTGGTGATGAAACGTTTGAAGGTATCGCGGAGTTGTTTACGTCATAAGCCGGAGCCGGGTGCAGTGGCTGAGGGAACGCTGGGGTCACAGTGGCTGCGGCTTAGTCACACAGATGTGTTGCCGGGTGTGTGGTCAGCTCTGGAGCACGGCTCAGCGGCAGACGGGCTGTCCTTGGACGGCTGTTTGTTCGGCCGCGCTGGCCTTGTCCGCCGATAAGATAACCACCAGCCGATACACACAGACAGGGCCCCGCCTGCCGTCACACCATCTGCCGCAGCACAGCGCCTCAGGCCACAGTGGCACTTAACTGTTAGCATATACCACATAAGGTGAAAAGGAAGGAAAGAAAAAAATATCTGAGCTTCGGATGTTGCACGTTAACCTCAGAGTGTCACAGATCGACGTAGTAGCGTGGTCTGCTATCCCTCGGGGGAGTCTGTTATGTCCAGAACTGCTTAGTTCATCGAAGTGGTATAGATGTAGATGGTAGATTTTGCGATCATCACCCTTATCAACATGCAGCAACAGTTAAAGGTATGCTCTCGTTTTGAGACTACACAAGCCATCAACGGTATGGTCTTCATACAATGAAGAGCCAAAGAAACTGGTACACCTGCCTAATATCGTATAGAGACCCCGCGAGCACGCAGAGGTGCCGTAACACGACGTGGTATGGACTCGACTATGTCGGAAGTAGTGCTGGAGGGAATTGACACCATGAATCGCCCAGGGCTGTCCATAAATCCGTAAGAATGCGAGGGGGCGGAGATCTCTTCTGAACAACACGTTGCAAGGCATCCCAGATATGCTCAGTAATGTTCATGTCTGTGGAGTTTGGTGACCAGCGGAAATGTCTAATCTCGGTAGAGTGTTCCTGGAGGCACTTTGTAGCAATTCTTGACGTGCGAGGTGTTGCATTGTCCTGCTGGAATTGCCCAAGTCCGTCGGCATGCACAATGGACATGAATGGATGCAAGTGATCAGACAGGATGCTTACGTACGTGTTGTAAGTAGCCTGTTTATATATTCATATATTGGCAGCGCTATAAACTGTATTAATATCGGTGACAGCGCTCTGCGACCTCAGCAAGAGACTCTGGGGTTGGACGGACTAGCAGTTAGAAAGCGGACGGCTTGGTCATGTGTCCTTCATGGAGACTCAGTGTAGGCAGGACATGCATTGTAAAATGAGGAGGGATGTAGTTGTTAATGTTTGGATAGTGGAGTTATTGACGATTATATAATTTTTGGAACTGGATGCACATGAATAAGGTAAAATCTAATAAATACATTATTTGCTCTTCAACAAAATCTTTCTTTTGCTAACCATATGCCTCGTAGTTGTTAGAGCCTATAGTAGTTAGACTCTTTTTATTTGGCTGGGTGTAGTTGCTGCTTGCTGTAATTGCTGTAGTTCGTGTTATGAAGATTTTCTGTGAGGTAAGTGACTTATGAGGATTTCTCCCAGTTCAGAGCCATTCTTTTGTGTTAATTATTTGAAGTCATGTTGTCATTGTATAGATGTCATAAAGCGTTGGGCTTGTATATTGTGGGTAATAAATGAATGAGTTGTCTTTGTCAGGGAAAATTCTGTGGGTCAGTGTTTGAAATGATAAAAATAAGTGAACACTAAGAAGTTTCAGTGTCACCAGTCAGAGTCGTATCTAGACGTATCAGTAGCTCCATATCACTCCAATTCCACACGCAGGCTCGAATCCTGCCTTCGGCATGGCTGTGTGTGATGTCTTTAGGTTAGTTAGGTTTAAGTAGTTCTAAGTATAGGGGACTGATGACCTCAGATGTTAAGTCTCATAGTGCTTAGAGGCATGTGAACCATTTGAACTCTACACGCCCCACACCATCATATAGCCTCCAGCAGCCTGAACTATCCCCTGCTGGCATGCAGGTCCATGGATTCATGAGGTTGTCTCCATACCCATACATGTCCATCCACTGGATACAACTTGTAACGAGACTCTTGCGATCAAGCAACACGTTTCTAGTCATCAATAGTCCAATGTCTGTGTTGACGGGCACAAGCGAGGCGTAAAGCTGTCTGTCGTGTAGTCATCAAGGGTACACGGATGAGCCTTCGACACCGAAAGCCTATATCGATGACTTTTCGTTGAATGGATAGCACGCTGACATTTGTTGATGGCCCAACATTGAAATCTGCCGCGATTTCCGGAGGGGTTGCATTTCTGTCACTTGAACCATTCTCTCCAGTCGTCGTTGGTTTCGTTCTTGCAGGATCTTTCTCCTGCCGCAGCGATGTCGGAGATCTAATGTTGTACCTGATTCCTGATATTCACGGTACACTGGTGAAATGGTCGTACGGGAAAATCCCCACTTCATCGCTACCTTGGAGATGCTGTGTCCCATCGCTCTAGTGCCGACTTCACCACAACGTTCGAACTCAATTAAATCTTGATAATCTGCCATTGAAACAGCAGTAACCGATCTAACAAATGCACCCAGATACTTGTTGTCTTGTATAAGCGTTGTGGACCACGGCGCCGTATTCTGACTGTTTACCTCTCTCTGTATTTGAATACGCATGCCTATAACACTTTGTCTGGCGCGTCCCACGTAATTATTTCTGTAAAATAGCTTCTGACAGATCGAAAATACTTGTTACCTGTTCTCACCCGGACGGGTACTGACAACTGAAGCTTAAAACTTGTTCATGAATGCGTTTTCGCAATCTTAGTAAACATCGTGATGAAAATATTTACACTGTATAAAAAAAGGCATTTAAAGATTCTAAATTTTTCGCCGAAACGAAATCAGTGATAAAACTACAATATTTCTGAGCTGTCGTGGCCAAGTTTCGACGTGTTGGCTGTTGGCTATCGGCTGTAGTCTAGAGATCTGCGGCTGTCATTTGAGTAATAACTTTCCTGACATTTCGGAAGCAGGCATGGTTGGCATTGTTGTAGGCTGCTAGTGGCGGACTGGAGTCGTGCTTGCATCCGGAGTTTGTGTGTACTTAACGCGCCAACATCTGAGGGCCTTTAGCTGGTCATCACTGCTGGGATTCTCTGCTTGTTACATGCAACAGTCGATTGCTGCAGCACAAGAATACACAGAGGATAAGCAAAATAAAGTGAACACCTGTACTTACTTGGGAATGGTTAATTAATAAGGGGTCGGAACACCAATTGCCCGTAATACAGCTGCGATTTTTCATGGAATACTGACATATAATGATTGTATGGTCTCTAGTGGAACGTTATGGCACTCTTCGATCAGAACCTCTTCTAACTCCTATTGTAACGAGGGAGGCGGAAATCTGCGCTGGAGGTGCGCTCCAGTACCACCCACAAGGGTTCGATAATATTCCAGTCCGTGGACTGTGCTGGCCAGGGAAGACGCTGCAGTTCAGTTGCATGCTCCTCATACCACGATTGTGCTTTCCAGGTTGCGGGAATCGGCACATTACCGTCCTGAAATATGACGTCATTGTTGGGGAACAACATTTGCCTCATGGGGTCACCAGATTATGTAAAATGTTTACATATTCGTTGACTCTAAGACGGCTTTGAGAATAATGATCGGACCAGCAGAATACCATGATATGGCTGCCCACGCCATCACACTTCCACCTCCATGCTTAACCGTTGGAATCAAGCAGTCAGGGTTGTAGGCTTCTTCTGTCGTTCTCCAGACGTAATTCCGGCCCGATGTTGGAATTAACGAAAACGTTGACCCAACGTACCATATGACGTGTTTCCACTGATCACCCGTCTAGGATTTATCCCCCTGCCACCATGTTGTATGCTTCTTTGCGCTGGTTGTCGTTACTAATGGTTTCGGTATTGCAGCTCGTCCATGAATATTCACTTTACGGACTTCTCGGCAGACAGTGTTGATAGATACTAGGTCTCGAAGATGGCTGCTGAGCTCTGCAGTCACTTTAGCCGCCATAGTTTTGTGTTGTTTTGACACAATTCGTGTTCGCGTACGACGATCTCTGACATTTAGTTTTGATTTGCGACCACTATTATGTTTACACGATGATGTCTCTCCATGTTTTGTACAGACTGTCATGACTGTTGAAACAGTTTCTCTTGAGACATTAAATAAGTTGGCTGACTTGGTTAGTGATGCTCCAGCTAATAGGGCCCCACAATCTTTGGAACTCTTAGGACTTTCACTGCACGTCGACCACGGCCTCTGAATACAAATACGAAGCGTGCACTGCCCGTAAACAACTTGCATTGATTCCTAGTCCGTACTGGACACGTACAGTCCAGCGCAACACGTGCCTTACGTACATTGTTGGCCATCAAACACAACCATCTCACTACTACCACTGTTCACATTATTTTGCCTATCCCCTGTACACTGGTGTGCGACAGTTAAAGACGAAACTAACTTTCGCATAATGTGTGACTGCCAAGTAAGTAAAATAACTCGATGAAACTCGACCAATACGTAGAAAGAACTGCTACACAATTTTAATAAAGCAGGTATTTGAAAGAAATACGCAATTTCTTCAGACAATAATTCCACTGAAGTCGCCCCGGTTTCTAATGATCTGCTGGACATTACAAAGGGTGAGATATGGTTGTTACTAGCGTTCGTGATCGCCACGGATGTCAGTGCATGCTCTGCAACGCGCTCCCATACATGCCAAAAGGTTGGTAAGAAGTCTTCGTGGTAAGGCTTTCCATTCCTCCACCAGAGCGGTTGACACCACCTGGATGACCGTTGGTTCATGTGGGCGCACTGCAATTCCTCGCCGTCCGAGGTGGCCGAGCGGTTCTAGGCTCTACAGTCTGGAACCGCGCTGCCGCTACTGTCGCAAGTTCGAATCCTGCCTCGGGCATGGATGTGTGTGATGTTCTTAGGTTAGTTAGGTTTAAGTAGTTCTAAGTTCTAGGGGACCGATGACCTTAGAAGTTAAGTCCCATAGTCCTCATAGCCATTTGAACCATTTTTTTTGCAATTCGTCCCTTCAACGCATCCTACACATACTCTGTGGGATTTAAATTGGGGAAACAGGTAGGCCAGTCCATTTGCCGAATATTCTCTCTTTCCAAGAGCGGCCCCACTCTCACTGTTGGACGCGATCTCGCATTGTCATCCATAAAACTGGTGTCGGCCTCAAACGCACCGCCGGAAAGAGGCAGCTCGGGAAGGAGTACAATGTCACAATAGCTTTGACAAGCGAGTGCACAGTGTTCACAGATTTGCATGTTACTACACCCAAGCAATATTATGCCTCCCCATACCATAACCCTTAGAGCATGAAACTGATCATGTTAGTCAGTCTTGTTAGGCTCATTAAGTGTTCCCACCTCTCCCCATAAGAGGTTACGTCCACAATCAGTACTGAGACCGAGTTTTCTCTCATCTGAAAAGAGCACGCTAACCCGCTCCTCAATGGTGTACTCGCTACGCTGTTGGCACCATCGCAAGCGATGCCGCCAATATGCGGGTATCAAAGGAACGCAACGTCGGGCAGAGAGACCAACCCAATGCAGTCGTCGTGCCATTCTGGAGCATGAGATTACCTGCTTACAGCCCTGATAAATTTCGTTGCAATTGCACCAGTTGTTTGACGGGGTGCCTTCTTGCCTGTACTACAATGTAGCGGTCAGCCGCTGCTGTAGTTCAACGTGATCGTCTTCTGGGCGCAGTGCCCACTGTTCTGAACGCTGCACATGGAGCAATGCTGTGAGTAATACCAAACTCCTGAGCTACGCTCGTCAAACTTGTCGTTCCTTCCAGTTTCCCGATTATGCTTCCCCCTGTGAAGTCATGTCGTCTCTGGACCATGGTGCAATGAAGAACACCTCCAAATTGCACCATAGTTGCTGGCTGATTAACATCACTGTCTTCTCCCGTTGCTTCAACTGCCTCGATTTGCCCCATGTGGAGCTACTGTCACGTGACCTTCTACATCTACATTTATACCCCGCGAGCCACCCAACGGTGTGTGGCGGAGGGCACTTCACGTGCCACTGTCATTGCCACCCTTTTCTGTTCCAGTCGCGTATGTTTCGAGGGAAGAACGACTGCCGGAAAGCCTCCGTGCGCTCTCGAATCTCTCTAATTTTACATTCGTGGTCTCCTCCGGAGGTATAAGTAGGGGGAAGCAATATATTCGATGCCTCATCCAGAAACGCACCGTCTCGAAACCTGAACAGCAAGCTACACCGCGATGCAGAGCGCCTCTCGGGCAGAGTCTGCCACTTGAGTTTGCTAAACATCTCCGTAATGCTATCACGCTTACCAAATAACCCTGTGATGAAACGCGCCGCCCTGCTTTGGATCTTCTCTATCTCCTCTGTCAACCCGACCTGGTACGGATCCAACACTGCTGAGCAATACTTAAATATAGGTCGAAGGAGTGTTTTGTAAGCCACTTCTTTGTTGATGTACTACATTTTCTAGGGACTCTCCCAATGAATCTCAACCTGGCACCCGACTTACCAACAATTAATTTTATATGATCATTCCACTTCAAATCGTTCCGTACGCATACTCCCAGATATTTTACAGAAGTAACTGCTAGCAGCGTTTGTTCCGCTATCATATAATCATACAATAAGGGATCCTTCTTTCTATGTATTCGCAATATATTACATTTGTCTATTTTAAGGGTCAGTTGCCACTCCCTGCACCAAGTGCCTATCCGCTGCAGATCTTCCTGCATTTCGCTGCAATTTTCTAATGCTGCAAGTTCTCTGTATACTACAGCATTATCCGCGAAAAGCCGCATGGAGCTTCTGACACTATCTACTAGGTCATTTATTGTGAAAAGCAATGGTCCCATAACATTCCCCTGTGGAACGCCAGAGATAACTTCAACGTCTGTAGACGTCCCTCCATTGAGAACAACATGCTGTGTTCTGTCTGCTAAAAACTCTTAAATCCAGCCACACAGCTCGATGCTCTGTCCCTACCACCTCTCCTAAACATCTGATTGTCCCAGTCTGTATCTGGAAAAACTGAAATCTCCACCTAAGGCTATAATATGCTGAGGAAATTTATGTGAAATGTATTCCAGATTTTCTGTCAGTTGTTCTGCCACTAATGTTGCTGAGTCGGGAGGTCGGTTAAAGGAGCCAATCATTGACCTAGCTCGGTTGTTGAGTATAACCTCCACCCATAATAATTCACAGGAACTCTCCACTTCTATTTCACTACAGGGTAAACTACTACTAACAGCGACAAACACGCCACCACCGGTGCGGGACAGGGAGACCTCTGTCAATGGCTCCCGCACTTTGTCATTTCCACCTAGTACTTAATATGTTATGTTACTTTATCCACATCGTCCGAGTAGTGTAGTATCCGCTTATCTCGAGGCTTTCTCCTTTCGTGTCAAAACTATTGTCATGCCTCTGAATTTCAGTGGCTTCCCTGAACAAATAGGCTTTTTAGCTCTTCTCCATCCTGGGAACCTGCATAATGGCGAATTTTATTCCGTAATCTGTCTCAAACTGCGCATACTCCGCCACGGCCGATTTTTCCAGCTGTCCCAGCTTGCAGTACCGCCGGTCAATGATGCTGGTATTGATGGATCGTCCAGTCATTCCAACTTCTCTATATGTACGCTGTAAGCAGTAAACTCCCAACATTGGCGAATATATCTCTCTAGTCCTTTGTCAACCTTGAGTCACTCTGATCTTCTACGCCACTTCGTGTAGGACTTTTACGCCATGTTTATACAACACACGGAACGGCCAATTTTGCCCATCGCCATAGGGATGCTTGGCAAAAGCCTAAAGTCAGTATTAAGTGAGAAGTTTCGATCTATATTTCCGTACGGACCAGTACGAGAGATTACAGAGCTCACAGAAAGATTTAAACATTCATTCTTTTCGCGTCCCAGTCGTGCATGGAAGGAAGAAAAATCGTAAACGTCGTACACTAGGGAGTACCCCTGTCACGCACTACACATTGGTTTGCATGGTATGTATATAGTTATAGATACTCTGTGCCATTCTTCATTTTTTAAAACCATCATCCATCCAATTTAAAGTAGATTCCTACATTCTGTTAGGGATAAAGCATTCCGTAGGACCTCACATGTAGTGCCCTTTGGTTGACTATTAATTCGAACGCTTTGAGATGTGCGAGTTATCACGAATATATGTAATGACATGCGCACTTGTTTCAGTTTATAAGAAACTCCTCGGTGTCATGAGGTTCACGGATGCTCCAAGGCTGACTTGATTAACGAGTATTTTTTGAACGTTGCCGAGCAGTTCCGAGATAACGTAGAGCGTCGTATTAGATCGTGAAAAGACTATTTTACAGGTATACAGCGTGTTTCCGTACGAGGGCGCAAAAATTTAACAGGACATAGAGGATGCTCCACTGAACAATTTGAGGTAGAGAACCTGGGATCAGGAAGCCAGATAATACTGTTTTTTTTATTTATGTGAGTTACAGTTAACATACCACCATTGACACAATGATATCTAGAATTTGTACTGTATCTTACAAAGTGTGTTGAAACAGACGGACATCAATCGCGATGCAAGCGCGACATCGGCGAACATCTTCAAAATCGGGTGTCCTCACGTTGCCACCTCCCTCGTTTCTCCTTTCCAATGAACCAGTCTCCCGCATCCGTCGATCGAAAGAAATAAACACTCGCCATGCCTGTTAGGAAATCGTTCCCTGTACGGCCTTTCACGAGAGCATTGCAGCGTACTTCCCCATACACAAGGTGCATGTCAGTGATTAAGCTCATCCATTACTGATATTATAGAACCCGTGGCTGTTAATTGAATGTAAATACATAAAACTGCAACCAGTCACTTTGTTGAATAGTTATTTGTTATACCATGAAACGGATTTTTAACCTTTTTAGGTTCATCTTCAGATGGTTTTCTGGAAGTTACATTGCAATTTCTAGCATAATGCTGGGTGCTGACTCTGTGACAAGAAGATGGAACTCACTTTAATCTATCGCCATGAGTATTGTTTATCTGTCGATACGGATGCAAAATTTTAGTTTTGTACTTACTGCGACAATATGGGAGGCTCTTTTCCGTTAGTGTCCATCTGTCTGCTGCCATCAAAACGGACTGTATATGTCCATATTATGGATTACGGGAATCATTGAAAATAACCTACATTTGCCTCTTCTTCCTTTTATTTACACATACAAGTGACGATAAAATAAATTCGCGAGATCCAACATGAATAAAATAAGTAAGCTCCTGGTAATCCTAACCGAAAGTAACGAATTCATATGTGGACGGTATTAGAGAAGATGTTGTATGATATAAGGGTGTAGGATATATATGGTGGAGCGAACTGGTAGCTGTGGTACATAATTAGGTGTTTGAGCCTGCCGTTGTGGCCGAGCGGTTCTAGGCACTTCAGTCTGGAACCGCGCGACCACTACGGTCGCAGGTTCGGATCCTGCCTCGGGCGTGGACGTGTGCGATGTCCTTAGGTTAGTTAGGTTTAAGTAGTTCTAAGTTCTATGGGACTGATGACCTCAGAAGTTAAGTCCCATAGTGCTCAGAGCCATTTGAACCGTTTTTTAGGTGTTTGGATTAGAGCATTCATATACATCTTGTCACTCATATTAATAAGAATTGGGCTAGTTAAATTGACAATGGGTCTACGGATTTAAAAATACTACAACACAATGTATTAATCTCAGGGAATAACTGGCTTGGCTTCGCTTTTTCACGACCATGAAGGTTTGTAATATTTCAAGTGCGATAATTTAATTCACACTTGGCAGTCGGACTTTCCAATTAAATGTAGGGCAGTTTCTCAAAAATTTCTACAACTCTTAGTTATCTCTGTGAGGTGGCAACCGTGCAGACTTCACCCAAACCTGTTATTGTGGTTTATCCAATAACTCACCAACTTATCCACTTGGCATTCCGTTTGTAACAGAAGAGAAAGATTAATGTTAATAAATAATCTATCTACATCCGGATCCCCCTCCAGCTACTGCCGGGTCTGGATGCTGACGAGTCCTCTTCATTTGGTTCGGTCCTCCCACCACTTTTCTTCCTCCACTTGCTGCCAGGCCACACCTCTCCTTTCCACAGATATTCTCACTCCCATTTGCACAGTGTTCTTGGGCGCCCTCTAGGTCTTTTCCCATCCATCTTTAGTTCTTCCATAATTTGGGGGAATGCCCATACCGCCTTAATCTCTTTTTTTTTCAATATCTTCTCTCATACTTTCTTGTTTAAGGTCCTTTCTAATATCTCCGTTCCTTACTCTGTCCATTCTTGTTTTTCCCTTAACTGCTCTGAGAAATTTCATTTCCCCTGCTTGCAGTTTGCTCCAGTCCCTTTCTGTCATTGTCCATGTTTCAAATGGCTCTGAGCACTATTGGACTTAAAATCTATGGTCATCAGTCCCCTAGAACTTAGAACTACTTAAACCTAACTAACCTAAGGACATCACACAACACCCAGTGATCACGATTGTCCATGTTTCTCCACCATAATAAGGAAGTAATAATTCTTATACATAAGGAGTTTTGCTTTTTCTGAAACTTCCTTATTCCAAATCAGGTGTTTTATTGTTTGGTAGTAATTGCCCCCCTTCTGTAACCTCCTATTAATTATGTTAGTTATCTTCCATCCCTAGATTTTTCACTCCCTAAATAAGTGAAACTTTCTACCACTTTGAGAGGTTCTCCATTTAAACTAATATTTCCGTTGATCTCTTTCTCTCTTCCAGATACCATTTCTTCACTTGGCATACCCCCGTAAATATTACAACTCAGCAGCAGAAGCAGCATTCTCCTGGAGATGATAGTTGGATCGCCGAAATATTGAATCGAGTTGATTTTATTATCCGGGAGCAAAACAATATAACACTTTGAAAAACATATTAAATAGTATGTAAATCAGAAGCATCCACAGCGTGTGCTCCGAACTTAGGTTTGTGCATATGGCGCGTGAGCAGTAACAGCAAAGGGCAGCGGCAAGCCGTGGCGAGAGGTAGAATGAGTCACTTGCTGTACACGCCCAGTTTTGCCCAGGTTGGGTTGGGTTGTTCGCAAGAAGACACCAAACTGCGAGGTCATCGGTCTCGTCGGATCAGGGAAGGACGGGGAAGGAAGTCGGCCGTGCCCTTTCAGAGGAACCATCCCAGCATTTGCCTGGAGAGATTTAGGGAAAACACAGAAAACCTAAATCAAGATGGCCGGACGCGGGATTGAACCGTCGTCCTCCCGAATGCGAGTCCAGTGTGCTACCCACTGCGCCACCTCGCTCGGTTTGCTTTAAGGCAGGTTGGGTGGTTTCCTGAAATTCTAGGAGTAAGAGGGCCGCTGACAATGTCAATAAGCTCCCTGAACAAATGAAGGACGGAATGACGGACTCCCAGCTTGGGTGTACCACTTGAGATTCGGACGATGGATATGTTATATTGACGGTGGCTTACAAAGGTTTTTTGTAAACTACTTTATTTTGAATCTGTTACCGAGCTGAGGACTTAATACAGAAGAGTTTCTAAAGAAGAGTCGAATTCATTTAGTAGCTCGAAATAGTTAATGCTTCCTTACCTGGCCAGGAAACGAAGCCCATGAGAAGTACTTCATACACGGCTGTGGGATGGATTAGCCGGACCACAAGATCAATCAAGAAAGACTACCGTATATCTGCATGATTTATTAAAGATAACATTCACTGAGAGAGTGACGAATCCAAGGCGACTGTGACGTATTACACATACGTATATAATGTGCGCTACATCGTAAGGGTCAATGCCATTTGACGCTATACTCAGGCTGACCTCGCGTCGTGTGTCGTCCGGCTTTCTGGGAGACCTCTGGCACTTTGATTCATTCCTACCGAGTGGTTGATATGTTTCTTTACAAGTATTGTACAAGCTGAAGAGAAATAGAGTAAGGACTTATCCTTATGGTAGACCATTCTTTAGGTTTCTTGGGGAGCTAATGTTGAAACATATTTATGAATTACTGTTTTGGTAAACCCCTTACGTTATTTGATATTCAAACACCTGAGCAGAACTGAACGTACTCAGACATTTCTCTCTTTACTTATTCTGACCAACTGACACACAATATTTTTTTAGCGCAACGCAATCTGACTTTTAATAAAAAGAGTGGCCCTGACTAACAATAACCTATACCTTTCATGAATCACTTACCTCAAAAAAAATCTTCGTTACTCGAACTACTGCAACACAGCTAGCGCCAATACTGCCAGCTATATAAAAGACTCTAACTACTGAAGGCACTAACTACTGATAGGCATAGTAAGCAAATGAAATATTTTGATAAGGAACAAACAATGTATTTACCTTAATAATGTTCAATAGTCGTCATAGTATATATATCAGCTCATGATATCCAATATTACAAATGTACTCTTTCTGATGGACATATGTCCAGATCGTCCGCTCACAGAATTCATCCATCTCTCTCCCCACACCCACCACTGCTGGCGGCTCACCTCCAACAGCGCAACGCTACGCGCTGTTCACATCCAACTGCCCAACACTACAATAGCGAATATTCCAACAATGCAAACCAGCCACACACAGCACAGTCAGTGATTTTCATACCGGGCGCTGCGTTGCGTTACCAACATAAGAACCTAAACAGCCTACGTACAATGTCAGACCCCATGACTACTGTGAGAAAGCTAGTTTTGCACGAGGGGAAGGAAGGGGCGCAGCTGTTAGCATTTCTGGCAGGGTCACCTTGGTACACCTCTGGCTCGGGTCAAATCCTGGGTCTCGTTCAGCTCAAGTCAATCCCTCGCGCCGCCGATGCCGCACAATAAACGCACTCACTGGAAGCGGCGACAGGCGATTTGTCCTTGCCAGGAGGACCTCGGAGCCGCGGCCCGCCGTGCGGTGTGTGCCTTGGGGCGGATGCGCCCGCCGGACAAACAAGGGCGCAGCCGGCCAGCACGTGTCGCCCCGCCCCTCCCACGTGCGTGCCCCTCCGGGCCCGGGCCACGCCGCACGACGAAATCCGCCCGAGGTGATGTCAGCGGCATTAGGCCCCATTACAGCGATTGCTGTGGGTGTCTGCCTCCCGAGCTCCACCTCCCAAATTGCTGTGGAGCTCCTCGTCTCCAGCGCGTCGTGTAATGCGTGCTGGCGCTAAAGCAGTCCCACTGCCACTCGCAACTCACTCCCAGTAGCTAAACGCTAGTTACCAGCAAGCGGCTCTGAAGTCTATACCGGCCACTCTAGACTACCACCACGTCAGTCGTAGAACTGGTAGCTTAGGTAACTTTGTGTTCGAAGCGCTCAGATTTGAGGTTATTAGTACCCATACACAGCTTAAAGCAGTAATAGCTTTTTCTTGCTATTCAGTACAACAGTACAGTAATTTTAGACAAGATGTCTGTAGAATTACAGTGATTGCTGTGTCTCGACTGAAAAAATTATTCTCAGCTGCGGTAAATGAAATGTCGTGTGGCTAGGGCCTCCCGTCGGGTAGACCGTTCGCCTGGTGCAAGTCTTTCGATTTGACGCCACTTCGGTTACTTGCGCGTCGATGAGGATGAAATGATGGTGATTAGGACAACACAACAGCCAGTCCGTGAGAGGAGAAAATCTCCGACCCAGCCGGGAATCGAACCCGGGACCTTAGGATTGACATTCCGTCGCGCTGACCACTCAGCTACCGGGGCCGGACTCAGCTGCGGTTATTTACTGCTAATGTTTTCTTCTGTAGACTATCTCCACACAGCATATCCAGCATTACATGCGCTTCGAAGTGATGCCGAAAGTTGTCAGTCACGCGCAGAGCAAAATTCTACCGCATCACCGTTGTTATTAATATTGTCTGATTATGATCTGCTGACTGAAAGTGCGAACAACACGGGCGTAAAATGAACGCGATTAGGAAACTTTTGTATAAAGGAAATAATAAGTGTTGTTTTGAAATTAAATACGTCTCGGTTACTATAAAGAGTAACAAACGAGAGCTCCACTTTTTATAAAACTCTAATGGAATGAGATCAAGTAATAATTCAGTAATGGTTGTTCTCTTTCTGGTCAAGTGTTTTACCGAAACGAAACAAGATGAAAATTAAAAAATCGGTTGCTGTCCGAATTTTCGTGACCACGCAGAGTGGGAAATGGACAAATAGGGTATCCCATAGACCAGCCAAAGGTGTAGTTTTACGAAAAAAATGTAGTTGCTTGAAAGAAACCCGAGTAATTCAGGAAAACTTAATTAGTGATTTAAGGGGAAGTTACACAATCGTTTTTTACGAATGATTATAGTCAAACTAAGAGTGACAAATGCACAAATGGAATAATAAATTGACTCGTGAGAGGTCCAGTTTACCAAAACAAAAATTCAGTTGCTTGAAAGTAGTCAGGGCAGTTAAGAAAAACTTAATGATTCGATGGAAAACGGAATTATTTCGCGCAGAGCTGCTGATGGCTATATAAATGAAATTGTGACAAAATAAAACACCTGCAGCCGTCCTTATGATTTTATTTTATTTTGTTGCAACCAGTTTCAATGCTTCAGTGCGTCATCTTCAGGCCTGTATGCATAAAACAGTAACGATAGCATTATCAACTTATCAATGATGTCATCGAAAGACCTAAGAGTGTACTGATTACAATGGATAAATTATTTTAAATTTCAATTATTTCTTCATGATCACTTATGTTTAACACACATGAGTACTTTTTTAGTGGTGTTCTGCTCAGTAAGCTTATTTGGGTTTTTTCATGCATATATATCGTTGACTCATCCTTTATGATACACTACATCCTTGCGGGCTACTTAGTATCGCTGTGTGTGATTGTTTCATGGCAGTACACGATATATGATGCATTCGCATATGTCTGGGACTTTCATTTTATAGATATGGCATAGTGTACGAACCTCATCTGTCTACAACTAAGCATTTGACACTTTGACACGACACGTAGGTCATGTTCCTTCTTCTTACTTGTTTTTGATGTATTGTTTCCTTCCATTTATCACCTTCTGCAGTCATTTTGCCTTAAAGTAGGTTGATAAGTTGATAATGCTATCGTTACTGTTTTATGCATACAGGCCTGAAGATGGCGCATTGAAGCGTTGAAACTGGTTGCAATAAAATAAAGTAAGATCATAAGGATGGCTGTAGGTGTTTCATTTTGTCACAATAGTAAACTGCCGCCGTCCCGGAGACCTCCTGTGAAAAGGATTGACATACAGAACTACCACATTACAGAATAAATTTAAAGTTCTCTGCTTTCTCTCTATCTATATCTTCTATTAACACTATAATACCGATTGATATTTCCGTATAATACATTTCATACTCCGTGAAGAAAACCTGAAAATAAAAAAAAAAGAATTGAAAAACTCGCACAGATGTTTTATGAATGTCGAAATAAATGTCGATTGAGAATTTAAAGTTCAATATTTAGCTTAGAGTCTTGAAATTTTGAAGAGTGGCAAAGGATATTTGTATGTTGGCATTTCACTCAGTGGTCTCCTTACGTCACAAACGCATCAGTATATCATCATTGAAAAGTGGCAAATGTTCCTCTAATTTTATGTCTTATTTTTAGACAAATCATTTACCAAAACGTTATTATTGTTCTCAGACATGTGTGTGCGCTCGAAGAAATTTCAAATAATAGAAACTCATACGTTGCCCTGGAGGGCGAGTATTCATCAGAGTCAAAGGTATCTGAGGAGTGTCCCTGGAAAGTATCACTGGATCGCTCTTTTCCTCTATCTACAACAGCGATCTGGATGATTTGGTGAACATCAGCAATTTGTTGATGATGCTGTAGTGTACAGGAAACTGTGGCCGCGGAGTGAATACAGGAGGATAGAAAATTACCTGGATACAATTTATATTTAGTATGACGAATGGCAGCTTTCTCTAAATGCGGAAAAGTTAATGCAGATGTTTAGGATAAATAATCGATAATGTTCGAATACAGTACTACTGATGCGCTGCAGGACATAGTCAAGTCGATTAAATAAAAAGTAACGTCCCAAAGAGGCATGAAATGGAGCGAGCAGTGAAGGTCGGTCGTAAGGAAGGCATGGGATACGTTGATTTGAATTTCTGCCATATGTGAACTTAATGTCAGAATTTTCAGTAGAGGAAGCGGCCATTGCTACAAATGAAGGATGCCGGCCGTAGTGGCCGTGCAGTTCTAGGCGCTGCAGTCTGCAACCGCGAGACCGCTACGGTCGCAGGTTCGAATCCTGCCTCGGGCATGGGTGTGTGTGATGTCCTTAGGTTAGTTACGTTTAACTAGTTCTAAGTTCTAGGGGACTAATGACCTCAGAAGTTGAGTCCCATAGTGCTCAGAGCCATTTGAACCATTTTTTGAATTCATGAAGAATGGCGTCGGTACATGATAGCTACAGCATGTGGATAACGTTACTGAAGTTTCTCAAGTGAAGTTCGCAACACAGTATGAGCATAGGATTTGCACGTGCAACGTATCGCTGACTTTGAGAAAGCCGTATGTGAATCTGATGTCAGCATTTTCAGTACAGGAAGCAGCCATTCCCACAGATGAGGAATGGTGTGGTAACATGATAGCCATAGGATGAAGCTTCTCAAGTGAAGTTCGTAACACATTATGAGCGCAAGATTTACACGTGCAGCGCGTCGCTGACTTCGAGAAAGATCAGATCGTTGGCGTGGAAATATTGGAGCACCAGTTTGGTTGCGTTCGCCCCGGTGTTCAAGGTGTAACAATATCCATTTCCGTCAGTGTAATAAGCAAAACCATTTTCTTCCTTAACTGTCAGATGTTTTAGTTTTCTTCCTCTTTTTCCACACTATATGTCGAAGTGCCGTTTTACTTGGTGGCTATTAGAGTAATATTTGACCCCCGATCGTTTTTAACTACTTTGGTGCTGTATTCAGCGTAAGTAATACAGTCGGCACTAGACTAGTAGGCATAAACTAAAGCTAACATTTTCTCGTTATCTGACATTTCTTTCTATTTCTGTGCGTGAATGTGTGTGTGTGTGTGAGAGAGAGAGAGAGAGAGAGAGAGAGAGAGAGAGAGAGAGAGAGAGAGAGAGAGAGAGTTGAACTACGGTGACAATATTAATGGTCGCCTCAGATATCTCATAGATGATGCAGTTAGGTGAAGTTGAACAAATGTTGAGTCAGGTACTGGTATGACTTGAAAGTGGTGTTAACGTTGGCAGCTTGCCTCTCGGAATATCCTAGCTGTTTTGCTTGTGTCCAACACGGATCCAGCATTTTCGTCACACTGTACATCTGTAAGCTTTTCTCATCCCTTTCTTTTTCTGTTTACTTTCTTCTCGCCAGCAAGTATTACCAGTTATGTCTCGCTCTTTCTCTGACCAATCAACTTCTTCTCCACGGCGATTCCTTCTGTTCTGCTGTCACAAATTTCTGTTAGATGCCGCTACTCACATTTCACAAGAACGTAATGAGGGAATAGCTTCACACAATGTTAATAAGACCGACATTCCTTAAATTCCATATATTCATTACTCTGTACAGTATCAGTTTTATTATTACTGTTATCATTATATATTGCTCGTGCACTATACAGATCGTCGTGTTGACTCAGTTTCCAAGTCTGGTTCGATGTAAGAGAAGAACTTAAGACGCTAATTTTTCTAGGTGAAATTATAGATGAATAAAATCATGCACCTCACAAGTCACAAAAGGAGAAGCTGTACGAGTCACAATTGGACTCGGTCATGTCATACAAATACCTTGATCTTAGAACCTGCAGTGATATAAAATCGAACAATCACATGGACTCAGCCGTAGGTAAAGCTATAGTACGCTACGAAAACGCGGCCAATGTACGAAGTAGACTGCTCACAAATCACTCGTGTGACCTATCTTAGAGTATTGCACAGTTTTGTGGGACCCATACCAAATAGAACAGGGGATACTGAACGTATATAAAGAAAGGCATGTCGTTTGGTCACAGGTTTGTCGCGGAGGTACTGGGAAAACTGAGCTGTCGCACACTTAACAAAAAACGCTAATTATGCCGAAAAATAAAGGAACAATTTCAGATCTCAGCTGCATATGGGCTTTGCATTAAATGCAACGGTGGCATGTGAAACTTTGTACCGTATCGAGTCTCTGTACATACGGCGGCCGAATCATACAAACGCTATCCGTAATGTAATTATGTACTTAGGTATTTGCCTAACACAACGTTAACAAGAAAGAACAGACAACACAATATAAGTACGTATCCCGAGAAAGACTGCTTACGAAATTTCAAGAAGCAACTTTATGTGTCGAATGTAGGAACATACAACAACCCCATAATTGTTGCTCTCGAAGTGATCGCGGGAACAAGATCACACTAATAAGTTAGCCGTTTAAGTAATCACTCTTCCTTTTCTAATTTTGACTGTGTATCAGATCACTGAGTGGCCGCATAGCCCCTCGTAGACTGTACTCGTCAAGAATTCAAATAGCACTCTATACACGTAAAGAGTAAAGAAACTGCATTGTATAGTCCACGAGGGACTATGCCAAATAACGGCTGAAATGTGTTAACTTTATCTGCTATATTGATGATGGTCACTCAGTGACCGATATCTATATCTGTAACAATAAATTCAAATAGCTCTGAGTACGATGGGACTTAACATCTATGATCATCAGTCCCCTAGAACTTAGAACTACTTAAACCTAGCTAACCTAAGGACATCATACAACACCAAGCCATCACGAGACAGAGAAAATCCCTGACCCAGCCGGGAACCGGGCGTGGGAAGCGAGAACGCTACCGCACGACCACGAGATGCAGGCTCTGTTACAATAAGTACAAGGTGCGACTGATCGCTGCACCTTCTTTCACCAACTGTAATTGTTCTTCCCGTATTCCATATGTGAATGGGACGGGAAGAAGCCCTAATAATAAGTGGTACAATATGAAATACCGTCTGCCCCATCCACTTCGCAATACTTTCAGACTATAGCTGCAGATATAGACATAAATGAAGACGTAGGACTCATAGAAAACAGTGTATCCGGCACTTCCACGTGTGTGTTGCGTCGGCAGGACACGCACGTTCGCTGCCGACCTGTCGTCGACCCCCGGTTGTCCTCGAGTCTCCGGTGTCGCAGGAAACCACGCGCTACGGCTCGGACGCTCTCCCGACTGCTTTCGTGTCGCTTTGCAGCACAACACGTGTCCGCTAGCAGAGGCCGCCAGCCAGAGATTATACTCGTATTGCTCCTCTTACGGATACCGTGTCGATAAGAGACGAGCTTGGTGGAAGCCAGTATCAATCACAGTACCTGTTATGCCACCTACGTCTTCCACTGCGACTCTTTTCTCGTAAGCAATACTTTTAGACGATTGCATTGAACTCAATGTCTGTGAGCGTGAGGGGGGCCGGGGAGCAGTGATCTTTACCTTTAGAGAGCTGATATGTTTTTTTCGCAGTCGTACTCCTATGGCACCGTGCGAGATGGTGAAGTGGTGAGCACACTGGACTCGAATTCGGGAGGACGACTATTAAACCTCCGTCCGGCCATCCTGATTTAGGTTTTCAGTGATTTACCTAAATCGCTTCAGGTAAATGCCGAGATGGTTACTGTGAAAGGGGAGGGGCGACTTCCTTCTCCACTCTTCTCTAATTCGATGGGGCAGATGATTTCGCTGTTTGATCCCCTCCCCCAAATCAACCAGCCAACGTCTACGGGTTCCAAACTCGTCCCTTACATATTTTTGCAAGGGTGCTAAAGACCCAAACGTCGCGTGGCCAATAGCATACATCGTCATCATTATCACAGATCCACTGTATGGATCGAACTGTTAGTAACCTCGCACACATGTAAAGAACTTCTTCAACCCGTTAGCCATCAGCAAGTGTAATTATAGCAGGGACAATTCACAAATAATGCACACCATTTTTCTTTACTCACACGCTAACTACACTACTGGCCATTAAAATTGCTACACCAAGAAGAAATGCAGATGATAAACGGGTTTTCATTCGACAAATACTTTATACTAGAACTGACATGTGATTACATTTCCACGTAATTTGGGTGCATAGATCCGGAGAAATCAGTACCAAAAACAACCACCTCTGTCCGTAATAACGGCCTTGATACGCCTGTGCATTGAGCCAAACAGAGCTTCATCAAGAGTAGTGACTGGCGTATTGTGACGAGCCAGTTGCTCGGCCACCGTTGACCAGATGTTTTCAGTTGGAGAGAGAATTCAGGAATGTACTGGCCAGGGCAGAGGTACAACATTTTCTGTACCCAGAAATGCCCGTACATGACGTGCAACATGCGGTCGTGCATTATCCTGCTGAAACGTAGGGTTTCGCAGAGACCGAATGAAGGGTAGAGCCACGGGTCGTAACACAACTGAAATGTAACGTACACTGTTCAAAGTGCCGTCAATGCGAACAAGAGGTGACCGAGAAGTGTAACCAATGGCACCCGATACCATCACGCTGGGTGATACGCCACTATGGTGATGACGAATACACGCTTCCAATGCACGTTTACCGCGATGTCGCCAAACACAGATGCGACCATCATGATGCTGTAAACAGAACCTGGATTCATCCGAAAAAATGAAGTTTTGCCATTCGTACACCCAGGTATGTCGTTGAGTGCACCATCGCAGGCGCTCCTGTCTGTGATGCAGCGTCAAGGGTAACCGCAGCCATGGTATCCGAGCTCATAGTCCATGCTGCTGCAAACGTCGTCGAAATGTTCGTACAGATGGTGGTTGTCTTGCAAACGTCCCCATCTGTTGACTCAGGGATCGAGACGTGGCTGCACGATCCGTTACAGCCATGCGGATAAGATGCCTTTCATCTCGACTGCTAGTGATACGAGGCCGTTGGGTTCCAGCACGGCGTTCCGTGTTACCCTTCTGAACCCACCGATTCCATATTCAGCTAACAGTCATTTGATCTCGACCAACGCGAAAGGCAGCGTCGCGATACGACAAACCGCAATCGCGATAGGCTACAATCCTAGTTTGATGTAAGTCGGAAACGTGATGGTACGGATTTCTCCTGCTTACACGAGGCATCACAACAACGTTTGACCAGGCAACGGCGGTCAACTGCTGTTTGTGTATGAGAAATCGGTTGGAAACTTTCCTATTGTCAGCACGTTGTAGGTGTCGCCACCGGCGCCAACCTTGTATGAATGCTCTGAAAAGCTAATCGTTTGCATATTACAGCATCTTCTTCCTGTCGGTTAAATTTCGCGTCTGTAGCACGTCATCTTCGTGGTGTAGCATTTTTAATGGCCATTAGTGTATTTATTTCTTCAGTATCTATTTACAGTCCTCTGTGCTCCTGCGTGACTGAATTCCACCGTCTCGGAAGCTTATGTTTTTTCGTTTAACGGGAGTAACGGTGGTAGAAAGCTCTTCCAGAGAAAGATAACGACGCGGAACAAGTCAAAGTCTGGTAGTTGCCCCAAGTCCGGGCTATAGCGAGGATGCGGCAACACTTTCCATTCGTATTCGCGCAGCATTTGGGCAACAACACAGCCGATGTGCGGGCTAGCATTGTCGTGTAGAATAAACGGCCCAGTCTCGAGCAACTGAGGGCGAGTTTTGTGCATTTTTCTGCGCAGATTTTGCAGGTAGTTAAAATAACGCACTAATTCCACAATTGGAACTTCCTGGCAGATCAAAACTGTGTGCGGGACCGAGACTCGAACTCGGGACCTTTGCCTTCCGCGGGCAAGTGCTCAACCAACTGAGCTATCCAATCACAACTCATGCCCCGTACTCACAGCTTTAATTCCACCAGTACCTCGTGTCCTACTGTCCAAACTTCACAGAAGCTCTCCTGCGAACCTTGCAGAAGTAGCACTTGTGGTAGAAAGGATGTTGCGGACACATGGCTTAGCCACAGCCTGTGGGATGTTTCTAGAGTGAAATTTTCACTCTACAGCGGAGTGTGCGCTGATATGAAACTTCCTGGCAGATTAAAACTGTGTGCGGGACCGAGACTCGAACTCGGGACATTTGCCTTCCGCGGGCAAGTGCTCAACCAACTGAGCTATCCAATCACAACTCACGCCCCGTCCTCACAGCTTTTAATTCTACCAGTACCTGCTGTGAGGACGGGGTGTGACTCGTGCTTGGGTAACTCAGTTGGTAGAGCATTTGCCCGCGAAAGACAAAGGTCCCGAGATCGAGTCTCGGTCCGGCACACAGTTGCAATCTGCCAGGAAGTTTCATATCAGCGCACACTCCGCTGTAGAGTGAAAATTTCATTCTACAAATTCCACAATTGACTCTACCCTCAAGATCATTCCTTGGTGATCAGAAGTGTGGCGTCCTCCCCCCTCGTTTCTTATAGTGTGCCTAAAGGATGCTGCTTTCTAGGATAACTTACAACAGTTCAAGCAAATCACATTGATTCCTTTTATTACAATGAAGTAGATTGACAATACTTCGGGTCGCAAGCAAATGGCGACATGCAAATAATCAATGTCCTTCGCTATATACAATTTAATCCTCACAAGTTGATATGGATCATTAATCACGGCCCTTATAGTGCCTCTCTTCGAGCCCTTGGTTTCTAGTGATAGTGCGCGTCTTCTACTGTCCGACCGAGGCTGGCAGCGGTGGCGCTTATTGTCTCCTCTTGTATAGGCCGCTACTGTCGTGGTGCGGTCCTAGTCAGTGGCTATTGGCTGACGTCGTCTCACACCCTTCTCTGCTCTTGCGTTCTTCATCTTCGTGCCGGCGCTTGTCGTTACGCTGGAACAAAAAGCAAAAATCATCAATTGCTTGAGCTTTGATTGAGCGTGACGGAATGTTTTTGAACGTGGTGAATCACTCATTGGATTGTGTGTGATTTTAACTCCGGTTCAGAGATTCTAATCTACGTTTTTTTCAGTGGCGAGAATTCGATACAAGACTTCTTGACTTCGCCGACGAATCGTTGTTTGAGCAAGGTACCAACCTCCAGGCGTTTCCGTTTCCCTTCAGCAGTCAAATAGTGTGGAACCCACCTCGCAGAAATTTTTCTCTTTTTCAAATCATTTGTCAGAATACCGAATACTGAAGTTGGCGGAATTCCCGTGCCTTCAGACAGTTCCTCACAATTCGCACTGCGATCTTCAAGAATATCTGCCACAAGGTTCCCACGTCTGTCATCTGTTGTCGTTTTTGGCCTTCCGGGTCTTGGATTATCGTCTGTGGTCATAAGACAATAATACTACCACGAGAATGAATAACCCAACGTGAAACTGTACTACGGTCCACAGTAAACTCACCACAAACGTTACTTAACGCATTGTGGATTTCTGTCTGGTTTTTGTCGCGTCAAGTTTCGATCTTGATCTACGACCTCTGGTATCCAATAGTCACAGTATCCTAGATCTCTGCAAGTTCCACTTCTACCTCTCGCCAATTTTATCTTAGAGTACATAGCGAAAAAACAAAAACAACTGCTTATTCCTCAAGCTCCCAACTACGTATGACGCAACTTTCATTGCCGTTGCATCAAACAGTCCGCAGAAATATCATCCTGTGCGTTATCTATGAAATGTCCCTCGTATATTTCTGGTAGTTGTCAACAGTGCTTGAAAGTTCGTAGTTTTACCAACAAACGGAAGTAAAGGAGAAAGTCTGAAAATTTTTAAGCTATTTACTTGCTCTGTTGTCTCTTTCGTCTCATATCCACATGACATAAGTTTGCTTTAAGGATACGAGTAGTGGCAATACCATTAAAGGCAGTTATCCCACGAAGGACTTTTTATATCTTCTGGAGCCTACGAATTAGTGACAAGCTGAAACTTTTGAAGCAGTCCATGAGCTTCCTTGCATAGCTAAAATGGCTATGGTCAGCCAGTTGAAGTTATGGGGCAGAAAATCTTGCAGAACATTGGTCTTATTGTTAGATAGTACACTGATCATAGACCTCTGCTCTTATTGTGACCTTAATGGCATCGGAGCGGAGAATGACAGACAGAAGGAAGACATACTAAATTCCATTTTCCGAAATCGTTTCACGGAGGACGGTCGTACTGGGTTAGTCCTTCCAGTTGGTGCACGACTGTCAGAATGACAAATGGTAGAAATAACTGACCGCTCGATGTATGAAAAAAGAACTAAACTGGCCCAATAGGGGCACTGCGACTGGTCCTGAGGGGTATCTTGCAGCGGTCTACGGCGCTTCGCTGTAGGAGCGAAGTGTACCGAGTGATTACGAAAACGTGCAGTCATTCCCATTATCATAAAAGGGTCCTCGAACAGACGCGTAAACCTATGGACTGCAACGCTGACGTCAGTCTGTTGTACAGTTGTAGAACAAGTACTACGGCCCTTCCGCAGATGGATGGCTCTAAAAATGGCTCTAAGCACTATCTGAGGCCATCAGTCCACTAGACTTAGAACTAATACTGTTCAGTCGTCCAATGTTTACTCTCTTTACACCAAGCGAGGCGGTGTTTGGCATTTACCGGCGTGATGTGTGGCTTATGAGCAGCCGCTCGACCATGAAATCCAAGTTTTCTCACCTCTCGCCTAACAGTCGTAGTACTTGCAGTGGATCGTGGTGCAGTTTGGAATTCCTGTGTGATGTTATGGATAGGTGTCTGCCTATTGCACATTACGATCCTCTTCAATTGTCGGCGGTCTCTGTCAGTCAACAGACAAGATCGGCCTATACGCTTTTGTGCTGCACGTGTCCCTTCACGTTTCCACTTAGCTATCACATCGGAAACAGTGGACCTAGGGATGTTTAGTAGTGTGGAAATCTCGCATACAGACGTACGACTCAAGTGACACCCAATCACCTGACCACGTTCGAAGTCCGTGTGTTCCGCGGAGCGCCCGATTCTACTCTCACGGTGTCTAATGACTACTGAGGTCACTGATATGGAGTACTTGGCGGTAAGTGGCAGCACAAAGCACCTAATATGAAAAACGTATGTCTTTTGAGGTGACCGGATACTTTTGTATCACATAGTGTAGATAGGATCCAAAGGAGAACAGCGCGTTTTGTCACAGCTTAGTTAATGAAAGTGAAGACATCACGGAAATGCTGATTCAACTCTAGTGATAAACGTCACAAGAGAATCACTGCGAGTCAATGTGTGGTTTACTGTTAAAATTTTGCGATAGGTCTTTCCTAGTAGGATGCTTCTTCAACGCCGAAAGACTTTGAAAGTAAAATTAGAGAGAATCGAAAGCTTGCCAACAACCATTCTCCCTTGCACCCTCAACTGGAACAGGAAAGGAGGAAGTGAAATCGGTACTCAGTGTACCCTCCAACACACGCCATAAGACGGCATGCTGGGTATAGATGTAGCACTGTGATCTAGATTAGACACACACACACACACACACACACACACACACACACACACACACACACACACACACCGCACTTGCTGTTCGAAAATGTGGTGCATGCTATTTGCTGCATTAAGCAATGAACCTAGGCGTTATCTCTCGAGGGTACTTATTTTTTGTAAGCGCTATTGATTGGACTATGTAGGAGAATAGATACAAAAGTTAATAAGGAAGTAAGCTATTAAGCATTATTACGGCACCATTTTTATAAGACTCAGCTCTTACTGTCATGTAATTTAATGCTGTACTGGGTGTATTGATGAGAAACCCTCAACAGCGGTTGAGGCAGCTAGCATCGATCTCTTCTTTCTCTGATAAATGTACTTCACTTGCAGCGGGTCTAAAAACTCCCCGTTAATAAACTGTGGTAGAAGCACTGAAGTATTTAGTATTTGTTGTTTACGTGAAACCAACAGATGGAGCTACAGTCTCAGTAAAGCACAAGTTCGTCATTGTTTCGTCTCCTGAATATTGCGATGTCAAAAAAAAAAAAAAAACCGCAGCAATAAATTATCGAACCTCGCCGTTACCTTCATCAGAATAGTATCCCTCTCCTCCCCTAAAACTTTTGTCGGCTGCAAAGAGAGAAACTGAGAATCTATGTTTCTGAAACAGATGGACTAATTATACTGCAGCTTACGTATCTTCAGCGTCGTCAAAGGCAACCAACAATTTTTATGTGTTTTTACTGAACAACGAAATCAAACGGAAATTTTGAAAACACCATCTGTGTAGCCGAGTTAGGTGGGAATCTTAAAATTGCAGCAAACTTCGTTGTGTGTGTGTGTGTGTGTGTGTGTGTGTGTGTGTGAGAGAGAGAGAGAGAGAGAGAGAGAGAGAGAGAGAGAGAGTGAGAGAGAGAGAGTGAGTGAGTGAGTGAGTGTGCGTGCGCGCGCGCTCATGTGTGTGTGTCTCTTTCCAAAGTTCTTCAAGAGTTTAAAGATTATGGAATTCGCGTTGATATTCGAAGAAGGCTTGTGAGTAAATGAAAACGGAATTCAGAGTACGGATTTCCGTAGTTTTTTCTCAAATTCTTGGCTACCGAAGTTGGCAAGTCATTCAACACTGGAGTACGTGAAACATAGTCTTGTAAAATTTGCAAAGAAACTGAGGAACAAGAGATTGGTAGCCCAGGGAAGAGTCATTCACTTTAAGATACGAGTACTTGGTTGCTAAAAATACTACGTAATTGTTATTGTTTCATTTTTTCTGTATCAACAAACTCGTATAATTTTGTGTATATAGACTGAAGTGGTGAGTGAAAACTTGTACCAAGGCCGGGAATCGAACCCGCATCACCTGCTTAGTAGGCAGTTGCGTTAGCCACTAAGCCAACTTGGCACATCGGTTCACACAGCTGCACTGATTGCCCTGGCATGCCTCCCTCGACGATCCAAACTGCCACTGCCACCCGTCTACTTTTAATTCACACACCACTTCAGTCGACCTACATAAAATTATATCTGCATGAGACCAGTAAAAGCCTCTGAAATTGTCTCATTTCATTTGTAGACTCGTATAAAATCATCTCTTCCCTGAGTATTTTCCTTTACGTTTGTGAATAAGTGAGTTTTCTTCGCAACTCGAAGTCTCCATACATTTGTTTGAAATTTCGTCAGTAAATACACTAGTATCCAGTCTTTTATCTTGCGTATTTAATATGTATGAATAAATGCGTCTTAAAATCTTTGTTCTGAAACCGCAAATTGAGTTAGACGTTGTGGAGCACAACACACCTTTTTCACGAAACGTTGCGGTTACTATAACGAGTCGTTTGCAACATTCACCTATTCATTTATCCTCGTGTTCGTTCGTAGATCGTTTCTGTAAGTCTCATCGCTGAAGGAAGGAACTATCAGTGTGAAGAAAGAGTCGAGATTCGTCCGTTCGTTCATAGGACGCCCTCTGCAGGTGCGGAAAGAGATGACGTCGATAAAATTAATGAACCAGCGTTAGAGACTATAGCACCAAGCCATATTAACAAACTAGTAAAATGTTAAGTTAAAGCAAATGAGTAGGAAAACCAAATGCTCGAATTCATTATCAGTGGTGTTCTGCTTGACACAGTCATGTCGATTAAACATCTAAGCTTAAAGTTTCAAAGCTATATGATAAGGAACGAGCACGGTAAGCTGGTTGGTAGCAGCGAAGGCGAAAGGGATTCTAGGAAAGCGTACTTCATCTGCAAAGGAGACCTCGAACATTATTGCAAACCATTCTTTAGTACTGCTCGAGTGTTTGGGATCCCCATCAGGTCGCATTGAAGGAAGACATCGAAGCAATTCAGAGGCGTGTTGCTAAATTTGTTACCAGTAGATTCAATAAACCCTCGAGTGTTACTGAAATGCTTCCTGAAGTCAAATAGGAATCCCTGAAAGGAAGACGACGGTCTTTTCGCAAAACGCGATTGAAAAAATTTAGAGAACCGATAATCGTGGCTGACTGTAGAATGATTCTATTGCCGCTGAAGTATATTGTGCATAAGGTCTGCGAAGACAATATAAGAGAAATTTAGAGCTCGTACAGTGGCACAAAGATAGTTGTTTTTCCCTCGCTCCATTTGCGAATGAAAGAGAAACGGAACGATTAATAGTGCTACGACGTACCCTCTGTCTACCACCGTATGGTGGTTCATGGCATATATGTGTAGATTTAGTTGAACTGTGACTAAACAACTAGAAATGATTTATGTTTAACTCAGCTGTCACTCAATATTTAAGACGATTTTCGGTTGCAATGCTAAGCTTCGAAATAAAAGTTCGAAAGCCTATGATTCGATCCACTATTGAATCTTCGATCTTTTCTTCCCTCTAATGTGCCTTTTACATTTAGCAAAACTTCGTGTGCGCCGGCCGAAGTGGCCGAGCGGTACTAGGCGCTTCAGTTTGGAACCGCGCGACCCCTACGGTCGCAGGTTCGAATCCTGCCTCGGGCATGGATGTGTGTGATGTCCTAAGGTTAGTTAGGTTTAAGTAGTTCTAAGTTCTAGGGGAGTGGTGACCTCAGATGTTAAGTCCCATAGTGCTCAGAGCCATTTGAACCTTTTTTTTTTTAACTTCGTGTGCATGAAAAAAATTCAACGTCATTTAGAAATCACATTTAACAACATGCTACGGAAATAAGTTTTCAGTTCGGGGGAATGAATTAAGGAAGGGAGGAAAGAAGAGAAGAAGATGAAGATTAGGATACAACATCCCGATCATAGCGTAATCATTAGGATTAAGGATTAAGGAAAGAAATCGGCCATGTTCGTTTCCAAGTAACAGTTCTGGCATTAGCCATAAGCGTTTTGTGAAAATCGTGCAAAACCTAAATCCGAAAGACCGTACGGAAGTTTGATCAGACATCTTTCCGAATCTACCATTTCGCTGGGTCATTTCAAAGGAAGTCAAGGGCACACCACCACAAACAGGACCACGCTTCGGGTTATACGAAAAAAGGTGCTGCTTTCGGAGGCAAAAAGGTCATCCTTGTACGTTAAACTGAATAGTTATTGTTCACTTCGTCCCCGGTCTTCCTATTTAACCACTGCCAAAGAGTAAGATATCTATAAAGCAGTCCTATCTACTTGAACATTGTTTGTTAACTAACAGAAATTTTGCAGTCGCTAAATTAACACAATAATTTAGTTTACAGTAAAGCACAGCAAGTCATTCGTAAGCGAAAACAAGAAACCAAGCTAGAGCATTACAAAACTCTCTGCCAAAAATATGTGATGACTCAGAGTATATAGGCTCTTGTTTAGAACAGCTATCAAATGATAAGACGATCTTTGATCAAAGATAACCGGTATTTCACCTCATGAAGGAGGACGTAAATAATTACATAACTATGACAAAGTCTTTTTCCGGCTTCATCGTTCGTTATAGGATATCATTTTTATCTAACGTTTGATCGCTTCGAGTGTTTGTGAAGTATGAACAAGTAAATCTTTTATCTCTGCTCTCCCTACTCTAAATGCCGTTAAAGCTGCACTGCAGATGCTGATTACTGCATCATATCGTCTGTAGAGCCGAAAAAGTGTACTTTAGAAAGTGTTGTCATACGACGAAATAAATTAGAGATAAACGTGTCGTTTTCCTCTCCATGAATCCATTCCGCTGTAATTTCTTGTATCTGAATAAATACCGCAACAGTGTTTCTTTCCCCTACTGAGTTTCCATCTCGGTGGAAGAGGAACGTATTTCTTGGGACACGACTGTCAATAATTCACATTTAGCCTGGGAATGCTATCTCTAATGTGAATAAGAAGATCCACTACTGCAAAAGCCACTCAGCAATGAAACTAAATTTCGACTGCAGTCAATCGGAGTAACATTTTACCAATCAGAGTATCTTTGAAACAAAGCTAGTAAGTGGTACAAAGTCAATCGGAGTAACATTTTACCAGTCACGACTTACTATTTTTGTTTCAAATGGATGCTACTCCGTATTCTTGCATTATTTTGTATTAAAGTTAACATTTCTATGACCTCTGTGGTTTCGAGTTAGTATTTCTGTTGTATTTTCACCTTCTTAGAAACTCTCACGCTAGTGATATTGCTTTATTTACATTGGCTGTGAAGCGAGTTCCTGGCGACATTGATTTAAGTTAAACAATATCAGGTCTGTGCAAATATCTTGATATTTCAAAGTAAACCTGCAGTACTGAATTAACGTTGTTGTTTTTACTTCTTATTAACGCCTGATTTCCTTCTGGCGTTATCTAAATCTACACATATATAGGAAAAATACAATGTTTTTTTTAGACTCGTCTAAGGTTACCCTACATGACATTGTAAGTTTGTACCAGTATTAAAACAGAAATTTTGCTCTAATAGGACATAGTTAGTCTACATTTTCACTTTCCCAAGCAGATCATAAATGTTATAGTTTCTGTTGTGATGTGTAACTTATCTTGCGTCCAGTGTTTCCAAAAAATGAAAAAAAGACTGGTACAAAGTTACCCCGATCGACTGTAGGTTTTAGCCTGGGCACACTTGTTATAAACGAGTCAATTGAGTAATCTGCAAAGGTTGTGATTTTTACTGCAGAGAGTGGCAAGTGCTTAGTTTTAAAAAAAAATTCATTGCATTGTTTACTATTGTATGCTTTCCTTCTTCAACCGATTTTATTGCTCGAATTAACGTTTGTTACAATTTAATTCAACTAGTGCATCGTTTTCCAAGCACTCATTACTTGTTAGCTCTTTCGTCAGAGGATGCAAAGAAACAGTATATGACCGGTATTGAAACAAGTGGCAGTTGCTAACTAGAGTATGACTGACTGACTGAAATATTCACTGAAGTGAGAATTCAAAATTTCCTTTTGCAGTCATTGTCTATCGTGAACTCGCTGGAGTACTGTGCGTATTTGTTTTTCTTTACTTGTACTATGATGAGAATGAAAGAAACAGGCAGGATGAAGCACCGTTTCGCTCAGGTTTTGTGAGCGAAGTGGAACTGGTGTTACATTCTTGTGCAGAGCACCTGCAGATAGACGTTAATACGACATACGGAGCCGAGGAAACGTTAAATACTTTGTGACTGTAGCTCAAACGCCTTGCAATCTAATATTTATTTACCAGCTGTAAGTGCTAATCTCCATCTCTCCCGTGTGTCTGCGCATCTCCCCCTCCCCATTTATTTGCACATCTCCTCCCACCTGCCTCCCTTTCTCTCCATCACATCCTCCCCTTTTCTCTGTCCATCCTCTCATTCCCCCACTCTCTCTCCATTTTCCCCTGTTCCCCTTCTTTGTTGTAACTAGAGCTTCAGATTCTGTAGTACACACAAATAAAGAAAAGATTTTATGTGGACATGTGTCAGGAAACGCTTAATTTCCCTGTTAGAGCTCACTTCAGTTTCGTCAGTATGTACTGTACTTCCTCGTGATCAAATTGTAAATTTTCACAATCAACTTGTGTGGGCTGACGAGAATCCGCACGCAATTGTGCAATCACGTCATCAACACAGATTTGGGCAGGCATTCTTGGTGATGTCCCCGGTACCAAATGTAGAGACTCTTCGTGCTCGTATTGTGGACGGCTGTGATACAATACGCCATTCTCCAGGGCTGCAAAAGCGCATCAGGGATTCCATACGACGGAGGGTAGATGCATGTACCCTCGCTAACGGAGGACATTTTGAACATTTCCTGTAACAAAGTGTTTGAAGTCACGCTGGTACGTTCTGTTGCTGTGTGTTTCCATTCCACAATTAATGTGATTTGAAGAGAAGTAATAAAATGAGCTCTAACATGGAAAGTAAGTTTCCGGACACATGTCCACATAACATATTTTCTTTCTTTGTGTGTGAGGAATGTTTCCTGAAAGTTTGGCCGTACCTTCTTGTAGCACCCTGTGTGTCCAAACGTTTATTACACTAACTTGTAAAAATTTGAAGTATAATTAAGTACCTAAAAACGCCCCCTTATTAGAATTCAGTGTTGTGTCAAAATTTCAAAGCAGTCGGTCAAGAATTTTCGGGGATTCACTGTTTTGTACAGTCGAACATTTACATTTTTATTCATAGATTCATTCATTCATTCATTCATTGCGGACCCATTTTAATGAGAAAGAAAATGGATCATTATAGGTAGTCTTTAAATGTACTAGTAATTTAAAATGTTAGTTTCGTATTTTCCAGAAATATGCGTTACCGAACCTAACTGTGCAATACTAAATTTGTTATATTTCTTGATTCCAGCAAATGCCACACGGATTTTTTTGAAATGATGAAGTCTATCTGAGTACGAGTGTACCTCTAGAAAACCTGTATTTAATTGGTTACTGTTTCTGTGTGCTAGAGTACGGTCAATCTGCCGAAAAGAAATCCAGAAGTAAAATAATAATCTCAAGTGGCACTCTATTCTTATGTGGATTTAACGACATGACGTCGTTTTACCAAGCACCTAAAGGCCACCTAGCAGTAACGCAGTAGTTTTTCGGTCCCGTGCATGTGTACTACACTAGCTGCAGTCAGAAACTCCCTGCCGCCGTTGGATAAGCAGCTGCAGCAGCAAGTCGTATAACCCTAGCTTACTTATTTGTTAGATAGTTTAATTAATTTCTTTGCGTGTTTTTGGGTACTTGCATTGTTTAATTCATATATTTCGGGCGTATTATAGTATTTGAGGGTTGTAGCATCGCGCCTTAGTACCTGAATAGTGTAAATTCGCGTAGTCGTCTGTCTTCTGTTTTTGTTTTGAGCGGCCAGTGTCGGTTGGTCACATCCAGTGTGCTCCCTGCCGCCGTTGGATAAGCAGCTGCAGCAGCAAGTCATATAACCGTAGCTTACTTATTTGTTAGATAGTTTAATTAATTTCTTTGCGTGTTTTTGGGTACTTGCATTGTTTAATTCATATATTTCGGGCGTATTATAGTATTTGACAGTTGTAGCTTCGCGCTTTAGTGTTTACTTCGTAGATTCTTATTTAAATTGCGTGTGAGTTTCGTATAGGAGGTGCAATTTCGAGTTTTAGTTACTGTAATCGTAAATTCAGCAGATTGTAGCGCAGTCGTTAGGCATTTGTAGAGGTTAGTTGATACATTCTTTGCGTGTTTCACTTGCGTTATCTAGGCACGGACTCGTGTTTCGGTAACTGTTGTTCAACATCGATTAGAATGGACAGGGACTGCGATTGCTGTGTTCGGATGAGGGCTGACTTGGCATCCCTTCGCTCACAGCTGCAATCGGCGCTGACTTCGGTCGCGCAGCTTGAGGCTGTTGCCAATGGGCACCACTGTGGGGAGCCGGACTTGGGTATCACGGGGATGTCAACCTCGTCACGTCTGTCCCCAGATCGGTCTGCCGCTGTGGTTGCCCCGTTTGCTGCCCGCAGTGGGGCTGAGCCCTCGCCTGTGGTTGATTGGGAGGTCGTTCCAAGGCGTGGCAGGCAGCGAAAGGCGTCCCTGGAGGCTGATCAGAAAGCCTCCCCGGTGCGTCTGACAAACCGGTTTCAGGCACTGTCTCTGGCTGAGCCAGATGCAGCTCCCTGCCCTGTTTCAGAGGATCATTCTCAGCCTTCAAGGTCCGGGCAATTGCAGAGGGTGCGCTTACTGGTAGTTGGGAGCTCCAATGTTAGGCGCGTAGTGGGGCCCCTTAGGGATACGGCGGCTAAGGAGGGGAAGAAATCCAGTGTGCACTCCGTGTGCATTCCGGGAGGAGTCATTCCTGATGTGGAAAGGGTTCTTCCGGATGCCATGAAGAACATAGGGTGCAGCCAGCTGCAGGTGGTGGCACATGTCGGCACTAATGACGTGTGTCGCTTTGGATCTGAGGAAATTCTCTCTGGATTCCAGCGGCTATCTGATTTGGTGAAGGCTGCCGGTCTTGCTTATGAGATGAAGGCAGAGCTCACCATCTGCAGCATCGTTGACAGAACCGACTGCGGACCTTTGGTGCAGAGCCGGGTGGAGGGTCTGAATCAGAGGCTCAGACGGTTTTGCGACCGTATTGGCTGCAGATTCCTTGACTTGCGCCATAGGGTGGTGGGGTTTCGGGTTCCGCTGAATAGGTCAGGAGTTCACTACACTCAGATGGCGGCTACACGGGTAGCGGAGGCTGTGTGGCGTGTACTGGGCGGTTTTTTAGGTTAGAAGGCCTCGGGAAAGTGCGGGATGGGCTGCAATGTCAAAGGGTGCTTGGCAATTACAGGACGTGCTTGGATCAAGGAACAGTCGGAATTATAGTTGTAAATTGTTGTAGTTGCGCTGGAAAAGTCCCTGAGCTTCAAGCGCTAATAGAAAGCACAGAAGTTGATATCGTTATAGGTACAGAAAGCTGGCTAAAGCCTGAAATAAGTTCTGCAGAAATTTTTACGAAGTCTCAGACGGTGTTCAGGAAAGATAGATTAGGCAGAATTGGTGGTGGAGTGTTTGTGTCTGTCAGTAGTGGTTTATCTTGTAGTGAAGTCGAAGTAGATACTCCGTGGGAATTGGTTTAGGGGGAGGTTATACTTAGCAGCCGAATTAAGTTAATAATTGGCTCCTTCTACCGACCCCCAGACTCCGATGATACAGTTGCGGAACAGTTCAGAGAAAGTTTGAGTCTCGTAACAAATAAATACCCGACTCATACGGTTATAGTTGGTGGGGACTTCAACCTACCCTCGGTATGTTGGCAAAAATACTTGTTCAAAACCGGTGGTAGGCAGAAAACGTCTTCCGAGATTGTCCTAAATGCATTCTCCGAAAATTATTTCGAGCAGTTAGTCCACGAACCCACGCGAATTGTAAATGGTTGCGAAAACACACTTGACCTCTTAGCCACAAACAATCCAGAGCTGATAGAGAGCATCATGACTGATATAGGGATTAGTGATCACAAGGTCATTGTAGCTAGGCTCAATACCATTTCTTCCAAATCCATCAGAAACAAACGCAAAATAATTTTATTTAAAAAAGCGGATAAAGTGCCACTAGAAGCCTTCCTAAAAGACAATTTCCATTCCTTCCGAACTGACTATGCGAATGTAGACGAGATGTGGCTCAAATTCAAAGATATAGTAGCAACAGCAATTGAGATATTCATACCTCATAAATTGGTAAGAGATGGAACGGATCCCCCGTGGTACACAAAAAAGGTCCGAACGCTGTTGCAGAGGCAACGGAAAAAGCATGCGAAATTCAGAAAAACGCGAAATCCCGAAGATGGGCTAAAACTTACAGACGCGCGAAATTTGGCACGTACTTCGATGCGAGATGCCTTTAATAGGTTCCACAACGAAACATTGTCTCGAAATTTGGTAGAAAATCGGAAGAAATTCTGGTCGTATGTAAAGTACACAAGCGGCAATACGCAGTCAATACCTTCGCTGCGCAGTGCCGATGGTACTGTTATCGACGACTCTGCCGCTAAAGCGGAGTTATTGAACGCAGTTTTCCGAAATTCCTTCACCAGGGAAGACGAATGGAATATTCCAGAATTTGAAACACGAACAGCTGCTGGCATGAGTTTCTTAGAAGTAGCTATCTTAGGTGTGCGAAGCAACTCAAATCGCTTGATACGGGCAAGTCTTCAGGTCCAGATTGTATACCGATTAGGTTCCTTTCAGATTACGCTGATACTATAGCTCCCTACTTAGCACTCATATACAACCGCTCGCTCACCGATAGATCTGTACCTACAGATTGGAAAATTGCGCAGGTCGCACCAGTGTTCAAGAAGGGTAGTAGGAGTAATCCATTTAACTACAGACCTATATCATTGACGTCGGTTTGCAGTAGGGTTTTGGAGCATATACTGTATTCAAACATTATGAATCACCTCGAAGGGAACGATCTATTGACACGTAATCAGCATGGCTTCAGAAAACATCGCTCTTGTGCAACGCAGCTAGCTCTTTATTCGCACGAAGTAATGGCCGCTATCGACAGTGATTCTCAAGTTGATTCCGTATTTCTAGATTTCCGGAAAGCTTTTGACACCGTTCCTCATAAGCGACTTCTAATCGAGCTCCGGAGCTATGGGGTATCATCTCAGTTGTGCGACTGGATTCGTGATTTCCTGTCAGGAAGAGATCGCAGTTCGTAGTAATAGACGGCAAATCATAGAGTAAAACTGAAGTGATATCAGGTGTTCCCCAGGGAAGCGTCCTGGGACCTCTACTGTTCCTGATCTATATAAATGACCTGGGTGACAATCTGAGCAGTTCTCTTAGTTTGTTCGCAGATGATGCTGTAATTTACCGTCTAGTAAGGTCATCCGAAGACCAGTATCAGTTGCAAAGCGATTTAGAAAAGATTGCTGTATGGTGTGTCAGGTGGCAGTTGACGCTAAATAACGAAAAGTGTGAGATGATCCACATGAGTTCCAAAAGAAATCCGTTGGAATTCGATTACTCGATAAATAGTACAATTCTCAAGGCTGTCAATTCAACTAAGTACCTGGGTGTTAAAATTACGAACAACTTCAGTTGAAAGGACCACATAGATAATACTGTCGGGAAGGCGAGCCAAAGGTTGCGTTTCATTGGCAGGACACTTAGAAGATGCAACAAGTCCACTAAAGAGACAGCTTACACTACACTCGTTCGTCCTCTGTTAGAATATTGCTGCGCGGTGTGGGATCCTTACCAGGTGGGATTGACGGAGGACATCGAAAGGGTGCAAAAAAGGGCAGCTCGTTTTGTATTATCACGTTATAGGGGAGAGAGTGTGGCAGATACGATACACGAGTTGGGATGGAAGTCATTACAGCATAGACGTTTTTCGTCGCGGCGAGACCTTTTTACGAAATTTCAGTCACCAACTTTCTCTTCCGAATGCGAAAATATTTTGTTGAGCCCAACCTACATAGGTAGGAATGATCATCAAAATAAAATAAGAGAAATCAGAGCTCGAACAGAAAGGTTTAGGTGTTCGTTTTTCCCGCTCGCTGTTCGGGAGTGGAATAGTAGAGAGATAGTATGATTGTGGTTCGATGAACCCTATGCCAAGCACTTAAATGTGAATTGCAGAGTAGTCATGTAGATGTAGATGAAGAAATAACGAGAGGAGGAAGGGGTGGGGAGGACAAGAACTTCATAGAGCGATCAAACTGCTACGCAAGTTGACTGCCTAAAGATTACGGACACGACGTACACACAGCGATATCTGCTGTAGATGCGGGGTTGGTGTGGCTTTCCTCATTACTTCACGATGTGGTTGTACAGGGAGCTCAGCAGTACACAGGCGCACGCTGTAAAGACCCCTCCGACAGGAAGTGCTCTCCAAACATCGGAGAGCTGTTGAGCTTTATAGTTGACAGCAAGTATTCATGGCTTTCTTATCAGCAAGCAGATGCAAAGTGCGGTTAGAGGTTGCTTGTAAAGTGACTCAAAGGAAAACGTACTACATATGCATAACCCAGCTGACGAATCATTACCGACACTAGCAACAAGAACTGGCGTTGCAGTATTTGCCGGGTGGAACAGGCAGCTAACCGAGAGCGGTTAGGTGTATGTGTGTAACGCACGGCTCTGTAAGGGGAGTGCTGAACTGCTCTCAAAATAATTTCACTTCGTTACAGATGGAATAATGTAAAGAAGATGCTATACAACCTAAAATTGTAGAGAATAAGGAAATAAGCGCAGTAGGCGTGAAATGAAATAGACTTCACTTTCGAAATTCGAAAATTTGTAGTAAGGTCTTATGGGACCAGACTGTTTAGGTCATCGGTCCCTAAGCTTACACACTACTTAATCTAACTTTAACAACAAGGACAACACACACACCCACGACCGAGGGAGGACTCGAACCTCCGAAAATGGTTGAAATGGCTCTGAGCACTATGGGACTTAACTTCTGAGGTCATCAGTCCCCAAGAACTTAGAACAACTTAAACCTAACTAACCTAAGGACATCACACACATCATGTCCGAAGCAGGATTCGAACCTGCGACCGTAGCGGTCGCGCGGTTCCAGACTGTAGCGCCTTGAACCGCTCGGACACACCGGCCGGCGAACCTCCGACGGGGGGAGATGCGCGAACCCTGACAAGGCGCCTCAGGCCCCTCGGCTACCCTTCGAGGCTTAATTTTCCATTCAGTATGTTCTGATCAAATGCAACTACAATCGTCATGCCAAAACTGGGGTCCTTTTATTGCTCTGGGAGAGCCGGCCGGGTGGCCGAGCGGTTGTAGGCGCTACAGTCTGGAACCGCGCGACCGTTACAGTCTGCCTCGGGCATGGATGTGTGTGATGTCCTTAGGTTAGTTAGGTTTAAGTAGTTCTAAGTTCTGGGAGACTGATGACCTCAGAAGTTAAGTCCCATAGTGCTCAGAGTCATTTGAACTATTTAAGAATTACAATAGATTTTTTTTTTTTTCTGGGCGATGGCTCATCTGAACTACAACATATGAAGTACAGGGTGGCGCAAGAAGCGTGTTAGAAAGTTTTTGTCTACTGTAGTTTAATCATACGCCATAAATGATTCTCCTTGTGACATTGTTGTGTTGTAGTTATGAGATGACAAACTGAAAACACTCAGCTGCCGACAAGTGTTGTTGATATACCTCGATGTGGACAGTTGAAAATGTGTGCCCCGACCGGGACTCGAACTCGGGATCTCCTTCTTACATGGCAGAAGCTCTATCCATCTGAGCCACCGAGGACACAGATGAATAGCGCGACTGCAGGGACGTATCCCCTGCAAGCTTCCCGTGAGACTCACGTTCCCAACTGTCCACAGTTCTACATATGTAATGTAATTTACAGACATTTGCCCATCCACCCATTACTCGCGCACGCTTTGGCGATTCCCGTAAGAGTGTGGGCAACCTGTGCGCATTCGCACAGACGAAGGTCAATGGCTGGGTAGCCTTTTACTACATTTGTGAAGACAGTAACTGTTCTCGAAAGAACAGAATATTGTTATGACCGTACAGCTTTTCCCTGGAATAAATGATGACTAACTGAAAACCCTCAGCTGTCGACAGGTGTCGTTGGATGGGCAAATGTCTATAAATTACATTACATATGTGGAATTGCGGACAGTTGGGAATGTGAGTCTCACGGGAAGCGTGCAAGGGATAAGTCTCTGCAGTCGCTCTGTTCATCTGTATCCTCGGTGGCTCAGATGGATAGAGCTTCTGCCATGTAAGCAGGAGATCCCGAGTTCGAATCCCGGTCGGGGCACACATTTTCAACTGTCCACATCGAGGTATATCAACAACACCTGTCGGCAGCTGAGGGTTTTCAGTTAGTCATCTCATAACTACAACACAACAATGTCACAAGGAGAATGATTTATGGCGTATGATTAAACTACAGTAGACAAAAACTTTCTAACACACACACACACATTCTCACAGCTCTGTTCTTAATGCTGCACTTCTTTCTTAACCATATACCATCACAGAGGTGTTTGTTTTAAATACGTGATTGTCATATCTCCATGCCCTCTGCGGTAAGGAAGTTCGATTATAGTTTAAAATACTCTGATTATCGTGGCAGAAAAAAGTATTGTGATGCTGTGAAGTCCCGTGTATCCCAAGTTACGTAACTGATGATGTATGATGCCCGCTGTGTATTCCCATCGCTGGCAGATGAGCAATTTTTCTCGTTTCACAGTCGCTTCGTTCTTAACGCTTCCGTGGAATACGAAATCTGGTCATGGAATCTTATCATACTCCTTACTAACGATGCTAATGGCTTCTTTCGCTAATTTGACAGCTATTTCATTCCGGTAAAGGTCGCAATGGCCTTTTGGCTGTACAACAGTAACACCGGCAGCCAATCGTGCTCCAAATTATGGCTTATAGTATACACTAGGTGGTTGTTCTGGCGTTGTTTTCTGTTGTATTTCACTAATTGTACTGCTGCCTTCGGATCAAGCATTTTTTATGTGTACGTCAGCATCCGCGAAATTGCTGTTAATTCTGCTGACATATCGTCTTCCTCGTTGATCTTTAATGTAAGGTTGGTTGGCACCCAGAACAAGAGTGACGGAAAAGGTGGAAGTAGAGGATAGGAAAAGTGTTGGCAGAGACAGTCGCGTCATCCATCTTGCAGAGTGTTGTCAAATTCTTTTCTCGGCGCTCATTAAGAGTCCCCCATTACGTTGGGACTCAGCAATATCACACTCTTGTTGTAACCTGACGCACACATAAATGTGTTTGGAAAGCAAATCGCTGACTGTGTAAGTCCCATGTGGTGATCAGAGAGTGGGGGCCGAAATATGCGAAGCAATTCGCGTTCCATGGCTGGCATTTGTTTTTCCAGATCGACAGATCCGATGACGCCGCCCTTACACATCTGAACAAGGACGTAAAGAAGAAATCGATCATGTCCTTTTCAGGGGAGTCATCCCTGTTTTCGCCTTACGCGATTTAACGAAATCCCGGAAAATTAAATTTGGATGGTTCCCGAAGGCGAGTCCAAAGTGAGTGCTTATAAATCGCTGTGTGTCCTTAGGGCTTACCCGACAACTACTGCCATTTCTGTGTAATATTTCAGTATGGATTACGCGTGATAATGGTCACGTTGACATTAACATCAGGTATTGAATTGTGTCAGTAACTGACCACTATCGCGAAAAACAGCAGACTGCTGTTGAAACACATGCGCTTGAGCAAAATATCACACCCGGCTATGTTACCAGCGTCAACTGCATTGCTTCAGGCTCCCCCAAATGAATTTCTGCCTAGTCTGGCCGATACCTAATATCCATGTCACTTTGTCTCGTAACAAATCTTATAGAGCCATGATAACTCTTCCCATCTTATCGACAGATGATCTCAAGTAAATTCCATATTTCTAGATTTCCAGAGGCAGTTTCCCTCCGTTCCTCACAAGCTGCTTGTGTATACGGAATATCGTCTCTTTTGTGACTGGTTTACTGATTTCTTGTCAGAAAGTTACAGTTCGCAATCCTTTCGGAAAATCATCTAGTGAAACTGACGTCATATCTGCTGTATCCCGAAGAAGTGTTACACGCTGTCAGCTGTTCACAAGCTGTAAGAACAATTTAGGTGATAATTTGAGCAGTCTAGATAGATTTCTTTTTGGGAGATGATATTGTTTTTACCGTATAGTAAGGTGATGAGAAGGTCGAAAAAGATTACAAAATGATTTAGACAAAATATCAACACGGTACGAAAAGTGGCCATTGACCCTAAATAATGAAAATCGTGACGTCCTCCACGTAAGTATTTCAAAAATTCCGTTATATTTTGGTTACACGAAAAACAAGACAAATTTAAAAGCTGTAGATTAAACTAAATGTATAGGAATTACAGTCACGAACAACTGAAATTCGACCCATCACGTAGTAAATGCTGTGGAGATGTCGTACAGAAAATTGCGTTTTATTGGTGCAATAATTAGAATGTGCAGCCAAGAATTTAAAGAGGACGCTTCTCCATTGTCTCCTGCAGAACTGCTACGCAGTATGGGATCCTTGTTAGACAGGATTGACAGAGGACATCGAAAAAGTCCAAAGAAGGGCCGCTCGGTTATGTACGAACGCAAAACAGGGGAGAGAGTGTCACGGATATCGCAAGCGAGTTGTGATGGGAATGATTAAAACAAAGGCGATTTTCGTTGCAACGCCATCTTTTCATGAAATTTCAATCAGTAGCTTTTTCCTCCGAATGCAAAGTATTTTGTTGATTCCCACCAACATTGGAAGATTTGGTCATTAGCATAAAATAAGAGAGCACGCACGGAAAGATAAAGTGCCCATTTTTCCCGCGTGCTATCCGAGAGTGAAGCGGTGGAGAAATAGTCTCACATTGGCTATAATACACCCTCTCCCATACACTTAACTGTGAATTGCGAAATGATCATGCAGATGTAGAACATGTCACCGAGACGCTAAAAGAAGTAAGTCCTCGTCCGTTACAGCGTAATCAGCCACGTTACAGTACCAGCACGCGAATACGTGTCCAGAAAGGAAAAAGTCTACATATATGCAAGGTTTGCAGATTTCGTACTGTGTTGTCAGAAAGTTTCGTACTGTCGTCAGAAAGACATGCTCATGCATGTAAGCTGAGGCGTCACAAATAGGCAGCTCATCGAGACAGAAGCACAGTCAGTCCTGTGGAAAACGCGGCGGTGCACGGGAATAATCCGTGGCTGACGTTCGTGCTTACGTCACAAACTACGTCACATCGCACATGTCGATTATAGTGACTGGTCTTTTCTTTCTGCATCTAATATTCATTGTACCTGCTGCACCTTCACGGTTTTACTTCCCTCTGGGTGCCTAAACATGGTTTTCCGAATGGAATCTGAAATCCGCCATTCATCATATAAGCGCCCTATAACTGCTTCTACTATTTGCAATTTCCAGTGTTTCTCCCGATTTTGTTTTTCTTCTTGATTCACTATCGTAGGCAATTATTTTACTTCGAAACACATTCTTAGATATACTTAAATGACAATCCTGTAATATTAGGTTAACAACTACTTAAAATTAAGACTAGAAAGCAAGCGGGTATAGTTCAAAACAGTGTTTTTCATATATATAAATAATTTATCAATAATGAAGTTGTTTATAATTGTGAATACTACTGATCTTCTAACTTGCAAAATTTAGGTAATGGGCGTAATATAATTAAGTCTTAATGTTATCTGATTAGCTGAGAAGCGAAACAGGTTGAGCCTAACTAAAAATAAACATAAAATGCAAGTAGCATAAAACTATAATAATCCGATATGATAAATTTCAGTTCACATTAGGTACGGAAATTAATAAAGTGCCAAGCGTGGTACATTTTGTTGAAACAAGATTTATTGGTATCAGTAGAATGGTTCAAACTGTTTTTCAGAGCGAATTTAACGTAAGCCTCAGTATTTTCCATTTTCCACCAATTTCTCCAACTGATAAATCGGTGTGAACATACCAGATACGAATTGCCAAATCACCCAGCGTACGCAGTATGGTCCAATAAACTTCCTCCTTCACCCATCTTCACAAGAGGAAGTCGGATGGTGTTGACCAATCTGACTCTACCGAAATCCCGGGAAGTGATGGTCAAGTCATTTCTTTGCGCAGGCTGATTGCAAAACGTAGCTGGCCACCATTTAAGCAAAGATGAGGCCATTGATATTGTCGTACGTGAACTCAACTGGCCAGATCCTATCTTACAACATGGCTACATATCGGTATAAGTTCATTCTGTCCGGAAGAAGTGACTGACCGACAAATTTATTTGTCGTCATACCCCACTATCTCGTTACCGTGGAGTGATATTGGCTTTTTCTCAACGGTGGCTTGTGGAGAATCTTTCATCCAGTAATGGAAATTATGGCGGTCACAAATCTTACCGAACAGCTTCATCACTTCATACTATGTCTGAAAATAATGGGGGACATGTTCTCTCCATAGGCTTACACCATCCGATGGTCACAAGCTTCCGAAGCCATATCCTGGAAGTAATGTAGCTTGCACGACTGAAACTTAAACACATTGTTAAGTATATTTTCGATCGTGTACAACTTTGGGCGATTTTCTCGGGCTGCCTGCTGTGTTGATTTTTTTGAGGCTTCAGGTAAACATTTCTGGCAGCAACCGCACATTTCCGTCTGATGTGGATGGCTTGGAATGACCAACTCGTCCAACGTGCACCATTGGATGTCGTGGTCATTAGTTTTGTATGGCCATTCCTGATGGTTCCTACAATTAGATACAAAGTAAGTCGAGGCTCATGCACAGTCCTACACCATCCATGTATCCAAATCACAGAAAGCCACACTTCATATCCAATGGCGACTTGAACCAAGTGATAAATTTCCATCAATGTAAAGAAACAAACACATTTTTTAAATCAAATCATGAATATTAATGGAACTGCGTTAACAGCCTTCCAATAAAAAATGAAGCACCGAGAAAGGGAGAAGATCACGAAAAGAAACTTCCGAGGTCGAGAGGATATGTGATATTATTTCAGTGACTACAGAATCGGGTCACATTTACAAAGAAATTGGCATTATGAGCTCACTTATCAGTATAAATTTATACCCTCAAATGGCCTGGATGAAGGTTGTGAAGAGCGTCATAAAGCAGTTCTATCATTCCTAAGGCATATTGGCCCAGAACTCTTCGAACTGATACTGGATGTTGGAACAGAGTTGGTTTCCGAGTTGGTTCCGTACATGATCTTTTGGGGACATATTTGGGCATCTTGCTGGCCATGACAGTACCTCAACATCACGCAGAGACAAGTGCTATGTGTGGCTGAGCATTATCCTGTTGAAAAATGGCACCAGCGTGCTGTTGCAAGAGAAGTAAGACATGAAGACACAGGAGGTCCGTGGAGCAGCATTGTGGCATCAGAGTTCCCTCAGTCACTAGCACCCGTAAACTGAAGTAATAACAGATTGTTCTCCTCAACATGACGCTACGAATAACACCGCTGTCTCTCCACAACACTGGAAAAATGGGAACTCTCCTTAGGTGGTCACCATATTCGCAGGTCACGACACTACTCCAAACGTAGCCGTTTGTGTTCAGCTGTTACCAGCAGCCTACGGATGGGATGGTAATTACCTAGTCCTTCTGGTGCCACTCTCGGGCCAATAGTGCGGGATAACACAAAATGTTGTAGGGGATCCATTAACTATCTTCGAATGGCAGGCGCTGACGTGTAGGTGTTACTATGTGTTTGCAGGTGGCCAGACGAACTCGATCGGAAACTTGACGTCGAGTATGCCTGACGTCATGTTACATGCAGTTCTACACCGGGCCACGATCCACAAATCATCCGCAGCTCGTGGTCTAGTGGCTAGCGTTGCTGCCTTTAGATCATGGGGTCCCGGGTTCTATTCCCAGCCACATTGGTGATTTTCTTTGCCCAGGGACTGAGTATTTGTGTTGTCCTCACCATTTCATCATCATCTTCTTCTTCATCATCATCATCATCATCATCATCATTCGTGACAGTGGCTTGATTGGATTGTTTAAAAATTGGACTGTGTAAAAATTGGGACGCAATTGAGCTGATGGCCGCGCAGCTGAGCGCCCCACAAACCAAACACCATCATTATCAACGCCCCACGACTCTAGATATTGTATGAAAGAAAAAGGAAGATTGGGTTTAGCGTTCTGTCGACATCGAGGTTATTAGCTAGGATTGTGTCAAGGGTGGAGAAGGGAACTGGCCGTGCCCTTTGAATAGAACGACCCCATCATTTGCCTGGAGTGATTTAGGGAGATCAACGAAAACCTAAATCCGGATGGCCGCAGGCGAGTTTGAACCGTCGTCCCCCGAATGCGAGTCCAATGTGCTAACCAGTGCGCCACCTCGCTTGGTGACACTGTACGAGACCCGCAATGAGACACCTTTCAAATTCTCTCAGGTGCTGATAACGTTGTCTCAGACGACTGCATAGCATCTCCGTGTTCTTCACAGTGATCACTCAACATCTGAGACTGTTCACGCACCAGACATAACCTGCAAGGCCTGATAACTACGGTTACCATTAACGGCAGGAATGCATAGTCTTGAGGCCGTTATATCTGTCACAGAGAACTGCAACTCTAACCAGTTCCATACCCGCCCATGGTGTGCCTGTGTTATACAGTGACAGGCGGCCTTATCTTCTGAATGCTTCACTTTTTTTTGTCAGACACTATATTTACAGCAGGCACATATTCCTGCCATTATAGACGATCTGAAGTTGTTTCAGATAAAAGCTAGAAGTTTCATCGCTACCCTTAATTACACTTGTGTGTTAGCAGTTCACGTTCACATCGCTGTAGTAAACGGCGAAACACCATCGTTTATCAACTGCAACTCTGAGAGTAACAGGACTGGGTAGAACTTTACTCAGAGATTGCAACTGTCTCAGTGATCTAAATACGCATGGAAGTGTCTTAAATAGATGGTGACGTCTACGCGGGTGATTGTATTACGGGCGTCCATCAGCGCCGGGCCATTGCGTGCGTACAGAGCAGGGGGCAGTGAGCGCATTACCGTGTCCCCAGAGCGCGTTATCGGATTGCCCGCAGGACTGTTAATTAACATTAATCCCTCTGGCGGCTCCCAGTGTAGTGCTGTCAGCTGGCCACGAGGAGCGGCTGCCCTGGCCGACCGCTTCCCGGTTACTGCACACGCCATCCAACCAATGTAAGGTATCCGAACGATAGTGCAGAAAACTTCGTTTCGATCACAGTTCTTTTTAATTCTCCGCGTGACTGATACACTGTGAGGTAGTGGCTAAGCGAGTTGGGGAAGGGGGGCGGGAAAAACAGCCTGTAATAAGGTTGAAGCAGGGTGGGGGAGCGAGGGGTGGAGTTAACTTCTTCAGTCGTGGGTCGGAAATGAGCCGCTCTGGAACTGTGGCCTCAAATCGACTGTCAATGACGTGCTTGTAGACGTTTGTCAAGTAATCGAGGGTGTTTGGCTGTGACTAGCGGTGCAATTTTGTCCGACCTCACCATCAGAAAAATCTGGAAGGGTGCACCGATCATTTTTCCGACGTCATCGATAGTAACACAACACTTCGCGCATTCATTGTGCGAACATTTCTGTTGACGAAATGCCAGCGAGACGATGCTAGTTTTACAGCGTGAGTCAAGTGCAACTGACGGCCGGAGTTGCAGTGCGGTACTAGGCGCTACGGACGCAGGTTTGACCTCTGCCTCGGGCATGAATGTGTGTGATATAATGTATAAAATGGACAAGCTCTTACTTCTGACTGCGAGAGATAAGCTATGCGTTCTGTGGTGGGCAGCACTCTCGACTTGGCTAGTAAGCGGTGAAAAAATTATGAAAGGAGAATCTGGTTCTAGTTCTGCGATTGAGTAAAGGTGTAAGAAGTTTTTGTCCAAAACTACTTTGATGCATTGTAGAAAATTAGTCATCTGATTTCATTTGGAATTGAAAAAGTGGAATGATTTGCTAAAGTCATAAAAAGATAGATATTAATAGTTTTGTTGTTATATTAGAATGCTATAGGCAAATACACAATTTGTTAATGTTTAAAGGTAAATACGAATTTATTGAAGTATTGCAGCACATATGAATTTCGACGTTTCGCTCATCGGAACAGACTTTTGAGTGGATGGACTTTGGGTTGGGTTGGGTTGTTTAGGGGAAGAGACCAAACAGCGAGGTCATTGGTCTCATCGGATTAGAGAAGGACGGGGAAGGAAGTCAGCTGTGCTCTTTCATAGGAACCATCCTGCCTGGAGCGATTTAGGGAAATCTCGGAAAACCTAAATCAGGATATGAAGATAATATCTGTTCTTTCGGACATGTCCCTTGCTCATTGTCTGCCGCGAGTAATGAGTGTAATGGGCAGGGGCACTACGAATGTAGTGTGTGGACATTAAGTTGGGAATGTGGGTCTCACGGGGAGCGTGCAAGGGATAAAGCCCTGCAGTCGCACTATCCTCTGTGCCCTCGGTGGCTCAGATGGACAGAGCGTCTGCCATGTAAGCAGGAGATCCCGCGTTCGAGTCCCGGTCGGGGCACACATTTTCAACTGTCCTCGTTGATGTATATATCAACGCATGTCGACAGCTTACTGTCTTGATTCATTCTAAATCAGGATGGCCGGACGCGGGATTGAGCCATCGTCCTCCCGAATGCGAGTCGAGTGTTCTAACCACTGCGCCACCTCTCTCGGTGATGGACTTCAGCAGCAATCCGAGAGCCTGCGCACACTCACCTCTCTCCTGAGAGTATTTTATTCGCCGCAGAAGTGTTTTCCACCTTCTTTTAAGCTTTTCCTAGGACGGATAATGTGTGCCAAAATCCAGTCTAGAATCTTGTCACTGCATAGACAATTTCCGAACGGTCTGTTATGAGCAGGTTAATCTATTCCTGACATGTAGCGAATGACGAACTTCAGCGAGAACTCTAGCAGGTGAAGACTAATGTCACCGAGCTGCAGTAATCTTCCAACACCACAATAGAGCCCCACTTAATAAGCGCATTACTAAATACAAGAATCATTACGTGAAAGCAGCTTTGATTTCTCTATGAATAGATGGGACATTATCTTCGATATTGCAAGATTAAGCTGGTCCTAGTAAACTCCAGAAAAAAATATTCTTCTTGACGTTTCATAACTTCCTAGCGATGTTGGGATCATTCGAGCATTTGCTGCAAAAGAAGTTTGTGGTTACAGATAAATATAGTTTAAAATTTATATTTTTCGCCATTCTCTTATTCACACTTACTGATTTGCTTTAACTTACTCATAAACATAAAAGTTCAGTCTTCCTCTCTCAATATTACCAAAAACTAAACCTTGTAGCCATCATATATCATTATGAGAAGGTTGCACCACGTGTCAAATGTCCTACTACACCGATGTTTCTGTACCACAACCTATTATCCTAAAAAATTAATGGCGTTAAGGTATTTTTTACGATTAATGACTTAATAGCTAACCTTTACCTAGTAAACGTCACGGAAAATTTGCATCTAATACATCCAGCAGTGTCTAAGAATTTAAAGTTTGCCTAGCTCTGACTGTTCAGCTAAAGCATTTATTCTCAGCAGCTGCTCTCCGTAACATAACAGTAGCTGGGACAAGCTAGAGATGGCAGTTATCGCTGAAACAACCGGTTTTCCGTTATATCGGTTTTTCCCTACGCTCTACATAACCTGTTTCTGAAATAACCGATTTCCCGTTTTTTTATTCGAATTACTTCCTGTAATATGCGTAGGAATTGAACAAAGACTGAAGAATTTTGGCCGTTTGTTTCAAGATACGTCGAACCAAAATATTAAACGAAATAGGCAAGTAAAAGGAAACGCTGTCCGTTCACCGTTCGCAGCTGTACTCGAAAAGTGGTAAGTGGTCGAATACTGCAAAAATCAGCAGCATTCTTCTACTGAGTTTTTGAAACTCTGCTCTAAAATCGTTTAGTAATCGGAGATTATACCATTGTTTGGACAGCACGAACAGTCAATGCTAAACGGTAAAAACTGAGATTGAAGAACTCCGGTTTTCGTGTTAATGTGCCTATTTTGAAGGGCTACGAGCCGATAAATGCATGTTACGTACACACAACCAGCAAATTTCAGTTACTTTCTATTTTTATTGTATGCTATGAAGCAATCGTTGTTAAGTTTTTAATTTACTACTATTACCATAATTTCCCTACTCATTTATTGTTTCATAGAAATGGCAGACAAAACTTTGATCTCTTAGCAGATGATGCGCTGTACTTCATTGCTACGTCACTTCGTAAAAATATTTCCAGGCTGAGGCTGGTACCACTGTAGAATACAACGTTATGTCCGGCGACGACAGGGAGAAACTACCGTATAGACTAGATGGGGGCAAGTACCGCACACGCGCGCCCTAAGCCACGAAACACGGCAACAGCACTGTTGTACCAATTCATATGCCATATATCTGTTGCTCGTTTCTGTCGTCATTATAATTAAAATATCACTGGTCGCTTTTCCTCTTTTCTATATTACCTCAATAATTCTATATTACCTCAATAATTTACAAATAAAAATTACTGTTTTTCTTTAAAAAACAAAAAGGACTAATTAAAAACGAACAGTTTCAGCACTGTTGCTATGGATAATTGATATTTCTGTTTTTTATTAATATAAAATAATAAACGCTTGTTAAAACAGAGACCAAACAAATATCGAAAAATACCAGTTATTCAGAACGAAATCCGGTATCGATTTTAACGGTCGGTTTTCCCTATTTTAAATGCGCACGCCCCTCGCTGATTGTCGTGTCATAATCGTAGCACCTGGGATTATCTGGAAAATTTTGCTCAGCTTGTCGTTCTCTACACTGCCCTGATCTAGTTATCAGGTGGATTTTCCACCATGTATACAGGTTGCGATTAACCTTTGAAGAACCATCAGATCAGACTTGCTACCACGGAGAAGCTTGCAGTTCGTTTGTTTGTATTGACGTCATCAACGTCCTTAGTGGGAAAGCCACCTTACGGAATGTGCTTCAGGGAACCACTATCACTCCCCCATATCGCTGTTTCCCATGCGAACAGTGAGTGAGGTAAACAGCTGACGACAAACCTCCACAGTGAACTCTAATTTCTCTTTTTTTTTGTCGTCCGGATTATTTCACGTGAGGGGGGGGGGGGGGGGGGTTGGACAAAAACATGGAATCACCTAAAACACAACACATTACCGTTGTTAATACGGTGTAGGAAAACCGTTGGCATTTAGAACTGTTTCCAGTGTCATCTCGGAATGAAAAAAATACAGGTTCTGAATTATCTCCAAGAAAATCTTACACCATTCTCCCTGCAAAATGGTGTCACATTCAGGTAACTGTGTGAAACTACCTCCTTAATTATTTTTATCAATCACTGACCTACAGAATTTTCCCTGACAAACACAACTCAAACATAACCTATTCATGTATTACCTACAATATACAATCCCAACGCAATCTGACAGCTATACATTGACAAAATGACTTGCAATAATTAACTCAAAGGAATGGCCCTGAATTTCAAGAAATCCTAACAGTAATACAAATCAGAAATCGAAAAAATATGAAAGTAAAAGAAATTTGAAACTACCTCCAACTCTGTGAATTACTTAACTCATTTCAGTCACTAATCCCAACAGTACAAACCCCATTGTTTTTCATAAGTCAATTAACTCACTGAAAATGTTCATAAGACGAACTACAGCAATTACAGCAAGTAGCAGCTACAGCCAGTTAAATAAAAAGATTCTAACAACAATGACGTATATGGTTAGCGAAAGAAAGATTTTGTTGAAAACGAAACATTGTATATAGAAAAGTTTGCCTTATTCGTATGACACCCAGTTCGAAAAATTATATAATTCCACAGCCCGAACCTTGTCAACCAAACATCCATTATCATACATTTCCTTGCGTATTTTCTTATAAACAAATCATTCCATTTGACTTTAAAATGCATGTCCTACCAACTCAGTGTCTCCAGTAAGAATATCATGTGCATACTCTTCCCTATCCACTCGATAACTGCTAGTCAGTCCAACCACAGAATCTCTTGCTGAGGGCGGAGAGCGCTGCCAGCGATATTAACACAGTCTGTAGCGCTGCCAGCGATATTAACACAGTCTGTAGCGCTGCCAACATACAAACAGGCTACTTATAGATGGTGGAGGTGAACAGCGATCATACACCCTTGTCTCAAAAGTAGACTACAAAGGCTCAGTAATATTGAGTTCTGAGATCTGGTGACTGTGGCGTCCAAGGGAGACGCTACAGTTCATCTTTGCCCTCACAGAACCGATTATGGACGATTTGAGCTGTGTGAACAGGGACGCTGCGCCTTGAGACACAGCATCACCATTGGGGAACGAACCACGGGATGGACCTAATCAGCAAAAATTGCCATATAATCGTTGGTAGTAATGCGACCTTCCAGAGTAACCATGAGCGTCATGGAATACCACAATATGGCTGCCAAAAGCGTCATCGAACCTTTACCATGTTTCACTGTTGGGAGTAAACTCGGCGGAAATTTGCATACAGTGTGAAACAAGACTCATCCGACTAAATGACTTTCTTACATTGCTCCACAGACCAGGGATTGTGGATTTTGTACTACGTTTTCCTGTTACGGGCATTTGTGTCTCTGAGGAGTGCTTTTGGGACTCCACCTCGCCCTGCAGTTCCCTGCTTATGGAGCTCTCTCCACGTTGTTTAGATGCTGAGACGATACGCAGGTGTGACGTTCAGTTCTGTAGTGATTTTTGCAACTGTCGTCCACTTATTTTTTGTAGCAATCCATTTCAATGAGTATCTGTCCGATCATTCACCACACACTTTCGTCCGCGTTAACTGATAACACTTTTCCGCTTTCCCTGTACGCAGTACAAATCATCAATATGGTGCATCTTGAAACATCAAACACTTCGACTACTTTAGTTAGTTACGGAGACGCCCAATATACGAGCACCAATCTGCCGACATTCGAAGTTATTTAGCTCGGACGCAGTTCGCTCAGAACTACATAGAACGTTACTCTGACCACGACTGACAGTTGCCACGTATTGAAGACATAGCACGGATGCCGTTCATGGTCTGATGCAACAGTGCAACCAGCAGACTTGGAAAATCATCTGCATTTATGTTCCGGAATGCGTTCCTAGCGGTGTTTCCATATTTTCGTCCAATCCTCGTACATGAGATGAAGTGATACGTTGCCCGATCATTCTTTCGATGTCCGCCTCCGCAGCATAGCGCTAGCGTTTCCGTTAGTCACGCAGGGGGCCCGGGTTCGATTCCCGGTAGGGGAGCGGGTGTTGTGTGTCCTTCATCATCATGTTCATCATCATTGACCCGCAAGTCACCGAAGTGGCGTCAACTAAAAAGGACTTGCACTATGGCAGCGGAACTCCCCAGCCAACAATGCCACACGCTCATTTCATTTCGCGTCGGGATTAGCCCAGCGGTCTAGGTCGGTGCAGTCACGGACTGTGCGGCTGGTCCAATGTGTTTGTCCTTAGGATAATTTAGGTTAAGTAGTGTGTAAGCTTAGGGACTAATGACCTTAGCAGTCAAGTCCCGTAGGATTTCATACACATTTGAACATTTTATTTTCTTTCATTTCATTTCATTCTTGCAACGGACACATTCGGAATTTCAACACTAAACCCTCCGTCTTGCTCAATAACTCTCTTCCGAGGTTTGCCACTGGAGTGACCATTTCCGTTGTATTATAAACAACAGCAAAAAACTGGATGTCACCATATTCCTAAGCTACGTAAAATTTGTAAACCCGAATTTGGAAAACAATAAAAGGAAAAAATCCTTGAAGATACCACAACAGTGGTAAAGTACGGTTGGGAATTAAACAAAACAAAAATTGTGCTCTTGCAAGAAGGCAGACCCCTTTTAACTCACTATCGTTCAGTCCTATTTCACAACAATGGAAACGTCTGCACCTCCTAACCACTAGACGTACGATGGTGCAGAGTCGCTGCACACTTCCAGCAACACAGCACATACTGTTTCAACACGGTTCCCATTTGCATGGGGGGAGGGTGGGGGGCACGAATTACCTCTGATATTCCACTTTATAAATGAGCTGCAGCCTTCTGGTAATACTGGTAGTAGTATTGGCAGTAGTAATAGTGATAGTAATTTTCGCTAAGTTTTGGACTGTAAAATTACCATTTAACTTCTCGTTGAAGTTAAAGTACACTGTCTAGTCACATTGTGACCAACACATACGTTCGACATCAACGTGTAATAACCCCCACACACATGGCAGGTCGCAGCACTAGCAGTGAAGGGTGAAGTGTGCAGGATGGGTGGGGGAACCCGGAAAACAGTGCAGACGTCGTCGTAATGGGAAAACCGAGTGATTTGTTTGACGCCCAAAAGGGAATGATCGTTGGCTTTCGGGCATTTCCGAAACGGCTAACAAGTCTGCAAACCTTTCGTATGTCACCTTGATTGAAGTACACCGGCGTCGTGGCAAATGTGATGTTCCTCGGGCCATAAACGGCTGGGGAGATGTGCACGGGCGAATATCCGTGCAGCTGTTGAGCAACTAACCAGCCAGATGAAGCAAGAGGTTGCCAACAATGTCTCCTCAACGAACATCGCTGCACATGGACCTCTGTAGCAGACATCTTATTCATGCACCCATGAAGACTGCTGTTCAGCGGCGACGAAGGCTGGCATTTGCACGCCAATACCTGAACTCAACGTCCACTGAGTGGCGACAGGTGCCCCATCCAAATGGATCTCGTTTTATGCTCCATCGAACCCACAGCCATTGGTGTGTACAGTGTAAAACGTCTGAAAGCAAACGCCCTGCAATAGCTTTACGTTCTGGCGAATGTTTTCGTGGCATTCCCTGGTGGCCTTGTCATTCTGGAACACACATGGATCAACTTAAGTATGCAGCTATCCTTGGGGACTGTCCACCCCCGGTACTCAGTTTTTACTTCTTCGGCGCGATAGAATCTACCAGTAGAACAGTGCAAACGTGTCACACAGGTGTGCAACGTGTCAACCAAAATCAGTCGAGCCGAGAATGTCTGGGACCACCTCAATCGGACTGTTTGCGACATTGGTCATCAGCCGAGAAACCTACCGCAGCCATCCACGACACTGCAGTCGACGTGGCTCCACATACATGTCAGTCTCTTCCAGAGCCTCACTCACTCTCTTCCTGCACGTTTTGCAGCGGTCCGTGCAGCCAATGGTGGTTATTCAGGCTTTTGACACATGTTCACATTTATTTATTTAATCGTATGACTAAGGTCCCGCGTCGGGCAGGCCGTTCGCCGGATGCCGGTCTTTCAATTTGACACCACTTCGGCGACCTGCAGTCGATGAGCATGATAGGATGATGATGACAGCACCACACCCAGTCCATGGGCGGAGAAGATTCCCCGACCCAGCCGGGAATCGAACCTGGGCCCAGAGGACTGACAATCCGCCACGCTGACCATTCAGCTACTGGGGGCGGACAATGTTCTCGTTAATGTGACTGGACAATATATGTTTGTACGTAAGAAATCACGTTAATTGTAGGGTACAGAGATACGGATTACAGTTGTAGAGCAAATTAATAAATGTCTGTTGGTAAAGTTCGACCAATACCAGAGGTATTTTCTCGAAGCTCTTCATTGTCAACACTCGCAGGAGATTGTAACATAGCGCGCACACGCTCTCTCTTAGCGTATTTGTTTGGCTTTTTTGCATTCTAGCCTAGAGTGCGTCCACGTTTGCCTAGCTACTTGTCGAGTATTAATGCACTACCACCCGGTTGATAGCCTCTACGTGGCCAGCATCTGCATCGACGCCTCCGGCAATACAGTCACGTCCAGCATCGTGCGAGAAGGCCGCGCTTCCGATGTGTGCCGGCTGACCTTCTCTCAAGCGGCTACCCTGCTGCTTCCTGTTGATCCCCAGAGCGCTATGCTGGTCACTCTTAAGAGTCTTACGGACAACTATCGACGTGAAATAGGCGAGGTACAAGGAAACTGTTCAGTGCAGAAAAATATCGCTCCGACAGTGTGCGCGTGTAACAGTACTGGAACAGGTGGATGTCGCTACATAAGATATTGCCTGCGCTTGTATGGTGCTTTTAGTTTTCTCTGTATTGAGTTGTGTGTCTTGTAGGATATTTTTTGCTCTCGGTTTCTTCAGCATGTTGCTTGTGGGTACAGCTGAAGTTTTTATTGAAAATTAATCACGAGAGGCCTGAGCACAACTATTTCATTGTTTCACGAGCCGCGCGCTTCAGTTGAAGTGCTTGCCTTTGAGTTGTTTTTTTTTTTTTTTTTAGTCGATCGAAGACATGGAGGTACCTTCTCCCACATGAACCAGCCATTACACATTCTGTGACTTAGGAGACGTGCGGACGGGCGTTGTTGTGGATCAGAATCACTGCCTCCGTAAGCAGCACATGCTGTTTGCTCTTCATGGACGGAGTGTCTCACATCTAGTGTTACTGCAATGTCAAGGACGATCACTGCTATCAGCTGCAGGGTTAATTCGCACTGAAGGAAGTGGATCCAGTGCCCAGGAGTATGGATCGGCCGTGAGGCGTACCGAAATAGTCCGTGCAGTTGCGATAGCGCTGTGTCCCGGATGGCGCCGTGGTTACCGCACTTGCCTAGTCAGTAGGAGACACCCGGTTCGATTTCCGGTCCGGTACACATTTTCGCTTGTCGCCGCTCATTCCGCTTAATGTCCTGCTACAGCTGATAGCAGTGATCCCCCTTCCATTTACATATAGGGTTTCACAGCCGAGGGACCTGCATGGTGTCTGTTGTTTCGAAGAAACAGACACCATGCACTCAAACACTGTTATGGTGTTTCCGTGCTCGAGGATTTCGATTAGTATCGGACCTCAGACATCGAAAACGCGACGAGTATCACCTTGCGTACTGAAGTCTCAGCTTTGATTTGTTTTTTTCTTTCTTACCGATCGAGATGGCTCAAATGGCTCTGAGCACTATGGGACTTAACATCTATGGTCATCAGTCCCCTAGAACTTAGAACTACTTAAATGTAACTAACCTAAGGACATCACACAACACCCAGTCATCACGAGGCAGAGAAAATCCCTGACCCCGCGGGGAATCGGATCCGGGAACCCGGGCGTGGGAAGCGAGAACGCTACCGCACGACCACGAGCTGCGGACCTCGCCGATTCAAATCCGCGTCTGGCCATCTAGATTCAGGCTTCGCGCGATTTCTCTAAATCGCTTCAGGAAAATGCCGGAATGGTTCCTTTGCAAGGGCACGGCCGAATTGCTTCCCATCCTTGACACAATCCAAGCTAGTGCTCGATGGGGCGTTAAACACAATTTGCCTTCCTTCCTTCCTTCCTCCATTGAGTTTTTTAGTGGGAGATGACGACGAACGCTTCCATTGCTTACCTCCATTGTCTCGCTACGTTATCCCAAAGCGGTATATGCAAATTTCAACAGGCTTGATTATTTCGATGTTTCTTAACTTTTCATTTCAACACTCCATACATAATGTGATCAACACACTGAGTTTTATTATCTAATCCGATACAAAGGTCACTGTTCTCCTCGGGTGGTAAAGCTGGCCTCATTTCGTTATCATTTGTGACAGTGATAGCAACATTTTTGCTGTATTTTTAAACGTTGAGTCAAAAAAAATGGTACAAATGGCTCTAAGCAGTATGGGACTTAACCGGCCGCGGTGGCCGAGCGGTTCTAGGCGCTTCAGTCCGGAACCGCGCGACTGCTACGGTTGCAGGTTCGAATCCTGCCTCCGGCTTGGATGTTTGTGATGTTCAAGTAGTTCCAGGTTCTAGGGGACTGATGACCTCAGATGTTAAGTCCCATAGTGCTCAGAGCCATATGAACCATTTTGAACTATGGGATTTAACATCTGAGGCCATCAGTACCCTAGACGTGGAACTACTTAAACCAGCTAACCTTAGGACACCATACACAGCCATGCCCGAGGCAGGATTCGAACCTGCGACCGTAGCAGCAGCGCGGATCCGGACTGAAGCGCCTAGAACCGCTCGGTCACAGCGGCCGGCTAAACGGTGAGAGATTTTTTACGTGCAGCTAATACAGAATCAGAGCTGCAGACAGTAAATAAGACCTGTTGTAGAATACTAAGTAACAGGCTATAAGGTACAGGGAATAAAAAAAATATCCACAGTTCCGTTCACGTCACAGACGATTACCCAACATCGCCCGGTGTAGATCTTGCCCTGCAACAGAGGGGCGGCAGTGTGTGTACTCCAGATTATCTAACGGTTGTGTGGCGCCAGCGGCCACCGCCTCACAGTCTAGTCGACCTCCCGTAACCGTTAGCTTCCGCTAGCAGATTCAGTCTGTTGCCACGGGCAGAGACAGTGTCGTTCCTAGGTTGACTTTGCCTTGGGTTTAACAGAGCACAGCATATTGCGACCGTACTACTCGTTTCCGAAGATTCTGCTTGCTGATACGACAGTGCCCGATACAATAACTTACACCAGTGCGTAGGCCGCTTTAGACTTTATGATTTTTAGGCTTCCGTACAGGATCGCTTTGTTGTCCGTACGTCTCTCTGGCTTTCTGTCTGTCTGGTTGCTACTACCCCTTTTTCTCAGGAACGCGTAGACGTGTCCCATACTAAGGTCTATAGTCCCTTGGCGATGCAGTAAGCCTGTAAGCCAGTGCAATCAAAAGATACAGCCATATATGTCACAAATTTTGATACTAGCGAACTCTCTCATCTAAAGCTATAGAGTACTTCCAGCCAAACTATAATCGTGAAATTTGGCAAACGGCAAGCTTTCACCATAAAAGTAAAGGAAAAAGTCTGAAAATTCTTAATTTGTAATTATATCACAAGAAAAAAATTTTAGACATGCTTTATCCCACTATCGGTTCATACCTCTATTTCTCAGAAATGTGTGGCGTGTCAAATTGAATTTTATGCCACGTGGAAAGGTCTATGGTCCCTTGGTGGTGTAGTAAACCGATTGTTTTCTGGCACTTTCGAAAGCCCCCAAATAGCCCCTTACACGCAATCACTGGCTCTGTTAACTTGTTGACATAGGTGTCATACCACAGAGGTGACGAAAGTCGTGAGATTTCGATATGTTCATATATAGATAGCGGTAGCATCGCATACAGAAGGTAAAAAAAAGGCAATGCATCGGCGGAGTTGTCATTTGTATTCAGTTGATTTCCGAAGAGGTTACGGCCGCGCGGTCGGAATGAACACTCTGTTAATGCGGAATGATGGTTGAGGCTAGACGCATGGGACATTCCACTTCGCAAATAGTTAGGGAATTCAATATTCTAAGATCCACAGTGTCAAGAGTGTGCGAGAAAACCACACTTACGGCATTACCTATCGCCATGGACAACACAGTGGCCGAAGGCCTTCACTTAACGACCGAAAGCAGTGGCGTTTGCGTGTAGTTATCACTGTTAACATAGAAGCAACAATGCCTGAAATAACCGCAAAAATCACTGTGGGACGTACGACGAACGTATCCATTCGGACAACGCCGCGAAACTTAGCGTTAATCGGCTGTGGCAACAGATGATAGACGCGAACGTCTTTGCTAATAGCACGTCAATGCCTGTGGCGCTTCTCCAGGGTTAGTTACGATATCGGTTGGACCCTTGAAGACTGGAAAACCCGTCGCCTGGTCAGATGAGTTCCGATACACACTACTGGCCATTAAAATAGCTACACCAAAAAGAAATGCAGATGATAAACAGATATTCATTGGACAAATATATTACACTAGAACTGACATCTGATTACATTTTCACGCAATTTGGGTGCATAGATCCTGACAAATCAGTACCCATAACAACAACCTCTGGCCGTAATAACGGCCTTGATACTCCTGGGAATTGTGTGAAACAGAGCTTGGATGGCGTTTACAGGTACAGCTGCCCATGCAGCTTCAACACGATACCACAATTCATCAAGAGTAGTGACTGGCGTATTGTGACGAGCCAGTTGCTCGGCCACCATTGACCAGGCATTCTCAGTTGGTGAGAAATCTGGAGAACGTGCTGGCCAGGGCAGCAGTCCAACATGTTCTATATCCAGAAAGGCCCGTACAGGACCTGCAACGTGCGGACGTGCATTATCCTGCTGAAATGTAGGGCTTCGCAGGGATCGAATGAAGGGTAGAGCTACGGGTCGTAACACATCTCAAATGTAACGTCCACTGTTCAAAGTGCCGTCAATGCGAACAAGAAGTGAGCGATACGTATAACCAATGGCACCTCATACCATCACGCCAGGTGATACGACAGTATGGCGATGGCAAATACACGCTTCCAATGTGCGTTCACTGTGATATTGCCAAACACGGATGCGACCATCATGATGCTGTAAACAGAACCTGGATTCATCCGAAAAAATGAAGTTTTGCCATTCGTGCACCCAGGATCGTCGTTGAGTACACCATCGCAGGCGCTGCTGTCTGTGATGCAGCGTCAAGGGTAACCGCAACCATGGTCTCCGAGCTGATAGTCCATGCTGCTGCAAACGTCGTTGAACTGTTCGTGCAGGTGGTTGTTGTCTTGCAAACGTCCCGATCTGTTGACTCAGGGATCAAGACGTGGTTGCACGATCCGTTACAGCCATGCGGATAAGTTGCATATCATATGGGCTGCTAGCGATACGAGGCCGTTGGGATCCAGCACGGCGTTCCGTATTATCCTCCTGAGCCCACCGGTTCCATATTCTGCTAACAGTCATTGGACCTGGACTAACGCGAGCAGCAATGTCGCGACATGGTAAACCGCAACCGCGACAGGCTACAACCCGACCTTTATCAAAGTCGGAAACGTGATGGTACGCATTTCTCCTGCTTAAGCGAGGCATCACACCGACGTTTCACCATGCAACGCCGATCAACTGCTGTTTGTGTATGAGAAATCGGTTGGAAACTTGCCTCCTGTCACCACGTTGTAGGTGTCGCCGCCGGCGCGAACCTTATGTGAATGATCTGAAAAGCTAATCATTTGCATATCACAGCATATTTTTCTTGTTGGTTAAATTTCGCGTCTGTAGCACGTGATCTTCGTGGTGTAACAATTTTAATGGCCAGTAGTGTAAGTTAGTAAGAGCTGATGGTAGGGTTCAACTGCAGCGCAGACCCCACGAAGCCATGGACCCACTGTGAAAGCTTGTGCGGGCTCCATAATGGTGTGGATAGTGTTTACGTGGAATAGACTATGTTCTTTGGTCCAACCTAACCGATGATTGACTGGAAATGGCTATATTCCTCTACTTGAAGAACACTTGCAGCCATTCATGGCGTTCATGTTCCCAAACAACGACGGAATTTTTACGATGACAAATGCGCCACGTTAGTGGGCCACAGTTGTTCGCAATTGGTTTGAAGAACGTTGTGGACAATACGTGCAAAGATTTGGCCACTTAGCCCGGCATCAATCTCATCGAACATGTGTTGGACATAATCGAGAGGTCTGTTCGTGTACAAATAAAAAATGGTTCAAATGGCTCCAAGAACTATGGAAATCACATCAGAAGTCATCAGTCCCCTAGATTTAGAACTACTTAAACGTAACTAACCTAAGGACACCACACACATCCATGACAGAGACAGGATTCGAACCTGCGACCGTATCGGTCGCGCGGTTCCGGACAGAAACGCCTAGAACCTTTCGGCCTCAACGGCCGGCTCTTGCACAAAATCTTGCACGAGCAACACTATCGGTGCTGTGGACGGCTAGAGGGGCAGCATGGCTCAACGTTTTTGCAGGGGACTTCCAGCGACTTATAGAGTCCATGTCACGTCAAGCTGCTGCGCTACGCCGGTCAAAATGTGGTCTGACACTATGTTAGGAGGTATCCCATGACATTTGTCTCCTCAGTGTAAGAAAGCGAAGAGGAGTCGGCTAGATAAAGCAAAGACTGGGGAATAATGGGATGATGGTGGTACTACAGTTAACGAATTCCATATGACGATACTGTCCACATAGCAATGGTGGTGATTCAGTAAGAATAAAGACAGGTTCGAGTCCTCCCTCGGACATTGGTGTGTGTGTTGTCCTTAGAGTGAGTTAGTTTAAGTTAGATTAAGTATTGTGTAAGCCTAACCGTTAGGATAGCAGAGAGCGCTAATAATGCGCTGGTTCGTGGAGTCAAATAGGCGCGCCAGCCCCAGATCGAATCCTCCCGGCGGATTAACGACGAGGCTCGGTGTGCTGGCCAGCCTGGATGTGGTTTTTAGGCGGTTTTCCGCATCACACTTGGTGAATACAGGGCTGGTCCCCACGTCCCGCCTGAATTACACGAATCGCAGACATCTGAAACACATTCACACTATTTCATGATTTACACTAGACGCAGACAGCTGGGGTACACTAATTCCGTCCTGGGGGGTAAGGAGTGGTTGCAGGAAGGGTATCCGGCCACCCCTTAAAATTAACCATGCCAGATTCGTACTGAACCCTGCCGAGCCTGCGCACAATGCGTGATAAAGGCAGTAGGAAAAGAAGAAGAAGTAGTGTGTAAGCCAAGGGACCGATGACCTCAGCAGTTTGGTCGCATAGGAACTTACCACAAATTTCCAAAGACTGTGTCATGAAAACGGTTTTGGTAGTTAGTTTCTAGTTAACGCTATAATTGTATGCACTGCTCTAATGGGCACCAGATGGTGCAATATTTGTTTTACGCAGCCTTTACCCACCTCGTGACGTGATTTCGTAATTAGTCCCTGCTGCAGTCATTTTGACCGCTAATTGGTCGTTGTCAGCAATAATTCATTGATAATGCTATTCGGAAACGTTACATTATTCTCGGCGACAGCAGAGATCGCAACTGAGAGATAAGCAGATGATATAGAAACAGACGTTACACGGGGATGGAAATGAGGTGGCATTTTTCCATACGGAGCTTACAGGGAACTGCTTCGCAAAGATTGAAGTGTAGTAGTTTTTAGTGAAGAGCCTACTGCGACAGTGGCAAGGTTTTCACATCTAGAGAGGACAAGAGTAAAATTAGCTGAAGCAGTTTCGATTTCAAATATTTGCAATTTACCAATTTACAGTTCGCGTAAAATACTTTTGTATTTTTTTTTTTTTTCAGTGTAAGGCCGCACCGGTTACGCTGAAGTATAGAACATGTTCGGATCATAGTTGTTACAGAGCACTCCGTCATTTGCGCGTTGTATGTACGAGCGCCCATATCCATGTGTTATGCAAGCACATGCAGATGACGTGTTGTTCTGGAGCTACTACGATCCAGACATATTTAGACTTTTATCGCAACCGGCAATATGTGTGAAAAACTGAGACATAACACCACAATCAAACATTTTCTGAATGCCGTTGTCAGGTTCCCCCAGTACACAGTATGTCACGCCTTCATAAATTATTTATACTGATAATAAGCACACTTGAGATGGCAGTGTGTGGTTGATTCATGCCGTGGTGTTCTGCTCCACTGAACATCGTGTTGAACAGAAATGACAGCAGTGTGTGTCAAGCAAGGGCAAAAAGTTCTCACTGAAAAGACTACTGTAGCAATTTCGTTACGTATTATTTCACAATGTACTTTATTTTAGACTCCTGGAAAATCCTTATACTGCAATAACGGAACCGATGTAATTTTGCTACTCGTTGACCGCAGTAGGACGAGACAAGAAAACCATCAATAGTGTTGTGCTCGAGCACAACTACAATCGCTCCAGCTATTTACGTCACAGCTCGAGAAATTTCTAGTTCTGCTCTTCGACTGCCTTTCGATGTAGCGACTACCTTTGGTTCTACCTCCACATCGTGCCTTAGTTTTGTTAATGTATTACAGATTTTAGCGATAAAAATAAATATGAAACATCGACTGCAATATCTCCTAGGGTGCTGCACTCATCTCTATATATAAATGGCAATGTCCTGACTGTTTGGTTGGTTTGGCTGAGTGGACCAAACAGCAAGGTCTTCGGTCCCAGCGGATTAGGGAAGGTAATCGACCCTGGACTTTCATAGGAACCACACAATATGCGAGTCCAGTGTGCTCCATGTGCTAAGTGACTAACTCATCATCGAGATACCCAAACTGCTGAGGATAGAAACCTGAAATTTTGAGAAGAAGTGGACCTTATGTTGTAGACATCGTTTAAGTAGGGATTTTTCACAGTTCCAACCCTAAGGGGATGAAGATATTTTCCTTTTGCCTTTTTTTCTTTTTAGAAAAAATGTCGCTATTAAGGTAATTTTGAAGCTAGTTCTACGAAAATTGGAATTTGGTTTCTCGGTCAGAAATAAAGAAATACGTGTTTCAGCATTTTCGGAAATTTAACCCCATGAGGGTGAGATAATCGGTGAAAGCTTTTTTGAAAATACATCATTATTGAAGAACTAATAAAGTATTTTTGAAGCCACATATAGGAACATTGGCATTTGACTTTTCGGTAACGAATAAGAAATATATGTTTCACCCCCCCCCCTAAGGGGGGTGGAAAGGTGATGAAACTTTTGAGGAGTATATTTTATTACGAAAGCATTTTTAATGCCAAATCTACGAAAATTTAAATTTGACATCTCTATTAGAAAGGAAAAAAACATATATTTCGCTGTTTCTGAAAATTAAACCGCCTATGGTGGTGAAACGGTGGTTGAAAGTTTTTATGGATATATTTCCTGTGAAAGCATTCTTGAAACTAAATTTATGAAAATATGTATTTGGCTTCTCTGTTAGAAATAAAACATACCAGTGTCATTGTTTTTTGGAATTTCAATCCCTAAGGGGCTGAAATAGGGGATGAAATGTTTTATGAAAATATTACACTGCGAAAGCCTTTTTAAAGCTAAATCTTTGAAAATTGGTGTTTGGCTTTTCGGTTAGAGATGAAAAAATACATGTTTCACTGTTTTTGGAAATTCAACCCCTAAGGGGGTGAAATTTGATCAGACTGGTTCACTGACTCATAATCACCCAGCCAATACTGCTAAGAATAGATACTTGGGGTTTGGAGAGGGTGTGAATTTTATACTGTAGGCATCGTTTAAAAAGGGATAGTCTGAATTCCACTCCAAACGGGGTGAAAGACTGGATGAAAACCTCTGTGAAAGAATGTCACTATTAAGGCAAATTTGAAGCAAGAACTACGAAAACTGGTATTTGTTTTCTCAGTTAGAATATAAAAAAATACATGCTTTAGCAATTTTGGATATTCGACCGTTGTTGGGGTGACACAGTGAGTGAAAGATTCTTTTTAGTAAATAGTTACTAACTAATTTCTAAAGGATTTGTAAGGCTACATCTATGACAGTTGATGTATCATACACTATATGATAAAAAGTATCCGGACACCTCCAAAAATGTACCTTTTTCATATTAGGTGCATTGTGCTGCCGTCTACTACCAGGTACTCCATATCAGCGACCTCAGTAGTCATTCATTAGACATCGTGAGAAAGCAGAATGGGGCGCTCCAAGGAACTCACGGACTTCGAACGTGGTCAGGTGATAGGGTGTAATTTGCGTCATACGTCTGTACGCGAGATTTCCACACTCCTAAACAGCCCTAGGTCCACTGTTTCCGATGTGATAGTGAACTGTAAACGCGAAGGGACACGCACAACACAAAAGCGTACAGGCTGACCTCGTCTGTTACTGGCAGAGACCGCCGACCTTTGAATAGAGTTGTAATGTGTAATAGGCAGACATCTATACAGACCATCACACAGGAATTCCGAACTGCAGCAGAACCCACTGCAAGTACTATCATAGTCAGGCGGGAGGTGAGAAAACTTGGACTTCATGGTCGAGCGGCTGTTTATAAGCCATACATCACGCTGGTAAATGCCAAACGACGCCTCTCTTGGTATAAGGTGCATAAAGATTGGACTATTGAACAGAGGAAAAACGTTGTGTGGAGTGACAAATGACTGTAGACAATGAGGTGATTCGGCGTTTGCCCGGTGAACGTCATCTTCCAGCGTGTGTAGTGCCAACAGTAAAATTCGGAGGCGGTGGTGTTGTGGCGTGGTCGTATTTTTCATGGAGGGGACTTGCACAGCTTGTTGTTTGCGTGGCACTATCACATAGTGTATGTTTCATTGTTTCTGAAAATTCAACCGATAACGGAGCTAAGTAGTGGGTGAAAATTTTTAAGAAAATATTCCGTTACATTAAAAAAATTTAAAGCTGAATTTATGAAAACTGGTGCTTCACTTCTCGGTTAGATATAAAGAAATATTTATTAGGGGATAAAAGTTGGTATGAAAATAACTCCACAAGAACACAAAAGGCGTGATAACTCCAGGTACCAGAGTCGCTTTTTCTTCTGAAGTGCATTCGGAAAAGACCCTGCTTATATGACCGTAATTAGAGTGAAAAGCTTAGGTGTTCCAACTTGTGAACAACATAAAAATTCGAGTTAGTACATAAATTAAAGATGACAGTCACTGTTCAATTTAAGTCTCGAGCTTTTTCTCGTCCTTCCATCTAGTGACGCCTGTTTCTGTTTTGTAAATAATTGTTTTGTTTCGTTTGCAAGGGCTATTAGGGTAGAGAAACAGCACATGTACAAGACAAAGTACACAGCTCAGTTGTTTAATTTATAATTCTGTATTGTTGCGGTTCACGAAGCTGTGCTGCCCTTGCTGTATTGAAATGTTCACGGGAAGCTTCTCAGACTAGGTAACGCCCGTTCTGCATAATTTCATCTCGTGTTTTTCAAGCCAGTTAACTAAATCGCAGTACATGCGAGTTCCAAATCGTCAGCGTTCTGACTGACACTACGCAGACATAAATAGTGAGCAATATCATTATCCCGTTCTTGGCCTCGCACAATAATTTTGTATCAATAATATTGAACGTGGGACGGCCTGTACAATCCTTACAAGCATATAATATGACTTGTGAAAAACTTAGTGCGTGTTAAGTACACAAATCTGTCAACCATAGTCTCATTTCTTTAATGTCAACGCTCGTTGTACTATATTTTCTATCCTAGAAACACATTCTGTAAAGGGCTAATCCATTGTCACTGAAGTGATCGATTTTGATGAAACTTGCCTCAGGCGAAGAACACAGTTCAAACTAGAAAAACAGTCGCTCACTATACAAATAGTTATTTAGTAGTGGGAAACTCATATTTCCTGCAACACAATACCTGTTCGAACGGAAACCTACATGAAATGGGGACAGTGGCTGACATCACGTAGATAGGGGGTCTGTAGCCCATCCCTCATGTTATTTAATTTTTATATTGAGAAAGCAAGCAAAGAAACTAAAGACAATTCTGAAATGAGATTTTGAGTTCACAGAGAAGAAATAGAAACTTCGTGGCTTACCAATAACACTGTGCTTCCTGCACAGACAGTAAATGAAATGGAAGATCAACTGAAGGAGGTGGATAATATCTTGAAAAGAAGAAAGGAAGAAAGACTAGGGTTTAATGACCCGTCAACGGCGAGGTCATGGGAGACGGAATAGAAGCTCGGATAGCGGAAGGATAAGGAAAGAGATCGGCCGTGTTATTTTCAAAGGAAACATCCCGGTGTTCGCCTTAAGTGATTTAGAAAAGAACATGAAAAACCTAAACCTCGATAGGCGAACATGATATGAACCGCTGACCTCCAGAGTAAGAGTTCATAGTGTAACTACTGCGCAACTTCGCTCGGCCGTGAAAAAAAGATTATGCAGTTAAAATCAACGAACGTAAGAAAGAACAGTAATACGTATATTTGCAGTCGAATTAAATCACGTGATGTTGAGGGAATTAGATCAGGATATGAGCTATATAGAGTAGTAAACGAGATTTACTCCTGTACGCACATCACAACTTGACCCTTTTTTAAGTAGTCTGGTAAAATAAGCACGCTATCACAGCCTAGCAATTGACTAGTACAGGGAATGGTGAGGTGTGAAGGGCTCAATTAGCGGCAGGACTAGCCGCTCAGAAATCAACATTAAATTCACAGGACCTACTAAAATACTCTACTCCAGCGATACAATGGATTGTATCCTAGCTTCGGTAAGCAACAGGATGAAACAATCCGGACGGTAACTAAGTCATCCGACTCACACCGATTCCTCCTCTCTCAGAAAAGTGCCAAGTTATATTGTGTGTACAGCATGTTGTGAGTCAAATAACTGATGGTGGAAGCAGTAACGAGGATGCAGAGTGCAGATGTGCAATTGCAAGAAATGTTTTTTTTCCGCAGAAGGGGACTATTTTAACAACTAACATAGAATTAAAGTGTTCGGAAACCTTCTTTAAATGTGTTTGTCTACAACATGGCCTTATACGGAACCGAAACGTCGACAGCAAACAGTACGTGCAGAAAAAACAATAGAAGCTTTTGAAATATGTTGCATAAGAATGGGTAGATGGGTGAGTCGGTTAACTACACTGAAGCGCCAAAGGAACTGGTACACCTGCCTAATATGATGTAGGGCCCCGCGAGTACGCAAAAGTGCCGCGGCGCGACGTGGTATGGACTCGACTAATGTCTGAAATAGTGCTGGAGGGAATTGACACCATCAGTCCTGCAGACACTGTTCATAAATACGTAGTAGTACGAGGAGGTGGAGGTCTCTGTTTGAACAGCACGTTACAAGGTCTCCCAGATATGCTCAATAATGTTCATGCCTGGGTAGTTTGATGACCAGAGGAAGTGTTTAAACTGAAAGGAGTGTTCCTGTAACCACTTTGTAGCAATTCTGGTCGTTTGGCGTATCGCATTGTCATGCTGGAATTGCCTAAGTCCGTCGGAATGCACAATGGACACGAATGGATGCAGGTGATCAGACAGGATGCTTACGTGCGTGGCCCCAAGTCAGAGTCGTGTCTAGACGTATTATGGGTCCCATATCACGCCAACTGCACACGCCCCACACCATTACACAGCCTCCACCAGCTGCAACAGTCCCCTGATGACATGCAGGGTCCATGGTTTCATGAGGTCGTCTCCATACCCGTACACGTCCATCCGCTCGATAGAGTTTGAAACGAGGCTCGTCCGACCAAGCAACATGTCATTAACAATCCAATACCGGTGCTAATGGGCCCGGGCGAGATGTAAAGCCTTCTATAGTGTTGTCATCAATGGTACACGACTGAGCCTTCGTCTCCGAAAGCGAATATCGAATGGTTTGTACGCTGACGCTTTCTGTTGGCCCAGCATTTAAATCTAGAGCAATTTGCGGAAGAGTTGCACATCTGGCACGTTGCACGATTCCCTTCACTCGTCGTTGGCTCCGTTCTTGCAGGATCTTTACCGGCCGCAGTGGATTTATGACGTTCACGGCACACTCGTGAAACGGTCGTTCTGGAAAATGGTCACTTCATCGCTACCTCGCATATGCTGTGCCCCACCTCTCGTGCGCCGATTATAACACCACGTACAAATTCACTTAAATCTTGATAAACTGCCATTGTAGCGGCAGTAACCGATCTAACAACAGCGCCGGACACATATTGTATTACATAAGCGTTGCCAACCGCAGAGCCGTATTCTGACAGTTTACATATCTCTGCATTTGAATACACATTCCTACACCATTTTTTGGCACTTCAGTGTACGAAAAAGAACTGAATCTACAAGGGGAGAAAATAAATTGATAGTATAAATGAATTTAAAAGAATGAGTAGATTGAAGGATACATGGTGGGACACCAAGGAGCAATCTGTTTACGAATGGAGAGAAATGTGGGGGGTGTAAATTGTATATGAAAACTAAGGTTTTACTACACAATGACAGGTTTCAGTGGATGTAGTTCGCAGCAATTCTGTTGGCATTTCTTATGTAGGATAGAATATACTGGGGAACGGCATCAAATCAATTATCGCACCAACACCACAACTGCAGCAGACAGTTCGATCACGTTCCAACTGACCACGGATTTTCTCCTACTAAGCGTACACATCTGCATCGAGGCTTACACTGTAAGTCGAACTTAAATATTTGGCAGAGGATATATACAACCAATTTAAGCCTGTTTGTCTACCGATCCATTCTAGTATAAAACATGAGGAAAATGAATATCTAAATCTTTCCGTGTAAGCTCTGTTTTCTCTTACCATGACTGCCATCAACATTTTCAATTCGAAAGAGATGGCTGGTAATCGAACTTTCTTGACAAGATGCCGTCGTAACGAAAAACTCCTTTGTTTAAATGATTTTCATTTTATTCCACTTATCATATCCTAAACACTCTCCCTCTAATTCATGATAACGCAAAACGAGCTACCCTTCTGTGAACTTTTTCGATATCCTGCGTTAATACTGTCTGCGGGGTATTCCATTACACGTAGGAATATTCCAAAAGAGGAGAGACATCCATCATGACGGCAGACTGTGTAGTAGATTTGTTGCATCTTCCAAGTGTTTTGAAAATGAAAACGTAGTCTTTGGTTCGCCTTCTCCACAACGTTTTCTATTTTTCTTACTTGGTGGTGGAATCCGTAGGTATTTAGCTAAATAATATAAAGCCACGATTTATGAGAGGGACATCTTCGTCACCGAGGCGTCTTCCGAGAAGTATAAGAAGATAGTGTGCCCATGGAATATTCTGGAGATTATTTTTTAGGAAGTGGGAAAATGCCATTACTTTATAGGAATGTACTGGAGACCACGTGTTACATTTATCAAACCACGCAAAATAGATTCCTGTGTATACGTGTCGTAACGCAGCCGTTGTGTTTTAATCCTTTCCTAATAAGGAATAGTGGCCGTCTGCTAATCGGACACCCGACTTCATTTTACAAGAAACAAATTCAGTCACAAGTAGTAAGAGTACCGTAATTTTGCCTGTGTATTGTTGAAATGAAATAATTCAATGAAATCATTCTCAAAAATCAAGGTAGACGAATGTGTGGTTAGTAGTTTGTGATAAGTACTTCTGGAACTGCATTTACGTGACAACTGGCATAGCCACAGAAAAGCATTTCCAGAAACATTTATGCTCCTTACGCTATTATTAAATATGCACAAAATAATAATGCTGATATAACATACTATCGAAAATGCTGAGCAGCTAACACTATACAGTGAAATGACTTTTCAGTAGGAAATGGTACCAAACTGTTTCATGAAGCGAGAATGTGGTCCTTTAAAATGAATTTTAGTGCCGTATAGCATTACTGAAGCTAAATAGTAGTATGAGTAGGAGTAGCAGCAGCAGCAGTTGTTGTTTTCGTAGTTGTTGCTGTTGTATTAATGCATGTGACTCGATGGCCAGGTGCAAATTTTTCAACTGGACCCCACTTCAGCAACTTGGATATCTATAATCTACCTGGCTTGCTCAACCGAGGAAAGGCGACCTACAGTTTAACGAGAAATCTGAATCAAGTGTCGTTCCTGGCGTCTCCGTTGAGAGGTGAAGGCCAGATTAAAAGCAAATTGAAAATTTTCGTTGCCCGACCGGGTTTCAATAACGCTACTTCTCTATTTCCAAGGACGCGCTTTTCCACTCCATCACAGGACCCTTCACGAATCTACGTATATGACATTATTCCAAATTATCATTTCATATTAGTGCAACAGTTAATTCTTTCAGTCACTGTTTTAACAGTTCGCCACAGATATAATTTTTCATAATGGTAAATTAATCATCAGAACTCCGACGTCACTCGCAGCTCATTTTGAAAACTGAGATCGTTCAAGAAAGCTGGAGAGCTCCACTTTGTAAAGTTCGTGACAGTGATCTGTGTTGCCGGACGAACGCATTGCCGAAGTAGGGACCTTAATTAATTTTCTGTAATTAATTTTACTAAAGAATTTAGTATTTCATTTCTCTCTCTCTCTCTCTCTCTCTCTCTCTCTCTCTCTCTCTCTCTCTCTCTCTCTCTCTCTCCAACATTTTAATTTGGTGGCTAATACTTCAATGGCTTTTAACAGGTTTCTTCATCCCCTCAACATATCAGTATATTGCCAGTTCGCTTCCGGTGACCGGTATTTCTTCCGCAAAGCACAGCCGTTACACAACATCATTGTTCACACACACACACACACACACACACACACACACACACACTGTCGTTCACTAGCTCTGTGCTTCTGCTCTCACCATTTTAAAAAAAATTGTTTACGAATAAATATTGTCTCTTATATCACACATTCTACTAATTCCAAATTACTTAGAGCGTTAGAAGAACAGGTGAAAGTGGTTCACTTAAAAAAATGAAAAAATAAAATCGTATTTTTTCACAGACAAAACGAAAACCGAAATAGTTCTATCCGCACTAATAGGTGGCACTGGTTTTACTTTCGTTACATCTTGGCGTCCCTCACGAAGTGGTTGCAGGCACGGTAGCTCAGGGTATTCGGTCAGAGAGTGGAAGGATCAGCAAACGAACTTAAGTGGATGTGATGTGACGCCCACAACGACCAAATACAACGATCAACAACAAACAAAATGAAAAAAGTGGTCGCTTGGTAAGAGGCGCCATGTCAGGGATTGCACGGCCCCTCCCGCCGGAGGTTCGAGTCCTCCCTCAGGCATGGGTGTGTGTTGTTCCTAGCATAAGTTAGTTCAAGTTTGTTTAAGTAGTGTGTGAGTCTAGGGACCGATGACCTCAGCACTTTGGTCCCTTAGGAATCCACACACATTTTTGAACGTGTTGGCGCCTATACTGACGAGGTATTTCGAAATAGATTATATAATACACTGCAAAAGAAGAGAGTGAAAGATTGTCTGTCAGTGTCTCGAATTGTTGTTGTTGTGGTCTTCAGTTCTGAGACAGGTTTGATGCAGCTCTCCATGCTACCCTATCATGTGCAAGCTTCTTCATCTCCCAGTACCTACTGCAACCTACATCCTTCTGAATCTACTTAGTGTATTCATCTCTTGGTCTCCCTCTACGATTTTTATCCTCCACGCTGCCCTCCAATACTAAATTGGTGATCCGTTGATGCCTCAGAATATGCCCTATCAACCGATCCCTTCTTCTAGTCAAGATGCGCCACATATTCCTCTTCTCCCAAATTCTATTCAATACTTCACCATTAATCTAATCTTAAGCGTTCTTCTGTAGCACCACATTTCGAAAACTTCTATTGCCTTCTTGTCCAAACTATTTATCGTCCATGTTTCACTTCCATACATCGCTACACTCCATACAAATATTTTCAGAAACGACTTCCTGACTCTTAAATCTATTCTCGATGTTAACAAATTCCTCTTCTTCAGAAACGCTTTCCTTGCCATTGCCAGCCAATCATTTCCTAATCTAATTCCCTCAGCATCACCCGACTTAATTCGACTACATTCCATTATTCTCGTTTTGCTTTTGTTGATGTTCATCTTATATCCTCCTTTCAAGACACTGTCCATTCCGTTCAACTGCTCTTCCAAGTCCTTTGCTGCCCCTGACAGAATTACAATACCATAGGCGAACCTCGAAGTTTTTATTTCTTCTCCATGGATTTTAATACCTACTCCGAATTTTTCTTTTGTTTCCTTTACTGCTTGCTCAATGTACAAATTAAATAGCATCGGGGAGAGGCTACCACCCAGTCTCACTCCCTTCCCAACCACTGCTTCCCTTTAATGTCCCTCGACTCTCATAACTGCCATCTGGTTTCTGTACAAATTGAAAATAGCCTTTCGCTCCCTGTATTTTACCCCTGCTACCTTCAGAATTTGAAAGAGAGTATTCCAGTCAACATTGTCAAAAGCTTTCTCTAAGTCTACAAATGCTAGAAACGTGGGTTTGCCTTTCCTTAATCTTTCTTCTAAGATAAGTCGGAAGGTCAGTATTGCCTCACGTGTTCAAATATTTCTACGGAATCCAAACTGATCTTCCCCGAGTTCGGCTTCTACCAGTTTTTCCATTCGTCTGTAAAGAATTCGCGTTAGTATTTTGCAGCTGTGACTTATGAAACTGATAGTTGGGTAATTTTCACATCTGTCGATACCTGCTCTCTTTGCTGGGTCATTATTGTGCCCTTAGAGTTCTCTCTAATCTGTGGTTGCTGCTCTTTAAGTTCTGGAACTTCGAATTCATCCTCAGCGCGGTACCACAGTCCCACAAAGAAGACGCCGGCCAGCCTCACTGAACGAGGCCTCTGTTTACGACCGGGAGGAAGCGGAGTGGCAAAGCGGCCCCTGCCGGCCGATGCAGTCAGCTGCCAACGGCGGAGTTTAAAAGAAATGCGGCTGAGTCAAGGCGGAGAGGCGCCGCAAACATCACGCCACTCGCCGCGCCTCGTGGAGGGGGCCCTGCTAGGCATCTACGCACTCGACCCGCGCACCAGCTGGCTCGCCTATCGCCTCCCTGCCGAAGGACACAGCGTCCTCATCTCTCCGCGACCGGACTTAAACTGTGAATGACAACATCTTGACTACTACCTTTTTCAGATCTATATTGTTCCCACGTATATTCACAGAATTACTTTGCAGTGAATAACACATACATCTGCTCAAATGCATGGCGGAGGGTACATCGTACCAGTCTCATCAGATTTCTCTCCTATTTCATAAGCGTACTGAACAAGAGTGGAATGGCTGTCTACGTGCCTATGTACAGGGAGTGGATAAAAACATAGAAACACCAAAAACACAACTAGTTACCATGCCTGTTACGGTGTAGAAAAACCGTTGACACTCGAAACAGCTTCCAACCGTTTCAAAATGGGTAAAAACGGGTCCTGTATGGTTTTCATGGGAATGTTATAAGACTCTACCAGCTGAATAGTGGCAAGAGCATGCGATGATGGAGGTAGATAGAGATCATGCAACCTTGTCTCCTAAGTAGACCACAGGGACTCAATAATACACACATCAAGAAAAGTTTTGCATCACCCTGGTTCGCAGATGTATCACAAACACACTCCCTTTGACTGTTCTGAGATGTCAATAAATCCGCACAAAGATGTACACAACCATGCATGAGCAGCGCCTTTTAGACGGAGGGGGTCCGACAGCCGATCAGTTCCAGTAATTCCACCAGGAAGGAATTACACGGCTCATGGTGCCTGCACTTCAACCATGCGTAGACGGTGAAAACCGCGGTTCGATCGCGTCTGCATTGTTACTTTGTGCGAGGAAGGGCTCTCAACAAGGGAAGTGTCCAGGCGTCAAGGAGAGGGTCAAAGAGATGTTGTTGGGACATGGAGGAGATACAGAGATACAAAGAGACGGGAACTGTCGATGACATGACTCGCTCAGGCCGCTCAAGGGCTACTACTGCAGTGGATGACCGCTGTCTACGGATTATGGCTCGGAGGAAACCTGGCAGGAACGCCACCACGTTGAATAATGCTTTTCGTGCAGCCACAGGACGTCGTGTTACGACTCAAACTGTGCGCAATAGACTGCACAGTGCGCAACTTCATTGCCGAAGTCCATGGCGACGTCCAACCACGAACCCACGCAACGCGGTAGAGGTAGGTCCAACAACATGCCGAATGGAGTGCTCAGAATTGGAATCACGGTCTCTTCATCGAAGAGTGTCGCATATGCCTTCACCCAGACAATCGTCGGACACGTGTTTGAAAGCAACGCAGTGAGGCTGAACGCCTTAGACACACCGTCCAGTGAGTGCAGTAAGGTGGATGTTCCCTGATGTTTTGTGGTGGCATTATGTGGGGCCGACGTATGCCGCTGGTGGTCATGGGAGGCGCCGTACGATACGTGAATCCCATCTTCCGACCGATAGTTCAACCATACCGGCAGCGTATTGACTAGGCATTCTTCTTCATGGGTGACAGTTCGTGCCCCCGTCGTGCACATCTTGTGACTGACTTCCTTCAGGATAACGACATCGCTCGACTAGAGTAGCAGGCATGTTCTCCAGACATGAACCCTATCGAACGTGCCTGGGATAGATTGAAAAGGGCTGTTTATGGACAACGTGACCCACCAATCTCTCCAAAGAATCTACGCCGGATCGCCGTTCAGGAGTGGGACAATCTGGACCAATAGTGCCTTGATGAACTTGTGTATAGTATGCCACGACGAATTCAGGCACGTATCAATGCAAGAGGACGTCTTATTGGTTATTAGAGGTACCAGTATGTATAGCGAGCTGGATCACCACCTGTGAAGTTCTCAGGTGGTACAAAATGCAATGTGTGGTTTTCATGAGCAATAAAAAGGACGGAAATGATGTTTATGTTGATTTCCATTTCAATTTTCTGCACACGTTCCTGGAGTCTCAGAACCGAGATGATGCAAAACTTTTTTGAAGTGTTTATAATACACTGCGAAAGAAGAGAGGTAAAAATTGGGTGTCAGTGTCTCGAATTTACTATACACTGCGAAAGAAGAGAGGTAAAAATTGGGTGTCAGTGTCTCGAATTTACTGTGTTCTCTCTACTCTGTGGTTGCTACTCCTTAAATTTTGGAATTATGAATTCATCCGCAGCCCCAAACTAGGGTCCCACGAAACAGCTTCCAGTCGTTCCAAAGTGGCTAAAAACAGATCCTTTATGGTTTTCATGGGAATGTTATACCATTCTTCCAGGTAAATAGTGGCAAGAGCAGGTAGCGGTGGAGGTAGATAGTGATCATGCAACCTTGTCTCATTAGTAGGCCACAATGGCTCAATAATATTAACATCTGCTGACTGTTGTGGCCAGGGAAATGTGACAGTTTATCTTCTGCTCACAAAACCAGTCCTGAACAATGCGAGCTCTGTGAATAGGGGCCCTGAAAACAGCATTATCATTGGGGGACGACCTTCGTACCATGGAATCTGATCTGCCAAAATGGTCTCATAATAATTTGCGACCTTGCGCAGTAACCATGAGGCCCATGGAATACGACGATATGGCTGCCCAAACCATCTCCGAACTCCAGCCATGTCTCATTCCTGGGATGTAAACTCGACCAGCTGGTGAAAACAGTGTGCAACAAGACCCATCGCTCCGCAGTCCAGGTTTTACGGCTTCGGCACCACGTTTTCGTGTTACTGCCATCAGTGATGTGTGGTTTTGAAATTTCAGCTGCCCTGCAATTCACTTGAGCTCCTTTCGTTTTGTTTTGGTGCAGACAGTCTTCACGAGTGCGACATTCATGTACGCAGAGACTGTTGCAGCTGTCGTCCTATCAGTTTTCTTCACGCTCGTCTTCAACGATCGTCGGTCACGATCACCCAGCCCACACTTTCGACCGCGTTGTGGCGTAGCGGATGATGTTCTTCAACTGTAGTACGTCTTCAGTATGGTGCCTCTTGGAACACTTCGGCCACCTTGATTAGAGAAGCATAAACCGTATGAGCACCAGCAGGCTGTTCACCTTGGAATTCAGTTGGCTCCGACATAATGCAATCACAACAACTCAGACGCCTGTCCTGACCACAATTGACACTTGCAATTTATTGAGGACGTTGCATAGGTGCCGTTTGTGGTCAAATACAGGACCGCCACCTGCAGCATGCGCTGCTCCCGGTGTTTCCATATTTTTGTTCAACCGCCGTAGCTGCTTTAACTCCCGTTTTTTCTTTCTCATGATCCATAAACGTGATACACGTTCGTAGCAGATAATGGTCATATAGTTTTCTTAGAACATAGCATATCTAAATGTTGCCAACGGTCTTGCAGCAGTGGTAACACCGGTTCCCGTCATATCACCGAAGTTAAGCGCTGTCAGGTTGGGCTAGCAAGTGGATGCGTGACCATCCGGTCTGCCGAGCGTTGTTGGCAAACGGGGTGCACTCAGCCCTTGTGAGGCAAACTGAGGAGCTACATGACTCTATATCCACATCCAGTGACGCCTGTGGTCTGAGGATGACACGGCGGCCGGTTGATGCCTTTGGGCCTTCATGGCCTGAGCGGGAGGAGTTTAGTTTATCTAAATGTTCCCAACTGGGTTTTATGAGAGCTACGTCGTCTTTCATCCAAAGATTCCCATTGAAATTTTCCAAACATTTCCGGTACCCTTTAGTGCGTATCATACTGACATGTTAGGGCCGTAGCAGCGCATGTACGAACTCGTTCAATGTTTATTGCCACGAACCATTGACAATATCTGTAACAATATTCTAGAATAGGTTGTTCTAGCATCTTGTATGGTATTTCCTTCTCAGACGAATCGGACTTTCCCAGAGCCGTTACAATAATTCCAAATCTTCCACACACCGTGCCTAATACCGATTTTACGCGATCGTCTCGTTGCATATCGCTTGTTAGTGTTTCTCCCTCAATACTTATACAATGTAGCATTCCTAAGGTTTCCATCAAAAGGCGTGTAATCAGATGCTATAAAGTTCTTCCTCTTTGCTATATTTACTTAATGTACCTCTTCTTAGGGCAAGCAGGCTTTCTCTTACATTGGACCTGGGTTTCACAAATGCAGTACCTTTTTTACATCACCGCTGCCTAGAAATAGCAATTTTAATGTAACAAACAGAATTAAAATTATTTCAGTGTCTGAAGTGGCAGTGCGAGTAAATTAGACTGACTATGACCTAATAAAATTAATACTATCAGTACTTGAACTGCTACAGTTGCTCCCGCTAATAATAATAACGTCAATAACGACAATAGACAGGGATAAGAAGAATTTATAGGTGTACAAACTAGATGTTTTCTATATAGTGACTCCTGGGGAAAGGAGTTTTAAGTAGACTACATCGGCTAAGAATACTGAGAAATGACGAACATCCGGTTGGTAAAGAGAAATTTACAGCGTAACGATTATGTACAGGGTCAATGGTAATTCTTATTGTTGCTTCAGTAAATGTGTCAGTAACTGTCTTCTGAAGCCAGAGATATTATTTAGTTCTTTAATATAATGCAGGTGACTGTTCCAGCATCAGATACCTGCCATTAGGAAGAACGTCGAGAAGGTGGCTGAACGATGGAGTGGGGGAGAAATAATTTTGCTCTGAGGGGAGCGGGTGTTTCCGCGATGTTGTTCAAACAAGAGCGTTAAGGTCGAGGACACACATGAGGGACAGTTTTATTCGATAAGAAAGTAGAGAAGACACAGGGTATGGAAATTTCTGCGCTTGTCTGCACGCAGCCAGGATATCTGTGCATGTGATGGTGAAATGTAACTGAAGAGTCGAACAACACAGATTTAACGAACACGGGCAGTACCACTTCCAGACGCCGTCATCTTTCCTGAGAAAGGCTTTCCAGAACAACATCGCTATGATCAATACTTGGAGACAGAAGTATTTGTACAAGTTTCTTTTACAGGTCAAGGGGGAACAGCTTTTTTTTTTTTTTGTAGGGCCTGGAGAGACGCTAATATCTCCTTGGGCACTGCAGTTACGTCCTTAGTCCAGATTAGATTTTCACCTACTATTACGCCCAGTTTGCTGTAGGAAAGAAGCTGATATTTGTTCCCTTTCGGTTCAAAGACAGTAGGAAGTTTGGGCTAATGAGCCTAGAATGACCAACCAGTACCTCTATGGTTTTGAGTGGATTGATCTTTAACCCTATATCCTGCGTCCATATCGAAAGCGCACACAGGTCAGTACTGAGATTCTCGATAGGTGTCTTCGGTCTGTTAGTTTTCCACTCAGCTATAACTGGAAGTCATCACCGAACATGCAGCATTTGCAGTTGTGACGCATCATTTATGTGCAATGAAAACAGTATAAGACGTATTACTGAACCTTGGCGGATGCCTGAAACTACCTTTCTCTATGGTGACTTCATGGTGTCGGACATGAAGCACTCATGGCGAGATGTGTGGTATGAGTGAAACCACTTGGCGAGAAATTTAGGCTGCTAAGCTTGGCAAGGAAAACTTCGAAGTCGACAGTGTCAAAGACTCTGCTGAAGTCAAAGAATCAAGTGACAATTGCTTCTTGTGGTTCCACGGCAAGCTTCAGGTCGCCTGTTACCTTTATTAAGGCGGACGTTGTGTTGCCATGTTAACGGGAAGGTGATTGGCTGATTGGTTTTCGGCTAGTATGTTGTTTGTGACTAGATAGTTTGTTAGCTGGTCTTGGTCTTTAAATTCTAAGGCCTTGGACTTTGCAGGAAGAATGCTAATAGGTCGGTAATCAGGTAATGGCGCAACTAATCCTTGTTTCCAGGCCTTTGGGAAAACACTTGTAGTCAAGTAGTAGTTGAAGATAACTGTTACGTTGGGTGGTAGTGGATCAGTAATCAGCATCTTCTGAACTGTTATGCCATTGTGTCTACTAGACGCTCACAGTATTGCAAGTAAAATGCTTTAAACTGAATTGTTCGTGGATGCATGATGTAATGAATGAGTCTCTCTTTCGTTTGCGATTCATGTGTTGTGGTAAGTAATGTGAAGTACCGGTTCAGCTCATCGTCTGGGACAGTGGGGACAGCTACAGCTTTTACTTTGCTTATACCAAGACCGCACACGTTTTTCAATACGACAGCTGGTGTATTTCTGTTGTCGGTTAATGTAGGGGCACTCCTGAGTTTTGCATTTCTCACAGTTTGACTGAGTACGGTTCGCTTCCGCTTGTAAGTAATATGATTTTCAGGCGTGGGAACATTATCTTACATTTATCCAGACAAGTATTTAGAGACGTCTGCCATTCGTTGCACCAAGTGGTCCATTTATGAATGGAAAGTGGCCTCTATTGTCGCAATGTAAAAACGCCGTGTTACTGGCGCTCGAACAGAGGAAAAATAAGCTACGGAAAGAAAACTTCCACCGACAGAATTTTTATGCTGACCTTCGCAGGACTGTTTCGGCGGTTACGGGCAGGACAACAAACATGTTTGTTTCAGCGTTTCTACCAGATCATGTATTATGAATATTTCTCCCCTTTTTTGCCTGGTGTCTTACTTCCAGTAACCGGCTCAGTTCATCGGTATATAGGCGCCTTATTTCGTAACGTAGTACATTGATCTCTTCTATCACATCACCTTTTTTCGATCTACTTAATTCCAGCCAGCAAGGTGGAGCAATGGGTAAAACACTGGACTATTATTCGAGAGGCATAATGAATTACTTTTGGTGGTGTTTCTTAGAAATCATCAACCGAGTCCCAAATTCGTTGTATGAAATACGCTACAGCCGATTTTCCGACTTATCATTTTACGTCTCAGGTGAACTTGAAACTAACAAGATGTTTTGACTCCTACCTTATTTCTCCGACATTTCGACCCATATAGGTGTTGCGTTTTGGAGTATACAAGGAAGTCCCCGACCGAGCTCACGTATTACTAACTTACATATGCCACTAACAATGTAGTTGGCGTGCAAAGGTGTTATTGCAAGATTTCTTTCGCCCGTCGTCAGAGCTACCGTGATACCACACGAAATCCCAATGGCGATTTGCGAAGTTTGAGGCAAATTAGGAGACATAGCGCTCTGAAGATTTAATTGCAAACATTCTTTGGTGGACTCGTATTAATCATACACGTTGTACCGTATGCCAAAATGTGTCGTGTTGTACATCGTGTAGCAAGGTGTTGCCTCAACTCTTTACGGAATGATCCGCAGCGAAATATATGCCCAAAAGACGATTACTGTGAGTTATTTAGTACGTTTCGTAAATTGTTGTGTCTGTCAGAGAGAGAGAGAGAGAGAGAGAGAGAGAGAAGAATTACAAATGCGTCGTCGTGAGGGAAGGAAAAGACGCGCCGCAAATTCAACAACTGTGTAAGAAGACTGCTACGAAAGCATACAGAGCTTCAACGCAAATTTAAACGTAGTCAAAGCCTCACAGACAGATAAAAGTTACACAAAACCAAAATTAGCGTAAGGAGAGCTATGCTTAAAGCGTTCAGCGAAATCGGAAGTAAAATTCTGCCTACCGACATGACAGAAGATCCTAAGAAGTTTTAGTCTTATGTTAAATCACTAAACGGATCGAAGCCATCTGTCCAGGCACTCCGTGACCGTAATGGCAGTGAAAAGGAGCCGACACAGAAAAAGGCCGAATTAGTAAGTCAAAGAAGTGGTAAGTTCAGGGTAACTAGAGAGCAAAATGCGAAATCTTTAGTGCCTTACGAAATGAGGACATGACAAACTGTTGATGATAATCAATCCAAATTTGGCGATGCCCCGGCAACAACGGACAAGTGTAGGAAACGTGGCGACAACAGAATTCTTTCACGTTTTGCCCACGTTTCATTCGATAAAACTCCATACCAAAGCAAACGTAACACAACTTGACAAGCGCTCATCACACTCATCCGAAAGGATATCTACACGTGAGAATAATACACGGATGAAAATCACACTCCACACACCAAAATCATGACAAGTGATCTGAATTTGTGTCCAACTGTCGCTAGTGGCTATTAGATTGACTTGCTTTTCATTTAGGAAATAACGTAATTCGAACTTACGTGGGTCACCTGGTTTTCTATATAGCGGTTAGACGACGCAATAGCCATGATGGTTTGCACCAGATCGGTTACAAAGCATGTCGCCCATTTCCACAGTGGTTCACACAGTTTTATTGGAAAGTAGTAACGCCCATTAACTGTCTGGTGTGGCGGTTTTGGTGTGACCCCCCCCCCCCCCCCCTCTCTCCAGCACCCCTTCTCCCTATCACCCCTTTCTCGCCCTCGCTTAATCGGAACGTTTTCGTAGATTTAATACCGTAACGCAGAGAAATGTTATGCTGTCACCATGCAGTACCGGACGTCGTTTTTACTTGGAAAGTTAATTAGCCCTGGTCATTAATTGAACTTAACATAAATCGGATGCAGATCATATGGAGAGAGGCAATACTGCAGACAAGCAAATGATATAGTGATATAACTATATCACCTGTGTATTCTCAGCAATGCAATTTAAAATATGTAGTTACACCACGAACTCCATCGGCACGAAACGGACGAGAAAGTTCATACAAAAGAAAAGTGCCGAAGTCAGGTGGAAACCATGGATTTAATGAACGTAAAAATCGGTTTTTTGGCACCGTACGGTTTTGCCAGCTGGCTGAAGTCGAGTTACAACGCAACATTAAAAAATATCTTTATGTTCTGGCTTATGGCAGAACTTGTCATGGGGGAAGCCTCGTCAGAGAGGTTCGCCGCATGAGCGTCTAGGGAAGTGATTTCAGTGGTGGTTTCACGTTGCCTTCCACTGATGTTGATGAAATGATAAGGAGGACAACACAACACCCAGTCCCTGAGTGGAGAGAAATCTCCAACCCAGCCAGGAATCGAACCCGGGACCCTTGCCGTGACAGACCGCCGCGCTGACCACTCAGCTATCGGGGCGGACTACATTAAAAGAGACCCATCATTAATCTTGTGAAATAAATGGATTATGAGAAAAAAATGAGAGCCAGCGATAAATCTGAATTGAAATGGCGGCAGCGCGACACGGTTTAAACAGATTATTTAGTCTTCTGCTACGGATAAAAATTTGACAACGTCGCAGAATACCTCTACATCTCAGTTGTGCAGATATTGTCGTTAACGCAAGAATATTTTGTCGAAGTACAATCTGCCTACACGAAAAGTAAGCATTTACGCCTATCTGCATGTCCTGTAATGTTGTTACTGTTATTCTCCTATGTGGAAAAAGTTTTTTTGACAGCTGTACCCTTCTTTATGAAAATAGTATTTCTGTTCTCGGAATGTTAATACAAATCTAATTATGCAGAAATATAGGGTGTACATAAAGTAGGAGAACACTTTCAATTATTTATCGCACAAGAATCAAACATTGTACAGATACCATACATCTGTCGTTTTGAAGAGAAACCCTGGTCGATGGTTTTTCCTTCATGTATACCGCCACAGTGTAGTTTGGTAATTTGTCGATAGTCAGTGCTAGTCGCAAACATGGCGAGTTCAGGCGCGGAGCGAGCTTTCTGTGTGTTGGAATTCGACAAAAACAAGTGTGCTACAGCTGTTCAACGGATGTTTAAAACCAAATACGGTAAGAAGCCACCAACAAGGAAGACCATTTACCACTGACACAACAAATTAGTTACGACGGGTTGTTTGTGCCCGGCAGAAGCGGACGTCCCAGTGTGAGTGAAGTGAATGTGGAGCGCGTACAAGCGACATTCATAAGGAGTCCAAAGAAATCGGCGCGTCGTGCATCCCGGAACTCGAAATGGCTCCCATGATAAGTGTGGAAAGTCCTTAGACAGAAGCTCTCTATGAAACCATTCAAATTGGAGCTGAACACGGAGCCGCCGCTACGATGGATCGGCCGTGCTACAAAAGGGGACAGCTCTTTCATGAAATGGCCTCTCCGACCACCAGATATCACTCCGTGTGGCTTTTTTTATGTGAGGATATATTAAAGGTGTGGTGTATGTTCCGCCTCTACCACGTGATGTAGCAGAGCTCCGGGAGAGAATACGGGAAGCGGCTGCCACAGTCGACGATGCCGTGCTGGGACGGGTATGGCAAGAATTCGATTAACGTCAGCCGGGTCACTCATTGTTCGCATACCGAATGTTTGTAAAAAAATTTTCAGAGCCTCTCTTCCAAATGCAATATGTTTGACGTCTGTACAATGTTTAGTTTTTGTGCAATAAATAATTGAAAGTGTTCCTGAACTTCATGTACACCCTGTATACGCGATGACTCAAGAAATTTAATTACACATTTCCCGTTTCACCCTTAGTTAGGAAATGCAGAAAATTTTGACAAATTAATCTGAAATTTATGTATTACACATTGTTCGACATGTAAACTCTCTCTACAATTGCTAAAAAGCTACCGCTGAACTCAATAACAGTCTGTTTAGTGTACTTCACCCTCCTACCCTCCTTCACCCCACTATCATACCTACTTTTTCAGTATGTTGCAGTCAGATAGGATTCAAAAAATAATATATTCAGTCTTGGTAGATTATATTTCTTTAATCCCTGTAATGGAAAAATAAAATTTACAGACGGCAGATTCGAAGACCGGGTATAAATAACATGCGCACCATGCTGATACGATTTTCTGTTTATAAATAACGTATCACGGGAGATAACGTAACACTGAAAGGTCAGAAGGCGCCTGCCAAAATTTACGTACATATTATCTGGGATTTACATATGGATAGCTTGGCGAACAAACCAAACGATCGAGTGCCAATCTGATGTTTAGCCTACATTATAAACAAGAATTTGCTTCAACCATATTCCTAACTCCTGTACACTCATAAGCGTTACTCAATATTATTCCGGCTTTACAGCATGATACCATTTTAGTGATTACTGTGATTACGTCGTCGCACTATGCAAGTGTTCCGCTGCAGAGCCTTGCTCGACATTCCAAGCTCTTTAGAACGAAAAAGAAACTGTTAACACTGAAGTTAGACGTAACACTCGAAACTTCTTTGGCGACTTACTACCTTCAGTAATTAGAAATGTAGAGTGCATATGAATGAAGACTACACTAACCCCTTAACGTAACCCTCTTTAAACAACAAGTTTCCTTGCTGGATGGCTAAATAGCGGAAATAAAAAGCATGAGAATGTGATTTTATAAGTGTTCGCAATACTTAAGAGACTTAAAAGACCCTGACAGTATGAGACGCTTAATGTGAAGAACCTATCCTGATGCATAACAATTAACCACATGTACTGTATTGTGTTGTGTTGTCAGCCCTGTGAACTAGCTATTGATTAGTAGTAAAAGTTTTGGTTTCACATTTTGCCTAGTAGCTTGTGTGTTCTCCACTCTGTGGCTGAGATACATGCTGTAGGAAAACGCGTGGCAAACTGCTTACATAAAATTCACACACCAAACCCGTTTGTTCACGCCACTCTCTCTCTCTCTCTCTCTCTCTCTTTTTCGGATAGAGCTTCTTGATGGATGTGCCCATTACGCTCTTACCCAAAGCGTGGCGCAACTGACACTGTAATTAATTTGTTTGTACCTGGTGCGTTTTCTCTCAAATTGGCGTACGGTGCTCTCTCTCTCTTTCTTTCTTTCTCTAAAACTGCTAAACTGCTTCTGCTGAACTCAATAACAGTCAGTTTAGTGTACATCACCCTCCTACCCTACTTCACCCCACAGCCATACCTACTTTTTCAGTATGTATACAATTTTTTTTCTTCATAAACATGGTAGAGACCGAGTTACTCCTGGGGGGGGGGGGGGGGGCAGTTTCTCGGTTAGAGTAACTGAAGTATTTTGAGATCAACAAGTCATCGCAGTTCGCTGATCGATTATTATTTCTGTTTCAGTAAACTGATGCCATTTTTACTGCCGTAATTTAGGAAGATCGCTAGAATTTAACTTAACTTTTAGGTCAGTAGAGGGACACTGCACAAGGACCAGGAAAGAAAACAGTCTTGGCCTTGTTTAACCAACCAACCCAGCTTTCGGCTCAGTCGATAAAGTAAACCACAAGCTTCCTAAATCAGGGTGTTCGGACAGCTAGCGCTTGATAGGCTTATTCTCAGCATTCCAGTCATCAACAGAATCCCAATAAACTACTGTATTTCAGTTGTATCTGTAGGACTTTTAGCATCTCTCTCTCTCTCTCTCTCTCTCTCTCTCTCTCTCTCTCTCTCTCTCTCTCTCTCTCTCTCTTTTCGTCCGAATGGGAAATGCAATCTTCAATCATAGCTATCTGTCATGCACTTCCTTTAGGACCGGAAGGAATATAAATAATGTTACGGCTTCGAATTCTTTCTGTATTCAGGAGAGGAGTCTTAACCAGACGTTGTCAACTACGCCAGTGAAAAAATCAACCCGCAAGATTCTTCGAGATGGTTTCTCACATGCAAACTCACGTGGGCCCAAACCTTCTGGCTCAGACACAGACTGACAGCCGTGTTCTTCCAGAACATCGTCGTCACTGCTAGAACTCGAGTCAGGAAAATCTTCCTCGTTTTTCCCTCTCTACGAGCCACGATAGAATTCGGGTTTATTGCCTCTGATCCAAGATTCTGCTAAAATTTAATGAAATTACACGATTATTTCACATGATCATACCTCTAAAGGAATAATTAGCCAATACAATAAACAAATTTTAACAATATAAGTGGAAAACATCACTAACAAAAACTGCGTTTCAAAGATACACACGTAATAGGTCGCGTGGATTGAATGGTAGATCGCCGGATTCGCAGAATCCGTGTAACGCAGCAAGCCATTGGGGTAGTACTAGAGTACACTGGCCTCGAAACATTGTCGCTACCCGACTTCCACATATCTTTTATTCCCACAAGCGGATTACAGAATTATGTAATCTACGCCACCACCTCAGGATTAAAAAGTCTAACGTGAGTGAACGTCTCTCAGGAAACCAATTAAATATCCCTCCTGTAAGAAAATTGCCTAGTTGTGAAGACTGAGAAGCTGTACCATTTTTTGCGGCAGGTGACGATGCCTTTGGGCTAGGAAATCACATATTACTTCCACATGCGGAAAAAAATTATACAACACCAAGAGAGATTTTAACTACAGACAACCCCAACTAACGTCCGTTGCAGGGTCGAAAGTACTTTCAGAATTATGTCCAACAAGTGGCTATGTTTCACCGCCCACTAGACCTTAATATAGCTTACCCTACACAATTACGAACGAATAAATGAAAAAATGTTCAAATGTGTGTGAAATGTTATGGGACTGCTAAGGTCATCAGTCCCTAAGTTACACACTACTTAACCTAAATTATCGTAAGGCCAAACACAAACACCCATGCCCGAGGAAGGACTCGAACCTCCGTCGGGACCAGCCGCACAGTCCATGACTGCAGCGCCTGAGATCGCTAATCCCGCGCGGCACGAATAAAAGAGTGAGTGAAATTCACAGATACGCTCAATGATTCCCCTGCGGATAATTTCATAGTTAATGAAAACAACAGAGGAAGAAATAACAATACTTAACTTCATTTTTCACTTCACAACGAAGCTCAGTTTCATGTCAGTATGATAACGTGCTATGAGGTAAATTTGTGTAGAAAATACAAGAAAAACTGAAATACATAAATGCGTACACATCTTGTTTTATTTTTTCTAGCCAGCCACATAGATTCCATCTCGCAACAACTGCTTCACAGATTTCCAACCATAGATTTTGCTTTATATTTGTATCTGAGTATTCCTTTAAGATCGTTTCATACAAAGCTGGTCGATTCCATAACTCCTATATTAAAACAGCAATAAATTCACCTGTTATAAGTGCCATTTCACCACGTCACATTACGTATGGAAAAAAAGTCAGACAAAAAATGAACTAAGTAATCGTCCACTCTCCGCACTGTAACATTGATGCCATAGTCCCTGGCAGCAGTCGATTCCTTTCATCATTCCTCTGACACCCGTTGTTCGCATTACATTCAGAAAGAATCGTCTTATCAAATCGCTTTTCAAATACGAAGTGCCCAAATCTTTCGCGTGCGGCTGGTTAAACAGCTGCAGCCCTGTACTAATGGAGAAGTCTGGTATTTTCTCGTATGATGGTGCTATATCTCGAAGGTTCTCGCATCGTCGATATAGGATATGCAACATGCAACGCTACTGTGACACGATCTTGTCGACATAAACTTGTTTTCATAGATAAGACTGATCCTGCATTTACATGTTGCAATTGAGAGGCACCCCCATGCCTTGCTCATACTGTAGCATCAAGCAGTCAGGCCTGCAAGATGAGTGGTCTGCCAAGCGAGTGGATTCATTTTTTATTTATCAAGTAGCATGAGCTCTAGTACTCACAATTAAGTTGCAAATTATTCTCCTGTTTGAATATTACGTAACAGAAACGGGTAACGCACATCTGACTATTAGTAATTTACACAACTCTGACTGTTCACTACGCTCTGGCAATACCACATTTTCTTTCTTACCCAACGGCTTTGATCAACACGTCGCCATTCCACTGAATATGAATGGAACACACATTCTAAATTCTGGATATCATGACAACATACTATTCGAAGGAAAAGGCCACCAATTGTTTTCTTTTCACTATCATTTTTATTCCGATAAATTCTATAACCTAAACACACCATTACATTTTCTACAACAATTGCACATGAGAAACTCCGCCCAGTGGGCATGGCTTTACATTGGTGCTTCTCTATCTTATGGTCTCGTAATTATTTAACGCTACAGTGCACTTTCTGGATAGGACGGTGGATCTTTTGCTACATCTCACACTTCGTCTCTCACACCCATCATCACGAAAATTTCCTCCAGACCGAGCGGTACAAAAAGGAACATGCATAACCCATTGCCTTTGAACCGATCTTGCTGCTTTCCCATGCAAACCACACATATTTAAATTACATGAAATACACCACACTGGCAACATGGAATACAACACAAGGAATAGTCACAACGTTATAATTACATCACTTTCAGCTTTCTCACTTCAATTAGTATTCATCCCAGTTTCACACGACACTGCCCCACTTCGTAACTTTTCTTTACTACTATGAACTCTGGAGGATATATGTACGTCTTCCTGTGCAATGCAAGCCACGTGGCTTTGCTGGATACACGGCTGACTCACCTTGCTTCACTCTCAGAGTATTATACACTCCTGGAAATGGAAATAAGAACACCGTGAATTCATTGTCCCAGGAAGGGGAAACTTTATTGACACATTCCTGGGGTCAGATACATCACATGATCACACTAACAGAACCACAGTCACATAGATACAGGCAACAGAGCATGCACAATGTAGGCACTAGTACAGTGTATATCCACCTTTCGCAGCAATGCAGGGTGCTATTCTCCCATGGAGACGATCGTAGAGATGCTGGATGTAGGTAGTCCTGTGGAATGGCTTGCCATGCCATTTCCACCTGGCGCCTCAGTTGGACCAGCGTTCGTGCTGGACGTGCAGACCGCGTGAGACGACGCTTCATCCAGTCCCAAACATGCTCAATGGGGGACAGATCCGGAGATCTTGCTGGCCAGGGTAGTTGACTTACACCTTCTAGAGCACGTTGGGTGGCACGGGATACATGCGGACATGCATTGTCCTGTTGGAACAGCAAGTTCCCTTGCCGGTCTAGGAATGGTAGAACGATGGGTTCGATGACGGTTTGGATGTACCGTGCACTATTCAGTGTCCCCTCGACGATCACCAGCGGTGTACGACCAGTGTAGGAGATCGCTCCCCACACCATGATGCCGGGTGTTGGCCCTGTGTGCCTCGGTCGTATGCAGTCCTGATTGTGGCGCTCACCTGCACGGCGCCAAACACGCATACGACCATCATTGGCACCAAGGCAGAAGCTACTCTCATCGCTGAAGACGACACATCTCCATTCGTCCCTCCATTCACGCCTGTCGCGACACCACTGGAGGCGGGCTGCACGATGTTGGGGCGTGAGCGGAAGACGGCCTAACGGTGTGCGGGTCCGTAGTCCAGCTTCATGGAGACGGTTGCGAATGGTCCTCGCCGATACCCCAGGACAACAGTGTCCCTAATTTGCTGGGAAGTGGCGGTACGGTCCCCTACGGCACTGCGTAGGATCCTACGGTCTTGGCGTGCATCCGTGCGTCACTGCGGTCCGGTCCCAGGTCGACGGGCACGTGCACCTTCCGCCGACCACTGGCGACAACATCGATGTACTGTGGAGACCTCACGCCCCACGTGTTGAGCAATTCGGCGGTACGTCCACCCGGCCTCCCGCATGCCTACTATACGCCCTCGCTCAAAGTCCGTCAACTGCACATACGGTTCACGTCCACGCTGTCGCGGCATGCTACCAGTGTTAAAGACTGCGATGGAGCTCCGTATGCCACGGCAAACTGGCTGACACTGACGGCTGCGGTGCATAAATGGTGCGCAGCTAGCGCCATTCGACGGCCAACACCGCGGTTCCTGGTGTGTCCGCTGTGCCGTGCGTGTGATCATTGCTTGTACAGCTCTCTCGCAGTGTCCGGAGTAAGTATGGTGGGTCTGACACACCGGTGCCAATGTGTTCTTTTTTCCATTTCCAGGAGTGCAGTTTGAATCAAGCGTCACACGGAAACATAACACGCAAAGTAATATTAAGAACATACTCATCACACACGCGAGTCCTCAACTGATACCATGGACGAGTACTTCTCCTTATCCTTTGTCTCATACACAGATTGAGAATCACACAGTACTCGCCACGTGAAGTACTCGTCTCTAATGTCAAGTCCTACACACGCCATTTCTTAAATATTTCCAACTTAGAGTACACACGCCAGTAATTCAGCTTAGCTTATGCACTCGGAAGTATTTCATCTTATTGCTACACGTGGTTTCATTGTGACCGTTGGTCACTTCCGAGGATTACTACGATCCCCTTAATATTACCTGCGTGACATTTAATTCTCCCCACAAAAGTTCCTGAAATAGAGAAATTATTATTCTAAACTACTCTTAAGTATTCCACATGCATACCAATCTCTCCACTCTTTTGTCTTTACGGAGCACACCTAAGACAGGTCTTATCAACACAAGATCCAGCGAAAAGTGCCGAAACCTGGCGGTTCTTCAGGTCCTTTCGCACTTCTGTCGAGGTGGGGGAAGACCATGCTACCCATTGGTCAGCCACATTTCAGGCATTCAAAGCTCAGGTAAATTTCGTCTCTTTGGTTCCACCAAAGGTGACCAAAGGACCGTCTCAAAGATGATCATATATTGCACATTCACTATCTGCGGTTAGCAGACGACCATACATTCATTCATTTCACAGATCTCACCAAATTGGATGTAGGGATTTATTTTGTGGGAGTGCACATGTGATCAATTAAATAAATAAATTGTCATTCTTTCCTACACTGGTATCGGGCTTCAGTCTTTTAAGTGAAATTGAGTTTTTATTACAAAAAAATATGTTGTTCTGACAAGAATAACGAAGAATGTTGTACCTATTTTCAATGTCTGGTGGTACTGTACCCTTTCACAATAACACATGGGATACGCCCGCCCGGTTAGCCGTGCTGTCTAACGCACGGTTTTCCGGATTGGGAAGGAGCGCCTGGTCCCCGGCACGCATCCGCCCGGCGGACTTGTGTCGAGGTCCGGTGAACCGGCCAGTCTGTGGATGGTTTTTAGGCGGTTTTCCATCTGCCTCGGCGAATGCCGGCTGGTTCCCCTTATTCCGCCTCAGCTACACTATGTCGGCGATTGCTGCGCAAACAAGTTCTCCACGTACGCCTACCCCACCGTTACTCTACGACGCAAACATAGGGGTTACACTCGTCTGGTGTGAGACGTTCCCTGTGGGGATCCACCGTGGACCGAACGGCACAATAACCCTGGGTTCGGTGTGGGGCGACGGAGGGATGAAGTGGACTGCGGTAGTCGTCGTGGGGTTCTGGACCACTGCGTCTGCGGCGGGGACGAAGCCTCTCCGTCGTTTCTAGGCCCGCGGTTAACCTACAATACAATACTACACATTGCGTTACTTCAGTACTTAATCCAAGCTCATAACTGTATTTTGCAAAATCAGGACGAAATTGGGTCTTCGTTGATCCACTCGATTGCGTCAAGAAAAACTGACTCTTGTCGGGATGTCGGAACAAGAAGGTCCGTAACGGTGCCGGTACCGAAGCTGAGCGGTTCTAGGTGCTTCAGTACGGAACCAAGCGGCTGCTACGGTTGCAGGTTCGAATCCTGTCTCTGGCATGGATGTGTGTGATGTCCTTAGGTTTAAATAGTTCTAAGTCTAGGGAACTGATGACCTCCGATGTTAAGTCCAATAGTTCCTAGAGACATTTGACCCATTTTGACGGTACCAGATGGCAGCCCTGTGTTTAAACAGTCGTCCTGTTACTGACAGACAGAGAAGTTGGTTGGGAATCGTAGCGCCCATTAAATTTTGTCAGCCTATTTTAAATCTTTTGCTTGTGCGGACCGACAAAACAAGCCGCTCAGATATCTATAGGGTTAGGTGTCTTTAACATTCCCTTGGGGAACTTCAGATAGCACTACGGTTTTATTTGATGACTTTTCACCCGTTACTAATAAATGAGAACATTCTGTTAGGAATTCTGAATCCAGTCGCCTAGCTGGGACGATGTTACACAGTTTGATTAAAGTTGCATATGGAATCAGTTTCCGTGGACGGCCACGCAAAGGTGCAACTATATGTGCTCCGTGTGCGTCAAACTACGCTTGCATTACCTCGGAACTACAGGAAGCTGTACAGGCCGGTCGACGTCAGCATCTTTACGGTCGGCTGCCTCTGGTGAGCACCTGCGCCTCCACACACCCACGCCCACGTCCCGCCAGGTAATCGTGGCGTGGGCGTGCTGTGTGTTAAACGCCGCCGCCGCCCACCAGTTCCTCGAAGCGGACGTCTGCACAGGAGGCTGTAAACAATATTAGCCGGCGCGATCACGGAGCCAGTGTTTGGCAATCGATGGTTCTCATGGCAGGCCTCTTACATACGCTGCACGAGCCTGTCGCGTCCGATACCAGCGTTCTAGTGGCGGCTGCCGTGTAGTGATGGGAACAGTCGGATGAAAACAATAGATTCAGTCGTTTCTCGGAAAACAATCGACTCGTTCGGTTGTAGTTTTACGTATCTGTTGAATAATTCATTCATTCTTTTGAGTGAAACCGCTCTGTGGAAGCAACCGCATGAAAACAGGCGATTGTAGTTCTACGTATCCGAAGAATTACTACACATTCAGGTCGTTCGAGTTTAACTAGTGTGTGGAAAAAAGGTCGACGCAGTCCGACTAATTCAGTTCTGAGCGGGAACATTCGATCGTTTCGCCATTGTTAAAATGCTATTGTCGACTGCACTCTGTAATCGACTGTTGTCACTGTTATTGCTGTTTCGATATTTGCTATTTATTGAATGCCAATAAGTAGCTCATAGTTTAATTTTTCGTCCATGTTTATGAACATTTTCTTAATAGCGAACTTTGTATCTGGATCAGAATACCGAAAGGCTCGGTTGAGTGGGAATGGAAGAAATTATAACTGGATGAAAAGTGATCCCAAAGATAAATTCAATACAATATACGGCATCAGCAAGATAATTCATATTATGAAACCATATTAATTAAAGAAATTCGAAGAAAATTAGTGAATGATAAATCTTCCTCGTATAGAAAACACCTCCGACAGATTACTGTACGCGGTTAAAAACCAAGTCAAGAAATAATTTAAGGAATTTTATCTTATATGCTTCCCGTTCAAGTCACTTCATCAATTACCAAAATAGAGTTATCGGTGTTCGGAACAAATCGGTATGAAGAGAGAGGCAGAACTGTAATAAATTTAAATTAAAAAGTAATTGTTCACTAGTTTTAACATACATGTATAATGTAGCACCAATTACTAACCCTATTAAAACCAGCCAAAACTCCATATTTAATACCAGAAGTACGAAATATTTGTATTTAAATAAAAAAATTACGCGTATTTTGAAAATCCTACATTTTTAGAAATACACTTCCTATTAACCTCTCTTTGAAGTAAGATCCATCACCTGTTTTCAAAAATTTTGACAGCCCTACTCATATGTAACAGAAAATGCTGAAACCGATTCTATATGAAAAAATTCGAACCCAGAGAGAGAGTGGAAACGTTCGTTAAACTGCCGTAACTGTCAGTCTTCTGTCAGCCTGTCGTATCACATTGAGCGAAGCCACTCAAGCCCGGGGAGTGAGCGAAAACATTCATACAGTTGACGTGGCCGCAGAGACAAGTTCCATTCGGTTGTTTCATACGGCTGAAAAAAGAACTCACTTGTCAATCGCCCGTCGAAACCAGTCGTTTGTCCCATCACTGCTGCCGTGTGTAAATACCAGTAGCTAGCAACAAGAAGCTGAATGACGTTAAAACGCAGAATCCTGGCCTCAGCGGTAACACTGTCGATCTTAAATGATGGCAGACAAGAGTTCTGTTGTCATAAAAATGTTTGTACGTGTGCAGAAGTGGAATAGGTTAGTCAGGGCGGATCTCTGGTTGCTTGATAGACCTCGAACCAGATGCACTTTACCAAATACACTTTGCGATTTATATCGTCGTTTGACGTAATGCACGTACTACAAAGCTAATGAAAAAGTAAAAAGTATGCGATTTTTTAAAACTGTTTTCTGTCTGTTTTAAGTTATCTATCATACACTTTTTTCATTTTATACAAAATCACATAAAACGCCAAAACTCAAGAGCGATTTTAGCTACATGTTGGCCATCTTTAGATCCTACGATAGAGAAAAAAAAATGAAGATGTATACAGTAGAGTCCCGTTAATCCGAACTAATTGGAACCGGACCTTGTTCGGATTATCAATTTGTTCGGATTAGCTGGAATTACGGTGACGAGTGTACCAAGCAGATAAGTAGGTACACTATGGTAACAAATGTGACCAAGTGTGGGAACAATGGCTCACCTTTTACTCTCTGCCCTTGATGTTGTGCATTGTTGAGACCTTCGCCATGTCTGAGGTCAGTGCACTGCCAGTTGGATCGCAAAGCGCTTGGTTGTGTTGGTTATCGATCGCTGGCACGCGTAACAGTTGTATTGTATTCGTTCAGGTGTAGTGGTGTACGTATTTTCGTCATGAGTAAACGGAAATATACAACGTTAACTCTCAAAGAAAAACTGAACGCTTTGAAGTGGATAGGCAGTGGTGAGAATGTATCTAAACTGGCAACGGAACTGGGTGTTGGTAAAGCAACCATTTGCGATCGGATGGAGCGTGTGTGGAGAACCTTACTGACGCTGATTTAGTTGCTGCTGTGACTCAGGACCAGAACGAAGTGGACTGCTGTGACGGAAGTGACAATGAGCCTGAAAGCGACAAAGGAGAGCTGGTGCCACACTGTGACGCAGCAGAAGCCCTTGACCTCGCACTACGTTATTTGGAGCAACAGCCCGCTGGCACACCTGCTGATTTGATGTCTATGAGACGATGGCGCAACTATGCGTCATTTAACAGACTGTCTTCATTACGTCAAAAACCAATGACTGTGGTTTTGCCACCTAAGAAATAGGGATAAAATGTCCGCTGTATTTTAGTAAGTTTAACAGCTTTTCTTTCATTCTTATCCATTGTTTAACGCACAGTTTTCCATACTTGGACTGACGATTTTCATGCTCGGATTAACCGAACGTTCGGATTACCGGGATTCAGATTAGCGGGACTCTGCCGTATTAAAATGTTAAAATCTATTGTTTTTCTTCTTCTTCGTTTCTACTTGAACATAACCTAAAATAAAAAAGGAAGACCTGTGCGAACTAGTGATATAAACAGATGCTGCTTCCCTTTCCATACTCTAGTGATAGGAGCACGCATCCTCTATACTGGCCTGTCATCACCTAATTTGCCGTCCACACACAAATGCTTCCAGGACATTTGCGTCAAACCGGATTTTTTCCCCCAGACACAAACAATATGTCGACGATATGTTGGTCAGGGGTCACAGTGTGCCACAGGGAGCGGGAAGGACGAGCTGAGGAATGTTTGCACGTTTGTGTGCGCCTGGTTAGCTGAGTAGTGTGTGGTCGCCTATCATGCAGCGAGTCCGGGTTCGATTCCCTGCCTGGTTCGAGATTTTCTCCGCTCGTGGACTGGGTGTAGTGTTGTCATCATCGTCCCATCATGATCAGCGACGAAAGAGTGGCTCCCCGAGGCGCCGGGTGGGGCCTCCCGGTCAACAATGCCATACGATCATCTCATTTCATTTTTTCCTCGTTTGTCTGCCATCAGAGAAAACGTGTGCGCGTCTCTTACCTGTATACACCGACGGAAAAAACCCCAAAACCAAAATATAATTAATTTAGAGTAATGAAATGCCGGGAATACAGCCGGCCGCTGTGGCCGAGCGTTTCTAGGCGCTTCAGTCCGGAACCGCGCTGCTGCTACGGTCGCAGGTTGGAATCCGGCTTTTTAAGGGAAATTACTAACAAAGGTATTACAAAAAGGGGTAGTAAAAAAGGGGTTGCAAAAAAAAAGAAAAAAAGGGGTAGGGTCTAAACAAAAAAACTAAAAAAAGCAAAACGTAAAAAAAGGAAATAAAGAAAAAAACAGAAAAAACAAAAAAAGGGGGTAGCGTCTTTGATTGATAATCAAAACGTCTTCGGTCCCGGGTTCGATCCCCGCTTATAAAAAAAATAATAAAAAAATAAAAATAAAAAAAACCTGCCTCGGGCACGGATATGTGTGATGGCCCTAGGTTAGTCAGTAGTTCTAAGTTCTAGGGGACTGATGACCTCAGATGTTAAGTTCTATAGAATTCAGGGCCATTTTGAACCGGGAATACATTTGTGTAGGTAAGATCTTTAAATGTTTAATGTTACATAGTCATAGGTTAATGTAAGCGTGAGAAAAACCATTGCAAATCTGAAATGATGCTACATTAAAAAACGGTATAACCGCCAGAATGTTTATTGCAAGCACGCAGACGTGTATGCACTCTGTCGTACAGGCGCCGGATGGTAGTTTGTGTTCCATGCCTGTTGCACTTGGTCAAAACACGGACGGGTAATGCTGGTTGTTTATGACGCTGGAATAGTCCCATATGTGCTCGTTTTGAGACAGATATGGTGATCGAGCAGGCTAAAGCTACAAGCCGACACTCTGTCGAGCATGTTGGGTTCCAACATCGTATGTGGGCAAGCATTATCCTCATGGAAAACGCTCACCGTACTGCTGTTTAGGAATGGAATCACGACAGGTCGAATCATCAGACTGACGTACAGATTTGCAGTCGCAATGAGTGGGATAGCCACGAGAGAGCTCTTGCAGTCATACGAAATAGCACACCAGACCCATAATTTCTGGCGTAGGTCCAGTGTGTCTAGCGCTTAGACATGTTGAGTGAAGACCCTCAACTGTCCTTCTCCTAATCAATACACGGCTGTCACTGGCACAAAGGCAGAAATAGCTTCCATCAAAAAACACAACAGACTCCACCATGCCCTCTAACGAACTCTCGCTTGACGCCATTGGGATCAGCGGAGTGCAAGCTACAGGGCGCCTGGCTCGTTGTTCTCCTTGATGAAACCGATGTGTAACGGTTCGTTGTGTCACTGCGATACCAACTGCTGCTGCAGGCGCACATCAGTACGATTCGCCACAGCCATACCCCGAACACGACAGTCTTCCCTCTCGGCCGTGCCGCGTGGCTGTCCGAGGCTCGGACATCTTGCGTCCCTACCTTCCCGTGACCATAGCTCCCAGCAATAGTGTAGAATGACTACGCACCTGTCAAGACTCTGCAATGTCGTGGATTAAACATCCAGCTCGTAGCCCTGTTGCACGACCTCGCTCAAACTATAAACTTGATAATGGCGTCTTTCTACGGCTTCAAGGCATTCTTAACTAACATCAACTCACCACGTTCAGTGTCAAAGGCAATTGCCTCTCACGATCGTTACAGCGCGCATTTGAAGGAAATCTGATGTAGATTTTTATTGTGGCGCTACTAGCTCCGCTCTTCTGCGGTCGGCGCGAATTTGAATAGACGTCTCGTTCAGATATAGAAACACGGCTGCCAACTTTCGTTTATCTCGCGCAGCTCCTTCTTTGTGATAGGATTTTTTTCCCCTCGTCAGTTTATATACACTACTGACCATTAAAATTGCTACAAGACTAAGATGACGTTCTACGAACGCTAAATTTAACCGACAGGAAGACGATGCTGTGATATGCAGATGATTAGCTTTTCAGAGCATTCACACAAGGTTGGCGCCGGTTGCGACACCTACAACGTGCTGACATGAGGAAAGTTTCCAACCGATTTCTCATACACAAACAGCAGTTGACCGGCGTTGCCTGGTGAAACGTTGTTGTGATGCCTAGTGTAAGGAGGAGAAATGGGTACCATCACGTTTCCGACTTTGATAAAGGTCGGATTGTAGCCTATCGCGATTCCGGTTTATCGTATCGCGACATTGCTGCTAGCGTCGAGAACCAATGACTGTTAGCAGAATATGGAATCGGTGGGTCCAGGAGAGTAATGCGGAACGCCGTGGTGGATCCCAACGGCCTCGTATCACTAGCAGTCGAGATGACAGGCATCTTACCTGCATGGCTGTAACGGATCCTGCAGCCACGTCTTGATCCCTGAGTCAACAGATGAGGACTTTTGCAAGACGACAACCATCTGCATGAACTGTTCGACGACGTTTGCAGCAGGATGGACTATCAACTCGGAGACCATCGCTGCGGTTACCCTCGACGATGCATCACAGACAGGAGCGCCTGCGATGGTGTACTCAACGACGAACCTGGGTGCACGAATGGCAAAACGTCATTTTTTTGGATGAATCCAGGTTCTGTTTACAGCATCTTGATGGTCCCATCCGTGTTCGGCGACATCGCGGTGAACGCACATTGGAAGCGTGTATTCGTCATCGCCATACTGGCGTATCACCCGGCGTGATGGTATGGATGCCACGGGTTACACGTCACGGTCACCTCTTGTTCGCATTGAAGGCACTTTGAACAGTGGACGTTACATTTCAGATGTGTTACGACCTGTGGCTCCACCCTTCGTTCGATTCCTGCGAAACCTTACATTTCAGCAGGATAATGCACGACCGCATGTTGCAGGTCCTGTACGGGCCTTTCTGGATACAGAAAATGTTCGACTGATGCCCTGGTCAGCGCATTCTCCAGATCTCTCACCAACTGAAAACGTGTGGTCAGTGGCGGCCGAGCAACTTGCTCGTCACAATACGCTAGTCACTATTCTTGATGAGCTGTGGTATCGTGTTGAAGCTGCATGGACACCTGTACCTGTACACGCCACCCAAGCTCTGATTCAATGCCCAGGTGTATCAAGGCCGTTATTACGGTCAGAGGTGATTGTTTTGGGATCTGATTTCTGAAGATCTATGCACCCAAACTGCGTGCAAATGTCATGACATGCCAGTTCTAGTATAATATATTTGACCAATTACTACCCTTTTATCATCAGAATTTCTTCTTGGTGAAGCAATTTTAGTGGCCAGTAGTGTAAAAGGAAATGTCCTGACTGACTCCTCATCGCCCAGCCCAAACCACAAGAATAAAAACTTGAAAATATAGGGTATTGATCTTATACTATGATATAAGAATAAGTTTCCTTTTTCACCATACCAACTATTTGCAGAGGTACTCGAAATTTCTTCTTCCGAATTAATATAAAACACAAACCACAACCCGAACAACAGTCAGTTCCAACAGTTATCAGAACTTTCAGTGCTGATATTCAACTAACAACAAAAACTGTTGCAAGCATGGCTCAACGTCAGTGTTATCGAACCACCTTCATTTCCTGGAGGTAGATTTCTGAACTGAGCGTCATGTGTGGTTATTACTTGTACACATATTGATTATTTTTGAACGATAAAACCTGCAAAACATCTAAGTTAAGCGTCACAGGAGTAACCAATATGCAGCGTTTTCAAGAACTTTGATAGCAGAGAGTACCATGTCACAGTAACACTGGGCCTGGCAGACAAACCCTGGTACTGTTTCTGGATTCAGCTCCAAAGACTTAGCAAAAAGACACCATTTGCGTTCTTTGCAAAAATAGTTGTTGACTACTCTTGTCATGGTTTTTAAATTAATAAATTCTTCTTATGAGTTTTTGATTAATATATATGGAAGAAACCTGCGCACCTTTCTGGCTGCTTCCTAAAAAACACATCATTTCACGCGAGTTTCACTGCAGGCAAATCCAAACAAAGAAGTATTCAGTTGCTGGAAACTTACTACTTAGTAATAAAAGAGCTCTAGGAAACGTTCTGAAGATGATAGTATCAGTTGTTTGTCATGCGAAGGAAGATAAAATGTGCGATGTTTCTCTCAAGTGGATGCTTCTCATTTACTGATAGCAGCTACATTGCAAGAGGCTCTCTGCACTTCTTACTATCAACATATAAACTGAGCGCGTATATCAGTCTCTGGAGTTCGATGACTTCCCCATTAGACTGGATCACTTAGTAGACAAGTATGGACGCCTCTGCACCATGCGGTACAAATGGCACAAGAACCGATCGGCTTTTTCGATTAAAATATTATGCCCGACCTCGTCGTTTTATCAGTTTCCTGCAGTTCTGATTCATAGTGACGGTATGCCAACGTTAAGATAGGTTAGAGCGTGAGTAATTATCGCTCCACATCTCTGTGTTGTTAACTAAGTTTCTCATATTGTTGTTGTGGTCTTCAGTCCTGAGGCTGGTTTGATGCAGCCCTCCATGCTAATCTATCATGTGCAAGCTCCTTCATCTCCCAGTACCTACTGCATCCTACATCCATCTGAATCTGCTTAGTGTAGTCATCTCTTGGTCTCCCTCTACGATTTTTACCCTCCACGCTGCCCTCTAATACTAAATTGGTGATCCCTTGTTGCCTCAACACATGTCCTACCAACCGATCCCTTCTCCTGGTCAAGTTGTGCCACAAACTTATCTTTTCTCCAATCCTATTCAATACTTCCTCATTAGTTATGTGATCTACCCATCTAATCTTCAGCATTCTTCTGTAGCACCACATTTCGAAAGCTTCTATTCTCTTCTTGTCCAAACTATTTATCGTCCATGTTTCACTTCCATACATGGCTACACTCCATACAAATACTTTCAGAAACGACTTCCTGACATTTAAATCTATACTCGATGTTAACAAATTTCTCTTCTTCAGAAACGCTTTCCTTGCCATTGCAAATCTACATTTTATATCCTCTCTACTTCGCCCATCATCAGTTACTTTAAATGTCTCATTTCCTAACCTAATTCCCTCAGCATCACCCGATTTAATTTGACTACATTCCATTATCCTCGTTTTGCTTTTGTTGATGTTCATCTTATATCCTCCATTCAAGACACTGTCCATTCCATTCAACTGCTCTTCCAAGTCCTTTGCTGTCTCTGACAGAATTACGATGTCATCGGCGAACCTCAACATTTTTATTTCTTCTCCATGGATTTTTATACCTACTCCGAATTTTTCTTTTGTTTTCTTTACTGCTTGCTCAATATACAGATTAAATAACATCAGGGAGAGACTGCAACCCTGTCTCACTCCCTTCCCAACCACTGCTTCCCTTTCATGTCCCTCGACTCTTATAACTGCCATCTGGTTTCTGTACAAATTGTAAATAGCCTTACGCTCCCTGTATTTTACCCCTGCCACCTTCAGAATTTGAAACGGAGTATTCCAGTCAACATTATCAAAAGCTTTCTCTAAGTCTACAAATGCTAGAAACGTAGGTTTGCCCTTCCTTAATCTAGCTTCTAAGATGAGTCGTAGGGACAGTATTGCCTCACGTGTTCCAACATTTCGACGGAATCCAAACTGATCCTCCCCGAGGTCGGCTTCTACTAGTTTTTCCATTCGTCTGTAAATAATTCGTGTTAGTATTTTGCAGCTGTGATTATTAAACTGATAGTTCGATAATTTTCACATCTGTCAACACCTGCTTTCTTTGGGATTGGAATTATTATATTCTTCTTGAAGTCTGAAGGTATTTCGCTTGTCTCATATATGTTCCTCACCAGATTGTAGAGTTTTGTCAGGACTGGCTCTCCCAAGGCCGTCAGTAGTTCCAATGGAATGTTGTCTACTCCGGGGGCCTTGTTTCGACTCAGGTCTTTCAGTGCTCTGTCAAACTCTTCACGCAGTATCGTATCTCCCATTTCATTTTCATCTACATCCTCTTCCATTTCCATAATATTGTCCTCAAGTTCATCGCCCTTGTATAGACCCTCTATATACTCCTTCCACCTTTGTGCCTTCCCTTCTTTGCTTAGAACTGGGCTGCCATCTGAGCTCTTGATATTCATACACGTGGTTCTCTTCTCTCCAAAGGTCTCTTTAATTTTCCTGTAGGCAGTATCTATCTTACCCCTAGTGAGATAAGCCTCTACATCCTTACATTTGTCCTCTAGCCATCGCTGCTAAGCCATTTTGCACTTCCTGTCGATCTCATTTTTGAGACGTCATATAGCGGTGTGTTACAGTATTGGACTTTTGCTTTCTTTCTTTCATGTCATCGCGTTTATTCCAGTCTACAAGGCCAGGCCAACTAGTCCAGGATGCCTTAGCACATGTTTCCTTCTTATGATAAGGATTTTCCATAACTTATTTTCTTAACTCGCGTGTTAGTTACAATACCAGTTACTTAAATGCTTTACTTGCCACCATAATTTTTAATTTTTTTTTTTTTTTTTGCCCGCATCTCGTGGTCGTGCGGTAGCGTTCTAGCGTTCTCGCTTCCCACGCCCGGGTTCCCGGGTTGGATTCCCGGCGGGGTCAGGGATTTTGTCTGCCTTGTGATGGCCGGGTGTTGTGTGATGTCCTTAGGTTAGTTAGGTTTAAATAGTTCTAAGTTCTAGGGGACTGATGACCTAACATGTTAAGTCCCATAGTGCTCAAAGCCATTTAATTTTTTTCTGGAGTGTATCACTGTTCTTGATTTAACTTCTGCACGACGTTACATTCCAGGCGCACAGTTTCATTAACTTTTTATCAATTCTGTGTCAACTTGTAACACAAAAGCCGGCCGTGGTGGCCGAGCGGTTCTAGGCGCTTCAGTCTAGAACCGCGTGACCCCTATGGTCCTGCCTCGGGCATGGATGTGTGTCCTCAGGTCAGTTACGTTTAAGTAGTTCTAAGTTCTAGCGGACTGATGACCTCAGATGTTAAGTCTCATAGTACTCAGAGCAATTTGAACCATTTTGTAACACAAAAAGACTTTTCTGTCGAAAGAAACTGCGGAGTTGCTTTCCATCTTCCTTTTTTTAAGCCATACACCATAATCTTACTTTCTACATAGCTGAATTCGTTCATGCCTTCGTGGCGTTTAGCAAGTAGGTTATTCTAATTTTATTTTTTTCATCACATTCTTGTTGGCTCATTGAGCCTTAACCATCATTGTGTGCCAAGTGGTCTCCTGATTCCATTTAACAGTCTGCTCTGTAGATAACTGCGTCCATTTGGGTTCTTACATTAGTCCGTACTTATTTCATTCCTTCTTCGAGATACTACTTGAACAGGAGTGACTGAGCTTTAGCTCGGGTTCGTATATTTTTAAGAAAAGTTTATCTTTCTGTTTTTCCACCTTTGATGACCTCACTTGCTTATTATCGGAGTTAAGGGTTACTAGTGTATGTACTTGCCTCCCAGTCTTCTTAAGATTAAAATACTTCACTCAAAATTACTAAGTTAAAGGTTTAGATAAGTCTGGTCTGGATATATCTAGTTTACTATTTTGTTAAAGTTGTTTATCGTAAACATAAAGGAATATCTTCTTTCTTCAAACTCGTATGCACCACTACTTAAATTTAGAATGGTAAACTGTTAGAAACTGACATGAGAACGTTGTTTTTTATGTTACTGGTGTCATTTTATTTAAATGAAATGTGCATTAATTATCTATCATTTCTTCAGGCTACCTGAAAATAAACTTCGATGTTGGAAACCAGTAGGACTCTTTTTTCTCGAAAACGAATGTTGTCCATGTGTGCGACTAGATGTTGCTTTCATTCTAGAAAGGGAAAATCAGGTAACATAAAACATGTGGAAGAAACGAGAGGGAACTGAGAATGACCTGCTGAATAGAATGAATTGTGTTATCACGGAATACGGATTCAGAGTTAACGGAACAACGAAAGTAATGAAAAGTAGAAGAAAAGAGATTAGCGACAAGCCTAATATCAAAATTGGGGATCACGAAGAAGACGAAAACTAAACCACATAACGAACGGTACAAGGAAGATACTAAAAAACAGACTGGCATACGTAAAGAGGGTATTACTGGCCGGATGAAGTTTATTACTATCAAATACAATTCTTAAATTCAGGAAGAAATTTCTTAGAATGTACATCTGGAAAACAGAAAGACTGTGGGAAAGAAAGAGAATCGAATGGTTTCGGACGTGTTGGTATAGAAAGATGATGTAATTTGGGTGGACTGACAAGTTCAGAGAGAAGATAGGATAGGAGTGTGTCGAATTTACTTAAAAGAAGTGACATGATGACAGCTCATTTGTTAACTCCATGGTGAAAAGACGAAGCTATAGAGGGCAACAGCTGTAGGAGAAGGGAGTAGAATACATCCAGCAAATAATTGAGGTCATTACTGCCCTAAGCCCCCCATGAACCATGGACCTTGCCGTTGGTGGCGAGGCTTGCGTGCCTCAGCGATACAGATGGCCGTACCGTAGGTGCAACCATAACGGAGGGGTCTCTCTTGAGAGGCCAGACAAACGTGTGGTTCCTGAAGAGGGGCAGCAGACTTTTTAGTAGTTGCAGGGGCAACAGTCTGTATGATTGACTGATCTGGCCTTGCAACACTAACGAAAACGGCCTTGCTGTGCTGGTACTGCGAACGGCTGAAAGCAAGGGGAAACTACAGCCGTAATTTTTCCCGAGGGCATGCAGCTTTACTGCATGGTTAAATGATGATGGCATCCTCTTGGGTAAAATATTCCGGAGGTAAAATAGTCCCCCATTCGGATCTCCGGGCGGGGACTACTCAGGAGGATGTCGTTATCAGGAGAAAGAAAACTGGCGTTCTACGGATCGGAGCGTGGAATGTCAGATCCCTTAATACGCCACGTAGGTTAGAAAATTTAAAAAGGAAAATAGATAGGTTAAAGTTAGATAAAATGGGAATTAGTGAAGTTCGGTGGCGGGAGGAACAAGACTTCTGGTCAGGTGATAACAGGGTTATAAACACAAAATCAAAGAGGGGTAATGCAGGAGTAGGTTTATAATGAATAGGAAAATAGGAATGCGGGTAAGCTACTACAAACAGCATAGTGAATGCATTATTGTGGCCAAGATAGATACGAAGCCCACACGTACTACAGTAGTACAAGTTTATATGCCAACTAGCTCTGCAGATGATGAAGAAATTGATGAAATGTATGATGAGATAAAAGAAATTATTCAGGTAGTGAAGGCAGATGAAAATTTAATAGTCATGGGTGACTGGAATTCGTCAGTAGGAAAAGGGAGAGAAGGAAACATAGTAGGTGAATATGGATTGGGGGGAAGAAATGAAAGAGGGAGCCGTCTGGTAGAATTTTGCACACAGCATAACTTAATCATATCAGATAGATTATATAATGGTAAGACAGAGATTTAGGAATCAGGTTTTAAATTGTAAGACATTTGAAGGAGCAGATGTGGACTCTGACCACAATCTATTGGTTATGAACTGTAGATTAAAACTGAAGAAACTACAAAAAGGTGCTAATTTAAGGAGATGGGGCCTGGATAAACTGAAAGAACCAGAGGTTGTAGAGAGTTTCAGGGAGAGCATAAGAGAAAAATTGACAGGAATGGAGGAAAGAAATACAGTAGAAGAAGAATGGGTAGCTATGAGGGATGAAGTAGTGAAGGCAGCAGAAGATAAAGTATGTTAAAACACGATGGCTAGTAGAAATCCTTGGGTAACAGAAGAAATATTGAATTTAATTGATGAAAGGAAAAAATATAAAAATGCAGTAAATGAAGCAGGCAAAAATTAAAACAAACGCCTCAAAAATGAGATCGACAGGAAGTGCAAAATGGCTAAGCAGGGATGGCTAGAGGACAAATGTAAGGATGTAGAGGCTTATCTCACTAGGGGTAAGATAGATACTGTCTACAGGAAAATTAAAGACACATTTGGAGCCACTTGTATGAATATCAAGAGCTCAGATGGCAACCCAGTTCTAAGTAAAGAAGGTAAGGCGGAAAGGTGGAAGGAGTATATAGAAGGTTTATACAGGGGCGATGTACTGGAAATGAAAGAGGATGCAGATGAAGATGAAATGGGAGATACGATACTGCGGGAAGATTTTAACAGAGCACTGAAAGACCTGAGTCGAAACAAGGCCCCGGGAGTAGACAACATTCCATTAGAACTAGTGACGGCCTTGGGAGAGCCAGTCATGAAAAAAATCTACCATCTGGTGAGCAAGATGTATGAGACAGGCGAAATACCCTCAGACTTCAAGAAGAATATAATAATTCCAATCCCAAAGAAAGCAGGTGTTGACAAATGTGAAAATTACCTAACTATCAGTTTAATAAGTCATAGCTGCAAAATACTAACGCGAATTCTTTACAGACGAATGGAAAATCTAGTAGAAGCCGACCTCGGGGAAGATCAGTTTGGATTCCGTAGAAATGTTGGAACACGTGAGGCAATACTGTCCCTACGACTTATATTAGAAGCTAGATTAAGGAAGGGCAAACCTAGGTTTCTAGAATTTGTAGACTTAGAGAAAGCTTTTGACAATGTTTACTGGAATACTGTCTTTCAAATACTGAAGGTGGCAGGGGTAAGATACAGGGAGCGTAAGGCTATTTATAATTTGTACAGAAACCAGATGGCAGCTGTAAGAGTCGAGGGGCATGAAAGGGAAGCAGTGGTTGGGAAGGGAGTGAGACAGGGTTGTAGCCTCTCCCCGATGTTATTCAATCTGTATATTGAGCAAGCAGTAAAGGAAACAAAAGAAAAATTTGGAGTAGGTATTAAAATTCATGGAGAAGAAATAAAAACTTTGAGGTTCGCCGATGACATTGTAATTCTGTCAGAGACAGCAAAGGACTTGGAAGAGCAGTTGAACGGAATGGACAATGTCTTGAAAGGAGGATATAAGATGAACATCAACAAAAGCAAAACGAGGATAATGGAATGTAGTCAAATTAAATCGGGTGATGCTGAGGGAATTAGATTAGGAAATGAGACACGTAAAGTAGTAAAAGAATATTGCTATTTGGGGAGCAAAATAACTGATGATGGTCGAAGTAGAGAGGATATAAAATGTAGACTGGCAATGGCAAGGAAAGCGTTTCTGAAGAAGAGAAATTTGTTAACATCGAGTATAGATTTAAATGTCAGGAAGTCGTTTCTGAATGTATTTGTATGGAGTGTAGCCACGTATGGAAGTGAAACATGGACGATAACTAGTTTAGACAAGAAGAGAATAGAAGGTTTCGAAATGTGGTGCTGCAGATGAATGCTGAAGATTAGATGGGTAGATCACATAACTAATGAGGAGATATTGAATAGAATTGGGGAGAAGAGGAGTTTGTGGCACAATTTGACAAAAAGAAGGGACCGGTTGGTAGGACATGTTTTGAGGCATCAAGGGATCACAAATTTAGCATTGGAGGGCAGCGTGGAGGGTAAAAATCGTAGAGGGAGACCAAGAGATGAATACACTAAGTAGATACAGAAGAATGTAGGTTGCAGTAAGTACTGGGAGATGAAGAATCTTGCACAGGATAGAGTAGCATGGAGAGCTGCATCAAACCAGTCTGAGGACTGAAGACCACAACAACAACACTGCCCTAAGATGAAGAGATTGACGTAAGGCAAGAAGTCTTGGCGGCCCACATTAAACCTGGCGGAAGTCTGATGATAAAAATAAAGAATTCATAAAGTCCATCACAGTGCGGCCCTTGATGTACTGACAGAGAAACCAAAGCGGTTCACTACCCCATACATATCGTTTACGCTCCAAGGAGGTCACCTATTCGTAAATGGAGTATTCGACAAGAATGGGTTGGGCTGTGTTTCAGTGTACGTGGCCTCTATCAACACATGTTGCCAAAACGAGCTAACACATTTTGTACCCTCATACCAGATACCACAGAGGGCGTTACCGGTGATTGTAGAGATGCTACCATCCTCTTGCTGGCAATGAAAGTTTTCAGGTGCAGTGCCAGAAGAGATGAAAATGAGAGCGAGGTTATTTAGACGTTCTGGGGAAGGGAGCAAAAAAAAAAAAAAAGTATTTTAATGTTCAGTCGACGACCAGGTAACTAGACATAAAAGACAAACTAGGTCGTGAGAAGGATAGAACTGCAGTTATCGGTGTTCTTTTCAAATCAACCACCCAGCAGTCGTCTTAGCGGACTTAGGGAAAGTACGGAAAAATTAAATTGGGCGTGAGGATATAGTTCACGATGTCAGTAGTGAGTTGTTTCATTGCAACCCGTGTGTTGTAACTAATATTGTCTTGCAGACTAACAACATAACGTCTCAAAATGCCTTACCACTGCTGCCGAGAACTGTACACCTGTCTGGTTGGAAAGTGTACATGTGAAGAAGGCAGGCACAAAACTTAACGACACTATGCGCTGCATTACTGGTTCCATCAAATCAACCCCATGCCACTGGTTACCTGAACTGAGTCACATCCCTCCATCTCACTTAAGGCGGAAACAGGCCAAGAAAATCTCTGCATCACCCTCTCTACAACTGCACCAGGAATTCTGTCATCCGCCACAGCAACGATTGCGATCAATCAGACCAGCAAGTGTTACTGCAGGACAACTCATCGCGGATGGTTTCGATGTAAACGAAAGCTGGAAGCATGGATGGCCAACAAAAACATTGGGAACAACAGCCGATCACTTTGATCCCACAAAGAAGCCAAAAGGTTTTGACCTACCGAGGAACCTTTGGATCCGCCTCAACAGGTTAAGGACTGGACATAGTTGTTTTAGATACTTCAGGTACAAATGGCGCTGGATCAGTTCACCAATGTGTGAATGTAATCAAGAAGAGCAGACAATTGAACATCTAGTCCACTTCATTCATACCCTGGAATTCCCGATAACTTGTTCACTCTCATGCCCAGCTTAGTTAACTGGCTGAAAAACACGGACTTTAAGGTTTAATCTTTTGTCATATGTATATTGTATAAAATCATTTGCCTTATATCAACTGTATCTTGTATCAAATCACCATACAATTAAATAAAAACCACTTGCTTTTGATTACGCCAGGCAGTGTATGCTGTGTGCCGTAAAAGGTGTCGGCCTTGATGGGTGCTTGTGCTCCAAAAATATGAGTCATAGTTCCAATAAAATAACTTTGCGATTGGCAGAGTGCAGTGGGGGGGGGGGCTGGAATTGGGGGGGGGGGGGGGGGCGATGTTACCGTTTAATAGTGAGTCGCAGTTTCACAAAGCTCAGCACGCTCCTACAAAAGAGGCAACACAGCGAGCACGTGGCGATCCAGAAAGAACTGCGATTGGCTAGCGACTGGCCACTCGAGTAGTAGAACACTGAAGAGTGAACATGAAGTTATTTTAGTCAGAGTATAGCAGCACGGCTTGTATGTTCCGAAACACTGTTCGGTAGTGACCAAGTGTCGTCTTTGGAGGGGTACTTTCCAGTGACATATTGTAACAGATTGAAACTACACTATGAGGCGAAAATTTGCAGACTTCCAATACTGCTTTTGCCAGATATGTCAACCAAGTTGCTAATAACAAGAAGAACATCATTTCACCACTGTTACAGAGGTTCCTATGTTTTTTATATACACTCCTGGAAATGGAAAAAAGAACACATTGACACCGGTGTGTCAGACCCACCATACTTGCTCCGGACACTGCGAGAGGGCTGTATAAGCAATGATCACACGCACGGCACAGCGGACACACCAGGAACCGCGGTGTTGGCCGTCGAATGGCGCTAGCTGCGCAGCATTTGTGCACCGCCGCCGTCAGTGTCAGCCAGTTTGCCGTGGCATACGGAGCTCCATCGCAGTCTTTAACACAGGTAGCATGCCGCGACAGCGTGGACGTGAACCGTATGTGCAGTTGACGGACTTTGAGCGAGGGCGTATAGTGGGCATGCGGGAGGCCGGGTACACGTACCGCCGAATTGCTCAACACGTGGGGCATGAGGTCTCCACAGTACATCGATGTTGTCGCCAGTGGTCCGCGGAAGGTGCACGTGCCCGTCGACCTGGGACCGGACCGCAGCGACGCACGGATGCACGCAAAGACCGTAGGATCCTACGCAGTGCCGTAGGGGACCGCACCGCCACTTCCCAGCAAATTAGGGACACTGTTGCTTCTGGGGTATCGGCGAGGACCATTCGCAACCGTCTCCATGAAGCTGGGCTACGGTCCCGCACACCGTTAGGCCGTCTTCCGCTCACGCCCTAACATCGTGCAGCCCGCCTCCAGTGGTGTCACGACAGGCGTGAATGGAGGGACGAATGGAGACGTGTCGTCTTCAGCGATGAGAGTCGCTTCTGCCTTGGTGCCAATGATGGTCGTATGCGTGTTTGGCGCCGTGCAGGTGAGCGCCACAATGAGGACCGCATACGACCGAGGCAACACCCGGCATCATGGTGTGGGGAGCGATCTCCTACACTGGCCGTACACCTCTGGTGATCGTCGAGGGGACACTGAACAGTGCACGGCACATCCAAACCGTCATCGAACCCATTGTTCTACCATTCCTAGACAGGCAAGGGAACTTTCTGTTCCAACAGGACAATGCACGTCCGCATGTATCCCGTGCCACCCAACGTGCTCTAGAAGGTGTAAGTCAACTACCCTGGCCAGCAAGATCTCCGGATCTGTCCCCCATTGAGCATGTTTGGGACTGGATGAAGCGTCGTCTCCGCTGTCTGCACGTCCAGCACGAACGCTGGTCCAACTGAGGCGCCAGGTGGAAATGGCATGGCAAGCCGTTCCACAGGACTACATCCAGCATCTCTACGATCGTCTCCATGGGAGAATAGCAGCCTGCATTGCTGCGAAAGGTGGATATACACTGTACTAGTGCCGACATTGTGAATGCTCTGTTGCCTGTGTCTATGTGCCTGTGGTTCTGTCAGTGTGATCATGTGATGTATCTGACCCCAGGAATGTGTCAATAAAGTTTCCCCTTCCTGGGACAATGAATTCACGGTGTTCTTATTTCAATTTCCAGGAGTGTAATTTTGTTTTCTATGGCTTTCGGCTGATCATTGAAGAACGTGTATTAAGACTTAGCGTTACAGGTAGAGACATATTTCGAGTAACTTTGTTCTCAGTACTCGTATACAGTTCTGGCAGACGAGTTAAAATTTATAGTTACTTCTGTGTCAAAGATCGGATTTGAAGCACACCTAATGAGGAACTTTGGAGCTATACAAATGTGCATTGGTATCATGCGCTTTGCCGTTAAATGTTTTCATATGTTTGTCAGTACACGAGAATTACGCCGCTTCGCACTAAGAAACTTTTTTCGTTGCAGATTAAATGTGCCTTCCACCCGCACCTCAGACATATTAGCCCCCTATTTCAAGATAATGCTATAATCAGCGTTTTATTACTGTTGAGTTTCGTTAAGTAAGTATGCTGCACTGATGCTCACCTATGTAAAATGTGTAAGTTTTCTAATAGAAAATAGTCTGTAAGTGAGAAAAGCGAATACATTTGTTCCAAAAACTTTCTCATGTAACATGTACTATAGGTATTGTATTCATTTGCTGAACAAAACTGACTTTTTGTTGGCCCTTTGTCGCGGATGTGAACAGTGCCGTGGATAAAACATTAAATTCCATGGAATGCACAGTCTTACAAGTGACAAAAGAAACTAATTGTGTGCTTAGCGAAAACTGTATAAACCGGCCGCGGTGGTCTAGCGGTTCAGGCGCTCAGTCCGGAACTGTGCGACTGCTACGGTCGCAGGTTCGAATCCTGCCTCGGGCATGGATGTGTGTGATGTCCTTAGGTTAGTTAGGTTTAAGTAGTTCTAAGTTCTAGGGGACTGATAACCACAGATGTTAAGTCCCATGGTGCTCAGAGCCATTTTTTGAAAACTGTATAACTAAAACTCAGAACCGAGGTATAATGTGAACTTCGAGTGATATGAAGTGCAATTTTGATATAGAATATCCACAAAAATAAATTGCTGCTCTGCTCGAAGAAAATGAATGTTTGAAACTACCAACGTTGCTCCCTGAAAATTAATCTGCTCGTTAGCACGATACCTGCCATTTCCGACTACACACTGTTTGCTCACGATGCAAGGTGAGATCTGCCCTGAAATAAAAGTGACTTACCTCTTGCTCAGCATGCTGTATTTGTGTCTGCAGTTCTGACACTCTCGAAATCAAACACAAATAAACTACTCACCACTAATTTATTACGTTTTGCCTGTCAGGAACGATCTATGACTTCGTGCGCCGCAAAGTTCAATGCATACTTGACAACATATTCAAAGCTTTACTGTGAATCATGTAGGTGGGTTTTACTTTAAAGAGAAATCCTTCTTGAGGAATCAGACTGTGATTATTGACAAAAAGACTGCACAACATAAGAGGACTCTAACAATTGATAATGTCTCTCATTACCAAAAATAAAAAAAAGCAGTTGTGACATAATGGAAAACAAAGGTATCGAGTTACCATAATCATGAACGTTATTGTTTATCTGAGGGACAAAGATTTAATTCAATTAATAGTTCTGACTAACAAACATTTCATTCTTGCACATGCCTTCGTTACCTATACAATGCCTGCAAAACCTTTTCCATCAATATAAAAACGAGAAGCTATTTTAAAAATGAGTTTTCATCTCCGTAATGAAGACTTCCAGATAGCTTCTCCCAGATTCCCGGAAAAACAGATCTCATTCTCTGAGGAACTCAACTGCTCGCAACCAACAAAGCCTCAAATAAGAATCCTCCAACGATGCGCAACTGCATAGCCAGCAAGTCAACCACAAATAAAATTAAACACAAAGTCAAGAATCGTTTTCACTACTCGTGCGGCGCATTAAAAATGGCTCTGAGCATTATGGGGCTCAACTGCTGTGGTCATCAGTCCGCTAGAACTTAGAACTACTTAAATCTAACTAACCTATGGACATCACACACATCCATGCCCGAGGCAGGATTCGAACCTACGACCGTAGCAGTCGCACGGTTCCGGACTGCGCGCCTAGAACCGCGAGACCACCGCGGCCGGCTGCGGCGTACTCACCATCTTTGTCCCAGTACAGTAAAGGTGAATTATTTACTTGTACATTAGCAGAAAACACGTAAGGAACTTACAGATATTAGGACTACATCGTCCTCCACAACTACTTTCTATCTCCTTTCTTTCTGTTCCCTTCGTTACCCTTCATTGGAGGAGAGGAAAATGGAGGTATACGCGGAAAATTTTTTGTATGAAGCTTGAAAGACTGTTTAGCTGCACATTTTACCCCTGTGTACAATGACGGTATTGTTAAAATACACACATCAAAAAAAAATTTTGTATCATCCCGGTTCCCAGAACTGCTGAAAACAGATGCTGACTGTAGATATTTTATCACAGACACAGTCCCTTTGACTGTTCAGAGATGTCACTAAACCCGCCCAAAGATGTAAACAACCATGCATGAGCAGCGCCTATCAAATGGAGGGGGTCCGAGAGCCGATCAGTTCCAGTGATTCCACCAGGAAAGAGGTACACGGCTCGTGTTGTCTGTAGTTAGACCATACCTAGACGGTCATTACCGCGGTTCGATCGCGTCCGCATTGTTACTTCATGCCAGGAAGGGCTCTCGACAAGGGAAATGTCCTGGCGTCACGGAGTTAACCAAAGCGATGTTGTTCGGACATGGAGGAGATGCAGAGAGACAGGAACTGTCGATGCTTCGCTCAGGTCGCCCAAGGACTACTACTGCAGTGGATGAACGCTACCTACGGATTATGGCTCGGAAGAACCCTGACAGCAACGGCACCATGTTGAATAATGCTTTTCGTGCAGCCACAGGACGTCGTGTTACGACTCAAACTGTGCACAATAGGCTGCATGATGCACAACTTCACTCCCAATGCCCATGGCGAGGTCCATCTTTGCAACCACAACACCATGCGGCGCGGTTCAGATGACGAATGGACCGCTCAGCATAGGTATCACGCTCTCTTCACCGATGAGTGTCGCATATGCCTTCAACCAGAAAATCGTCAAACACTTGTTTGGAGGCAAACCGGTCAAGCTGAACGCCTTACACACACTGTCCAGCTAGTGTAGCAAAGTAGAGGTCGCCTTACACACACTGTCCAGCTAGTGTAGCAAAGTAGAGGTTTCCTGCTGTTTTGGAGTGGGATTATGTGAGGCTGACGTAAGCTGCTGGCGTCATGGAACGCGGTAACGGCTGTACGATACGTGAATGCCATCGTCCCACCGATAGTGCAACCATATCGGCAGCATCTTGGCGAGGCATTCGTCTTCGTGGACGACAATTCGAGCCACCATCGTGCACGTCTTGTGAACGAGCTCCTTCAGGATAACTACATCACTAGACTATAGTGCCCAGCATGTTATCCAGACATGAACCCTATAGAACATGTCTGAGATGGATTGAAAAGGGCTGTTTACAGACGAGGTGACCCACCAACCACTCTGAGGGTCTACGCCGACTGTCCGTTGAGGAGTGGAACAATCTGGACCAACACTGTCTTGATGAACTTGTGGATAGCATGCCACGACGAGTACAGGCATGCACCAATGCAAGAGGACGTGCTACTGGATATTAGAAGTACCGGTGTGTACAGCAATCTGGAACACCATCTCGGAAGGTCTCGCTGTATGGTGGTACAACATGCAATGTGTGGTATTCATGAGCAATAAAAAGGGGCGGAACTGATGTTTCATGTTGGTCTTTATTCCAATGTTCTGTACAGGTTCGGGATCTGTCGGAACCATGGTTATGCAAAACTTTTTTTTGATGCGTGTATATACATCCACACTACAGAAAAATTGCAAAGCGACGTTAGTGTTTTAGGATCTGTTGCCTTGAAGTCGTTTTGCATCACTTTCGAAATAATTCCTTGTAGCGATTATAATATTCGGCAAATATTCCATCTTACGGAAATAAAAACGTAATATTTTTTTTTTCTTTCGTTTGTTCACAGGTAAGGAGGACGATTTCAACACGAGCCGAAACCGATTATCGCCCTGTGGTAAGTGCAGTGCATGGATGATAATACCCGCTTTTTTTAACTTGCTTTCAGCGACGACATATACATTATCGCTTTCGTTGTGGCACCAATAATTGATAGCGTGAAATACTGTTCCAGAGACACCGAAGTAGAGAGACTGGCAATGGCAAGAAAAGCGTTGCTGAAAAAGAGAGATTTGTTAACACTAAACGGAAATTAAAATGTTACTATGGTCGTTGTATGGAATGTAGCTTTGTACGCAGTAACTAAGTGTACGATTAGATTACAGTTGTCATGGGATACCTCCTATATCGTGCGCATCTCTTTTTGTCCGGCGTCGTGCAGTAACCAAATGAGGCATGGAAGTCGTTGAAAGTCCCCTTCAGAAATATTGAGCCATGGTGCCTTTACAGGTGTCCATGATTGTCAAAGTGTTTCCGGTCGAGGAGTTTGTGGACGAACCTCTCGATTAAGGCCGATAAATTTTCAGTGGGATTAATGTCTGGCGATGTGAAAGGCCATATCATTTGCTCAAATTGTCCACAATGTACTTCAAGCCAATCGCAAACAGTTGTGGCCCGATGACACGACTTCGTTGTTTGGGAACATGAAGTCCATGAATCGCTGCAAATGATCTCCAGGTAGCCGAAGATAACCATTCCCGGTCGATGATCGCTTTATTCCATGTAAACACTGCAGTCTCCATTACGGAGCCACCACTAGCTTGCATAGAGCCTTTTGCTGACATCTTTGGTCCATGGCTTCGAGCGGTCTGCGCCACACCCTGTCATTATGATCAGCGCTTACCAACCGAAATCGGGACAAATCTGACCAGGCCACGATTTTCCAGTCGTCTAGGATCCAGTCGATGTCGTCACGAGCCCAGGAGAGGCGGTGCAGGCGATGTTGTGCTGTTAGCAGAGGCACTCGCGACGTTCGTCTGTTGCCAAATCCCATAAACACCATATTTCGCTGCACTGTCCTTACGGTTACGTTCGTTGTACATCTCACGTTGATTTCTGCAGTTATTTCACTCAGTGTTGCTTTTCTGTTAGCACTTTGCAAGCGCAGCTGCTCTCGGTCGTGGGGTGACGCCCATCGCACACTGCGTTGTCCGTTGTGAGACGTTATGCCTGAAATTTGGTATTCTCGGTAGACCCTTGTGACACAGTGGATGTAGGAATATTGAATTCCCTTACGATTTCCAAAACGGAATGTCCCAAGCGTCTGACTCCATGTGTGACTCCGCGTTGAAAGTGTGTTAATTCCCCTTCGTACGACAATAATCACTTCGGAAACACTTTCACTTGAACCACCTGGGTACAAATGACAGCTCCGCCAATACACTGACCTTTTATACTTCGTGTGCGCGAAACTACCGCCTTGTGTATAGGTGGATATCGCTATCCAGTGACTTTTGTCACTACAGGGTACTGCTTATCGTTTATATTTGCCTACAGTCTCACCAGAAAGTGGCGTATGGTTGTTTGCCGAAAGCTGTAGCTGCGGAATCGCACCATAGCGTAAGTTAGTTTAAGTTAGATTAAGTAGTGTGTAGGCTTAAGGACCGATGACCTAAGCAGTTTGGTCCCATAAGACCTAACAACAAATACGCAAATTTCCTGGACGTAGAGGGGTGGTAGCGCACCCAATCTTCCAATGTGAAATGAGTTTCACCAGTTACATAGTTACGAATTAATGTAAATATTGATTAGTAGTTATTTTTCTGGCAGTAGCAAGAAAGGTGTTTCCAAAAAAGAAAAATTTGTTAACAGTGAATATAAATTTGGCGGAGTTGTTAAACAGACGCAGCATACTCATACTACCACATCAGGAAGCCAGATACGGCGATTAGAACGCATTTGAATCTGAGGGCTACAGGATCTATAAAGAAAAATTGGCTACAACGTATAAACTGAATAACACTATGCTTGGAACAGCTTTCACGGCCAAAAGGAATCTAACAGAATTCATAACGAATTTTTGTGTCTCCGTCAGAGCGAATATGACTTCTCGTTCAGATAAGCAAACAAGGGCTGTACCATCGTAAATGCACACGCAGCTACCAACAGTGACAACAGAAAAAGTCCATTAAAAGTCGAACACTTTTAGAAGCCACTAGAAAATGAGACATCAAAAATACCAAAGCAACACCTACAAAACTCGTACCGAACTTCGGTGCATAGATTGGCAGAGAAGAGAAGTACATGAAAATAGTAGGAAATTTTCCTGCACGCAATAATGTCATCCTTTGCCAGGAAATAAGAAAGGAGAAAGAAGACTGCTATTCTCCTAATATACATTTATGGTCATATCAGCTCGATCATGTTGCAATAGTCGAATAAAACCATTGAGAAATCATGAACCTACGGACCAGAAGATTATGCGTAGATTCGGACCACTTTTTAACAGAAACCAAAGACAAATTTCAGCCTAAAAGAGCAAAACCCCAAAATTTAATAAAGTCCACAGAATTGACACAAAATTTCTATCAGAGAACAGGAACGAGTCGTTAAAAAGCTTCATTCAAAGAAGATGAGAAATTGGAATGATATCAGGGAAGCAAAGATAAAAACGCTGAAAGAACTAGAAAAGCCGGCCGGAGTAGCCGATCGGTTCTAGGCGCTTCAGTTTGGATCCGCGCGACCGCTACGGTCGCAGGTTCGAATTCTGCCTCGGGCATGGATGTGTATGATGTCTTTAGGTTAGTTAGGTTTAAGTAGTTCTAAGTTCTAGGGGACTGATGACCTAAGAAGTTAAGTTCCATAGTGCTCAGAGCCATCTGAACCATTTTTTAACTAGAAAAACACGAAGAAGAAGGAAACAGAGTGGCGGAATAAGATATGTGACGAAGCGATAGAGCATAGGCTAACTGCTTGGAAAAACTAGCAAGAAAATACAACTTTCAGGCAAGATATGGTGTTAAACACACAGTATCGCCCGCATACAGAAGTCCGAGCAGGAAACCGCCGCGGTCAGTATTTGAGAAAACGTTAAGCCGTGTCCTAGAAGACAAAAGTGAAATATTTCGGAATGTGGGCGATAAGATGTTCGGAAGCCAGCAGACAGTGTGATGCACTAAAAGCCCAAAAACACTCAAATAACATATAAAAATTTATAAATAACAACTTACTGATGTGGAAGGTATTAACTACATGTGAAAACGCAACTAAAACATATGAAAACCGCAGCAGCTAGATGTCCTTGTTAAAGTGTAATTTGCTGTCGATTTATACAGATATACGTAGTTCTCGTGAGACCAAGCCTGTACTTTGTTTTTCAATACTTCTTGGATTTTCTTTAGGTGATCCCTTTTATAGGACACTGCGCGAGATCTTTCATTTAAAAAAAAAAAAAAACTGACAAAGGCAACTAGCTGCTGGGGCTCTCAGGAGCGGTTTCCCGTTTATTTATTTTTATGTCAGTAAGTTTTTTATATGCATTTAAATTTTGTTTGAATGTGTTTTGGGCTTTTAGTGTGTTAGGCTGTTAACTGACTTCTGAACGTTTTATCGGCCATATTGCCATAAATTTTACTCTTGTCTTGCAGAACATCGCACAATGTTTTTTTCAAATTCTGATCATGGCAGTTACCTGCTTGTACTTCTGTCTGCCCGGCATCCTACATGCTTAACACTGTATCTTTCCCGAAAGTTGTTTTTCCTTGCAAGCCAGACTCTGCTTCGTCGGGGTCACGCCACTTATATGAAAAGTTGTATTTTTTCTCGTAAGCCAATCTGAAGATGCCATATACAAGGCGAGAGGTGTCATAGGAGGATAGATAAAATAAATAAAATCCAGTTTTGCAGCCAAGAATTTCTGTCAAAGTTCCTGCCAGATTAAAACTGTGCACCGGACCGAGACTCAAACTCGGACCATTTACCTCTCGCGGACAAGTGCTCTGCCAATTTTTTTATCTCATTTTGATCTATAATGTTCGTTTAATTTGTTCTGGGCGGACGTTCGATGACACCCGTTCAGGTTGTTCATTGATCCGTTCACTCAGTTTTTTTTATTATTATTATTCCACAGCTCCAATTCCGCCAGTACCTCGTCTGCTACCTTCCCACCTTAACAGAAGACGACCAACGGCCTTGCCGCAGTGGTAACACCGGTTCCCGCCACCGAAGTTAAGCGCTGTCGGGCTGGGCTAGCACTTGGATGGGTGACCATCCGGTCTGCCGGGCGCTGTTGGCAAGCGGGGTGCACTCAGCCCTTATGGGGCAAACTGAGGAGCTACTTGGTTGAGAAGTAGAGGCTCCGGTCTCGGAAACTCACATACGGGCGGGAGAGGGGTGTGCTGACCACATGCCCCTCCACATCCGCATCCAGTGACGCCTATGGACTGAGGATGACACGGCGGCCGGTCGGTACCGTTGGGCCTTCATGGCGTGTTCGGAAGGAGTTTAGTCTTTTTTTAACAGAAGAAGATTCATGACAGCGCACACTTCTCTGTAGAGTGAAAATTTCATTGTGAGGAGAATTTTTGTGCTTTCATCGTGCTACGAAGGTCTTTATGTGGAGTGTAGACTTCTAGTGAAGTGAAATGTGGAGAACAAGCAGTTGAGACAAGAAGAAGTGGTACAGTAGAAAAAATGCGGTACAAATGTGGTACAACAGAAAAATGCTGAACGAATGGATGTGACAGAAAAGATTCCTCAAAAGTTGGCGTTCAGTGAATGAACAATAAACCAAACGCGGACGCGGTCGATTTCCTTTCCAATCCGAGCTTGTGTTCCGCCTCCAACGACCTCGTCGTCGACAGGACGATAAACGGTAATCTTCCTGACTGCTCCTTTTGACCTAAGAACCAGAGTATTTCAGTGCCTTGGCAGGGAACACGTCAGCTTGCAGTCGCACTGCACAGAGAGCGGCTGTTGTGCGCGGCGCGCGGGGGATTTGAACGCGCGGGGGCGGACCCACCCACAGTTTCCGGCAACTGCGCGCGGCGCGGCATATTAACGCGGCGGCAGTCTGTCAGCGCGGCACATGCGGGCAATTGCGGCGCCTAATTGCGACAATTCACCGGCGAGAGCTGGGGACGGCACGTGGACAGCCCGTCTCTGTCGCCCCATCTGTCGCCGCTATCCCCGCTACAGCCCACTACGCCGCGTCCTGCTCCCCTAATGAACGGCAGCACCTCAGGGGCAAGTGCAGCAGCGTAGCGTTCGTACAATTCATTAAGGATGTGCGACAACGTCGTAGGTTTCAGTTCATCCTACAATTTAAAAACATGGTTCAAATGGCTCTGAGCCCAATGGGACACAATGGGACATCTGAGGTCATCAGTTCCCTAGAACTTAGAACTACTTAAACGTAACTAACCTAAGGATGTAGATGAAGATGAAATGGGAGATACGATACTGCGTGAAGAGTTTGACAGAGTACTGAAAGACCTGAGTCGAAACAAGGCCCCGGGAGTAGACACCATAGAACTACTGACGGCCTTGGGAGAGCCAGTCCTGACAAAACTCTACCATCTGGTGAGCAACATGTATGAGACAAGCGAAATACCTTCAGACTTCAAGAAGAATTTAATAATTCCAATCCCAAAGAAAGCAGGTGCTGACAGATGTGAAAATTACCGAACTATCAGTTTCATAAGTCACAGCTGCAAAAAATTAACGTGAATTCTTTGTAGACGAATGGAAAAACTGGTAGAAGCCGACCTCGGGGAAGATCAGTTTGGATTTCGTAGAAATGTTGGAACACGTGAGGCAACACTGACCTTACGACTTATCTTAGAAGCTAAGATTAAGTAAAGGCAAACCTACGTTTCTAACGTTTGTAGACTTAGAAAAAGCTTTTGACAATGTTGACTGGAATAGTCTCTTGGAATAATCTCTTTCCAATTCTGAAGGTGGCAGGGGTAAAATGCACGGAGCGAAAGGCTTTATACAATTTGTACAGAAACCAGATGGCAGCTATAAGAGTCGAGGGGCATGAAAGGGAAGCAGTGGTTGGGGAGGGAGGGAGACAGGGTTGTAGCCTCTCCCCGATGTTATTTAACCTGTATATTGAGCAAGCAGTGAAGGAAAAAAGAAAAGTTCGGAGTAGGAATTAAAATCCATGGGGAAGACATAAAAACTGTGAGGTTCGCCGATGACATTGTAATTCTGTCAGAGACAGCAAAGGACTTGGAAGAACAGTTGAACGGAATGGATAGTGTCTTGAAAGGAGAATATAAGATGAACATCAACAAAAGCGAAACGAGGATAATGGAATGTAGTAGATTACGAAATGAGACACGTATAGTAGTAAAGGAGTTTTGCTATTTGGGGAGCAAAATAACTGATGATGGTCGAAGTAGAGAGGACATAAAATGTAGTCTGGCAATGGCAACGAAAGCGTTTCTGAAGAAGAGAGATTTGTTAACATCGAGTATAGATTTAAATGTCAGGAAGTCGTTTCCGGAAGTATTTCTATGGAGTGTATGGAAGTGAAACGTGGACGATAAATAGTTTCGACAAGAAGAAAAGAGAAGCTTTCGAAATGTGGTGCAACAGAAGAATGCTGAAGGTTAGATGAGTAGATCATATAACTAATGAGCAGGTATTGAATAGGATTGGGGAGAAGATAAGTTTGTGGCACAACTTGACTAGAAGAAGGGATCGGTTGGTAGGACATGTCCTGAGGCATCAAGGGATCACAAATTTAGCATTGGAGGGCAGCGTTGAGGGTAAAAATAGTAGAGAGAGACCAAGAGATGAATACACTAAACAGATTCAGAAGGATGTAGGTTGCAGTAGATGAAGAAGCTTGCGCAGGATAGAGTAGCATGCAGAGTTGCATCATACCAGTCTCAGGACTGAAGATCATAACAACAAACAACAACCTAAGGCCATCACACACATCCATTCGAATCTGCGATCGTAGCAGCCTACACTCCTACAATCCAAACTCCCCAGACGTGAACATTGTTGATATCTCGGATGTCTTGCGACGAGCCCTTCAGAGCAGATCGCCACCTCTTCGTACTGTTATGGATGTATGTACAGCCCTGCAGGATTCATGGTGTCAGTTTCCTCCAGCACTACTTCAGACATTAGTCCATGCACAATCTGTTGCTGCACTTCTGCGTGCTCGCGGGGGCCCTTCACGATATTAGGCTGGTGTACCAGTCTCTTTGGCTCTTCAGTGTATTTGGTTCGTAAATGCGCCGACGGCTCCGTAAGGCAGCGGAAAACGGTAGGGGTGGGGTCCCCGAAGGGTAGGTCTACAGCCGGCCTTTGTGGCCGATCGGTTCTAGGCGCTTCAGTCTGGAGCTGTGTGACCGCTACGGCGCAGGTTCGAATCCTGCCTTGGGCATGGATGTGTGTGATGTCCTTAGGTTAGTTAGGTTTAAGTAGTTCTAAGTTCTAGGGAACTGATGACCACAGATGTTAAGTCCCATAGTGCTCAGAGCCGTTTGAACTATTTACGAATTACAATAGTTGTTGGTAGACGAAAACTAGGTGAACAATAAACTTTGGTGATTTATTCCAAACGCGACGCTGAACGACATATTCACGTCTTTAATCTATCCTAACTTATAAACAGGTAACACATACCAGTGAGATTAAGCAGGTAAGTGAGGCTGCTCTTATTATACAGAATTACAATCTTTTCGTATAATCACAGAAGTGTAATGTATAAAATATTCTACCAATAATTGACAGAAAATCAATCAATTCAACCGTATATAATTAAAAACAGGGCGGGTAAAGCATTACGCTGAAATTCCAACAGATGGGGGAGAATTATTGTAGCCGGTCTTCTACTCCTTTCTATCTTTCTGTTATTGGCGTGTCAGAATTAGTTTCTTCTTTTACACAATTTGAGCTCACCGAAATGCTAACGTAGTTGCAACAACGGCAGTATTCTGAAACAAAAAAACTGAGGACAATTATGATCCACAACTAATGAAAATCTCCATCTCGGTATAAATGTAAAAGTATAATTCCTTCTCTTACTTTGTTACAAATCCATACTAATTGTTATTTCACCAGTTATCGATGTCCTTAAAAATAATTACATTATTTCATAAAATAAAAAGTGCAGATGCTCATATATCGCAGTAGATATGAAAGTTTTGCATTTTAAATGTGCGGCAAAATACTCTCCACTTTCTGATCCATCATTTGCCAAAAACCCATATTGTTGTCTGGAACCGTTTATGACCGAAGGGGGATTATGAATATTTCACGTCTACTCTGTCAGTTGCAGATGCCATCAGAAGTAAGTGCACTGTGTACATACACTGAAGCGCCAAGGAAACTGGTATCGGCATGCGTATTCAAACACAGAGAGGTGTAAACAAGCAGAATACGGCTCTGCCCTCGGCAACGCCTATATAAGGCAAGTATCTGGCGCAGTTGTTAGATCGGTTACTGCTGCTACATTGCCAGGTTATCAAGATTTAAGTGAGTTTGAACGTGGTGTTATAATCGGCGCACGAGCGATGGGAGACAACATATGCGATGTAGCGTTGAGGTGGGGGTTTTTCCCGTACGACCATTTCACGAGTGTAGTGTGAACATCAGGAATCCGGTAAGACATCAAATCCCCGACATCGCTGCTGCCGGAAAAAACCCTGCGAGAACGCGGCCAATGACGACTGAAGACAATCATTGAACGTGACGGAAGTGGAACCCTTCTGCAGGATGCTGCAGATTTTAGTGCTGGGCCAACAGCAAGTGTCACCGTGTGAACCATTAAACGAAATATCATCGATATGGGCTTTCGGGTCCGACGGCCCACTCGTGTAACCTTGGTGACTGCACGACACAAGGCTTTATGCCTCATCTGGGCCCGTCAACACCCACATTGGGCTATTGCCTGGTCGGAAGAGTCTCGTATCAAATCGTGTCGAGAGGATGGACGTTTAGTTTCCAGAACGTGATATAACTCTCATATATCCCACACCGGAAACCCATAGGCTGCGATGATCTGAGGCGGCCTCAAGTGGGTTCTCCGTTTATCCATATCCATTCGGGCTATGGATATTATGCCATCTGATAGTACTGATTACAACGTACATACTCCTATGAATTAATGACATCGGTATTTTTAGTGCAAGTGATGGTTATTATCTGCAATTTATATTGCACTGTCTATTAAATCGGAGGACTTAACACAGACAATATGAATCTCTGATGTTCTTGAACAGCATTTCAAGGTGCAAGCAGATGACTCGCATATACGCTCCGCCTCGATCCAAGCGCGGGTACAAAGGATTAAACTTCTATTCCTCTGTAGCAGCCGGTGCAGCTGTGTTCCCTTGCACCGTTTTGTTGATACGCTGCATTTCACCTGTAGGGGTGCATCTGACTGGAATATTGGAATTTATGTATGGGGTCTACAGGTGACGGCCGTCAGTCTGTTACAGCTGTTCCACTTGCGCCGTGTGTTTGCTGTGCTACGCGTATTGCAGTACAGCGCCCATTTGTCCACCGGGGGCCGAACCGCACAATAACCCTAGGTTCGGTGTGGGGCGGGGGGGGGGGGGGGGAGTGAAGTGGACTGCGGTAGTCGTGGTGGGGCTGCGGCTGGGGCGGAGCCTCTCCGTCGTTTCTACGTCCCCAGTTCACATAACACAACGCAACCTAACGGATACTTTCTTAAATGGGTGAATGCACAGATTGCTCTGCGGATAAACAAGACAAAGAGGAGAATCAAAAGCGTGCGAAAATATTGGATAAAGAAGTAACATCAAAACTGAAAGCGGACAGCCCGATACGGTACATTCATACTTATTTAGTTAACAATACACAGCTATCAGAGTAATCGAGGCAGGAGGGGTAGAGTGGTGAGGTTAACAGAGAGAGAAAAAGATCTTTTCGCAGAAAGAACTGTGGGGGTCCTGTTCCCCAACTGCCTAAAATTCAGGAAGAAGTTTCCGAAACTGTAAGCAAAGTATAAAATGAAATTTCGATGCTGGGAAAACCAGAAAAGTAATACAGAGCGAGAAACTTGAACTGATGAAAGATTATATTATGTAGTGAAATCAGAGGAAATTAAGTAGGCACTAGACAGAGAAACACAATGTTGAAATAAGCAGCGTAAAATACATGCCGTAAAATATAGAGGGCATCAGATGTCATAGCAGACGTGGCAATCACGAAGTTCAAGAAATATTGCAATATACTAACAGATATCGTATATCTTTGTTTCGTGAGAGTATCGGGTTTTTCAGAAGTGGAATACCGAAGGCGCTGATAACGCGAACTTCAAGTTTTATAATTTAGGTGCAGTGTGTTACGGTAAAATTATTTACGTATATGTATAATGAACACTAAGTGCTACGGCGTCAGCTGTTTCACGTACAGACTTCTTACAAACATTGACCATCTTTAGATGAAAGTTCTTAGGGGCTAGCCGCCCAAAGCATATTTTGTGCCTCCAAGGCAGTCCAGTTTATCCCAGCGTATATGAAAATAAACCACAGTGTAAATTGGCGCTTATAATTGCATTATCGCAACGCATACCAATATAAACAAATGAAATCTAGTTACTGTCACCACACCAGCGTGTCGAGTCCACTAACTGACGCGGCCGAGGCGTCCGTGAGGTGCCACACGTGTCCAGCGCACTGTATTGATCCTGCCTCACACCCATGCTCTCTCCCGTAGCGGCCGTTCTGTATTTGCTGCCATTCAGCTAACAACACACGTTGCTACCAGATTCTACAAACATTTCGTTACCAGATATTTCATATCAGCATGGATGTTCGTCCACACTTCTGAAAGGAGTTCTCCTCCAAATCAAATCTTTTCTAACTTTTGTTTCTTGAGAAAACTTGTAGCGTCGGTTTAATCTTATGGTGTACATCGATCTATATTTTACAGTAGCAAGTGCATGTAACCTTAAACTCTGATAAAATTACACCATAAATTTCAGTTAATATAACGCTCAAATGGAAGTCAGTTACAGCCGAGAGGTTCTAGGCGCTTCAGTCTGGAACCGCGCGACCGCTACGTTCGCGTGTTCGAATCCTGCCTGGGTCATGGATGTGTGTTATGTCCTTAGGTTAGTTAGGTTTGAGTAGTTCTAAGTTCTAGGTGACTGATGGCCTCAGATGTTAAGTCCCATAGTGCTCAGAGCCATTTGAACAATTTTGAAGTCAGCTATCGAGGAAACGAACTATAAATATTAATAATCATGTTCCCCATTCATTGTGACAGGAAAAATATGAAACTGCATCATGGGCCTCATAAGTGGCATTACATTCTTATGTCTCATAAACTGAAGCTGCTATTAATTAAACACGCCTTCACATTCACACTTGACGAAGAGTTCAATAAAGGCGTGATTTTCTGACCTGTTGAAGCTGTCCGGAACTCTCGCGGATGTATCAGTTCTGCAGTGTATCATACAAAATACACTGGTGTGCAAAACTTAAGGACATAACTAAGTTTCGCATGGTGTGTCACTCGCAAGTAATGTAGTTCGATGAAACTACACTCATGCTCATAAATTATGGATAATACTGATATATGGTGAAACAACGCTCTGGTGGGCGGTTTGCGGGTTTAAACCACCTCAGGGATGACCATGCGGTGCGTTGGACCGGCGGTAATCACACACCGTGTTTAGAACCAAGATGCGCTTTTTGTTAAGTCCAGTGAACTATCATGAATGGCGGTGATTGAAATGTAATTTTAGTCTTTGAATAAAAGTTTCGATTCCATTGTGACCAGACGAAACTACTTTCTTCCGGCCACACTTGTTGGTTCTTTGATTGTCCAATAAGACTCATCACGCTAGAATACATTAAATACTAGTTGCTTTATTATAAATTAAAGCGCCAAAGAAACTGACATAGGCATGCGTATTCAAATACAGGGACATGCAAACAGGCAGAATACGGCGCTGCGGTCGGCAACGCCTGTGTAAGACAAAAAGTGTCTGGCGCAGTTGTTAGATCGGTTACTGCTGCTGGGACGGCAGGTTATCAAGGTTTGAGTGAGTTTGAACGTAGTGTTATAGTCGGCGCACGAGCGATGAGACACAGCGTCTCCGAGGTAGCGATGAAGTGGAGAGTTTTCTGTACAACCATTTCACGAGTGTACCTTGAATATCAGGAATCCGGTAAAACATCAGATCTCCGATATCGGTGGGCCCAGAAAAAGAGATTGCAGGAACGGGACCAACGACTGCTGAAGAGCATCGTTCAACGTGACAGAAGTGCAACCCTTACGCAAATTGCTGCAGATTTCAGTGCTGGGGCATCAAGAAGTGTCAGAGTGCGAACCATTCAACAAAACATCATCGGTATGTGCTTTCGCAGACGAAGCCCCCACTCGTGTACCCTTGATGACTGCACGAAAGAAACCTTTACGTCTTTCCTGGGCCCGTCGATACCGACAATGGACTGTTGATGGCCGAAAACATGTAGCCTGGTCGGACGAGTCTCGTTTCAAATTGTGTCGAGAGGATGGATGTGTATGGATATGGAGACAATCTCATGAATCCATGGATCATGCACGTCAGCAGGGGACTTTTCAAGCTGGTGGCGGCTCTGTAATGGTGTGGGGCGTGTGCAGTTAGAGTGATACGGGACCTCTGATACGTCTAGATACGACCCTGACAGGTGACACGTATGTAAGCATTCTGTCTGATCGCCTGCATCAATTCATGTCCATTGTGAATTCCGACGTACTTGAGCAATTCCAGCAGGACCATGCGACGCACCAAACACCTAGAATTGCTACAGAGTGGGTCCAGGAACACTCCTCTGAATTTAAACATCTCCGCTGGTCGCCAAATTTCCCCGACATGAACATTACTGAGCATATCTGGGATGCCTTGCAACGAGCTATTACGGATTTATGGACAGCCCTGCAGGATTCATGGTATTATTTCCCTCCAGCGCTACTTCAGACATTAGTCGAGTCCATTCCACGTCATGCTGCGGCGCTTTTCCATGTTCCTGGGGGCCCTACACGATATTAGGCAGGTGTAGCAGTTTCTTTGGCTCTTCATTGTATAGAAGAATTAAAGATTTACTTAACATTGATGCCATTCTTTATCACAGGTATACTGTCTAATTTGCAACAGTATTGGGCAGTAATCTACACTTGATGCACTTATTACAAAAATATTCTCTTCAGGTACAATTTTCAGTATTTAATAAGTCCATCAGAAACTTTAACTACCACGTTGGTCCTAGACGACGATGATGAGCGCTGTAGCTGATTCATCGATCTGGAGCTGAGATTCTGCCTGCTCAGCATTATATTGACGTCAGTACGAAGGTGCTAATGTTGCTGAGAAGGGGGCGTGGTCTTTTGGAGCGCCTCCCATAAGTCGTTGCGGACTGTAGCGAGCTCTCGCCAATGTTTGTGGTATCGATTCGCGTTTCCCACTTCGGTGTGGCAGAGGGGTCTCTGTGTCGTAGCACAGTTTCTGTTCGCCTAATTGAGTATTTCGTACAGTTATCTTCTTTCTACATATAATCCGAGTTTCATCAAGAGCTCTTACTTATCAGAGACATGTTATGGAAAAGTTTATGCGGTCCTTAACTTTTTGCACACTACAGTAGTTATGGCGTGACAGTTCAAAAAATCACCAACTTAATTGAATAAAAAAATGGCAATTCTAGTGTCTTGCACTCCCCATCCCGTCTCTCGCGGGTAAATTTCTTCGGACATCGATTCATATTAGGTGCAAGTCCGTGAGATTCCACTCTAGACTATGTAGATGTATATTTATAACAAATAGTGTGTCTGTTGCCAAGCTGAAGTCAGAGCGTAGAGTTAATTAACGACGCACCGCGGAATCCACCAAGTTAGAAGACAGTCGAAGGCGGCGTGTAAGCGCGTAAAAGGAGTGCTTTCAGAGACACGCCGACAATGCTGCTGCGCAGCGGCTTCCTTTGAAGAGCGCTGGAAGTTTAGAGGCTTCTTATGGAAGTAAATACAAACAATTCCAAGGATAAACAGAAAGGACATTGCTGTACCACTTCGAGTGTCTCCTCCGATGCATCAGCTTTGAGTTTATGCTACTCAGCCATGGTCGCAATTACGCGTTTTGTTACTAAACAGTACAATACACAGCTATTAAAATTTGCATTTATAATTAAGGTGTCATAATCCAACCTCCAATCAACATGTGGGACTACTGATTGCAACTGGATGCCATATGTACTATTGTTTCCTCATTTCTCTATACCCTATAATTCATAGAAATCCCAGAATCTTAGGAACTTAGCTGTTAAAACTAAAGCCGGCCGGTGTGGCCGTGCGGTTCTAAGCGTTTCAGTTTGTAATCGCGTGACCGTTACGGTCGCAGGTTCGAATCCTGCCTCGGTCATGGATGTGTGTGATGTCCTTAGGTTAGTTATGTTTAATTAGTTCTACGTTCTAGGCGACTGATGATCTCAGAAGTTAAGTCGCGTAGTGCTCAGAACCATTTTAACCATTTTGAACCGTTACTTCGGTGTGTCATTTCGTGTTAGTGTTTGATATGAAAAACACAGCACATTTGTTGTACCTGCACTGCGTGATGTAAGCGTAATTTGTTCCCCTCAACTCCCCTGACACATGCTATCTCTTCTTCCTGCGACGGTTTGTCGGATCCGTGTGGTGATGAGAGATTATTTCCTACATTCTTCAAAACCTTCTCTGTAAGCAACCAGGAAAATTTCGAAAAATCAAAGGAAGAGAAGCGCCGATAAGATACTGGACCCGTATTCGTGTGTCTCAGGGCTAAAAAAGCCTTCTATTGGTGGGGATTTTCGTTTTCTGTGGTCTAAAGCAGAGATGGTTTCTTTAACAAGGCCATGACTGACTTTCTTCGCCCATTCTTGCTAATGCTCCTTCCGTAACGACCTCGCTATAGACATGAATTTAAATGGCAAGCAGCATTTTTTAATTTTTTAATTTTTTTATTTGATTTCTTTGTGTTCCCAATCCTATTTTGCCTTTAAATATTGGACCTTATTTTTCCACATTGCTTGGCTCGTGCCGTCACAGAGTAACGTACTCAGACACAGAGAGCTGACAAAATTTTCTAGTCAAGACGCCAAAGAAACCAACGGCCTTGCCGCAGTGATAACACCCGGTCGCGTCAGATCACCGGAGTTAAGCTCCGTCGGGCTGGGCTAGCACTTGGATGGGTGACCATCCGGTTTGCCTAGCGCTGTTGGCCGGAAGTGTGGACGCAGCCCTTGTGAGGCAAACTGAGGAGCTACTTGATTCAGAAGTAGCGGAACCGGGCTCGTAAATTGAGAGAGCGGGGTGCTGACCACATGCCCTTCCGTATCAGCATCCAGTGACGCCTCTGAGCTGAGGATGGCACGGCGGCCGATCGGTACCGTTGGACTTCCGTGACCTGTTCGAGGACGCGAAGGAGGAGGAGGAGGAGAGAGAGAGAGAGAGAGAGAGAGAGAGAGAGAGAGAGAGAGAGAGAGAGAGAGCGAGATGCCAAAGAAGATAGTGCAGTTGCTCAAGTACTAGAGTCGCATTCGTAAGAAGTGAGGTTCAAATCCCCGTTAAACCAGCTGCAATTACGTTTTGCATAGTTCCTCTAAATCACGTAAAGCAAGTGGTAGGGTGGATCGTTTGTAAAGAACACATTTGTATTTCCCTTCTCATCCTCCCTCATATGAACTTGTGTCTCGTCTCTGACGTCCTATTTATCTCATCTTTAGAGAAAAGTTAACAAAAGATCTCTTGGTTACGTCGAAATTATCATTTTTAAAAAAATCAGTACGCACTAAATCTACAACTACCTGAATACTCTGCAATTCACACTCAAGTGTTTGGCAGAGCGTTCATAGAACCACTGCCTCGCAGTTTCTCGACCGTTCCTTTCTCGAGCAGCAAGTGAGTAATACGATCGCCTAAATCTTCCCGTATGATCTCTAATTTCTCTTACTTCATTATAATGGTAATTCTAACCGTGTTAGTGTGCGTCAACAAAATAATTTCAGACTCGTAGGAGAAATGTGGTGTTTGAACTTTTGTGGATATCGCCGCAAAGAGAAATACCTTCCTTTTCACGATTGCCATCACAAGTCCCATACTATATCCGTGACGCTCTCTCCTGTTTTTCGCGATAGTACAAAACCAGCCTTCTTTGACCTTTTTCGATGTCCTCTGTCAATCCTATCAAGTAATGATTTCGTACCGCACAGCAGTACTCCGGAAGAGAACGGGTAGGTGCAGTGTAGGCAGTCTCTTTAGTAGATTTGTAGCATATTCTAAGTTTTCTGCCAATAAAACGCAGTCTTTGGTTCACCTTCCACACAACATTTTCTTTGTGATAGTTTAAGTTCAAGTTGTTTGTAACTGTAATTCTATTTAGCTGAACCGACAACCTTTAAATTCGTGCGTTTACGTGTAACGAAAACTTAACGAATTATTTTTTGGTGCTCATATCGAGGACCTCACACTTTTTATTGTTTAAGGTGAGTTGACACTTTTCGCGCGGTACAGATATAGTGTCTAAATAAATTTGCAAGAATTGACTATGTAACGTTATAACCTCTGGGAAGGGGGAGGCTGACATAAGACCGCCAGTAGAAGTATTGAAACCCCACCATTTCTGTACCTGAAATGAGTGCTTGATACAAATATTGTGTCTAGGGTGGGAGCTTAGTTATTTAAGTATGCGGCGCTGATGTTTTTATTGTACTGCCAGTGACCTGTGACCTGAATTTTTAAGCATTTCAGGTGCCTTCAGTTTACAGCAAACGAATAACATTTAGCCCCACGAAAGAAAAGGTAAAGAAGAACTTGTACGCTGTTTTTGACTTGCACTTTAGGATGTTAAAGGTAGTTGACTACGTGTGACGTTTCTTTGTTTTATATTTGCGGTGGTTTTTTATACCCCTCGCCCACTACTAACAGCGTATTTTTATTGTTTTTTTGTCTTTCACGTATGAGCTTTCAGTTAGCCGTAAGCGCTATCAGAGAAAACCACCATATGTAGGAGAGAAGAAGCCGCTTGCGGGAAGGTTTTTAACCGCGACCTACCTAGAACTGACAGCGTAGTGTAGTTCAGTTATTTTACCATCAGCGCAAAATCTTAACACAAAACAGCAATTAATATGTTGAAAGCAGCTTCATTTGCTCAGATGTCTCGTGTTTTGATGTATGCGGCAAAAATAGTAATTTTGATTATTTGTGTGCGGATACGTAACTATAGTGAAGTAATGGGAACATTGCAAGGAAAACTACATTTCGTCGTTTATAACACACGGCAACAAAATGCGTAGCATTTGATTTTTTAATGCAGTTTATGCATTCTTCTCCAGACGACTTTAATACCACACGCAAGTCGGCCGGTGTGGCCGAGCGGTTCTGAGCGCTACAGTCTGGAACCGCGCGACCGCTACGGCTGCAGGTTCGAATCCTGCCTTGGGCGTGGACGTGTGCGATGTCCTTAGGTTAGTTAGGTTTAAGTAGTTCTAAGTTCTAGGGGACTGATGACCTCAGAAGTTAAGTCACATACTGCTCAGAGCCATTTGAACCATTTTGAAACACATGCAAGTTCATTACGTTCGAAATTTACATCAGTCACCCCCACCAGCCAATGTGCAAATTGTCCAATCGGGGCGAAGCAGCTGCAAATGATGTTGTAGAGAACAGAGTAGCCGATATTTCATAGAAATACTGCACGATAAACCGTAATTCTAATTCTTTACTTTCGAAATTATTTTTAACTTTTGACCGTTTTGTTACCAAACTGGAAATTTTTAAATACTTGTACCTCTGTAGTGTCTGCGACAAGGTAGGAATTATTTTAACGCCTTTTATTTTCGATGAATTCCTACGTAGAACAGTCTGAAACTGAAGTCTGTGCTTTCAACTGTAGGCAACTCCAACACTCACTGTGAAGCCATTGCAAAGCGGTTGCGTTGAATATGCAATACGTGATGGTGACACCAAATAAAGTGCCAGGAAAACGAGGCGGTTTGTCATGACATTACGAAACTGATAAATGGTTATCGATATATTTCTTATCATTTAAATAATAGTTTTGCTAGACTGAATACTATTGCAGCTGGTGCCTTGTATCATTCACGAATGGAACAGGAAGTACCCCTCTCCCCCCCCCCCCCCACCACCACCACCACGCACCATAAGGCTGCATGAGGAGTATACGGTGCCTAGTCGAAAGTATCCGAACACCTATTAGTGGACATAAATGTGGAGTGTGACCATGCTTTATCTATATTACGTCTTGAATTCTGTTGGGAGGAGGTGTCTGAGTGTATGTGGAGGAATGAAGGCTCATTTTTCCTCAAAAGCCGGAACCAGAGAAGGAAGTCACGTTGGACGCTGGTATCTGTAGGGACGTCAACATTCTGACTCAGCCCCAAAGTGTTCCATTAGGATATTCTGGACAGGCCACTCCATTTCAGGAATGTTATTGCCCACAATCCATTGTCTCATGACAGGGTGCATTGTCATGCTGAAACAATCAATCATCGTGTCCGAAATGTTACTCTACTGTATTTGATGAACAATGTTGCAAAATCTGTTCACATCCTTCCGCATTTAACGTTTACTTAAGCGCAATGAGGGCTAATCCTAACTATGAGAAACACCCCGTGCGATAACATCACCTCCTCCACATTTCACTGTTTGCCATACACGTGATGGCAGGCAACGTCATCTAGACGAACCCCAAACGCCGTCACTTCCGTCATATTGCCATAGGGTAAATTGTGATTCATCACCCCAGGTCATTGGTTTGCAGTCATACTCTGTGCAGTGGCGTGGCTGTTTACACCACCTCAGCGTCGCTTAGCGTTGCCTACAGAAATGTGTGATTTAGCTGCTCGACCACTGTTCAGCTTATTTTCACTCCATACGCACGTTCGTTGTGCTAGCTGGAATGGGTTCCTGTCCATCAGTAGATGCCTGGTCTTGGTTTAGCCGTGGTTTTTCCTTCGTGTATCCCCTTCACAGTCACTTCACCGCCATCTTACTAGAGCAGCTTTAGTGGGGTTGAAACGTCCCTGATGGATTTGTTACTCAGGTGACATGCAGTGAGTTGTCACTACTGACAGACAGGCTGTACTGCGTGAAATAACCGCAGAAATCAATGTGGGACGCCCGACGAATGTATCCGTTAGGTTAGTGCCGTGAAATATGGCGTGGACTATGGCAGCGGACGACAGACGCGAGTGCCTTTGTTAACAGCACATCGTCTGCGGCGTCTCTACTGGGCTCTTTACCATGTCGGTATGACTCTAGATTACTGAAAAACCGTAGCCTGGTCAGAGGATACCGATTTCTGTTGATTAGAGCTGATGCCGGGCTTCGAGTGTGGTGTAGACCCCATGAAGTCATGAACCCAGATTGCCCACAGAAGGCACTGTGCAAACCGGTGGTGGCTCCAGAATGGTGTGAGCTGTCTTTACGTGGAAATGGTTGTGTTGGACTACTGGGAAATCATTTGCAGCCATTATTGGACTTCATGTTTCCAACAACGGAATTTTTATGGATGACAATGCACTATATCACCATGCCGCGGTTGTCAGTGACTGGTTTGAAGAACATTCTGAGCAATTCGAGCGAATGATTGGCTGTCCAGACCGCCCGACGTAAATCCTATGTAATATTTATGGGACATAATTGAGAGGTCAGCTGGAGCACAAAATCCTGGAATGGCAACCCTTGCTTGATTACAGACGGATACAGAGGCACATGGCACAGTATTTCTGCAGGTGGGTTCCAACTACTTGTTTGGTCCCTGCTACGTCGAGCTGCTGTACATCGGTGGGCATAATGGGAGGGCCCGCACACTATTAAGACATATCCCATGACTTTCGTCACCACAGTGTATAATGAAAAATATACTGTGAATACGATTCATAATAGTAGTCTATGCTCGCCTGTTGGCGAGCTGAGGCTCAAAAAGCAGTGTAATTTATACGGATAAAAATAAAATATTCTTCTGCAGGTAAACGTTTTCAACAGAATTTAAAAAATTGTTATTTTGTAGTTCACTTCGTAAGTAATTTTGTTACTATTAACAGAAGTTAATATTGTATACTCTTTCTTCCTGACGCACCAAGACTCTTACGCCAGAGAAATTCACGCAAAAAGAATAACTTATTTTATCGATTTATATTGTATATGCACTCTCAGAAACAGGTATTACCGCTGCGTAAGGGACAAACATGTTTACTTCCTAATACAGCATTCCTGATTAACGGTCAGCATACGAGATCGATTGACCGGCCTATGGTAGTAGAGACATGTCATAGCGTAGTTTACTCTTTACTTCACCAGGCAGCTACCAGATTCCTGCATTAAAGTATTAACGCAAAGCAGTGGGATTAGTACAGGAAAAAGTTGCCGCAGCTGTTACGTCATGTTGCTGGTGATTCCGACATTGCTTCTGCAGAGCCTGCCGTACCATTACCAACTCGTTTATTCGATTTGTAGCATTGAAAGCTATCCCAACTCACTAATTCGAATTGGAAATTACTATAAAGTGTGGATATTTTGACTCGAATAGATAATGGAAAAAATTTCACTTTCGTATCACCAAAAGACCAGGTGGTTAAATCCTTTCATTTTCACTTTGCAAATGTAGTAGCGATTTCTTCTTGTGTAGGGTTAGATGGGATTCCTTGTAAGAAAGATCACATAGATTTTGGGAAAACTTGTTTTTGAGAACCTGTATTCGACGAAGACTGTGGGACCATTAGGCCGACGCCATTGTAAACCTCTCGTAGGGATCGCGAGAATGAGATGAAAGAGATTAGGCCACACACACACACACACACACACACACACACACACACACACACACAGGCATGTTGTTGTTGTGGTCTTCAGTCCTGAGACTGGTTTGATGCAGCTCTCCATGCTACTCTATCCTGTGCAAGCTGCTTCATGTCCCAGTACCTACTGCAGCCTACATCCTTCTGAATCTGCTTAGTTTATTCATCTCTTGATCTCCCTCTTCGATTTTTACTCTCCATGCTGCCCTCGAATACTAAATTGGTGATCCCTCGATGTCTCAGAACATGTCCTACCAACCGATCCCTTCTTCTAGTCAAGTTGTGCCACAAGCTCCTCTTCTCCCCAATTCTATTCAATACCTCCTCATTAGTTACGTGATCTACCCACCTAATCTTCAACATTCTTCTGTAGCACCACATTTCGAATGCTTCTATTCTCTTCTTGTCTACACTATTTATTGTCCATGTTTCACTTCCATACATGGCTACACTCCATACAAATACTTTCAGATACGACTTCCTGACATTTAAATCTATACTCGATGTTAACGAATTTCTCTTCTTCAGAAACGGTTTCCTTGCCATTACCAGTCTACATTTTATATCCTCTCTACTTCAACCATCGTCAGTTATTTTGCTCCCCAAATAGCAAAACTCCTTTACGACTTTCAGTGTCTCATTTCCTAATCTAATTCCCTCAGCATCACCCGACTTAATGCGACTACATTCCATTATCCTCGTTTTGCTTTTGTTGATGTTCATCTTATATCCTCCTTTCAAGACACTATCCATTCCGTTCAACTGCTCTTCCAAGGTCTTTGCTGTCTCTGACAGAATTACAATGTCATCGGCGAACCTCAAAGTTTTTATTTCTTCTCCCTGGATTTTAATACCTACTCCGAATTTTTCTTTTGTTTCCTTTACTGCTTGTTCAATATACAGATTGAATAACATCGGGGAGAGGTTACAACGCTCTCTGACTCCCTTACCCACTACTGCTTCCCTTTCATGTCCCTCGACTCTTGTAACTGCCGTCTGGTTTCTGTACAAATTGTAAATAGCCTTTCGCTCCCTGTATTTTACCCCTGCCACCTTCACAGTTTGAAAGAGAGTATTCCAGTCAACATTGTCAAAAGCTTTCTCTAAGTCTACAAATGCTAGAAACGTAGATTTTCCTTTCCTTAATCTTTCTTCTAAGATACGTCGTAGGGTCAGTATTGCCTCACGTGTTCCAACATTTGTACGGAATCCAAACTGAACTTCCCCGAGGTCGGCTTCTACCAACTTTTCCATTCGTGTGTAAAGAATTCACGTTAATATTTTGCAGCTGTGACTTATTAAACTGATAGTTCGGTAATTTTCACATCTGTTAACACTTGCTTTTTTGAGATTGGAACTATTATATTTTTCTTGAAATCTGAGGGTATTTCGCCTGTCTCATACATCTTGTTCACCGGCATAAAGATATGATTTTTCCGTCGCTCAGTACGCGAATGGAATAGGAAACAAAATCGGTAGCAATGGTGCAGTCAGCCTCCGCCATGCGCTGTACAGTGACTTACCGAATGTGTAGAGAGCATAACGAAACGAAACCTATCGAAAACCTTGATCGGAACCGGAGGATTGGAAGTAGTCTGAATTTATTTCTGCGACAATGTTTTGTCTCAGATCAAAAACTGAGTGAGTGAACGGTTGACTGTTGTTGGGGTGTGTGTGTGTGTGTGTGTGTGTGTGTGTGTGTGTGTTTATGATGCTGTGTTTACGGGACCAGTGACGGATATCATTCCAGCTGTGGACATTAAGAAGGAACGACAGACCGGTGCGCACGGCACCGTCGTTGCTGCAGAGGACAGCGGAGTGCCACTGCTGACGGCCTACTGTGAGGTCCGGTGGGTGGGCGGGGCTGGTGCCAGCGTCACTGACCCACACTGAAGGCTGTGAGGCGGGAGAGAAATACACCGGCAGTTCGCCGTCTCCCTCTGTCCAACACAATCGAGCGAGGCCCCAAAGGGATACCACTTGCTGTCCTATTGCCATTTGGATAAGGACGGCTATAGTGGATAGGGCGGTTGAAGCGAACACTTCCTTCTATTCTCCTGGACACCGCTGCAGCCTAGTGACGAACATTTAAAACTATTCAAAGAGATTGAAAGGTCTCTGTTGGATTCCGTTCATGTTAATTTCTTAAATCTGTTGTCATTTACGGCATAAATTCCTCTTCTAAATTTACTCTGGCGTTTCTGACTATCTGCGAGGAGACTGAGCAGTGGAACGTGTTGCTTTTACACATAAACAAGAACGACTTGTCACACTACTACACTTTAAACCACAGTTTATATCTAATTCATATATGTAATTCATGTCGCACAATCTCATACGGAACCTACATCCGCTTTCTTTTATATACAGTATGTGATAAGATACTGTCATCCCCCTTCCCTTCTGTTTGAAAAAATGAATGAGCAAATATATTTCTAGTTGCATGCTGGATGGTAGTAGACAAGCCTGTCTGCTAGAGAACAGTAGGACCAACGTCGGAACAGGTAGCTACGCTTTCTAAAAGCAAAGAGGTTTCTATACTTAGTATTGTCCTGTCCGTCCGTTGTCATGTTGGTATAGGAAGCTGCCTCTCTGGTCACTTCCGTTTTGTATGCGGAAGCACCCTTGGTAGAAACCCAGGTCACTCTCTCCGTGGCGAGCGTCTGAAGTGGTAAGATCTCCGGCTAAGCGCGTGTCTGGTAAGTCCGTAGGACAATGGATTTCTTACGTTCAGCCTAACTGAAAATTTAATCACCTTTATTTCAGGTTTAGCTCTAAAATGTATAATATTATCTTAAATTGCAACGCAGTGTGATTCGAGTGTACAGTTCAGAATATCTTCCGGTAGTTGCTTTGTCACTACTTTGTGAGTAAAGTGGAACCACGTGTTGATCAGTAACTCTAACTAAGATCATCAATCTTAAATGCGAATGTGCGTGAGATTATAACGTCTCGTCTTGACGATATTTTTCTATATAGCAACTTTTCTTTATGTTCAAGCCACGTGGGCTATACTTTGTGAGATCAGTACCACGTGCCTGTACAATTGTTTCACCCATCAGGTTAATAGTAAGACGATAGTAACCAGTTCGAGGTTTTTCTTTTGTAAATTGCTTTTCGATCTAATTTATTTTAATTATCAAAATTATTGTGGAGTTACACTCTTTGTGTAAACCAGGAGCTCTCAGCTATTCTTTTCGGGAAGATTTCACAGAGAGTTAGTATGAATTTAGTATACCAGTGTGTGGTAATTACATGACGGACAGGATTGCGCTACGAACGTTACTTCTTTGGGTTAAAATTGAATCGGTTGGTTGTGATTAATTTTCTCTTGCATATGTTTCAACGTTCTTCGTGTGTTATTTTATGAATGCAGTGTTGTATGCAGTCTCCCAATCTTGGCTCCATATTTGATGTGTTCCGTAAGATTACAAACTCACATTTTCACAATCCTAAATAAGGCACCAGTTTAATTATGAATCAAGTTTAATATGCTCAAATTTCAATGATCAATCTTAAAATAAATTTCCAAATATAAACCGATTTATTTCTTTTTATTTAAATTCTCTTGTTGGATTAATTTGCTATGAAAGCGGTGCTGATATTCATGACCATAAAAGTGGGATAAAAGCTGTGAGCAGTCTGGGGAAGTTAACCTTGCATTACTGAGGAACTGTTTCACCAGGTATCCAGTCTAGCTTACCAAATTCCAAACCAGACTAACATTAATTATAATCTTTTAATCGTCATACGACAACCGGGGATATATATATATATATATATAGATGATTCTTTAGATCCTCCAATGTGTTTCGACCAACAACTGAGGAAGAACCTCTTAACCATAATTTTTACGGTGGACGAAGATATTATGGCATGACAGTAACTGATTTACGCCAATGGCCATTTCAGTTTGCTGTGCAGAATAATCTACCACAACCATTCAAAAAAAAGAAAAAGATAGTAGGCAAGGATTGAACAACACAGTTTAGGAAGAGACATCTAAACATTAGCATTAGAATATTAGATTCCACTTCATCTGAGTCTTATTTTTCGTTTTCTCTCTCTCTCTCTCTCTCTCTCTCTCTCTCTCTCTCTCTCTCTCTGGCCACTCTGACCCATGTTGCACACTTCCACTGCTGAATAATAATAAAATTGTTTTAAAGTTACAGAATGTATGCAATTTATACAAATATTTTCATGACGCCAAAAAAAAAAAGAAACATTTTCCTCGGGGTGGCCTCTTTACCCAGCTTCCTCCTACATGTCGCCGAATGTGTAGTATCGTAGCAAAGAGTTCATATTCACTAAAGTTTCGCTATATTAGCCGAATCTAGCCAAGTCGGGTGATGGAGAGAGTGTTAGATTAGGAAATGAGAAACTGAAATTCGTAGATGAATTTTGTTATTTGGAATGCAAAGTAACTGACGATAGCAGAAAAAAGAAAATATATTATGAAGAATGACGATAACAAGAAAAGCGTTTCTGAAGAAGAGAATTATGTTAACATGTAACATAAACTGAAGAGTAAAGAAGAAATTTCTAAATTTTTCTGGAGTGTCTTACATAGAAGTGAAACATAGCGATTACACTACTGGTAAGAAATGCGTAAAAGTTTTCCAAATATGTTGTTACAGAATAATCATGAACATACGACGGGCAGGTAGGAAAACAAAATTAAAAGCCATAGAAACTCGATTCCCTGAAGAAACAAAACCATTTAACAGTTAGTTGAAAGATTCGGATGAAGAATCTTCAATTTGGTAAAGATTGGTGGTCTGATCACGCTGTCTGTTTTCGATCTTTGTGCTGGTAACAAGTATCTCCTAGAGAGCGCTGACTACTGTAAAAGATGTTTTGTCCTACTGTATTTTTATCTTGTTTCTGAATTCAGCCAAACATATAACACGTAATAGCTTTTAAAGCGATTTTGTTGTTAGTACTTTCTTCGGAAGATCACTTCAATTACGAGCAAAAACATCATAGGTGTTATTGCTGAGTTATTACTAGCAAAGAGCTAACATTTGATTGAGAAAACATAGACTATGTTGGTGTATGCAGTACTTTTGTTGTGGTCTTCAGGCTGAAGAGTGGCTTGATGCAGCTCTCCACGCTACTGCATCTTGTCAAAGGCTCTTCATTTCAACTACTGCAACATGCATCCTTCTAAATCTACTTACTATATTCACCTCTTTGCCCCTCTACAATTTTTACGCCCACACTTTCCTCCAGTACTAAATTGATGATTCCTTGACGTCTCAGAACGTATCCTATCAACCAATTACTTCTTTTAGTGAAGTTGTGCCACAAATTTCTTTTCTCCCCAATCTTGTTCACTACCACAACACGGTAAGTAAGGGAAATCGATAAGTAACTGCTCTGATGTAAACTTATAACATCGTTGGTGAAACGTAAAACAAAAGATTTGTCACACGCAACAAATAAAATTCAGGCTATAACTTCCAACAAATGTAGCCTATGAAAGCTACGTCATAAAATAACTTTAAAAGACGTAAGAAAAACGCTTGAGTGACTAACCAGCGATGTTATAGGTAAGTTAAGAATTCCATAAACATACACTCCTGGAAATTGAAATAAGAACACCGTGAATTCATTGTCCCAGGAAAGGGAAACTTTATTGACACATTCCTGGGGTCAGATACATCACATGATCACACTGACAGAGCCACAGGCACATAGACACAGGCAACAGAGCATGCACAATGTCGGCACTAGTACAGTGTATATCCACCTTTCGCAGCAATGCAGGCTGCTATTCTCCCATGGAGACGATCGTAGAGATGCTGGATGTAGTCCCGTGGAACGGCTTGCCATGCCATTTCCACCTGGCGCCTCAGATGGACCAGCGTTCGTGCTGGACGTGCAGACCGCGTGAGACGACGCTTCATCCAGTCCCAAACATGCTCAATGGGGGACAGATCCGGAGATCTTGCTGGCCAGGGTAGTTGACTTACACCTTCTAGAGCACGTTGGGTGGCACGGGATACATGCGGACGTGCATTGTCTTGTTAGAACAGCAAGTTCGCTTGCCGGTCTAGGAATGGTAGAACGATGGTTTCGATGGCGGTTTGGATGTACCGTGCACTATTCAGTGTCCCCTCGACGATCACCAGAGGTGTACGGCCAGTGTAGGAGATCGCTCCCCACACCATGATGCCGGGTGTTGGCCCTGTGTGCCTCGGTCGTATGCAGTCCTGATTGTGGCGCTCACCTGCACGGCGCCAAACACGCATACGACCATCATTGGCACCAAGGCAGAAGCGACTCTCATCGCTGAAGACGACACGTCTCCATTCGTCCCTCCATTCACGCCTGTCGCGACACCACTGGAGGCGGGCTGCACGATGTTGGGGCGTGAGCGGAAGACGGCCTAACGGTGTGCGGGACCGTAGCCCAGCTTCATGGAGACGGTTGCGAATGGTCCCAGGAGCAACAGTGTCCCTAATTTGCTGGGAAGTGGCGGTGCGGTCCCCTACGGCACTGCGTAGGATCCTACGGTCTTGGCGTGCATCCGTGCGTCGCTGCGGTCCGGTCCCAGGTCGACGGGCACGTGCACCTTCCGCCGACCACTGGCGACAACATCGATGTACTGTGGAGACCTCACGCCCCACGTGTTGAGCAATTCGGCGGTACGTCCATCCGGCCTCCCGCATGCCCACTATACGCCCTCGCTCAAAGTCCGTCAACTGCACATACGGTTCACGTCCACGCTATCGCGGCATGCTACCAGTGTTAAAGACTGCGATGGAGCTCCGTATGCCACGGCAACCTGGCTGACACTGACGGCGGCGGTGCACAAATGGTGCGCAGCTAGCGCCATTCGACGGCCAACACCGCGGTTCCTGGTGTGTCCGCTGTGCCGTGCGTGTGATCATTGCTTGTACAGCCCTCTCGCAGTGTCCGGAGCAAGTATGGTGGGTCTGACACACCGGTGTCAATGTGTTCTTTTTTCCATTTCCAGGAGTGTATGTTTGTCGATCTCATATATGACAGGTAGGCTACCATCTGCCCTAGAAAATAGTATATAATAAAACCATTACTTTCAGATCGCCTGATGATGGGAAAAGTACTGAAACAGGCCGGTCGTGATTAAATAAACTTCCGAAAATAGAAGCAGCTTTTTGGACTTAATTCATAATGTCTTTACCTCCTCATTAGTTACGCGATGCCGCGCGGAGTGGCCGTGCCGTTTGTGGTGCCATGTCACGGATTGCGCGGCCTCTCCCGCCGGAGGTTCGAGTCCTCCCTCGGGTGTGTGTGTTGTTCTTAGCATAAGGTAGTTTAAGTTGTAAGTCTAGGGACCGATGACATCAGCAGTTTGGCCCCTTAGGGATTCACACACATTTGAACATTTGAGTTACGCGATCCACCGACCTGATCTTCAACATTCTTCTGCAGCACTATATTTCAAAAGCTTCTATTCTCTTTTTGTCTAAACTGTTCATCGTCAATGTTTCACTTCCATACAAGGCTATATTCCACATAAATACCTTCAGAAAATACCTCCTAGCACTTAAATCTATACTTGATGTTAATGAATTTCTCTTTTTCAGAAACGATTTTCTTGACATTTCCGGTCTCCATTTTGAATCCACTCTGCTTCAGCCATGATCATTAATTTTGCTGCCCTTACACCAAAACCCATCAACTACTTTAAGTGACCCCTTTCCTAATCTCACTTCTTCAGCATCACCTGATTTAATTGTACTACATTCCATTGCCTTTTTTTTTCTTTTGTTGATATTCACCCTCCTTTCAATACAGTGTCAATTCTTTCCAACTGCTCTACAGGTTCATAGATACCCAAAACATAATATGGAGTGTTGTGGTACGTTCTTACTTTATTTGTCGTTAAAGAGCAAATTTATAGTTTGTGAAGTGACTGAAACGGAAGAGTGTGCATACTAGAGAAGGCCATGATTTGGACATGCTGTGTCATTTCACTGCATCCACACTGTCGTAGTCCAATGTATAAGAGTCACAGCGGTCACATTACGTATGTCTTTGGAACCTGCTATTCCATCCCATTGTGTTCTAACTATTGCACTTCGATCACTAATAAAAGACGAAATTACGACAGTGCAGCAGCTTCTACTGTCGGAAATATCACTGTAAATACCGCATTTGCGTTAACGTACATGGTTCCAGGCAAATCTTTAGCGTTTGTTCAAATGGTTCTGAGCGCTATGGGACTTAACATCTGTGGTTATCAGTCCCCTAGAACTTAGAACTACTTAAACCTAACTAACCTAAGGACTTCACACACATCCATGCCCGAGGCAGGATCGAACCTGCGACCGTAGCAGTCCCGCGGTTCCGGACTGCGCGCCTAGAACCACAAGACCACCGCGGCCGGCTAGCGTTTGTTGTACAGTACCTCATTGATGGCTCTCGTGTTTCTGCTGATCATAGCTGTCTGTAACACGGTACTGTTTCTTCAGCCACTTAGGATTTTATAGTTTTTAGATTCGTTAGTTTCAAATATTGATTCTACACAGATGTAAGAATTTTACCGATATCTGTCCTTGGTGATAGTAGTGCAGACACATCTCCATGTTTTAAAACCATTTTTATTCGGTTTTAACCGTCGAGCTGTGGTATAATTCCCTTACAGTTGGAAGAAGTTTCTGTTCACCCTTGTCGTCCTTGTGGTTATTTTGTTTATATTGCATGTTCTCCGCGCAATGTTTACTAAACAGAAGGTTATAAAACTTCATAGTCAAGGAATCGCCAGCTTACACATAATGCAGCTCTCCTAGCTGAGGAAATACTGGAGAAAAATAGCAACAACTCCAAATGAAATTACTAGGACCATAAATTATTGCTACCTTCTTAATTTCTTTGGTTATGAAAAAACAGAGCTTTGACACGTTATCGAGAGACAAGACAAAAATGTTTCCTTATTGGGAAAAGTTTCTTCGTCTTCTTAAACTGGCTCACAAATTTCCATTAATTTTTGAACACAGTATCTCTAAACGAGAAAACGTTTGTGGAGCTATGTACCGTCTATGCAACTAAATGAAGACATTTTGTTTATTTCCATATGCGTTTCGCTTCTTTTATCTGAGAAGCATCAGTAGCAGCCTGAAATACATGTTTCTTTTTATACATACAATAAAAGAAATATGTGGTAGACATACTATCCTGCTATATTACATTTTGTCGTGTTTTTTTTTTCCTTTCGAAATCAAAAATAAAATCTGTGATAAAAACTGCAACATTGGACACAGAAAATTACATGTGAAAAGTAAATTACATGTGAAAAGTAAATACTGTTTGCTCAGCCGGAATTCGAAACCAATATCAGTTACACATCAGTAGTGCTCCATGGGCCAACTCATATTTTTAACAGTCTTTCCCTTTCTACGAGAAAGGCCTCTCTCAATTTTCCCCACTTGCTCTGTGAGAAGTGGGTATTTTTCAAACGGCCATTTTAATCCATTTTTCATTCCTCAGAATTTCCTTGTAATACAGAAACAAAAACGTCAAGGTAGATCGTACGTTAGATGCCTTCTTGTCAGTATTTTCACATTTAACGAAAAACGTTTTTGTGAATATTTTCCTGAACTTGACTTGTACAGATATTTGATTCAGCATCCGTTTTTTGTCGACGGTAGAGTAGTGCACGAAGATGGATTCCTGCAAATGCATATTTTGATGTAGCCAGTAGAAATAACGGACAGAACGGTAAAACTAATGTGAAGCAGCTAAATTTTGCTGATTTTTGGACTTCATTACTTGATGGTTAATCTACTTTAGCTAAGAAACCATTAATGTTTATCGTAAAATGCATCTTTTTAACACATGTACAGATTCAAAAACGTCATGTGTGATTCCATGGTACAGCTACAAGGGTTCAATATGATTTTAACAAGATCGTTAACGACATTCTCTATCAAAGTCACAATAAATTCCTTGAAAGTTATTTTTGAATTATTCGGTAGTTTCAGTAAAGTAGCACTGTTTTCATAATTAATACGCTTTTCCCGAAATGAAATAATGTAAACTGAGACGGAAATTATGCAGTTTTTTCATAAAAACCATACCAGTCTAGAATCTGATTTTTCTTGTGTCCTGTATCTATTTGTTTATTATTTATTTTATGGCCTTCATTGGACCACTCTAGTCAAAAATACAAAGTTGTAAACAAGTTGTTACACAGGGATACAATCTGGCTCAACAATGACTTAATATGATATTTAGGTAATATAATTATTAGAGTCTACTCTTATATGAAATGTGTTTTGCTCTTCTGTCTGCCCAATATTTCTTCATTCTTTCAGATATTTTCTTTCTTTATTCATCTGAGACCATTCTTCCTCTACTTCTTTTATTGATTTTCATTTGTAGACTGGTTTGCGGGTCTGTCTTGTATTTTAGGTCATCTACTGTAATTTGGAGTTCTTTTATATCTTCCTTAATTTCTGTGATCCATTTAATGTCACTCTGGCTATTCCACAATTTTTGTATTATTTTTTTACTTATTCTGTTTTCTGGAGTTCAGATGTCCAAAGAATGAGATGCGTTTTTTCCTGATCGTGCTCATGACTGGTTCTCTTTTCTTATATACAGTTTCACTTGATGCTATTCTCCAATGTCCATTTATTTTATACTGTTTATTTATACATGTCCTAATTATTCTTCTTTCTATTTTTAGTATTCTGTCAATTTCTGCTGTATTAATTGTTTTGAAGATAGTTTCAGCTGCATACGTTATTTCTGGTTGTGTAACTGTTTTATAGTGTTTTAACTTCACATCTATAGGTGGTCTTTATTTGTTGTATGTAGTTTTGGTAATGCAATTTGCGTAGTTCAGTTTTTTTTATTCTGTTCTGTCATGATGGCTTCTCATTTAGATTGTATGTTATTATTTCGCCTAAATATTTAAATTTATCGACAATTTTGATTTCCTGTTCTCCTATTGTAATTTTGTTTGCAAGTGGTGGATCAGTTACCATAATCTCCGTGTTTTCAAATGATATTCTAAGGCATACTTTCTCTGCTATTTCTTGTAGTGATTTCACTTGTTGCCTGGCTTCTTGAACGGTGTTGGCTAGGAGAGCAAGATCATCAGCGAATCCCAAGCAGTTTAAGCTATTATCATCTTTTGCACTTCCAATTATTATCATCTTTGGATTGTCCTTGTACCATTCTCTCATTATGTATTCCAGTGCACAGTTGAACAGTAATGGTGGTAGGCAGTCACCTTGTCTTAAGCCTGTTTTTATGAGGAATGGTTCCGAAATTTCTCCTCTGAACTTCACTTTTGATTTGGTGTTGGTTAGAGTGAGTTGTATTATTTTAATTAGTTTTGGATGGAGTCCTAGGTTTCTTAAAATTTTTAATACTGAAAGTCTGTGAAGACAGTCATATGCCTTCTTAAAATCTACAAATGTTATTGCCAGAGGTTTGTTCCGTTTCTTGTAGTATGCTATAATCTACGTGTAATGTATTTAATACTATCGTGAGCCGTTTTAACGATGTATTATACAGGCACTTCTATACTACATGTAGTACTGAAAATTTTTAGTTTTTAATTCAAGTGGTCTGTTACTTGTATTAAAAATGTTAAACTCTGATTTAGATTAATGTATAATTGTCTGTTTGATGAGACAACCAAAGTATACGGTTGACATACACCATGTACATACAGAGAATTAAGGATACCTAAAACCAATATGGTATTAGCTTCTGTTGCTGTAACTTGTATAGCATTGCTGTATGAATATCTTGTACTGGAGCAAAGATAAAAGGAAAAATGTTTTATCCTAGCAGACGCATTTGTCATCTTTGTGACAAGACTGAAACGCCAAAGAAACTGGTATAGGAATGCGTACTCAGATTGCCGCGCAATGCAAGGCGCCTTCCCACGGTTCGCCCGGCTCCGCCCGTCGGAGGTTCGAGTCTTCCCTTTGCCGTGGGGGTGTGTGTCGTCCTTAGCGTAACTTAGTTTAAGTTAGACTAAGTAGTACGTAAGCCTAGGGACTGATGACCTTAACAGTTTGGTCCCATAGAACTTACCACAAATTTCCAAATTTTACTCTGATACAAAGATATGTAAACAGGCAGAATACGGCACTGCGATCGGCAACGCCTATATAAGACAACAAGTGTTTGGTGCAATTGTTAGATCGCTTACTGTTGCTGGGATGGCAGGTTATCAAGGTTTGAGTGAGTCTGAACGTGGTGTTGTACTCGGCGCACGAGCCATGGGACACAGCACCTCCTGGGTAGCGATAAAGTGTGGATTTTCCCGTATGACCATTTCATGAGCGTATCGTGAATACCAGGAATCCGGTAAAACATTAAATCTCCGAAATCGCTGCGACCGGAAAAGGATCCTACATGAACGGGACCAACGACGACTGAAGAGAATCGTTCAACGTGACAAGTGCAGCCCTTCCGCAAATTGCTGCAGATTTCACTTCAGTGCTATCAACAAGTGTCAGCGTGTGAACCCTTCAACGAAACATCATCGATGTGGATTTTTGGAGAACAAGGCCCACACATGTACCCTTGATGACTGCACGACACAAAGCTCTACGCCTCGTATGGGCCCGTCAACACCGTCGTTGGAATGTTGATGACTGGAAACATGTTGCCTGGTTGGAGGAGTCTCGTTTCAAATTGCATCGGGCGGGTCGACGTGTACGGGTAGGGAGACATCGTAATAAATCCATGGACGCTGCATGTCAACAGAGGACTGTTCAAGCTGGTGGAGGCTCTGTAACGGTGTGGGGCGTGTGCAGTTGGAGTGATACGGGACCCCTGATACGTCTAGATCCGACTCTGACAGGTGAAACGTACATAAGCATCCGGTCTGATCACGTGCATCCATTCATGTCCATTGTACATTCCGACGTACTTGGGCAGTTCCAGCAGGACAATGCGACACCCCACACACCTTTAGCTGCTACAGAGTGGCTCCAGGAACACTCTTCTGAATTTAAACACCTCCGCTGGCCACCAAACTCCCCCGACATGAACATTACTGAACGTATCTGGGATGCCTTGCAAAGTGCCGTTCAGAAGATATATCCACTCCCTCGTAATCTTACGATTTTGTGGGCAGCCCTCCAGGATTCATAGCGTCAGTTCCCTCCGGCACTACTTCAGACATTAGTCGAGTCCATACCACATAGTGTTGCGGCACTTCTCCGTGCTCCAGGGGTGGGAGGGGGGTGGGGGGGGTGAGCACACGATATTAGGCAAGTGTAACAGTTTCTTTGGTACTTCAGGGTATGTAACTATAAATTTAAAAAGCGGCGGATAGGATTCAAAGTAGTAACGTATCTGAGAGTGCACAAGTGGGCGAAATTAAAATCTGCAGTCACCTTCCAGTTAATTGTATCTTGGGTGAAATGCAAATGTCATCAAATTCATCTTCTGCGTTTAAACACCTTACAAAGTAGTTGTCACCGTTCGCTTATCAACAGGAACAATTCATGTCTTACGGTGCGAAGTTTATGTAACAGTCGCGTTGAAGATAAAGTAGAAGATTAGTTTAACTCTCTTCATTAGAGTCACTACTGACGCTATCTACTGAAGATTCAAGAGGCGCACAGTTCTCTTTAGAAAAACATGTAGTACAAATATTTTGAAAGAAAATATCCCCATAGTCAAAAATGGTTCAAACGGCTCTGAGCACTATGGGACTTAACATCTTAGGTCATCAGTCCCCTAGAACTTAGAACTACTTAAACCTAACTAACTTAGGTGCATCACACACATCCATGCCCGAGGCAGGATTCGAACCTACGACCGTAGCAGTCGCGCGGTTCCGGACTGAAGCGCCTAGAACCGCTTGGTCACCGCGGCCGGCTTCACATAGTCAGACAGTTAATGTTTCTGTGCACAAATCGTAATTGCAGAAATGTACTTCGTTAAATGCTGCCATCGTGTCTCCTGGGAGCGAAAGCTTATCATGCCAGTGACTCGGCAGTTAACTAGCAAAATACCGTGAAGTTTTAATTACTTAGCGAAAGTAAGCAGTTGTGAAATGTGTGCGTCAAACATTGTACCCTCAGCGCAATTTGCCGCAGAGCTTTACGGTGACAGGTAGCTATCACAGGGTCAGCTTATGTTTTCCTTTTTCTTTTCCTGTCATATTACGAAACGAAGTGCGGTTTCTAAATCACAAACGTTTCTTTTCATTTTTTTATGGTATCTCGTCCCTTCACGAGTATGTTCTCATTCTGCCGCGCGGGATTAGCAGGCCGGTCCAGGGTGCTGCAGTCATGGACTGTGCGGCTGGTTCCGGCGGAGGTTCGGGTCCTCCCTCGGGCGTGGGTGTGTATGTTTGTCCTTACGATAATTTAGGTTAAGTAGTGTGTAAGCATAGGGACTGATGACCTTAGCAGTTAAGTCCCCTAAGATTTCACACAAAATTTCAACATTTGTTCTCATTCTGTATCGCTCACAGTCACTTGCAAGCCATCCTGATGGACCCCGTTTAAAGGTTTGAGTATGAATGTGTGACTGTATTGTGTCGTTGACTGATGTGTGAGTGTAGAGTTTAGCGTCACCAACCTTTGTTGTTTTTGTTCATGTTGTTGTTGGTTGTGATGACGGTAGGAAAGCTGATAGGTGAAAGCCGGAGCGGGCATATAAATCTGTTTTTCCAGTATACTGGTGCTGTGCCATTTGAATTTTCAGAGAGATATCGGCAGATGTATGTGAGAATCGTACGCTTTCTCATCAAGTACTGGCTGCAGTATAATGTATTTTGTTTAACAGGCCTTCTATTTTTGGGCCGTACTCTACAGAGCACGCCCCCAGTATGTTCCAAAAAGAAGCGCAAAAATGCTCTTTTTCAGGGAAGAGGTCTTACGTCGAGTTACGTTGACCACAGAGACAAGGTATCAAGTGTTTCGGATAGCCCTCGGGTAGTGTACATTTCTGTGCCTATTGAATCGAAAGAATGGGCGGTCTTTAGATATCCCACGGTAAAGAGCCAAAATTTAAAAATAGCACTCTTTCTCCAAACCACGCGAATTGAGAAAATGAATTGGTTCTTTTGCGTTATGTGTGATCTAGGTTGAGCCTTAAATGGTTTACGGTATAAAATCTCCATTTGTTCCTAAGAAAAAAAGTGAAAAACCGTGATTTTTTGGTACAAAAGCTGCCTATTTTGGCCACTTCTGTAATTTCTGTTTGTGGCAGATCGTCGACATTTTTACCATATGTTGTTAAGACTCAACCTATATTCTCGGAAAACTTCGAAGCATTTTTCGATATCGTCATCCGTTACCGGTTTCTCCAGAGGTTTAAAGTTACCGTACTTTCGCACGTAAAGTATGCACGTAATGTTGGGTTTGAGGCGTAAATGTAGTTTCAACTGATATAACGAATACATGGCAAGTGTTTTGGGGTCGTCACAAGGTTTCTGAGGACACCAAACTATATTTTTTGTGGGAAGTTTTACAACAAAACATCATGAAGTGCCGTCTATGTATGATGGGCACTACACGCCTACACAAATATGCTCTAAATGTACTGCAGTGACCTAAAACTCTGTGTAGTGCCTCTACATGCACGAAGAGACTTAAAATGAATACCAAAAGTCTTGTAAAACTAGTCAGTTTGCTAATTAATTAAAATATTTCTAATAAAGTTTTTATTCTTTTAAGACACGAATCATGAGTGAGAGATGTATTCGATGAATTGAGATGGATGAGCAGATACAAGAAAAAAGTCTAAAACAAACGATTTCTGGTTAACCTTATATCGTGTGTACTTATTTGTCCTTTATATGTGTCAAATATATAAATATATATGTAAGTATATAAATAAACTGTCAAAACTTTAAGGATCTATAGAATTTGTTTGGTATAAGTAGCACGCCCTGCTGTAGCAAGGAATAGAGGCATCCGGCGGAAAAATACTCCGTCGGAGCACAAGAATAAGCGAGTACGCTCCTCCTCCTTAAAAGACTCTGACAAAAAAGTGGGTAACCAGCTGCGTCATTCATCATCCCGCCTTCCTCATTAACAATCCTTCAGGTGGATATATTCACCCTTTTTAGTGCTGAAAGAGAGTAGCAAAGAGACAGAGACGGCAGAAAAGAGAGGACACAGTGTCTGTGGGACAGAAAATAACAAGGACAGTCGTGGTAGGGGAAAAAATTGGCACTGGAAGAGAAACAAAGGTGGATGAAGGGAGGATCAGTGGGAACCAAAGAGATAGGAGACAGTGGAAATGAAAAAGACGTTAGTGGAGACGATACGTACACTTGGAGGTTCTGGAGTCTCCAAGAACGGCGAACTGTAATCCGTATGTACAAGGGAGTGCGCATTTTCAACCGAAATTGTAAAAACGTGTGTAGCGGAAAAATAAATTGTACCCCTAGAATTTCTGAGATGTCGAGGTACGGCGAAGACAGTGACAGTGAGACAAAAATGGTTCAAATGGCTCTGAGCACTATGGGACTCAACTTCTGAGGTCATTAGTCCCTTAGAACTTAGAACTAGTTACACCTAACTAACCTAAGGACATCACACACATCCATACCCGAGGCAGGATTCGAACCTGCGATCGTTGCGGTCTCGCGGTTGTAGACTGCAGCGCCTAGAACCGCACGGCCACTTCGGCCAGCGACAGTGGGACAAAAAGACAAAAGGAAACAGTGTCGAGTGAGACAGGAGACAGTGGCAGTAGTAAGTACAGAAAGTCAATGAGAGCAGAAGGAGACAATGGGACTCAGATATACATGGACAGAAGCACTGAGAGGGAGATGCTAAGTATGAAGACTCAACTGCAAAGACAGACTGGGCAAAGGAATTTAGAATATTCTTCGTTAAGAAGAGCACGAATATGTCCGTCTGCCAACATTTTTGGCGGGAAAAAGAAATAAAGATAGACGCAGCTGATCCCTTTGTTTTCTGTCAGAACCTTATAAAGAGAAACATATACGCCTTTTTTGTGCTCCAACAGAACCGCTTCCTCCTGGCGTTGTCTCTACTTCTTTTTAAAACTTCACGTGCGTTGGATTTCTATCTGTGTTTCTTGCTATGAGACAGTTAATCATTTATTCTGATTCACATTACGTCGTGTGAAATAGTGTTAAGACAAGTGCGCAGCGTGTTTCCATATTCCAGAGATTTTGTTTGATGCACAACACGGTAACTACCAGAATAGTATGCGTGTCCTTTCGACGACGGAGGTCATCAAAACATGGAGCACAAGTTCAGATTAGACAAGCTATGGGGGAAGACACTGGAATGTTCTCTTCAAAGGGGCACTGAGGCATTCACCTTCAGTGGTTTAGCGATACTACGTAGAAGCAAGAACTGGTTGACTGACTGGGCCAGAAAACTCTGTCCTCCCGAACGCGGATAACCATTTGATTTTCTTTGAATCCATGTATTTACCCATCCGTAATGAGAGCAAGGATAATTAGTAACACGACCAATAGGTAATGCCGGCCGGTGTGGCCGTGCTGTTCTAGGCGCATCAGTCTGGAACCGCGTGGCCGCTACGGTCGCAGGTTCGAATCCTGCCTCGGGCATGGATGTGTGTGATGTCCTTAGGTTGGTTATGTTTAAGTAGTTCTAAGTTCTGGAGGACTGATGACCACAGATGTTAAGTCCCATAGCGCTCAGAGCCAGAGCCAATAGGTACTGCAGTGTCTGCGGATGAAATTTATAAAAGATAACCGACATCGTTCATTAAATAAGACAGTAAACACCTTTTATTAAACACTATTTTAATCTACATGGTTGCCGAACTTTATAGTAGCTATTTCATTGAAAACGGCGTTGTCTGGTTTTTTTGTGCGAGGGTACGTTACAAAGAGACGTTTTGGCGTTTGGAGCGGTATTGAGAAAGGCGGCGCAACTTCCCTATGGTTAATCTTGAGAACTGAAACTGTGGTGAACTGAACTGTTATTCTTTATAACTCGTGTATCTGTTGTAATTCCGAACAGCGCTAGTGGTGTAGTTGCGGTATCGCTGCTAAATGAGTCGCCAGAACTGAAGTTGTGTAATTGTATTTTAATTGGTTTCAACCAAATCAATTACAAAGCTGAAATTGTAAACTAAATAAACTGTCGTGTGAAATTCTAAATTACGTGGTACAGTGAGCCACACTACAATGCGATATGTCACAATACGTGACTTGCAGTTCCGACACAAAAAACTAACAGGATAAACAGTTACTGAAATTTACCGAGAATTTGAAGTAATAAATAAACACAAACATTTCTATAAAAATGCCCTGTGAATTTATTAATTCAAACTAAGTAGAAATCCAAACACTGAATAATAAACACCCGAATATAAACTACATAGTCGGAATAAGACGGTTCACTCATGAAATGATATCTGAAATGAACTTTATCCAAACTCAACTGATAACGAATTTTAAAAACCAAAGATGTCTCAGAATGACCTTACTGTAACCTGACGGTAACGTAAAACTGACCTTAAAAATTTCGTTTGGCTCACCTGTGGCAACGGAAAATTGATGCTGAAGTGATGAACATAAAACATGCAGCGCAACAGCAAGCAAGCTAAATAAAAGAGTAGCGTTGTGCAAGTGGAATGGAAGGACGTGCAACTATTCTAAAAAGATAACGTGTCAGCGTTAGCCACTGTGTAACTGAGAGTGGAATGCGGCGACACACACAATCACAAAATGAAAGTCGTGACGGGATGTTGTTGTTGTTGTTGTTGTTGTGGTCTTCAGTCCTGAGACTGGTTTGATGCAGCTCACCATGCTAATCTATCCTGTGCAAGCTCCTTCGTCACCTAGCACCTACTGCAACCTACATCCTTCTGAATCTGCTTAGTGTATTCATGTCTTGGTCTCCCTCTACCATTTTTACCCTCCACGCTGCCCTCCAATGCTAAATTTGTGATCCCTTGATGCCCCAGGACATGTCCTACCAACCGATCCCTTCTTTTTGTCAAGTTGTGCCACAAACTTCTCTTCTCCCCAATTCTATTCAATACCTCCTCATTAGTTACGTGATGTATCCACCTAATCTTCAGCATTCTTCTGTAGCACCACATTTCGAAAGCTTCTATTCTCTTCATGTCCAAACTATTTATTGTCCATGTTTCACTTCCATACATGGCTACACTCCATACAAATACTTTCAGGAACGACCTCCTGACACTTAAATCTATACTCGATGTTAACAAATTTCTCTTCTTCAGAAACGTTTTCCTTGCCATTGCCAGTCTACATTTTATATCCTCTCTACTTCTACCATCATCAGTTATTTTGCTCCCCAAATAGCAAAACTCCTTTACGACTTTCAGTGTCTCATTTCCTAATCTAATTCCCTCAGCATCACCCGATTTAATTTGACTACATTCCATTATCCTCGTTTTGCTTTTGTTGATGTTCATCTTATACCCTCCTTTCAAGACACTGTCCATTCCGTTCAACTGCTCTTCCAAGTCCTTTGCTGTCTCTGACAGAATTACAATGTCATCGGCGAACCTCAAAGTTTTTAATTCTTCTCCATGAATTTTAATACCTACTCCTAATTTTTCTTTTGTTTCCTTTACTGCTTGCTCAATATACAAATTGAATAACATCGGGGACAGGCTACAACGCTGTCTCACTCCCTTCCCAACCACTGCTTCCCTTTCATGTCCCTCGACTCTTATAACTGCCATCTGGTTTCTGTACAAATTGTAAATAGCCATTCGATCCCTGTATTTCACCCCTGCCACCTTTAGAATTTGAAAGAGAGTATTCCAATTAACATTGTCAAAAGCTTTCTCTAAGTCTACAAATGTTAGAAACGTATGTTTGCCTTTCCTTAATCTTTCTTCTAAGATAAGTCGTAAGGTCAGTATTGCCTCACGTGTCCCAACATTTCTACGGAATCCAAACTGATCATCCCCGAGGTCGGCTTCTAATAGTTTTTCCATTCGTCTGTAAATAATTCGTGTTAGTATTTTGCAGCTGTGGCTTATTAGACTGATAGTTCGGTAATTTTCACATCTGTCGACACCTGCTTTCTTTGGGATTGGAATTACTATATTCTTCTTGAGGTCTGAGGGTATTTCGCCTGTCTCATACATCTTGCTCACCAGATGGTATAGTTTTGTCAGTACTAGCTCTCCCAAGTCCGTCGGTAGTTCCAATGGAATGTTGTCTACTACCGGGGCCTTGTTTCGACTCAGGTCTTTCAGTGCTCTGTCAAACTCTTCACGCAGTATCGTATCTCCCATTTCGTCTTCATCTACATCCTCTTCCATTTCCATAATATTGTCCTCAAGTACATCGCCCTTGTATAGACACTCTGTATACTCCTTCCACCTTTCTGCTTTCCCCTCTTTGCTTAGAACTGGGTTTCCATCTGAGCTCTTGATATTCATGCAACTGGTTCTCCTTTCTCCAAACGTCTCTTCAATTTTCCTGTCGGCTGTATCTATGTTATCCCTAGTGAGATAAGCCTATACATCCTTACATTTGCCCTCTAGCCATCCCTGCTTAGCCATTTTGCACTTCCTGTCGATCTCATTTTTGAGACGTTTGTATTCCTTTTTGCCTGCTTCATTTACTGCATTTTTATATTTTCTCATTTCATCAATTAAATTTAATATTTCTTATGTTACCCAAGGATTTCTACTAGCCCTCGTCTGTTTACCTACTCGATCCTCTACTGCCTTCACCACTTCATCCCTCAGAGCTACCCATTCCTCTTCTACTGTATTTCTTTCCCTCATTCCTGTCAATTGTTCCCTTATGCTGTCCCTGATACTCTTTACAACCTCTGGTTTAGTCAGTTTATCCAGGTCCCATCTCCTTAAATGCCCACCTTTTTCTAATTTCTTCAGTTTTAATCTACAGTTCATAACCAATAGTTGTGGTCAGAGTCCACATCTGCCCCTGGAAATGTCCTACAATTTAAAACCTGGTTCCTAAATCTCTGTATTACCATTATATAATCTATCTGATACCTTTTACTATCTCCAGGATTCTTCCATGTATATAACCTTCTTTTATGATTATTGAACCAAGTGTTAGCTGTGATTAAGTTATGCTCTGTGCAGAATTCTACCAGACGGCTTCATCTTTCATTTCTTAGCCCCAGTCCATATTCACATACTATGTTTCCTTCTCTCCCTTTTCCTACTGTCGAATTCCAGTCACCCATGACTATTAAATTTTCGTCTTTTTTCACTACCTGAATAATTTATTTTATCTCATCATACATTTCATCAATTTCTTCGTCATCTGCTGAGCTAGTTGGCATATAAATTTGTACTACTGTAGTAGGCATGGGCTTCGTGTCTATCTTGGCCACCATAATACGTTCACTATGATGTTTGTTGTAGCTTACCCGCACTCCTATTTTTTATTCATTATTAAGCCTACTTTTGCATTACCCCTATTTGATTTTTTATTTATAATCCTGTATTCATCTGACCAGAAGTCTTGTTCCTCCTGCCTCTGAACTTCACTAATTCCCACTGTATCTAACTTTAACCTATCCATTTCCCTTTTTAAATTTTCTAACCTACCTGCCCGACTAAGGGATCTGACATTCCACGCTCCGATCCGTAGAACGCCAGTTTTCTTTCTCCTGATAACGACGTCCTCTTGAGTAGTCCCCGCCCGGAGATCCGAATGGGGGAGTATTTTACCTCCGGAATATTTTACCCAAGAGGACGCTATCATCATTTAACCATACAGTAAAGCTGCATGCCCTCGGGAAAAATTACGGCTGTAGTTTCCCTTGCTTTCAGCCGTTCGCAGTACCGCAACAGCAAGGCCGTTTTGGTTAGTGTTACAAGGCCAGATCAGTCAATCGTCCAGACCGTTGCCCCTGCAACTACTGAAAAGGCTGCTGCCCCTCTTCAGGAACCACACGTTTGTCTGGCCTCTCAACAGATACCCCTCCGTTGTGGTTTCACCTACGGTACGGCTATCTGTATCGTTGAGGCACGCAAGTCTTCCCACCAATGGCAAGGTCCATGGTTCATGGGGGGAGGTGATGGGTTGGTGATGGATTTTGACTTCTAAATGATTCCAAAAAAAGACTGATTTTAAGAAAACTATATTGTGAATAATGAAATCATTCTCTGACTGTCCCATTGGCCTTTACAAAAAAATTACGTTTTTGTAAGATTATTTCTCTGCAGTGAACTTAATTACTGAAATAATGAAGGTGTGTCCAATCTCTAACCTCTGAGTGCAAGCCATGTGAACTGATAAATTTTCTTACGTCTCAACAAAGAAACTAAACCACACCAATGAAGAAAAATTCCTGTAAAACCTTCCGTTATTCATAAACATCTTAAATACACACAAACAAGCAGCGTGGCGACAACTTTACGTCGTAATCTTTACTTGTCTACACCAGTACTCTACACGGTACGTCCCATTATACAAGTTGTTAGGTTTCTTCCCTTGCCATTCACGAATGGAACGTGGGAAGAATGACTGTTTGAAAGCCTCCGTGCTTGCTGTAATTATTATAATATTAGCCTTGCGAACCGTATGTCGGCGATACGTAGCGGGTTGTAGTATATTTCTAGAATCATCATTTAAATCCGGTTTTTGAAACCTTGTTAACTGACTTCCGACTTCCGCGGGATAGTTGATTTCTATCTTCAAGCCTCTTACATTCAATCCCTTCAGTGTCCCTGTGACACACTCCTACGGGTAAACAAATCTGTGACCATTCGTGTCACCCTTCTCTGTATAAGTTCACTATCCCGTATTAGTCCTATTTGGTACGGGTCCCACATACCCTAGAATCAGTCGCAGGAGTGATTTGTAGCCAAGCTCCTTTGTAGACTGATTGCACTTCCCTAGTATTCTAGCAATAAACTGAAGTTTGCCACCTGCTTTACCCACAACCGAACCTATGTGATCATTCCATTTCATATCACTACAAAGTGCTACACCCAGGTATTTGTAAGAGTTGGCCGATTCCAACAGTGACTCTTTGATATTATACTCATAGGATATTGCTAAGTGTTCTTATTTTTTTCGTTTTGTGAAGTGCACGGCTTTACATTTCTGAACATCTGAAGCAAGTTGCCAATCTTTGCACACTGTGAATATTTACCGAATTAAGATGCACAATTTAGATCCTGGCGGAGGTTCGAGTCCTTCCTCGGGTATGGTTGTGTGTGTTTGTCCTTAAGATAATTTAGGTTAGTAGTGTGTAAGCTTAGGGACTGATGACCTTAGCAGTTAAGTCCCATAAGATTTCACATATATTTGAACATTTTTTGCACAATTTATTCTTCTCTGTATCTCTATCTCCGTGCTCTGCAAGTTATTTCAATCCGTTCACTATCAGAGCCAACACCCGACTCACTCACTAGCCTCACTTAAAATTCCTATTGCAGCAAGAGAACGGACAACCACAGATCACAGTGCTAGTACTGGGACACTTTGTGACGAAACATATCGACTACTGAAAATTCTTGTTCGACAAATTTTTAGTGTACAAATATGAAACACGATACACCAAATGAAATATAAAGCCCACATCACTAACCTTCAATACCAGAAACAAACTGGAAATCTTTCTTTGAAGACTGTTACGCAATTGGCACGAATATCATAAATGACTCCGTGCCACTTGCAACTGTTAGAGTTTAGTTTGTTATTGCACTAATGCACAATTTCGGCCTTATGCCAGTTTCAAATACCATTCATTGACTGAAACTTGCTGACAAAATAAAACTGTGTGCCGGACCGAGACTCGAAATAGGGACCTTTGCCTTTCACGGGCAAATTTCGCAGAAGAGCTTCTGTGAAGTTTGGAGGGTAAGAGACGAGGTACTGGCGGAATTGAAGCCGTGAAGGTGGGTCATGCGTCGTGCTTGGGTAGCTCAGTTGGTAGAGCACTTGCCGGCGAAAGGCAAAGGTCCCGAGCTCGAGTCTCGATCCGGCACACAGTTTTAATCTGCCAGGAAGTTTCATATCAACGCACACTCCGCTGCAGAGTGAAAAAATCTCATTCTGGACCATTCATTGGCTGTTTGCTAATCAAAATTTCCCACGGCAAATATTGCCACACAAGTCTGTTGGACGTTTAGGACTAGAAGCACGCCCTTCAGCATAATGCTACTGACTGCAGTCGCCTTACACTAATAATAATAATAATGAGCGTATGGCATTGGTGGCCGGGAGACCCCTCGCGGGGCGGTTCGGCCCCCGCTCCACAAGTTCTTTAACGCCATTACGGCGCCTTTTCAATGAATGAGGATGAAATAATGATGAAAGTCACACAACACTCAGTCATCTCGAGGTAGAGAAAATCCCTGACCCCGCCGGTAATCCAACCCGGGCCCCCGTGCACGGGAAGCGAGAACGCTACCGCAAGACCACGAGCTGCGGACGCTTTGCACTGATGAGCCAAAACGGTATGACCATCTTCGTGATACCTTGTTTGTCCTTCTTTGGAACGAAATACATAATTGATTCTGCATATCAGGTAACCGACAGTTCGTTGGTAGAGCAGTAGAAGTGACTAGCATTAGATGTCTGCGCACAGGTCATGCAATCCGCGTAAATAACGGGCCACTGATTTGCGATCGCGGTGACGGTGCCGGTAGCGACCCAGATGGGTTCCATACGATTTACATCAGGTGAATTTGGTCGAAGACACATGAGCGCAAGTTCACTATAATGTTCCTCAAACCACTGTAGCGCGGTCCTGGCTACGAGACAAGGACAAATGCAGGTTGTTCTCAGCCGTCGGCGTGTCTTCGATGACTGTCACAGATCACATGCAAGCGAAGGAGAATATGTCCCGTAGCATAATACTGCTCCCACCAGTTTGCGTCCGTGTCGCTGTTCACATAGACGACGGCGCTCGTGGAGACAACCATCGACGTAGAGTAGCAAAAGTGTGGTTCACCCGAAGAGCTGACGCGTTTCCATTGATCGATGGGCGGATTCTAATGGTCCCGTCGAAACCTTCCCGTCTCCTCTATATCTCTTTTGTTACGCAACCTTCCCTTCTACAATAACCTATGAAACCTTTCCTTAGGATTTCTATCTCTTGCTTAATAATAACAAATGAAAGCTTCCATTTGAAATTTATTCTCTTTCTCAATCTTCGCGTACAAATTTAATTGTTGCTTACTAAAAGTGATTTTCCGATTATTTCGACGAAACATAGAATGTGTCGTCGCCGTGGCCCTCAGTCGTTACCTGCAATAACTGTTCCATACATTTTTTACTGTTACCGGATCACCATCTGAGTGCTACATCGAACTGCGACATGAATATACTTAATCTGTTTAACTACACTCTATTACCTGCTGGTGGGCTGTCATAATAAGTGGCTGTATTTGTTACCAAAGGTGATGTTATTGATTAATAGCAAAGCTGACGTTATTCTTTAATTAATTTGACTGAAGTTACGTAATTCATAGTTAAACTGTTTCTTGACAACAATAAAATTTTGCAAAGTTTTACGTTGATGCTTTTGTGATGGATTATAATCAGTAATGCAATATCGCTGACAAAAATTAATTATATTCTGGAAACGATCTTCAAACATTTACTGTTGGTAATGAAATGATTTTACAAACGTTCAAATGGGACTTATTTTTTACAATAATCTTACAACTAGCATTGCGCAAACATACCTTCAGTAGTCTTGACTTTCTCAAACAAAAAAACAAAAATCAATAATATTTGTTCCTCTTATGATACGTCTCTGTACATCCGTTTACAATCTCTTGTAAATCATACCTGGTGGCTGGCGGGCACACCGCTCCTCTCAACTTCTCGATTCAGACCTGCTACCAACTCGCTTCACATCTCGATTACTGCTGACTTCCTACGAACGCTAAAGTGCGGTCTCTCCCGCCAACAATGCTTTCTGGTGCAGACATTCCCTGCTACCACAACTATTTCCAAAATGACAAATATTAATTACTTCAGCTGAATCCTATTAATAAAATATTAACATCTTTCATGAATTGTGGTTTGACAATAGAAAATAGAAATATACACGTCTTACACGGTGCCCACTGCAATCGTAATTGACGATGCCTTTGCGTCAATATGAGAAGCTGTAGAGATGGTCTGTTGCGAAGCTCCGTGTTCAACAATGTACAATGAACGGTGTGCTCTGAAACACTTGTGTGGGTGCCATCATTCTCCTCTTTCGGCAGAGATGCTGCAGATCAGCGTCCATCCTACGTTACCGAGCAGATTAGCCTCCGAACCCCACGCTCTGTGAAGAGTCATTGACGGCCAACCATTTAGCAACCAGTGGTAGTTTCACTGTTCGTCTACCTCTTTCCGTAGATGCTCACGACTGTAGCACGGGAACATTCGACCAACATCGCCGTTTTCGAGGTACTCGTCCACAGGCTCTCCATGATAATAACTGCCCTTTTTCAAAGTCTCTTATCTCAGTGGATTTCCTCATTTGCACCCAATATCTTCGGTAGGCTGATCCCACGTCCGTGTCTACTTCGCTTACGTACTTTTGTTACCGTGTCACGTGCCCGAATCGCCAGCAGGTGGCATCCGACGTTGCGGTGGGCTGCGGTCATAATGCTTTGGCTTATCAGTGTATGTATGATTAAAACGGCCTTGCTAACATCATTGGTACCGTAGGCGGTACGTGGTCAAAATCACGTGTAACATCAAAGCGCATAATCACATTCCTTCCCCCATGAACCATGGACCTTGCCGTTGGTGGGGAGGCTTGCGTGCCTCAGCGATACAGATGGCCGTACAGTAGGTGCAACCACAACGGAGGGTGCAAGGGTAGATAGTAGCTATACGTCGAAATAGTTTTAAGACGTATATCAAAAATTAATTTTCATTCGAGGAAGACTGCTTTGGCCTCTGTGTGCCTGCGATTTTCTTGCATTCACTAATTCTCCTTGAAAACTGGCACCACCGGTGCGAAGGATTGTGGAGATAATCCACGAATTAGACTAAAAAGTAATATGAAATACGTTCTACTAAGCATCTTACATTGATTTTGAGTGTGTGTGGGAGCAAGATAGAACGTTCTGTTGCTTCTTAAGCTTCCGCTGACGTATCTCTCATTTCTGAATTTTGTCTCGTGTTACAAAGACTGTGCTTATCTCTCCGCTCATTGGAAGACGTGGCTGCATTACTCGTGTTCTGAAGGAGTGGGCTATCCACCAGCAGCAAGTACACTATGAGATCAAAAGTATCCGGAAACCTGGCTCAAAATGACTTACAAGTACGTGGCGCCGTCCATCGGCAATGCTGGAATTCAATATAGTGTTGGCCCACCATTAGCCTCGATGGCAGTTTCCACTCTCGCAGGCATACGTTCAGTCAGGTGGGGGGAGATTTCTTGGGAATGGCAGCCCATTCTTCACTGAGTGGTGCACTGAGGGGAGGTATAGATATCGGTGGGTGAAGCCTGGCATGAAGTCGTCGTTCCAAAACATCCCAAAGCTGTTCTGTAGGATTCAGGCCAGGACTCTTTGCAGCCAGTCCGTTAAAGGGATGTTGTTGTCGTGTAATCACTCCCTCACAGACCATGCATTATGAACATGTGCTCGATCTTGTTGAAAGATGCCGTCGCCATCTTGCTCTTCAACAGTGGGTAGCAAGAAGGTGCTTAAAACATCAATATAGGCATATGCTGTGATAGTGCCACGCAAAACAACAAGGGGTGCAAGACCCCTCCATGAAAAGCACGTCCACAACATAACGCCACCGCCTCCTAATTTTACTGTTGGCACTACACACGCTGGCAGATGACATTCACGGTGCATTCGCCATACCCACACCCTCCCATCGGATCGCCACATTGTGTACCGTGATTCGTCACTCCACACAACGTTTTCCCACCGTTCAGTCGTCCAATGTTTACGCTCCTTACGCCAAGCGAGGCGTCGTTTCGCATTTACCGGCGTGATGTGTGGCTTATGGGCAGCCGCTCGACCTTTAAATCCCAATTTTCTCCCCTCCCGCCTAACTGTCATCGTACTTGCAGTGGATCCTGATGCAGCTTGGAATTCTTGTGTGATTGTGTGGATAGATCTCTACCTATTACACATTACGACTCTCTTCAACTGTCGGCTGTCTGTGTCAGTCAGCAGACGAGGTCGGCCTGCACGCTTTTTTGCTGTACGTGTCCCTTCACGTTTCCACTTAACTGTCACATCGGAAACCTAGGGATGTTTAGGAGTGTGGAAATCTCGCGTACAGACATATGACACAAGTGACACCCAATCACCTGACCACGTTCGAAGTCCCTGAGTTCCGCGGAGCGCCCTATTCTGGTCTCCCACGATGTCCAATGACTACTGAGGTCGTTGATATGGAGTACCTGGCAGTAGGTGGCAGCACAATGCACCTAACATGAAAAACGTATGTTTTCTGAGGTGTCCGGATACTTTTGATTACATAGTGTATCTCTTTCTTTCACTTACTTCTTCATCCACAACAACACAAACACAAGTTAAACACTGATGCATAATAAACACTTCCACCGGCAGCACCGTACCGCAACAAGCGTTGTTACACGATATTTACTGACAATAGTTGAATAATTTCACATAGAAAATATCTTGAACAAAGGACACGATAAAAAAGTTGTTGTAGTTGTTGTTTTCTCGTGCCGAGCCATATGTGTTAACGTCATCGCTGGTCACGCCTTCTTTCGCGGATAACGAAGGCAAGCGGTCTCGTAACACCGCTCTGCAGGAAATATTGTATCTTAATTAGTTTGTTTTTCTGTTTACGAACATAGAGAAACGACCACTGATAATATTTATCTCTTGCTCATAATCCAGATAGTTTTGCCGAACCTTCATCACGGCAGCAGATTCATTTCATAAAAATCCATGGGAATTCGTCGGCTTTTTTGAGTTATTGACTAAGTTCCAGTCTTTGCCTCACCCTACAGCTTTTACTACCTACAAATTTCTCAAGTATCGTGGACATTATTCCTCTTTGTCTTAACAAGTCTTGTCATTCTGCACCTTCATCTTGTCAATTTTTTTCTCACATACTCCTCTCTTCGCCGGTTTTGCGAAAAACCACCTCAATATGGACATAGGTAATAACCTCATAATCTCATTGAACTCGAATGACATTCGTCGGTATTCATGCATTTAGTAACGTTATATGATTCGCTTTCTATTTAGACTTATTTCTGTGTAAAAATGTTTGTTTTACGTACCTTAGATTTTTATCGGAGTGAGTTGATACGAGACAGTTCATCAGCTGTGGCTTTTAGGTGATGAAAGAGAAAACATTTAAATTTACCCGTCCATTATTAAAACGTCGTGCTCGTAGCCAGTAGTGGCAAATATAAATATGTAGTTTACAGCCCAAAGAATTTAGAAGGCTGAGAAAGTCGTTACAATAGTTGTAAAATGAGCAATGTGCGTATGAACTCGAAAAACCGGCTAAGTAAACAGGGGTGTGGTCGTAAATGTAAATAACAAACCTCTTTTGATTTAACTCATTTAATACGTATAAGAAACATCAATACAAAGAATCTATCTTCTAATTGGTTTGATGGCGCCCGGCGCGAATTCCTCTCCTCTGAAGGTCTCTTTCCTCTCAAAATACCACGTACACCCAACGCCCTCGACTATTTGTTGGCTTAATTCCATTCTCTGCCTTCCCATACAGATTTTACCATCTACAGCTTCTCCAAGTATCATGGACATTATTCCTTTTTGTCGTAACATGTCTTGTCATCCTGTCTCTTCATGTTGTAAATGTTTTTTTCGCATGTTCCTCTCTTCGCCGATTTTGCGAAGAACCTCTCCATGTCTTATCAGTCCATCTAAGTTTCAACATATTTCCGCAACACCACATCTCAAACACTTCAGTTCTCTTCTTTTGCAGTTCGTGATTGAGTTCCATACAATGCTGTGCTCCAAACTGCTACTTTGATTTACGCTTTTTTAATCCTAGCACACCGTTCTTGGTGCCCCTCTTAGTTGTTATACACATACCGAAAAAAGGTTTTGCATCACCTCTGTTCCGAAAGTTCCGGAACCTGTACAGAAAACTGGAATACAGATCAACATAAACATAGTTTCATAAACATCATTTCCGCCCTTTTTATTGCTTAATAATACCACACATTGCAAATTGCTGTACACACCGGTACCTTTGTTAACCAGTAGCACGTCTTCTTGCATTGATGCGTGCCTGTAATCGTCGTGACATGCTATCCACAAGTTCATCAAGGCACTGTTGATCCAGATGGTTCCACTACCGAACGGCAATTCGGTGTAGATCCATGTATGGTTCGTTGGCCACATCGTCCATAAACAACCCTTCTCTATCTATCTCAGGCATGTTGGATAGGGTTCTTGTCTAGAGAACATACTGACCACTCTAGTCTAGCGATGTCGTTATCCTGACGGAAGTCATTCATTCACAAGATGTGCACGATGGTGGCGCGAATTTTCGTCCATGAAGACGAATGCTTTGCCAATATGCTGCAGATATGGCCGATATGGTTGCACTATCGGTCGCAGAATGGCATTCACGTAACGTACAGCCGTTACAGCGCCTTCCATGACCACCAGCGGCGTACGTCGGCCCTAAATAATGCCCACCCCAAACTTCAGGGAACCTCCACCTTGCTGCACTCGCTGGACAGTGTGTCTAAGGCGTTCAGCCTGACCTGGTTGCCTCCAAAACACGTCTCCGACGATTATTTGGTTGAAGGCATATGCGACGCTCATCGTTGAAGATATTGTGATGCCAATCCTGAGCAGCTCATTCGGCATGTTGTTGGGCCCATCTCTCGTACCACACTGTACGGTGTCGTGGTTGCAAAGATGGACCTCGCCATGGATGTGGGGAGTGAAGTTGCGCATCATGCAGCATATTCTGCACAGTTTGAGTCTATCACGGCGTCCTGTGGCTGCACAAAAAGTATTATACAACATGGTAGCGTTGCTGTCAGGTTCCACCGCCATAATCCGTAGGTAGCGGTCATCCACTGCAGTAGTAGCCCTTGGGCGGCCTGAGCGAAGCATCGACAGTTCCTGTCTCTCTGTACCACCTCTATGCCCGAACAACATCGCTTTGGTTCACTACGAGACGCCTGGACACTTTCCTAGTTGATAAGCCTTCCTGGCACAAAGTGACATTGCGGACGCGATCGAACCGCGGTATTCACCGTCTAGGCATGGTTGAACTACAGACAACGCGAGCCGTGTACCTCCTTCCTGGTGGAATGACTGGAACTGATCGGCTGTCGGACCCCTTCTGTCTAACAGGCGCTGCTCATGCGTGGTTGGTTACATCTTTGGGCGGGTTTAGTGACATCTCTGAACAGTGAAAGGCAGTATGTCTGTGATGCAATGTCCACAGTCAACGTCTATCTTCAATAGTTCTGGGAACTGGGGTGATACAAATTTCTTTTTGATATGTGTACGTATTGTATTTTTATTTCCCTGTAGCTCACACGTACTTGCCTGAGAATTTAGAAAATCTTACACCATTTTGCAGTATTATCGACACTGATTTACGTTTTCCGCGATGTTACCAGATCACTTCAGGAAAATGCGGGAAAGAACATGGCAGATTTTCTTCCACATCCTTCCCTAATCCGATGGAACCGACGACCTCACTGTTTTGTCCTCTCCTCGAAATCTACCAACCAACAATATCGAACACTTTTGCTGGATCTAAATATCCTATCAGCACGTTGTTTTTCCTAAATCTTGATTCTGTTATGACGTGCGACGTCAGAACTGCCCCTCTGGTGAATTTATCCTTCCCAAAGACAAACTGATATCGTACAACAGATTCACAATTTTCTTTTTCGTTACTCTATGCAGTATTCTTGTCAGCAACTTGGGTGCATGAGCTGTTGAGCTGATTGTGCTATATTTCAAGTAATTATCTGCCTTTGCTGTCTCTGAGATTGTGTGCACGATACTTTTCCACAAGTGTAATGTATGTCTCCGCACTGACAGACTCTCCAAACCAATGTGAATATTCTCTTGGTTCCCGCATTCCGCAATTATTTTAGAAATTAGGAAGAATGATTTTATGCCCTCCACCGTATTTGATTGCGAAGTTACTCTAGTACTATATTCGCTGCTTCTCCCACAACGACGTCATCAGACAGCTACTCATCCTCGCAGAAGCCTTAAAATGTACTCTTTCCAGCTATCAGCTGTCGCCTCGGCATTTAAAGGTCCCTCTTAATGTTGTCGCCTTTGCTTTTAATGTTCACCGGAGGCTGTTCCGACTGTCTATATACACTCCTGGAAATTGAAATAAGAACACAGTGAATTCATTGTCCCAGGAAGGGGAAACTTTATTGACTCATTCCTGGGGTCAGATAAATCACATGATCACACTGACAGAACCACAGGCACATAGACACAGGCAAAAGAGCATGCACAATGTCGGCACTAGTACAGTGTATATCCACCTTTCGCAGCAATGCAGGCTGCTATTCTCCCATGGAGACGATCGTAGAGATGCTGGATGAAGTCCTGTGGAACGGCTTGCCATGCCATTTCCACCTGGCGCCTCAGTTGGACCAGCGTTCGTGCTGGACGTGCAGACCGCGTGAGACGACGCTTCATCCAGTCCCAAACATGCTCAATGGGGGACAGATCCGGAGATGTTGCTGGCCAGGGTAGTTGACTTACACCTTCTAGAGCACGTTGGGTGGCACGGGATACATGCGGACGTGCATTGTCCTGTTGGAACAGCAAGTTCCCTTGCCTGGTAGAACGATGGGTTCGATGACGATTTGGATGTACCGTGCACTATTCAGTGTCCCCTCGACGATCACCAGAGGTGTACAGCCAGTGTAGGAGATCGCTCCCCACACCATGATGCCGGGTGTTGGCCCTGTGTGCCTCGGTCGTATGCAGTCCTGATTGTGGCGCTCACCTGCACGGCGCCAAACACGCATATGACCATCATTGGCACCAAGGCAGAAGCGACTCTCATCGCTGAAGACGACACGTCTCCATTCGTCCCTCCATTCACGCCTGTCGCGACATCACTGGAGGCGGGCTGCACGATGTTGGGGCGTGAGCGGAAGACGGCCTAACGGTGTGCGGGACCGTAGCCCAGCTTCATGGAGACGGTTGCGAATGGTCCTCGCCGATACCCCAGGAGCAACAGTGTCCCTAATTTGCTGGGAAGTGGCGGTGCAGTCCCCTACGGCACTGCGTAGGATCCTATGGTCTTGGCGTGCATCCGTGCGTCGCTGCGGTCCGGTCTCATGTCGACGGGCACGTGCACCTTCCGCCGACCACTGGCGACAACATCGATGTACTGTGGAGACCTCACGCCCCACGTGTTGAGCAATTCGGCGGTACGTCCACCCGGCCTCCCGCATGCCCACTATACGCCCTCGCTCAAAGTCCGTCAACTGCACATACGGTTCACGTCCACGCTGTCGCGGCATGCTACCAGTGTTAAAGACTGCGATGGAGCTCCGTATGCCACGGCAACCTGGCTGACACTGACGGCGGCGGTGCACAAATGCTGCGCAGCTAGCGCCATTCGACGGCCAACACCCCGGTTCCTGGTGTGTCCGCTGTGCCGTGCGTGTGATCATTGCTTGTACAGCCCTCTCGCAGTGTCCGGAGCAACTATGGTGGGTCTGACACACCGGTGTCAATGTGTTCTTTTTTCCATTTCCAGGAGTGTACTTGATCTGTCCTACCCCCGAACATTCTTTTCTATTTATTCACTTTTTATCGATTTATTCACTTGTCTTCTATGCACTTCCTATTAATGTCTTCGTAAGTGACTTATATTGCTGTGTTTTTCTCTTTTTCTGAACATTTTTGTGCTTCCTTTCTTCGTCGATCAATTGATACCCAAGGTTTCTTCGTAATTATTTTCTTTGTACTTATATTTAACTGTCCAAATTTTGTTATTGCCATTTATAGAGATGCCAACTCCTCCTAAACTGAACTGCCTAATGTGGTATTCGTTACTGCAGTGTCTAAAGCGTTGGAGAATTATTTTCTCAATTCTTTTCTGTAATTTTTTGCAACGATAATAAAACGTAGGATTGTTTGCCGGATAATCAGTCTCTGTACTTCTCATTTATATGTAGTTTAAAGCTCTTTCACACCTTAAAAGTACGAACTATTCATTCGAAAATACGCCTCATCACAGTACTATAAAATCAAAGATATATTGTTGACGTTCAGCACATCTCAAATTCAAAAGCCTTGTTCACATACATATAACCAGTTTATTAGGGATGTGTACCTGAGACAACTGAAACAGTCTACTTTTTAGACGAATAAAATGGCATGTACTTTTCAGTGGTCATTAATCATTTTCATAAACATTTTAAGTGGGTCTATTTTCACCAATGTTATACAGTGATGAGCTGTAATGAAAGTTGTCTTTTGTATTTGCACATTTGTCTGCTTCCATAGTTTCCGTGACGATTATCCTTATGAAACCTTTGTTGTTATCTCTGAACCCACTGATGGAATTCCATTATGGTGCCTGGTACTATAGGGTACTGTTTGGCGTTCGAGCGGCGTAGTTAATGAGATGGTTAGGCGCGCCTTCTTGACCATGCTTTGCAAGTTTCGGAGGAGTCAGACTGCGTCTTATTAATTGATGTTTATTCATTTTTTTATAAGGGCGACCTTTATGTTGGACTTAATCGCTACCAAGTGTTGCACTTTAGAATACATGCAAGAGTGATTCACTGTATTAATGCTTATTTAGCCTGTCCACATTAGGACCCTAAGGTTGTCTCTTACATCTAACCAGCAACTGATAATAATAATAATAATAATAATAATAATACAGACACCATGCAGTGTAAGAAGAGGTCTTAACGTCTTCCATAAAAATAGATTCTGGAGAGGCCGAATATATTTTTACCCACATACATTACACTGAACATTCATTCTTTCAATTCATTATCAGATCATTATGGCCACATGAGATGTGCTATAGCTTCTGGCTTCTGGCTGCAGAGGACGGCTGTTGATGGCTTGGGTATGGTATCCGGTGGCGTGTTAACTCATCACGTGCAAAGTATAAGGCCTTCAGCATTCGCCAGATCTCCGCGACGTACATGTAACAAGCACAAACAAACAAAACACTCTGTAGTTCGCATTAAACACAAAAATGTTATTATGATAAACTTATTGTATTAATTATATACAGTGGCGTGTGTACATGGCAAAGTTTCTGTGATACTGTTTAATTTCTGTATCTCTGCAACACACACAACCTGATCAGAAGTGACCGGACACCCGTTCGTAATGCATAATTACCACTAGAAGTCACTGAAGGCCGACTCAGCAATATAAAGGGAGGCGTGGGTATTGAGTATAGAGAGAATCAGAAACAGCAGAGTACATAAGTCAGGAGAGCTCACTGACCTCGAATATGGACCAGTCACTGTATGTCATCTGTGGGACAGATCCATCATGCACATTTCAACCATTCCAAAGATGCCCAAGTCGGCTGTTGGTGACGTGATTGTGAAATGGATGCCCTGAAATTACAAATTTTTACACATTCAACATTCTTGTGACTATATTTGACGCCTGAAGTGAAGATTTCGCCCGGCAAAACAGATCCCTAATGACATTTTTGTGATATTATTTTGTGAAAGTTCACAAAAAACCTACGCTGTTTTGATAACAAAACTGCAAAAACGATTCTTTCCTATGCAAGCAGCACCATTCTAGTTCTATGGATAATGCTGAGGTCGTATCTGACGTTCTCCCTTTCTAGTTCCATGCTCCCTTGAACTCGCGAACTCCAAAGTGTGTTGTTGCTGTACTGCTGTGACCTACTGTGGTCCTCTAGCCGTCAACACTGCCTTTGTGTCCGGAGCTCTCACAGCGTGAATCCGATAACCCAATGAGACGTTTATTCGCAGTGCGTGAGTTTGCAGTTCACGCTGGAGGCGGGTCTGTGATATTTTGGGATCATTTTTCGTACCATTATTTGGGTCCGTACAGCTAGATGATCATGTAGGTGAACCGGGATATGGTTCTCTCGGCGTGACTAATTAATGCTGGATTTCCGGGTATTCAGCCTATTGTGTTGGCAGAAGAGCCAACACCGTGTTACTAGAGGAGGCCGAAATGCACGCGTTTTAGCTCACGCCAGCTGGCGTGAGGAGGGAAGAACTATACTGACGTGAGGTCTGGAACATGACAACGAATTAGAATTCAGAAAGCGGACGTAATTAGTTTGATACTTAACTTTAATCCATTAATGATGAACGTCGCTGTTGACGGTACATGATTCACAATATTATCTGTTCTGGTTATAGTAACTGAATATGGCGCCTTGCTAGCAAATGACGTAGCTGAAGGCTATGCTAAACTGTCGTCTCTGCAAATGAGAGCGTATGTAGTCAGTGAACCATCGCTAGCAAAGTTGGCTGTACAACTGGGGCGAGTGCTAGGGAGTCTCTCTAGACTAGACCTGCCGTGTGGCGGCGCTCGGTCTGCAATCCCTGATAGTGGCGACACGCGGGTCGGACGTTTACTAACGGACCGCGGCCGATTGAAAGGCTACCACCTAGGTGTCTGGCGGTCACACCACACAGCCCACTTGTTTCTTAATTCGTAAACGATATTCAGCGACTCATCCGTCTCAGTCAGCTGATGAGAGTTTCGCTGTTGTGCGTAATCGCTGCCTGGGCTCCAACGAGGCTGTGAACTGCTGTTCATCTCGCACCAGATTCGACTTCCGACGCCCACCATGTCCTTTGATACTCTTCTGTTATTTAGGGCCCGCACTGACATTCCGTGAGACACACATTCTTTCAGCTTTTCTTATCTCAGGTACTGGAAGTGCGACGAGTCGTTCAAATCAATGGAAGAGAGACGCAAAAGACATCAGCGACTCACCAGACAAAAAGAACCTCGCAAAGCAGCTGTCACGGAGCACTGTCTCGAATTTCATCACGAAATGAAGTACAGTGGTGTAAACGTCACACCGGCCGCCGTAGCCGAGCGTTTCTAGGCGCTTCAGTCCGGAACCGCGGTGCTGCTACGGTCGCAGGTTCGAATCCTGCCTCGGGCATGGATGTGTGTGATGACCTTAGGTAAGTTAAGTTTAAGTAGTTCTAAGTCTAGGAGACGTCTGATAGTGCTTAGAGCCATTTGAACCATTTGTAAACGTCACGTTCCAGGGACAGCGTAAATAAGGAGTCTATCTAAATAAAGATGTCGGAAAGTCTAATACACAGAGCCGGAGATTTCAATTTAAACAAGGCTTGGAGTTCGGCAGTCAATTCATCAATATCTCTCCGGCCTTCACATGCACCAGAGCCGTGAAACGCTGAGAGATTGTTCGTTTGACGGAATATCATCAATGCAACAGGTAAAAAACACAACAGGATCAAAGAGCGAAGTGGGGGCCGGGAATACAACTAAGCTACAGGCCCTGGAGAAAAATATGGAAGCAGCTCGAGAGACGCTCGCTTTAACATCCAATACTGGCCATTAAAATTGCTACAACACGAAGATGACGTGCTACAGACGCGAAATTTAACCGACAGGCAGAAGATGCTGTGATATGCAAATGATTAGCTTTTCAGAGTATTCACAGAAGGTTGGCGCCGGTGGCGACACCTACAACGAGCTGACATGAGGAAAGTTTCCAACCGATTTCTCATACACAAACAGCAGTCGACCGGCGTTGCATGGTGAAACTTTGTTGTGATGCCACGTGTAAGGAGGAGACATGCGTACCATCACGTTTCCGACTCTGATAAAGGTCGTATTGTAGCCTATCACGATTGCGGGTTATCGTATCGCGTCGCTGCTGCTCGCGTTGGTCGAGACCCAATGATTTTTAGCAGAATATGGAAGCGGTGGGTTCAGGAGGGTAATACGGAACGCAGTGCTGGATCCCAAGGGTTTCGTTTCACTAGCAGTCGATATGTCAGGCGTCTTATCCGCATGGCGTAACGGATCGTGCAGCCACGTCTCGATCCCTGAGTCAACAGATCGGGACGTTTGTAAAACAACAACCATCTGCACGAACAGTTCGACGACGTTTGCAGCAGCATGGACTATCAGCTCGGAGACCATGGCTGCGGTTACCCTTGACGCTGTATTACATACAGGAGCGCCTGCGATGGTGTACTCAACGACGAACCTGGGTGCACAAATGGCAAAACGTCATTTTTTCGGATGAATCCAGGTTCTGTTTACAGCATCATGATGGTCGCATCCGTGTTTGGCTACATCGCGGTGAACGCACAATGGAAGCGTGTATTCGTCATTGCCATACTGGCGTATCACCCGGCGTGATGGCATGGGGTGCCATTGGTTACACGTCTCGGTCACCACTTTGAACAGTGGACGTTACATTTCAGATGTGTTACGACCCGTGGCTCTACCCTTCATTCGATCCCTGCGAAACGCTACATTCCAGCAGGATAATGCACGACCGCATGTCGCAGGTCCTGTACGGGCCTTTCTGGATACAGAGAATGTTCGACTGCTGCCCTTGCCAGCACATTCTCCAGATCTCTCAGCAATTGAAAACGTGTGGTCAATGGTGGCCGAGCAAGTGGCTCGTTACTATACGCCATTGACTACTCTTGATGAAATGTGGTATCATGTTGGAGCTGCATGGGCAGCTGTACCTGTACACGCCATCCAAGCTCTGTTCGACTCAATGCCCAGGCGTATCAAGGCCGTTATTATGGCCAGAGGTGGTTGTTCTGGGTACTGATTTCTCAGGATCTGTGCACCCGAATTACGTGAAAATGTAATCACATGTCAGTTCTAGTATAATATATTTGTCCAATGAATACCCGTTTCTCATCTGCATTTCATCTTGGTGTAGCAATTTTAATGGCGAGTAGTGTAAGTGGAGAAGCTAGCCCACACTGCAGATGGCGCAGTCACGACGAACGGCAGCTGAGCAGTGCCCACGATATCTTGCAAGTGTCAATCGTGGTCAGAAAAGCGTGCTGTGTGGCTGTGAATGCGTTATGTTGGAGCTAAGTAAACACGAACGTGCTCAAATTGTTGGTGCCCATATTCTGAGTGCTTCAAGGTAGCCGCTGTGGTTAGTGTTCTACATGTGATCTTATCTAAGATTTACACTGGGCTGACAAAAGTCACGGCATAGCGATATGCACATGTTTGGATGGCGGTAGTATCGCGTGCAAAGGTATAAAGGGGAGCATTGGCGGAGCTGTCAGTAGGATCCAGATGATTCATGATTTCGGCGGCGTTGGGAATTATCAGATTTTGAACGCAAATTGGTAGTTGGAGCTAGCCGTATGGGATTCCATTTCGGAAGTCGTATGGGAATTCAGTACTGTGAGAACCACACTATCAAGAGCGTGCCGCGAACACTAAATTTCAGGTGTCACCTCTCAGCACGGACAAAGGAGTGACCGATGACCTTCACTTAACGACCGAGAGCAGCGACGTTTGGGTAGAGTTTCCAGTGCTAACAAACAAGCAACACTGCGTGAAATAACCTCAGAAATGAATGTGGCACGTAGAACGAACGTATCTGTTAGGACACGGCGGCGAAGTGTGGCTTTAATGGGCTGCGACAGCAAACGACCGACGCGAGTGCCTTTGTTAACAGTACGACTTCGCCTGCAACGCCTGTCCTGAGCTTGTCGCCTTATCGGTTGAGCGCTAGATGACTGGAAAATCGTGGCATGGTTCGGCGAGCCTCGATTTCAGCTGGTAAGATCTGGTGGTAAGCTTAGAGTGTGGCGCAGACCGCACGAAACCACGGACCTAAGTTGGCAACAAGGCACTGTGCAAGCTGGTGGCTCCTTCATAATGATGTGGGCTGTGTTTACATGGAATGGGCTGGATCCTCTGGTTGAACTGAATGGATCACTGACTGGAAATGGTTATGTTAGGCTACTTTGCGGTGGAATTTTTATGGATGTTATTGCGTCATTTCACTGTGCCACAGTTGTTCACGATTGGTTTGAAGAACATTCCGGACAGTTCGAGCAAATGATTTGGCCACACAGATTGCCCGAAATAAATCCCATCAAACATTTATGGGGAGTAATGGAGAGGTCAGTTTGTGTATAAGACTCCGCTCCGCAACACTTTCACATTTATGGACAGTTATAGAGACAGCATGGCTCAATTTTTGTGCAGGGGATATGCGACGACTTGTTGAGTCCATTCCATGTCGAGTTGCTGCACTACGCCGTACATAGGGTTGTTAGACACGGTATTTTATGGAGCTCCGTGATTTTCGTCACTTCAGTGTATTCCGCATACAGGAAAATGATTATCCGCTAAGTCACAACGTGGACGAAAGCGTATGTTAAGTGATCGCGACGGACTATCAAAGAAGATAATTCTGACGAGAAATAAGGGGGCAACAGCTGCAAAAAATCACTGCAGAAATGTATGTCCCACTTGCGAACACCTTCAGCGCCAAAACAACACGGATGTAGCTCCATAAACAGTGAATTTCAGGGTGAACTAGAATTTCAAACATTACTTTAGTGATGGAAACGCTCGCAATAGGAAAACGTGTTGTCGAAGTCATAAAAGCTGAAGTACGGAGCAATGGTAGAAAGTCATTTGGTCGGGTAAGTCTTGCTTCACACTGTTCCCAACTTCTGGCCGACTTTACATTTGGCTTACACCGTCCCAAGCCAGAGATGCAGATTGCTTGCTGCGAATAGTTAAACATATCGGGGGTTTTATGATAATTTGGGCAGCCATTTCGTGGTATTCCATGGGAGCCATGGTTACTCAGTAAGGTCGCATTACTGCCAAGAGTTATGTGATCTGGTCCGTCTCATGGTACAGCGTTTGTTCTCCAGTTGTGATTCTGTATCGCAGGCGACGGGGACCATGCTCACACACCTCACATCGTCCACGATCGGTTTTGTGAACACGAGGATGAATTGTCGGGCCTCGCCTGGTCACTGCAGCCACGAGATTTCAATATTATTGTCTTTCTGACCTACCTTGGAGAGAAGTGTGTGTGATCGCTGTGCATCTCCATCGTCCACTGAAATTGTCACTATATGGTATAAAATACAAGGGCCTGTATTTTTTCCATTTTGAAGCGATTGGAAGCTCTTTTAATTGTCAACGGGGTTCCTACAAGATATTAGGTTTGGTAATGTAAGGTGCTTTTGGTGTTGAACCGTGATTTATTTTCAAAGAATATTGTTAAGAATTTATTTTATTTACTAGCGATTCATCAAGAACATTAACACATTTAATCACACTATGTAAGGATGGAAGTAGTTGCCAGGGAGTAGCTGATGAAATCATAACCAAATTCCTTTTAACAAATGGGAATTTTATTCACTTTAAAAGTGCCTAAAAGGATTTTTTAAAAGAAACAGATTTAAAATTATAATCAGAAACCACCCTGTAAATATCAAACGTACGATTAATTCAGAGGCAGGAAGAAACAAGTTTTGACTGTAAGAGCTTTCAGGCAGAGAACCTTGCCGCTCCCTTTTGACAAGGCCGTATTTACGACCGCTCACAACAGCCTCTGAAAGACTACACTGGTGCAAATCTGCAACACACCAGATAACTTTAAACTAAGAGTTTTAACAATTTACACAAGCACACAAACTATGCACTCGCAGTAGGAGGGATGGAAGTGGTACAAAATACAACAACTAAAATATTAAACTTGCCACCGAAGCTGCAACTTGATTTTAACTCCTAACAAAAGTCGTACGGTGAAGGGATGGCAACTTTATATACTAAAATGTTCATTTAAATAAAATCCCATGAAATGCAATCTTATTTAAAATTCTACGAGGTTGGCCAAACAATAGTTAAGATGCTCTACAGTACACAGAAACCGCCTCTCAAGATCGTAGGCAATAATCTCAAAGTTTCCAAACATCAAAACATATTTCAGGTATTAGGCCGTAACACTCCAAGCAATAAATTCGTTAACACACCAAATCCGACAAACATGACAGAGGCAGTTACTAACGCACGATAGATTGATAGGGTGATTACCGAACAACCCGAACCGCAGGTTGCTCTAACCCGCCTCTACTCCACACAGGAAAAACGGACCACCCAATTCACAAAATAACAACCTTCCCGCGGATGGGCAAACGGAGAAGAATGGTGGGACGACCCCAAAGCAAAACGGCTGGTGACCTCACCAAGAAAACGAGTAGAATTTAACAAGAGTAAATCAAACAACACATCACCAAACACTTGACTTCTAATAAACTGCGATTTCTCTAGAAGACCTGGCGCAGCACCCCCAAATCGCTCTCCCGAACCGTCCGCTGCCAGCCGCTTCAACAGACGCAGGAAAGCGCGCCGATCTCCCGTCTCACGGCGTCGCAGCACGCACCAGCCAGATTGATGTCATGGGTTGATTCCTGTTGCTCTCGTGTCGACCGCGAAGTCACTACGACTCGCTATACACCACGACCCACTGGACTCACGTGGCGACCTCACATGCGCCGACGCTCCAGACGGACAAGTCATCTTGTGTCTCAGTGCGCGACCGACCAACCGATCGATCCAACCGCCAGTGACCACTGCCTGGGCAAACTCGAGCAGACTGGCGGCCTACCGCGCAGACTCAGATGCAGGAACTAAACCCCGACCGGGCGACCACTCGCTGAGTTCTCTTACTGGCGGAGTGGAAAGACTCTCATTTTGCAGGCTTTAAAGGTTGATCCAAACTACTGACAGACACTAACTGCCCATCAAATGCGGACGAGAGACAGACTAGCAAACTGTGGACGAGAGACTGACCCACTGGCGAGCTCATAGGGCCCCTGAAATGCACGTGAACAGGCAACCTTTCCCCTCTTCCACCAGAGGGAGACACCAAAGCTGCGATTGCCACAGCGGCGCCACCGCCAGAAACGGAGGGCGACTGCTTCACACTACACGCTGCAGCGCACTCTTCTAAACAGCAATTTTTACCACGGATCAGTTGTTTTCCTATGTCAACAGTAGCCCAAGATCAACATAAATACACAGTGTCGTTGAGATTCAGGCAGTGAGTACATACAGGGTGATTCTGTTGCCCCTACCGATAGGTTTTAGGCAACACGCAACACCTTCAAATACCACAGGCGATATTTGCATACCCTGTCACTCACTACGTGCTAACTATTAGTTCTGCATGAAAAATGAACAAGATATTTTTCCCAAGCAGCGACGTTGTCGCATTTCTTGCAACGAATTTCTTATGGTTTTTTTAAATATTATCCTGTGCACTACCTAAGGAGTTTATTATTTGTGTCATTATCTAGAATACTGCCGGCCGCGGTGGTCTCGCGGTTCTAGGCGCGCAGTCCGGAACCGTGCGACTGCTACGGTCGCAGGTTCGAATCCTGCCTCGGGCATGGATGTGTGTGATGTCCTTAGGTTAGTTAGGTTTAAGTAGTTCTAAGTTCTAGGGGACTGATGACCACAGCAGTTGAGTCCCATAGTGCTCAGAGCCATTTGAACCATTCTTTAATCTAGAACACTGGCACTAGAGCATATGTCAACTACTGTTTCTTAACTCTTCCACTTTTTAACAATCTCACTTTTGTCGCGTTCTATTTCATTACATTTTATTACTGTAATGCCTTTTATACGTTACAAGCTCATTACAGACATCAACTGATGTGTCACCCTTTATTTTCGCTCTTCGAATAATTATTGAAAACTAGTGTATGCCGAAATTAGCGACATGTGGTGAACTTACAACACAAACATTTTGTGGCTACTGTACTGCAGCTTGTTTTGAACAATAGTGCTACTGACAACATGACTCATGCATGTGGTGTTATTTTTATATATTTGACGATACTGGCGCTGATTAAGCTAACATTTGACAATGCCACTATGGCTGCAGTACATTAGGACTTCGTTTTTATAAAACAGGTATGACTCTCCATACTTACAGCGCACAAATGCATGTGTTTGTCAGAAGTACTTTCATTATAGTCTATTTATTGTTTTTAAGCTGTAGACAGTCTGCGAGTGTATTTAAGCTTTTTCCCATTTTTTGCTGCAGGTCTGATGATGGTCATCATAGACCGAAACCGGTAATCTGTTAACAAACGTTTGTGACCATAGACGTAAATTAAATGAAACTTAAGACCTTTTTCTATGAAATTCATTGTAATCAAATTTTTTACTGGGCTCCTTTTTCGCTAGAGGCCGTAGTTTCCGAATTATTCAAGAAAAACGTATAACAGTGATTTTCATACTCCTGAGGAACTCTGAGACTGAGGCCTGCAGTGAAAGGGTATCCCAGTACACAATTTAACCACATTAACATTCCTACAAAAAGATCCTGTTCATTTTTTCTGTAGGGCTAATGGTTTGTACATAGCAAGTAAGAAAATATGCAAATCTCACGTCTAGTTTTTGAACGCATTGCGGGTTGAATAAAACCTGTCAATAGAGGCAGCTGAATCACTCTACATGACAGCAAAACTCAGAGTACCATAAAAAGGTAAGTGGGGCTGTTGTCGAAACGTCGTTCGTGAAATGGAAACTGCAGCCTGGCTGAAAACGTGAAAGATAATTTATGAATGAGGATGTTTATTTCAATGTCCTCGCAGAATCGCCCTTTCTATTACTTCTTCATTATGGGTATGCTATGGACACTCCCATCTTCGAGGATGACAACAGCCGTGGTTACATGTCTGCTCTTAAATGTTTCTGCCTGATGAACACTGGGGCACTTCGACTGGCCCAATAAATCAGCCGACCTTAATCCATAGTAAATTCCTGGGGCCATTTGTAACAGTGGGTGACGTGTATCAGTCAACATCCCTTAATTTTCGTAGCTCTACGGCACTGAATCATCGACGAGCGGCTCTGGGTGAATACAGCATACGTGAGGAAACTTGTTGACTCTGCTCCTCGTCCAATTGAGGCCATTTTCCAGGTAAGAGGCGCCAGTACAATCTAGTAGCGGAATGCCTCCTGTTAGTGACTGAATTTTTGTTCAGTATGTTTAAAATGTGTGACGTTACTCCACGGGGACAAATTATCTTCAGAATACTCCTAATTTACTTATGCCTGCTGTAATATATCCTGTATAAGTTGTCACATATTTGCAGCCACTCAATACGATTACATAATTTATTTACTTTTTGTTGTTCTGCAATTCTGAAAAGCACTTCGCTTCCACAACTAAGAGTCAGTATAGAATTGGAAAGATTATTAAGAAGTACAGCGATGTAAGCGTCAAAAACTCTGTGTTGTAAAGACATATGCAGTAAAAACTGGCAGATTCGTACAGGCTCTCATAACAAAAGCTTTCTTGCGTTCGGAAATGTTGCGAAATTATATCCATTTACCCTGTGTTGTAGGCCTCGTGAAAAGCGTTCCTGTTTCCTATGACATCGATAAAACATCTGCTAAGACGCGTTAAACTCATTTAAGTTTCTAAAACTCGCTGTGTTGTTTGTCTGCAAGAGCGCATTCGGTTGCGTAACCTCAGCGCTGCCGTCTAATCCCCAGCGACAGCTGTGTATCAGCCAGCCCTGGTGATGTAATCGTTCGCTCTTCACCGCAACGTCTCTTCTAGACGCTTGAGGCCCAGCTAGCCGTACATAGCGATGCTTGTCTCGCACCCCGTGCTTTCCCACGCAGGCCATGTGTGCTTTCATCTCCTTCGCAGCGACCTCCTGCTTTCAGACACTTCTCAGCTTCTCAGTTGCAGCTTAGGCGCTGCAAGTATATCACACCACACGCATGTCGTATTGTACGGTAAGATTTTTACGTACGCCGTACGTAGAAACGCCCTTTTTTCTTCTTCATTCTAGCACGTCGGAAATGATTTACTGACTGAATGGAGTAATTTATGTTTTAATTAGCAATTACCCTAGTCGGCGCAGAACGTCCCCTTGCTCGGGTGCAGTATTCAGTCCGTCGTGGCATACCATCGGTGGGATCGACAAGGTAGCACTACTCCAAATTGCTCGACTCCACATTGGCGATTCTGCTAAGTCAGGCACAGTGCGTAGTCGTTGACAAGAACGACCAACTGTTTATTTCAGTAGATCCCACACCTGTTCGATTGGGTTCATGTCCGAGGAATTGACTGGACAATCCGAACTGGTTATCCCCGCTTGGTGAAGGAACGTGTTCAAGAGAACATAATTATCAGCACGCCGGTTATCATTCATCAAGATTAAATTGCCACCAAAGTGTTGACCTTACGGTACCATTGTTAGTAGCACAACCTTGTCCACGTATCGTAAAGCAGTGAGATTGCCCTCAATAATCACAAGAGGTGTAAAGTGCCTCATGTAATGCCCCGCAGAACATCACTGCACCACTACGTAGTTGCACACGTGGGACACAGTATTAGAGGCATTAGAGGCTCTGAGCACTTTGGGACTTAATTTCTGAGGTCATCAGTCCCCTAGAGCTTAGAACTACTTAAACCTAACTAACCTAAGGACATCACACACATTCATGCCCGAGGCAGGATTCGAACCTGCTACCGTAGCGGTCGTGTGACTCCAGACTGTAGCGCCTAGAACCGCTCGGTCACTTCGACCGGCTCGAGGAATTCGATATTGCCGGGTTGTCTCCAGAGACGCTGTCTGTGATTATCAGGGTACAAATGGATCCGAGTTTCGTGCGTAAACAACACGCGGCGCCAATCCATGGGCGTCCAGTCTGCATGATTTCTTGCCCAACGATAACACGGTCCATGATTATGTGGTGTACGACGTGACACTCCCCAAGGTAGACGAGAATTCAGATTCCCGTAGTGCAATTGTCTGTAACAGTTTGGTGCGATACATGACGTCCTGTGCCTCTTCGAACGCCGAATAGTTCTGGGCTACTCAGCCCACAGTTGCTTTAACTCAAAAGTCGTTGATATCCATCAACGTGTGCACCTGTGTGGTGTATGTCTTCAGCACTACCTGTCAGAACCCCACGTTCTAACCTCATCACTGTGACTCCAGTGCACAGGTCGAGCAGTTTTCCTGTTCATTGTATCGCGTACACTAGAGAAATAGTTCGGAGATGATGATCGTTTTTGTCAAGATGCAAGCGGACCTCTCGCAAAGAACCATCTGTGGCAAAATGGCTTGTCAATAACAAAATTTCTGAAATTGGCTAGAGCGCCTAGAGTCCCGACCTGAACCCACTGAAACTTCTTTGGGACGAGTTAGAACGTCTACTTAGCGCCAGATCTCATGTAAACTTTTTAAGTTGAACCGTGAATTTACTTTCAAAATCTTTTCTTAAAGAATTTACTTTATTCACTAACGATTCATTAAGAACATTAACACATTTAATCACACTATGTGAGCGTGGAAGTAGTTGCCAGTGGGCAAGTGATGAAAGTCCACAAATGGAAATTTTATTCCTAAAAACCCTTTCCTTTTTTTAACAGATTTAAAATTATAATCAGAAAGCACCCTGTAAATATCAAGCTACAATTTATTCAGAGGCAGAATTTATTTATTTATTTATTTATTTATTTATTTGCAGTAGGAGCCTTCGGGCTGAGAACCTTGCCGCTCCCTTTTAACACGGCCGTAGTCACGACCGCTCACAACAACCTCTGGAAGACTACACTGGTGCAAATCTGCAACACACCATATTACTTTAAACTAAAAATTTTAATAACTCGCACAAACACCTAAACTATGCACCCCGTAGGAGGGATGGAAATGGTACAAAACACATTAAAAATTATTTGCCACCGAAAGTACAACTTTTTCTTAAAAGAGCTCTTACGGTGGAAGGTGGCAACGTTAGATACTAAAATGACCATTTAAATAAAAACCCATGAAATGCAGTCTTACATAAAATGTACAAACATGCTCTACATTACACATATACCACCTGTCTGGATGATAGGCAAGATAAAAACATATTTCAGGAATTCGGCCTTTACACCTTAAGCAATAAATTCGTTAACACCGAATCCGACAAACATGGCAGAGGCAGCTATTAACGTACGGCAGACCGTCAGACAGACACTAACTGCTTTACAAATGCGGACGAGAGACAGACGAGCAAGCTGGGGACGAGAGACTGCCCAAGAACACAAGTAGAATTTAACAGCAATTGACACAACATATCATGAATCACTTAACTTTCAATAAACTGCGATGTCTGGTGAAGACCTGGCGCTGCACCCCCAAATCGCTCTCCCGAACCGTCCGCTGCCAGCCGTTTCAACGGACGCAGGAAGGAGCGCCGATCTCCCGTCTCACGGCGTCGCAGCTCGTGTCGGCCAGACCGATGTCGTGGGTTGAGTCCCGTTGTTCTCGTGTCGGTCGCGAAGCCACTCCCCTTGCTATACGGCGCGGCCCACTGGACTCACGTGGCGACCTCACATGCGCCGACGCTCAAGACGGACAAGTCATGTTGTGTCTCAGTGCGCGACCGACCAACCAATCGATCCAACCGCAAATGACCATTGCCTGAACAAACCCGAGCAGACTGGTGTCCTAACACATACTAGCACTCCGGACGACAAACAGACACTGACTGCCCCACACTTAACCCGGTTGACCAACTTAACAGACTCACCCCCCTGACCAACTGCCTCTTAGCGAGCTCATCGTGCCCCTTAAATGCACGTGAACAGGCAACCTTTCCCCTTTCCCACCAGAGGGAGACACCAAAGCTGCGATTGCCACAGCGGCGCCACCATCAGAAACGGAGGGCGACTGCTTCACACTATGCGCTGCGGCGCGCTCTTCAAAACAGCAAATTTTACCACGGCTCAGAAGTGAAAACTATTTAAAAAAGCTTGAGATTAGCCCGTGAGATATACAAGGTGAAAATTAATAAAACCGACAATCTGCTGGGATGGATTACTGACTGGAAATGGAGGAAGAAAGGCCGTACAAACATGTGCCCGGAAATGGACGATGTGCGTACCGCGACAACAGATCGTCGCGGAACACAGAAATGAGCTGCATCGCATCCATGTCACAACATCAAAGTGGCGCCCACGTGGTGCAGTGTCATGCTGGGTACACACAATCGTACTTTGGCTTACACCATGTTGGCTGGCCACTTGCCTGGAGCTTCTACTACGGCTCGTCTTCGTATCCTGTAGATCTGGTCCTGCAAATCTTGTGTTCGCACATTACCCCGCTTCCCTGCACGTTCGTCTGGCTGAAAGGACTCATGATCACACAAACGCTCCAGAACGACTTGAAATGTTGTGTGATGTGCGTGGTGTCTGTGAGGGTACTTTTTTTTTCCAGCTGTGCTTTCTCTCGGCCGTTTCCACCTGCTTGGTCATAGACAAACACCATCTCGGCTTGTTCCCGACATGAATGCAGGATCATTCGCCTGCTTAGAGTACGCTGCGTCAATAAAGGCTGCAATACATATGGAGCACACGGCACGTGGACAAAATGTTCAAATGTGTGTGAATTCATAAGGAACCACACTGCTGAGGTCATCGGTCCCCAGATTTACACACTACTTAAACTAAGTTGAACTAACTTATGCTAAAAACAACGCACACACCCATGCCCGAGGGACGACTCGAACCCCCTGTGGGAGGGACAGCGCAATCCGTGACATGGCGCCTCTAACCGCGCGGCCACTCCGCGCGGCTGCACGTTGTCAGAGGAACTGTCATTCGTCAGCGCTATCTGCCGTGGCAACGATGCATTTCAAAACACGTCTTCATATGACCTTTCTTCCTCTATTTCCAGTCAGGAATTCGTTCTTGCAGTTTGTCGGTTTATTAATGTTCGCCAGGTATAAGTACGGTATTAACTTAGAATTGTTGGAAATTGCAGAGAGTTCAAATGTATCAAAGACCGTTGTGGAAGACTTTAGAGTGACACCAGTGAAAATGAAAATTAGGCAAGCAGGACATACTAGTTGAGGTCAAAAAGTTCTTTATAAGATTCCGAGAGGTAAGAGTAGATCTCATGTAAACTTTTGAAGTGAAAACTATTACAAAAGCTTGAGATTGGCCCATGAGATATACAAGGTGAAAATTAATGGGTAGATCACATAACAAATGAGGAGGTATTGAATAGAACTGGGGAGAAGAGGAGTTTGTGGCACAACTTGACTAGAAGAAGGGATCGGTTGGTAGGAAATCTTCTGAGGCATCAAGGGATCACCAGTTTAGTAATGGAGGGCAGCGTCGAGGGTGAAAATCGTAAAGGGAGACCAAGAGATGAATACACTAAGCAGATTCAGAAGGATGTAGGTTGCAGTTGGTACTGGGAGACGAAGCAGCTTGCACAGTATAGAGTGGCATTGAGAGCTGCATCAAACTAGTGTCAGGACTGAAGACCACAACAATAACAACAACAACAACAATAATAATAATAATAATAATAATAATAATAATAATAATAATAATAACAAGAGAAGACTGGGGATATATCGTAATAGGGGGTTGACTGATGAAATTAGAGAAGGTACATGTTGCGCATGGTTGGAAACATTGCAAAACATGGAGAAATCTGGACGAATTCCTTAGCAGCAGAAGCTGAGAAGTGTCTGATATTATTTAAAGTGTTGCCCATATTTGCAGTTCACATGGTATCGTTTACTGTGAATATGATGTATAGAGCGTGTTACTATTTAACCTGGAGTTCGTTCATAATCCACTGCTTTGATTTCTTCGACCGCAAATACCGCAGCTGAAAAAAACGTTTTTTTTTTATTTACAAGAACATAAAGTCCCCCATTCGTAGAAAAAAAAGAGCACAAATGGATTGTTCACAGCTAACATATTGGCATAGAGTGTCATGTGTGCACTAAATTCGACTACATATAAGTAAATGCTCATCTATTCTGTTTGTTGACAAGACTGGCTTCGATAGTTCTGTCGTTCTCTGTATCCCTATGAAACAAAAACCAATATGAAGAAACACACTTGTCACAATTACTTTAAATAAACTCTTAACAATACATGAATTAAAAGTCATACCGTATTACTAGTTAGCCGATGGTCTCTTCGGTGTGAAGTATACCTCCTCGGGTCTCCTACTAAAGGAGTGACAGTGAGTGGGGCTAGCCGGTAGGAGTCGTTATGTAGTTCGCCGTGTATGTATAAACTAATTACAGTGTTCAAGTAACTTACGTAAATGCAGCCGATATGTGACGATCCTTTCATTTTCCAGGAAAAACTGCAGGAACTAAGCTCTGCACAAGGGAATTTAAAACCTCGGATTACTGAACAATTCGGAAAACACACACACACACACACACACACACACACACACACACACACACACACACACACACTGGCGCCACTACACAACAAAAGTTGACCGATGACAGAAGTTATCGATAGTGAAAATTACTAAACAACGGGCAGTGTAGCATCAACTCTATCCCTCTATATTTTGATTAGGCAAAGAGCAGTTTTCCACTCAGAATTTAAGCAAGCACCTCTCTACATTTTTAAGGCTTGTAACACCATAGCTCTAATGCTGTACTGATTTATTTTGCCTTTTGTTTCGTTTAGTGTTATATCGTTGAGTTGATGTAAATGTTGCTGGATTGAATCGATACCATGAGAGTGGTTATTCTTTTCTGTGTAAAAAACTTTGATGTCATGGTTTGATTCTATGCAATGTAGTGTATCTATCATTTGCTTACTTTGCCTCATTTGGAGAGAACAAAACTTAATGTATATAATTGTAATTTTGTTTAAATATCTTTTTGTAGAAATTTCAATATATGCAAATGTTCTGTTTTATTTAAATTGTTTGTTTGATGTTATGTAAACTGCTGACCTTCACTTAGGGTTCTTAGTTATCTTGTATGTAAAAGGTGGTGTGGTTCCCCTCGGGAACGGCACTGAATAGTGCGCGCAAATTGTGGTTGGCGTAGGTAGAAGAGGTGGATTGAGAGTAAGTCAGGAACGAGCTACCAAATTGTCAACTGCTCCTGTAAAAGTTGTATATAGTGCTGGTGCCGAGAGAGGCTTTCCGTGCCGCTTTCCAATGCCTCGGATGGGTGGATAAAGAGCTGGAACTCTTCTGGAACTGACATCTATCATCGCCACCAATGAATGACAGAGTCCAGCAATTCTATCCGCAAATCCACCCACCAACATGCAATCGCCACCACATTGCGCAATCATTGAAAAGGAACCAAGGAATAGCAGAAATGTATGGTGAAGGATCAGCTCATTGGAAGTTTCAGCGTGCGCAAATATAAGGTAACTTATACTCGAACTCTTATACCTATCTTCATCTTTTATTCCAGTCACACAACCACTTAGGGTCCTTCCCATGTCAAAAATACATACCGAATGTCCATATTGTGAGAATAGGAAAGTCCAGTGTTTTACTAGTTAATGCCACTTGAAAATAGAAAAAAGAAAGTTAAAGTTTATGTAGTGGAACTGAGTAGCATAGGAAATGATGCTTGTTGAAAATAATGTTTCTATTTAAACTGTTTATTAATATTTTGTTGCCAACTTCCAAAGTGAATGTTCTCAAAACTCTGGCTTGTACAGGTTTGCAAATTAAATGATCACAGTGCAGTCTGTTGAAAATCACCCAAAGGTGAGCTATTGTCTTATAACCACACCAAGTTGTGCTCTACTGCAGTAAGAGTGGAGAACTATTACTGTTGAAAGGTACATGTTCATGTTTTTTAAGGGCTTGTTTCTTTAGTGTATTGAAAGTGTGTTCAGTTTTCTCTGCTACAGTGATCAAGATTAAGAGCCCCCCTCCATTGAAAGTAGCTCAAATGGACAAAGTTACTTAATTATAGAAAGTTTTAATTATTCTTCCTATTCAAGTGAAATTATGTACAATTTTGGGTTCCTCTTGTGTATTAAAAGTGCATATTAATGGTGTAACAGGATCCACAGTTTGTCTATTGTTCTCATGCTCGAGATTGTAATTCTAAAGAATTATTATGAACCCTCAGCCAGGCACTTATGTGTGATTCGCGGAGAATCCATGTGAATGGAGATGTAGATGTACTAAGCACCCCTCATACTTCCACTGGCTAGGCCCTCTCACTGTCAGTCCTCCACTAGGCGACCAGAAGACATGAACGACCCTTCTACATACTCAATGAATCATTGGCTCGGGAGTAATATGGTACACTTTTAAATTATGTTCGAGTCTCGGTCCGGCACACAGTTTTAATGTGCCAGGAATTTTCATATCAGCGCACACTCCGCTGCAGAGTGAAAATCTCATTCTGGAATACGTGTGAGCTCTGACTGTTGAAAAAAGAAATGGTTCAAATGGCTCTGAGCACTGTGGGACTTAACATCTGAGATCATCAGTACCCTAGAACTTAGAACTACTTAAACCTAACTAACCTGAGGACATCACACACATCCATGCCCGAGGCAGGATTCGAACCTGCGACCGTAGCGGTCGCGCGGTTCCGGAATGAAGCGCCTAGAACCGCTCGGCCACCAGATCCGGCGACTGTTGACCTACATCTACATCTACATCCATACTCCGCAAGCCACCTGACGGTGTGTAGCGGAGGTTACCGTGAGTACCTCTATCAGTTCTCCCTTCTATTCCAGTCTCGTATTGTTCGTGGAAAGGATTGTCGGTATGCTTCTGTGTGGACTCTAATCTCTCTGATTTTATTCTCATGGTCTCTTCGCGAGATATACGTAGAAGTGAGGAATATACTGCTTGACTCTTCGGTGTAGGTATGTTCTCGAAACTTAAACAAAAGCCCGTACCGAGCTACTGAGCGTCTCTCCTGCAGAGTCTTCCACTGGAGTTTATCTATCATCTCCGTAACGCTTTCCCTATTACTAAATGATCCTGTAACGAAGCGCGTTGCTCTCCGTTGTATCTTCCCTATCTCATCTATCAACCCTATCTGGTACGGATCCCAGACTGCTAAGTAGTATTCAAGCAGTGGGCGAAAAAGCGTAGTGAACTTACTTTCTTTGTTTTCGGATTGCATTTCCTTAGAATTCTTCCAATGAATCTCAGTCTGGCATCTGCTTTACCAAAGATTAATTTTATATGATCATTCCATTTTAAATCACTCCTAATGCGTACTCCCAGATAATTTATGGAATTAACTGCTTCCTATTGCTAACCTGCTATTTTGTAGCTAAATGATAAGGGATCTATCTTTCTATGTATTCGCAGCACATTACACTTTTCTACATTAAGATTCAATTGCCATTCCGTGCACCATGCGTCAATTCGCTGCAGATCCTCCTGCATTTCAGTACAATTTTCCATTGTTGCAACCTCTCGATACACCACAGCATCATCTGCAAAAAGCCTCAGTGAACTTCCGATGTCATCCACCAGGTCATTTATGTATATTGTGAATAGCAACGGTCCTATGACACTCCCCTGCGGCACACCTGAAATCACTCTTACTTCGGAAGACTTCTCTCCATTGAGAATGACATGCTGCGTTCTGTTATCTAGGAACTCTTCAATCCAATCACATAATTGGTCTGATAGTCCATATGCTATTACTTTGTTAATTAAACGACTGTGGGGAACTGTATCGAACGCCTTCCGGAAGTCAAGAAACACGGCATCTACCTGTGAACCCGTGTCTATGGCCCTCTGAGTCTCGTGGACGAATAGCGCGAGCTGTGTTTCACACGACCGTCTTTTTCGAAACCCATGCTGATTCCTACAGAGTAGATTTCTAGTCTCCAGAAAAGTCATTATACTCGAACATAATACGTGTTCCAAAATTCTACAACTGATCGACGTTAGAGATATAGGTCTATAGTTCTGCACATCTGTTCAACGTCCCTTTTTGAAAACGGGGATGACCTGTGCTCTTTTCCAATCCTTTGGAACGCTACGCTCTTCTAGAGACCTACGGTACACCGCTGCAAGAAGGGGGGCAAGTTCCTTCGCGTACTCCGTGTAAAATCGAACTGGCATCCTATCAGGTCTAGTAGCCTTTCCTCTTTTGAGTGATTTTAATTGTTTCTCTATCCCTCTGTCGTCTATTTCGATATCTACCATTTTGTCACCTGTGCGACAATCTAGAGAAGGATCTACAGTGCAGTCTTCCTCCGTGAAACAGCTTTGGAAACAGACATTTAGTATTTCGGCCTTTAGCCTGTCGTCCTCTGTTTCAGTACCATTTTGATCACAGAGTGTCTGGAAATGTTGTTTTGATCCACCTACCGCTTTGACATAAGACCAAAATTTCTTAGGATTTTCTGCCAAGTCAGTACATAGAACTTTACTTTCGAATTCATTGAAAGCCTCTCGCATAGCCCTCCTGATCTTTGTAGTAAAATAGCTTGGTTGTCTGGAATCTTCCTGAAAAAAAAAAATGGTCGGGTTTAAAATGGCGATGGGAGGACCTCCATCATATTGACTTAGTAATGGCTGTAGTGAAGACATTTCTTCCTGGTTCTCCAAAAACTATCAAGAACAGAAGTGCTGTTAGCAAATTACGTAGAATTACACCTGTCACGTGCACAGTATGTGTATGCTCCAGATGAGGCACGCCGCTATAGATTGGAAGCAGACGTACTCGTGGGATGTTTACAGGGGCGGCGAGGCTTATGTAAATGGGAGCAGCCGTCTAGGCGGGGCGAGGATTATCTTTGTGGGTCACAGGTGTGCGCCCGCCTTATCTTTTGTCAGCTGGGTGCGCTCGGCGTCGCTGTTCCAGATGGCACGGTGCACAGCGCCAGCTAACTAGGTCCTCCTTTCTATGATTCCAGAGCAGCCTATTACCTACTACAGGCGTGAAGCTCGAAAAAAAAATTGTATATGTAGGAAGTACTTCTATAGAAAGGAATTAAAAATGAACTCTGCCCTAAAGCATGCAAGACCCCGCATGTGAGAGCGTATAACTTGTTATCAGAGTCAGAGATTATCTAGACTTCAACACATCCGTTAAGACCCAATATTAGACCGAGTGAGGTGGCGCAGTAATTAGCTCTCTGGACTCGCATTGGGGATGATGACGCTTCAAACTCGCGTCCGGCCATCCTGGTTTAGGTTTTCAATTATTTTGCTAAATCGCTTCGGGCAAATTCCGGGATGGTTCCTCCGAAAAGGCACGGCCGACTTCCTTCCCCATCCTTCCATAATCCGATGGGACCGATGACCTGGATGTTTGGTCCCCTTCCACAAAGCAACCAACTCAGTGTTGATACACCTAACAGTGGAAATACGCTATATGAAATTTGGTCCTAACATGAGATGATAAGGTTGGGAATTGATACAGGGTGAAAAGTATTTAAACCGACAAACTCTGGCAAGTTGTAGAGGACATCAAAACAAATATTTTTCCCTAATGTCATTTTTTCCTATGAGTAGTATTTAAACCGGCAGAGGAAGATTTCTCTGGCGGCAAATAAATTAAACCAACAAACACTCTTCCATTATTTTATGACCAAGAGACAAGAACTAGGTAGCAGATACGGCCCAATTAAACAGTCTCCAACAACACCGACCCACACATTAACGAAGAACCGCATTGTATGAGCACTAGTAACTGTGGCGTGTGGGTTATCCTCACTCCAAACATGCGAATTGTGCATGTTGAAGACTCCATCACGCCCGAATGTTGCTTCATCGGTAAACAACGCAGAGGATGGAAATTTAGGAAGCATTTCACACTGTTTCAGGTACCACTGAGAAAACTGTGCTCTGGGTGGATAATGAACTGGTTCCAGGTTGTGGACATGCTGTAAGTGAAATGGACGTAACAGTTACTCTCGAAGGACTGTTCTTACGTTCGTCTGGTTTAAGGATCCCGCTCCACATGCTTTCTTACCGTGCGACGGCATGCCTTTCCAGGTAATCTGCTAAATGACCTGGTCTCCCGCAGACGGTGGTACACAGCAGCAATGGTCTTATGATGCGGGATACGGCGATTAGGATATTGTTGTGGATAACCCCGCTGTGCAGCTCGTCCGTTGTGAGGCGCTATATGGTACGCACCAACCATATCAGTGTACTCACTCCAGGTGTATCTCTCCATTAGTAAACAGAGACAATGCACTACTACACTGGTGGGCAGCAGTTGCCTACAACTAAAGAGCGTAATACGGCCCCCAACGGTTTAAATAATCCTCGTAGGAAAAAATGACATCAGGGAAAAATATTTGTCTTGATGTCCCCTACAACCTCCCAGAGTTTGTCGGTTTAAATACTTTTCACCTTGTATAATCTCAATTAATAATTGCATTTGAAAAGCAACTGGTAATATAGGAAGAGAACACTACCTACTTTAAATGAAATTCAAATCATAATAAACTAGTGATTTACTCCGAAAGTCAGTCGTCGTATACAAGAAAACCAGAAGATCGACAATACGAATCTAACATGATAAACAATTAATTAGCATAAGTATGATGGTCAGGGAAGTGTAATGGATTCAAGATGCACATTCCATTAACGATTCGAATAATCCACAAGAATCTGAATTTTACTGTACAGTGGTTGGTTGTGCAAACTAAAACCGAAACAGCCTATCTTCATACGCGTCGTTGGTGTACTGCTCCAAAATGTTTAACTCCCATCTAACGTGCCGGTGCTGCACAATACGCCCAGGTTGTTGTCTTGACGGATGTGAAGATGTGGCACAGGACGAAATCTGCATCACCGCGGAATCAGCGGATCACGCTAAGTTGTCTGGACGAAGTAACAGCGATTTATTGACGTTCCACATAAAAGCAGTTATTCTCACACCAAAGAAAATATGGGCTTCAAACTTTTATTTATTTCATCCAAGACTAGACGGCGTGTCTAAAAAAGCTGAGGGAAATACACTCCTGGAAATTGAAATAAGAACACCGTGAAATCATTGTCCCAGGAAGGGGAAACTTTATTGACACATTCCTGGGGTCATATACATCACATGATCACACTGACAGAACCACAGGCACATAGACACAGGCAACAGAGTATGCACAATGTCGGCACTAGTACAGTGTATATCCACCTTTCGCAGCAATGCAGGCTGCTATTCTCCCATGGAGACGATCGTAGAGATGCTGGATGTAGTCCTGTGGAACGGCCTGCCATGCCATTTCCACCTGGCGCCTCAGTTGGACCAGCGTTCGTGCTGGACGTGCAGACCGCGTGAGACGACGCTTCATCCAGTCCCAAACATGCTGAATGGGGGACAGATCCGGAGATCTTGCCGGCCAGGGTAGTTGACTTACACCTTCTAGAGCACGTTGGGTGGCACGTGCATTGTCCTGTTGGAACAGCAAGTTCCCTTGCCGGTCTAGGAATGGTAGAACGATGGGTTCGATGACGGTTTGGATGTACCGTGCACTATTCAGTGTCCCCTCGACGATCACCAGAGGTGTACGGCCAGTGTAGGAGATCGCTCCCCACACAATGATGCCGGGTGTTGGCCCTGTGTGCCTCGGTCGTATGCAGTCCTGATTGTGGCGCTCACCTGCACGGCGCCAAACACGCATACGACCATCATTGGCACCAAGGCAGAAGCGACTCTCATCGCTGAAGACGACACGTCTCCATTCGTCCCTCCATTCACGCCTGTCGCGACACCACTGGAGGCGGGCTGCACGATGTTGGGGCGTGAGCGGAAGACGGCCTAACGGTGTGCGGGACCGTAGCCCAGCTTCATGGAGACGGTTGCGAATGGTCCTCGCCGATACCCCAGGAGCAACAGTGTCCCTAATTTGCTGGGAAGTGGCGGTGCGGTCCCCTACCGCACTGCGTAGGATCCTACGGTCTTGGCGTGCATCCGTGCGTCGCTGCGGTCCGGTCCCATGTCGACGGGCACGTGCACCTTCCGCCGACCACTGGTGACAACATCGATGTACTGTGGAGACCTCACGCCCCACGTGTTGAGCAATTCGGCGGTACGTCCACCCGGCCTCCCGCATGCCCACTATACGCCCTCGCTCAAAGACCGTCAACTGCACATACGGTTCACGTCCACGCTGTCGCGGCATGCTACCAGTGTTAAAGACTGCGATGGAGCTCCGTATGCCACGGCAAACTGGCTGACACTGACGGCGGCGGTGCACAAATGCTGCGCAGCTAGCGTCATTCGACGGCCAACACCGCGGTTCCTGGTGTGTCCGCTGTGCCGTGCGTGTTATCATTGCTTGTACAGCCCTCTCGCAGTGTCCGGAGCATGTATGGTGGGTCTGACACACCGGTGTCAATGTGTTCTTTTTTCCATTTCCAGGAGTGTATATGTTTTATATTATGCTGTGCTGTGACAACGTGTGGGCGATGTATGTCCTCAGACACAGAGTAAATAATATAATTTCGTAGGCTTCCGGGGCCAGAGTCAGTCGACATAAAAGTAGTCTGAGTATAGTACCGCGTCAGTCGACATAGAAGTTTTCTGGGTATGGTACCGTCATATTGCATAAAACTACTGCTGGAGAAGTTTTATACAACATGACGAGGTACCATACCCAGAAAATTTTTATGTTGTAGAGTAAATAATGTTTGTGATAATGAAGACACTAATTACAACTCTTTGAGGTTGTTTTAAAATCCGCTTTACGCAAACACTAAAAAGTATATAAATTGTAGAATCATCATACTCAGGTTTGAAGCTAATCTTGATGTTTTTACGTGTTTGCAGTTTCAAATAATAAATAGTGTCTGCATAATGCAAATTTCTAAGCAATCCAAATTTTAAATTGCAAACACAGAAATAGCCAAGAGATGTTCCAAACCTGAGTTATACAATATGACGTGGTTCCATACCCAGAAAATGTTTATGTCGTAGAGTAAATAATGTTTGTGATAATGAAGACTCTAATTACAATTTTTTGAGGTTGTTCTAAAATCCGTCTTACGCAAACACTAAAAAGTACATAAATTGTAGAATCGTCTTACTCAGGTTTAAAGCAAATCTTGACGTTTTTACGTGTTTGCAATTTAACATAATAAATAGTGTCTGCATAAGATCAATTTCAAAACTACCCAAATTTTAAATTGCAAACACGGAAAAAGCCAAGAGAAGTTTCAAACCTGAGTAAGATGATTCTACAATTTGTGTACTTAACTTTTGTCATAGAAGTAGAGTCATACAGTGTTGGAGGTGAACACCTGAATAGATTAAAATAAATGTGAAACTATCCCAGCAAGCCTGCTTCATTGTACTGAGTTTTTTCTATCACTTTCTGTTGACTAGCACTTGTTAAACCAAACAAACGAACAAATGTTCCTGTCTCTTGTTTCTTTCTCTGCTTGTAAACCAGTTTCAATAGGTAGTGGTTAGAGAGAGGGTTCAGTAGGTCAGATATTTTGACAGCTTCCCCTAAAAATGCCCGTAATTTAATGTTTAATTATTTATTGTTTGCTTATTATTTTCATTCGCGTATAAAAGATTTAATTGTAACAGCAGTTTCCTTTGTAGACAGTGAGCTGTTCTATAGTCCTAAATGTAGAACTGGACGTGTTCTGAGACAATACAAACTTTAGAGGGGGTTCAAATGAAGGAAGTACTACAAAGAATGGAAGAACTTGGACGGAAGAAGAAAAGTAGCAGCGTATCCACCGTTTGAAGTAGTACTGGAAACAGAGGAGAATACCGACAAAGATGACATAAGGCAGTTGTCGCGTATCTCAGGTGGTCAAATCGTCAATAAAAAAAGGAAGTAATGCAGTCTTTTAAACCTACTGAATTACCTACCTTGTTAAGATCACGGACGGATTTTCACAATAAACTCAAGATTTACATTAGTAAGAAGAAGATGGGTGAAGTATCTGCCCACGAAAAACTGCGATCCTAGGTTCGAGTCCCGGTCCGGCAAGCAGTTTTACTCTGCCTGCTTTCAGTGTTTTGTTTGTTATAAAATAACATTTGCATTTGCGTGCCGCGATTTTACTTCAGATGTTTTTACTCAACACGTTTCAGGAAGTAATGTCTATTATCAAACGCGTTTCTGGTGTATATTGCGATTTTAGGCGTGATACTTGCAAAATGTGAGTTGCTGCATTATTGTGCTGACTTTAATGTAACACTAACAACTGAAGTTTCGTAATTACTGATGTATATACCTCTGTGAATAATGATGTATGTGAAAGTAACTTTTACTTGGGGATTTCTCTTCATCTTCTTATGCGGAAATGCTATATATATTATACATCACTTACATAGCTGACAGTACACAATACACCAACAAACAGTAAAAACTGCAAGTTATTCGTTTATTCAGCTCCTGTAGGAGGCCATGCTCATTTGACTAATGCATGTGATGTGTTCGCCTCTGCCCTTTGTTTGTGGATGCTAAAGGGGAAACTCTATGCCGTGCAAATAATATTGCCAACACTCACCGAGTCTCGCTTCACAGTGGCGGGATATTAGAGCTACTGTTTGCCAAGCAAGAGTATGAGAAGGGGGCGAGGGGGGGGGGGAGGAGGCGTGTACTTCCTAGGAACGCTAATAGCAGAAAATGGCTCATCAGGTAACAGCTGTTATTCAACGATGCGCCGGTGATAAGAAAGTTCTCGGAAGTGCCTCCAGAGACATATAATGTCGGTATCGGTGTAGCTGACCAAACAGTCAATATTTACTGGAAGATATCTAGAGAAACCCAGGGAAACAGAAGACGTATCAACGCATCGGGACTTAAGACAACTTCATGTGAAGCATTCGTTTGAAGGAGGGTGTTCATACCTCCATGATATTGGACTATACTCAGCAGTACTTCGTGGCCTTACAGAAATGTGAGGAAGATAGAGAAAACAAGAAAATATAAGAAACTAAGTGATAACTACAATATAACGAAAAGACAAATTGCTACTTACCACAAAGATGACACATTAAGTTGCAGACAGACATAGCTAAAAGACACTTCCACATAAACCTTAGACCAAAGCCTTCGTCAGAAACGGAAACGCACACACATTCACTCAGCAAGCAAGCACACCTCACGCACACATGACCGCTATCTCCGGCAGCTCGCATAGAACTAAGTAATAAAGATTATGGAGCTCAAAACGCACGGGTATTGACGCATTGTGGGAGATTAATTAAATAAAGTAAAGTTAGCATCAAGCTGAAGGGTGGGTTGAACCCCACAGAGTTTTTCTGTCCATGATCGTATTGTAGGTGCTATGCCTTTGCCTTCCTCCGTCCAATTAACTGACTTACCCAGCGAGTTCAGGGGACTCACAATTTATCGTGGATTCCATATCAGGGTGGAATTTTGTATTTTTCACATATGTAAACCATTGACATGGGTGAAATACACTACTGGCCATTACACCAAGAATAAATGCAGATGATAAACGGGTATTCATTGGACAAATGTATTATACTAGAACTGATATGTGATTACATTTTCACGCAATTTGGGTACATTTATCCTGAGAAATCAGTACCCAGAACAACCACCTCTGGCCGTAATAACGGTCTTGATACGCCTGGACATTGAGTGAAACAGAGCTTGGATGGCGTGTACAGGTAAAGCTGTTCATGCAGCTTCAAGACGATACTACAGTATTGTGACGAGCCAGTTGCTCGGCCATCATTGACCAGACGCCTTCAGTTGGTGAGAGAGATGGAGAATGTACTGGCCAGGGCAGCAGTCGAACATTTTCTGTTTCCAAAGGTCCGTACAGAAACTGCAACATGCGGTCGTGCATTATCCTGCTGAAATGTAGGGTTTCGCAGGGATCGAATGAAGGGTAGAGCCACGGGTCGTAACACATCTGAAATGTAACGTCCACTGTTCAAAGTGCCGTCAATGCGAACAAGAAGCGAACGAGATGTGTTACAAATGGCACCCATACCATAACGCCCGGTAATACGCCACTATCGCGATAACGAATACACGCTTCCAATGTGCGTTTACCGCGATGTCGCCAAACACGGATGCGACCATCAAGACGCTGTAAACAGAATCTAGATTCATCCGAAAAAAATGACGTTTTGCCATTCGTGCACCCAGGTTCGTCGTTGAATACACCATCGCAGGCGCTTCAGTCTGTGATGCAGCGTTAAGGATAACCGCAGCCATGGTCTCCGAGCTGATAGTCCATGCTGCTGCAAACGTCGTCGAACTGTTCGTGCAAATCGCTGGCGCCTTTCAAACGTCCCCATTCTTCGATTCAGGGATCGAGACGTGGCTGCACGATGCGTTACAACCATGCGGATAAGATGCATGTCATCTCGACTGCTAGTGATACGAGGTCTCGGGATTGAGCACGGCGTTCCGTATTATCATCCTGTACACACCGATTCCAGATTCTGCTAATAGTCATTGGATCTCGACCAACGCCAGCAGCAATGTCGCGATACAATAAACCCAATCGCGATAGGCTACAATCCGATCGGAAACGTAGTGGTACGTATTTCTCCTCGTTACACGAGGCATCACAACATCGTCTCACCAGGCAACGCCGGTCAACTGCTGTTTGTGTATGAGAAAGCGGTTGGAAACTTTCCTCGTGTCAGCACGTTGTAGGTGTCGCCACCGGCTCCAACCTTGTGTGAATGCTCTGAAAAGCTAATCATTTGCATATCACGGTATCATCTTCCTGTCGGTTAAATTTCGCGTCTGTAGCGCGTCATCTTCGTGGTTTAGCAATTTTAATGGCTAGTAGTGTATATGTGATGTCTCAAAGATCCTACGACCGGCCGAGTATTGCTGGTCTGTCGCTTACAAGCTGCAAAAGTGAACCACCAAAGTCACAATGACTTATGTTAAGATATAATGCAGTCGATTTCGCGATCATAAGAATAAATCTTCAGACATATGTCGAGGACTTCCTGACATATCGAGAACCAACTAATTAGAGCCCGCATCTCGTGGTCGTGCGGTAGCGTTCTCGCTTCCCACGCCCGGGTTCCCGGGTTCGATTCCTGGCGGGGTCAGGGATTTTCTCTGCCTCGTGATGGCTAGGTGTTGTGTGATGTCCTTAGGTTAGTTAGGTTTAAGTAGTTCTAAGTTCTAGGGTACTGATGACCGTAGATGTTAAGTCCCATAGTGCTCGGAGCCATTTTTTGAACTAATTAGAAACTCTCGCAATAAATCAGGAAAGATGAAAGCATCCAGTAATTGTGCAGTAGAGACTGGCACCTACCAGAAATATCTGTAGTTTCCGTAATTAGTGACCACCTCAGTCCCCCGTCGGACAGATATTAAGTACGGTGACAAATGCTTGCGTAAGATGCCGTCCATACTTTGGAAGTTATGGACGCAGGCTGTGGCAGCCTGGTAGTTCAGTACTCGGGATAATATCCACAACACCGCGTATTTATTCACACGGTGTTAGCTGAACTGTCGTTTTTAGGAAACATCTCTCATCCGCTTAGTTCATTTTGAAACTGAGTTACCCACTGCAATAAGGCACGCAGTATGATACCATTTTCATACTGCTCAATTGCTTTTTAATTTTAGCCGTATTTCGCAGCTTCAAACATGACTATATTCAGTACACTGGTGGAATGAATTAAAAAACTCTTTCAGTCACAATTTTTCGTGTTTTATTAAGTACACGATGTATTTCGGACCCTGTGGGTTCATCATTAGGTGTAATTTGTCTTAATACATGCTTTATTTCTTATCCTGACTGATGTGAAATGTTTATTCCTGTCACGAAAATGTTTAACATTGGGTTATGAATTACGTAAGTCCAACGCGGAAAATAAAGTGACACATTGTATGAAGACCGAAGCTTTCAAGTTCATTACGCGTAACATCAGTCGTCGCGCGGTGTGGCCGTGCGGTTTGAGGCGTCATATAACGGACTGCGCTGCTCCTCCCGCCGGAGGTTCGAGTCCTCCCTCGGGCATGGGTGTGTGTGTGTGTTGTTCTTAGCGTAAGTTAGCTTAAGTAGTGTGTAAGTATAAGGACTGATGACCTAAGCAATTTGGTCCCTTAAGAATTCACATACATTTGAACATTTGTAACTCCAGACTGGCCCTGGTGAAGGCGGGGGTTCGCTTTACTCACCGTGAACTGGAAGCCTTTCAAGTCAGCTGTTTTATTTGCACACGGAGATTGCAACCAATCTTCCTTCCTCTCCCAGGAATGGGTAAACAGCGTAACCTGGGCAAAATAGCACTGGTTCCATAAGGAATTTAGTTCAAGGCAGTCATCGAAGTTAAGCTCCGTGTCAGGAACGTCACCGCAAGAAGTTGCTTTTCGATGCTTCGCGGTCAATGTCACGGATAAGGTACGAGATTTCCGCCTCGGAAGAGTAATATTTCCTCCGTGGTAACGGCCGCATTACGCAGGTTACGAGAAGATACTCACTCGGCAGTCCCCCCAGTGCATAAATGAAATGCCATTGTACTGATGCCATGTGATATCTATGGCCAGAAGATAATAGATTATTGAGTGAACCTACGTAGGTCTAACAGAAGAGTGATGAAGGCCTACGGCGAGAAAAGAAAGAAAAAGTCAGCTTTATTAAATTCTCCTTCACATTGGCCAGAATTTGCGAAAAGGTTAAGATCTCACAGCTGTGTTCCTCCAAGGTTATACGGTCATCCAAAAACTTCACAAAAAAACCTAACATTACGTCCTATTGTGAGCAATACGGGCGCACCGATGTATGACTGAGCTAAACATCTTGCTTCGTTACTGAGATATTCTGTCGCAACTCTGCTGACTTTATTATTAGACTGAGGTCACTAGGACCAAATCAGTCATACTTACTATTAAATTTCGATCTCGTCTCACTTCCTCTAGGATAGCTCTCGGGCATACGTCGTCACTCATCGGCAATAAATTCGAGATAGTTAAGTTATTCTTAGAATGGAAACGTGTTGCCAGTCTGGTTTGACTAGTTCCATTTTATTTTTGTCAGCAACGAGTACAAATAATGTAACGATGGCTATTTTATAAATCTTGGTGGATTACTCTCTTGTCAGCCAGAGCGTGGATCAGTTTTTCGTTCTTGTTGTCGTTACATAAAGGTTTCTCACTGTATTACCTGTTATGCAAATGCACGTAATGGAAGACTGATGTAATTTTAGTTACGGAAATGCCCCCTCCTCTTGTTTATCTACGCCTCTCAAGGTTATGGGTTACGTACTGGCTCGCCCTTCATGATGGTTTTAACGTCAATATTGTCTTGGTTTGGTTGTTTTTTTAATACGAATGCGTGTTTTTTGCGTGATGTTCGCTACTGATACTCTGCAATACATGTTCCACCTGTATTCACCATACGACTGATCTGAAGAAGATTGTTATACACAACGAAACTAGTCATCACGTTTTAATTGTAAAATGTAAATTGTGGTCTAGGAAGTTTCTTGTATAAATATCTTAAAAATTTTAATAAAGTAATTTAAAAATCGGTATACCGGCGCTATTTCATCATGCTCTTTCCTTAGCCCATTTTCTTCTCAACAGAAAATATTTTGAGCAATTTGACGGCGTTGCCACGGGTAGTCCTCTAACCTCTCTTGTTTTTATGAGAGACTTTTAAGAGAGGACACTCGATTCAGTCGATCGTGAACCAAACGTCTTCTGGCGAGATGTAAACGATACTTTCGTAATGTGGCCATGCGGTCAAGAACACCTGTCACGGTTTTTACAGGATCTGAATTTAATCCAAAACAGTACCGAATCTACGAAGGAAGTGGGAAAAGGCGCTATCTATTGCTGTTTTAGTTAGTCGTTTGGTGGAGGGGCCATTGGGGCATATCTTTTGCCGTAAGCCCATACTTAAAGACCGATATTTGTAGGCTCCTAGATGCCATCCTACACAAACCACGGGCATCCTTCGAACGCTGTTGCACCAAGAACTTAATGTGTCTCATCCATAATGAAACACAACGACGGAAAAAATCACACCGCCGTAGACTAATGTAAGCAAGAGACACGCCATTGCAAACGTGAAATGCTGGTACATTAATAACCGGTATAACCAAAGAATGTTGAATGCAATCAAAATGACGCACAGGTATCGGATGTCAGTTTGTGAGACTCAGTTCCAAGCCTGTTGAGCTTGGTCGGTCAATACGCAGACCTTTATTTGCAGTCTGTGTATGAGGCTGGAGTTGTCGTCCAATGATGTCCAATATGTACTCAATTGGAGACAGATCTGATGGTCGAGGGGGCCAAAGCAACATGTCGACAGTCTGTACAGCACGTGGGGTACAATAGCGATATGTAGACGAGCGTTATCCTGTTGGAAACACCCCCTCGAATGCTGATCATGAATTACAGCACAACAGGCTGAATCACCAGATGCTCCTGCTGTCGTACGAAGTCACACACTAGACAACAGTTCCAGGCGTAGGTTAGTTGCGTCTAGTACGCTGAGAGGTTGGTTGCAGGCCACCGACTGCCCTTCTACTAACCAACTCATGGGCGTCACTGGAACGTAGGCAGAACCGGCTTTCATCAGAAAACACAACAGACCTCTACCCTGCCCTCTAATTAGCTCTCGATTGACACTACTGCAGTCGCAAATGGCCGTGGTTTGGGGTTCAAATGGTTGAAATGGCTCTGAGCACTATGGGACTTAACATATATGGTCATCAGTCCCCTAGAACTTAGAACTACTTGAACCTAACTAACCTAAGGACATCACACAACACCCAGCCATCACGAGGCAGAGAAAATCCCTGATCCCGCCGGGAATCGAACCCGAGAACCCGGGAGTGGGAAGCGAGAACGCTACCGCACGACCACGAGATGCGGGGTGGTTTGGGGTCAGTGGAACGCTCGCTAAAGGGCGTCTCGCTCGGAGGTGTCGAAGTCACCGACTGTGAACAGTTCGTTGCTTCAGTGTGATGCCAACAGCTGCCCAGATTGCTGCTGCAGATGCAGTTCCATGCGTCAGAGCAATACTCCAAACATCATGGTCGTCCCTCTCGGTTCTAGGCGCTTCAGTCCGGAACCGCGCGACCGCTACAGTTGCAGGTTCGAATCCTGCCTCGGGTATGAATGTATGTGATGCCCTTAGGTTAGTTAGGTTTAAGTAGTTCTAAGTTCTAGGGGATTGATGACCTCAGATGTTAAGTCCCATAGTGCTCAGAGCCATTTGAACCATTTTCTTCCCTCTCGGTAGTACCACGTGGCCGTCCGGAACCCGGTCTTCTTGTGAGTGTACATTCTCGTGACCACCGCTGCCAGCAGTCATGTACAATGACTACATTCCTGCTAAGTCCTTGCGCAATGTCGCAGACGGAACAGCCATCTTGTCGTAGCCCCACTACACGACATCGTTCAAACTCAGTTAAATTTTGATGTGGTGTCTTTGTCACCTTAAAGGCATTCTTGACTATCATCGGCTCACCACGTCCAATCTCAATGGTAACTAACGCTCACTGCCGATACAACATATACTTAAAGCAAAATGGATTGCCCTCCTCATATAGGCGCTAGTAGGGCCACTGTTATGCTACTGGAGTGAAATTTGGATAGACATGATATTTCAGATGTACAAACACTCCTATGGACGACATAGGAGCCTGAAGATGGCATTAATGTGATGTCGAAACTTCTCAAAATATACGGCTGTTTGGCGACTTTCCTTGGTAAATATTTGACTGGCTGCTGTTCCGTATCCACGCTGAATCAACAGAGAATTTTCGCTTATGTGGCACAATTCCTTCTGGGTGTTGCATTTTTATCCGTCAATGTATTATAGCCGTGTAATCTTGCGGCCACATGCAAAAACATGTGTATTTCTCGGTTCGGTAAACGATAATCTGCGATTGCGAAGGACCAGAGTTTACAGAATACCATGCCAGTGTGGGAAAGCCTACAATGGTCAGATCACACGCACAGTACGTGAAAGGTGCATTGAACATGGCCGCCACACTCGCCTTTAATAGCCCAAGAAAACAGCCATAACTGAGAACCGTATCTCCACAGGACACTATGGAGTATTCTGCCACGGAACTTTTGGTCCTGAAGACATACTTTTGAGTTTCAGTTATTAAGTAATTTTTGGGAATATGTTTGGTGGAAGATTAATCGTGATAGTGGCTTTCAACTAGATAATTCTCTTTAATTTTTAAATTTGTGGTAAGATCTAATGGGACGAAACTGCTTAGGTTATCGGTCCCTAAGCTTACACACTACCTAAACTAATTTACGCTACAGACAGCACATACATCCATGCCCGAGAGAGGACTCGAACCACCGGGGGGGAAAGTCACGCAGACCCGGTGACAAGGCGCCCATACCGCGCGGTTACCCCACGACGCAATGAGATAAAACGTATGGCCCTGTGATTTCTTTAATATCTTCAGAAAGAACGCATTTGTGACTAAGGACACATCTAGCGACAATTTATTTCATTATGTTCATATCTTAATTTAACTTGGGAGGCCCGCATATCGTCCGAAGGCGTGCCTCAGAGGGAGGCAATATTCAAATAAGGCGCTTAACTTGATAGAGGACGCTCGTGTGGCGATAATCTGTGCGCATTCGTATGAATACCAGGTCTTACGCGCATACGCGCGAGCGCCAGATTTCGGCAAGATGTCGACGTTATCCGGCTACAATCCCCGAAACTTCATGCAATACTCATTATGCCGGAAAAAACTGAAGAATCACATCAGTAGTACATTGTTTGATCGAAGGTTAAGCACAGACTGAGGTTGGTCATGCTTTCGAAGTATCCAGACAGCTGATGTCAACCGAGCGAGGTGGCGCAATGGTTAGCGCACGGGACTCGCATTCAGAAGGAGGACGGTTCAGTCCCGCGTCCGGCCATCTTGATTTAGGTTTTCCGTGCTTTCCCTAAAATCGCCCCAGGCAAATGCCGGGATGGTTCCTTCGAAAGGGCAAGGCCGTCTTCCTTCCCCAACCTTCCCTAATCCGACGAGACCGATGTCCTCGCTGTTTGCTCTCTTCCCCCAAACAACCCAGCTGATGTCTGTTTGGAACAAAAATCATAGCATCGGTGACCATACTAGCAACAAACCACACACAAGGCAGACCATGACTAAGTACCATCAAAGTGGACGGAATTATTAGAAGACAATATGTAGCATATCCTCAGAAGACAATACGGTAAATTACTGACGATCTGAACAAACTTTACGGATTGGGACGATCTGAACAAACGTCACAGATTTGAAGTTCACGTTTCTACAGTGAAGCGCCAACTTCGAGCTTAAGGCTTCACACGCCTCTGTCCTCGTAAAAGTAACTTCCATGAATTCGACACATACGAAGGAAAGAACTGCCTAAAAAAACCAGTGCAAGTGGACGCAAAAGATTCGTCCCTGGTGTTCTCTAGCACGAAAGTAAATTCAATTTGATGTCCTCCGCCGAGATTCCGTACGTTTGTCATCCTTCAGGTGAAATATGGAATCCACGATGCCAAGTCTGAACCGTGAAGAATGGAGAGAGAAAAAAAGAAAGATATGAGGAGTAGCTCCTTCAGTACACATAGTGGCTATCATGAAAGGTCTTAAGCGTAAGAAAATTTTAGAAACCATTTCACGAAATTGGATTAAAAAAGAAAAAACAAAAAAACAACGATTCAAACCGTCGTTCAATGTGTGTCCAAAAATACATTAAGAAGAAAAAATTAAGATGGAGGAGTCAAAGTTCGGATTTAAATAAGACTTAGCGTACATTGTAGGTACTTGGCAGATCTATTAGACGAAGTGAGTACCAAAATAAAGCAGATTGCTATGAAATTCTACAGTCCGAATGCAGAAAGATACGTCTGGATACAGAATTAAGGCTATTTTAATGTATTGTAAGTAGACTGTTTAGGTTTTTATGTTGGTAATGCCACGTAGCGCTCTGTATGAAAATCGCTGACTGCCCTGTGTGCAGTGTGTGACTGGTTGGACTCATTGTTGGATTATTCGCTAGTGTAGCGTTGCGCAGTTGGATGTGAACAGCCAGCAGTGGTGGATGTGGGGAGAGAGATACCAGAGTTTCGAGAGGGCGATCTGGACGTGTGTCTGTCAGAAAAAGGAAATTTGTAAGACTGGATGTCATGAACTTATCTATATTATGACTTTTGAACACTATTAAGGTAAATACATTGTTTGTTCTCTGTCAAAATCCTCCATTTGCTAACTATGCCTCTATCCGTAGTTAGGGCGTTCAGTAGTAAGAATCTTTTATTTAGCTGGCAGTACTGGCGCTCGCTGTACTGCAGTAGTTCGAGTAACGAAGATTTTTGTGAGGTGAGTGATTGACGAAAGATAAAGGTTATTGTTAGTCAGGGCCATTCTTTTGTAGGGATTATTGAAAGTCAGATTGTGTTGCGCTAAAAATATTGTGTGTCAGTTTGGTGATAGACAGTTCTGTCTTTACTTATTCTGATTGAGTACGTTCAGTTTGACTCAGCTGTTTGGAAATCAAATAACGTAAGAGTTTATCCAGCACTGTCATTCTTTACATACAAAGCGGAAGTTTCAATATACCTGCAAGATGTGCTGTTGTAATGTTAGCAAAGGGTAATGCAGGAAAAAACAACGTTACGGAAGGTGTCTCTATCTTGAATCTTTACACTGTATTGAAAGTCAATTCATTGTCAAACACACACGAGATGTGAATTTCTCAATTTCGTTTTCTAACACAAGCTATATACACTCCTGGAAATGGAAAAAAGAACACATTGACACCGGTGTGTCAGACCCACCATACTTGCTCCGGACACTGCGAGAGGGCTGTACAAGCAGTGATCACACGCACGGCACAGCGGACACACCAGGAACCGCGGTGTTGGCCGTCGAATGGCGCTAGCTGCGCAGCATTTGTGCACCGCCGCCGTCAGTGTCAGCCAGTTTGCCGTGGCATACGGAGCTCCATCGCAGTCTTTAACACTGGTAGCATGCCGCGAAAGCGTGGACGTGAACCGTATGTGCAGTTGACGGACTTTGAGCGAGGGCGTATAGTGGGTATGCGGGAGGCCGGGTGGACGTACCGCCGAATTGCTCAACACGGGGGGCGTGAGGTCTCCACAGTACATCGATGTTGTCGCCAGTGGTCGGCGGAAGGTACACGTGCCCGTCGACCTGGGACCGGACCGCAGCGACGCACGGATGCACGCCAAGACCGTAGGATCCTACGCAGTGCCGTAGGGGACCGCACCGCCACTTCCCAGCAAATTAGGGACACTGTTGCTCCTGGGATATCGGTGAGGACCATTCGCAACCGTCTCCATGAAGCTGGGCTACGGTCCCGCACACCGTTAGGCCGTCTTCCGCTCACGCCCCAACATCGTGCAGCCCGCCTCCAGTGGTGTCGCGACAGGCGTGAATGGAGGGACGAATGGAGACGTGTCGTCTTCAGCGATGAGAGTCACTTCTGCCTTGGTGCCAATGATGGTCGCATGCGTGTTTGGCGCCGTGCAGGTGAGCGCCACAATCAGGACTGCTTACGACCGAGGCACACAGGGCTAACACCCGGCATCATGGTGTGGGGAGCGATCTCCTACACTGGCCGTACACCTCTGGTGATCGTCGAGGGGACACTGAATAGTGCACGCTTCATCCAAACCGTCATCGAAACCATCGTTCTACCATTCCTAGACCGGCAAGGGAACTTGCTGTTCCAACAGGACAATGCACGTCCGCATGTATCCCGTGCCACCCAACGTGCTCTAGAAGGTGTAAGTCAACTACCCTGGCCAGCAAGATCTCCGGATCTGTCCCCCATTGAGCATGTTTGGGACTGGATGAAGCGTCGTCTCACGCGGTCTGCACGTCCAGCACGAACGCTGGTCCAACTGAGGCGCCAGGTGGAAATGGCATGGCAAGCCGTTCCACAGGACTACATCCAGCATCACTACGATCGTCTCCATGGGAGAATAGCAGCCTGCATTGCTGCGAAAGGTGGATATACACTGTACTAGTGCCGACATTGTTCATGCTCTGTTGCCTGTGTCTATGTGCCTGTGGTTCTGTCAGTGTGATCATGTGATGTATCTGACCCCAGGAATGTGTCAATAAAGTTTCCCCTTCCTGGGACAATGAATTCACGGTGTTCTTATTTCAATTTCCAGGAGTGTATTTTCTAGAATAATTGATTTCTTGTTAGAGTATAACTTTTATTGTTTGTTTTCTGTACATTATGTACTCAAAAGTATCTCTACACCAAATTAGTGGACAGTAATATAGTGTCAGTTCACTCTTCACCTTTGTAGTGATTTGAACCCTGCTGCGGACACTTTCAACGAAGGTCCGAATGCCTTTGGAGGAATAGCAGCCTGTTCTTTCTCAAAAGCCGAGACCAGAGAAGGTAGCGATACTGGAAGCTGGGGTCTGGGGCGAAGTCGCCGTTCTAAATCATTCCAAACGTGTTCCATTAGTTTCAGGTCGGGACTCTGGGCAGCCCAGTCCATCTCACGAATGCTTTTGTCCACAAACCATTACTCACTAATGCTGCTTTATGACAGAGTGCATTACTATGCTGATAGAAACAGTCATGGTCTCCGAACTGTTGCTCTCCTCTACGCAGTTCATAATACTGTAAAACGTGTTACCACCCATCCTCACTTACTGTTATCCTGAACGCAACAAGGGGACCACACCCTAACCACGAAACCACTCAGTACAGTAACACCACGGCCTCTGTACTTCGCTGTTGGCACTACACATGACAACAGGTAATGTACTCCAAGCAATCGCCGAACCCAAACCCTTTCATTAGATTGCCACAGCGTATACAGTGATTCATCACTCCCAGTCATCCACTGTCCACCTCATTGTTCATACCACGCCAAGTGTCACGTAGTACCGACTACTCAAATGTGTGTCGCATAAGCAGCTGCTCAACCATTATACCCAATTCTTTTTAACTACCTATGTTAGCTGCACTGTTGGTAGAATACTTCCAAAATCTCGAATGATTTCATCCGCTTATTTCATGCGATTTTTACAACAACCCTTTTGAATGCTCAGCTGCCCTTATTCGCCAGTACATGACGCCTGCTTGATCTTTGTTTAGTTGTGATGGTTACTTTGCGGTTCCGCTCCACAATTACATCATCAACTTAGGCAGTGTTAGATGCGCTGAAATGCCCTTGATGCATTTGGTACTCAGGTGACATCCAGTGTCTAGTCGACGTTCAAAGTTACTGAGCTCTCCTGACCTATCCTTCCTGCTGTCCCTGCTTCTCTGCTGACAACACAATACTCCCTGCCACGTTTTGTACTGGCTGGTCCTCGTCTAGTGATGTCTATCTCTGATGAGATAGTGTGCGAATAACAGGTTGCTGCTTACCTCCAACAAAATGGCTGACGAAACAGTCGCTCTCAAAACACTTTCGATCAGCACCATACAGGGTGGTCCATTGACCGTGACCGGTCCAAATATCTCACGAAATAAGCGTCAAACGAAAAAACTACAAAGAACGAAACTTCTCTAGCTTGAAGGGGGAAACCAGATGTCGCTATGGTTGGCCCGCTAGATGGAGCTGCCATAGGTCAAACGGATGTCAACTGCGTTTTTTTTTCTAAATAGGAACCCCCATTTGTATTACATATTCGTGTAGTACGTAAGGAAATATGAATGTTTTAGTAGGATCACTTTTTTTGGCTTTGTGATAGATGGCGCTCTAATAGTCACAAACGTGTAAGTATGTGGTATCACGTAACATTCCTCCAGTGCGGACGGCATTTTCTTCGTGATGTATTTCCCGTGTTAAAATGGACCGTTTACAATTGCGGAAAAGGTCGATATCATGTCGATGTATGGCTATTGTGATCAAAATGCCTAACGGGAGTGTGCTATGCATGCTGCTCGGTATCCTGGACGACATCATTCAAGTGTCCAGACCGTTTGCTGGATAGTTACGTTATTTAAGGAAACAGGAAGTGTTCAGCCACATGTGAAACGTCAACCACGACCTGCAACAATTGGTGATGCCCATGTAGGTGTTTTAGCTGGTGTCGCGGCTAATCCGCACATCAGTAGCAGACAAATTGCGCGAGAATCGGGAATCTCAAAAACGTCGGTGTTGCTACATCAACATCGATTGCACCCGTACCATATTTCTATACACCAGGAATTGCACGGTGATGACTTTGAACGTCGTGTATAGTTCTGCCACTGGGCACAAGAGAAATTACGGGACGATGACAGATTTTTTGCACGCGTTCTGTTTAGCGACGAAGCGTCATTCACCAACGGCGGTAACGTAAACCGTCATAATATGCACTATTGGGCAACGGAAAATCCACGATGGCTGCGACAAATGGAACATCAGCGACCTTGGCGGTTAATGTATGGTGCGGCATTATGGCAGGAAGCACAAGCGGCCCCCTCCTATATAATGTTCTACGGATGTTACTACAAGACAGAATGGCGATGTACTTCCAACATGATGCATGTCCGGCACACAGCTCGCGTGCGGTTGAAACGATATTGAATAGCATATTTCATGACAGGTGGATCGGTCGTCGAAGCACCATACCACGGCCCGCACGGTAACCGGATCTGATGTCCCCAGATTTCTTTCTGTGGGGAAAGTTGAAGGATATTTGCTACCGTGATCCACCGACAACGCCTGACAACATGCGTCAGCGCATTGTCAATGCATGTGCGAACATTACGGAAGGCGAACAATTCGCTCTTGAGAGAACTGTCATTACACTTATTGCCAAATACATTGAGGTTGACGGACATCGCCCGCATCTCGTGGTCGTGCCGTAGCGTTCTCGCTTCCCACGCCCGGGTTCCCGGGTTCGATTCCCGGCGGGGTCAGGGATTTTCTCTGCCTCGTGATGGCTGGGTGTTGTGTGATGTCCTTATGTTAGTTAGGTTTAAGAAGTTCTAAGTTCTAGGGAACTGATTACCATAGATGTTAAGTCCCATAGTGCTCAGACCCATTTGAACCATTTTGTTGACGGACATCATTTTGAACATTTACTGCATTAATGTGGTATTTACAGGTAATCACGCTGTAACAGCATGTGTTCTCAGAAATGATAAGTTCACGAAGGTACATGTATCACATCGGAACCACCGAAATAAAATATTCAAACGTACCTATGTTCTGTATTTTAATTTAAAAAACCTACCTGTTACCAACTGTTCGTCTAAAATTGTGAGCCATATGTTTGTGACTATTACAGCGCCATCTATTACAAAGCGAAAAAAGTGGTCCCTCTAAAACATTAATATTTCTTTGGGCAATACACGAATATGTAATAAAAAATGGGGGTTCCTATTTAAAAAACGCAGTTGAAATCCGTTTGAGGTATGGAAGCGTCATCTAGTGGGCCAACCATAGCGCCATTTGGTTTCCCCCTTCAAGCTAGACAAGTTTCGTTTTTTGTAATTTTTTCGTTTGACGCTTATTCCGTGAGATATTTGGCCCGGTCACGATCAATGGACCACCCTGTATAGTGTGCCGCACCACTACGCGTGTTATTGTTCAATTCGAAAAACCGTTATTTGTATATTTGTGATACAGTTTCGCCACGGAAGAGTTGAACCATTGCCGTGTGTCGTTCGGCACTGAGATAACGAGACCGGACAGTCACCTCTCGCATCAGTGACAATTATTTCACCGTAGTTCTTAGGCTTCGGTCGGGTTTTAACATTCACGACCTACACACACCGCACAGTGAAGTAACTATTCTTGAACGACTCACATTTTCTACGCTGGATTAGCAGTACCACCGTTTTTCACTGTCAAAAACCAGAAACGTATCTGCAGACGACTTGTTCCACACTGATTTATGCACTAAGCCAGCTCACGACGGGCGACTCAGTACTGACGTCAAACGCAGCAGGCAGTTATGATAATGCCACTCAACTGTATAATGTTGTTAACTACATTCTGCTGCGTGCTTGCACTTGTTTTGTATCGGAAATCCTTCTTAAAGGTGAGCTGCCACGGCAGTAGAATGAGATAACTTCTTGGCCGCCGGCGATATAACTCATTCGGCAGAGTAGGCTCGGGCTAAAAACAGACGTTCCTTTGGCCGCAACGCAGGTATTTTGTTTATCGGGCCTAGATTTCGCTTTCAGGTACAGGTGAAGCGTCTATAAATAGTCAGCGAACTACTAAATCGAGGCGGTGCCGCTTAATTATAACGCGTCAGCGTGGCCGCGCGCAGGGGAAGAGAAAGACGCTGCGGACGCGGGCAAGGGGAGCAGCGACCGGTATTAAGAGCTCGCCGCGGCGGTGCTCGGGCAAGTAAACAAGGCGAGGTGACGGCACCATTGTTCGCCGTATTTGGCCCTGTTTCGGCGCTAGCAAATAGCCCAGCCGCTCCGCCCTCATTAGCACTCGCTGGCAGCAGGCCGCCTTGTTCGGAACACTCGTGTGCGGAGATGGTGTGCCTGTTCCTATTAGGCTGCCACGCTGCCTGGATCGCAGACAAGACACCAAACGCTCTCTTCGGTGAACGTATAGCGCGGCGAAAACAGAAGTTTACTGTTTTCTGGTTTCTGCGAAGTCGTGAAAGAATGTCACCGCTGATGCCTTCTTGCACGCTATAGTTACGAGCTCAGTCAAATTTGGATCTCCCTTTATTATTACTTCTAGACTACGCTGAATGAGAAAAGCTGATATTCGCCCCATTTGGGTTTAAAAGTAGTAGCGATTCCCGATATTTCGGGCTGACGAGCCTAGAATGACCAGCCCGTACCCCTTGGGTTTTGGGTGGGTTGAACTTTAACCCTACAATCGCACGAAAAAGTATCGGCACAGTTGCATATTAGTTGTTGTAGGTTAAATCAAATGGTTCAAATGGCTCTGAGCACTATGGGACTTAAAATCTGAGGTCATCAGTCCCCTAGAACTTAGAACTACTTAAACCTAACTAACCTAAGGACATCACACATATCCATGTCCGAGGCAGGATTCGAACCTGCGACCTTAGCGGTCGCACGGTTCCAGACTGAAGCGCCTAGGACCGCTCGGCCACCCCGGCTGGCTGTTGTTTAAAACTAAGCACAGAATTCGCATAAAACAGAAGCTTTATTCCTACATGCTTAAACGTAAAATAGAAGTGCTATAGCCTTTTATATACAGTAACTGCGTCCATGCGTTTACTTACGGAAGAAAGAAAGGAAACAAAAGTTGTTCAGCAGAAGTCATTTTTACATCCCATTGCTACACTGCCATCGACTTTTGTTTAGAAATATGATTGTATTAACCAATTGGCCTTTTAGTCTGCTTCTTTGTTTGTTTATAAATAGTCCTGTTTTCTAAAATATTCTTTCACTGGGAACTGAAGTTGCAGGTATTGCAAGATTTTTTTTGCCACGGCAGCTAGACCTGGGTAACTGTTTTCATTTTTTTCCCCAGTAGTGTAAAGGATTATCCGTGCGTTGTAGGTATGGTTCTTCCAAATATCGTTGTACCTCCAGGTCTATGCTACCACAACCGCTTTTCATTAGATTTTTATTGGAAACCTCTTCATCGAAAGAAGCCTATAAGAAACTACTGGCGTTTTGTACGAAATGGTACTCGTGGCTAGTGTCGTTAGCAGACGAATGAGTAGATCGTACGGTCTCTACCACGTGCAATTAGGCTTGCAACGGCTTGTTTTGAATGAATGGGAGTCGTAAATGGTAACATTTTGAATCTTGGGTCGATAACTGTGGCAACGGCGTGTACTTTGTTTCTATTAATCCTAGCCGGGCTATTAGTGAGTTGTGCAGATGTTACTGTAGCTCCTGTGCTGTCGTGGTAGCCCACTTCCCATTGCATACGGTTATGATTAGCTGTCTAATTATTGGAATAGCTTTCGAAAGAGAGGTATAGTTTCCAGTTGAGATTTCACTTGTTGCCATTTCAAATGGCTGTAGTACACATAAACATTCGCTTAAGATTCGCCACTTGTCAGCTGTGAGATTCTCTACACCTGAATACAAAGTTGATAAACAGGCTGCAATGCATTCCTTTTGCTCCACTAGACGTTTTAGCATATAAAACGTACTGTTACATCGGGTTTCGGTTTCCTGAATCAATTTATGGACAGGGTTTTTCATTAGATCCTGGATCTCAGGGAGTTTTTCATTAGCATTGCAACTTGTTTTAAAATAGCTAACAATTTTTCTGGCCTTTTCCCGCATTATGCAGAGCTCACTGTTACTGTTCAAAGAACTTTTCACAACTAAATTGATGGTGTGTGCTAAACAAGGCACATGTTGCATATCTGTGTTGCCACTGTGAATAAATTGTACGGTTGCCGTCATGTTACTGGCGTTGTCAGTTGTGATGCTTACAACTTTGTTTTCGATGTTCCATTTTGAAATCACGTTATCTAACGCCTCACTAATATTTAGCGCAGTATGCTTTTCCGGGAATCTGAATGTCTCGAGAGCTAAAGCTTTCAGGCACCAATTTGTGTTAATGAAATGACCAGTTACAGCAATATATGCCTCACTATTGAGTGAGGTCGAAATATCGGTCGTTAAAGAAACACAAGTAGAGTCTTCCACGGAAAAGTTTACAGCCTCAATCATGAGTTGCAACTTCTTTCGATTTGGTATCGAGTATTGTGGGTCCAACAGTGAAACAAAACGTCGAAAACCAGTGTCCTCGATGATTGAAAGCGGTTGAAAATCGTCTGTTATCATGACCACTAGTGCTTCATCTAGCTGTTGTTGCCGTTTACTTCCCTCTACGAGGAGAAACTTAAGATTTAGATCAGTGCTCCTGCGAGGGGATACGTTATGCTCGACAACTAGTCCAATAAAATTACATACTGTATCGTGAAAAAGGTAGGATAGTATAGGTTTGATTTTGGGGTATGATGTATGTTATCAGAGTACGATTAAAAAATCAATGTTTTTTAAGCGTGGCGGACCGCTTCGGACACTTTCCGAACTTTTGCACGGAATTCACCTTTTGTATCATACGTACCTGGATATTTTCTCTGCCTTGCACTATTGGAAGAATAAGACTCTGTATCCACGGACGTCGCTGTTTTATTGCTCGATAAATTGTGCAGTTTAAGATGTCTAATCATGTCCGTTGTATTTTTTGATACATTACGGAGATTTTTACGACAAATGTTGCAAGTAACGTTATCTCCATCCTCCGTAAAGTATTTCCAGCCCATGACGTTCGTTTTCGAGTGTCCATATTGATTTGAATAACAACTTTACTCGAATGAAACCTGAGACATACTACACTCCTGGAAATGCAAAAAAGAACACATTGACACCGGTGTGTTAGACCCACCATACTTGCTCCGGACACTGCGAGAGGGCTGTACAAGCAATGATCACACGCACGGCACAGCGGACACACCAGGAACCGCGGCGTTGGCCGTCGAATGGCGCTAGCTGCGCAGCATTTGTGCACCGCCGCCGTCAGTGTCAGCCAGTTTGCCGTGGCGTACGTAGCTCCATCGCAGTCTTTAACACTGGTAGCATGCCGCGACAGCGTGGACGTGAACCGTATGTGCAGTTGACGGACTTTGAGCGAGGGCGTATAGTGGGCATGCGGGAGGCCGGGTGGACGTACCGCCGAATTGCTCAACACGTGGGGCGTGAGGTCTCCACAGTACATCGATGTTGTCGCCAGTGGTCGGCGGAAGGTGCACGTGCCCGTCGACCTGGGACCGGACCGCAGCGACGCACGGATGCACGCCAAGACCGTAGGATCCTACGCAGTGCCGTAGGGGACCGCACCGCCACTTCCCAGCAAATTAGGGACACTGTTGCTCCTGGGGTATCGGCGAGGACCATTCGCAACCGTCTCCATGAAGCTGGGCTGGGCTGGGCCGTCTTCCGCTCACGCCCCAACATCGTGCAGCCCGCCTCCAGTGGTGTCGCGACAGGCGTGAATGGAGGGACGAATGGAGACGTGTCGTCTTCAGCGATGAGAGTCGCTTCTGCATTGGTGCCAATGATGGTCGTATGCGTGTTTGGCGCCGTGCAGGTGAGCGCCACAATCAGGACTGCATACGACCGAGGCACACAGGGCCAACACCCGGCATCATGGTGTGGGGAGCGATCTCCTACACTGGCCGTACACCTCTGGTGATCGTCGAGGGGACACTGAATAGTGCACGGTACATCCAAACCGTCATCGAACCCATCGTTCTACCATTCCTAGACCGGCAAGGGAACTTGCTATTCCAACAGGACAATGCACGTCCGCATGTATCCTGTGCCACCCAACGTGCTCTAGAAGGTGTAAGTCAACTACCCTGGCCAGCAAGATCTCCGGATCTGTCCCACATTGAGCATGTTTGGGACTGGATGAAGCGTAGTCTCAGGCGGTCTGCACGTCCAGCACGAACGCTGGTCCAACTGAGGCGCCAGGTGGAAATGGCATGGCAAGCCGTTCCACAGGACTACACCCAGCATCTCTACGATCGTCTCCATGGGAGAATAGCAGCCTGCATTGCTGCGAAAGATGGATATACACTGTACTAGTGCTGACATTGTGCATGCTCTGTTGCCTGTGTCTATGTGCCTGTGGTTCTGTCAGTGTGATCATGTGATGTATCTGACCCCAGGAATGTGTAAATAAAGTTTCCCCTTCCTGGGACAATGAATTCACGGTGTTCTTATTTCAATTTCCAGGAGTGTAGTTACGAGAACAGCGAGCGTGTTTGTCTAGGGGCGGCATTCAATTCGTAAAACAACAGCGACGCGGCGTACGTTGTCGCAGCCAACTGGCGCGCAGCGGCACACGCTGTCGCGCCGTTTCTCGTGAGCTTCTCGAGAACTACTTGAAAACCAGAGGCTCGAGAAACTCTCGGTGTGCTCGAGTCGCCTCGCCTCGCCGTCCCATAACTAGTTTGAACACCGTCTTGTTGGGCATTGTCTGAAAAACCTCAGCAATAATTTACTGCACTTGTAGCATGTTGTCCGCAGCTCGTGGTCGTGCGGTGGCTTTCTTGCTTCCCACGCCCGGGTTCCCGGGTTCGAGTCCCGGCGGGGTCAACGATTTTCTCTGCCTCGTGATGACTAGGTGTTGTGTGCTGTCCTTAGGTTAGTTAGGTTTAAGTAGTTCTAAGTTCTAGGGACTGATGACCATAGATGTTAAGTCCCATAGTGCTCAGAGCCATTTGAACCATTTTTTTGTAGCATGTTCTTTCCGAGCAAGTGCTATGATTCGTCGACGGTCTCGGGTTGTGAGCACTTTTGGACGTCCAGGACAACACTTATTCAGTCTCTTCTTATTTATGAATGATGGCTCGTACCGTGGTGTAGCTAACAGACACCTCTGCTCCGATTTGTCGATAGCTTCTCCCTTCTGAATGGAGCAATACCACTCTGTCACGCAACGCCACTGAATGTTCCTTCTTCTTCAGCCGCTTGCTTAACACTATCGCGCAATACAGCAACATACTAGCGACTCGGCCGTCAACAACACGCAGTGTCTATTGCGTCAGCAGATTGCTTTCCGGTACCTGAAAACCGAGCAATATACGGAGAAGCCACGCTCGGTGCCAATACTTTTTATGTACAGAGGAGTTCATGTTTGCCCTTAACACTGCATTTCTTTGTTAATGGGAGACACTGTGGGCAGAACTGTAATGTCTGGTATGTGGGGTAGCACATACATGTGCTGTGTACCGGAAGGTGCGACGTTCGTAACCAGCAACGATAAATACCCACGTGTGCCAATACTTTTTGGTGCGATTGTATATCCTGCGCCCATTATCATAGAGCACACAAGTCGATACGCGATACTTTCGCAACATCTGTCTTGAGATTTGCTAAATACAAATAGTTTTAGTAAATTCTTACTTTGAAGGAGCTCGTAGCTCCCGTGATTCTCTCCTTGGATCCCTTCCTCATCATCAGTACAACTTCCTTCGATTAAAGAGTGTGACGTCTATAGTACGCAGCATCGAACAAACCGGCCGGGTTGGGGATTTTCTCTGCCCGGGGACTGGTTGTTTGTGTTGTTACGATATCATCATCATCATCCTTCGTGACAGTGGCTCGATTGGACTGTGTAACACTTTGGACTGTGTAAAAATTGGGACTTCATACGGGCGCTGATGACCGCGCAGTACAGCGCCCCACAAACCAATCATCATCATCGAATAAACTGTGCGGTAATAGGGGCTAGGATTGGTGGAACGGTCCTTGCTCTGAGACCCTTCCACCAAGCCACTGCCTTCAGTATTCCAGCAGTATTACGGATTCTGCGTTTGTCCCGAATATCGATATGGGCTTCATACTACGGCGCATCGTAATCCTGTAAGGGGTGCCGCCGAAGGCCTGTCAGGGCATCCTACGGGGCCGTCCACTGTCGCGAAAGTACCAGTAAACAGACTCCGATGAAAGAAATGATTCTGGTACCTGGAATCCAAAGCCAGCCGGTGTGGCCTAGCAGTTCTATGCGCTTCAGTCTGGAACCGCGCGACCACTACGGTCGCAGGTTCGAATCCTGCCTCGGGCATGGATGTGTGTGATGATCTTAGTTTAGTTAGGTTTAAGTAGTTCTAAGTTCTAAGGGAACGATGACCTCAGATGTTGACTCCCATTGTTCTCAGAGCCATTTGAACCATTTGGAATCCAAATTTATTGTTAATCACGCCTTTTGCATTCTTGTGGAGATACGTCCACAGCAAATTTTATCCCCTAAGAAAGATCCTTTACATCAAACCGTGAAGTGAAATACTAGTTTTCATAAATTTAACTTCAAAAATTTTGTAATGTAATGAAAGATTTTCTTAAAAATTTTCGTCTCCTATTGCACACCCGTAATGGCTAAATTTCCAGAAACATTGAAACACGAGCTTCTTAAAAAGATTCTAACAAGGAAGTCAAATATCAATTGTCATAGATGTAGCAATAAAAGTGCTTTAGTTCTTATTTAGCAGTAATTTATTTTAAAATAACTTTCACCCACTATTTTAGCTCCTTAGTGGTTGAATTTCCAAAAATGCTGAAACAAGTATTTTATATTCTGACTGAGAATACAAATGCCAGCTTTCGTAGTTCTAGCTTCAAAATTGCCTTAATAGTCACATTTTTCAAAAATAAAACCTTTATTTCCCATTTCGCTACCTTAGAGCTTTAATTTCGAAAAATCGCTTCATAAACGACACTTAGAGTATTAGATCCACAGCTTCTCCAAATTATCCTTACGGTTCGGGCCGGGTGGTGATGAGTCAGTCGGCTAGGACACTACCTTTTATATACAGAGTTTCACGAAGGCAGCACGGGCTGCCGTAAAACTCTAGGCACTTTCCAGCGAAAACACAGCAAGCTAATACTGGAGCAATGTGTTTCCGCGTTGAAAATATTTGCGAGAGGATTTCCATTTCTTGGGTTTCCCTCAGAGTCATGAGACTACTCTCAGAAACCAACAGATCTGATCTATTTCAATTTGTCTATGTGACACTACTTGAGAGATGGTGTTAGATGGCCGTATTTTACTTATTTTTATTCGTCCATGAGGCGCTTTCTTATATCTAACCAGGAATTCTACATATTTTACATTACGATCACATAACGAGATAGAATTTACAAAAAGACTCGACTTACATTTAAAATGGAAACCGGCATGTGGCAGTAACTGCACTGCCAGACAAAAAAAGTGAAGAAACTAGAGGAGGCAGAGGAAAGAAAATGAAACGTCACGCTTCGAGAGTGCATGTGGTGTTATTCTAGTGATTACAAAATCGACACAAATATGCAGGAAAACTTGCCAGTAAGAGCCCACTTATCAGTATAAAGTTCACCCTGTCTGATATGCATACATGCACTGATTCGGTTGGGAAGAGTATCACGAACCTCTTGTATCCTCTCTTGAGATAAGCTGGCTCATAACTGTTGCAACAGGTCCCTGATAATCTGGATCCTGGCAATGGGACGGAGTTTATGTCCAAACTGGTCCCCATACACTCTTCAGGGATAGATGCGTTTTTTATTATTATTATTATTATTATTATCTGGATCCTGGCAATGGGACGGAGTTTATGTCCAAACTGGTCCCCACACACTCTTCAGGGATAGACGTCGTTTGTTTTTTGTAACCACAGCATTTCCTCAGGTTGAAAAATGGCAGCACGATACTGTCGCATCAAAGGCAATACGTGAGATACTGGATGTCCATGACGCACCATTGTGCCAGCAGAGTTCCTTCAATCACTGGCAGCCGAGACCTGAATTCATTCCCGATCGATTCCCACACCATGAAGCAATGATTAACACCGCTTTGCCTTATCAAAACACACTGAAGAACCAAAGAAACTGGTACACTTGCCTAATATAGTGTAGGACCCCCGCGAGCACGCAGAAGTGACACAACACGACGTGACGTGGACTCAACTTAAGTCTGAAGTAGTGCTGGAGCGAACTAACACCATGAATCTTGCAGGGCTGTTCATAAATCCGTAGGAGCACGAGGGGGTGGAGATCTTTCTAAAGAGTGCGTTCCAAGGTATCGCAGATATGCTCAATAATGTTCATGTCTGGGGAGTTTGGTGGCCAGCGGAAGCGTTTAAACTAGGAAGAGTGTTCCTGGAGCCACTCCGTAACAATTCGGGACTTGTGGGGTGTCGCATTGCCCTGCTGGAATTGCACAAGTGCATCGGAATGCACAATGGATATCAATGGATAAAGCTGATGAGACACGATGCTTACGTACGCGTCACCTGTCGTATCTAGACATATCAGGTGTTCCATATCACTCGTTGCGTACGCCCCACACCATTACAGACTCTCCACCAGATCGAACAGTCCCCTCCTGACATGCGGGGTCCATGGGTTCATGAGGTTGTAGCCATACCCGTCTACGTCCACCCGCTCGATACAATCAGAAACGAGACTCGTCCGACCAGGCAACATGTTTCCCGTCATCACAGTCCAATATTGGTGTTGACGGGCCCAGGCGAGGCGTAAAGCTTTGTGTCGTGCAGTCATCAAGGGTACACGAGTGGGCCCATATCGATGATGTTTCTTTGAATGGTTCGCACTTGTTGATGACCCAGCATTGAAATCTGCAGCAATCTGCGAAAGAGTTGCACTTCTGTCATGTTGAGCGATTCTCTTCACTCGTCACTGGTCCCGTTCTTGCAGGATCTTTGACCGTCCGCATCGATCTCGGAGATTTGATGTTTTACTGGATCCCTAATATTCACGGTACACTCGTGATATGATCGTATTGGAAAATCCCGATTTTTATCTCCACTTCGGAGATGCTGTGTCCCATCGCTCGTGCGCCGACTGTAACACCACGTTCAAACTCACTCAGTCTTGATAACCTGCCGTTATAGCAACAGTAACCGATCTAACTGCGCCAGTTGTCTTATATTAGCGTTGCCGACCGCAGCGCCGTATTCTGCCTGTTTAAGTATCTCTATATTTGAATACGCATGTTCATATCAGTTTTTTTTTTTTTTTTTTTTTTTTTTTTTTTTTTTTTTTTTTTTGCGCTTCAGTGACCTCTGCTTAGCTCGCCCCCATACTCGCCTACAGCGATCATCCGGAGTGGTGCAGAACCGCAAAGCTGTGTCATTCATCATCAGTCTTTGCTTCCCTTTCAGGGCCCCGCCCCAAATGCAGCCTTTTGTGTTGTGGTGTTAACGACAGCCTACCTATGAGACGATTGCTGCCTGTCTCCAATGGTGCAGTGTAACATAGAATGTTACAATTACTCCTTTACTTTGTCTAGGATGGTAGGTGCAGATGTGAAAGTATTACAGTGTAGTTGATGCACAGTACAGTGATCCTCCATTGAGGTGGGCAGATGTGATTCACAGGAATCTTGACGTTGAGTATGCCTGCCCTCAGTTTCCCATGAAGTCTAACATCCGGCCACTGTCTGATACGAATGCCTTATAAATGTGGATATTGCACGATTCGGCTAGCCGACCAAATGGAGTCCTGCAATGAAGTCCCTTTCAAACTCGTTCAGGTGCTGATAACCCTGTGTCACAGGAGCACTAGGCGCCTCCGCATATTTTACAGCGATCACTGAGCACATGACTCTGTTTTCGACCACTATATACCCTAACAGACCTGTAACAACACTAAATATGAAAAACAGTAATACATTCTGGTGTTCGTTCAGCATTTCACAGAAAACTGTGTCTCTACTCATTTTCATATCCGCCGGCAGTTTTTACGTGTTCTACGTCCGACCATGTCTTCTGGCTGCTTCACTTTTGTTTGCCAGGCAGTTTACAGCAGAAGTAGTCGCGAGGAGTAGCAGCTGTTGATCAACACGTCTACCTCGGCTATAAAATTATACTAGAGCAAAACAGTCAAAAAACAGAAGTCCCATGCGGAATGGGACTGAGCTGGGCAAAATTCCAGAAACTACGATTTATCCTACCCAACAAGAGTGTCCCAAATACCCTGAGGGCTAAGGTCTATGATATGTACCTACTACCAGTTGTAACCTACAGTCTGGAAACAATGACTCCGACAAAGCAAGTGGTCGTAAACTATATCGCACACGAGCCATGTAGTGACATCCGCTAGGAGTGAACCCCAGAGACAGGATTCGATTAGGGGACATTAGGAAAATAAAGGCAAGAGACGTCTTAGAGAGAATTGCAAGACTGAAGTGGCAATGGGTTGATGGACAGTACAGTGTGCTCCCTGCCGCCGTTGGATAAGCAGCCGCTGCAGCAAGTCGTATAACCCTAGCTTACTTATTTGTTAGATAGTTTAATTAATTTCTTTGCGTGTTTTTGGGTACTTGCATTGTTTAATTCATATATTTCGGGCGTATTATAGTATTTGACAGTTGTAGCATCGCGCTTTAGTGTTTACTTCGTAGATTCTTATTTAAATTGCGTGTGAGTTTCGTATAGGAGGTGCAATTTCGAGTTTTAGTTACTGTAATCGTAAATTCAGCAGATTGTAGCGCAGTCGTTAGGCATTTGTACAGGTTAGTTGATACATTCTTTGTGTGTTCCGCTTGCGTTATCTAGGCACGGACTCGTGTTTCGGTAACTGTTGTTAAACATCAATTAGAATGGACAGGGACTGCGATTGCTGTGTTCGGATGAGGGCTGACTTGGCATCCCTTCGCTCACAGCTGCAATCGGCGCTGACTTCGGTCTCGCAGCTTGAGGCTGTTGCCAATGGGCACCACTGTGGGGAGCCGGACTCGGGTATCACGGGGATGTCAACCTCATCCCGTCTGTCCCCAGATCGGTCTGCCGCTGTGGTTGCCCCGGTTGCTGCCCGCAGTGGGGCTGAGCCCTCGCCTGTGGATGATTGGGAGGTCGTTCCAAGGCGTGGCAGGCAGCGAAAGGCGTCCCCAGAGGCTGATCAGAAAGCCTCCCTGGTGCGTCTGACAAACCGGTTTCAGGCACTGTCTCTGGCTGAGCCAGATGCAGCCGCCTGCCCTGTTTCAGAGGATCATTCTCAGCCTTCAAGGTCCGGGCAATCGCAGAGGGTGGGCTTACTGGTAGTTCGGAGCTCCAATGTTAGGCGCGTAATGGGGCCCCTTAGGGATATGGCGGCTAAGGAGGGGAAGAAATCCAGTGTGCACTCCGTGTGCATTCCGGGAGGAGTCATTCCTGATGTGGAAAGGGTCCTTCCGGATGCCATGAAGAGCATAGGGTGCAGCCAGCTGCAGGTGGTGGCACATGTCGGCACTAATGACGTGTGTCGCTTTGGATCTGAGGAAATTCTCTCTGGATTCCAGCGGCTATCTGATTTGGTGAAGGCTGCCGGTCTTGCTTACGAGATGAAGGCAGAGCTCACCATCTGCAGCATCGTTGACAGAACCGACTGCGGACCTTTGGTGCAGAGCCGGGTGGAGGGTCTGAATCAGAGGCTCAGACGGTTTTGCGACCGTATTGGCTGCAGATTCCTTGACTTGCGCCATAGGGTGGTGGGGTTTCGGGTTCCGCTGAATAGGTCAGGAGTTCACTACACTCAGCTGGCGGCTACACGGGTAGCGGAGGCTGTGTGGCATGGACTGGGCGGTTTTTTAGGTTAGAAGGCCTCGGGAAAGTGCGGGATGGGCTGCAATGTCAAAGGGTGCTTGGCAATTACAGGACGTGCTTGGATCAAGGAACAGTCGGAATTATAGTTGTAAACTGTTGTAGTTGCGCTGGAAAAGTCCCTGAGCTTCAAGCGCTAAGAGAAAGCACAGAAGCTGATATCGTTATAGGTACAGAAAGCTGGCTAAAGCCTGAAATAAGTTCTGCAGAAATTTTTACGAAGTCTCAGACGGTGTTCAGGAAAGATAGATTAGGCAGAATTGGTGGTGGAGTGTTGGTGTCTGTCAGTAGTGGTTTATCTTGTAGTGAAGTCGAAGTAGATACTCTGTGCGAATTGGTGTGGGTGGAGGTTATACTTAACAGCCAAATTAAGTTAATAATTGGCTCCGTCTACCGACCCCCAGACTCCGATGATACAGTTGCGGAACAGTTCAGAGAAAGTTTGAGTCTCGTAACAAATAAATACCCCACTCATACGGTTATAGTTGGTGGGGACTTCAACCTACCCTCGGTATGTTGGCAAAAATACTTGTTCAAAACCGGTGGTAGGCAGAAAACGTCTTCCGAGATTGTCCTAAATGCATTCTCCGAAAATTATTTCGAGCAGTTAGTCCACGAACCCACGCGAATTGTAAATGGTTGCGAAAACACTCTTGACCTCTTGGCCACAAACAATCCAGAGCTGATAGAGAGCATCATGACTGATACAGGGATTAGTGATCACAAGGTCATTGTAGCTAGGCTCAATACCATTTCTTCCAAATCCATCAGAAACAAACGCAAAATAATTTTATTTAAAAAAGCGGATAAAGTGCCACTAGAAGCCTTCCTAAAAGACAATTTCCATTCCTTCCGAACTGACTATGCGAATGTAGACGAGATGTGGCTCAAATTCAAAGATATAGTAGCAACAGCAATTGAGATATTCATACCTCATAAATTGGTAAGAGATGGAACGGATCCCCCGTGGTACACAAAAAAGGTCCGAACGCTGTTGCAGAGGCAACGGAAAAAGCATGCGAAGTTCAGAAGAATGCAAAATCCTGAAGATGGGCTAAAATTTACAGACGCGCGAAATTTGGCACGTACTTCGATGCGAGATGCCTTTAATAGGTTCCACAACGAAACATTGTCTCGAAATTTGGTAGAAAATCCGAAGAAATTCTGGTCGTATGTAAAGTACACAAGCGGCAAGACGCAGTCAATACCTACGCTGCGCAGTGCCGATGGTACTGTTATCGACGACTGTGCCGCTAAAGCGGAGTTATTGAACGCAGTTTTCCGAAATTCCTTCATCAGGGAAGACGAATGGAATATTCCAGAATTTGAAACACGAACATCTGCTAGCATGAGTTTCTTAGAAGTAGATACCTTAGGGGTTGCGAAGCAACTCAAATCGCTTGATACGGGCAAGTCTTCAGGTCCAGATTGTATACCGATTAGGTTCCTTTCAGATTACGCTGATACTATAGCTCCCTACTTAGCACTCATATACAACCGCTCGCTCAACGATAGATCTGTACCTACAGATTGGAAAATTGCGCAGGTCGCACCAGTGTTCAAGAAGGGTAGTAGGAGTAATCCATTTAACTACAGACCTATATCATTGACGTCGGTTTGCAGTAGGGTTCTGGAGCATATACTGTATTCAAACATTATGAATCACCTCGAAGAGAACGATCTATTGACACGTAATCAGCATGGCTTCAGAAAACATCGCTCTTGTGCAACGCAGCTAGCTCTTTATTCGCACGAAGTAATGGCCGCTATCGACAGGGGATCTCAAGTTGATTCCGTATTTCTAGATTTCCGGAAAGCTTTTGACACCGTTCCTCACAAGCGACTTCTAATCAAGCTGCGAAGCTATGGGGTATCGTCTCAGTTGTGCGACTGGATTCGTGATTTCCTGTCAGGAAGGTCGCAGTTCGTATTAATAGACGGCAAATCATCGAGTAAAACTGAAGTGATATCAGGTGTTCCCCCGGGAAGCGTCCTGGGACCTCTACTGTTCCTGATCTATATAAATGACCTGGGTGACAATCTGAGCAGTTCTCTTAGACTGTTCGCAGATGATGCTGTAATTTACCGTCTAGTAAGGTCATCCGAAGACCAGTATCAGCTGCAAAGCGATTTAGAAAAGATTGCTGTATGGTGTGTCAGGTGGCAGTTGACGCTAAATAACGAAAAGTGTGAGATGATCCACATGAGTTCCAAAAGAACTCCGTTGGAATTCGATTACTCGATAAATAGTACAATTCTCAAGGCTGTCAATTCAACTAAGTACCTGGGTGTTAAAATTACGAACAACTTCAGTTGGAAGGACCACATAGATAATATTGTCGGGAAGGCGAGCCAAAGGTTGCGTTTCATTGGCAGGACACTTAGAAGATGCAACAAGTCCACTAAAGAGACAGCTTACACTACACTCGTTCGTCCTCTGTTAGAATATTGCTGCGCGGTGTGGGATCCTTACCAGGTGGGATTGACGGAGGACATCGAGAGGGTGCAAAGAAGGGCAGCTCGTTTTGTATTATCGCGTTATAGAGGAGAGAGTGTGGCAGATATGATACACGAGTTGGGATGGAAGTCATTACAGCATAGACGTTTTTCGTCGCGGCGAGAGCTTTTTACGAAATTTCAGTCACCAACTTTCTCTTCCGAATGCGAAAATATTTTGTTGAGCCCAACCTACATAGGTAGGAATGATCATCAAAATAAAATAAGAGAAATCAGAGCTCGAACAGAAAGGTTTAGGTGTTCGTTTTTCCCGCTCGCTGTTCGGGAGTGGAATAGTAGAGAGATAGTATGATTGTGGTTCGATGAACCCTCTGCCAAGCACTTAAATGTGAATTGCAGAGTAGTCATGTAGATGGGTCGTACACGTAGCTCGATAACACTACAACAGCTGGACCCCCAGTGTTGTTAACTGGAGACCATAAGACCACAAGAGAGGCATTAGAGGACACTAAAAGAAGTTACTTGATGATGTGAAGCTGGTGGCTGGGACACGACGGTAACAGGTGGTTCAAAATCGAAGGCAGTGGAAACATACGGAAGAGGCAGAGGACTGAGATAATAATAATAATAATAATAATAATAATAATAATACACTACTGACCATTAAAATTGCTGCACCACGAAGATGGCGTGCTACAGACGTGAAATTTAACCGACAGGAAGGAGATGCTGTGATATGCAAATGATTAGCTGGCGATGCCTGGTAAAACGTTGTCATGCCTCGTGTAAGGAGGAGAAATGCGTACCATCACGTTTCCGACTCTGATAAAGGTCGTATTGTAGCCTATCACGATTGCAGGTTATCGTATCGCGACGCTGCTGCTCGCGTTGGTCGAGACCCAATGATTTTTAGCAGAATATGGAATCGATGGGTTCAGGAGGGTAATATGGAACGCAGTGCTGGAGCCCAACGGCCTCGTATCACTAGCAGTCGAGATGAGAGGCATCTTATCCGCATGGCTGTAACGGATCGTGCAGCCACGTCTTGACCCATGAGTCAACAGATGGAGACGTTTGCAAGGCGACAACCATCTGCACGAACTGTTCGACGACGTTTGCAGCAGCATGGACTATCAGCTCGGAGACCATGGCTGCGGTTACCCTTGACGCTGCGATGGTGTAGTCAACGATTAACCTGCGTGCACGAATGGCAAAACGTCAATTTTTTCGGATGAATCCAGGTTCTGTTTACCGCATCATGATGGTCGCATTCGTGTTTGGTGACATCGCGGTGAACGCAGATTGGAAGCGTGTATTCGTCATCGCCATACTGGCGTGTCACCGGGCTTGATGGTATGGGATGCCGTTGGTTACACGTCTCGGTCACCTCTTGTTCGCATTGACGGCACTTTGAGCAGTAGACGTTACATTTCAGTTGTGTTACGACTTGTGGCTCCACCCTTCATTCGATCCCTCCGAAACCCTACATTTCAGCAGGATAATGCACGACCGCATGTTGCGGGTCCTGCACGGGTCTTTCTGGATACAGAAAATGTTGGACTGCTGCCGTGGCCAGCACATTCTCCAGCTCTCACCAATTGAAATCGTCTGGTCAATGGTGGCCGAGCAACTGGTTCGTCACAATACGCCAGTCACTACTCTTGATGAACTGTGGTACCGTGTTGAAGCTGCATGGGCAGTTGTACGTGTACACGCCACTCAAGCTCTGTTTGACTCAATGCCCAGGCGTATCAAGGCCGTTAATACGGCCAGAGGTGGTTGTTCTGGGTACTGATTTCTGAAGATCTATGCACTCAAATTGCGTGAAAATGTAATCAAATTTCAGTTCTAGTATAATATATTTGTCAATGAATACCCGTTTATCATCTGCATTTATTCTTGGTGTAGCAACTTAAATGGGCAGTAGGGTAATAATAATAATAAAAGAAGAAGAAGAAGAAAAAGAAGCTTAAGTAGGAAAAAGTAGAATTTACGTTACTTCATGAAAGATTAACAAAGGCAGGCCAGAGTCTGTTAGATTTAAACTGATGGATCTTGCTGCAGTGATCGTGAGAAGAGAGATATGAGAGAAACGTGAAGAGTAGCTAGAGAGAATCTCACGTATTGAAGTGAGAGGATGAGAAAGTGGCGTCAGTTACATGGAAACCAAAAGGAAAAGAATTAAAACTAGGGGAAGATGAAGAAATTTTGTTTTACTGTTTGACTAAGAGGAAAGAGGTCATTTGTATTAATTTGTAGGGAATTTTTATGAGTTACGATACTGAGGAAAGGAAGTGCTTCAGCGTTTTCTTCAATGCAACGGACCACTGAATTGTTCCAGAAGCGAACAGTAGTAACAGAGATGTAGTTCGCGAATGTTTTTTATAGACAGGCAAAGCTAGAATACAAGTTTGTGTGTCTATGTTTACATTACTTATAAAACACTTATTTCAGTAACATTCTATGGCTGTCGTTTTGTACGATTTGAATGCATGAACAGTCTTACGAAATAATTATATTTGATACGAACAGAAAAAGTGAATGGTCGTCGTACGTCAGCAGTACCTGAAAACGGAGCAGACAAGACGAGCTACTTTCAGGCGAATGAGTTTCATTGCGGGTTCCTGCCAGTAAATCTGGTTACGCTCCACAATACGAGTAGGTTTACGTTACAGTTAAGGAGATTACCACATTGCTAGTATTTTATTCTCGCCTGTTATCTCTTTAGTATTCTAAAGGTGTGCTCTATCCTCAACGAACTCGATATTCGGGCGTTGAACCCAAACATTTCTTCCTAGAACTTCCGGATGCGAGCGTATGATTTCTCCCAAGTATCTACAGTGTGAGAATTAGTAATCGCGTCAAAGAAGTGAGTGATCACTGTTGGTCATTAGGGACAGAAGAACGAAGAGGACAACAATTATCGGAGGTGGCGTGTTGAGATTACAGTGTTTGCGAGAGAAGAGGAGGGGGCTCCGGCTAACGGCAGGGAATCCCGCAGATTATGGGGCGCTGACGGCTAGCACGTAGTACTCCGAGTGTGCCTAGCGGATGTGTATGGCTGCCAGGCACAGCTATCTGTGACAGCGAAAGCTCCGTTATGGCAACTACTTAATGAAGCCGTGTATTAAACAAAGTTATGACTAAAAAACAGCAACACATGTTACGCAGACGCGTAAACTCATAAACAGGAAAGGAGAAAGCAGTCGTTACGGTAGACGTTGGGATTGCCTGTCCTTTAACTTCCCCTGATCTGACATAGCGAGGTAGCACATCGCGTTTGGGCGGACGGTGCTTCAGATCTCCGTTGTGTCATCCAGATTTCGATTACCTGATTTCCTTAAATCGCTAAAGTATTGAAACTGACTCGGCCGATTTCCTTCCTCACCTCGATTTCCTGCTGCTTATCTGATGACCTCATCGTAGATGGGACGTTAAGGGGAGACGTACGTGAAAGCGTCAAAAATTATGAAAAAAATTTTATTGGTTTTTTATTTACTATGTATTATTGAAATTTCAAATCGTGAATGTTACGTTGCAGTTCCTCTCGTAAGTGTGATGAAAATGATAAATGGCAAAAGCTTGAACTGCAGGGCAACGCCCTTTCCTTGTTGTGCATTCTCTCATATTACTTATTTTTGGCAGGTTTTCTTCCAGTTTTGTGTAATCACCATGCAGGGAATGTTTGTGTAGTACATCAAGAAGACTGAGGATTAACATCCGTGCCACTTATTTTATATTTATTGGTTTTTGGTGCTTGTTTACAAGTGATTACAAAGTAATAAGGATTACGAAAGTTCTGTGTGGGTCTGTTAAAACAATTAGCAGTATGCCTCGCTCCAGTAAAGTGTAATTACTACACATTAATAATCTCGCTAGAGTACGAAGTCTACAGAGGCTAGGACTTGATCCAGGAGCTTTTACACTGCCGATATCGAAGGAGATCGGAAACGGGAGAATTGCTGCAGCTGACATTGTCGCCATTCAGTTTGAAAATCAGATTAGCCAAAGAAGACAAGCAAAGAAAAGACTGTTCGAGGATGAAGACAAGTATGCATATGTTTCGCACTAGTTCAAACACAGAAGGTAAGATCTTATACAAACATTGTTAAAGCTTCGATTTATGTAACTTAAGATTTGGAAACTTTACGTACCTTTTCCTGACAAACGACTGTCGTTAGAGTACTTAAAAATTTGGCATTCCACTAGTCAATACTATAGCGACATATTCTGTGGCAGGAATTTTCATTTAACACAATAGTAAGGCATTCGTGAAAAAGCTATAAAGTTTGGTGCACTTGTTTCACAGGTATTTGGAGAGCTGTAAAAATAAAGGAAAAGCAGTGACAGATTTTTAAATAAGGAACATTTGTCGAAAAAATTAAAACTGTTCATGATCAAATCCGTATAACCATCAATAAGAACGAAAATTTGAGTGTGTATGCATTTAATATTTCTTAACAACTGTAGTCAATTTAGTTACTTTTCTTGAAATCTTTGGACTTTTTAATATTTTTTACGAAGTACTGCAGTTTCGCATAGTCCCCCCTTAAACTCCTTCCGTTTCCGCTGACCTGTGTGCCATGATACGTATTTTTTGGTTTTGGGGCGACTTAAACTTCAATTGAAACCACTGTGCGAGTTGAAAGTCGGGTATATTGACTTCAGACTCGTGTTGCTTCAAATAAAAAGCATTAAGGCCCCTAATAATCGGTAGTTCGTGATCTAGACTACTCTGACATTTCACCTGGAGCTGCTTTAAACTTCTACAGCGGCGTGTTGCTCTTCCGATATTGGACGGCCTTGGGAGGAGCACAGAGCCTCGACTCAGGAGAAATATTTGAAAGGGGTCACTAACATGTTGGACCACCGTACCCCAGCCTAGTTTGCGTATTACCAATTACGGTACCAGAAATTTCTTTCGGAACTAATCGGATCACTGACGTTTGGATTCTTTGGGGGGGGGGGGGGGGGGGGTTGTTTCGGGAAGGAGACCAGACAGCGACGTCATCGGTCACATCGGATGAGGTAAGGATGGGGAAGGAAGTCGGCCGTGCCCTTTCAAAGGAACTATCCCGGCATTTGCCTGGAGCGATTTAGGGAAATCACGGAAAACCTAAGTCAGGATGGCCGGACGCGGGATTGAACTGTCGTCCTCCCGAATGCGAGTCCAGTGTCTAACCACTGCGCCACCTCGCTCGGTTGGATTCTTTGTACTATACCGATGTAAATGAATGGTAATATTTCTAACACTCGAAGAAGTGATCCAAGCACCCATATTAATGTCCCATGAGTAACGAAACCAAACTGTTGAATTCTATATCACTTACAATGATATTTAAATTTTTTTAAATGAACTCCTTTCGTCTGAACGCTGCCCTTTGTATATATTATACCTGAATGCAGTTACTCAACCCATCCTGCAATTACGAGTTCTTATTCGCATAGTGATCTACCTTTTACTCGTCTTACACAAAAGTTCTAAGGCACTTATATCTGAGAGTACTATGAAGTATGCCATTTAGGTCAGCGTCTGGACTTTACAAAACATCATATTGTGTGGTAGAATGCTTAGAGTGCCACTGTAAGCGTCACTCCCCTGTTACTTCCCCCCGGCCACTGTATCGTATTGTGGTGGAAGAGTGCGCTCAGGTGGAATTTCTGTAATTTTCAGATTAATTGCGTGATTAGAATTCGAGTTATGGCTTTTTATAAAAAAGACAATAAAAATTAAAAATCCAAATTTCTGTCAAAATATTAATCCTGCATATTTTATTATATTTTTCCTTTAAAACAAAGCTCTTTTGCTTGATACATGCAAAATTTTAGATTTGTACATTAATAAATATGGCTGTAATGATTTTTTTTAAATAAATGTTTGCATTTTCCATTACATCCCCCCTTAAATTATACTCGTTAATGTTAAGGATATGCTTTTACAATGGGAAATTCTACTTTGTGTCCCGGATGTAGGGCCAGTGGAAGCCACGTAAAGTGTAACATATATGGTTTGATAACACAAAGTTTTTGAGTCATATACACGGTCCGTCTTGCAGAAAACAGCTTACTGCTCTCGAGTAAGACAAACGTGCATGCTCGTCGGAGGTAAATTCCCCTTCCAACTGATGAATCCTCAGTGACACATGCGGTCAGACACGGTTGGATAGTTCTACGAAATACCTTCAGTCCGGAACCGCGCGATCGCTACGGTCTCAGGTTCGAATCCTGCCTCGGGCATGGGTGTGTGTGATGTCCTTAGGTTAGTTAGGTTTAAGTAGTTCTAAGTTCTAGGGAACTGATGACCTGAGATGTTATGTTCCATAGTGCTCAGAGCCATTTGAAGCATTTTTTTCTACGAAATAACGCAGAATTTAAGCTCACCACTTGATGATATAAAACTTTAAACAGTTGTCACTTTTTTTTCCCGGACAAATCCAGGTTACCTGAATTCGATTTGGGTAGCAGCAAAAATGACCCACCGTGCTGTCACGCTTTGCGACTTGGTTAAGAAAGTACCGTGTCCAATCAACTATGAGTGTTACTGGAAATATCTGCTGTGAAAATGTCTCTCGTTTCTACTGATCCAACTATTACAACGATACACGGAAGTTAAAACGACTGAAATTAAAACAGTAGGCAGCGAGCGCTGAGATGAACTATTTATAGACGAGAACGAGACACATGAATATAGAAATAAACCTATGATGCAATTCAGATATGCAAAGATGAAAATAAATCATTTGATAGGAGTAGCATAACGTACAAGAGCATGAATAAGAAAAGAAATGACGAAGTAACTAAGCCAACGAAATTATTCTTGGTCAAGCAGCGGGGCAGTATTTCGTTCATGTTTCAGTCTACGGAATGCAGGTTTCGGTTGCTGGTGAATCGAGCACAGAGCTATCGAATGCAGGTTGTGTGAATGCAGTGGCCAGGAACAGCACATCAGGCACCACCGGTTTTGACTGGACGCCCATTTATTTTGTCGCCATTCAGGAAAACATATGCTGCTCGGCAGGTACAAAACACTGTTAGCTGGGTAAACAAGGCCATAACTCCCTGTGCCCGCGCGCGGCCGCTCTTCCTCCGTAATTAATGAAGAAAGCTGGAGGCGACTATTCGTGTCACGCGTTGTCGCCGCAAGGTGCAAAAAACTGGTTCCCCAGGAGCGAACGCTCTTTCCCTCCCTCCTCGTGTACGTAAGTCCCACGTTTCAAGGCACGCTTCATCCCGTTTTAGTTGCTTTTTTCCGATTTCCTGCCCTGCTTTGATTTCCCAAGAGGTGGTAGATACAAAACACAAGCATTCCAATTTCGCACAAACTCACTGACTCTTTGTTGTCAATGTCGAATTTTCAGCTTTATTTAGCGGGTGTGGCGGTGTGATGCTATAATGCTACACAGTACTCGCTGAGTACAAGATTTCTGTATACACAAACTTGCCAAGCAAAATTCATTTGTATAATTAAATGGTAGGTGGCTGTTCGTTTTGTTCAATAAATTAGCTCAGAGTGCCCAGACGTATATTCTGTGCATATTGGTCGACACAAAGAATTGTTGCACCCCGCAATAATATTCTGGGGGGATGTATTGTTAAAGTTATTTCCTGGAATGTAAGAGGGAGAAAAGATTGGGTCAACGGCCAGGCAAAATGCCAGCGAGAGATATACGCTGATGGAGTGTTAGCGTACTCAGAAACTATTGCAACACCCTGAATGGCTCAAATGGCTCTGAGCACTATGGGACTCAACTGCTGTGGTCATTAGCCCCATAGAACTTAGAACTACTTAAACCTAACTAACCTAAGAACGTCACACACATCCATGGCAGAGGCAGGATTCGAACCTGCGACCGTAGCAGTCGCACGGTTCCGGACTGCGCGCCTAGAACCGCGAGACCACCGCGACCGGCCCCCTGGATGGGATGAGCCCTCAAACGGAAGCAAAGAAACAAAATGACGTCATGGAGCCAGATGGGTATCGTCATAATATTGACTGTGCTAAGTGACACAAGAAAGCCGCGCGGGATTAGCCGAGCGGTCTCAGGCGTTGCAGTCATGGACTGTGCGGCTGGTCCCGGCGCAGGTTCGAGTCCTCCCTTGGGCATGGGTGTGTGTGTTTGTCCTTACGATAATTTAGGTTAAGTTGTGTGTAAGCTTAGGGACTGAGACCTTAGCAGTTACGTTCCATAAGATTTTATGAAAAAAAAAGACACAAGAAAGCTCAGATGGAATGCAAGAGTAAGTGCCCAGTTGCTGAGACAGAAAAAAAGAGGATATGAAATGCGAAGTTGTGACATCCTAAAGCGACCAAGAACGTTGATTAGCTCCGTTTGATCATCACGCATGAGACGAATGTCATAGGCAAAATCTGACAAATACAATTGACTTCCACGGGATAGGACTCAGTTGTAGTTCAGTGTTGCAGTTAACTAGTATGGAGGCGGAATATGTAGCGCTCAGTCAGTGGTCTACTTAGGTGACTACGATCTACAACGCCATTGCCGACGACAGCTGACAGACTCTACAGTCAAGAGCTGCTGCTGCTTCATCCTCGACTTTGGTGATGGGAAGGCTTCAGTGTCTTCCAACGCAAGACCTCTGCAGAACTCACTGGTGGACCTCGGCGAGATGAACAACCACCATCGTTCTAGGGGAGTGCAGTAGTAGCTGCTCCCCAGCTTGCAGCTACGAGCCGACTCCAGTATCATGGGCCTGTCTCTAGCAGAGAGGCTGTGATTTCACTCTCCACTATTACGCTCACATTGTGCAGAACTACTGTCTGCCTGTCCAGGGCACTGTCTGTGACGTTAACGAGAGTGCGCTGGTAAACCAGAGAGCAGATCTGCAGGACGACCAACTGTTGTGGCTGTTTTTGCAGCGGTAACAGATGTAAAGTATGTATGTAGAGCTGTAAATGGATCCTACCCAAGGCTCGACATACGTTACGTACCAAGAATATGGAGATGTAACCCTTGTGCGCAATTTATGGTTGAGCCACATCACAAGGACAATTATAAATTTAAAAATTACAGGGTAGCCACCAGCCTAAGCCCTTCCTAACAATTAAGAAAACTGGAAATTATCAAGTTAATTAAATTAAGAATTTAATTATAAGAATGCAAATTTTTCAAGGAAACTAACAAGATGAGCAGCATTGTATGTCGTACATCAATGAACTTGTTTAATGAAATGTGAATTCCTTAATTTTGAGACAGTACACCCGTTCACTTTGAGTTTTCCTCCCATTTTTGTTCTTCAAAAGCAAGCAGATTAACTTTTTAAAAAAATCAGGAAACAGAATACTAATTTCAAAAGTGGCATCAATGAGAAAGATGAAGGACGCAGAATTTATCTTTTACGTAACACATTTATTTCATGACTGAATTTTATGCACATCCTATGAACAGACATGATTGGTGCCTGAATAAAAAATTTAACTAAATGATTCGCCAAAAATGATACAATAGCGTAATTAAAAAGAAACAAAACACACAAAAGGGAAGTCGACTACAATAATTCAATCATTCCATCTACAGAAATGGTTCAGAGAGATACCTATCACCACTATGATGATGCACTAGCTTGGAAAGAGGTTTATCCGATTCGCAAGGTTTTGTATAGAAGATATACGACATGGAAACCACGCCTACCGCTTGCGAATGGCCGAACTTAAGCACGTGCTAAACTTGATTACGAGTTAACTGTTCAGAAATCAGACATTAAACCCAGGACAATTGTAAGAAATTTTAATGGTGCAATACCAGAAGGATTTTGTCACCACGAAATAAAATTAACTCTCCAAGGCAGAAACAAACCGTTGCAAACATGTCCTCTATGCGCACGAAAAACTGATGTTTTACTCAAATTATAACACACGAAACAACTAAACTAGTAATATGAAAATCTATTGCAGTGCAGTAGTAGACCAGAAGGATCATAGGTTATGAAACACGAGGTACAAGACGAACACAAAGAGGCAATAGCATCTTCCACGAAAACATAGAAAATAAGAACAATAAAATTCACACTCGCTCGAAAACACTAATATTCTCACGTTCACCCGAAGTTATACTGACCAGCTTTTCCTAAACATAGTCACTGCTAGAAATTCCACACCATGCTGTCCGAAAAGAACAAAGCAACTTTCCCACAGACACACAGTCTACAGACGACTGAGCAGACATTGTTTATTCGCCCGGAGACCTGCAAGGTGCATTCCGCTTGCCCCTGGTCACAGGAGGGCCCGTAAAGCCTGGTGTCAAGAACACAGTACATGGTCATTGGAACATTGGTCCCAGGTTATGTTCACGGACGAGTCCAGGTGTAGTCTGAACAGTGATTCTCCCGGGTTTTCATCTGGCGTGAACCAGGAACCAGATACCAACCCCTTAATGTCCTTGAAAGGGACCTGAATGGAGGTCGTGGTTTGATGGTATGGGGTGGGATTACGATTGGTGCACGTAAACCCCAACATGTGTTTGTCAGAGGAACTGTAACAGGTCGGGTGTATCGGAACGTTATTTTGCACCAGCATGTCCGCCTTTTCAGTGGTGCAGTGGGCCCCACCCTCCTCCTGAAGGGTGATAACGCGCGGCCCCACCGATATGCCATCGTGAAGGAGTACCTTGAAACAGAAGATATCAGGCGAATGGAGTGGCCTGCATGTTCTCCAGACCTAAACTCCATGGAGCACGTCTGGGATGCTCCCGGTCGATGTATCACAGCACGTCTCCAAACCCCTAGGACACTTCAGGAGCTCCGACAGGCACTGGTGCAAGAATGGGAGGCTATACTCCGTCAACTGCTCGACCACCTGATCAAGAGAATGGCCAACCCGTTGTGCGGCCTGTGTACGTGTGTGCATGGTGATCATATCCCATATTAATGTCAAGGTACGCTGCGCGGGATTAGCCGAGCGGTCTAGGGCGCTGCAGTCACGGACTGTGAGGCTGGTCCCGGCGGAGGTTCGAGTCTTCCCTCGGGCATGGGCATGTTTGTTTGTCTTTCGGATAATTTAGGTAAAGTAATGTGTAATCTTAGGAACTAATGATCTTAGTAGTGAAGTCCCATAAGATTTCACACACATTTGAACATTTTTTGTCAGGGTACATGCGCAGGAAACAGTGGCGTTTTCTAGCACATGTGTTTCGGGACGGTTTTCTCAACTTATCACCAATACCGAGGACTTACAAATCTGTGTCGTGTGTGTTCCTTATGTACCTATGCTATTAGCGCCAGTTGTGTGTAGTGCCACTTGTGTGGCACCACATTATGCAATTATCCTTAATTTATGACCATGAATGTAGATACTCAAATTACTCGAACAAATAGTCTGACTGGCCTGAAACTTTCACTCGAAACTTTCATGGTGCTAAAATCTAGCCCTCAGGTTCCGTTACGCGTCACACCGTGACAATTAGCCATAGGTACTAGTAAGCCATGACAGACTAGCTACCCACAGCCCACCGGTAAGTACAGGCCAAAATGCAAGTCGATCTTAGTGTACAAGCTTAACTGAATACATTCTTTCCCTCACATAATTTTCTTCTGTATGCTGACGAACACCCTTGGCTCGTCTACTCGCAGGAACTCTCGTACTGCAGAATTCTAACCTGCTTGTCAACTGGCGGCCTCTTTACAATTTTTTGGAACTGTTTGCTTATTGGGTGGTGTCGCATTTTTACCCGCAATTCGCAGTCCGGTGGCTTGTAATCGACAGTTTCTTAATGCTCGCGACATCATATTGGTCTGGCGGTAGCATCAAGCACTGTAAATCTCCAGCTAGGTTCCAGGCTCTACTCCTTAAAATTCTTTCCAAGATCACTTTTTTTTTACTCTGTCATTACAGTGTATTCGACTGACGGCAAACTAGCGACATTTGCGACTTCAGTGGTGTCAAGCGAGAGGTCCCTGGAGGTCTGTTGTGTTTTCTGATGAAAGCTAGTTCTGCCTCGGTGCCAGTGATGGCCATGTGTTGGTTAGTAAGAGTCCAGTTGAGGGCCTGCGACCAACTTGTCTGGGCGCTAGACACACTGGTCTCACAGCTGAAATCATTGTCTGGGGTGCGATTTCGTACGACGGCAGGAGTCATCTCGTGGTTATGGACCCTGATTGCAAATTTATACGTCAGTCTGATGATTCGACCTGCTGTACTGCCATTCACGAATAGCTTTCCAGGGGGTTTTTCCCAGCAGGATGAAGCTTGAATGAGATTTTCACTCTGCAGCGGAGTGTGCGCTGATATGAAACTTCATGGCAGATTAAAACTGTGCGCCGGACGGAGACTTGAACTCGGAACCTTTGCCTTTCGTAGGCACCTGTCCGCGAAAGGTAAAGGAACAGAGTTCGAGTCTCGGTCTGGCACACAGTTTTAATCTTCCAGGAAGTTTCAGGATAAAGCTTACATACCGCTGTTGTAAATCGTACTGACATGTTGTCTTGGCCCGCTCGATCGCCAGAGTTGTCTCTAATTAAGAGCACGCGTAGTACGTTATTGGGTTATTCCGCAGCGTCATCCATAACCAGCATTAAGCGTTCCTGTTTTGAACAAGTACGTGCAACATGCATGGAACTTAATCCCATAAGTCCACAGCTCGTGGTTTAGTGCCTAGCTTTGCTACGTCTGGATCATGGGGTCCGGTGTTCGATTACCGGCCGGGTGGAGATTTTCTCTGCCCAGGGAATGGGTGTCTGTGTTGTCCTCATCATTTTATCACCATTGGTGAAATTGGCTAGATTGGAATAAGTACAGATTGGGAATGTGTACGGGCGCTGATGACCGCTCAGTTGAGCGCCCCACAAACCAAACATCATCATCCATCCCATAAACTGACATACGACACTTCTACGACCCAATGGATGCGCATTTCCGTGCTGGTATTCAACATACTGGCGGTCACAGCGGCTATTAATGTGCTAGCGTTTCATATTTGCAGTTGCTTTTCTCGCGCTTACATTAACCAGTGAGCTTCCAAACTTAATAACTCAAATACGTTTATATATACAGACGTATGCGGCGAATGAAATTTGTACCAAGCCCAAAATTCGAAGTCAGATCTCCTGCTCTGTAGGCAGATGTGCTAACCACCACGCCACCCTGGCGCAGTGTCTTTACACTCTGCATGGACTACACTATCATGCCTCCGTCGTCAATCAAAATTCCCATTCATGCTTCATCCCACTTGGTATTCCCTCCTAATCTCGAACAGCAGAATGAGGAGGGAGGCGTGCTAGAATAGCCCGTGCAGTTGTGCAGAGACACTATGCCAGAGACGCTCAGTGGTTAGCGCATCTCCTAAAGGACACCCAGGTTTGAATCACGGCCTTGGTACAAATCTTCATTCGTCTCTCCAGTCTACATCATAGTTGTTTGAGACTTCAAACGATATCTGGAACTATATAGTTTCATTTGTTTCCTTCAATATGTAACCTAGACAAATGTATTCCTAAAGTCTCGCTGCTCTACATTATTTATTTCTTGTTGATGGCATTTTTTCCGTCATTGTAGCTGCGAAGACGGATTTAAGATATCTTATATAATTTTGCATCACCTTGGCCTCACAAGTAGAGTTCTTTTCGACAGTCTAGAAACATGAGAACTTCCTCCCTACTGCATATTCTACACTACTGGCCATTAAAATTGCTACACCAAGAAGAAATGCAGATGATAACCGGGTATTCATTTGGACAAATGTATTATACTAGAACTGATATGTGATTACATTCTCACGCAATTTGGGTGCATAGATCCTGAGAAATCAGTATCCAGAACAACCACCTCTGGCCGTAATAAGGGCCTTGATACGTCTGGGCATTGAGTCAAACAGAGCTTGGATGACGTGTGCAGGTACAGCTGCCCATGCAGCTTCAACACGATACCTCGGTTCATCAAGAGTAGTGACTGGCGTGTTGTGGCGAGCCAGTTTCTCGGCCACCATTGACCAGACGTTTTCAATTGGTGAGAGATCTGGAGAATGTGCTGGCCAGGGCAGCAGTCGAACATTTTCTGTATCCAGAAAGGCCCGTACAGGACCTGCAACATGCGGTCGTGCATTATCCTGCTGAAATGTAGGGTTTCGCAGGGATGGAATGAGGGTAGAGCCACGGGTCGTAACACGTCTAAAATGTAACGTCCACTGTTCAAAGTGCCGTCAATTCGAAAAAGAGGTGACCGAGACGTGTCAACAACGGCACCCCATACTATCACGCCAGGTGATACGCCACTATGGCGATGACGAATACACGCTTCCAATGTGCGTTCACCGCGATGTCGCCAAGCACGGATGCGACCATCATGATGCTGTAAACAGAACTTCATCCGAAAAAATGACGTTTTGCCATTCGTGCACCCAGGTTCGTCGTTGAGTACACCATCGCAGGCGCTCCTGTCTGTGATGCAGCGTCAAGGATAACCGCAGCTATGGCCTCCGAGCTGATAGTCCATGCTGCTGCAAACGTCGTCGAACTGTTCGTGCAGATGGTTGTTGTCTTGCAAACGTCCCCATCTGTTGACTCAGTGATCGGGACGTGGCTGCAAGATCCGTTACAGCCATGCGGATAAGATGCCTGTCATCTCGACTGCTAGTGATACGAGGCCGTTGGGATCCAGCACTCCGTTCCATATTACCCTCCTGAACCCACCGATTCCATATACTGCTAACAGACATTGGATCTCGACCAACGCGAGCAGCAATGTCGCGATACGATAAACCGCAATCGCGATAGGCTACAATCCGAACATTATCAAAGCCGGAAACGTGACGGTACGCATTTGTCGTCCTTACACGAGGCACCACAACAACGTTTCACCAGGCAACGCTGGTCAACTACTGTTTGTGTATGAGAATTCGGTTGGAAACTTTCCTCATGTCAGCACGTTGTAGGTGTCGCCACCGGCGCCAACCTTGTGCGAATGCTCTGAAAAGCTAGTCATTGGCATATCGCAGCATCTTCTTCCTGTCGGTTAAATTTCGCGTCTATAGCACGTCATCTTCGTGTTGTAGCAATTTTGATGGCCAGTAGTGTACATTGTGTGTAAACAGATCAACAGCAACAATGATGCAAAAGACACACTGCTGCCTCCAAATCACATTTCACACTACGCTATAAACACCTTTAACTACTTCCTGTCTAACCTGAACGTAGCAGGTGTTCGCCAAAAAGGATTGAGATATATGTCCGTGTTTTTTTAGTACACTGCTTCCTATCGTAACTCTTGCTACCGTCACGACGAGAGCTTTCGGCAGTAATTGTTCGTGCGCAGCTGACGGCAGACCTGCCCGGCATGTGTTTATCTCGCGGTGCTGGCTCAGCCGGACGTTTTCCCCACGGACCCACGGCGGTCCGGTGACGGCGTTCCTCAAGGCCGGCTCGTCCTTCCGCTGCCAGGGCGACCGACAAACCGGTTCCCCACCTCTCGCCAGCGTGCTGCTACGGCTGCTCTCGCAGCTGGGCTCTCAGTGTCACAGTGACAACTACCTGCCCGCCCTATACCACTTCCACGCCTGCACTACAGCTGAGCGCACTGATTAGCGCTTCAGCTGCGTATTGTTTGCTCTCTGCGAGATGTATTGTTGTTGTAATTTTCAGTCTGTCATCTGCTAACCTCTTCATCACTGCGGCAACCACCACCATCACACTTTCAGCGAGCTTCATGCATCAGTTCATGCACAAGGGGGGTTCTGTACGTAATGCAACTCATCTTTTTCTTGACCAGTTTCGATTGAAAAAATACGAAATTTGCTGTGGAACATCGTGGTATATTCTCGCTTCAGCCCTTAAAATTTCATGAAACTTTGATCGGTGGCGGCGCTTTACTTAGCCTTCAAAAAGCCGTCTGTAACGGAGGTGCGTTCCAAGCAGAAAGTTGTCATCGATTTTCTTTTGAGGAAAACCAGAGCCTCGCAGATATTCATAGGCGATTACAAATTGTCTACGGAGACCTGCAGATTAAGAAAAGCACCGCGAGTCGTTGGGCGAGGCAGCTCTCATCATCGCAACAAGATCGCGCGAAATTGACCGATCTCTCACGTGCCAGCCGGCGACGCACAGCTGTCACTCCTCAACTGTTGAAACTTGCGGACCCACTCTTTGAGATGGTCGCCGGATTACAGTCAAACACATGGCGACACAATTGGACGTCTCAGTTGGTAGTGCTGACAGATTTGTCCGCCAGTAGAGGTACTGAAAGCTCGGTGCCCACTGGATTCCTGGCCGCCTAAAAACAATGAAAATCAACCAAGGACCATCTGTGCGAAATTTTTTAAGCGTTACGAGATTGATGGGACTTCAGCGTGTTTGTCACCACAAAAATTCAAACCAACGTCTCCTTCTCCATGACACGTAGGGACTCTCAAAAGTCTCAGCACAAGGTGGGGGGGGGGGGGGGGGGGAGCTCACGAATCTTCACTGGACTGTTCTTCCTCATCCACTCTACAGCCCTCAACTAGTACCTCCAGACTTCTAACTGTTTGCCCCAATGAAGAATACACACTGCAGCAATAGTACTTGGATGATGTGTCGGTTATTGATGCAGCAAGATGTTGGCTACGACGTCAATTAGTAAAGTGCTACCATGGGGGCATACAGGCCATCCATGGAAGGTGGCGTAATGCCGTCGCATTGAACGGAGGTTATGTTGACATTATATATATATAAAGATTGTCCCGCACTATATTCATCGTGTCCCTGCTCATTATACTTATTACTAGCGGCTTTTTGCCGATTCCGGTAAGAGTTCGGGCAATGTTTGTGCATCCACACAGAAGAAGATGGTCAAATGACCGGTGAGTCGTAACTATATATATGTATGAAGATGGTATCTGTTCTTTCAGACAAACAGTGCCCGAACTCTTACGGGAAACGGCAAAAAGCCGCGAGTAATGCAGGGGCACTATGAATATAGTGCGGGACAATAAGTCGGGAATGTGGGTCTCACGGGAGGCGTGCCAGAGATAAGTCCCTGCGGTCTCACTATCCTCTCTGTCTCAGATGTATAAAGCGTCTGCCATGTAAGCACGTGATCCCTAGTTCGAGTCCCGGTTGGGGCACACATTTTCAACTGTCCCCGTTGACTTATATCAACGCCTCTATGCAGCTATGGGTATTAATTTCACTGTAAAAAAGGGTTTTGTGGGCATACGTGTGGGGAATAATCTGATGTGTTGGTATGCTGAATAAAACGAACATGCTTCCAGAAAAAAAAGTGTTGCATTACGTACTGAACGCTCCTCGTACATCTACATGTACATGACTAATCTGCAATTCATACTAAAATACTTACCAGAGATCTTATACAAGCACTTTCGGACCGTTTCTCTACTGTTGCACTCTCAAATAGCACATGGTATAAGTGATCACCTAAATATTTCCGTGCGAGCTCTGATGTCTTTAATTTCATTACGATGTTCATTTTTACCTATGTAGGCGGTCGTCAACAAAATACCCTGTGCAGTCACATTAATGTGACCCTCTGTCAAGAGCCTGAATAACTACCTTTTACAGGCAGAAAGACGATGAGCTTCTGTAAGGAACCGACAGGGATGTGGAGCCATAGCGACTCCAGTGCCGTGATCAGCTGCTCCATATTTCTCGGTTGAGGATCCACGGCACGAACAGCCCGATCGCGGTAATCTCACAGATTGTCGACTGTGTTTAAATTCACTGAGTTTGGTGGCCGGGAGAGTACGATAAACTAATCTTGGTGCTCTTCGAACTGCGAACATACACTGCGCGCTGTGTGACACGGTGCATTGTCCTGCTGGTAGATGTCACCGCGCCGAGAAGAAACAAACTACATGTAGGGGTGGTCATGGTTCCCAAGGAGAGTTACATACTTGTCTTGCTCCATCGTGTCTTTCAGAATGACGAGATCACCCGGAGAATGCCACGAGAACATTCCCCAAACCATAACGCGTCCCCCGAGTTACAGTATGTTTGCCATCAAACATTCCACTCCTTAAGCCGTCGGCACACGGACCGTGCTGTCGACCGTTAACGTTGAGCGTGCCAAGTTCAACGTGGTGCTGAACGCTCAGGAACGATGCGACTTGTGCAGACGGTACGTGGGCCCCAACGTGGTATACGCGATCGCAACGCACTCTAGCGGCAGTTGAGGGATGTTTCTGGTTCGTAAATCACACTGTTTACTCAACGGACGCGAATAAAATTTCCACGTTAGCTCTATTAAAAAGCACATTTCTCTCATCGAGCACGAAAAGGAAACTACTATGACCAATCACTTAGGACACAGGCTTACAAATGTTCCATTACAAACAGTGCGGTACAAATTTGGAATACTTCTCAGCAAAAGATAAACATTATTTCATCATTCCCACATTTTAGTAAAACCCCAAGGTGAGCCTTACTTGATCACTGTTCCTACCCAGTAGCAGAATCTTTGGAATATGTGAATTACGAAGCGTAAAAGAAAAAGGAGCAAAATATCTTTATACAATTAGCGCAAACTGTCCTGTAGATTAAGCCGATCGGACAGTCATCCCTCAAAAAAGGTGAACTTACATTTACATAAAATCAAATATAATAGTATATACTCATATTAAACTAATAATAAATTATCAGAACCTAATAAAAACGCGAATGTCAGGAAAAAGTAATTGCAGATGTTAGGACGCGAACCACCGCCCCATCAAAACCTCATCGGTGGATAGAGACGCTACTCACTACGCCAATCCGACGACAGCCTGTCTGCATTTCATCTCATTATCTTACCCCTTGCTTAAAACGTTAATCGTAGTTAATTATGTTACTAATTAAAATATAATTAGAACAACATGTACCAAGAACAATGCGTTCTGGGTGGATCTTCAGCGTGTCGCTGCTTTCAAATAGCTTACCCTCATAATACGCATGTTACAATAATTCTTTGGCTTCGAATATGTTGTTTCTTATTATTTTACTGGATCAAATCACAAACTAACAACGGATTTTCCAGTGAGTCTCAATTTGCTGGTGCTCGGAAACGGCATATATACGTATGGGCTTGAAATGAATGCCAATATGGCGCCTTACAACTGTGTACTGAAGGGTGACGGCGTGCGTGTGACGTAGGTGGCGTTGTGTGATCTCATTGGTCAACGCTCAGACGCACGGTCAGAATATCTGACATGCCAGATATTGCTCTGCACGTTCGGAACTCCTCCCTAACGTGCTATTCCACGCTATGACGTCAGAAACTCGGCACGCTCAACGTTCAACGTTCGGATGCACGGTCCGTGTGCCGACGGCTTTACACGCCGACGGCCCTCTGCCCGATGGAACATAAGACAGGATTGACCTGAAAATGCCATCTGTTGCCCCTGAGAGGTCGTGTAGTTGCGCTACTGACGTGCAAATTCGAGCTTTCGTCGACGATGGACAGCAGTTAGCATGGGTGCATGGACCAGGCTCCCGCCGTGGAAGCAACGTTCGCTGAACGGTCACTGAAGAGACACCGTCCGTAGCCCCTTGCTTCATACGGGCACTCAACTGTTCAACAGTTGCACGTCTATTCGCTCCTACCTATCCCCGCAGCCGTCGTTCACGCTTGTAATCTATGGCCCGCTGTGCACCGAACTTGCCTCGGCGTCGGTTTTGTATGGCGCCATTGTGCCATGCACGGTATCCTTTAACTATGGCGGCACGTGAACAGTTCACATACTTAGCAGTTACGATAATGCTTCTAGCCTTGGCCCAAAAGTCAGTGGTTCAAACGGGACTTGACATCTGAGGTCGTCAGTCCCCTAGACCTAGAACTACTTAAACTTAACCAACCTAATGACATCACACACATCCATACCCCAGGCAGGATTCGAACCGTAGCAGCCGCGTGGTTCCGGAATGAAGCGCCTAGAAAGTCAATGTTCATGGCCTTTCGTATGTAAGCTAAATCGCTCCGTTTCCGAATTACGAGTACTATTTTCCGCGTTCACCCGTCACGGTTTATACACTACCGGCCATTAAAATTGCTACACCACAAAGGTGACGTGCTACAGACGCGAAATTTATCCGACAGGAAGAAGATGCTGTGATATGCAAATGATTTTCAGAGCATTCACACAAGCTTGGCGACAGTGGCGACATCTACAACATGCTGACATGAGAAAAGTTTCCAACCTATTTCTCATACACAAACAGCAGTTGACCGGCGTTGCCTGGTGAGACATTGTTGTGATGCCTCGTGTAAGGAGGAGAAATGCGTACCATCGCGTTTCAGACTTTGATAAAGGTCGGATTGCAGCCTATCGCGATTGAGGTTTATGGTGTCGCGACATTGCTGCTCGCGTTGGTCGAGATGCAATGTCTGTTAGCAGAATATGGAATCAGTCGGTTCAAGAGGGTAATACGGAACGCCGTGCTTGATCCCAATGGCCTCGTATCACTAGCAGTTGAGATGACAAGCATCTTATCCGCATGGCTGTAACAGATCGTGTAGCCACGTCTCGATCCCTGAGTCAACAGATGGGGACGTTTGCAAGACAACAACCATCTGCACTAACAGTTCTACATTTGCAGCAGCATGAACTATCAGCTCGGAGACCATGGCTGCGGTTACCCTTGACGCTGCATCACAGGCGGGAGCGCCTGCGATGATGTACTCAACGACGAAACTGGGTGCACGGATGGCAAAACGTCATTTTTTCTGATGAATCCAGGTTCTGTTTACAGCATCATGATGCTCGCTTCCGTGTTTGGCGACATCGCGATGAACGCACATTGGAAGCGTGTATTCGTCATCGTCATATTGGCGTAACACCCGGCGTGACGGTATGGGGTGCCATTGGTTACACGTGTCGGTGACCTCTTGTTCGCATTGACGACACTTTGAACAGTGGACGTTACATTTCAGATGTGTTACGACCCGTGGCTCTACCCTTCATTCGATCCTTGCGAAACCCTACATTTCAGCAAGATAATGCACGACCGCATGTTGCAGGTCCTGTACAGGCCTTTCTGGATACAGAAAATGTTCGACTGCAGCCCTGCCCAGCACATTCACCAGATCTCTCACCAACTGAAAACATCAATGGTGGCCGAGCAACTGGCTCTTCACAATACGTCAGTCACCATTCTTGATGAACTGTGGTATCGTGTTGAAGCTGCATTTCTTCTTGGTGTAGCAATTTTAATGGCCATTAGTGTATACCCTCCACTGCCGTCTGTGACTGGTAATTCCACGTTCACGTCGAATACAGGTAGTGGCAACAAAAATATGGCTGGATCGTGTACTTCCGCATCCGAAGGAAAATGTTGGTGACTTAAATTTCGCGAAAAGATCTCGCCCCAACGAAAAACGCCACTGTTTTAAGGACTACCACCCCAACTCGCGTATCATATCGGATATTCTGCAAATAATGCAGAACGAGCTGCGCTTCTTTGGACTTAGCCTCTCTGGTAAGGATGCCATCCCACGCAATAATACTCCAAAAAGACAACGGCAAACGTAGTGAAGGCAGTCTCTTTAGTAGGTTTGCTGCAGCTTGTGAAAGTTCTACCAATACAAAGCAGTCTTTGGTTCGCCTTATCGCGCAACTTTGTGAAAAAATGACTGGAATAAGCCACGGCTAAATTTTCTCAGACCGCTATCGCCAGAAACATCATACGTATTCAAACTTGAAGACATCCGTCTTACTCACTATGCATAACATAATATTTCTTTAATGTTACGCGATAAGCAAATTAAATATAATACTCAATTAATTACTTATTTGTCTCTGTGAGGCTTGATGCTCGAGCAATGGCAGCGTATACAACTGAAATAATTGTTTTTAATAAAACTGTACCTCTGGCCTACAAAAAGAAATTAAAAATATTACAAGACGCAGGTCTGCATTCAATTAGTTTATTGTCTTTAATACTTTCTGCAATTAAACGATTATTAAAGAAGTTTTATCATTTTTAACACCAATGGCGTGGCTGTAACAATGGACTTTCACAAAATGATAGTTATGAGTCATAGAAGGTACTTTTTGCTGCTAACAAAAAACACATACTACCAAGCTATTTGCATATATATTTAACGAAAATTATCATGACAATACATATAATATAGATTACTATTAACAGACCGTGATCTATATGCATCAGATAGGACATAAGAATCAACCAGTTGCAGAAGACAAGAGCGTGAAACAAAGAAATCTTTTTCTTATATACTGCTATACAGTGATAATAGTAATTACAATTCTATGACCACTTATAGCGGTTCCATTGTAGTTACATATCGATAAGTTGATTTACATTACTTTCTTCAAGATTCAGAGGTGGAGCCCCTCCACGCCCACACCGGCATGATGGCCAACACAAAAGGTCTACTGCCATCTCTGCATAAGGGTTAGTCTTCACTAAAGTGAGGTGTCGCAGGATGTGGGTACTGCGATGTTTGCGTACGTCTGGTTAAGATTAACCATTAATACGCGCTCATCTCTTCAAGAAGCGAGCTCTAGCTTCCTCCACATTTCCTATGTGATCGTTCCTATTTAAGGTGTTCCTAATAGTAACCCCAAAGTATTTACGGGAATCAACAGTCTTTAAATATGTGTGCTTTATCTTGATACCGAAATTGAACGTGCTTTTCAAGTGCTGATTTGGATGACCTCACACTTGTTATTTTTTCCCTGTTGTCACTTCTCTCTCCAAGCAGATGCCTTGTCTAAATCACTTTATGGTCCCTTTTGCTGGTTCGCCAGTATCATCCTGCAACAATCTAAGAGAACTGCTCAGATTGTTTAGAAAATCGTTTATGTAGATCAATAGAAACTCTTTCTTGTAGAACTTCAGATGTCACCTACGTTTTACTAGATGACTTGCCATCAAATACTACGAACTGTGACCTACATATACATCTACGTGATTACTCTGCTATTGACAATATAGTGCCTGGCAGAAGGTTCAATAAACCACATGCAAGCCTAACAGGAGGTGGTCAGGAAGACCTGACAGGAAGTACTCCATCGGTAAGCAGCTTGATTAGATGCCATTTGTAAGGAACAGAGTCTAAAGCCTTCTGAAAAATTTAGGTATGAGGAATGAACTTTAGCTCCCCTGTTGATAACACTAATTGCGTCGTGTGCATCAGAGTCAGCTGTGTTCACAATATATTTTCAAAATCTTCAACTCGTTGTCATTTATATGGACGAAGCATTGTTCTTCCTCTTCTTATACCACCATTAGCAGATTGACTGTTCCTTGCAGTCTCAGGCTGTGCCGCAAATTTCTTTTCTCCCCAGTGTGATTCATTACTCCTCATTCGTCATCAGATCTGTCCATCTAAACTTTCAGCGTTCGTCTGTAGCACCACATTCCAAAAGCTTCTAGTCTTTTCTCGTCTGAACAGTTTGTCATCCATATTTTTCTTCTGCACAAGACTACACTCACGACAAATGTATGCCGAAAAAAGCCGGGCGGGGTAGCAGCTCGGTCTCGGGCGCCTTGCACGGATCGCGAGGCTCCGCCCCCCCCCCTCCCCTCCCCAACCATCCCCCGTCGGAGGATCGAGTCATCCCTCGGGCATGGGTGTGTGTGTTGGCCTTAGCATTAGTATAAGTTAAATTAAGTAATGTATAAGCTTAGGGACTCATGACCTGAGCAGTTGATCTCATAGTATCTTACCACAAATTTTCAATTTTTCCGAAAGACCTCTTAACACTTGAATTCATATACATTGTCAATGGATTACTATTTTTCACAAAGCTTTTCTTTCTGCTGCGAGTCTAAATTTTATATTCTCTCAGGTACGGCCATCGTTAGTTATTTTGCTCCGCTATTAGCCAAACTCATCTGTTAAACGTGTGCCGTTACTCATCACTCCTGCAGTATCAAAAAATGTACTCATGTCACACTAGCCGCACCCATTTAATCTGATTTCCCTGTATCTGCTTAGTTCTTTCTTCGTTTTGCCCACTGAGGGAACACGTTTAATCTCGGTTGGGGCTTGATTCTTTCTGGTTATTATTCTTTGAAAATCTCGTCATTAATGCACTATCTATTTTTCTACCGTCCTTCTGAACATTTCTTGCCAGTTTTAAGTCTCCGTGAACCCATGCTTCATTACGAATGGTCCAAAGGCTAAACGATTTATTATGTTTTCTTCAGTGACTCTCGTGTCTTGTAAATCTTCCGTATTTTCTTCTGACCAGCTGGTTTTGAGAATTTTCAATTTATTAATACTGCAGAATTGTTTTGTAGGTTGACTCTTACAGAGAAGATAGCAGCAACCAGCCACTTTTTTCAGTGCTATTTTCCAACCGACAGCTTCATCTTCAGAAGGCTAGTCCACGATACATATTACATTAGCTTTCATTTTTTGATTTCCCAAATGATGAAATTTCCTTGGGGTGATGGTGCCCTACAACCAAACCAAGATGTGAGACAATTTCTCTTTAACTGAAACTGTGCCTCACAATGATTTTCTTTTAAATGATGTAAAAAAATTATTAAAGTGAAGATGTTTTGGTTACTAACGTTGAAAACTCCGCGCAATTACGTTTGCGTGCTGAACACTTGTGATCATGCAGTAAAATAGGTAGACATGGGAGCTTCTTAATGACAAACGCATTCACTACATCTTCCTTTTATATCTGCGAATAATTCTTTTGCTGATGGTACCATTGTTTACTGTTCAGTAGGGAAAAAAAAGTGCAGACTTCCTCCACATGATAGTGAAAAAAATCCATTAAATGTGTTACACAATAAAGTACACAAATCAAAAGGTTGTAAATTCAACTAAATGCCTGGGGATTACACTAATAATTAACTTAAAATGGAACCATTTATCTCATTTTATCATATTTTATTCTTCATCCTTCATTGATGTATTTATTGTGTTATTTTTCATTGGTTATGTAACCATTGCAAATCATATGTGTAGCCCCATACGCTAAATAAATAAATATTAGAACCATTGCATGGAAAATGCTCGGGTTCGATTCCCGGCGGGGTCAGGGAGTTTCTCTGCCTCGTGATGGCTGGGTGTTGTGTGATGTCCTTAGGTTAGTTAGGTTTAAGTAGTTCTAAGTTCTAGGGGACTGATGACCATAGATGTTAAGTCCCATAGTGCTCAGAGCCATTTGAAATTTTTGGAAAATGCTTTTTGAAAACAAATCAAAGATCGTGTTTCATTGACAAAACACGTAGAAGACGCACCTTAACTACTCTCCGCCCTCTTCTGGAGTATTAACGCGCGATATGAGATCCCTGCAAGATAGACTGAAGGAGGACACTGAAAAAATTCAAACAAGGGTCGTTCGTTACGTGAAAAATGGGAGAGAAAGACAGGGATACGATGCGCAAGTTGGGATGGCAGTCATTAAAATAAAGACGTTTCACGCTGCGGCGAGATCTTCCCGCGAAATTTCAGTCATCAGCTTTTTCTTACAGTACGAATATATGTTGTTGAGTCCCAACTACATTGGGGAAAAATGTCATCAAAACGCTCGCAGTGAAAGATTTAAACGTTCGTTTTCCCCACTTACTACTCGAGAATGGTACGGACACATATGAACAGCAGAATAGTCATGCATATTTAGATTTAGATATCTCTGTTAACAATAATCCTGGCACATGTAAGTCAGCATGGAAGAAAGGAATATCGATATGAGACACCAAAACACCTGGAAAGGCCGCCTGAATCGACGAATCGCGATACCTCTTGGTATATCTACATAATCTACATCTCTACTCCGAAATTCACGTTACAGTGGGTAATGGCGTGTACTTGGTCCTCCCTACAAGCAGGTTTGAAGAAATACTACAAAAGATAATACACTCCTGGAAATTGAAATAAGAACACCGTGAATTCATTGTCCCAGGAAGGAGAAACTTTATTGACACATTCCTGGGGTCAGATACATCACATGATCACACTGACAGAACCACAGGTACATAGACACAGGCAACAGAGCATGCACAATGTCGGCACTAGTACAGTGTATATCCACCTTTCGCAGCAATGCAGGCTGCTATTCTCCCATGGAGACGATCGTAGAGATGCTGGATGTAGTCCTGTGGAACGGCTTGCCATGCCATTTCCACCTGGCGCCTCAGTTGGACCAGCGCTCGTGCTGGACGTGCAGACCGCGTGAGACGACGCTTCATCCAGTCCCAAACATGCTCAATGGGGGACAGATCCGGAGATCTTGCTGGCCAGGGTAGTTGACTTACACCTTCTAGAGCACGTTGGGTGGCACGGGATACATGCGGACGTTCATTGTCCTGTTGGAACAGCAAGTTCCCTTGCCGGTCTAGGAATGGTAGAACGATGGGTTCGATGAAGGTTTGGATGTACCGTGCACTATTCAGTGTCCCCTCGACGATCACCAGAGGTGTACGGCCAGTGTAGGAGATCGCTCCCCACACCATGATGCCGGGTGTTGCCTCGGTCGTATGCGGTCCTCATTGTGGCGCTCACCTGCACGGCGCCAACACGCATACGACCATCATTGGCACCAAGGCAGAAGCGACTCTTATCGCTGAAGACGACACGTCTCCATTTGTCCCTCCATTCACGCCTGTCGCGACACCACTGGAGGCGGGCTGCACGATGTTGGGGCGTGAGCGGAAGACGGCCTAATGGTGTGCGCGACCGTAGCCCAGCTTCATGGAGACGGTTGCGAATGGTCCTCGCCGATACCCCAGGAGCAACAGTGTCCCTAATTCGCTGGGAAGTGGCGGTGCGGTCCCCTACGGCACTGCGTAGGATCCTACGGTCTTGGCGTGCATCCGTGCGTCGCTGCGGTCCGGTCCCAGGTCGACGGGCACGTGCACCTTCCGCCGACCACTGGCGACAACATCGATGTACTGTGGAGACCTCACGCCCCACGTGTTGAGCAATTCGGCGGTACGTCCACCCGGCCTCCCGCATGCCCACTATACGCCCTCGCTCAAAGTCCGTCAACTGCACATACGGTTCACGTCCACGCTGTCGCGGCATGCTACCAGTGTTAAAGACTGCGATGGAGCTCCGTATGCCACGGCAAACTGGCTGACACTGACGGCGGCTGTGCACAAATGCTGCGCAGCTAGCGCCATTCGACGGCCAACACCGCGGTTCCTGGTGTGTCCGCTGTGCCGTGCGTGTGATAATTGCTTGTACAGCCCTCTGGCAGTGTCCGGAGCAAGTATGTTGGGTCTGACACACCGGTGTCAATGTGTTCTTTTTTCCATTTCCAGGAGTGTAATAATTCCAATCCCAAAGAAAGCAGGTGTTGACAGATGTGAAAATTACCGAACTATCAGTTTAATAAGTCACAGCTGCAAAATACTAACGCGAATTATTTACAGACGAATGGAAAAACTGGTAGATGCGGACCTTGGGGAGGATTCCGCAGAAATGTTGGAACACGTGAGGCAATACTAACCTTACGACTTATCTTAGAAGAAAGATTAAGAAAAGTCAAACCTACGTTTCTAGCAGTTGTAGACGTAGAGAAAGCTTTTGACAATGTTAACTGAAATGCTCTCCTTCAAATTCTGAAGGTGGCAGGGGTGAAATCCAGGGAGCGTAAGGCTATTTACAATTTGTACAGAAACCAGAAGGCAGTTATAAGAGTTGAGGGACATGAAAGGGAAGCAGTGGTTGGGAAGGGAGTGAGACAGGGTTGTAGCCTCTCCCCGATGTTATTCAATCTGTATATTGAGCAAGCAGTAAAGGAAACAAAAGAAAAATTCGGAGCAGGTATTAAAATTCATGGAGAAGAAATAAAAACTTTGAGGTTCGCCGATGACATCGTAATTCTGTCAGAGACAGCAAAGGACTTGGAAGAGCAGTTGAACGGAATGGACAGTGTCTTGAAAGGAGGATATAAGATGAACATCAACAAAAGTAAAAAGAGTATAATGGAATGTAGTCAAATTAAATCGGGTGATGCTGAGGGAATTAGATTAGGAAATGAGACAATGAAAGTCGTAAAGGAGTTTTGCTATTTGGGGAGCAAAATAACTGATGATGGTAGAAGTAGAGAGGATATAAAATGTAGACTGGCAATGGCAAGGACAGCGTTTCTGAAAAAGAGAAATTTGTTAACATCGAGTATAGATTTAAGTGTCAGGAGGTCGTTCCTGAAAGTATTTGTATGGAGTGTAGCCATGTATGGAAGTGAAACATGGACAATAAATATTTTGGACATGAAGAGAATAGAAGGTTTCGAAATGTGGTGCTACAGAAGAATGCTGAAGATTAGATGGGTAGATCACATAACTAATGAGGAGGTATTGAATAGAATTGGGGAGAAGAAGAGTTTGTGGCACTACTTGACAAAAAGAAGGGACCGGTTTGTAGGACATGTTTTGAGGCATCAAGGGATCACAAATTTAGCATTGGAGGGCAAGGTGGAGGGTAAAAATCGTAGAGGGAGACCTAGAGATGGATACACTAAGCAGATTCAGAAGGATGTAGGTTGCAGTAAGTACTGTGAGATGAAGAAGCTTGCACAGGATAGAGTATCATGCAGAGCTGCATCAAACCAGTCTCAGGACTGAAGACCAAAACAACAACAACAACAACATCAACCTACACCTTCCAGCTACTTCTATACACAGTCGCCACTCAGACTTACACATCTGTTGTAGCGTTGTACCAACTTCTCAATTCCCTCGTTATAGAAAACAGCCGCCAGTGCTTTTCGACATTTTTCTACTCTGGATTGCAGCTCGCTGTCTGTGTCAAAATATTGTCTTCATACCCAGCTGTTCATTTGAGCAGAGATGAGCCTCAGGGGTAGCCAATTACGGGGTGTATTGTGGGTGATCAAACACTTCCCATCGAAAACGCTGGAAGATCATCTTCGTTGCCCCTGCAGAGTGCGGCCGAGATTTGTCGTGTAGAACGAACTGTATGACAGTTACGTTATGTGGATTGCATAGCTTCAGGCGATATCTTTCGCCAGTCCATCATACTTGGCGGGAGACGCTAATTTCTAGCCATTTTTACGTTCTCACTGTGACCTCAGAACTGAAAAGAGTCCCATGATGCGACCGACGGGTGTACTAAACACAGTGCCCAACGCATCTGTGCAAAACTTCATTAGGTTTTCGCTGTATTTTCCATTTGGCGACCGGTGGTTCCTTACTTTCCGAATAACCCTCGTATAGGCTCTGGCACGCCTCAAGCATCTACTTCGACCTGCCCTTTAGCGATGGCCGCATACGAGTTAGGCGCTATCGAGGTTACCGCCGGTTCGCAGTGAATTCTCGACGTCAGACTCTACGAAAAGTACTGCATCTTTTTCTATCGTTGAGTACCAAATCAGTAACGTAAAATTGGTTTCACTCAGTTCTGTCTGTCTTAGTATGGAAGTTTATCATGTGAGATTTTATCATACGACAGCATAATTTACATCCTTCTAATAATGCTTAAGCAAATGCCTACAACATAATAGTGGGCGCGAGTACCAACGAAGTGAAAATTTTCTTCGTTATGTATGACTTACCTCGCAGCGTGATTCCATAAAATGCTATTCCGCGAAACAAAGTAGAATGAAATTAATGTTGTCAATGAGAATGAAACTAATGGACTACAATAAAATGAAATAATGATTTTATTCACGACTGTAGTTCATCGGCTACAAAATATTTCAACAAAGATAAAAAGTGAACCAAATGCAGGTTTCCTTGTGCAGCTGATGACTGAATTTTTAACTTTGTTAGAAATGAAATAATATCGATGAAATCCATTCAGAAATACTAAAGCTGGAACTTCGTGATACGTCTTGACCAATGAACAGTTGCACCAGACAGAAATTAGACCCCGGAAATTGTGATTGTGAGGAGGAGTTGTTTTACCCAGCTCATAACTTATTTTCACTTCCGCCTTTCTCCAGTTTTTCCGAGGAATTAACCAGAGACTCCCTCTTCGAGAAAAGCACCATCGAAGGAAGAGATACGACAGAGGGCCGTAACTTACCCTGCCATAGGAAGATCCTTTGAAATGGATAAAGGTAACCGAAATGAAATGATTCGTATCAGTTGAAATGCAAAATAACAGGAGAACCTCTGGTTGTTTATTCGGAGCCAGTAGGATGAAATATGAATGGCAGCAAATAGTTGAGTCGCAAGTGTGTTCAGATCAAAGGTTTAAAAAATTAGAAAAACAATGGTTAAGGCAAGTGCTCGTGATACGCAGGAAACCGGGGCTAGAATACCAGTCAGACACAAATTTTTATTTGTAACAACACAACATGTTACGTTAATGTGCAGTTTTTTTTTTTTTTTTTTTTTTTTTTTTTTTTTTTTTTTTTTTTTTTTTTTTTGCCCTTAGAGTAGCAGAAGCGCAAAAGTCCAGAGCATAGTTGTTTGAGAAACTCGTGAGTCTGTCTTGCTTCTCAAATAAACTTCTGTATGTTGCATATTAAATGGGTTTCTACTTACGTACATAAGAAATAATAACCGTTCGAAAGCTTTCGTAAAGTCGTGAACAGTTTATATCTTATCTGCCCCTTTCATTGTTTCTCTTCTCCTGAAACACTGTTGCGAACTGAGCGAAGGGCTCAGAAGACGTAGTGAACTTTGCTGAGCAACTGACACAGGCGTGACGTGTGTCTGGTACGGACCTTGACGTACACTCGGACAATGAATGAGAATTCTGAGAGCTGAAATGTCGTGGTATTCTCAGTAAAGCACATGGATAAGTTCACAGCGGAAGCGAGAAAATGGCAGCCGCCGAATGAGGACAAACAGGTCGTAAAGTAGTCGAGCGAGAGTCGTAGACATTTATGGTGGGTGTCATAATTTGTGCAGTTTAGAGAGAGAATTAGGGAGATATGTTTTAGGTTTAAGTAAAGAAATAGCTGTAAGAAAGCATGTAAGGCGTAAGATTCGGTTAGACACGAAAATAATGTAAAATATTTCAACTGCAAGGAGCTATAAAGAGACTTCTAAAACAGCATCTTCAAGGCTTAAGAAGACAAAACGGAACTGTGGAGTCACGAAGACGTAGAAGTATAGACGGGTGGAGAGCCCGTTTCTGTAAATCTATATGATGGTAAAAAATAAATTTACACTTAATATACCGAGCGAGGTGGCGCAGTGGTTAGCACACTGGACTCGCATTCGGGAGGACGACGGTTCAATCCCGTCTCCAACCATCCTGATTTAGGTTTTCCGTGATTTCCCTAAATCGTTCCAGGCAAATGCCGGGATGGTTCCTTTGAAAGGGCACGGCCGATTTCCTTCCCAATCCTTCCCTAACTCGAGCTTGCGCTCCGTCTCTAATGACCTCGTTGTCGACGGGATGTTAAACACTAACCACCACCACCAAACTACGGTTAATATTTTTTCTTCACATGTGCTAACTGCAAAACGTACAGTCTTTATTTTTTGTGTATGGGTCCAAGGACGCTGTAAAGGAGGTGGTTTTTCTGCATAGACCGTTTTTTATTTGGAAAAAGTACTATATTTCACTATTTGTCAATTAGCTAGTTTTCTTCTTTGATCAGTGTCAGGCTATTTGGTAGTAAAAACAGCAACAAAAGTTATTGCAGTTCCAAGCAAAATATGAAATAAGAATCATAACTACAAAAAAGTCATGCCTCAGGAGGTAAAATCATAATAATAGTTGTTATGATTGCACCATGTTAAGCACGGAAGAGCGAAAGAAACTGGTACACCTGCCTAAAGTTTTGTAGGGCGCCCGCATCTCGTGGTCGTGCGGTAGCGTTCTCGCTTCCCACGCCCGGGTTCCCGGGTTCGATTCCCGGCGGGGTCAGGGATTTTCTCTGCCTCGTGATGGCTGGGTGTTGTGTGATGTCCTTAGGTTAGTTAGGTTTAAGTAGTTCTAAGTTCTAGGGGACTGATAACCATAGATGTTAAGTTCCATAGTGCTCAGAGCCATTTGAACCATCTTGTAGGGTTCCCGGGAGCACGCAGAAGTGTCGCAACATGACGTGGCATGACTAATGTCTGAAGTGAGCTGGAGAGAATTGACGCCATGAATACTACACTGCTGTCCATAAATCCGTAAAAGTATGAAGGGGTGGAGATATCTTCTAAACAGCAAGTTGCAAGGTACCCCAGATATGCTCATAAAGCGGTATTTGAGCGAGCATTATCCTGTTGGAAACATCCCCTGGAATGTTGTTCATGAATGGGAGCACAACAGGACGAATCACCAGACTGACGAACAAAATTGCAGTCAGGGTGCTTGGGATAACCATGAGAGTGCTCCTGCTGTCATACGAAAGCGCACCCCAGACCATAGCTCCAGCTGTGGATCCAGTGTGTCTAGCAAGCCGAGAGGTTGGTTGCAGGCCCTCGACTTGCCTTCTCTAACCAATACGCGGCCATCACTGGCACCGAGGCAGAACCAGCTTTCGTCAGAAAACGCAACAGACATCCATCTCGCCCTCCAGTGAGCTCTCGCTTGACACCACTGAAGTCGCAAACGGTGGTCGTTTGGAGTCAGTGTAATGCACGCTACAGATCGTCTGGCTCGCAGCTGTCCTTGAAGTAACCGACTTTGAACAGTTCGGTGTGTTGCTGTGGTGCCAACTGGTGCTGAAACTGCTGCTGCAGGTGCAGTTCAAATGTTCAGATGTGTGTGAAATCTTATGGGACTTAACTACTAAGGTCACCAGTCCCTAAGCTTACACACTACTTAACCTAAATTACCCTAAGGACACACACACACACACACACACACACACACACACACACACACACACACACGCCCGAGGGAGGTCTCGAACCTCCGCCAGGACCAGCCGCACAGTCCATGACTGCAGCGCCTGAGACCGCTCGGCTAATCCCGCGCGGCTGCAGGTGCAGTACGATGGGCCAGAGGCATATCCGGACGCACTGGTTTTCCCTCTCGATAGCACCACGTGGCCGTTCGGAGCCCATTCTTCTTGTGAGTGTACATTTCTTGCGAACACTGTTGTCAGGAATCATGTACGGTGGCTACACTCTTGCCAAGTCTTACTGCAATATCGCAGAAGGATTACTCAGCTCCTCGTAGCCCTATTACACCTTTCAAACTCAGTGAGGTGATGATAATGGCTTCTTTATCGCTTTAAAGGCTTTCAAGATGCTACGCCAGGCGGGTGTAAAATGAATGTGCGCAACGGAAAATAATAAATACTAAAATGAAGATTCGGCCCTGTCTGACTACACCCTGAAGCAGGTCTTATGGTCTCTTAATTCTATAAATTACAATCTAAACATACATGAATTATGAAAGCAACTGATCCTACTAAATGATAAACGTTGTCCCTGCTTATATGTTTATTGTAGATTTAAAAAATCCTTTATATTACAAAGTTTACATTTCCTAAGTAAAACTAATAATCAATTTCCCAACTCTACCCCTTGTTATGATTGCGCGGTCTAATATCAATAACCCGAAATGACTGACATCATCTACGTACCAAACACTAGAAGACACTACTTTCAAAGAAGATCTACGGTGGTGTGGAACCTCAATGGAAATAAATTAACGTGATCGCAGCTGTTTAGCTTTTAAAGCCCTAATAAGCCGAAGCAATTTGCGGTATCACCGTACGTACTGCGTCTGGTGAGTCGAAGTGATGGTTCTCGTACTCGTCTGGGACAATGGAAGAACTCCAGCCACAAATAAACTCATTCAAACACTAGGACGGCAGAAGGCGGTCCTCTGACTCTAATACTGTCTTCTCCTGTCTGTGTTCTACAGACGAGAAACACGAACTCCCAGCCACAAAGACGGAGTTCCGATAACGTTTCAACGAAAGTATAGACGCAGGAAGTGCTCTCAATTACTGAACGCTGCGAACTCAGCGACGACTTCCAACCCGGAGGTGAAGTTTCGAATCGTATAGGTTCGCAACAGCACAGTTCCTAACCGTTCTAACTATAAATTTTCCTGAGAGCAAAGACAGCAACTCCGTCTGTACCAACAAAAGCTGATGTCGTGCGACCGTCACACACGGGCGCTCACAACGTCTCTCCAGCGCTGGCCTGCCAGCAAGGCTTGGCTCCCCACCAGGAATATTCTCCCTCTCTACAGTGTCTTCCGAAAGCCGACCAACGACTTTTTAGTCTTTTGTCGTCCAGCGCGGAAAGTTCGCGAGGACAAACTTACACTCGCACAATGGTATGCTTCTGAGTAAAAATCCTTGTAAATAACCAAACCTGTGTGGTTTCCGAGGTGCCGCTTCTTCGTTCCTCTCACCTGCGTCCAATATTTTCATCATTCGGAAGTATTAACCGGTTATCCTTCCGGCCCCTACTACAATAGCGGCCATCCGTCACCCTATTGTGCACCAGAGCTAGGTGCCACGGCGTCCGTCAAGCTACTTCCTGAGTTTAAGCAGGACCAACACCTGTGCGGACCTTCCACCCAGAGCTTAAGTTCTGCCTGCCGTTTTATCCCCACAGGCGTTCCAGCCTCTACTAGTATAGGCAATCATTCCATTACGCCGTTTTTATAATAAAGGCACTCCGTCACTTTTCATGCAATAAGCGTTAACAATTATTTACAAGACGTACGTGCCATTCTCAGTCTCCTTTATATGAAGGGCTTATTTCAATAGTGGTACAAGTCCATTACGTCCACTTTGGTGTCTATAATGCTTCTGACGTTAATGGTCCAAACAAAGAGAAAGAAGGGTTCATCTGTAGCAAGAAGTCATATGCTTGAATATTTCTCGTATCTCAACTGCAGATTTTTCAGTGCTCATTTAACTTTAGGACTCTGTATCTCAGAATGAACAAAAAATGGACTTGTACCACTATTGAAAAAAGCCCTTCATATATCCATATACAGGGTGTTACAAAAAGGTACGGCCAAACTTTCAGGAAACATTCCTCGCACACAAAGAAAGAAAATATGTTATGTGGACATGTGTCCGGAAACGCTTACTTTCCATGTTAGAGCTCATTTTATTACTTCTCTTCAAATCACATTAATCATGGAATGCAAACACAAAGCAACAGAACGTACCAGCGTGACTTCAAACACTTCGTTACAGGAAATGTTCAAAATGTCCTCCGTTAGCGAGGATACATGCATCCACCGTCCGTCGCATGGAATCCCTGATGCGCTGATGCAGCCCTGGAGAATGGCGTATTGAATCACAACCGTCCACAATACGAGCACGAAGAGTCTCTACGTTTAGTAACGCGGTTGCGTAGACAAAAGCTTTCAAAAGCCCCCATAAATGAAAGTCATGAGGGTTGAGGTTAGGAGAGCGTTGAGGCCATGGAATTGGTCCGCCTCTACCAATCCATCGGTCACCAAATCTGTTGTTGAGAAGCGTACGAACACTTCGACTGAAATGTGCAGGAACTCCATCGTGCATGAACCACATGTTGTGTCGTTCTTGTAAAGGCACATGTTCTAGCAACGCAAGTAGAGTATCCCGTATGAAGTAATGATAAAATGCTCCATTGAGCGTAGGTGGAAGAACATGGGGCCCAATCAAGACATCACCAACAATGCCTGCCGAAACGTTCACAGAAAATCTGTGTTGATGACGTGATTGCACAATTACGTGCGGATTCTCGTCTGCTCACACATGTTGATTGTGAAAATTTACAATTTGATCACGTTTGAATGAAGCCTCATCCGTAGAGAGAACATTTGCACTGAAATGAGGATTGACACATTGATTGATGAACCATTCGCAGAAGTGCACCCGTGAAGGCCAGTCAGCTGCTGATAGTGCCTGCACACGCTGTACATGACACGGAAACAACTGGTTCTCCCGCAGCACTCTCAATATAGTGACGTGGTCAACGTTACCTTGTACAGCAGCAACTTGTCTGACGCTGACATTAGGGTTATCGTCAACTGCACGAAGAATTGCCTCGTCCATTGCAGGTGTTCTCGTCGTTCTAGGTCTTCCCCAGTCGCGAGTCCTAGGCTGGAATGTTCCGTGCTCCCTAAGACGCCGATCAATTGCTTCGAACGCCTTCCTGTCGGGACACCTTCGTTCTGGAAATCTGTCTCGATACAAACGCACCGCGCCACGGCTATTGCCCCGTGCTAATCCAGACATCAAATGGGCATCTGCCAACTCCACATTTGTAAACATTGCACTGACTGCAAAACCACGTTCGTGATGAACACTAACCTGTTGATGCTACGTACTGATGTGCTTGATGCTAGTACTGTAGAGCAATGAGTCGCATGTCAACACAAGCACCGAAGTCAACATTACCTTCCTTCAATTGGGCCAACTGGCGGTGAATCGAGGAAGTACAGTACATACTGACGAAACTAAAATGAGCTGTAACATGGAAATTAAGCGTTTCCGGACACATGCCCACATAACATCTTTTCTTTATTTGTGTGTGAGGAATGTTTCCTGAAAGTTTGGCCGTACCTTTTTGTAACACCCTGTATATGATGATCAGCCTATCACATGATACCTAATTGTGTTTGTAGATTACGGCAAAGTATGTGGATGATTTGTATCCTCATAGTAGCGCTGCCAGCGGCACTCGTACGCGACTGGTGCGAAATGTGAAGAGACATCATGACTGAAATGACGCCTCCCAACATTTGTTTACGTCGCACAACTCCTCCTTGGTGTTACGATTTTTTTCCCGTCAGTGTACTAATGTGTAAGCTGCAGTAACTTCTTGGCAAGCTTTGCTGTTTACGCTTCACACTGATCGACTACGAGGTCGGTGCGGTTTTTCTACTTTCAGACAACTGCAAGGAGGCTACAAGGTTCCTAATTTTATAGAACAGTACCGTCAACAAACTGCAATCGTAGAGTAGTTTATTGCGCTACGCAAGAACCGTGCCACTGCATAAGTGGCAGAACTGCAGCTGTGGGCTGCACCTCGACACGGACCAGAAACAGAGCGCAGCGAATGCGGCCTTCGCAGCTGCGGCAAAAAACGCGGTCGTCCGTGCAGGCGGTCCTCCGTATGGCCGACCTGGGGTCGCGTCAACAGCCCGCCCTCCCCTGTGGGTCACTGCGGAGGTGTAAGGCTGACGCGGTCTCCAGCTTGCAGTACATCGCTCTGTTGTTCTACAGATATGAAAAACTGTTTTGATAACGTCTGCTGACGGGAACTGCTCAAAATCAGGAAGAGATGTATAAATTTGAAACCAAGCTGTGTGACGTTAGACGCACACTAGAGATGGGGCTCCTCCACGCCCGCACCAACGTGGTGACCAAACCAAAATTTCTACTGTCAACTCCGTCAACATGTAAGTTATCTAGTAAGTGGATCACATGATGCTGGGCTGTGATGTTATCCGTGTGTCTGAGTAAGACTACGCATTAACACGGTCCATCAGGTGATAGATAGTGGACGAAACGCGAGTGAGGGTAGGGATTTGAAGTGCAGAGGGGAAAAAATTGCCAAGGCTCGTGCCGTGGGAAAAAAAACCCTCTGCGACAGTGGGATGGATAGTAAGAGCAGTAGTGGCTTACTAGCTGCGATAGTTCATGCAAGGTTGGATTTGTTAGTATGGGTATGATGCATCATTACCGTGGCAAGCGATGGCGATGTATCCCAGTTGTTGCAGCCGCTACATTCCTGGAACAATCAAGATCGTTTTACAGTAGTGGGAGATGGGCCATAGGTCATCTCACTGTGTGGGGGATGTGTGGAGCTTGTCTGCATGCAATGTACGGTACGGCTTCCTTGCGTGGTGCCAGTTACTCGGCAGTGTATTCCAGCTGGATATCCAGTAATGGCGTCTGATTAACAGGAGCTCACTTGTACCGTTGTGTTTCCATGTGCTTGGCCATAGATGTTAGGTCCTTACAAGCAGACGCACACTGATTCCTCAAGATAGTAGTGTAAAAGAACAGTGTACTCATGGTTACCATTCACAGAGCAAGTGTGTTAATTTTAGGAAAAATTTAGTTTTTCAGTCTTAAAGAGGGTACTCATGGTTATCATTCACAGAGCAGTGTATTAATTTTAGGAAACTTTTAGTTTTTCAGTCTTAGCTGCAAGTTGTAACTCACTAATGACTACTTTGTATCGTACATAATGATCGTCTGCGTATCTGAGTGTTCACTGCTGAAGAGTAGGAATATCAAATGTTTAAGATCTAGTTTTTCACAAAACACAGTGCTATTGTGTTTTTGTTGCTGTACTGCGTTTTCCTAGACTTGTTCCAAGTGCCAAATCATACTAAAATGTTTCAAACATTCAAAACAGGATGCTGCGTGGTCTTCGTGTCAAGCAGTGCTTCCCTCTACATCTCCAAGTGCCATGCGTCAGAGCTTTTGTTCCGCAACATTTACATAAGAGTGTTGAATCAGCTAAAGCAATGGACCTGGTACATGTAATGGCAATACAAAAAAGGACTTCCCTCATTTTAAAGACACTACTGAAACATTGTTGTCAGTGCACGAGTGCTAGATCACCAAATGCATTGTGTGATCCAAATTTCTCATACATCACCTCACATATACTGTGTGATCAAAAGTATTTGGACACCCCCAAAAACATACTTTTTCATATTAGACGTATTTTGCTGCCAGCTACTGCCAGGTACTCCATATCAGTGACCTCAGTAGTCATTAGAAGGCGCGCGGGATTAGCCGAGCGGTCTTAGGCGCTGCAGTCATGGACTGTGTCGCTGGTCCCGGCAAAGGTTCGAGTCCTCCCTCGGGCATGGGTGTGTGTGTTCGTCCTTAGTCTAATTTAGGTTAAGTAGTGTGTAAGCTATGGGACTGATGACCTTGGCAGTTAAGTCTCATAAGATTTCACACACGTTTGAACATTTTGAGTCATTAGACATCGTGAGAGAGCAGAATGGGGCGCTTCGTGGAACTCACGGACTTCGAACGTGGTCAGGTGATTGCGTGGCACTTGTGTCACACGTCTGTACACGAAATTTCCACACTCCTAAACATTCCTAGGTTCACTGTGATAGTGAAGTAGACACGTGAAGGGACACGTACAGTACAAAAGCATACAGGCCGACCTCGTCTGTTGACTGACAGAGACCGCCGAAAGTTGAAGAGGGTAGTAATGTGTAACACGCAGACATCTATCCGGACCATCACACGGGAATTCCGAACTGCATCACGATCCACTGCAAATACTATGACAGTTGGGCGGAAGGTGAGAAAACTAGGATTTCATCGTCGAGCGGCTGCTCATAAGCCTCACATGACGCCGGTAAATGACAAACGACGCCTCGCTTGGCGTAAGGAGCGTAAATATTGGACGATTGAACAGTGGAAAAATGTTGTGTTGAGTGACGAATCACGGTATCACGATGTGGCGTTCAGATTGCAGGTTGTGGATTTGGCGAGTGCCCGGTGAACGTCATTTGCCAGCGTTTGGAGTGCCAACAGTAAATTCCGGATACGCTGGTGTTATGGTGTGGTCGTGTGGTCGTGTTTTTCATGGAGGGGGCTTGCACCCCTTGTTGTTTTGTGTGGCACTAACACAGCACAGGCCTTCATTGATGTTTTAGCACCTTCTTGCTTCCCATTCTCGAAGAGCAATTCGGAGATGGCGAAAGCATCTTTCAACACGATCGAACACCTCTTCATAATGCACGGCCTGTGATGTAGTGGTTACACGACAATAACGTCCCCGTTATGGGCTGACCTGGACAGAGTCCTGCCCTGTATCCTATAGATCACCTTTGGGATGATTTGGAACTCCGACTTCGTACCAAGCATAAGCCACCGACATCTATACCTCTCCTCAGCGCAGCACTCCGTTAAGAATGGGCTGCCATTCCCCAAGAAACCTTCCAGCACCTGATTGAACGTATGCCTTCGAGAGTGGAAGCTCTCATCAAGGCTAAGGGTGGGCCAACACCATGCTGAATTCCAGCATTACCGATGGCGGACGCCACGAGCTTGTAAGTCATTTTCAGGCGGGTGTCCAGAAACTTTTGATCACATAATGTAGCTGTTAAAATTCTTACACTGAAAGAGTAGAAAAATGTCAGTGTATTCAAAATACGAAAGACCATGACTGATATATGCCATAACCTTTTTCATCTGAAAGACCAGTCATGTTTATTAGTGGCAGAAGAGAAGGAACTATTGGCGATGTTTCTATTTTCCTCAACAGCACAGGGAGTTCTACGTTAAAACGTAGCCACATCTGATTCCAAGAATTGACTAATGTAAGAAACAGAGATTAACACAGTTTAAGACAAAAAAGGACGCATCATGAAGGAGTTTGCAAATTGGTCACAAATTGATATTCACACAGCCACTGATGCAAAGCGAAAAACTGTGATGGATGAAGATGTAACACTGCAGCACAATTTCACCGCACATCTTCAAGGATATTAAATAGAGGACATTAAGATACCAGTTTATCTTTCATTAAATATACGCAGCAGTAACCGTGCCTCAGAGACAAGCGCATGAACAATACAAGCAGATGTCAGCATTTGAGGGAGGATGTGCAGTTGAATGGAAAGAAGCCAGTTGCAATAACCGGCGCATCGATCGACATTTGAACAAGAGCAATGCCACTATTTCACCGTGTTGGCAGCAAGGGGGGAACCATAGCCTAACACAGCGTTAAGATGGAAGAGGTGACCGAGCAATCATCAGACAGGCAAAAACGTTCAAATGTGTGTGAAATCTTATGGCTCTTAACTGATAAGGTCATCAGTCCCTAAGCTTACACACTACTTAACCTAAATTATCCTAAGGACGAACACACACACCCATGACCGAGGGAGCACTCGAATCTCCGCCGGGATCGGCCGCACAGTCCATGACTGCAGCGCCTGAGACCTCTCGGCTAATCCCGCGTGGCAGCAGACAGGCACACACATAACAGCATTCATCATTATCATCGATTCGACTTGCAACTGGTGCTTCAGTGACCACAAAAACCATGAACAGGCGGATCACCAAAACGAGGCTGCGCTCACAGCGCACCGTGCGCTATCCACCACTGACCACTGTATACCAACATACCCGTTTGTAGTGGTGCCGAACGAATTCGGCCTGAAATTTCACTGACGGAAGTGGAATTGTCTTCATTAAGGAGTCCCACTTCGAATTCTGCTCCGATGACCACCGTTCCAGACAGCGGCGGGATACCAACCAGACTGTCGTCTGCCATGTGACACGACGGCCAGGAGTGATGGTTTGGGGTTCCGTTTCATTTCATAACAGGACTCTTTGGGTATCACCTGCGGCACTCTAACAGCACAGCGGCATGTCAACGATATTGTGCACTCCGTGTTGTGGCCCTTCATGACAAGCCTCCTGGTCTTACATTTCAACAAGATAACGGCAACCCGCACATGGCGACAGCTGTTACTTCTTGTCTTCATGTTTGCCAAATCCTACCTTGGTCAGCAAGGTCCCCGGATCTCTAAGAAGTTGAGAATGTTTGGAGCATTATGGGCGAGCCCTCCAGTCAGCTGGGGATTCTCACGATCTTTGTCACTAAACTTTGAAAAAACACACTAAATGCAGTTCAGAACTTGTAAGGGGTGTCCCACGAGTATATGCCTAACATAAGATGACGAACAGATAGAAGCGGACAGTGATAAGTTCTTGGGCTTACAGCTTGATAATAAATTCAACTGGGAGGAGCACACCACAGAACTGCTGAAGCGTCTTAACAAATCTTTATTTGCAGTTCGAATTGTGTCAGACATAGGGGATATAAAAATGAAAAAGCTGGCATACTATGCTTGCTTTCATTCCATAATGTCATATGGGATTATTTTTTGGGGCAATTCAACAAGCCAAGCTAAAGTTTTCCGGGCACATAAACGTGCAGTAAGAGTTATATGTAGTGTGAACTCAAGAACATGCTGCACAAGTCTGTTTAGGGAACTAGGGATACTAACTACTGCTTCCCAATATATTTATTCCTTAATGATATTCGTCATTAAAAATATGTCACTTTTTCAAACCAACAGCTCAATTCATGGAATCAATACTAGAAAAAAGGCTAATCTTCACAAGGATTTAAAGTAACTTCGTCTTGTACAAAAAGGCGTGCATTATTCAGGAACACACAATTTCAATAACTTGCCAGCAGCCATAAAAAGCTTAACAACCAATGAAATTCAGTTTAAGAGAAGCCTAAAGGACGTATTGGTGAACAACTCCTCCTACTCAATTGATGAATGTCTCAGTAGAACCAATTGATTTGTAAACAGTTCTCCGTCAGCCAAAACACTAAAAAGTTGTAACCACCACACCTAAGAGGTGTAACATTTATCAATAGTGTAAGGAAATCTGACGTTCGTTAAATAGTGCCCCTTTGTGCATCACCCAACAAGTTCACCAACTTCACACCTAACGAGTTCACCAACTTCACAAAAACTTAATTTAATTCCTTCAAACCCACAACAAAATGAATGACATCACAGGGAATGAGAATGGGTGTCATTGAAAAATGAATAACAAGGCCCTATGGTATCACAAAGAGATTTATTAACTAATATCAAGGTTAAGAGAGAACAAACATATAAACAGAAACTTGAAGTGTAAAACATTTCATTAACACAAACTCAGGTTGGTTGGCAATAGACTTGGGGAGCCTAACTGGAATTTATGTGTGGATGAGACTGGCTACTGTGAGAAAGGATGCGATTCTAGGGAAGCACACTCTGCTGTATTGTTCCACTGATTGGTCTCACACTTTAAAATATAATTAAACGCTGGCCGGAATGGCCGAGCGGTTCTAGGCGCTACAGTTTGGAACCGCGCGACCGCTACGGTCGCAGGTTCGAATCCTGCCTTGGGCATGGATGTGTGTGATCTCCTTAGGTTAGTTAGGGTTTAAGTAGTTCTAAGCTCTATGGGACTGATGACCTCAGGAGTTAAGTCCCATAGTGCTCAGAGCCATTTGAACCATATAATTAAGCTTGCAATGGACACTGCGAGTACAAGGCCGCTATGAGAAAAGTTGGCCGTGAAAACTGTTGATAAGCTTCTGAATTTGCCAAATATGCGCAAAGTTACCGATATAGCCGGTGAAAGACGAGATACCATCGTCTGCTTGCGGGCGCTGCCAAAGCTGTAAGGTTCGATGGCGCTTCCTACTGCGGGAGATTGTCTCACGTCCGCGAAAATGCTAAAGTTGGCCCAGGTGTCCGGACGAGTTTACAACTAACTGCTCTCTCTCTGTAGAAACAGTAGAGCTCTAGCGGCTGTACTCCGCGATGGTCGAGAAGCACGTCCAAGCCTCTACCGTTGCTCAAAAACTTCAGAAAAACAGCCGTTCCCCCGATGCACTTGAATAAGCCTATCATGGCCCAGCGATGTTTACCGTGCCCATCATGTTTCCTACCAAGGAAACCCTAGATTCCTCAGCCAATCACTGCAGTGCAGTACACATTCTGTTCTCCGAGAAAAACATCACACAGTGTCTGGAGGGCTTGCAGCCGAACCTCTGGCGCATTTCACAAGATGAGGGAAGCTCCCTAGTGAAAACAAGCTCCGTCTCATCCGTAAAACGATTTAGTGGTTGCCGTTTTCGCGAGACGCGGCGTCATCTAAGAAACGAGAAATCTGGAGAAATTCGCCGTCCTGTCTCGCAAGGTACGCTGTTCTTGTAATAAACACACAAGTTGGGCGCCAGCCAACGCCGCTTTACCTGGATTTGCACGCATGATAAGGAGACCAGACTCCTACAACATGTCCACTCGCTAACAACGCGGTTATGCCGGCTTCAGGATGCCCGGCGCCGCCAGTTTGTAAATAAGTGTCATTTCGCATTCAGCCATGGGGTTTCCATCCTCTTGCTTCGGCCGCTGGCAGAACAAGCCCGACCGCCAGAACGGCGGCCCACAAACCGCTGCCCTGCAGGGCCCACGGTCAGTTTCGGTGACTACAAACGAAGGCTAGCAGTGAGAAGCTTCTGAATACGCACCCTCTGCTTGGGGAAAGTTCTGAGGCAGCCTCTAATGCAATGGTAAAAAAAATGGTTCAGTGGCTCTGAGCACTATGGGACTCAACTTCTGAGGACATCAGTCCCCTAGAACTTAGAACTACTTAAACCTAACTAACCTAAGGACATCACACACATCCATGCCCGAGGCAATATTCGAACCTGCGACCGTAGCGGTCTCGTGGTTCAAGACTTTAGCGCCTTGAACCGCTCGGCCAGTGGTCACCTCCAGTGTCCAAAAAGCTGTCTCCATAGCCGAGTTTAATTCTACTACTACCGCCGGACGGAGTGGCTGTGCGGTTCTGAGCGCTAGTCTGGATTCGAGCAACCGCTACGGTCGCAGGTTCGAATCCTGCCTCGGGCATGGATGTGTGTGCTGTCCTTAGGTTAGTCAGGTTTAATTAGTTCTAAGTTCTAGGCGACTAATGACCTCAGAAGTTAAGTCGCATAGTGCTCAGAGCCATTTGAACCATTTTCTACTACCACTACTCATGTCATGCAGGTACTGTGAGATCAGTCAGTTGTTTACCCTAATCCTACTAGCCCACTAGATTAATATCAATCAGCGAAAACTTAGATACACCAAAGACGAATGTATCTGTACGATAATCGCCGAAACAAAATGAAAAGGGAAGTGCCTGACAGGCATTACCACGGCAATGGCCTGCCCGAAAGGCAGCACCATCTTACAGAGCTCTTCCTCATGAAAAGATCATCTGATTTTTCTGAAACTGTAATCATTTGTCCGTCTGTACACGTACATCACATCTACCAATTTCCGTCTCATTCAGATAAATTCTTTGTGGTGCATCCTTTTTCCGCCTTTGAGTCAACTCAGAGATTTTTTTCTTGAATTTGCCTTTGTTATTCTCTTTTAGAAATTTGAAAGAGATGGGAAATGACTTTTGTTGACTGTAGTTCTACTAATTTAGATATTACTGATGCGTTCCTGTACTTTTATTACTGCAGATAAAATGTAAGGACTCCACACAAAAACATCTCAATTGACACTTACGACAAGCCAGTACACTGGAATGGCTTTTAGAAAGTTCTTAATAAATTATTTATTTCCAATTACCTGATTATATTTTGCAGTGAAGGCTTGAGCAGTACAATTCTGTGGTATCAAAGTACCTTCAAAATTTTTTGGACGCACGGGAGTTACGTACAATAAGAGGTACGCTGTTTTTTGATACTCTTGACAAACATAGGTTTTGCTACTTCTGATGTTTGACATTTCTCCTTTTCAGGTAGTAATCGGTAATTTCGTGTTACCACTTTGGAGTTGACCAATAAAGAAATTCTAACATAACAGCATCAAATCCTTGATGACAGTTTCCATTGATGTATAACATATTACTCTATTATAGTTCATTACCATATAACAATATAAACATCCTGTCGCCTATTAGGATTGCTCCACTTAAATACTCGTAGGACTCATCATAAAGGGAAATGTTAACATAGAAAAATACCCCAAGTGAGGACCAGTCCTCATCAACTTATGATGGGGAGGCTGCGCTTTCATCGGTTACACCATATGCACTACAGCGTAAAAACAAGAGAAACATCATCTGTCTAGCTAGGTGTCAACATCAACTACTTGCTACAAGTATGTAAACGGAAGCATGCTCAGTGTTCTGGTATAAAAGTCAAGTGCGGACACGACGGTCAGGAATGGTAGAGCAGAGACGGCTGTGAACAAGACGTCAGCCATTAGTACGCTGACCGACTCCTCCCTAGGACGACACAGAGACAACAGCGGCCTCTAAGCGAAGAGAACATATGCGCCACGCCGACTGGCCGCAGCCCAGTTGAAGTCTAGCCGTTCTACTCTGCAGTGGCGACTTAGCAGCTGTACTGTTTCACTTGTACTGGGAGTTGTGTATACTGAAGAGATTTTCGTATTTTGTCTGTCGCCGGTTGCTTGGGACACACCATTGTAAATTTTCAAAGTTAAGTATTGTCATTTATCTTACTATAATAAAAATTAGTAAAACTGCATTCCCTCGGGAAAAATTACGGCTCAAGTCTCCCCTTGCTTTCAGCCGTTTGCAGTACCAGCACAGCAAGGCTGTTTTGGTTAGTGTTACAAGGTCAGGTCAGTCAATCATCCAGACTGTTGCCCCTGCAACTACTGAAAAGGCTGCTGTCCCTCTTCAGGAACCACATGTTTGTCTGGCCTCTCAACAGACAACCCTCCGTTGTGGTTGCACCTGCGGCACGGCCATCTGTATCGCTGAGGAACGAAAGCCTCCCCACCGACGGCAAGGTCCATGGTTCACGGGGGGGGGGCTGCAAAATACTAACACGACTTCTTTACAGGCGAATGGAAAAACTGGTAGAAGCGGACCTTGGGGAGGATCAGTTTGGATTCCGCAGAAATGTTGGAACACGTGAGGCAATATTAACCTTACGACTTATCTTAGAAGAAAGATTAAGAAAAGTCAAACCTACGCTTCTAGCATTTGTAGACTTAGAGAAAGCTTTTGACAATGTTAACTGGAATGCTCTCTTTCAAATTCTGAAGGTGGCAGGGGTGAAATACAGGGAGCGAAAGGCTATTTACAATTTGTACAGAAACCAGAAGGCAGTTACAAGATTCGAGGGACATGAAAGGGAAGCAGTGGTTGGGAAGGGAGTCAGACAGGGTTGTAGCCTCTCCCCTATGCTATTCAATCTGTATATAGCGGCAGCAGTAAAGGAAACAAAAGAGACGTTCGGAGTAAGTATTAAAATCCATGCAGAAGAAATAACAACTTTGAGGTTCGCCGATGACACTGCGATTCTGTCAGAGACAGCAAAGGACTTGGAAGAGCAGTTGAACGGAATGGACAGACTAGCTAAAGTTATAAATCCATTAGATGATGATACTGAACAGAATGGACAGTGTCTTGAAAGGAGGATATAAGATAACCATCATCAAAAGCAAAACGAGGATAATATAATGTGGTCGAAGTAAGTCGGGTCATGCTGAGGGAATTAGATTAGGAAGTGAGGCACTTACAGTAGTAAAGGAGTTTTGCTATTTGGGGAGCAAAATAACTGATGATGGTCGAAGTAGAGAGGATATGAAATGTAGACTGGTAATGGCAAGAAAAGCGTGTCTGAATAAGAGAAATTTGTTGACATCGAGTATAGATTTACGTGTCAGGAAGTCGTTTCTGAAAGTATTTGTATGGAGAGTAGCCATGTATGGAAGTGAAACATGGACAATAAATAGTTTGGACAAGAAGAGAATAGCAGCTTTCGAAATGTGGTGCTACAGATGAATGTTCAAGATTAGGTGGGTAGATCACATAACCAATGAGGAGGTATTGAATAGGATTGGGGAGAAGAGGAGTTTGTGGCACAACTTGACAAAAAGAAGAGATCGATTGGTAGGACATGTCCTGATGCATCAAGGGATCACAAATTTAGCATTGGAGGGCAGTGTGCAGGGTAAAAATCGTAGAGGGAGACCAAGAGATGAATACACTAAGCAGATTCAGAAGGATGTAGGTTGCAGTAGGTACTGGGAGATGAAGGAGCTTGCACAGGATAGGGTAGCATGGATAGCTGCATCAAACCAGTCTCAGGACTGAAAACCACAACAACAACAACAATAAAAATTCTTGAATACGATTGAATTGTTGTCTAGCAATCCGAGAAAGCTGGTTTCCTAGGCGCCCTATATTGGACAAGTGGGCAGGATACAACATTTACGATGTGCTGGACAAGTATAACATAAAGATAGCACATTACAAGAGACTCTGTTTGCGGACAAAGATGCGATGGAATCTCAAGGATACAGGATCTATAAAGGAAAACGCGGCATCGGAGTGGTAAACAGTGCCACATCTAGGTACTGGTTTTGCTGTACACCAAAGGATGATCCATTATATATTAAGTCTTCCTCCTCCTACGGGTAGGACCTAATGACTATCGTTAAGGTTCCGCAAACCTGTGTATACTATAGTCAACTTTCATGCAACAGCGAATGACACTAACAGAATAAACCTAGAAGCAGTAGGACACTTCTACAGCTTTCTAGAAGAGACCCTGGCCAAGATCCTACAATACCATGCTGCCATAGTCATGGGTCATTTCAGCGGACAAGGTAGCAAACAGCGTGAATAAGAGGACCATCTGATGTAGAGAGCGCCTTTTAGACATTTGCGACCGCCTGCAAACACATTCATAGGAAGTCCAAGATAAGCCATGTGGCTATAGACAGGACGTACCACAGGGTATTGAGGTATTAAGAGAAGCTAACCTAGATTCTGACCATTACATCTCCATGGTAAAGAGTATCCTACAACTATTGAGCAAATCCTCCAAGATTACAAACAACTGTAAGACACTGAAGTTCAACAAACTAGAACTGAGTGATGAGTACTACAACCCTAAACGAAAGCACACAAAACAAGGGTGTCCACCCTACAAACGTCTCCGCTGGATACCACAAAAGAAATAATCAGTGCCTCATTCGAGAAAAGCAAGCATCCTTGGTAGACCATAAATGTGAATGATTCAGGGGAGGGGATCAAACAGCGAGGTCACCGTTCCCATGAGATTAGGGAAGGATGGGAAAGGAAGTCAGCCGTGCCCTTTCAGAGGAACTATTCCGACATTTAACTGAAGCGATTTAGGGAAATCGCAGAAAACATAAATCAGGATGGTCGCACTCGGATTTGAACCGTCGTTCTCCCGAAGCGAGTCCAGTGTGCTAATCATTGCGCCGCCTCGCTCGGTTACAGAATTTGACCAGGCTATAGGGGAAAGGCGCAGAGCCTAGATAAAGGCAACCAGCGTAAGCATGAGATCAACTACTAGGCTTTTTTAACATAACAAAATGACTAACACTTTCTGCAGTACCATGATAAAATACACCTGTTCACTGACACAACAGTCCACAGAGAACTTAAAGTGTGGCAGCACAACAGGTCTCTAGAAGGGACTCATGAAGCACACCACCTCATATACAGTCCCTACTTTTCAGCTTCATGGACCTGACGGGAAGTTTTGGTTGAACAATAGAGTGCACCAGTACTCTTGTAGGGTACTTCCAAAACATCCTCAAAGTAGAACCTAAAGAGAGAGTTGCCTTCTGTGAGCCCCCATCTAGAAATCCAGACTCCATACCATCAACGAGGGAAGGAATAAAGGAGAGTATCAAGAGCCTCAAAAAAAATGACGACTCAGGTAGAGATGTGAAAATGTGCAGATAAACAATCTGTACAGATCATACATGAGATCATACGATCCATGTGGATAACAAAGAGCTACCAAAAGGATGGACCACAGCCTGGTCCATCCACTTCACAAGAAGGTAGTGAGACCAGTCTCGACAATTACACAGGATTGTCTCTGATTCCTGTCTCCTATAAGACTTTCTCTAGGTCTTTGATAACTACCGTCATCAACCAACTTGATTCCGAAATATGTGAATATCAGGCTGTTTCCCGAGCTAGCGGATGTTGCACAGAGCAAATATAATACCTAAAAACCATCTTTAAATGCTGTAACTGTGGCAGATATCCCAAGGCAGCCATCCTATGGACTTCAAAAAGTATAAAATTCGATAGAGAGGTAGAACATGATCTCCACGCTACGAGAACTGCGCATAGATGAGACTACCAGATTAGTTCAGGCCACTCTGAGGAACGCAATGCCCAAAGTTAAATTTAGACGTGAGCTCTCTGATAGTTTCACAGCTCAGACAAGAATTAGACAAGGTGATGACCTCTTCTGCATGCTGTTCAACAGCGTACTGGAGAAGATTATTGGGGAATGGGCTTGCACACTGCCATCGGGAACTGGATTGAAGACTTGATACAAGAAATGTACCCTGCCTAATCTTCGCAGATGACATCGTCTTCTTAGCTAACGATATGGAGGCCGGCCGGGGTGGCCGAGCGGTTCTAGGCACTACAGTCTGGAACCGCGCGACTGCTACGGTTGCAGGTTCGAATCCTACCTCGGGCATGGATGTGTGTGATGTCCTTAGGTTAGTTAGGTTTAAGTAGTTCCAAGTTCTAGGGGACTGATGACCTCAGAAGTTAAGTCCTATAGTGCTCAGGGCCATTTGAACCGTTTTTGAGAAGGCTACTCACCAACTACAGAGCCTCCACATCATAGCAATTAAGACCAGTCAGAAGCCCGGAATACTAAGAACTAAGTTCCTTACGAACATGTAGGGATTTCAGTCTGTTTCCAATAGAAGACACCGCCATTCTAAATTTCCTGCAGTCTTTTATATAGGAGAGAAGATTTCCGCAAATTAGTCTCAGAACATGAGAATAGATATCATATATGTGAAGTTGGAGGGGTCTACCACTCTTGCAAGGGCATTTACATATCCAAGTGGTTTTCCAAAGAACTTTAAACTCAAACATTACAACTCAGTAGTAAGGCCCAATGTACTTTACATCTGTCGCTGCCTCTTGATGAACAGGACCTAGAGCTCCAAGGAATGGAAAATCGTAAGGGAAGAGGATGCAACCTACAGGTTGAGACAGAACAGGGAGCTGTACCATCGCCAAAAAAACTTAATCACGTCTATGAAATAAAGGCGACTGCCCTACTAGGGATATTTGACCTGCGTGACCCCTGCAGACTCACGAATAGGATCTTCATCACGACAGGTAGAAGGGAAGCTTCCATGAATAAATGTGTCAGCACGATGAAATCAGAGTGGGAACGACTCGAAATTCCTTTAGAAAACACCAGGACCGGTCCAAACGGCGGCAGATGAGCCTAGAAGTGCTATTGCCAGTGTCACTTACCAGCGACAAGAACACAAGAACCAGCAGACCGGAGTGGACAGAGGACATGAAGGGTGCTCGCAGTCAAAAAATGAAATGTTTCTGGGCTAAGAAGAAACAGAAGGCCCTCGTGACGAGTCAAAACATGCCCTGTGGCCCTAAGTAGGCCCAATCCAAACTAATAGGTATATTATTTAGAAGCAAATACGCTGGTGCGATAACTTCACTGATGATACTTTTGTTTGGCTATTCTGGAGTGCAGGTGTGCAAAAAGAACCCTTTCCGCGCGAGTAGGACGCGAGTACCGGCGGTTTCATATAAACTTAATTATGTGCAAGTGTCTGCCCCCATAGCTGAGTGATAATGTGTCTGCCTAGCATGCACAGAGTCACGGTTCGATTCCCGTCCGGGTTGGATATTTTCTCCGCTCACGGACAGGGTGTTGAGATGTCCTCATCATCATTTCATCATCACCGCCCAGTGTGGCGTGACTTGAATTAAGACTTGCAACTCGGCGGCCGTACTTCCCCGAACGGGGCGACCCGGCAACCAATGCCACGCGATCATTTCGTTTCATTTTTATGTTCTAGTATATAGGTAGTTCGTCCATCACGAGCATCGACATTCTCTACATTTTTGCCAATTAAGATTTCGATACTGGCGAGATATCAGTCCCACGAAACCTAAGACTTTCGATAATTAAAAAAAATGTTCTTGTAATATAATCACAAATTAACAATTTTTGTATCTTTTGCTTTGCTTTTACTGTGAATTCGTGCTTCTCGCCTAATTTTATGATTCTAGGCCATCGAGAAGTACCCTACAGTCACCAACCAACTTGATTCCGAAATAGATGAATATCAAGCTGTTTTTCGAGCTAGCAGGTCTTGCACAGAGCAAATATAATACCTAAAAGGTTAAATTTATTACACCGCCGAAGGGCTATAGAGCTTAGCATGCCACATCAATTTTAACTTCACAGGTCCACCCATTCCTTAGAAAAAGGGGTTTAACAGGCGGACGGACGGAGAGAGACAGACAGTCGGATAACAAATAAAAAAATCAAAATATAATCAAAATATCCACGGTGTACTGCCGGTCTATAGTGTCCAACGGGCACAATATTTCGGCGATCAAACATGTCACCATCATCAGGTGAACTGACGGACTGAGCTCCTGTGAACGTGCCGGCACGGAGATCCGTACTCTACGGCTGCTCAGGGGGAACTGGGTTCGGTCACGGCGGCGGCCGATTTAAATACCCTCCGCCCGCGGCGCGATCCCTCCGCCGTCCGCGCCCCGCACCACGGTAGCGCGGTGGAACAGATTGCGACGGCGTCTGAGATGACGTCGGTGTGATGGCTCTGTCCGCCGTGGTCGTCACAACTATGCGTTTGCTCGATTTACTCTTGATTAACCCAATCGCTGGTTGCCAAGCCTTGCTAAGACAACAACAAACAGCCGTATCTTTTGGCTTCATTGACTTTGGAATTTCAATTTTGCACACCGGTAAGGGACGGTAGACCTCTGTATGTGATATAAAATTAAGCTCGATACATGTGCCTATTCCGGAGAAAATGGGTTCTTAATATCTGGGCATATTGACACACGGACGGATCCTATATGGTTTCCATTATTACCGATTATTGTACTGAACCATGATAATGATCAAAGTTAAAATCTTAAACGATACCTTGGAGTTAACTCTATGTTAAAAGATAAAATATTTTCAAATATTAATAAACTAATAAACGACATGTAATATTACAGCCTTAGCTATCAGAAACTCTCATACGCTTAATTCGTAAAGTTTAAAGATAGTCAATGAATTTTATTTGGATGTACACTACTGGCCATTAAAATTGCTACACCAAGAATAAATGCAGATGATAAACGGGTATTCATTGGACAAATATAAAATACTAGAACTGACATGTGATTACATTTTCACGCAATTTGGGTGCATAGATCCTGAGGAATCAGTACCCAGAACAACCATCTCTGGCCGTAATAACGGCCTTGATACGCCTGGGCATTGAGTTAAACAGAGCTTGGACGGCGTGTATCAGGTACAGCTGCACATGCAGCTTCAACACGATACCACAGTTCCTCAAGAGTAGTGACTGGCGTATTGTGACGAGCCAGTTGCTCGGCCACCATTGACCAGGCGTTTTCAATTGGACACAGATCTGGAGAATGTGCTGGCCAGGGCAGCAGTCCAACATTTTCTGTATCCAGAAAGACCCGTATAGGACCTGCAACATGCGGTCGTGCATTATTCTGCTGAAATGTAGAGTTTCGCAGTGATCGAATGAAGGGTAGAGCCACGGGTCGTAACACATCTGACATGTTACGTTCACTGTTGAAAGCGCCGTCAGTGCGAACAAGAGGTGACCGAGACGTGTAACCAATGGCACCCATACCATCACGCCGGGTGATACGCCAGTATGGTGATGACGAATACACGCTTCCAATGTGCGTTCACCGCAATGTCGCCAAACACGGATGCGACCATCATGATGCTGTAAACAGAACCTGTATTCATCCGAAAAAATGACGTTTTGTCATTCGTGCACCCAGGTTCGTCGTCGAGTACACCATCGCAGGCGCTCCTGTCTGTGACGCAGCGTCAAGGGTAACCGCAGCCATGGTCTCCGAGCTGATAGTCCATGCTGCTGCAAACGTCGTCGAACTGTTCGTGCAGATGGTTGTTGTCTTGAAAACGTCCCCATCTGTTGACTCAGCCCTCGAGATGTGGTTGCACAACCGTTACAGCCATGCGGATAAGATGCCTGTCATCTCGACTGCTAGTGATACGAGGCCGTTGGGATCCAGCAAGGCGTTCCGTATTACCCTCCTGAACCCACCGATTTCATGTTCTGCTAACAATCATTGGATATCGACCAACGCGAGCAACAACGTCGCGATAAGATAAACCGCAATCGCGATAGGCTACAATCCGACCTTTACTAAAGTCGGAAACGTGATGGTACGCATTTCTCCTCCTTACACGAGGCATCACAACAACGTTTCACCAGGCAACGCCGATCAACTGCTGTTTGTGTATGAGAAATCTTGTGAGCACGTTGTAGGTGTCGCCATCGGCGCCAACGTTATGTGAATGCTCTGAAAAGCTAATTATTTGCATATCACAGCATCTTCTTCCTGTCGGTTAAATTTCGCGTCTGTAGCACGTCATCTTCGAAGTGTAGCAATTGTAATAGCCTGTAGTGTATCTTGTATGCTCGTTGTGAATGCAGTTTTGTCACCAGAGTACAGGTAAGCAACAGGAAAGCGTAGGCAAAGAAGTAAGAATAATACAGAAACAAAAGAAAGTATGTACTTTGTGTACAGTGAATACTAAACTGCTTTTCGTAAGCAGTTACCTCCCACACTCTCTTGTTTGATGTGGTCTGCACGTGTCTATAATTAACGATAGTCTCGATGTGCGAGGTGACAGACCTTCGGTCCGGTGAATTAATGTACCGAGTTACACTGATGATAGCAGCATACAACAGTAAATTCGTAACTTCGCCACATGTTGGACCTCGCTGTAATCTAGGTCGTTACGTTCGAACGGATACGAAATCCGCAGCAGAACTCGCCCTGTCGGTCGGCTCGGCGTTTCTTTCGCACATATGTAAATTGCGCGACATTCGCCACCCAACAGGAGAAACCGGACACGGTGTTTACGATTTTCTGTTGCGACCTGCGAGCTGTATTTCACCTGAGATGACCTACACTCGTGCTGTACAATTCACACAAGGACGGAACCGGTATTTCCCAACAGCTGTTTTTTCCTGCACATTGCAGAGGTCAGTGTTATGCAACTTTCTAGTCACCCAGCGTCGGCCGTGTAACTCAACCAATCTTGAGTTTGCGGCCGATGTGAGGTCCGCAGGTCGTATTAGCGCAGCATTTGACAGGTTATTCATAGTGGAAAGCAAGGAGTGACTTCGTTGTTAGCATACGTTACGGTACTGGACAGAAAATTCATGTACATCTACATGATTACTCTGCAATTCACATTTAAGTGCTTGGCAGAGGGTTCATCGAACCACAATCATACTATCTGTCTACCATTCCATTCCCGAACAGCGCGCGGGAAAAACGAATACCTAAATCTTTCTGTTCGAGCTCTGATTTCTCTTATTTTATTTTTATGATCATTCCTACCTCTGTAGGTTAGGCTCAACAAAATATTTTCGCATTCGGAACAGAAAGTTGGTTACTGAAATTTCGTAAATAGATCTCGCCGCGACGAAAAACGTCTTTGCTTTAATGACTTCCATTCCAACTCGCGTATCATATCTGCCACACTCTCTCCCCTATTACGCGATAATACAAAACGAACTGCCCTTTTTTGCACCCTTTCGATGTCCTCCGTCAATCCCACCTGGTAAGGATCCCACACCGCGCAGCAATATTCTGACAGAGGACGAACGAGTGTAGTGTAAGCTGTCTCTTTAGTGGACTTGTTGCATCTTCTAAGTGTCCTGCCAATGAAACGCAACCTTTGGCTTGCCTTCCCCACAATATTATCTATGTGGTCCTTCCAACTGAAGTTGTTCGTAATTTTAACACCCAGGTACTTAGTTGAATTGACAGCCTTGAGAATTGTAATATTTATCGAGTAATCGAATTCCAACGGATTTCTTTTGGAACTCATGTGGATCATCTCACACTTTTAGTTATTTAGCGTCAACTGCCACCTGCCACACCATACAGCAATCTTTTCTAAATCGCTTTGCAACTGATACTTGTCTTCGGATGACCTTACTAGACGGTAAATTACAGCATCATCTGCGAACAAACTAAGAGAACTGCTCAGATTGTCACCCAGGTCATTTATATAGATCAGGAACAGCAGAGGTCCCAGGACGTTTCCCTGGGGAACACCTGATATCACTTCAGTTATACTCGATGATTTGCCGTCCATTACTACGAACTGTGACCTTCCCGACAGGAAATCACGAATCCAGTCGCTCAACTGAGACGATACCCCAAAGGCCTGCAGCTTGATTAGAAGTAGCTTGTGAGGAACGGTGCCAAAAGCTTTCTGGAAATCTAGAAATACGGAATCAACTTGAGATCCCCTGTCGATAGCGGCCATTACTTTGTGCGAATAAGGAGCTAGCTGCATTGCACAAGAACGATGTTTTCTGAAACCATGCTGATTACGTATCAATAGATCGTTCCCTTCGAGGTGATTCATAATGTTTGAATACAGTATATGCTCCAGAACCCTAGTGCAAACCGATGTCAATGATATAGGTCTGTAGTTCGATGGATTACTCCTACTACCCTTCTTAAACACTGGCGCGACCTGCGCAATTTTCCAATCTGTAGGTACAGATCTACCGGTGAGCGAGCGGTTGTATATGATTGCTAAGTAGGGAGCTATTGTATCAGCGTAATCTGAAATGAACCTAATCGGATACAATCTGGACCTGAAGACTTGCCCGTATCAAGCGATTTGAATAGCTTCGCAACCCCCAAGGTATCTACTTCTAACAAACTCATGCTATCAGCTGTTCGCGTTTCAAATTCTGGAATATTCCATTCGTCTTCGCTGTTGAAGAAATTTCGGAAAACTGCGTTCAATAACTCCGCTTTAGCGGCACAGTTGCTGGTAACAGTATCATCGGCACTGCGCAGCGAAGATATTGACTGTGTCTTGCGTCTAGTGTACTTTACATACGACCAGAGTTTCTTTGGATTTTGTACCAAATTTCGAGACAATGTTTCGTTGCGGAACCTATTAAAGGTATCTCACATTGAAGTCCATGCCAAATTTCGCGCGTCTGTAAATTTTTGCCAATCTTCGGGATTTCGCGTTCTTCTGAACTTCGCATGCTTTTTCCGTTGCCTCTACAACAGCGTTCGGACCTGTTTTGTGCACCATGGGGGATCAATTCCATCTCTTGCCAATTTATGAGGTATGAATCTCTTATTCCTTTTGGTACTTTATCTTTGAATTTGAGCTACGTCTCGTCTACATTTGCATAGTCAGTTCGGAAGGTTGAAGTCCCCACCAACTATAACCGTATGAGTGGGGTATTTATTTGTTACGAGACTCAAAATTTTTCTGAAGTGTTCAGTAACTATATCATCCGAGTCTGGTTGTCAGTAGAAGAATCCAATTATTAACTTAGTTTGGCTGTTAAGTATAACCTCCACCCATATCAATTCGCTCGGAGCATCTACTTCTACTTCACTACAAGATAAACCACTACTGACACACACAAACACTCCACCACCAATTCTGCCTAATCTATCTTTCCTGAACACCTTCTGAGACTTAGTAAAAATTTCTGCAGAACTTATTTCACGCTTTAGCCAGTTTTCTGTACCTATAACGATTTCAGCTTCTGTGCTTTCTATTAGCGCTTGAAGCTCAGGGACTTTCCCAGCACAAGTACAACAATTTACAACTACAATTCCGCCTGTTCCTTGGTCCAAGCACGTCCTGTATTTGCCATGCACCCTTGAGATTGCAGCCCACCCCGTACTTTCCCGAGGCCTTCTAACCTAAAAAGCCGCCCAGTCCACGCCACACAGCCTCCGCTACCCGTGTAGCCGCCAGCTGAGTGTAGTGAACTCCTGACCTATTCGGCGGAGCACCCGAAACCCCACCACCCTATGGCGCAAGTCAAGGAATCTGCAGCGAACACGGTTGCAAAACCGTCAGACCCTCCACCCGGCTCTGCACCAAAGGTCCCCAGTCGGTTCTGTCAACGATGCTGCAAATGGTGAGCTGTGCCTTCATCTCGTAAGCAAGACCGGCAGCCTTCACCAAATCAGATAGCCGCTGGAATCCAGAGAGAACTTCCTCAGATCCAAAGCGACACACGTCATTAGTGCCGACATGTGCCACCACCTGCAGCTGGCTGCACCCTGTGCTCTTCATGGCATCCGGAAGGACCCTTTCCACATCAGAAATGAGTCCATCTGGAATGCACACGGAGTGCACACTGGATTTCTTCCCCTCCTTAGTCGCCATATCCCTAAGAGGCCCCATTACACGCCTAACATTGGAGCTCCCAATTACCAATAAGCCCATCCTTTGCGATTGCCCGGATCTTGAAGGCTGAGAATCATCCTCTGAAACAGGGCAGGCAGCTTCATTTGGCTCAGCCAGAGACAGTACCTGAAACCTGTTTCTCAGAGGCACCGAGGAGGCTTTCTGATCAGGCTCCGGGGATGTCTTTCACTGCCTGCCACGCCTTGGAACGACCTCCCAATCACCCACAGGCGAGGGCTCAGCCCCACTGCGGGCAGCAACTGGGGCAACAACACTGGCAGAGCGATCTGGGGACAGACGGGACGAGGTTGACATCCCCGTGATACCCAAGTCCGGCTCCCCACAGTGGTGCCCATTGGCAACAGCCTCAAGTTGCGCGACCAAAGTCAGCGCCGCCTGCAGCTGTGAGCGAAGGGATGCCTATTCAGCCCTCATCCGAACACAGCAATCACAGTCCTTGTCCATTCTACTCGATGTTGAACAACAGTTACTGAAACACGAGTCCGTGCCTAGATAAAGCAAGGGAAACACGCAAAGAATGTATGAACTAACCTGTACAAATGCCTAACGACTGCGCTACAATCTGCCTGAATTTACGATTACAGTAACTAATACTCGAAATTACACCTCCTGTACGATACTCACACACAATGTAAGTAAGAATCTACGATGTAAACATAGAAAAGAAGCTATATACGTATCTTTCTGCGCTGTCGATGTGCACCAAGTGGGAGGTCAGGCCATCCCTGCATGCTAATAACCTTTAGCACCCCTCCCAGCCTTGATACTGGCGTTCATTCTGCGGATTCCATACAGAGGTTAAAAAAAAAAAAAAAAAAACACTACACAGAGGATGCATTTTTTGCTGTGTCTGTCAGCTTGCATAAACCGTTTGTAGGCTACATTCAGATGTGCTGCTTGGACATTAAGTTTTGCTGACTGGTGTTCTTGGAGACTGCTTTCATTCGGATGGACGTCGGGTTTATCTCCAAGTTCTGCTTCATGTTTCATGTACACTATAAGTATGCCGCGATTAGCATTTGAGCGAGTTATGCGCGTATCTGTAACAGCTTAGTGTTCAAACAAATTACTCCCTGAGAACAGAGGTATCGACACAGCCTATACAATAGATATGTTCGACGCTTGTTTGGAGCGTCTAATTTAATTATGCAATAGGTACGAAAATGAAATCACAGATTTCTTATAAGTGGCCAGAGGGCGCGCGCGCGCTTTGTGTGTGTGTGTGTGTGTGTGTGTGTGTGTGTGTGTGTGTGTGCGAGAGAGAGAGAGAGAGACTGCGTCAAAATATCAGATTCCTTAGTCCAGCGTTCACATCTGCCACGGTGAAAACGCGTTGGTGATTTTTTTCACCTTTGTATGTATGCACATATGTGTATGAAGGCACACTGTTTACAAAAGGTCCATGGAAAAAACCTGGCAAATTAATTACTTTTCGACATTAATTCCATGCTCTATATAAATATAACTTTTTTTAGAGTCGAAGTGGTTATATTTCTTTTCCGTCCCTAAAATACTTTATTTCAAGTACTATGTTGCCTTGGATATTATTTTAATTGATAATACAACTGAATGTCAAATCAAAAATATCTTTTAGCTGTCTGATTTCCAAACTGTTAGTTTATTTGGATACCAGTTTCAGTGATTTACTAAGCTATCTGTAGGCTGCCTGATCGACGTGTAGGAAGATTCCAACCTTGATTCCGGTCGAAATAGGGGCCAACATTCAAAGATTGATATCTGTAGATTTTTGATTGATACAGCGATCACTTCAACCTTCATTTGCCCAAATGGGCAGAAATCTACGGATACCAGTCTTTGACCGCTGGCTCCTATTTTGACCGTAACCGAGTCTGGAAACTTTCTACACGTCGGTCAGGGAGGCCTGTAGAAGGCGAATTAAATCACAGAAAATGATAGCCAAATAAAATAGCAGTTTGAAAATTGAACGGTTGAAAGATGTTTGATTTGACGTCGTGTACTGAACAGCTGAGTCCCGCAACCATCTCCGAAAAGATGGACTAGGGATATAATACAACTGTTCTTCAGAAGAAGTACAAACATAAGGTATTATCCACTGCCTGTGTCCTGCTTACATACCCTCCAAGCAGACAGGGCAGGCCGCTTTACTCTGTCTGATCAAAATTATTCCGAGTTCTATAAGTGGACATTAATATGAGATATGTAAACCATCCGCCTACGTGACGACTCTGCTGGAGACACTTTCAGTGAGGTGTCTGATAGTCTGTGGCCGAGTGGAAGCCCACCCTTCCTCATGAGCCAAAACCAGGAACAGTAGTAATGGTGGGTTTGTACTCTGAGCGAAGTCGGCGTTCTTATTCGTCCGAAAGGTTTTGGTTGAGGTCGGGACTCTTGGTGGTGTGGGGCGGAACAGTCCATTTCAGGAATATTACTGTCAACAAACCATTGCCTCATACAGTCTCTTTATGACAGAGTGCATTGCCACACTCGTACAATAGTCTCCGAACTGTTCCCCTACTGTACACAGTACACAATACTGTAAAATGTCTTCACCTACTTCTGCATTTAGCGTTTTCTTAATTGCAGTAAGGGAATCACACCTTACCCACGAGCAACAGCCCCATACTGTAACACCACCTCTTTCGTACTTCGCTACTGGCACTACACATGATGGCAGATAACATTCTCCAGGCATTAGCCAAACCCAGAACCTCCCGTCCCCCACCGGACTGCCAAGGGGTATAGCGTGACTCATCACTCCAAATCACTCGTTTGCCATCATCAAAATGGTTCAAATGGCTCTGAGCACTATGGGACTTAACATCTGAGGTCATCAGTCCCCTAGACTTAAAACTACTTAAACCTAACTAACCTAAGGACATCACACACATCCATGCTCGAGGTAGGATTCGAACCTGCGACCGTAGCAGCAGCCTGGTTCCAGACTGAAGCGCCTAGAACCGCTCGGCAACGTCGGCCGCCTTTGCCATCATCCACACCGAGTGAGGCGGCGCAGCGGTTAGCACACTGAACTCGGATTCGGGAGGACGACGGTTCAAACCCGCGTTCAGCCAACCAGATTTAGGTTTTTCGTAAATCGCTTCAGGCAAATGCCGGGATGGTTCCTTTGAAAGGGCACGGCCGACTTCCTTCTCCATCCTTCCCCAATCCGATGGGACCAATCACATGTTTTTTCCCCTCTCGCAAAACAACCAAACAACGAAACAACCATCATCCACTATTCAGTGGCGTGATTACTTACACCACTTAGCACAGGCTGCAGAAATGCGTGGCTCATAAAGAGCTGCACGACCATTGTACCCAATTATTTTTAGCTACCTACGCGCAGTCATCGACTAAGCCGGATTGCCCATAGCACTTTAACTCTCACGAGTGATTCCTTCCGCTGATCCGACGCGATTTTTCCCAACACCAACCACAATGCTCGAAGGAAGAAAGTTTAACTCCCGTCGACGTCGAGGTCATTGGAGACGGAGCACAGGGTCGGATTGCTTTAAGTATGGCGAAGGAAATCGGTCGTGCACTTTCAGAGGAGACATCCCGGAACACTGGCCTGGAGCGAGTTAGGAATTTACGGAAAACCTAAATCTGGATGGTCTGACAGGGATGTGAGCCGTCGTACTCCTGACTGCGAGTGTAGTGTGCTAACCACTGCGCTACCTCTCTCAGTAGCAATGCAAGAACTTCCTTGTCCGTCAGTACATGACGTCTGTCAGGCCTTGGCTTAGCGGTGATTGTTCCTTCGCTTTTCCACTTTACAGTCACATCACCGTCTGTCCATTTGGGCAGATCTAGTAGGGTAGAAACACTCCGAACATTACTCAGGTGACATCCAGTAACTCGTCCACGTTCGAAGTCCCTGAGCTCTCCTGGCCGAATGATTCTGCTGTAATTGTTCCTGTACTGAGAAATGAATACTGTCCAGCTTCTCTTACTCTAGCGGGTCCGCCCTTCGTAATATCTTGTGGTCAATTCGGCGGAAACTTTTGATCAGATGGTGTAGATCTCGGGCCATTGTAGCGCTAAGAGCTACCCTGAAGAGCAATGCGGACTGTTTGAAACCCAGCATATGGCAGTGCTTTGTTCTTTTCAGCTAGATCGTAGGAAAATGAAATTGTGATAAGTGATTCACAGTTTAGAATGTTTAGAAGACGATTTAGGGTTTTGGCATTTAACGTATAAACAAGGAAAGAAATCCGAAACTTGTAGTTTGACTCGGGGGATTGGCGCTACTTCTCATTCCTTTCTGAAACAAGATGTGTGAGATAAAAATATAGAAAACAAATGTAAGTGTGTATGTACCTGCCAGAATGTGAAGCAGAGTTAAGTTGATACCACGCTCCACATGTTGTAAGTAGGCTGCTTAGGTTTTTATGTTGGTAACGTCACGTAGCGCTCTGTATGAAAATCACTGGTTGTGCTGCGTACAGTCTGTGGCTGGTTGGCATTGTTGTAATACTCGCGATTGTAGTGTTGGGCAGTTGGATGCGAACAGTGCGTAGCGTTGCGCTGTTGGAGGTGAGCCGCCAGCAGTGGTGGGTGTGGGGAGACAGCTGGCGGAGTTTTGAGAGCGGATGATCTGGACGTGTGTCCATCAGAGAGAGTAAATTTGTAAGATTGGATGTCATGAAAATAGTCAGGGCCATTCTTTTGTAGGGATTATTGAAAGTCAGATTGCGTTGCGCTAAAAATATTGTGTGTGAATTTAGTGTTGGTCAGAATAAGTAAAGAGAGAAATGTCTGAGTACGTTCAGTTCTGCTCAGCTGTTTGAAAATCAAATAACGTAAGAGGTTTACCAGCACAGTAATTCATTAATTTTTCTAACGGGACGTTTCAATGTGTTGCACTGTGCCTCATCTCACCATCCACTGATTAATTACGGTTCGGTGTAATGCATTATATTCACAATGTGTATACGGTCTAATTGCGAACAACCTGCTAAAGTAAACATGTTTGTTGTGATTTGGTGTTAAATTAGATACTAATTACACACTTTATTTGTTTCAGGTGAGCCAAAATCACCGCCTGCTGCCATTCTTGAAATAACATCTGTTGTCAAGTACGTATGCTCCAACGACAAATTCACTATTAAGGATGCAATCTGAAAACGAATTAATATGTGTCTGGATGTCCACATCCGTGTCCCTCCCCAACCGAAGCATAGATTAGGTTATATGCTGTGCTTATTTTCTCCCATTTTAACTAATTACTAATGGAAGGAAGAATAGTCTTACGTATCCTTAAGGATGAAAAGCCACAATGACGTTGTGATCAGCGTTAAATCAGCGTCTTACCAGCTATGTCCGAAGACCGGGAGTATATTGTCCACGACCAAATTACTGAACGCGTATATGACAAATATTATTCCGGCTTTTGTAAATACCACAGCAAAAAATAAATAAATAAAATAAAATAAATGGGTCTAAGCACTATGGGACTTAAAATCTGAGGTCATCAGTCCCCTAGCACTTAGAACTACTTAAACCTAACTAACCTAAGGACATCACACACATCCATGCCCGAGGCAGGATTCGAACCTGCGACCGTAGCAGCAGCGCAGTTCCGAACTGAAGCGCCTAGAATCACTCCGCCACAGCGGCCGGACACTGTAAAACTAGCACTGCATTAATTGAGGTAACTGATGACTTGAAATATGTTATAGTATCCATACTAGTAGGCGCCAGCTAAGCTTATAATGCCGTCAGCTCTGACACAATTCTAAGAAAAATGCTACAGCTTTTTCTGCAGATAGTACGCTGATGTATCCCCAAAGCAACTTGCAGGAGAAATAACAGTTTTGTTCGGGGTAATCAAAAGTCGTCCTAGAAGCTATTTTCGCAGGAGTGCCACTAGTGTTATACTTATTTGTCAATAATATATTGTCGGGCCTGTCCTCCTGAAAATATCAAATTTTTGTGCCGACAATCTCCAAGTTAATGTAAGCGCTAGATTGTGATGGTCGACTCGACTGATGACCTGTCTTCGGGTGCAAAACATGGAACGAGCTAAATACGAAAAAGATGCAAGAAATTTTAGCATTAATAAGTTCATAATTCCATGAACAGTCGCCTCCATTCTGTCTGGGCGGTATTCCAAAAAACAGCGAAGATCTTAGGATGACTACCTTAACTGGACAGAAAACACTATCACCCTCAAAAAGTTGCGGAACATATTTCCACTGGATCTGAAATGTAAACTTCTGCCCTCGCTTCTTCTATAGAATTTTCGTTATTGCGATGTAATCCAGCACGGCGTGAACAGTAAGAACACTAGACGGTAAGAAATAATCATGAAAGCCTGTGTGTGTTACATCTGCAACAAGCATCTGTATGACCATGTATACATACACTCAGACAGGCTGAGTGCAGCCAGACAAGTTACGTGATTGACATACGATTTGTTTATTTCATCAGCTCCTCAGTGCACAAGCACACCAGAACCTTCGTCAGAGATTAAGTACCTGTCGACTCATCATGATCTAAACTCAAAGTATTAGCTGAGCTGTGCCCATCCACAAAGCAAAAACATTCTCACAGCGCTTCTCTGTTACTGCCGTCCGCCTTTGTAACAAGCTATCCTGCACTCTGCGCGCAGTTAACCGTCCTCTTGCTTTTAAGAAGATGCTGAAACAGTTACTCCTCTTACTCCTGTCACAATGATAGCGGCTGCTCAAAAATTGACGTGTATGATCAGTCTGTCCCTCTGTCAAACAGTAAAGCAAATGTTCCGCGCTCTATCAATTGTACGCTTTCTACACATTACATTACTCAACCAATCACGTTAATTTCTTTCTCCTATCTTCTACCCAAGGGGTAGACTACACTCCATAGTAACTACTGATAGCCTTCGGAGATACTGCCAAGGCAAAACTCTTCCATCTGGTGTGCAAGATATATGAGACAGGCGAAATACCTTCAGGCTTCGATGCTGATATGTGTGAAAATTACCAAATATCATTTTCATAAGTCACGGCTGCAAACTACTAACACAAATCCTTTAGAGAAGAATGGAAAAACTGGTAGAAGCTGACCTTGGGGAAAATAAGTTTGGGTTCCGCAGAAATGTAGGAACACGTGAGGCAACACTGACACTACAACTTGTCTTAGAAGATAGGTTAAAGAAAGGTAAGCCTATGTTTTAGCATTTGTAGACTTAAAGAAGGCTTTTGAAAATGCTGACTTGAATACTCTCTTTGAAATTCTGCAGGTAACAGGCGTAAAATGCAGGGAGCGAAAGGCTATTTGCAACTTGTACAGAAACTAGATGGCAGTTATAAGAGTCTAGTGGCATGAAAGGAGTGACACAGGTTGCAGTCTATCCCCGATGTTATTCACTCAGTACACTAAACAAGCAGCAGAGAGAACTAAAGAAAAATTTGGAGTAGGAATTAAAGTTCAGAGAGAAGAAATAAAATCCTTGAGATCAGAGACAGCAAAGGACGTGGAAGAGCAGTTAAGTGGAATGGACAGTGTTTTGAAAGCAAAATGTCAGGTGAACATCAGCAAAAGCAAAACAAGGATAATGGAATATAGTGGAATTAAATCAGGTGATGCTAAGGGAATGACCACTGCACGAAGAATTCCTCCAAGATGTCTTGAGACGTCCGTGGCAACAACGCTGTCTCGCTTCGTTTCCCGGTGCTCTTGAAGTCTTATCTGACACCTGAGCGGAACGGACGTCCCACGAGTATTTCCCATTGCTCCGTCCCGTGTTTATAAGCGTGTAATTATCGTTACATAATGTGTTTACCAAGTCCTAGCTCTTTGTTCTCATTTCCTTTTCCTTTTGACACCACGGCTTCCGCCTGTCAGCGACGTGAAAAGAATGAAGAAAAAAGCTCCTAGGTCACCGTGAGATTTCTAAACTGTACTCTTGCTTAAAGCTTTCTGTGACAGTACTCCTGGATTTCCTAGGTTGCAGAGAGAGAGATGACTGATAGCTTAAAGCGAAGAGGAACGGCTCTTTAAAATATAGATTAATACAGATTAATGCAAAATGTGATGCAGATAGGCGTAGAGAGAAAAAAACCCTATAAATATATCCACTTGCAGAATGTTATCGTTCAATAACAATCTATCTGATAAGAAGGCTAGAAGCGTACCGCAAGAGAGAACGCAAGGCACAGTATACACATATGAGCCAAAATGAAAAACTGAATGCAGTGCACCATAAGTTACGGGAACTGAATGACATGTAAGCACACATCTGCTGTTACATACATCTAGAAACTTACCAACAACTTATCGAATCCATGTCACGCACATTCGCTTCTGTATGGCCTTCCAACGGTGGGCCAAAAAGCTACTCAGCAAGTGGTCCTAATATTTCGGGTTACCAGTATGTGTTCGTATTAAGGAAGAACAGAAGCCGGCCGCAGTGGCTGAGTAGTTCTAGGATTTTCAGTCCGGAACCGCGTGACGCGTGACGGTCGCAGGATCGAATCCTGCCTCGGGAATGGATGTGTCTGATGTCCTAAGGTTAGGTTTAAGTAGTTCTAAGTTCTAGGAGACTGATGACCTGAAATGTTAAGTCCCATAGTGCTCAGAGCCATTTGAACCATTTTTGAAGAACAGTAAATTATCATAGATTTAAGAGCAACAAACGAAAAGCAAGAGAAGTTGAAGCACTCTGCGATCAGGAAGAATAAGCGCTGGTGGAGATCTCTCTCCGTAGGTAAAGTGGTGTTTAGTTTATTTTTTGTCATTATTATTATTATTATTGTTATTATTATAGTAATCATCGGATATCAAAATTCGGGGTGAATGCAAGTTAAACTGGGAGGGTGGGGGGGGGGGGAGGAGGGAGAGACTATAACTGGCTGTGACACCCCTCTGCCCAGTAAAATCGAACTCTAGATCCGCGCCTGACAGAACGATTCTTGAAGGAATCTGTGATCGACTACTTAAGTCCACACGATGCCGACCGGCAGCCATGTCACCCTGTGCCTAGGCCGCCAGTCTGATGCGTTACGCTGTCACGTAGTTGAACAAAATGGCTCTGAGCACTATGGGACTTAACATCTATGGTCATCAGCCCCCTAGAACTTAGAACTACTTAAACCTTACTAACTTAAGGACAACACACACATCCACGCCCGAGGCAGGATTGGAACCTGCGACCGTAGCGGTCACGCGGTTCTAGACTGAAGAGCCTAGAACCGTACGGTCACACCGGCCGGCTCGTAGTTGAACATAACATGGACTTCGGCAAAGGTGCTGCTGCTTAAATGGCCTTTTCTTTGATCTGTTGACTAATTCAGACCTCATAAGTGGTTTACATGGACGCAAGTAATTGTATCATTTCATTTCCAGTTTGACGTACCTGCACCATGTATCTTGCACAGTTCATTTAAACCTTTGTGCACTTTATAATTATTTGTTTTGCCTATTCAGTAATCAGACTCAAATTAATGTATCTTACTAATAAACAGGATTTTCTTGAGATATTTGGTTACATTTGATAATTATGTAACACCCCCTTATCAGTAGATCCATGCGAATTATAGCACCAATATTTCATGTTTAGTTGGGCCCTGTTTAAATTCAGGTGTTCATTACCTTCAATCGCGAGACTTTTTTCTTGATATTTCATGTGACCTCAAGGAGAGTGGTCACAGGTTCAGGCCTTGTTAGCATCTCAGCTGAATGCTCAATCATAGTCTCACGGTGATGATGGTGGTACCAGCGAGCTACTGCACCACCCAGTCCACCTGACTTCTCGAGCTGCAGTCTGTCACTCGCAGGACGCCTGGCTGCGGTGCCAGTATGGCACGGTATGCCCAACCGCAGTGGAGCTGGGCATGAGCTGTGGTCCCATCCCAGCTGCCTGAGTCCAGTGCGAGCTACATTTTCTGTGCGACCTTTCCGAAATATCAACTAACACCCATGAAACATTAACTCTGTACAAAAACATTACTTCCGATCAGCTTCATATCTGACATGTCTTGCATCGCAGGTCTTTCAGAAAGCTGCAGTAGATCGCACTGGCTGGTCAGTACGTACGGATGATTCTAAGAAATTCTGTCATTCACTACTAGATGGCACTGGCATAGTTTGCACAGTGGCAGGGGACTTTCATTCAACATAATTGAGCCAGTTTGAATGAAATATCTGTGAATTATATACACGGAGCTTCCTCCTGCATCAGTCTTTGTACATGGTGGTTATAGTTAAAGTGCAGCTACAGAGATCCCGTGTGGGAGGTAATTATCGTAGGGGTGGCTAAACTTGGGTTGTAACTTAATGCGTTATTGCAGAACCGATGTACGTTGAAAAAAATTAGTGCCGGTTTTCGCCACCAGGTGCAAATCAGTCGCTGTACACTGTTAGTATGATGGTATGACATCTTCGCTGTCATTTGAGAAGCCTTAATGTGACTGAACAGTAAGGCTATCAAGACTACAGACTGTGTACCTTTAGTGAAACTGTTTTATGTGAATGGCGGCAATTATAGTGCTACGTTGAGAGAATATCGGGCGACTGAAAGATCTGAGGAGAGGCACGATGTCATTAAATGGTTTAAAGATGATGATGATGAAATTCGAAAACACGAGTGAGCTTGGTGTGTCAATTGATAGAGGAGGGCGTCCTGTCGCGGTGGAAGTTACTAGCTGCGCGGAGTGGCCGTGCGGTTAGATGCACCATGTCACTGATGTCCTTCCCTGGCGCCGAAGGTTCGACTCCTCCCTTGGGCATGAGTGTGTGTGTGTGTTTTTTTTTCATAGCATAAGTTAGTGTAAGTGGTGTGTAAATCTAGGGACCGATCACCTCAGCAGTTTGGCCCCATAGGAATTCAGGCATATTTGAACATTTTCTTGGAAGTTACTGTCGGGGTTGATGTTACTATATCTGGCCGTGCAACACGCGTGCCAGGTAGTGCTAGTGCACGTGTAGTTATCACGAGAATTGTCCGTCGCATGGTCAGTAGTACAGAACGTTTTGCGGTCTATTTTACTCTGGTGTCCATACAAGATTCAGATTGTGCAGCAGCTAAAATTTCATGATCCGCAGCAACATTCTGAATTTGCTGTTTGGTTTCTGGCACAGGTCTAAGTTGACGACATTTGGCTGGACAATATTCTATGGAATGCAGAGACAGATTTTACACTGCAAGGTGCAATGAATACACTGAACTGCCGAATTTGGGGTACTGTTAAACTGCGTGTTGGGCACGGAGAGACATTGCACTCGCCTTAAGTGATTTTGTGGTCTGCAATCACAAGGAGCTTCACTCTCGGCCTTTTCTTCTACGAAGAGAGTACATCCAGAATGCCTGCCAGGTGTACCGTGACATCTGCACGTTATCGGCACCTCCTTGTACAGCAGGTGATTACTGCTTTGGAAGGGCGCAGCTGTGTGGAAACCACTGTTCTAGTCTCTTCAGTCCGGAATCGCACTGCTGCTACGGTCGCAGGTTTGAACCCTGCCGCGGGCTTGGATGTGTGTGATGTTCTTAGGTTTAAGGAGTTCTAAGTTCTAGGGGACTGATGACCTTAGATGTTAAGTCTCATAGTGCTTAGAGCCATTTGAACCATTTCTGAAACCACTGTTTCCATGCGAAATGGAACAACGCCTCGTGTCGTTCACGGTGAAAGATCTGCTTGATGCAACCTTCCACGAACCTGTTATCCCCAGAGGTTTTCACGGGGTCCTGGGTTCAACTCCCGGTCGGGTTGTGGAGTTTCTCTGCCCTGGGACTGGGTGTTTGTGTTGTCCTCATGATTTCATCCGCACCACCATTCGTGACAGTGCTTAAATTGGACCGAGTAAAGAAATTGGAATGTCTGAAAAAATTGGGACTACGTATTTGCGCTGATGACCGCGCAGCAAACCAAACACAATCACCAGAGGTTTTCTAGATGCATGGCCTGCAAGATCACATGATGTGAATCCACGTGGCCTCTCAGATCTGGGGTATCTAAGAGGCCGCGTTCCGTTCCACCGAAATCGCTGCGAGCAACTGTTGATCACATCGTTTTACGGATACAGCATCTCGTCGATGACTCCGGTGCTCATCTGAACAAATTGTGTAAGCGACGGTTAATTATGAAAGAAACATTATGCACTTCTCACTTGTTTGACCTTTTGTGTCCACGTCCTGTTTCTAATCCATTACATACGTAAACATTTCTGTGCGTCTTTTTTTGTATTCAGAGCAACAGATTTGCACCTGGTGGCCAAAATTCGAACAAATTTTTTTCCAGCATAAATCGGTTCCGAATTAACGCATTACAAAATCTATAAGTTTCGCTGCCATACGATAATTACAGCCCACACTGGCCCTCTGTGAGTGGCTGCACTGAATTATAACAACACGGTTTCAGTGGAAACTGTATCAAAATCCCTATAGCGTTTCCTGAGATTAGACCAAACTTACGGATAGAAACCACACCGGGGGATTTTAGTTACGTATGTATAGATAGAAAATAGATAGATCGAGATGTCTAAAATTATACAGGGTGTTACAAAAAGGTACGGCCGAACTTTCAGGAAACATTCCTCGCACACAAAGAAAGAAAATATGTTATGTGGACATGTGTCCGGAAACACTTAATTTCCGTGTTAGAGCTCATTTTATTACTTCTGTTCAAATCACATTAATCATGGAATGCAAACACACAGCAACAGAACGTACCAGCGTGACTTCAAACACTTTGTTACAGGAAATGTTCAAAATGTCCTCCGTTAGCGAGGATACATGGATCCACCTTCCGTCGCATGGAATCGCTGATGCGCTGATGCGGCCCTGGAGAATGGCGTATTGTATCACAGCCGTCCACAATACGAGCACGAAGAGTCTCTACGTTTAGTAACGCGGTTGCGTAGACAAAAGTTTTCAAATGCCCCCATAAATGAAAGTCATGAGGGTTGAGGTCAGGAGAGCGTGGAGGCCATGGAATTCGTCCGCCTCTACCAATCCATCGGTCACCAAATCTGTTGTTGAGAAGCGTACGAACACTTCGACTGAAATGTGCAGGAACTCCATCGTACATGAACCAAACGTTGTGTCGTACTTGTAAAGGTGCATGTTGTAGCATCACAGGTAATCCCGTATGAAATCATAATAACGTGCTCCATTGAGCGTAGGTGGAAGAACATGGGGCCCAATCAAGACATCACCAACAATGCCTGCCGAAACGTTCACAGAAAATCTGTGTTGATGACGTGATTGCACAATTGCATGCGGATTCTCGTCAGACCACACATGTTGATTGTGAAAAATTACAATTTGATCACGTTGGGATGAAGCTTCATCCGTAAAGAGAACATTTGCGCTGGAATGAGGATTGACACATTGATTGATGAACCATTCGCAGAAGTGTACCAGTGAAGGCCAATCAGCTGCCGATAGTGCCTGCACACGCTGTACATGGTATGGAAACATTGGTTCTCCCGTAGCACTCTCCATACAGTGACGTGGTCAACGTTACCTTGTACAGCAGCAACTTCTCTGACGCTGGCATTAGGGTTATCGTCAACTGCACAAAGAATTGCCTCGCCCATTGCAGGTGTCCTCGTCGTTCTAGGTCTTCCCCAGACGCGAGTCTTAGGCTGGCATGTTCCGTGCTCCTTAAGACGCCGACCAATTGCTTCGAACGTCTTCCTGTCGGGACACCTTCGTTCTGGAAATCTGTCTCGATACAAACGCACCGCGCCACGGCTATTGCCCCGTGCTAATCCAGACATCAAATGGGCATCTGCCAACTCCACATTTGTAAACATTGCACTGACTGCAAAACCACGTTCATGATGAACACTAACCTGTTGATGCTACGTACTGATGTGCTAGATGCTAGTACTGTAGAGCAATGAGCCACATGTCAACACAAGCACCGAAGTCAACATTACCTTCCTTCAATTGGGCCAACTGGCGGTGAATCGAGGAAGTACAGTACATACTGACGAAACTAAAATGAGCTCTAACATGGAAAATAATCGTTTCCGGACACACGTCCACATAACATCTTTTCTTTATCTGTGTGTGAGGAATGTTTCTTGAAAGTTTGGCGGTACCTTTTTGTAACACCCTGTATTGGATTTCCCAGGAGGAATGGTCAGTACTCAGGTATATGACAGGAACGATGATACGAAGTACGGAAGTCTCGTGAATATGAGCTCTAAAGTATATACCTTAAGAGCTATAAACACTTGTTCATATTCGCTACTGTGAAACACTTTTCTTCTGTTGAACAAGTGTTCACAGTCCTCACAGCCCCCATCTCGTGGTCGTGCGGTAGCGTTCTCGCTTCCCATGCCCGGGTTCCCGGGTTCGATTCTAGGCGGGGTCAGGGATTTTCTCTTCCTCGTGATAGCTGGGTGTTGTGTGATGTCCTTAGGTTAGTTAGGTTTAAGTAGTTCTAAGTTCTAGGGGACTGATGACCTAAGATGTTACGTCCCATAGTGCTCAGAGCCATTTGAACAGTCCTCACGACATGCGTTTCAGTGCCCACATTTACTAGGCAATTTTTTCTTGTTTTGGTCCATACTTCCTCCTTCCAAAATATGGAAAGGAAAGAGCTTGTAGTAGAAGAGATATGTTTCACAGAACCGAAGATCAACAAATGCTCATGGATCTTAAGGTATGCGTTTTAGGACCTATTGTTACTAGACTTTCTCTTGTTCGAATGATCGTCCATTTCTCATCTCTGAATATTGATCATTTCTCCTGGATCGCTCTGTATAACATTGAAAGAATCTGTAAGTTGTAGGTCGACGGAATACTCGTTTCGTGCTGCGATCGTTTGCCCAACTTACTGTGACAAGCAGTGCCCAGGTCGGTCTCGCGTTTAGCAATCGCGGACGCTGTAAGTTTCCACTGGGTTTTCGCCCCGCCTTTAGAGAGTACTCCACCTGTTTTCTCCTCTGTTCTCAGATTCACCGTAGAAGGCCACGCGTTGGTCTCACCGGCGCTTTTTTTGGCACTCCTTGCCCACCGAAATAGCCAGCGGACCATGCGAACTGTTGCACTGCACCGCACCGCCCAGTTACACGGTTATACGACAGGAATTCTCAGGCGGAGATCGGTGTACAGCTAGCGCCATCAACATACTCTCTGCGGCTCTGGTTACTATGATGAGCACGGCGGCGCAGTGATAGCACATTGGACTCATATTCTGAAAGACAGTTGTGCAAATGAGCGTCCGGCCCTCCAGAATTAAGTTTTCTCGTAGTTTTCCTAAATATCGTGCCATTGGCCGGTAGAATATATGATTGGTAGAAATTAGTTGGACGGGGAGTGTTCAACAGAAGCGAAAATAATATCAGATGTGCACCAAAAAAGCCTACTGGCAAAGTTAATGACACGGTATACATAATAGATTTATCAGACGGCACTTTCCGACAATGCTTTCATCTACAGAGAAGAATCGCCCGTTGGCGATTTTAAGGAAATACAGAAAGACGTAGACAGTATTTGCACTTGCCATAGACTATGTCAGCTTGTGATATAACTCCGTTGAACTTGCCTTAATCTCAGTTCGGTTCCGATCACTTGATCTTCTCCACATCTATTTCTTTAGATAAAAACGCCTTTGTAAAATACAACCTGAAATCCTACGCAATAAAAGTTCGTTCTGATGTAACGTAAGAGACTTTCGGCCGCAACATGAAACCGCTTGAAATTATCCTTCCCACTCCATACCGATGTCTTTACTTCGATTTATTTTATCAGCTTTCTTTGTATTGCTCATGATTTAATATTAGGTTTCTCTTTTAGAGATTAACTTCCGTTTTACTGAGCTGTGCTGAAAGTCAGAACCACCTCTTTTTCGCAGTGGCATAAAACGTTTAGTGGGGGATTGCTTCCGCCAACAAAGCATGCCATACCTGATATCAGAAAACTGCTCATGTCAATTTTTGACAATGTGTTAGACAAGTATTTTGAAACAATTAAGATATTCCATTCCAAACATGAGGTCAAAATACCTCACCCCTGATAAATAGTTTTACTTAAAAGATGATGTTTTATTTACTGTTAATTACTTAAAACATCGATAAAGGTACCTCTATAACTCTCCTTATACTCTGACTAGATAAAATCCAATTCAGGTTATGTATCCTTCGACCATATGGAATCATTTTACGCTTATTTTGGCATTTTTCTACTGATTTTTGTTGTTATAAGTTTGCAGTCCTTACACACAACTTCAAACCCGGTTCAGTCAAATTATTATTAACACAGACATAACCAACAGACTCCGAGAGGCCTGAATACTATTTCGGTCCACTAAATCAGACGAAAAATTGGCCCTTAGCGTAAATGCAAATTATGTGAAACTTGATTTGATTCATACGACACGTTGTAATTCTGATGTGGCACTTGCTTGACGCTATGTGAATGACGTAATATGCCATCAGCAGGAGACAAAAAGAAACATCAGCTGTAGGTGGGCAGCTGTGAGAACAGTTTTTTTTTTTAAATTACTGCGTTTGTGTGAGAATATGAAGCCTGTGAATGGCTGCAAATGGTCTCCAAGTAGCCGAACGTAACCATTTAGTCAACGACCGGTTCAGTTGGACCAGAGACCCAGTCTATTCCACGTAAACACAGCCCACACCATTATAGAACCACCATCAACTTGCACATTGCCTTGTTGACAACTGGGGTCTATGGCGACCTGCGTTTCGCGCCACAATCAAACCCTACTACCAGCTCTTGCCAACTGAAATAAGAACTTATCTGACTAGGCCACGGTTTTACAGTAGTTCAGGGTCCAACCGATATGGCCACGAGCTCAGGAGGTGTGATGCAGGCGATGTCGCGCTGTATTAACAAAGGTCGTTTACTGCGATAGACCATTAATGGTGGCCTAACGCACATGTTTGCCGTAAGACCCCCATCACGCAGTGTTGCTTGTCTGTCAGCACCGTCAACTCTACGCAAACGCCGACGCTCATGGTAGCTGAATGAAGGCCGTCCGCCACTGTGTTGCCAATGGTGAGAGGTAATGCCTGAAATGTCGTATTCTCGGCACTCTCTTGACACTGTGGATCTCTGAATATTGAATTTCCTAACGATTTCCGAAATGGAGTGTCCTATGCTTCTAGCAACATGCACCATTGCACGTCCAAAGTCTATTAATTTCCGTCTAGCGGCCTTAATGAAGTCGCAAACCTGTTCACATGAATCGCCGAGCACAAATGACAGCTGCGCCAATGTACGCGATGTTCCGCCCTCTGTACATGTGCCTGTCGCTGTCTCATTGTTTTCGTCGCGTCAGTGTACGTTGGCATTGCTGACCACGCCAGGTCCACGAGGTCTTTGTTTTTGAGTTGAGCGATAATAAACCAACAATTCATATGTTATTTATTAAGCCAAGTTCACCTCAGTGATTAAAAGTATCCGTTGACGTGCAACCATAGATAGCCAAGAACTATGATGTAAGTGTATCAACGGCAGTTATGGATTTGTGAATCTGCTAATGGGGACACGCTTTTTGTCAAATGCAGAATCAACGTAGGTAGATCTCAAATTCTGTTCGGCCATTTAAATTTTTTGTACATGTCAAATTCAAACAGGCGCAAAATTCCCAAGATTGGCCATCTTTTACAGAAGTTCGAAATTTAGCGCGGACTTCAATGCGAGATGCTTATAACAGTTTCCACAACGAAACTTTGTCTCGAAACCTGGAAGAAAATCTAAAGAGATTCTGATCGTATGCGAAGTATGTTAGCTGCACGAAACAATCAATAATGGAGGTACTATCGAAGACAGTGCTACCAAAGCAGAGTTACTGAACACGGCCTTGCGAAATGTCTTCACAAAACAAGACGGAGTAAATATTCCAGAATTCGAATCAAGAACAGCTGTCAACATCAGTAAAATAGAAGTAAATATCCTCGGAGTTGTGAAGCAACTTAAACCACTTAATAAAAGCAGGTCTTTTGGCCCAAACTGTATACCAATTAGGTTCCCTTTAGGGTATGCTGATGCATTAGCTTCAAACTTGCCAATCATATGCTACCGTTCGCTCGACGAAAGATCTGTACCCAAAGACTAAAACGTTGCTCAGGTCACACCAATATTTAAGAAAGGTAGTAGGAGTAACTCATTTAATTACAGGCCAATATCATAAATGTCGATATGACAAGGAATTTCAGATCGATCCCGTATTTCTGGATTTCCAAAAGGCTTTTGACACTGTACCACACAAGCGGCTTGCAGTGAATATCGTATCAGTGAATATCGTATCAGTGAATATCATATCAGTGAATATCGTATCAGTGAATATCGTATCAGTTATGTGAATGGATCTGTGACTTCTTGTCAGAGAGGTCACAGTTCGTAGTAATTGACGGAAAGTCATCGAGTAATACAGAAGTGATTTCTGACGTTCCCCAAGGTAGTGTTACAGGCCCTTTGCTGTTCCTTATCTATATAAACGATTCTGAAGACAATCGAAACAGCCGTCTTAGGTTGTTTGCAGATGGGCCTGTCATTCATCGACTAATAAAGTCACCAAAGGTCAAAACAGATTGCAAAGCGATTTAGAAAAGATATCTGATTGGGGCGAAAATTGGCAGTTGACCCTAAATAACGGCCGGCCGCCGTGGTCTCGTGGTTAAGGCGCTTAGTCCGGAACCGCGTGACTGCTACGGTCGCAGGTTCGAATCCTGCCTCGGGCATGGATGTGTGTGATGTCCTTAGGTTAGTTAGGTTTAAGTAGTTCTAAGTTGTAGGGGACTGATGACCACAGATGTTAAGTCCCTTAGTGCTCAGAGCCATTTGAACCATTTGAACCTAAATAACGAAAAGTGTGAGGTCATCCACATGAGTGCTAAAAGGATTTCGTTAAACATCGGGTACACGATAAATCGGTCTTATGTAAAGGCTGTAAATTCAACTAAATACCTAAGAATTACGATTACGCACAAGTTAAATCGCAAGGAACACATAGGAAATTTTGTGGGGAAGGCAAACCAAAGGCTGGTTCAAATGGCTCTGAGCACTATGGGACTTAACATCTGTGGTCATCAGTCCCCTAGAACTTAGAACTACTTAAACCTAATTAACCTAAGGACATCACACAACACCCAGTCATCGCGAGGCAGAGAAAATCCCTGAACCCACCGGGAATCGAACCCGGGAACCCGGGCGCGGGAAGCGAGAACGCTAACGCACGACCACGAGCTGCGGACACTTGCCAAAGACTGCGTTTTATTGGCAGGACACTTAGAAAATGTAACAGATCTACTAAGGATACTGCATTCACTACTCATGTCGGTTCTCTTTTAGAATACTGCTGCGCGATATGGGTTCCTTACCAGATAGGACTTTACGGAGTACATTGAAGAAGTTCAAAGAAGGGCAGCACGTTTTGTATTATCGCGAAATATGGGAGAGAGTGTCACTGAAATGATACAGGATTTGGGCTGGACATCATTTAAAGAAAGGCGTTTCTCGTTGCGACGGAACCTTCTCATGAAATTCCAATCACCAACTTTCGCCTCCGAATGCGAAAATATTTTGTTGACACCGACCTACATAGGTAAAAACGATTACCACGATAAAATAAAGGAAATCAGAGCCCGTACGGAAAGATATAGTTGTTCGTTCTTTCCACGCGTTATAGGAGTTTGGAATAATAGAGAATTGTTAAGGTGGTTCGATGAGCCCTCTGCCAAGCACTTGAATGTGATTTGCAGCGTATCTATTTAGATATATGTAGATGGGCGAATTTCGTATCTTGAGACAACGAAATATCTCAAAAGCTATGCATCTGATTAAGTACGGGATAATACGGTTTCATTATTCTTTTAAACTACTATACGGTGGTACAAATGATGCCACCCCCCCCCCCCCTCCTGTGTCCCACCCCATTTGAAATCATAAATAGTGCCATCCCATTTTTATAATAGATCTAACTATATAGACAAAAATACTAATTCTTGTACGCAACGCTTTTGTCGTGATGGCGATGTAATCGAGAAATAACAGCATTTAGTTCCATAAATGGTGTCATCTTGAGAAAAATCCATTCGATCAAAAACATAAAAACAGACGTGTGTGGAAAACGGGACTGTGTTATGCTTTTTTCTCCATGTAGCTGTTTTGAAGCATTCGTTCATTATCTGACTTGATCCCTTTGCGTGCACGTCTTCTCTCGTTTCTTAAATACGTTCCTTCATGACCTGACTATCTTGTTAGCTTGGATGCAAGCTTGTGCGTCAGAAGAAAAACGTTGAAATGGCTTACATTTATGGAGAAAGTGACAGGAATGTAGGTAATGCTGCAACACTTCATGCTCAACGTTCTCCATCAGAGGGCCATCACACTGTTCTTTTTGTCGGATTATTCTTCAGTTCTACACAAAGGGAGCCGTACAACTACGAAAAAGGAACAGTCTAACAACAGTTGCTGGAGAAAATAATGAAATCGCGATATTAGCTGCAGTGAATCATAGCTCCCACATTAGTACTCAGAGAAGTGGTGAATCGGGAATTATTCAGAGTTCCATTTGTCGAATTTCGAAAAGTAGAAAAGATCATCCGATTCATGTTTCTCTCCATCAGGAACTTAATAGCAGTGATTTCCAGAAACGAGTAACATTTTGCCAGTGGTCGCTTCAGCAAATGCAGGGAGACCCCAATTGCTTTGCTTGAGTATTTTTCTCTGACTGTCGACCTTGACAAGGCATGGTACGCTTAATCGACACAAGACGCATTACTGGAGTGTGGAAAACCACATTGGTTACGTCAAGCTGTACATAATCGTTCGTGGAATGTCGATGTTTGGTGTGGAATAATTGGTCACGGACTAATTGGTCCATACTTTATCGTTGACATTTTAAATTATAATAAATGTAGAATGCTCCTGGAGGACAATTTTCCAGTATTGTCTGCAGACCTTCTTTTGGACTGGCGACAAACAATGTAGTTTCAACATGATGGTTGTCCAGCACATTATTCTGCAGCAGCACGGGAAGTATTACCCATACATCGCGAGTGCAATCATCGGTAGATCAAAAGAGGAGGTTCCAGTATCTTGGCCTGCAAGATCACCAAATCTACCTTCGCCTGAATTTTGTTTGTGGCGTTGCTTAAGAGTAAAGTTTATAATGAAGTGCCTACAACGCGCGATAACATGATTCAGCGTATCACCAATGCATGTCAGCAGATTACATCGGAAACAATTGTCAGTTGTGTCGAATCATTCAGTATGCGGGCAGATAAATGGATCGAAGTGGGCGTCGACAGTCTGAGCACGTGCTGTGAAATGTTTCTTACTGACAAGCACATCATTGGTGAAAGGTCACAGCACACGCCTCAGACAAACTTTTTTCACAATTACTGAAAAAGCCTGATTTCTACTTTTTTTTTTATTCATTGCATTTTCCTCCAGATAACACTGTTTTGGGACTCAACTGTGATATCTGTCGATTGCAACACCACCCATCACGAAACGATATTATATAATTTTTTCCGTACAATCCCAGTCTACAATAAAAATGGGACTTTCGTATTTAAGATTTCAAAGTTTCTCCACGCCCTACCCCTTGGAGGTGGGGAAGGAGGTCAACATTGGAATTGACGCATATCATTTTTAGATATTTCGTTGTCTCAAGATAAAAAACTCACCATATATATCCAAACGATTGCTGACATAAAAAAATACTATACAAACAAAACAAAGACGGCAAACTTCCTGTTGTCAGTGTATCAAATTTTAAAAACTAATACGCATCGCAACTGAAAATAAAGCATCGATTCATTAAGACAGAAATGAAAGCCGATAACCACGTTTACTGTGGTTTTATGAATCAGTATGAAGGCTTAAGGCTGAGGACAGCTGGATCTACGAATCTACAGCAAGCGGCAAGTTTCAGCAAGGAGCAAGTTGACAGATTTGTTGACAAGAGCAGATGATCAAGTTCAAGTTTTCAGCCATTTACGGTCCACTTAAAACATTTGTTGTAACAAAAATGACTCTTTAACACATTACAATTTTATGCCCGATACAACTCTCCAAAAAATGTTGACCAGCTTATATTTTTACGATACTGAATTTTACAGTTTCATTAAATAACGTCCAGGACAGCTGGATCTACGAATCTACAGCAAGCGGCAAGTTTCAGCAAGGAGCAAGTTGACAGATTTGTTGACAAGAGCAAATGATCAAGTTCAAGTTTTCAACCATTTACGGTCCACTTAAAACATTTGCTGTAACAAAAATGACTCTTTAACACATTACAATTTTATGCCCGATAAAACCCTCCAAAAAATGTTGACCAGCTTATATTTTTACGATACTGAATTTTACAGTTTCGTTAAATAACGTCCTATAATGTTCCTCACTGTCAAGAAAGTGCAAAAACAACCTGCAGAAAAAATAATAATTTTTAAAAGCTTTTGTGTCCGGTAGTACCTTACCTTCCCCTGCACATCGCCATGCATTGCGTTTTAGCTTGCGAGGAATTTATTTACACAGAATGTTGTTACGGTGGATTGTCTAACATGTTCTGCGTGATTGCAGTGATTTCGATTCGCTGTACTTTTACTTGAGCTAACCGCTTCAAAATTAAGTTTTGCGCAACGTAGTCCAGTTCGATTTCCTGGAGGCAGTCAGCCTGAAGCATATGATAATCTCACGCATCGTCCTAGTAGTTTTTTTTTACTGGCTTTCCGAATTGCACAACATTTTAGTAAACACATATTTAAAAATTCTCGTAAAAGTTTGAAAGGGCAGTTTTCACATACATTGTCCGATGAAGAGAATTGATTAGATGAGTATATGACATAAGATGCACTGTGTAGTCTGACTGGTAGAACAGCATAAATCTTTAAATTTCTCTGTTTAAATATTAAGCGTGGTTTCTACCCATGTCAGAGTACGATGAACAAGCCAGCTTGAAAGTTATAGGGACGTGTTACGACTATTGAAGACACAACACAAGTTTTTTACTTAAATAGTTGAGTTTCCAATACTGTGATGTTTGCGTAGATAACAAACTCCTACTTACTATACCGCTAATACCTAACGAAGTTTGAACACTAGTTGGAAACTGTGACGAAGTCCCCTAAAATTCTTTTCGATTATTTTTATGTGCTTTGTATTCATAACACAAAAAAAATTGGTTTGGATTGCCTTTGACTCCTAGGTAAGTGGTGGTTAAATCTGTTGACGTACCAATAATTAACTTTTTGTCGATCGACCGTACTGCTGGAATTATTGGATCAATTAACACACGCTGTCAACCACTTTCTGATCAAAAGTATCATATGCGTTACTGGGATTTTCTCCTATTAAAGAGTGCTGTTGGCGGATGCTTGCTTAGCGATAGCGCCTCCATTTCATTTTTACAGTTTCCGGGGCGTCCAGAGTGTCCCTTGATCCACAACATTCCTGTTTTGCAGTGTGTTCTCATCATCATGGCTGTAAGCACTATGGGACTTAACATCTGTGGTCATCATCCCCTAGAACTTAGAACCACTTAAACCTAACTAACCTTAGGACATCACACACATCCATGCCCGAGGCAGGATTCCAACCTGCGACCGTAGCAGTCGCGCGTTTCCGGACTGAGCGCCTAGAACCGCGAGACCTCTCATCATCATGAACATGATGTACATGACTGCGTTAGCTATTGAATTGGCCGCTGTTCGCCGACATACTAGTGCATTTTCAAGAGAGATGTGAAATCTCGCCTGACGATCAGTTGCATTGAGCAATTCCATATGAATTTTTGCGGCACATCCTCTAGCTGTCAACTGTTTTCCGCGCAGCCGTCCAGTGTAGCAGAAACTGCCTATGTCACTTAAAGGTGAACTCGCCGGTGATCGCGTCAGAGACTTTCTGGAGGCTGGCCTCTGCCGACCTCGACGTTCGTTAGGGACGGGTCAGTGCACCCGGCACTGCTTGAACGAGAAGAAATGGGTAATGGGCCCTCATTAGCCCCAAGCCCAGTATTTCTGCCGTTCGTGTGCCGGACAGGTCATGGGTAATGGCGTCATACTACGCAGGCTTGCTGCCTGTAATGCTGAAGAGTTTATCACTCAGGAACTGAGCGTACCACGTCTGGTATTGCGCACTTTTCTCGATCGCATGCTCAATTTTGTGACCTTATGCTGCGTAAAGGTGAGTGAAACTGTAGAAATCCACGTCGTATATCCATTATTGACGAAAATTCCGTTTATATTCCTTACATAGGAAATTCTCCGACTTATAGGCCTGTCGTAAAGACTGTTAAACTATTACGTCAAGAAATACAGGATGCAGCCGCTTTTCATATGTATGTCTATAAGCAAGCGAATGTACAGCACTAAACAATATTATGTGATCAAAACTGTCCGGACACCTGGATGAAAATGACTTGAAAGTTCGTGGCGCCCTCCATCGCAAATGCTAGATTCAGTATGGTTTGGCCCACCTTCAGCTTTGATGACAGCTTCCACTCTCGCAGGCATACGTTCAGTCAAGTGCTGGAAGGTTTCTTCGGGAATGGTAGCCCATTCTTCACGAAGTGCTGCTCTGAGAAGAGGTGTCGATATCGGTCGCTGAGGCCTGGCACGAAATCGGTGTTCCAAAACATCCCAAAGGTGTTCTGTAGGATTCAGGTCAGGACTCTGTGCTGGCCAGTCCATTACAGGGATGTTATTGTCGTGTAACCACTCCGCCACAGGCCGTGCATTATGAACAGGTGCTCGATCGTGTTGAAAGATGTAATCTTCAACAGTGGGAAGCAAGAAGATGCTTTAACATCATTGTAGGCCTGTGCTGTAATAGCGCCACTCACAACAGCAAGGGGTGCGAGCCCCCTTAATGAAAAACACGTGCATACCATGACACCACCGCCTCCGAATTTTACTGTTGACACTACACACGCCGGCAAACGACATTCACCTGGGCATTCGCCATACCCACACCCTGTCATCGTATCGCCACATCATATACCGTGATTCGTCACTCCACATAACGCTTTTCCACTGCTCAATCGTCCATCGTTCACGCTCCTTACCAAGCTAGGCGTCGCTTGGCATTCACCGGCGTGATGTCTGGCTTATGAGCACCTGCTCGACCATTAGATCCAAGTTTCCTCACCTCCAGCCTAACTGTCATAGTACTTGCAATGGATCCTGATGCAGTTTGAAATTCCTGTGTGATGGTCTGGATAGATGTCTGCCTATTACACATTACGACCCACTTCATCTGTCGGCGGTCTCTGTCAGTCAACAGACGAAGTCGGCCTGTACGCTTTTTGTGCTGTACGTGACTCTTCACGTTTCCACTTCACTATTACATCGGAACCAGTGGACCTTGGCATGTTTAGACGTATGACACGAGTCACACCCATTCACCTGACCATGTTCGAAGTCCGTGAATTCCGCGAAGCACACATTCTGCTCCCTCGCGATGTCTAATTAGTTCGCTGATATGAAGTACATGCCAGTAGGTGGCAGCACAATGCACCTAATATGAAAAACGTATATTTTTAGGGGCGTCCGAATACTTCTGATCACATAGTGTATATTTATCAGGAAAATATTAGGCCCTTGAAAATCCATGGAGGGTTGGAAATTACGAAGTAACGATGAATTTTATCGGAACACAGAAAACATATCAGAAGTAATGATAAAAAGAAGACTGGTTTTTTGGATATTTATATGGAATGCAACACAGTAGACTGACCGAAAAAATCTTCAGATATTTGTGTGATGAGAAGTCAATAACAAGTTGAATCCCAGAATCAAGAAGAGAGATTTACGAAAATATAATTTACAAGCTCAAGAAACGAGTCACAGAGAAGTGTTCAGGGAGAAAATATTGAATATGAAGGGATTCTTAGGTAGGCTGGTGAAAAAAAACCTGGTCTGAAATTGTTCAGGGGGCATTAAAAGAAAACGTAGTGGACAGATGTAAGAGTATTTAAAGAAAAGAACAACGAACAAGAAATTTAAATTGGCGTGTTGTCCTTAATTGACGCATCAGAGAAGAGAGCAGGATTTGCGCAGTGAGGGTCCCGTACAAACTTAATTAGGTGTATGGACAGTTCATCCATTCCCGGAACTGTAGATCTCGAAGGTTTTTGCCTGTTATCGACATCACTGATACTGGCAAGATATGGGTGCCAGGGATTCCAATACTTTGGAGAACGTTTTAATTTCAAACGACAAAAAGTACTTTTTCGTGTGATATAATTACAAATTAAGTTTTCGAATTCTTTTCCTTTGGTTATAATGTGAAAAATCGCTTCCTGCCAAGTTTCATGATTCTAAACCAATGGGAGGTACCTGGTTGGTAGGGTTTGATGACTGAGTCTGAGTTTGCATGTCTTTGTTCGAACTGCCCTTTTTTTCCATTAGTCTTCTGGCTCGTTTGATGCGGCCCGCATCTTCGTCTCAGAGTAGCACCTGCAACCTACGTCCTCAATTATTAGTTGCATGTATTCTCTGTCTTCCTCTACCAGTTTTGGCCCACTACAGCTTCTTCTAGTACCATCATTGCTTGATGTACTGTCAACCCGTCGCTTCTCTTTGTCAGTGTTTTCCACATATTCCTTTTCTCTCCGCATAACCTCATCATTCCTTTCCTAATCTGTCCGCATAATTTTCAACATTCATCAGTAGCACCACATCTCAAATGCTTCGATTCTCTTCTGTTCCGGTTTTTCCACAGTCAAGACTTAGGTCCCGTCCCCACAGCTTTGCTTCCGCCAGTATCTCATCTCCTATCACCCAACATTGTGGAAGTTCTACTACATACCTAGCAGGCGTAACACCTCTGGAAACAAGAGTATCAGGGAAGAATGGCTCAGCCAGAGCCTTTCCACGAATGTCTCACTTTACAGTACTGTGTGGGCGTTTTTTTTTTTTTTTTTAACTGTTCGCTCCGGTGTCGCTCGAATGTTATCCTGTGCAAGCCATATGACCGAGCGAGGTGGCGCAGTGGTTAGCACACTGGACTCGCATTCGGGAGGACGACGGTTCCATCCCGTCTCCGGCCATCCTGATTTAGGTTTTCCGTGATTTCCCTAAATCGTTTCAGGCAAATACCGGGATGGTTCCTTTGAAAGGGCACGGCCGATTTCCTTCCCAATCCTTCCCTAACCCGAGCTTGCGCTCCGTCTCTAATGACCTCGTGGTCGACGGGACGTTAAACACTAACCACCACCACCACCACCACCACCACCACCACCATCACCACCAAGCCATATGCCTATGCGGCATTATACTGCCCCAACTCCCGACGCTGTGATTTTCCACTAATTGGGAATGTAGTATGTGAAGCCTTCATCGCCTTATTCTGCTGAGACATTAAAAAACAATATTTAAAAATAACCTATTTTGATGTTGGATCGCAGTTTCCGAAGTAAGAGAAATTAGGTTGTAGAATAATAATAGCTACCACTCACAGTGGAAGGTGATTTTATTCAACACACGACTGGTTTCGGGTTTTTGCCTATCATCAGGTGTATGTTTCCACACGCAGTGCTGAAGATCAATACAGCTGGTGTATCCATGGCCACGGAGTTTAACTGCATCCATTATGGATAAAATACAATACATGTAACTGAGATTAGTGCTGTCGTTTAAATCCAAGTTACATCTGTTAGGACGATTGATTGAAGAACATTGTGAATATTTGTACGAACTATTAGAGCTCTATACAAACTTGCAGAGTTACGTAAACATGCTTTTACTTTCGAAGACATCTTTAGTATTCCTTTACATAGACATAATGCACCCGCGCTGTGTGTGAGGTTTGTAAGATTGGGAGTGTGCTAGGGAGCGTGCCAAATGACGTTTTATGAGAAATAATATCATAATGAATTTATAAAAGATTTTTTGACATAATTTGTTCAATGTACTTTTAAAATGAAACATTACTTACCTAGTAAAAGACTGGAATAATAAGTGAATGGTTTTGAGCATTATGGGACTTGACATCTATGGTCATCAGCCCCCCTAGAACTTAGAACTACTTAAACCTAACTAACCTAAGGACAACACACAACACCCAGCCATCACGAGGCAGAGAAAATCCGTGACCCCGCCGGGAATCGAACCCGGGAACCCGAGCGCGGGAAGCGAGAACGCTACCTCACGACCACGAGATGCGTTCAATAAGTGAATGGGTAACAGTAGGTAATAAATTAGTTGTTTATTCACAACCTTTTGGCTCCTCGTTGTATGGTCCATAGCTATTTTTATAGTACTAAAAAGAAGGCGCCCCCTACCGCTTGTATCCACTCCGTATCAGTTTAAACATACTCAAAACTTATTTGACTGTAAGCGACGCAGTAAGCTCTGTACCAAGAGCTGCCACGTTCACTGGCAGATGTTAGAATACAGACAACCTGCCGGAAGCGTAAGGAAGGATGTGTGTACAGCCGTTATCTTCGGTCCTCTTGCTGTAGTTGATATGAAGATTAATATAATAGTTAATCTTTGACAATTGCTGTAACTGAGCTTTTCGGCGGTAAAATCGTGTTTAAAATGGTTCAAATGGCTCTGAGCGCTATGGGACTTAACATCTGTGGTCATCAGTGCCCTAGAACTTAGAATTACTTAAATCTAACTAACCTAAGGACATCACACAACACCCAGTCATCACGAGACAGAGAAAATCCTTGACCCCGCTGGAATCGAAACCGGGATCCGGGCGCGGGAAGCGAGAACGCTACCGCACGACCACGAGCTGCGGACAATCGTGTTTAGGAAATTAGGAATGAACTATCGGCAGAAGAAAATTTCCTTGTAAAATGAAGTGACTAAAAGCACCACTCCGCGCTATTGCCAGAAAAAAAATCCTCATGATAGTTAACAACAAAAGGTCCTACTCCATTTTTAAAACAAATTCGGACACAGTTTTTAATTTCGTCGTTATAAGCGGTTGCTGGAAGTCTGCGACTGTAAAATAGTGGTTCTGTTTGTTTATGAAATAATTTTTGCTGCTGTCCGTCAGTATTTTCTCTTATTTGTTTCACGCACGACACGTTTTGGGAAACAGTTCTCAATATCAAGTGCGTTTTTCGTGTCTTATGACATTTATGACTGAATTTCGGGATGTGTGAGCGGGTCTATTATTCTGATGATTTTTTTGTAATACAAGGTGAATAAAACATATGTCAGGAACTTTAGGGATTCAATCTTGACATCAAAATATTACAAAAATTTCACCTTAACATTGGTGTGAGAATCCTACCGTACGGAGGTACTAAAGGATTTGTTACTCACGGCACCAGAGTGATACATACACCAATCACATTTACGTGTACGAACGGGTTCATTACTCATGACACAAATATGATAAACGTACCGAACACATTTACATTTATAGAAACTTCTCGAATTGACCATCAGCTGCTTCCGTGCATTCCCTGAGTCTGCGTTCCAAATTTCGTCGTATGTTATGGAAAACCCCTGATGTGTTCCGAATTTGCTTAGAAGCATTTTGTACACGCTCCATTAGAACATCGAATTTTCAATGCCCACAAAGGAAATAATCCATTGGCTTCATCTTTGGTGGTCGGGTAGGCCATGCCGTGGATCATCCTCGACCACTCCACCAGATCATCAAGATAATGGCGACCTTTTCGTGTAACGTGGGGCTGAGGACCATCACGCATAAACCACATTCACTGGCTGACGTCAAGAGATACAGCATCAAGTAAATGAAGCAACTCTTGTCTGAGAAACTGCAGGAACAGGAAGAAGTAGGGATAATTGAGATGATCATGTATGATTTCACCCCACCTATTGAGGATGAACATCTGTTGGGTTCTGTCTTTTCGCACTTCATGACGTTTTCGATAAGCCAAATCGTGATTGTTGCGATAACTGATGATCGCGGCACAAGAACATCGAATCTCATTACTCCTTTCACAAGTTCAAGGTGATAATAGTACAAAAGATTTTTATGTAGAATTTTCCAGGTCGTCATGTGACACTGCCTTTCCTTCTTGCAGTCTTATTCTATTAATTGTTGGAGTTTCATCAAAAGTAAGAACAACATGTTCTTCAAATTCAGATGTTCGTACATTATGCTGTCTCTCCCCACCATCTTCAATGCTCTTCTCAACTGAGTCTGTCTCTCACAAGCGTTAGTGGAGTCGTACAAACGTTCCTGCACGAGGTAAATAAATGCCTCTCGGCGTATCGTCCGGCGTAGACATCGCGTGCTGAGTGCGCATACCACCACCTACGCCGTACACGTAGTGCACATCCGCCATATCAGACACTGAATACATTGTTGTGATGGAAGTGGCTCTAAAATAGAACCAACAACGATAAGACAAAACAAAACAAAAGTGAGTAAAAATGCACTTCTAAGGGTAATTACCGAATCAGAAATCACTACATGGAATTTCTTTCGCACCTCCTTAACGAAACATTTCCGGACTATTGTTAATATGAACTTGATGGGTTTTATTCTTTACATCAAAACAGTACATAAAGTCTCTGAGACATATTTTTACCAATCTGTATATAAAAGTGCACAGTTTCGCAGTTAGTGCTGTTAACGATGGATCCTCTGTCCTTAACCATGTAGAAATATCCATCAATAATTAGGCAAGCCAGTCATTTTTGTTTTACGTTAAATTCACTAGGTCGCAGTGCAAATTATTTTTCCATGTCATATTGTTTTTCTGAATTTCTCTCTCTCTCTCTCTCTCTCTCTCTGATACAGCACAGATTATCAACAGTAGATTTCAAAAATGCAGAATATATTTTCAATTAACGATCAATATTGCCTGTTACCTTAATGAATTCCATTCATAATATCATTATTTTGACTTGCCCAGTAAATATCTTTTTGCGTGTGTGAAGTAGCACTCCCGAAATATAACATTGCAGAACATCAATGAATGAACCTAGGCAAAATAGTGTAACCTAAAATAATGTGCATAAAGCAGGCAGTTATTCGTCTGATAAAAGTAGCTGAAAACATATGTTTTAGCAGAGATACTATATAGTTCCTCCAGTCCAAGTTTTCATCATAAGCACACCTAAAATCTTAGAACTATCTGCTACATTTATTATTTGTTGTTGCTACAGTACATTAAATGGAGGTAAAGCATTTCTGACAGTAGTGTACATAAATGTACAAGCTGTTTTTTTTATTTCAAAACTAACCAGTTGTGCAAATCCAGTTAAATTATCATCGAAACGCTGACTCTGCAGGCTCATTATCTAAGTCCTTCTTTTCACGAACAGTAATTACATTTTGAGAATTCTGCCTTATGCAAAAGACAATGCCATATTTTTTTCTGTTAACCCATACATGTTTTAGTAATGAGACACCATAATCAGGGGGCTTCTATTTATTCTACTGATAATAAAAAAGACATATACTTTAACAGGACGTCACGTTGTTCATCTTGCTGTCTAACATACACAGTATATCATGTGTTTTTACATAAACTAATAAGGTTGATTTAGAGTGTTATAAATTCTACGATGCGTAAAGCTGGGCCTGAAATGCTCAGACACTAGTAGTCCCATTTAGGTCAAAATTTTCGTTCCTTAAGAAGCACAGCATTGTATCAAATCCAAATTAATTGCACGTGACAACTGTTTAAAAATACCTGTTGTACTGTACGCTAATAAACGTACAATAACAAGCAAATATGCTGTAAAGACATATGTTTTCGTCGAAACAGTTTCATGCCAACTTACACTTTTTACATTCAAAATTTACTTGTGTTTTACAACAAAATAAATCAAACTTCAATGATGATGGTGTCACATCCCCGAAACGCCACAGATAAACACAGGAAAATAAGAAATCACGTTTACTCGTGGCGAAAGATTTATATAGTACTTGGGAAGTGCCCCGTTCCAGATACGAAAATCGCAAAAGCCCAACGAATTATCGCTTCCTGCTCCTGCGTAACATGTCAGTACATTTCAGTTGTTTACCAAACAATGCGAACTAAATCTATTTACTAAAGCTGCGAGCTTTCCTTGCTGATAATTTCCGAGGTCGACCAGTGGCTATTGCGCATCTGTGTGTCCTCAGCTGTGATATTCAGCCGGTGAGAACCAGATGCCTCTATCGCGTTACAACTCCGATCAGGGATTGTGAATAAAACTGCCATTTGTCTGCTCCCGCTGAGTATGGAGATACTTCCCAGAATCACGGGAGGCAAGGATTAAGTGGAAAATACTGACTAGGAAAATGCACATGTGTCGAAATATCAAGGCATATCCCCTGTGGTCCTACAGAGAGGTAAGAGAGATACAGAGGGCAAAATGTGATTCGGAAAACAGTTATTAAAATACACACGACAAGTATCTGAAGACGGCACGAAGTCCGAAACTCTTATCTGGTCAGCAGCACACAAACTCGCAGCTATCCCGCAACTGCCCTTACCACTAATAGCCGAACTTCGAAGCTACCAACAGACCTGTGACAAATTATTGAGCTCCCCGTAACCTCGTCATCGACGGGACTACATTGATTTCCTTTCTTCCATCAGTAAATATTCACACCTCAAACATCGATGACACTGAACACAATTATACGTTAATGAACAAGAGACTCATTTGTAAGCGGGCTCAGATGTCACCCCTGTATCCGGGAGTAACAAGGCGTGGTGTTATGAAGAGGAACGATCACGCAGCATTATCGAAGGTATAGCAAATGTCAGGCTGAGATTCATAGGCTGAATAAAGAAAATCGCACTTTGTCTTCGAAGGAGATACTGCCTTACTGCTGAAGAACATTTATCACACTGAACAAACTACTTAGTTCCTTTACAAAGAAGAGCGACCATAGTCGTCTTTGACTGACATGTGAAACTTGCGGAACAAGTAGACATCAAAGAATACAATGTCTCACAAAAAATAATTTGTATAAATTCAAGTACAGGGTTCCTTTTAGGAAGCTACGAATTTTAACGCGAACATTTTACGTTAGGCCTTACCGTGACGGTTAATATTAATTGAAACAACAAGTCTACTGTTCAAAAATGGTTCAAATGGCTCTGAGCACTATGGGACTTACCATCTATGGTCATCAATCCCCTAGAACTTAGAACTACTTAAACCTAACTAACCTAAGGTTCAAATGGCTCTGAGCGCTATGGGACTTAACATCTATGGTCATCAGTCCCCTAGAACTTAGAACTACTTAATCCTAACTAACCTAAGGACATCACACAACACCCAGCCATCACGAGGCAGAGAAAATCCCTGACCCCGCCGGGAATCGACCCCGGAAACCCGGGCGTGGGAAGCGAGAACGCTACCGCACGACCACGAGATGCGGGCTAACTAACCTAAGGACGTCCTACAACACACAGTCATCAGTAGGCAGAGAAAATCCCTGACCCCGCCGGGAATCGAATCCGGGAACAAGGGCGCGTGACGCGAGAACGCTAACCTTCGACCACGAGCTGCGGGCCAAGTCTACTGTTATCAATTTATTTTACACACATTAGAAAAACTTTGCATCGTCCCAGTTCCCAGAACTCCTGATGATAGACGTTGACTCTGGATATTGTATAACAGACACAGTCCCTTTGACTATTCAGAGATGTCACTAAACAAGGCCAAAGATGTAAACCACGCATAAGCAGCGCCTATCAGACGGAGGGGGTCCGATAGCCGATCAGTTCCAGTCGTTCCACGAGGAAAGAGGTACACAGTTTGTGTTGTCTGTAGTTCAACCATACCTAGAAGATCAATAACGCGGTTCGATCGCATCCGCATTGTTACTTTGTGCCAGGAAGGGCTCTCAGCAAGGGAAGTGTCCAGGCTTCTCGGAGTGAACCAAAGCGATTTTGTTCGGACATGAAGGAGGTAAAGAGAGACAGGAACTGTCGATGCCTCGCTCAGGCCGCCCAAGGGCTACTACCGCGTGGATGACCGCTGCCTACGGACTATGGCTCGGAGGAACACTGACACTTTCGTGCAGCCACAGGACGTCGCGTTACGACTCAAACTGTGCGTAATAGGCTGCAAGATGCACAACTTCACTCCCGATGTCCATGGGGAGGTCCATCTTTGCAACCGCAACACCATGCAGTGCGGTACAGAAGGGCCCAGCAACATACCGAATGGATCGCTCAGGATTGGCATGACGTTCTCTTCACCGATGAGTGTCGCATATGCCTTCACCCAGACAATCGTCGGACACGTGTTTGGAAGCAACGCATTGAGGCTGAACGCCTTAGACACACCGTCCAGTGAGTGCAGCAAGGTGGATGTTCCCTGATGTTTTGGGGTGGCATTATGTGGGGCCGACGTATGCCACTGGTGGTCATGGAAGGCGCCGTAACGGCTGTACGATACGTGAATGCCACCCTCCAACCGTAGTGCAACTGGCAGATTCAGTTGAAACTACGATACTTCTTTGGTTACTACGTATAGCTGCCGCAAGTATCGTGAAGGTAAGACTAAGTAAGACTGAATAAAGGAGAAGTAAGACTAAAAACAGATAAGAGTAGCAGAGAGGCCTCTATGCAATCATTATTGTCACGGTTCATTCGTGTAAATTGCAGACTATATAAGCGGATATAGGTTTCCAAAAAGCCTATTAGAACTATGAAATGTCGCACCTATGTAGTAAACTTCCGCTTTACAGTTAATTCTAACGAGTTTTAGCAATTGAAGCGGAAGTTACGCCAGGTAAACGTGATGAGTAGACTTTGGAAAATGCGTCTCCCACCATGTACTGTAGATGCAAACAGCAGTTGCGGAAGTAGACCTCAAGAACGGACACACACACACACACTCACTTTATCGTAAACGACGTGCAGCGTGCTTCTGCATCATACTCTCATCCAGCTACTGACCTCCACTTACTGCCCTGGGAACCTCATCTTCTCTGTTACTTTTGCAGATAAAGCGTACCCACGGTGCCACATGTTTCAACTTTGCATTCAGTACAGGGCATTAATCTCTTCCATTTCCCTACAGTGCAAACATAAAACGACCATTCAGCATGTTTTGTAAGGCATATGAAAAACTATGAATGTAGCATGTGCACAGTTACGTGAATCTAACGCCCAGTGTGAAACCGGTCGTCGGTCTAATGGGAAAAATGAACAACAGCGAAACAAAAGTAACTGGTTTCCTTCGTCAATCATTTCCAGTTCTCGTAACGCTCTTTGATCCCTCGTGCGGATATTCAGACAGCTTTACAACTGACCTGTGTGCCCTTACGTATCCATTACCTGCGGTGTGCGGAGAATCATGTGTGTCTACACGACTGAGTGCCTGGGTGCTGCGAGGGGAAAGCTAGCGAGCTCATAGAGGCCACCTGGCCTCTTGATGTATTATTTTGTCGACAGTCTTTACACTGTTTTGATGCGGTCCTGAAACTCTTTCCACCCTTTGATAACGTATTCGTCATTGCGTATGTTGCATACTTCAACGCCCTCGAATAAACTGTGCATATACTCTTCTTGTTTCTCCCTGGTGTTAAACTAATTGTTTGTTATGTATTTGCTGATGGTAGTGTGGCTTATAGGCGCTAAAATTATCCTATACTGTGCGAACATGTAATGTTATACTGACATGCAGACTAAATTCAGATCAGTAACTTGTGAACAGCATTGCTATACAGTGTGCGGCGAAAGAGCTAATAATAATTAATAATAAGATCAAAATTTACCGAATAATCATTGGACGAAACTGTACCACTGTAACTTCTTGAGACTGTTGTTGTAAACTAAATTGGTTTCCCGTTCTTTGACTGCCGGCCGGAGTGGCCGTGCGGTTCTGGGCGCTGCAGTCTGGAGCCGAGCGACCGCTGTGGTCGCAGGTTTGAATCCTGCATCGGGCATGGATGTGTGTGATGTCCTTAGGTTAGGTAGGTTTAATTAGTTCTAAGTTCTAGGCGACTGATGACCTCAGAAGTTAAGTCGCATAGTGCTCAGAGCCATTTTTGTTCTTTGACTTCTAACGCGTTTGTGTTGTAATCCTGAACAATGCTAGTGGTGAAATTATGAAAAAGCCAACTCACAAAATGAGTCGCGAAAACTTGTCTAATATTGTATAACTGTATTTGAATTAACTTGCAGAAAACGTGAATTGTGTACTAAATAAGCTGTCCTCTGAAATTCTGTGTCGTACATTGTAGTGGACAAAGCAAAACAATGCGTGACGTCACAGTACGGGATTTGCAGTCTCAACACGCAAAAAATCCTACAAAAGATTACAAATAGAATTGTTAAGGAATAACTTATATGAAAATGCACTGTACACAAACTGACTAAATAAAATTCCAAACATTAAATGACACACAAGCGAATGTAACATTGCACTGTGCGAAAAAGTAAATGAGATCTGAACCTGGAGATAATTTTGCAATGCATCGTGTAACTATGAGTGATCATATTGTCATGACTGTGTTGTAAAACCGGCCCAAATCAATCTTTTGACTTACCTGTGGCAACGGAAACCACGTACTGCTCGAAAGTGATGAACATAAAAAATACAACGCAGCAGAAGTCAGCTAAAGAAAGAAAAGTCGGCCATGCTAAGCACACAATGCTCTCCTGGATGACAGTGTTTCGCACAGTGCAATGTGGCGACACACGATCATAAAATGAAACTTTTGTGAGGAGACGGTGAAAGATAAAAGTCCTATCTCTTTAGATAGGATTTTCTGAATGATTAAAAAAGAGATTAGTATTCAAAAACTATGTTGTACACTACTGATGTCTTTATTAACAGACACAATCACGTTTATAAATATCAGTTGACCGGGGTGGAGGTGCGGTTCTAGGCGCTACAGCCTGGAGCCGAGCGATCGCTACGGTCGCAGGTTCGAATCCTGCCTCGGGCATAGATTGTGTGATGTCCTTAGGTTAGTTAGGTTTAATTAGTTCTAAGTTCTAGGCGACTGATGACCTCATAAGTTAAGTCGCATAATTCTCAGAGCCATTTGAACCATTTTTATGAAAATCACTTCTTGTTAGCAAAAATATTATTCTGCCATGAAATTAGTGACTCAGATGGTGGAGGAGTGGTAAATATATGTCTTGACAATCAAATTAACTAACCCGAAGCCTTAAAGAAAAACCCTAAAACAGCATGTGCAAGCAAGCGTTGCAGTGACAACATTACCCCAGTACCTTCTTTCTGCTCAAACCAATCTTGACAAAATCATATTTCCAAGATTAAACATTCTCTTTGTTTTTGCACATCAGTGTTCTGTTAGCTATTTCCAGACCGCTCAGTGGCGTGACCAGCACCCGACTCCCCCTGACTTAATTTTGCAACGGCAATACTTCTCAGCTTCTGAAAACCAAAGATCGCATTGCTTGTACTCAGAACCTGTGTAGCATTAACATATCGACTATCAAAGACTCTGTTTGAAAAAATAACCAGTGTAGAGATATGAAGTGAGACATACGGAACGAAAATAGATCTCATTCACCTAGAATGCCAAAAGTAAGCAAGAAACTTTAAAACCTTTATGGTATTACGGCCGTCAAACAGTGATCATTAAAAGAGAATGGAGAGAAAGTGTGTGTGATGCTACAGAACGTAGTTACTGGTTAAATTAGCTCAAGCCATTTGTTCGTATTGAACAGTTAAAGCTACGAAAACTATAAAATCCTGTCTGTGGCTGATTTCCTTAGACGTGAGTTCTCCTTTCCATTTATTTGACTATTAACCCGGCTACGTTACAAGTAATTACATTAATTTGTCGAGGTAGTAAGCTGCACTCTAGAAAAAGCACTGCCTTGAGGTAGTTGACGTGTGGAATTCAAAATGCGATGTTTCCAGGAATGAACTTCAAAAATAACTTGTTTCACTTTTTAATAGTCTACAGAGAGTGTGAATCAACTTTGATCGTAAGGACTGCATTAACAACTACAAACCAGACAGTAATGAAGAACAAATCCCAAATTAAATGTTAATGGCTTATTTTCTCAAATATATTTTTTAAATAAATTTAGTGAAATAGCAACTAAGTTGGTACCCAGACAGCAATGAAGAAAAAATCCCAAATTAAATGTTAATGGCTTATTTTCTCAAATATGTTTTTTAAATAAATTTAGTGAAATAGCAACTAAGTTGGTACAACTGAAGAAGCGATAAACTCAAACGCTCGGAGATTCTTGGGCGTATTGGGAATGATTGTTGCCACGTCAAAGATTGGTGGGAAATGGAGCCTCTTCATTCCCGACCTAGCATGGTGACCAACACAAACAGCTGTACTGTCGCCTCTGACAAAATGTTAGCATTCGAATCTTGGAGTCACACGATACGGCTTTCAGGTGTCGTGCGGACGTCTGAGAGCGTTCGCCCACTATTACGATCCCATCGAAGAGATAGTAGTCAGAAAGCGACTGAAGGGTAGCCGTTTATGGCAATGGGAAAAATTTGTGCAATTTGTGTACATAGTTCAATAATGTACATTATAGAAAGAAAACTGATACAGATAGCACAAGGCAGTGCACTGTAAGTACCTAAAATATAAAAAAAATTACGGTTTTGTAAAAATTTCGTCGCTGGTTACCAAATATCCGTCATTTCCACCACAAGCATCAGCACTGCATCTAGTTACATCTGGTCGACACCAGAATGTTCTTGTAACACCTCCATCTGAGGATGAAGGTGCAGTGGCTCGAAAACATGTTCATGGTTGAATAAATCGTAAACAAAGCGACTGGCTGCATATTTATTACCAGATTAATCGTCAATTTAAATCACAGTAATAGATCATCATCCACAATGGATAAACTGAATTGAGTGCTTTGTGTAGTTATGAGTTAATCTTTGATGGTTTCCACTCTTGTACTGGAAAGGCAGTGTTATCTGCATAGGTGGCAACCATGGCGTGTTGCTCGAATATCATTTATGTCGATGTTAAAACAAGATGGGCTCCAGGATGCTGCCATAGGGTAGTCCTGCTTGAATATCATGTTGTGTTGACTGTTCACCCTGAACTTCTGTTAGCGGGATATAAGTGTATGAAATATATCGATGAGTTTGCAGATGTGCCGATTGTACCGCAGACGATCGAAGGCTTTTTAGTTGTCCAGCAATACAGCCCCCGTTGTTTCACTGGTATTGCAGCCATCTGGTATATCTTCTATCACCATGCAGAGTTACTGCGTTGCGGATTAAAGCTATCTGCCTGCCCTTCAGGGGGGTTGGTTTCTGAGCACTCGTGGATGATTAGCTGCTGTTATGTCCTCGAGGTCCAGTACTCGGCATTTTTGAAAAAATTTGGAAATTTGTGGTAAGATCTCATGGGATCAAACTGCTGAGGTCATTGCTCCCTAAGCTTACACACTACTTAATATAACTGAAACTAACTTACGCTACACACACACACAAACAAACACGCGCGTTCGCCCGAGGGAGGACTCGAACCTTCAACGGGAGGAGCCACGCCAACTCGGAATTTTGATTTAAGGATTTATTTCATTTCACAAGATTAAAGCCATCGGGCCCTGCCTTACATCTAATCAAGCATTTGTATACGCACATCAAAAAAAGTTTTGCATCACCCCGGTTCCCAGAACCTCTGAAGATAGACGTTGACTCTGGATATTGTATCGCAGACACAGTCCCTTTGACTGTTCATAGATGTCACTAAAGCCTCCCAAAGATATAACAACCATGCATGAGCAGCGCCTACTAGAAGGAGGGCCCGCATCTCGTGGTCGTGCTGTAGCGTTCTCGCTTCCCACGCCCGGGTTCCCGGGTTCGATTCCTGGCGGGGTCAGGGATTTTCTCTGCCTCGTGATGGCTGGGTGTTGTGTGATGTCCTTAGGTTAGTTAGATTTAAGTAGTTCTAAGTTCTAGGGGACTGATGACCATAGATGTCAAGTCCCATAATGCTCAGAGCCATTTGAACCATTTTTTGTTAGACGGAGGGCGTCCGGCAGCCGATCAGTTCCAGTCGTTCCATCTGCAAGGTGTTACACAGCTCGTGTTGTCTGAAGTTCGACCATGCCTAGACGTTCAATACCGCGGTTCGTTCGAGTCCGCATTGTTATTTTGTACCAGGAATCGCCCTCGACAATGAAAGTGTCCAGGCGTCACGGAGTGAACCAAAGCGATGTTGTTCAATGTTGTTGGCAGTATCAAAATATGTGATACAGATTGCCGTGTCTTTTGACTGCATTGATTTTGAAGCTTACATGTTTTACACCGCTAATGGCCCGTACACATTAGTATGTGACATGAATTTCAGCTTGATATGTCTACCAGTTCCTGGGGAAATGGGTTCTGGAAAGTCGGACGGACAGACAGGCAGACAACCAAGTGAACCTATACATGCGCCCATAAGTATTCGGACATTCCCAAAACCATACGTTTTCCATATTAGGTGCACTGTGCTGCCACCTACTGCCAGGTACTCCATATCAGTGACGTCAGTAGTCGTTACACACCGCGGGAGAGCAGAATGGGGCACTCCGTGGAACTCACGGACTTCTAACGTGGTCAGGTGATTGGATGTCACTTGTGTCATATGTCTTTAGGCGAGATTTCCACACTCCTAAACATCCCTGGGTTCACTGTTTCCAATGCTATAGTAAAGTGGAAGTGTTAAGCGACACGTACAGCACAAAAGCATACAGGCCGACCTCGTCTGTTGACTGACAGTGACCGCCGACAGTTGAAGGGGATCGTATTGTGTAATAGGCAGACATCTATCCAGACCATCACACAGGAATTCCAATCTGCTTCAGGATCCACTGCAAGTAGTATGACAGTTAGGCGGGAGGTGAGGAAACTTGAATTTCATTGTCGACCGGCTGCTCATAAGCCACACATCACTCCAGTAAATGCCAAACGACACCTCATTTGGTGTAAAAAGCGTAAACATTGGACGACTGAACAGTGGAAAAACGTTGTGCGGAGTGACGAATCACGGTACACAATGCCTCGATCAGATGGCAGGGTGTGGCCATGGCGTATGCCCGGTGAATGTCATGTGTCAGCGAGTGTAGTGCAACAGTAAAACTTGGAGGTGGTGGTGTTATGGTGTGGTCGTGTTTTTCATGGAGGGGGCTTGCACCCCTTTCTGTTTTGCGAGGCACTGTCACAACACAGGGCTACACTGGTTTTTAAGCACCTTATTGCTTCTCACTGTCGAGGAGCAATTCGGGGATGACAGTTGCATGTTTCAACACGATCGAGCACCTGTTCACAGTGCACGGCCTGTGGCGGAGTGGTTACACGACAATAACACTGCTATAATGGAAGGCCAGCACAGAGTCCTGACCTGAATCCTACAGAACACTTTCGAATGTTATGGAACGCCGACTTCGCGCCAGGCCTCACCGACCGTCATCGATACCTCTCCTCATTGTAGCACTCCACGAAAAATGGGCTGCCATTACTGAAGGAATCTGATTGAACGTATGCCTACGAGAACGGAAGCTGTCATCAGGGCTAAGGGTGGGCCAACACCATACTGAGTTCCAGAATTGCCGATGGAGGCCTCCACGAACTTGTAAGCAATTTTCAGCCAGGTGTCCAGATACTTTTGATCACATAGTGTATAAGGATTCCATTTTTACCTATTGAATAAGGAAACCCTAACAAAAAGCTTTATGAGTTGTTGTATCTCATGTTGAATACCAGCTGTTTTGGTTCTAAATTTAAATAAATCTCAAGTTGTAATGATATTTTATGCAGTGATTTATTAATTTTGGTAAGTAGTACCCTCTGTCGCGAAATTTATTTTAGAAAACCATTTTATTAAGATATATTTCAACCCTCCGAAGAAGTTTTTTTATTTATTTTCATTATTTTTTCTTGTACATTGTTTTTTAGTTAAGTCACAACTTTCGTTGTATTTAATACGCTGTGTCACAGGGAATTCACGGAGTGAACAGCCTAACACGAAGGTAACGCGCCAGGCACGTGCTAGCGGCTTTTTGAACTCCCTCCTGATTGTGTACGATGGACAAGCCCGATACCGTTAGACACACACGCCTGCTCACAACGGTGGCGGAAGTTCGGTGCGTTGTTCCCTTTCACGCAGCGGCCCTAACTTTCCAGGAAACCGACACACTGATGACACGGTCAGATGTCGTTCGCCATTGCAGATCACGCATGCTGCTCTTCCGAACTGTATAGTTATGTAACGAACCTCTGAACAACTTGTTCCCACTTCCGCTCGTTGTGAATAGCAACGTAGCACGCTGATTTTAACGCGTGTAACACCAAGAACTGTCCTCTGGGTTCGTTAGCAACAGCTGACAACACAATTACGGAAGAGGAAGCAGAATTCTACGAATTTCCTCCTTTGTTTGAATTTTTTCTCAGTCTTCCGTGTACCTCAGCCACACTGACTTACAGGTGCTATTGCTGTATTCCTTTGTAGGTGTTTGCTCCTCATTTTCCTGGGTCTCTCAAAATGTAACTGATGTGTAGAAAATGATGTATCAGACATGAATATAACAGTTAAGGCTCCAGGTGCATCAGGGACTGAGGAACGAAGAACTTTACCACTAGAGGAAAAGAGACTGTGGTGTCTGCAGTAGAGTCAGCTGTTTCCCTCCGTCGGTTATTCGAGTCCTCCCGAGGGCAAAGGTGTGTGTCTTGTCCTTACATAAGTTAGTTTAAGTTAGATTAAATAGTGTGTAAGATTAGGGATCAATGACCTCAGCAGTTTGGTCCCATAGGATCTTACCACAAATTAAAAAAAAATTAAAAAAGCAGCGGTTAATAAACTGGTCAATGGAAAATGCTGAGGACGATACGTAACTAGACTCATCGAAAGACAGTTTGAATCATATATATTTATGGGGGCGTAAGTCAACCGATACACACTTGTGGGAAATTGCGAAAAACTGTTTAATTTGCATAATAATAAATTATGAGCCCCTTCAGTGGCACTGTTATACACGGAAGCGCCTAAGAAACTGGTATAGGCATGCGTATTCAAATGCGGAGATATGTAAACAGGCAGAATACAACGATTGGCAACGCCTAGATAAGAGGACAAGTGGGTGACGCAGTTGTTAGATCAGTTACAGCTGCTACAATGGCAGGTTACCGAAATTCAAGTGAGTTTGAACATGGTGTTACAATCGGCGCACGAGCTATAGGACACAGCATCTCCGAGGTAGCGATGATGTGGGGATTTTCCCGTACGACCATTCTACGAGTGTACCGTGAATATCAGGAATCCGGTGAAACATCAAATCTCGGAATCGCTGCTACCGAAAAAAGATCCTGCAAGAACGGGACCAACGACGAATGAAGAGAATCGTTCAACGTGACGGAAGTGCAGCCCTCCCGCAAATTGCTGCCAATTTCAGTGCTGGACCATCATTAAGTGTCAGCGCACGAACCATTCAACGAAACATCATCGATAGGGGCTTTCGGAGCAGAAGACCCACTCGTGTATCCTTGATGACTGCACGACACAAAGCTTTACGCCTCGCCTGGACCGAGTCTCGTTTCAAACTGTATCGAGCTGATGGGCGTGTACGGGTGTGGAGACAACCTCATGAATCCATGGACCCTGCATGTGACCAGAGTACTGTTCAAGTTGGTGGAGGCTCTGTAATGGTGTGGGGCGTGTGCAGTTGGAGTGACAAGGGACCCCTGACACGTCTAAATACCACTCTGACAGGTGACACGTACGTAAGGATCCTGTCTGATAATCTACATCCATTCATGTCCGTTTTGCATTCCGACGGACTTGGGCAGTTTCAGCAAGACGATGCGACACCCCATACGTCCAGAATTGCTGCAGGGTTCCTCCAGAAACACTCTTCTGAGTTAAAACGCATCCGCTGACCACTAAATTCCTCAGACATGAACATTATTGAGCATATCTGGAATGCCTTGGAACATGCTATTCAGAAGAGATCTCCACATCATCGTACTCTTACGGATTTATGGAGAGTTTTGCAGGATTCATGGTGTCAATTCCTTCCAGCACTACTTCAGACATTAGTCGAGTTCATGCCACGTCGTGCTGCGGGACTTCTGAGTGCTCGCGAGAGCCCTACACGATACTGGGCAGCTGTTGTTGCCTCTTCGGCGTATTATATAATGCAAATGTGATTGTGAGACAAGACAGGGGTTTTTTAAGTTATACACTCCTGGAAATGGAAAAAAGAACACATTGACACCGGTGTGTCAGACCCACCATACTTGCTCCGGACACTGCGAGAGGGCTGTACAAGCAATGATCACACGCACGGCACAGCGGACACACCAGGAACCGCGGTGTTGGCCGTCGAATGGCGCTAGCTGCGCACCATTTGTGCACCGCCGCCGTCAGTGTCAGCCAGTTTGCCGTGGCATACGGAGCTCCATCGCAGTCTTTAACACTGGTAGCATGCCGCGACAGCGTGGACGTGAACCGTATGTGCAGTTGACGGACTTTGAGCGAGGGCGTATAGTGGGCATGCGGGAGGCCGGGTGGACGTACCGCCGAATTGCTCAACACGTGGGGCGTGAGGCGTGAGGTCTCCACAGTACATCGATGTTCTCGCCAGTGGTAGGCGGAAGGTGCACGTGCCCGTCGAACTGGGACCGGACCGCAGCGACGCACGGATGCACGCCAAGACCGTAGGATCCTACGCAGTGCCGTAGGGGACCGCACCGCCACTTCCCAGCAAATTAGAGACATTGTTGCTCCTGGGGTATCGGCGAGGACCATTCGCAACCGTCTCCATGAAGCTGGGCTACGGTCCCGCACACCGTTAGGCCGTCTTCCGCTCACGCCCCAACATCTTGCAGCCCGCCTCCAGTGGTGTCGCGACAGGCGTGAATGGAGGGACGAATGGAGACGTGTCGTCTTCAGCGATGAGAGTCGCTTCTGCCTTGGTGCCAATGATGGTCGTATGCGTGTTTGGCGCCTTGCAGGTGAGCGCCACAATCAGGACTGCATACGACCGAGGCACACAGGGCCAACACCCGGCATCATGGTGTGGGGAGCGATCTCCTACACTGGCCGTACACCTCTGGTGATCGTCGAGGGGACACTGAATAGTGCACGGTACATCCAAACCGTCATCGAACCCATCGTTCTACCATTCCCAGACCGGCAAGGGAACTTGCTGTTCCAACAGGACAACGCACGTCCGCATGTATCCTGTGCCATCCAACGTGCTCTAGAAGGTGTAAGTCAACTACCCTGGCCAGCAAGATCTCCGGATCTGTCCCCCATTGTGCATGTTTGGGATTGGATGAAGCGTCGTCTCACGCGGTCTGCACGTCCAGCACGAACGCTGGTCCATCTGAGGCGCCAGGTGGAAATGGCATGGCTAGCCGTTCCACAGGACTACATCCAGCATCTCTACGATCGTCTCCATGGGAGAATAGCAGCCTGCATTGCTGCGAAAGGTGGATATACACTGTACTAGTGCCGACATTGTGCATGCTCTGTTGCCTGTGTCTATGTGCCTGTGGTTCTGTCAGTGTGATCATGTGATGTATCTGACCCCAGGAATGTGTCAATAAAGTTTCCCCTTCCTGGGACAATGAATTCACGGTGTTCTTATTTCAATTTCCAGGAGTGTATTTAAGTAATATGATTAATCGTTAAAAGATGGATACTGATGCCTTAAAAAAATGCATAATATTGTAAATCGAATATTCCTTGCTGTTCACATAAACGTTATATCGACTGCATACAATATAACATACACAGTTCTATATTTCACAATACTAATGCATCGTTCGTAGAGCTGTGGAACTACTATAGGCTATCGTAGACTATCATAAGTAAACGTAGAATACGATAAATTTTCTAGTAGACTTGGTCAGTCAATTTCGTTACCGCATTACCTGTATATTAAGTGTACTGCATACAGTTTGAGCGTTACCTCACTTTTATCGCTCAGTTCACGTTTTCGATCAGTCTTACTACACTTCACCTCAAAATTAAGGAATCACTTTTTCGAAACCGTGTAACTGTCACCCATTGTGATGCGTAAGTCTGAAACTTACCTCGAACTTGCCTACAACCTCCCTCTATAACGGCTCGGCGACGCTACAAACAGCAAGATGTCGAGACACAAGAAAGATCACCACTACTCAGAATCTCATGTGAACTGGAAGGTAGGTTAATTATGTCACATTCTCAACAAAATTCACCCCAGTTCTGCTCAATTTCATTGAGTTTTCCAAAATCAGTTAGGCACAGCAGAAATCTGCTGAGAGTGTGATTCTTATACTCTGTTGAGCAGCAGTCTGAGAATGGACGACGCTCGGTGTATCCTTCTGGTACACTCTTCGAAACACTCATTGTCTTGTAGATAATCGGTAGACACTACTGGGAACCTATAATGCAAAGCACATTTAACTGAGTGTGTAGCAAAGAGAACGTATAACACTCCAAACGATTGCAGCATACTGTTTACTTGTGGCAACTACTGGTACGTAGGAGTGCGAGTAGAAAGTATTAAATGATATGCAGCATCGTTGGCGCTGCTATCTGAACTTCATTTTCAGAGGGGAATGACATAGCTAATGCCTCTCTTCGCTTTTAATAGGGCATGAGTCATTGACTGATGCCCCTATAAAAACAATATTGCTTATCAGAATCCTATATAATGTGGTTGTCTTTGGTGCGTAAAACTAGCCAAGTGGACAGCTACTAACACATTTGCGGATATAAGGAGTGTGGAGGTCGCAGGATGGCATTACGTACCGTACAGCCGTTACGGCGCCTTCCATGACCACCCCACATAATGCCACCCCAAAACGCCAGGGAACCTCCACCTTGCTGCACTCGCTAGACAATGTGTCTACGGCGTTCAGCCTGATCGGGTTGCCTGTAAACACGTCTCCGACGATTGTCTGGTTGAAGGCACATGCGACACTCATAGGTGAAGAGGACGTGATGCCAATCCTGAGCGCTCCATTCAGCATGGTGTGGGGCCCATCTGTACCGCGCTGCACGGTATCGTGGTTGCAAAGATGGACCTCGCCATGGGCGTCGGGAGCGAAGTTACGCTTCATGCAGTTTATTGCGCACAGTTTCAGTCGTATCACGACGTTCTGTGGCTGCACGAAAAGCATTAATCAACATGGTAGCGTTGCTGCCAGGGATCCTCCAAGCCATAATCCATTGGTAGGGGTCATCCATTGCAGTAGTAGCCCATGGGCGGCCTGAGCGAGGCATGACATCGGCAGTTCCTACCACCAAGAACATTTTACTAAAAGCATTTATAAACACACATCACAAAAGGTTTGTATCACCCCGGTTCCCAGAACTCCTGAAGATACACGTTGACTGTCGATATTGTATCACAGACACAGTCCCTTTGACTGTTCAGAGACGTCACTAAACCCGGACTAAGATGTAATCAACCATGCATTAGCAGCGCCTATTAAACGGAGGGGGTCCAATAGCCGATCAGTTCCAGTCATTCCACCTGAAAGGAGGCACACGGCTCGTGTTGTCTGTAGTTCAACCATGCCTAGACGGTCAATACTGCGGTTCGATAGCGTCCGCATTGTTATTTTGTGCCAAGAAGGGCTCTCAACTAGTAAAGTGTCCAGGCGTCTCGGAGTGAACCAAGGCGATGTTGTTCGGACATGGAGGAGATACAGAGACGCAGGAACTGTTGATGACATGCCTCGCTCAGGCCGCCCAAGGGCTACTACAGCGGTGGATGACCGCTACCTACGGATTATGGCTCGGAGGAACCCTGACAGCAACGCCACCATGTTGAATAACACTTTTCGTGCAGCCACAGGACGTCGTGATACGACTCAATCTGTGAGCAATAAGCTGCATGATGCACAACTTCATTCCCGACGTCCGTGGCGAGGTCCATCTTTGCAACCACGACACCGTGCAGCGCGGTACAGATGGGCCCAACAACATGCCGAATGGAGCGCTCAGGATTGGCATCACATTCTCTTCACCTAAGAGTGTCGCATATGCCTTCAGCCAGACAATCGTCGGAGACGTGTTGGAGGCAACCCGGTCAGACTGACCGGCCGCGGTGGTCTAGCGGTTCTAGGCGCTCAGTCCGGAACCGCGCGACTGGTACGGTCGCAGGTTCGAATCCTGCGTCGGGCATGGATGTGCGTGATGTCCTTGGGTTAGTTAGGTTTAAGTAGTTCTAAGTTCTAGGGGACTGATGACCTCAGATGTTGAGTCCCATAGTGCTCAGAGCCATTTGAACCAACCCGGTCAGACTGAACGCCTTAGACACATTGTCCAGTGAGTACAGCAAAGTGGAGGCTCCCTGCTGTTTTGGAGTGGCATTATGTGGGGCCGACGTACTCCGCTAGTTGTCATCGAAGGCACCGGCACCGTAACTGCTGTACGATACGTGAATGCCATCCTCCGACCGACAACGCAGACATATCGGCAGCATATTGGCGCGGAATTCGTCTTCATGGACGACAATTCGCGCACCCGTCGTGCACATGTTCTGAGTGACGTCCTTCAGGATAACGACATCGCTCGACCAGAGTGATCAGCATGTTCCCCAGACATGAACCCTATCGAACATGCCTAGGATAGATTGAAAATGATTATTTATGAACGACGTGACCTACCAACCACTCGCCGAATCGCTGTTGAGGAGTGGGACAATCTGGACCAACAGTCCCTTGATGTATGTGTGGATAGTATGCCACGACCAATACAGGCATGCATCAATGCAAGAGGACGTGGTATTCGGTATTAGAGGTACCGGTGTGTACAGCATTCTAGACCACCACCTATGGAGGTATCGCTGTATGGCGGTACAACATGCAATGTGTGGTTTTCATGAGCAATGAAAAGGCGGAAATGATATTTATGTTTATCTCTATTCCAATTTTCTATACAGTTTCTGGAACTCACGGAACCGAGGTGATGCAAAACTTTCTTTGATGTGTGTATTTACATATATTAACGCTCATCTTTCTGTGGTGACATTCGGAACATAAAGTAGCACGAAAATTGCGGCTAATACTAGAAAATTACGAGCTGTGTTCAGGAAAGGTTATTTTCAGTTGCTCGCTTGTGACTGGCGGATGGATACACTTGCAGGCTGAATGGCTATACAAACCAATTCAGCCAGGAACAGGTGCCCTTTCACACACTGACTGCAGCTTCCTGCCACAACAAATTCAATATGGCTCGTGAATACACGAATAGAGCCCTCAAAGCTGGCAAGTGTGGCCGAGCAGTTCTAGGCGTTTTAGTCTGGAACCGTGAGACCGCTGCGATCGCAGGTTCGAATCCTGCCTCGCGCATGGATGCTTGTAATGTCCTTATGTTAGTTAGATTTAAGTAGTTCTAAGTTCTAGGGGACTGATGACCTCAGATGTTAAGCCCCATAGTGCTCAGAGCCATTTGAATCATTTTTAGAACCCTCAAACTACGGGAAGGTGAATAAAGAAAGATAGAAAGTAGAAGCCACCACACTTACACTGACTTTTTCGAAAGGAAACTGAAAGGATTGTAAGAAACAGCATTGCACCATTTACCTGCTCACATAGCCGTAGTCTGTAGATCAGTGTTGACAGTCGTGTTGTTAGTAAATGAGGAACTGTGAAAACCCCAGCTTCCTCTTCCCTTGCCCACCCCCCTCCAACCACCTGCCTCCCCCATCCTCTCTAAACCCAATCCTCTATCCACGCCTATAATAATTAATAATCGGCGGTCAACCGTAACAGCTAACATGTTTTCTCACAGTATTAATTTTTTTAAAGTTTGGTTTGAATGCACTGAACTATACAGACAACAGTTTGGTAGAGCTACAAAATCATGTATACAGATAAAATTTAAGATTTGATTACAGGGCCGACATAGGCATAATACTAATAATTAAAGAATATTGACGTGATATCGACTATAGGCAAAACAATATAAAAAGGAACTCAACAGAGTCTTGAAAGAGTACACCTGGAGATAACAGTGTTTATGTAGCAACAGATAGTACACCCAATTTCGGAAAAACGTGTTACTGCCCCATCTCAAATTAAAATGGGCTTTGCATATTTGAGTTCTTTCACGACACAAGAAAATAGAAGCACTTGCTGGAAGGACTACGTTCATTTTTCACAAGATTTTGCATTCAGCATTTTAACTGTGGTTCATAGAAACTACAGAAAATCAGCAAGTTGTTTACATTTCCTCCTCCTTTCCCCCGAAACTAGCAGAAAGGATTACTCTTAATACATATCCAATGTAAGTGGGTACCACCAATGTAGTTATCAGCTTTCTGCTCGACTGAAATTTTCTGTACCTCAGAGAGCTTCTAATTACTCGTTGGATCGCAAGCCATTATTGAGTTTTATGGCAGCATCAAAGCGCTAATGTTTTGCCCATTCTTCTTCGACCATTTTCCGTATCCATTACTTCAAATCGGAGGATTGTAGACTGACACTGACGTTCATTACACGCCAGCTGATCAACCCTATCATTGTAAACCATTCCGATATGAGCTCGGGCCCACAGAAGCAGGATTCTCATATCTCTTAATTTATGGTTGTGTACAAAGTAAACACGGGTAGAGAAAGACTAGAGGCGCAGCAGTTAATAGAGATTTGTGACAACAGAGTAGCCTATCGTCCACACTTTTTTAAATGTGTTAAACGACGTTTTTAGACTGTGAGAAGACAAAGCCAACTGAGACATTAAAGCAGCAACAGTAAATGAATAAATGTCATGATGTTCGCTGATGTCAAAAACATTTTACAAGAAAATGGAGGCGATGTGAAATAAGTGCGCTGTACTGCTTGGACCAGATATGCAAGAAGGACAGTTTTAATATTTCTCAGAGATTGACTAAGATTACTATTTAAAGAACGAGTACGTACCAAAACAGTTCTAAGTTGTTTTTGAGCATGTTTCCTGTTTCAGTTTCTTAGGTATCGACGTATGTTAACAGACCGAAAATGGCACCCATACGTCCATACATATCAGACATAGGTGGATGTATGTATGTTCCACATTTCCTCTAAATCTCTCCCGATTTGAACCAAACGCGCTACATATAACTCTTACTGTCTGGAAAGAATCACTTTGTGAATAAGTAGTAGTTCCTCTCAATGGGGTGGAGAATGGGAGTGAAAAAGTATCGTAGTTCTGGACGTGCAAATATTCAGACTAAATTCATCCAGTAATTGAGAATGAGAGCACTTAGTAACTTGTAACAAGCTTAACGTATAATTTCAAGCACTTAGGAGATTTTTTTCTCTCTGACACCCGCAACAAAATGTTAAAGGATAAACGTTTATCATTTACTGCATTTTCGCTGTACATCCAGTTAAACTGCTGCGTCACCCCTAATGTTTTAATTTATTACATCTTTACTATTAACTCTATTCACTACAAATTTCGTAGACAGTGTCCAAATAAGCTACTGGATATAGTTGCAAAATTATGCCATTGTACAACACACAGTTCAAGAGATATGGCGTCAAAAAAATTGAACTGCGTCATAACGCAGCTCCAGGGCCAAATTCGCTAAAAATAAAGGTGACATATGCCTAAATTATGTGAAATACATGTGAAAAACGCTTACACGATCAAAGCTGGAGGTGAAAAGCTCCTTGTAAACACCTGGATCGATTTCAACGAAACTTGGTACAAATATTACTTACTGTCTGGAAAGAAGTACTGCGAGGGTAAGAACCAGCAGCCTCCTATTGGGATTAGGGTAAAAGCGTGGAGAGAAAACGAGACAGAGAGGGAAAGGAGGAAACTACCACAGATACGAAGGAGGAAAAAATGTATAGAGGATGGGGCGGAGAAGATGGACAGAGACAGGAGAGGGGTGATGGACAGGATGAGAGGGGAAGAGGAGATGGACAGGCAGAGGGAAGAGGAAGAAATAAACAGAGAGAGCGGAGGAGAATATGGACAAGGAGAGAGAGCAACAGGAGATAGACAGGGAGTGGCGAGGGTTTAAGGTGATGAAGACGGCGAAGAAGAAGATGGGCTAATAGATAGAAATAAATCCATACCCGAGCATCACCGGCTTCTCAGCTAGTACAGAGTAAATTAAGGTTAGGAACTGCAAAATACAATACACAGAAGCACTTATTTTTATTTTACTGTCGCTTTTGATCACAGACTGACCCTTCTCAGGCCATAAAATACGTATTTAACCGTACGTTTCAGAATTGCAATAATTTATAAAATTCTTGAAATGCTGCGTTATGGTCATACAACTAATCATGTACTTTTGTCTACGATTCCAAAACATTGACACTCTTGGAACACCTCTACTGCCTTATCTAGCACTCGTATGTCTAAATTAGGATAGCCGTAGACAAGGCACAAGGGTTTTTCCAAGTATGTCAACAGTCTGCATTAGAAGACAGTAGTGCGTTATTAGTTACAACCTAAGTTACACTGCAATACAACATTTCAAGGTTTTGATCAATTGCTGGAATCTTGGAATGCACAGCTAAATATGTCTTTTATTGGCCAAAAATAGTCAATTTTCACAATCAAATAAATCAGCCTTGTGTTGCATGACTCTGTTCCCAACCGTTATTGAAGCTGTTCAACATCGCTTACACAAAATACAGTCGGGGTTGGTGGTGTAATGATAAAGAGCGAGCCTTCATCTCTCAGTGATGCGAAGATATGTCAGAAATGATTGGTAGTTCGAATTCTGCGTTAAGGTATAGACCTCTTTCCCCGGTAGCATTATGGGTTACTTAAAGGGCGAGCAAATCGCTGAAATGGCGTCAAATTGAAGGAACTTGCACACAGACGGCTGAATATCCCTCTTGGTCAATCATGTTGTACGAATTTACTTTTTTACACAAAATATATTGGAATAAATTAATAAATATCAGATTGTGAATGGTACATACATAGAATAATGGGCAACAAAGTGCGGAAAGAAACAAAAATAAAATTTCATAAATAATGATTAAACCTCTCTTGACATACGTTTCAGAGTCTTGGACAATAAGAAAGCAAGACTAAATGAGTATACAAGCCAGTAAAATGATATTTATAACATACACGAAAAAGTACCTGTCTGAGGGAGCAGAAAAAATTGCCTACATTTGCCAAAATGAAGACTAACAAAACAAGGAAATCGAGATGCCAGAAGACCACGGAAGAGATCGCTGGACTGAGACCAAAAAAGATGAGGGGCCCACTCCTTGAGGAGAATAAGAACAAGAAGGAGAAGATAAATTCTGACAGCGTTTAAACTAAGTTGATGTTCATATTAGAGGGAATGAAGGTGCAGATCAACTGGCAAAAATGGTGCAGTATCTACTGCTCACCTTCGTACCGCTGTCGTATAATGATTTTCGTAGTATACTCGCCACCCAAGCAAAAATGGAATTTACAGTGATTGTGAACATGGACCGAAATATCAAAGGCACATGGTACAGAGCAGTTCAGCAACACAGGCCACCATTCATTTCTCTACTTGGCGCTCATGCAGAACGAAATGGTTACTTCTATCATATAAGGAGCAGGGGCATGAACACTACTAATTAAACGATACCAAAATTAATACCGTCTCCAAGCTCTGATCCCTATCACTTGGAAGAGGTTATTGTATGAATAGTAATAGAATCTGATAAAGACAGTTTCCTAAGAGCAATTACCACAATTCAGCTGTATAGCTGTTGCTTCCATTATGCAACATGATAGTATCTGGTGAGACTAACAACAAACAAAAAAAATCATACAAAACTTGGGGTGATGTTGGTGGGTAGTGCAGTTCTCGATGAAGCAGGGGAGGACGCGAGGTGGGGGAGGGGGGGCTTTGAGGCAGGGGGCGATGGCCCTACTTTAAGACTATCGGGGCGCCTATGGAACATGGAGCAGGATTTCGGTTGACAACTCTGCTCTCTGGGATATGAAAAACGTGTGGAGGAGTTTATATTAGGGACTACGTTTAGCGCTGAAAAGACCGCTTTTCGACTATACCGGTTGTCTCCACGCTAATTTAACCTGGTTGTTAAAACCACTAAAAATAACCGGTCTCTTAAGTAATCGAGTTTCGATTTTTTATTCCTATTATTTTCTGTAATTGGACAAAGACTGAAAAATTTTGCCTACCTCAGTTTCAAAATTGAATCAAAATATTAAATTTAATAGGCAAATTAAGGAAAACTTAGTCCGTCCACCGTTCGCTGTTTTTTTCCAAAAGCAGTAAATGATCGAATATTACAAAAAAATCAACGGTATTCTCTTCAAGCTTCTAATTTTTTGAATCTCTGCTCAGTAATTACGTAATGTGGGATAATAGCACTATTTGGGCATTACGATTAGTCACTAGTTGAAGAACTCTGTTTTTCGTATTAATTTGTCCGTTCCCAAGAGCTGCAAGCAGATAAAGGCATAATTTGTAGGCACAGGAAGCAGATCAGCTACTTTCTATTTTTATTGTGTCCTTCCAATGAATTGCCGTCACCTTTTAAATGTAATACACTTTCCATAATTTCTTTCCTCTTTTATCATTTTATAGAAATAGCAAACAGATCTTTCATCTTCTAAAGCAAAGGAAGCATTGTACTTCAGTTTCTCACCAATTCGTAAAAATATATTTCCAGATTAGAGTTGGTGCCACTCTGTAATACATTGGATGTCAAGGGGCGACAGAGAGAAACTAGCATATAGACCAGGTTGGGACCAGTGTTGCATACTACACATACTCGCATGCCTTAAGCTACGACGAACGGCAACAGGAAGATAAGTTCTTATGCAATGTGTTTGTTGCTTGTTTCTGTCGGTATTGTTATTAAAATAGCGCAGATCGCTTTTTCCATTTTCTATAATAAAACTATATTTCAAACCAGTGCAAATTTTACAAATAAAATTTATTCAATATTTGAAAAACGTTTATGTAAAAACGAAAAAATTTTTCCTGCTGCTATGACTAACTAATATTTTGCGTTTTTACTCATTTATCAGTACAAAATAAAAAACACCTGTTATAACCGAGACCGATCAAATACCGCAGAATACAGGTTCTTCAGAACTAAAATGCCGGTATGGATTTTAACCGGACAGTTTTCCCCATCCCTAGTTTACAATGATAAGCCAGAGCGTTTAACCACTGCCCACCACGACGTTGGAAGCCGCCTGCTGGCGTTCCGGGCACGTGACGCGGTAACAAAAGTACGTAAGCGGAGCAGACACGGACGGGATGATATGGGCAGCAAATGGCGAAATCCATTGACATAAGCTACTTAGACGAAGGACAGATTATTATTACGCAAAGCCTGTGAACGAGTATATCTAAAACGGTGAAGTTCGTCGAATGTTCACGAGCTACTGTCGGGAAATAGGTAGAAGGGCAGTGAAACTACAACTAGGCGCTAAATGGTTGGACGTCCACGACTCTTCACCGAACGTGGTATTCGGTTGCATGTCTGCTCTGTAAAGGAAGACGGATGGTGATCTATGACATCTCTGCCGAAGAAGCACAATGCTGATGCACGTACAAGTGTTTCCTAGCTGAAACGTCCTTCGGATCTTCGGCCTTGGCTAACACTCAACGGTAGAGCAATGAGATTATTATTTCTTATGTCTCGGTATCGACGTTACAAAATAGAACATTTATGAACCAAACTCGCGAATTGTGCGAGATATTTACTTCACCAAATGTCGTAATTAAATCGTTTATAAACGATAGTTTATCAGTTGCTATTTAAATATTAATGATAAGTTCAAATTAGTTCCAGCGACACCATATTCCCTATAAACTGGATGTAATCTCAAATCAGCCATAACAGTGTTATTAATTCTTAACGTCAAGGAGTTTCTATATAAGCGCCGAGCGCTTCGGTCAAATAATATCGCAGCACGTTATCTCTACAAATAATATTGTAAAACTTAAATGCGTGAATTGACACGATATGCTGGTTTATTACACAATATTAGTCACTTTCTAACGGAGCCGTGAGGAAGAAGCTTTCCCAGGTGTTGGTGGGAATTATAAATTATATGTTTCGTAACTATCGCCAAGTTCTATAGTCCATTTGTTATTGCTAATGAAATTGTCTCTCTGTGTTCGCTTCCTAAATAGTGTTAACTTCAGATTATCTAATTAAAAGTCACATTTGTCTAATCTATGCAAGTAATCTATCTGAATTCTAAATAACGTAATATTTGAAGTCAAAATATCGTTTCACTGCGTCATAGTAGATCGCAATAATTAATTCTGAAAAAACAATCTAATTGCGCCTACATATACGAGAATTCAAAAGTATGACCTGCTTCGGCTAACTCTTGTAACGTAGTGACAATGGGTTCAATTATGCTTAGCCATTACTCACGAATCTCAAAGAGTACTCACACGGAGTATTCTTTGAGAACGTTGGTTCTACTTTGCTAATTTTAATTATAATGTTTTTGTGATTTACTATGATTTTGAATTTTTAGATTGATTTTACTGGAATCCTACCTTTCCTTCATATATTAATAAATTACAAAGTATTATGTTCCTGATTCAATTACTGGTTAATATCCAAATAATAGTGTTAACTGGAAATTTGTTTGCTTGTTCATTTTTCATGGAATTTGGAACTTGTTTTGGGGAAACCTTTGGGAATTTTGGAGCTAATTTTTTATTTTCATTTCTCGTCCGAGGAAGTGGCATTACAGAGCATACCGTTCATCGTACATTGTTGGACGTAGGGTTCCGCAGCAGACCACCCGTACGTGTTCACGTGTCAACTCAACGATATCGCCATTTACGATTGGAGTGGGTACAGAACCTACGGAACTCTACTGTCGATCGATGGAAATGTGTCGGCTCTTGGGATAAATCACATTTTTGTTGTACTAGGTCGATGGTCGTTGCCGCAAACGACGTAAATGTGCAGCGCGCCACGGACGAGGGCTGGTGTGAACAGTATTTTGCTATGTGAGACATTTTCCTGCGGTAACAGCTGCGACCCACCTGCACCCCTTCGCGCTTGATATTTTCCCCGAAGGCGATGTCATCTTTCAGCAGTATAATTGTCCATGTCTCGAGGCCAGAACCGTGCTACAGTGGTCTGAGAAGCGTTACGGTGAACCCGATGTAAATCCTATGAAACCCATTTGGATCGCTATCGGGCACCATCAGCGCATGCGGCCACTCCGCGCGGTTGACTTTGGATTAAGAAGAGAGTCTGAGAAAAGTAAGAGGCACACGAGTGTGTGTGTATGATAGTATAGAGGGCAGACAGCGCAGGTGAGGTGAGGTGAGGTGTGACTTTGTATTAAGAAGAGAGTCTGAGAAGAGTAAGAGGCACACGAGTGTGTGTGTGTATGATAGTATAGAGGGCAGACAGCGGAGGTGAGGTGAGGGACCGCTTGCACAACCAACCGGCCGCGCCCGGGCTGGCCCGGCGCCTTCACCTCGTGTTGTGCGCGGCCCGGGCCACTAACCGCCGATACCAGCCTCAGCAGGCCTTAGCCGCAGCGTGTGAGCCATCCCACGCCTGGCGGAGCGCTGTCAACAGCAGACCCGGGCGACCTGGCCCGCCGGCGGCTTTCGCGGAGTTCTATCAGGTGCGGCCGCACTCAGGCTGGACGCGCGCCACGTCACCTGCTGGCCGGCAAACGATCAGCATTTCGCACAGAGTGGCATTTGTTACAAGTCATCAGCCAGGGAATGCTGTTGTTGTCGTTGTCGTCTTCAGTCTGAAGACTGGTTTGATGCAGCTTGTGGCGTCCCCGCACTCCCACCGCGTCCTGATTTTGTCGACGCCGTAGAGCTGCTACTGCCATAGCTCTCGCAGTGGAGTTGAGACACGATGCGCGATGACGTAGGTCCCCGTTGGTGAACGGGCGAAAGGAATACAAACTCTTACGATGGATGCTTCTTCTGATCTAAGATTGAATGTTTCATTGCCCGGATATACAGTAGTTGTTAATCCTCTAACGGTAAGGTTGGGGATGGATCCGACCCCATCGAGTCTGTTTTGTTTATAACTCCCCACTCCCTTTTCTGAGAGCGCTGTGGTTCCAGTTACCCTTCCAGGCCGAGGAGACCATGTCAGTCTCGCGAGTGACCTGCAGCTTCCCTCTCTAACCGAAACCTACATTACCCGCGCTCGGGTTGGATCCGACCCCACCTTACTGTTTAAGTCACAGTTATCAGTTACTTTTGTGGGGAGGATTCAACCACATATTGATGTTTATATTACACCAAGTTTTGTTTTTCTTCTAGTATCTTACTAAAATTGCACATCAACTCCTCAGACCTCCTGAGGAGATATACAACGAGTTTTCCCGAGGAGGCTGAGTCAGAGGATGGAGACAATATAGATGCAGAAAACTGTTCAGAAACCGAGGATGATGTATTATCTAATACTGATGACGAGGATGATGTATTTCATTGTGCGGCAGGAGCAGTCGAGTTTGATAATTTTCAGTCAGATGTAGATGATAAGAGAAATTTTGAGCTAGGCTAAAAAATGGTTCAAATGGCTCTGACTACTATGGGAATTAACATCTTAGGTCATCAGTCCCCTAGAACTTAGAACTACTTAAACCTAACTAACCTAAAGACATCACACAACAACCAGCCATCACGACGCAGAGAAAATCCCTGACCCCGCCGGGAATCGAACCCGGGAGTGGGAAGCGAGAACGCTACCGCACGACCACGAGATGCGAGCAGCTAGGCAAAGACATAGAGACAATGTGGACCACAAACCCATCCATTCAAAATTAGTCATCTCCCTGGTCCACGTGGGGAAGCAAGGGGGGTTACTGGTGAATTGGAAATATTTATAGATTCAAAAATTATAGAAAAAATTGTTTTGTACACAAATCTTGAAATCGAGAAATCTAGGCATAAGTACAATACGCTCCAGTGGTTTCATTCACCAACAGAGAGTGCTGAAATAAAAGAGTTGATAGGCCTTCTCTTCATGAGTGGTGTTCTAAAAAATTCTATGCTCCGTGTAGATGAGATGTTCTCAGCAACCTATGGACCTCCGGTATTGATAATAAAACTTTTTCCCATTATTCACTTTTTATTTTACCCAGAAAAATCGATTTTTGGAGGGTGGTGTCTGATCCGACCCCACCTTACCGTTTATGTCAGGAAACTTCACCTTACCGTTGGAGGGTTAAATCTCATCCGCATCGTACACACCACCAATTGCGAGGAAACATTGTAATTATCAATCATCTCGTACGTTGTTGGTTGCTATGGAGTTGTTGAACCTGTATGAAGCGAGATCCACAGATACTCTTTGATCACGTCTGGGTGAACCTACGCCGTAATGTTAAAAAAACGCTCAAAAGTTCTCTTTTCAGTTAATGAAGTAGGTATTTTGGTATTCTGATTAAATTGTCACTGCTGAACAGTCGTTGGTCAACTATCATTGATTAAATCACTTAATAATGTAGTCCACACTTGATATTTCACTTGGAATGAACAGTTTATTGGCGTTTTTTTTAATTACTCTGAGCACTATGGGACTCAACTGCTGTGGTCATTAGTCCCCTAGAACTTAGAACTACTTAAACCTAACTAACCTAAGGACATTACACACATCCATGCCCGAGGTAGGATACGAACCTGCGACCGTAGCAGTCACACGGTTCCGGACTGCGCGCCTAGAACCGCGAGACAACCGCGGCCGGCAGTTTATTGTTCCTTGGCCACTAAATACTTTGTAACTTTCGTACCACACGCATACACGGCTGGTTGGTAAAATCAGTTCTATTAAAATTAAGTTTCTTGACAATTACGACAACTTGACTCTTCAGCGTTATTGTATTATCTTCGTGAAGTCGCGTAATTGTGTCCTACTCGAGACTAATTGATTGTTGTCCTTTGATGTGCTATCCACTGTTCTTTTAGTTCCAACTATTTCAAAGTCAAGTCCAATATTCACTAGTTTCGTCAATTAAGTTCAATTAACCCGTTATGCACGGTTAAAGGCGTCTATCAGTTCCTGTCTCTGCTTAGAAAATCAGTTTCAGAAGTTCGTGAATCACGTCACGGAAAAAAAACACTTCTGAACGCAAAACAATCTCGTCGCGTTCCGTACTCTCAATAACTAAGACAAGAACTGTTCTCGCACGTCCTTACAGGACGAGAGCCAGCAAGCGACTTCTTCTGTGAAAGAGCATTGTAGGCGCATTGAATTTCTTCGTTGCCCTTACAATTCTCTTCCACATAAAAGTTATCTCTGACCAACATCACCTTGGACTTAGCTTTCAAGATATTAATTGCAATTATCGCTTGGATATTTGTCCATTAATTAAATCTGAATTTTCTTCCTCCTCTTTTCACAACAAAAACTCTCAGTGATGTATAATGTTGTTGTTATCAAAACTTATTGGTGTTAGCTTATCGGCAAAGATGTCGTATTTGCCAAGATAACTCTTCCCTACTTCATATTATGATATTCTGTCTTAATTGACTTTAAGGGGGTCGTTGTGGTGTTATAAGCTCTCCTAGCTGTCCTGTCGTGTGAAAACCTCTTCACTTCCGAATAATTACTGCAACCTACGTCCTTCTGAATCTGCTTACTGCATTCATCTGTTGGTCGCCCTGTACGATTTCTACCTCCCACCCTTTCCTGCAGTATAAACTGCTGATCCTTTGATGCCTCAGAACGCGTCCTATCAACCCATCACTTCTTCTATTCACTTTTTTTACAACAAATTTCTTGTCTCCCCAATTCTGTTCAGTATCTCCACGTAAGTTACATGTCCTACTCATCTGATCTTCAGCATTCTTGTTCAGCATCGCGTTTCAAAGGGTTCTGTTCTCTCCTTGCCTGAACTGTATATCGTCCACGTTTCGGTTCCGCACAAGGCTACACTCCAGACAAATGCCTTCAGGAAAGACTTGCTGACATTTAAATCTGTATTCGCTGTTAACCCTGCATTGCTACTGGTGGGTCTCCCGTACCCTGACTTGTGTGAGCTATTCGTTTTCTGGAGGCTCACAACACTGCACACGAGCAGCGTTTCTTGTTGCTTCCACCTTACACAGCTGTGCCATATGCTCGTCAAGTGACGGCGGAAGTCCACTGTCTAGAAGTGTTTGTAGAGTGTTTGGGTCTGCCAGACTGACAGTAGCAAGTTGATAAGTTCTTGTTGGGGCTATAGGATACAGAGTAGCAATGATGGTATCGTTTAATTGGACCATATATTCCTGATAACTGCTGTGGCCGAGCGGTTCTAAACGCTTAAGTCCGGAACCGCGTTGCTGCTACGGTCGCAGGTTCGAATCTTCTCTTGGCCATTACTGTGTGTGATGTCCTTAGGTTAGTTATGTCCAAGTGGTTCTAAGTCTAGGGGACTGATGACCTCAGATGTTAAGTCCCATAGTGCTTACAGCCATTTGAATTTGATGGTGTCGCGTGGGATTAGCAGAGCGGTCTAAGGCGCTGCAGTCATGGACTGTGTGACTGGTCCCGGGGGAGGTTCGAGTCCTCCCTCGGGCATGGGGGTGTGTGTTTGTCCTTAGGATAATTTAGGTTAAGTAGTGTTTAAGCTTAGGGACTGATGACCTTAGCAGTTAAGTCCTATACAATTTCACATACATTTGAACAATTTGATAGTATCGTTTGTCCCAACACAAATACGTTTGTAGCACACAAACCGACCTCTAAAAAGATCTGTCGACAGACTGGCGGGGGTCGAACAGCATGACGATAGGAGTGTGAAGCACAGTACGGTGCCTAATAGAGGACGGTGCTATGGGTGTGAAGATAGAAAAACGCTATATATTTGTTAGAAATGCTCCAAGTTCGTGTGTCTCAAAAAACACTCATGTAGTGGTCTGGTGTGGTAAAACGACATGTGGAAACAGTACGTTCAAAAGACATTGTGGAGACTCTCCGTTTACTTACAACGTTTTCGAGCATGTTTTATACTCATTTGTTCATAGTTTGGTTTTCGTAGCCTTCATTGTTCTACTTCGTGTGCCATAACACACGACAGTCACATTGCGAAACAATTTTTGTCCTGTACGGTATGTAAATGTTAGAATCACTGTATAATTTCGTTACGTAATAATAAAGGACAACAATTTACTCAAACCTGAGGCAAAACGCGTTTGTTTACTTCATCTAGACAACATATGTGAATGTGAAACCCTTTTGTGCTCTTTATCCTTGCTGAATTCAAAAGGTCAGTATTTTTCTTTGAAATTGCGTCTAGCGTATTGTGCAAGCGTAGAGTATGAGGCATTTTACAGCTCCATTGTTAACACACTGCTGTGAGCGAATGGTGGTAAACGCATTGCCGGCACGGTAGCTCAGCGTGTCCGGTCGGAGGGTTAGCTGTCATCTGTAATAAAAAGAAACTGAGTGAATGGATCAACGATGAACTTGAACAAGTGCCAGGGAACGTCCGTCCCACACAAACACAAAGACCAATAACGAATAAAATGAGATAAAAAAGAAACGCTAAGACATTGACTAGTAATTCGTGGACACAGATTCGATTCCTGTAGAGTCCATTTTCTTTTTTTCTTTTTTTTTTATATGTCGCAATGATAACTGTTAATTGTAAAATTTAAATATTTTAAATAGTTTAATTAATGTACATAAAATTTATACATTCAGTTTGATTATGATTACTACCGTAGTAAATCAGAACGCTATACGCCACCATACTGGGGCATAATATAATGATTTTACAACAGCCACCACTGCAAAAGAGCGAAAGACGTAATACATTGTCGACGCGAATGCGCTGGAATAGTTAACTCAAGGTCTTCGTGGTGGCTTTAGCCTAAGAGATGTAGTACTGCAGCAGGCGAAGCTGGGAGTTCATAAGCTAAGGCGCAAACAGCTGCAGCAGGACCGGTCCTTATTTACGCGGCCAGTAAGGTCGGTCGGACGCGAACTGGCCGATAGCCAGACCATCGTGCTTGTCGTCGGTGGCGTCGTCGCGGGCAGTAATTTCGCCAGCGATTATTTTCGCTCTCTTCAGCGCCAGCGCGAAGAGGGAGGGGGAAAAAGGGAGAAGAGCGAGCTAGCCGGTTATAGACCTCAGAGCGCGAAAATGGTAGCGCCTGTTTCTATTTGCGACGTCGTAAACAATGATGGACCGTACCACCGCTAGTACTACGATCGTCGCGATGCGAAGATGCGGCTCGCAGCGCGTGCCATGTCGAGCAGATAAACAACTGGCTGCGTGAGGCGAGTCGGCGGTAAAAAATAGACGAGGAGGAGTAGGAGTAGGAGGAGGAGGAGGAGGAGGAGATGGAGATGGCAAGAATAGAATAGGCAGCGCGGAAGAGAGGAGAGTAATTTCTGGACCAAGGCCGGCGGCCGCGTGTTGCTTTGACGCACTCGCAGTTGGCAGATTTGTGAGCCCCCCCCCCCTCTAGCGCCGCTCGCAGTTCTTTGTTCTCGGAACACTTGACAAGTACCCTAGGCCTTCGGCACGGAGTCAGGAATTCCGTTTAACTTGGCACTTTAAAGAGTCACTGCCGTAGAGGCCTACGTCATTCTTTTGTTAATGGTTTGGCAAAAGGACCATTTCACGAAGAATAATTACGTCACATAATGAAAGAAACATTTGTTGTGACTTCTTCACAAATTATAAAACACGTTGTGTTACACAATCAAATTATGTAAATATAAGTCAACGATTTTGCGAGATGCATTGATGAGCTAAAACAGTATGAGCACCTCTTTAATAACTTGTTGGTCCATCTTGGGCGGCCTTGCTGCAGTCGATACAAAAAAAAAAAAAAAAAAAAAAAAAAAAAAAAAAAAAAAAAAAAAAAAAAGTTCAGATGTGTTAGAAATCTTACGGAACGTAACTGCTAAGGTCATCAGTCCCTAAGCTTACACACTACTTAACCTAAATTATCCTAAGGACAAACACATAGAACCATGCCCGAGGGAGGACTCGAACCTCCGATGGGACCGCAGTGGATACACCGGTTCCCGTCAGATTACCGTAGTTAAGCGCTGTCGGGCGTGGCCGGCACTTGGATGGGTGACCATCTGAGCCGCCATGCGCTGCTGCCACATTTCGGGGTTCACTCAGCCTCGTGATGCCAATTGAGGAGCTACTTGACCGAATAGTAGCGGCTCTAGTCAAAGAAAACTAGTATAACGACCGGGAGAGCGGTGTGCTGACCACACGCCCCTCCTATCCTCATCCTCAGTTAAGGATGACACGGCGGTCAGATGGTCCCGATGGGCCACCTGTGACCTGAAGACGGAGTGCTGCCATCTTGGGAACTCAATACGTCACCGATTCAGCGTATCATGGATTCGACAGTTTGTTTCTAGGTTTGTGGATATATGGCGCACCAGATATCCATGTGCAAATCGTGAAATTTCCCCAAACAGTGGGCCACTGATTCGTGTACTTAGTGACAGCGCCTGATAGCGACCCAAATAGGTTTCACTGGATTCATATCAAGCAAATATCGTGTCCAAGCCGCCAGTATGGGTGCACTATCTTGCTCCTCAAACCACTGCAGCACGGTTCTGGCTTTGAGACACGGACAATTGTCGTGCTGGAAGATGACATCGCCAGCGGTGAAGATATCAAGCATGAGAGGGTGCAGGTGGTCCACAGGTGTCAGCTTGTCTTAGATTACCATCACAGGTCGCATGCGAGCGCAACGGAATGTTTTCCACACCACAATACAGCTCCCAACAGCGTGCATTCTTGGCGATGTGCAGATTGAGAACTGCTGTTCGTTTGGATGACGGCGTTTATGGAGATGTCGAACCACTTTATTCATCCGACGAGACGACACGTTTCGATTCATCCACGATCCAGTCTCGACGATGCCGAGGCCACTGCACTCGTAATTGCGATGTCGTTGGGCCAACAATGGAACACATAGTGGTTGTCTGCTGCAGTGCCACGTGTTGAACAACGGACGATGAACGCTGTGGTCCGAAACACTTGCGCGTGCACCAGAATTCTACTCTTACAGCAGAGATGCCAGAGATCGCCACCTATCATGCATTACAGAGCAGGCAAGCCTCTAAATCACACGTTCTGTGAAGAGTCGTGGACTCAAGTCATTTATCGCCCAATGGTAGTTTCACTGTCGTTCTACCATATTCCATAGATGCTCACTACAATAGCACGTGAGCATTGCATCAGGTTCTCAGTTTTCGAGATACTAGTTCACAGGCTCTTCGTAATCATAATACTATCATTGTCAAAGCCGCTTTTGTCAGTAGATTCCCGCGTCCTCGCTAGAATGATTCCCCATCCGTCTTGTTCCACCAGGCGATATCTACCCACGCGCTGGGCAGTGCTCATAATGTTTTGGCTCGTCAGTTTATTTAGTCTACAAAGTACTTTAGTCTGACTGCACGATTGCAATAAAAGCTACAGATCAATGTGTACGTATAATTTGAAGTCCCCCAACGCGTTTGTCAGTCTGAACGTGAAGGCTGATCGCACAAATATGGGAACGTCACGGGAAATTCGTGGCTGAATACGTAGATGCTAAGCAATCCTGCAGGGTGCACTGTTATATTTGACCACGAACGGCACATCTGCAACGTCCTCAGTACGTTGCAACTGACAACGGTGATCTGAACAGTGTTCTGTGTAGTCGTGAGGGCATTATGCCGGAGATAAGTGAATTCGGACGTGGACAAACTACACTACTGGCCATTAAAATTGCTACACCAAGAAGAAATGCAGATGATAAACGGGTATTCATTGGACAAGTATATTATACTAGAACTGACACGTGATTACATTTTCACTCGATTTGGGTGCATAGATCCTGAGAAATCAGTACCCGTAAGAACCACCTCTGGCCGTAGTAACGGCCTTGATACGCCTGGGCATTGAGTCAAACAGAGCTTGCATGGCGTGTACAGGTACAGCTGCCCATGCAGCTTCAACACGATACCACAGTTCATCAAGAGTAGTGACTGGCGTATTGTAACGAGCCAGTTGCTCGACCACCATTGACCAGATGCTTTCAATTGGTGAAACATCTGGAGAATGTGCTGGCCACGGCAGTAGTGGAACATTTTATGTATCCAGAAAGGCCCCTCCAGGACCTGCAACATGCGGTCGTACATTATCCTGCTCAAATGTAGGGTTTCGCAGGCATCGAATGAAGGTAGAACCACGGGTCATAACACATCTGAAAAGTAACGTCCACTGTTCAAAGTACCGTCAATGTGAACAAGAGGTGACTGAGACGTGTAACCAATGGCACTCCATACCATCACGCCGGGTGATACGCCAGTATGGCAGTGACGAATACACGCTTCCAGTGTGCGTTCACCGCGATGTCGCCAAACACGGATGCGACCATCATGATGCTGTAAACAGAACCTGGATTCATCCGAAAAAATGACGTTTTGCCATTCGTGCACCCTGGTTCGTTGTAGAGTACACCATCGCAGGCGCTCATGTCTCTGATGCAACGTCAAGGGTAACCGCAGCCATGGTCTCCGAGCTGATAGTCCATGCTGCTGCAAACGTCGTCGAACTGTTCATGCAGATGGTTGTTGTCTTGAAAACGTCCCCATCTGTTGACTCAGGGATCGAGACGTGGCTGCATGATCCGTTACAGCCATGCGGATAAAGTGCCCGTCATCTCGACTGCTAGTGATACGAGGCCGTTGGGATCCAAGCGAGCAGCAATGTCGTGATACGATAAATCGCAATCGCGATAGGCTACAATCTACCTTTATCAAAGTCGGAATCGTAATGGTACGCATTTCTCCTCCGTATACGAGGCATCACAACAACGTTTCACCAGGCAGAGGCAGCGCCGGTAACTGCCGTTTGTGTATGAGAAATCGGTTGGAAACTTTCCTCATGTCACCACAGGGGCCAACCTTGTGTGAATGCTCTGAAAAGCTAATCATTTGCCCATCACAGCATCTTCTACCTGTCTGTTAAATTTCGCGTCTGTAGCACGTCTTCTTCGTGGTGTAGCAGTTTTAATGGCCAGTAGTGTAATAGTGCTCGTACGCTAGGTGTTTCCGTAACGAAGGTAGCCTAAGTGTTCGGTGTTTTAAGAGATTTATACTGCGTATTACTCGATCGAGTTACCCACTTCGATGACGCAAGTTGCAAACCCTCCTCCGCTAGAGAGCTCTACATTGTACCGTGCAACATGCGGTGTGTAATGTAACTACATCATGGTGAGTGAAACAGCACACTGTAATCAAGCTGCTAACCGTCCACACATGGAGCGTCCTCTCCTTTGACCTGATAATGCCACACCACACACGGCCGTTCCGACATCTGCCCAGTCCGACGCCTTGGGTTGACTTCATTCGTTTCAAAATCTTAAAGAATGCCGTCGAGGACATCACTTTGATTGTGATGAAGCGCTGCAAGCAGACGTGAGGTTGTGGTTCCGTCAATAAAGTCGAACATCTACAGCGACGTAATCAAGAAGCTGGTCTCTCGTTGGGTGAACTCTGTTCATCGCTATTACGTTGATAAATAAATATGTAGATATGGAGAATAAAAATATACAATGTTGATAATGTTGGTTTTGTTTAAAAAGGTTATTCACATAAAAAATTGAGAGGCGTGACGTTTCACCACGAACGGCACCTCTACAATGTCCGTAACACGTAGCAAACGTCAGTTGTGGTCAGTACAGTGTTGTATATAGTTGTGAGTGCATAACGTCACAGCGAAGTAAATTCGAACGTGGGCAAATTGTTAGTGCTCACATGGTGAGTGCTTTCATGCAGAGAGTAGCCGAAGTGTTCGGTGTTTCAAGAGTCATCCTGCCGAAGATTTATACTGCAGGCAGGGAAAGAGAAAAATCGTCATCCACTAAGTTGCAACGCAAAGTGTGCGTTGAGTGATCGCGACGAACGAAAAATAAGACGACGACAGCTGCAATAGTCGTTGCAGAATTGAATGTAGAACTCTCGAGTCCTATCAGCACGAAAACTACACGGAGGGAACTTCATAAGCAGGGAACCACAGGGCGAGCTAGAACTCTAAAACAACTTCTTAGAGATGCAAATACCTGCAGCAGGTAAACACGGTGTCGGAGCCACAAAACCTGGGCTATGGGGCAATGCTAGAGTGTCATCAGGTTGGATGAGTCTTGTTACACAGCATTTCCAACTTCTGGCCCCAAGAGTGAAACACAGTGAGAGCTCGACGATAATTTGGGTAGCCATATCGTCATCTTCCATGGGCCGCGTTGATACTGGTGCGGTGGTGGTGAATTCCTATAGGACCAAACTGCTGAGGTCATGGGTCTTCCTTTACAATTTCCCCCCCCCCCCCTCCCCGCCCCCATTTCCCTTCAGTGCTAAATTGGAAATCCCTTGATGCTCAGAATGGTTCCTACGAACAAATCCCTTGTTCTAGTCAGGTTGTGACACAAATTTCTTATCTCCCCAATTCTATTCATCATCTCCTCATTAGTTACACGATCTACGCCTCTATCTTCAGCATTCTTTCTGTACCACTACATTTCAAAATCTTCTATTCTCTTCTTGGCTGAACAGTTCATCGTCCATGTTTCACTTTCATACATGGCTACTGTAACATTACAGGACATATTGGGACATATTGAAGTATTCGATACTGTAGACTTTTAGGGGATGTCGATATAGATATGCAAAATGTAAAGGGAAACTTTGGTGATGTTTAAATATTGTACTGTGTCAATATTAGGACATTTTGCACAGAAAGAACAAAAATAGAATTAATGTAAATATATATTAGTGTTAGTAACCTATTTTCATTCAATTTTGTAATTATATTTCATTTTGTAAACGAAAGACTCACTGTTTGCTGTAGCTCTGATTAATTGTATAAATTATCAGTTTTGAGCTACATTATTTCGTATAATATGGACAAGATACTTTTAAAAACTCACCAGCTAAAGAGAAAGTCTGTAAATGAACTTTTAATGCACACTTCTGGAACTTTCTATGGAGAAATTCTATATTATGATCGCAAAAATACGAAAACTTGTGAAAACTGTTTCATAACCTAATTTCGAAAGACGATTTGTATCAAGAAATATTGCTAAAAAGATTTATTTACGTTTTGAAACACGATTTAAATCATATTACATATAAATAGTTGTTCTAAATCACTCAAGAAATATCCAGAATCAAATGTCAAGATATTTCTGGAAACATCGGTACAAATCTGGTGAAGGTTATCCAGAAGCTGGTAGAAAAATGTTATAAAATCTATTTGGAAATTATGCTTGTAAGAATTTATATGTACTGATCCTTTTACTTACTTTAATCTGTACTAAAAAGACCTTTTGCACGAAGCAGACACCTCCTAATGCAACGTTTTAATTTGGTTGAGGGAGCTGGGATCGCTATAAGTGCAAACAAATTGAAGTGGAACGTTTTAATTTGGTGTTGAGGAGCTGAAATGTTATACTACACTCTTTCAGAAAAGATTCCTAACACTTAAGTGTATGTTTAATATTAACAAATTTCTGTTCTTCAGAAACGATTTTCTTGGCATTGCCAGTCTACATTTTATATCCTCGTTGCTTTGGGCACCATCATTTATTTGGCTGCCCAAATAACGAAACTCATGTACTAATTCAAGTGCCTCCTTTCGCAATCTAATTCCGTCCGCATCACTTATATCCACCTTTCAAGACTGTCTGTAGCATCTACATCTACATTTATACTCCGGAAGCCACCCAACGTTGTGTGGCGGAGGGCACTTTACGTGCCACTGTCATTACTTCCCTTTTCTGTTCCAGTCGCTTATCGTTCACTGGAAGAACGACTGTCTGAAAGCCTCCGTGCGTGCTCGAATCTCTCTAATTTTACATTCGTGATCTCCTCGGGAGGTATAAGTAGGGGGAAGCAATATATTCGATACCTCATCCATAAACGCACTCTCTCGAAACCTGCCGAGCAAGCTACATCGCGATGCAGAGCGCCTCTCTTGCAGAGTCTGCCACTGGAGTTTGCTAAACATCTCCGTAACGCTATCACGGTTACGAAATAACCCTGTGACGAAACGCGCCGCTCTTCTTTGGATCTTCTCTACCTCCTCCGTCAACCCGGTCTGGTACGGATCCCATACTGCTGAGCAATACTCAAATACAGGTCGAACGAGTGTTTTGAAAGCCACCTCCTTTGTTGATTTACTACATTTTCTAAGGACTCTCCCAATGAATCTCAACCTGGTACCCGCCTTACCAACAATTAATTTTATATGATCATTCCACTTCAAATCGTTCCGCACGCATAGTCCCAGATATTTTACAGAAGTAACTGCTACCAGTGTTTGTTCCGCTATCATATAATCATACAATCAAGGATCCTTCTTTCTATGTATTCGCAATACATTACATTTGTCTGCGTTAAGGGTCAGCTGCCACTCCCTGCACCAAGTGCCTATCCGCTGCAGATCTTCCTGCATTTCGCTACAATTTTCTAATGCTGCAACTTCTCTGTATACTACAGCATCATCCGCGAAAAGCCGCATGGAACTTTCGACACTATCTACTAGGTCATTTATATATATTGTGAAAAGCAATGATCCCATAACACTCCCCTGTGGCACGCCAGAGGTTACTTTAACGTCTGTAGACGTCTGTCCATTGATGACAACATGCTGTGTTCTGTTTGCTAAAAACTCTTCAATCCAGCCACACAGCTTGTCTGATATTCCGTAGGCTCTTACTTTGTTTATCAGGCGACAGTGCGGAATTGTATTGAACGCCTTCCGGACTGCTCTTCCAAGTCCTTTTGCTGTCTCTGACAGAACTAGAAAGTCCGCGGCAAACCGCAAAGTTTTTCTTTCTGCTCCCAGAACTTTAATTCCTATTCCTAATTTTCTTTCGGTTTCATTTACTACTTGTTCAATGTACAGATTGAATAACATCGATGATAGATGACAACCCGGTCTCACTCCCTTCTCATCCATTCCTTCCCGCTCATACTCCTCAACTCTTGTGAATAGCCTCTTGCTCCCTGTGTTCTACCCGTGCTAACTTTAGAATTTCAAAGAGAATATATCCCAGTCAACATTGTCAAAAGCCTTTCGGTAACTTATCTTCTAAGATAAGTAGTAAGGTCAGTATTGCCTCGCGTGTTTATACACTTCTCCAGAATCCAAAACGATCTTCCCCAAGGTCGGCTTCTGCCACTTTTTTCATTCTTCTTCTGTAAAGATCTGGGATTAGTATTTTTAAACCACGACTTATTAAACGACAGTTCGGTAATATTCCCATCTCTCAGCATCTGCTCTCTTTGGGATTGGAATTATTACATTCTTTATGATCTCTGGGGATATGACGCCTGTCTCGTACACGTTTGACACCAGATGGAGGAGTTTTGTCATGGCTGGCTCTCCCGATGCTATCAGTAGTTCTGGCGGATTGTCGTTTACTCCCGGTGCCTTGTGTCGATTTAGGTCTTTCAATGCTCTTTCAGATTCTCCTTTCAGTATCGTATTTCCTCTCATCTTCATCTACGTCCTCTTCCATTCCTATGATACTGCAGTCAAGTTCATCTTCTTTGTATAGAATGTCTGTGTACTCCTTCCACCTTTCAGTTTTCCCTTCTCCGCTTAGGACTGGTTTCCCATGTGAGCGGAGCGTTTGATATAAAATACAGGTGGTTCTCTTTTCTTCAAGGCCTCTTTAATTTTAGTGTAGGCGGTATCTGTTCTTTTTTTGTGGTAAGTTCCTATGGGACCAAACTGCTGAGGTCATCGGTCGCTAGGCCTACACACTACTTAATCTAACTTAAAACTAACTTACGCTAAGGAACACACACACACACACACACATGCCAGAGGGAGGACTCGAACCTCCGACGGGGGAAGCCGCGCGAACCGTGGCAAGGCGCCCTCAGACCGCGTGGTTACGAAACGCGGCCCAGTTGTTACTCTGCAAGGCCGCATACCTATGACCATTTACGATCATCAGGTGCTTCCCATGGTACAATGTTTGCCCCCAATAGTGACACTATGTCCAAGACGGCAGGGCTAATGTTCATACAGGTTACATTGTCGAGAAGTCGTGTTTTGAGCACGAGGCTGAATTCCGCATCTCCCCTGGCCACCAAAATCACCAGATCTCAATGTTATTCAGCCTTTGTGATCCACTTTGGAGAGAAGATGCGTGAACTCCGTCTACCTTCATCATCGGTACTTGCACCCACCACTGAATTGTAGGTACAATTGTATATCAATCCCTTGAAAACCATAAAGGACTTGTATTTACCCATTGGCATACGACTGGAAGCTGTTCGAATCCAATGGATTTCTTACACTGTATTAGTCATGGTAATGTGTTGCGCTTGCGTGTTTCAGTACTTTGGCCCACGCCTTGTGTCTTGTTCTTGTTCTTCTTCTTCATATATCATAAATTGTAAAGTCCCTCCATAGCGTTTATCTGTCTACAGGTTAAGGCAGATCTCAGGAACTATTGAAGGGACCTTGATACGATTTTCACTAATAGATGGGCTAATCCATGAAAAAGGTTTGTCAGTATAATTTATTATCGCTACACCAGCCAAGTTGTCAGGATGTACACTCAAGCTCTTAAATTAAGGATAATTGCAGAATGTGGTGCCACACAACGTGGCACTACACAAAAGTGGCGCTAATAGCATAGGCACATAGGGAACGCACACGACACGGGTCCGTAAGTCTATGGTATTGGTGTTCAGTTGAGAAAACGCCACTATTTCCTGCGCATGTACCCCGACATCAATACGGGATATGATCACCGTGCACAGGTACATAGGCCGCACAACGGGTTGGCATACTCTGGATTAGGCGGTCGAGCAACTGCTGAGGTATAGCATCCCATTCTTGCACCAGTGCCTGTCGGAGCTCCTGAAGTGTCGTAGGGGTTTGAAGACGTGCAGCGATACGTCGATCGAGAGCATCCCAGACCCGCACGATGGCGTTTAGGTCTGGAAAATAGGCAGACCACTCCATTCGCCTGATATCTTCTGTTTCAAGGTACTCCTTCAAGATGGCAACTCGGTGGGGCCGTGTGCCTTATCATCCATTAGGAGGAAAGTGGGACCCACTGCACTCCTGGAAAGGTGGACGAACTAGTGCAAAATGACGTCCCGATACACCTGACCTGTTACAGTTCCCCTGTCAAAGATGTGCAGGGGTGTATGTGCACCAATCATAAATGCACCCCAGGCCATTAAACCCTTTCAAAAACATTATGGGGTTGGTATCTGTATCTGGTCCCTGGTTCACGCCAGATGAAAACCCGGCGAGAATCACTGTTCAGACTATACCTGGACTCGCCCGTGAACATAACCTGGGACCACTGTTCCAATGACCATGTACTGTGCTCTTGACACCAGGCTTTACGGGCTCACCTGTGACCAGGGGTCAGTGGAATGAACATTGCTGGTCTCCGTCTGTTCTGTCGTCTGTACTCTGTGTGTGTGGAGACAACTGTTCCAGTGGCAGCGGTAAGGCCCCGAGCAAAGCTACCTGCAGTACTCCGTGGCCGTCTGCGGGCACTGATGGTGAGACATCGGTCTTCTTGTGGTGTTGTACACTGTGGACGTCCCATACTGTAGCGCCTGGACACGTTTCCTGTCTGCTAGAATCGTTGCCCATAAGCTTTAGGTCACACTTTGTGGCACAAGGAGGGCCCGTGCTACGACCTGCTGCTTTTGAACAGCCTCCAGTCGCCCTAGTATTCTACCCCTCATAACGTCATCAAAATGTGTTCTTTAAGCCATTTTAAACACAGTCACGATTAGCACGTCTGAAAACGTCTGCACACTTACTCGCTGCACCGTACTCTGACATGCACCAGCCACCTCTGCATATGTGGATTGCTGCCAGTGCCACCGCGCGACGACCGTCGGTCAATTGCACCGCATAGTCATGTTCACATTTGCCACTTGAAGTAAAAATCTGAAACGCGATGATTTTTCTGTTATATAGTTATTGAGAAGCCGCATAAGCCACTGTAATTTACGTCAAGTTAGATAAGTAATTAAAGATTATTGAGGATCACTGTAGACCATTTTGATAGTTTTCTCTTTTGTGAAACTTAATTTTAAGCTAGATTATAGATGTGATACGGCATAGGTCATCCTTCGATCCATTGTAGAACTTGGAAACCCATTCAGGGAATATTCGTTCACATTTTTGTTGAACGCAGTTGGTTTTTATCATCCTGTATTAAAACACTTCCTTTTATCAATAGTGCAATTTATAAACAATGTTTTGTGAGTAGAATAAAATTTCCAATGGTAAACTTAACTGTCTTTTCGACGTTATTTTACCAGCTAACTAAAAATAGGAAAGCCTTGAACCGCTTGCACTAAATTTAGTTAGTATTAAGATTCTTTTACAGGGACTGCAGTGGAGCTGACGCTGAGATCATTAAGTATTTGGTTATATCATCGCTAGTCTCACTGAACTCTTCTGAATTCTACATGTCATGTGTGGTCTGGCGTCTCCTTACCAGCAACAGGTCCCAGGTTCAAACTAGTTAATTCCCTAAAAAACACGCTCAGAGCGTCGTTGCGCGAAAGTGGTAGGGAGACACGATATAGAACAAACAGACACCACCATGAATGTTTAGAATATATCAATGGGAAGTATGTGTAAATATTGCATCATTTTTGGTAGTTGGTTTTCACGTTCTTTGTCCCTAATAACAACTTGCCGCGGTATCCAATGTAGATGAATCAGTTGATGCAGCTCCTTTGCTCTGTTTAAACTTGTCAGCATATCGTGTGCCGTATGATTTACAGCTTCTCCTTCGGTTACCCTCACAAGAGACTGTACGACACTTATCGTATCAGTACGTATTAAGACTTCGTCACCTTGTAAATCGACTGTGTAAGAACAGCTTGATGAATGACAAGCATCTCCACACTTCATAGCGGAGCTTCTGCACGCAGTAAGGATTCTTCCCACCATGTTTAGTCATAAAAAATACGAATCCTGCTGCGACATACATTTTGGAATCATCCGTGTACAATGTGTACCACTCATGCCATTTACGATCCAGTTTTGACAGAGTAGAGCCTCTCAGTTCACTCGAACATTGAGCTCAGCCAAACAACCCTTTGTCGATACAAATTTTATGTAAAATGAAGTTCACTTTTACAGGATGTGCCTGCTAAGAGTCGTCAAGGGCATTTTCTCTAGTGTTTCAGCAGATATTTACAATTTCGGTTTTGCAAAAAATGGTTCAAATGGCTCTGAGCACTACGGGACTTAACTTCTGAGGTCATCAGTCCCCTAGAACTTAACAACTACTTAAACCTAACTAACCTAAGGACATCACACACATCCATGCCCGAGGCAGTATTCGAACCTGCGACCGTAGCGGTCGCGCGATTCCAGACAGTAGCGCCTAGAACTGCTCGGCCACCCCGGCCGGCTTCGGTTTTCAAAATATTACGCATTACTAGTTAGGAGATAAAACCTTCATGTCGAATTAATAAAATAAATGACTTTCTTAATTCAAAAATTTTGCCACATTTCACGCCTTCATAACAAATACATTAAAAATATGCTGCTCATTTTCTAAAACTGAGTGAGACGACGCAGTGCGAAAAGGAAATTAATTGTTTTCCGGAGGACCAGTACTGAAAACCTCCGTCTAACCATTTAGAATTAAGGGTGCCACAGTTTCCCTAAAACACTAGATACAAACCTAAGATTAGTTGTTTCGGAAAGGCCGCAGCAATTTCCATTGTCATCCCAGTTCGGTCTGAGCCTCTTCTTCCGTTATTCATTTTCAAAACATAAAAAACTATAAGATTAACTAATTATAGTCGAATAGTCAAATTGTTTTTGTAAGAAAAAACGGCAACAGTAATATGCACCGAAAATTTGCAAGATAAAAGGAATAAAGGCTGCGTAAATTCGGACTGAAAAATAATTTGAGATACAAAATAATAAGTCGGTGTTAAAATGCAGCATGTAAAGGAAAATTTAGACAACATACCTTTTAGGTTCTACGCCTGTCGATGGATACAGCGCAGTTTGTATGGGCTCTAACAATTTCAGTCTACTCCTTACTTCGAGAGTCGATAAATCGATTTTCTCGATAAATCGAACTCTTTGCCTAGTCCATGTCAAAGATTCCATAAATGGAAGAAATTCTGTGTGTTCTGGTTTCTCTGGGGCATAAACCTAAGCAATATTCACGACAGAACGCCCCACAGGTAACTGTTTCGTCATTCAACCTTCCGCGGTACTCCTATGTTTTCTGGACAATGCATAACTAACCACAATACATAAATCACTTGTAAGTACGACTTCATAGAAGTGCAAGTGTTCGACTTCCGCATAAAATACTCCGGTTACGGAGCTCGTGGAAAGTGAAATGGAAAAAAGAAAGAAAAGTAAAGGATGCAGAACAAGATTTAGAGATTTCATCGTCCATACTGACAACAATCCCGAAGCAGAAGGTAAGACTACTGGAAACGAATCATAAAACCGCCATCACACGGAAGGCGTTTCTCTCCGTTAAGCACGTCAGACGTGATTTAAATCGTGGTTGGTGCACGCTTAGAAACGAACTGCAGCATCACGTGGAACATAACGTGTTCCTCATCGTGATCTGCAACCGCACCGCTCTCCAGGGCCCCTGTCACGTGCACCTGTCACATAAATCACACACTTTCTTTATGGAAATGGACACGAGCGAAATTGTTACGTTAGCTTTATGTTTCTCGTGATGAAGGAAACGTCCGTTCATATGCTCGGTGCTGTGTGAGTTACAGTTCGAAAGCCGAACATCAGCTTCCAAATCAGCAAGGCGAGGACTCACGTACAGCACTAGCTAAAAACTTTGCTGCTGATGATGCCTAAAAAAAAAAAACGGAACATGTATATCACGATAAAATGAGGTATTATTCAGCTGTACATAGGCGAAACTAACGTGGCGATTATCGACATGAAATTTACCACCTTCCACATAATATAAAAAAACTGCAATTTCTGCAAGCTCTCTTGTACATAAAACCAAAACATTCATTTATATGCTGCAGTATTACTTTTTAATATTTTTTACTTTGACTAAGCGAACGCGCTGTTTGTGTGTGTGTGTGTGTGTGTGTGTGTGTGTGTGTGTGTGTGTGTGTGTGTGTGTGTGTGTGTGTGTGTGCGCGCGCGCGCGCGCCACTGCTCGGGCGGGCGTGTGTTAGAATTGCTACTGAATCAGGCTGTGTCGTAGAAAACAGTCTTGCAGTCTGTTGGTCCATATTCCCTGATATTTTCAGAAAATCTAACAAACTCGTGCCTGAGAAAAATCACTCTTACGTATACATAATATTGAATATTACTGAATATACTTATATGAATTTAAAATAAGGAAGTCCCCAAAACTACTAGCAAACGCTAAGATGGAAAAGGCAGGATGTGAGCGATGTATATGTGGTTCTACAGTTCCATGCTTCTTTCTATACACTATACTGCTGCAAGGCCCGCCAAGTACAAATGAAAAATTCGCCACAAATCATCGTTTCACGCCATCGGACTAAAGGACTCTCCACTTTGTTCCATTTGCCACCTCGTGGATGACGATGTCCATCAACTGACTTGTGCTGCCACCAGTGAATTCTGGAAATTTGCCCGACAGTTCGTTGCCTGTTACCTCCGCGTTCCGCCGGACTCGATTGACCCATGGACCTTTATCCATCCTGAGAATACTTATTTCCCCGCCACCAAAAATCATGCGATTGTATGGGTCAAGGGATGGACGATCACCTACATGTATAATGATGGCGACAAATCACGCCTTGATTTCTGGCAGTACTTACAAACCGCCCACAGTGAAGTCGAACACCGACCGCGCTACCGCGCCTTCTTCGCCGATTACCTACATGCGATCTTTACGTCCCCCCCGCTCAGTTGGATGGTGCCACACGCCACACGCCGACAGCACCCCCCCCCCCCCCCCCCTCGCCTGCTGACCCCTCGCGCTGCTTTCTACATTGTAACCCATAGTGTAGTACGCGCATGGACACGCGCCTCCTTTCTTTTATGCACTACACCAGATAAACACTGGTTTTTCCTTCACTCCACAGTATATTGCTTTACACCTCTTAGCTTCCATCAGCATTATTAGTTTTTTTTCCTACACCTTGTTCATACTAAAAAACTTGCTCACCTTGTACGAGTATCATATCTTGTGTTATTTTCGCCGGAAGGATGGCATTTCTGTTGTATTTAAGTTTGTACCAATAAAGATCTTTTGCTCATTTACCCTGTTGCTGGTGAAAAAAACATAATAAAAATAATAAAATAAAAAAGTTAGCTGTGCAAGCTAACGCACGGCTTTCCGGAGTCGGAAGGAGCGCCTGGTCCCCGGCACGAATCTGCCCGGCGGACTTGTGTGGAGGTCCGCCGACCTGGTCAGTCTGTGGATGGTGTTTAGGCGGTTTTCCATTTGCCTCGGCGAGTGCGGGCTGGTTCCCCTTATTGCTCCTCGGCTACACTATGTCAGCGATTGCTGCGCAAACAAGTTCTCCACGTACGCGTGCACCACCATTACTCTACTACGCAAACATAAGGGGGGGGGGGGGGGGGGGGTCCATCGGGGGCCGAACCGCACAATAACCCTAAAAATGTGGTTCGGTGTGGGGCGGCGGAGGGGTGAAGTGGACTGCGGTAGTCGTCGTGGGGTTGTGGACCACTGCGGCTGTGGCGGGGACGGTGTCTCTCCGTCGTTTCTATGCCCCCAGACGACTGTTCTTTTACGATATGATGTTGTGAAGACTTTAAGTGTCGATATGTCATTAACAAACATTTAATTACAACAAATCGTTATAAACACGACTCGTTTTTGATAAATGTTCAATGCGCCGTTGCTTTGAAAAGCATACTTCCACAAGAGGATAGTCATAATATGGGAAGAACCAAATACGAAAATTCTTTAACAACGAATGTAACATTTCCCGTCATTTTTTGGAAACAAATTATGGTAGAAAATGACACATTCTCCAGAGTATGTGAATGTACTGGTGCTCTGAAACAGCATGAATTAGTAGGGCGTAAATTATATCATAAAACTCACCAATTATGGCGTAAAAGTGAGAATAACATAATCCAATATGGCGTCTCCGAAACTCTGTGGCGTAGAATATGATCTTGCATCTCATTGACCACGTTCCTATCCACGATTCAAAAATCTGATTTGCGTTACTCACACTTTCATGAGACGGGAATGCCGTTGAACGTGAAACTCCTCACTGTAATGACACAAAACTTGACCAACTGCTATTTCACGGATGTTTTCACGTCGCGTGTGAGGAGGGCTGAAGGAGGAAGACAGCGTACTTGGAGAGGTGAAGTTAAGATCGCTTGAAGAATACTTATTGAAGTGGCTTAATGAATGTAGAGAGTAAAGCATACCTGTGCAGGGTATGTGCTTTAAAAAAAAGCCCTAGTCTTTCACCGTTAGTACCGGCATTGACAGATTCGCTGCAGCTGGGGAGTGGCTCACTTGCTTTAAAAGAGGGACATAACCCTGTTTTCCAGCTGATGTGTGGACAAAATGCGAGCGTTTATGACATAAACGGGTCAGCATTGAAAAATGAATGAAACTGAAGTTTCCTTTTGTATTCTTGGAAATGTATGTTTGCCTTTCGTTCGAAATATTGAAATAAAAAAATTAAACTTGTTAAAAATTACACTTTGAGTTCCAGCTGTACCTTTCTGCTTTCCATTTAAAAGAAACAGGCATGTTATTACTCTTTAGTACAATTTTTTAACTTATCCTCTGACGTAGACTTTATCCTGATTCCGCCTTGAAGAGTCTACATCTACGTGATTACTCTGCTATTCACAATGAAGTGCCTGGCAGAGGGTTCAGTGAACCACGTACAAGCTGTCTCTGTACCGTTCCACTTTCGAATGGCTCGCGTTAAATTCTCCCATCAGTTATTCGAAAGTTTTGGTATGTCTCTTCAACTGCGAATTACCAAGAGTCGACTACCCTGCAAATTTGCTGCTGCGGAAGTGCCTTAATAGCACCTACAGTAGCAATACTATTTACGGCATTAAACCATTGAGGGTAATCGACGCCACTAGTTCGCTCTTGTAATAGGATTTTGTCTTCACCCTTTACAGTTCAGATTGTAAATTCCAGTTTATAGGCCATAATACCAATCGAGATGCCCAAGCGATGACCGTTAATGCTTCCGCCAGAGCAAGGTCTGTTGTGCATCTATTCGGAGAGGAGAATGCGGCGTCCCATCGCCGTGTTTACGACAGAAGGCGTTGGCCGGGAAGCTGACCCCGCCATCTGGCATCGGACAGCGGGCCGATTCAGCCCGCACACAGCGCGCCTTGTCCCCAGTTATTGCTGGCAGGGCTGTTGCTGTTGGCCGAAGCTGAAGCCAGCTGAAGGAAGTCGGCAGCGCACGGCGCCAGGTCCATCCACCTGGCAACAAAATGGCATTTTCTGTGCGAAACAACTTTGCTGAATCAACAAGCAAAGGCTAGCAGTGCCTTCGGGAAAGCAATTTTATCCTAAAGAGCGTATAAACTAAGCACAGTAAAAGGGTTATTTCTGACCACAGCAGTTGGTGAAAAATGTTCCGGCTGTTGAACCGTGCCAGAGAAAATACCTTCGTTCTAGGTAATCAGCCATATTCGTGATTGTACGCACAACTACCGGAATGAATATTGTAGTTATATGAACATCTATTAGTGAACATTAATATGGTGTGTTGTCCACTCTTTCCTTTTATAACGGCTTGAACACCGCTGGGAACACTGCCATTAGGCTTCCTAATATCTACGGAAGAATGATAGCCCAACTGGAGAAGGTACTGATGATGGGCGCTGGGGTCTGAAGCGCAGTCCACCTTCTAAAAAATCCCCAAGGTGCTCGACCGGGTTCAAGTCGGGTTTCGGGGCTAGCCAATCGATTTCAGGAATGTTGTTTTCACAAACTATCGCCTCACTGGTGCTGTTTTATGACGGGGTGCATTGTTATGCTGATTCAAACAGTCATCGCCTCCGAACTGTTTTTCTACTCTTCGCAGGCTTTTTTTTCCGTCAGTATCGTTCTTCTGACTGGTTTGATACGGTCCGCCACGAATTCCTCTATTACAGCGCCATCTATCATAAAGCGAAAAAAGTGGTCCAACTAAAACATTCATATTTCTTTACGTACTAAAGGAATATGTAATAAAAAATGAGGGTTCCTATTTTTAAAAAAAACGCAGTTGATATCAGTTTGACCTATGGCAGCGCCATCTAGAGGGCCAACCATAGCGCCATCTGGTTTCACCCTTCAAGCTAGACGAGATTCGTTCTTTGTAGTCTGATGCTTATTTCGTGAGATATTTGGCCTGGTCACTATCAATGTACTACCCTGTATATAGATTGAGCCTATGCATTTCCATTTTCAGCTTTCCTAGTTTCCCTACCACGTTCAGGCTTCTGACATTCCACACCCCGATTATTAAATCTTTCTATCATGGTAACCTCCCCCTTGGCAGTCCCCTCCCAGAGATCCGAATGGGGGACTATTCCGGAATCTTTTGTCAATGGAGAGATCATCAAGACACTTACTCAACTACATACCACGTGTCCTGTCAATACACGTCACGTGTCTTTAACGTTACCCCTTCCATAGGATTACCACAGGGTACACCGTGATTCGCCACTACAAATCACTCGTTTCCAGTCATCCACAGACCAGTGACGTCACTCTTTACAATGTCTCAAGTGTCGATTGGTGACTCCATGGAGTGTTCTGTGGACCACGACCAAGTAGTGGATAGAATTGGGAGGAAAATCAGCATTGGCCGTATTTTGTTTTATTGTCAGCAAAATCGATTTTCGGTCACTTAGTGACCATCCTCAGTGCTCTAATATACAACTGAAATTGGTAGGCACTGGTATCAAGCTATAACCACAAGCTTAGAGCAATTTTGATTGTATATTACAGCACTGAGGATGGTCACTAAGTGACCGAAAATCGATTTTGCTGACAATAAAACAAAATAAGGTCAATGCTGATTTTCCTTCCAATTCTGTCTCAAGTGTCGCTTACCATGGGGTACAGAAACGTATGGCCTATGAGAAGCTGCCCAACCATTCTATCCCCCTTTTCTGTTTTACTCCGTACGCGCAGCCATTATGCTAGTTGGACTGATGGCAGCACTTTGGAACCCACGAGTCGCACATTCCGATAGCTTCTGCGATTTCTTACATCCATTCTCCGCAGTAGTCGAAGAATCCTGTCCGTCGGTATGTGAGGCCTACCTGGTCTTGATTTGGCAGCAGTTGTTCCTCCGTGTTTCCACTTCAAAATCACAACATCAACAGTCGTCTGGGGCAGCTTTAGAACGGTTGAAATGTCCCTGAAACGTTTCACTACGTTGACTAGTCAACGTTCGAAGTTTCTGAGCTCTCCTGGACGATCACTCTGCAGTTACTGCTTCGCAACTGAAAACTCCCGTCCTCCTTTTATACTGCTAGGTCCTCCTCTAGTGACATCTAGTGCTCAATACCGCATTGTATATGGGTGTCTGGAAGCTTTTCATTGGACAGTGTTTTAAAATTGAAGTGCGCTAAAGCCAAGATGATAATCCAAAAATTGCTACTCCCGACATTGCCCCACAGAAACAAACACGTTCAACATACATACATACATACATACATTTAATTCTTGCTTCATAGATCATGAATGCGACATTTCGTAATGATGTGGAACGTGTCCCTTTAAAATAAGTTTCGTTTACACAAAATAATATTTTTTTTTACATACTACTTCATATCTAAGAATTCATCTATTCAGTAGAAGGAGTTATCATTCAGAATATAATCTGTGCTTTCGGACATGTCCGAAAGAAGAGATACCATCGGTGACCATACAGCTCGTTAGAACGAAATTACAATGAAATGAATACTCTTAGCTGCATACAAGCGTAGATATAAAGTCAACGGGGACAGTTGAAAATGTGTGCCCTGACCGTGACTTGAACCCGGGATCTCCCGCTTACATGGCAGACGCTCTATCCATTTTTCCCCTCTGTTCATTTTGTCTGGTATTGTTCGTTGTGCTTGGTCTGTGCCGAAGTCACAAGACACCCGTTAACGTTGATAGTTGATTCCTCTACTCAGTTTTTTATTACAGAAGGCTCACCGGCCATTAGACCATCTTCTTCTAACTCTTACGAGAATCGGCAGTAAGGCCGAGAGTAATGAGTACGGGAGGAAGGGCACTATGAATATAGTGCGGTACAATAAGTTGCGAATGTGGGTCTCACGGGAGGCGTTCCAGAGATAAGTCCCCATTGTCGGACTATCCTCTGTGTCCTCGGTGGCTCAGATGGATAGAGCGTGTGCCATGTAAGCAGGAGATCCCTTGTTAGAGTCCCAGTCGGGGCACACATTTTCAACTGTCCCCATTGACTTATATCAACGCCTGTATGCAGCTAAGAGTATTCATTTCATTGTAATTTCAGTCTTGTAATACTATTTGGCAAATGACCAAAGATTTTTGTGGCAGCATATTTCACCCCTTTCTGTGCCACAGTGAGATTTAATCCAGAATAGTGAAGATAATCCTTTCTTCTAGTGTTGTAGCTATGCACTTCGCCGTTATTTTTGAATTGTGATGGGTTATTAATGACAAATTTCATAAGTTAATATATGTATTGCGAAGGTACTGTGAATATCCCGACTTCCTTAAATAAATGTCTGTAAGGTGATTTTGGGTGGGCTTCAGCAATTATTCTGATTGCACACTATTGTGCAAAGAATACTTTCTCTCTTAATGACGAATTGCCCCAAAATATGATGCCATATGAAAGTAGTGAATGAAAATAGACATAGTAGGCTAATTTACAGATACGTTCATCACCAAAATTTGCAATAACCCTAATAGCATATGTAGCTGAACCTAACCGTTTCAGCTGATCATCGATCTGTTTCTTCCAATTCAGATTCTCATCGGTGCACACACCGAGAAATTTTGAGTATTCTGCCTTGGCAACAGACTTCCGTTCATAGTTATATTTATCAATGGTGTTATACCATTTACTGTACAGAATTTTATAAACTGTGTTCGCTCAAAATTTAGTGAGTCTATTTGCAGAGAACCACTTAATAATTTTCTGAAAGACATTATTTGGAATTTCCTCAGCTGATTATTGCTTATTGGGTGTGCTTACTACACTTGTATCATCAGCAAAAAGAACTAGCTTTGCATCTTCATGAATACAGAATGGAAAATCATTAATATATATTAAGAAACAATAAGGGACCCAAGACTGAACCCTGTGGGACATGCAACCACTTGCAGACTATTACTCATGGTGCCACAAATGACTCAAGACGTTCTGCTTCTGAGGCAATCCTTGCTTCCTTTATCTTTTAGACAGCTTGCTGGATACTTGAATGCAGCTAGCACCTCTTGTTATTTGGAACTACGGTTCAATACTAGCAGCATAGTACTCCGAGCCGATAGTGGCTCCCTGGATTGGAGCCAAGTAGACCGTCTAAACCCGTGGCTCTGATGATTCTGCGACGATCTCGTATGTGCATTGTCGACTTCTGCTACCGGGTGGCCGATTTTAGAGTTCCCTCAATACGTCAGGCGTGGTCTACACAAGGAAGTGGCTGCTCACCACATGGGGGTTTTTAGGATAGAGGAAACCGCCCCTAAATACCTGGCACTGCAATCCGACAAATATCAGCCACGTTACTCTCGGAAGAGAACATTCATCCTTCCTGATCATCACGAGAAAATGTCGATGTGATACAGGAGCATCCACGATAAAGTCCCAAAAGTTAGTCTTGTTAGCTCCGATCTTACTGAAGCTGTGAGTAAATCCAGGCTAAGCCCTCGAAAGCGTGACGTATTTTTCGGTTTTTCTCTTATAATTTTCGAAGCGCATTCGTTGTACACAATTCAAGTTAGCGCCGATTTTTAATCACCGTTACAATATTTCATACGTTTATGTGTCTATATCTTCCGTTTAGTTTATTTGGGATATGATTTGCATTCGATGGTTTATATGGTCATGCATTATACAGAAGTATATATCATCTGAGTATAGTTTCGTTTACCAATGCATTTTCGATTTTTCCATATCTGAAATTATTTGCTTTCATTATAAGGTACTGTCCGTCAATTTAGAGTTATTTTTAGTTCGAGTGTTAGTGGCTTTGGTCACTACTCTGTAGCCAGTAGACGCTATTGCGGGCTGTTTATTACTCGTGCAAACAAAGTTGGCCGTCGGCGCGGTGGATGATGGGAGAGACTGTAAATAGGAAATACCTTTGCGGCCGCTCCCATCAGCCACCGCGCCGAGTGTCAACTTTGTTTGCGCGTATCCTATGTCGGCCATTACGGTTTTAACCAAGCAACCTGCTCGTTTGTTTCTCTTTCTCCAGTTTTTTTTCTTTTTTAGATTTGGGATTTCTTTGACTACCCAGCCTGTTTAACATGCGGGTGTAGTAGGTCTACGTGTCACGTTCATGACATGACCCGGAGTAGGATCTTATATAAATGACAAGATGCCGTACATATTTCTACAGTCCGATTAAAATTACTTGATAGCTGACGTCTGTCACTTGCCACATCGACAGCCGGATACCGATCAGTTTTTTAGCGACGCACAAACACGAGGAGTCGCTTCACAAGGGCTATTAATGTGTAACGCGGAGCAGTGTTGTAAGCTGCCGCCGCGAGGTAAGAGGGAAATGCGAGATAGTCCGTCGTCAGCCGATTTTGAGTCACCAATGACTGAACTGCGGTTTTGAACTCATGAATTTAGTTTCCTGTCCTACGCTACCTGCAATCTCGTGAAATGCGTTGTATGGGGAAAACGGCGATCAACAATGTGCGGCAGAACCAAAATCACGATTGCTTTGTTCAGGGCGATTAAGGCTAACCTCTACGAACAAACTCAAGGCAGAAAAATTTAGGTTTTAATGCTAAAAGCAAACTGTAATTTCTCGCTATCACTGGTTACCGGAAACTATCCTGACACTGGCTACCCGATTTGCTGCGTTAAAAACCGTTGAATGGACTGTGCGGCTGGTCCCGGCTGAGGTTTGAGTTCTCCCTCGGGCGTGGGAGTATCTGTTTGTCCTTAGGATAATGTAGGTTAAGTAGTGTGTAAGCTTAGGGATTGATGACCTTAGCAGTTAGACTTCAGACACATTTGAAAAAAAAAAAAAAAAAAAAAAAAAAAAAGAACGATGAGCAGGCCCAGTTGACACTTTATTGCAGTTTCCAGGCGACACAGGTAGATTCTAAAATAATTATAGGAAGAAAAAAATGGTTCAAATGGCTCTGAGCAATACGCGACTTAACATCTGTGGTCATCAGTCGCCTAGAACTTAGAACTAATTAAACCTAACTAACCTAAGGACATCACACACATCCATGCCCGAGGTAGGATTCGAACCTGCGACCGTAGCAGTCGCACGGTTCCGGTCTGAGCGCCGAGAACCGCTATAGGAAGAAAATAAGAGTAAATAAAATGTCAGTACGATTATGAAAATGACACGGCAACATATCAGAAATAACAAAAAATATCATTTAAACCAGTTAACTGAATAAAAATAATAAAGTCTTTTGATTAGATTTGTAAATAAAGAAACTCGGTGTATTTGACGAAATTCGAACATATAACCTTCTACGCGTCAGATTTAAGCACTAGACACGGCGCTACTCCACTCCATTGCGTAAGCATTGATGTGTTTATGACTCTGATGACACAGTCGCAATGATGAATTGCAGCCTTCAAGTCCGCCCCGATAGCTGAGCAGTCAGGGTGATGGGCTGCCGTCCTACGGGCCAGATTTCGATTCCCGGCTGGACAGGGGATTTTCTCTGCGCAGTGACTGGGTGTTGTGCTGTCCTCATCATCATTTCATCCCCATCCGGCGCGCATGTCGCCCAATGTGGCGTCGCACGTAATAAGACCTGCACCAAGGCGCCGGACCTGACCCGCAAGGGGCCTCCCGGCCAATAACGCCAAACGCTCATTTCAAATGTGCATCCTCACACAATGTTGTACGGAGCTTTTCTGATCCAAGACGATCTTTGTGATTATAACAACTCTGTACGTAGCATCTTGTACGGAAGGGTCCCGCAGTATTTGATTTGAGCTGCTTATGATATGTGTGTATGTCGTTAGCATGGTTGAGTGAGTGAGTAAGTGCGCGCGTGTGTGTATGTATGTGTGTGTGTGTGTGTGTGACAGACAAAGGATTCAGGATCGAAAATCATCAAGAATGAAAGATAGGAAAGGAATATAAAGTGAACGGACCAATTTTTATGTGGCAATTTGGCAGCGGCAAAAGTTCGGGGCTGACGTTACCGCTCTGATAGGAGGAAACCAGCTCAGACACGTGAGGTGTCAGCTATTAAGTAATTTTAATTTGACTATAGTTTGTTTCATTGTATATGTTGCTTGTATTTTTGCTTGTTCATTACTACTTGCATTTATGCTATGAAGACTAATATAAGGGTGATTAATATGTCACCTTTGTTTTCTGTTGGCACCTGATGATGAGGCTATACAGTTTTCTGTCGATTGAACATGAATTGGAAATCAAAAATAACTTGTGTTATACAACTGTATGGAGAAACTGACATCGTTGAAATGAACTACTGAACAACAGCTGATAAAAGCCCATGCAGATGTCCAACCAACAATGGACTCCGTAACAAGTAAACTTACAATGGAATTATTGATTCTTCAATCACTTGTCGAGATGCATCTGAGAGGCGCAACAAGTGCAGGGATGTGTATCTGCACTGTTGATCCGATATTAATCTTTCTTTTTACTTCTTTGCTTGAGGCAAAGTTGCAAGTCCACAAGTTCAGTCGTTTGATATCACGAGTAAAGCTGATTGATGGTAACATATCGATAAAAAATACGTTATAGATACAATGTGTTTATCTCATAAGCAAACAAATACACATACCCAGAGCTTTCATCAGGATGACGAGCACTTTCCCAACCCAGCGCTGTAACTACGGTGACAGCTTGAACTAACAACTGTAAATAGCAGATTTCTACTCTATTAATCAATTGTGACCAGGCAATGTTAGGTTGTGGAGGTGCGATCGGCATTGTTGTGTCGCAAACCGCAGTGGAGCAACATCAGTAGATCACGTGCTCAAGACATTCTCCAGAATGTTTTGAAGAATGAAAGTATGAGAAAAGTCTGCCCCCCTCCCTTGACTTCTACTGCCACTGACTGGAAAGAAACACGAACAATTCTTTTCTGGAAAAATGGTGACTTCTGACTAGACTTGGTGTTATCAATACCACAGAATGCCAAAGTGTAGATATCCATATGAAAGGCCAACTTTTTGATGACGTAACCGATATTCAAATTAATGTAACGCGCAAGCTGAACAACATGTCAAGCAAGGACTTTTCTGTATGAACTTCCCGAGCATTGTACTCACGTTGGGAGAAGACGATAGAGAAAACATTAAGCATTAAAGCCACCATCTTAACGGTTCTGTATTTTTTATTAGTCCAGTCTCCAAACGTTTTGGTATGACTTGGTATATTGTGTTCGAAGATTATGCGATAGCTACGAGAAAACGGCCTGTTGAGAAATAGCACGGTTTCAGAAAATATCGTTCTTGGGAAACACAACTGTCGCTTTATTCACACGAAATAATTAGTGCTGTCTACAGCGGACCTCAAACTGATCCGATATTTCTAGATTTTTCAGAAAGCTTTTAACACCGTTCTCACTAGCTCCTTCTAATCAAATTTCTTGCCTATCGAGTATCGTCTCCGTTGTGCGCGTAAATTCGCGATTCCTTGTCAGAAAGGTGACAGTTCGTAGTAACAGACGGAAAGTCATCAAGTACATAGGTGTCCAAAATTAAAGCAACAGAACAGTATAATCAGGTGATAGTAACATATGAACAGTATAAAGAATACAGAACGTAAGCAACTGCAACAAGCATAACGGTAGACAAAAATGTTCTCCGTTTTTTCCAAAGTAACCGATTTACACACACATTCCGACAACTGGTTAATGCGTTCAGTATGAGGTGTGACTACCTCCGGCAGCAACAGCAACACAGGCCTGACAAACGACGGGGCATGCTGTGAATGATGCCATGAATCTCATGTTGAGGCAATAACGCCGATTTTTCTTGCAGTGCTGTTACCAAGGCTTGGAGAGTGGTTGGTGGATGCCGACGTTATGCAACCCGTGTCCCTCGTGCATCCCAGACGTGCTCAGTGGGATTCAAATCGGGAGAACGGGCAGGCCACGCCATGCGTGTAATGTCTTCCGTTTCCAAGAAAATATCAGCCACGAATGCTCTATGAGGTCGAGACCTATTGTCCAACAATATGATGTATGGACCCACAGCACCTCGCAAGAACCGCACGTGAGGTTCTAAGACATCACGACACCTGACAGCAGTTCAACCTTGCCGATTTAACAGTACAATTTCATGAAGAGGTGTTCGAGTGGTCAGCATAATCCCTGCCCACACATTTGGGATCATCTTCGATATCAGTCTCTTTCAAGAATGGTTGGATCGCGAAATCGTGTTCCACATTCCCTCCATATGCGAATCCGTGGAGAATCTCTCTCCAGACCAAATCGGAGCTCCTCTGTGAAAAGAATATTGCCCCACTGCCCGGCTGTCCAGAAGGCATCGTGATGGCTCCACTCCAAACATTCCCTTCTGCGAAGACGCGTCAGAGACACACATACAGTTGGTCTCCGACAGGAAAGGCCACTCTTGCGAAGCCTTCTGTACACCGTTTGCTTCGCTATAACGAGTCTAGTGCATACTGCGAGTTTAGACGCCAGTTTCCGTGCAGTACTAAGGCGGCTCCGTTGTGCCCTTACAGCCAAGTAATAGTTCTCTCTTTGTGACGTTACACGTGGTCGGCCCCTCCTGGTCTTTGGGATACAGTTTCGATCGCTATAAACTGTCACCGCACCTGAAAAACAACAGAATGACTCACATTAAGCCATTGGGCCACATCAGTTTGGAGCCTGCTTCCGTACATCCCACGGCCCTCCACAGCAGAGAGCCTGGTAGGTGTCTTTTCTTAGCCATATTGCACCAACGGTGACTGTTACACAGCGATTGTGGATGTGAAACTACCCGGCAAACGCTATCCCGTTTTATAAGTGTCCTGATGTCATAGCTGGCGTGGTTGTCCTTTGACCGGAGCGCCATCTTCCGAGCAAGACACGGTCGTACGGATATCTGTTAACAGTATGTATGATTCTATCGTGAATTAGACACAGGACGGGGAAACAATGGTTTCTTGCTTTAATTTTGGACACCAGTGTATAAGGGAAGTGATACTAACACGTCGAATCAAAACACCTTTCAACCGCCTGTATCTCAAATAATCTTATTATCTGAGCAAACAGTTTCGACGCTACAGTACGCCATCTTCAGGCATCATGACCGACATGCAGGAAGAATACCACCTCTGGTCGGGGCCAGCATTCACTGACTCGTCGGCTAGTGACGATCGAAAGGATCGCTGTGTCCTAACTCTATGCGTATCAGTAACTGAATGTTGGGCGCTATTTTGACTGGACCAGAGATGGAAATCTTCCTACATGTCGGTCAGGGGCCTGAATATGGCGTAATGCAGCGCCGAAACTTGTCGCTCAAGGAAAATAACACTTGGAAATTTAGACGTCTAAAAGATGTTTTGTTCCGACATTTTAAACTGAACAGCCGCATTCCCGCAAACATCTGTATAAAGATGGATTTACAGAGAAGTTACATCTGGCGTTCGCCAAGGCTATGTGACAGGACCCCTGCTAGTTCTAATCTATACAAACGATTTAAGAGACAATCTGAGCGACTCTTTTAGATTATTATGGAAAAGATTATGCCATTTCCAGTCTAATAAAGTCATTCAAAGATCAAAACGAGTTGTGAAGTGATGTAGATAACATATCTGCATGGTGCGAAAAGTGGCAATTGACGTTTGACTTTAAAAAAAACTGTGATGTCACCCTCGTGAATACTAAAATTTCAGTTACACGATAAATCACACAAAATTAAAGGTTGCCAATTCAACTAGATACTAGAGATAACAATTACAGAAAACTTAAATTAGGACTGTCACGCAGAAAATGTGGCAGGGAAGGCGAAATAAAGACTGGGCTTTATTGTCAAAACAGTTAGAAGATGCGACGAATCCACTAAAGTGGCTGCCTACAATACGCTTGTCCGTCCTCTGCTAGAGTACTGCTGTACCATGTGTAATCCTTACCAGATAGGGTTGACGGAGGACAACTATAAGGTTCAAAGACAAGCCGCTGATTCTGTGTAATCGCGATGTGGGGTAGAGTGTCATGGAGTTGGGGTAGTAAGCGTTAAAACAAAGGCGTTTTTCGTTCGGGGGAAACATTTTCACGAAATTTCAGTCACCAGTTTTCTGCTTCTAATGACAAAATATTTTGCTGACTGCCACCTACATAGGGAAAAATTTCCGTTATAATAAAGTAAGAGAAATCCGGGCTCGCTCGGAAAGATTTAGGTGTTCGTTTTGCCCACGTGCTGTTTTTCGAGAGTGGGACGGTTGAGAAATGGTCTGAAAGTAGTTCTATGAAACCTCTGCCAAGCACGAAAGTGGGAGCCGCAATGTAAACATGTAGACGTAGATGTAGGTTTGGATGCCTGGCGCAAGAGCGCAACCGAAATGTTGGAAACTCTTGACTAGAAGGAAAGACGCTGTACACTTCTCTATGGCCTATTTAGAAAAGCACAAGAACTTTGGGACCACAAACAGAAGATTTTCCTCATCCGTCTCCACTTGTCTGTCGCGTAGAGATCGTTCGTACAAAATTAGGCGAAGAACAGTTCGCACAGATGCATACAACAAGCGGTCTTTTTCCCACGCTCCATCCGTGAAAGTATCAGGAAGAAATTTAAATTTAGGAGGGGGAAGTAATAAAGTGTTATTTATCGCGTAGAAAAAATGCAGTTAGTTGATCAACCTTTCGTTACTTGCAGGTACATGTCTGTCGCCCTGGTACATTTTGAAATTCGCGCGCCTCAATACTATAGCTCACTGCTCCTCGAACCAAAAACAAATGGCACAGTCCGTCGTCACTATAAAAAATTGCGACGTGTTTGACACAATAAAAAGTACCCTCTACCTCGAATTTTCAGTGATTATCAGAGTATACATGAGCAAACGGAAAATTATTTTAAGAACAAAATAGATTCCATTCTGTAGCTTGTACATGAAGTAGATCCTTCAGGCGTGTAGGCATAATTCAGCAGATAACTAGAATTATCAGCGAACATTTTTAAACCTCAGGTGCCAAAAAACCGTTCCAGAAAAATAATTTAGTTAGTTACAGTTTGATGCATGATCACGGTAAAAGTATAGACAAGTTTGAAAAATCGGAAATATATAAAACACACTGTTCATGCTTTGATGCAAATTGTACAGAACAGATCGGAAGAACATTTTCGACCAGTTACACGGAAGATGAAGACGCATCCAGTCTAAGAAGGCGAGACCACAACATTGGGATCATGGGTATTCTTCAGACATTGTACACCTTTAGTAGGAAGGCGTACTACGTAAGTAATTTGGAGAAAGTCAGAAGAGAAGTTTTACGCTTGAGTGATCTATCACTACCTTTGCATTGTGACCCTTATCGCGAGATGGCAGCACTCATGTGGTTAGCATTCAAGCTCCGTCATTGCTGGATCGAGTCGCGCTCATGATTTTTTTTTCAACACTTATTACATCGCTTCTCACATGTTACATTTGAAAGATTACACAATTAAAAGAAAAGTGTATTTGCGTGAACTTTCATTAACTTTCCAATGTTATTTCGTTGTCTGCTAATTTTTATTACCATAACAAAGATTATAACTATTGGCAAGTAAACGACCAAATATATAAAGTTTTCCTGAAAATGTATGTCTCTCGTGATTTCCGAAATCCCTTATACGTGCGTCGGGTAAGGTTCCGAGAACTGATTTGCATCGTACGCTTTGATCTGCAGACACACGTTTCAAGGACGAGGGACAGGCTTCGAAAGCCCAAGTGAAACATCGATACATAAAGGTATAAACAACTTTTTCAGTAATATAATGAGTTACAACATGCCAGAACAAGAGGGCCATGAACGATTAATCGTCGGATGCGCTTCCGACATTACAGGTTGTAGGATGATATTTTTCGTACAGACACGGAAAACATAAGTTAAAATTGCATCTTCTACATCGAATGACTACAGTTTTCCGTTATGCATAAGGGCTGTATAGAATTTATAAAGGAAAGCAAGCTCGTTGACAATTTGAAAAATACTCTTTCTTCCGGCAATTATAATGCAAACAGTGCGCAACGCAACATTTTCGTAAATATCAGTGCCAAAATTAGCCATGTATGAGTGAATGTATATTAATAGCATCTTCACGAGAAGCAATTTCTCGTTCGTTGTCAATCATATATGAACAACTCTGAAGGCCCCCCGTGCGGGTCCGGGGTAAGAATAGGCCCGAAGTATTCCTGCCTGTCGTAAGAGGCGACTAAAAGGGGTTTCAACCGTTTCTGCCTTCCATGTGATAGTCCCCCTTGGGGTTTGACCTCCATTTTTCAAAATTCTACAGAAGGACGAGCCTTTTGGGGAAGGACGCCTTACGTGGTGTATCACTGGTCCTCAGTGCACTAAGACCTTGGCACTCAGCATTGTAACGGCGTTGAATCCGCACCTGCTATTCCTCAAATTGGGCCTAAACGCCTGGTGGGTTGCACAAGTTACGCCCATAGTGCGTCCCCATCTGCACCTACGATCATGATGGACTTTCCATGGCACCCGAAATCCAGCACGGTAGGCAGCCCGTTGTGGTGGGGTCGTCATGCACCCTCTAGGTTGTAGCCCCCTGACAACACAGGGATCGTACTGCCGATACCTGAGCTGCACCCTCCCCACGCCGGCCAAGGAGTAGATGCCCGTCTCCTTGGGGATTCAGGACTCCCGGCAACAGTCATCGTGCCAGGTGGCCCTTGCTGAGGCTGGGTGGCGCCCGTGGGGAGAGCCCCTGGTCGGAGTGGGTGGTATCGGGGCGGACGTTTCGCAGATGAAACGTCAACATGTATCAGGTCGATCTGCCGCCGAGTCTTTTAAAAAGAAAGGCACTGTGTCTGGTTCTGGTTCTCCTGCTCTTTCCCCCTTGGCCACTCCCTGGGAGGAAGGACAGGCCCGCCGGCTTGGGGCGAAGTACTTCCCCCGCTATTTAGTCTGTTCTCGGACCGATGGGTGGACGTTCGCCACCTCCAAGCCCATGTTCTTTGTCCAGCACATCAGGGACATCTTCGGGGAAATCGAGGCTCTCAGTAAAATGCGTTCAGGGTCCGTTCTTATCAAGACCACCTCCGCCACACAGCCGTCAGCGCTCCAGGCGTGCGACCGACTAGGGGACATCCCAGTGTCCATTGTCCCGCATCTGGCACTGAATAGGACGCAGGGGGTTATTTTTCATCGGGACCTCCTGCTGCAATCTGATGAGGAGCTCAGGGCAAACCTGGAGCGCCGAGGCCTGCATTTCGTCCGGCGAGTCCAGCGCGGCCCCAAAGACCGTCGCATCGACACCGGGGCCTTTATCCTCGCCTTCGAGGGGGACGTTCTCCCAGAGAAGGTAAAGGTGATGTGCTACCGGTGCGACGTGCTACCTTACGTCCTGCCTCCTATGCGCTGCTTTCGGTGTTTGCGCTTCGGGCACATGTCGTCACGGTGTGAGGCTGAGCCCCTTTGTGGCGATTGTGGACGTCCTCTTCGTGAGCAACATACATCCACCCCACCACTGCGGTGTGTCAATTGTCCTGACCTCCACTCGCCTAGATCTTTAGACTGCCCCGCGTATCAGGAGGACAAGAAGATTCAAGAATTAAAAACTTTAGACCGTCTCTCTTATTCTGAGGCCAGGAAGAAGTATGACCGCCTCCATCCCGTGACGTTGACAACTTCGTTTGCCTCAGTCGTGTCCACTCCTACCACAGTATCCTCACCCCTATCCTGTCCCCCCTCCACCTCCTCACCCCATCCAGGGTCTATGCCTCCACCTCCCAAATCCCTCCCTTCCAAATCCTCCGCCCTCGCGGCCCCTGCCCCCTTGCCCCAGGGGCCACCCTTCCTCCTCCTCCCCCTCCGCCGCCTGAGAAGCGATCCTCTTCTCAGGCGTCCATCGGGGAAACGTTCCGGACCCTGGATTCCGAGATCCGGCGCTCCAAAACGGACCCCGCGCGTGTGGACCTTCTTCGGGTCCAGCCCACCATCCCCGTGCCTAATCAGACTTCCAAGAAGGCCTCCAAGAAGAAGTCTTTATCCCCCTCTCCACCCCGGCGCGTTTCGTCTGACGCTCCATCCGTGAGTCGCTGCTCCCGGCCGTCCTCAGTTTCTCCAGGACGCTCTGCTGCCAGGCGATCAGCTGGCCTGTCGTCGGCGAATGATGCTGCCCCTCCTACGCAACCCAGGAATGCGGCCGCAGCTGGCGACGATTCGATGGAACAGGATCCGACTACCGCCGGTTGTAGCGTTGTTCCCTCGAAACCTGGCCCTCCGCGGCCGTCGAGGTGACCAGCTCTTCACCCGTTTCGTTCCTCCTTTTTTCTGACTAGCGATGGCTTTGTTACATTGGAACATAAGAGGTATTCGATCTAATCGGGAGCAATTACAACTGCTCCTCCGCCTGCACTGTCCGCTCGTCCTTGGTCTCCAGGAAACCAAGTTGCGCCCAACTGACTGTATTGCTTTTACCCACTATACCTCGGAGCGGTCTGACCTCACCCCTGTGGACGGTATTCCAGCACATGGTGGGGTCATGTTGCTCGTTCGGGACGATGTCTATTACCATCCCATCCCATTGACCACCCCACTCCAAGCAATAGCTGTCCGTATTACTCTTTCTGCCTTTACTTTTTCTGTTTGTACTGTCTACACTCCATCGTCATCCGCAGTTAGTCGGGCTGACATGATGCACCTGATTGTTCAGCTTCCTCCGCCGTTTTTATTGTTTGGCGACTTCAATGCCCATCACCCCCTTTGGGGCTCTCCTGCATCCTGTCAGAGAGGCTCCCTCTTGGCGGATGTCTTCAACCATCTCAATCTTGTCTGCCTCAATAGTGGCGCCCCGACTTTCCTCTCGGACTCTACTCGTACCTACTCCCACTTGGACCTCTCGATCTGTTCTACCACTCTTGCCCGTCGGTTCGAGTGGTATGTCCTTTCTGACACCTATTCGAGCGACCATTTCCCCTGTGTCGTTCGTCTCCTGCACCACACCCCATATCCACGTCCTTCGAGCTGGAACATACCGAAAGCTGACTGGAGACTTTACTCCTCCCTGGCGACCTTTCCGGACCACGATTTTCTCGGTTGTGACTGTCAGGTCGAATACCTCACGGCTGTTATCATCAATGCCGCCGAACGTTCCCTTCCTCGTACTACCTCTTCTTCACGTCACGTTTCCGTCCCCTGGTGGAATGAGGCTTGTAAAGACGCTATCCGTGCTCGACGACGTGCTTTACGCACCTTTCGCCGCCATCCTACGTTGGCGAATTGTATTGGATACAAACGACTCCGAGCGCAATGCCGTAGAGTCATCAAAGACAGCAAAAAAGCTTGTTGGGCCTCTTTTACCAGCTCCTTTAACAGTTTTACTCCCTCTTCTGTCGTCTGGGGTGGCCTGCGCCGGCTGTCGGGCATTAAGGCCCACTCCTCGGTACCTGGCCTGACTTCAGGTAATGAGGTACTTGTTGATCCTGTGGATGTCTCCAACGCCTTCGGCCGCTTTTTCGCGGAGGTTTCAAGCTCCGCCCATTACCACCCTGCCTTCCTTCCCAGGAAAGAGGCAGAAGAGGCTCGGCGACCTTCCTTCCACTCGCTGAATCTGGAAAATTATAATGCGCCCTTTACTATGCGGGAACTCGAACGTGCACTTGCACTGTCCTGGTCCTCTGCTCCGGGGCCAGATGCCATTCACGTTCAGATGCTGACACACATTTCTCCGGCAGGCAAAAGCTTTCTTCTTCGTACCTACAATCGCGTCTGGACCGAAGGTCAAGTCCCCATGCGTTGGCGTGACGCCGTCGTTGTTCCTATATCCAAACCCGGGAAGGATAGACACCTTCCTTCTAGTTACCGCCCCATTTCTCTTACAAGCTGAGTCGGTAAGGTGATGGAGCGTATGGTTAACGCTCGGTTAGTTTGGATTCTTGAATCTCGACGGCTACTTACCAATGTTCAATGCGGCTTTCGTCGCCGCCGCTCCGCTGTTGACCACCTTGTGACCTTGTCGACATTCATTATGATCAACTTTTTGCGAAAGTGCCAAACGGTAGCCGTGTTCTTCGATTTGGAGAAGGCTTATGATACCTGTTGGAGAGGAGGTATCCTCCGCACTATGCACAGGTGGGGTCTACGTGGTCGCCTGCCCCTTTTTATTGATTCCTTTTTAACAGATCGAAAGTTTAAGGTACGTGTGGGTTCCGTATTGTCCGACGTCTTCCTCCAGGAGAACGGAGTGCCTCAGGGCTCCGTCTTGAGCGTAGCCCTTTTTGCCATAGCGATCAATCCAATTATGGATTGCATTCCACCTAATGTCTCAGGCTCTTTTTTTTGTCAATGACTTCGCGATCTACTGCAGTGCCCAGAGAACATGCCTCCAGGAGCGCTGCCTTCAGCGTTGTCTTGACAGCCTATACTCTTGGAGTGTGGTTAATGGCTTCTGGTTCTCTGAAGAGAAGACGGTTTGCATCAACTTTTGGCGATATAAAGAGTTCCTTCCGCCATCCTTACATCTCGGTCCTGTTGTTCTCCCATTCGTGGAAACAACTAAGTTTCTAGGGCTCACTCTGGACGGGAAACTTTGTTGGTCTCCGCACGTCTCTTATTTGGCTGCCTGTTGTGCACGTTCCCTTAATGTCATCAGAGTTCTTAGTGGTTCATCTTGGAGAGCGGATCGCACTGTCCTGCTTCGCTTGCATCGGTCCATAGTCCGATCAAAGCTGGATTATGGGAGCTTGTCTACTCGTCTGCTCGCCCATCCCTCTTACGCCGTCTCAGCTTCATCCACCATTGGGGGTTACGTCTTGCGACCAGAGCATTCTACACTAGTCCCGTCGAGAGCCTTTATGCTGAAGCTGCCGAATTACCATTGACCTACCGGCGTGGCGTACTGCTTTGTCGGTATGCCTGCTGGCTGTTGTCAATGCCCGACCACCCCTCTTATCAGTCCTTCTTCGCCGATTCTCTCGACCGTCAGTATCGGTTGTACGTGTCTGCCCTGCTGCCCCCTGGAGTCCGCTTTCGTCGCCTGCTTCGACAATTGGATTTTGCCCTCCCTACCACCTTTAGAGAGGGTGAGAGCCCGACACCACCTTGGCTCTGGGCTCCGGTTCATATTCATCTCGACCTCAGCTCGCTCCCGAAGGAGGGTACTCCGGCTGCAGTGTATTGCTCACAGTTTGTCGAACTTCGTGCGCGACTTGCCAGTCACACCTTTATTTACACTGATGCCCGCCGCCACCGCCATTCATCGTATGTACTCTGCTCTGATTCACTCAGTGCTCTTCAGAGCCTTGGAGCTCCATCTCCGGTCCATCCCTTGGTGCAACGGATCCAGCAGTCCCTCCATTCTTTTGCTGATGATGTCTCTCCTGTCAGCTTTCTGTGGGTTCCCGGCCATGTAGGAGTGCCTGGGAATGAGGCTGCTGATGCTGCAGCCAAGGCTGTAGTCCTCCTGCCTCAGCCAGCCTCCCATTGTGTCCCGTCATCTGACATTAGTGGGGTTGTTTGTAAGAGGCTTGTGTCATTGTGGTGGGATACTTGGTCATCACTTCAAGGAAACAAGCTCCGGGCCGTAAAACCGTTCCCAACTGCTTGGACATCCTCCTCCCGACTATCTCGGCGAGAAGAGGTCCTTCTGACCAGGTTGCGGATTGGGCATTGCCGGTTTAGCCACCGCTACCTGCTCTCCGGTGACCCAGCCTCGCAGTGCCCTTGTGGTCATGCATTGACAGTGCGCCATGTTTTATTGTCGTGTCCCCGTTTTAGTCAATCTCGTGTTGTCCTGTCTCTGCCATCTACTTTACAGGATATTTTAGCTAATGACGATCGAGCAGCTACTCGTGTTCTTCGTTTTATTAATTTGACTGGCTTGTCCAAAGACATCTAACTCTTTCACTTATTTTATCTGCATCTTTGTAAGAACTTTCTGGTGTTCCCCCCCCCCCCCCCCCCCTTGAGTTTTACTAACTTCTATGTGCTCTTACAGTTGTGACTGGGCACTAATGGACTCAGTAGTTGAGCGCCCTTAAACCCCAAACAAACAAACAAAAAAAAAACTCTGAAGGAGTTTGATAAGGATTTTGACTTGCCTATAGAAAAGGTGGGCACACACTATTTGTTGTAATAATAAAAATTAGTGGACAAATTACATTGGTAATTCAATAAACGTTTATGCAAATACACGTGTCTTTTCGTTATATTACCTTTCAAATGTAATATATATGAAATAATATAACTATTATTGCAAAAATATAAATAAAAAAATGATGATCGGGGTTCCATCTAGCGATCCACCGATTACGAAGCTCGTACTCTAACCGCATGACCGGCTGCCAGCTTGTTATCAAGGTCCCAACGCACCGGTACACCACTGACGCGCAAAAATTCTCATCCGATTTTCTGGAAGCCGTCTAAGCAGTACGCCTTACTACTTGCGCGTTATGTTGTGCTATTAAAAATGTACCAAGTTTGAAGTAAATACGTGATCCAAGCGTCGTGACCTCTCCTTGTACTTAACTACGACAATAAAACTGTTGCGAACCATGTATCCACTTAATATAATAGAAGATGACTTAGAAATCCCGCACACATAAAAGACGGCAGGAAAACTCGTCTTGCTGAAGAAATGGAAATTACCATCCCTGGAAAAGAACATAACAACATTTTTAACGCCCAAGTGAAAGATAACGGAACGATACTTATTAACGGCTTTTTAGACTTACTTAAAAACAAATACTTACTTGGAATACTTGTCTGAGGAAACAGCTAGAGGCTGACGATCGTAGACAACATGCAAGTAGCGTCTTTGGAGACCAGGAAATGTAGGGGAACAATAGAGGAGCATTGTTTTTGAGCCATTATCTGCTCTCACACAGTTGGACCACGAGCATGTCAGTTCACAACAAACACCGGACAACTGGAGAGGCGACAACTGTACACTTTTCGAGCCCACAACTAGGCAGGAGGTAGCGGCCTGTGCAGTGAGAGATGGGATGGCTACTGACACAAGTAGACGGTTTTAATGAAAGACAAAGGCCAACAGTCTAATGTGTTTTGGTTCTATTTTATTGCATGAACGCATCTAATGTGTTGGTAGGCTTTTTAGTGAATACGTAGGCCTGTCCGGCGTGATAACCGAGAATAATCTTCTCAGATCTGCAGCAGGATCAGGACGTTATCTTACACAATATTCTCGCGGTACACCTGGCCTCCATCTTCTTTATACGCTGCGGAAGGCCAACAGCGCGTGAGTAGGAAATCGTCGTAACAGCCCTCTAACGCAAGCACTGATGACTGAATCAAAGAACCGTTCTTTTTAATGACTAGTAAAACAGGGTTCCAAATCTTACTTATAGGTTAATCCTTGTCTCTGTTTCTAAGGTTGACCGATAGTCAAATTTCAATGGATGCTTTTAAAGGATAGTCCCAATAGTGAGATGCAGGGGCAATCATTTGCGTCTCTTCATACAACATTTTATGTCCCTCAGTATGACAGTGCTCTGCTACCGCAGATTTATGAATCTGAAACAAATGTGCCTGGCGCTGGTGCTCAATTCATCGGCCTTGAATAGTACGAATTGTTTGGCCAATATAAGCTTTCAAAATGGCTCTAAGCACTATGGGTTCAAAAAATGGCTCTGAGTACTATGGGACTTACCATCTATGGTCATCAATCCCCTAGAACTTAGAACTACTTAAACCTAACTAACCCAAGGACAGCACACAACACCCAGCCATCACGAGGCAGAGAAAATCCCTCATCCCGCCGGGAATCGAACCCGGGAACCCGGGCGTGGGAAGCGAGAACGCTACCGCACGACCACGAGCTGCGGACTATAAGCTTTCTCACAATGGCAAGGGATGTGTAGACATCGCGCTTTTGACAATTTCATGTCATCCTTTACTGAGCAAAGGAGCGCTCTAATCTTTGACTGGCGGAGCAAAAACACTTTTGATCTCATATCTTTTCAAAATTTTTCCTATTTTGGAATACATGCATCCAGAAAAAGGAAGGAAAATTGTCGATTTGCTTATGTGCTCTAATGGTTCCCGCGAAGGTCCAAACTGGAAAACACAACGAATTTGTTTGTCTGTATAGCCACTCTGGCTGAACACAATTTCAAGAGGCTGTAGCTCTCGTGTCAAGCTTCCTGCGTGTGAAATGGCATAAACTGCTCTTGCCAAAGTTCGCGTGACCACCGTGCATTGGAACGATGGATGACAACTCGGTGCAAGCAGGTAACGGTCCATGTGTACAAACGGAAGATTTCCCTCTCTTTCACCCTCCACCGTGAACATAGCGCTGGAATGAATGCACTTGAAATGATGCACTAAATGGTTAGGAGCGTTTCTCCCACGAGGCCATACTATGAACGTATCGTAGACGGACCTCCAAAAACAAGTAGGTTTTAAAAACGCCGTCCTCAGCGCTGTGTCTTGAAAATCTTCTATAAATAACTGGCGACTATTGAAGACAATGGGTACATCATAGCCACTCCGTCAGTTTGTACAAAAAAATTCCGGCAAGTTTGTGCAGCAGCATACTCACCTGAAGATAGCAGTCAGATGGATCGCGGAAATATTGAAATTACAATGAAATCCAGACCATTAGCTGCTTACAGGCGTTGATGAATGTCAACGGGGAGAGTTGAAAATGTGTGCCCCTCCCGGGACTCGAACCTGGGATCTCTGCTTACATGACAGACGCTCTATCCGAGTTTTTGTTGATTTCATTTAGTTCGGTATGTCTGGTTCTACTTGTTCGGGGCGGACGTTCCATGACGCTTGTTCAAGTTCATCGTTGTCCGCCCCCGGTAGCTGAGTGGGCAGCATGACAGAATGTCAATCCTAAGGGCCCGGGTTCGATGCCAGGCTGGGACGGAGATTTTCTCCGCTCAGGGACTGGGTGTTGTGTTGTCTTAATCATCATTTCATCCCCATAAACGTGCAAGTCGACGAAGAGGTGTCAAATCGAAAGACTTGCACCCGGCGATCCGTCTGCCCGACGGGAGGCCCTAGTAACACGGCATTTACATTTTTTTAAAGTTCATCGTTAATCCGTTCACCCAGTTTTCTTTTTTCATAAAGAGGGCAGTAACACTCTGACCGAACATGCTGAGCTACCGCGCCGGCCACTGAGCCATCGATGACAAGGAGGATAGTGGGATTGCAGGGGCTTACCTCTGGCACGCTCCCCGTGACACCCACATTTGTAGTGTCCCTGCCCAATATACTCTTTACTCGTTGCATTCAATCTACCAAATCCTGTAAAAAGTCTGAGCAATGTGAGTGCATGCTCATTGATGAAGATCATCGGCCGATAACCCTTACCCAAATGAACATGGTATCCGTCCTTTCGGACACGTCCGAAAGAACAGGTACTATCTTCATGCGTAAATATTGTGTCAATATGGCTTCATGATCCGGCTGCAGACCCAGGAAAAATATTATCAGGCTTTTTAGTGATTTAACCTCGAGAGCTAAGTTTAACAACCTGATGATGAAACCATTGTTTCTCGAAAAGCGTTGTTGTCTCGTGTATGACAGAAAACCGTTGAATGCTGTCAGTAATTAAAACTTTTACGTGGAATTATGTGGCAGTGTTTCGGATGTGGACGCGTTCGCAGGCGCGGCGCTGACACCTGAACGCCGCGAAGCCACACGTGGTTGTTTGGCCACGGCCGGCCTGCCACTGCTCAACGAGATTAGTGGGCCAGGAAGAAGGGGCCCGACTGCCCATGCATCACCCAGAAATACCGCCCGTGTTCACGCAGTTTAAAAGCGGTGGCCCATTAGTTGACCATCTGTTCGCCGTTGCCGAAACCGTCATGGATAATATCCATCAAGACGGAGTCACATGCTAGTGAAGCGCGGCGTTGAGTCCATTCACGTGTAAACATATGACAAACTGAACTAATTGTACACTACTGGCCATTAAAATTTCTACAACACGAAGATTACGTGCTACAGGCGCGAAATTTAACAGACAGGAAGAATATGCTATGATATGCAAATGATTAACTTTTCCGTGCATTCACACAAGGTTGGCGCCGGTGGCGACACCTACAACGTGCTGACATGAAGAAAGTTTCCAACCGATTTCTCATACACAGACAGCAGTTGGCCGGCGTTCCCTGGTGAAACGTTGTTGTGATGCCTCGTGTAAGGAGGAGGAAAGCGCACCATCACGTTTCCGACTTTGATAAAAGTCGGATTGTAGCCTATCGCGATTGCGGTTTATCGTATCGCAACATTGCTGCTCGCGCTGGTCGAGATCCAATGACTGTTAGCAGAATATGGAATCGGTGAGTTCAGGAGAGTAATAAGGAACGCCGTGCTGGATGCCAACGGCCTCGTATCACTAGTAGTCGAGATGACAGGCATCTTATCCGCATGGCTGTAACGGATCGTGCAGCCACGTCTCGATCCCTGAGCCAACAAGTGGGGACGTTTGCAAGACGACAACCATCTGCACGAGCAGTTCGACGACGTTTGCAGCAGCATGGACTACCAGCTCGGAGACCATGGCTGCGGTTACCCTTGACGCTGCATCACAGACAGGAGCGCCTGCGATGGTGTACTCAACGACGAGCAACGACGAACCTGCGTGCACGAATGGCAAAACGTCATTTTTTCGGATGAATCCAGGTTCTGTTTACAGCATCATGATGGTCGCATCCGTGTTTGGCTAGATCGCGGTGAACACACATTGGAAGGATGTATTCGTCATCGCCATACTGACGTATCAAACGGCGTGATGGTATGGGGTGCCATTGGTTATACGTCTCGGTCACGTCTTGTTCGCGTTGACGGCACTTTGAACAGTGGACGTTACATTTCAGATCTGTTACGACCCGTGGCTACACCCTTCATTCGATCCCTGCGCCCGCATCTCGTGGTCGTGCGGTAGCGTTCTCGCTTCCCACGCCCGGGTTCCCGGGTTCGATTCCCGGCGGGATCAGGGATTTTCTCTGCCTCGTGATGGCTGGGTGTTGTGTGCTGTCCTTAGGTTAGTTAGGTTTAAGTAGTTCTAAATTCTAGGGGACTGATGATTATGGATGTTAAGTCCCATAGTGCTCAGAGCCATTTTTCGATCCCTACGAAACCATGCGTTCCAGCAGGATAATGCACGACCGCATATTGGAGGTCCTGTACGGGCGTTTCTGGATACTGAAAATGTTCGACTGCTGCCCTTGCCAGCACATCCTCCAGATCTCTCACCAATTGAAAACGTCTGGTCTATGGTGGCCGAGCAACTGGCTCGTCACAATACGCCAGTCACCAGTCTTGATGAACTGTGGTATCCATCCAAGCTGTGTTTGGCTCACTGCCCAGGCGTATCAAGGCCGTTATTACGGCCAGAGGTGATTGTTGTGGGTACTGATTTTCTTTGTATCTGTGCACCCAATTTGCGTGAAAATGTAATCACATGTCAGTTCTAGTATAATGTATTTGTCCAATGAATACCCGTTTATCATCTGCATTTCTTCTTAGTGTAGCAATTTTAATGGCCAGTAGTGTAGTGTGCAGTTTTTCACGGCCCTTGATGACACACTTTTTAAAATTTAAGAGGCGTTCAAATGAAAACAAGATACGTCGAAAAAAGTAATGTTTTTTATTTTAAAAGTAATCGCCATAACAGTCAATACATTTATCCCGCTGTGAGAGAAGATGGTCAGTGCCTTCGTGTAAAATTGTTTGCGGTAGCCTTCGGAGCCATGATTGACCTAGCCGTGAAACTCTTCGGCCGAAGGAAGTCGAACTCCACGAATGTTTCTCTTCGGAGCTCCAGAAATATGGAAACAGCATGCGGAGAAATCTGGACTGTATAGAGGATGGGTATGGGCTTCCCAGAGAAACTTCTGCAGAGTAGTTGAAACAACCTTGGCAATATATGGATGGGCATTATCCTGCAACAGAATGATACCTTCCATCAACATTCGGCTTTTGGCCTTTTGGGCTTTTGGAGTTGATGTTGCGTTTTACTTTTTTCGAAGTATGTTAATTTTGGCACCGTGTTCCAGAAAGTCAATGCGCAGCGGGCTCTCACAGTAAAAGAAAAAGCTCGTCATTACTGGGTTAGTGCACAAGTTCTCAGCGTTTTATCCCAAGTTTAACAAATACAAACAGATACACATAACAGAGACTTTAATCATCAATATTATACTTGCCTTCACTCTTCACTGCAGTCTGCCGATTCTGGGGTAACTTTTCAATTCTGTAGCCAGTCTGCCGATTCTGAGGTAACTTTTCGATTCCGTAGCTACAGAGATCACGAAGTTTTGAGGTGAAGAACTGTTCGAGCCTTTTTCGGAGCGCATTTTCTTCCGGAAAGCAAGTTCCTTGAAGGTTGTTCGACAGAGAGCGGAAAAGGAAAAACTCTGTGGCCACAGCAGCAGACGAATGAGGTGGCTTCCGACCCAACTAGACTACAGTGCTTTTTGTCAGTCTACCAGAGTTGTGTCGTGGAGTTGCGTCACTTCACGCAGTCTTCCTGCTCACTGTTCTTGTATTGCGTCTGCAGGACGTCTCTGTTGTTGAGAATAAATTCAGCAGTGATGGTTACACCTCGGGGAATCAGTGCGTAGTACACCGTGAGTTCGCTCTTTCACCTGATCCACGACATCTTTTATGGATCGCGCAGGTCTTTGTATGGGAAATTGTAGCTTTTTTTGGGCTCGGCCATTCCTTTCTTTTCTGTATGTTAGCAAAGGGACATAATTTTAGCCGCGCGGTTAGAGGCGCCATGTCACGGATTGCGCGGGCCCTCCCGCCGGAGTCCTCATTCGGGATGGGTGTGTGTGGTGTTCTTAGCATAAGTTAGTTTAAGTAGGAGGTAAGTCTAGCGACCGATGACCTTAGCCGTTTGGTCCCACAGGAATTCACACACATCTGAACATTTTAGACCACCATTTCTCGTCCCTAGCAACGATACGGGATAGGAGTTGTCGACGTTGTATATGAGACAATTAATGTCGAGCAAACAGAGGTGAACATATGGCCACCAGCTGATTTTTGTGATTTTCGGCTAGAGCGTGTGGTACCCATACACCATATTTTTGAATCTTCCCTAATACATGAAAATGTCACACGATGGTGGGATGATCACTGTTCATCAGATTTGCCAGTTCTCGAGTACACTGACGCAAACCACTGTGGATTAATGCGTCTAAAAGATCTTTATCGAACAGGGAATGGTTACGTTAGCGTGGGGAGTTACTAATGATCCTCCTTAAAACGAGAAAGCCGGTTTCTTTCCGTGCTCTGTCCAGTGGCATTATCCCCATACACCGTACAAATGCTTGTGGCTGCCTCCGCTGCTGTCACCCCTCTAGTCAACTCAACAGAAGAACGTCAGAAATGTTCGTATTTCTCTGCTTCATTTTCTAGCGTTCACAGCTCCATTCACCATCTCCAGATGACGAAAAGTCAATAAATTAATTCAAATAGCGTTGGCCGGTGTGGCCGTGTGGTTCTAGGCGCTACAGTTTGGAGCCGAGCGACCGCTACGATCGCAGGGTCGAATCCTGCCTCGGATATGGATGTGTGTGATGCCCTTAGGTTAGTTAGGTTTAATTAGTTCTAAGTTCTGGGCGACTGATGACCTCAGAAGTTAAGTCGCATAGTGCTCAGAGCCATTTGATCCATTTTTTAAAATTCAAATAGCAATAGTGAGCTACAAATAGAAAATGAAAATCGATAAACAAACACGGATCAATTCCAATAGCAATATGCAAAACAAAAACGTTACGAAATTATACACCAACCGAATAATTTCACGGTCTTGGATTCGTTCAGTGGGGGTGTCACTTCATGCGCTTCCATTATTGGCTCTACGCATGTTTTCGGTTGAAAATTGATTTATCTTCCGCAACAGTATGGGACAGGAAACGATATTCTTCATCGTTATATCGTTCCAAGAGCTGCAGTGATGTCGACATTGTGTTCAACTCCTGCTACTCCGTCAGGCTGAGAGGAACCCACTGCGCACACATTTCCCGCAACTACAGACTCTCTGTCATGATGGCGTGAGCGGTACCGTGACTGAAGCCCAACGTGAACAGAATGTCTTCCTCTGTCCACCGTCCGCCGTCGGTCATTTCTGACGGCAGCATTCAACGCAGCAACGACAGAAGGGCTAGTGACACGATTTGCTGTTCTGGCGACTGGTGTATTTTAGCGACTCCTGAGTTTCTTCCCGAGATCGTTCATTCCACGAAAACACTCGCACACGTGACGGTCCGCGTTCACCATACACAGCAAGGCCTTTACTTTTACGAATGGTACAGTGGTGTCTCATTTCATTTTTCAGCCGCTTATACACTGAAGCGCCAGAGCAACTGGTTTAGGCATGGGTATTCAAATATAGTGCTATGTAAACAGGCAGAAGACGGCGCTGCGGTCGGCAACGCCTATATTAAGACAACAAGTGTCTGGCGCAGTTGTTAGATCCGATACTGCTGCTAAAACTGCAGGTCATCAAGATTTAAGTGAGTTTCAACGTAGTGTTATATTCGACGCACGAGCGATGCAACACAGCATCTCCAAAAATGATCAAATGTGTGTGAATTCCCAAGGGACCAAACGGCTAAAGTCATCGATCCCTAGACTTACACACTACTTAAACTAACTAATGCATAGATCAACACACACACACACCCATACCCGAGGGAGGACACGAACCTCCGGCGGGAGGGGCCAAGCAGACCGTGACAGGACGCCTCTAACCGCGCGGCGACTCCGCGCGCACAGTAACTCTGAGGTAGCGATGAAGTGGAGATTTTCCCGCACAACGGTTAATATCAGGAATCTGGTAAAACATAAAGTTTCTGATATCGCTGCGGCTGGAAAAAGATCCTGCGAAAACAGCAGAAGTCAACCCTTCAGCAAATTGCTGCAGATTTCAATGCTGGGCCATCAATAAGCGTGAGCCTGCGAACCATTTAACGAGACATCATCCGATCTGGGCTTTCGACCCGAAGGCCCACTCGTGGACCCTGGATCACTGCACAACACAAAGCTTTACACCTCGCCTGCGCCTGTCAACACCGACAGTGGATTATTGACGACTGGAAAAATGTTGCCAGGTCGGACGAGTCGCTTTTCAAATTGTATCTAGCGAATGAAGGTATGGAGACAACCTCATGACTCCATGGCCCTGCATGTCGGCAGGGGACTGTTCAAGCTGGTGGGGGCTCTGTGTAATGGTGTGGAGTGTGTGCAGTTGGAGCGATATGGAGCCCTTGATATGACTAGATACGACTCTGACAGGTGATACGTACGTAAGCATTCTGTCTATCACCTGCATCCATTCATGTCCATTATGCGTTCCGACGGACTTAGGCAATTCCAGCAGGACAATTCGGCACCCCAAACGTCCAGAATTGCTACAGTGTGGCTCCAGGAACACTCTTCTGAGTATAAACACTACCGCTGGCCAACCCCCCCCCCCCCCCACACACACACACACATAAGCAAAGCTGGGATGCCTTACGACGTGCTGTTCAGAAGACATTCCCCCCCCCCCTCCCCCATATGTATATAATGTGTGTGTGTGTGTGTGTGTGTGTGTGTGTGTGTGTGTGTGGGTGGGTGGGTGGGGTAGGTGTGTGTGTATATGTGTGAGAGAGAGAGAGAGGGAGAGAGAAAAAGAGAGAGAGAGAGAGAGAGACTGAGAGAGAGAGCTGGAAAGAGGCGTGGGGAAGGAAGCGAGAAATCAGGAGTTTTTATTTATTTTCCGATATTTGAGACTGTTTCATTGTTACGTTTTTAGGTGGCTAGGTGCCTTTGTATGTTTCACTGAGTGTTCCAAACGGTGTTTTATTGCACAGTGTTGTATTTTCATTCAGGACTCTCTTTCCTTGTTTTATTTCTTTTTGTATATGGTAGTTCTCCTCCATTGTGAGTTTTTGATTGAAACTGTTGCTTCCTCTGAGCATCTTAAGATCTGTCTCCGTGTATTTTGGATAGTGGTTTCCTTGTCTTAGATGATTTGCAAAAGTCGAGTGTGTTACTATTACTTCTTAGGCTCTGAGGTTTTCAGAGTAACTCGTCTTAAAATAAGTCTTTATACCCCATTGGCTACACCACACTGGTTCTGACGAAACATTCAAAGTTAGCGTCACAGTAAACACAAGACGTAACACCTCTCACTGAGTATGGAGTCAGAAGTGTATTCTGAGATCTCGTTTCGCCGCATTTTGTGGAAGTGTAAATGAGCTGAACTAGAGAGCGAAAAATTTTGTGAAAAACTGTTTGGAAACAGTTCATTGAGTACCAGCTGATCGAGACATCAATCAGAGGCAGCAATAGGACGAAAAATTCATGGCTAGTTTGCAGATTACATGTAAAAAAAAAAAGACAAAAGAAGGGCACAAAAACCAATATATAACAATGCACTTCATTTAGCGATGTAATTTTAAGGTGAGCGTATAAACAAAACGAAGCAAAATGCACATGTCATAATTCTTAGGAGTACAATAGATAAATTATTATAAATTTGACATTGTACTTTACAGAAATAAAAATTTGAGGCACAGAAGACGACACATACTTATCGAAACATGTCTGGATAAATATAAAAATAAAAAAATTAATTAATTGTGTTTGCACAAGGCTGATTTTCAAAACAACCCAATTTTGAAATCGAAAACACGGAAAAACATCAAGCGGAGCCTCTTACCTAAGTAAAATGAGATGTCGTCCATTAAACATCAAGCGGAGCCTCTTACCTAAGTAAAATGAGATGTCGTCCATTAACTTTTAGGATTTTATCGCACAGTAATCCATTTGAGGCGCTCAGAACCATAAAGCACATAATCGTCTATTGTGAGACTGTGTTATTTATTTATGTTTGCAAGCTCTGTTGATCTTTTGCTGGATCAAGTTTATCTTTGCTGTAGGCCCAAACTGTGTATATAAACATTCACGAAGAGCTGACTCACTGATTTCTCTGCTATTGACTTAAATGTGGGATCGACGATGGTGTGCTTTAGGCCCTTATGGTTCTCAGCGCCTCATTTGTGTTCTAGTTAAGTGACCATGTTGCCATGTTGGTAGACAGTACTGCGCGAATTAAATAATTTCCACGAACGGCAGTTCGTGTTTGGAGTTGGTTTTTTGGTGTGCAGGGACTGACTTGCATGCGCAGCGTCAACATGAACTCTGTTGAATCTGTTTTAAGTGCTAAATCACCGTGAGAAGTTAACCGCAAAGGAACTAGAGCCTTCCACACCAGGTCTGTTGACTGAGAAAGTCACGAAATCAAATACAAATGACTACAAGCGAACATTTAACAACGAAGTGTATAATGAGCGTGCCGGCCGCGGTGGTCTCGCGGTTCTAGACGCGCAGTCTGGAACCGTGCGACTGCTACGGTCGCAGGTTCGAATCCTGCCTCGGGCATGGATGTGTGTGATGTCCTTAGGTTAGTTAGGTTTAAGTAGTTCTAAGTCCTAGGGGACTGAGGACCACAGCAGTTGAGTCCCACAGTGCTCAGAGCCATTTTATAATGAGCGTAAGTTGTTGTATGGGTGCAACTTAAGAATGTCTAATTTTCAGCTCGGAATTTCATTGTTTAATTATTACCTTCTTGCACATTGTCTGAAAAAGCACAAAAATCCCCACTTCCAAGAAAGTGCGAAATGGAGAGTAGCGAAAGCTTAATTATTACTTCGTTCTTAATTATGTGCAAAACAACAAAATTCCACAAAACCAATTCTTTCTTTTTTTGAGGGAAGCTATGCATATTATTATTATTATTGTTATTATTATTATTATTATTATTACTGGTATTGGCTGTAGTTGCGTAAATATGTTGATAAGTGTAACTGTTATACAGCAGACGCTATTAAATTCACACTCTCATACTTAAATGAACATAAAAATTTGTGAACATTCAGAATGTATACTCACGAGACCACGAGACACCACTTTACACAAGTGCTCGATGGGAGTTACATCGGGGGGGGGGGGGGGGGGGGGCAGGCCAGCGAATTTGCTGAACATCTTTTCGTTCCACGATCACCTGCACTGTGTTCGATGCGATCGTGCATAAAAATGAAGTCAGGGCAGAATACAGCCCCAAAAAGGCGGATATGGGGAATGAGTACAGTGTCGTAATAACGATGCCGTGTTCAAATACTTGGCCAGTCTGCCCATGCAACATTATGCCTCCCCATGCCATAACACCTGGAACACCAGAACGATAATCAGTGTTCCTGGATACATTACGTGTTCCCACTTGTCGCCATATGAATGTACACTTCTGGAAATTGAAATAAGAACACCGTGAATTCATTGTCCCAGGAATGGGAAACTTTATTGACACATTCCTGGGGTCAGATACATCACATGATCACACTGACAGAACCACAGGCACATAGACACAGGCAACAGAGTATGCACAATATCGGCACTAGTACAGTGTATATCCACCTTTCGCAGCAATGCAGGCTGCTATTCTCCCATGGAGACGATCGTAGAGATGCTGGATGTAGTCCTGTGGAACGGCTTGCCATGCCATTTCCACCTGGCGCCTCAGTTGGACCAGCGTTCGTGCCTAACGTGCAGACCGCGTGAGACGACGCTTCATCCAGTCCCAAACATGCTCAATGGGGGTCAGATCCGGAGATCTTGTTGGCCAGGGTCGTTGACTTACACCTTCTAGAGCACGTTGGGTGGCACGGGATACATGCAGACGTGCATTGTCCTGTTGGAACAGCAAGTTCCCTTGCTGGTCTAGGAATGGTAGAACGATGGGTTCGATGACGGTTTGGATGTACAGTGCACTATTCAGTGTCCCCTCGACGATCACCAGAGGTGTACGGCCAGTGTAGGAGATCGCTCCCCACACCATGATGCCGGGTGTTGGCCCTGTGTGCCTCGGTCGTATGCAGTCCTGATTGTGGCGCTCACCTGCACGGCGCCAAACACGCATACGACCATCATTGGCACCAAGGCAGAAGCGACTCTCATCGCTGAAGACGACACGTCTCCATTCGTCCCTCCATTCACGCCTGTCGCGACACCACTGGAAGCGGGCTGCACGATGTTGGGGCGTGAGCGGAAGACGGCCTAACGGTGTGCGGGACCGTAGCCCAGCTTCATGGAGACGGTTGCGAATGGTCCTCGCCGATACCCAGGAGCAACAGTGTCCCTAATTTGCTGGGAAGTGGTGGTGCGGTCCCCTACGGCACTGCGTAGGATCCTACAGTCTTGGCGTGCATCCGTGCGTCGCTGCGGTCCGGTCCCAGGTCGACGGGCACGTGCACCTTCCGCCGACCACTGGCGACAACATCGATGTACTGTGGAGACCTCACGCTCCACGTGTTGAGCAATTCGGCGGTACGTCCACCCGGCCTCCCGCATGCCCACTATACGCCCTCGCTCAAAGTCCGTCAACTGCACATACGGTTCACGTCCACGCTGTCGCGGCATGCTACCAGTGTTAAAGACTGCGATGGAGCTCCGTATGCCACGGCAAACTGGCTGACACTGACGGCTGCGGTGCACAAATGCTGCGCAGCTAGCGCCATTCGACGGCCAACACCGCGGTTCCTGGTGTGTCCGCTGTGCCGTGCGTGTGATCATTGCTTGTACAGCCCTCTCGCAGTGTCCGGAGCAAGTATGGTGGGTCTGACACACCGGTGTCAATGTGTTCTTTTTTCCATTTCCAGGAGTGTATGTTCAAAATCTCTAATCAGACTGAAACTTCTGTCATCCGATAAGAGCACGCGAGGGCCGACTCCTCGTTGGCCCAGTCCTTACGGTCCTTGGCACCATCTATGCGGGCGTCAACCAAACACAACATACTGGTCGTCGGCCGAACAGGCAACCCACGTATAGTCTCCGTGCACCTATGGAGCGTGAGATTGCGTGCGTTGCTACCCTTTTAAATGCTGTTTCAGTTGCACTCGCTGGTTCCCTTATTGCCTGTTGTACAATCTAGCGGTCACTTGCTGCTCAAGTTGATCATGGTCGAACACCTCCTCTACTTCGGGCAGCAGTGCCTGTGTTTCCGATAGCTCCCCGTGCATGTCAAAAAATGCTGTGAGCAATACCACACTCTAGGCTCTACAGTCTGGAACCGCGTGGCCGCTACGGTCGCAGGTTCGAATCCTGCCTCGCGCATGGATGTGTGTGATGTCCTTAGGTTAGTTAGGTTTAAGTAGTTCTAAGTTCTAGTGGACAGATGACCTTAGAAGTCCCATAGTGTTCAGGGCCATTTGAACCAATACCACACTCTCGGGCGACACTCGTCACACTTCGTCCTTCTTCCACTTAACTGACGATTCTTCCCCGTCTGAAGTCATACGAATACTGTCTCTGGGCCAAATTGTAATGAAAAACATGAGGACAGTGCACCGTAGCTGCTCACTGATGGACACACGGTTCTTTTCCCGTTTCTCTATTTGCATCGTGTGTGCGGGGAGGGGAGGGGGGGGGGGGGGGAAGCATATAGTCACGTTGACCATACGCTGAATGACGTCCAACTTTATATGCACGACTCGGAGACCTCTGGCAACGTGCTACCACACTTCAATTTGTTTCCTCCGAGTAGTTAATATAGTACATTGACCAAAAGAACCAGAAGTAGGCCGCTGCAACCATGGCCGAAACGTTGGTTTTTCTCCAGCAGAAGTAGTTTTATACGTTATGAGCGGTACCACTCCCAGAAAACTACTTTTATGTCTACTATACTACATTACTTTATCCAGCTCGTCCTTAAGTATTACATAGCAGTGTAAATATCTGCGGCTGTGACAAAGTCTAAAGTTATCACCATGCAATTCAAATATTACGATATTTACCAGTTACTGGCCACATAGTCCATGGAATCTGTACTTTCCTCAGGGCATCTCAACAGAAAAAGAGCGAAAAGGAAAGGAAACAAGAGAGAGATGACTGGCTAGTCACGCGATCCCGTGAGTCCCACGATGGGCAGGTTGCCCTTGGACCTGCGCACTCTTGACCGACGATGTAAAGGAACCGAAGTGGGAAGAGAAAATCAAACCCAGACTAATTGCAGCGGTTACTGTTTCGTTCTCGATAATAGGGTGCTTTAGGGGTCAATTATTTTCGTGTTAGAAAGTTAAATTATAGGTAAGAGACAGACACAAAATTAACAGGTCAGTGTCACAATTTTGGCTTCCTGCGTATCGCAACGTTATATTTACTGACTAAAGTGCAATCAGAGGCACGAAACCGCTGTTGACATCTGCATTAAGTGACACGAAAGGGAGTATAAAAAGATATTCTCCTTCTCCTCGCACCATATTTTCCCTATACTGCAAATATGTAATATCTAGACATAAAATTGCGTATAAAGTTAGGTGAAACGATCACATTTAAAAAGGACAGGACAATGGCTTCGATTTCTGTAGAGAAATCTAGGATAGGATGGCTAAGGGGACCGTGGCATAAGACTCTAGACTTCCAGAGTGACTTACTTTTCGGTGATAGTTCACATTCAGAGTACATCGTATTACAGAAAAAAATCTATGTGATTCAGTGCTAATAAGATTGGTTGGTTGGTTGATTTGGGGACAGGGCATCAAACAGTGCGCCCATGGGTCCCATCGTTTAGGGAAGAATGGGGAAACAAGTCAGTCGTGTCCTCTCAAAGGAACCATGCCGGCATTTGCCTGAAACGATTTAGGGAAATCACAGGAATCCTAAATCAGGATGGTTAGACACGGGCTTGAACCGTCGTCGTCCCGAATGCGATTCCAGTGAGCTAACCACTGTGCCACCTCACTCGGTGCTAGGAAGAGAGAGAAATTTTATGATGCATGATGCTGAATCTACGAGTTGTGCCCAAAGAATGTGGTGAATAATTTTATTAGAAACAAAGTAATAAGCTTAAATGGACGTTGATTTGATATCCTTCAAAGTAATGTATTTAGCTAGCAATACACTTACCCCAGCGTTGATCCATGACTGGAAGCATTTGTGAAAGAGCGTTCAGCTGCTCTGTCGTGGCCGTCTCAGTGTCAGGAATGATTTTAAAACATTTTCCTTTAACCACGGTTTTCATTGTTGGGAAGAGCCTGAAGTCTCGCATCGTCCTAAATCGGGTAAGGCGGATGTGGACAGACATAAACTCGTGAATCAAAAGCGAGGTGTGGCAAAGCGCGTTGTCGTGATGAAGAAGGAAGCCATTGGCCCATTATTCTAGTCTCTTTATTCCTACATTATTTCGCAAACGTTGCAGTACGTCCTTGTAAAATTCGACGTTTACAGATTTTCCACTTGGAACGAACTCTGATCGAACTAAGCCCTCAATATAAAAAAAAGAGCTTTACTTTGAAATTCGATTTTGACTAACGCGTCTTTTTAGGGCTAGAAGATTCACTGATTTTCAATTGGGAACGCTGAATTTTCGTCTCAGGTTCATACGTATACACCCAAGTTTTATCTCCACTTAAATGGCTCAAACGGCTCTGAGCACTATGGGACTCAACTTCTGAGTCATCATTCCCCTAGAACTTAGAACTACTTAAACCTGACTAACCTAAGGACATCACATACATCCATGCCCGGGGCAGGATTCGAACCTGCGACCGTAGCGGTCGTGCGGTTCCAGACTGTAGCGCCGAGAACCTCTCGGCCACCCTGGCCGGCCATCTCCACTTAGGATTTCCTACATTATGTCTGTATCTGAATAAACACGATCCTTCGAGCCCGTGCCAACTGACACACGATTTCCCTTCTGTTTATCATTCAAAAGTCTGGGAACAAATTTTTCATCCAATCGTCTCACTTGCAAATTATCGGTTAAATGGGTTTGCACGAACCAGTACGAGATGCTACAGTTCTTCGGTAAGCTCTCTAATTGTTATTTACTTGTTTGAACAAACAATCTTTGCCACCTTTTCCACGTTTACTTTTGTTTTTGAGGTTAATGGATGTTCCGAAGGTTGCTCGTCTTCTACAGACTCATTTCTGCTGTCAAATCGCTCATACCGCTTGTGAACAGTCTTCGGAGTTACAGCATTATCGCCATATACAAATTTCAGCTGGCCATGTGTTCCCTCGGCACTCTTTTACAACTTGAAACGGAACTTGATGTTCACTAGTTGTTAGAAACCCAGGATGCGCGACACACACGGTAAACACAACCTCACTCTAGCATCTCTTTACGCTAACAAGTCAGAACGTCTTCCAACTATTTGCCTGTCTCAAGGGATCAGGCTATCGCATAAATTACATCGAATGTTTGCAGCGACAATAGTTGCTGCAAAAGAAATTCATTCAGCGTATTTTTTGCTCACGCCCCATATACATCGATGATTAAATAGAAAAGGGAAAATAAGGTCGAGTTTAAAGTCGCCTCGGCAAAGTCAGAAACGGTACTCTAGGTCAGGTGAAGAAGAAAGCCGAGAGGTAACGAAATCGACCGTGACCGTACTGCAAGAACAGTCCCGGAATTTGCCTGACATGATTTGAGGAAACCACTGAAAATCTCACGGGGATTTCTCCCGCATTTCTGGCATATACGACAGCAGGGGCTCAGTCGCTGCTCCACCTCGATCGGCATCCGCTCGGTACCCAAGGTTCGTGTCAGTTGCCTAATTTTTTCTCAAGTAATTGGATGTCAAATCTCCACTCGGCTATTGAGATTTAGATTGTCTGTGATTTCTCTAACTCGCTTGAGGTGAACGCGCGGAAAGTTCATTTGAAAGGGTTCGGACGATTTCGTTCACCATCGTTCTTTCCAGTCTGAACTAGTCCACCGTCTCTAGCAACTTCGTCGTCGGCGTTAAACCCTGATCTTGCAACCTTCCATCTCATTTACTGCCACTCCGGGATTTTTCATTTGTAAGTACGCGACCGAGACAGACACAGCAACAGGGAAGTAACCGCTTTTGTGACATTTACGAGCCGGCCGCTATGGCCGAGCGATTCTAGGCGCTTCAGTCTGGAACCGCGCGACCGCTACGGACGCAGGTTCCAATCCTGCCTCGGGCATGGATTTTTGTGATGTCCTTAGGTTAGTTAGGTTTAAGTAGTTATAAGTTCTAGGGGACTGATGACCTCAGCAGTTAAGTCCCATAGTGCTCAGAGCCATTTGAACCATTTTTGACATTTACGAGTTTCTAACCAGGAGCTAATTTTATTATATCATCTGTGTGCTTTAATAGTTTAGTTTCTTGAGTATCTGCGTGTAAATTTGATATCTAATAGCCACAGTTCTCGCGTTTTCGTTTGCGTGTGAAAGTGAACCGATTTTGTGACATTGCAAGTTCCTAATCATGGACGAATTATTTAGTATCACCTGAATGCTTCGGTAGTTAGGTTTTTGAATATCTGCGTATTATTAGACACAGTTCCTGCGTTTTCGTCAGGATCTACAGTAGAGCTGCGTAGCACGTGCCGATAGTCCGTTTTATCTGCATAGTTTAGTTTTCCAATGTCTTTAGTATGGACAATGACTGCGATTGTTGTGTGCGGATGCGAGCCGAGTTGGTGACACTTCGCTCTCACCTTCAGGCTATGATGGCTTCGGTTACACAGCTTGAGGCTGCAGTGGATGGGCACCACTTTGGTGGGCCGGCCGTGGGGAATCCATGGGACGTCCAGCACGTCCGAGTCCTCCGATCGGTCCTCACAGGAGGCAACCCAGTTACTGCTCGCAATGAGGTTGACCCCTCACCTGTGGTCGAGTGGGAGGTCGCCCTGGGGCGAAGCAGGCGGCGAAAGACTTCACAGGCGGCCGCGCGTAAGGCCACCTCGGTTTGCCTGACAAACAGGTTACAGGTGCTGTCTGTGGCTGACACTGTCGCTGAGCCGGATGCTGTCGCCTGTACTGTTTCAGAGGAAACCATTCAGCCTGCAATATCCGGGCAACCACAGAGGGTGGGATTATTGGTAGTTGAGAGCTCCAACGTTAGGCGCGTTATGGGGCCCCTTAAGAACTTGGCAGACAGGAAGGGAAAGAAAACTATTGTGCACTCCGTATGCATACCGGGTGTAGTCATTCCAGATGTGGAAACGGTCTTCCCGGATTCCATGAAGAGCACAAGGTGCAGCCAACTGCAGGTGGTTGCTCAGTTCGGTACCAATGATGTGTGTCACTTTGGATCAGAAGAGATTCTCTCCGGTTTCTAGCGGCTAACAGAAGTGGTAAAGGCTGCGAGTCTTGCTTCCAAGATGAAACCAGAGCTGACCATTTGCAGCATAGTCGACAGGACTGATTGCGGACCTGTGGTACAGAGCCGAGTGGAGGGTCTGAATCAGAGGCTCAGACGGTTCTGCGAACGTGTAGGCTGCAGATTGCTCGACTTGCGCCATAGGGTGGTTGGGTTTCGGGTTCCGCTGAATAGGTCAGGAATCCACTATACGCAGGAGACGGCTACATGGGTAGTAGCGGCTGTGTGGCGTGGACTGGGAGGTTTTTTTTATGTTAGAGGGTCTCTGGAAAACACAAGATGGGCTTTAGGCAAAAAGGGTGCAGGCCGAACACAGGAAGAACGTAGATACAGGCGCCATTGGTATAACAGTTGTAAATTGCCGTAGCTGTGTTCGGAAAGTACCAGAGATCCAAGCGCTAATAGAAAAACTCTGATGCTCAAATAGTTATAGGCACTGAAATGTGGCTAAAGCCGGGTATAAGCTCAGGCGTAATTTTTGCGAAGAACCTAACGGTGTTCCGAAAGGATAGGCTAAACATGGTTGGCGGTGGCGTGTTTGTTGCTGTTAGAAGTAGTTTAAGTTGTCACGAAATTGAAGTAGATACTTCCTGTGAGTTAGTATGGGCAGAGGTCATTGGTGGCAACCGGAATAAAATAATAATAGGATCCTTTTACCGACTTCCCAATTCAGATGATAAAGTTGCTAAAAGATTCACAGAAAACTTGAGTTTGATTTCAAACACTACCCGACTCGTACGATAATAATTGGTGGGATGCTTTAATTTACCCTGGATATGTTGTCGAAAACACAGGTTTAATTCCGGAGGTATGCATAAAATATCATCCGAAATTGTGCTAACCGCATTCTCTGAAAATTATTTGGAGTAGTTAGTTCTTGAGCTCACGCGAATAGTAAACACTTGTGAAAACACACTTGACGTCTTAGCAACAAATAATCCTGAGTTAATAACGAGCATCAAAACCGATACAAGGATTACTGAACACAGGGTTGTCGTAGCGAGATTGAATATTGTATTCCCCAAATTCTCGAAAAATAAGCAAAAAATATACCTATTCAAAACAGCAGATAAAAATTCACTTGACGCCTTCCTGAGAGACAATCTCGACTCATTCCAAGTTAATAACACAAGTGCATACCAGAAGTACCTTAAACTCAAAGAAATAGTATCGGTACCAATTGAGATATTTATACCAAATAAATTAACAAACGACGGAGCTCATCCTCCTTGGTACACAAAACGGGTTAGAAGACTGTTGCGGAAACAACGAAACATACATGCCACATTTAAACATACGCAAAATCCCCGAGATTGGCGATCTTTTACAGATGCTCGAAATTTAGCGCGGACTTCAATGCGAGATCCTTATAAGCTTCCACAACGAAACTTTGTCTCGATACCTGGCAGAAAATCGAAAGTGATTCTGCTCGTATCCGAAGTATGTTAGCGGCAAGAAACAACCAATGCCTTCTCTGCACGATAGCAATGGAGACACTATCGGAGACAGTGCTGCCAAAGCAGAGTTACTAAACACAGCGTTCCGAAATCCCTTGACAATAGAAAACGAAGTAAATATTCCAAAATTCAAGTCGAGAACAGCTGCCAACATGAGTAAAATAGAAGTAAATATCCTCGGAGAAGTGAAGCAACTTAAACAACTTAATAGAAGCAGGTCTTTTGGCCCAGACTGTATACCAATTAGGTTCGCTTTAGGGTATGCTGATGCATTAGCTCCATACTTGACAATCATATGCAACCGTTCGCTCAACGAAAGATCCGTACCCAAAGGCTGAAAAGTTGCACAGGTCACACTAATATTTAAGAAAGGTAGTAGGAGTAATTCATTTAATTACAGACCAATATCATTAACGTCGATATGACAAGGAATTTCTGATCGAGCCCGTATTTCTGGATTTCCGGAAGGCTTTTGACACTGTACCACACAAGCGGCTCGTAGTGAAATTTCGTGCTTATGGAATATCGTCTCAGTTATGTGACTGGATCTGTGACTTCTTCTCAGAGAGGTCACAGTCCGTAGTAATTGACGGAAAGTCATCGAGTAACACAGAAATAATTTCTTGCGTTCCCCATGGTAGTGTTATAGGCCCTTTGCTGTTCCTTATCTATATAAACGTTTTTAAGACAATCTGAGCAGCTGTCCTAGGTTGTTTGCAGATGGGCCTGTCATTCATCGACTAATAAAGTCATCAGAAGATCAAAACAAATTGCAAAACGATTTAGAAAAGATATCTGAAAGGTGCGAAAATTGGCAGTTGACCCTAAATAACGAAAAGTATGAGTTCATCCACACGAGTGCTAAAAGGAATTCGTTAAACTTCGGTTACACGATAAATCAGTCTAATCTAAAAGCAGTAAATTCAACTAAATACCTGGATCTTACAATTACGAACAACTTAAATTTGAAGGAACACACAGAAAATGTTGTGGGGAAGGCTAACCAAAGACGGCGTTTTGTTGGCAGGACACCTATAAAATGTAACAGACCTACTAAGGAGATTGCCTACACTACGCTTGTCCGTTCTCTTTTAGAATACTGCTGCACGGTGTGGGATCCTTACCAGATAGGACTGGCGGAGTACACCGAAGAAGTTCAAAGAAGGGCAGCACGTTTTGTATTATGGCGAAATGTGGGAGAGAGTGTCACAGAAATGATGCAGGATTTGGGCTGGACATCATTAAAAGAAAGGCGTTTTTCGTTGCGACGGAATCTTCTCACGAAATTCCAACCACCAACTTCCTCTTCCGAATGCGAAAATATTTTGTTGACACCGGCCTACATAGGGAGGAACAATGAAAATAAGGGAAATCAGATCTCGTACGGTAAGATATAGGTGTTCGTTCATTCCGCGCGCTATACGAGATTGGAACAATAGAGAATTGTGAAGGTGGTTCAATGAACCCTCTGCCAGGCACTTGAATGTGATTTGCAGAGTATCCATGTAGATGTAGATGTAACAGCTACTGCCACTGGCGGACTACGTCAGTCTGTTAAGACGTGGAAGTGAACTGAGCAGCGGGCAGGCACCAGCGGCGCCAGAGCTGGGCGTCAGCTGTCCGCCGTGGCGGCCGGCGACCCCGCAGTGGGCGACAGATCACTGAACCCGGTAACCGAGATCGTCTGGCAACGGTGCGCGACGCGATTCGGCCCATCTTAAAAGCAAATGGCCGGCGGCACGGCAGTTTAAAATACATAAGCTAGTGGCGACCGACATGGTGGCGTAACGCCGGTATCAAAAGGAGCGGGCACCTTCATGTGTCTTTATGTCCCTTCCGGGTTCGTCGAATAGTGTCCCACAAGAAGACAGTGCCGTTTCGGACGGCTAATGAAGCTTCGATGACCTACAGGCTTCCTGAAAAGTAAGAGGGGTGGATAGTAAAGGGTTTACCGTTCGTCAATGAAGACGTCTATAGAGACAGAGATTCAAACGATTTGCATCAAACGACTACGCGTGATAGATTACACGATGGGGAACAACTCTTGCTGTAGGCAGATTGGTCGCCGGCCGCTGAGGCCGAGAGGTTGTAGGCGCTTCACTCCGCGCTGCTGCTACGGTCGCAGGTTCGAATCCTGCCTCGGCCATGGATGTGTGTTATGTCCTTAGGTTAGTTCGGTTTAAGTAATTGTAGGGGACTGATGACCTCAAATGTTAAGGCCCATATTGCTTAGAGCCATTTGAAATGACACAAATTGGTTGCTGACGCTAAGCGTCCTTACATCGAATTTGTCGGCCTTGGGAAGACGAGATATCACCGAATTAGCGGGGTCTGATAAGCAGGTGTGTTTATGTGCGTACTACCTACCACAATAAATCGATAGGGTGATTTTCAGCAAGGAGACCTTAGGAATGAGTGTCTCTAAGCAGAGAAGAGTATTTTAGACGTGAATCAGGAACTCGCCCGACCCCTTTCATGTTTATACGAAGGACATTCCGTAAGCAATGCAACACATTTTTTTTCTGAATACAGATAGGTTTTATTCAAAACTCCAATACACCTCATCATTCTCCACTCTCTTGGCTCTAAAACTCTATTTTTTGACATTCTCTCCGCTCAGTGTGATGGCGTTAATCACTTTACTAGGAGACCTGTATGCCCGCATTATACCACTTTACATCTCGAAGTCGGAACTAACGTCTTTATGTATCAGTAACCTGCCTGCCCATCATCTACGTAATGCTGCCCACGCAGTGCATTCTTCATTGGGCCAGACAGGTGGAACTCGGGAGGTTTGAGATCCGCGCTGTAGGGTGAATGAGGAACGACATTCCAATGAAGATTTCTGACCTCCTCTTGGACGTTTTGTCATGGAGAAGGAAAAGTTCGTTTGCATTTTTGTGCCGACGATCAAGCTGAAGTTGTTCCTTCAACTTCCTGAGGGTAACACACAAGTTTCAAAACTGGTCGTTGCACCATGAGAGAGGACTCAAACATAATAACTCCTTCACAGTCCCTGAAGAACAGCGCCATTACCGGCTGCGCCTTTTAACTACTTCTTCTGAGAGGTGGTGTGCTGCCACTCCATGAATTGCCGCTTTGTTTCCGGTTGTAAGAGATGAAACCAGCGAGGTATTTGGTTGTGACGTGACGATCACCTCGAGTGAGTGTGTCCGCACGTTCCAACGTTGCAGCAGCTACAGTTGTGTGCGGCCGGCCGGCACAGGTGGAGACTGGACAGGTTTCTGCGGCCTTGTTACGATGATGAAAGACGCTTCGCCAACGACTCACCGTGCTTTTGTTCACTGCTAGGTCTCCGTAGACATTTTGCAAGCGCCTGTGAATATGTGCGAGCCTCTGATTTTCCGCCAAAAGAAATTCAGTGACAAGTCTATACTTGGAAAACACCTACGATACAGAGCTATTGGAATTTCATTAAGTATAGGGGCTGAAACGGAAATATTCCCCGAGGTCCTCCAACAAATTCCGCTTTTCTTCAGCCGAAACTGGCCGAGAAAAAAATCCTTTCTTTACTTATTGAATGCTCCTCGTAGAAAAAAAATCCGTTTCAGTAGCCTGTAATTTCTTAATTTATGACACGACCTATTTCGAAGCTTAAAGCTTTATCTTTATGTGCCACTAACTGCTACTGAAGTACAAGTGCTGTAGGATTTAAACACGAAATGAAAGGCAAAATCGTGAAAAGTGTTGCAATCACAAAATTACAAAAACATAAATTTAAGAGGCTACATTGAGGAAGGGAGGGCTCATTGCCACGTGGAGCAGATGGCTGGGTTATAATCAATACAGACTGCATACGCATGCTGAAGAGTACCTACATCCTTCAGACTGTCATGGCGTCAGTATTAAAATGCGCTTAGCTTCGCTGGAAAAAGTCAGCGAACGTTTTGTATCTATGAAAAATGGTTGCTCATAATATCTAACATAAGAATTTTGAAACATGGTTTAGGTGGTAGTAGTGTTTCGAATAAAACATTTCATATAATCTCTCTAGAAGACGAATGGATAGCTTTGAGAGAAGAAATAGTATAGTGAGAAGAGAATCGTGTAGGTAAAAAGATATGGCCTAGTAGAAATCCTTGGATAACACAGCAGATACTAGATTTAAATTATGAAAGGAAAATATATAAAAATACAGGCAATGAAGTAGGGAAAGGGAATACAAACATCTAAAATATATTATCGCTGAGCGTGGTAGCCGCGCTGTCTCAGGCGCCTTGCCATGGTTCGTGCGGTTAGATTAAGTGTGTATAAGCCTAGGGACCGATGATCTCAACAGTTTGGACCCACAGGTACTTACCACAGAAAAAAGAGATTGACAGGAAGTGCATAACGGCTAATCAGGAATGGCTAGATAAGAGATGTAAGGATTTAGAAGCATATTTCGTTAGCGGAAATACAGATACCGCCTACACGAAAATTAAAGAGGCCCTTGGAGAAAAGAGAACCACCTATATTTTATGTCGAATGCTCACATGCAAAACAAGTCCTAGGAGGAGAAGTGAAAACTGAAATGTGGAAGGAGTATGTAGAGGATCTATAAAAGGAAGATGAACTTGACGGCAGCATTATAGGAATGGAAGAGGACGTAGATGTAGATGAGATGGGAGGTACGATACTGCGAGGAGAATCTGAGAGAGCATTGAAAGACCTAAATCGAAACAATGCACCGGGAGTACAAGACATTCCGCCAGAACTACTGACAGCATTGGGAGAGCCAGCCATGACAGCCGGCCGCGGTGACCTAACGGTTCAGGCGCTCAGTCCGGAACCGCGCGACTGCTACGGTCGCAGGTTCGAATCCTGCCTCGGGCATGGATGTGTGTAATGTCCTTAGGTTAGTTAGGTTTAAGTAGTTCTAAGTTCTAGGGGACTGATGACCACAGATGTTAAGTCCCATAGTGCTCAGAGCCATTTGAACCAGCCATAACAAAACTCCTCCATCTGGTGTGCAACATGTATGAGACAGGCGACATACCCCCAGACATCAAAAAGAATGTAATAATTCCAATCCCAAAGAGAGCTGATGCTGAGAGGTGTGAATATTACCGAACTGTCGTTCAATAAGTCGTGGTTTAAAAATACTAATCCCAGTTCTTTACAGTAGACTGAAAGAACTGCTAGAAGCTGACCTTGGGGAATATCGCTTTGGATTCCGGAGAAGTGAAGGAACACGCGAGGCAATAATGACCTTACTACTTATCTTAGAAGATAAGTTAACGAAAGGCTTTTGACAATGTTGACTGGAATATTCTCTTTGAAATTCTAAGGATAGCTGGGTTAGAAAACAGGGAGCGAAAGACTATTTACAATTTGTACAGAAACCAAATGGCAGTCATAAGAGTTGAGGAGTGTGAAAGGGAAGGAGTGGTTGAGAAGGGACTGAAACAGGGTTGTCAGCTATCACCGATGTTATTCAATCTGTACATGGAACAAGAAGTAAATGAAACCGAAGGAAAATTATTAGGATTGCATTGGATTGTTTGGGGGGGGGGGGGGGGCCGAGACCAGACAGCGAGGTCATCGGTCTCATCGGATTAGGGAAGGAAGTCAGCCGTGCCCTTTCAGAGGCACCATCCCGCCCTTTACCTGGAGCGGTTAAGGGAAATCACAGAAAACCTAAATCAGGATAGCCGGACGCGGGATTGAATCATCGTCGTCCTGAATGCGAGTCAAGTGTGGAAAATTAGGAGTAGTAATCAAAGTTCAGGGAGAAGAAATAAAAACTTTGCGGTTTGCCGAGGACTTTCTAATTCTGTCAGAGACAGGAAAAAAGACTTGGAAGAGCAGTTGAACGTTACAGACAGTGTCTTGATAGGTGGATATAAGTGATGTCGAGGGAAGTAGATTGTGAAACGAGGCACTTAAACTAGTAGATGAGTTTCGTTATTTGGACAGCCACATAACTGATGATGCCCGAGGCAAAGCGAATGTAAAATGTAGGCTGGCAACGGAAAGAAAATCGTTTCTGAAGAACAGTAATTTGTTAGTATCAAACATACACTTATGTGTTAGGAATCTTTTCGGAAAGTGTATTTAAGGAGTGTAGCCGTGTATGGAAGTGAAACATGGACGGTAAACAGTTCAGACAAGAAGCTTTTGAAATGTAGTGGTACAGGAAGAATGCTGAAGATAGAGTGGTAGATCACGTAATTAATGAGGAGATAATGAATAGAATTGGGCAGAAAGATATTTGTGGCACAGCCTGACTAGAACAAGGCATTTGCTCGTAGGAACCATTCCGAGCATCCGGGAATTTCCAATTTAGTACTGGAGGGAAATGGAGGGAGGGGGGGGGGCAATTGTAAAGGAAGGCCAAGAGGTGAATACAGTAAGCATATTCAGAAGGATGTACGTTGCAGACTGATACAGGATAGAGTATCATGGATAGCTGCAGCAAACCAGTCTTCGAACTGAAGACCACCACCAGCACAGCAACAACAAAAGGTAAAACACGATGTGGCGACTTTTTATCGGTTACAGATATACAGCTCTTAGAATGTAAACGAAACTTATACTCACAGGAGGAAGTAAGCAAAGGAAAACGATCTACTTTAAAACTTATTTTGGTAACTTCCACCTCCTTTCGAATTCCATTCACAAACTACGCGTAGCTCTTCCGCGGTATTCTCGGCGTTATTTTATGAGGGAATAACTATTCGTAATCCAAACTATCAGTTCATCACTTCTGTTTTCTATGTAGAATTCACAATTGAATCTTACCATCAAGGAAGAATCTGAAGGCACCCTCATGGCCAAGAAACGAGACCATTCCTACAAGTCCATCTTCCGGGGAGTGTTGAGTATAGATGACGCGCCACGTGAGTTGCTGAACACGCAGCGGCCCTTTCATGCTGGAATATACCCATCCTCGCAGTCAAAGTAACCTCTCCCGCTAACGTTGCGTGCTCGTTTTCAAGAGATCCTCGGTGACGGTGCCCAGTAAGACGATGCGCTGCGACAACAGGCCCATTCAACTGATGTCTATCTTAACACGCCACACATTTACAAAAATGGTTCAAATGGCTCTGAGCACTATGGGACTTAACTTCTGAGGTCATCAGTCCCCTAGAACTTAGAACTACTTAAACCCAACTAACCTAAGGACATAACACACATCCATGCCCGAGGCAGGATTGGAACCTGTCACTGTAGCGCCTAGAACCGCTCAGCCACCCCGGTCGGCAGCTGTTCTTCGTTGAACTCTTCCGATGTACTCCGTCAGTCCTATCTGGTAAGGATCTCACACCGCGCAGCAGTATTCTAAAACAGGACGGACAAGCGTAGTGTAGGCAGTCGCCTTAGTAGATCTGTTACATTTTCTAAGTGTCCTGCCAACAAAACGCAGTCTTTGGTTAGCCTTCTCCACAACATTTTCTATGTCTTCCTTCCAATTTAAGTAATTAAGTAGTTGTAATACCTAGGTATGTAGTTGGATTTACGGCTTTTAGATTCGACTGATTTATCGTGTGTTGGTCAGACTGTCCCATTCCTCAACGGCGATTCGGTGTAGATCCCTCAGATTGGTTGGTGGGTCACGTCGTCCGTAAACAGCCCTTTTCAGTCTATCCCAGGCTTGTCCGATAGAGTTCAAATGGCTCTGAGCACTATGGGACTTAACTGCTGACGTCATCAGTCCCCTAGAAATTAGAACTACGTATACCAAACCAACCTAAGGACATCGCACACATCCATTTCCGAGGCAAGATTCGAACCTGCGACCGTAGCGGTCACGCGGTTCCAGACTGTAGCGCCTAGAACAGCTCGGCCACCTCGGTTGGCCACACATTTACAGAGAAGTGTTCTTTAAAACGCATTCTCCGGGCGTGCGTGTTTTCGTCGGACTACCTCTCTGTGTTGTTAGTATTAGTATTATGGGAATGAGGGAAAGTGCCTTGGTCTGCCAACAGTACGAATTATTCGAGATTCTCAGTTAACGACAAAATTCCAGTCGCTTACCTTAATCTCCTTCTCACAGGTGTTGAATCCGCTGATAGGTAAGTATAGGGGCCGTGCATACGTAATGTCCGCCATACTCTTGTGCGTGGAACACCGACACATGCAGAAAATCTGCATGTGGTTGTTGAAAAAGTGTGCTCGACAAACTAAATAATGCGTTCTACTTTATTCACACCCTGTTCAAGTGCACGTTCAGAGCAGATATGACTGGTGGACACAGTGTCAGTCTCGCGCAGTTTAGTGTAAAACCCACTGGTACTCTGTGATTAGGAAACCGTCTACCGTGTTTTCTACAAGCAGCGAAAGCGATTCCGTTACGAAACCCGTGCACAGTTACCAAAGCGGCGTACTCACAGTTTGTAAATATTCATGGCACTGTTATACGATACTGTACAATTTGCCATCAAATCACTTCAATTACATACTCAAGAACTATGTCATAACCTGAGCTTCAAAATAACAATGACATCCGGTAAAGAACACCATAGCAAATGGAGCAGCAAAACGAAAGTTAAAAACCTATCTATGTAACTGGGTGTATCCTTGTAGCCTTAAAAAATTGGGCACATGGTACATGGAATGTTTTATTCGAGTTAGTCTATGCCACCACCTGTAAAATATTTAGTATTCCTCCTGAAATACCCTACAGAGGCGGATATCAGACTCTGTTCAGAAAATATTGGGAATCACAAGACGGTCGTACTTATTTCAAAGAAACCATTAAATTGATTCAGGAAAGCCATGGAAAATTGAAATATGTGTCGCCGGTCGAGTATTTGAAATCCAGTCGCCCGAATGGAAGTCTGCACCTGAAGTACTGCGGTATCTCGCTCGATTTATTTTAGCAAACTTGATCGTTTTTCGAAAGCGATGGTAAAGTTCTTCGTCGATGCTAAATCACATGACCAGGAACGATTCAACACAATTCGTTACATGTGTTATTTTATTTTTTATTTAACTAAGTCTGGTTAGGGCTTCAGGCCCTTGCTTACATCGGCCCAAGGCTTCACACATACAGTATCTTTTTTACATCGCACTTTCCTAAGAAATAATTTTAATACAATGAATAGTACTAAAATGATTTCAGTGTCTGAAGTGGCAATTTCAGTAGGTAATACTGACTACGAGCTCATAAAATTAATACTGACAGTATTTATACTACTGCAGCTACTGTCCGGCCGGTCGCAGGTTCGAATCCTGCCTCGGGCATGGATGTGTGTGATGTCCTTAGGTTAGTTAGGTTTAAGTAGTTCTAAGTTCTAAGGGACTGATGACCTCAGATATTAAGTCCCATAGTGCTCAGAGCCCTTTGAACCAATTTTTCAGCTACTGCCGCTAATAATGACAATAATAACAATCGTGATAGTGAAATATATAAAAAAATATAAGTGTACAAAATAAATATTTCTTACATAGTGAGTTCTGGAGAACGAAATTGATAGAAACTGCGCTAGCAAAGAATACTGGGAAAAGAAGAAGATCCGATTGAAAAAATGGATGTACAACGGTAACGACTGCGTACAGGGACAATGGTGATGCTTATTGTTGCTTTAGTACATATGTCGCTAACTGTGTTTTGAGACTAGAGATATTATTCAGTTCTCTAATATAAGCCGAGAGGAGTCGAGTTCCTGTTACTGAGAAGGGCTTCGAGAAAGTGAACGAACGATGGAGTGGACAGAAAGAATTTTGCTCTCGATGGAAACTGGTATTTCTCCCATGTTCAGATAAGAGCGTTAAGGACGAGAAGAGATATGAGAGAGTTTTCATTGGTAAGTGAGTAGAGAAGACAAAGGGTACGGAAATATCTGCGCTTGTCTGCATGCAGGCAGGATAGCGTTGCATATGATGGTGAAATATGATCAACGAATCGAACCTCACAGATGTGACGAACACTGGTTTCATAACCGGTTCCAGGCGACCTGAAAAATGCTTTGCAGGATAACATCGCTCTAATGAATGATTGTAAGCGTTTGTACAAGTTTCTTTTTCAGATCAGGAGGAAATAGCTTTTTACATTTTTGTAAGGCATTGAGAGATGTTAATGCCTTCTTGCACACTGCTGTTACTTGCTCAGTCCATTTTATATTTTCATCTATGATTATTCCTAGACTCTTTGCTGAAAGAGAGAAATTGATATTTGTTTCCATTTTGGTTAAAAATGATAGGGCTTCCCGATATTTGTGGCTAATGAGCCTAGAATAACCAACGAGTTCCGATTGGGTTTTGGATGGGTTGAATATTAATCCTATTCTCCTGCGCCCTTTTGATAGTGCACACGGGTCTCTATTGAGATTTTCGACAGCTCTCTTCAGGTTTATTGTGTCTGCACTTACGTCCAACGGGAGGACGTCAGCGTACTTGTGGTATTTGTAGTAGAACAAACCTGATGACACATCATTCACGAACAATGAAACAATGAAGACCTAATACCGAATCCTGGAGGACTCCTGATACTGCCTGTCTTCATTGTGACTTTCTGGTGCCGGCTTTAACGTACTGCTGACTGGCAAGACGTGAGGTACGAGTGGAGTCATTACACTACACATGGCGATAAATTTAGGCTGTTGAGTTTGGCAAGTCGACAGCGTAAAAGGCTTTACTGAAGTCTAAGAAGCACATGATAGTTACCTTTGTGCATCCGTGGCAAGCTTCTGGCCATCTAATAACTTTATTAAGGTAAATTTTGTTCTACGATATTTGCGGTAACTGACTAGAATTCGTCTTGCAGGTTGTTTGTAGGTAAGTAGTTTGTTAGCTGGTCGTGGACTAGACATTGTAAAGCCTTGGGCAGTACAGGAAGAATGCAATAGGATGGTAATCGGAGGGTGCTGTGATAACGTCCTTGTTAGGCAATGCCTTAAGTAGTTTCTGTTTCGAGGCCTCAGGGGAAATATTTAAGGTTAAGTAGGTATTGAAGATACCTATTATAGTGGGCCGTAGAGGGTCAATAATAAGCTTCTTTGTTTGGACTGCGATGCCATCATATCCAATAGATGTTGATTTGATACGTATGATGCCTTATTCGATGGTACTGCATGAAACGTAGTAGGTACGGACGTGGAGAACACATGGCTCGATGCTCTTGACAGGATGTTGGAACGACTTCCGCCCATTCCGATTTGACTTTTACATGATTTCCCAGAACACTAAAGACAAATGCCGAGACCGTTTCTTCGAAAAGAACACGGACGATTTTCTTTTCCCATTCTTTTGCATTACGATTTTGTGTTGCTTCTCTAATGAGGTTTCTGTCGACGGGATGTTATACTTAATCTTCCTTTCTTTCCTCTTTCATTGCACAAAAACAGTTAACAATTTTCAAAGAACAATAATAGATTTTTATTCTGAAATTTCTTATCATTGCTAATTAAAAAACAGATGGGTGGAAAAATCGAAAATATATGTTATGATTGGTCCAGATGCAAGTTCGAATTCTACGATATAAAGTGCAAACATTACACTATCCAAAAAGATGGCGATGTGGTGTAAAAATGCTCTCGTGTTGTCTTCCATTTAAACCAAACAACACAGAGAAAAACCGACAAAGCTTTAACACCAAAACCGTCAGTTTCCGAGAGAATACGATGATGCACGAAAAACGGACGCTTCGTTTTCTTTCGTTTTCGTTATCGATTTGGTGCCTCTAGGCAGCGGTATTTTACCACTCAACTTTATTGGCGCTCAGGCCTTCGGACAGGAATTGCTTTTACTTCGCTTTCTTACTGCCACGCTTTCGAAGCCGACAAGAAAAATGCTGTTGAGAATCGGTGATTCGATACGCTATTGTTCGCTTCGCACCAACTCGCCAGGCGTCGGCAGTACCCTGGTGTAAACATGTGTAAGAATCGCCTAATAAGAGCAGCTGGTGCCTCCTTTTTCCACACCAGTATTATTTCTTGATACTCGTTAGAACTTCCAGCTCTGCCGAGACATTTAAGTGTGTAGAACATTTAAGAAAAAAAAATGGAAATGCGTGATAAGGTCTTATGGGACCAAACTGCCACGGTCCCTAAACATACACACTACTTAATCTAACTTAAACTAAATTATGCTAAGGACGACACACACACACACACACACACACACACACACACACACACACACACACACGTCCGAGGGATGACTGGTACTCCGAAGGGGGGAGCTGCACGGACAGTGACATGACGCCTGAGACCGCACGGCTACCTCGGGCGGCAAAATTTAAGAGATACAGCTATGTCGTATTTATACAAACACTGTTGCTGCCTCCCACACGGTAACAGCTAAAGTCATGAACAACGGGGAGAAAGGCAAGCACACACTCCCTCCAAAAAGTGTCGAGTGAAACAGTGCTGTGGTTAAGAAACTGGAATCATAATCGGAAGCACGGGGATTCAAACACACGTTCGGCCATCCTGACTGAGATTTTCTACAATTTCCCTAAATTCCTTACAGATGTTTTCTTTGGTTTCCCTACATTGTTCAGGGGAATGGTGGGATAGTTCTTTTAACTAGACTTAGCGCCTTATTCCTCCCCCTTGCCGTCTGACTGACGTCGTGTCCCCTCTCTACTGACTTCCATTTCCACATAATGCTAATAAAGCAACTTAATTATTTTATTTCACCAAGCAAGATTACATCTGTCAGGAAGTTCTTAGCGAGTCAAAATTACAATGAACAATGTATTAGTAATACTTGTACTACTATTTATAACAATAATTATTATTATTGTTATTATTATGATAATAATTATGACCATGAAAATATGTATAGTGATGAAAATGTGTAATTTCATAAATGACAGTCTTATTATCATTAAGCAATTTCTTCATTACGGTAGTGTCGGACGTGAGTAGTGACATGTGACAACAGTGCAAAAGGAATGGCTGCGGAGAAGAACGTGAAGTATTTGACATTGATCGTGACTGGGCCAAATATCTCACGAAATAAGCGTCTACCGAAAAAACTACAAAGAACGAATCTTGTCTAGCTTGAAGAGGGAAACCAGATGGCGCTATGGTTGGCCCGCTAGATGGCGCTGCCATAGGTCAAACGGATATCAACTGCCTCTTTTTAAATAGGAACACCCATTTTCTATTAGATATTCGTGTAGTACGTAAAGAAATATGAATGTTTTAGCTGGACCATTTTCTTCGCTTTGTGATACATGGTGCTGTAATAGTCACAAACATATGGCTCACAATTTTAGACTTACAGTTGGTAACAGGGAGGTTTTTTAAATTAAAATACAGAACGTAAGTACGTTTATATATTTTATTTCGAATGTTCCAATGTGATACATGTACCTTTGTGGACTTATCACTTCTGAGAACGCATGTTGTTACAGTGCGATTACCTGTAAATACCACATTAATGCAGTAAATGCTCAAAAGGATGTCCTTCAACCTCAATGCATTTGGCAATAAGTGTAACGACATTCCTCTCAACAGCGACTAATTCGCCTTCCGTGATGTTCGCACATGGATTCACAATCAGCTTACGCATGTTGTCAGGCGTTGTCGGTGGATCACGATAGCAAATACCCTTCAGCTTTCCCCACAGAAAGAAATCAGGGGACGTCAGACCCGGTGAACGTGCGGGCCATGGTATGGTGCTTCGACGACCAATCCACCTGTCATGAAATTTGCTATTCAATACCTCTTCAACGGCAAGTGAGCTATGTGCCGAACATCCATCATGTTGGAAGTACATCGCCATTCTGTCATTCAATGAAACATCTTGTAGTAACATCGGTAGAACATTACCTAGGAAATCAGCTTACATTGCACCATTTAGATTGCCATCGATAAAATGGGGGCCACAATGCCGCGCCATACATTAACCCGCCAAGGTCGCTGATGTTCCACTTGTCGCAGCCATCGTGGATTTTCCGTTGCCATAAAATGCATATTATGGCGGTTTACGTCACCGCTCTTGGTGAATGACGTTTCGTTGCTAAATAGAACGCGTGCAAAAAATCTGTCATCGTCCCGTAATTTATCTTGTGCCCATTGGCAGAACTGTATACGACGTTTAAAGTCGTCGCCATGCAATTCTTGGTGCATGGAAATATGGTACGGGTGCATTCGATGTTGATGTAGCATTCTCAACACCGACGTTTCTGAGATTCCCAATTCTCGCGCAATTTGTCTGCTACTGATGTGCTGATTAGCCGCGACAGCAGCTGAAAAATCTACTTGGGCATCATAATTTGTTGCAGGTCGTGGTTGACGTTTCACACGTGGCTGAACACTTCCTGTTTCGTTAAATAACGTAACTATCCGGCGAACGGTCCGGACACTTGGATGATGTCGTCCAGGATACCGAGCAGCATACATAGCACACGCCCGTTGGGCATTTTGATGACAATAGCCATACATCAACACGATATCGACCTTTTACGCAATTGGTAAACGGTCCATTTTAACACGGGTAATGTATTACGAAGCAAATACAGTCCGCATTAACGGAATGTTACCTGATACCACGTACTTACACGTTTGTGACTATCACAGCGCCATCTATCACAAAGCGAAAAAAGTGGTCCAACTAAAACATTCATATTTCTTTAGGTACTACACGAATATGTAATAAAAAATGGAGGTTCCTATTTAAAAAAACGCAGTTGATATCCGTTTGACCTATAGCAGTGCCACCTAGCGGACCAACCAAAGCGCCATCTGGTTTCGCCCTTCAAGCTACAAGAGTTTCGTTCTTTGTAGTTTTTTCGTTTGATGCTTATTTCGTGAGATATTTGGCCCGGTCACTATCACTGGACCACCCTGTATAATGAGGTAACGTCAGCAGATTCGATGGAAAGAAGAAACCTGAAATTGACAGGAACGAGAAAATCATAGATTGCTTACAATGTGACAGAGGTAATGATTCCCTATCGAACAGAAAAAAGCCAGTTGTGGTATAGCAAGGAGGCAGCTACACTGATGATAAAAAATGAAGCTTTAGTATCATCTTCAGTGCAAAGTGGTTGTTGATACAGTCTACAGAGTAATTTACTCCATAGTCGTATGACAGTAATAGAAAAGGAAGTGTAGAGAGATTTAGTGTTATGCAAATGTACATCCAAGATTATGGACGTATCCGATTTGGTATTGCAGTTATGGAATTGTAATAGGCATATGATACACTATGTGTTTAAAAGTATCCGGACACCTTGATGAAAATGACATACAAGTTTGTGGCGCCCTTCATCGGTAATGCTGGTATTCAATATGGTGTTGGCCCACCCTTAGCCTCGATGACAGCTTCCACTCTCACAGGCATACGTTCAATCAGGTGCTGGACGGTTTCTTGGGGAATGTTTCAAATGGCTGTGAGCACTATGGGACTCAACTGCTGTGGTCATTAGTCCCCTAGAACTTAGAACTACTTAAACCCAACTAACCTAAGGACATCACACACATCCATGCCCGAGGCAGGATTCGAACCTGCGACCATAGCAATCGCACGGTTCCGGACCGCGCGCCTAGAACCGCGAGACCACCGCGGCCGGCTCTTGGGGAATGGCAGCCCATGCTTCACGGAGTGCTACACTGGGGAAAGGTATCGATGTCGGTCGGTGGGGCCTGGTACAAAGTCTGCGTTCCAAAACATCCCAGACGTGTTCTATAGGATTCAGGTCAGGACTCAGTGCAGGCCAGTTCATTACAGTGGTGTTATTGTCGTGTGACCACTCCGCCACAGGCCGTGGGTTATGAATAGGTGCTCGATCGTGTTGAAAAATGCAATCGCAATCCCCGAATTGCTCTTCAACAGTGGGAAGCAAGAAGGTGCTTAAAACATCAACAAGGGGTGCAAGCTCCCTCCATGAAAAACACGACCACACCATAACACCACCGCCTCTGAATTTTACTGTTGGCACCAAATACGCTGGAAGATGACGTTCACCGGGAAATCGCCATACCCATACCCAGCCATCGGATCGCCACATTTTGGACCGTGATTCGTCACTCCACACAACGTTTTCCCATTGTTCAACCGTTCAATGTTTACGTTCCTTACACCAAGCGAGGCGTCAACTTGGCATTTACCAGCGTGATCTGTGGCTTAATAGCAGCCACTCAACCATGAAATCCAAGTTTTATCATTTCCCACCTAACTTTCATAGTGGTTGTACTGAATCCTGATGCAGTTTGGAATTCGTGTGTGATTGTATGCTTAGATGTCTGCCTATTACACATTACGACCCTCTTCTACTGTCAGCGGTCACTGTCAGTCAACAGACGAGGTCTGCCTGTACGCTTTTGTGTTGTACGTGTCCCTTCACGATTGCACTTCACTATCACACCGGTAACAGTGGACGCGGGGATTTTTAGGAGTGTGGAAATCTCGCGTACAGACGTATGGCACAAGTGACACCCAATCATCTGACTACTTTCGAAGTCTGTGAATTCCGCGGAGCGCCCCCCTCTCATAGCTCACGACGTCTAATGACTACTGAGGTCGCTGATATGGAGTACCTAGCAGTAGGTGGCAGCACAGTGCACCTCATATGAAAAAGTATGTTGTTGAGAGTGTCCGGATACTTTTGATCACATAGTGTTTGTGAGTAAGAAACCGACGAATTAAACAGAGCACGTGACAATCACGCCACCTATACGTCGCATCCAGTCTGAGTACAGAAAGAACTGGTATGATCAAACAACCAAATATTGCACACATACCTTACCTCAGCGTTCATCTACATCGTAGAAGTGAAGACGTGGCTGGACTGGAGACTAGACTGTATTTGTTTAATCTGAGGTGGAAATATTTTACTAAATTTTTGCATTACTTGAGACACTTGAGATAAATGTGCGAGAATGGAGGCAAACGTTTCTTCCGCTAGACTGGTGGAGGATAAGAGCGTTGCGCTTCAGTGTAAACTGCAGCTAATGACTTTGTCATAGAAGAAACAGTGTCTTATTTACTTGTTGCTATATGGAGTATACAAATATAGAATATATGCAATATGGTTTTTGCTGTTATTTTTCCATTTAAGTAGTGTTCAGCCGCTGTTGGAGCGTGGGAAGTCTCTTGACGTTAAATACGAACTGAACTGTGCTCAACACCTTGTTATTTATTCGCCATAACATTTACCAATGAAGATCCCAGGACAACAGTCTTCATCTCTCTTACAAGCGTGTTAATATCAACGCTGTGCGTTTCTTTTTCCTTTTAATTTCTCTCTCTCCATACTCGTCGACATATTTTTTGGTAACAGCGAACATCCTGTAATTCTACAGTTATTTCGACGAATACGCTCTCTCTGATTCCTTCATACGTAGATGGAGGTCCTGCAAAAAAGACATGTGTTATTGGCGTGCCATTGTAACACTACCCATTATTAATATATTGCAAGAGGGATTTAACGACAAAAACAAAAGACGTTTCTTTCGAACTGGAAAAGTCTTCACCCAACTGATGGGCAAGCATGCTCATATCACAATCGAACGACGTTTGAACGCACAGTTAAATCACTGTGGTGTCGCCAATGTCTACTGTGCGATACAATACAATACAATACAATACAATACGAGGTGCATTCAAGTTCTAAGGCCTCCGATTTTTTTTCTAATTAACTACTCATCCGAAATCGATGAAACTGGCGTTACTTGTCGATGTAATCGCCCTGCAGACGTACAAATTTTTCACAATGCTGACGCCATGATTCCATGCAGCGGCGAAGGCTTCTTTAGGAGTCTGTTTTGACCACTGGAAAATCGCTGAGGCAATAGCAGCACGGCTGGTGAATGTGCGGCCACGGAGAGTGTCTTTCATTGTTGGAAAAAGCCAAAAGTCACTAGGAGCCTGGTCAGGTCAGTATGGAGCATGAGGAATCACTTCAAAGTTGTTATCACGAAGAAACTGTTGGGTAACGTTAGCTCGCGGATGCGTTGTCTTGGTAAAACAGCACACGCGCAGCCTTTCCCGGACGTTTTTGTTGGAGTACAGGAAGGAATTTGTTCTTCAAAACATTTTCGTAGGATCCACCTGTTACCGTAGTGCCCAATGGGTAAGGTTTACGCCCTCGCTGTCCCGGAACATGGACACCATCATTTTTTCAGCACTGGCGGTTACCCGAAATTTTTTTGGTGGCGGTGAATCTGTGTGCTTCCATTGAGCTGACTGGCGCTTTGCTTCTGGATTGAAAAATGGCATCCACATCTCATCCATTGTCACAACCGACGAAAAGAAAGTCCCATTCATGCTGTCGTTGCGCGTCAACATTGCTTGGCAACATGCCACATGGGCAGCCATGTGGTCGTCCGTCAGCATTCGTGGCACCCACCTGGATGGCACTTTTCGCATTTTCAGGTCGTCATGCAGGATTGTGTGCACAGATCCCACAGACATGCCAACTCTGGAGGTGATACATTCAACAGTCATTCGGCGATCCCCCAAAACAATTATCTCCACTTTCTCGATCATGTCGTCAGACCGGCTTGTGCGAGCCCGAGGTTGTTTCGGTTTGTTGTCACACGATGTTCTGCCTTCATTAAACTGTCGCACCCACGAACGCACTTTCGACACATCCATAACTCCATCAGCACATGTCTCCTTCAACTGTCGATGAATTTCAATTGGTTTCACACCACGCAAATTCAGAAAAAGGATGATTGCACGCTGTTCAAGTAAGGAAAACGTCGCCATTTTAAGTATTTAAAACAGTTCTCATTCTCGCCGCTGGCGGTAAAATTCCATCTGCCGTACGGTGCTGCCATCTCTGGGACATATTGACAATGAACGCGGCCTCATTTTAAAACAATGCGCATGTTTTTACCTCTTTCCAGTCCCGTGAAAAAAAAATCGAAGGCCTTAGAACTTGAATGCACCTCGTATAAAGTATTATCACGCATCCTCACTCTAGGTGACGTATGACACCCGACTAGTAGCGCGAGGTGACGACACGGGATTTTCCGTGTCCTAATTTCGTTCTCGGATGATACGCGGGCTCATTGGGATGGCAGCGATGTGTACCAACAGATTACACGCTTCAGAGAGGGCGAAAGGTCGGAAGAGGTGTTGTGTTGACAGAGAATGTTGACAGATGACTCGCGCTTTGTTGGGGCTGGAACCACATTCACCTGACTTCTATCTGGTACTTGTCATTCATAGCATGATAGCGTAACATGCGTAATAATCTTCTCACTCTTAGTCATCACGAAGCAGCTACAGCAGCCAACCATGTAGTCCAAAACTGGCACATACATAGCGAAATGCAGAACAGCCCAACTGTACACCACACAGAAATGAAGAGGAAAACTTCCACGTCAGTTAGAGCGACGTGAAGAACATTTTCAGAGCACGTTAAAGTTAATAACGAACGTCTTGTAGAGGTCTCTTCAGGGACCTTGAAACTCTCACGTCTACGTGGGAAAACGTATACTTCCTAATGGAGCTTGTGGTAAGTAAGAAGAGTGAACACCTGTGTTTCGTTCGTAACCACAATAGAAGTACATGTAAGTTGTTTATAATGCATCCTTGACTGGGGTTCAGAAAGCAGTTTCATATTCAGGTGCTAAATCCTCCAAAAGATTGCCAACAGACATGAGGCAGGAATCTGGAAATTCCCAAATATTCAAACCAGAGTAAAATGGTATCTCACTAGGCACTCTTTCTATAATTACCAGGAATTTTGACCTTAGAGATATCGATTGAAATGAATGTTCAAATTAAATATATTTTTAACATTTCTAGTGTATTGATGGCTCATGGTGTTCTGTGTATAGCTACGTTCATAATACGCTTAATTTGAAGCATTAGATAGCTGCTGAGGAATGTAAGACGAATAGCAGTGGCGTTCTTGAAAGTAACAATTTTTCCTGCCAATTAATCTGCAAGTAATTACTGTAATTATGAAAGCGAATAGATCAGCACTGGTCATAATTTGTTGTTAATACCCTGTGCAGAAACTGGCGGAGTTATTGTATAATTTGACTCGCTGCACATCTCTGAACGTTGTTCTCTGAATTGACCTGCTGCTAATGCGATGGTATGATGTGTCCATAGCTTCGTGGGCCTGCCAAGTGCCTTGTATTGTTAAGCGTTCCAACGAAATGGGTGTCACATTTACGGCATTATACACGTGTGGTTCTGTCCTTCACATTTCTGTCTCATCGATCTCATTTACGTTGCAAATAGTTTTTCAGAGCTGTCCGACTTTGCGGTCAGGTCCACATCGACATTCAACTTCCTGAATCAAGTTCTTATTCTTACACCAAGTTGTACTTTTTTATTTGAAACAAACTCTTAATTTCATTTACCGTTAGCTTATTTTCATCTGTAGGGCATTATCAAACAGCATCTCAGAAAAATGTATGCTGTACACTTTCATTTCGACACCTACATTAACATTCTCAGAAATCCACTGTTATGAGAATGGCGGAGAATATTTCCCACTGTACCATCTATTATGGCTTCTTACAATTACATTCACGTATGGAACGTAAGAACAACCGTTTTTATCTCCTGTGTGTACGCTGTTGTTAACAGGAGGTTTTAGAATATTCCTAAACGCATCACTTAACGTTGATTCTTGAAATTTTGTAAATAAACTTTGGCAGGGTAGTATACTAGTTGATGTCTGAGTATCTCCGTGGGCTCTCCCAGGGGTCAAACTTGTGACTATTCGTGATGGCCTTGTTGGAATGCTCAGTAACCCCTGTTAGTCGTATTTGAGTCTCACAATTTTACCAATATTGTAGAATGGGCCAGAGGAGTGTTCCGTGAGCAATCTCCTTTGTAGACTGATGAATCGAAGTCTCCCACTGTTTTGCCTATTACTGAGCTTATGTCAACGTTCCATTGCATATCTCAACAAATTGTTGAATTCAGATTTGTGTGAGATGAGTGATTGCTTTATTTTCCCATTCATCAACCAGGCACAGTTCCCTGTTATACTGTTTCAGATGTTGTGCAGTTGTAGCCTATGTATTTTTGGTACAAACTAGCCTTCAGGCTTACGTCTTTTAGTGTTTTGTGTGGAAATAAGTGAGAGAGTGTTCCAGGGAGGATGCGGAATACATTTTACACTGATCAGCGAGAATATTATTACCACCTATCTAATGCTGGTATGTCCATCTTTTACACGGATAACAGCGGCGATGCGTTGTGGCATGCAACCAGTGAGGCTTTCGTAGATAGCTGGCACAACATCTGCTTACGTCATATCAAAAATGGTTCAAATGGCTCTGAGCACTATGGGACTTAACATCTATGGTCATCAGTCCCCTAGAACTTAGAACTACTTAAACCTAACCAACCTAAGGACATCACACAACACCCAGCCATCACGAGGCAGAGAAAATCCCTGACCCCGCCGGGAATCGAACCCGGGAACCCGGGCGTGGGAAGCGAGAACGCTACCGCACAACCACAAGATGCGGGCAACGTCATATCATTCCCGTAAATTCCGGGGAGGGAGGCGATGAGCTCTGACGACACTTTGTCACATCCCAGATGTGTTCGATCGGGTTCAGATCTGTAGAGCTAGGGGGGGGGGGGGGGCAGCACATCAACTGGAGCTCGCCACTGTGTTCCTCGGACCACTCAGTCGCACTCCTGGCCTTGTGATATGGTGCATTATCTTGTTGAAAAATGCCCCTGCCGTCGGGAAATACGATCGTCAGAAGGGGTTTAGGTGGTCTGAAAGTAGTGAACGATACTCCTTGGCTCTCATCGTGCCTTACACGTGCTCCACTGGACCTATGGATGGCCACGTCAGTGTTCCCTAGAGCATGATTGAGCCGCCGCCAGCTTGTCTCCGTCCCGCAGTGCAGCTGTCAAAGAGGTTTTCCCCTGGAAGACAACGGATTCGCGCCCTCCCATCGACATGATGAAGAAGGCAGCGAGATTCATCAGACCATGCAACACTCTGGTAGTGCCTCAACGTCCAGTCGTCGGGTGCTGAGCTCCATCTTTAGGAGTGTTCGGTGCACTGTGTGTTCAAACGCACTTGTACTCTGCCCAGCAATAAAGTCTGTTGTTAGTTCCACCCCAGTTCGCCGCCTGTCCTGTTTTGCCAATCTGCACAGCCGACGACGTCCGACATATATAATGTGAGGTGGCCACCCAAACCCGCTATATCTGGATGTGGTTTCACTTTGATTTCGCCACCACAACACTCCTCGGTCACCCGAAAAGTCCTGCAGTCTCTGAATTACTCGTGCTGAGCCTCTGTGCCATCACAATCTGCCCTCGGTGAGATAGATCGTGCGCCTTCCTCATTGTACACACGTTCAGCACGCTCAGTGATATTAGATGCACCGTCCATGTGTCATACTAGCAGTCATAACTCGCCAGGTGGCGCTGCTATCTCCTGGTCTGGTTTATATTGATAGTAGGTTGGTGGTCATAATTTTCTGGCTGATCAGTGTATGTTTTACCTTTTGGAGAGTGCTTTTCACAAAACAGAACCCCATACGTATCCCATTAGTAAAGCGGGGGCACTGATTAACTCGGTGATGAGCGCTATATGCATAACACCACCACCTGATTCCAATAGCGACTCGCAGATTTTGCAGCCATAGGATACGCGTTTTCGTTTTGCAAAAGGCACAACATGTCTCTGGACGTTTAAGGGACGTCAAATGGGCCGACTTAGAGAAGGAGAGGCACCACAGGACATTTTTAATTTCCACTGTCTATACTTTTAAAAATAAATTAATAAAACTTTGTCGGCATGACGAGAAAGGATTCAGGATTCACACTCATAGCAGTGGAAGTTCAAGAACATAACAAAATAAATTTTTTGTTCATGTGAAATTTTTTCACTTTGCATTTGTTGCTCTAGGTACACTTTTGTTCATCAGTAAGAGAGATTCTTCGATGAATTTTGCACACCCTACAAACAATACGTACAGGTGTGTGTGAGATCCTGCAATTTATTGAATATATGAAAAAATCAATGAGCTGTTACATTTTTAAACTTCACGGTTAGAAAAAACTGAAATTTTATAGTTAATTCTATCAATTTTTATACATTTTTAATAGATTCGGAAAATTCTAGACTTTCATCCACCTGTAAGAATGGTTTGTATGTTCTGGAAAATTCATCGAAGAATCTCTCTTACTTATGAAGAAAAGTGAACCTATAGCAACAAATGCAGCCAATAGTACGTGAGAAAATGATGAAAAAAATTATTTTGTTATTTTTTTGAACTTCCACAGCTACATCTGTGAATCCTGAATCCTTCTTGGTCATGCTGACGAAGTTTAATGAATTTATTTGTAAAAGTATAGACATTAGAAATTAAAATGTTCTGTGGTGCCTCTACTGCTCCAAGTCAGCCAGTTTGTCGTCTTACCCCCTTAAAGCGAGTTTCCAATTGACATCAATTTGAAATCTTACGACGTTCTGGTAGTGTAGGACATATCATCATATATTCTCAACAAATGGCGCTGTATGGTACGTACAGAGATACTAGTTTCTATATCCAGAACGAAAAAGTGCGAGTCATATTCGAGTCTTGTCACTATAGTAGCATACAGACATTGAGTGATATGTTGATATATTCCGCTCTGTTGTGTGAATCAAAACATGCGTCCGATGTATGTTTTGTGTAACGTTGCTCATTAATGACCAGTGGTGCAAAACTGCCATATTTTATGAACTGAAATACGGCTACATGCAGGAAAAAATTTTTCGTACAAGAAATTCCTCCAAAAGCTGGGCTTTTTTACCGTAAATGCTCCTGAGTTTGCCTCCAGGAAGGAACTGATTGGAACGAGATTATCTTGAACCTCCTCACATTCGCTGTGGATCGCACGTCTCGCTTCTTCCTTTTAGGTCACTTCTAGATTTCCTGCACTCCTTTTTTTTTCCACTCCGTCCGCATCCAAAACAGCACGTTACGGCTTGCGTAGAAAGAAGTGCGGTTTCGTCCTCGCTGAGTGAGTCGCGCACCGCCGCCGACGTAAATGAGGTGGCGAGCTGTCGCTGTCGAGCTGAAACGGGAAGACACGGCCAGCGCGGCTCGTCCGGCCCAATTTGGACGCGAGGAGACAGCAAAGCGGCCGCCTGCCGCCAGCTGCACTGTCCCGCTGCCGTAGCGACGCAAACACCGACTCCGTACGCATACATCGGCTCCGCTCGCGCGGCTTGCGACAGGGGCGTAGCTGAAATGCTAAGCAGTCCGTCTGACGATGGCCTTCTACGGTGGCGACAAATGACGTTGCAGACCTACCGTGAGGGAGTCATCGAAAATGTCACGTCTACCCTTTCGCGGAAAGCGGTTTAATGGAGCGTCAACAGTGGCGGCAATGGGCAGCTGTCCTGCCAACGCATGCGTACTCCGCAAATCACTCTGAAATGTGTCGCAGGTGGGTACTTTCGACGGCACCGCTCTACATCTAAAGCGCAGTATCTCGACGTGGTATGGACTTCAAACATTGTTGGAAGTTCCCTGCAGAAATATTAAGCCACGCATCCTCTATAGCCGTCCGTAATTGCGAAAGTGTGCGCGGTGCAGGAGGTTTTGCACGAAGTAACCTCTCTATTATATCCAATAAATATTCGATAGGATTCATGTCGGGCGTATGAGTCGCAAAATCATTCGCTCGAATTGGCAGAAGTAAAGTGAGGACGGGGCGTGAGTCGTGCTTGGGTAGCTCAGATGGTAGAGCACTTGCCCGCGAAAGACAAAGGTCCCGAGTTCGATCTTGGTCCGGCACACAGTTTTAATCTCCCAGGAAGTTTCATATCAGCGCACACTCCGCTACAGAGTGAAAATCTCATTCTGGCCTCCATGTTGCCGAACACTTCCATTTATAGGGAACGATTGCTTCAGTTGGACCGAAGCACACACTCCATTCCATATAAACACAGCCCACAACATTATGAGGCCACCACGACCCTGCACAGTTCCTTGTTGACAACCTGGGCCCATGGCTTCGTGGGGTCTGTGACACACTCGAACACTATCAGCTCTTACCAACTGAAATCAGGACTCATTTCACCAAGCCACGGTTTTCCAGTCGTCTAAGGTCCAACTGATATGGTTACGAGCCCAGAAGAGGCGCTGTAAGCGATGTTGTGCTCTTGGTTAAAGCACTCACATCGGTTATGTGCTGCCACAGCACATAAACGGCACATTTCGCCGCACTCACCTAAGAGATGTGATCGTCATACGTCCCACATTCACGCGGCTATTTCATGCAGTGTTTCTTGTATGTTAGTATTGACAGCTCTAGGCAAATTCCGCTGCTCTCGCCCGTTCAATGTGGTCCGTTGACCACTGTGTTGCCCGTGGTGTGAGGTAATGCCTGAAATTTAATATTCCAGGCACACAGTTGACATTTACGATCTCGGATATTGGATTGCCTAACGAATTCGAAAGTGGAATGTCCCACCCGTCTAGCTGCAACTACCATTCTGTTAATTAGCGTCGTGCGGCCGTTATCACGTCAGAAACCTTTTGATATGAATTATCTGATCACAAATGATAACTCCGCCAATGCAGCGCCTTCTTATGCGTTGTGTACATGATACTATCGCGATCTGTATAATAGGGTAATCCCAAAAGTAAGGTCTCGTTTCTTTTATAAGTACATAGACCTGTTTATTTCTACAATGGTTTACATCAGTTTACAGCTTGAACATTTAGCTACTTTTCGACACAATCACCATTTCTGTCGATAGACGGTGTGACAGTTTTTGTACGCCCATGTCATACCAGCTCGCCGCCAGCTCCGCGGCTTTGGCGAAGAAGGATGCCTCCACTGGCGTGATTGTTGCTTGGTCCCAGGTGTAAAGTGGTAGTCCCAGGTTTCGTCGCCCGTGACAATACAGTCCAGAAAGTTGTCCTATTCGGCTGCAAGGCGGTGAAGAAATACGCGGAAAGCATCAACTCGTTGCCGCATGTGGTCCTCAGTCAGCATGCGTGGCACCCATCTTGGGCACACCTTCCGGTAGTTCAATGTTTCCGTTAAAATCCTGTGAGCGGTGCTTCGGGAAACCTCAGGAACCAACGTGCAGGGATCATCCAGGGTGATCCGCCGGTCTTCACGCATGCTTTGCTCAACCTTCAACACTGTCTTCTCAGAAACTTATGGTCTCCTGCTCGTTTGTTCGTCGTTAATTTCGGTCCGACCAGCTGCAAACTCTCTACACCACTTACGAAAATTTTTGGCATCCATGCACAACTCACCATACACTTCCGCCAGTTGGCGATGAATTTCAATCGGCACAGTGCCCTTTGCGTTCAAAAACCGAATAACTGCGCGCGATTCGCACTTGGCAGTAACATCCAACGGGAGCTCCATTCTCAACGGCTTCCAAGCCAGGACTGAGTGTCTCAGTGCGGCGTGCGCATGTTTACACACAGCGCGTGAAGCACTCTTCGTAACAGTGTGACCAACTGACACACAGAGTTCTGTACTTATAAAAACATAGACCTTACTTCTGGGATTACCCTCGTATGTGCATCTCTCTATCCCCTGGCCTGTGTCACCTCAGTGTGTACCAGTGACAGCCAAGAACTCCGCTCGTGCACGCATGCGAATCTCTCTGGCCCGAGTCGACACTTACACCTCTACCATACCATGCGGCTTTCTTTGCTATTTCATATTTCTCAACAACGCAGATCACAAACAAAACATTTTTGAAGTGATATTTAATTATTTTTCCCTTGCTGAAGACGAAATAAAATTTAAATCTGGCACAAACTGTCGGCATACGGACAGATGCAGATCGTTTTCCAGATTTTTGTCACTCAGTTTGCCACGTAATCGTCACTTATTTAGTTTCACTATCGAAAAAGCATTCCACACGCATATGCTGAATTGATATCAGGTTTGCAACCGCAAACCTAGAAACTCTTCTCGAGGAAAACAACATAGAACTCCTTGTCAGTTGTAGCGTAAGATAATTTGTCTTTTAGGTGGGAATTACACTGCAGAGATACCAATTCCATCTCCAGATGCATAGCGGCACTTTCAAGTGAAATGGCAAACAGTCTCGAAAACATCTCAGAAACTGGTGTAAGATTAGCGCTGTCTTGAAACATTTAGAAGAAAATTGTTTAGAAAAGTATTCCTGTAATTCTTCGACGCCACAATGAATTGCTCATAATCTGAATTTTCCTTAACGCCAGTGAGCTTCGGCAAATGGACTGTATTCCTTGTCAAAGTTGTTCCTTCGCAATGAGATTTTCTTTTTAACTGCATCTACTTTCCCCTAAACTCGTAAATAAGCTGCTCCTTACATTGCGGTTTCTTACTGAGCGCACTCTGAAGCCAGTTCTGTTTAAAATGTGAGGTCTGCAGTTCATTCCGGATCTTGTAATTTTCTTCTTTGCCATTCTTTTTCCTTGAGAAATTCAACGGTATCGGCTCTCAAATCGAAAACTTGTTCCAGGCATGTCCTTTGACTTAAGCAACGTACTTTCCAGTAATATATTCTTATACGAAAAAGAAACGACACATCACGAAGCAATTATCCGAATGGGATGGAACTCGCTAATGTGATGTGCATATACAGACACTCAAATGACTATAATCTCAAAGAAACTGAATGATTTATTCAAGAGAAAAAGCTTCACAAAGTGAGCAATTCACTAGCGCGTTGTTCCACTTACGGTCCTTACGCAAGCAGATTTTCGGCTTAGCATTGACTGATAGACTAGTTGGACACCCTCCTGAGGGATATCATGCCAAATTCTGTTCAGTTGGTGCGTCAGATCGTCCATATCCCGAGATCATTGGAAGGCGCTGGCCATAATGCTCTTAACGTTGTAACCTCCCAACAGTTTACTGCCGTAATCTGGCAATAAAAATGTGACTCAAATATAACCCTTCAATAATTAATTGACTCTGAATCTAAACAGGTAAATCTGGACTTCAGCAATTTTGCGTCATGGCCCTGAAAAGTCATTCTGAATAAACTGAAGATTCTTACCTCAATGATGTCGCCGGATAACGCGTATATATTTGCTCCTATAAGAAATTTTTCTGGCACAGCCCAGTGAAATGCTGGCCACTAGATTTTGTTATGTTTTAAAAAACACCTGATTTTTCTTTAGATAATTGACATGCCTGTGGATAGGAGAAATGAGTAAAAACTTTAAAGTCAGATGAATGACTGTCAAAAGTTATCTTTGTAAGAAAATTATTATTGAAAAATTATTGAAAATTATTTACATGTGACTTTGATATAGCAATAGCACAAAATGAGCTGTTGCACATTACATATGCGCGCGGCAATAAATAATAATAATTTTTGCTTTTACCTTATATTACATCGCTCAGTCACCGCCATCGTTCTCCACGACCGGCCTTGGTAATTCCATACAGGACACAAGTGCTCTCTGTGAGCTATACAACTATACAACTAGACAACTGCTCTCTAAGAGCGACCTGACCCAACCGCCCGACTGAAAACTACCTCAACTACTGCTGCTGCCGACACTGCTCTCTGGTCTGTGATTCTATTGTAGCTTACATACCGCAAGCAGCGCGGGGGGCAATCCATCGCAGTTACATTTGCTCGTGTGCGATAGCAATAAATTCCTTAGCCATGGACCTCTTACAACGTTCTCAATTGGGGAGAGATCCGGCGACCCTGCTGGCCAAGGTAGTGTTTGTCAAGCACGAACATAAGCAGCAGAAACTCTCGCCGTGTGGGGGCGGGAATTATCTTGCTGAAGTGTGAGCCCAGGATGGTTGAAGCGCAGCAAAACGTTGCTCAGAATATCGTTGACGTTTCGTTGTGCTGTTTGAGTGCCTCGGATGGCAACCAAAGGGAGTCTGCCATGAAAAGAAATGGCACCCCAAACCATCACTAATGGTTGTCGGGCCGGATGGCAGGGGACAGGTTGGTACCCCACCGCTGTTCAAGGCGTCACCAGACAATTGTTTGCTGGTCATCAGGTTTAAGTTCGATGATTGTATTGCATTGTATGTTAACCGGGGACCTAGAAACGACGGAGAGCCTCCATACCCGCCACAGCCGCAGTTGTCCACAACCCCACGACGACTACCGCAGTCCACTTCACCCCTCCGCCGCCCCACACCGAACCCAGGGTTATTGTGCGATTCGGCCCCCGGTGGACTCCCCCCCCCCCCCCCCCCCCCAGGGAACGTCTCACACCAAACGAGTGTAACCCCTATGTTTGCGTGGTAGGGTAATGGTGGTGTACGCGTATGTGGAGAATTTGTCTGCGAAACAATCGCCGACATAGTGTAGCTGAGGCGGAAGAAGGGGAACCAGCCCGCATTCGCCGAGGGAGATGGAAAACCGCCTAAAAACCAACCACAGACTGGCGACTCATCGAACCTCGACACAAGTTCGCCAGGCGGATTCGTGGCGTGGACCAAGAGCTCCTTCTCACTCCGGAAAGCCGTGCGTTAGACCGCTCAGCAAGTTAGAAGATAATTCTGCTCTACTCAATGAGAATCCAGGCCGACGACGTGTCTGGATCAGGCACATTCAGCCTGCCAATGTAAGCATTTTCCCAGCTGCAACACTCTCTGTAGTTGGTCAGGCTGGAAGTCCATTCACGTGGGCTAGCCCTGAAGAAAGCAACTGACATGTGTCCTGTGTTAAACATAGTTTGTAATTTATAAAACTTCCCGTCATTTTCGACTTTCTTACTTTTTGCAACCTTATTTTTCAAAAGTTACTTCAGAAATTTGAAAACTGAGATATATACAAATTGACTGGCTGACAAAAAACGTGAAACACCCAGAAGTCACGGCCGTACGTTAGTGTAAGTTTGCATACGTACACACCTTTGGCGAATGTATACATCATGATGGTTGTAATTTTCTGTGACATATAAAAAGGTCACAAAAATGCATTTGTGTTGTTTGTGTTTCGTTTTGTTACCGGTTCGGATAAGCTATTGGGGTGGGCAAATTTTTAGAAATATCGATAATTATTTACAAATATGGATACAATGATGTCGATGCTATTGAGCCAAAAGCATCGATGTATTGGAATACCTGTATTCGGCCCATCCCTACGCGTGAGAAGCCTCGGGACTGAAATATTTCTGACATGTGCGCATGAAATATTGTACTAACAATAAACATTTCAGACAACAAGAGCCCATTTTGGATTAGATAGAAATACACTTTTGTGTGTAACTTTGCCGAGTCTACGTTAGTTTTACAGTGCGTCTATCTTTTCGTTATTCAGGCAGTTAGGGCGTAAGGAGGGCGCACATTCTGCCTCATAGTAAGGAGCAGGGAGTGGTAGTTTCCACCATTCTCATACAGTGCTGTCATCAAAAGTGTTCGTTTTGCACTTCGTACCTGTCGTTTGCAATTGTAGACATGATATGCGGAAGTAACAAACTTCCATGAATATGCCGTAGAGATACATTCGTCTTGAAATCTGGTGTTTATTTGTAGTACTGACAGATTGAAAAGATTGGCAGTAGCTGGAATGGGCAAGAAATCTGGCGATGAGACTTTTAGTGTCTATGAGCCAAGAAAAGAAAAACAATAAAAAGTATTACTATCGATTCGCAGTAATTAATATCAATTAATCAAAATATCGTTAATTTTGGTATTGCAGAAATATGTCTACATTGTTACGAAAAAGTATCGATATTGGCGGTATATGTCATGAAAAGTACCGATTTTCGATATATCAATGATTATTGCGCAGCGCTTTAAGGCATAAATGGGACGTGAACAACATTAGATGTTGTGCGATCACTATGAAGGACATGGAGACGCAGCGTAGTCGTGTGATGATGATGATGATGATGATGATGATGATGATGATGATGATGATGATGGTGATGATCGGTTTGTGGGGCGCTCAACTGCACGGTCATCAGCGCCCGTACAAAGTCCGAATTTCTATATAGCCCATTTTTTTCCACCGTCCAGTCGAGACACTGTCACGAATGAAGATGATGATGATGATGATGATGATGATGATGATGATGATGATCGTGATGGTGATGATGGTGAAATGATAACACAAACACTCAGCATCCGGGCAGAGAAAATACCCAAGTTGGCCGGGAATCAAACCCGGGACCCCGTGATCCAGAGGCAGCAACGCTAGCTAATAGACCACGAGCTGAGGACTGCGTACTGGTGTGAGGCAGCGTTATCAGCACCTGGTAATTTGAAACGGGACTCACTGTGAATCTCTATTTCGCCTGCTACTCTAATCGTGCAGTATCCATGTATCAGCGTTCAGATGTGACTGACAGTGGCCCGATGTTGGACTGCATGGGGAAAGTGGGGGCAAGGTTACTGTCGACCACATCTGACCACCACGTATTGTGCACCAGGCAGTTCGCCACACCTTCACATCTGCGCCCGCCATCAGAGAGCGAGTAATAGACTCCCTGTAGCGTTGTGTGTTTTCCCGTACCACTCGTCGGAGACTGGCAGCGGCCTGACCAGGGAATTACCGCCCCGAGCATAGGCTGCCGTGTACACTGCAACACAAATCGCAGCGAGCAGAGTGATGATGAACCGTCTACTTGATGTTGAGCTACTGCTCGTCACTGTGGTAAAAATTGAGATAATTAACTATGAAGATTGAGTTTTTCTAAACATAAAGTTTAAAACGTAACAGGTCATTCATTTTTTCATAAATTAAATAGATTCTAGAGTTTCAGACACCTGTAAGCATGGTTTGTATGCTGTGCAAAATTCGTCGAATAGTCTCTCTTACTTATGAAGAAAAGTGTACCTATAGCAACAAATGCAGCCAATAGTAACTGAAAAAATGATGAAATTTCACATGTAAAAAAAATTATTTTGTTATGTTTTTGAACTTCCGCTGCTACGAATGTGAATCCTGAATCCTTCCTGGTCATGCCGACAAAGTATTATGAATTTACTTGTAAAAGCATAGACAGTGGAAATTAAAACGTCCTGTGGTGCCTATCCTGCTCCAAGTCGGCCCGTTTGACGTCCTACCCCCCTTAAGGACCACCTAGGAAAGTTGTGGTCCAGCTTTGCAATTACTGAAGTAACATTAGTCCCTCTTTCAGTCCGTGAAGGTTAATTTCATTTCTTCCACCCCTTCTGGCTTCTTCACAATTTTTGTCTGGCAGTGTATAAACGTTTTACTGAATTTCGCGGGGGGTGGGGGGGGGGGGGGGGAAGAGGTGGGAGGAAGAAGGGAGCGATGTTCAAAACCCTCATGACGTCTTTCCCCTCCTCCCCCTCCACCTACCTGGTGTCTAAGCAGGATCTTTTAAACTTTCTTGTTTGTAATAATAGTGAAGTCACGTATGTCTCTCTCTCTCTCTCTCTCTCTCTCTCTCTCTCTCTCTCTCTCTGTATCCTCAGAAAAGCACCGTATTAGTTTTTTTCGCAACTTATATGTCACACCACTAGTGAGCCGCTTCGTCTCGTGGAGTATAAGGCTGCCGGCTCCTCCTTAAGGCCTACAATACAGGATGCGGCGCACCTGCCTTAAGACAGCTGGCGCGTGCAGAAATCGACTGCAGCTGACCGTGATGCGGCAAGCGTGCTAACTCCACCTGCGGCACGTGGCCGAAACAAGTCTGCGAAGGCTGCGCAGCTGCAACAAGTAACGCGAACGAAAGTATCCGGTGCCGGACGCTTACCTCTGCTTCCAAATGAGGGAAGTCTTCCTTTTAAATGTCCATCCCGAAGGCCGAACTCTGCCGTATTTTGTTTCAGGAGGATACCTACCAGTGGAAAATGAACTCACTGAGCCCTGTGAGTGACGTATTGCAGAGCTATAAATGTACATGGTTATAATCTCGTAGTCCAACACATACGGATACTTATTTATGTACAGTGTGGTCCGTAGAACAGAGTTCCAGGGTACAAAGAAATACAGCAGACGGAAGGCAAAACAGTATTAACCTGACTGTAGCAGATGTTGAAAGAGAACACCATTCATCTCTTGACACTTTTGGTCCCTCTTCAACAAGTTTGTGAAGGCGGGTCGGAGGACTGCTGGAATTGCTGCATTCTCATCCGAAACGTTCTGCTACAGTTCTTGAAGACTATGAAGGTTGTTGCGATACATCTTAGACTTGAGCGCTCGCCACACAATATAATCTCTCACTGGCACTTCAGGTGACCTGCGTGGCCTGCTGGGGACGCAGCTAGGCTGACCTCTGCTAACAACCCTGTCAGGCGTGAAGATTGTGTAAATGTGCTCCCAGATTCGGCCGACTGCTTGGGCAGAGACTCTATCCTGTTGGAAGTAACTGGAAGTTTTTTCTTCCACCGTTAATGCTGTCACAGACTGTTTCAAAATGTTCGCAATGTAACGCGCCGAAGTCAGCGTCTGATGAAAGAAGTTGGGACCAGTAATGCGACAGACACTGCACACCTCACCCCAATCTTTTGATCTGTCAAGAAGCCGTGATTCTGTGAGTTGACATAACCACTTAGGTGAAACTAGGCTTCATCAGACATAAAGAACAGATTCGTGTCCAAGCCATTCACTGTTGTCTCAGTGAACAACTACTCATAAAACTGGGGACACCGAGGCGCATCTGCACGCTTTGATGCATGAACAACAGACAACCGGTATGGATGCATGTGCAGGTCCAGGTGGAGTATTGCTCCGCATGATCGACGTGATATGCCGGTCTCTTGCGACAGACGTTGGGTTGCTTTGGAAGGACTCTGAACTGCAGCCACGTACTCTGGGGTGCGGGCACGTTTCGGAATGTTTTTGACATGTTCAAAGCCCGCATCTCGTGGTCGTGCGGTAGCGGTCGCGCTTCCCACGCCTTGGTTCCCTGGTTCGATTCCCGGCGGGGTCAGGGATTTTCTCTGCCTCGTGATGGCTGGGTGTTGTGTGATGTCCTTAGGTTAGTTAGGTTTCAGTAGTTCTAAGTTCTAGGGGACTGATGACCTAAGATGTTAAGTCCCATAGTGCTCAGAGCCATTTGAACCATTTTTTTTGACATGTCAAAGCAGATCCTGTCTGACGTCATTTTTGGACTGAGCGTTGCATGGCACTGTTTGCTAGCACTTTAAACACCATAAAACTTCTCAGCAAACAACTGACCACACCGTTTCCACGACTTTGTTGGCACGTAACTTTCCACAACGAACACCCGCCGTTCCATTCTGAGTACCATCGTTCCCATTGCACTGCTCCACTGACACTGTCACAGCCCGCACTACGCTATGAACCGGTGTGGATCACATGGTGTTTACGTGGTTTATGCGACACGTGGTGTGGCTATGTGCATATATTCATGTTCAATGTATCCACACGTCCAGCCCACTTTTATTTGCCCCGCCCTCTATGTGCTGTTATATCTCTGGTTTGCCACCTAGAAATAAATACAGCCTATATAACTGCTACTACCATCATATAAATGAGAATAAAAGAAAAATACAGGGCGTCCACAATGAGACTCCAACATTTGAACTCATAAAATCTGAGAGGAAAAACAATTTATTGTCGAAAAAATACAAGGAAATCATACAGCAGCTCATCAAGTTTTCATACACAGGTGGACGGTTCAGTACACTTGAACATGGGCGCCACGGTTAGCGCGAAGAATATCAATCAAGTCTATAATAGATTTCGTGCCATGTGTTGCGGAGCATCTGTTCTGTGACATAGTTGATGACAATTCTTATACGCTGTTTCAAGTCTCGCAGGTCCTTTATTGGTGTAGCGTATACCCGGTCGTTCACATAACACCACAAGAAAAAATCATGGGGGGTTATGTCGGGCGAACGTGGCAGCCAAGGAATTGGACCTCCACGGCCAATCCATCGTTGCAGGAATGTGTCATTTAAAAATGTTAGGACATCAAGGCTCCAATGGGGTTGTGCACAGTCCTGTTGAAACATCACATTTGGCTGCAGGTCTGTTATATGTGGCACGGCAAATGTTCCATGTCCAGGTAGATGGCTCCATGCACAGTCGGCTCCTGAAGGAAAAACGGCCCAACAGTGCGATTTATCATCAAACCACACCACACATTAACTTTCGGACTGTCTCGCATGTGTTCCCTAGGTGCATGTGGATTTTCGGACCCCCATATGCGCACATTGTGACGATTGACAGCCCCTGGCACGTGAAAGGTAAACATCACGCGTGGTAAAAATGTTTCGTCCGCGGCAATGCGATCTGACATGACACATGCAAATTCTTCTCGCCTTGGTCGATCATCAGGCTTGATCCCTTGCACAACCCGCACTTTATATGCGTACAAACGTAATCGCTGATGAAGCACCCTGTGCACTGTTGAACGTTTCATACGATGTTCTCGTGCTGCCTGTCGCACTGACTTCTGTGAACTTTGTTCCAATGACCGCCGCACTTGTTCCACATGACGATCGCTGATCCCAGGCTTACCACCACCATGCCCTTTCGCAACACCCCCAGTAGCCAAAAACTGATCACACCACTTCTCTATAGTCTTGAACGCCGGGGGCGCTTTGTTGTAAACTCGATGAAAGTTTCTTTGCACTTGGGTCGCCAATTTTGTCTGTGCATACCACCAGACCACTTGTGCACGCTCCTTCATATCCTCCATTTTGCCAAAACAATTGATTGCAGCTCCACTACGGCCACTTGGCGTACAAATTTGCACACCATAAACTTGTTGAGTTGCTCTGTCTGCCGCTTCAGGATTCACAGGTCCACCATCTGAAATGAGAAAGATATAGGATATTAAAATGTTGGAGTCTCACTGTGCACGCCCTGTACATTAATTACACAACGAAATAAATTGTAGCCATATAAACCTGATGACCTTACTAAAGACTCTAAAACTCCCCTTAAAAACTTCTAGGACTTGTAGAGGGTACTGGTTTGGAACCATTTGAAAACATGGTGGTAACTTCTGCAAGTATTTTATTAGGCGTGGCCCAGGTACATCATTTGTTTTACATTTCTACTCATTAATAATCAGTGAAATAAAATCAGTTCTCCCAAACACTGTTGTTTACAGTTAAACCGTTTTGAGCTTCTGAAAGGAGGGTTAGTATTCTGGTTCACTGCAAGTAAAATTCGAAGTGGCGACCACCAAGTTCGGTGCATACATTGTAACTACGAATTGTGTTGTGGTACACACGCTCTGTGACCCCTGGTGTCTCTGCAGTCTATCCTGCAGCGGGCACAACTCGTGCCTGCAGAGCTTCTTCCGTCTCCACAGGAGTCTCATAAATTACTCTCTTTATTCGACCCCAGAGGAAAAAGTCCGATGGAGTCAAATCCGGTGATTGTTATTAACCGCAGCAGTTGCATGTACCACAATTGCACTGCGTGCACATGTGGAAGAGAAGCGGGGCAAAAAGAGGAAACGTACCTTACTGAAGCCGTGGGTTTTACCACGAGACGATAAAAGCATTCAACAAAACTTGTTACATGAGCTTGTAGTGGAGGACGTCAAGTCGTACATAAATTACTTAAGAATGGATGAGCATACATTTCAGCATTTGCTCAGTGAAGTTGCAAGGAAGCAGCGAAATATTGACTGTTGGAAGAATCTCTTTTCCAGTCGAGCGGTCTGAAAAAACAACGTACCCACACAAACTTAGAGCAGAAGACAGACTTTTGACCGAATGACCAGAGTGCAATTTCCTAGTGTCACTCTCTTTGCCATAACCATAAACAGTATAATGTCTACGGTAAGGAGCACTGTACAATGCTGACTATAATTATTTATGGACCATTTTGTAGTTTTCTGTTCTTCTTACAATACTGCAACAGCGACTAGTCAGTTGCAACTTACATTGCTGAAGTTACTACAGCGAACAGCAAAGAAGTGTTTTCCGTTTTTTGCTGACACGTGTCTGTGTATGTGTTCACTATAGATCTCGTCCTATTTTTAATTTACCTGACTTGCTCATGGGGGCAGCATTCTATATTTTAAAGACTCGGTGAAGTTTCTGGGTCTCATTTTTTATTCCAAATTCTCGTTGTTACCTGAAGGTCGGAAGGTACTGAAAATCTTGAAGAGACCTAGCCATATGTCTTGTGGTACGGATGGGGCACGTTTGTTCCAGTGTTGTAGAGCTTTCGAGCAGTTGCGGTTGGACTATGGGTGCACAGTACACTGATCAGAGAGATATCCTTGCCTGAGCCGGTGGTCGTGACCGAGCGGTTCTAGGCGCTTCAGTCTGGGACCGCTCGACTGCTAGGGTCGCAGGTTCGAATCCTGCCTCGGGCATGGATGTGTGTGCCGTCCTTAGGTTACTTAGGTTTAAGTAGCTCTAAGTTCTAGGGACTGATGACCTCAGGTGTTGTCCCATAGTGCTCAGAGCCATTGAACCCTTGCCTGCAGCTCGTTGACTCTATCCACAGTGAGGGGATCAAGCTGGCCATTGGTGCTTACAGGACGAACCCCATAACCAGTCTCTGTGTTCGGGCTGGAGAACCACCACTCACCACCCGATGGCAAATGGCAACTCCCCTTGGGAGTGTCAGGAATGGAAGTTCGTCGCTGCTCCAAATTCACTCACATACGATACTGCTGCTTGCCCGACTCTGGAGCGCATTTTCCCTAATCGTCCACGAGCAGCAAGGCCATTTCCGATCTGCGTGAAGCGTGTGCCGGTGTCATTTGGTGTGGAACAAATACAACCTCAAACCCAGAGTTTTAACCTACTACTCCGATGGGGGCTCTGTTGTTTTCCCTGATAACTGTCCTCAAGATCCAACTGCATCAAGACTTTACTATCGACGAGCGGGATTATTCACAACCTTACGGACACTGGAGGAGATGAGATGTGTTGCGAGTGCTAAATACGTCTATTTTTGAACTTCCTGACTGTCCTTCATTCGTACAACGCTTGTACTCAGCGGATAAAGCAATCCAGAATATCCAGGACGCCCTTGACCACCCATAAAGGCTGAGGAAGTAGGCCTCCTTCTGCTGGATGCCAGAGCACATACATATTACGGGGACCGAAATGGCGGCTGTAGCAGTCAAGCAGGCGTACCATCTTCCTAAATGCAGGTGTACCAACGTTTTAAATGCTGTCCATCGCTGTTGAGCTACAGTCATGCGTCGATGGGCAGAAGAGTGGCTAGAAGTGACCGACAATAAACTGCTTCTAGTAAACTCGACGACACGGCCGTGGCGTACCTCTTTGCAGTCGCGGAGGTCCTTCCGATTCGTCTTCGCATAGGACACAGCCCTATGACGCTTGGTTCTCTTGTGCCCGCGAAAGAATCTTCTCATGTGTGGTACTTCTAGCGTGCAAATCACGGTAAGCCTTATTTTAGTGATTGTATTTCGTCAACTTTTGTAACTACCTGTCTAATTAGTTTTTTTATTAAACACTCACCTACTGCATTTTCCCTGACAAAGACAACTCAAACTTAACCTATTCATTTATTACCCACAATGTACAAGCCCAACGCAATCTGACCGCTATACATTGGCTACATGACTACCAATAATTGACACAAAACAATGGCCCTGAATCACAAGAAATCCTAACAATAATACAAATCCAGAAAACATGAAATTAAAGAAATATGAAACAGCCTCCTACTCTGTTAATTGTTGTTGAACAGCAAACGCTGTTTCCAGAATGAGATTTTCACTCTGCAGCAGAGTGTGCGCTGATGTGAAACTTCCTGGCAGATTAAAACCGGACCGAGACTCGAACTCGGGACCTTTGCCTTTCGCACGCAAGTGCTCTACCAACCAAAGGCAAAGGTCCCGAGTTCGAGTCTCGCTCCGGCAGACAGATTTAATCTGCCAGGAAGTTTCACATCCGCGCACACTCCGCTACAGAGTGAAATTTCATTCTGCAAACATATCCCAGGTTGTGGCTAAGCCATGTCTCCGCAATATCCTTTCTTCCAGGAGTGCTAGTTCTGCAAGGTTCGCAGGACAGCTTCTGTGAAGTTTGGAAGATAGGAGACGAGATACTGGTACAAGTAAAGCTGTGAGAACGGGGCGTGAGTCGTGATGGGTAGCTCACATGACGCCGGCACGGTAGCTCAGCCTGTTCGGTCAGAGGGTTAGCTGCTCCCTGTAATAAATAAAAAAAATTAAAAAAACTGAGTTCATCGATCAACAACGAACTCAAACGTATGCCTTACGACGTCCGCCCCGAGGAGATTCAACGAACAAAAATGAAAAAATGAGGTTAAAAAAAAAAAAAAAAGAAAGGTGGTAGAGCACTTGCCTGCGAAAGGCAAAGGTCCCGAGTTTGAGTCTTGGTCCTTCACACAGTTTTAATTTACCAGGAAGTTTCAGCAAACATTGTATTTAGAAAATTTTACCTTATTCATGTCACGTCCATTTTCAAAAATTATATAGTTGTCAATAATTCCACTACCCAAACATTATCACCAACACCCTACATTTCCTTACGTATTTTCTTATAAACACATCATTTCATCTCACTTTACAATGCACGTCCATACACTTCTCTATCCACTCGGTAACTGCTAGTCCGTACAACCGCAGAGTCTCTTGCCGAGGACGGAGACCGCTGTCAGCGATGTTAACTCAGTCTATAGCGCTGCCAACATACAAACATGTTACTTACACCTCTACTTTAAATGAGAGTGACACGAATTTGGTACGTCTTTTTAGGTTTTGTGTAGTGTCCGACGAGCTCCCTAAAATTGACGTTTCGAATACGTTATCAGGGTGCAGATTCCCTATTGTCTTACTCTTTTATCGCATTTTCTACGTTTTAATCACGTTCGTTCCTGCTCATTTTCGGTTAGGCGCTATTAACCTCGTCGTTGAGTGCCCCTACAACACACACACACCCACACACACACACACACACACACACACACACACACACACACACACACACCCCTTGTATTTCCATTTGTCAAGCAAATGGACGAATTCCATTTACGCGGCATCTGTGGTGTACGCTAGTACACGAGAGTCGCCGGCCGGTGTGGCCCAGCGGTTCTAGGCGCTATAGTCTGGAACCGCGTGACCGCTACGGTCGCAGGCTCGAATCCTGCCTCGCGCATGGAAGTGTGTGATGTCCTTAGCTTAGTTAGGTTTAAGTAGTTCTAAGTTCTAGGGGACAGCTGTTACGTCCCATAGCCATTTTTGAACACGAGAGTCAAAATTCAGTTTAGTGTTTGAAAGGTCTCTGTTGGATTCTTTAATGTTAATTTCTTAAATCTGTTGTCATTTACGGCATAAATTCCTCTTCTACATTTACTGTGGTGTTTCTGACTATTTGGGAGGAGACTGAGCAGTGAAACGTGTTACTTTTACACATAAACAAGAATGATCTGTCACACTACTACACTTTAAAACACAGTTTATATGTAATTCATGTCACACAGTCTCATGCGGAACTTACATCCGCTTCCTTTTATATACTGTATATGATAAGATACTGTCATCCCCCTTCCCTTCTGTGTGAGAGGATGAATGAGAAAATGTATTTCTAGTTGCATGCTTGAGGGTAGCAGACAAGCCTGTCTGCTAGAGAACAGTAGGACCAACGTCGGAACAGGTAGCTACGCAAAGAGGTTTCTATTGTTAGTATGGTCCTGTCCATCCCTTGTCATGTTGGTATAGGGAGCTACCACTCTGGTCACTTCCGTTTGTATTTTGTGTAGCACGCTCGGTAGGATCTCAGGTCAGTCTGTCCGCGGCGAGCGTCTGAAGTGGTAAGATCTCCGGCTAAGCGCGTGTCTGCTAAGTCCGCAGGACAATGGATTTCTTAAGTTCAGCCTAACTGAAAATTTAATCACATTTATTTCAGGTTTAGCTTTAAAATATCTAATGTTATCTTAAATTGCAACGCAGAGTATTTCGATTGTGAAGTTCAGAATATCTTCCGCTGGTTGCTTTGTCACTACTTTGTGAGTAAAGTGGAACCACGTATTGATCAGTAACTCTAACTAAGATCATCAATCTTAAATGCGAATGTGCGTGAGATTATAACGTCTCGTCCTGACAATATTTTTCAATATAGCAACTTTTCTTTATGTTCAACCCACGTGGGCTGTACTTTGTGAGACCAGTACCACGTGCTTATACAATTGTTTGACCCATCAGGTTAATAGTAAGACAATAGTAACCAGTTCGAGGTTTTTCATTTGTAAATTGCTTTTTGATCTAATTTATTTTAATTATCAAAATTATTGTGGGATTACACTCTTTGTGTAAAACAAGCTGACCACGTGAAGCATGTGGTGTAATCATCAAAGTAGCCCTCAGCTATTCTTTTTCGGGAAGATTTCACAGAGAGTTAGTATGAATTTTGTATACCAGTGTGTGGTAATTACATGACGGACAGGACTGCGCTACGAACGTAACTTCTTTGGGTGAAAATTGAATCGGTTGGTTGTGGTTAATTTCCTCTTGCATAAGTTTCAACGTTCTTCGTGTGTTATTTTATGAATGCAGTGTTGTATGCAGTCTCCCAATCTTGGCTCCATATTTGATGTGTTCCGTAAGATTACAAACTCACATTTTCACAATCCTAAATAAAGCACCAATTTAGTTATGAATCAAGTTTAATACGCTGAAATTTCAGTGATCAATGTTAGAATAAATTTCCAAATATAAACTGATTTATTTCTTTTTATTTAAATTATCTTATATATATCACCGGTGGTCGTATGACTATTAAAAGATTATAATTAATGTTAGTCTGGTTGGGAATTTGGTAAGCTAGACTGGATACGTGGTGAAACAGTTGCGCAGTAATGAAAGCTTAACTTCTCTAGACAGCTCACAGCTTTTAAACCGCTTTTATTGTCTATCAGCACCGCTTACACCTCAAATTAAAGCAACAACATTACATGTTACGTTTTGTATAAAATCATGTTTATGCAAATGATACACTGTGACACGTTTTTGAACTGACGTTGAGGAGAGGAGTGGATTATCGAATAAAAAATTAAGGGTGCTATTTAAAAAAAAGACGTATTGCTGATTTTAAGTTCGTAACGAACAAAGTTACAAGAAAGGCAGTCATGCTGGCTAATGTTCCCTTGGGACAAACAAGAGTTTGGTGGAGTCAAGATAAATGATACACTGCGTGTAGTGGAATAAAAAAGGGTGATGTAATAGGAAGTACCCTCTGCCTCACACTTCATAGCGATTGGCAGGGGACACACGTGGACGTTCCCCAGTACACAGCAGCTACAGCCTTCTGCGCATCTGGAGCGACTCGAGCAGAAATAATCCGCGCAGTGTACTAACTTGGGGTGCCAACGACCTGCTGAATAACAAACACACGGGAGGTAACAGTACTCCTTCAGCGCAGAAGCCGCGTCCTACTCCTGGCATAAACAGAGTGGCGCCGTTGGCGCTCGCGATCCACCGCGAACTGGCTCTGCCAGAGATGAGAGGAGCCGCCCCGTGACTGATGGCTGTGGCCACTTGCCCAGAGACATTATGGTGCGACCCGGTAGATCTGCCCGCGAGACTAAAAGCCGTCGCCCCGGGTCCGCACGACGGCGCGCGCGAACCAGCTGCGACGAAGTGGGAGCGCCCGAGTAAACCAGGTACCAGCAACCAGAACTAGGCGCATTGCGCCAGGGCTTAAACAGCAGGGAAGAAATGCGTTTGGGGCACATCGCCCTGCCCACCTGCTTTTGAGTCCCACTGAAAATCAAAACAAATTGTTCCTTACGCGCACGAGAGTCTAAATCCGATAGGCGGTGCTCCGAATAATTATAAAACTGTTGCGGAACACGTCCAAAAACGCTACAAGTCAGGAGAAGCCGATGCGCGACTTCAACCAGGATGTTTGGAGCCGATATATTCCAGAACGGATGTCCCCAAGTACATGGTAGGAATAAACAAGTAGTCCTAGCTGTATCCAAATAGAAATCTAAGTCCAGAGCGAAGTATTGAACAATGTACTACGTCTGTGTCCTCGGAGTCTTTCGCGACGGCATACATGAATAAAACGTTCTCGGTTTTCCAGCCGCGTCAATTCGAATAAAATGCTCGAGCTTTCGATGGCCATCTCCTCCATCATCGCCAGGAGTTCACTGACTGCCGGGGCTTTTACGGTCTCTCGCTTATATAGGCATGATGACATCATCAGCAGCCAATCAGATCGATCCGATGTGGCACGCGCCCGTAAGTCGACCCGGGCAGCTCGTGGCAGCACCGGTGACGTCAGGTGGCGCCATGGGCGGCGCCACGTTTGGAACTGCCGCTCCCGCGTAGCGCATCTGTCTCTGCTTTCTTTCGATGTCCAACGCCCGTCCGCATGCCCTGCTGAGTGTGTATCCCTGGTTTCTGTTGAAATTGTTGTTTAAGCTAATCTCGGCAACTCATGCTTCTACATATTGGGACTCCGTTATAAAGGAAGCGGCCGAGATTCGCTTAAACAACAACAATTTCAACAGAGACCAGGGATACACACTTAGCAAGGCACGGGGACCGGCGTTGGACATCGAAAGAAAGCAGAGACAGATGCGTGACGCGGGAGCGGCAGTTTCAAACTTGGCGCCTGTCCCTGCCAGGTTCGCAGTGAGAGCTTCTGTAAAGACGAGGTACTGGCAGAAGTACAGCTGTGAGGACGGGCGTGAGTCGTGCTTGGTAGAGCACTTGACCGCGAAAGGCAAAGGTTCGAGTCTCGGTCCGGCACACAGTTTTAATCTGCCAGGAAGTTTCATATCAGCGCACACTCCGCTGCAGAGTGATAATCTCATTAAGGTAGTAATACTTCTCCGCGGTCAGGCCCAGAGTACCGCGGTGCCGATCGGCCGCCGAGTCACCCTTTGCCACCTGGCGTCGTTGGGGTGCGGTATGGGGGGACGTAGGGTCAGCACACCACTCTCCCAACCGTTGTTGGCTTTTCCGGCGTTTAAGATGCTACTTCAAAGCAGCCCCTCAATTACCGTTACGAGAGTGACAGTAGCCCTTTAGATTCCTCCCTCGAAAGAAAAATCCCTGCCGCCGTTGGATAAGCAGCTGCAGCAGCAAGTCGTATACTCCTAGCTCACTCATTTGTTACATAGTTTAATTCTTAATTTCTTTGCGTGTTTTTGGTACTTGCATTGTTTAAGTCATAAATTTCGAGCGTATTATAGTATTTGAGAGTTGTAGCATCGCGTTTTAGTACCTCAATAGTGTAAAATCGCGTAGTCTCAGTGTGTCAGCAGTGCGCAGGTAGCAGCATTACTGCATTTACTAGGCAATCTTGTATCTTAATAACCGTTTAAATTTTGTGTCGATTTGTTTGCGCTCTCTGTAGATTAGTTCAGACGTTCTTTGCACAACAGTTTTTAGCATGGATAGGGACTGCAACTGCTGTGTTCGGATGCAGGCTGAGTTGGCATCCCTTCGCTCCCAGTTTCAGGCAGTGTTGGCTTCGGTCACACAGCTTGAGGCTGTTGCCAATGGGCATCACTGTGGGGATCCGGATGAGGGTTTGTCGGGGACGGCCAGCTCGTCCCACGCATCCCCCGATCGGACTAAGACTGTGGTTGCCCTGGATACTACCCGCATTGAGGCTGATCCCTCACCTGTGGTAGAGTGGGAGGTCGTCTCAAGGTGTGTCAGGGGGCGAAAGACATTCCAGAGGGCTGAACGGAAGGCCTCTCCAGTTTGTCTGACGAACCGGTTTCAGGCTCTGTCTAAGGCTGATACTGATCTTCGGCCTGACATGGCTGCTCGTCTTGTTCCAGAGGTTGCCCCTCAGTCTGCAAGATCCGGGCGGTCCCAGAGGGTGGGCTTACTGGTAGTTGGGAGCTCCAACGTCAGGAGCGTAATGGGGCCCTTAGGGATATGGCAGCAAGAGATGGGGAAAAAAAACCAATGTGCACTCCGTGTGCATACCGGGGGAAGTCATTCCAGACGTGGAAAGGGTCCTTCCGGATGCCATGAAGGGTACAGGGTGCACCCATCTGCAGGTGGTCGCTCATTTCGGCACCAATGATGTGTGTCGCTATGCATCGGAGGAAATCCTCTCTGGCTTCCGGCGGCTATCTGATTTGGTGAAGACTGCCAGTCTCGCTAGCGGGATGAAAGCAGAGCTCACCATCTGCAGCATCGTCGACAGGACTGACTGCGGACCTTTGGTACAGAGCCCAGTAGAGGGTCTGAATCAGAGGCTGAGACGGTTCTGCGACCGTGTGGGCTGCAGATTCCTCGACTTGCGCCTTAGGGTGGTGGGGTTTCGGGTTCCGCTGGATAGGTCAGGAGTCCACTACACGCAACAAGCGGCTACACGGGTAGCAGGGGTTGTGTGGCGTGGGCTGGGCGGTTTTTTTAGGTTAGATGGCCTCGGGCAAGTACAGAAAGCTCAACAGCCTCAACAGGTGCGGGGCAAAGTCAAGACATGCGAAGACGAAGCAGCAATCGGTATTGTAATTGTAAACTTTCGAAGCTGCGTTGGTAAAGTACTGGAACTTCAAGCGCTGATAGAAAGCACCGAAGCTGAAATAGTTATAGCTACAGAAAGCTGGCTGAAGCCAGAGATGAATTCTGCCGAAATTTTTACAAAGGTACAGACGGTGTTTAGAAAGGACAGATTGCATGCAACCGGTGGTGGAGTGTTCGTCGCTGTTAGTAGTAGTTTATCCTGTAGTGAAGTAGAAGTGGATAGTTCCTGTGAATTAATATGGGTGGAGGTTACACTCAACAACCGAGCTAGGTTAATAATTGGCTCCTTTTACCCACCTCCCGACTCAGCAACATTAGTGGCAGAACAACTGAGAGAAAATGTGGAATACATTTCACATAAATTTTCTCAGCATGTTATAGTCTTAGGTGGAGATTTCAATTTACCAGATATAGACTGGGACATTCAGATGTTTAGGACAGGTGGTAGGGACAGAGCATTGAGAGACATTACAATGAGTGCACTATCCGAAAATTACCTCGAGCAATTAAACAGAGAACCGGCTAGTGGAGATAAAATCTTGGACCTACTGATAACAAACAGACCCGAACTTTTCGACTCTATATGTGCAGAACAGGGAATCAGTGATCATAAGGCCATTGCAGCATCCTTGAATATGGAAGTTAATATGAATATAAAAAAAAGGGAGGAGGGTTCATCTGTTTAGCAAGAGTAATAGAAGGCAGATTTCAGACTACCTAACAGATCAAAACGAAAATTTCTGTTCCGACACTTACAATGTTTAGTGTTTATGGAAAAAGTTCAAGGCAATCGTAAAATGCGTTTTAGACAGGTACGTACCGAGTAAAACTGTGAGGGACGGGAAAAACCCACCGTGGTACAACAACAAAGTTAGGAAACTACTGCGAAAGCAAAGAGAGCTTCACTCCAAGTTTAAACGCAGCCAAAACCTCTCAGACAAACAGAAGCTAAATGATGTCAAAGTTAGCGTAAGGAGGGCTATGCGTGAAGCGTTCAGTGAATTCGAAAGTAAAATTCTATGTACCGACTTGACAGAAAATCCTAGGAAGTTCTGGTCTTACGTTAAATCAGTAAGTGGTTTGAAACAGCATATCCAGACACTCCGGGATGATGATGGCAATGAAACAGCGGATGACACGCGTAAAGCTGAAATACTAAACACCTTTTTCCAAAGCTGTTTCACAGAGGAAGACCGCACTTTCTCTAAATCCTCGCACTAACGAAGAAATGGCTGACATGGAAATAAGTGTCCAAGGAATAGAAAAGCAACTGGAATCACTCAAGAGAGGGAAGTCCACTGGACCTGACGGGATACCAATTCGATTCTACACAGAGTACGCGAAAGAACTTGCCCCCCTTCTAACAGCCGTGTACCGCAAGTCTCTAGAGGAACGGAAGGTTCCAAATGATTGGAAAAGAGCACAGGTAGCCCAGTCTTCAAGAAGGGTCGTCGAACAGATGCGCAAAACTGTAGACCTATATCTCTGACGTCGATCAGTTGTAGAATTTTAGAACATGTTTTTTGCTCGAGTATCATGTCGTTTTTGGGAACAAAGAATCTACTCTGTAGGAATCAACATGGATTCCGGAAACAGCGATCGTGTGAGACCCAACTCGCTTTATTTGTTCATGAGACCCAGAAAATATTAGATACAGGCTCCCAGGTAGATTCTATTTTCCTTGGCTTCCGGAAGGCGTTCAATACAGTTCCGCACTGTCGACTGGTAAACAAAGTAAGAGCCTACGGAATACCAGACTAGCTGTGTGGCTGGATTGAAGAGATTTTTGCAAACAGAACACAGCATGTTGTTATCAATGGAGAGACGTCTACAGACGTTAAAGTAACCTCTGGCGTGCCACAGGGGAGTGTTACGGGACCACTGCTTTACACATGCTGTAGTATACTGAGAAGTTGCAGCGTTAGAAAACTGTAGCGAAATGCAGGAAGATCTGCAGCGGATAGGCACTTGGTGCAGGGAGTGGCAAGTGACCCTTAACATAGACAAATGTAATGTATTGCGAATACATAGAAAGAAGGATCCTTTATTGTATGATTATATGATAGCGGAACAAACACTGATAGCAGTTACTTCTGTAATTTAACTGGGAGTATGCGTGCGGAAAGATTTGAAGTGGAATGATCATATAAAATTAATTGTGGGTAAGGCGGGTATCAGGTTGAGATTCATTGGGAGAGTCCTTAGAAAATGTAGTCCATCAACAAAGGAGGTGGCTTACAAAACACTCGTTGTACCTATACTTGAGTATTGCTCATCAGTGTGGGATCCGTACCAGATCGGGTTGACGGAGGAGATAGAGAAGATCCAAAGAAGAGCGGCGCGTTTCCTCACAGGGTTATTTGGAAACCGTGGTAGCGTAACGGAGATGTTTAACAAACTCAAGTGGCAGACTCTGCAAGAGAGGCGCTCTGCAACGCGGTGTAGCTTACTCGCCAGGTTTCGGGAGGGTGCGTTTCTGGATGAGGTATCGAATATATTGCTTCCCCCTACTTATACCTCCCGAGGAGATCACGAATGTAGAATTGGAGAGATTCGAGCACGCACGGAGGCTTTCAGATAGTCGTTCTTCCCTCGAACCATACGCGACTGGAACAGGAAAGGGAGGTAATGACAGTGGCATGTAAAGTGCCCTCCGCCACACACCGTTGGGTGGCTTGCGGAGTATAAATGTAGATGTAGACGTAGATGTAAATGTAGAAACGGGAACTGAACCCGGGTTAACAGCTAAGCTACGAATGCGGACTTGGATGACACCTTACAGAGGAAAATGTCAAATTCCGATCAGTTATCACCAAACCCAGTTTGGCTGAAACTTTCCACGCTGCCTGGTGAGGGCTACACTCCTTTGTTTAACATTTCGGCAATGGGAGAGAGAGATGTGGTTGCTTGTTATGTTATGCCTCGCAAACGAATTACCTCCGTTGGCGTGCTTTATGTTCTGCACACGACCACGCGCGCAAGAAATTTATGCCGACTCGTGAAACGGCTGCTTTCACAGAGCAGGACGGGTGCGCTCACCGCTTTGTAGTCAGTCCTGCAGCTGGTCCGCAATGTACGACTTCCTATTTACCAGGTATGCCAGGCGTCGGGCCGGCAGTAAAGGCACCACCCTGCCTGCTCCCGGTGACTAAGTATGCGATCCCCGGGAGGCCAGCTGTGAGGTGAGGTTCAGTGGCCGGCGCGTGGGCGGTGCTGGGCGGCGCCGTGTTTACCCCGCCGAGGTGCGGCCTGCCGGCCCGCCGTGCGCCGGATTCCACTCTGCTCCGAAATAGCCCTCGCGGACCCGCAGCTGGCCATTGAGCGGCGCTCTTTATCGCCACACGTGAGCCCGTTGACAAACTGAATTACGCTGAAGAGCCAAAGAAACTTGTACCCCTGCCTCATATTGCGTAGGGCCCCCGCGACCACGCAGAAGTTCCGCATGACTCGACTAGTATCTGAAGTGTTGCTGGAGGGAATTGACACCATGAATCCTGCAGGGCTGCCACCTGCCAGAGTAATATCTAGACGTATCAGGAGTCCCAGCCGACCGGTGTGGTCGAGCGGTTCTAGACGCTTCATTCTGGAACCACGCGACCACTATGGTCGATGGTTCGAATCGTACCTCGGGCATGGATGTGTGTGATGTCCTTAGGTTGGTTAGATTTAAGTAGTTCTAAGTTGTAGGGGACTGATGACCTCAGATGTTAAGTATCATATTGCTCAGAGCCATTTGAACCAATTTTCAGGGGTCCCATATCACTCCAACTGCACACGCCTCACGCCATTACAGAGCCTCCACCAGCTTGAATATCCCGGCCTGACATGCAGGGTCCATGTATTCATCATGCTGTCACCATAACCGTACACGTCCATCCGCTCGATACAATTTGAAACGAGACTCGTGCGACCATGCAACAAGTTTCCAGTCATCAAAAGTCCAATGACGGTGTACGAGGGGGTGGAGATCTCTTCTGAACAGCACGTTGCAAGATATACGCAATATAATGTTCATGTTTGGGGAGTTTGGTGGGCAGCGCAAGTGTTTAAATTCAGAAGAGTGTTCATGGAACCCATCTGTAGCAGGTATGGACGTGTGCGGTGTCGCATTGTCCTGCTGGAATTGCCCAAGTCAGTCGGAGTGCACAGTGGACATGAATGGATGCAGGTGATCAGACAGGATACTCTCGTACGTTCCACCTGTCATAGTCATATCTACTATCAGGGGTCCCATATCAATCCAACTGCACACGCCTCACACCATCACAGAGCCTCCACCAGCTTGAACAGTCACCTCCTGACATGCAGGGTCCATAGATTCATCAGGCTGTCTCCATACCCGTTCACGTCCATCCGCTCGATGCAATTTGAAACGAGACTCCTCCAAGCAGACAACATGTTTCCAGTCATTAACAGTCCAAAGTGGGTTTTGACGGAGGCAGACGAGGCGTTAAGTTTTGTATCGTTCTGTCATCAGTGGTACACGAGTGGTCCTTCGGATCCGAAAGCCCATATCGATGATGTTTCGTTGACTGGTTCGCACTTGTTGATAGCTCAACATTGAAATCTGCAGGAATTGGAAAGGCTGCACATCTGTCACGTTGAACGGTTCTCTGCAGTCGTTGTTGGTCCCGTTCTTGCAGGATCCTTTCCCGGTCGCAGCGATGTCAGAAATTTTATGTTTCACCCGATTCCTCATATTCACGGTAAACGCGTGAAATGATCGTATGGGAAAATCGCCACTTCATTGCTACCTCGGAGATGCTGTGTCCCGTCGCTCGTGTCCCGACTGTAACATCACGTTCAAACTCACTTAAATCTTGATAACCTGCCATTGTAGCAGCAGCAAGCGATCTGATAACTGCTCCAGACGCTTGTTGTCTTATATAGGCGTTGCCGACCGCAGCGCCGCATTCTGTACCAGCTTCTTTGGCCCTTCAGTGTAGTTTCCACTCTTTAACTTCGGGAACATTTAGGGGAAAGTGTCATCACACACTCAGAGTTGTGAACAAATGCCGCGCGGGATTAGCCGAGCGGTCTGGGCCACTGCAGTTACGGTCTGTGCGGCTGGTCCCGGCGGAGGTTCGAGTCGTCCCTCGGGCATGGGTGTGTGTGTTTGTCCTTAGAATAATTTAGGTTAAGTAGTGTGTAAGCTTAGGGACTGATGACCTTTGCAGTTAAGTCCCATAAGATTTCGCACACATTTGAACTTTTTTTGTGAACAAATCAACATTCCTAACAAGCTCCTGATATGACAACCTCGACGCCTTTCATTAAAAGAAAAATTCAGACTTCCATCCATTGGTTTCTCCACAGAAAGTGCGTTGATTTCTCCATAGGAAGTGCAAAAGCCTGAGTACGAAGCTTGAATCTTTATTTCTTATTTCCTAAAAGTATCTGATTCGGCACCATATCTATACCTTTTATCGGGTGTGGTGTCGTATCGAGCTCAGGTTAAATTTTCTATGGGGTTGCAGAGTCACCGACATACGTGTTTTGTCCACCCCTGTAAAACATGAATGAAGACTGTAGATCACATCAAACACTACAGACTGGTTCAAACGTAAATTATTTCTTTACAGTAGGCACATATTATTCATAGCAGGTGGTTATGATTAGAAGTGCAGGTCTTCACGGAGATAAAATGGTTCAAATGGCTCTGAGCACTATGGGACTTAACTTCTGAGGTCATTAGTCCCCTAGAACTTAGAACTACCTAAACCTAAGGACATCACACACATCCATGCCCGATGCAGGATTCGAGCCTACGCCGGTAGCAGTCGCGCGGTTCCAGACAAGCGCCTAGAACCGCTCGACCACTCCTTCCACGGAGATAGACTGTAATTATCGTATGGCAACAAACTTGGTATATGTGCTAGTGTGGAAGCAATTTACGCTGGAAAAAATATTTAGTTCCGGTTTTGGCCATCAGGTGGTAATCTGGCGCTCCGAACTGAAAAAGACGTGTATAAATGTTTCCATATGTCATGGATTAGAAAAACGTCAAACAAGTGAGAAAGGCATTTTTGATTATATTACTAACCATCTTCCATGAAAACAGTAGTTTGCACGCAGTTGTGCTCTTGCAATGGAACAACGTGCTGTTCAAGAAGTTACCTATAACGTGCAGACATCACGGTACAACTGACAGGCCCACTGGATGTATTCTCGCCAAAGAAGAACGGATCGAGAATAAAGCTGCTTGATAATCCATAACACCCAGTCACATACGCCGAGTGCAATCTCCCTTCGTCCACAACACGCTGTTTAACGGTACTCCAGGTGCGGCAGTTCTGTTTTTCCACAGCCTCCTGTAGTGTAAAATAAGCTTGCCTCACTCCACAGAATATTGCCTGGCCATACTTCCTCAAGTTCGATACGCGTCAGAAACCGAAACGCAAATTCTGAACGTTGCTGCAGATCACGCCCTTTCTAGTGCTGCACCGTCTGGTTCTTGTACGGGTAGCAGTGTAAAATAGACAGCAAAACTTTTCGTAACGTTAACCATGGGATGGCCAACTCTCGTGCAATTGCGCCCATCAGTAGCAGTACCCTGGGAACGTATGTCATGGTGAGTTATACAGCAACAGCAACCACGAAGGAGCTAACACCGGGATTAGGCCTCTCCTGTGACGTTTTAGTCGGCGATACTTTCTCAACGCAGGATTGTAATTACTGCCGTTCATGTCAGATGACAGCGTGGGTATAGTACCGTCATACGAACTGCGTACAGCGCGCTATTCGCTCCTGGTGGCTTCACGTGGAACTATTTTTTTTTTTCCACCGCAAATCGGTTCCGTAATTCGTGCATTGGCGTATGTACCAAGCTTCGCCGACATAAGATAAATACAGCACACTGCAGTTTAATCATAACCACCTGGTACATAACTAGTACTGGATTACAATATTCACCAGCAGTCAGAATAGCAATAGCGTCGTGTTACTTTCGTAATACGTCGCTGCGCTCTCTTCTGTAAGCTCAGCGTGGTATCAGACTAGCTTGGTTGTAATCTGAGGTCGGGAGCTCTGAGTGCGATGGCTTAAAAAGACGCGGGATACAGTCACAACCACAGGCAGCGAGCCGCGCGGGATTAGCCGAGCGGTCTCAGGCGCTGCAGTCATGGACTGTGCGGCTGGTCCCGGCGGAGGTTCGAGTCCTCCCTCGGGCATGGGCGTCTGTGTTTGTCCTTAGGATAATTTAGGTTAAGTAGTGTGTAAGCTTAGGGACTGATGACCTTAGCAGTTAAGTCCCATAAGAATTCACACACATTTGAACAGACAGCGAGGTGACACGAATCCAGTGTCCTCTGACGACGTGTGTAGCGCGGTGCCTCTACAGCAGTGTTTCGTGGCGTCCGATTTGAAGACTTGAGCGGCTCGCGACGCGCCGTGTGCCGTCGACGAAGACAACGCCGATGCCGCAATGTGTTCAGTATTTTCAGGTGCGCCCCATGGTAGTGTGTTGGAATACTTGGTGTTATGTTGTGTACTAATGATCCTGCAGACAATGTTACGAGCAACCTCACACTTTTGTAGGGACCCCCGTCCCCAAATCAATCAACATACTTTTCGTACATGATGCGGTCATATATCAAAGAAGATTGTTGACCAAACACTTTCGCGAACCATCCTGGAATATTGCTGGAGTCTGTGGGACCTGTGCCATATAGGACTAACAGGTGACGTTGAAGGTATGCAGAGAAGGGCAACACGAATAGTCCCACGTTTGCTCGGCCCAAGGGAGAGTGTCAAGGAGATGCTAAAGAAACTGAACTGAGAGACTATCGGAGATAGACGCAGACTCTCCCGCAAAAGGCTTCTTACGTTGTTCCAAGACTCATTTTAAGTCATGGATCTAGGAATATACTGAAGCCCTCTATTTATCGCCCCCACAGTGTTGTGAGGATAAGCTAAATACAGCTCACACAGAGGCATTCTTCCCGCGCTCCTTATGTGATCGGAACAGGAAGAAGCCGTGATAACTGGTACAATGGGAATTAACCTCTTCCATGCACTTGATAACTGGTTACAGAGAATGGATGTAGATTTAGATGTAGATGAATTACGTAACGAGAGTTGTTAGTTAATTAACATTCTTAACTAGTAACTGATACAAGTACCTCTAGAAGTTACACTGTAACGAACGTTCAGACGCCCGTCCATTGTTTTCCCCATGTACAGTCCGTTAATTTAGTAGCCTCATATAGCTCATCGATTTGTAGGAACAGTTGTTCACGAAACCAACGATTTTTTTTTTTTTTTTGCAAGCCTTAAGCTATCAGTGGCCAATTCATTCAGTGTCAGACTATAAATCCCACGGTCAGGTCCCAAAACGGTCCTAGAAATCCTGCTGTCATTGCTTCCTTCGTTTCTTTTTCTGGCAGCGACTTGTACATACCAAAAATTGCGGACTTCCACCGTGGTTTGGATTCCGTGTTTAACTGTTGCTCCCCCTATAACTGGCTGCTTAATGGTAGAAATGGGTATTATTAGTAAATAACTGCGATGTTTAGACCAACTTTGTTTGAGGACACCTTATCTACAATTTTAGTTATTGTTTTACATTGGGAATGTGTATGACGAAACAAGACACGGAAATCTATAAATCTGGCTGGCAACCACGTACACACTAACATCATTCAGTTGGAGATGACAGTCTACCAATATCCGATAACGTACCGAGGGGCCTGGGTAACCCTATCATATATCACAACGACAAGCAAAAACTAATTTCCATATACTAATTATCATTTGAAATATGTTCACATTTCAAATATTTGAATAAAAAAAACACTCACCATGACACAAAGTTACTGAAACATGTTAGGGTTATGTGAAATAACAGTGTTTAGGACAACAGGCGGACCTTATGTCCATGTGGAGCAATTACAGCTGATGCTCTGAGTCACATACGTAATGCATCACTAACTCAAGGTATTTTCCAAGATAGGTTAAAATATGCCATGGTCAGACCTCTCTACAAAAAAGGGGGACACCACAGATGTCAATAATTATCGGTCAGTATCCTTGCTTACAGCATTTTCAAAAATCTTCGAGAAAATAATGTACTCAAGAGTGGTTAGCCATCTCAAAAGTAATGGGGTACTTAGTAAATCACAGTTCGGATTTCAAAACTGCCATTCCACTGAGACAGCAATAAACAGTTTCACAGTCCACAAAATAGAGCCTTTAAATAGTAAAATGTCACCAATAGGAATTTTCTGTGACTTGTCCAAAGCATTTGACTGTGTGAACCATGACATTATGTTACAGAAATTACAATTCTATGGTATAAATGGAATATCATATGAGTGGTGTAAGTCCTACCTACAGAACAGGAAACAAAAAGTTCTTTATATTGATCAAGTAATTTAAATAAGATTGCCACTTGATTTAACTGGAGTGAAATTGCATTAGGTTTTCCACAGGGTTCAATCATTGGTCCTTTTCTGTTCTTGATATGTGTGAACGACCTCCTTTCTTATCTGAAACAAGAAGCTGAACTGACACTGTCTTGCTGATGATACCAACATCATTATTAATCCAATAAAAAAACTCCAACTGAAAATGATACAAATAAGGTTGTTGGAAAAGTCATTGATTTTCTGCAAATGGGCTTCCTCTAAACTTTGAAAAAACACAGTACATTCAATTTTCTGCTGCAAAAAGTACAGTTCCTTCAATAAATATAACAGATCAACAGGAGTCAGTAGACAGGGTAGAGCATACAAAGTTTTTGGATGTGCGTATTGACGAGAATCTTAATTGGAAAATTCATATTTTGGATCTTCTGAAGCGACTAAATTCAGCAACTTTTGCAATCAGAATAATTGCCAGTTTTGCGGATACAGAAATTAGTAAGCTAAAATCCTTCGCATACTTTCACTCTCTGATGTCATACAGAACAATATTTTGGGGTAACTCAACATGTAGACTAAAAGTATTCACTGCTCAAAAGAAAGTGGTTAGAATAATATGTGAGGGTTCATAGTCGCACGTCTTGTATGCATCTTTTTAAAAGATTGGGAATTCTTACAACAGCCTCACAGTACATATACTCACTAATGGAATTTGTGTTCAACAACATCGACCAATTTAAAAACAACAGTGACATTCATGATTATAATACCAGCCTATCTTTGGCCTAGAAATGAGTAAAATATGCTGCTATAAAATTTTTTGACAAAATACCATATGAAATAAAATTTCTGACAGACAGTAGTAATAGCTTCAAAAATGAACTGAAGTCATAACTCCTTGACAACTCCTTCTATACCATAGACGAATTCTTGAACAGGAATAAATAAATCTATTAATATAGTATATGCATGTTGTGCCATTTAAGAAAATGGGGTAAATAATGAAAATATTAATATTTCACACTGTACTATAATATAAAAAATGTTGTTTCAAATGTGCATTTCTTGTGCACTTGACACGTACCACATCGTAACGGCTTCCGAACCGTGCGATTGATCAATGGAAGATGCAACCAACTAACCAACTAACTTAATTTTATATGCCAGCATGGCGAGTGCAAGGGCAGCAAAACCAAATGATGAATAATAATTTTTGGTGTTAATCCACAGTAATTTTGAATCTTGTTGATAACTCTTCAAGGAATTACGAAATTTAACTGCACGTTCACAATATGTATATTCGCTAGTGAAATATGTTATAAACAGTCCATCTCAGATAGAGAAGAATAGCGGTGTCCATACCTACGAGACTGGAATAAAAGTTCCTCCCTAGTAAACATTACTTAAGCTGCCTTGGTTCAGAAAATATTTTAGGTTAGATTTAAAACTTGGTTTAGTATCTGTCAGCAACAATATTTTTGACTACTTGCTCCTAAAAGCATTTCTTCTGGACAACTCCGTAGATGAATTTTTATTTGAAAACTGGTCGCCTATGAAAAAAACCCAAGTTTTAAGTATAGCTGCACGACTAGGACTGGAATATAATCTGTTCATTGATGTTGAATTCAGGCCAATGTTCCTTTTAGGAATTTCTAACTGGCCAGCATGTGGCCACGCATTGAAACTACCGTGCATACAAGTTAAGGTACCATATATAAAAATATCTTAATTACATGCTGTATATAAAATGATTTTTATGTTCAATAGCTTACTGAGGAGACTGTCATTTATAATTTAATCTGCGTGGCACAGTTTATAGCGCCTTGGAGGCAGACTCTGTGGGAGATACACTCAACGTCTCCTGACACCCCAACAGATCTATATTACCATCACCATATTCTTTGAAATATTCCGGGTGAAAGTGACAGTTTTTGAAAATGTTAGCAACTGGAAATGAAACATGGAAATACCTTCAAAAAAGATTTTAGCGTTCTGATTTAATATCTTTCACTTCGTCATGTACACATATCCTGTAAACTGCCCTATTTCACATCATTCCGATGATCATATTTTTCATATGATGTATAGAGCCTGTCACTAACTAACTAATTTTCATATCATTTCGTCGTTGCCATCCTTTAAGTATTTAAATAGTCTTGCTGGACCAGAAGTAAAGCTATAATTTATTTCTGCTTCTTCTTTCCCTTGTGTATCTGTCCACATGTAAGGAGAGCTATTCTCCAGTACTCCTAGTGCAAATATTACCAAAATCTCTCCGCATTTCGTTATAGTCATTCGCCGATGTCACTCTCGCGTTGGCAGAAGCACCGCCAGCAGTCTCAGAGCACTGCTGACACCGTCTATAAATCGTTGATGAGTGTATTGGCGGCACCACACGCATTCGTGGATCATTCCGGATGTTACGTCTGTTTCTTACAAACTTTCTCGCCAAGCATAAGTTGTTGGGCTGTACCTTAACAGTTGTCGGAAAAGTGATGTAAGGTGAACGTGGCGTAGAACATTACTCTAGTAACTCTCACCGCATTACACTTCCTTCCCACCGGAGAGAAATTGTAAAATAGTTACTCGCTTTCTTGGAAGAGCTCCTGCAGCCGATTTACGTCCTATTGTTAATGAGGTGGAAAAATTACAGGCTCCTCGGTATCCGAACACGTGACCTCCGTAGCTGAGAGCAACCGTATTTTCCGCGGGCAGTGGATAGGCGTTACGTGTCCGCGGGGGAATGTTAACGAGTTGGAGTTGACTCGACTCGCTTTCTGTACTCTGAGTCACCGCCGCCACCGCCCGCGACTGCCGCATGTGGCCCAAACGTCTTTCAGCTCCGTGTTCTAGCCATAAATATACGGCTACAAATTGCTGCGGTTCCTGTTGTATACACATGTGCTCTAATACTGAACAGATCACTACATTTATCACCAGCGAGAGAAAACTTCTGAGCTCGATGAAATAAATAGGCTGAAAATGGTTCCATTTCCTCTCCCACCAAACCACCTCTACAACTACGCTAGTATATCCGCTCGTACTATAAATGACGAAGTGAAAGATATTAAATCAGAACGCTAACAGAATAGTTCTAAAACCTTTTTTGAAGGTATTTCCATGTTTCATTTCCAGTTGCTCACATTTTCAAAAACTGCCACTTTCACCCGGAATATTTCAAAGAATATGGTGATGGTAATATAGACCTGTTGGGGTGTCAGGAGACCATGAGTGTATCTCCACGAGGGTCTGCCTCCAAGGCGCTATAAACTGTGCCACGCAGATCAAATTATAAATGACAATCTCCTCAGTAAGCTATTGAACATAAAAATCATTTTATAAACAGCATGTAATTAAGATATTTTTATATATGGTACCTTAACTTGTATGAACGGTAGTTTGTTGCTCCTTTTTTCTCATTGTCAAACAGTCTTCCCACATATCAAACTGTACGACCTGATGTTTTCTGCATGGTCATACACCGAGAAGAAATGCAGATGATTAACGGGTATTCATTGGACAAATACATGATACTAGAAGTGAAATGTGATTACATTTTCACGCAATTTGGGTGCATAGATCCTGAGAAATCAGTACCCAGAACAACCACCTCTGGCCATAATAACGGCCTTGATACGCCTGGGCATTGAGTCAAACAGAGCTTGGATGGGGTGTACAGGTACAGCTGCACATGCAGCTTCAACACGATACCACAGGTCAGCAAGAGTAGTGACTGACGTATTGTGACGAGCCAGTTGATCGGCCACCATTGACGAGACGTTCTCAATTGGTGAGAGATCTGGAGAATGTGCTGGCCAGGGCAGCAGTCGAACATTTTCTGTACCCAGAAAGGTCCGTGCAGGACCAGCAACTTGCGGTCGTGCATTATCCTGCTGAAATGTAGGGTTTCGCAGGGTTCGAATAAAGGGTAGAGCCACGGGTCGTACCACATCTGAAATGTAACGTCCACTGTTCAAAGTGCCGTCAATGCGAACAAGAGGTGACCGCGACGTGTAACCAATGGCACCCATACCATCACGCCGGGTGATACGCCAGTATGGCGATGACGAATACACGCTTCCAATGTGCGTTCACCGCGATGTCGCCAAACACAGATGCGACCATCATGATGCTGTAAACAGAACCTGGATTCATCCGAAAAAATGACGTTATGCCATTCGTGCACCCAGGTTTGTCGTTGAATACACCATCGTAGGCGCTCCTGCCTGTGATGCAGCGTCAAGGGTAACCACAGCCACGGTCTCTGAGCTGATAGTCCATGCTGCTGCAAACGTCCTCGAACTGTTCGTGCAGATGGTTGTTGTATTGCAAACGCCCCATCTGTTGACTCAAGGATCGAGACGTGGCTGCCCGATCCGTTACAGCCATATGGATAAGATGCCTGTCATTTCGACTGCTAGTGATACGAGACCGTCGGGATCCAGCACGGCGTTCCGTATTACCCTCCTGAACCCACCGATTCCATATTCTGGTAACAGTCATTGGTTGTCGACCAATGCGAGCAGCAATGTCGCGATACGATAAACCGCAATCGCGATAGGCTACAATCCGACTTTTATCAAAGTCGGAAACGTGATGGTGCGCATTCCTCCTCCTTACACGAGGCATCACAACAACGTTTCACCAGGGAACGCCGGCCAACTGTTGTCTGTGTATGAGAAATCGGTTGGAAACTTTCTTCATGTCAGCACGTTGTAGGTGTCGCCACCGGCGCCAACCTCGTGTGAATGCTCTGAAAAACTAATCATTTGCAATATCACAGCATCGTCTTCCTGTCGGTTAAATTTCGCGTCTGCAGCACGTCATCTTAGTGGTGTAGCAATTTTAATGGTCAGTAGTGTATGTCAGACTAACCGTTGTACGTCTATACATCAACGCTTCAGTACCTGATTTGCTACCCCGTGGAAAATAAGCATTAATGGCTTACTCTTGTCACACATACTATGAGGTACTAACCAACCGATAAACAGACTACTTGTAATAGCTACAATTATTAGTCTGCAAATGATGCAAATAGTGTTGTAACGTTGTTCAATACACCGCCCTCAGTCGCCAACAGAAATATCTACACTTACAACAGTTTCACCCTGTATAAGCTCTTATTTTTGTTTATCTATGATTGGAGAAAAACAATACGGGTTTGTACATGTTTCCTAATGCAGACATTAGGATTGTTACCTTCAAACTACAGTGATATCCAACATTAAAGCAACAAATCACTACTTCTCCGACCTGTGTCTAATTAATGATACAATCATACAGACTGTCAACAGACGTCCGTACGATCTTGTTCCGATGGCATTCGGTCAATGGACAACCACGCCAACGATGACGTCAGGGCATCTATCAAACGGGGTAACGTTTGCCGGAAAGTCACACATCGACACTCGCTTTTTACATAGTCGTAGACGGACAGAGAAGACCCCTTCCAGACTCTGCGCGGTGTAGGGCCATAGGAAGAATGCAAGCAGGTCATTCGCAAACTGATGTGGCCCGATGACTTAATGTGAATTGTTCTGTTGTTTCTCGGATGTGGCGACAGTTTATAGAGACCGAAACTGAATCCCGAAGACCAGAGCAAGGACGACCACGTGTGACAGCAAAAAGAGAGGGGACTTCTCTGTAAGGGGACTGCAATGGTTCTTTATTTACGTGACCATTACGGCACTCCAACCCCAGCTCGATACCAGCAATATCGTACTACTTTTCTGCGAAGTAACAGACATATTTTCGTGACAATATTCACCTTTGGTTTTATTAATGTATAGGTACTCCGATGTATGGATATATTACAGTGATATGGTTCCTGTGTGTATTCATTTCTGTGAGACTGTCATAATCTTTGACTTACTTGTAACGGTTTGGCGCGAATGCGCACAGAGCAGTCTTTGTTTCACTTTGCAGAAGTTAAGTTGTTATTTCGCTTTGTAAAAGAATAGTCAAGTCTTGTGTTGGTTTAAAGTGGAAATTAAATATATTAAGATTGCCACAAAACTGTTTTCTTGATGATGTGACAATTAAGTAGTAGTATATGTGAATTTACAAGAAGTTTAATAAAAATGTGGATCGTGGACACCAAGTCAAAAATTATTTCTACCATACCATTTTTCTGATCTGGGATTGTTTGACCATTAAAAATTTCCTGAAAAACGCATTAGTTAGGTCTTCAAATATTGCTAAAATACAGATCTGGACCTTCTAGCAGGCAAAGTGGATCCACCCTAGAATCAACAAGATGAGCCATAACAACTTCGACGAAATCTACGTGGAAATCCATTCAAGGTAAGTGCCAAAATTAATGACTTTTTTACAGTGACTTAAATTATTTCCATTCTGACGATACCACCCAAAGTCAATAACTTTGTTGTTGCCCGATAAAGCGAACATATGCTGCGTGAGAGACATTATTAATCTGATTTCTAACCTACTTTGCAAGTGTGGTATTGTTAGAGGACGACGGTACCGCCTGGCTACTGCACGGTAACAAGCATCTGATCTCGCAGCATCCACTGAACGTGTTGTATGGAGGCAAATGATACGAAAGAGAAGGCTTCGTCAGAGTGGCTTTTATTGTCGTCAGAGTGGCTGCTGTGTGTGTACCGCTGACGCGTTTTCACAGCAGGGAACCTCTAGAGTGGAGCCGTCAACATGCCACCTGGATGGTCTAACAGTGCGCCAATGTTTCACAGATGAGACCCGATTTGATCTGGAGAGCGATTTTTCGACAGATCTGCATCTGGAGGGAGAACAAAATTTCAGGACCCAAACATTGTGGAAAGATGCAGAAATTGAGGAGGGACGGTTTGGGCAGGGATTATGTTGACCACTCGAACGCCTTTTCATAAAATTGTATGCGAGAATCGGCAAGGTTTAACGGCCGTCAGATATCGTGACAAGATCTTGGGACCTCATGTGCCGTTGTTGCGAGGTGTTGAGGGTCCTGACTTCGTACTGATGGACGTTAATGCTCGACCTTATAGAGCACCGGTTGTTGATATTTTCTTGGTAACGGAAGATATTGCAAACAAGGTGGTCTGCTCGCTCTCTCCATTTGAATCCCATGGAGCATGTCCGGGATGCACTAGGGAAACGGGTTGCGTCACATCACCGTCCACCAACCACCCTCAAAGACTTGCGAGCAGCTCTGTAGGACGAATAGGCGTCATTGCCTGAATATGAGACTGATAACATCATTCACGGCATGTCCAGCGTTGATAGGATTGTATTGCTGCCACAGATGTCATACCTCATACTGAGCATGTTGACCAGTTGTCGGAATGTCTTTGCAAATCAGTTAAGTTAGGAAAAGCGAAGAATATTTTTGTCTACCGTTATGCGTGTCGCAAATGTTTACGTTATGTAGTCTTTACATTGTTTCTACTTTACTATCATTTGTTTATGCTGTTTTGTGGCAAAATAAACGCAAACTTGCAAAATTTCTGTTTGTTACTTTAATTTTGGACACCAGTGCACTTTTAATGATGTATCACCACGTTAGTGGTTTGTTTTCTAATTCTAGCATATGTGAAATTTAGATTCATACACAGTGAAAATTTTAAAGTGTAGTACGATAAATTTCAACTTATGGTCATTGCGGAATGTTTTAATTCTTCTGTTCCTTTTTTCTTTTACTTTGATAGTATATGTTTGCGCACAGAGAATGTCATTTGCAATCTGAGTGGCATTCGTTATTTTAGGTCAAAAACAAATTTCGTTAACAGCAGGCAGCTGTACTAAAGAAGAGATGCTCTACGAAAAAGCACAACCTTTTATCGAAGCACTGACATTTACGGAATAGAAGGTACTTTAACGAACATAAGCATGAAATTAAACAAAACAACATTTAAAATTGGCGTTTCCGTCGTCTAACTTCGACGTTTCGGGCGTTTTATAGTTAAAAACAAACGCACTGACTATGATGAGATATCGCCGAAACAAGTTCGGGCATAACCAAAATGTTGGCATTAAAACGGAACATGTTACACTTTATAAAATAAGTAACATTAACTGTCATGGTTTCTACATCATCCAAGCAGCACGGTAGCTATTCATATGGGCAAAGTGGGGACTATGTATTTCCCGTTGCTGCTACAAATAAAATTACACGTAAACTACAAGCTATGAGTGATCTGACAGATTTAATTGTATCTCGTCGTTGACAAATTTACGGAAATGATCTATTTTTTTTTCATGTGGGCAGATGGATGCTAACCAATCCTGGTTGTAACATTTTTATATTAGTAAGCATCCTTATTTTTCACGGTGAGCAGGATGGACCGTTGTAAAGCTCTCCTTTCTTTTCTTCCAAATCACAGCGTTTTGGCAGCAACGGAACGTGTTCCCAACAGGGAATATTTAGTGTTTATGTACCCCTCCTGTGTTACGGCTAAGCTGGGGAATAAAGTTGTGTGCCCTATCTGTCTGCACGACTTGCAGATAAGGTTACATGGGTTTTCACTTGTTAAAAGTAAACTGTTTGTGTGCTGTATTTTTGAGGCAGGAATACGGGGAGGAAGCAGCCTCAGATTTAACTAGGTAGCTGATAATACGCTACACCTAAGAAAAAAGAAAAAAACGGTATTTATCTTTAATTCTTTAAATGCACCTCGTTTATAACTTCACACACATTGTTCTTGCCACCCTCCTTCGCCTACCGTTTATCCTGCAACAAAACAGTACGGTTTTCTTTATCGATTTTTCAGCTATTATCAGATGATCGAAACGTCAATGTACTCCATTATTTTGCAACATAAATTGTACATAGTATTACATTTATTTGTTAGGTCTGGTGTTCTACTGGTTGTAGCCATAACTACGTCTACAAAATGGAGCGCGAAATAACTGTTACCATGTATTAACAATTTTATGAACATTACGGCAAGAACCATGGCCATTACCGAGGTGAAATGACTTGTATCCCTCAACGATACAGATAGCTGTAACGCAGGTCCAACTGCAACGAAGGGGTAACTGCGGGGAGGCAGATAAACTTGTGGTTCCTGAAGATGGACAGCAGGCTTCTCAATAGTTGCTGTGCCAACAGTACGGATGATTGATTGATCTGGCCTTGTAACGTCAGTCAACATGGCCTTGGTACGCAGATACTTTTTTTTTTTTTTTTTCTTCACTTGCTGCTTTATATTTAATGACCCACCGCCTAATTTCTTATGGTGGGTCTTATATAGCCTCTTGGCCGCTGTGGCTGGGTCCGGGGTCCGGAGTGGCTGATTGTGCCATCACCCCGGCTCCCGTCCCCACCCACACCGTTGCCCGTGTCCCGCCACGTGGAGGCGGGCTTTCTATGGTTCTTATCTTTTTTTTTTGTTATTGTGCAGCATATTAAAATCTTAAAACTAATATAAAATATAAAATAAGAAGGATACAGACAGACAGACAAGTGTACGAAAGAATTAAGAAAATAATAATACAAAAACTTAATAATTAATAGGATGTTTGGAAGAAGTAGAGAAAAGGGAAAGGAATAGGGAAAGGAATGGTGTAGTATGGGCCCGTCACCTGGTTGTGGGCGGCGTCCAGGGTCTTGGAATGATCCTCAAGTCGCTGGACGTCGCTCACCATTCCTTCTAATGTCTGCCATTCTAAGTACTTACTTACCTATGGAAGGTTGAGGTACATTAGCCAACTAACCCTCCATGTCTAGTCTGCAAAGTTACCTTGTGATGAATAACAAATAATGCCCAGCTTTATGATCTGGCTCAGAAGTTATTGGTGGAAAGTTGTTATGGTAATGGTAATAGAGGTGAGATGGAATGTGGCTGTTTATTTCGGGCTTGCATGGCTCCTAATAAAGACTGTTCGGTTGTTAGCACCTCCCGGCCCCGCCGACAACACGGCCTGAACGGTGGTTTTCCCCGATCTACAAGATGTATCTGTCGGGTTGGGCTCAGTCAAGAGGAACTATAATTAAGATCCTTCCATCCAGGCCGTGTGCCGCCTCTTACCAGGAGGCGTAGGTCCCTTGAGGAGGTGCCTACCTTTAAGCTTTGGCTTCGATGGTATTGGTAAAATAGTGGTTATGGTAGCGGTTGTACAGGTGCATTAAAACTGACAATTTGTGTTGAAGCAATAAGGCTTATGATACTGCATAATGCGTTAGTTAGCACCTCCCGGCCCCGCCAGCAACACAGCCTGAAAGGTGGTTTTCCCCGATCTACAATATGTATCCGTCGGGTTGGGCTCAGTCAAGAGGGACCACAATTAAGATCCTTCCATCCAGGCCGTGCGCTGCCTCTTACCAGAAGGCGTAGGTCCCTTGAAGAGGTGCCTAGCTTTAAGCTCATGTTAGACATGGAGGTACTATTAACTATATACATATTTACATTTAGGTGCAATCAGTTTTCCAGAATTTATGTGACATATGCACCATTTGTCGGTCTTTCGGGAAAAGTCTTTGAGGCCACTTTAGTTGACACTATGGGTCATACGCGCTGGACGCCTCAATATCTGTGTTGGTGCCTTGGTCTGCATCTGTGTCTTCTTCTTCTTCACTCGATGTATCAGTAATGTCTGTGATCCCCTGGGCATCCTGTTGTCTGGTTGTGCCGACTTGCCTTCTGTATGGTCTGTTGCGTAAATATTCAGCATGTTGAATCTTTGAGATTTCGTCAGTCAGTGTATTAAGTTCAGTCCACCTTTCAGGATCGCGTACTATGGCATGTAGTTCATTTTGTGTGTTCAAGTGGTCTACGTGTACTGTGTGTCTTGTGATCGTGCGTTGTCCGCAGAAAAAGACGATGTGTTCAGGGGAACCTTCTTCCCCGCATGTGCATCTATTAGTCTGCTGCAGACTCACGCGGTTCAGGTGCGTGGGATAGGGGCCGTGTCCTGTGACGAAGTGTACCATACCGCGGCTGGGATCGATATGTTTCAGTTTTAGTCTTTCCCGGATGTCAGGGAAGAAGCTGTATACTCGGCGGCCTTTATCGCTGTTGTCCCACTCGCTCTGCCAGGTATCCACTCGCCATGTTTTAAGTTGGCGTGTTGACTCAATCGGTACACCAGTGATCTGCCGAACCTGGTCTATTCTCCCCATCCTAAGCCAGTACATTGCTGCACGGTACCTGATTGTGATGTCTGTTGGGAAGATTCCCATGACCACACATAGTGCATCAATTGACGTTGTGTTGAAGGCCCCAGTTAATCGAAGTAAAACACTTCTTTGTCCTCTACGTACGATGGTTCTGTTGGTTGAGACACTCAATCTGTGGGCCCATGTACTGGCAGCAAAGCATAGTACTGACTCGAAGAGAGCACAATGGTATGTTCGTGTGACTGACAGGGGTAGTCTAAATTGTTCCGAATTTAGCCTTGCCAGTTTGTGTAGTAGCTTTTCTGCTTTGTTTGTGCATATTCGCATGTGTTCGTGGAAGTTCAAACGTTCGTCGATGTATACTCCTAGATAGCGTGTAACCGCGAGTCTTTTTATGTTTGTGTCCCCGATTTTGACTGTTGGGTTCCTGCGTAGGATGCCCTTTAACAGTGTGTATGTTGTTTTGGTTTCTGCTATCTTTAGTTTGTTCTGAGCACACCATTTGGTTATTGTATGAAGTGTTCCATTGGCTCTTTCTTCTAGCTGGGCCCGGTTATTTGCTGATACAACCACGAGTAGATCGTCAGCATAGGCGACAACTCCATCTGTCAAAGTGTGCTCCTCTAGTAACTGTAGGAGCGGTTCAATCACTATGTCCCAGAAGATGGGGCCGCAGATCGACCCTTGTGGACAGCCTTTTGTAATACGTTTGATTACTTTCTGATTGTCCATGTGCCAAACGACTGTCCTGTCTTTGCAATAGTCGATGAAGCTATTGTACAGGGATTCCGGCACCTGCAGGTGTCTGAGCCTCTTGAACAAGGCCGGCCACCACAGGTTATCGAAAGCACCTGATATATCTATCATAATGGCAAGTGTGTATTTGTTAGGTGTGTTATGTACTATTTGGAGTGCTCTGTTTATTGCGTCGTCTATAGATTTCCCTTCCCTGAAGCCGTATTGGTGTGGTGTTAGTCCCCGTAGTGTTCTATGTGCTCGTAATCGTTTACAAAGTAGTTTCTCTTGTATTTTACCCAGTGTGTTGATGAGGCATATTGGTCTGTATGACTTGGGATCTGAGGGGTCTTTGTCTGGGGCTTTTTTGATGATGACCGCCTTCGAGGACTTCCACACTGCAGGCACTCGACCCAGCCTTAATGCGTCGTTTAGCAATGTTGTGAGATATGGGGTGATCTGCGGTGCAATTTGTTTTAGTACCTCAGAGTGGATACCGTCTGGTCCTGGCGCCTTTTTGTTTTTTAGTTCTGAAATCGCTATCGCGACTTCTTCCTGTGCAAAAGGACAGACGACAGTTGGTGTAATGTATGCTGTGTCGAGTTCGCGTCTCAGTGCTGCTTGTTCTGGTGTGTCAGTGTCAGCGATGTCATCAGGCAGGAGTTTGCTTAGCAGGAACTCCGCTGTGCGTCTCCAGCCCTTAGTCATCGCGCCGTCTTCCTGTCGCAACGTTCCCAGAACCAGTGGGCTCTTTACTTTTTCTGTCACTATTTTGTATGGTTCCCCCCAAATGTTTAGTTGTGTTTGTGCTGATACTGCGAAAACAGCTGAAAGCAAGAGGAAATGTCATCCGTTATTGTTCCCGAAGGTCTGCAGTTCTACTGAATGGTCAAATGATGGTGGCGTCATCTTGTGTGAAATAATCCGAAGGTAAAATGGTCCCATTTTCGGATCTCCAGGTGGTTGCTATTGAGGAGGATGTCGCCATCATAGAAAACAAAATTGACATACTACGGATCGGAGCGTGGAATGTTTTCTCTCTCCCTGTCAGTCGGGTAGATAGGTTGGAGAATTTATAAAGGGAACTAGATAGGTTGAAGCAAAATGTAGTGGAAATTTATGAAGTGCTGTGCAAGAAGAACACGACTTCCAGTCAGGTGAGTATAGGGGTTGTAAAAGAAATTCAAATAGGAGTAATGAAGGAGTAGGTCTAATAATGAATAAGAAAACACGAATGAGGGTAAGCTTCTATAAACAGCGTAGTGAGCATATTATTTTAGTCAGGACAGGCGCGAAGCCATCCACCACAGTAGTGCAAGCTCATATGCGAACATGCGTCGGAGATGATTAAGAGATTGAAATAATGAGATAAAAGAAATTAGCAAATTTAACAGTGGCGGAGGACTGGAATTCTATTGTAGGAAACAGAAAAGAAGAAAAAATACTAGGTGAGCATGGACAGAGGCGAGAGGAATGAAAGAGAGAGCCGCTTTTACAACTTTGCAAAGAGCGGAATATAATCGTCGCTAACAATTGATTCAATGAGAAAGAAGATGGTATATGTGAAAGAGGCCTGAAGACACTGGAAGATTTCAGATAATTTATATAATGGTAAGAGGGGGATTTCGAAACCAGATTTTAAACTGTCACACATTTCCACGAGCAGATGTATATTCTGATCATAATTTACTGGTCATGGACAGCAGCCTAAACTGCAGAAATTGTTGGTTAAATTATTAGCCGCAGCAGTATTACAACGTTGTCAGTTATTAACAGGTTGGTAATAATACTTCTTCCAGAACTGATGATACACTTCCATGTACTGCTGGAACTGATCACGAAACCACCATGTCGTTAAGTCAGGGTGATGATAAATTTGCTGAATACGCTTTCCGGTTGTCACACTTATGGGTGTTGTTCTACCACACTGACTTGCGTACCGAGCGAGGTGGCGCATTGGTTACGCACTGAACTCGCATTTGGGAGGATGACGGTTCAATCCCGCGTCTGGCCATCCTGATTTAGGTTTTCCGTGATTTCCCTAAATCGCTCCAGGCAAATGCTGGGATGATTCCTTTGAAAGGGCACGGCCGACTTCCTTCCCCACCCTTCCCTAATCCGATGAGACCGATGATCTCGCTGTCTGGTCTCCTTCCCCAAACGACCCAACCAACTGACTTGCGCATGGAAATTTACCAGTGAAATCTACGGTAAACTAGGGTAGGGCAACAGGGAGTAGTACCATAGGTGCCATTTCCTTGGGGACCCAATTTTCTAACAGACGAGAAAGTGAAGGAAGACAAGAGGAGCCGGCCGCGGTGGTCTAGCGGTTCTAGGCGCTCAGTCAGGAACCGCGCGACTACTGCGGTCGCAGGTTCGAATCCTGCATCGGGCATGGATGTGTGTGATGTCCTTAGGTTAGTTAGGTTTAAGTAGTTCTAAGTTCTAGGGGACTGATGACCACAGATGTTGAGTCCCATAGTGCTCAGAGCCATTTTGAAGACAAGAGGAAAGAGGAAGTGGCTATTCGAAGGAGAATGGGACACAATGGGAAGAAGAAGAAGATAAAGGTCTGGAGTGCACAAAATGTGGAAGGATGTGGAGATAAGTTGCTGTCATGGTCTTAGAAGATGTACCACCCCACACAAGACCTTCCTGTGCATGTCTCTTCGTCTCTGCACAAATATTGCAACTTGCGTCCATTGGAATTCGCGTATTGAATTCGAAAGTCTCTGCAGTTTACACCTCCCCTCTTCTGTTTCCCTTCGTTACCAAAATAATGATTTCTTGAGTCTTCGGGATGTGTGCTATCAACCGATCCCTTCTTTTAATTGAGTAGTGCCATAATTTTCTTTCTCCGTTTCTATTAAACACCTGCTGCTAAGTTATTTGATCAACCCATCTGACCTTCAGCTTCCTTCTGTAGTACCACTTTTCAACAGCTCTTCTCTTCTTGTCTGTATTCGTTATCGTCCACATGTTCGTATACATCCGTACAACGCTGCGCTCTAGATAAATACTTTCAGAAAAGACTTCCTAAAATTTTAAATTTATGTTCGATGTCGAGATATTTACCTTCTTCAAAAATAGTTTTCTATTTTCGCTACTTAGGCCATCATCAGTTATTTTACTGCCCAAACAGCAAAACCCATCTCCAGCTTTTAGTGTCTCACTTTCTGATCAATTCCCTCAGCATCGCCTGACATTCCATTAGCCTTCTTTTACTTTTCTCATGTTCATCTTACAATCTCTTTTCAGAACACTATACATACCGCTCAACTGTTCTTCCACGTCTCTGACAGAACCACAGTTTCATCGGCAAACCGCCAAGTTTTTTTTTATTCTATCTGTACTGTAATTCACTTTTCAAAACACCGCCTTGGTTTCCTTCATAGGTTGCTGCTCAATGTACAGATTGAATAACATCGGCGATAGCCCACAATCCTTTCTCACTTCGTTCTCAACTACGACTTTTCATGTCTTTCGGCCCTCATTAGTGTACAAGTAGTACATAACGTTTCGCTCCCTGCTGCTTTCAGATTTTCGAAGAGTGTATGCCATCCAATACTACCAAAAACATCCTCTAAATCCACAAATGTTATAAAGTTACACTATTTGATCAAAATTATGCGTACACCTAGCTGAAAATGACTTACAAGTTGGTGGCGCCCTCCATCGATAATGCTGGAATTCAATATGGTGTAGGCCCACTCTAAGCCTTGATGATAGCTTCCCCTCTCGCAGGCACACGTTCAGCCAGGTGCTGGAAGGTTTCTTTTGGAATGGCAGCCCATTCTTCACGGAGTCCTGCACTGAGGAGAGGTATCGATGTCGGTCGGTGATGGAAGAGTGCAAGCAGAGGTGAGGTTGTGGCTCCGTTGACACAGTGAAAGATTCTACAGTGAGGGTTCAACGAACTGGTCTCTCGTTGGGAGAAATGTGTACGTTGCCATGGTGACTATGTTGAGAATTAAATGTGTAGACATGAAGAATAAAGATCCAACATGTTAATACAGAGTGTTTTATTTAAAATCGTTAAGAGTTTTCAAATTAAACCCTAAGGCATTACTTTTGAACACGCTCTCGTATGAGACAAGCGAAACACCCTCACACTTCAAGTGCGACGTAATAATTCCAGATCCAAAAAAGATAGGTACGACAGGTGTGATTACTACCTAAGTATCTGTTTAACAGGTCATGGTTGCAAATAGTGACATGAATTGTTTACTGATGATTCGGAAAATTGGGAAGGGCCGACCTCGGTGAAGATAAGTTTGAGTGCCGGAGAAATATAGGAATAAACGAGACAATACTGAATCTACAACTTGTCTTGGAATAAAAGAGGGCAAACCTACAGCATGTGATCAAAAGTATCCGGACACCTCCAAAAACATACGTTTTTCAAATTAGGTGCATTGTGCCGCCATCTACTGCCAGGTACTCCATATCAGCGACCTCAGTAGACCTTAGACATCGTCGTGACAGAGCAGAATTGGTCGCTCCGCGGACTCACGGACTCGCGGACTTCGAACTTGATCAGGTCATTGGATGTCACTTGTGTCATACGTAAGTACGCGAGATTTGCACACTCCTAAGCATCGCTAGGTCCACTGTTTCCGATGTGATAGTGAAGTAGAAACGTGTAGGGAGACGTACAGCACAAAAGCGTACCGTCTGGCCTCGTCTGTTGACTGGCAGAGACCGCCGACTGTTGAAGAGGGTCGTATTGTGTAATAGGCAGACATCTATCCAGACAATCACACAGAAATTCCAAACTGCATCAGGATCCACTGTAAGTACTATTACAGGCGGAAGGTGAGCAAACTTGGATTTCATGGTCGAGCGGCTGCTCATAAGCCACATATCACGCCAGTAAATGGCAAACGACGCCTCGCTTCTTGTAAGGGACGTAAACATTGGACGAGTGAACAGTCCAAAAACCTTGTGTGGAGTGACGAATCACACAATGATCCGATGGTAGGGTGTGGGTATGGCGAATACCCGGTGAACGTCATCTGCCGGCATGAGTAGTGCCAACAGTAAAATTCGGAGGCGGTGGTATTATGGTGTGGTCGTGTTTTTCATGGAGGGAGCTTGGACCCCTTGTTGTTTTGCTTGCTACTTTCATAGCACAGGACTAAATTGATGTTTTGAGCACCTTATTGCTTCCCACTGTTGAAGAGCAATTCGGGGATGGTGATTGCATCTTTCAGTACGATCGAGCACCTGTTCATAATGCACGGCCTGTGGCGGAGTGGTTACAAGGCAATGACATCCCTGTAATTGACTGGCCTGCACAGAGTCCTGACCTGAATCCTGTAGAACACCTCTGGTATTTTTTGGAAACCGACTTCGTGCCAGGCCTCACCGACCGACATCGATAACTCTCCTCAGTGAAGCACTCCCTGAAGAATGGACTGCCATTCCGCAATAAAACTTCCAGCACCTGATTGAACGTAGCCTTGCGAGAGTGGAATCTGTCATCAAGGGTAAGAGTGGGCCAACACCATACTGAATTCAAGCATTACCGATGGAGAGCGCTGCGAACTTGTACGTCATTTTCAGCCAGGTGTCCGGATACTTGTGATCATATAGTGTATCAGGAGCAATCAAAAAGTAATTTGAGGGCAAGAAATTTGTGTGACATTCTTGTCTTTCCGAAGTGTGTGCAGTAAATGCGTCAACGTGAACTATGGCGACGTCATTGCAAAATGCGTCCAACAAGGAGCAACATGGTGTTATTCTTTTTATTCTTTTCTTGGCTGGCGAATACAAACACCGGTAGACATCCGTCGGAAAACGAAGAGTATGTTTGGGGCAGCATGTCTGTAGAAAACCACCGTTGTGGAAATGTGCGACAACGAGTGTTGTTGCTTCGTGGTAACGCACGTCCCCATATCGCAAGTGCTGTAACGTAGAAGTTACGCCAACTCAAGTGGGACATGCTCGAGCACCCGGCCTGTAGTCCTGATCTGACTATCACGCCTTCGAAACCTTAGAAAATGCCTTCAAGGGTCGACGAGTGTTGTCGGATAAGGATGTGCAGCAGTCAGTTACGGACTTCACACGACACGACAAGCTGTTGTACCAGCGAGCGCGCTAGCGCAAGCAAGCACACTAGACTTGCATTCGGGAGGACGACAGTTCGAACCCGCGTCCGGCCACCATGTTTTAGGTTTGCCGTGATTTCCCTAAATCGCTTCAGGCAAATGCCGGGATGGTTTCTTCGAACTGGCACGGCCGCTTCCTTCTCCATCCTTCCCTAATCCGAGCTTGCGCTCCGTCTCTAATGACTTCGCCGTCAACGGGAAAACTAATCTCCTCTTATTCCTACGGTGTCGTACCAAACGGGTATCTTCAACCTGGTGCGTTATTAGGATGATCTGCTTAGTGCTCACGGAGATTTTTCTTTACTGGTATACCGATTCTGGACTATACTGGCTTCGAACAGAAACTTTTTGATCGCGTATTAATCACACATACATTGTCTTCCTATACATGTTATAAACTAAAATCCCTGACCTCTTTTCCTTCTTATAAATGAAGACTGATCTCAGCCACTCCTACAGTGATTTTCATAACACTGTTACTAATATATAGGTTATGAATCGGTCTGCATAGTCCGTCTCCGTAGCGTAGCGGTAGCGTTTTCGCCCACGACGCAGGGGGCCGGGGTTCGATTTCTGGCAGGGGACCGGTTGTTGTGTGTCCTTCACTATCATTTTCATCATCATCGACCCGCAAGTCGCCGAAGTGGCGTCAACTAAAAAGGGCTTGAAATACGGCGGCCGAACTCCCCCGCATGGCGCCTCCCGGCCAACAATGGCATACGATCTTTTCTTTTCTTTTTTTTTTTTTTTTTGTCTGTGTAATTTTTAAGACTTCACGCAGGAACTACTGCAAGGATTTTTATACTCGCGGCCCATTGGCATGACCGCTTCGTAAAGAAATGACTATTGTTGCGGCTTCTTTGATACCCGGCTTGCATTATTACAGTGGGTTGCAGCCGGGACGTCTATTGACGGTTGCAGTACACCGCAAGTGGCGTGCGCTGATTAAATAGTTTAACTTCCACGAAGGATCGTGATGTTCAGTTACCTACAGTTATTGTTTAATTTTTAATCATAACGCTACGCGGTAACCTGTAAACAAAATTACAGCTACGACAAATCGTCCGGCCCTACATACAGGGTGTACATAAAGTCCGGAAACACTTTAAATTATTGATTGCACAGGAACTAAACATTGTACAGATGTCATACATATTGCATTTTGAAGAGAATCTCTGAGAGTTTTATACATACATTCGAAAGGCGAACCATGAGTGACCCGGCAGACATTAATACGGTAATCTAGTTCTTGCCGTACCCGTTCCAGCATGTCTCTCGTACGCGCTCCACATTCACTTCACTCACAATTAGACGTCCGCTTCTCTTAGTCGGGCACAAGCAAGCAACCCGTCGTAACGAATGTGTTGTGCCAGTGGTAAATGGCCTTCCTTGTTGAAGGCTTCTTGGCATACTTGGTTCTAAACACCCGTTGAACAGCTGTGGCACACTTGTTTTTGTCAAACTCCAACACACAGAAAGCTAGCTACGTACCTGAACTCGCCGTGTTTGCGACTAGCGTTGACTATCGGCAAATTCGCAAACTACACCGTCGCGGTATACATGAAGAAAAAAAAAACTTTCGTGGTTTCTCTTCAAAAGTACATACGTACAATGTTTGGTTGTTGTGCAATAAATTATTGAAAGCGTTCCCGGACTTTATGTACTCCCTGTACTTCGTGTTGTCCTTTCAAAACCGGGGCGGGTCGCTAGTCTCGTATATTTTTTCTTTTATCAAAGTTCTAGGCACGTTAAATGTGGATGGGACCTAGGGTTTGGGGGGGGGGGGGGGGGGAGGGGTTGAGAGAGAGAGAGAGAGAGAAATAGAGAGAAAACACCGCGAATCCCCAGAACCGATTCCAGAACCCGGGGACCGAGACGTGCAAGGTAGGGGATACTTCCTATTGCCCTGCTTCTTGGGACATTTTCAGGTACCACTCGCCTTTGGAGCACGAAAACAACGATGGGTTAAATGCCTCTTTGCGCATTGTAATTAGTCTTATCTCGTTTTCGTGTTCCCTACGGAAGTTACACGTTGCAGTAAATTCCGTGATTTTTCACTTAATTCTCTTTTTCCTAAATTGGTAAGCAGGTTTTCGCCGGAACCGCTGTCGTTTGCAAGCGTCTGTGACTTCAGGATGTCCAGCATCTCCGTGACGCTAATCCGAACCAGCACCCGGAATCTCGCATTGAGTGTTCGACCGGTGCATCTGCGGGGTAGTTCAACCGCCCCCTCCCCTGTCGTGAAGTTCACAGGGCTGGCGAGATCCTGCCGTAGACGGCGTTTGCTACAGCGCCACTAGCAGACTGTGAGCGCTCGGCGGGCGTGCACGATCCCTAGCAGCGGCGAGCGCGTCACCCCTCTCCTGGAGCCCGTTTCCCCCCACCCAAGCCTGTTCCCCCACCACCTCAGTGCGTGGGCCCGTCGTAATCTAGAGAGGCCAGTTTTTACCACGTACTGTCAAGGCTAAATAAATCACCGCCTCATCCTTGAAGACCCCAGCCACGGATACCGTTCGTGCCGCGTCCAGTAATTGCTGCTTCTAATTTACGGCGGATGCCCATTCTCCAGCCGCTCGGGACGCGGCGGTCAGAGGAGTAGAGAGACGCGGTCACAGCAACTGCTATCGCTGTTTTCTTTTTTTTTTTCCTGTACGCTAAGTGCGGTATAGAGTTAAGTACTATCTCTGCACGTTGCACAACACGTGCACGGCCGGTGCTGTTACTTGGCTCTGGTACATGCAGTGACAGTCTGCAAAAATCAGCGCGTCTAATGTAAGCGTACAGCTGGAGGCAGCGTTCAACAGGAAGGCTACAAAAACGACCACTCGTATATGATCTTATTTCCAGTGAAAGATTCCTGTACATATTTGAAAGGCTCCTGTTGTGGGAAACGTTCGTTTCATGGAGATATCTTTGTTAGTGGAACAAGTAGAAAGATTCCTGGTCATGTGTAGGGTTAATAAAGAGTTCCCCCTTCTAACGTTTCTAGCTTATTTATTAATTACTTCTTTGATGTTCATTCTCGGATTCTATTTTAATTGTTTGGAATAATACACTACTGGCCATTAAAATTGTTACACCACGAAGATGACGTGCTACAGATTCGAAATTTAACCGACAGGAAGAAGATGCTGTGGTATGCAAATGATTAGCTTTTCAGAGCATTCCCCGATTTCTCATACACAAACAGCAGTTGACGGGCGTTGCCTAGTGAAACGTTGTTGTGATGCCTTGTGTAAGGAGGAGAAATTTGTATCATCACGTTTCCGACTTTGATAAAGGTCGGATTGTAGCCTGCCGCGATTGCGGTTTATCGTATCGCGACATTGCTGCTTGAGTTGGTTGAAATCAGATGACTGTTAGCAGGGTTGAGGAGTGTAATCCGGAAAGCCGTGCTGGATGCCAACGGCCTCGTATCACTAGTAGTCGAGATGACAGGCATCTTATCTGCATGGCTGTAACGGATCGTGCAGCCACGTCTCGATCCCTGAGTCAACAGATGGGGACGTTTCTAAGACAATAACCATCTGAACGAACAGTTCGAGGACGTTTGCAGCAGCATGGACTATCAGCTCGGAGACCATGGCTGCGGTTACCCTTGACGCTGCATCACAGACAGGAGCGCCTGCGATGGTGTACTCAACGACGAACCTGGGTGCACGAATGGCAAAACGTCATTTTTCTGCATAAATCCAGGTTCTGTTTACAGCATCATGACAGTCGCATCCGCGTTTGGTGACATCGCGGTGAACGCACATTGGAAGGGTGTTTTCGTCATCGCCATACTGGCGCATCACCCGACTAGATGGTATGGGGTGCCATTAGTTACACATCTCGGTCAGCTCTTGTTCGCTTTGACAGCACTTTGAACAGTGGACGTTACGACCCGTGGCTCTACCCTTCATTCGATCCCTGCGAAACCCGACATTTCAGAAGGATAATGCACGACCGCTTTGTACGGGCCTTTCTGGATACAGAAAATGTTCGACTGCTGCCCTGGCCAGCACATTCTCCAGATCTCTCACCAGCTGAAAACGTCTGGTCAATGATGGCCAAGCAACTGGCTCGTCACAATACGCCAGTCATTACTCTTGATGAACTGTGGTATCGTGTTGAAGCTGCATGGACAGCTATACCTGTACACGCCATCCAATCTCTGTTTCACTCAATGCCCAGGCGTATCGATGCCGTTGTTACGGCCAGAGGTGGTTGTTCTGAGTACTGGTTTCTCAGGATCTATGCACCTAAATTGCGTGAAAATGTAATCACACGTCAGGTCTAGTATATTTGTCCAATGAATACCCGTTTATCATCTGTATTTCTTCTTGGTGGAGCAATTTTAATGGCCAGTAGTGTAATTAATGTTCCGATAAGCAACCACAGATCGCTTGTAATTATTTGTAATCTGTCTGGTTTCGCCGGACACGCGTGAGCTTCCCTCCGTGTATGCAACTTCACGACAAACATTGAATATTAACAATGTTAAGTCCTTCACTCTGAAACTGTTTCTTTTTATAGTTGCATGCAGTCATTGAACAGTCTTATGGTGAATTAAAACACTCGTTAAATCCTTCTCTGGTCAGAAAAGCTTCAATCGAGGTTCTACAGGTGCTTGGAGCAGGCGACACAAGCTGGCAGTGGTGCCATTTCCTCCTCCTCAGCGACATAATCTGACACAATCAGTCCTCAAGTAATTATGCAAAATGCCGTTTAAACACACGAAATCTGAGACTTAATATACCAAATGCTCACTTAAAAAGTTTGAGGGGCACGAGAAAGTCTATAAACTTTATTTTCGTTTTTAGCAGTAACTCGACATTTAGGGTGTGATAGCATTAACTTTTTGATTATGAAAATTGTCGCACCCAGAGATAAAAAAAAGGGCGAAGTCTTGTTTGTCATATTCAGTGCGCTGACGAGAATCTACAACAGCCAGGCGCCACGCGACGGTGAATCCAAGGCCGGCGCCAGGATTGTAGGCGACAACAGACTGGATGTGAACTCAGTAGCATTGCATTCTATGCTTGGCGCGTGTAATGAAACGCATCTAAGTCAAAATAAGATAACGGAAAAATTTTCCAAGTAACTGCGAGCACAGGGTTAGAAGAGGACGGAAGTGGAGCCAGTGATAGGCTAAAAACGCAGTATATAGGCAGACTCCTCTCCCCCTCTCTCCAGCCTGTGGAAAGTTATAAGGCTGAGCGCAGATTAGAGTCGATGAGGAGGCAATAAGCCTTCAGCATCCCCTAATGTCAGAGGCAGGCGAGGATGAAGGGGAAATGTTGAAAAAAAGTACAGAGCACAGCAATTCTCGAGAGTAGATAGTAGAATAGAGAGTAGCATTGCCTGGGAGTAGTAGAGAAATATAGCGTAAAGCGTGAACCGCGCCTAGTCATTGCCCTGGTGGCAACGTGAAACGCTATTTTCCTTCTATCGTCTCGGAGCCTTCTTAGTGTCGGGCGAGGACCCAGTTAAGGCCTCGGCGAGAATCTACGCGCCCAACTCCGTGAAGTGCACGAGACAAATTAAGCGACGTATTTCTTCGTAGACTTCCTCCGGAACGTTTGTTGGAGGGCTTGGATTATTTCGACCCACTGTTACACGCTTACTATTACGCTAAATATAGGGCTATTCAAAAAAAGGAACAGATTTCAAACATTTCCTGCTCCCAAACCACATAAGATAGAAACACAATTCCAGCGAACCTGGAAAGAGAAAAGTTCAGACTTTCACGCATTCAGTGTTCCATAACACACACGAAGCAGCTGGTCTCTAGTTACCAAATTCACAGCTCCATAATGCGATGTCGCAGACTTCCAAGAGTGTCAGGCATAGGGGGGGATAAAAACGCGGTCTTTTACGTAAGCCCACAGATAAAAAGTCACAAGGTCTGGAGACATGGGAGGCCACCGGCGATGAAGTTCATCGTCTGCTATTTCTCTTCCAATCCAACGTCCTGGAATGGTGTTATTCAGGTATCATATGACGTGCTTAGGGAAATAAGGCGGACACCATCTTGCATGAAGCTGAAGTCATTTCAATCATCTTCAAGGTGAGAAAATAACCAGTTTTGAAGCATGTCTAAGTGGGTTAATCGTCTCACAGTTTTCTCCATGAAGAAGAAAACATTATCTCCAGTCCGGCCTTAATTGGAACGCCCACCCGAACTAATCAAATTTTAACTGTTGTCTGTCCAGGAACGTTGCAACTAGGGTGCCACCTTTTGCAATTTGGAAGACATAAATGTTTGAAATCTGCTCCTTCTTTTTGATTACAGTGTTACCATTGTGAGGTTGTAAAAGTTGTACAGAGTGACTGTTTTGTGGAGAGAGACTTCTGCGGAGCATGGGATCCTTGCTGGGATACGCGGCTTTTCGCAGGTAGCATACAGTTAACCTGAGAATTTGTTTCCTGTCTAGCACTGTAGCATGATGTGGTCTGTGGCGCGTGCTACTAGGAACTGGTTTCAACATATGTTGAAAAGTTGAAAAAACCACAACCAGTCGCTTTTTTATGACAATTTCTTTTGCTTTTACCAGCTTCAGGACTATCTGCCTATCTTTTGACGAGGTCTAATTTAGGTTGGACTGTGACAGTTCGGTTGTGAGTTTGGGAAGCCAATGAAAACCTTGTTGTGGCGACAGACTGAGCAGTAGCATAGCCCAAGATATATAATACTTTGGAATGTGACAACCTACATCTACATCTGCATCTGCATCTACGTGATTACTTTGCTATTCACAGTAAAGTGCCTGACAGAGTGTTTAATGAACCACCTTCTGGCTGTCTCTCTACCGTTCCACTCTCGAACGGCACGCGGGAGAGACGAGCACTTAAATTTTTCTTGCGAACTCTGATTTCTGTTATTTTATCGTGATGATCATTTCTCCCTGTGTAGGTGGGTGCCAACAGAATGTTTTTGCAATCGGAAAAGAAAACTGGTGATTGGAATTTCATGAGAAGATCCCGTCGCAACGAAAAACGCCTTTGTTTTAATGATTGCCACTCTAATTCACGTACGAGGTGCATTCAAGTTCTAAGGCCTCCGATTTTTTTTTCTCCGGACTGGAAAGAGTAGAAACATGCGCATTGTTTTAAAATGAGGCCGCGTTCATTGTCAATACGTCCCAGAGATGGCAGCATCGTACGGCAGATGGAATTTTACCGCCAGTGGCGAGAATGAGAACTGTTTTAAATACTTAAAATGGCGACGTTTTCCTTACTTGAACAGCGTGCAATCATCCGTTTTCTGAATCTGCGTGGTGTGAAACCAATTGAAATTCATCTACAGTTGAAGGAGACATGTGGTGATGGAGTTACGGATGTGTCGAAAGTGCGTTCGTGGGTGCGACAGTTTAATGAAGGCAGAACATCGTGTGACAACAAACCGAAACAACCTCGGGCTCGCACAAGCCCGTCTGACGACATGATCGAGGAAGTGGAGAGAATTGTTTTGGGGGATCGCCGAATGACTGTTGAACAGATCGCCTCCAGAGTTGGCATTTCTGTGGGATCTGTGCACACAATCCTGCATGACGACCTGAAAATGCGAAAAGTGTCATCCAGGTGGGTGCCACGAATGCTGACGGACGACCACATGGCTGCCCATGTGGCATGTTGCCAAGCAATGTTGACGCGCAACGACAGCATGAATGGGACTTTCTTTTCGTAGGTTGTGACAATGGATGAGACGTGGATGTCATTTTTCAATCCAGAGACAAAGCGCGAGTCAACTCAATGGAAGCACACAGATTCACCGCCACCAACAAGATTTCGGGTAACCGCCAGTGCTGAAAAAATGATGGTGTAAATGTTCTGGGACAGCGAGGGCGTAATCCTTACCCATTGCGTTCCAAAGGGCACTACGGTAACTGGTGCATCCTACGAAAGTGTTTTGAAGAACCAATTCCTTCCTGCACTCCAATAAAAACGTCCTGGAAGGGCTGCGCGTGTGCTGTTTCACCAAGACAACGCACCCGCACATCGAGCTAACGTTACGCAACAGTTTCTTCGTGATAACTACTTTGAAGTGATTCCTCATGCTCCCTACTCACCTGACCTGGCTCCTAGTGACTTTTGGCTTTTTCCAACAATGAAAGACACTCTCCGTGGCCGCACATTCACCAGCTGTGCTGCTATCGCCTCTGCGATTTTCCAGTGGTCAAAACAGACTCCTAAAGGTGCTTTTGCCGCTGCCATGTAATCATGGCATCAGCGTTGTGAAAAATGTGTACGTCTTCAGGGCGATTACGTCGAGAAGTAACGCCAGTTTCATCGATTTCGGGTGTGTGGTTAATTAGAAAAAGAAAAAAATCGGTGGCCTTAGAGCTTGATTGCACCTCATATCATGCCTGTGGCACATCTCCCCTATTTCGCGATAATACAAAACGAACTGCACTTCTTTGTACTTTTTCGATGTCATCCGTCAGTCCCACCTGATGCGGATCCCACACCGCACAGCAATGCTCCAGAATAGGGCGGACAAGCGTGGTGTAAGCAGTCTCTTTGGTAGATCCGTTGCATCTTCTAAGTGCTCTGCCAATGAATCACAGTCTTTGATTTGTTCTACCCACAACATTATCTATGTGATCGTTGTAATTTAGGTTATTTGTAATTGTAATCCCTAAGTATTTAATTGAAATTACAGCCTTCAGATTTGTGTGACCTATCGCGTAATCGAAATTTAGTGGTTTTCTTTTAGTACTCTTGCGAATAACTTCACACCTTTCTTTATTCAGAGTCTATTTCCACTTTTCGAATCATACAGATATCTTATCTAATTCATTTTGCAATTTGTTTTGGTCATCTGCAGATAATCTAAAACTGATACTCAGATTGTCTCCTAGGAACAACAGAGAGCCTGTAACACTTCTTTGGGGAACGTCGGATATTACTTGTGTCTATTACTACGAACTGTGACGTTTCTGACAGAAAATCACGAATCCAGTCGCATAACTGAGGCGATATTCCTTAGGTCAGAAGAGGCTTGTGAGGAACGATGTCGATAGCCTTCTGGAAATCTATTTGACATCCCCTGTCGATAGCACTCATTACTTCGAGAGTATAAAGACCTAGTACTGTTTCATCAGAATGATGTTTTCTAAATCCATGCTGTGTGTTAATAAATCGTTTTCTTCGATGTAATTAATAATATTCGAACACAGTATATGTTCCAAAACCCTACTACAAATCGAAGTTAGTAATATGGGCCTGTAATTCAGTGGATTACTCCGATTTCCGTTTTTGG